>NC_141700.1:63566279-65966279 GCF_964263255.1 Lissotriton vulgaris
TACCTGCTAGTAATTTCGCATTCCACTTTCAGAGTATATGGTTTTCCGTGCCCCTCGGGCATTTGTATATACTGTGCTAACTTAAGTATTTTCGTAAGAGTTTTGTTTTGTGCTTAGTACCCTGTCCTCATAAAGAGTACAGGGCTGTTGTGAATCTTAATAAATAACTTTTTTATTTTCATAACACTTGTGTGGTGTCCTTTCACTTGGTATTCAAGGGGTATATGTGTGGTATAACAGCTGGCTTAACACGCCCTCTCGAGTCTTTAGCCTTAGACTGCTCGTATCCACGCTACTAGGATAGCTGGTCTATAAGGTTGACTTACAACCAATCATCAATAAGGGTTGCTGGACTGATACATAGTGTTCACTAGAATAGTGACCACTGCATATCAGGCCACCTTCTCACATAGTATACCTATATCTAACCCTAAAAATGGACACACAGATTCCTATCAGTCACTCCTATGGCAGGCCTTGACAATCCTGAAGGCAGAGTGCTTGGAATCGTGTGAGGTGGTGCTCTGGCATGAGCTGAGCCCGTTTGCAGCTTGCGGAACCAAGTCCTAATAGCTGTTCCATGATAACGCATACCATATACTCTTAAGTGCATTATAATCCTCGCGGTTAAATGCTATCTTTGGTATTGCTTTATCAAAACATGTCGAGTAAGGTGTCATACGAATTGGAATACTAACCCCTCGCCAATTCTGGCGACGGGGTTAGCATTCCACCCTTCTAGAGGGACACGACATGTATGTAACTGTGAACCCCGGTTAAAGTTAAACGAAGCCTCAGCTCCACAAAATGGATGCTGCCACCACAGACACTAGTCTGACCTCCTGCTGCTGGGAGTCCTTCCAGCGAGGAGAGCCTGGACAAAGGGTTTCCTGTCCGGGGCGGTGCTAGCACCATCCCAGACAGGGTTTTGTGTATCCTGGGTAGGCAGGGCTTTACAGGAAGGTGACTGCTGAGTGGCACCCTGGTGCTCACTACGCATAGGCCGGTCAGAACCAGTTCCAGGGGCACACCAGCCCCTGGCCTGGGGAAAGTCCGGCATGGGAGAGGGGTGTAACCACCCCCCTCCTAGTCCCACCCATAGGCAGGACCTAGTCACCGGGTCAGCCCCTTTTCTTAGTATAAAGATAGGAGCGGGCCCCCTGTTCAAATTAGATCATCTTTGGAATCAAGACACGACTTTCTGCGAAAGGACTTCAAGATTTCTTCTTCAAGATTCTCCCTTGTGGCTAAGGAGTAGTCACCCTGCATCCGCAGGCACCATCTTAAGAACACTGCGGTCTGCTGCAAGTCCTTCCGGAATCCGACTGCCCAGCTCGACGAGAACCGGCTTCTCTGGCACCTCTGACCTCTACTCACCTCTACAGCTAAGCTGAGAACCGTGAGTGCGACGAGACCTCGAGGGACCGGCCATCTTCAAGACTGCACGACTTCTTTACAGCAAGCCCGCCGAGTAATCCACTGGTGAGTGCTTTGGGGTCCGAGAAGCCCCGACCCTGAGCAGCTCCAGCACCGAAGATCAGCCCTCCAGCATCTCCACGATCTGCGTGGGGCCCTTCTGCTTTTTGCTGCTCACCGCATTGTTTGGCTACTAGCCCGCTGGCTTGTGGCCTTCTTAACGACGCCCGACGACATCACTGCTGCTGGTCTGGTTGCTCCAGACTGGCCCCTGCTCCCTTCCAAAAGAGGAGCACCCCGGACCCTCCTGGTCCACTCAAGACGCAATTTTAGGTCCACCGCGTGGGCTTGAATTAGCCAAGGCTTTGTTGCCCAATCCTGGGTCCAGCGACGCCGACAGCTTCATCCATCGTGGGACAGCTCGCTCCTCCATCCTGGTCGCCGACAACGCCTCCTGGTCCGTGAGATCTGCCGAGCACAGCGTCGCCCACTCACCTAGTCGAGGTGACTACCATCCGGTGCCCTCCTGGTGCCACCTGACTAGTGGCTAGTAGTCTCGAACTTGGTCCCCTCTGCTTTCAGGTATCGTCCATCTTCAAGATCCGGTCTTGGATCACTTCGAACTCTCTTCACTGGTCGCCTGCTAGCATCTTCCTTCCAGGCTCCTGGTCCGTCTACGAGGATTCCCGACGTCTTTTGAGACCTATGCAGCTGCAGCCCCTGGCCTAGGTAACTTCGGCATTTCGGTGCCCCAGCATAGCCTCACTATCCAAGGGTCAGAATCCACTTTCGTTTTCCTCCTACCAGGTCGGGTTCGCCCGAGAACACTAACTTTCTGAAATCTAGCTACCATAGACTTTGTCCCGCATCCCGCGTGAGAGTGCACCCTCTGCACCCGAGTCCCCTAGGCCTCCTAGAAGTAATCTGAAGATTCTATAGTCAAGACCTAGCGATTCCAAAGCCTATTAGTACTGTACTTACCTGCTAGTAATTTCGCATTCCACTTTCAGAGTATATGGTTTTCCGCGCCCCTCGGGCATTTGTATATACTGTGCTAACTTAAGTATTTTCGTAAGAGTTTTGTTTTGTGCTTAGTACCCTGTCCTCATAAAGAGTACAGGGCTGTTGGTTCCTTGTGCTCTGTGCATCCTTTCTATTCAAATCAGAACAGGAACACTCTTTTGTTGTGATTCTAATAAATACACTGTTTATTTTCATAACACTTGTGTGGTGTCCTTTCACTTGGTGTTCAAGGGGTATATGTGATGGTATAACAGCTGGCTTAACACGCCCTCTCGAGTCTTTAGCCTTAGACTGCTCGTATCCACACTACTAGGATAGCTGGTCTATAAGGTTGACTTACAACCAATCATCAATAAGGGTTGTCGAACAAGTTACTTACCTTCGGTAACGATATATCTGTAAGAAACATTAGTTAGTGTTAGATTCCTTACCTTAGAATATCCCCAGGCGTCAGTCTGGATCCGCAAACTTTTGCGTAGCAGTACCCTTGCGCGTCGGTAGGCGTCGTCTGCAGGCGTCTCCTGCGGCTCCGCGTCCGTCGTCCGTCCGTCGTATCTCCCGTGATGACGTCGCTGGAGTATATAGACGCCGCCTCCGCGCGCTGACGTCAGTTCTTTGTACACAGCTTTTCCGCGCCAGAAGACGCAGAGCCATGAGAGAACCAACACTGGTGCCATGTAAAACTAGGGCCCTGAAAGGGATGACCTTAACCCTAGGTATCAGTTCGCAGAACGGGGAGGATGGGTGGGTTCGGTAAGGAATCTAACACTAACTAATGTTTCTTACAGATATATCGTTACCGAAGGTAAGTAACTTGTTCATCTGAAAGAAACACGTTAGTGTTAGATTCCTTACCTTAGAATAGATACCCCAGCAATACCAACCCCGGTGGTGGGTCTGCGAACCAATACATTCCTACACCAGAAAGTCCTGGAGGACAGAACGGCCAAAGAAGCCATCCCTCCGGACTTGACTGTCCAGGCAGTAGTGCCTCGCAAAGGTGTGCAGCGAGGCCCACGTAGCCGCTTGGCAAATGTCCTGCAAGGGGACTCCCCGGCCCAAGGCAGTAGTAGCCGCCGTGGCCCGAGTGGAATGGGCCCTCAGCCCAACAGGAGGCTCCTTCCGAGCCAAAGAGTAGCACGCTTTGATGCAGAGAACGACCCACCGAGAGATGGTCCGTTTATGTACCGCCCGTCCCTTCTTCGCACCCACGTAGCCAACAAACAGTTGGTCATCCACCCGGAACTGGCGTGTGCGATCCATGTAGAATGAAAGCGCACGTTTTGGGTCCAGACGATGGAGCCGCTCTTCATCCTTTGAAGGATGCGGAGGCGGGAAGAAGGAAGGGAGGGTGATGGACTGCCCGATATGGAAAGCAGAAACTACTTTGGGCAGGAAAGAAGGTCTAGTCCTCAGAACCACCTTGTCAGGATGGATGGACAAGAAAGGAGGTTTGACAGGAAGAGCCTGGAGCTCACTCACCCTCCTGGCAGAGGTGATGGCAACCAGGAAAGCCGTCTTTAAAGTCAGGAGACGGAGAGGGCAAGAATGAAGGGGCTCAAAGGGAGCACACATTAAAAAGGTTAGAACCAGGTTAAAGTCCCACTGAGGCATCACAAACGGAACAGGTGGATACATGTGTGTGATGCCCTTCAAGAATCTCGTTACAATTGGGGACTTGAACAAAGAAGGCTGATCAGGAAGCCTAAGAAAGGCTGAAAGGGCAGAAAGGTAGCCCTTGATAGTGCCCAGAGCAGAGCCCTGCTGGGCAAGAGAGAGAAGGAACAGAAGAACCTCGGAGAGAGGGGCAGAAAGGGGATCCACAGCCTTTGCTGTGCACCATGCCACAAACTTGTTCCACCGACAGGCGTATACCGATTTCGTGGAGGGACGCCTGGCTGCCAGAATTACATTACAGACTTCAGGAGGCAGGTCAAATGGCCTTAACTGCCGCCGCTCAATCTCCAAGCATGGAGGTGGAGACTGGACAGGTTTGGGTGGAGGACCGTCCCCTGTTGCTGCGACAGAAGGTCCTCCTGAAGAGGCAGTCGGATCGGGGGACCGACTGACATGCTGAGTAGCTCGGGATACCAGTACCTTTGAGCCCAGTCCGGAGCCACAAGGATAACTTGGGCCCGGTCGCGCCTGATCTTCTTCAGCACTCTGGGCAGAAGTGGTATAGGCGGAAAGGCGTATAACAGACCGCAACTCCACTCGCGCCGAAAGGCGTCGCCGTGCGAGTGCCGTCTTGGAAACTCCAACGCGCAGAACTGATGACATTGCGCGTTCTCTTCTGTGGCGAATAGATCTAACCAAGGCTCTCCCCATTTCCGAAAGAGGCCTCGCGCCACGTCCGAGTTCAGACGCCATTCGTGATCCATCGAGCACCGACGGCTGAGTTCGTCCGCCCTAGCGTTCAGAGAACCTGCCAGGTGTTGAACCGTCAGAGTCACGCCCTGACGTTCCAGCCACTGCCAGAGGTGCAGAGCCTCCTGGCAAAGGGTCCACGACCCCACTCCGCCTTGTTTGTTGCAGTACCACATGGCGGTGGTGTTGTCCGTGAACACCTGCACCACACTCCCGTTGACAAAGGGGAGGAATGCCTTCAGTGCTAGACGAATCGCCCGCAGCTCCAACAGATTGATATGGAGCCGGGACTCCGCCAGAGACCAGATGCCTCTGATCTCCGCCTCTCCCAAGTGGCCTCCCCAGCCCTGGAGGGACGCGTCCGTCACGACAACGTGCTCCGGTTGGGGAAGGGAGAGGAACTTGCCCCTGACCCAATCGCGGTCCGTAAGCCACCACTGCAGTTGTCTCGCAGTGCCCTCCGAGATCAAGACGTGGTCGGACAAGTTGCCCTGATGCTGGGCCCACTGAAACTTCAGGTCCCACTGCAGAGCCCGCATCCGCCACCGGGCGTGATGCACCAGAAGGATGCAGGAAGCCATCAGCCCCAGCAGCCGCAGCATCAACCTGACCAAACCCGGGATAGCGGCTGAAAGATGGGAATCAACGCCTGAATATCCCGGATCCGCCGTTCCGGAGGATAAACCCGAAACTGCGCCGAGTCCAGAGCCGCTCCGATGAAAAGGAGCTTTTGAGAGGGACACAGGTGTGATTTCGGCACATTGATGGAGAACCCCAGGTCGTGCAAGAGGTCTGCCGTCATCTGGAGGTGGTGGACGACTGTCTGGGGCGAGCCCGCCTTCAACAACCAGTCGTCTAGGTAGGGGAAGACTGAAACCCCTAACCTGCGCAGATGGGCTGCGACCACCGCCAACACCTTTGTGAACACCCGTGGGGCGCTGGTAAGGCCGAAGGGGAGCACGATAAACTGAAAGTGCTCCTGGCCTACCGTGAACCGCAGGTAACGCCGGTGGGCCGGCAGGACGGGGATGTGAAAATACGCATCCTGCAAGTCCAACGCTACCATCCAGTCTTGCGGGTCTAGGGCAGCCAAGACCTGAGCCAAAGTCAACATCTTGAACTTCTCCTTCCGGAGGAAGCCGTTGACGTTCCTTAGATCCAAGATAGGACGTAGGCCCCCTTTGTCCTTCTTGGGTACCAGAAAGTAGTGGGAATAGCAACCACGTCCTACTTCTGGCCCAGGAACGCGCTCGATGGCCCCCTTGACCAAGAGGGCCGCAACTTCCTCCTGCAGAAGTGTCAAGTGGTCCCCCGACACACGGTGGTTCTGCGGTGGCATGGCTGGAGGAGTGGTCTCGAAGGGGAGGGAGTAGCCCCTTCGGACGATTTGCAGCACCCACCTGTCCGATGTGATTGTGCGCCAGCGGGCGTGGTGATGGCGAACCCTGCCACCCACTGGCGTCACGTGGGCCTGAAAGCACGGACTAGGAGGATGTTGAGGCAGATGCTGCGGGGGGAGATGTGGCCTGACCCCGCCTTTGGCCCCGACCGCCTCCACGGCGGTTTCCACGGCCGCCACCGCGTTGAAGTGATTGCTGCGGTGCGTGGCTGGCAGCACGTGTGGGGGCGCCCCTTCCGTGGCCACGAAAGGAGCGAAACGAACCCGTTTGCTGGCGCTGGGTCGAGAGACCCAAGGACTTTGCCGTGACCCTGGAGTCCTTGAAGCGTTCCAGCGCGTGGTCCGCCTTGTCACCAAACAGATGACAGCCATCGAACGGCATGTCCATCAACGTGTTCTGGACATCTGCCGAGAAGTTGGCGGATCTCAACCAGGCGTGGCGACGAATCGCCACCGTCGTGGACATCGCTCTGCCTAGCGAGTCGGTCGTATCAAGACCACATCGAATAGAATATCTAGCTGCATCTCGGCCCTCAGCTACAGCTTTGCCGAGTTTTGCCCGCACCTCCATGGGGCATTCTGGCAGCAGCTCCGCGACCGTATCCCACACAGAGTGGGTGTAGCGGCCCAAGAGGCAAGCGGTGTTGCAAGACCGCAGTCCTAAACTCAGGGACGAGAAGACCTTCTTGCCATACTGGTCATACCTCTTGGATTCCCGATCGGGTGGAGCCGACGGGAATGCGGACTGGGAGGTAGAGGCCTGGATCACCAGACTCTCAGGGGTGGGGTGGGTGGACAGGAACTTGGGGTTGTCCAGACAAGGACGGTGGCGTCTGGCCACGTTCCGATCAACAGGCGCACCTGAAGAGGGCCTGGACCAGGTGCCCAACAGAACGTCTGATAAGGCTTCGTTAAACGGCAGCAGAGGCTCCTGTGGGCATGACCGCGGTTTGAAGACCTCAGTGAGGATGTTAGGCCTCACGGCCGCGACGGGGAGCTCAAGGTTTAAGGCCTTGGCAGCCCTCATCAACACCACTGAATAGGCAGCTCCCTCCTCCGATGCCACGGAAGGAGGAGAGACAAAACCAGGGTTAGGAGAGTCATCCAAACCACTGGCGTCCCCCAAATCACCTGTCCAGTCCATGTCATACTGACACTCACGTGACAGAGGGTCCTCAGACCCCTCCCAGCCCTCACCGTACTCTACATCATCACCATAGTCGGTGTCAACCATGTAGACCGGCTCCCCGGGGTCGACAGGCCCCATCGGCGTCGAGCCCGGCGTCGAGCGACGCCGGTCCGACTCCGCGTCCGGATTCGGTGAGGGTATGGGGATGGCGCCGCCCGGAGCCGGCGTCGGAGCCCCAGTGCCGCCCGAAGCCGGCACCGAGGAACCGGCGTCGCGCGGAGGCGGCGCCGGGGGCAACCCCGATGGAATCGGCGCCGGATTGGATGGACGTCCATCCGGCGTCGACCCCGAAGGCCCTAGCGGCGCCGGTGTCGGAGCATCCTACGGCGTCGAGGTAGGGTCAGCTGAACCGCTAGGGCCCCCGGACGGGTTCACTGGGCCCGTAGGCGCCGTGGAACCCGCCGGAGGAGATAGGGCCCTCATGGCCACGAGGAACGCCTCTATCTCCTCAGGCGTCGCACCGTGCCCAGGGACCTGAGGGTATGGGGCAGGCCGCGCCGGCGACTCTCGCGGAGCCGCGGGGTTGGGGTCACCCAAACCCCCGGCCGCATCGCGCGAGCGTCGGGGGGAGTCGGGGGTACGATGACGACGCCCCGACTTCTTGTGTTTCTTACCTGATGAACTCGACGAGTGATGTCGACTTCCGGAGCGCCCGGCGCGGCTCCGCGACCGCTCCCTCGAACGCTCCCTGGACCTCCGGCCGGACCGCGACCGCTCTCGACGCGGGGCCGACACCCGGAGCTCGAGTAGCTTGCGGGACCGCTCCCGCCTAGCCTTGTTCGTCAGAGCCCGGCAATCGACGCAGGAGTCGACGTCGTGGTCGGGGCCCAGGCACCGGAGACAGAGTCGGTGATGGTCCGTGACCGACATCGTGCGGTCACAACCGTCACAGTTTTTGAAACCGGGCATCCTACCAGGCACAAAAGATAGATTTAAGTTGAAATAACGTGGTCAAAAGACCGGGTACCGCTCTTCAGATCTGCGTCCACTGGCGCGGAAAAAAAGAAGAACTGACGTCAGCGCGCGGAGGCGGCGTCTATATACTCCAGCGACGTCATCACGGCGCACGACGCCAACGACGGACGCGGAGCCGCAGGAGACGCCTGCAGACGACGCCTACCGACGCGCAAGGGTACTGCTACGCAAAAGTTTCCGGATCCAGACTGACGCCTGGGGATATTCTAAGGTAAGGAATCTAACACTAACGTGTTTCTTTCAGATTGGACTGATACATAGTGTTCACTAGAATAGTGAGCACTGCATATCAGGCCAACTTCTCACATTGGTGAGCAGCGGTTGGGATTTGAGCTTGCTGTTGTTTTACCACACGTATCCCAAGAATATCTTGTTGAAAGATCACATAAGTACTTCAGGTACATATAACTTAGCTTAGAATACTCTCAGTTCTACTGAACCAGCTGTTGTAGCTCCTCAAGGCTTAGCACACTTTGGCTGCAACTCTTAGCAAGGGATCAGTAGGCAAACACATAGTGTAGGTAGGTGCATCACTTACACCACACTAGAATCAGAATGTCAGACAAAGGAGGAAACACTGAGTCTCCCCTTGTGTCAGTGGACCCTCCACAGGTCACTTCCAGATATGCTGCTCTAAGCTTCCAGGAGATGAGACAAATCTGCACATCCAGGAAGTTAAAACAGGGTTCTAACTCTACAATTCCCTTTCTGATTGGTCTCTTGGAGACCTATGATGCCAGGAGGGCTGGTAACACAGACCCTTCTAATCCAGATGGGAACATGCCTCCCCTAGAGGGAACCGCAGGTGACCCAGACCTTATCCATCTCTCTGCAGAAGGTGAAGAGGAGGATGATGATCAGGAGACATCTGGGGATGAGGCAGACAAAGGTCCAGAAGTAGTTAGCCAGCTAACTAGGGACAACTTAAGCAGGCATGAGAATGGTACTAGGAGACCCCTGGGACCCCTCTCAGGCCAGCTTAACATTGGGAGTGGACGAGTTAGGTCTCTATCAAGAGGCTCTAACAGATCCATTCAAACCAATGGCTCTCAGGCCTCTGCTCTGAGGAGGATGACCTCCCCTCAGAGGAGAATCTATGAAGCCAAGGAAAGGGAAGTCAATCTGAGTATTGAAAGGGAAGAACTTGCCCTGGCCAAAGAAAGACTTGCCTTTGCTAGAGAGCAAGAATTGAGTGGGTCAAAACCCACTGGTGGCAGCATTATACCTAGCAATAGGGAACGGAGTTTTGATACAAAGCACCTGAATAAGATAGTGCCCCCCTTTAAGCAAGGGGATGACATCCACAAATGGATTACTGCTTTGGAGAGGGCATGCACTGTACAGTGTGTCCCCCAGAGTCAGTGGGCAGCTATCTTGTGGCTCTCCTTTGAAGGTAAAGGTAGAGATAAGCTCCTCACTACTAGAGTGGAGGATGCTAACGATTACCAAGTCCTGAAGAATACACTGATTGATGGGTTTGGCCTAACCACTGAGCAGTACAGGTTGCTGTTCAGGGATACCCAGAAAACTCAGTCTCAGGATTGGTCTGATTTTGTAGATTGTGCCACTAAGGCTTTGGAGGGCTGGTTGCTGGGCAGTAAGGTTACTGATTACACAGGATTGTATAATTTGATCATGAGAGAACACATTTTAAACAATTGTCAGAACCAGTTGTTGCATCAGCATCTTGTTGACTCAGATCTGACCTCTCCCCAAGAATTGGGAAAGAAGGCAGACAGATGGGTCAGAACAAGAGATAAGCAGAACCCGGGCCAGAACCAGGGTGGTCAGAAGAAAGCAGACCAGAAGAGTAAAGATTCTAAGGGTGAACAAAATGACCAGAAGTCTTCGTCAGGTCCCCAACAACCCAAAGAGGGTGGGGGTCAGGCTCCCCAGAAGAAGAATGATCAAGAAGGCCAGTCCAAAAGGTGGTGCCAGTACTGTAAAAGTAAAACTCACTGGTTTAGTGAGTGCACCAAGAAAGGAGGAGGGCAGACTCCTGCCACTGCAGCCCCTAAGGCACCCGTGCCCCCTATTACAGTCATCAGTGGCAGTGCACCTCCCAAGGGTTTAGTTGGGTTAACCTTGGGTTCTGAGGGGTATGACAACCTAGTTGGCACACTCACTCAGGCTGTCCTTGTCTGTACAGGGGATGTGGATATATCCCCTGATGTCAGTCCCAATACTTTGGGCAAATACAGACAGACACCTTTAATAAATGGAAGAATGGCTCAGGCCTATAGGGACACTTGTGCCAGTGTCACAATGGTGACACCTAACTTTGTGGACCCTGGACAGATCATGCCAGGTACAGATTTCCTGGTGACCAATGCAAGCAATGTCACTACCAGTCATAGTATGGCAATTGTTGCTTTCTCCTGGAGAGGGATAAATGGCCAAAAGAAGGTTGTTGTTAGTTCAGACCTCCCAGTGGATTGTTTGTTGGGCAATGATTTGGAGTCATCACAATGGTCAGAGGTGGAGCAGAGGACTCACATGGAGATGTTAGGCTTGCCAGCACATGTGCTTGCTGTGACTAGGTCACAGGCCAAAAGATGCCCCACTGAACAGGTGCTGGATCCTGGAACAATGGACCAGACACCTCCCAAGAAGAAGAGCAGTAGGGTTAAGGCTGTGCCTTCCCCCTTGCCCCAGGTTGTGGATCAAGTCTCAGAGGAGGCTGGCCTACAGGAATTGAGGGAAACTGAGCCTAAAGAGTTTGAACTTGATCAAGTTGAATTCCTGGGCTCAGGGGGGCCCTCAAGGGAGGACCTGGGGAAGGAACAATTAGACTGCCCTTCCCTTG
Organism: Lissotriton vulgaris; assembly: GCF_964263255.1. Taxonomy (NCBI): domain Eukaryota; kingdom Metazoa; phylum Chordata; class Amphibia; order Caudata; family Salamandridae; genus Lissotriton; species Lissotriton vulgaris. The sequence goes on from NC_141700.1 coordinate 63,577,455, forward strand.
AACCCCTCAGACAGCAGGCTGCTGCTGAGGCTGCTGGGAACGCCACAGGTACCCACAAGGTATACTGGGAAGATGGACTCCTGTACACTGAGGCAAGAGACCCCAAGCCTGGCATGGCCAGGAGGCTGGTTATCACCTTGTCTCAGAGAGGTTTCCTCCTTACCTTGGCCCATGAGATTCCCTTAGCAGGTCACTTAGGCCAGACAAAGACTTGGGACAGGCTTGTCTCACACTTTCACTGGCCTCACCACATGAATGAGGATACCAAGGAGTTTTGTCGCTCCTGTGTCACTTGCCAAGCCAGTGGTAAGTCAGGTGGCACAACAAAGGCCCCCCTTATACCAATGCCTGTGGTGGGGGTGCCCTTTGAAAGAGTGGGGATTGACATTGTTGGTCCAATGGAACCCCAGACAGCATCAGGGCACAAGTTTATACTGGTGGTAGTGGATCATGCCACCAGGTATCCTGAAGCTATTCCACTTAGGACCACTACAGCACCTGTAGTGGCAAGAGCCCTAGTTGGAGTGTTCTCCAGAGTGGGCTTCCCTAAGGAGGTTGTCTCTGACAGAGGTGCAAACTTCATGTCAAGCTACTTAACTACTATGTGGAAGGAATGTGGTGTCAACTACAAGTTCACTACACCCTATCATCCACAATGCAATGGGCTTGTTGAAAGGTTCAACAGGACCCTAAAAGAGATGATTCATGGACTACCTGAAAAGCTCAGGCGTAGATGGGATGTCCTGATTCCCTGCCTTCTGTTTGCTTACAGAGAGGTCCAACAGAAGGGGGTTGGCTACAGCCCTTTTGAACTTTTGTATGGGCATCCTGTGAGAGGCCCCCTGTGTTTGGTGAAGGAAGGATGGGAGAGACCTCTCAAAAAGCCTGCAACCAACATAGTGGACTATGTACTTGGTCTCCGCTCCAGGATGGCTGAGTATATGGAGAAGGCATCTGAAAACCTTAAGGCCAGTCAAGAACTTCAAAAAGCTTGGCATGACCAAAAGGCTGTCCTGACTGTTTATCAGCCTGGACAGAAGGTGTGGGTGCTGGAGCCAGTGGCCCCAGCAGCACTCAAAGACAAATGGTCTGGGCCCCACACAATTCTTGAGCAAAAGGGAGAGGTCACCTACCTGGTGGACCTTGGAACTCCCAGGAGCCCCCACAGGGTGCTCCATGTCAACAGGCTCAAAGCATATGTCGACAGGAAGGACATGAGCTTGCTCATGGCCATAGATGAGGGACAGGAGGAAGAGAGTGACCCTCTCCCAGACCTGCTCACTCAGAATCCTGCTGATGGGTCAGTAGATGGTGTTGTCTTTTGTGGCAGCCTCTCTGAGCATCAACAGAAAGACTGTAAACAGGTTCTTCAGTCTTTCAGACATATGTTCTCTCTGACACCAGTCAGACCAATTGGTGTACCCATGAGGTTGACACTGGTGACAGCTTGCCAGTCAAGAGTAAAATCTACAGGCAGCCTGATCATGTTAGAGACTGCATCAAAACTGAAGTGCAGAAAATGTTGGAGTTGGGAGTCATTGAACCCTCAGATAGCCCTTGGGCTAGTCCAGTAGTTCTAGTGCCAAAACCTCACACCCAGGGTGGTAAGAAAGAGATGAGGTTCTGCGTAGACTACAGGGGTCTCAATGCAGTCACTAAGACTGATGCCCACCCAATACCAAGGGCAGATGAACTTATAGATAGATTGGCTTCTGCCAACTACTTAAGTACATTTGACCTGACAGCTGGGTATTGGCAAATCAGGTTAGCTGAGGAGGCCAAGCCCAATACAGCATTTTCAACCCCTGGTGGGCATTATCAATTTGTGGTAATGCCCTTTGGTCTGAAAAATGCACCTGCCACCTTCCAAAGGTTGGTGACTCATGTTCTCACTGGGCTGGAGGACTTCTGTGCAGCATATCTAGATGATATTGCTGTCTTTAGCTCCACCTGGGAGGATCACCTGGTCCACCTGAGGAAAGTGTTAGAGGCTCTGCAAGCAGCAGGCCTCACTATCAAGGCCACCAAGTGCCAGATAGGGCAGACACAGGTTGTATACCTGGGCCACCTTGTAGGTGGAGGCCAGGTTCAGCCACTGGGGAGCAAAATACAGTCAATCAGGGACTGGGCTCCTCCAACCACCCAGACTCAGGTTCGAGCTTTCTTGGGCCTGACTGGTTACTACAGAAAATTTGTCAGGAACTATGGATCAATTGTGACTCCATTAAATGAACTGACAAGTAAGAAAATGCCAAAAAAGGTTCAGTGGACAGCAGGCTGTCAAAAAGCATTCAATGACCTAAAGCGGGCCATGTGCACAGCACCCATCCTCAAGAGTCCAGACTACTCCAAACCATTCATTGTCCAAACAGATGCTTCTGAGTTGGGTGTGGGAGCTGTTCTATCTCAACTGAATTTTGATGGTCAAGACCAGCCCATTGCTTTTATAAGCAGAAGGCTGACCACCAGAGAGAAGAATTGGTCAGCTATTGAGAGGGAGGCCTTTGCTGTGTTTTGGGCCCTGAAGAAGCTGAGGCCATACTTGTTTGGCACTCACTTCAAGATTCAGACCGACCATAAGCCCCTCTTGTGGCTAAATCAGATGAAGGGTGAAAACCCCAAACTGCTTAGGTGGTCCATTTCCCTACAGGGGATGGACTTTACAGTGGAACATAAACCTGGTACTGATCATGGCAATGTCGATGGGCTCTCCAGATATTTCCACTTAGAACAAGAAGACTCACCTGGTCAAGGTTAGCTTATTGTCCCAAAGTTGGGGGGGGGGGGGGGTCATGTAGGAGAGTAGGGTCTGCAATCCTATGATCACCCAGATTTTTTGCTTTTGTTTCACTGGTTTACGACTTTCTCTGGCTGTGGGCCTGCCAATCAGACCCACAGCCTGGCTGTTCTCTCTCTAAATTACAACATGTACCCTAGGTGCATTTACCAATTGGTACTGGGCCACCTTATCAGACCCTGTAACTCAGGGCATAGGTGTACCCAGGGCCTACCAGGGGCTGAAGCATGTATTATGCCACCCCTGGCTGGCCTCCTAAATTTGACACAACTGGCTGCATGACAGCTGGGGCAAAGTCGTGTAATCACCCTTTGCTGTAGATATAGTATACCTATATCTAACCCTAAAAATGGACACACAGATTCCTATCAGTCACTCCTATGGCAGGCCTTGACAATCCTGAAGGCAGAGTGCTTGGAATCGTGTGAAATGGTGCTCTGGCATGAGCCGAGCCCGTTTGCAGCTTGCGGAACCAAGTCCTAATAGCTGTTCCATGATAACGCATACCATATACTCTTAAGTGCATTATAATCCTCGCGGTTAAATGCTATCTTTGGTATTGCTTTATCAAAACATGTTGAGTAAGGTGTCATACGAATTGGAATACTAACCCCTCGCCAATTCTGGCGACGAGGTTAGCATTCCACCCTTCTAGAGGGACACGACATGTATGTAACTGTGAACCCCGGTTAAAGTTAAACAAAGCCTCAGCTCCACAAAATGGATGCTGCCACCACAGACACGAGTCTGACCTCCTGCTGCTGAGAGTCCTTCCAGCGAGGAGAGCCTGGACAAAGGGTTTCCTGTTCGGGGCGGTGCTAGCACCATCCCAGACAGGGTTTTGTGTATCCTGGGTAGGCAGGGCTTTACAGGAAGGTGACTGCTGAGTGGCACCCCGGTGCTCACTACGCATAGGCCGGTCAGAACCAGTTCCAGGGGCACACCATCCCCTGGCCTGGGGAAAGTCCGGCATGGGAGAGGGGTGTAACCACCCCCCTCCTAGTCCCACCCATAAGCAGGACCTAGTCACTGGGTCAGCCCCTCTTCTTAGTATAAAGATAGGAGCGGGCCCCCTGTTCAAATTAGATCATCTTTGGAATCAAGACACGACTTTCTGCGAAAGGACTTCAAGATTTCTTCTTCAAGATTCTCCCTTGTGGCTAAGGAGTAGTCACCCTGCATCCGCAGGCACCATCTTAAGAACACTGCGGTCTGCTGCAAGTCCTTCCTCCGGAATCCGACTGCCCAGCTCGACGAGAACCGGCTTCCCTGGCACCTCTGACCTCTACTCACCTCTACAGCTAAGCTGAGAACCGTGAGTGCGACGAGACCTCGAGGGACCGGCCATCTTCAAGACTGCACAACTTCTTTACAGCAAGCCCGCCGAGTAATCCACTGGTGAGTGCTTTGGGGTCCGAGAAGCCCCGACCCTGAGCAGCTCCAGCACCGAAGATCAGCCCTCCAGTATCTCCACGATCTGCGTGGGCCCCTTCTGCTTTTTGCTGCTCACCGCGTTGTTTGGCTACTAGCCCGCTGGCTTGTGGCCTTCTTAACGACGCCCGACGACATCACTGCTGCTGGTCTGGTTGCTCCAGACTGGCCCCTGCTCCCTTCCAAAAGAGGAGCACCCCGGACCCTCCTGGTCCACTCAAGACGCCATTTTAGGTCCACCGCGTGGGCTTGAATTAGCCAAGGCTTTGTTGCCCAATCCTGGGTCCAGCGACGCCGACAGCTTCATCCATCGTGGGACAGCTTGCTCCTCCATCCTGGTCGCCGACAACGCCTCCGGGTCCGTGAGATCTGCCGAGCACAGCGTCGCCCACTCACCTAGTCGAGGTGACTACCATCCGGTGCCCTCCTGGTGCCACCTGACTACTGGCTAGTAGTCTCGAATTTGGTCCCCTCTGCTTTCAGGTATCGTCCATCTTCAAGATCCAGGCTTGGATCACTTCGAACTCTCTTCACTGGTCGCCTGCTAGCATCTTCCTTCCAGGCTCCTGGTCCGTCTACGAGGATTCCCGACGTCTTTTGAGACCTATGCAGCTGCAGCCCCTGGGCTAGGTAACTTCGGCATTTCGGTGCCCCAGCATAGCCTCACTATCCAAGGGTCAGAATCCACTTTCGTTTTCCTCCTACCAGGTCGGGTTCGCCCGAGAACACTAACTTTCTGAAATCTAGCTACCATAGACTTTGTCCCGCATCCCGCGTGAGAGTGCACCCTCTGCACCCGAGTCCCCTAGGCCTCCTAGAAGTAATCTGAAGATTCTATTGTCAAGACCTAGCGATTCCAAAGCCTATTAGTACTGTACTTACCTGCTAGTAATTTCCCATTCCACTTTCAGAGTATATGGTTTTCCGTGCCCCTCGGGCATTTGTATATACTGTGCTAACTTAAGTATTTTCGTAAGAGTTTTGTTTTGTGCTTAGTACCCTGTCCTCATAAAGAGTACAGGGCTGTTGTGATTCTTATAAATACACTGTTTATTTTCATAACACTTGTGTGGTGTCCTTTCACTTGGTGTTCAAGGGGTATATGTGATGGTATAACAGCTGGCTTAACACGCCCTCTCGAGTCTTTAGCCTTAGACTGCTCGTATCCACGCGACTAGGATAGCTGGTCTATAAGGTTGACTTACAACCAATCATCAATAAGGGTTGTCTGGACTGATACATAGTGTTCACTAGAATAGTGAGCACTGCATATCAGGCCAACTTCTCACAGTCCCCCTGTAACAAAAGCAGCAGCAGTGAGCGAGAGTGGTGCTTCCATCTAGCATCCCCCCCTCCCCCTCTCCCAGGGACGGCCGAGCGGTTTGCCAGGGCCAGTTTTGGTTCCTAGTCCGGCTGTACCCATCACCTGGTCCATTATGCAAAGCAAATAACTCATTAAAAGGAAAGCAAAAAGCAGGTCTACAGCTATTTAGCTCCGCATACAGGAGGAGGCAGAGCTGAATTAATCTGTGAGATATTTAGCTTGCCTAAAAAACACAAAAAAGTTAAACACAGCATTTCGACCTTCTTTCAGTGCTGGTTAAAATGCTTCCACAATTACATTGCTGCTCTAAGACAGTCAATCAGCACACCTGACAAGCTCACCTTTGCAGGCACATAAAAAAAACACATTTCTTTATTGGCATTTCATAATATACATTGCAATAATACTGTCTTTGCATTTTACAAGGATAAATTCAACCAGGTTTGACACCCTTTTAGGTAAAGGAGCGACCCCATATGAACCACCATCAAACATGTAAGGGCATGTAAGGGAGAAAAATTAAATTTCACTATACCTCAAGTTACCAGTATATGATGTCTAGGCAGGTCTCCAGTACTAAAGGGGTCCATTCATTCCCACTAACCACTGTTCATGTCTACCAGTTTGTTTTATCTACTCAGATGACTTGCCGTTCATTATCTATACCCCTCGTCAATAAATGTACACCAGAGATATCCTTTGGTGTACCCGGATACTGTGCAGGGCCGTCCACCAATTTATAGTGCTCCGTAAGAGCCTGTAAAGGGAACCTTTGTAGCGGCCATTCAGGAAAACATATAACAACAACTATAGATAACCCATTTGTCTTCAGGTGTGTCTTCACCACACTACAGTGTGGGGGCACTCAACCCCGCCGCCACCGGCCACCCTAAGAGAAAAGGGACGTCCATGGCGGGGAGAGTAGAGGTGAGTGCACACAAGGCATAATGCACATTAAGGCATAGCACCCATACCTCTAGGCATGGGCTCCAAAAAAGAAGTAGGTGTGGGGCCAACTGTCCAGGGCCAGGCATGCGCTCCGGATAGTAATGCGGAACGTCCATCAGTTTGCGTTTCCCATGCTCGCTGTGTTCTGCAAGAGGCCCCCCCTCCACCCAACACTACCCGCTTCATCATCAGTGACTCTGTCTGTGTCCTTCGCTGGTCTTTCCCAGTTCCCAAGTACCTCTGACCACAACTCTGTAATGAGGAGCCTACACACACCCCTGGCATCCTCTCAAAAGAGGGCTCTCTCCTTTTCCCTGGCCCAGGTCGTAACATCTTGTACCCAAGTCTCCCACCGAGGGCTGATTTCCATACGAGCACTATGCGTCTTTTTTGCTAGGGCCAGGGCTAGATCCAAAAATCTGGTGCCCACTTTCTTCATCTTAGACCTCTGGAATAATCCCAACAGATAGGCGTCCAATGAGCAGGCGATGGGACGGCCCAAGGTACGGGTCAGCCTCTTCACTACTTCTCCTCAAAACGAGTGCAGTTTGGGGCAGTTCCAGGTCATGTGTTCAAAGTCCACATCTAGAACAGCACCTCCAGGGCATAGTCTTAGACCTGCCCATGTATAGCATGAAGTCTATGAGATGCATATAAATTGAATTGGGTAAATTTCAGCCGCATATTTCTAGATATCCACTTGGGGTGTGCCAAAACCCTACTCGACTCTTGGTCTGGTAATTCACGCCCTAACAAAGTGCCCCACTTGGCCCTTAGAGCCATAATGGGCCATTTTGCAATTTCCAACAATGCTCTATAGAACAAATTCACTAAGTGCCGTGCATCACCCATGGTCAACAAAAGCTGGAGTACCGCATATGTTTTGGTTCCTCCCTACCACTGGACCACAGGTCCCCAAACAAACTCCTAAGTGCTTCATAGGTCAGGAATTGACCCAAGGGTAGCTCATAATGTGCCAATAAATCTTTCAGCAGGATCAACATTCCCAACTGAAAACAGTTGCCCACGGTAAGAGGTCCAGCATCCGCCCAATGCCGCCAGCTGCTGGGCACTATAAAATGTAATTGGGACTCCATTGGGGAACCCCACTAATGGAAACGCTGGGGTGTATAGCAGATTCCCAACTGCTTGTCGCAAATATCGTTTCCAGCACTCCAGTGTTACAGACAGCTGCACCCCCGGCCGTGGGAGATCAACTTACCGGGCTAGGAGTTTTGCCAACAATGCCTCGGGTGAGCAAGTCTTCCTGTCTGGCCCATTTCCTCCTGGTTAGAACCAGCCATCCATTCTATGGCAAGAGCAAACAAAAGGGGCAACAGCAGGCTTCCTTGCCTCGGGCCTCTATAAACATTATACTATACAGAGATACCGTGGCCCGTCTTAACCCGCGCAGTGTACCGGGTGTATCCGAGTACAACATTCGGATCCAGTTCACCCACTGTTTTCCTAACTTTATCTGAGGCATTAGTTTGTAAAAATAATCACATCCAACCGAGTCAAAGGCCTTCTCTAGGTCAATCAACATAAGAGTAGTATGGGGGCAGGCCAGCACGTCTGGGTGATGCAGGATGTGGTATGATCTATGCAGGTTCAGGGACGTATTCTTTGTTGGAATAAATCAGTTCTGGTCACTATGTACCCATGTTGGCATAGAGGTAGCAACTGGAGTGCCAGGACCTTAAAACATGGATAAGGGGAGGAACGCAGAGACAAGGGCTTTCTGTTCTCTGGTCTTAGGGAGGGGGATTACTATAGCTTCTCTGGTAGATTCAGGCAGAGAACCCTTGTGCAATGACTCTGCGTACAGGGCTTCCAGCCAGGGGGCAGAGGTCCAGCAAAGGCAGCCTAAAATACTGCTAAGAGGCCATCGGACCCTGGGGTCTTACCGTTAGCCATGTCTTTGATGGCGGCTCTAATTTCCTGGACTGATATTGGGCCATCCAATTCTTCTCGGGCCACAAGGTCCTTTTCCCATAGGGGCACCCTGTCTAGAACGGACGCTAAGACATCCATGTCCATTGATTCCAATTGCCCATATAGGGATTCATAATACTCCCGGAATGCCATATTTATATCTCCAGGGGCATAGATTGGTGTGGTATCTCCAAAACGGACATGGCGATAGGTGCCCCTCGGGACTTGGGTCGTAAGCCAAGCTAGTAATCTAACAGGTCTACCCTCTTCATCATGTGCCCTCCCAACGTAATCCTTGTAGTCGGTTCCCTGGCCTCCCTGAGTTGGGTCAGTGAATGTTCATGGGGACCCATATCATTGTCTAACTCATGCAGCCTAGCATCCAGACGAAGTAGCAACCATTGACCGACCAATACAATGTGTTTTCACCACCACCTTAAACGCCTCCCATTCAACCGTCGCCGTGGAGGCAGAACCCTGATTGTTAGTAAAATAATCTGTCATGGTGGTAGCCAAAGTTTCCCTAAAGCATACATGCTCGAGGGACTAGGGATTAAATCTCCGTGTGGGAATCACTGAGTGTTCCCTGACTGGTCTGAACTTCAGGAAGAGCGGATGCTGGTCAGACACCGTATGTCCCAAATATTCAGTGTGCGTTACCCTGTGGCTAAGTCTGGTGGAACAAATAAACATATCCAACCTAGTACGCAAGTCATATATATGAGAGTGATCAGAGTAGTCCCATTCCAGAATGTGCGCTACCCTCCAAATGTCAGCCACCTCCCAGTGTTCCATCCATTCCCAGAAGCCCTCTGAGATTCTATGCACAGGCGCCCATGGCAGGAGGGTGGAGCGGTCCAGAACAATGTCAGCTACGCAATTAAATCCAGTTGAGTTGACAATTCTTGTAAAAATACTACATGTTTTTGGTTTGGGTAATATATACTTCCTAATGTGATATCTTGACCGGACAAACTACCCTTCATCAGGACGTAGTAAACCTCTTTGTCGATCACAGAATCTGTTTGTTCAAAAGGTGTCCCTGCAGTAATCCATATAATCACACCTCTAGCAAATGCAGAGTATGTCGTTGCAGAGATCAGCCCCGCCATCTACCCCTCAAGGGTTCCTCTTCCCCGCCAATAAGGTGAATTACTTGCAGCATGGCTATTTGTACTTCCCACCTTTTCAAATATCTATGAATGTTATAACGTTTAGCGTCTGATCCCATCTCCCTAATAATCCAGGACATGTATGTTACTGTAAAATTTGTGTTCTGCTATTTATGAAAACTTCAAGCAATGAATCCACCCCCTCCCCACACACCCTCAGTCCCCCACCCAAAAGAACGAGCAAGCATGAAATCCCCGGAGACATGATTAAACAACCCCCAACTACAAAGTCCCAAGAGCAGTCCAGCAACAGCCGACCACCCAAACCTGTAAAGAAAAACATTGGTACTAGTATGCCACCCCCAGAGTTCGGGCAAGGGCTAAACTGAATGAGGTGGGCTGAGTAAAGAAAGCAACAGGAATACCACACCCACCCAACTGCCAACATGAGCCTGGACTCAGAGGCCAGCCAGTAAATCTAGAGACAGAGTATGTCCCAACAAGCGTCCCAGCGTCTATGCAAGGACTGAGTTGGCCCCCATGCTTGGGTAATATTACATTTCTTCAGGTACCCCATTTAAAGCACTAGGGTTTCACTAAGCGCAAACAGGCAAAGTCCGGGCAAAGTCGCGCGTTATAAGTCTTATTTCATTTCATTTCACAGGAGCTCTGTTTGAGGACATGATGACAACAGCCATATCCTCTACTCAAATTCCATCAGATCCAATCCTCCGCAGTCAGAGGAGTAACCTGGGGTAGGGCACCACTGTTAATTATGGAGGCCTCTGTTTCTGATGCTCAGATGGAGTCCCAGGTTCCTCATGTTGCATGTGATTTGCTGCAATTTCACCCACCGTGAACAGGGCCACCGCTTGCTCCTGCTCTGCATGGGATAGTGATTTTCTTTCTGGGACAGACCATGTGAGGGTCTCCTGGGTCACTTCCGAGTCCTCAATCTAGTTGCGGGCGCCATAGATCTGGTCTTGGGAAGGGTCGTCCCTGCTGTGTATGCTTCCAACCAGTCCCCGTCTGTGTCTGGCTTATAACAAAAGTGGGTCTTTCCATCTAGAAGAATCCATAGCCTGGCAGGGAACCTTAGGGAGTATTGCAGTCTGGCCTCTCAGGGAGCCTTCTGGACTTCCAAGGAGGCACCCTGTGTCTGAACCAAAATCGTAAAATCCGGAAACACTGACACCTAGGCATTTTCAATCTCAAAGGAGCCCTCAGACCTGGCTCTTTGTAGGATAGTGTCTCTGTCTTTATAATGGAGCAACCTAGACACCACTGGACAGGAAGGATGAACAGGCACCAATGGACGTGCCCGTACTCTATGTGCTCTTTCGAAGGCGAAGAAAGGGGCCAGAGGATTTAGGACCACCTCCATTCGAAGTCAGTTCTCGAAATGAGACACCTTCTCAGAGTCTTCTACAACTTCGGGGAGTCCCACCACCCTAATATTATTGTGGCAGTTACGGTCTTCTGCGTGCCGTTCCAGGGTTTGCAGTCTATCAGAAAGATCTTCTACCTTGCGATCCAGGACCTTTTGTTCTGGTTGCAACTCATTCAGGGAAGTTTTAACCATGCCCACTGGGTCTGCCAGTTTGCCCCAACCCCACCGACACTGCACTGATTTCTTGTTGAAGTGTAAGTTTGGTATCTGCAATGGCAGCCAATACTTTATCAATGTGCAGCTGCATAGAGGGCTCTGGGGTGTCCCAGCTTTCTATCTTAAACGCAGGCAGCGAGGGCTCCTCAGTACTGGGCTGTGCAGTCATTTGTTTGGCCTTTGGCTTGCCCATTGTGAGGCAGTAGCCTACCCCTGTAAAGAAATGCCCAGATCCAGGTTCAACACAGACTCCCCCCAGCAGACCAAGCAGAGCTCAAATCACCCCCAGACAAGGGGCACTAAAACGGTCCAGTGAAGTGTTGACCCCTGTTGATGCTGTAGTATGTAATTACACAAAGAACACCAGTCACAAGGCACCGTTCCGCACTTGTGCATCACAGCACTCTCATACATACCCCTCTCCCAGCTGCAAGAGAGTGGTCAGGGAATCCGGTCTGTCTGGGAGCACTCCTGCACAGTTCCAGTAGGATCTCCTTGGCCGAAATCAAAAATGGCCTCTGCCTGCAGCAGCCCCTGTCCCACTCATCTTTGCAGGCCTCTCTCTGCAAGCTCCTCACTTCCTTAAGGTGTTGTCCCCTCATCCCAGCGATGTCAGCACCCCACAGTGAGCCCCTTCTCACAAGCACCAGTCTCCGGGAGGACAATACCACTCCACTCGCGCCTCTTCCACCATAACCACCTGGGAACCTTGGATGCGGTTTGGCGGGCCCAACACAGTCATGTAGGCAAACTCTTTCCAGGGCTTTGCCACCGTTCATAGTCGCTCCCTTTTGAAAGCCCGAATCAGGCCTCAAGATCAGGTGCCTCCTCTGGTCCCAGCAGGGGACCGTCATGCTGCTCAGCTCCACAGCAGCAAGAGTCTCTGGCCTTCTCCACAACCCCCCACGGGCCTCGGGGCTCTGCCGCTCATCAAGGGGCTACGGCCATCAGGAGACTCCACGTCCCGCAGCACACTCACCAGGCCTCTCCTGGGTCCCTCTCTTGTCTATGTGTTCTCAGGGGCCCGAAGCACTTTTCAGGGCCACTGCTCCACATTCTGCTACTGCCTCGGGTGGGGCCTCTCATCTACGCTGCCTCCAGGGGCCCCAATGCACGCTCAGGGCCACGCCTCTGCCTCCCTTTCCTCCGCAAGTGCAGGACCCACCCTGGGCCGCAAGACCAGGCGCCTTGCAGCACCAGCGGGCCTGCCTTACGGGGCAGCTCTGCTTTCCCGCTGCAGGTACGAGGGGGGCCACCTTTGTTCCACAGGCACCTAGCCCCGGCTGTCGTGTCGAGAGGCCACAGCTCCCAGGTGCCGACACCCTCCACAGCGCAGGTGAGTCCCCTACCAGGGCTCTTGTAGTAGTGAGCCAGCCGCCATTTTCTAAAGGTCTGACGGCAGTGCATCGCAGCTCCGTTGGCCCATCCACGGTACAGCAGTCAGGTCCCTCCGTTTCCAGGACTGTCCTAGGGGGGGGGGTGGGGGGGGTCTCCTCAACATCTCCAACTATTGTGGCCGACTCTCCTGCAGCCCGGGCCACGAATATCTGCAGGATTAACATTGGGCCGGTGAGAAGCAGCAAGTTCACGCGTCCGCCATGATCAAGCAGATCTCCTAGCAGGCCATCCTCAGTGGCGTAGCTAAGGGGGGCGGTCCGCTCTGGGTGGCACTGTTTTTGGGGGCGGCGGAGGTGGGCAAGTTATCTCTGTCGACTACCACCATCCACCCCACTCCTGAGAGCAAGTCATCCGTCAGCCGCTAGAGCACCCTCCACCCCCCTCGCCCCTGGAAAAAGTAATCTGCCACCCCAACCCCCCGCTCTTGCACCAGGCCACAAACCTAGGGTCCGCCCCGGGTGGCAGTAGCTGTCTAGCTACACCACTGCCCACCCTTGATGCAACCATCTACCAATGAATCCTCCCCAGTATGTAAAAAACAACATTACGCAGAACCCAGTCCCACTGTACACTTAATTTTCTTTCTTTATATAGGTCTTGATACACCAAACTCTTATAGTGGCAATGTACTGTCAACGTACTGCAAAAGAAAAGCGCATTTTACAATTATTATTTTTAATTTCCCTACAACGTGCTTTGCTTTTAAAATTTGTTTATAATATACGTACTATTGGATAAAACACATTCTAAATATCAGGAAATTTTCTCCCAACAAACAACATTTCACAAAACATTGACAGAAATATCTGCAGCCACTTGCAAACAATGAATATTAAATGGATGACACTCATTTCCTCTAAAATCTTTATAAACAGTACTAAAATCAGTTAATAAATCATGTGATATGAAAATACATAACGAGTAACATGTTTAATTTGGTCCTATACTGCTATGTCGGGGGAAAGGTGACATTTAATAGTCACTTGGCCTTCGGCCTCATGGTTTGTAAATGTCACCCGAACCCCCAGATGGCAACATAGGTCCATATTACACAGTTGCCTGTTATGAATTATATGTATTTCTCCCTTTTTCACTGTTTTACTATCTTTCTCCTTCTTCTTGTGGGTCACAGTTCCAAAAATGAATGGCAGCGCCCACCACCTGCACAGACTAATCAATGCTTAGACCACTGACGAGACCAGGTCACATCAAGCACTCCCCTCCCCCTACAGCCAACGCAGACACAGCTAAACACCCATGGTAGGCAGATTCACCTACATGCATCATGCTGATCAGAGATGAGTCAGACACGCCCATACCCCTGGCACCCATCTCAAACACACTCACACACATGAGTCAACACTGAACTCTCTCACACTCTTAAAAGCCTGCCCACCATGAATCACACACAGAGATATCCCACTTACAGCTCCCAGATACACCAAAACAGGCCGTCCCTTGCCAAGCACAACCAGACAGTTCAATTCACACCATAGCATACTCCGCATACTCCACGCAACCCAACTCGAAGTCACCTCTCTGCTGTTTCTAACAAACCCAAAAAAGCCACGTCTCACTAGCAACAACAAGTACCTCAAAACCCACAGTCTGACATGAATGCAACAAATCACCCATCCATTCACACACCAACATTCCATACGCACGCACTACTGAAGACCCTCACAGCCTTGCGCACTCCAAACAAACTTGGTACCCCTGTTGTTTTTGTTTTTTTTACAGCACCACTGGCAAACATACATTTTGTTCCTAATACGCTTATAGTGGGTTTTGAGACCGCATTCTTCACCCATTGGCTTTTTTAGACCAGCCTCTTTCAACCATTTAACAAGGACTTTGTCAGGCTCGTCTCTGCTGAGATCAGTGGAGTATTTCTCTCTTGTCTAATGCGATTGGCTGTTTGGGTGTATCTTTCTGCCTCCAAATGAGTGCTTGCATTTCAAAAGTGCACACAGTATATCACTGTTTGTCGCACACAACTGCTTAAGTTTTACATGCATTTCAAATGCAAATCAATCCATATATATATTTTAGTGCTACAGTTTTTTTTAATTATTGTGTTAGCCCTTGAATTTGAGCCTGATGCTGTCATGGCCATAGTGTTGGCTTTTTTGTTGTTGACATACGGGGACCCCTGATACTAAAATGCCCATTTTGCTTTCCCTGGGCGCCATCTTTAAATCAGGATTCTCAAAACGGAAGAAAAAAAAGACCTCATAACAGCTTCCTCTATCTGCTGCTCCTCCACTTTAGCCTCTACACTGGCCATTCCTCCCTCTTGTACCCCCACCTCCCGTGTTCCTCCACCCCTTTTCTCCTCTTCTCCTTCCTTTTGTGTTATTTCTTCTTCCTCTGCTATCCATCTTTAGGGCTTAGCATCAGTTCTGCAAATAAACAAAAGCGGCCTTTAATGAACGCTCCCTTGCCTTCCTTTATGATTCTGTTTTTATTTCCATTTAAACGAGAGTTCAGTTGATCACTATACGCCTTACTTCCTGCATCATAGAAACTATAGAAGGGCTACCAACGAAGGGTGCCTTGCCATCCGACCTGCATTTCACATAGGAAAAAAGGCAGAGGGGAGCCCTTTGTTTGATACAAAGATCTGCATGCAACGTGCAGGTTACAGGTTAAAATATTTGATAGTATGAATTACCCTTCAATTCTTCTGAAGTTGATCAAATATGTTCTTTTGGGTAACACTGACAACAGTGTCAAAAGTGAACTCTGGTTAGACTTTTGCTACATACGTGCCTAATATAATGCAAACACAGTAAGATGATGGACGAAGTGCTGAAACGTTTCAGACACTCACCCGCAGTCACTATGAGATCTGGTTTAAATCCATCATCATTATTTAGCTCACTTCTCCACCCCAGTTCAGACCCAGCCTTATGCCCAGATGAGGGTACTTGCTCACTTTGCCACTGGAATCAAGCTAGCCTGGCTAATGAGGGATGAAACCTCGAACCGGTCCCCGGATGCTTGTTTCGGGTCCAGGGAGGACCTGACTTGGCAGTTCGGGCTGGACTGTTCCCACGAGGAACAGGGTCAAGACTGATTTGCATATCGCTGGATCTGAACTGGGGTGGCGAAGAATGATGATGGATTCAACCCAGATCTATGACTGGGGGTGAGTGTCTGAAAAGGAGTAGTTTCTGTCCTGTAACTCCAGTTCTGTAGTAGGGGTATCTCTGTTATAGTCATAATCTAGTGAATAGTCCTGCCCATGTGCGTGGACCCCGGCAATCAAAAATAATCTCTTAAGTTGTCAAAAAATGCAGAACTACAAAGACACTTAAGAGAGAATTTAAAGACAAATAATGTAGCCTGTATCCACAGGCTACACTGTCCAGTACTTCAACTAGAAATTCCACCAAAAAAACCACACAAACAACACAGCCTGCCCAGTTTCCTCCATAGAGAAACTTGCCTCTACCAGTAAAAGCCTCTGGAATGATAGAGAGGAAGGCATGGACAGACAAGCCCCATAGGCTGCCATTATGTGGCTTAAATAGGATACTGTGCCTTTAAGAGAACTTTCCAGAACTTCTCCCAGTATCCCAGAATGCACAGCAGGTCCCTTTTACTTTCAGTTCTTTTTGAAGGCGTAACACGCCAGACCTGTAGCATTCCTTACATGAATATCTTTCTCCACCTGGGAGGAGAGCGGGCGCTTATGACTATAACAGAGATACCCCTACTACAGAACTGGAGTTACAGGACAAACTACTCCTTCTGTAGTAGAGGATCTCTGTGTACAGTCATAATCTAGTGAATAGAATGTCAAGCCCATCCCCACACCAAAGCGGCGGTGGAGAACGAGAATTAACACTACTATTGTGCGAACAGATTTCGCAGCGAAGCCTGCCCAACCTGAGCGTCTGCCCTGGCATCAGTGTCCAGGCAGTAATGCTTAGCAAAGGTATGGACCGACTTCCAAGTGGCCGCCTTCCAGATTTCTGCAATTGGAACATTACGGAGCAAAGCTGTCGTGGCAGTTTGCCCCTGGTGGAATGAGCCTTAGGTTTACCCCCTAAGGTCTTATTAGCTTTTTGGTAACACAGCTGTATGCAGGACACAATCCACCTAGAGATGGATGTGAGAAGTTGGCCTGATATATAGTGTTCACTATTCTAGTGATCACTGTGTATCATTCCAAACGACCCTTATGGATGATTGGTTGTAAGTCAACCTTATAGACCGGCTATCCTAGTAGCGTGGACAAAAGCAGTCTTTAGGCTAAACTCTGGAGGGCGTGTTAAGCCAGCTGTTTTACCATCACATATACCCCTTGAACACCAAGTGAAAGGACACCACACAAGTTGTTATAAAAATAAAGTATATTTATTAATAACAAATCTACCCTGAACTCTTTATGAATCAGGGAGCTAAGCACAATACAAAACTCTTACGAAAATACTACAAGTTGCACAATTTACACAAATGCCCGAGGGGCACGAAAAAACATATACTCTAAAAGTGGAATGCGAAATAGTAGCAGGTGAGTAACACGATCCAGAGGCTTTAGGACCGCTAGGACTACACTACTGAACTCTAAGGTTAGGAGCAGGAGGCCTAGGGAACTCGGGTGCAGAGTGTGCACTCTCACGCGGGATGCGGGACAAAGTCTATGGATGCTAGTAATTCTAAAGTTACTGTTTCCGGACGAATCCGACCAGGTAGACTAAAAACGAAAAAGGATCTGGACACTTGGATAGTGAACCTGCGTTGGAGCACCGAAATGCTCGGGTTACCTAGCCCAGGGGCTGCGGCTGCATAGGGTTCAAATGACGTCGGGAATCCTCGTTGTAGTCTATGGAGCCTGAAAGAAGAAGTTGCTGGCAGGCGACCAGTGAAGATGTTCGGTGTGATCCAAGGCTGGATCGGTGATGGAGACGACCTGAAAGCAGAGGGGACTCAGTTCTTAATCACTAGCCAGTGATTGTGTGGGCACCAGGTTGGCACCGGATGAGGTCACCGCGATCAGGTGAGTGGGCGACGCTGGACTCTGCAGTCACACGGGCCAGGAGGCGTTGTCGGTGACCAGGCTGGAGGTGCGAGCTGTCCCACGATGGTGTCTGCTGTCGGCGATGCTGGAACCAGGATTGGAGCAACAAGCCTTAGCAAAGGCAAGCCCACGCGGTGGAGTCAAGATGGCGTCTGGAGTGGACCAGGAGGGTCCGGGGTGCTCCTCTTTTGGAAGGGAGCAAGGGCCAGTCTGGAGCAACCAGACCAGCGGTGAAACCATCATGGTACGTCGTCGGAAAGGTCACTGGCCAACGGGCAAGTGACCGGACAACGTGGCAAGCAGCGACGGAGCAGAAGGGCTCCACGCAGATCTCGTGGATGCTGGGGGGCTGGACTTCGGTGCTGGTGCTGCTCTGGGTTGGGGCTTCTCAAACCCCAGTGCACTCACTCGAGGATCCCTCGGCGGTCGTGCTGGTTAAGCGTCGTGCAGGTTTCGAAGATGGCCGGTCCCTCAGGTCTCGTCACACCCACGAATCTCAGCTGGGCTGATGATGTAGGTAGAGGTCAGAGATGGCAGGGAATCCGGGTCTCGTCGAGCTGGTCAGTCTGGATTCGGAGGATGGATGTGCAGCAAACCGCAATTGCTTAGGTGGTGCCTGCGGGTGCAGGGTGGCTACTCCTTAGCCACAAGGGAGAGTCTTCAGAGAATGTCAAGAGTTCCTTTCGTGGAAAGTAGTTCAAGATTCAAGATTATCTAATTTGGGAAGGGGGCCCGCTCCTACCTTTATCCTAAGAAAAGGGGCTGGCACGCGACTAGGTCCTGCCCATGGGTGGGACCAGGAGGGGGGTGGTTACACCCCTCGCCATTGTCCGGTCTCTCCCCAGCTCAGGGGCTGGGGTGCCCCTGGAACTGGTTTGAGCCGGCATGTGCACAGTGAGCACCGGGGTGCCACTTGCAGTCACCTTCCTCTCAGCCCTGCCTACCTGGGATACACAAAACCCTGTCTGGGATGGTGCTAGCACCGCCCCTGACAGGAAACCCTTTGTCCGAGCTCTCCTCGCTGGAAGGACTCCCAGCAGCAGGAGGTCAGACTTGTGTCTGTGGTGGCAGCATCCATTTTGTTTTGCTGAGGCTCGAGTTAACTTTAACCGGGGTTCACAGTTACATACATGTCGTGTCCCTCTAGAAGGGTGGAATGCTAACCCCGTCGCCAGAATTGGCGAGGGGTTAGTATTCCAATTCGTATGACACCCTACTCAACATGTTTTGATAATGCAATACCAAAGTTAGCAAATAACCGCGAGGATTATAATGCACTTTAGAGTATATGGTACGCGTTATCATGGAACAGCTATTAGGACTTGGTTCCGCAAGCTGCAAACGGGCTCAGCTCATGCCAGAGCACCATCTCACATAATTCCAAGCACTCTGCCTTCAGGATTGATAAGGCCTGCCATAGGAGTGACTGATAGGAATATATGTGTCCATTTTAGGGTTAGATATAGAGATACTATATCTAAAGCAAAGGGTGATTACATCACCTTGCCCCAGCTGTCGTGCAGCCAGTTGTGTCAGATTTGGGTGGCCAGCCAGGGGTGGCATAATACATGCTGCAGCCCCTGGTAGGCCCTGAGTGCACCTATGCCCTGGGTACCTAAGGTACACGGTACAGGGACTGATAAGGTGACTCAGTAACCAATTAGATATGTACCTAAGGTACATGGAATCCATTTTACAGAGAGAGCAGTGGGCCTGGGGTCCTGAATAGCAGGGCCCCAGGTCAACTAAGTCAAAAAACCAGCAAAACACCAGGCAAAAAGTTGGGGGCAACCATAGTCAGATATGCACCTTCCTACAATGGACTGCTTAGAGGTAGCAAGACCCGTCCTGACCGATCCATAATTGATAAACAATTGGTCTGACCTACGAATATCTTTGGTCTTATCCAGATAAAATTTCAACACCCTCCTAACATTCAGGGAATGTAAAGACCTTTCCGATGGAGATGAAGGATTCTGAAAAAACGTAGGAAAAGTTATGGTCTGGTTAACATGAATATCAGAAATAACCTTGGGAAGAAATGTAGGGTGAGTACGCATAACAACCTTAGCAGCATGAAATACAGTATAAGGTTCTTGGCAACACAACGCCTGAATTTCACTCACCCTGCGGGCCGATGTAATGGCCACGAGGAACGCTGCCTTCCAGGACAGGTGCTGCAACGAAGCCTTATGAATAGGTTCAAAAGGCTCCTTCATCAATCTGGACAGCACCACATTCAATTCCCATGAAGGGTGAAGGAATCCGGACAGGAGGGAATACTTTCTTCAAGCCTTCCAAAAAATCTTTGATCACAGGGATCTGGAAGAAGGAAGTCTGTGAAGGGCATTTTCTGTAGGCAGTCAACGCAGCGAGATGAACCTTAATGGAATGAACATTAAGGCCAGACTGCGCCAAATGTAGAAGGTAAGGAAGGAGGACATCTTCCTTACACGTCGCGGGTCATAGTTCTTGGACTTGCACCAGATACAGAACCTCTTCCACTTGTAAGCATAGGAAGTCAGAGTGGAAGGTCTCTTAGACTCCTTCAGTATGTCCATGCAATCCTCAGGCAGATTCAGATGGCCATATTGCACTATCTCAGGAGCCATGCCGCCAAACTCAAAGACGAGAGGTTGGGGTGTAACATCCGTCCCCCGAACTTCGTGAGAAGGTCCGGCCTGCACGGCAGCCGAATATGAGGAAGGAGAGACTGGTGAAGCAGGTCCGTTAACCACCACTGTCTGGGCCATTCCGGGGCAATGAGTATCATCCGAGCCCTGGACCGGGCCAGCTTGATGAGCACCGCCGGAATCAGGGGAATGGGAGGAAAAGCGTACAGAAAGCTGTTCGACCAGTCGATCCATAACGCGTTCCCCAGCGTCCCCCGCTGGTAGTACCTGGAGGCGAAGTCTCTGCATTTGCTGTTTTCGGCGGTGGCGAACAAATCTACGTCTGGAGTTCCCCACCTTGCAAAGACTTCTCCTAGTACTTCGTCGTTTATGACCCATTCGTGGTTTTCCTGAACCAGTCTGCTCAGTGCGTCTGCCTGAACATTCTGCACACCTGGCAGATGGGTAGCCGTTATCGTCAGTCCTCTGGCTAGGAGCCAGTGCCAGATCGCTTGCGCCTCCTGCGACAGAGTGCGTGATCTCGAGCCCCCCTGCTTGTTGAGGTAATACATCGTGGTGGTATTGTCCATCTGTACAAGCAGAGAGTTGGTCTGGAAGGACGGAAGAAAGGCCTTCAGTGCCAAGTGAACAGCTCTGAGTTCCAGGAAATTGATGTGATACGTGGCCTCCATCGGTGACCACGTTCCTTGAATCTGTAGGTTCCCGGAGTGCGCTCCCCACCCCAGGAGAGAAGCATCCGTCACGACAATCTGCGAGGGAATGTCCTTGTGAAAGGGAACCCCTCTGAGGAAATTCTCCGCTAAACACCACCACTTCAGAGACTGAAGAGCATGCAGAGACAGTCGTATCTTGTCGTCCCAGGATCCTTTCCTCTGATCCCACTGGTCTTCCAAGCACTCCTGCAGTGGTCTCATGTGCAGCTGTGCATGTGGCGTCAGGAAGATACAAGAGGCCACCGATCCCAGTAGAGAAGACACCGTCCTCACTGTTGTAGATGGAGTTGTCATAAGAGCCTGAGCCTTCCGAAGGAGAGATAATCGTCGCTCTTCCGAAGGAGACACGCTTGCTGACAGCGTATTGATGGAGGCTCCCAAGTACTGTATGCATTGGACCGGAGTCGGGACAGACTTGGACATGTTGATGTGCAACCCCAGCTTGTTCAAGAGAACGCACGTCTTCTGGAAGTGTGCTCGCGCTTCCGAGAAGGAGGATGCCTTGATCAACCAATCGTCCAGATACGGGTAGACAAACACCTTGTTCTTTCATAGGTGCGCTGCTACCATCGCCATGCACTTCGAGAATGTTCTCGGCGCAGACTTTAGTCCGAATGGGAGTACTGTGTATTGATAATGATTGGCGCCGACTTGGAACCGCAGGAACTTCCTGTGTTTGTGTGCAATGGGCACATGGAAGTACGCATCCTGTAGGTCTATAGCACATAGCCAGTCTCCCTGTTGCAACTGAGGATACATCTGATGCAACGACAGCATGCAAAACTTTTCCCTGCGAATCCATTTGTTTGCCTGTCGCAAGTCCAGAATGGGCCTGAACTCGTTCTTGTCCTTCTTGCGAACCAGGAAGAACCGGGAGTACAGACCTCTTCCTCTCTGAGACAGAGGTACGTCTTCTATTGCCCTTTTCCTTAACAGGATATCCACTTCCGCCTGAAGCTCGTGCAGCTGAAACTGCGAGCTGACCGGTGGAATCGCTGGAGTCGGGCTGGTGAACCGAAGACTGTATCTATTGCAAACAATATTCAGCACCCACTTGTCCTGAGTAATTTTTCTCCACTCTGCCAGAAAAAATTGAATGCTTCCCCCTACCGGAGTGGGTAACAGATCCGGGGGAAGTAGGTTCCTAGGGCCTAGACCCGGCCTGGCCCTTGGTCGCTGGAGCCGGCTGCTGGCCTCCTCTGCCCTTCTGGCGTTTCTGGAACGGCTTACGGAACTGTTGTTGTTGTTGCGACTGTCCCGAAGCCTGACCACGTCCTCTGCCTTGCCCACCGAACCGCCGTTGGAATGGGCGGTACGATTTCTTCGTTTCTTTAGGCTTCTCCAGACCCACAGCCATGAGCGTTTCGGCCTCCGCCTTCATGCGGGCCATCTCGTCATCCGCATGTTTCCCAAAGAGGGTCTCGCCCGAGAATGGAAGGTTGGCTACCCTCTGTTGTGCGTCCGGTTTCAGTGATGTAAGGCGGAGCCAGGTGTGACATCGCTGGTTAACTCCATGGCAAAAACCATGTGCCGCTAATAGGGATGAGTCTGCTGCAGCGCTGATAATCTTATTCGCCACCAGCATCCCTTCATTCAGCACTTCCTGGAAGTCCTCCTGCTTCTCGCGAGGCAAGTGTTCCGCAAACTGCTGGAGGGAGTCCCAGAGGGCGCGGTCGTAGCGTCCCAACAAAGCCGTGGCACTCCATCCACCTAGACTCCTTATCCGGGGGAACCGTGGATGACGGGGTGGTGGCATGTTGTTTGCGGGCCGCCGTCACAATCACAGAATCCGGAGGAGGTTCCGCCCTTAGAAAGGCCGGGTCCGAATCGGGAGCCCGGTACTTTTTCAGCAATCTCGACGGAGCCGTCTTCGTCACCGCAGGGGTGAGGAAAAGGGCCATGGCCAGTTCCTCCAGGCCCAGCACCAGAGGCAGCAGAAGACGAGACAGGTGTTTCTGATGTAATATCTCGAAAATGACTGATGTCTTAGGCGTAGGCACCGTTAAAGATATGCCCAACTTTGCAGCGCCTCTCAAAAGAACATCATGGAACGCCACCAGGTCATCAATCGGAGACACCCTCGTGTCCGGTGATCCTGACGAGGTCGGAGAGTAGTCCCTGGTTCCTGTGAGAGCGAGATCCGTGCCTCCTATGGCGGTGTCTCGACTGCGTGGACGATCTGTGGCGCGATCGCTCCTTCCTCCTAGAGCGAGAGCGTGATCTGCCAGCCCGTGGCCGCTCCACAGGTTCCCGCGGGGGAGTCTTCCTCGGTTCCTCCTGGGGTCTAGGTTTCAGTGTCCCCTTAGGAGGTGTCGGCAGAGGAGGTAATGACGTGGACCTCGGCGGAGGGACCGGAGGTATCACCGACCGAGGGGCAGGCCCATGCGGTGGAAGCGGTGGCAGTGGTCTGCCTGGCGGAAGTGGAGGGTTGGTGGGAGGGTCCTCCTTAGGTATAGAAGGAGGTGGTGACCTAGGCCGAGATGGCGTGTATACCACCGAGTACACCGAGCCCGGTGACCCCTTCGGCGAAGGGGGCTGAGATCCAGCCCCTTCAGCAGGCGATCGCTTCCTCTTGCGTCCTCCACTAGATCCTGTCTGACTTCTGGGGCCAGAACTCCTCTTGCGCCGTTTAGGAGAGGTAGAGCGACTCCTAGACGCTGATCTCTTCTTTCTCGACGCCGAGCGTCGCTTTTCCGGCGTCGAACGTCGCCTCCGCAACTCCGGCGTCGATCGCCGCCTCCGCGACGTCAATCTCTTCCTCCACGACATCGAACGAGGCCTCCGCGACGTCGACCTCTTCTTTCGTGACGCCGTACGCCGCCTCCGCGACGTCGAACGTTCCGTTCTCGACGACGAGCATCGATTCCTCCTTCTCGAGGTCCTCGACGTCGAGGAGCCCCTCGACGTCGACCGTTGTCTCGACGGCGATCGGTGGTGTTGCCTCGACGGCGAGCGCCGATGCTTGTCGCTCCGTCTTCGACGTCGATAGGTCGACTCCGACGTCGACGATGACGACAATGCCGTCGACGGTGGCTTCGAAGGCGGCCTTTCCAGGCCCTTCGACGTCGAATCGTCATGCCGTCTCAACCCGGAGCCCCGGGGAGACGGGGAACACACCGCCATCATCCCTCTCGACGTCGTCGTCGATACAATCGACGTCGACGGAGACCGGGACCGTCGACCCGACCCACCTGCAGCCTGCAGACGTCTCTCTTCAAGGCCTTGAAGCCTAATCTTCAGCCTGTCCCTCAGGGTCCTTGCTGAGAACTGCTGGCAGATGACACAGTCTTCAGGGACATGTTCTTCAGGGAGACAGACGATGCAGACGTCGTGTGGATCACTCTTGGCCTTCTTCCTTCCACATGCTGGGCACTTGTCAAAAAGATCAGGCATTTTAGAGCCCTAAAACGCCTGAACCAACACATAGGGGAGAAGAAAAGCACCAAGAAAGATAAACTCAACACTTTTATACAGAAAAGTGACAAAATCCAATAAACCCTTGAAACAAGGGAGAGCTCAATGCCAGGGTCCTGTTAGCAGGAGCCGGAAAAAAGAACTGAAAGTAAGAGGGACCTGCTATGCATTCTGGGATACTGGGAGAAAGTTCTGGAAAGTTCTCTTAAAGGCACAGTATCCTATTTAAGCCACATAATGGCAGCCTATGGGGCTTGTCTGTCCATGCCTTCCTCTCTATCATTCCAGAGTCTTTTACTGATGGAGGCAAGTTTCTCTATGATAGAAACTGCAGGCTGGGTTGTGTGTGATGTTGTTTGGTGGAATTTCTAGTTGAAGTACTGGGCAGTGTAGCCTGTGGATATAGGCTGCATTATTTGTCTTTAAATTCTCTCTTAAGTGTCTTGCAGGGTCTGCATGATTTGACAATTTAAGAGATTATTTTTGATTGCCGGGGTCCACGCACATGGGCGGGACTATTCACTAGATTATGACTATACACAGAGATCCCCTACTACAGAAGTGCGTCTTCTATCGCCCTTTTCCTTAACA
This sequence comes from Lissotriton vulgaris, assembly GCF_964263255.1. Lineage (NCBI taxonomy): Eukaryota > Metazoa > Chordata > Amphibia > Caudata > Salamandridae > Lissotriton > Lissotriton vulgaris. The sequence continues at coordinate 63,602,386 of NC_141700.1, forward strand.
GGATATCGGCCTCCGCCTGGAGCTCGCGCAGCTGAAACTGCGAGCTGACATGTGGAATTGCTGGAGGCGGGTTGGTGAACCGAAGACTGTATCCATTGCAAACAATATTCAGCACCCACTTGTCCTGAGTAATTTTTCTCCACTCTGCCAGAAAAAATTGAACGTTTCCCCCCACCGGAGTGGGTAACGGATGCAGGGGAAGTAAGCGCTCAGGGCCTAGACATTTTAACAGTTTCTATCCATAGAAACCAGACAGGAAGTGGCGAATGGAGTCGACACGCGTTTCGGCGTGGGACACGCCTTCTTCAGGAGCCACAAAATTTGTAAAAATAGTAATCTGAAACATGTATAAAAAGAAAAACCATCACAATTTAATCATTCACACTACTACATGTAGAAGTGCACTAAATACTTTCTAAATTCACATAATGCATTTCATATAATTATAAAGGAGAACAAAGCTTACAACTGTCATTTCATATCCTAAATATTTCATAATGTTTTCCAAGGCCTATTTGAATATAACATCATAATATTCGAACAATGAGTACCCACTGAATTAGACATAATTCAAACTTACGTAAAAAGGGGGGGGGGGAAAAGAGACAGGGTGAAAAGGGTGAATGAACAAAGGGAGGATAACATAATTAATAAAAAACATGGATGATTCACCAAATCAAGACAACTTATTGTTGCAATATAGTATTGACAGATACAATGAGTCTCAATTAAAAATAGTCTCTCGACAGTTTAATGTTTGTATTGTGATGGCCCAATAAATTATTCCTTATCCATCTCCGGTGTTACTTTCTAATATACGCGTATATTAGAAAGTAACACCGGAGATGTTGCCATAAATGTCTATTTTTGGCTTTATTAGCTACAATGAAGAACTTTTATTTAGTGAAGTGGCAACACTTTCTGTCTGTCTTTATGGAATATAGCATCCACGAGGCATCTGATGTTTAATTTGTTTATTGACTGACTCATCATGAATAGTTGTGAGGATAAGGAATAATTTATTGAAACATTATATCTGTTATAGAATTAGGAGCTTATCGTTTCCTGTTCCCACCCAATCAACGGATTCATATTGAGGTTACCTTTATATGCAGTGAGTTTGTAACTAAAAGTAAGTCTCCCACTTCTCTCATTCTCATATGAAGTTGTCATTAACTGTTATTAGAGATTAGTTGGGCCATCACAATACAAACATTAAACTGTCGAGAGACTATTTTTAATTGAGACTCATTGTGTCTGTCAATACTATTTTGCAACAATAAGTTGTCTTGATTTGGTGAATCATCCATGTTTTTTATTAATTATGTTATCCTCCCTTTGTTCATTCACCCTTTTCACCCTGTCTCTTTTTTCCTTCCCCCCTATTTTTTACATAAGTTTGAATTATGTCTAATTCAGTGGGTACTCATCGTTCGAATATTATGATGTTATATTCAAATAGGCCTTGGAAAACATTATGAAATATTTAGGATATGAAATGACAGTTGTAAGCTTTGTTCTCCTTTATAATTATATGAAATGCATTATGTGAATTTAGAAAGTACTTAGTGCACTTCTACATGTAGTAGTGTGAATGATTAAAATGTGATGGTTTTTCTTTTTATACATGTTTCAGATTACTATTTTTACAAATTTTGTGGCTCCTGAAGAAGGCGTGTCCCACGCCGAAACGCGCGTCGACTCCATTCGCCACTTCCTGTCTGGTTTCTATGGATAGAAACTGCTAAAATGTGTATATGTTGATGATATTGTTTTTATTAAATGTGTATGAATTCTGATTTTAATTTTCCCTTATCATAGAGCTCATATTGTATTATAAACTGTATGATTTTTAAATGTGTTTATTAAATTTACATTTCATTTTAGTCTGCTTTTGCTGTCATTTCATGCCTTATGTTTTCCAGTGTGTTACTGCCTAGGAATCTTTTCACACACAGGATCCTCCTTAGGTACAGGAGGTGGGGGCATCTTCGGCCGAGGTGGTGTATAAACCACCGAGTCCGGGGGTCGTCCGTTGTTTCTAATCCGTGTAATATCTTTGTTTAATTATGGCTCCAATATCTTCAAGGTGGCTGAAAGGATATTATTGACAATATTTTAATATTTCAAAGTCAAATTCGAAAAGTGCTTAAATTTGCACAGATACATGTCAAATGTTTAAAGACGCGTTGATGCCGGAGTGCCATATGCCCTTTAGACTAGACCCGTACAATTACAGCCCATTAATTTTTACCGTAACCGAGTCTACATGCTAAAATAGTTTCCAAGCACGTTTTGGAGCATTTTTAATTATTTATTATCTTTTGATTATAGAATGCCCTGCTCGTATGTCTCAATGTTCCATGTTAATAAAAGAACATTGCGCGTCATTTAGATATCGCATCCCAAGTTCCCAGTTAATACTTGCAAATGTAAGCGAAAAGTTATATTTTTCGCAGTTCAGAATTTAGAGTTAATGTCTCACTATATCCAGAACAAAAAGCCCTTTTGATCCTTAATCGCCTACCTTTCGCCGGTCCAAATATCCTGTAGGAGTCCCCCGTTCACTGAGCAGCGTGTCCGCTCGGATACAAGTCTATTTGCACGCCGTATAGTTCAGTATTAGTACTTCCGTGTTTTACTAATCGTTGGTTGGATACGATAACATGTGACTTGCGTCCACATGCATGCTGGGTTTGGCGGTCTGGGTGGCGGCCATCTTAGCGTGTATCTAACAATTCCGAATCTGGAATATAGTCTGGCCGGATCGAGTTTGTAACCATTTATTTGATATGAATTCTAATAAATCCGTCTAAAATTACTATCCTACGACCTTCTATGTTAAATACCCAATTTAACATAAATTGCGATCTATTTATAATTTCTAATGTCAAGCATGTAAACATATAAATTATATCTAAGCGGATTATATATGTTTATAATAATCCTAGATTCACCATTATTTAATTTTACAAGCGGCCCGTTAATACACTGTCTCTGTTATTATCTCGTGAGCAGTGTCCCACAGTACCTCATAGCCTATAGTTAAGGCGGTACAAAAGGGGGTGGTGATGGACGGAGCATCTGAATTAATCAAACACTCACACCCAGTCAAAAGATCTGGGTTTAATCCATCACCGTTCTTTAGCCCACTCCGCCACCCCAGTTCAGACATGGCTATATGCAAATCAGTCTGACCCTGTGCCTCATGGGAAGTTAAGGCAGCAGCCATTTTGAAGTGTCTTAATAGAAATTCGTAGTCTAATGAGGTTATTTACATACTTCTCAGTTTGATAGGTATTCATATTATCAATCCAGATATGAGGTGTAAATAGCAGATATTGAAGATAAAATTATCCAAAAGTGGGTCTTTTTGAACCCGTGAGTATCCCTTATGTTAAGGGAGAAAAGTATAACTAAAGGCATCTCTTTATATCGTTAATCTATTATCATGTTCGACGACCAGATCTATAACTCTAGTTGAGTGAAAGATTTCACTTTGGATGATGAAATAATATCATTACACAATATGTGATCTAATAGTCTCTCCATCATATAGGATCAGTACATGGTCATGTTACTAACCTTCAAGACAAACATAGTCTCAGTCTTATATAACTTCTCTTATACATTTAAAAAAAAAAACATATTGACAAAGATCCCATATTAGTACATTCTTTTACACACGGACATGCGATTCATTCTACGGTTCTTAATTTGTGTTGATGTACTAATATATAAGATATCTGTTTCAGGTGTAATTTGTAGTGTTACTTGTCTAGGTCCCTAGGAAGTTATACTTTTCTCCCTTAACATAAGGGATACTCACGGGTTCAAAAAGACCCACTTTTCGATAATTTTATCTTCAATATCTGCTATTTACACCTCATATCTGGATTGATAATATGAATAACTATCAAACTGAGAAGGGTGTCTAGTGTGTTATTTGCGGGATGCATGCTTTGTTGTAGGGTGGGGGGTCCTGTTGCCCTTATGTGACTATGCGGCTGCCCGAGGCCACGCAGTGGCCATTAGGAGGGCGGCCTCCTAGTCACAGCGGGCTTCCCCCACCCCCTTCCAGCACCCTCTCCTCCTCGGGACAGGAGGAGTCCCGAAGGGAGGGTAGGAGGGGCTGTGTGGTCACGTCCAGTGCAGCAGGCAGGGTGAGGGGTACTTAAGTCCCCCTCGCCATTTTCCATGCCTCTTTGCCGCACCGGACGCGTCCTGTTGACCTCGCCAGCGGGGACACACATTTTCCCTCCAGAACTCTCACCCTTTGTGTCAGCTTGGGGGGGACAGTTTGAACGTTTTAATGTTTTAATTCTCGTTGCAGGCGGAGTTACAGGGCGATCCGGAAGCAGAGAGGTGCAGCACTGTACCCCAGCAGGCACATAGGGGTGCCAGAGCCTAAGACCTGGGGCCTCAGGGGAGGTTCCGGTAATCCGTGTCGCCACCCCAGTAGTCCTTCGGGCGGTTGTGGGCCTGTGCAACCGGGGGTTTGCCTAGCTACACCCCGCAAGGGGCATGTGTATAATCATTACCATAAGGGGCAGCACTTAGGTGGTTCGCCACGGTGCTGCCTGGCTCAGCAGGCGGGCAGGTGGCGAGAATGCGGCCTGCCCTTGGATCGCCCGTAAGATAACCCACTATGATTACATAACGTTGTATGTAATAAACCTGCAGCAGTTTTTCCCAATCTAACACTGGTGTCTAGTGTGTTATTTGCGGGATGCATGCTTTGTTGTGGGGTGGGGATCCTGTTGCCCTTATGTGACTATGACCAGAGGCGTGGTGTGCGCCAGTACTTTCTCTGTTTCGGACACTTTCCCAGCCAGTTTCTTATGACTGGTACGAAGTAGCCCCAGGTCTAAAGTCACTGTTTTAATCTGGTATTCAAGAGCCACTTTGGTGTCCTTCATCGCCACCAGAATGTGTTCACCGTGTGCTTCCAGCTGCTCCTCTTCTGCAAGCGGTGGTCCAGAATTCGCCTGCTGCCCCATTTTGGTTTGTTTCGGTTGCACCATGCCTCCAGTCGCTTCAAAGGTTATTCCGTCCACTGGGCCACCCTGCCACACCACCCCCAAGCACATTCCATTTCAGCCACAGTGCCATTATTTAATACATCAATAATCCACATATCTATACTTCCTTTAAGCATCTATATACCTTCCATATACTTATGGATCTATATATGTATTACTTTCTTCTAAGCATATACAATGTACTACCCTATTCCTCACCTTATACTTCTCTCAATATATCCTCTACCTCAACACTGACTCATCCCAACCTCTTTCTGCTACTCCTTCCAATGCATACCATATTTTCAACCTATACCTCTATCAATATATCCTCTACCTCTGCTCTGCCATTCATTCCAACCCCCATACCACTAATATGATTCCCAAAATAACCCCTTCTAGACTCTCCCCTACTCTACCCCTCCTTACATCATCCGATTCCTCTTTTACTATACCGATCCCCCAAAACAAGACTTTCTAAACTCTTCCCTCTGACTCTTCCCCTGCACATCCCTCTTACTCATTCCCAGCCTCCCACTACCACTGTGACCTCCCCAAAAAAAGTCTAAATGTTTCCCTCTTCTATCCTTCCATCATTTTTAATCCAAATAACAGACTAACATGTCCTCCTCTCCAATTCATTTCATATTTCACTATACTAATTCACCACTAATCCTTTATGGGTTCTGGAGTAGCGTGCTACTCGCTGAAAAAGCGCTTTGATGCCTTGTCTGGGGTAGTAAGCGCTATATAAATGCAATTACAATACAATACAAGCGGGTCTCTGCACCCCCTTTGTAGTGCAGGCCAGTTGCCACCAGCAGAGTGGCAGAGGGTTAGGGTGACCAGGCGTCCCGGAGTTGCCTGGAGGGTCCTGGTTTTTCTCCAGCCGTCCCGGCAGATTTCAGGGAATGTAGCTCCTGTCCCGGTTTTTGGAGAGGGTCGACTGAAAACGGTAAGAGGTGCTTTTTAACCCCTCCCATGCTCGTGACGGAACCGTTCCGTCACGAGCCTCAGGTGGGCTGTGCTGGTGACGGAACAGTTCCGTCACGGCCCGCTCGCCACGCCTGAGCAGCGCGAATTCCGCACCTGCGCTGATGTTCTAAAGAGCAGGCGGGGCCGTGACGGAACCGTTCCGTCACAAGCACAGCTCACCCGCGGGCCGTGATGGATAGGTTCCGTCACGAGCACGGTAGCGCCGCGCTGCCCCGCCTCCCCCTTAGCGCTGCGGCGGAATAGCCGCCGCAGCGAAGGGGTTAATGTTTACAAAGCAGGGAAAGTTATCAGTTGTTTCAAGAAAACAATTTAATTATCAGGTAAGCTACTGGGTTTAAACAATAGCTTTTTATGTATGTTCTAACTGCCTAACAGGTAAATTCTCTGCTGAGAAGCGCTGTCATTCTTGAAGTAAAATTGTAGTCCTATTTCCTTGCAATGTCCCGGTTTTTGGATTTAAAATTCTGGTCACCCTACAGAAGGTCCACCTTTCACTGATGTAATGCCTCGTGTGGGTGCCCCAAGGGAGCTGTGTTGGTGCCCCCAAGGGAGCAGTGTGGGTCCCCCCAAGGGAGCAGTGTGGTGCCCCAAGGCAGCTGTGTGGGTGCCCCAAAGGAGCAGTGTGGATGCCCCCAAGGGAGCATTGTGTGTGTCCCCAAGGGATCTGTGTAGGTGCCCCAAGGGAGAAGTGTGTGTGTCTCCAAGGGAGCTGTGTGGGTGTCCCAAGGGAGCAGTGTGGGTGCCCCCAAGGGAGAAGTGTGGGTGCCCCCAAGGGAGAAGTGCGGGTGCCCCAAGGGAGCAGTGTGGGTGTCTCCAAGGGAGCAGTGTGGGTGCCCCCAAGGGAGAAGTGTGGGTGCCCCCAAGGGAGAAGTGTGTGTGTCTCCAAGTGAGCTGTGTGGGTGCTGCATTAACTGTAAGAGGGTGCCTGACCCGGCCTGCCCCCTGATCCTGGCACAGGGCAGGTGTGGTTTGAGGTGTGCACACCCTGCTGCCGCCCACACCACACAAGGCACGTGTCTGCTGGGTGACCCAGTTCCAGGCCTGCTAAGACAACACAGCATACATTAGAGCAGTCTTTAGCTGAATAGAACCAGATGTTTATTTTTTATTTTTTTATTCTGAAACTTTTTCTTTTAAGGTGACGTCCCTGTGCCAGGCCGGCAGCTCCTCTGTGTGACGCCGGGAGACCAGGACCTGAAATGATTCCTTATTTTGGGCGCGCGCGGCAGCCGCGTCTTTCATCGCCTGCCAAGGCGCGTCCTGGCCCGCGGCGCAGGGCTGTCATTTCCTCCAAGTCTGGGCGAGACTTCCGGTGGGGTTTCCCAGCGGTGCGGCCCTGCCCTGCGGCCACCCGGCCAGGGCGTCGGGGTAACGAGCACCTGCGCCCCCTCATCACGGGGCGGGGAGCGTGATCAAAAGCAAGTGACACAGAAGCCCTGCAGCTAGCGCCCCCTGCTGGCGCCGCAGTGTGCCCATACGAAGCTTGGCACCTTGGCTGTGAGCTGCTGGTTCACCCATCTCAAAGGCTGGCACTGCCTGCCGGGCATAGAAGCTATTATCAAAAATGGGGTATCCCAAACCGGTCTGGGACCTGGGTACAGAACGTTAACAAAAACAATGGTCCTTGACCTAATTCAATACAATGATTATATCAAAAAAAGGTCCTTAATTTTCTAACTTGGAGCCCAAATAAATTTTGCTCTTTGGAAAAGATCCAGACTAATTCATACAGTCACAAAGCCCAACAACTGTGTCATATTTATAGAAAAAAATATATATTTTTATTTTTACTAAACCATGCTTGTAACCTCTTAGAATTCAAAGGTTTCAAATTGCAATTTTATCAGGTTTTTTTCAATATTTACAATGTTTTAAAGGTACGTATAAAAGGTGCTCATGGAGAACGTGCATAGAGTTAGTGCTCGAAAAAATGGCGCGAGTGATTTAAGAGAAAGGGAAAGAAGAGTAGGTGACAATTTGTACAAGTGAATATACTGATTCAATACTAATAAAACAAATCAAAATGTCCTGTCCACTTTCAAAAGTTCACAATCCAGTGTATCAAAATATCATTCTTTTTTGCACGTTTTTACACTAGATGTATAGTGATCCAGGGAGTCTTAATAGGGGTGTCGACGTTTCGACCCGACTTAATGCCTTGGGGAAACTGATAACCTCTGCTTGCGGGTCTTCTTCAGGACTAGAGAGCACCCTCCGTACCTGACGTGAACCAGTTCCTAAGGATTTAAGCATAAAATGTATAAGGGCCTGTCTGTGAGGATTGCATCAATTTAGGGTATTTAATATAAAGTTTGACTTACCCTAATGGTAATTCAAGTGGTCGTCAGCAAAAATCGACCTAGGATCTATGTGTCCATCTCTCAGATTGGAATCCGTAAGAGTTAATCTGTGGGCAATAGTATAAGGTTGAAAGCGCGGAGAGGTATTTTACATGGTGTTCTGAACAGTTAGATATTGCTGACAACTTACCTAATCTCAATGGTGGTGAGCTCACTCAGTCTATGTATCCGAGTTGCCAGAATGCTTTTGTAGTGCCGTCAAAGTAAATCTGTGTACAATAATGTGGGATTAGAAACTCTTTACTCCTACTGCATTCAATGGCCAAATTACGCCCTCCTGACTAACTCACCCATTCACCAGCAAAGTAAGTTCCAAAGTTGGGGACTCCCTCACATTTTGAGATATCCGATGTTTCTTCCCACCTCAATGGGGGATATTATATATTAGTGCCGGTGTGGTCACTGCAATGTAAAGAATATAAGGTAGCATTTTAGTAATTGCCCCTTAGTATTAACGTGAATAATGACAAGCGCTAACTAAAGTATCAAGCGCTAACTACAATTTTGAAACCTGGCGTCTTACCTCTTGTTAGATTTCCTGTGCGCCAAGGTTTAACGCAGGAATGGGGGTAGTCCGTTATCCTACGCCGGTGGTTTCTCACTGCTCGCAAACCAGGAAGTGAATTCCCATGAGAGCACGTCAGAGCTCACGTGACTATAGGCAGAGAAGAAAGACTGCCTCCTCTCGTTACGTTCGAGTCTCAACGCGATCATTAGACTGTTGTCTAAATCGCAAGGGGCGCCTATTAACTCACTAAGGGAGATTCCGATATTTTTAACGCTGCCACTGGCAGACCACTCAGTTTCCGATTTACGATTTAGTATCCGTAGTCATTCTGGTTTGCGAGCAGTGAGAAACCACCGGCGTAGGATAACGGACTACCCCCATTCCTGCGTTAAACCTTGGCGCACAGGAAATCTAACAAGAGGTAAGACGCCAGGTTTCAAAATTGTAGTTAGCGCTTGATACTTTAGTTAGCGCTTGTCATTATTCACGTTAATACTAAGGGGCAATTACTAAAATGCTACCTTATATTCTTTACATTGCAGTGACCACACCGGCACTAATATATAATATCCCCCATTGAGGTGGGAAGAAACATCGGATATCTCAAAATGTGAGGGAGTCCCCAACTTTGGAACTTACTTTGCTGGTGAATGGGTGAGTTAGTCAGGAGGGCGTAATTTGGCCATTGAATGCAGTAGGAGTAAAGAGTTTCTAATCCCACATTATTGTACACAGATTTACTTTGACGGCACTACAAAAGCATTCTGGCAACTCGGATACATAGACTGAGTGAGCTCACCACCATTGAGATTAGGTAAGTTGTCAGCAATATCTAACTGTTCAGAACACCATGTAAAATACCTCTCCGCGCTTTCAACCTTATACTATTGCCCACAGATTAACTCTTACGGATTCCAATCTGAGAGATGGACACATAGATCCTAGGTCGATTTTTGCTGACGACCACTTGAATTACCATTAGGGTAAGTCAAACTTTATATTAAATACCCTAAATTGATGCAATCCTCACAGACAGGCCCTTATACATTTTATGCTTAAATCCTTAGGAACTGGTTCACGTCAGGTACGGAGGGTGCTCTCTAGTCCTGAAGAAGACCCGCAAGCAGAGGTTATCAGTTTCCCCAAGGCATTAAGTCGGGTCGAAACGTCGACACCCCTATTAAGACTCCCTGGATCACTATACATCTAGTGTAAAAACGTGCAAAAAAGAATGATATTTTGATACACTGGATTGTGAACTTTTGAAAGTGGACAGGACATTTTGATTTGTTTTATTAGTATTGAATCAGTATATTCACTTGTACAAATTGTCACCTACTCTTCTTTCCCTTTCTCTTAAATCACTCGCGCCATTTTTTCGAGCACTAACTCTATGCACGTTCTCCATGAGCACCTTTTATACGTACCTTTAAAACATTGTAAATATTGAAAAAAACCTGATAAAATTGCAATTTGAAACCTTTGAATTCTAAGAGGTTACAAGCATGGTTTAGTAAAAATAAAAATATATATTTTTTTCTATAAATATGACACAGTTGTTGGGCTTTGTGACTGTATGAATTAGTCTGGATCTTTTCCAAAGAGCAAAATTTATTTGGGCTCCAAGTTAGAAAATTAAGGACCTTTTTTTTGATATAATCATTGTATTGAATTAGGTCAAGGACCATTGTTTTTGTTAACGGGCATAGAAGCTGACAGGACATTGGACGTACGGTGAACGCATGCATTCCTCTTTGACCTCATGCGGACACCGCAGTGTGCCCCTCCGAAGCTTGGCACCTTGGCTGTGAGCTGCTTCACCCATGCCAAAGGCTGGCAAGGCCTGCCGGGCATGGAAGCTGGCAGGACGTATGGGGAACGCATGCATTCCTCTTTGACCTCATGCGGACACCGCAGTGTGCCCATCCAAAGCTTGGCACCTAGGCTGTGAGCTGGTTCACCCATCACAAAGGCTGGCACTGCCTGCTGGACATGGAAGTTGACAGGACTTATGGTGAACGCATGCATTCCCGTTTGACCTCATGCTGGTGCCGCAGTATGCCCCTCCGAAGCTTGGCACCTTGGCTGTGAGCTGCTTCACCCATGCCAAAGGCTGGCAAGGCCTGCCGGGTATGGAAGTGACAGGACGTATGGTGAACGAATGCATTCCTCTTTGACCGTGCCCTGCCCTGCCCCACCTTCAGGCAAAGGAGTGCTAAGGTGGGCTAGCCCCCGCCCTGACACCGCGTCACCCACCAGGTGCTTAAGAATGCGGAACCAATGGTCTAGTTAAAGTGAACACGTGACCAGCCCAACCACATCCCGGAAGCAGCTGACCACTCGTGCATATTTCCAGGGCGGTGCCAAGATTTTACCAAACTTTGCGAAGTATATGGAAATGTTGCAACTTCTTTCGATGTCTCGTTTTTTCACGTTGACACTTCCGCAAGCAAATCTTGACTTTGGTACCAATTTATGGCACTCACGTCATAATTAACGCCAAAAAACGGTTTTGAATAAGTTGCAATCAGGGTACAATGGTGTTCTTTTTCTACGTACATGAAATGGAGCTCTCGGTTTTCCAGCTCGGTGCTTTAGTTACCCAGCCATTCCAGGAGCTTGCATTCTGGGACTTGTAGTCCTGATATTACAGCGAGTTAAACAATGCCATAAATCTCAGCAAGCAACCAAAAACCTGGACTGGATCAGCTGCCTAGGGACGGTGCTCCTAGATCTGGGACACTTGAGGGTTCTGTAGCAATGCTCAGCGGGAGGTAAAGATACAAAGATGAATTCTCTGTTCCTTGTCCAGCGCGGCTGGGTTCGTTTAGAGTGGACCATGGGCACTCGCAAGCATTTGCCCAGGGGCCACAAAGTATGGTTTGTGGTGTGACCGAGGGCCGCACTGATGCCAGCAAGGTGGCGGTAGGGGGTCTAGGTGGGTCAGGGATTGTTTAAGGAGGTTCAAAGACGTTAAACGGGCAAGCATTTATTTGCAAGTTACTAAATGCTTGCCCATTAATTTAACTTTTTTTTCTGAATATTAGTGCTCAGCAGCTGGTGTTGCTGTTCACCAGGGGGGCCACATTTAAGGTCAAGAGGGCCGCAAGCAGCCCCCGGGCCGTACTTTGAGAATCACTTGTTTAGAGAGACCCATTCTAATGTATTTATTGTAATTGCATTTATATAGCGCTTACTACCCCTGACGAGGCGTCAAAGCGCTTTTTTGGCAAGTAACACGCCGCTCCGGAACCCATAAAGGATTAGTGTTGAATTAGTATAGTGAAACATATAAAAGTAATTTGGGTGGTGGATAGGTTAGTCAGTTATTTGGATTCAAAAGGATAGCTTGTTACCCTTGATAGGTATCTCCCTCCATGTTGACAATGATCTTTCAATGCGAAAAACATTGCTTGGGTAAAGGCAGGGCCAAAAGGAGAAACATTGTATAGTCAGCACAACATAGATTGTGGGGGAAAAACCTGCCCCACACCCCTGCTTAGTTCATCCCAGCCATTCTTACTTGGGTGGGCTCATCATGGACGTCGATTAGGGGTAGCAGCTACTACCCCATGCTTTGCCTTTTCGAAGCCCTGGCACTGCTCTTCTTACCCCGAGGGGCAAAGTCAGCAACTGGAACAGAATTCAACAGGGCTCTAAAAACGGCAGAGTCCGGTTTGGTCTCTCTATTTTCCCCTTCTTGCCCTACACCCAGCGCATCAGCAAGTAGGGGCAAAAAGGTGAGACAAGGGAAAATCCTATGGTGTGATTAATGGGCGGCAGGGGGTCAAAGAATAAGTGATGTCACTTCACTTTACCCTCTTAAAGTTGCAGACACAGGACCCCCTGGTCTGTCTCCCTGGGCACAGGCTCAGTGGGTGCTGGATTCCCAGCTATGTTCAATAAAAACTTGTTGCATTTTTGTTGCTTGATTAGAGTTCTTTATTCACATCGATGTGTTAAATGCACACCAAACGATTGAATATGTCTTTTGTTTGACATTCAAAGATTCATATTCCATGTATTTGACATTTCAAAACTTCATATCCCATAATGCATTATTCTTCATAAAAGAAATGTATGTTCAGTCTTTTTCCTTCCCAATGCATTTCGGCATTTGACGTGGGATAATTCTATGAAAGTAAATAAATTGTGTTCAAGTCTCTGGAAATCACTAGTTATACCTCCTCCATTATATCTCCCACCTCCCTCATTGCTGCCAAGTTTTTCAGTTCTATGCATAATAAACTGCTCTAGTCCAGTTTTCCCGTTCAATTCTGGGACTTGTGGTCTTAGTTTTATAATGGAATAAACAGGTCTACAAGTCCCAGAATTCAAAGGAAAAAAAAACCTGGGCTAGAGCAGCTGGTCACACATGAACCTGGGAAACTTAGCAAGGCTTTGCCCACTGTTTCTTCCATTCCATCTTCCTTTATGCTTCACATCTTTAATATTATGGCACCTTCATCCAGAGAAAGGAAGGCCAGTACATGGACTCGTTGGCATAATGGAGGCGTTGTCTCTCCTCTGAGCTGGGCAGAAAGAGCTGACTTTCAATCTCTAAACACACCCTTTAGGCTCATTTGTTTTAATCTGTCCTCTCTTCCAGTTCTAGGAAGCTTCTCTGTCGGAGGCCAGCATCCAGGGTCTACGCATAGCTGTAATGTGCACCGCCTCCCTCCTGGATATTGTGGTGTCTTTTTACAGTCCTGAATTTACTTTGTTTTTCTTCCATTGAACTAATTATACGAACACACTTGAAAACAATCATTTGTATGTGAAATGTTGAGGGCAGGAAGCATTGTACAGAAATTACCTGAAGTGAGAAGGTCACCCTTGTGCAACACAAGCATCTCTGCATGGATGGCACTGTGCTAATCCTATGCCTAAAAACTGTGCTAGAAAAGCAGGCATTTCAGGTGAGCAAATTCAGAGTGGTGCTGGTGTTGTAGGGTGCTCCATGTAAAAGAGCTGCTCTCCACCTATACTTGGTATCTACAGAGCTCCCTGCTTCCTTTTTTCATATACACAGATGTAAAGAAATAATGAAAAGAAACATTTAATCAAATATAGTACATTTATAGATTATAAACAATATCAAATTCACAAGCAAAATTAAAGTGCAGGAGTCTTGACATTTCTTTTCTTCATATAATCTTTATTTTCATTTCCAATCAGAAGCATAAAGCCCAGCCAACGCGTTTCGTCCAATAGATGGACTTCATCAGGGTGGTGAATCAGATCACGAAGATCAGCAAAGCAATCTACAAATGTGAAATCTTGAAAGCCAAGAATCTTGTGACGTCTTGTTAATAATATATATCCAAGTTGAGAAAAGCTCATGTAAATCCCCAAACAAGTTTAGTGATCTATATAAATATGCATCGATATTCCAATAGCACCAATGCCTTCTGGATTGTCTACGGATTATTGCCTTTTATCCATTCCGGTATCATATGAAGTTGAGCCCAAAGTATCATCTGTCTAAGAGAAGTTTTCTTCTCGTATAGTGTGACTTTTATACAGTGGGGTTACGAAAAGTGGAGCATTACGATTTAATCACTCATAGGAACTAATATACTGGTGAAGCCATTTAAGCACACACTGTGGATTCTCTAAAATATAGTATGTACCCAGATGTATATATGTGTTTGCATGTATATATATATATATATATCAGCACAGAATCTTCACACTTCCACAGCCCAGCGGCGAATGAAGAGACAGACCCCACGTTGTTCCAGGCAAGATGTTTTATTTGGTTCCTGTGCCTTCCAAATGCAACGTTTCGACTACTGGCGTAGTCTTGTTCACACACCACATTGCACAAAGTGGAAACTTTTTGAATCATTAAGCAGTGTGGACACACCCATCAGGTCCCACCTCCAAACGTGAGTCACGTGGTAAAACATTTGCAACATCAGATGTATTAAAGGTACAGTGCCCAATTATGCAAGTTTGAGCATTTATATAATTGCATTGCTACAAAAGTAAATTTGTTGAGCTAATGAAATGTGCATATTTACAAGAATTGCTTTAAAAATACCTGCTTGAATGCGCATAATATTGCGACTGAGAGACATTAATTGCCACATACGAAGTCCATGCATAGTACATATTTACAAGAGTTGCTAGAAAAATATACCCGCTTGAATGCGCATATGTATTTGTCCACAGAGACACTATTAATGCACATGTGGTAATGTGCTATTAATTAGGTAGTTGTCCCATACATCTTACAGACTTAACAAAATATAACCGCATAAATGCGCTGTTGAACCAATATTGACGGTTAATTCAAACATAGGTAATCAAGTACATAATGCATACAACAGAATCTGTCTCATTAAGTGTGAAAGCAAATCTCCACAGTCCGTAATAAATCTTGTAATTCATGGCATTGACACTGCTATCTGATGCTTAAGACCGTCATACAAATGACTAAAAACTGTATACCAACAACAACACCCAAATATAATATATATTTATACATATAACATAGATTCGAATTCCTATATATGGCTATATATGTACATCTGTACATTATTAATATATCCCAATCAAATTTATACAGGAAATTATTTCATCGAAACTAGTGTGTATCCCTAAAAAAGTGCTGAATAAATTACCAGTGCAAATTAATCACCAAAATACATATAACTAAAGTTCCATGTGTTTGTTTAAAAAACTGAACTGCTTGAAAAACCAAGGCAGTTAAACCCTTGTAGGAACAGGACTACAGAATACCTAAAAATAGGTGTTGTTATTCAGAATTTCATATATATACATACACACGCGTTATTTACATTTATATTCAACGTGCTCACATCATGATCCCTATGTACATTTTAATGCAGATTTTTGTACGAAAATGGATGTTCCTACAGAAAATTGTGCAAGTCCTCCGTTGCATTCAACCCAAGTTTAGTGATCTATATAAATATGCATCGATATTCCAATAGCACCAATGCCTTCTGGATTGTCTACGGATTATTGCCTTTTATCCATTCCGGTATCATATGAAGTTGAGCCCAAAGTATCATCTGTCTAAGAGAAGTTTTCTTCTCGTATAGTGTGACTTTTATACAGTGGGGTTACGAAAAGTGGAGCATTACGATTTAATCACTCATAGGAACTAATATACTGGTGAAGCCATTTAAGCACACACTGTGGATTCTCTAAAATATAGTATGTACCCAGATGTATATATGTGTTTGCATGTATATATATATATATATATATATATATATATATATATATATATATATATATATATATATATATATGTTTTATTACAAACCTCAGGTGAGCATAAGCATATATGGGTGCAAAAAATAAAATAAACCATATGGCCAGCGCGTTTCGGCTGAACGTCGTCTACTGGGCCTATTTATATATAGTGTGTCTATTAGTGATTCCTTACGGATGCTGTAGGCATTTTAATTGAGTGACTGAAATGTATGCAGCTACAACAAGAGTGCATTCTCCCACAAGATGAAGAAGAGATTAGGGGAGCACTATAAAAGGGATGATTTAAGCACCTCCCAACCCACAGACAAGAAGAAGCAGACTCTGGAAAATTTGAGCAGACAGGCGGCGTTTATTGTGATGCTTGTTGAACTACCACAGACAAGTCACTCATGTTTTTTCGGGCCAGTTCTTCTTCGTGGATCTTCAGAATTTTTCTATGTAGGGGTGAAGGCATTCCTCAGTCTGGCCAGGTCGAGTGCCAAACGTGTGTCGGTTCACAACTGGAAAAGAAAAACATTTGTTGGTGAAGGTCTAAAGATTTCTTAGGTACAAGATGTTATGGACAGGGGCTAAATTCAACATTTGTCTCAGTTCTGAGAAGCGAAAGAGAAGCCAAACTGAGAAGATGTGAATGTTGTATGATGCCTACATTAACAGACAGCCAAAGATGGAAGACACCAAAAGTTAGACACAGTTGAGATTACAATCGCAAAGTTTGCAAGAAGTTAAGAAGGGAAGATGCCAAAGTCACAAGCCATCAAGTAAGGGAGGCTGAGATGCCAAGAGATGCTTCAGTCCTAACTAGCCAATTTTCAAGACACCCAGGTCAAGTTCGAAAGGCATCTAAGTTAAAAATTGTCAGCAAGGAGAACTTAAGGTCCAAAGGTGTCAAGGACAGATGACTTTAAGGCGACATCAAGGTTATAAAATGTCAAAGTTAGAATATATGAAGGACAGAAGACAATAAGGTTGGGAGGCAGCTAGATCCGAAGACACCAAGACTAGACAGCATCACGTTTGTAAGCAATGATGGTTAAAATGCATCTAGGTAAGAAGTAACAGTGAAAACATGTTGAGGCTGGGAGATGACAAGGTCAGAAGGTGTCTAGTTAAGTGAATCTCTGGAGGTGATCAGTCAGACCAAATGTACTGTGCCTGAGAAACTCTCAGGGAAACGTGTGGGGCAAGATCGCTCTTATACAACAAATTATAATCTGAAGCAAACATTTCTACTTCTTTTCCATCATGCATAATCTTGTCTATACAAAGGGTGTCTCAAATGTCTGCAAGAAGCTTGTGTATCATACAGCTGTCCTTCCCTCCTTCCCCTGTAGGTCCTAAATTCCAGTTGCGCAATTTCATCAATCCATCCACTCAATCGTTTTTTATCTGTCCCTTCATCCACCTCCATCACCACCACCTTAAAAACCCGCCTCGGTACATCTAAAGCACTCCACTCACCCACCAGTAATTCACAGACCAAATCCATCCAGACTTCCCTGTCCGCATTACTGCCGCCTACTGTCCATATAAGGGAACTACCAGGCGGCATTCTTCACATGCAGGGTCTGGCAAAGGTTCCTGGTGTGGGGTTTTGAGCTCTGTTACTGGATTGTCTACTTATCTTGAGGAATATTGATCATTCTAGTTTTCTTTATTACAAGCGCTGCCGCAAGTGCATGCACAGAGAGCCAGGTCAGACCTTGGAGAGGCGGCCCGTGCACGGTAGCTCTGCAGCACCATTGGGTTTGCTTAATTCTAGCTCAGCTGTTGTGCCACCCTCCATGCCAAGATAGCCAGGGCATACTCTCTAACCCTGTTGAGTCCTCTGTACCGATCCAGGTTGCCCACCCGCTCTTGTTGTTCTTCCTCAAGTCTGCCCTTTGCCCTTTCCCCAGGTCACTCCAATGGCCCCATCTCTCCTTTGACCATGCGCGATCGTGGACCGCAGTACCCACCCCAGGGTCCCTCAGTGCCACGGTCTCCCCTTCGCCAGTGGCCCTTTTGGCTTGGTTCATCCTCTCACCTCTGATCCCCTAGGGTCATCCCCTATGGTTCTATCTCCCCTATCACAGAATGCACTCCTGCCCTGTCCCCCTTTATATTGAAGTGTCTGTACCCAAACATGAGCACCCCCATTGTTTCCCTTCTCTCCTGTATCAAAGTCCACTCCCCACCCAGGCTCACCCTAGGGTAACTACCTCCCTCCGGGTCAGTGCAGACAGTGTTTCCAGTCCTCTGCTTACGTGGGAGCCGGAAGCATTCTGGTGCAGTGACCTTGTTTTACAAACACCTGAAATCAGAAGCCGGACCTGAGACAGTGTCCGGACCGACCCAGGAGTGAGGTGGTCAGCCTAGTTCACCCATTTCCGTGGATACATTATGTGGCATCAACAAGTGCGCCCATTTATTTATTTTACAGAGTTTTATATAGCGCAAACTTGACCCGAATCGGGTATCCGAGCACGTGTCCCCAGGATAACAGAGACTGGCTCTCAGATCTCGTTTCCCGCCTTTCTCTCCTCTTATCACAGATAGCTGCTCTCGCACCCTGTCAAAGCCCATGGACTCAACGAGGATGGCAACCGCCTCCGGGACCACCAGTCCTGGCTGATGCCCTCGCCTTAGGCCCATCCCTACAGTTGTACATGGTCTACACCTCACCTCTGGCACTGTTGAAGCAAGTTCTGTTGCATTTTCAGCATTTCTACAGCCTGTTTTTTCCATCTGGATGGCCTTGTAGCGCTCCCAGCAGCCTGGGTGCCTTTCCATTGAGATCCGAGAATTATTGTTGATGTTGTCTGTATATGGGTGTTTCTTAACCCCTTAAGTGCTGATGATGGAACCGCTCCGTCATCAGCTACGGGTGAGCTGTGCTGATGACGGAGCGGTTCCGTCATGGCCCGCTCGGCGCGCCTGCGCGGCGCGAATTCCGCCTGCGCTGACGTTCTATTGAGCGGGGCGGGCCATGACGGAACCGCTCCGTCACAAGCACAGCGCAACCGACGCTGGTGACGGAGCGGTTCCGTCACCAGCATGCGCCTGCCACTCTCCCGCCCCGCCCCCTTAGCACTGCGGCGGAATAGCCGCCGCAGTGAAGGGGTTAATTGCTTTAAAGCAGTGATTCACAAACTTTTTTGACCCGGGCTCCCTTGACCTATTGGCCGTGACTCCCCATTATGTTACTTTTCTTTGTGGGTGGGGGGGATGTAAGCCCGGCCTCAGGAGTACTTCCATGTTTCTCCCAGTACCAGAAGATAGTCAGAATGAAGCCGATTAAGGTATTAGACTCATATGACTAGAGCGCTACTCATTATTTTCTCAGAACCAACCAGGGAAAAGTTGCAGCACTCTGTCTGCTTTACAACTTGAAGAAATAACTACTTCTAATTGGAGGTTTGATGTGAATGTTTGGGCTCGTGAACCATAGAATATTGAGAGACGAATACTGTCATGTTGGTTTGGGCCCCACTGCCTTTTACAAAGTGGCTGGGGGTGGAGTAGGAGATATTAGTATAGGGTAGGGTGTGAAGTGAGTTCATCCATAGCCCAGCCAGTTGCACCAGGGTGTTCTGCTGGGACATCTTCCCCTTGTACTTATGCGGTATTGGTGCCACGTTGTGACCTGAGGGTGCGCACAGGGTGCATTGTGGTCATTGCTATAAGAGAGGAGTCTGCTGTGTGGGTGGGGGTCATCTAGTGGTTAGCTGTAAGGTACTGGCGTTGGTTGCAGTGTTTGGTGTCGGATGGTCAGATCTTCCTGTTCTGTGGGCCAGTTGTGTGTGTGGTGAACACACAGGAAGTTGGCTTTGCTGTTTAGGCGGCTTCTTTGTACCTCCTAACCTGGTCAGGTGCATCCTTGTGTGCAGGAGGATACAACTAGTATGTGTATTGTGTACATCTACTATTGTTGGCGGGTGTAAGCAGAGTGTTGCAATGCTGGGGCGGCACTGCTTTGCCAGCTACGTGGGTTGGATGCTGTGTTGTGTGTGTGTGTGGGTGTGTTGTTGTCGAATGTGGTTGTGTACGGAATGTGGTGTACTGTTAGGGTAGCAGCACTCTGCCCAGTAGTTGAGTTTGGTATTGTAAGGTGGGCGGTGAGACTGTTTGATTTGTCCTGCATTGGTGTGGGTGAGGGGAAGTTGTGTGATTGAGAGGCATTGCTTTGCTGCATAGAGTGGCTTTGGTATTGTGTACATGAGGCTGTGGGCAGATTGGTTTAGCAGGTTTTGTTGGTGTGTGTCTGTGGTATTTTGCATTGGTGATATACTTAGGCCATGCAATCAGGTGAGTAAACTGCAGGTGGACGTGATGGAGTAGTTTCTTACCTGTAACTCCAGTACTGTAGTAGGGGTATCTCTGTTATAGTCATAATCTTGTGAATAGTCCCGCCCATGTGACCCCGGAACAATCGAAATAGTCTCTTAATTTGTCTTCTTCTGCAGTCCTGCATAGACACTTAAGAGAAAATCAAAGACAAATAATGCAGCCTAAAACTACAAGGCTACATTGGCCAGCACTTCATCCTGAAGTGAAAAAGATAGCCAAATAATATTACATTTTACACATTTTGTAAAGTTTCACATCTAGAGAAACTCCCCTTCACAAAAATCCTTTGTCATGATAGAGAGGAAGGGTTGGATAGAAAAGCCCCATAGGCTGCCATTATGTGTCTGGAAAAGGGATACCATGCCTTTAAGGAACCCTCTAGAGACCCTCGGTATCCCATGATGCACAGCCAAAGGCCTTTTACTTTCAGTTCTTTTTGAAGGTGTATAAAGCTAGGCCTGTAGCATTCAGTAAATTATCGTTTCATCCACCGGGGAGGAAGGCGGGCGCTTATGACTATAACAGTGATACTCCTACTACAGAACTGGAGTTACAGGACAGAAACTACTCCTTCTGTAGTAGGGGATCTCTGTGTATAGTCATAATCTTGTGAATAGAATGGCAAGCCCATCCCCACAAACCAAACCAGCGGTGGAGTAAACAGACAACACCACTACTGTGCAAACAGATTTCTCAACGAAGCCTGCCCAACCTGAGCGTCTGCTCTGGCATCAGAGTCCAGACAGTAGTGTTTAGCAAAGGTATGGACCGACTTCCACGTGGCCGCCCTACAGATATCTGCAATGGGAACATTACGTAGGAAAGCCGTTGTAGCCACTTTGCTCCTGGTGGAATGAGCCTTGGGCTTACCCCCTAAGGTTTTGTTAGCCTTTTGGCAACATAACGGGATACAGGACACAATCCACCTAGAATTGGACTGTTTTGAGGTGGCAAGACCAGTCCTGACCGACCCGTAATTAACGAACAATTGGTCAGACCTATGAATATCCCTGGTCTTATCCAAGTAGAATTTCAACACTCTTCTGACATCCAGGGAATGAAGAGGCCGCTCCACGGGAGTGGAAGGATGTTGAAAAAACGTAGGCAAAGTTATCGTCTGATTGATATG
Source organism: Lissotriton vulgaris (assembly GCF_964263255.1). Classification (NCBI taxonomy): domain Eukaryota; kingdom Metazoa; phylum Chordata; class Amphibia; order Caudata; family Salamandridae; genus Lissotriton; species Lissotriton vulgaris. The sequence continues at coordinate 63,623,980 of NC_141700.1, forward strand.
GAAATCAGAAATCACTTAAGGAAGGAACTTAGGGTGAGTTCGCATCACAACCTTAGAAGCATGAAATACAGTATAAGGTTCTTGGCAACACAAGGCCTGGATTTCACTCACCCTGCTGGCCGAAGTGATAGCCACAAGGAAGGCCGCCTTCCAGGACAGATGCTGTAGAGAAGCCTTATGAATAGGTTCAAAAGGTTCCTTCATCAAGCAGGACTGCACCACATTCAGCTCCCATGAAGGCGAAGGACGCCTAACAGGGGGAAACACTTTCTTCAATCCCTCTAAAAAATCTTTAAATCACAGGAATCTGGAAGAAGGAGGTTTGTGAAGGGCATTTCCTATACGCAGTTAATGCTGCGAGGTGAACCTTAATAGAATGAAAATTAAGGCCAGATTGAGCCAAAAGCAAGAGGTATGGAAGGATGACATCTTCCTTGCAGGCGGTAGGATCATAATCCTTGAACGTGCACCAGATGCAGAACCTCTTCCACTTGTAGGCATAGGAAGTCCTTGTGGAAGGTCGCTTCGCCTCCTTGAGTATTTCCATGCAATTGTAAGGCAAGTTCAAGTGTCCATACTGCACTATCTCAGGAGCCATGCCACCAAACTCAACAATGAGAGGTTGGGGTGCACCATCTGCCCCCTGAACTTCGTGAGAAGGTCCGTCTGACATGGCAGCCGCAGGTGGGGTTAGAGAGACCGGTGGAGCAGGTCTGTGAACCACCACTGTCGAGGCCACTCCGAAGCAATGAGGATCATTCGTGCTCTGGATTGAGACAGCTTGATGAGCACTGCCGGAATCAGGGGAATGGGGGAAAAGCGTACAGAAAGCTGTTCGACCAGCTGATCCACAGCACATTCCCCAGTGTCCCCGGTTGGTAAAACCTGGAGGCGAAGTCTCGGCATTTCCTGTTTTCTGCGGTGGCAAAAAGATCCATGTCTGGAGTGCCCCATCTTTCGAAGATGATTCCTAGTACCTCGTCGTTTAGGACCCACTCATGATTTTCCTGGACCAGCCTGCTTAGTGTGTCCACCTGAGCATTCTGCCCACCTGGCAGATGGGTAGCTGTTATCGTCAGTCCTCTGGCTAGAAGCCAGTGCCAGATCGCCTGCGCTTCCTGTGACAGTGTGCGCGATCTCGAGCCCCCCTGCTTGTTGAGGTAATACATTGTGGTTGTATTGTCTGTCTGTACAAGCAAGGATATGGTCTGGAAGGATGGATGAAAGGCTTTCAGCTCCAAACGAACAGCTCTGTGTTCCAGAAAATTGATGTGGTACGTGGATTCCGCCTGGGACCAGGTTCCTTGGATCTGTAGATGGTCGGAATGCGCTCCCCAGCCGTGGAGAGAAGCATCCATGACAATAGTCTGTATGGGAATGTCCTTGTGGAATGGAACCCCCATGAGGAGATTCTCTGCCGAACACCACCATCTCAGGGACTGTTGAGCGTGTAGAGACAGTCGGATCCTGTCGTCCCAGCTCCCTCGTTTCTGGGCCCACTGATCCTCCAGACATTCCTGCAGCGGTCTCATGTGGAGGCGTGTATGTGGTGTGAGGAAGATGCAAGAGGCCATCAACTCCAGAAGAGAAGACACCGTCCTCACTCTCGTTGATGGAAAGGACGTGAGAGCCTGAGCGTTCCCAAGGATCGATAAGATTCGCTCCGCCGAAGGAGACACGCTTGCTGAGAGAGTATTGATGGAGGCTCCCAAGTACTGCAGGCACTGAACAGGAGTCGGAACGGACTTGGACATGTTAATGTGCAAACCCAGCTGGTTCAACAGAACAGCCGTCCTGTTGAAATGTACTTGCGCTTCCTGGAAGGTGGAGGCTTTGATCAACCAGTCGTCCAGGTACGGGTAGACAAACACATTGTTCTTTCTCAGGTGTGCCGCCACCACTGCCATGCATTTTTAAAAAAGTCTTGGGTGCAGACTTCAGTCCAAACGGTAGTACGGTGTATTGATAGTGATTGGTGCAGACTAGGAAGCGCAGGAACTTTCGGTGTTTCTGTGCAATGGGCACATGGAATTACGCATCCTGCAGGTCTATTGCGCAAAGCCAGTCTCCTCGTTGCAGCTGAGGATAAATCTGGTGCAAAGACAGCATGCAAAATTTCTCCCTACGAATCCATTTGTTTGCTTGTCGCAAATCCAGATTGGGCCTGAACTCGTTTTTGTCCTTTTTTCTTACTAGAAAGAACCTTGAATATAGACCCTTTCCCCTTTGAGACAGAGGGACGTCTTCTATTGCCCTTTTTCTTAACAGGGTATCGGCCTGCGCCTGAGGTTCCACAGCTGGTATTGCGAACGAACCAGTGGAATTGCTGGAGGAGGGCTGAGAAAATGAAGAGTGTATCCATTGCAAACAATATTCAGAACCCACTTGTCCGGAGTAATTTTTATCCACTCTGCCAAGTAATTTTGCATTCTTCCCCCCACCGGAGCGGGTAACGGACGAGGGGGAAGTAACTCCTCAGGGCTTAGACCCGGCCGGGCCCGTGTTCGCCGAGGAGGCCTGCTGGCCGCCTCTGCCCCTCTGACGCTCCTGGAAAGGCTGGTGCTGGTATTGCTGCTGCTGTTGCTGCTGGCCAGCTTGGCGACCTTGCCCTCGCCTCTGGGAAGAGTAACGCCTCTGGACGGGACAGAAGGACTTCCGCTGTTCCTTCGGTTTCTCCAAACCCACAGCCTTCAGCGTCTCCACTTCCGCCTTCATGCGGGCCATTTCCTCATCCGCATGAGTCCCGAAGAGGGTAGATCCCAAGAAGGGCAGGTTAGCGATCCTCTGTTGTGCCTCCGGCTTAAGAGAGGTAAGGTGCAACCATGACTGGCGTCGTAAGTTGATACCATGGCAGTACCCATGAGCAGCCAGGAGAGAGGCGTCTGCCGCTGAGCTGATGACCTGATTTGAGACCATCATACCCTCGTTCAATATTTCTTGGAATTCTTCTCTCCTATCCCTTTGGAACAAGCTCACTGAACTGCTGCAGGGACTCCCACAAGGAGCGGTCACAGCAACCCAAAAGTGCTGAGGCACTTGCCGCTTTCATGGATGTGGCAGCCATACTGCAGACTTTCCTTCCTGCAGAGTCCATCTGACGGCTCTCCTTGTCCAGAGGGACCGTAGATGAAGGGGCAGTAGAATTCTGCTTCTTGGCCGCTGTCACGGTGACAGAATCTGGAACCGGATCTGACCGTAGAAACGCCGGATCAGAATCCGGGGGCCTGTACTTCTTCTGAAGTCGAGATGGTGCTGACTTCACCGAGGCCGGCATCAGAAACAGCTCCATTGCTGGTGTGAGAAGGTGGCCTGATATGCAGTGCTCACTATTCTAGTGAACACTATGTATCAGTCCAGCAACCCTTATTGATGATTGGTTGTAAGTCAACCTTATAGACCAGCTATCCTAGTAGCGTGGATACGAGCAGTCTAAGGCTAAAGACTCGAGAGGGCGTGTTAAGCCAGCTGTTTACCACACATATACCCCTTGAACACCAAGTGAAAGGACACCACACAAGTGTTATGAAAATAAACAAGATATTTATTAAGAATCACAACAGCCCTGTACTCTTTATGAGGACAGGGTACTAAGCACAAAACAAAACTCTTACGAAAATACTTAAGTTAGCACAGTATATACAAATGCCCGAGGGGCACGGAAAACCATATACTCTGAAAGTGGAATGCGAAATTACTAGCAGGTAAGTACAGTACTAATAGGCTTAGGAATCGCTAGGACTTGACTATAGAACCTTCAGATTACTTATAGGAGGCCTAGGGGACTCGGGTGCAGAGTGTGCACTCTCACGCGTGATGCGGGACAAAGTCTATGGTAGCTAGTAATTGCAAAGTTAGTGTTCTCGGGCGAACCCGACCTGGTAGGAGGAAAACGAAAGTGGATTCTGACCCTTGGATAGTGAGGCTATGCTGGGGCACCGAAATGCCGAAGTTACCTAGCCCAGGGGCTGCAGCTGCATAGGTCTCAAAAGACGTCGGGAATCCTCGTAGACGGACCAGGAGCCTGGAAGAAAGAAGTTGCTGGCAGGCGACCAGTGAAGAAAGTTCGATGGATCCAAGCCTGGATCGAAGGGAGATGACACCTGAAAGCAGAGGGGACCAAGTTCGAGAATACTAGCCAGTAGTCAGGTGGCACCAGGAGGGCACCGGATGGTAGTCACCTCGACTAGGTGAGTGGGTGACGCTGTGCTCGCAGATCTCACGGACCAGGAGGCGTTGTCGGCGACCAGGATGGAGGAGCGAGCTGTCCCACGATGGATGAAGCTGTCGGCGTCGCTGGACCCAGGATTGGGCAACAAAGCCTTTGCAAATTCAAGCCCACGCGGTGGACTCAAAATGGCGTCTGGAGTGGACCAGGAGGGTCCGGGGTGCCTCTCTTGAAGAAGGAAGCAAGGGCCAGTCTGGAGCAACCAGACCAGCAGCAGTGATGTCGTCGGGCGTCGTGAAGAAGGCCACAAGCCAGCCGGCTAGTAGCCACACAGCGCGGTGAGCACGCAAAAGCAGAAGGGCCCCACGCAGATCGTGGAGATGCTGGAGGGCTGATCTTCGGTGCGGAACTGCTCAGGGTTGGGGCTTCTCGGACCCCAAAGCACTCACCAGTGGAGCACACGGTGGGCTTGTTGCAAAGAAGTTGTGCAGTCTTGGCGATCGTCGGTCCCTCGAGGTCTCGTCGTACTCACAGTTCTCAGCTTTGCTGTAGAGGTGAGTAGAGGTCAGAGGTGCCAGGGAAGCCGGGTCTCGTCGAGCTGGGTCGTCGGATTCGTGAAGAAGGACTTGCAGCAGACCGCAGTGTTCTTAGGATGGTGCCTGCGGATGCAGGGTGACTACCCCTTAGCCACAAGGGAGAATCTTGAAGAAGAAATCTTGATGTCCTTTCGTAGAAAGTCGTGTCTTGATTTCAAAGATGATCTAATTTGAACAGGGGGCCCGCTCCCATCTTTATACTAAAAAAAGGGGGCTGACCCGGTGACTAGGTCCTGCCTATGGGTGGGACTAGGAGGGGGGTGGTTACACCCCTCTGCCATGCCGGACTTTCCCCAGGCCAGGGGCTGGTGTGCCCCTGGAACTGGTTCTGACCGGCCTATGCATAGTGAGCACCGGGGTGCCACTCAGCAGTCACCTTCCTGAAAAGCCCTGCCTACCCAGGATACACAAAACCATGTCTGGGACGGTGCTAGCACCGCCCCTGACAGGAAACCCTTTGTCCAGGCTCCCCTCGCTGGAAGGACTCCCAGCTGCAGGGGGTCAGACTCGTGTCTGTGGTGGCAGCATCCATTTTGTGGAGCTGAGGCTTCGTTTAACTTTAACCGGGGTTCACAGTTATATACATGTCGTGTCCCTCTAGAAGGGTGGAATGCTAACCCCGTCGCCAGAATTGGCGAGGGGTTAGTATTCCAATTTGTATGACACCTTACTCGACATGTTTTGATAAAGCAATACCAAAGTTAGCATTTAACCGCGAGGATTATAATGCACTTAAGAGTATATGGTATGCGATATCATGGAACAGCTATTAGGACTTGGTTCCGCAAGCTGCAGACAGGCTCAGCTCATGCCAGAGCACCATCTCACACGATTCCAAGCACTCTGCCTTCAGGATTGTCAAGGCCTGCCATAGGAGTGACTGATAGGAATCTGTGTGTCCATTTTAGGGTTAGGTATAGGTATACTACACCTACAGCAAAGGGTGATTACACGACTTTGCCCCAGCTGTCATGCAGCCAGTTGTGTCAAATTTAGGAGGCCAGCCAGGGGTGGCATAATACATGCTTCAGCCCCTGGTAGGCCCTGGGTACACCTATGCCCTGAGTTACAGGGTCTGATAAGATGGCCCAGTACCAATTGGAAATGTACCTAAGGTACATGGAATCCATTTTACAGAGAGAGCAGTAGGCCTGGGGTCCTGATTGGCAGGGTCCCAGGTCGACTATGTCATTAACCAGCTAAAACACAGGGCAAAAAGTTGGGGGCAACCATAGTCAGGAGGTACCTTCCTACAGCTGGTTCCTCCAAGTCATGGCACCAAAGGCAGCAAAGGACGAGACAGGTGTCTGCGCTGCAATGTTTAAAAAATCACAGAGGTGGAGGGAGTGGGCACCGCCAATGTGATCCCCAACTTCGCTGCCCCCCTGAGCAGCGACCTTTCCCTTCGACGACGATGGTGTGACCTCGTCGAAGATCGACGCTCACTGCGAGAGCGATGCCTCCCTCTTGACCTTGGCTTTCTGGGCCTTACAGGACCCGCTGGCCCAGGAACCTGCAGAAGCGGAAGAGGCTGCGCCGGAACCCCAGGATGCGGCTGCGGAAGAAGAGGAGGCAGAGGTGGTGGTGGCGGAGGAGGCAGAGGAGGAGGAGGTGGTTTGTGAAGTGGAAGAGCAGGAGTAGTAGGCGTCCTGGGCCTTGAAGGCGAATAGGTTCGTGAATAATCAGGTTCCGGTGACCTAAGCACTCTCCTCTTCTTACGAGCAGGCCTCAGGGAGGATGCTCTGGAGGCAGACCTCTCTGCGGACGAGTGCCGGGGCCGCCGCAACCGGGGACTCGCCGATGAAGATGACAGACTAACCACTATGGCACTAGACACCATCCAGGGCCTTGACTGTCTCCTAGACGTCGACCTCTTAGACTTCTCCTTACTCAACGTCGACCTTCCAGACGTCGACTAACTCCTCGACGACGAGTGTCTTCTCCTCGACGTCGACTTATCTCTCCTTGACGTCGACCTTCGCGTCGACGTTGACGGCGGTGTCGCCTTGATGGCGAGCGCCTTCGTCTTCGGGATACATCACGACGTAGATGGTGTGTCGCGCCAGTGAAGTCCTCGACGTCTACCTCGTCCGAGGTCTCAACGTCCTACCCCTCGACGTCGAATGGCGATGCCGCTTCGACCCAGAGCCCTGGGTCGACGGGGAGTATATGGTGGTCATACCTCTCGACGCCAACGTCGAAGTCATCGACGTTGACCGGGACCGGTGCCTTTTCTGGGCCTTTTCTTGACTGGGGAGCCCCCCAGATGCCAATGCACAGGCAGAGGACAATGACAGAGTCCCTCCATGCCCAGAAGTCCCACCTGGTTCTTGGTGTCTCCTCTGCTCCAGGCCTTGGAGACGAATCTTCTCCCAGTCACGCAGGGTCCTCCTGGAGAAAGAGTGACAGATATCACAGGAGTCAGGGATAAGAGTGGAAGGGAGGCAGAGTATACATACTCTGTGGGGGTCAGATTTAGCCTTCTTCCTACCACACTCAGGGCACTTGTCGAATAAAGCTGGCATTTCGACAATATAGAGGTGGCAAAACTGGTCAAAAAACACAGCAACTGTTAGAGGAAGACCCCAGATGTCGAGTGAAACACTCAAAACATGGAAAATTTCCAAAAATTGAAGTTATACCCAAAAAGGTAGAGCTCAATGCTCCAGGGTCCTGCTAGCAGGAACCGGAAAAAAGAACTGAAAGTAAAAGGTCTTTGGCTGTGCATTCTGGGATACTGAGGGTCTCTGGAGAGTTCCTTAAAGGTACGGTATCCCTTTCCCAGACACATAATGGCAGCCCATGGGGCTTGTCTGTCCCACCCTTCCTCTCTATCATGACAAAGGATTTTTGTGAAGGGGAGTTTCTCTAGATGTGAAACTTTACAAAATGTGTAAAATGTAATATTATTTGGCTATCCTTTTCACTTCAAGATGAAGTGCTGGCCAATGTAGCCTTGTAGTTTTAGGCTGCATTATTTGTCTTTTCTCTTAAGTGTCTATGCAGGACTGCACAGAAGACAATTTAAGAGACTATTTCGATTGCTCCGGGGTCCACGCACATGGGCGGGACTATTCACAAGATTATGACTATAACAGAGATACCCCTACTACAGGTCTGGTGAGTACTCACTCATCTATTCAGGTTTAATGACCAGGGCCAGATCAGGGAAGCAAAAACAGCCCTGGCACAAAATGGTTAAATCAGCCCCGCTCCCTTCAACTTGAAGCAGTCTCACCTTTTCCATCCATTCTCTCTCTCTCTCTCTCCTCTCGCTCGCTCTTCTCCGTCTTTGGTCACTCTCTCTCTGCCTTCCTACTTCTGTCTGTTCTTTCTCCTGAAGCCCCATGAGACTGCTTGGGAAAGTGACAGAGGAAACAGGGGCAGCCCTGGGCTTTCAAAACTGTACTCCAATAGCTCCAACCCACCGGGGTAATGCCCGGACAAATAAGAGGCCTGTCCGGCCGTCCATGGCCCAGCCATGAACGTATCTAGCAGTAGACCAGGGTGCCACGGAAACAACATAGGAACACTGAAAGAGGAGGAAGAGATCCCACAGAGGTTAAACTGTAGTGTGGGGGAGGGAGGGCGCATAGGACGGATGGCGGGGCCAAGAGACTCTAAAACCAAGCCATGGACCGAGGGGGCACCAGTGGCAGACACATGGATGTCTGGCTGAGCTGCAGGCCGCCAGCCCTGCCTCGCCTGCCTCCCCGAACCCCAGGGCCATGGACCGGAACCTAGCCAGTGACACTTGGAGGTCATCACACGATACGTAAAGATCGTGTGCTTATGCAGAACGTTAGTGATAAATCTTGTGTAGTCCAAGTAGGTTGTAAACAAGATGCATGCCGCAGCCAAAGGGCAGGGGGGGGGGGGGCTACTCACTGGAACCTCACATTGCACTGAGCATCACCACAGGTTAGAGCAGCAAAAACTGAGAAGCCCCACCATCACCATCGGACGTTCGGTTCAGTCCATGGGACCCGATACGTGGGGCCCCGGAAGCGATTTACAAGGACAGACTGGGTCATGGCGGCCCCAGGGACGCAGGGGCAGCTCTCGGCTCCTGCCTGCCTCTGTGTGTGGTCTGACGTGTTACTCGCTGCCTTGGGTCACCGCCTCACCCCCTCTATGCCTCTGCCTGCGCCCACCTCGGGTGGCCCGGCACACCCGGGCGCACGTGGCTCTGCTCACAGCTGGCCCCCATCTCTCGCTGGCCTTCAGTACCAGCCATCTCCTGGGCCACATGGGCACCTTGACGAATACTTCGCACCCCACAGGGCGGGCCCACGCCCAGGCACGCTGGGCATCGCTCGTATCTTGCCCTCAGGCCTACTACATCAGCTGCCACTCACCCTGGCCCTCTCTGGCCGCGGATCCGCGGTGCCACATTCCATGGTGGCGGCTTGCACGGGTGCACAGGGCTGGGCTCACAGCTCCACCCGAGGCACGCACGCACGAGTGCTTTCACTAGTGCCCGCACCCTTGCACCGCCTGAGCCGGTCCATCCCCTTTTAGTACCTCGGCCATTTGTATCCTGTTTGTTTGACGTCAAGCGCCCTCGTTCACACCCAGTGCCTCGTTAAATTCATATTTCTGTGCCTCACCGGCCGGCCCTGCGGCGTCTTCTCACGCCGAGCCGGGCCGCTCCTGGTGAAGGCTCCGCGGCCTCTCCCTCAGCAAAGGGTTAATGGGGCATTCCCTGAAATCACTGCACGGGTGCAGCCTCGATGGGGTGGGGGCGCCACTGGCAATGTTGTTGAAATTTAGATTTTTCGCAGGAGTGGGTGGGGGCTCTGCCGCCGGAAGCCTATTCGGAGGGGCAGGGTCCCCCGCTGGATGCGCCAGAGGACAGAACATAAAGTAGGTGAGAGGAAGCTTCCAGGAGGGCAGTAGATGGATAGGGCTGAGAGAGCCCCAGGGGGCAGGTCTCGGAGGAAGTGTCCAGGGGGCAGTACATGGAGTGGGTGTGTGTCAGCTCCTAGGGGGTAGGGCGTTGAGGAAGCTTCCAGGAGGGCAGTAGAGGAGAAGGGCTGAGTGAGGCCCAAGGGGGCAGGTCTCGGAGGAAGTGTCCAGGGGCCAGTGCATGGAGTGGGTGTGTCGTGTGTGTGAGCCCCTAGGGAGCAGGGCTGTGCCAGATACTTACAGTCAGGGCTGTGTGGCCTCCTTCATTGTCATTGGAGGGGGCCTCAGCTCTAGTCGTTAGAGGTGGGCCAGCCACTTAAAGCCCGGACCTGGCTCAGCTCAAGGTCCGCTTGGACCCCGAGCCCAAAACGAGCCGAGCTTTCACGTGGCCACTGCTTGCCACCCACGCCCTACCATCATGCGCCAATAAGTAAAAACAAAACATAAACCTTTGGTGCTAAAAAGAAGGGAAAGAGGTAGGTAGCCATCTTGTGAGTGAATTGCATGATCTGGAACTTGGGACCAATCCTGCCATCCCAGCTTGACCAAATTGTGTGATCCTAGGCAAATATTTTATTTTATAGAGCCACCTTCTATCTTCATATCACAAATGAGGGAGCCACCCAATATGTGAGTTCAAGGTGGGTGCTGTACAAAAATAATCTGCACCTTAAAGAACTACCTTTTTTGATTTTAAAGAGTCTATTATCTTTTCACATGATGTTTGTTGCATGATTTATATGCCAAGTATTTTCAGGGCTCGGCTCTCCCTGTTGGTTTGTTGGCTCGCCCAACTCTGCTTGTTCACCTAATGGGGCACAATGTACTACTTGCACATTTCACCCGGCCAACCCAGGCGCCTCTTTCTCCCCATGCCCCCCCCCCCCCTTCTAGGTCGAACACTGGGCATCCCCATATCAGGGTTCCTACTGAACCCATGTCATCCGGGTCCCTGTGTGACGTCCTGGGCTTCCATCTAGAAACCATGGTGTTCAGCTCTGACGCTGCACTTGGTCGGTCCAATTGAACTAAACCAATACTACAACTCCCATCATGCACCAGGATGTTAAAGGAACGCCAGTACTGGTCAACGGTGCTCCTGGTGACCTGGAGCCATCGGGTAACAATTCATCCTTACCAAACTCCTTCCGGGGGATGGGCCTGTCGTTCCACTCGAAGGGCCCCCACCGGGTGCCGGGGTGCAGGTACTGGGCCGGGATTGTTGGGTCGTAAAAGCACGCCTCCCTCAGGTGCTGAGCGTAGGCTGGAGGGGGGAAGCAGAAACAGCAGAATATGATATAATATGACATGATTTAATATGATATAATATAATATATGATGTAATATATGGTATAATATATGATTCAATATGTATTATGATATATTACATGATATAATAAAATATATAATGTAATATAGTTAAATAGAATGAAATATCAAATATACTATCATAATATATAGTATCGTAATATAATGTAATATAACATCATATATCGTAATATAATAGAATAAAAATATAATATAACAAAATAGAATGTAATAAAATAGAATATATCATATAACATAATATCGTAATATAATAAAATATAATATAACGTCATTTAATATAATAACATATAATATAACGTCATATAATATTGTAATATAATATAACACGAACATACAGCAATGCCCTCCCCGGATTCCTCCCCCCGGCTCTGGGAGAGTGGCAAGTGCGTGTTTGATGCACAGATGTGTGAATTGACAGCAGTTAAAGTCACGTGAGGGGCCTGATGTTTTTTAAAAAAAAATCAAAACTATGCAGCAGGCATGTTACCTCGCATGGGGCAGTTGTCCTATCTCTTTTGAGTTCACAATGGTTTGAAGAATGCTCCTTCAAATCTGCTGTCGTCGCAGTTTCCAGGTGTTAACCGGAAATCCGTTTGTGAATTCTATCCTTGCACGTGTCTCTCTTTTTTTCCATACAGCAGAGGTGCAAATGTACTTGCTCGGATTCTTTTAAATATTGGTAGAACAATGAATTGCTTTTATGAACCAAACATTGGAATTGTATAAATGGATTTTTATAAATATGTTTTTATACTTTGCCTTCTTAACTAAATTATGGATTTTATTGTATTTCCTCAATACCCATCCCAACTGTATGTAAATCTCTCCTTTCTACCTCTCTAAAAGTGAGTTACTGAATTGAAGTGCAAATGTACTGGCTATCATCGTTTAACCTTATTTTCCAATGGGGAAATATTTTTCTCCAGTCAGAAACCCCTTGTACAACTCTACCAATAGTTGTATTTACCGGTTTAAATGAATACCCTGAAAATATATTTACTCCTGCCCTGACAAGAGTAAATCTCCAACCGAGAAAAATGTTTCTCCGAGTAAATAAATAATTTGATGAGTGTAAATTCAGTTTTTCTCCTTTGAGGAAAAACGGCTTGGCGCGCGTTCAAAAGCTAAAACTCCTCTGCCCACAATTTTATGTCCGTTTGTAATGTTTGGAGTACGTCAAAAGGGCCTTTTTGTACCTCCAAAAGGTGACATCATCCCCTTGTGAAATAAGACGCTAATTGTGACTACGTCATAGCGCATCACGCGCCGCACGGGCAGGGCCTTAACCACATACCGCCGCCAGTGGAGTGTGCCAGGGGTTGGCAGCAGGAGCAGCCTCCTCCTGACCCATGGCCAGCTTCTCGGTGCCACGTAAGGTGAATATGGGTCCGCTGTGAAGCCTTGACCTGGAGCGCCATCTACTGTCGCCTACCTGCAAGTGCTCGCGAAGAGCCCGGCTACAGCTTGTGTGTCAGGCCACGCGTGAACAGCATGCAAACGGCATCTCGCGTTACCAAATTAAGATGCATATGATAACGTGACATATGGGGTATCTGGTTGGGCCTGTGCATCAAACCACACAGCAACTTGCCTCAAAGCAGGTATTCCGGGAGCCACTTGTTAAGAATGCCCAAAGCCACTAGAATTATGTAATTCTGCGGTGGAAGGGTTGCCCGCATAATTATGGGTTCGCCGCGTTTGCCACATAATGCATCATCTGCTGCATAATGTGCATATTTTACCCAATAAAAAAAAATCTTTGTAGCTCAAACGGATCAACAGTTACTAAAGACGCTGCAATATGTGTTGCTAAGCAGTGGGAGGCGCTTCACAAAGGTTGACAATAGCCTATTGCTGTTTTTGAGCGTTAAACTAATGAGGCGGGCCCTTTCCCTGGACAGTGTGCCCATGAGTAGAAAGGAAAAAAAAAGACAAAATAATGCAGTGATACGGTCACAATATACTGCATTGCGGCACATATTTTGCCTCATCTTACCACATAATTTAGTCAACTTTTCTAAATAATTAGGTCCTCCTCGTCGTCTAATTCCTGTGGCCTTGTTTATTGCACACACATTTGGGGTCTAATACTAAGATTTAACACCGTGCTTGCCGAACAAAAGTGATGCAAAAGCAAAACACAAACGTTGGTTACCTAGCATAAGACCTGTTTATGCTGGAAAATCCCTTGCATGGAGTGAAAAGCATGCATAGCGCTGCTTCACATTCCTTAGCGCCAAGGTGGCATACCCTGGGCGGTGCGTGGACGTTCCTATGCAACCACCCAAGGTTTCTAATACTAAACGCCATTTACTTAAAAAAGTTGACAAGGTTTAGCGTCTGAAAAAAAGCGCCCATTTCAGATAGGCGCTATGAAGGAGAAAGGCTTCTTTTCTTCTTTATTTTCCGACTTTGCATGTGTGCTGCACAAATACAGTGAGGGAAATGTTTAAAGTTACTCTAAGCATAGTATTTTGCACCATAAGGGTATCCTTCCACTACAAAATGTATGTTAGACTCACAGAGACACCTTTGCACTATGGCGCATAGGTGTGTCTGTGACGCGCAGTCACACATTTCTGCGCCTGCGTTAGGGAGATGGGAGGAGAGTGCCATATTTCTGTAAATGTGGCGCTCTCCTGCTCTCTTCACATGCAACGCAGCATTTGGGGCTGTTGCACTGCGCTGCTAGTTTTCTTGTTATTTTAAGCCTTTTTTCTAATATATATTAATCGTAGACCATTTCCTTTAACATCTTGTGGCTCGAATTTATTATTGCTTTATACTAAGAAAGCCTCTACTATTTTGATAAACTGTGTTTAAAAATATATTCATAACAAATATCGAAATTTTTAACTGCGATAAAATATTTAGAACTTTAAAATAACTAATTTGTCCACTTATACATGTGGGCAAAATCAAAATTCTGACAGTGAAGTATTAGTAGTCTGATCTTTATCCAACACTAAAGGTCTCAGGTCTGCTGTTTCTAAGCACTGCAAATAATAGATGTTGCCGTTACCCAAAATAAGGTACCCAAGTCACCGACAAAGGAAACAGGAGTCTGTCTTGTAGGATGCAGAATTATATCACTTCTAAAATACTGCATTTCTTCAGTGTAAAGCATTTAGTTCACAGTGCCATGCCTTAGATTTACCCAATTTTTGCAAATCATAAAGTTACAAAGTTTATGGATTTTGCACAACTTTGCTGGCAGGTAAGGTGTTGTTACAAAGCACCTACAGGATTTTTTCTGTAATTTCTGTTTTCTTTTCGGATTAGAGCACTTTTTGATGTAAAAGTATTCTTTACAGGGTCTGGTAACTTGAAAAAGTAAATTTTGCAACCTTTACAAACGTAGCAATTTGAGGGTCTTGACGTTATAGACCTTTGCAAAATGTTGCTTCTATGCTATCAGAAGATGTTTCTTAAAAATACTTTGTGAGGTTTTTTTAAAAGTTTTTTGCAAGACCTATGTTCAAATATTTTTTCAGGGAATTCATACATCATAGTTTTCTTAGTGCTGTAAGGTTTTGAAAATAACAAAAAACTGGGAGATAAAAAGTTTGCAACTTTGCAAACTGGTTTTATTTTAACCACTTTCTTTTTTAAGCTTGGTGAGTTCTGAGTATTTTACAATGCTGCAAATAAAAAATTAAAGTTATTTTATTTTTATTTGCATTCAGTATAAAGCAATAACAAGCTGCATTCACTTTAGTGAAAGAAAAATTTCATTATTATAATGAAAATATTTTAATATGTAAAAAATAAATAAGTTGTTTTCTTTATTGCGATTTAGCCAAAAGCAATTTGAAGCTGATTGTGTAATTAAGAAAAGACATACTTAAGCGCAACGAAACGCTGCAGGGGAAAATGCTGCATGTTTTAAAATATCAACCAAGTCAGAGATTTTGTTTTATTTTATTAACATTTTGGGGCCGATTACAATACGACCTGTAAAGGCTCCGACGAATAGGCCGGTCGGTTTCCTTTCCGGTTGCCTCATTATGATGGAGGGGGTTGGAAAGGAAACCGGCCCGTCATTATGGCCGGCTTCCGACAAGCTCAGAGAGCCCGTCCGTCCGCCTGTTGGAATCTGGCCTGTAATCTCTTGGGTTCCACGGCGCGATCGTGCACCGGGACATCTCCTGTCGTTCCATCGAGGACGAAGGTAGGAAGCCACTCAGCTCCACTAATAGCCGCAACCGAGGGTCCCCCACTCCCTTGGACCCCCACCGGCTTCACAGATCGGTGCCTCCCATTTCGAGACGCGCTACATCCCAGGTCAACTTCTAATCCAAGCGCCAACTGCCATAACTATCACCCCCAGTTATAGCGCTACCAAGATCCCCGCAGCACTACCCTGTTAAATTATTTCCAGATTCTTTCTACTGCGGTGCCGATCCCCTTGCCTCATCCCCGCCTGGGCACTCGGCACAAGCACGCCAGCCTTCCACGGTTAACCAGCTGTGAGCAATAGTCCTGATGATGATCCACCATTCTTGAATGGATCGAAACGCCGTCGACATGATATGTGGGCTTAACACTAGTTCACTATTATGTGCATAATCTGTTTTGTTTGCCACATATGTGAAGCAAGCACATTGTAGAGTTTCCTTTCTTGCTCCATTTTTTGTTACTTGCCTGATATATTTTTTGTGTTTGTATTGTCTCCTAATTTATGTAAGCGTTGTGGATACAGGACTGTGTCCCACTATTTTATTGCTCCTTAAACTGAGTATTTAATACATTTGCAAGTCCGGCTGGACTCTTTTGCTGTTATAGCGCACATCGTGGCCTATAATTATTACTATTTCCAATTTGAATTTGTGTCAAGGGCCGTTGTTTTTTGAAAAGAAAAAAAAAATGTAATCTCAAGGGCGGCTCTTTCTACCCTTGAGATTACTTACTATCACAGTTTCCGACATGGTTTAATTGCCAGTCCGACCGACATGGAAACTATGTCGGAAAGCCTGTTAGAGGGCACCCAGCAGATCCCCCTTTGGTGCCCAGCCTACGGTTGGAGGCCGAGAGGGCATCTATTGTGCCCTCCTGTGGATCCCAAAGCGAAACAAAAGGGGATGATGGACGGAGCATTTGAGCAAATCAAACACTCACCCCCAGTCAACTGATCTGGGTTTAATCCATCACCATTCTTTTGCTCACTCAGCCACCTTGAGGTGCCTGTCACGGGTTGCAGGGATGAACCGCACCTCCCAGTTCACTATGGGAGAATGCTTTCTAGCCGATTGATGGCCGTAATGCATGTTCCCAAAGTGAAATATAGGAATACAACTGAACAGTTTCGGTCACATCCTAATGGGGCGGTCGGGACCGCTGACCGGGTATCGGTCAGTCCCATGCCAGAGTCGGTGTCAGGAGGAAGTGATTCTGCCCGACACCACAAAGAGCCCCTTAGTCAAAATAGGAAGAAGTGCTAGTTTAGGTTTACTTGTTGCAATGGAACAATGTAAACAAGCAACAAAACGAAAAAGTGATCTATAAGAATATTGCATAAAAATGTATTAACTTAATTAGTATTTGGTGAAAATTTAAAAATATGGCCTGAATTGTATTATTCTTCAGAAACAAAATGAGCTTTATCTCTTTTTGTGATGACACTCTGGAGACTGAGACAGAGGGCATTGGGCAGTTTCACCTGGTTAACTTAAAAAAGTTATCTGCAAACACCCAGAAATAAATCACCCCTGTTCCACATCACTCACCCACATGTGGTACCCCTCCTTACCGTGCGGCACAGACTTCAGCTCACGCCTCTTGTACCAGTCGTACCAGCGGTTGTAGGCCTCACGATTGTTGCCATTGGACAGCCCCGTGTACCACACCTGAGACTGCGCGTCTCTGCCCATGGGCGTGGTCTTCCATCTCACCGCCTGCTTTATTATGGGGGCGTTGAGGGGTCCTGGCAGCGTGATCACTTCATCGCTGGGGGTGTAAGGACATCACACTCAAAAGGTTTATTTACATCACCCGCACTACCCCTTGTTACACTGACATGATTTGAAGACCTCAAGGGTAATCAGAACTAATAGGTTTTACATTGACATTCGTTTTACTCTACACATAAATACAGATGGAAACTGGTTTTATTAACTGTATTTTTAAAAATTGAAAAGTAGAAAGCAGGTTTCCATTTCAGTTACTCTCAGTGGGTGGTGTCAGTCATGAGTGCAGGACCAATGACTGCAGATTGACAGCACGTGGAGTTAAAAAACCAGGAACCGAATTGCCTCAGGAAGCGTACATGGCTGCAGATGTGCACACATATTTGTACTACAATGTAAACGTTTTCTCAAAAGTATTGTTGCATTATGACCGCTTTTATCACACAATACTTACATGCATTCATTTGAGTGGACATTTACTTTGGTAAACAAACGGGAGAAACACACTACACCCCTTCCCTTAGTAAATCGGCATTTGTGACACTTTCCCAAACAACCTTTATTGCTTATATTTACTTTTTCGATTCAGTTCCTCAAAATCTTCTGCCCTTGCAAAGGCACCATCTGCCCACCTGTTTTTAGGTCTGACCAGTCGAAAACTTATTGTGGACACTACCAATACCTACAGTGAGCTTGGGGCCCGCCCACTGCCAATCTGATTGGCTTGCTAATAACCAATGGCTTTTCTTCCTCCTCTTGTGTTTGACCTTCGTATTTCAGAACATAAAAGTAGAATACGAAATAAATCAATGACATCACCTTTAGCAACACATTGGCTAGAAAAAAAACACACTATAGCTCAATTGAGATTCACCATTCTTGAAATAGTATTATTGAAAGAGGGTATTGACAAGAATAAAAAATTACTACAGAGAGAATCATTTTGGATTAAAATGCTGGGTACTCTGACCCCCGGGGGACTGAATGACCGGATTGAATTGAGTAGTTTCCTGTGAATAATATCATTACTGTGTCCCTAATGATAATACTTGTACCTGTTGTTTGGAATGTAAATAACTGACTGTTTTGTTTATCACAAACATAAATGTATTAGTAATGTTGGTTCATGACCTTACTCCTTTTTCTCACACTTTTTTTCGTTTTTGGTTCACTTTGTTCACTTTTGTTATAAGTGTACAAATTTGTGGTAGCTAGTGCTTGTTTTCATTTAATCACATAGAGTTATTGTCGCGCCTAACCAGTGCCATTTGTTTTCATGTTGGGTTCAGTAAAGTTTTTTGACTTGTTGAAACACGTGGTTTAGAGACTCACGCACAGTTGAGTTATCTGCTGATTTAGTGTTGACACACGTTAAACGGCTTTTTCAAACGGTATAACGCGGTGTCTATGAGATATTGACACTGAAGTCTGATTGTCATGCTTTTTATAGTCGATATATTCAAATGTCATAGATCGACGCTAGTTGGTATTCGAGGTGGCGAGTTGTGTTGAGACGGGAGGGCGGTTACCGTAGTGACTCGTTACGTAGGTAGAAAGGAGTGTTATCTCGTTTCTGATTGGAGGACTTGATCGCTGAATCCTCCAATAGGGTGAGGCGTTAGAGTAGTTATACTAGGAAACGTTGTCACTTACACAAACGCGGGTTACTTCGAATGTTGGAAGATTACCCGGTGGATTACTGATGAGCTACGTCCTTTTGAAAAGCGGTAAGAGCAGGCATTTGGGTAAACGCATTTCGTTTTAACTAAGGGCGGCTACGCATATGGACAACTCATAAAGCGGTTCATTCTTTATTGCGTACAGGTATTGAAAATCGATTGCGCGTTCAAGCGGGAGTGTGTCCATGCATTGCATTATCCTGGAATAACTGCAGGTATGCATTTGAATTGTATTTATATCGATAGAGCTTGTTGTTGTTTGAGTCTGTTTGTATATAGTCCGAGGTGACAGTTTGATTTTTTATGCATCATTCTTTAAGAGTTGTGTTGGACCTAGGAAGCTCAGAAGAAAGAGAAGATTTATTTACTCGTGTATATGTGAGTAGTACCTACATGCTATTTAAGGGCATTGGTTGTCTCTTTGTTTATGCACTTTGGGTGTTATTTCTTTAGGTGGAGGTGTTTTAATGAAATGTAATGAACCATGTGATCTTGCTATATATTTACAACTGGACTTATGCGCCTGTACATGTTATTTTGCAGCATTGCCCCTGACGAAGGGACCCTACTTTTGTCCCGAAATGCATTGGGCGAACTACGATACACACAAGAGAATCTAATGTTCTTTATTGTACATAATGTTGTATATTGTTTTGTAAATGTTGTGTTGATTAATGGGTATAGAATGCCTTTGAAAAGATTTGACTGAATGTCAAGATACATATGAATTAAAAATGAGTACAATGTAAAAAGTGAAGTTTGATCAATAAATTTCATTAGTGTTGTGCGCAGCTAAGTCTGTGTTAACAGATTGTTGACCAGCCATATTTTTCATGACCTTCCTTTGCAGCACAGCTTCTTTACCATCCTTTTGAATGGACTACTTGTATCCTTCCACTGCTCTTATGTAGCGAACCATTCGGAAAATTGTAACAGCATTGTAACTGCTGGTCTACACAGTACCAACGGTGCATGCCAAGGGTGAAAGGTCATTCACCATGAGCCCTAGTTCATACACTGCTTTTCAACAATTCTGTTTCTACGCAGGACTTCAAGGAAACCGCATACAGCAATTTAAAACGTATTTGCTCAAATATTGTGTGTGTACAGCTCGGCTTTAACTTCAGTGCTGAATGTTAACACACAAAAGGTGAAAAGGAGTAGTCTTCACCGTTGAAGTAAATACACAAATTACTGGATTACAATCTGTAATTCACATCTCAACCAAACATTAGGGGATCCACAGAAAAACGTGCACAGATTTATTCAGAAGTCCTTTCACAAGAATGTAAAAATACACAGCCATATATATATATATATATATTCAAAAGCAATAAAGGAAGCGTGTGCACAGACATTACCAACCACGATTAGAAGAACAGATTCAACGCTCCGTGCACAAGCAATGTTTATAGTGCAAGTCTCAGGAAAGCGGGAGTCAGCGTTTATATAGCATTTCAATTTATACTTTTTACTTATTACTTTAACTGAGCCTGTTTCTAAGCACTCCTAATGTTTACAGATAAGAGACTAAAAGAATATGGAGATTTTGAGGCCTAAGGTGCTATTTTATTCATTCAATAATCAGTGTACTTCCTTTGCATAGTTGACTTTGTAAAAGCAAGCGGAGGCAGCTTACTAAGGCTCGAGTCGGGGTCCCACGCAGGTGGACGGCGTCCCCCCACTTGCCAAACAGCTGGACTTCACTCTTTGGCCTCTCTGGGAGGAGGAGCTCGGCACCTTTCGTGACGTCACTTCCGGTGACAGTGTCCGTCCCCCCCACTTATTTTTTAGGTCTCTGTAATATCCGGTCGAAGACCGGAAGTCCGAGAATTATTGTGACTTAGTAGGCTGCTTTATCCCCGCCTCTGTTTTCGTCTCTCCTTCATTGGCTGGCTTCCTAAACAGAGGCCAGCCATTGGAGGAGAGAGCCGTCCCTCGAAAGAAGCTCCGTCTTTTTCGGATTTGGGGGCGTGATTTTTTGCGTTCTTTAGACAGTGACGTTGTCTGTCAGTCAGAACCACAAAACCACGCCCCCAATTCCGAAAAAAATCAGACGCTTCCAGCCGCCATTTTGCAACTGTCCCTCCGAGCACCTACAGGCTCGCACGCAAGTCCGCTCCCCAAAAACTTGGTAATGGAATGTTGGGGTGCTGCAGGCAAGGAGCGGGGTGCACAGTTCAGCCTGTGTGGGCCCTCAGTGCTGGAACAGTACGGCCTTGCAGTATCGGCGGATGGCGGTCCGGGGCTCTGGGCTTTCCGACGAGCTGCCTTCCTCCATCCTCCGCCGCTCGGAGCAGGTACCTCCCCCTCTCAGCGAAGCTTGCACTAGTTGGGGTTTTTTTCAGTGGAGGTCTGCAGCTGTTTCTTGCGAGCGCCCCTTTTGGCATGTCTTTTAAACAATCTGGAGCGGACCAGGCCAGAGATCAGCACCAGCGGGGGCTCTCCTGTGTAAAAAGAGCCCCGCTCCCCGCCTGCAGCTTAAGCGCCGTCCATCTGCCCTCTGCCCCACCCCCCGCTCTTCCTCCGGTGACCGAGCGCTCTGTCCCCCTGCTGATGTCTCCGGCCCTGGAGCTGCCGCCGGCCCTCAGGTAAGAGTTTGTTGGGGGTACGGGAGGGCCGGCTGGGACAAAGAAGAGCCTCGTGGGCTCCATTTCCGCTTCCCCCAGGTGGGGGGAAGCTGTTCTACAGCTCGCAGGCAGCGCTGCGCAGCTCCGGTCTCAGGAGCGGACCAGGCCAGAGATCAGCACCAGCGGGGGCTCTCCTGTGTAAAAAGAGCCCCGGGGGTCGGAAGGGGCACGTGGCAGCAGATGCCATGTGTAACTCAGAGGTGTATCGGGCGCGCTTGGTCTCGAGGGCTAAATCGAGTCAAGGCGCTAGAGCAGATCTTGGGTATTGTGCCCCGCTCCTTACTGACGGTATAGCGCTTCATGTGGTTGTGATACCGTAGGCAACATGGTGGTGGCTGTTGTCCTTCGAGCCGCATTTAGTAATATGGTAGGAAAGATTCCAGTGTGCTGGTGGACTCTGCGAGTAAGGTAACCTGGACATGGGTTCATTTAAAGTCATAAACCACTGGCGCTACTAAAGACGACATGCTTAGCCCACTCGTTAAACTAAAACAATTGTGTGACAGTAGGACTTTGAAGTAAAACGAATTGTACCTGGAAAGACGAGCTTTCCATCCCCGGCATCTTTGTCAATATTGGGTTTATTAGCGCAGCACGAGTGAACATCGGGCCCGTCCCGGATTAAGAGCTTCTCTATGGCTCACTTATTCACGCAATTACCGGCCGCATGCGAGCGGGGGCCGAGGCCAGAGTGCGGCCCTCCGCTTCCACGGGTCACCTTTAACAGGCGCGTGCCGTCCTCAGGTCACCCAGGCGCGTGCTGTAGGGAAAGTGAGTCCTTTGCGCATTTGGGAAGGGGACTTGATATGCTGTAAAGCTGGCTGATATGCTGTAATGCTTTAAAGACGGATGTCCGCACCGGCGCCAGTGTGATATCACTGGATGCGGCCTCCCTTCCGTGCCTGCGCCTATTTTTCTAAGACCCTGCCCGGTGGTTGGAGCTCCTCAATACAGTGAGTATGGTTACCCCGAGATTGGTGGGTGAAGCGCTGCTGCTACTGGACTTTGCTTCCCGTTACCGCATGTCGAGGCGCTCACGTGTATTAGTTTGATGCCAGAACCATTGCGGGTATTTTGAACTCCAGTCCGCTGCCCCGCCACGAAAGCCCATTGCTATTAATGCTGACGTAGCTGATGCTGTTCTATTGGTCAAGAGCTGCGAGCGCCGTGAAACTTAGCCTGAGGTCGGCGCCCCTCGCCACCCCCCCTTTTTGTAATCATATCGCTGTATATAATGTCTGTGCTGACACTGGCTAACCGGTGATTTGTTCCCAGTGCTATGTGTGTCAGCCCGCAGCTCCATGCCTCACATTTTTCATGATCGTATTGGCAGAGGCCCCTCTAATCCCGCTCTCTTTGGCCCATGGATGGCAAATATATTGTCAGAACAGCGTCTTGATGCAGTCTATTGCTGACAGCTAGAGCAGGGCTCGAGGCCTCCCACTTCTGGCCTCTGGCTATGCCTCTGACCACGGCCCTCAGGTAAGAGTTTGTTGGGGGTACGGGGGTGGCATCTGTCAGTGATGTTGACCGGGGGAGCGTAGGCTGCAGGGTGTGACGTGAAGGGTTGTGTGTGCATGTGTGTGGGGAGGGATGCATGTGTGTGTGTGTGTGTGGGGAGGGATGCATGGTGTCCCCGGCGAGCTGGCATGTGTTTAATGTGGACCCAGGAGGCTCGAACAGCATTTTCACTTGGCCACATTGAGTGATCGTGGGCAAATCTCTTCATCCATTGTGGCTCACTTCCTTTATCTGCCAACACAGAGCGCTTGGAGTCAGTATTGAGCGCTTTATTGCACTAAACTGGATATATTCGCAATCCGGAGGGCTTACTCTATCGCAGTGTTAAGTAAGAGAGTGCAGTACACGGCACATGCTGTTTCTCGTGCTTTTAAAAGCACTACGGCTCGGGTGCCTTCTTTTACCTGTATCTTGGTCTGTGTTACTTTTATGTGCGTTTCGAGTGGCCACGGAGTCCAGCGAGAGTAGTTGGGGGGGGGGGGGGGGGGGGGGGTTCGGAAGGGGCACGTGGCAGCAGATGCCATGTGTATCTCAGAGGTGTATCGGGCGCGCTAGGTCTCGAGGGCTAAATCGAGTCAAGGCGCTAGAGCAGATCTTGGGTATTGTGCCCCGTTCCTTACTGCCTTCATTGACGCTATAGCATGCCTCCTTGTGTCCGCTTGAGCATCCTCGGGTATAGAGTTTGTCACACACCTTCGTCTCTTCGCTGCAAAGACACAGGCTTACATAACAGATACTATATAGAAACATGTCACTGTTGTGCCCCTTATTGTTAAGTAATGCACAGGGCAGATTTGCCGCAGACCTGACACCTCCGCCCCATTGGCTTGTACAGCGCGCGCAGGTGCCAGGGGTGAAATATCAGGCATGATGATATGCGACCACGTGCCATATGTCGCACCCTGAGCTTCCAGCACGATTTCAGGTTAGGGCTTATAACTACTGTCCCTCTGCACGCTTGGACTTGTTGCCCATGGCGGAAAGGAGAAAAGCGAGACTACATGTTCCAGAATGCACTTTGCCGTACATAGATCTCTAGTTCTCCAGGTTCTCTCTTCCTTCTCTCCACTTCTTCTCTCCTGTCTTCCTTCTCTCTCTCTTGCTTCTCTCCCTTCTCTTTTCTCTTTTTTCTTCCTTCTCCTCCGTCTTCCTTCTCTCCACTATCCCCTCTCTCTTCTCTCTTCCTTCTCTCTTCTCTTCCTTCTCTTTTCTCTCCTCTCTCTTCCTTCTCTATTCGCTCTCTTCTCTCCACTATCCCTTCTCCCTTGTTTCTCACTTATCTTCCTTCTTTCTTCCTTCTCCCTTCTCTCTTTACTTCCTTCTCTCCTCTCTTACTTCTCTCCTCTCTTACTTCTCTCCCCTCTTACTTCTTTCCCCTCTCTTCCTTCTCCCTTCTCTTCCTTCTCCTTCTCTCCGCTCTTCCTTCTCTCTTCTCTCCCTTCTCTTACTTCTTCTCTTTTCTTCCTTCTCCCTTCTCTTCCTTCTCTCTTCACTTCCTTCTTTATTCATTCTCTCTCTCTCTCCCTTCCCTTCTTTCTACTCTTCTTCTCTCTTCTCTCTCTTTTCTCTGTATCTGTCTCGAGACCGAGCTGGCACCTAGCCGGAAGTGCTGTCTGTAGCCTGCCACACTAAGCCCCGGCATGGCGTGTCGGATTATGGAGCCTTGTTAGACCACCAGCGTTAGAGGCCCAAGGGTACACAGGTCTAGGGGGTTACTGCAGGGCTCAAGTTGAGGTACCACGCGGGTGGACAGCGTCCCACCACTTATTTTAAAGGGGGGATGGCATCCCCCCTGCCAAAGAGCTGGACTTCACTCTTTGGCCTCTCTGGGACGAGGAGCTCGGCACCTCTCACTACCTCACTTTCTCACTTTTCTCTCTCAAAACATCACTACCTCACTCTCTCACTACCTCACAACTTCACTCTCTCTCACTATCTCAATCACTCTCTATCTCACTACCTCACTCTTTCTATCTCACTAACTCACTTTCACTCTCTTTCACTATTTCTCTCTATCTCACTACATCACAACATCACTCTATGCTTATATCTCACTACCTCACAACATCCCTCTCCCTCACACCATCCCTCTCCCTCACTACCTCACTCTCACTACCTCACTCTCTATCTCACTACCTCACTCTCTATCTACCTCACTCTCTCTCACTACCTCACTCTCTCTCTATTTCAATACCTCACTCTATCTCACTACCTAACTCTCTCTCTGCTAATGCAATAGGTATCACATATGCCAAAAAAGCTAATGCCAATAGAAATGACAATGCCATTTATTTAGGGATACAAAAAAAATAAAAAATGAGCAATACCAATAGCTCTACCTATAATATTGCCGAGACCATTGCATTGTAAATGCTTGTTTACGACTTGTGCCCTGCCGTTTACCCCAGGGGTGGTAGGTGGACAGGGACGAATACAAGGCATAACACAGCTTTGTTAAACCTGTGTCTCTTCTGGACATGAGGCCATGATTTAGAGGGCAGTATGGAATGAACCCCTCTAATAAATCCACGAGTCTCAGTCCGACTCCGCATCATGTTAACGCTTCGTTCCACCCAGGCCCTCTTTACACCCATCGCATTCCCGGGCCTCACCCTGTTGGCATTATTGGGTCCCTCAGCAGAAGCCATGCTTTTAGGCCCCTGGGAAAATGTCTGCAAGTACTGGCAGTCAATTACCAAAAGTGAAACGCATTGGCTTTACCATTGCTTGTTACAAAATTTTCTCCGCTGCGAACCTCCGATCCCTAGAAGTCTGGCTCGATTATTAAAATTCGGGGCGAGAATTCACCATTCACCACGTTCAAGGGTCACCAGCGCCCTCTGCTGAGCATGAGCGGCAGTGCAGGAGTGTTTGTGTATGAGGGACGAGGGTCTTCGTGCGTTCGGAGGTGGCACGAGAGATTTGGCAATGAAATACGGAATTGGCCAATCTTAAATTGTATCAAATTGCACAATATTTCACACGTGCACGGGACTACCACATTCGTGTCCTGCCTAAAATCATTCATAATTTATACTGAAATTGTGGTTGTGTGGCCCCGACCATATATATATATATATATATATATATATATATATATATATATATATATATATATATATATATATATATATATATATGACCCTGGCTGCCATGGTGACAGCACCGTTTGTATTACTTGTTTGAGATGGCATTACAGAGAAGACCGCGGGGTATATAGTGAACCAGTAAATGTAGTTCATACATCTTCATTCTGTTATATATAGCGCACATCTAACAACCTCCAGGCGCCTTCCTGAGGACACGTCCCAATAAAGAAAAGGTCCACCAATTACGTTCGAGGGGAACCCCCCCGCCCTGCATTTTCTCCAGGCCATGTTCCGCACAGCTAAAAAAAAAACACAAAACGCCCAAAACAAAGCGCCTTGTACCAAGCGCTTCGGTGCCCCATATAGGATTAGTAAGCGCTATATTAACACAACAGTCCATAACTGCAAGCTGCCAGCGCTTTCCACTAAACTCCGAAAGCAGCTCACCTGTTCAAGGGGGCCGGAAAGTCGGCCTCCAAAGTCCTGCGTGGGACGGCCCCCGGGTCCCGGCAGTCCAACCGAGACATCCCCAAACGCCCCCCGCCTGCCTGCCGCCCGTGCAAGGGGTCCAGGCGCCACAAGAGTGTGACAGACACAGGCGTCCAAGCCCTGGCTATGGGTGCATTGTTACAGTCAACAAAGCACCGCGGACACCTCCATGGCAACAGGAAGAGGAGGCCGCAAGGCCAGCCTCCCGACCTGTCCATCAGCACCCTGCCCTGCACAGGGCGAGCCGCCAGGCACCGGGGAGAGAGCCGGGCCGAGCCATGTACAGCACCGCTGCTGCTTGTGCAAACTCATACTGCCCCACCCGCATTATTAGACATTAAATAACTTTACACCAGGGAAGAAAATTTTTAAAAAAAGTTCGAAATAACTTTTAAAACATGCAAGAATGGTTTGCTTATATAAATAATTTTACTTGTGCAAACTAGGTTTTATCAAATAATATCAGAGTGCAAGATTAACAAAAAAAATTGGAACACGTTTCGTGCCGGTTTTTTCTACTGATTCAAAGAATATATATTGGACTTATTTCAAATTTGAAAAATATCCCCATTGAGGCCTCTGCCTGGGTCAAGGTTAGTCCTGGGGGAAGACGGTCTGAAGGTGGAAGAGGTGGAGAAAGTCCCAGAATCAAACCTGGCGGTGCCAGGCTGGGGCCCCCGAGCCAACAGAGAAGCCACTGAGAGATATAGGCTCCTGACCCACTCACGAGAAGTTTTAAAAACGTTTTTAGATGGTGCGTTCAGACATCGCTAGACAGTGGCCACGGGGTATAGAACTGAGCACCCGGTACTCCCAATAAGGTGCATGGAGATGCATGCTCAATCGGCCTGCTCAGAGGCAACAGTGCACATCTGCGCATGCCCACCGCTGCCCAACAGAGATGCGCAGTATAACCCCCGAGAACTGTCCAGAACTGCAGAAAACCAGCTGCCAGAATTCACATCCAGGGAGGCACTGAAGTCAGGTTTGAGTCAAGGCAACATCTGCAGGCATGAGACATTTAACCCCTTGGGCGCAGGTGTAATTCTGCGCCTGTGCGGCCGTTTTGAAGAGTGGGCGGGTTCATGATGGCCCCCAGCCGACATCAGCACACGCCCACCGTGATGCATGACGGACGGGAACAGTCATCAGCATGCAAGGGGTTCAACTTTCCGTAGTCTATTCTGGCACCTCAGGGGGACTTCAGAATCATGGAGTCTGCAGGCAGAAGTCCCCACCAGAAGGCCCTTCGGTGAGAGCCGCATATAGGAGCCACCTGGTCCCCAAGAGATAAACCATCAATGCTCTGTGACGAAGAAAACATGCACCAGATTTTGAGAAAGCCCAGGAGCAGGGACTTCATCCCACAAAAAAACAATTTGTTTGCTGTAACACTTTTTGCCCTAAGTGGGATGGGTATGCCCAGACGTGGGTCCCTTGCTCACTTTGCCACTGGATTCAAGCTAGCCTGGCTGAAGAAGGGTGACATACCCTGAAACCGGTCCCAGGAGGCTTGTTTCTGGTCCAGGGAGGACCTGGCCTGGCAGTTTGGTCGGGACTGTTCGCATGGAGCACAGACAGGGTCAAAACTGATTTGCATATGGCTGGGTCCTAACTGGGGTGGCGTAGTGGGCAAAATAACGATGGATTTAACCCAGATCTTTGGACTGGGGGAGAATGTTAGCATTGTCAGCATTCCGTCCATCATTTGTTTGCGGTAACACACAAGAATGTAAATGTAAATGTGCTGGACTAAAGGTGTCACTTGTATATTTCCATTTCTGAATCAGAGGAAACTTTATAAATACTTTGCTTTGTGCAGAAATGAATTGAAAAGTATTCCCTATGAAGATCTAAGGCGCATATGCGATCTCCTTGATGTAGGCTAGGACGAATTTGATGAACCAACAATAACCTTACCATCAGCATTTTCAACCATCGGATTACTGCAATGAGATCAAAAATAGGATTACATTTTTGCTCTGGGTTCTTTTTCCACGACAATGACCAGGTGATATCCTGTTGCTGTTCTGGAGCAGACTTTTCTGTTCTCTTACAGCATGGAATTTTCCATTCCTCAACAGCAAGTCTTGTAAAGTCCACCCGATGTCCTGCTAAGTGAAGGACACAAGGAAAATACTAAAGAAAAATAGAGGTCAAAGGCAAAAACAGTCTTCAAGGAGGTCAGAAGAGTTTCCGATCCTTGATCATGGACTGGGAGGATGAACTGACCCCCTGCAGGACATGACAGAGGGCAACTCCACAGGAGGGGGGAATGTGTTCAGGAGGTTTCACAGAAGGTAAATGGTTTGCTGGAATTTCTCACACCCAAGTTGACTAATGGCTTGAGAAAGTATCAATCAGCATCAAAGTGCTCAGGACAGAGTGGCTACAGAAGTAGAGAAGAGGTCTACTTCAACATTAATAACCGTTAACACCAATAACGACACGGATCTTAAGCTAAAAGGAAGATGGGGAGCTGATAACGCAGGAGACACAAGGGCAGGGCTTTAAGTGGGCCGGGTCTCTCCGGGTCTGAGCACCAGCAGTTTTTTTAAGGGAGGCTCGAAACGGGTCTCTATCAGACTCTGTTTTGAGCCCTGGCACAGGCAGACTGTCTTTTTTTCCCGGACTGCAGTGACAGTTTGCTGTTGCTGCAGTCCAGGAAAAAGTGCCAGGGCACAGAACAGAGCCCGATAGAGACCCGTTTAGAGACTGCAGGCACATCGATGTGCACTGCTGACACTGCTCAGTTCTCACTAGTGGAGAAGTGACGGCATGAGGTCACTCCAGGTGAGCGTTGTAGGGGAAGGGAAATCCTTTGAAGGGAGTCATTTTCTCTCTGGATTTCCCTTGTCTTTCTGAGACTCAGGAGCAGCAACATTGTTGTGGCGTCACCAGGACTTTAAGTGGAAGCTTTCTGAACATTATCGACAGGCCAAAGATGCTGCTTATTTAACTTTTGCAACTACCAACCATTGTCAAAGCCAATAGTCCTGACTTGTTGTAGGTATGATGTTGCTTGTTGTATCCTATTTAGATGCAATGACACAAACAGCAAAATACAAGTCGGGCAGCACACTATGCTAAGCACAGATTTTTGGTTTACGAGTTTTAAGCCACGCCCCTGATTACATTGGCCACGCCCCTTTGAGAGACCCCCCCAGTTTTTTTATCCCACTTAAAGCCCTGCACAAGGGTAATTATATGGTATACTTAACTTTCTTTTTAAAAATCCACGGATGAAGGTTGAAGAGGGCTCAGAAGAAACAAAGCATTCATGCAACACAAAAAGATGGACGGAATGCTTTGCACGTTGTCAAACATTCGCCCCAGTCACAGATCTGGGTTAAATCCATTGTTATTTTGCTCGCCCGCCATTTCAGTTTGGACACAGCCAATATGAAAATCAGTCTCAGCCCTGTTCTCTATGGGAACAGTTCTGCCCGATCTGTCAAGCCAGGTCCTCTTTGAATCGGAAAACAAGGATCCTGGGACAGATTTCGGGGCTTCACCCCTCATCAGCCAGGCTAGCTTGAAAGCGGTGGCATAGCGAGCACAGGAACCACGTCTGGGGATTATACCCTTCCCACATACGGTGAAAATGCAACACAAAAAGATGGACGGAATGTTGAATATTGTCAAGCATTCACCTCCAGTCACAGATCTGGGTAAAATCCATCGTTCTTTTGCTTGCAACATCATTACTGTTGGACAGGCCACGTGAAGGGCTTGCTTCCTCCCCGCATGACAGGGCCCGAGCCCGGCCCTCCAGGTGTTACCCACAGAACCAACCCGCACCCCGTCTCATACGGGACTCCTGCCCCCGGACATCTCTGCATCATGGGGCCGAATCACTACTGGCTCCCTCGCCCGGCCCGGCCGCCACGAGGCCGCGTGGCCTCAGATCGACCCTAACCCTGGGCCTGGCCAGGGCCCGACATCCCGGCACCACCATCCACCCAGGAGGTGAGCGGCCCACTTGGCAGGTCAATGGGAGAAAGAAGTGTCGATGGCTCTCCCCCGCCAGGTGCCGATCGCCCCCAGCTCCCCCGGGCGCTGGCTCCACCCCCCTGCTGGGTGTCTGGACTCCCTCATCCCGGACCTCCCGACCTCCAAGTGCGAGGGTCCGGACATCAAAGGACGCCAGACCTATAACTGGGGCAGCTCCAGAGCAGGAAGGCAGTTGTATCCTGGAGTCGAGAGACACCGTGACGAACTCATCCTTGACGGACTACTGGCGCTGCCGTAGCCCTGCCTTGTGAACTACTGTCCTGCCTGCTGGCGCTGCCGCAAACCTTCTGAACCCTTCATCTTCACCGGGACCTGCTGGCGCCGCCGCGGACCGTCGCTACCTACGATCATCTCGGGACCTGCTGGCTCCGCCGCGGCCCGTCCATCTAAGAACGCCGAGCTCGAGGATTGTGAGCTATCCATCTTATCATCGCATCTACCAGATTGGTAACAAGACTGTCCCGCTACCCCCTTTCCGCCCAAGAGACTAGAATCGAGGGGACCCCTGAGTCCAGACCTCCTTGTACCATTCTACCGTACTTAAAGATTGCTTATAAAGAACGTTAAACCTTATCCTTGTGTGGTGTACGTCTGTGGGGGGGAAGTTATTCGTCTGTACGATCGCTGGAGACGGCTCTCCCCGGAGACCTCTCCTCTTGTCCTCGGCCGACCCTCCCAGTCCATCTAACAATTACAGTTTGGGGAAAAAAACATGCATGCCAGCTATCTCCTACAGGCATGAATCAAGTCAGGGGTCGCCACAAAGGTGGTTACAGGACCAAAAAACGACATAAGAAGGAAGCGTGGTGGATAGAAACTCTACAGACTGTTGATCATGGTCTGAATATTTATAGAGAATTTCACACCATACTTTAGACTTTGTGTGAATTTCCTACAAAAATAATAATATATATACACATATATATATATATACACACACACACCAGGGAGGGTTTAAAAGAATCAGAGGATTCCTCTTTTAAAAGAAAATGCTGGGTGAGGCACGTAATCGCTTCCACGTCTCTCCGTGGCTCCCTCCTCCTGCCCATCTGTGACGTCAGCGAGCTGCACTAACGCACAAGTTACTACTTGTGTAACGATAGGCCCATTTACCCCGGTGCTTTTTGAGATTAAAGATTGATTTGTGGCTTTTGGAAATTGCCCAGCAGCTCCCACAACAATAATGTTTTGCATAAGTGAAGAAAACACGTATGCTGTGGTTTGGTTATGTGGCAAGATGAAGGAATACTGTCATTTTTCGTCACTTTTTTTAGCCTTTGGAGAACCTGCAGATTCACTCAAAAAGTAAGTTTTTGTTTATTTACCTTTGCACACATTTCACAAAAGCACGCACCCACTGACTGATTTAGTGATTTAGAGCAATACTTCTGCCTACTACATAGGAGAGTGTTGTAGAAGGAAGGTTTTAGTCAGTCAGCAGAGCTAGCATCTCGGTGGATGACTGCTGCCCAGGCCCTAACCCGGGTTATGGTGTCCAGCTCGGAGACAGGATCAGAGACTGAAACAGGAGATACTGGGACAGCATTTGAGGGACAGGAAAATTGAGCAGAATCTGAAAGTGATTTTTCAGAGTCCCATCCGACGAGTGATCTTCCAGCAATTCTGAGGGACTCAACATGGACACTTTTGTTGTCCCTTTGCAAGTCTGTGCAGGGGGACGACTGTAGCAAGTTAGACCAACCCAGAGACTAGGCACATGCAGCGGCAAACAGAGTCCTTTCTTGGCAGCCCCCCCAATTCAGTTCAGCCCCAAATTACAACTGTCACTGGCGACACTAATGTCAAGTTGATAGGGGCAATTGTTTGTCAATTGACTACGCACATCTCTTTTTGGATGTTGACTTACTTGAGCAAATTAAGAAGCAAACAAATTTGTGCGCCAAACAATTTCAGAGGGAGCATGGAGGCCCTCTTTGGCCTCATTCTTGGGCTTACAAGTGGACTTCCACTTCATTAGAAGAGTTGAAGATATTTTTGGACCTTCCGCTCAAAATGGGGTTAGAACACAAACCAACCTTGCAGTCCTACTGGTCCACTGGCATGGTTTGTGTAGCCCCCATCTTCGTACCGTACATAAGCAGAGATTTTATTGTGCTATTGCAGGGCATGCTGCATTTCATCATCTGCACTGTCCCAAGACCATCCAGACCATGACATGTTCAAAATTCAGCCTGTCGTGGAACATTTGTCTGCCAAATTTCCAGAGATTTATACTCCCAGAAAGAATGTAGCCATCAACGAGTCCTTGGTCCTGTACAAAGAGCTGCTGCTGCTCAGATAGTACATTGCGAGCAAATGAGCTTGCTATGGCATTAGCTGTACATGCTGTGTGACGTGCTCTACTGGCTGTGTGAACAGCTTGAGAGTGTATACAGGGAAGGACTCAACTCTTAAACTCTGTAGGTTATACATCCCCGCTAGAAGTCAGAGAAGATTGTATGGGATTTTGTCCAGCCACTTCTTCACAAAGGTTATAACCTTTATGAGAACAATTTCCATACAGGAGTAGAGCTGTTCAGTGAGCTGTACGAAGCTGGCATTGTGGCCTGCAGTACAGTTCAGTATCGCCACAAAAGGACTCCTGCAGGAGCTGGTTTGTAAGAAACTCCAGAAATTTCGGAGCACTGCGTTGCATTCCAACGAACTGCTCGCAGTCAAGTTCTCTGATAGGCATGACGTGTATGTGCACCCTAAGATTCATGACAATAGCACTTCCCCAGTCACGGATAGGGGTCAGACGGCCAAAGTTCACAAGCCAACCGGTATACTTAATTACAACAAGTACATGGGCAGAGTGAATAGGAGCCTTCAGGTTCTTCAGCCATACAATGCGAGTCGTAAAATTCGCACTCAGTACAAGAAACTGTTCATCCACCTGATTTGAGATGGCAACATACAATGCGTACGTTGTTTATCGTCAGACAACCAAAAGAAGACTTATGCCTTTCCTCAACTTTCTGTTTTCCGTCATTGAAAGTCTTACTCCTACAGAAGCAGCAGCCTCCATATCATAAGCTCTGGAGGATGTGGCAAGGCAGCAGGAGCGACACTTTGCTAATTGCATTCCTGCAACAGCTAAACTGATTCAACCACGACATCATCATCGTAAAGTCTGCTCCAAGCATGCATACTGTCCCCAGTGCCCATCTCACCCAGCACTGTGTTTTTCTGATGTCTTCACATTGTACCATACAAAAGTGAAGTATTGGGAAATTGACTAAAAGTGGAGCTTCCGTTACGTAAACCTTTCAATGGCTGTACATGGATACCTACCTTCCATGGGCCACTACTTCAATAGGCAAGCTGCTGTAGAATTTCTGTGTCTCTACTTGAGGAAATCATGGACTTGCTCATTGTCTGCTCGACACAACACCTTTGTCAGCAGTCAGAACGTGGTTGGTGTTGTGTTCAAATATTCACAAGTGCTTTGTAGTTCCCATACTGCCAGTGGCATAACGAAAGTTGAAGGGGCCCCCTGAAAGGTAGATTAAGGGCCCTCCGCTCCGGATTTTATCCGGAGCTCCTAGGCCTGAGTACTGTGCTGAGGGGACCCCCTGCAGGTCTGGGGCCCCCCATAACGCGGGGGCCTGTTACACCACTGCACAAAAAGGTGGATAGAACATAAGCCACGTTGTCACAGATTACCCTGTGTAGCAACATTTTAAAGGCTTGACTAGATTGTGAAGTGGTTTTTCAGGAACTTATGAATATATAACACAAGGATGCCCACGAGAACCAGAGTAAGAGAAATAAGAAAGAAATGTCCTGTGGGACTTAGTCACCAACACTTCTACTTGCTTTGAAAGTGTGCAAACTCAATTACTAACATGTTTGATGAGCAATGGTATTGAAGAAGGGTACAATATTGTGTATGAAGATTGATTTCACTCCTTTAGTATTGGTTATAATACAAGTTAGTAATTGAGTTTTCACACTTTCAAAGAAAAAGTAGAAGTGTTGGTGAATGAGTCCCACAGGACATTTGTGTGACTTATTACTTTAGGAAACCTAGGCAGTATTTCTCAGCGTGTTTGCCTTAGTTTTAATGGTGGATATTCTCGCTCAATTTCAGTAATGAACCCTCTGAGGAAGGTTTACTCAGACACCACCAACTTGCATCCACAAACTGGAAGGAGTTGAATTTAGCACGGTAAGTGCGCTGAAGACGCAAGAAGTACATGTTTTCCTGAACCTCATGTGGGTATCATGGGAGCCATTAGTAAAGATTCACTAGGCATTCATTAGATAATGTTCAGACAGAGGGAGGCGGTTACTGGACACGTGGTAAAATATAGTCCAATTGATTCCGTCCAGTGGAGTATGAATGCGATAGTTCTTTCATGGCGGCGGCATGTTGCTGTGAGTGCACTCATCTTTTGGAATGGGCCTGGGGCATGAAAGTCTTGTGTGTGGTGCGTCGATAGCAAGCGAGTGGACCATAAAGCGGTTGGTGCCTTGAAGTGGCTTTATGGCTCACCTTCAGATGTCTGTTTCAATATTCAGATACTTTGATAAGTATTTGTGCTTTGAAGCCAGTACTTCTGGAGGTGCTAAAACCAATCAGTGAAAGTGGTGGATTAACTTTAACAAATTAGTACCAGATTTTTAGGTTTCGTCTAAGTGAAAGCTGCGCACTGCGCAGATTTTCACGCAGGTGAAAACCTAATGAGAACAGTAGACTGGTTTGGGAATCCGCCCTCTGTTCCATTGGCTAGCTCCATAAATGGAGGCTAGCCATTGGAACAGAGATCTGTCCGTCATGGCCGGACCAGATTCGTGGGCGTTCCCGCGATTTCTTCCCTCTCCACCCTTTTCTGATCGTCATCGCGGCGGTGGGCGGTTCCTATTCTTTTTGGGGGGGGAAGGTTTGTTATTGCAGGCCGACCGCCGCCGAGGAAGTCCAGGTGAGTGCCTTTCTTGCCGTTCCCTCCCCCCTCCCGCTGTCCGTGTGCCTGCCGCCCCCCTCCCGCTGTCCATGTGCCTGCATGCCCCCCTCCCGCATCTTGGTCCCTGCCGTGTCTTTTTCCCGCCGTGAAGATCACCGCCGCCAGCCTGGGGATCCTGTAAGGCGCTGTCCCGCCCCCCAACCCAGGGCCGCGCTGCTATTGGCCGCAGCCGCGACCCCGGAAGTCAGGCTGGCCGGGGGCGGGACGACAAGACACCCGGAAGTGACCTCTCTTCCCCGGGGCTACCCCGGGGTGCAGTAGCAGAGTCCTGCAGCCAGCGCCTTCCACTGGGCTCCCAGGAGTGAGGGAGGTGAGCTGCAGAGAGGTGAGCCTGCGCCGTTTCAGCTTCCCCCAGGCGGGAGGAAGCTGTCTTCAATCTCGCCGTCAGCCCTCCCCGGCTCCGGTCCCAGGAGAGGACCGGACAAGAGGCCAGCACCAAGCGGGGGCTCTCCTGTGTGAAGAAGAGCCCCGCTCAATGCCGTAGCACCAGAGAAGAGCCCCGACACAGAAGACCCAGTGAGTGTGGGCGT
Source organism: Lissotriton vulgaris (assembly GCF_964263255.1). NCBI lineage: Eukaryota > Metazoa > Chordata > Amphibia > Caudata > Salamandridae > Lissotriton > Lissotriton vulgaris. The sequence continues at coordinate 63,659,803 of NC_141700.1, forward strand.
CTTGACTCCGGGGGCATTGCTTGTTTTTTTTAAGAGAGTGGCTGGGCCCAGAGCGACGCCGAATCCCCACGTCTGAGGAGGCCAAAGGTCGTGCCCGGAGACCGCCCAGCCCATCGTCCAAGGAGCCACTGGAAGGCCCGAAATCAAGATAGCTGGGCAGAGTGGAGACATTGTTCGCAAGTGACCCACGTCAGAGCTGAGGCTATCGTCGCATCTTTGAGCCTGGACGGTCAAGAGGGCATTTACTGTTCCCCAGTGACCTCCGATGTCATCACTGCGGCTATCGTCATATCTCTGAGTGCAGCCTGCCGCACTGAGGGGGTGCATTGTTCTCCAGTGACCCTAGCTCACAACTGAGGCTATCACTACATCTCCATGTATAGCGTGAGGTCAAGCCGAAAACATTGTCCACGTGCAATCCCTACGTCTCATGGCCCACAGGACCCCTCAATGGGTCCATTGTGAGACTCCGTCCTCTCCCGGCCTCTCATTGAGCTCTCAGGAGCTACCATTCCAAACCACTGGCTATAAAGCACCTAATCCTTTTAGAACTGGTGAACTCGGTTTCATTGACCTGTTATCCTTACTCAGGAGTCAATCTCGTTGACTCTTCTTACTACTGCCCGCAGTTCAGTTGCCGCTGCAGTGTGGCATCTTAGTGCAGTCTTCCAGTTAAGCCAGTGTAGCGCCAGGTTACTGACTTCGTGCTGGCATACAGAATTACTTAAAAGACCATCTATTTCGGAGCCTGTCCCCCATTTCAGGGTACAGCCCTTGCGTATCTAGATTAAAACCATTCTTGACCAATTTTGGTCTGTATATTGTAGTCGTAAGCAGTGTTACTTTCAGTGTTTAAGTAAAGGTCTGGCAACTTCTTATTGTGTGAAGGTATATGACCTACATTCACAAGACACTGCGTTGTGCAGGCAATCTTAAGAATACATATCACAGTTCATGGTCAACAGTTCAACTGTAGCCCCTTATTTTTCAAGTCTCGCAACTTCATTTAGGGAAGAACAGGATCTTGCTACCCCTGAATTGTAGTAATTTGTTTTCTTCGCCGGGTCTCTTGTTTCCAAATTACTTTGGGTCTGAGTCTAGCAAGATTGTGCCTCCATCAGGTGCCTTCACTTGGGCCCTTTTTTGGTAACCTGGTAGCCTGCAAGTGTCCAGTGCAACCCGGTTTTTGAGCCTCTCTACGTCCGGTTTAAAAAACACAAGCATCAGTGTTCCATCATTTTTGCGGGTGCAAATAGGTGACACCCCCCCTAACCTCCCCCACAACAATCTCAACTCGGCAGCCCATACCAAGTTTTCCCAAAGTTCCTCTTGCTGTACCAGATGAAGAATGGTGGGCAGTGGACAGTCTTTCATCTTGAAGTGGTCTGCCGTAGTAGACTTAAGTTTTCACCTCCAGCTCATCCACATGTTTCTCCATACAGGCAACCTTGTTCTCAGTTTCATTCAACCTCCCTTTCATCTACTCCAAGTATTTCTCCATCAGTGACACCTTACGGTCAGTACCCTCTGTGGTGGTCCTCCAGGTATTCTAATAGCAGGGTCTTTCCCTGTGTCAAAGATGCCAAGTGAAGATCCTCCCTGACCTTGTATTTGGAACCCAAAAATCCTTTGTGTCCCTCGTCGCCTTTTGTTTACATTCTTTTAATAGCATAGTGTCCTGAAGATCAACTCACACTGGCTGTTAGAACACCTTGAGATTACCCACGCAAGCATGGTGGGTATGGAGTAGTTTCTGTCCTGTAACTCCAGTTCTGTAGTAGGGGTATCTCTGTTATAGTCATAATCTAGTGAATAGTCCCGCCCATGTGCGTGGACCCCGGCAATCAAAAATAATCTCGTAAGTTGTCAAAACATGCAGAAAACTGCAAAGACACTTAAGAGAGAATTTAAAGACAAATAATGCAGCCTATATCCACAGGCTACACTGTCCAGTACTTCAACTAGAAATTCCACCAAATAACACCACACATAATACAGCCTGCCCAGTTTCTACCATAGAGAAACTTGCCTCCCCCAGTAAAAGACACTGGAATGATAGAGAGGAAGGCATGGACAGACAAGCCCCATAGGCTGCCATTATGTGGCTTAAATAGGATACTGTGCCTTTAAGAGAACTTTCCAGAACTTCTCCCAGTATCCAGAATGCATAGCAGGTCCCTCTACTTTCAGTTCTTTTTGAAGGCGAAGCACGCCAGACCTGTCGCATTCCGTACATGACGAAATATCTCCACCGGGGAGGAGGGCGGGCGCTTATGACTATAACAGAGATACCCCTACTACAGAACTGGAGTTACAGGACAGAAACTACTCCTTCTGTAGTAGGGGGATCTCTGTGTATAGTCATAATCTAGTGAATAGAATGGCAAGCCCATCCCCACACCAAAGCGGCGGTGGAGAAGAAAATAACGCCACTACTGTGCGAACAAATTCCGCAGCGAAGCCTGCCCAACCTGAGCGTCTGCCCTGGCGTCAGTGTCCAGGCAGTAATGCTTAGCAAAGGTATGAACCGACTTCCAAGTGGCTGCCTTGCAGATTTCAGCAATCGGCACGTTACGGAGCAGAGCCGTCGTGGCAGCTTTGCCCCTGGTGGAATGAGCCTTTGGCTTACCTCCTAAGGTCTTATTAGCCTTTTGGTAACATAACTATGCAGGACACAATCCACCTAGAGATGGACTGCTTAGAGGTAGCAAGACCCGTCCTGACTGATCCATAATTAATAAACAACTGGTCAGACCTACGAATATCTTTGGTTTTATCCAGATAAAATTTCAACACCCTCCTAACATCCAGGGAATGGAGAGACCTTTCCGCTGGAGTCGAAGGGTTCTGAAAAAACGTAGGCAAAGTTATGGTCTGGTTGACATGAAAATCAGAAATAACCTTGGGAAGAAATTTAGGGTGAGTGCGCATAACAACCTTAGCAGCATGAAACACAGTATAAGGTTCAGTACAACACAACGCCTGAATTTCACTCACCCTGCGGGCCGATGTAATGGCCACGAGGAACGCCGCCTTCCAGGACAGGTGCTGCAACAAAGCCTTATGAATAGGTTCAAAAGGCTCCTTCATCAATCTTGACAGCACCACATTCAATTCCCATGAAGGCGAAGGAAGCCTGACAGGAGGGAATAGTTTCTTCAATCCTTCCATAAAATCTTTGATCACAGGGATCTGGAAAAAAGAAGTCTGTGAAGGGCATTTCCTTTAGGCAGTCAATGCAGCAAGATGAACCTTAATGGAATGAACATTAAGGCCAGACTGCGCCAAATGTAAAAGGTAAGGAAGGATGACATCTTCCTTACAGGTCGTAGGGTCATGGTTCTTAGACTGGCACCAGATACAAAACCTCTTCCACTTGTAAGCATATGAAGTTCGAGTGGAAGGCCTCTTAGACTCCTTCAGTAGGTCCATGCAATCCTCAGGCAGATTCAGATGGCCATATTGCACTCTCTCAGGAGCCAGGCCGCCAAACTCAAAGACGAGAGGTTGGGGTGTAACATCCGTCCCCCGAACTTCGTGAGAAGGTCCTGCCTGCACGGCAACCAAATGCGAGGAAGGAGACACCGGTGAAGTAGGTCCGTGAACGACCACTGCCTGGGCCACTCCGGGGCAATGAGAATCATCCGAGCCCTGGACCGGGACAGCTTGATGAGCACCGCCGGAATCAGAGGAATGGGAGGAAAGGCGTACAGAAAGCTGTTCGTCCAGTCGATCCATAACGCATTCCCCATCGTCCCTTGCTGGTAGTAACTGGAGGCGAAGTCTCTGCACTTGCTGTTTTCGGCGGTGGCGAACAAATCTACGTCTGGAGTTCCCCACCTTGCGAAGACTTCTCCTAGTACTTCGTCGTTTATGACCCACTCGTGGTTTTCCTGAACCAGCCTGCTCAGTGCGTCTGCCTGAACATTCTGCACACCTGGCAGATGGGTAGCCGTTATCGTCAGTCCTCTGGCTAGGAGCCAGTGCCAGATCGCCTGCGCCTCCTGTGACAGAGTGCACGATCTCGAGCCCCCCTGCTTGTTGAGGTAATACATCGTGGTGGTATTGTCCGTCTGTACAAGCAGAGAGTTGGTCTGGAAGGACGGAAGAAAGGCCTTCAGTGCCAAGTGAACAGCTCTGAGTTCCAGGAAATTGATGTGATACGTGGCCTCCATCGGTGACCACGTTCCTTGAATCTGTAGAGTCCCGGAGTGCGCTCCCCATCCCAGGAGAGAAGCATCCGTCACGACAGTCTGCGTGGGAATGTCCTTGTGAAAGGGAACCCCTCTGAGGAGATTCTCCGCTGAACACCACCACTTCAGAGACTGAAGAGCATGCAGCGACAGTCGAATCTTGTCGTCCCAAGATCCTTTCCTCTGATCCCACTGGTCCTCCAAGCACTCCTGCAGCAGTCTCATGTGCAGCCGTGCGTGTGGCGTCAGGAAGATACAAGAGGCCATCGATCCCAGTAGAGAAGACACCGTCCTCACTGTTGTAGATGGAGTCGTCATAAGAGCCTGAGCCTTCCGAAGGAGTGATAATCGTCGCTCTTCCGAAGGAGACACGCTTGCTGACAGCGTATTGATGGAGGCTCCCAAGTACTGTATGCATTGGACCGGAGTCGGGACAGACTTGGCCATGTTGATGTGCAGCCCCAGCTTGTTCAAGAGAACGCACGTCTTCTGGAAGTGTGCTCGCGCATCCGAGAAGGAGGATGCCTTGATCAACCAATCGTCCAGATACGGGTAGACGAACACCTTGTTCTTCCTCAGGTGTGCTGCTACCACCGCCATGCACTTCGAGAATGTTCTCGGCGCAGACTTCAGTCCGAATGGGAGTACTGTGTATTGATAATGATTGGCGCCGACTTGGAACCGCAGGAACTTCCTGTGTTTGTGTGCAATGGGCACATGGAAGTAAGCATCCTGTAGGTCTATAGCACATAGCCAGTCTCCCTGTTGCAAATGAGGATAAATCTGATGCAACGACAGCATGCAAAACTTTTCTCTGCGAATCCACTTGTTTGCCTGCCGCAAGTCCAGAATGGGCCTGAACTCGTTCTTGTCCTTTTTGCGAACCAGAAAGAACCGGGAGTACAGACCTCTTCCTCTTTGAGACAGAGGTACGTCTTCTATCGCCCTTTTCCTTAACAGAATATCGGCCTCCGCCTGGAGCTCGCGTAGTTGATACTGCGAGCTGACCGGAGGGATCGCTGGAGGAGGGCTGATGAACTGAAGACTGTATCCATTGCAAACAATATTCAGCACCCACTTGTCCCGAGTAATTTTTCTCCACTCTGCCAGAAAAAATTGAACGCTTCCCCCCACCGGAGTGGGTAACGGATGACGGGGAAGTAACCGCTCAGGGTCGAGACCCGGCCGGGCCCTTGTTCGCGGTAGAGGGCTGTTGTCCACCTCTACCCCTCTGACGTTTTTGGAAAGGTCTTCGGAACTGCTGCTGTTGTTGCTGCTGCTGTTGTCCCGAAGACTGTCCTCTTCCTTTCCCTTGCGAGCCGAACCGCCGCTGGAACTGGCGGTAGGGTTTCTTGTCCTTGGGCTTCTCCAAGCCCACCGCCGTCAGGGTTTCTGCCTCGGCCTTCATCCGGGCCATCTCGTCATCTGCGTGTTTACCGAAGAGCGTGTCCCCGGAAAACGGCAGGTTGGCCACTCGCTGTTGCGCCTCAGGCTTGAGAGACGTAAGCCTGAGCCACACATGGCGGCGCTGGTTGATACCGTGGCAGTAGCCATGTGCAGCTAACAAGGAGATATCCGCCGCGGCACTGATGGCCTGGTTCGAGACCAGCATCCCCTCCTTGACAATTTCCATGAAGTCCTCCCTCCTGTCACGCGGCACAAGGTCCGCGAACTGCTCCATGGAGTCCCAAAGCGCGTGGTCATATCGTCCCAGTAATGCCGAGTCGCTGGAAGCCTTCATTGTGGTGGAAGAAGTCCCACATGCCTTCCTTCCCGCCGAATCACTCCAGCACGGTGGAGGAGGGGGGGGGGGAGGTAGAATGCTGTTTTCTGGCCGCCGTAACTATCACTGAGTCGGGGACTGGGTCCATCCTCAGGAAGGCAGGGTCCGAGTCCGGCGCCCTGTACTTTTTCAAAAGTCTAGACGGGGCGGCCTTCACCACCGCAGGTGTAAGAAAGTTCTTGAGCCGGTTCAACCAGTCCCGGAACCAAGGGCAACAGAGGGCGAGACAGGTGCTTCTTGTGCAAAGTCTCGAATATCACGGACGTCGTAGGTGTAGGAGCCGTCACTGTGATACCCAACTTCGCGGCCCCCCTCAGGAGAACCTCCTGGAACGTGCCGATGTCATCGATAGGAGACACCCTAGTCTCCGGTGAATCGGACAAAGTAGGGGAATAGGAGCGGGTCCTAGAGGACGTATCGGTCCTGGATCTGTGTCTCCTACGGTGCCGTCTGGAACGGGTGGAGGACCTGTGCCTACTCCTTGATCGGTCCCTCCGTCTGGAGCGAGACTTCGATCTCTTGGGCCTCGGCCGGACCACCGGCTTCTCCGGGGTGGCCGACTTGGGCTTACGTGGTTCCTTAGACTTCGGAGTCTTCTTAGGAGGGGTCGGGAGATCGGGCAACGAGACAGACCTCGGCGGAACCGGTGGCGGCTTTTCAGGAAGAGGAGGCAAAGGAGGAGGGGTAGGAGTCCTCGGACGCGGCCCTCTAGGCAGCGGAGGAGGAGGTGGAACGGACTTCTTTGGAGTATACACCTCCGAGTACACCGATCCCGGTGACCCACCATCCTTCCCGGGCTGAGGAGAGCCCCCCTCAGCCCTAGGCCGCGTAGTACGATCCTTCGACGCCACAGACCGGTGTTCAGGCGTCGACCGTCGGCCCCTCGACGTCGAGCGACCCTTCGGCGTCGACCGTCTCCTCCTCTTCGGCGTCGAACGGCTGCCGTGCCTCGACGTCGACCCGGACCACCTCGACGACGACCCTCTGCGTCTCGATTGCAATCTCTTACGCCTCGACGGCGATCGCCTCGACGTCGCCTTGGAGCGTCTCGACGTAGACCTCCTACGCCGCGACGGCGAACGCCTCCGTCTCGCCGGCGAGTGCTTCTGAGTCGACGGCGGGCTCGACGACGAGGATCCCCTCGACGACGATGACGCCTTGTGTCTTGACGGCGATCGACGGTATCGCCTCGGCGGCGAGCGTCGACGCCGATCCTGTCGACGCCGAGATCTCGACGACGAAGACAGCGACGATGACAAAGTCTCTGTGTTCGACGGCGGCCTATGCAGGTCCCTTGACGTCGACGGGCGACGTTTTCTCGACCCAGAGCCCTGGGGAGATGGGGAGCCGGCCTTGGACTTCCCCCTCGGCGTCTTGGTGGGTGCCACCGACCCAGACGGAGAATGGGGACGTGTGCTGGGCTTCCTGCCCCCGGGGAGCCCCCCAGGGGCCTCAGCATGGGCAGATGAAGCCCCTCCAGACCCACCTTGCGTCTTCTGTCTTCTTTCTTCTAGTCCCTGAAGCCTGATCTTCAGTCTGTCCTTCAGGGTCCTGCCAGAGAAGCCTTGGCAGATCTCACACTCCTCAGGGATGTGGGAAGAGGGAAGGCAGAGGATACAGACCTCATGGGGGTCTGTCTTGGCCTTCTTCCTGGAGCACTCCGGGCATTTGTCAAATAATGCAGGCATTATTGACAACAAAAGGGTGCAAAAAACCAAGAAGAACGTCACCAAAGTACTTTAAAAGTACACAAAATCGAATTTAGTGAAAAAACACCAACAAAACCCTTGAAAAGGGAGAGCTCAATGCTCCAGGGTCCTGCTTGCAGGAGCCGGAAAAAAGAACTGAAAGTAAGGGAGACCTGCAAGGCATTCTGGGATACTGTGAAGTTCTGGAAAGTTCTCTTAAAGGCACAGTATCCTATTCTGAGCCACATAATGGCAGCCTAGGGGGCTTGTCTGTCCATGCCTTCCTCTCTATATTCCAGAGGGGTTTGTACTGAAGACAAAGGAAATCTGGACAGGCTTTGCTGTTTTTGTGGATTTTTGGTGGAATTTCTAGCTGAAGTACTGGACAGTGTAGCCTTTTATAGGCTGCATTATATGTCTTTAAATTCTCTCTTAAGTGTCTGTGCAGTTCTGCATTTTTTCGACACTTTAGAGATTATTTTTGATTGCTCCGGGGTCCACGCACATGGGCGGGACTATTCAATAGATTATGACTATACACAGAGATCCCCTACTACAGAATCTTAATAGTAATAGTAATTCCACCACATATGATCCAATCCTGGTTTTGAAGGTAGCTTATGTATGGATTTGTTGGTTGCTGGAGCATGAAATGAACACAGGAAGTGACTGTATTGTATTGTAATTGCATTTGTATAGCGCTTACTACCCCTGACGAGGCGTTGAAGCGCTGTGGGTATAAGGTAATGGAAAATCACAGTAATGGTTTGTTAGTTCGAGAACAGAATGTTGAGGGAACAAGCCACATCAGTAAAGTGATTAGAGTTGGAGGAAACTTAACTGACAGATTTGGTGCTCTAAATGGTACTTGTGGCAGGCTCTTAACTTTACATGCTATTGTTTGGAGAGAGTTGGTTAATCGTGTTCCAGACACTCTAGTATACTGATGTGGACTGGAAGTTTACCAATTATGCTGGGTTTTTAATTGCAGTTCTTTAGAGCCGGTAACTCATAGTATGCTACTCGATTGATAGGAGGGAGGAGATTATTGAATGGTGATTGCGCCCAACGACTGATGGCAAATTTAGATTTATCAGCTGGAAGGTAAGAATGAGGTTAGCAGTCACTACACAGTCTACTATAGAATGTTTTGACTAATAGATGTATGTGCCTCAGGTTTGATATATTCAAGTTGTAGGTGTGAATCAAGTATCAGTGTTGGTATTTCACTTGAGTGATTTCGATCTCCTATTTATCGGCGTTCTGTAGGTATTATCTTCATTCAAATTTATGAAGGACATCAGACTTGAAGTGAGATATGGTGTTTGAGGACTTTCAAGGTATACAAATCTGGAAAAGGTAGAATATTTTTTTCGGTCATATGATATGAAGAGTCCTAACTTAGTGATGTTGAGCGACAATTAACACACAATACTCTCAAAGGAACACAAAGGGACGCTACTGCCAAACTGTTGGGTGCTGGAAGAAAGAATTGAGAGGGATGTGGGTCTGGTAGCTTGAAAGGAACCCCATGATACCCCGCCCACCAAGTATAAGTAGCATATATGCTAAATAAAATATTGCAAAAGCTTTGCATGGATTCTTAATAAAAGATTCCCGTTTCATCTGAAACGTAATGTTTTTATGACTGTGTTCCGTGATGCCAGGTTTGCCAGACTATGGAAGAATTCCAGGGGGTCATCGTCAAGAAAAGGGTACCATGATGGAAAGCTCTTCCGATGGTAAAGAAAGTTGGCTGTGAGACCCTAAACCTTTGATTATGCTTGCAAAGGAGGACAAACACTTCGAACAAAGGATCTGTCAGGAACTCTTTTGACCTTCTGAAGGGCATAAACCCATAAGAGAGGCATAGCTGTTTCCTAGCAAATCTCATGGGAGAGAAAAAAAAAAGAAAAAAAAAAAAGGATCCCATGATACAAAGTAACTTGGTCATTTGAGCGCTATCACCACACTCAAGTAGGCCTACGTAGCCACTGTATTTTGATCTATTCACCAATGATTACTTACCTGATAGAGAAGAAGGAGTAGTTTCTGTCCTGTAACTCCAGTTCTGTAGTAGGGGTATCTCGGTTATAGTCATAATCTAGTGAATAGTCCCGCCCATGTGCGTGGACCCCGGAGCAATGAAAAATGATCTCTTAAAGTGTCGAAAAATGCAGAACTGCACGGACACTTAAGAGAGAATTTAAGACAGATAATGCAGCCTATAAAACCAGGCTACACTGTCCAGTACTTCAACTAGAAATTCCACCAAAAATCCACCAACAGCAAAGTCTGTCCGGATTTCCCTTGCCTCGGCAGCAAAACCCCTCTGGAATGATAGAGAGGAAGACCTGGACAGACAAGACCCATAGGCTGCCATTATGTGGCTCAGAACAGGATACTGTGCCTTTAAGAGAACTTTCCAGAACTTCACAGTATCCCAAAATGCACTGCAGGTCCCTTTTACTTTCAGTTCTTTTTGAAGGCGTAACACCCCAGACCTGGAGCATTCCTTACATGAATATCTCTCTCCCCCGGGGAGGAGGGCGGGCGCTTACGACTATAACAGAGATACCCCTATTACAGAACTGGAGTTACAGGACAGAAACTACTCCTTCTGTAGTAGGGGATCTCTGTGTATAGTCATAATCTAGTCATATAGAATGGCAAGCCCATCCCCACACCAAAGCGGCGGTGGAGAAACGAGAAATAACACCACTATTGTGCGAACAGATTTCGCGGCAAAGCGTGTCCAACCTGAGCGTCTGCCCTGGCATCAGTGTCCGGGCAGTAATGCTTAGCAAAGGTATGGACCGACTTCCTAGTGGCCGCCTTGCAGATTTCTGCAATGGGAACATTACGGAGCAGAGCCGTTGTGGTAGCTTTGCCCCTGGTGGAATGAGCCTTAGGTTTACCCCCTAAGGTCTTATTAGCCTTTTGCTAACACAATTGTATGCAGGACACAATCCACCTAGAGATGGACTGCTTAGAGGTAGCAAGACCCGTCCTGACTGATCCATAATTGACAGACAATTGGTCTGAATCTACAAATATCTTTGGTCTTATCCAGATAAAATTTCAACACCCTCCTAACATCCAGGGAATGTAAAGACCTTTCCGCTGGAGATGAAGGATTCTGAAAAAACGTAGGCAAAGTTATGGTCTGGTTGACATGAAAATCAGAAATAACTTTGGGAAGAAATTTAGGGTGAGTACGCATAACAACCTTAGCAGCATGAAATACAGTATAAGGTTCTTGGCAACACAACGCCTGAATTTCACTCCGCCTTCCAGGACTGGTGCTGCAACTAAGCCTTATGAATAAGTTCAAAAGGCTCCTTCATCAATCTGGATAGCACCACATTCAATTTCCATGAAGGCGAAGGAAGCCTGACAGGAGGGAACACTTTCTTCAAGCCTTCCAAAAAATCTTTGATCACAGGGATCTGGAAGAAGGAAGTCTGTGAAGGGCATTTCCTGTAGGCAGTCAATGCGGCGAGATGAACCTTAATGGAATGAACATTAAGGCCAGACTGCGCCAAATGCAGAAGGTAAGGAAGGATGACGTCTTCTTTGCACGTCGCCGGGTCATAGTTCTTGGACTTGCACCAGATACCGAACCTCTTCCACTTGTAAGCATAGGAAGTCCGAGTGGAAGGTCGCTTAGCCTCCTTCAGTATGTCCATGCAATCATCTGGTAGATTCAAATGCCCATATTGCACTATCTCAGGAGCAATGCCGCAAACTCAAAGATGAGGTTCGGGTGCAACATCTGCCCCACGAACTTCGTGAGAAGGTCCGGCCTGCACGGCAGCCGTATGTGCGGAAGAATAGACCGGTGAAGCAGGTCCGTGAACCACCACTGTCTGGGCCATTCCGGGGCAATCAGGATCATCCGTGCACTGGACTGGGACAGCTTGATGAACACCGCCGGAATCAGGGGAATGGGTGGAAAAGCGTACAGAAAGCCGTTCGACCAGCTGATCCACAACGCATTCCCCAGCGTCCCCTGCTGGTAGCATTTGCTGTTTTCGGCAGTGGCGAACAGATCTACGTCTGGAGTCCCCCACCTTGCGAAGACTTCTCCTAGTACTTCGTCGTTTATGAACCATTCGTGGTTTTCCTGAATCAGTCTGCTCAGTGCGTCCACCTGAACATTCTGCACACCTGGCAGATGGGTAGCCGTTATCGTCAGTCCTCTGGCCAGAAGCCAGTGCCAGATCGCCTGCACCTCCTGCGACAGAATGCATGATCTCGAGCCCCCCTGCTGGTTGAGGTAATACATCATGGTCGTATTGTCCGTCCGCACAAGCAGAGAATTGGTCTGAAAGGACGGATGAAAGGCCTTCAGTGCCAAGTGAACAGCTCGGAGTTCCAGGAAGTTGATATGATACGTGGACTCCATCAGTGACCACGTTCCTTGAATCTGTAAATCTCCGGAGTGCGCTCCCCAGCCCTGGTGAGAAGCATCCGTCACGATAGTCTGAGTGGGAATGTCCTTGTGGAAGGGAACCCTCTGAGGAGGATCTCCGCTGAACACCACCACTTCAGAGACTGAAGAGCATGCAGAGACAGTCGTATCTTGTCGTCCCAAGACCCTTTCCTCTGATCCTCCAAGCACTCCTGCAGCGGTCTCATGTGCAGTCGTGCGTGTGGCGTTAGGAAGATACAAGAGCCCATCGATCCCAGTAGAGAAGACACCGTCCTCATTGTTGTAGAACGAGTGGTCATAAGAGCCTGAGCCTTCCGAAGGAGTGATAATCGTCGCTCCTCCGAAGGAGACACGCTTGCTGACAGCGTATTGATGGTGGCTCCCAAGTACTGAATGCACTGGACCGGAGTCGGGACAGACTTGGAAGTGCTGATGTGCAACCTCAGCTTGTTCAAGAGAACGCACGTCTTCTGGAAGTGTGCCTGAGCCTCCGAGAAGGAGGAGGCCTTGATCAACCAATCATCCAGGTACGGGTAGACAAACCCCTTGTTCTTCCTTAGGTGTGCTGCAACCACTGCCATGCACTTCGAGAATGTTCTGGGCGCAGACTTCAGCCCAAATGGCAGTACTGTGTACTGATAATGATTGGCGCCGACTTGAAATCGCAGGAACTTCCTGTGTTTGTGTGCAATGGGCACATGGAAGTACGCATCCTGTAGGTCTATTGCACATAGCCAGTCTCCCTGTTGCAACTGAGGATGAATCTGATGCAACAACAGCATGCAAAACTTTTCTCTGCGAATCCACTTGTTTGCCTGTCGCAAGTCCAGAATGGGCCTGAACTCATTCCTGTCCTTGTTGCGAACCAGGAAGAACCGGGAGTATAGACCTCTTCCTCTTTGAGCCAGAGGTACGTCTTCTATCGCCCTTTTCCTTAACAGGATATCGGCTTCCGCCTGGAGCTCGCGCAGTTGATACTCGAGCTGACCGGAGGAATCGATGGAGGCGGGCTGGTGAACCTAAGACTGTATCCATTGCAAACAATATTCAGCGCCCACTTGTCCCGAGTAATTTTTCTCCACTCTGCCAGAAAAAATGGAACGCTTCCCCCCACCGGAGCAGGTAACGGATAAAGGGGAAGTAACAGCTCAGGGTCGCGACCCGGCCAGGCCCTGGTTCACTGTAGAGGACTGCTGTCCCCCTCTACCTTTCTGACGCTTTTGGAAGGGTCTCCGGAACTACTGCTGTTGTTGCTGCTGCTGTCCCGAAGACTGCCCTCGTCCTCTTCCCTGTGCAACGAACTGTCTCTGAAACGGGCAGTAGGACTTCTTTTCTTTGGGCTTCTCCAAGCCCACAGCCGTCAGGGTCTCTGCCTCCGCCTTCATGCGGGCCATCTCATCATCGGCATGCTTTCCGAACAGGGTTTCCCAGGAAAAGGGCAGATTGGCCACCCGCTGCTGGGCCTCCGGCTTGAGTGATGTGAGCCTGAGCCAAGCATGGCTCAGCTGGTTGATCCCATGACAGTACCCATGGGCAGCCAAAAAAGATATCCGCAGTCGCGCTGATGACCTGGTTTAACACCAGCATCCCCTCTTTTGAGGATCTCTTGGAAGTCCTCCCTCTTGTCTCGTGGCAGAAAGTCCGTGAACTGTTGCAGGGAGTCCCACAGGGCACAGTTGTACCGCCCTAGCAACGCCGCATCGCTGGAGGCCTTCATGGCCGTGGACGCAGTCCCACAAGCCTTCCTTCCAGCCGAGTCGATCCATCGGCTTTCCTTATTGGGCGGCACGGTTGAGGACGGAGAGGTAGAGTGTAACTTCCTGGCCGCCATCACTATAACGGAGTCGGGCACCGGATCTATCCGCAGAAAGGCCGGGTCCGAATCTGGGGCCCTCTACTTCTTCAGAAGTCGGGAGGGAGTGGCCTTCACCACCGCTGGCGTGAGGAACAGCTCCTCCGCAGGTTCTACCAAACCTGGAACTATGGGTAGAAGAGGGCGAGACAAATGCTTCTTGTGAAGCGTTTCAAAGATCACGGATTCCCAATTTTGTAGCCCCCCTCAGGAGAACCTCCTGGAACGTGCTGATGTCGTCCACCGGAGACACCCTTGTCCCTGGGGAGTCCGACAAGGTCGGTGAATAGGATCTGGTCCTGGAGGAGTCCGTGCGGGACCTGGATCCCCACCTCCTATGGCGACGTCTTGATCTAGTGGAGGATCTACGTCGACTCCTCTATCTTCCTCTCCGTCCGGAGCGTGATCCCGACTTCCTAGGCCTCGGTCGATCCGCCGGTTCCACCCTGTTAGACCTGTCTGCATCTGGGGATACTCTAACCAACATTATTTATTTTTGTCCCCCTTAGCCTCCCAGAGTTTCTATTTTTATTTTTTATATGTCCACCAGGATTTTTCAGTGCTGTCAGGGGGCTAGGTGTTCCTTGACTATGACGCCATTTTCCCCTCATATCCTGTGAGGCCTAGTTTAGCCCTGGAAAATCTAGGGACATCCATGCACCTAAAATGGTGCCCACCAACTGCCATAACGGACACTCCTGGAGAACAGGCCCATAGGCTAGTATGAGGAAGGTTCCAGAAACATCCAGTGACTTCTGCAGGTCTCAGGCCCCTCTATAAAAGGCCAGTGACCAGCAGCCATTTTGTAGTAGTCTCAGGAGTGACCAGTGAGGAGAGAGGAGACTTGCGAAGGAGGATTGCGCACCAGTGGTGACCAGATCGACCTGTGGGCCGGCTGTCGCGTTATTGGGAAGTGCCCCCTTTCAGGCTGACCAAACCCCACTGTCACATCACCCATAAAGCGTGACCATAGACTATATGAACAGATTGTAAGGAACTGGGTCGTGTTGTGAGAAGACCCTCATCAACTACAGCCAAGCGACCCTTGTGAGCGACCTGCACAACTGCCCTGAAGGTTGTGGGCAGATCAGGTGGACGTCGGATCAGGGCTCTGCTGACTGCCTGGGAGTAAAAACCGCCCCTGTCATAGCCTACTCGACCGCCTCGCTCACTGTGGTAACAGGCGGTGAATTCGGCAGGGATTCCTACCTGTTTGAGGCGCCAGCACCAAGCCTGTCCCAGGCGCGAGGTAAGTGCCCAGCTGTTCCGTGTGTCGGCGGAGGAAGGCGGCGCTGGAGGAGAGGCGGAGTCCGGAAGCTGTGAGGAAGTCAGCGGCGTCACAGGAGGCGCGCCTGAAGGCCACCCAGCCGGTCGGAAGAGGCGGAGCCCAAGAAGCGGGAGCGCCGTTCGCCTCATCAGCGGAGCAGCGAGAGCACCAGCAGACTTGCCGGTGAGACCGCGGCGAACCGGGCGGCCCCACGCTCTTCCGTCCCCGCCTACCGAGCACTCACCCACAACACCGAAGGCTGGTATCAGTCTGAACAACCCCAGCCGGCTGGCTCACCATAACTGAAGTAAGCAGGGTAAAGCGAGGGAAGCGGGAGGCGGCAGCGCCGGTTAACAAAGAACACGAAAGCGGCCGTGTTAAAGAACTAGGTGATTAACTGGGGAGCCACCAGTACCAAGAACACGAGGAAGTGGGCTATTGTTCCGCCCAGACCGTTTGAATTGCTAACCCCAAGCTAGATAATAGGGGGAAAGCGGTGTGAAGGGAAAAACGAAGCATTAAGTACGTGTGCCTAACGTAGGAGTGCTGCAGGTTGAGCCCTAGGGTGTCAGAAGCGGACAGGGCTCACTTTTAAAAACCCTTCCAGTCAGTTATTCATTGGGGTGGCAGACCTTCCACAAATAAGGTGTAGCCAGAGAATTGATCAAGGGGAGCCTTATTAAATTATCTTGTCTTCTTCTAGCTAACTAGCTGGTGGCATATTCTGTGAAGAGCGCTACTGGGGGTAGAAGCCTGGTGAGCTGATCTGGTGGCTAAGAGCAAAGGGGTAATGTACCTGCCTAGGTTCTGTAAAGTAGCACATTGAGTCTGTGGAGTGAAATTTTCCTTTCTGTAACATCTAAGTGAAGAAGCATTCTGTAACATTGATAGTAACTTACCTCAAATGTGATGTACCTTTGATTCATTTGAACGAATTGAGAAAAGTATTGGATTTGATTTGATTTGATTTGATATCCATGAGAACTGTGCTGAACTATTTGTGTACTGCCTTTATTTAAAACAAGAACAAGAGAGAATTTTTATAAAAGGTACTGGTATTTTTCTAAACTGGTGTGGCGTCTTTTATTTTTAGTGGTCAATCATTGAGTTACTGTGAGTGGGTCCTGTAAGCACTTAACCAACGCCTTAGAGTTTAGCTGTTCCCTCTACTGTGCCAGGCTACCCTATGTAGTCTAGGATACCCTAGGTCTAACACACCCGAGCGGGCGACTTTGGTTTGGCCGGGGCCTTCAGCTTAGGAGTCCCCTTGGGAGGGGTCGGAAGTCTGGGCAGTGAGACCGACCTCGGAGGGACCGGAGGTGGCTTTTCTGGCAACTGAGATCGAGATCCGGTTTGCTGAAGTGGTGGTAAAGGAGGAGGAGTAGGGGCCCTCGGAAGGAGACCCCTCGGCATTGGAGGCGGAGGTGTAACCGGCCACTGTGACGGGGTATACACCTCGGAGTACACAGAGCCCGGTGATCCGCCTTCCTTTCCAGCCTCGGACGTTGGCGAACCTCCCATGGCGTAAGACCTCCTTCCACGTCTCTTCGGCATCGGAGAACGGCGACCGGACGGCGAGCGTCGGTCCCTCGACGTCTAGCGTCTTTTCCTCGACGGCGACCTCCTGCGCCTCGATAGCGACCTCCTGCGCCTCGACAGCGACCTCCTGCGCCTCGACAGCGATCTACTCCTCGACGACGATCTCCTTTTCGCCGACGGCGGACGGCAGTGTCGCCTCGACGGCGAGCGCCAACGCCGGGCCTTTCGACGTCGATCACTCGATGATTACTTCGACGAGGACGACGACGAAATAGTCACAGGAGACTTAGACGGCAGTCTGTTCAATTCCTTCAACGTCTATTCGCCCCAGACGACGGGGAACAGACTGTAGTCATCCCTCTCGACGCCGTAGATGGTGCAATCGACCAAGACGGAGAATGGGGACACTTGCTGGTCTTCCTGCCCCAGGGGAGCCCCCCAGAGGCCTCAGCACGGGCAGAGGAAGCCCCTCCAGACCCACCTTGCGCCTTCAGCCTGCTTTCCTCAAGGCCCTGAAGCCTGATCTTCTTTCTGTCCTTCAGGGTTCTGCCAGAGAAGCCCTGACAAATCACACACTCCTCTGGGACATGGGAAGAGGGAAGGCAGAGGATACACACCTCATGGGGATCTGATTTGACCTTCTTCCTGGAGCACTCCAGACATTTGTCAAATAATGCAGGCATATTCGCCATCAAAAGGGTGCAAAAACCAAGAAGAAAAGCACTAAAGTACTTTAGAAAGCACTCAACTTGAAACAAAAGTGAAAAATCACCAATAAACCCTTGAAAAGGGAGGGCTCAATGCTCCAGGGTCCTGCTTGCAGGAGCCGGAATAAAGAACTTAAAGTAAAAGGGACCTGCAGTGCATTCTGGGATACTGTGAAGTTCTGGAAAGTTTTCTTAAAGGCACAGTATCCTGTTCTGAGCCACATAATGGCAGCCTATGGGGCTTGTCTGCCCAGGTCTTCCTCTCTATCATTCCAGAGGACACCCCCCCCGGGGTAGCCGTGCGCTATAAAAGAGACCCAAACATAACATAACATAACAGAGGGGTTTTGCTGCTGAGGCAAGGGAAATCTGGACAGACTTTGCGGTTTGTGGATTTTTGGTGGAATTTCTAGTTGAAGTACTGGACAGTGTAGCCTGGTTTTATAGACTGCATTATCGGTCTTTAATTCTCTCTTAAGTGTCTGTGCAGTTCTGCATTTTGACACTTTAAGAGATTATTTTTGATTGCTCCGGGGTCCACGCACCTGGGTGGGACTATTCACTAGATTAGGACTATACACAGAGATCCCCTACTACAGAAGTTGGATTAAAAACTGGTGCACCAGACTGGATATCAATGACCCAGGCAGTGGGATTTGACTTAAATGACAGTTTCAAGATTGTTGTACCAGTATGTCCCACCCTTAGCAGCACTGGTTGGGTCACAACATAGCTGAAAAGAAATTTACGAAACAATTTCTTTTAACCCTCCTTAGCACTGGATCCCACTTTTAATGAGCTACTGGATTAAAAAAAAGAGCAAAGTCAAAGAATATAACAATCACGGTTTCCACTAAGAGCCGCCAGATTTCTCAAGATTGGTTACAAAAGAAAGAACTAAAAAAAAAGGAATGGGAACACTTTCCACATACTCAGCTTAAACACCAAGTTGAACCTAGGAACAGAAGAGACTTCGGATAAAAGAAAAAAAACACAATCCAAACTAGCAACAAGTTCAATAAAGTCTTGCACCATTCACTTTTTATAGAAACAAGGTCAATAAGACAACAGACACCAAGCATAAATTCACAATCGGTTTAATGCCATGGACATTTCTGTACACGAAGTTCACAATATAGTCCCACCTTCTCAGATGTATGAAACCCAGAATGTCAGGTGGTCCATATACAATTCCCTTGAATTTACTTAGAGGAAGAACGGTCACTTAAACCAAACAACTGTACAACCTGGTTATTTTTTTTTCTTTCTTTACAGCTTAGGCTCTGAAAAATATGTTGTTGTCTTTTACCGTCCTCCCTAATTTACAACCATATATTGAACACATTAAGACTACCAATCAGCAACACAGGATCCAGGACAAAAACTACAAACACGCACAGCCATGCACACAGACCCCAACACTGGATGGCAACCTAAGTAGGAAAAATGCCAAATACTGCTCTGTTTATGCCATGACGCTTTCCTGATCTCACCAAAGGTGCCAAGAACACAATGTTCAATAGCGACTTCAGTTCGACGGGTGTTATGTACCGCTTTGAATTCACACAATGCTGTTTTTCAAACCTAGTACTGGCTAGCACTTATTTCATAATGATATTATTGGGACTGATGTTAACGATTGATTTGACCTACTAATGTTGACCTGACGAGTGGAGTATTGCTCTAGGCGGAAGTTGGTTAAGGCCTTCTATGGCAATGTTACATCTCTCCTTACTTCATCATGTTTGGTTATAGGATGATGCAACACAGCTTAGTAAATGTTCCAAGCACCACATTTGTCAAAATGCACCTATGATGGCTTTGCATGTCTTCTAACCATCTTCTGTAATTTTAAAATAAACAGGAAAAAACATGACAATCTTCAATCATGTCATCTCTTCAGTGCTCCAAAAATATTGTAATATAAAAAACATCAAACACTTGCTCACTTGAGCTACCAAAGCCACTAAACAAAACAGCTCACATCTCTAGGATAAACACTTGAGAGATAGTCTAAACATTTTTGCAATCTCCAATATCAGGGTTCATAGCCATGATGTCTTTGTTTCATTTTCTATCATTCTATTCATTATAGAGGGCATTTATTTTTAGCATACTTCATCATTGCAAATTGTAGATACTAAAGGCAAGGAGAAAGTCCGTTTTTAAATGAAGGCTTTGCCACCACAAAAGTTTAAGAAATGGCGCAGTAAAAATGTAATCAAATTGACAAACTGGAAAAGGAACGACAAGACCTGGTCTCACATGCGTCAGTACAAATGAGGGGATATAAATACACTTTGTGATTTCGTTTTGAATGTGTCAAGATCTTGTATTCAAATGCAACACCATTCAACCAAAGCAATGAAGATAAACTAGTAGGGAATACGGCCAAGGCTACATAAAAAAAAATGGGTGGGCTATCATCCTTTTAGTGAAAAAACAGAATCTCAGCTAAACCAGCTCAAAGACAAATGGTACAACTTTAGGGAGAAACTAAGAAGCATAAACTGTCAAACTTTAGGTTAAGAAAACAGTTTGCAATCTAGGGAGTATGAATCGCAATCATTCCCAAACCTGTGAAACTGGCTTAATTTCTAAAAGCACACTAAAAGGTGAGGAGGGTTTGCCCGAGGATTACAGCCTATGTTTGGAAGAAAGCAGTTATTTCAAAAGAAAAAATAGTGATGTACGGCTTCTGTGAAGTCTCTGTGAACAAAATATTTATCAGCAGCCCTGCTGCCCCGGCTTGAAAACAACTGTCGCCTAAAATCGGTTTGCAAAAGCAATGGAGACTGTCTCCTAAAAACTAGAAGGCAAAACAAAAAGCAAACATTGCTAAAAACTTAAATTGTGCAGTGGGTGATTAATGGCATCACAGAGAAAGTGTGCTTTCAACATCAACCTTTACAGACAATGGAATGTTTGGCACGGTTCAATGCGTCCATGAAAAACTTGTGGGCAAATTAGTTCTATAAGGCTCCGCGTCAATTTTTCTTTGCGCTACGCCAATGTTAAGGCATGGGTGAGTCGACCGAGAGAACAGCAAGATAGAGTAAGGCTGCTCAAGAGTAATGTAGAAGCAAAAGATTCAGCAAACTGAAAAGCCATTAGCTCTTCCAATGCCAACTTGGCCAGCGTGCCCAGGATGCGCCTGTTCCGAACGGGAGGCAGGTGCTTCGCTTTCCTGGGCGTGAGATTGTGGAACAGCCTTCCGGTGGCCCTGAGGCTTAATACATACCTACTTTCCTTTAGGAAGAATTTGAAAACTTGGCTTTTTAATCATTAATCTGGGTCTTTTTCACTCTTTCCCCCCGCTGTCTAGGTGCCAGGACACGAGGTCGAGTAGCTGTGCGCCCAAACAAATACCCCATTTCATTTTCAAACATTAACTAACTCTTTAAGAGAATGGGCTCTTCTTAATTCCCTGTTTGCTAGTGTTAACAGTATCCAGCACGCAGAAGCAGGTAGCCGGTGGGCATTATCCAGCAAGAGGAAGGGTTCAGAAATGAGACATCTGAACTTGGAATGTAGCTTAATGCAGAGGAGGCACCTGTAAATCTTGTATATTTCTGAACAGGAATGGGTAAGGCCACGCTGCGAATTAGGATTTGTGTTACAATGGTTTCATTTTAAACTAGGAACACGTGTTCTCTTTTTATCTCACTCTTCCAATAACCATCAACCCTGGCGACCTCTCGATGGGTCCAAACATGCAGCACATTTTTCCGAAATCTACATCCAACATCGCAGAAGGAGCAAAGAGAACATACATGATGGGAAGGAGGCAATTAGAAAATTGTTAGTCTCAATAAACAAAGAGGGCATCTCTTTAACAGAAACGATTAATATAATAAGATCCAAGCCAGTACAGGAAATTGACTTTTTTAGATCCTTTTTTTTTCAAATCAAGGATCAGTCAGGATGTTGAGAGTGAATTTAAGACTAGTTGAGCACACTACTTTCAACGGCACACTGGTAGTGTGGCGATCAAATAGCTATTGTTCCACATGTAAGTGAATGACTGAAGCAGTCTTTTTTTAAATACAAAGAGTGGAACCAAAAGCAAGAAAGGCGGTACAGCCAAGGTGCAAAGTATATTCTTAAAAACTGACTGAACTTAAACTTGCTCAGTCGTAGAAAAGTCAGAATGCCTCACCGCCTGGCAACATTTTCCAACGGCCTCCAAATCAGCATTGAAGTTGATCTTTCAATATCTAGCATAGTTCTTGAAAGACACAAATATTAAGTGCTTCCATTTGCCTGATCCTCAAAACATGCATACATCAAACATAATAATATATTTAAAAAACTAAGTTAACAGCATCTGAGCCAGCGTTAGATGCCAGATGCCCTGTTAAGGCAGGTCCTAAAACAAGTATTAAATAGGGGCTGTTGTGTTTCTTTCACAGAAAGATGTAGAGAAAAATGCAATGTGTTGTCTCAGTGCTGACATGTAAATGATTAAATAAATACCCCCCATATGTGTAAGGATTTTGTTTTGCTTTTTTTTTTTTTTTTTTAAATCAAGTGATACACTTTCTTTGACCCCCTGATCTGCTCAGATTTAAAGTCACTTATCAGTTTTTAAAAACTTGAACAAACCATTTTCCCTGTCCAAGAAAGCAGAAATCTTTAAAAATTATCAGAATTTCAAGCGTTTTGAAAGATAACACTCAGTTGGAAAGATTTGGAGATCCCAGTCATAGAAGGCAAGAAACCATAATTCAGATCTTTGACCGGCAGGTTGGTTACAGCACAGTTAAGTGGAAAGCAAAGTTCAGGCTTCTCTTAAGACGCCAAAGGGAAAGTCATGCAGGGACGCGTGCAAGACTGATGGATACGCTCTTTACAACATTGCCCTGTAGCCAACCAGGTCTGCCAGGTACGCCTCCGGAGTTACACTCAAAAATGACTTTGCACCTAACTAAAGACAGCAAACAATAATAAAGTTTAAATTACCTACAATGATTTGCCCTCACTTTATCACTCAAGCACTAGTCCTCAATGCACTCACTTCCTGCCCCAGAAACCTAATTAGACTTCGCTCCCTAAAACCTGCTTCCTCTAGCTTTACTTCTTCCTGCCACTCTCTCGCATGCCCACTTGTACCCCTTTTCTACCACCCTACACACTGCCATTTTCCAATCTTGCAACTCCAGCACCTGCTGCTCCACTATTTGGCTGACGGCTCTGAAAGCTGCTGCCTGCTTCAAGAGATCGCAGAGAAATCAAATATATAATTCGCTCCAGCAAGAGGAGCGCATGATGCCCCGGGATGGTCAGTAAAGCCGCATTACACATAGAAAGCAAGAAAAGCAGAAAGTCATGTGGGCAAACGTACAGCTAATCTGAAGATTAGACATTACCAGAGGCGGCCCAGCCAATAAATTAACAGAGCATCAAAGTTGGAGGATTTGCAATCACTTTGAAGAAGAAAAAAGTATTAAATATTATATCGTTCTTACTCAACTATTTAAGTTAAATGATAATTGGTTACATTCACTTTTGTTTTGGTTACCTTTAGTCTACTGAACTTGGGTCCGTTAGTTTAAGCAACTTTTTTTTAAAAAACAAGTATTTGCTGGTCTCTCAATCTAGCTTACTTTTGTATACTTATCTACTCATCTTGGCTCCCAATGGAAAGTTCAAATTTGCCATAGTGGGGATGCAAGTAAATCCACAAAGCCAAGTTACAATCTACAACAAAACATCCAAACGGTACAGTTACACCCCTCCCTCATTTACGCAGTGTGAATGTCCACGTGAAAGGTCGTATGGTCTACGGTTCCACTTACTGAAGCTCTGTCTGTCGATAGCCTGAATCCAGATGCATGGCATGTTCTTAGGATTGTGCAACTGTGCTGGAGAAGCAAGGTTTTGGATGCAAAAGACAGAGTAACCCACTGTGGAGCTCCTAGTCTTCCCAAAGAGTGATCGTTCGTTTTGATGACTGTCCACACAGCCAAACCGATGTGCAAAATAAAGTCATGATACGTCGTCCCACTCCTCTGCCCTCAATCTTTATGCAAACGGAAAAAAACTTGAGGCCCTTGGCGACTTTACTGTTCTCACCAAACAATGTCCAACACGATTCACAAAGAGTTATTTATTAGGATCTCAAATGGGTCCACAAAAAGTCTGCTTTCCCTCCCTTGCCCCTGTCCATTGAACACATCCGGCTCCTCAATGCTCAGATCCATCATGCACAGAGATATAGATTTGTGGTGTTTCCCCCAATGATTCACAACTGAATTATGTCCAAGAGTCAAGAAGTTTATCGTATCCTGGTGAAGAGGTTAAGTACTGAAACAGACTCCTAGAAAAACAAACAAAAAGTGAACAACAATTAATGACAATGTTAATGTCTGAACCGGAGGCTTCAGGCTGTAGCATAACAAGGCCGCGAAAGAAGTATCAAAGGGGGTCGGTGGCGCACAAACAACTTACAGGGCAAGAGTCATGAACAGAAAGGAGGAAGCAGGGGTTACCGGACAACTAATTAACCACAAAAGTAAAATAAAGACAAATAAAGAACAAACTCAGGGAGGAAGATTGCATTTACGAGGGCTTGATATGAAATAACACTCAAGTCGGGAACACAGGAGTTTTGAACAAGTTACTTGCCTCTGATAACACTAGGGTGGATCCTCCAACCGCAAAGCCTTCAGCTTTTATATATTCCCAGATGCAAAACTGCACCCTGAAATGTTTTCAGCTATGCTTCTTGTGCACTGGTTGTGGGGGCCATAAGGCGCCACAGTGACTTCAACCCGCCCCAGCAGTGATGTAGCGGAGATGCGTATAAACTTCTTGCCTGAGCACCGGTCAGTGTCTTAATCTTTCTACAAATTGCAAGCATGCCAAAATCTTACTGTGACGCTAAGACGACGTTTTGGAGTCCTCACCACAGAAAGGGGAGGTGGGGGCAGTGAGGAATTTACAATTGTATAAAGAATCCCTGCGGAGAGCTGGCTCTCTATATAGTGTACTGAAGCACAAGTTACTACTTGTGTAACGATATATCTGTAAGAGACATTAGTTAGTGATAGATTCCTTAACTTAGAATATCCCCAGGCGTCAGACTGGATCCGGAAAGTTTTGCTTAGCAGTACCACTGCACATTAGTAGGTGGCGTCCTGCAGCTTCCCATCCGTCACTGGCGTAGACAGTTCCAAGATGTTACGGAGGGTACTTAAGCACCACCCATGCGTGCTGACGTCAGTTCTGTACATGACTTTCCGCGCCGAAACGCAGAGCCATGCAAGATACTGAGCATTAGTGCATAAAACTAGGGCAATAAAAGGGGTGACCTTAACCCTAGCAATCAGTTCGCAGAACGGGGAGGACGGGTGGGGCTGTAAGGAATCTATCACTAACTATTGTCTCTTACACATAGATCGATAACTTGTGCATCTAAAAGAGACGCGTAAGTGATAGATCCCTTACCTTAGAATAGATACCCCAGCAATACCAACCCTGAGGGTGGGTCTGCGAACAAAAGGACACCAGGAAGAAACGGAGCACAGAACGACCAAAGAAGCTGTCTCTCCAGACCTGACTGTCAAGGCAGTAATGCTTGGTAAAAGTGTGCTGAGAGGCCCACGTTGCCTGACAAATGTCCTGCAAGGGAACGCCGCGTCCCAAGGCAGTAGTGGCTGCAGTTGGACTGGTTGAGTGGGCACGCAGCCCCACAGGAGGCTCCTTCTTGGCCAAGGAGCAACATGCTTTGATGCATAAAACGACCCACCGAGAGATGGTCCGTTTGTGCTCAGCCCGACATTTATTGGAGCCCACGTGGTCAACAAAAATCTTATCCAACCGGAACTGCTGTGTACGCTGCAGATAGAATGCAAGCGCACATTTTGGGTCCAGACGGTGGACCCTCTCCTCTTCACTTGAAGGATGCGGAGGCGGAAAGAAGGTGGGCAAAGTGATGGTCTGCCTGATGTGGAAGGGAGTGACAACCTTTGACAGAAAAGAAGGACGGGCCCTAAAACCACCTTGTCCGGATGAATAGAAAGGAAAGGAGGTTTAGAAGAAAGAGCCTGGATCTCACTCACTCTTCTTGCAGAGGTGATAGCAACCAGGAAAGCAGTCTTTGAAGGTGAGAAGACGCAAAGGACAGTTATGAAGGAGCTCGAAGGGAGCGCACATCAGAAAAGTCAAGACAAGATTTAAGTCCCACTGAGGCATTATGAAGGGTAGGGTGGAAACATATGCGTAATGCCTTTAAGAAAACGGTTAACAACCGGGGACTTAAAAAGAAAAAGGCAGATCTGGAAGCCGTAGAAAGGTGGAGATGGCCGAAAGATAACCTTTGATACTGCCCAGAGCAGAGCCCTGCTGGGCCAAAGAGAGAAGGAACAGCAGAACCTCAGAAAGAGGGGCAGAAAGGGGATCAACAGCCTTCGCTGTGCACCATGCACAAATCTGTTCCACCTGAAGGCATATTCCGTTTTGGTGGAGGGTCGTCTGGCTGCCAAAATTACATCACAGACTTCAGGAGGAAGATCGAAAAGTCTCAACTGTCGCCGCTCAATCTCCATGCATGGAGGTGGAGGCTGGACAGGTTCAGGTGAAGGACCGTCCCCTGCTGCTGCAACAGAAGATCCTCCCGAAGAGGCAGACTGATCGGGGTACCTATGCTCATACCGAGTAGCTCGGGATATCATACTCTTCGAGCCCAGTCCAGAGCCACAAGAATGACTAGGGCCCGGTCACGCCTGATCTTCAGCACTCTGGGAAGAAGTGGTATAGGCGGCAAGGTGTACAATAGACTGCAGCTCCACTGGCGACGAAAAGCGTCTCTGAGCGAGTGCTGCCTTGGAAATTACAATGCACAGAACTGATGACGGTGGGGAATAGATCTAACCAAGGCTCTCCCCACTGCTGAAAGAGACCATGCGCCACGTCAGAGTGCAGACGCCATTTGTGACCCATCCGCATCTTGAAGGTCGGCCACCCAATCCTGTTTGGAATCACACTGCCGGGCAAGGGGGTCCTCGGAATCGTCCCAATCCGGCTCCAGAGTAGAGGGAGCCAGCTGCAGCGGTAGGGTCGGAGCCGGAGAAGTGGCAAGCGCCGTCTGGAACGGTGCCGAAATCGGCACCAGCAGGGGATGTATCCCAATTCGGAACCCAGGCCGAAACTAAATACTCTGGGAACCGGGGCAGGGGTGGGAGAAACGGCACCCAGTGCGGCGCCTGTGGTGGAGCCAAGGGCGGGGCCCGAGCCAAGGGCATCGCCGGGGCCGGAGCCAGCGGCGTCGCACCTTGTGGTGCCGGGGCCGGAGACGAAGGATCCTGTGGCGACGGAGCCGCCGGACAAACAGGATCTGGGCATGGGATCGCGGGGCCCGAAGGTGCGCCGGCGGGAGCCCGGGGCCTAAAAAAGGGGTGCATGGCAGCACGAAACTCTTGCATCTGTTCGGGAGTCGCCGACGGACCCGGGTATAGCAGGTAGGCCGCGGGACTCGCCGACTCCAGAGGAACTGCAGGGCCAGAGCCCCTGTCCCCCTCGTCCGCCTCCGGGGAGCGATGGGGGAACGTCGGAGAGCGAACACGCTTCTTCGACTTTTTTTTATGGCGTCACTTATCCGAATCTGAAGGCGAAAACTTGAAGCCCGAGGTGCGACTGCTCCAGTCCTGCGAGCAGTTCCTAGACCCGGAGCGGGGGTGAGAGGAGTGCCGGAGCTCCAGCAACTTCCGGCGCCGCTCCCGCAAGGCCTTCGGGACATGGCTCGGCAGATCGGGAGTCATGGTCGGTCTCCAGGCAGTAGAGGCACACATCGTGGGGTCCACCACCGACATGTTACAGCGGCACGACCCACAAGACTTAAAGCCGGGCATCCCTACACGCACCAGGAGACAAGAAAAGGAGACAAAAAGTCTCAAAAAGGTAGTAAAAAAATGACTGAGGTACGTGCTCAATCCGGATCTGCGCTTTTGGCGCGGATAAAGAAAGAACCGATGTCAGTGCGCATGGGTGGCGCCTAAGTACCCTCCAGGATGTCATCTCGGCGCTGACGACGCCAGTGACGGACGCGGAGCCGCAGGACGCCTCCTACTGACGCGCAGGGGTACTGCTAAGCAAAACTTTCCAGATCCAGTCTGACGCCTGGCGTCAGACTGGACTTAAGGGATCTATCAATAACGTGTCTCTTTCAGATTTGAGGTACACTGTGTGTGTAGAGTCTACAGGAAACCCTTATTGCTTAACAGAGGCAAAAATGAGAACCCTAAACGCTCTCTTTTGTGGTAGTGTAGGCGAGCAGTTTAGACTATCAGAGTAGTGGTTAGTTAGCATTTGTGGTACTTACAGAGGCAATAAATGAGAGACACGGAAAGAATAAATCCAAGACCAATTTAGAAAAGTAACCCACATTTTTACATGCATGTTGATGCCAAGAAGTTGCAAATTAGAAGTTTTTAAAATATCGAATTTCACAGGTAAGTAAAATGCTCGATATGATGAGTCTTTCCGTGCAATGCTTTCCGACGGGAGAAAATAAATTATACGGTATACAGGTACTTACAGTAGGTCTCCGTTGGTCCCCTTCAGGACTTAAGATGGTACAGGGGTAAGGTTCAAAGTACTTCCAGCAGTTAGTTAACCTGCCCTGGGGCGTCCGGGTGCAGGTCTGGTTGGGAGCCTTACACACTACACCAAAGGAGAGCAGGGGTGCCACCTAAAAACCAACTGCATAGTGGGAATTAGGGACAAGTCAGGAGCTCCCTGAGGGGGCGGGGGGGGGGAGGGGGCATGGAGGGTGGGAGGTAAATTCGGTTCACAAGGGTTCTGGGAGCAAGGCATCACACCACACTGTTTGAGAACCTGGGCTGGGGCGTTCAGTTGCAAGGGGTTTGGTCGGCTGGGCTGGTGCGTCGCCGGGCCTTGAGGTTGTGTTATGGAGGTGCGTAGTGGTGCATCTTCGAGTGCCTCTAGGGGAAGACGCCAAGTTGGAATGCTGGTTCAATGCGTACCCCAAATTAGCTGCACTTGGAGGGGGCTATGATCAGACAATGTGTGGACTAAGTACTCTGCACGGGGCGCTCAGGTCTGAGGTTCCGTGACGATTTGAACCTGTGTTTTCAATATTGTCGGAAATACATAATATTGGTATCAGCGAACCGCAAATGATCCATTTAGTATATCCTGGTGTTTTCACTACACTACGAGCAAGAGCACTCCTTTTATAAACACATTTCTGATCTACCCACGGCATCCATCTTAGATCATGACCGCCATTTTGTGTTTCTTGCCCTCACATACGCAATAACCTCTGATCACTTCATTTCGATTAAGGACACATAGCCTTAACCGGAGATTCACCTCTCTAGTGACACGTGCACCTTAGACCAGATCACGCTGTAGCTGCATGACTCGGCAAAGGCTGCCTCTTCTGCCCGAGGCCAGTCCTGCTAAACTGGTCTTCGTGTCCATTGTCCTGATCACGATTAGGCGGCCGAAGCCGGTAGCCTTGCCCATTTACAACCTACAAACATCTCTTATCCCGCTTTTCTATCTTCCACACCTGGCTCCGTTCCTTTCTTTCTGAATCTTTATTAGGGGGAGGTAACGAAATTTACGATGAGGCGGTCCAGCTCTTGAATGCAATATTGACAAGGGATTGTGATGAACTAGTGGGAACCCCTCTTCGTAGATGTTTTGTAACAGATATTATCAACGGTTCCTATGTACGCTAAATATTTATTGTTTATGACACAAAGGTTTTGGGAATGTACCAACATGTAAAGAATTCGCCTGAAGGCCAAAATTTAGTATATAAGGAGCAACCCTCTTTGTACAAATCGAACAGGCTCCTAGTTACTGCCCATGCGTAGTTTCTGTGACTTCTGTGTCCCTGCAGTAATAAACCTTTGGTCTTTGACGCCACCATCGAGAAGCCCGTGTTTCTGTTCATTTGTGCACCAAGGCAGGTGGAACTCCGGGGTCTTTGGGTGTTGTTCCCTGACACCTCTGGACGGAACCAAAAAGTCCAGAACTCCAATTGGCGCCCAACGTGGGGCGACGTCATTCGGTACCGGTCCAAAAGCCTGAAGAGTTCGAGAAGCTTCGTGTGAAGATTCCCGAGGGAGGCGCCCCACTTCATCGATCCCGGCATATCGCAAAAGTGGCCCGACGTTCTCTTCCACAAGGGTTCCCGTTCAGGACGGCTGCAGTGGGCCGTTGCCTTGACCGTCGCCCTGTCTTGGACCCGAGGTGCAGTCCTTAGTACAG
The DNA here is from genome assembly GCF_964263255.1 of Lissotriton vulgaris. NCBI lineage: Eukaryota > Metazoa > Chordata > Amphibia > Caudata > Salamandridae > Lissotriton > Lissotriton vulgaris. The sequence continues at coordinate 63,689,510 of NC_141700.1, forward strand.
CGAAACGTGACGGGTTTCTCCTTGGTGACGTCTTCAGTGCCTCAGTTAAGTATTTAGTGATAGCTAGCTGGTTACTTTGTGAGGGTTGTTGAAATCCTTTTTGGTTCTTGGTTTGGTTTGGTTTCGTAAGGTTATCACTGGTTGTTCTAGTTACGATAATCTATTTAGTTTAGTTTGGGTATCGATACATCAGTTTGTTTTGGTAGGCCTAAGTTCTTGGTTCGAGTGCACATATTTGTTTCGTGTTTTGTTTGTTTTGTGTTCCGGACTGAAAATGGTAAGTCGGAAAAACTGTATGTTGTCTTGTTTTGGTTGCAACAGTGACTCACGATTGGAGGACTCATGTCTGGTTCCTCCGATTGGGACTCCCCTGTATGACTTGTATTGTAGATATGGTGTGGGTCCTATATCTTATAATGAGGTGTGGGTCCGTTACACTGAGAAAGATGGTGTCCTTAGTTGGCCACTACATGGTAGTTTTGAACCCGAAATTCTCGACAATTTAGAAGCGAAATTGTTTAAGAAGAAAGCCCGGCCGGCAATGTTTGATTCTTTCCGTTTCTGGCGAAAAGAATCCAAACAGAGAGAAATGAAAAGGTTAAAGAAAGAACAAAAAGAGCAAGAAGAGTTGACTCTAGAGCAAGCAACTAAGCAGTTGCAAGCTAACGAGTGTGAGAAAGCCATAGAGGTGGCCATTAGAGAGCACAATTTAGCGATTGACAAGTGCTATCCTGCCTTGCCATCGAAAACAGCTAAGATACTGGAAGATTCTGAAAACGATCCTCTGCTATCTTATTTGTTACGGTCACCTCCACCGTATGCACAAGGTGCTACGGCTCCACCTTTACCGAATGTTCAATTGCCGGTTGCTGGACAACCTGGTGTTCCTGCTCCTGTCCCTCAGAATCAGGTTCCCGTACCTCCTGTGGTCAACGTAAATGTTCCTACGGCTCCTCCTCCTCCTGGATTGCCGACTTCTATACCTGTATCTGTCTCGCTTGCACCTACTGTTCCACAAGCTATCTTCCTCGATACTTCTACTGTTCCGTTATCTGTTCCTACCTCTACTGTGTTTTCTGCGTCTGCGAGTATGTTGACTCCACTTTCTGTTCGTCGGAGAATCACTGATTCTGTGTCTAATATGCTGTCCCCTTTCTATAAAACTTTAATCAAGACTCCTACTTCCGATTCTGTTCAGAGACGTAGTCAGCTTCCGAGTACTGAGGAACGGGGAATTTTAGATTCCACGGCTCTCAGGTGGATTTCGAAGAGTAGGAGATATAGTACGAAAGATGTGCTAGAAACGTTTATGCAGTGGAAAGAACCAACACAACAGTATGTCTTTGACGAGATGTGCTCGTTGTTACGTGAGGAGATAGAAGAAGATGATGTTGAATCGAATCTAGAAGATTTAATTAAGGTTCAGAAAGAGTTTGCTGCAGGAATGATAGTGGGTGATAATATAGAAGAAGCGATGGAACTGATTTTAAGTTATAGGAATGATCCATCACTTCGTTCACCAAGAGATTTAGAGAAAAGCAAGACGAAGCTAAATCGCCAATATCCAATGAGGGAGGTTCCTCCAATTTGGCGTGAAGCTGTGCAAGCTGACGCACCGAATAATATTGCAGCCGCTCCGGCCCAATTCCAAAGAGTGTGGATACACATTCCGTGGAAGCGAGCTGAAGTGTTAGCAGTGAAGCAGGCCTTGCCAGATCCACGTAAGAATCCTGCTGGATATTATAAGGAATTAACACAGACAGTTGAGGCTTGTATAATGAACTTAGCAGACATCGATATGTTGTTTGGCAACGTAGTTCCGCAACCAGTGTGGGCTAAAATTCGTAGAGAGGATCATCAAGTTGCCTTAGGTGGTGATTGGGCAGCTATCACTGCAGCGGATGGTCAGCAAGTAGGTGGTGCAAAACCTGAACCCCTAATTGCTAACCTTCCAGGTAGAATAATTGATCTAATGAAGACTCTGATGCCCGCATTGCGTGTTAATTGGGACAAGTTATCAGCATGCAGACAGAAGAAAGACGAAAGTGTCTCCGACTTCTTCACGAGGTTCGAAGAGACTTTTGTAGATCATAGTGGTCAGGACATGAGTACAGAAGGAGGGCAAAGACTGTTTGTCGATAAATTTGTGCATAATTTGTTACCTGAATTATGCAATAAATTAAAGGATTCAGAAAGTGCGTGGGCTGTGTCCACAACTGCGCAAATACTTGCGACTGCACAGTACTACGAAAACAGGGATAAAGAGGAAAAGGAGAAATCAGAGAAGAAAACAAAGGATTTAAAGACTAAAGTTCTTTTGCAGCAGGCGTATCCGCCTCGCACGAATCAGACTAATATGCAACAGGGTCCGTATCAAAGAACAGACTATAGTACATCGAGACCTCAATATCAGTGGAACCAATGTGCGTACTGTAAAAAAGAAGGTCACTACAAAAATGAATGTCCGATCTTAGCGCAAAATAATGCAGCAGCAGCTCAGAGAGGTCGTGGTGGTTTTGTGCAAAATTCTAGAGGTCGAGGTGCTATGCCTCCACAAACGAATGATCGTCCTTCAAATCACTTTGATCAACGAAATGGACAGTCTACTCAGCAAAATAGATCTCAACAGTATCTTGTTGAAGACTATTGTGAAGTGGATGAGGGATTTCAGCAAAATGGGTACTAGGACAGCCATGGACAGAGAGAGGGAGTAGTATCAGTTCCAGTGGATCAGAGTGGGCCTTATGTCGCAGTAGCAACATCAGGTGTAGTCGAACCGTTTCTGTTGGATACTGGTGCCGCAAAAAGTTCTATCATTCATGCGAAACTCCCTGGCGCACCTTTGTCCGGCTCAACAAATGTTTCTGTAGGTTTTTCAGGCGCCCCTGTTTACAACCCGATATCTGGTCCTTTGTCTATTTCTGTTGGACCGTGTCACTTGAAAGCACCTCTGATTTTGACGACAGGTTGTAATGAAAATCTGCTTGGTCTAGATTTGTTAAAACGACTATATGCGACATTGTACTGTTCTACGGAAGGAGTACAGCTCACGTTGGGTAAAAATATCACTTCTCCGATGTACTTGTCAATGGATGCACTCCCGCCAGAACTACGCTCACTCCCTGATTCTCTTTGGGCAACTGGTCCTAACGACGTAGGCCTTTTAGAAATACCACCATATGTAGTGACTTTAAAAGCGAATGTAAAATTTCCAAGAATTCCTCAATATAAAATATCTAGTGAAGGTGAGCGTGCACTTTTATTGATTGTGCAAGATTTGATTAAGAAAGATGTGATTGAAGAAACAAGAGGAAATGTCTGTAACAGTCCTGTACTACCGATTCTGAAACGAACTGATCCTGCAAAGCCACCAGTTTATAGGTTTGTTATCGACCTTAGAGAAGTTAATAAGATTGTAATTCCACAGTTTCCTGTAGTCCCAGACATTACTGCCTTGTTGACATTGATTCCTGCTACAGCCACTTGGTTCTCAGTCATCGACTTGAAGAATGCCTTTTTCAGCATTCCGATAGCCGAAGAAAGCAGAGATATTTTCGGCTTCTGTCTAGGAGGTCGAAGTTTCAGATTTAAACGCGCTCCACAAGGCTATTGTGAGAGCCCATCTATTTACAGTCAAGCATTAAAAAGTCAGTTAGAATCCTTTGTCCTTCCTCCAGGTTCTGCTCTAGTACAGTATGTAGACGATCTTCTAGTGGCTGCCGACGACAAGGAAACTTGCAAAGCAGCTACGATTTCGTTATTACATCATTTGTCCAATTTGAATCACAAGGTATCACCTTCCAAAATGCAATATTGCTGCCAAGAAGTGACCTACCTAGGTCATCTCTTGTCAAAGGAGGGAAGGAAGCTGACCCCAGAAAGAATAAAAGCAATTATACAGATGAGCGTTCCTCGCACGCAGAGAGAAGTACGTGCCTTTCTAGGCATTACCTCTTACTGTAGGCAGTGGATCCCAAATTTTTCTCTTTTAGCAAAACCATTGGTAGCTTTGACTGGGAAAAATGTTCCGAGTCCGGTGCCATGGTCTGCTGAATGTCAGGAGAGTTTTTCTGAGTTACGAAATGCATTGTGTTCAGCTCCTGTATTGGGTACACCTGATTACAATAAGCCATTCACGCTCTATGTTCATGAGAGGGAAGGTTGCGCGTTGAGTGTTCTGACACAGAAGTTCGGTGATAAACAACGCCCTTGTGCGTATTTTTCATCAACATTAGATCCGGTAGCTAGAGCGTTGCCTAGTTGTTTGAGAGCTACAGCGGCAGCTGCGGCTTCCATTCGTCAATCTGCTGGTTTGGTGATGAACAGCATGCTAGTGGTCATGGTTCCTCATGCAGTGGATACACTCATGAATCGAACGAAGACACAACACCTTACCAGTGCGAGACTATCTGGTTACGAGCTGACATTACTAGCGAGTCATATTCAGATCAAAAGATGTAATGTATTGAATCCAGCAACGCTGTTGCCGACTGATCAAGAGTCGAGTGATTCCGAGCCACATGATTGTTGTTTTAAAACGGAGGAAGAGACAAAAGGACGAATAGACTTAAAGGATACTCCGTTATCCGATCCAGACGGCACGCTGTATGTGGACGGATCATGTTTTAAATTGGAGAATGGTGATGTGACTGCTGCTTACGCAGTAACGACTTTGAAGACGATTGTGGAGACTGCAAGAGTGAGTCAGAATTCTGCCCAAGCTGCAGAATTAATAGCTCTAACAAGAGCGTGTGTTTTAGCTAAGGGAAAGAGAGTGAATGTCTTTACAGATAGCCAGTACGCATTTGGCGTGGCCCATAGTTTTGGCCGTTTGTGGAGAGAAAGAGGTTTCATTACGTCCCATGGGACTAAGATCCAACATGGTCAGCTAGTTAACGACTTGTTGGAATCTCTAACCTTGCCGACTGAAGTTGCGATTGTAAAGTGCAGTGCTCATAAAGCAATCACGGATGATGTTGGTCGTGGGAATGCTTTTGCTGATGAAGTTGCTAAACAGACAGCTAGAGACACGATGAGCAGAATGTATGTTGCTACGTCTGCAAGATGGATTGCTGACTCTGGAATGTGTGAGGATACTATGGAAAGTGTGAAAGAGATTCAGAAAGAAGCAACTGAGGAAGAAAAACGTGTATGGAGAGAAAGTACGGGCAAGTTGGATTCGAATGGATGTTGGACTGATTTGACAGAACAGCAGCGTTGGATGTTGCCTGACGCGTATGTGCTTGCAGTGGTGACAATGGCGCATGGAGTAGCGCACATAAGTTCTAAAGGAATTTGTAAGATGTTGGCTCCGGTCTGGAAGAATGATGGGATCAGTAAGTGTGCAGAGAGGGTGGTGAAAAATTGTATGGTATGCCTGATGCATAATCCTGGCAAGGGAACTCCAACTCCAGCTGGTCATTTCGCTCCTCCTTCCTGCCCCTTTGAAGTGATTCAGTTAGACTTCATTCACATGGAGCGCTGTAATAATTTAAAATATGTCCTAGTGCAGTGTTCTTCAAACTGTGGGGCGCGCCCCCCCAGGGGGGCGCGACACCATCTCAGGGGGGGCGCGCTCTCGACCTTAAAATCTTAACTTTGATATCTTTCACTGTCTCCCCCACCCCCCGCGTCGTAAGTCTTCAGCCATTTGGAATGAGAATTTGTTAATTGAAGAACTCCGGGAACAGAGGGTTGAGGGGGGCGGGGGAGGGGAAATCATTAGGCACGATGTGCCCATGCTTTTGTCTGCTAAGTAACAGTTCAAGTCCCAGGAGGGGGTTAATTGGAAGAGCGAACTGCTTTAGCTGCAGTGGGAGGCAGGACGTCTCCTTTGCTAAAACCGAAAGCAAAGGACGAGACAGTCCTGACAGTCCTGTACCTTTGCGTTTGATTTCAAAGCAGAGGAGACTCCTTGCCTCCCACTGCAGCTAAAATGACTGTCTGTTCCTTTCTTTCAGTTTTACCAGAGGAGACATCCTGCCTCTGACTGCAGCTGAACCATTTCAGCTCTTCCAATTTAACCCCGTCCGGGGAGGGTTAGCTCTTAGCAGAAAGGAGGCAAAGTTTCTTTAAGTACACAAGCAGGTGCACATCGGCCACAGGGTTAAAAGGGCTTCAAGTTGCAAAAAGAACAAGCATTGGCATAGCCAATATGTCTCGCACATGAAATTGAGAATCTTGAGATCTCTGTCATAGGGGCTTTAGTGCCTTATTTTACGTCCCAGGAAAGTTCTACACCTGGAGAATGAAAGCCCTGAACTGGAGAGTTGTCCTATTGTCTTGTAGTTATCTGACTACTTTCTAAACTGCATGATACACATCTTTTTTTATACATTTTGGTGAATGTAAAAGGTAACTACATCACACCATCTCACTAGGGATACAGCGATCCTCTTCTGAGTTGTTGACATATCTTTATCAAGACCTTGTTTTTGCCCGTAGCACTCAGCAAAAAACGACTATTCGTCTGGCTACAGGCATCAAAAGTAGTGTCTTACCCATTTTCAGAGATTTTCAATATTGCAGTCTAACGTGAAGTATAGGCTTGCAAGTGGTGGGTACCTCACTAATTTTGGGGGGCTTACACTTATTTTTCACCATCAGATTTTGACCCAGCGCAAGAGACAGAAAGACACCACCGAAGCTTCTCTAAAATTACTCATAAAGTGAGCATAAATACGCCTTTCGGGGGCCCATGATGGAGGCAGCTCTGTTTTTGCCCTGATGGTCTGGAAAACTTCCGAAACAGATTCATGTAAATACCGTTCCAGAAATTTCTGTCAGGTGGTGGGGGGCCCAACATCTAAAAAAATTCAGCTGGGGGGGCTCAACCTACAAAAGTTTGAAGACCTCTGTCCTAGTGGTAGTTTGTGCTTTTTCCAGGTGGATCGAAGCATATCCACTAAAGGACAATACTGCCCTATCAACTGCCAAGATTCTTCTCAAAGAATATTTCCCTAGGTATGGAATGCCACGGATTGTATGGTCAGATAACGGAAGTGAGTTTATAGGGAAAGTTATGCAGAGTGTGTGTGCCGGCCTAGGTCTGAAGCAAAAGTTCCACAGTGCGAACCATCCCCAGTCTGCTGGTTTAGTGGAGGGTTACAATGGCACCCTTAAGCTGAAATTAGCTAAAATACAAGCATCCACAGGTTTAGCCTGGCCAGACGCACTTCCTTTGGCTTTGTTATCAACGAGAGCAACTGTACATTCTAGAGTGGGGCTTAGCCCCTACGAAATAGTTTTTGGCCGCCCGGCAAATATTTGGGGTGTGCCGAGGCCTAAAAAGTTTTGTTCTCTAGAATATCCTATGTTAATAGACTACCTTTACGACTTGACTGCTAAATTGAGTCTTATTCACCAACAGGTTTTCGATGCTTTGCCAAAGCCTCCGGAGAGTCCAGGGCATCAGCTGAAACCCGGCGATCAAGTTGTGATCAGAAATTTCGCAAGGACGAAGAACCTTCAGCCGAGATTTGTCGGACCCTTCCAAGTCCTACTGGCAACGAGGACAGCGGTTCGTGTGGCTGGACGCAAGCACTGGGTGCATGCATCCCATGTAAAGCGTGTGCCTTTGCCACTTCCTTACGACGACTGGGTGAAGAAGGGAATTGGTTCCTCCGAATTTGAAAGCACGCCAAAATTCATCCCTTTCAGCGATGCCGAATTGATCACTGACACTCCAAGCTCTGACTCTCCTTCAGAAAAGACTCTTTTGAACACTGAACATTTGTCCCCTGTATCAGAAAGAACTCTGTCATCTGCGAACTTGAACACTGCAACAGCTACTAGTGAAACGCTATTTACTGATCAGACAGTACCTGCGAAGCAAAGATATAATTTACGAAACCGTAAAATGGACAAATAAAGCAGGCAACTGCCTAACGTGATATTTTTATATTTTGAACTTTTGCCTTCAGCCAGGAAGTTTGCTATTGTTTTATTATTTTTAAATTGCCTTGCCGTCTGGGTAGCCGTAGGGTCGTGGCTGTGTGCCTAGTTGAATTTGCAGGGGTCTGACACAAGGTCGATCTTTCTGTTGGTTCTGGGAACTCCCAGGGCTGATAGAGGCATTTTCATCTACGTACACATCATCAGTGGTCGCGAGCGGATTGTAGAAGATGGAGCTTCCTGCGCTGCAACGAGAAAATGTGATTCATGTTCGCAGAAACAGACTTTATAGAATTCTTCACAGTAAATGCTTTTTGATGCAATGTGCCATTACATTCTTGATTGTTTTGATAACGTTGGTGGGTGGAATCGTCTTCAGTATAAATTTGATTTTTGTGCCAGTTACTACAATACCTCCCCTTGATCCTGCTACTTCTACTGTTTCTTCTATACACTCTTTTCATTCGTTTCCTGAACATGAGCAAGCTCGACGCTCAGAGTTCATTAACAACACTTTTGTACAGCTCTTGCACCAACACCAACTGGTAGTTAACACTACAGACTGCTGGGTGTGTGGCTTGATACCCCACACTATGGATAAAGGTATTCCCTATCTGGTTTTGCCTTTTAGCTACAATGGATCATTTCAGGCACTTCAAACCATCTTTGCTTATGCCCTTGAGACCTATCCTCCACGTCCACCACGTTCCACTAAATATAACTCTGCCAACAAAGCTTTAGTCCAGGGAATTATTGACATGGTCAAGGACGTCAATAATACTCCATCATACCCTAGAGACGAATTACGAGTATATTTAAGTTGGAATACTTCAGAGTATCGCCTTAGTTTAGGAGAAAGCAAGCGTAAAAGCTCAACTCCAATCTGGGTCGTACCTCACCGAGGTCAGGTCTGTTTGCAAGGGAATGGGAGAAATCCGAGAGCTCAGCTAGGGAGAAGTGAGTGCGTAGAGACTTATGTGTTTCCGGCTAACTCTTCCCCTGCTTTTCTTACTGCTAGGGGTACTTACTTCATCTGTCGAGATAGAGCTTATACATGGTTGCCTGCCGACTTTTCAGGATCCTGCTATATTGCTCGATTATTGCCTCCGACATACACTGCTTCATCTGATTACCACAGAACCAGAGTAGTGAGGTGTCTTCAGCAAGGAAGATACTGCTGGTCAGGAAGCTGGAGACTTCTTCAAAGGCTTCCTTCCGTTCTGGGGGCCTATGGCCAATAGTAGAAACATACGTCAGCTAACACGGGTAGTTGAATCTACTATTACCGAAACTGCTGGTGCCCTTAGCAATTTGACAGCTGAGCTTCAGGCGGATAGACTCATGACGTTGCAGAACCGCATGGTTCTAGACGTTATCCTTGCAGATCGAGGTGGGGTATGCAGAATGATCCAATCGAGCTGCTGTGTCTTTATCCCTAATAATGCTCCAACAGTCTATGAGGCGATCTCTAAGCTACACAAGATTTCCGACTCTATTCACGTAGACAAGGGAAACTGGTCCTTCATGGAGTGGTTTTGGACTCTGATCTCGACGTGGGGATGGAAGGTTCTAATGGTCATTGGTGTCATCTTAGTATTCCTGTTCTCATGTTGCCTGATTATCCAGTGTGGTCCTGCTCTGTGTAGTCTTTGTGCTGCAACTTGTTTTAGGAAGCCACCTGCGTTTGGAGAAAAGGCACGAGAAAGGATGATGATACAACAGCATGTCACTGACCTGATGAGCATAGAATTAGACTCTGACATAGACTGAGTAATTGCCTATGTAAGGGCAAAAGGAGGGTCTGAGGTTCCGTGACGATTTGAACCCGTGTTTTCAATATTGTCGGAAATACATAATATTGGTATCAGCGAACCGCAAATGATCCATTTAGTATATCCTGGTGTTTTCACTACACTACGAGCAAGAGCACTCCTTTTATAAACACATTTCTGATCTACCCACGGCATCCATCTTAGATCATGACCGCCATTTTGTGTTTCTTGCCCTCACATACGCAATAACCTCTGATCACTTCATTTCGATTAAGGACACATAGCCTTAACCGGAGATTCACCTCTCTAGTGACACGTGCACCTTAGACCAGATCACGCTGTAGCTGCATGACTCGGCAAAGGCTGCCTCCTCTGCCCGAGGCCAGTCCTGCTAAACTGGTCTTCGTATCCATTGTCCTGATCACGATTAGGCGGCCGAAGCCGGTAGCCTTGCCCATTTACAACCTACAAACATCTCTTATCCCGCTTTTCTATCTTCCACACCTGGCTCCGTTCCTTTCTTTCTGAATCTTTATTAGGGGGAGGTAACGAAATTTACGATGAGGCGGTCCGCTCTTGAATGCAATATTGACAAGGGATTGTGATGAACTAGTGGGAACCCCTCTTCGTAGATGTTTTGTAACAGATATTATCAACGGTTCCTATGTACGCTAAATATTTATTGTTTATGACACAAAGGTTTTGGGAATGTACCAACATGTAAAGAATTCGCCTGAAGGCAAAAATTTAGTATATAAGGAGCAACCCTCTTTGTACAAATCGAACAGGCTCCTAGTTACTGCCCATGCGTAGTTTCTGTGACTTCTGTGTCCCTGCAGTAATAAACCTTTGGTCTTTGACGCCACCATCGAGAAGCCCGTGTTTCTGTTCATTTGTGCACCAAGGCAGGTGGAACTCCGGGGTCTTTGGGTGTTGTTCCCTGACACCTCTGGACGGAACCAAAAAGTCCAGAACTCCAGGACAAGGCTGCTGCTAAGCAGAATATTGCATCAATTCTAGTGTATATGTTGTGAATCACTGAGTAAATTGGAGTATATACATGCCATAGGGTGCTTGCTGAGTCAAGCTTTGCTTCGTTGCATATCCATGGCCCAAATCTTCATGCGGTGTGTCAGGCCTATGGATTGTGTGCCTGGGAGTGGCGGGCATGATCGGTCCAAGTTTAAATCTTGTACGCAGTTGTAGTCCCCCCCAATATGTTGGCACCAACAGATCACTTAATAAGGACGGGGTCATGAGTTGTAGAAGCATAGCTTGCCCCGAATTTGGCACATAATGAAACCAGTGTTATCGGTGAACCATCTAAGAGACCCTCCAGGATCGTATATCGACCATGTGGGTCTACCCGAGTATATAGCGACTGAAGCGGGGTCCCGGGTGCCACCCATATCAAAGTTTCCCTGGCATAACCTCAATACGTAGTCCATATCACTGTACCCCTCCAACCCTTGCACAGTGGTGAGAGGTTTTGCTGGATAAGGTGTGTCTCTTAAAGTAGTGCCTTTGCAACCTTATGACTATGCAAATATTGAAATACCTTGCGTCAATTAGCACAGCCAGGTAGTCCTCGTACGATCCAGGCGAGCAAGAGATAGTTACTAGCCAACATCTTTTTTTTGGATAGTAAACAGTAGGAGGGTATGTCCACCCTTGTAGTGTATCCGGCAGTTGCTGAACCTCCCCTGTGGCAGACATACCCAGAGTATTGAATTGGTGGCGTTGCACATATTGGGCATAGTATACAGCAGAACGGAACCAACTGAATTGAACATTTAATTTACTCAACTCCCTACCCCAGGCCAGTTTGCCAACGGACACAAGGCCATCTGCACTGATATGCAAAGAGAAAAAAATTCAAATAACAGATAATATATAGGAAAAAAAAGGATATCTGAAAGGATACTCTGAGAAAGAAAATCAAAGCGCAGCAAGATAAAAGGAATACATAGCAGTGCACTATCAGCCACTTATCGTCTACGTGGGGGCGTAGTAGAGTTGCATGGACATCTACGGAGTGGGTGCCACATCTGTGCATGCTAGTCATGAACTTGATATCAATATATATGTTCGTCACACAAAGTTGATTTTTGCTGCAGCAAACTGCAGTGGTGATAGTCTCTTTAGTTACTGTATAAGTTCCCTAAGAGCAGTGCAGAGGGCTCATCGGAGTTCTTCCGCAGTTAGTGGTGTTACTGTGGGGCCTCCTCCTAGCAACGCTGTGTGCTGTGATTCCGTTAGCTGGTATTCTTGGTCTGGCATGGCGTCTGTTTCTGACCCTGATGTGGAGGGCGAGACCAGGTTACCGTAATGTTCCATCTATTTGAAGGCTTGTTCCCTTTCCCTTGCTGCCTGTGCTTTGTGTGGGGCGCTATCCACAGACTTCGCTACGGTTACTACGCATACTTGCAATTTTCCACCGTCAGCGGGGGCCGGCAGCAATGCCGCCGTGACGCTAGCAAGCCCGTTCTGCTCCACCCAGGTCCAAGCTTCTTCAGGGGAGTAGCAGAAGTACTGTCCCTTGTGATGGATACCCAGTGTGGCGGGGTATTGTAGCGCATATTGTATTTCGTGACTCCGGAGGCATCGCTTGACGTCAACATCAGGAAGATCTACGACGTTGTACTGACACCGTGTAGTCAAGATAGATATGCACCGTGGTGTTTTCCATTTGCCATGGGCCGCGGGCCCTTGTTACTTGCAGGATATGGTCCATGTCCCGGTAGTTGAATAGGCATTCAACCACTGGTCTGGGTTGCCCGGACTGGGAGGGGGGGTGGGTGGGAGTAGGCGGGGGGAGGTCCGCCTGGTACCCATATGCCCGCTTGACTGGGAAGAATTTAGAATATTTGCCATTGAGAATGTCCATAGAAAACCAGGTTTCAAGGAATAGTTCCATGCTTTGGCCCTCGATTTGCTCCGGTAGGCCCACTATGCGCACGTTATTTCTACGGGATCTGCCTTCCTGATCATCCACCCTGCTCTTTAGGTATTACACTTCATTTTGGATATCTATTTTAGGACCCAACGTGGTTTTAATGTCTAAGACTGCCGCCATTGATTAACAAAATGATGTGAGTGGTCTCTGTAGATTTCAAGGCCATCACTTGTGTGTCCCCTACCATGACTGAGGTCTGATTTGTTATATTCACCGTTGGAGTTTGTGCCTTGTCAGCTCTGGGCTTATGATGATTCGTAAAGTTAGGGTACCGTGTGGACGACCTATGACTCCCACAGTGATAGCCCCACTGAGAAATTGTCCTCTTTTCACCCTTAACAACGTGCCTGCAGCAAGGGCTGTTGCAGATAGTGCTTTTCAAGTGTCTGTGCGTGCAATAAGGGATGCACCAGGTTTTTCGCAGTCTCGCACGGCCAAAGTACCTTTCCCTCGATTCAGCTTTCACTGATTGCTGGGGGTGGGAGAGAGCCTGGGGACTGCTGCGGCCTGTCCTTTTGGGTCGTTTGGGTTAGTGGGTTCCTCTAGAAAAGCCAACACCACCTTGCTGGCCCTGTCCATTAGAGCATGTATGCACCTGTCCAGAATGCACACAGCAATTAAAGAGTCTGAAGCCCGGATAGTGGAGGCAAATATTCTCTTTCCAAAGCCACCTATACTTTTCAACCACCTACTCGTATGGCCGGCAGGCAGTGAGAGGCTTCAAGGGAAAAGTGTTAAGATTGACTTTACTTTTGGAAGTGAGCACCATGACTTTTGGGCACTGGATTTTTTGTTAAAAATCATGGAAGCCAGGGGCTGGTCTCTGTGGTCTGCCACAGGTCAGCTGATTGGAAAGGCTAAGTGTGACTTAGGCTAAGTTACTAGGATTTGCTGCAAGATCCTCCTTAAATGTTAACAGTGGCTCAGATTAAGTAGGACCTGGTTGAAGAATTCAGTCAAGAAACTGTTTTTGTTTTCAGAGTAGGTAACTGCAAGCCTACCACTTCTGATGATCTACAAACTATTACAGCAAAAAGGATATTTTCTTCTGTTTGGTGACATGGTGGAGAGCCCAGCTCTATCCCTATTTAAGTATCTAGCCCACTGCCATATTGTAGGACTAAATACACTGCCCTTCAGTCAGCATATATTAGACTGTGCCTCCTAGTCCGTCATCATCAGTGTTGTGAGGAACATCAGGCGTGCCCTGGAATGCATTAGGAAGACCTGAAGACAGCCTTTAACCTCCACTATTGCAGACTTTGAAGGAGAGGCTTAGGAGGAGGTGTACGACTACTGGTTGTGCCTTAATTATTTCATAGCCCAACATTACCCTGGTGGTTAATCAATGTCAGTTTGGAAACAACTGGATCTGGTGGCAACGAGTAGGCATCGGCACAGAAGGACAAGGTGTACTGTGAAGAAATGCAACTTCTGGAGGCATTGATATTAAGTTACTGCACATATTTAACCCCATTTCATCCTGGTTTGATTTAAAACACCTGTAAACATATATACATTACAAATTACCATGGCATCAACTATGCAGATAGTAGCCTGCTATCTATTGTCATTGTTGGGAGGGAGGGGGGCATCACGAGCTGCTCATTGTTTCACCACTTGTGATAATGAAACACTATAAAAATTAACTTTCTTTTATTTTGGGTATATTTGAAATTTAGCTCCAAGGAGCTCTGCAGCACATTCTGGTGCTGCAATAAAGTAATCTAACATGGAGTGTGTACGCGAGAGAAAGTGCATGCGAGTCAAGGTGAACAAGATATGACAGAATAAGAATTTGGGACATGACAGTGGCTGGTTTTAAACATTACATTGTACAACTTTACAGTTTAAGGCACATGGAGATGAAGTGGATTTGCCCAGCTTTCGATTTTTTGCTCAAGCGCCGAAGTCTACATATCAAACATTCAGATTCCAAGAGCACTAACTCAACCATTAGATCTCACCTTCTACTGCAAACATTCAATATTTATGTAACTGAACAATGGAGGGTAGTAAATGAATTTAAGACACAAAGGACTCTAGAACTCACAGATACAGAGAAAGACTTTACCTTGGTAGACCGAGTTTTGCTGAAAACATTCCAGAACCTTAATGTTTCGTCCCCTGCACCCGTAACGATGGCCTCGCCATCTGGAGACATTGCCTGGGAATGGGGGGATAAAGAGTAAGTGAAGAAAGACAAGTTGAGCCTCTAACAGTTAGTTACATCAGGCTGAAAATCTATTTGGACCTCTGAGGCGCTCTCCATTACATCAAAAATATGGCAAAGAAAGGCATCATTCTGGGATTTACCAAAACTTCTTTGGCTGGCAGTAAAGAAATACATTTCATTTAGAGTACGGTGCTTTCTTCAGAGATGCAGAAATTAAACTGAGCCCATCTTACCTTTTGCGATAGCATTAGCGATGGCCATGGAGGACATTAGGTTCAGTCAGTCTGTGGCAACTACTAGCTTCTCACTGTGTCTCAACTCACAGACAGCTTGAGGTGTCAGATGCCACATACGGAAATGCCCTCTCACCTGACGAGCATGCATTTCTCTCTAACCACCTTCACCATGAGTTACAAGCACCTTCAAACAATTAGGTTTTTAGTCGCCATACTACGGTCAATCCAAAAAGAGGCATTAAAAACAACTGTCAGCTAGAAAAGCTGTTGAGCAGGTAATATTCCACTTAATGCAAATTGCAATACATTTAATTGGGTTTAGATCGCTGTACAAATCTAAAAGAATGCACTGAAATTACCTTGAGTGACATGGACAGGAAAGACATGCCACCCTCATCACGCTCCCAAAAACAAAAACGTTTGTATTAAAAGCATCACAGAGAGTGGGGCAATCAACAAGAACCACAATTCAAATGAGTAGCCGAATGAGATTTCAGACCATATTGTGGTGGGACAATCTCAGTGCTGTGTGTAACACTACAGAACACTTTTCCTTCTGGTCCAAAGGCCGAGAAACCAGCGACTACATCAGGAAGCTCTGGCCAGTCTAACTACTCTCATCCTCCAATGAGATGGACCCTGCTGGAAGCGCTTGCATATCTGTGGGTAGAAGCTCTAAAGAAATCCTCATTAATATCAACAAAAATTAGTCTTGCACGGCCATACGCTGCTTCTGATGGCGAGTTACAGACTGGAAAAAGTTCAAACAACGATCTTACTTACCAAATATAAAACTCTGTACGAATGTCCTGTTAATTTGGCCACTTGTGTCAGGGAGGGATACTTCCAGACAAGGATTTGGTTTTGAGAGTATCCATGAGTGCTCACCTGAAGTAAATTTAACAGACAAACATTAATGGCCAGGCTTAACAGAGCTCAGATTTGTATGTAGTACCTCATCCGCAACTACTCACCAGTTCATTGGCATGTTTCGACCATGCCAAGTTGCACACTTGGGAGCCTGTATCAATGCACTGCAATGGTTGGCCCGTCAAGGTGTTCCAGAAACGGATGCAGCGGTCTGCTGTGCCGCCACCCGAAGCGAGTAGGCCATGCTGGTGGGGAGACCAGGCAATCGCTTTTACGGCTGCTAAGTGCTCTGTGTACTGCTGGACTGGACTGAGGCTGGAGTGATTCCACACCAGTAGCTGGTGTGAGGAGAAAAGGGAATGTTATAGACCAATGTGTGGCTGCAACACTTTAAAAAGTATGTGAATAGAATTCAAGTAAAAGTGCTAGAATACCTTGTTGTCATTGCCACCTGAGGCAAGGAGCTGATGATCAGTAGACCATTTCAACCCGCACACCTCTTGCCGGTGACCTTGCAGCCGTCGCTCAGACTGGAGTGGAGGCGTTCTAATGTCTCGCTGCAAAATCATTCTGTCTCTGCTCCCTGAGGACAACTGGTCAGCGTTCCATGCTAAAGCACCTGTTGCAATTGCCCAGAAGAGATGGAAATCTGTGAACCTCCGCCAATCAGAGCAGGCTATTCAGCAAATATTAATCCAAACAGCGATAAAGGGCACTAGTCAGACTATGCCTTGTTTTATACATTGTGGGAGTGCTATGTACTCTAGATATGGAAGGTAAACTTCAGACCAGGAGGGATTCCTATCATTGCATGCAAACTAGACGCAGAAGTGGTTTGTACACATCTTAGTGAGGTGTGTGGGGGGGGGGGGGGGGGGACATGATGGCAGGACAACAGGAGAGCACAGATGTTGGAATTAGGTAGCCTGGCCTAGGGCAAGACTAACATTTAGAGGCACAGTGTAAAGGTTGCAGACCACCCAAAAGTAACTTCACGCAATAGCACTCAAAAAGAAAAACACTACACCAAAATTATATGAAAATACGTGCTGCTTTATATAAAAATAATATGCTCTGTGTTGTCAAGTATCAGTAACTCACATATAAATAGTTCAAATCAGTTTAGATCACTTTCAGGGTCAGCAATTACACGTTTTAAATTACTAGCAGATAATCACTTTTTTACATTACTAGCTGTCACTGTACTTCCGGATTCTGATCACGCTTTTTCATTAGAATAACTGTACCTTAGAATTAATTAGGCTAGATATACTCCGCTAGAATCTTGGGAGAAAACTACACCTCACTATAAGCAAGAGCAAATATCATTACAGTAATAACATTTAAACTGCTAAGCAATTTAGTCAGTCAGGTTCAACATTACAGTTCATTTGTCATTAAACCAGTTTCAAAGAGAATCACAAGGCAGTTTCTTACAGTTGAACTAAGAAGGTTCGATTAGGTAATGACTGTACTCAGCTTACTTAAATCAGGCCAGAGCCTCACTCTCATTTACATGAAACACCTTTAGCTCCTCTTATTACTTCTCTGAGTACCCTTGGGTTAGATTTACCGCCATCAGCATTCAATTAAGCCCCCCACAGTAGTGGAATGAAAATATCTTGTAGAACACTATACTCAAAATATCCAGTCCCTGAAGGTTTCCTTAAGTCAATTACCAGCGTCACTCTCCCCCTTTCTGAACTCCTCCTTACTTGTTTTTACCAGGCGGATGTGCAGACAGTCCGGTTTCAGGGGACAAGATCGATCTGGTGTGAGGGGCTGAGGGAAAACAAGGCCAGGAAAGCTCCCACTCCTCAGCTGACTCCTCAGCGTGAGCCTGCTCCTTCGCGCTACCTTTGCGCTAAAATAACTTCCAGGCAGACCCCAACCCTCTTTACCGCTGCCAGGCCTCCTCGCTCTCCCTCCCTGCTCAGGCCGACTCCTGTACACGGCGCCCAAGCAGGAGGAAGCGACCTGACAGGCGGCGAGCTGAGGAACCCTCCGGCGCCTTCCCTCAGCGCAGCGCGAAGGAAACACTCCTCCGGTGCGCATGCGCGGAAGCGCTCTCGCCGAGGCCGCCTCCCACGGGATCTGCTCCGAGGAGAGACGCTGCTCGCTGGGGCCTGCTCACTTCACGGCCCCTCCTTCCGGGGATATCTCCACAGACGGGGCGTGCGCAGTAACGCCTCTGGTTCCTCTCAGGACAGGCGACGCGTCTCCAGCGCGATCAATGCCCCTGGGGTCCCGCTTACAAAGGGAAGCCTCTCTAAGCTTCCCAGGCTCAGTGGATCCCGGGGGGGTGCTGGCCCAGAGCGCGATCGATGGAAACCCGGTCACAGTTCACCTCACACCTTCTTTTCAGCTGGCAGAGGGGATGGCCACACACCACAGGACCAGTCACTGGTAGGAGATGCTATCAGTTGTTTAATGAATGAATTCCCTTCCTTCACCAAAACGAAGAGGAGGGGTAAGGGGGGCTCCTTCAGAATAAAGCCAGGTTGTACTCTCCCAGCACCAACCCCCTATTCCTCCTTACTGGGCAGACTAGGGGTACGGGGAACTCTCAGCTCAGCTCCCAGGACTACTAAAGTTAACCCCTTAATCTATCTGCCCAGGATCAGCAGGATGAGCTAACTTGGCTAGGACAACAGGACCAAGGAGGGGGAAAACCTTGACAGAGGGCTACTCTTGTAGAGGGAACCACCCTTCAGAATCCTACCCCCACTAGACCTCAGCCTTCACTCTAGCTGCTCCTCACTGACAGACAAAATGGCTGTCCAGCATTCCGCCTTATATAGGCTGCCCTTCAGTGGTCCAGAATGGACCAGAAGGTTCTGGAATGCCCTATGTTAGGCTATGGCCAGGTTCTGTTGGTGACAGTTGGGGCAGTTGGTGGCCACCATTTTAGGTGGTGCCAACTTTCCTGTCAGAACAGGCCTCTGGGCCTGAGGTAAAAGATTATGAGGGGGGAAGAAAACACCTATCCCCCTGACCAACACCTACAAAAAGTCAGTAGACACAAAAATTAACAAGGGTATGAGGGGCAAAAAGGGGACAAAATAAATAAAAATTAGGAGGGACTTCGCCAAAAAGCCAGTCAGGTCTAACACGCGTCCCCCCCAGCTGAAAGTGGGGAGAACTACCCAACCCCTTGGGAGTCCTCATCACTAAGGCGGAAATACCTGGAGAGACCGTCTGCATTGGCGTGGTCCACTCCAGGCCGATGTTCCACCCGGAAGTCCATTCCCTGTAGGGAGATGGACCACCTCAACAACTTGGGATTTTCCCCCTTCATTTGCATCAGCCAACGAAGGGGTCGGTGGTCGGTCTGAACCAGGAAGTGCGAGCCAAAGAGGTATGGCCGCAGCTTCTTCAGAGCCCACACCACCGCAAAAGCTTCCCTTTCAATGGCACTCCACTTCTGTTCCCGGGGAAGCAGCCTCCTGGATAAGAAGACTACAGGTTGATCCAGGCCCTCTTCGTTGAGTTGCGATAACACTGCCCCAATGCCATGCTCTGATGCATCCGTTTGGACAATGAACTCCTTGGAGAAGTCTGGGGCCCTCAGGACCGGTGCCGCACACATTGCCTGTTTCAACTTTTCAAAGGCTTGCTGACAAGCCTTTGTCCAAACTACCCGTCGAGGTTGTTTCTTGGAGGTGAGCTCTGTGAGGGGCGCTACAATAGTGCCATACCCCTTCACAAAGCGACGGTAGTAACCTGTGAGGCCCAGGAAAGCTCGGACCTCAGTCTGTGTCTTGGGGGGTTCCCAGGCCATGATTGCCTCAATCTTCGCCTGCAGGGGCTGCACAGTTCCCCTACCCACCAAGTGTCCAAGGTACACAACCGACCCCTGCCCAATCTGGCATTTGCTGGCTTTGATGGTCAATCCAGCTTGTCTCAGGGCCTGGAGAACGGCCTGCAAATGCTGCAGATGGTCCTCCCAACTGCTACTGAAGACAGCAATGTCATCCAAGTAAGCAGCAGAGAAACTCTCCATTCCAGAGAGGACCTGGTTCACCAGCCGCTGAAATGTGGCAGGGGCGTTCTTGAGCCCAAAGGGCATCACACAGAACTGGTAGTGTCCCTCAGGCGTGGAGAAGGCTGACCTTTCCCTTGCTCCATCTGTCAAGGAGATCTGCCAGTACCCTGAAGTGAGGTCAAAGGTACTCAGATATTGGGCAGCTCCTAGCCGGTCAATCAATTCATCCGCCCTAGGGATCGGATGAGCATCAGTCCTTGTCACTGAATTCAGTCCTCGGTAATCCACACAGAACCTCAGTTCAGGTGTGGTGCCTGGTGGTGCGGCTTTTGGCACGAGCACCACCGGACTGGACCAAGGGCTGTTGGAAGGTTCAATTACTCCCAGCTCTAGCATCTTGGCAACTTCTCCATGTATGCTAGCCTTCACCTTGTCAGACAGCCGGTAGGTCTTGGACTTCACTGGTGGGCTGTCTCCTGTGTCCACATCATGGGTACACAGGTGGGTCCTTCCCGGGACAAGGGAGAACAACGAAGAGTACTGCTCCAGTATCTGGCGGCAGTCCTCCCGTTGCTCAGGAGTGAGAGTAGGAGAGAGATTCACTCCCTCCACTGACCCATCCTTCTCTTGGGACGAAAAGAGATCTGGGAGAGGTTCGCTTTCCGCTTCCTCTCCCCCGTCAGTCACCATCATCAGCATGAGTTCGGGCCTCTCATGGTGGGGCTTGAGTCTGTTGGCGTGTAGCACCCGTAGGGGCTGTCGAGGGGTCTTAAGGTCCACCAGGTATGTGGCCTTACCCTTCTTTTCCAACACCTCAAAGGGGCCTGTCCAGCGATCCTGGAGGGCGCTAAGCTCTCCAGGCTCCATCACCCACACTTTCTGTCCAGGCTCCAGTTCCACCTGGTGAGCATTGTGGTCGTACCACTCCTTCATGACTGCCTGGCTGGCCTCCAAGTTGTCAGAAGCTTGCTTCCACAACTTCGCCATTTGGCTCCTGAAGGCCAGCATGTAGCTCACCACATCCTGGGGGGGTTTCCTGGGAGATTTCTCCCAACCATCCTTCACCAGGCTGAGAGGACCGCGTACAGGGTGCCCATACAGAAGCTCAAAGGGGCTGAAGCCCACTCCCTTCTGGGGCACTTCCCTGTAGGAAAAGAGTAAACAGGGCAGGAGGACATCCCATTTCCTCCGCAGGCTCTCGGGCAGACTTCTGATCATGCCCTTCAAGGTCTTATTGAACCTCTCAACCAGTCCATTCGACTGGGGGTGATAAGGAGTGGTGAACCGGTAGGTCACTCCACACTCCTTCCACATGGCCTGCATGTAAGCTGACAGGAAGTTGGTCCCCCTGTCGGACACAACTTCCTTGGGAAATCCCACTCGGGTAAAGATTCCCATTAGGGCTCTTGCCACTACAGGTGCAGTGACTGTCCTCAGAGGTATTGCCTCTGGGTACCGTGTGGCATGATCCACCAGTACCAGGATAAACCTGTGACCAGCTGCTGTTGGTGGATCCAAAGGCCCTACAATGTCGATGCCCACCCTCTCAAAGGGGGTGCTAACGACTGGAAGTGGTTCCAGGGGAGCTTTTAGCTTCACCCCTGTTTTCCCACTGGCCTGGCAGGTTACACATGTCCTACAGTATGTGTTGGACGCCGCTTTCATCTGAGGCCAGTAAAAGTGGAGAACAAGCCGTGCAAAGGTCTTGTCCTGGCCTAAGTGTCCTGCCAGGGGTATGGCATGAGCCAGTTCCAAAAGAAAGGCTCGGTACTGTTGCGGGACTACCAAGGCCCTCGATGAACCAGGCGAGGGTACCTTGGGTTCACTGTAGAGGAGTCCATCCTCCCAGTAAATATGGTAATGTCCCGTAACATCACCTGCTGCTTGGGCTTCAGCCTGTCGCCTCAGTCCCTCAAGGGTGGGGCACTCCCTCTGCCCCTTACAGAATTCCTCTCTGGTAGGACCTCCCTCCACATGCCACTCCGCAGGGATGGGCAAATCCTCCAGAGAGTCTACTTCCCCCTCCACGGACTCCTGGTCCACCACCGCAGGTGGCCGATCTGTCTCATGGGGTGTGGAAGCCGGAGCAGGCTTTCTCTGTCTCCGTGTCTGTCCCTTCTTAGCAGCGGGTTGGGCCATTGTTCCAGGCTCCAACCCAGGCGAACTCCCTCTCCGGGCAGTCGCAGACCGTGTGCTGACACAGGCCCAGTCAGGTGTACCCAGCATCGCAGAATGCGTCCGGTATTCCACCTCTCTCCAAGTGTTGTGTTCCATGTCATTCCCCAACAGGCAATCGACTGGCACGGCAGGGCTTACGGCAACTCGAAGTGAACCTGCAACCCCCTCCCACTCAAAGGGAACCTCAGCCACTGGATAGTGGCCCATTCTGCCGTCAGCCATCGCGGCGGGGTGGAGTACATTAGGAACAACCTGCTCTGGGGACACCAGCTGACTTCTCACCATAGTCATGCTGGCTCCTGTATCCCTCAGAGCCTCCCCTCTCTGGCCATTGATGGTAACCCATTGCCCATACTTTGTAGTATTTGGGGGCACCTGGATCTTTGGCACCATCTCCCGCTCTCCCAGGGACACTAAGGTGACACCCGCCCACTCACCCCCCTTATCTAAGGGCAACTCCTCCCAGAGCGCTACACTAGCTACTCCCGGTGACTTTCCTCCGGTGGGAGGGGGTGGTCTCTTTGGGCATCTGACATCTCCCTTATAATGTCCAACGCCACCGCATTCAAAACAGTGGAGAACCCTGGGCTGCTGGCTCTGGCCAGGATGAGGGTTCCGGGGCGGGTTTGCCCTAGGGGTGAAACCTGCTCCCTTCCCTTGGAAGTTATTTTGGGGACCTTTAGAGAACTCTTTCTTTTTCTCCCCCCCCTCCTTCTTCTGGGGGGCGCCCTGTCCGGCTTTTTGAGATTCCCCTCCAGTCCCCTTGGTGGACACCCGGGTACTTGTCCAGATGTCCGCCTCCTCTGCAAGCTTCCGGGGATTGGTCAGCTTGCTGTCTACCAGGTGTTGGCGCAGCTCGGGAAAACATTTCTCGAGGAGGTGTTCTCTCAAAAACAGATCGTACAGCCCCTCATAATCTTTTACCTCACTGCCCTTGACCCAACCCTCTAAGGCTTTTCTGGCGTAATCAAGGAAGTCCACCCAGTTCTGAGTTCCCATTTTGTGGCTCCCCCTAAACTTCTGTCGGTACCTTTCTGGGGTGAGCCCGAACTTCCTCAATAACGCCAGCTTCATGGTGGGGTAGTTTGTCTGTTCCTCTGGATCCAGGGCCAGCAAGGTGTCCCGACCAGCAGGAGGCATGTACTTGTACAAACTACCCCCCCAGTGCTTCTCCTGCACTCCATGAACCTTCAAAGAAACCTCATAAGCGGCCAGCCACTTAGCAACATCATCCCCCTGACTGAAGCTCGCTATCAGGTCCTTTGGGATATAGGGTTTGGTCTCCCTGGCTGACTCTTTCGGTTCGCTGCCACCATTCCTAACAGGAGAGGACCCCCGTTGCAGACTTTGGAGCTCCAGTTCCTTCAGCCTAAACTCGTGGACCATCCTCCTCTCCTCTTTCTCCTGCTCCAACTTAGCCAACTCCCACTTTAGCTGTCTTTTCTCCCTCCTATCGGTGAGCTCAGCTTCCGTTAGGCTTTTCCCAGAAATGCTACTGCCCTTTCTGGAATAGGACACTGGTCCGGTGAGCAAGTTTTCCCCCTCATGGCGGAATAACTCCTCCACCCCCCCCCTCTGTGCCCTGGTCAACCTCTTCATCCTCCTCCTTTGTCTCTTGGTGTGCCTCCACCCAGGCCCTAAGGCTAGTCTGGAGCTCCCCCTTCCTGGCACCATGCTTGAAAAAGACCCCCATTTGTTGGCAGAACATTCTCAATTGGGGCACGGAATAGACTTCCAGGTTTTCCACCGCAAACTCCATTGTGAGTCTGGCAAACCTGGATGCACACCAGAAATTTTAAAGAGGTGAGGGTAACCTAAAACCAACTCCACCCACCACCAGAAATAAATTTAGAAAAAACAAAAAGACTAATTGGGAGGGCCGCAAGGAGAAAACTCCTGGTGTAGGTTGGGTGTATTACGCCAAATTACTAGTAAGTAGCTGCAACCAAGTCCGCAATCCCACCGCTAGGCACCAATATTAAAATTAATCCAAACAGCGATAAAGGGCACTAGTCAGACTATGCCTTGTTTTATACATTGTGGGAGTGCTATGTACTCTAGATATGGAAGGTAAACTTCAGACCAGGAGGGATTCCTATCATTGCATGCAAACTAGACGCAGAAGTGGTTTTTACACATCTTAGTGAGGTGTGTGGGGGGGGGGACATGATGGCAGGACAACAGGAGAGCACAGAAAAGCAGCTTTGTATGAGAGTCAAACAAGTTACTTACCTTCAGTAACACATTATCTGGTAGAGACTATCTAGCTGCAGATTCCTTCCCTCTGAATTTCCCAGGCATCAGGCTGGATCCGGAAACTTTTGCTTGAGCAATATCCCTTGTGCGCGCCATCTGGTTGCTCAATCCAGCTCCGTGTGAAGTCGCTAACGCCATCCAGGCACGCGGCCTTCGGTACTTTATGTTTTTTCAAGGTCAGAAGCACAGAGCCACCAAGTAGCTGAGGTAAATGTGTGCTAACCAGGGCCCTGAAAAAGGGAGTAACCCTAGCCCAAACAATCAGTCTGCAAAGTGGGGAGGCATGGGTTGGCCTGTAAGGAATCTGCAGCTAGATAAAGTCTCTACCAGATAATGCGTTACCGAATGCAAGTAACTTGTTAATCTGATAGAGACTTCTAGCTGCAGATTCCTTACCTTTGAATTAGATATCCAAGCCATACTCTCCTGGCAGTGGGTTACGGACTAATTCCTCACACTAGGAAGTCCTGCAGAACCAAACGAGCAAAATGCCCGTCCCTGCGGACCGAACTGTCCAGACAGCAGTGCTTGGCAAACGTGTGCAAAGATGCCCATGTTGCTGCCTGACCGATGTCCAGAACTGGGACACCCCGAGCCAAGGCCGCAGTTGCAGCCTTTCCCCTGTGGAATTGGCCCTTAATCCCTTAGGAGACTGCTTCTTAGCCAAGTCATAGCAGATATTAATGCAGAGAATGGCCCAGTAAGAGATGGTCCTTTTCTGCACTGCCCGGCCCTTCTTAGCTCCCACGTACTCCACAAAGCGTTGGTCGTCCACACTGAAATCTTTTGTTCGTTATGGTATAACATTTTTTTGGGGTCCAGACGCTCCTCTTCCTTAGAGGGATGTGGGGGAGCAAAAAAGGTGGGCAGCATGATAGTTGTGACCCCATTCCATCTGGGTCAGTCTATCAGCAAAAATAAAAAATAAACACAAAAGAAGAGTGATGACCAAATTAAGGTCCCACTGCGGCAGAATATAGGGCGTAGGCGGAAACAAGTCAGCTAGTCCTTTCAAAAACCTATTTAAAATTGGAGACCTAAAGAGAGAGAGTTGGTCAGACAGCAGCTAGATAATAAAGAACCATTAGGAGTACCCAAAGCAGGGCCCTGCTGGGCAAGGGTTAGACTGAATAGAAGAACAGTGGAAAGAGAAGCAACAAGAGGGTCAAAAGACCTTTCTGTACAGTATAATACAAACTTCTGCCAACAGCACGCGTATACCATCTCAGTGAAGGGCCGCCTGGCCGCAAAATTGAGGTTGCTTACTTCAGGAGGAAGGTCAGAAGCCCTGAACTGCAGCCACTCAATCTCCATGCATGGAGGCGCAGAGTTGACCGGTTTGGGTGGAGGACCCTCCCCTGCTCTGCGACAGAAGATTCTCACGAAGGGGCAGCCTGATCAGAGAATCAATGCTCTTTTTCAGAAGCTCTACATACCAGACTCTGCTCACCCAATCCTGAGCCACGAGAATGACTTAGGCTTGGTCGTTCCTGATCTTCTTCGGAACCCTAAGCAGGAGTAGTATGGATGGAAAGGCTTACAGCAAGCCCTGAGCTCCAAGCGGGACGAAAGGCGACGCAGAGCGATAGCTGCCTTGGAAACTCCAGCGCGCAGTATAGCTGACCCTGCGCTATCTCTTCTGAGGTGAACAGATCTAACCAAGGATCTCTCCAGGTCTGATAGAGACCATGTGCCACTTCCGACTGGAGACGCCATTAGTGATCCAAAAGGCATTGATGGCTGAGTTTGCCCGCCCTGGCGTTCAGAGAACTTGAGAGGTGTTGAACCACCAGAGTTATTCCGTGCAGTTCCAGACATGTCCAGAGACGCAGGGCCTTTCAACACAGAGTCCACAACGCAGTGCTTGCTGCAGTACCACATGACATTAACAGAAAGAAGGAATGCCTTCAATGCCAATCGAATCACTTGAAGCTCCAACAAATTGATGTGGAGCGCCAACTCAGCTGGAGACCAGGGTCCCCTGATCTCCACCACTCCCAGATGGCCACCGCGCCCCAGAAGTGGCGCATCTGTCACAACTGTGAGATCTGGTTGGGGAAGGGAGAGGGGTCTGCCATTGACCCAATCGCAGGTCGTCAACTACAACTGCAGATTTCTTGCAGTTCCTTCCGAGTTCTGTACCAAGTCGGTGAGATTTCCCAGATGTTGTGCCCACTGGAACTTCAGGTCCCACTGCAAAGCCTGCATACAACACCTGGCATGCTTTGCCAAAAGGATGAAGGAGGCCATGAGTCCAGTCAGCCTCCGAGTCAGTCTAAACGCAATGGAGGATAGAGGCTGAAACATTGGCATCATAACCTGAAAATCCTGGACTCACGGCTCGGGAGGATAGGCCTGAAACCGCAAAGTGTCCAGAACAGCCCCGATGAAAAAGAGCATCTGAGGAAGAGTCACGTGTGACTTCGGCACGTTTATAGAGAACCCCCAGCAAATGCAGGAGGTTTGCCATAGTCTGAAGGTGGGAGACAACAGCCTGGGGTGAGGACGCCTTCAACAGCCAGTCGACGAGGTAGGGGAAGGCTGGCACCCCTAACCTACGCTGATGAGATGCGACCACCGCCATCAACTTGGTTAACACCCGAGGAGCACAGGTAAGTGTTATATTTTACATGCAAAAATGTAAGGGCTTTTTGTGGCTCTAGGGATAATTGAGTAGCCCTACCGACGCCCTGACATTCTGGACATTGGGCATTGTGAGCCCCTGTGAAAGGCCAGTTAGCCTGGGGCCAGTGTCAGTGCGTTGCGCCCCCGATTGGGGCACCCTGGCTTTATGACCATTGTTTTCTAAAGTGTTTTATGCTTATGAGGCCTAGTGCCTCATATGGTGCGTGTGAATAATGTGTTTATGCCGAATGTGAATGCTGAGGTCCGTATTGCACTGGTAATTACTGGTTGTGCTCTACATCTATAATTTGTGCTATGGTTAATACATGTTCTACATTTGCTAATTTCTACTAAGTGATGATTCCGACGGTGGTCCATGTGGCCCTGTCATTTGTACATAATCCCCTGTGAATATTGCCCATGCCAGTTGGCGCAGTGTAAATGTGTTTCTTATAATACAAAGGCTATTTTTATATATATTAACAACAAAGGGAGACCCAAGAGCTATTAAAGATACAGAGTCCATGCTCCTAACTTCATCACTAAAACATAAAGGGACACTGCAACTTGGACGTTGGATGCAAAAAGTTGTTACTGATGCATATACAAGTATTCTTCTGTCTGTCTCTTTGTCCTAGGTACTATACAGGAGCGGGACACATTAAGAAGATGTATCCTGAGACTGGATACATAACCCCCCTGGCCGCCCTGTTAAGTTGAGAGGTTTTCTTCTATTTTTAGAATTCACGTGCACTTATAAGTTTTTGGTCCTGACGAAATGCCACCGACCTCTGGGCGATTATGGGCATGAAACATGTTGACCTTTGATTCCTTGATTCATCAGGTGAATATACCTATTAGAACAAGAACGTCTTTCATGGCTACTACTGCTTGAGGTTTATCACTACGACACATTGTTGCGTACAAACCCCCTCCCCCTTTGATTTTTCACTAGGCACTGGTTTTTCCCTCATTTTACCCCATACCTCCTTTACCCCGCACACCTACATGCACCATCCGGCTGTCCTAAAAAATCTCCAGTAAAGTGTCCCATCTTGGGGCCCGTGGGGGATTGCAGCGCCGGCCCCACGTGGAGCTATAGCCCGATGATGAAGCATGACATCCTATGGGTGTATGATGAAACATGATATCCTAAGGGTGTGTGAGGGCTACGAAGGACAATATTTGCCTTTGTTATGATGGGTGTTTTTACCTAGGCTCCTCTTTCTGTCTCCTTCCCCCCTTTCTCTTTTTTCTCTTTAAATTGTTTGTTTGGGTGACTTTTTGGCACCCCTACGTTTCAGGATGACTTTTTGCATCCAACGTCCAAGTTGCAGTGTCCCTTTATGTTTTAGTGATGAAGTTAGGAGCATGGACTCTGTATCTTTAATAGCTCTTGGGTCTCCCTTTGTTGTTAATATAGTTGCACGGCGGCTCAGCCGTAGACCCTTAATTTGTTTCTCTTTTACTTCACCTCTCCTTCGTGAGTTGACACATGAGGCACAGCCGCATATATTGGCAGTATTGGTCCACTCTTGTGGCCACACATTGGTTACACCTTGGCCTGGTTTATACTACCTAGACCAGACGCTAACACCCTGAGCAGGCGCTCCTAGATCAGTTCAGGAACTTTTTCCTATTGAAGATTTTACATTTTACGTATACACAAGAGTAGCTTTGGCGTAGCCATTTACACTGCAATAACATGTCTATAGACCAATAGTTGGTTGTAGTTTGGGCGGCAAGGTTCGCTACTGCATATAAGAATAACATTTTCAACTTTCCTTGTGCTTCAGGAACACGTATGGACGCACCTTGTAGGTTAACACCGATATACCCAGAATTTGGGTCAGTGGCCTCTAAGTTAGTATCCAATGCGTATGTGCTGTCAATCAGCCGTTCCACCTTAGGACATGCGCTCTGGTTCCTGTGCTCTTGCGCATGCGCCGAGCCTTGCGAGCACAATTCCGTCCCCCGGATAGGGTGGTCCCTGGGGGTCATGCCCTTTTTCTTCAATTTTTAACTAGCACCGTATGCCAGGTCCTCTAGGCAGGCACCCAACATGACTAGGTTTACAGCTGGCAGCCCCATGAGAGCGACGCAAGTACGGAGCGGGTCCCTCTTATGGGATCCGGCCGCTAGACTCTGGGATGCTTTTGCACGAGTCGTAGGCTAGCTCATGGTTTTTCGCTTCAGCTACTCTTTTGTTTGTTTTTCTACTGACTAGTGATTACAAATCTGCTATCGAGTTAGTACAGGATGCCCATGCCTATCCTGACACTCGCCAATGAGCAAGGTAAGCCTGCTTATTATTGTTAATATTGCAATTACCACTCGTTACCAATGTGTGGTTCCCCTTTTTAGGTTTTGCCTCGCCGAAGATGCGCTCTGCGCATCTTTTCGGCGCAGGCGAAAACCTGATGATAACTGTAGTGTGGCTTGGTTCGGCCCTCGTCGTTGATTGGCTGGCTCCGTAAACGGAGCCTTGCCATTGGACGAGGGGCCTGTCCGTCAATGCCGGACCAGACACGGGGGCGTTCCCGACATTCTTTGGCTTTTGCCGACGTCACGGGACGCCGGGAACGCCCCCGTGTCTGGTCCGGCATTGCCGGCACTTCTGCGTCTCTCCTAACCCCGTGACTGGCCGGCCGGCCAATCCTAGCGCGGCAGCCCGGGGGAAGAAGGAAGCAGCAGGACGAAAGAGGAAGACCTGCAAGGAGCGCTAAAATGTTTCTGCGCGTCCAAGGTAAAGGCTGCAGGCTCGCCTTTCATGTATTTTCGACGAGTCTTGAAATACGCCTTGTTAGCTATGTGATTCATTACTGAGTGCCTCTCTTATTCTTTATGCCTGGTTTTCTGTCCAAGTCCGACCCGTTTTGAGGCACGTCCCTCCCTTCCCTCTATCTCCGTGGCCCTGAAGCTGTAGGGCTGCTGAGGGAAGTTCAGTCAGGCAGCAACAGTGAGCCCCGGTGACGAGCTGCCATTGGCGCAGACAGGAGCCGTTCTACCAATCACAGGGCCCGGTCTCCACTCCCTGCTGCAGGCCCTCCAGCCCTCCAATCTCGCTCCCAGCTCGGGGCATTGCTCTTGCTTCTCTCTGCATCGACGAATATTCGCACTCTCTAGTCCCATTCACCTCCCTCCTCACCCTGACCCCACGACCCGGCTCTCCGGTCCTCTATTCTCACCCTGAGTCCTTCACAACCCTAATGTTCCTCCACAGTCCTTCCTCAGACCCGGCCTTCTCTCCTCATCCTCCTTTCTCAAGCCCAGGCCCGGCCTTCGCTCAGATAGCGCCCTGGGCGGCACCAGAACTTCGCCCTTGCTCCCGATTGTGCGTAAAATAAGGCAACAAGGGGTCCCTTTTGTGTTCAACGGCTAGTCATTGGCTGATTACATCAGAGCCATGAGTGGCCTCTGAACACACACATCTCCGCCATCACCCTCACCCCCCTAAATTGTACACAGATCAACTGCTCCATGGTAGAGCCAAGCTGTTGGTGAGGGGCCGGTTGGGGGATGTGGGCAGGGGGTGCCAGGTAGTTGAGGGAGGAGGAAGGTTAGTTGAGGGAGGAGGGTTAGTTGACGGTAAAAATGTTGTGCCTATGGAATATAGAAAAAAACTGATGAAAAACAAAAGAATACGATGAAGCCCTAGAGCCATATTTAGTCTGCTGACTGCATGCCATTAATAAAGCACCTCGGTGCTCCCCTGGCGCCCTGGGTCTAGCTCGCCCGTGCTCAAGGCCGGTTCTGCCTGGCCAGTCCCTGACTGGCTACATCAAGCACTGACTTGTGTCAGAACACACATCTCCCCCCCCCTCACTCGAGTTACCCACAAGGTAGCTCCCACCCCCTGTGAAGCTAATTCCAAGTTGTTTGGAGGGGCGGGGCTGTTGATGTGTGGCAGCAGGGGGCTAGATAGCGCTTTGAATAGATCACTGGACAAAGGAACAGAGGAGTTGTGTTGGTGTTTGCAAGGGTAGTTGTGCTGACAGTTCTTTTCGCCCCTCTGGAGCTTGGCGCCCTGGGCTTGGGCCCAGTTCGCCCATATCAGAAGTCGGCCCTAAATGTACCATCATTACTCTGCACCTGACAAACTTTGCCTCTACACTCTCCCCCCCACCCCCTTTAAAGTCTCCATCCGGTCTTCGCGCCTAGTCCCAATCTCCTGCCTTCATCATTTATTTGTTCCGCCCAGTTTATCTCCATTTCACAACACCTGCTGCTCTCAACACTGTCGGCGCCCCTCCCTCTCGGCCCAGTGCACCCGCCCCCTCTCTGGCACGCGACCATACTCTACTCCCCCCAGCACTGGTTCTCCTGCCTTACTCCCCCTCCCTCCTGCAGCACGTGCTCCTCATCCACCCTTATCCTCCTCCTGCACTTGCTACTCCTCCTTCCTCTTCCTCAGGGATTGGCGGTCCTCACTTTATCTCCCCATATCACTGACTCTATACTGCCCCACTTTTATCGTCATTCACCCACTGACTCTCCGTGGCTACCTGGGACTCAATCGTCAAATGTAAAGCGCTCTATCATATTTGGGTGAAGGCTGGCGCTATATCAAACAGCACACATACATAGTCCTTCACTCCCTCTACAACGCCCCCGACACACAATAACACTGCTCTCCCTCCCACGGCCTCTCCCCAGGGCTCAAACCACTCTTTCTGCACTGCCACCCTTCCCGCTCCATCTTCGTGCCAGCCCCTCCCGCCTCTTTCTCTCTCCTCCACCTCTGCTGTCCCTCCAGCCGCCCACCGCACTGGCTAGCCTCCTCCCCCGGCCACACTTCACCTGCCCTCCCCCGTGGTTTGATTTCCATGCCTCGCCCTTCTCCAGTCCCAGCACGGGCTCTCCCTTAGGGCCTTTTATCGCGAGCCTTTCCCCATCACTTCAGCACTACCTCTCCGAACCCTTTATCGCTCACCGCTGGCTCTCCCCTCCTCTCGCTCCTCGGGCCTCGCTACCTCTACCCTCCCCGGACGCACTTTCCGTTCTCTGCCCACAAACCAGCTGTAACTCTGAACCCGGCTCCGCTCCCGCCTATCTCTCACCCTCCCGGGCACCTATTAAACCCCTCCCGCCCCCGAGCAACGTCTATGTAGCCTCTCTTTTCTCCGGTAATTGTCTTTTCTCCTTTAATTTTTTTTCTCTTATTTAGATTTTTTTTCTCTCGCCCTGTTCTTCGATTACCGCCCCGCCCCCCCCCCGCCACATCCTCCAGCACTGCCCCCCACCCACGCCCGTCATCGAGGAGTACCCACCCTCACCCTCACTCACACTCACCCACCCTCACTCACCTTCACCCTCACTCACCCTCAACCCCTCACCCTCACTCACCCCCACTCACCCTCAACCTCACTCACCCTCACCCTCACCTTCACTCACCCTCAACCCCTCACCCTCACTCACCCTCAACGCCTCACCCTCAATCACCCTCAACCCCTCACCCTCACCCACCTTCACTCACCCTCACTCACACTCACCCTCACTCACCCTCACCCACCCTCACTCACCCTCACCCACCCTCACCCACCCTCAACCCCTCATCCTCACTCACCCTCAACCCCTCACCCTCACTCACCCTCAACCCCTCACCCTCACTCACCCTCAACCCCTCACCCTCACTCACCCTCACTCACCCCCACTCACCCTCAACCCCTCACCCTCACTCACCCTCACCCTCACTCACTCTCAACCCCTCACCCACCCTCAACCCCTCACCCACCCTCAACCCCTCACCCACCCTCAACCCCTCACCCACCCTCAACCCCTCACCCTCAACCCCTCACCCTCAACCCCTCACCCTCAACCCCTCACCCTCACTCACCCTCAACCCCTCACCCTCACTCACCCTCACTCACCCCCACTCACCCTCACTCACCCCCACTCACCCTCACTCACTCTCAACCCCTCACTCACTCTCAACCCCTCACCCACCCTCAACCCCTCACCCACCCTCAACCCCTCACCCACCCTCAACCCCTCACCCACCCTCAACCCCTCACCCCCTCACCCTCAACCCCTCACCCTCAACCCCTCACCCTCAACCCCTCACCCTCAACCCCTCACCCTCAATCCCTCACCCTCAATCCCTCACCCACACTCACACTCACCCACCCTCACCCTCACTCACTCACCCACCCTCACTCACCTTCACCCTCACTCACCCTCAACCCCTCACCCTCACTCACTCACCCACCCTCACTCACCTTCACCCTCACTCACCCTCAACCCCTCACCCTCACCCACCTTCACTCACCCTCACTCACCCTCACTCACCCTCACCCTCACTCACCCTCAACCCCTCATCCTCACTCACCCTCACCCTCACTCACCCTCACCCACCCTCAACCCCTCATCCTCACTCACCCTCAACCCCTCACCCTCACTCACCCTCAACCCCTCACCCTCACTCACCCTCACTCACCCCCACTCACCCTCAACCCCTCACCCTCACCCTCACTCACTCTCAACCCCTCACCCACCCTCAACCCCTCACCCACCCTCAACCCCTCACCCACCCTCAACCCCTCACCCACCCTCAACCCCTCACCCCCTCACCCTCAATCCCTCACCCTCAATCCCTCACCCACACTCACACTCACCCACCCTCACCCTCACTCACTCACCCACCCTCACTCACCCTCACTCACCTTCACCCTCACTCACCCTCAACCCCTCACCCTCACTCACCCCCACTCACCCTCAACCCCTCAACCTCACTCACCCTCACCCTCACCTTCACTCACCCTCAACCCCTCACCCTCAACGCCTCACCCTCAATCACCCTCAACCCCTCACCCACCTTCACTCACCCTCACTCACCCTCACTCACACTCACCCTCACTCACCCTCACCCACCCTCAACCCCTCATCCTCACTCACCCTCAACCCCTCACCCTCACTCACCCTCAACCCCTCACCCTCACTCACCCTCACCCACCCCCACTCACCCTCAACCCCTCACCCTCACTCACCCTCACCCTCACTCACTCTCAACCCCTCACCCACCCTCAACCCCTCACCCACCCTCAACCCCTCACCCACCCTCAACCCCTCACCCTCAACCCCTCACCCTCAACCCCTCACCCTCAACCCCTCACCCTCAACACCTCACCCTCAACACCTCACCCTCAACCCCTCACCCTCAACCCCTCACCCTCAACCCCTCACCCTCAACGCCTCACCCTCAATCCCTCACCCACACTCACACTCACTCACACTCACCCACCCTCACCCTCACTCACACTCACCCACCCTCACTCACCCTCACTCACCTTCACCCTCACTCACCCTCAACCTCACTCACCCCCACTCACCCTCAACCCCTCAACCTCAACCCCTCCCTCACCCTCAAC
Source organism: Lissotriton vulgaris (assembly GCF_964263255.1). Lineage (NCBI taxonomy): Eukaryota > Metazoa > Chordata > Amphibia > Caudata > Salamandridae > Lissotriton > Lissotriton vulgaris. The sequence continues at coordinate 63,723,824 of NC_141700.1, forward strand.
CCCTCACCCTCACTCACCCTCAACCCCTCACCCTCAATCCCTCACCCTCACCCCCACTCACCCACACTCACCCCCACTCACCCTCACCCACCCTCACTCACCCTCACCCACCCTCACTCACCCTCACCCACCCTCACTCACCCTCACCCACCCTCACTCACCCTCACCCTCAACCCCTCACCCTCAACCCCTCACCCACCCTCAACCCCTCACCCTCACTCACCCTCAACCCCTCACCCTCAACCCCTCACTCACCCTCACCCTCAACCCCTCAGCCTCACCCTCACTCACCCTCAACCCCTCACCCTCACTCACCCTCAACCTCATGCTAAAGATTTACAAAAAAACCCATAAACAATTCTAAAAGCACTAACTCTAATGCTGCGAGACCTATTGCATTTCTAATGCTTGTTTTTAATGCAGGGGACGGGATTTGATCATGCCCATTACGCCGTATTGCTTTTCAAAGGCAACTGTTGCAGAGCCAAGTGGGCTGTTGAAAATTGTGTTTTCTCCACCTGCCCCTGTTGCCTGCTTGTGCCTCCGTTTTCGTGCCCCTGTTGCCTGCTTGTGCCCCTGTTGCCCGCTTGTGCCTCCTTGTGCCCCTGTTGCCCGCTTGTGCCTCTGTGTGCCCCTGTTGCCTGCTTGTGCCTCTGTGGGCCCCTGTTGCCTGCTTGTGCCTCTGTGGGCCCCTGTTGCCTGCTTGTGCCTCTGTGGGCCCCTGTTGCCTGCTTGTGCCTCTGTGTGCCCCTGTTGCCTGCTTGTGCCTCCGTCTGCCCCTGTTGCCTGCTTGTGCCTCCGTCTGCCCCTGTTGCCTGCTTGTGCTGTGTTGGTGTGTGTGGAGGGCTCTGTGTGGCGGTGTGTGTGGAGGGCTCTGTGTGGCTGTGTGTGTAGGAAGCTTTGTGTGGCTGTGTGTGTGGAGGGCTCTGTGTGGCTGTGTGTGTGGGGGGCTCTGTGTGGCTGTGTGTGTGGGGGGCTGTGTGTGCGGGGCTCTGTGTGGGGGTGTGTGTGGGGCGGCTCTGTGTGTGTTTGTGTGTGTCATTTGCGATAGATAAAGCTAGTGGCATTGTAAATGACAATGCCATTTATTTATGTTAAAAAAACATAAATAAAAATAATGTCAAGAGCAATGGCAATAGCTCTAACTTTAACAAAGGCAAAACCATTGCATTGTAAATGCTTGTTGGTTTAGTTAGCACTTTCCCTAACCAGTGAGACGGGTTTGTGTAATCAATTGAACTTTCTATTTTCCTTAAAAAAAAATTTGCGCCTGTAAGGTAGTCTTTTTCAGATCTAGATCTTGTTTTTTTTTTAAAAACCACGAGGCATTGAGTTCATTATCACACATGTGATTGTTGAGCCCATTTTGGGGCGATTCTTCCTGTTTACCCATGCACTCGTATATGTACTTGTTTGCGGTGTGTCTCTTGTGTACAACTCACGTTTGTCTTTTGTGTAAGATGTGCACCATTGCGGGCACACGTTATGACATCAAGTTGTTACTGATGCATATACAAGTATTCTTCTGTCTGTCTCTTTGTCCTAGGTACTATACAGGAGCGGGACACATTAAGAAGATGTATCCTGAGACTGGATACATAACCCCCCTGGCCGCCCTGTTAAGTTAAGTTGAGAGGTTTTCTTCTATTTTTAGAATTCACGTGCACTTATAAGTTTTTGGTCCGGACGAAATGCCACCGACCTCTGGGCGATTATGGGCATGAAACATGTTGACCTTTGATTCCTTGATTCATCAGGTGAATATACCTATTAGAACAAGAACGTCTTTCATGGCTACTACTGCTTGAGGTTGATCACTACGACACATTGTTGCGTACAAACCCCCTCCCCCTTTGATTTTTCACTAGGCACTGGTTTTTCCCTCATTTTACCCCATACCTCCTTTACCCCGCACACCTACATGCACCATCCGGCTGTCCTAAAAAATCTCCAGTAAAGTGTCCCATCTTGGGGCCCGTGGGGGATTGCAGCGCCGGCCCCACGTGGAGCTATAGCCCGATGATGAAGCATGACATCCTATGGGTGTATGATGAAACATGATATCCTAAGGGTGTGTGAGGGCTACGAAGGACAATATTTGCCTTTGTTATGATGGGTGTTTATACCTAGGCTCCTCTTTCTGTCTCCTTCTCCCCTTTCTCTTTTTTCTCTTTAAATTGTTTGGGTGTATTTTTATATATAACCTTGTGTGGAGTACCTTTTGTGGTGTGCCTAGTGTGTTGCCACAGTGTGTGTGTGTTGCGCAAGTGATTTACACATTGCCTCCGGGAAAAGCCTGACTGCTCGTGCCAAGCTACCAAGGGGGTGAGCAGGGGTTATCTTGGAGTGTAACTCCCTTGCCCAGACTAGAGTGGTGGTCTCTGCCTGGCTTTGGCGCAAGCCTTAGCCAACCAGAGATCCCATTTCTAACACCTACCTTGAACCGCAGGTAACTGCTTTGGCCAGGCAGGACGGGGATGTGAAAATATGAATTTTGCAGGTCCAACGCTACCACCCAGTCTTCTCGGTCTAGGGCAGACAACAGCTGAACTAAAGTAAGCATCTTTAACTTCTTCTTGGAGAGGAGATTGACAGTCCAAAGATCTAAAATGGGCCTCAACTCTTTATTCTTTTTTGGAATCAGAAAGTAGGGGAATAACAGCCACTGCCTACTTTTGAATCTGGGATCCTCTCTATCGCTTTCATAGCCAGGAGAGCTCCATCTTCCTCCTGGAGCAATTTTAAATGATACTCTGTCAGCCGTTCTTGATTTGGCATAATGGGAGGAGGAAAAGAAAGGAAAGGCAGAGAAAAGCCCTCCTGAATGATCTGCAAGACTCACTTGTCTGATTTTATAAACCTCCCGTGGAGAAGATGATGGATTTTCCCACCAACTGTAGTGATGTGGTCTTGCGGAGTCAAGACTAGGAGTGCTTGGAGGCTGCAGAGGGCAGGGTGGTCAACAGCTTCTGCCTTCTATTCCTAGGACGGAATTAACTGTGTCCACATCTCCGCACTGCTTAGGAAGCGTGGGTGGGTGGTGCTAGGGCTGATGTGGCTGAAAACCCCTTCAGCTGCCCAAAAGGAGAGAAAGCTAGACTGGCCATGAGGAGTAGAAGAGAGGCCCAAAGAACGAGCCGTAGCCCAAGAGTCCTTGAAGCGCACTAGGGCCGAGTCTGCCTTTTCCCCAAAAAAGGCGGGAACCATCAAACGGCATGTCCATCAAGTTTGCCTGGATATCGCCTGAGAAGCCAGACGTTCTAAACCAGGCGTGGCGCTGTAAGGCCACCATCGTTGAAATCACTTTGCCCAGCGAATCAGTCATGTCAAGGCCACACCGTACGGCATTTTTTCATCATCTCTCTTGTCCTTAACCGCCTAAGAGAGCACAGCCTGGGACTCCTCTTGGACTTGTGGCAGGACTTGTGCAATCGTCTCCCAAAGGGAGTGGAAGAAACGTCCCAATAAGAATGTGGTATTTACAGACCACAATGCCAGGCTGGAGGAAGAAAACATCTTCCCAAGTGATTCCAGACTCTTGAATTACCTATCCGGAGAGGCAGAAGGGAACACGCCCTGGGAGGTAGAAGCCTGCACCACCACGTTTTTCTGTGGTAGGGTGTTGGCTGAGGAACTTTCGGTCACCCGGAGCTGGGCAATGGCAGCATGCAATTGTCCTATTCACAGGAACCCTTCTACTAGGCTTGGACCACGTGCCTAGAAGGACATCAGTAAGTGCTTCACTGAAGGGCACAAGGGGTTCAGAGGTGGAAGCCCCAGGCTGGAACACATCGGTCAGGAGATTAGTCCTGACCTGCACAGAGGGCAACTACTCCAGTCCAAGGACCTCGGCTGCTCTTTTGACTACCACTTTGGCCGCCATAAGTGTGGCAGGGTATGCTCAGACGTGAGTCCCTTGCTCACTTTGCCACTGGATTCAAGCAAGCCGGGCTGAAGACGGTTGGAATGCCAGAAACCGGTCCTCGGAAGCTTGTTTCCGGTCCAGGGAAGGCATGGTTTGGCAGTTCGGGCTGGACTGTTCCCATGAGGCACAGGGTCAAACTGATTTGTATATAGCCATGTCTGAACTGGGGTGGTAGAGTGGGCTAAAGAACGGTGATGGATCAAACCCAGATCTTTTGACTGGGTGTTTGATTGGTTCAGATGCTCTGTCCATCACCACCCCCTTTTGTACCACTTTTGACTACCATGGCATAAGATGCCCCCCCTCCTCCGTAACCACAGTTGGCGAAGAGAGCATGCCAGTATCTAGGGAAGTGTCTAGTCCACAGGCCTCCCCAAGTTCCCCCATACCAGTTCATCTGCTCTGCGGAGACACCCAGGTGTTCTAAAAGGTCCTCCCAATCCTCTCCACAGCCTAAAACATCATCAAAATGTTCAGGGAACACCATAGAACCCCTGGGTCCAATCGGCGTAGGAATCGGTGTTGAGTAGCGCTGTTTCAACGCGGTCATCGGTGATAAGGATGGGCCTGGAACAGATGGTGGGCAGCAGCATTACCAAAGGTACCGACTACGGGTACGCCGCCGGGGAAGGTCGCGATGGCAGGACCGGCACCATCCCGGATACGATCCCCGAGGCCCCACCAGCAACGTGGTCGGAGCTGACAGCATCAAATCTAATGGGGGCCCTTCCGACCCGTGGGGCCGGAGGGCTCACCAGTGGGGCCAGACCGCTCAAACACGGCGGGGTCATTTCGGCTCCCAGAAAGAGAGGTAGGTGAGAAGTCGACCCTGGCTCCTGCTCCGCAGAACCGTACCTAGACAGTCGGAGCTCTTTACCTCACTAGTCAACAGACAGTCAAGGTCACGATGAAGTCTGCTTGGACTTCTTCTTGTGCCTCTTCCAAGTGTCCCGATGATCGAGTGGGACAAAGAAGACTAAGAGCTCCAGGAGCAGTCTTGCAACCTCCTCTTCTTCGAACGAGACCTCCGCAGAGTATCACTGGATGGTGTCAACTACTGGGCCCACAAGGACCTTCAAAGCCTGCTCCCGCAAGGCATTCGAAGCCATTGCCCAACGGTCCGAGCATGACTGAGTTGTAGTCGCGCTCAAGACATCAGAGACAGATGAGGTGGCGTTCGGTTACAGACATCGTGGAGTAACAGTCACATCATGGTTTATACCCAGTCTTCCTCAAAGACATCCTCGCACACGAAAAAATGACGTAGTCTTCAAAAGTCAACAAGCATTTACAATGCAATTGTCTCTGCATTATTTAAGGTAGAGCTAGATGGATGGATGACGTTACTACGCATACTTTTACAACGCCTACCTTTACAACGCAATTTTTACACCGCAACATCCATTACAACGCATACCATTACAACGCATGCCATTACAACAAATTATTTGAAACTACCTTTACAACGCATTCCACTACAACGCATACTACATTTACAACGCATACCATTACAACGCATAACATTACATTGCATGTAAGGTAAGTATTGGATAGTGTAGGGGTTAAAATTACTATTCTAACTCCAGGGGGTGCAACAGTAGGGTAAGTGTTGGATAGTGTAGGGGTTAAAATTACTATTCTAACTCCAGGGGGTGCAACAGTAGGGTAAGTGTTGGATAGTGTAAGGGTACTATGTGTTGTAATGCTAGGCGTTGTAATGACTGCGTTGTAATGGTGTGCGTTGTAGTGGTGTGCGTTGTAGTGGTGTGCGTTGTAGTGGTGTGCGTTGTAGTGGTGTGCGTTGTAAATGCATGCGTTGTAAATGCATGCGTTGTAAATGCATGCGTTGTAAATGCATGCGTTGTAAATGCATGCGTTGTAATGGATGTTGCGTTGTAAAAGTTTTGTTGTAATGGTAGTGTGGTGTAAAAGTTGTGTTGTAAAGGTTGTTTCCCCCATTGGCATTGCTTATGACATTTTTTTCCATTTAAAAAAAAAACCCATAAATGAACGGTATTGTCATTTACAATGGCAATAGGAGAGCATTAGAGAGTAGACTTTGTATGCATTGTAGTGAGACACACTGTCGCACACACACACACCGTCTAGGTTGGGGTTCGCCCACTTAGTGCGGTTTATGGAGCACAGTGTTTGTGGGGACCCCCCCCCTCCATGATGCACAGACCAGGCAGGAGACCCATTAATTAAAAAAAACAATCCACTCTGCTGAACCATCAGAGTTCACCCTTAAAAAGCTGGAGGTGACCACCCAGCAAGTAGCCAGAGGGGGACCCCGAAGCTTCCCTTGGTCACAGTGCAGGTGGCTTAGAGTCCGGGTCCCTTGAGTGGAGGGGCCGGGGTGTGCCCCTCCTGCAGAGTCACTGCGCTCAAAAGAATGATACAGATCCAATAAAGGGGTGCAAGGAATCCTGGGGTCTCCAGCAGCCGGGCCTCTCAGAGAGCCCCTGTGAAACCTGCCCCTAGAGACTTTTGGGAGGCCTCGCAAGACCTCAATTATACAGCTGATGAATAGTCACCTTTGCGTCCCCCCAGCACCCTCCCAACCTCCAACTCCTCACCTCCTTCTTGAGTCCAGATAGATATGTTCATACATCTTGCATAGCTGGTACATACTGGTCTCCACGGAGGTTGCACAAAGTAGCTACTGGCGATGCATCAACCTGTTTGTGATCTCTCCGGGGCTGTACTGCCATTGGACAGGAGTGGTCAGGTCTGGTGGACATTGACTGACATAGACGGCATTACCTTGCTGCCTCTGGGCTGCTGTTTGGCTATACATATTACACGGCTTGACTGACAGCACGGTTTCTTCAAAACCCTCCCCTCCTGTGAATCCCAACTGTGACGAATGGTTGACCAAATTGGCGCGTGCGGCTGCATGCAAACGTCTTGTTGATTAGACAACCGATCATATAGCGATATGGCCACCTTTGAGTCAGCTTCACCAGGCATACATAACCTTTGCTAGCCATGTAATATGCTGTTCGCGTTCACCTCAACTTCAAGCTCCTAGTAAGCGCTATATAAAAGCAATTTTAATTCAGTTCAATAGAGCACCTAACATTTGCACGCCACCCCCGGAGCAGCTTTCAGACCACCCTTCCCAGTACTTCTCTCTTCTTCACACCGTCCCTTGTGACGCATTCCCGTTCTTGTGAGGTATGCTTCTGTGCCCATTTCGCTCACCTCAACCACCTGTAAACTGGTTTGGAAGATGGATAAACTGCCTCTCTGCTCTGCATAGGGGAAATGCGTCGTTTTGATTAGCCAATTGTGAATCGTTTTGTGTCCCACTTTATTCTCTAACGATTTTTTAACCCTTTGCGTCCTTTAGTTGTACTGCATTATTTTGCTAACCTTGGTAGATAGCAACACGAGTCCCTTGTAACGAGAACTGCTGGTCTATAAATGATCGTCAGTGAGCTTGTCTCCATCTAGGTGTTTTTTTTTAAATTTGTAAATAAAGAACAATTGCAACAAAAAAAAACATTTGCACGAAGGATACCGCATACATGCCTAATGAGGTACTTTTAAGTAGGAGCGGCACAATCGACAGCGAGTCTACTACTATAAAACAGACAATATTTTTACCATGATGCCCAAAGTGTGTCAAAAATAATCTGCACTTCCGTATATATCTGAAAAATTATGGTAAAACTGAAGAAATGTTGCAAATTGTTAGGTATTAGTAATCGATTTTAAAGCTCCATCTAGTGGTAGAGCGTGCTAGTGCATTATGTAACACCACGACGCTAGAAACATGGAAATGTATCATTTCCGACTTGGAATTATTGAGCATTAGGCAAAGAAGAAGGACTCGGCGCCTGATAGTTGTGAAACAGTTAGAGATTTTCTTTAGTTTGGATGAGAGGTATGCCGATAGAGATGCAGAGTGACCCTAAAGGAGCAAACAAGCACTCGCCCCCCCGAAAATGACGGACGTTTCTCTGAGCCATTTCTGAATGACCTCGGAGAAACATGGTGGTGTGGAGCGCTCCTCTCTTGCCTTCCGGAGATTGGAAAGCAAGAGAGGAGCGCTCCACACCACCATGTTTCTCAGAGGTCATTCAGAAATGGCTTGGAGAAAGCCTCGTCTTTTTCAGATTCTGGGGCGTGGTTTTTGTTCTCTCCTCTTCATTGGCTGGAAGGTAAAATTCCAGCCAATGGGAAGAGGAGAGAACGAAAACAAGAAAGAAGAGAAAAAACACGCCCCCGAAACTGGAAAAGACGAGGCTTGAACCGAGTAACGGCCCGCTCCTCCAATGGATGGCCTCCGTTTAGGAAGCCAGCCAATGGAGAAGAGGGGCGGGTTCAAGCCCCCTACTTAGAAACATTAAATCTCGGGCTACGCAAGCACTGCTGCGCAGTGCAACGCTAGTCCGAGACCTGAAAAAGGGCCTGTCAAAAAGCAACAAAGGGGTAGCTCTCCTCTGGATCGGCGCTTAACTGGTGCAGAAATAAAAGAACTGATGTCTGTGTGCCTGGATGGGGCCTACGTAGGTGACCGCGGCGTCATAACAGATGCTGGCGACGTCATGAGGGGCCAAATGGATTACCCAACGGCACGCGCAAGGGGTATAGCTCGAGCAAAAGTTTGCAGATCCAGCCTGATGCCTGGCAAATTCAAAAGGTAAGTAATCTGTAGCTAGAAGTCTATTAGATCAAGCCATTTCCCCATGAAGAATCAGGAACAGACACAACATGAAGAAAAGTGGAGGACATTCCTCTAAAGCAAGTCAAACATATGATCTATGAGAAATTACATGTAAAGGACTGTTTCAACCAGAAGGAAGAAAGAGTGGGGATGTTAAGGGGCATTACTTTTTTCACATTCTGTATGCTGCCCTAGTTGAGATACATATACTCTAGGTTATCCTCTGTCTACATTGAATAGTCTTGTTTTCACAGAAAGTGTACCAAGAGGAGAAATGGGGTTTATTAAAAGAACACATTACTGGGAGATAAGGGGCAATTAGATACTTAAATCCTGCGAGTTAACAAAACAAACGTGACCACATTATCGCTTGTGATTTTGATCCACTTTTATTAAATGCAAATATAAATACCACCGGCTTTACCAACCCGTCTTCAACTTGTGTATGCCCAGAGAAGAGAGTACCTCAATGGTAAGCGCAAACTTTTCTACAAACCCCAACTGGTCTGCTTAGCAGGTCTCCCGCATCAAAATGAACCCTATATTTTGCTATTTACGTCCACATGGACAGTGGTCCATTTCCACATGTCTGTCATAAAGTGGATAAAATGCAGCCATAGGCAAGAGAAATGTTTATTGTTCGGTGATCGATTGGTGAGACCAAACAAGGTCAAATAGACTGGTCGCTACATGCATCACCATTTCTGATGGCTGCTTGAGAGGAAGCATATAAAAGGAGACAACAACTTTTTGGTGGATGTCTTTTATCCTAGAAAGCCGGCAGCAACATGGGAATATAATTTATAAATAATGCAACCCAACTGCTTTGGTGTTGGCATGTGGACAAGCAACTAAGAAATATACGTTGACAACCGAGTCAGGCTTTTATAGATCCATGGAGAGGGTTATACCAATTAGTTCTTCAATTTCTAAAGTATAAGTCACAGGTTTTAGTCACTTGAGTTAATGTGACCGTCACTAGGAACAGCAAATTCTATCTGATATTTTCGATTCATGTGATGTTGTTTGTTTGCTTAAGGTTACGACGGCATTGGTCCATTCCCATTACTGGCCCAGCCGCAATGGCTATCGATTTCCAGAAAGTTAAGGTAGAAAATATTAAGCAGGATTGCATTAGCATTGCTCACCCTTTGAAGAGAGACCTTGCATTAAGGTAGTACCCTTTTCCCCATAAATAGTGGGGGGCGGGGGGGGGTTGAAACTATACATTAGCCTAAATACCGATAGGCCTCATTTCGGAGTACGGTATTTAACCTGTAGGCTTGGATAACTAGCACAATTTCTTCCACTGAAGGTTGGTTTGTGACCAGCAAAACATACACCATTAATGGTATCTGCTAGGAGTCATTTGTAAATGTCACAGGAAAAGGAGTGCATTTAAAAATTCTATTAACACACAATAACCCAGCAGGGATGCTGTTGAACTGATGGAATCGGACAGTGTTGTTTCTAATATTATATTTAAACTCAAAAGCAGAGCACACATGGTAAGATACGCATTGTAAATGAACATGCGTGGATGACAAGTTACAAATTACTAAATCACAAGCAGTGCACTTGTTAAGTGCCATCGGGGGCAACTTGAACCTAGAGATAAGCAAGTTGTTCAAAACGTGCTGCTATAAACAAGCTACATTGGCTTTTTCTAGAACTAACTTACCAGAACCCAAAATGGAACTTTTGAATGAGGTTTGTGCCATGGAATGGCATCTACACTTGGCTAATAGTCCACCAACCATAAGGTTTTCGAATGTGCTGTCCCAGTCATAAGCGAAGGTCCATGAACATGGCTAATACTCCAGCGACCAGGATTTTTTTGAGTGTGCGGCCTCTGTGATGAGCGGGAGGCATCACCACACTACAAATAGTCCCACAACCGTAAGGTTTTAAATCTGGTGCCCACTGATGACCAGGAGGCTGCCTAGTTATTTAATGCTCAGAGCAACAAACCGGACTCGAGCGCCTGGATACCTTCATGGGTGACAAGCAGGTCTCGACAAATTCACCTCACAAGAGTTAAATTCAAGTAATGGAAATTTAAACTATAGCACGAGTGGAAACTCAACTATAGACCAGATCTAGCAGACCCCCTCACACACACAAAAGAAAACAGGAGTTGGCAGATTCCATTAAGGTCAAAGACCTGTAACTACCTATCTCGCACAATAGACAGAGGTGTAAAACTGTACCCAAAGAGCACATGAAAGCTCTTTATTTGCTTACCAACTCTGGCTGTGTGGCCTTCGAGGATGGATAACTTTTTGCCGGCTGCTGCGTCCCATATTTGTACGAAGCCTTTGTGTGTTCCTACTGCAACGAGATTACCCTAACAAAAGAGAGAAAGTTTCAATACAGTGGAAATATGGACACCTAGACAAATCAGTTGCTCTTTATTGCAGGTCAGCCTGACAAACAGCACAACAGCTTCCTTTCCATCTCCCTGTATTCTATGCAACAACCCCTAAGCAGACATCCCGAATGTTCCCACTAAGTGATCATGTACTGAAAATGTACAACTGTATAGGAGGCACGGTCATATCTTAATTATTACTGTTCAAGCGATTGAGATTAAAAAAAACAAGCATATCAGAAAAAGTACATATCAGTGTGGAGTCGCAGACTTCACGCTAACATACAGCAACCCCTGTGGTACCGTTATCACTGCATTTTGTACATTATACTAAACAAGGTCAAGGAATAATGGTCAGATGTTTATTTTATGCACTGCCGTTCTCATAGGACAGTTGAAAAATAAAGGCTGCCCTAGCATTTCTCAATCTTCTCTGCTTTATTGTATGGCATGATGACCAGTTTGAAGCTTTGAAAAAGCAATATTTAAATAAACATTTGACAGAGACACTACTACACTATAAAGAGGGCACAAAAACTTGCAATATGGCATTAAGCATCAATTAGAAAAGAATACTTGTTCACATGAATCCTGGGCGAGTGTATAGATATAAACCTTTATGCATTATACTGACCCTTTCTGACCAGCCCACAGATGTTACAGAGTCTCCTTCCACCGAGAGGTCACATAACCTCGTCACCTAAAATGGTTAAAGACAGGAAACAAAAATTTAATTTTCACCAAAAAGACTAGCGACTTTACCCTCTCCATGCAGACATTTGGGGTTCAAAAGTAGCCGTTTCATCAGTTTATAGTCACTTTTTATAGGGTACACTGAGCCAAAGAAGACAAGTTCAGGACAATAGGCCTGTTCTCCCACTGGACACACTACCTGCAGATAGTTTCAACAGGGACACCAGAGTAGCGCTAGATTCATGGGCCAATTCTCCAATTCCCTGGCTTGAAGGACAGACCAGTGGTACTGGAGGATAAATTACCTCCTCAATCTTGGCTGCCAGGTCCGTGCAAAGTGCACGCATAAACTGCACATGCAGCATCAATGGCTCACACAGTCCTAGAACCCAAGGGGCGATTTCCGGATTATTCAGACGGTTAGGGATGCTCGAGACTTCCACTAAGAAGCAACGCTTGCTGTTCCTCACCTGGCTCGTGCATGCGCTCCACAGGTACACGCACGTCCCAAGGCCTACGCTAAGAACATTCAAAGAGGACCAGTCCACCAAATTTAAGTAGAAATCATCTTGCAGTTCAGGTGCATCAAGAACTTTAAAGGGGATCTTGGAGATCTTACGGGTTGGTTTTCGTGGGGACCGCAACAGCTTCTGACTGTAGAAAAGAAAAAGAAAGCACGTCAGGCGGCAACTCTCACTGACCACTGAAATTAGTGCTTGTCGAAGTGATCATCAACATTTAAGACTAAGGAGACATAGAAAACGTAACTTATGTTTAAAACTAGATTACAAATAAAAAGAATGACAAGAGGGAGGAAACACTTTAGGTGTTACAGCAGTTCTCCACTTTGGGTTTCTTCTCAGGGTAGCCGACAACCAATGTATTAATTCCACTCTCCTCGGGGATCGAAGTCTCCTGGAATGCTCTGCTACAAACGACCAGCTGCACATGTTTGTTTGCTAGATTAGGATTGCCAATTCGCAAAAGATACAGTCTGTCAAACTGCACGTTTATTTATGGACACCCAAAGCTGGAGAATCACTAGAATACAACAATACTCAGACTCTTCTACCTGGAATGATACTCCGATTAACGAGCAGACAACCGAATATCACAAAATCATCAAACGGGTATTAGAGTTGATTGATCAACTTAAAAAGTTATTTGATGAGGTCTGTCCAAAACAAAAGATCAACATAAAAAAATAAAGCAAGAATGTTTACAGATATTTGGATGGACATTCTTACGACTGCCCCACAACTATCCTCGGACAAATGCATCACAGGAGCACTGCTTTTGATGCATAAAAGGCTCTGTAAGGCAAACAGTTAGCTTTTGGAACTGTAAACCGCAGTAGTTTTCTTCGGCACGTTAGAAAATGTAGAATTCGGTTTCGCATGCACAGCGCTTGCACTGGGTTTGAGAAATATATATTGTTTTTAATGTAAACTTAAAAGGGACTTACTTCCTCCCTTTACTGACTTCTCATTGGTGCCTGTGCGTGCCACTTAACTTTCCTCCATTTCTATTGGCTGAGGCATATTTTCATGCATTCACCAATGCTTGCCCCCCATCTGCTCCTCCTATCAGTTTCCCACCACCACAATACTGTTAACATCCTCTTTGGTAGAACTATACTTTAATAAAGTTTTGCCTTAACACTTGCAGCATATTTATGTAACAAGTTATCACCCGGAGAGATTATGTAATTCGCATAGAATCACAAGATAGTGCGCTGCACCACTGAGACTTGAACTGGGACCCCCAGCTCTCGAGTCAGCAGCTCTAGCCGCTGCGCCACATTCTCCCCACTCCAGTGTTATCTGTCAGGGAGCTCTTACCTTCTCCCAGACAATGATTGATGAAATCTTTATTCGTTACAGAGGCGAAATTATGCATTATCAATGCTCGTATTGTATTTGCTGGCATCAGTCTACTTGGGCCTCTTTGTCAGGTTGGTGGGTCCGAGAAAGTAGTTTGCATCCCTTAACTTCTACACCAATTTGCTGATCCAAAAAGAGAGGTGCTATGTAAACCATTTAACTAGCCTTAAAATAACTATACAGAGCAAGATTGTAGTTATCAGGTTTATCTTGAAGTTGCCCATTCAAGTTGCATTTCCATGGATACCCAAGTCAGCTAAAAGTAGCACTAAGCAAGAAGTGAGACTCATCAAGTCAATGGGCAGGAACAAAGCTTGTTTAATCTTTTCAGACCTGTGAGGTGACCCCTTCAGTCTTTTCAACGAGTCAAACAGCCAGTAATAGTTTTCTTGGGAACATGGCACTTATGGTGGGCGTAAGATGCGATAAAGAGTATTAGAGGGTTTCCACTGATGCATCGCTGTCTGCTTCTAGTATTACACCAGTGTTAAAATATGTAATCTTTTTTTTGTTTAATTAATTTGTCACCAGATAAGGAAAGGCCTCTATTTTAACTTTGATGGACGCCACAAAGTGGCCATGGAAGGGCACCAGGTGGTACATTGGGGGCAGCATCAGGCAGGGCATAAATGCACCCCCTACAGGTCTGAAGAAACATTTAAATAATCAAGGCCTATACTACAGCATGGTTCTTACAGCTGGTGGAGATGGAGCAGAGCTTCGTTCGCTGCACATTTGCGCTTCATATAATGCACTCTTTATGCCACCCCGCCCGTGCCAGGACTGACCTTTTGTTGCTGATGGGCGACAAGGAGTATGGAGACACTTCGTTTCCGTCATCTGGGCTGGAGCGCTTTGAACTGAGGGAATACTGCAAGGAAGGAACACGCAAGGTGAGAGCGGCTCATGGGGCTGTGATCAGCAAGGAGCAACTCACATTTTATGGAATGGCTAAAAGAAAACCGCAACGGGCTACAAAAAGACCTTGTGTTTACAAATGAGAAATGACAGTACAAGCAAGGAACCAGCAAGCTTATATGGGGTAAGAATCCAGCTTATACATATACACGTTGTGGGTACTGAAATAGCATATGCGATTGGAGTGGGGATACTGACTATTGTTTGTAAATGTATTAAAACTAGGCATACTCTCGGAAGGAGTCAAGCTATCCATGAGTCTAAACACTGAGCTGGTTGCACACAAACACCTGCAGCAGGCAGCAACCCACTGGGATACAAACAAATATGGTAGAACACACTAAGTGCTGCACAGAGAGAATGTGTGGGCTCCTGTTGCATCTCCACATGTAGCTGGGATTCACGCCGCTGAGACCAGGCCCGCCCACAGCACACCGCCCAGGCCCGGCTGTGCCCTTCACAGAGGTCATCACCCCGTCCCAGCGGGCGTGAGGGGGGACAGCAGGGGGCGCTGTGGCTTACCGTGAAGAGGCTCCTCTTCTCGGGCGTGGAGGGCTGCAGCCGCCGGTCCTCGGTCTGCGGGTCCTGCACCTTCTCGATGCCCGCCCCCAGCAGCTCGTTCTTCAGCAGGGCAGAGTATGCCAGTCCATCTGCTCGGAAACAACAGGAGAGAGTCTGAGCATCTGCCTGGCCGAGGGCAGGAGAGGGAGGGGGCAGGCTTCTTGCCCCCACTTGTCTACAGGTCACATCCATCACGCCCCACAAAGCCCCGCACAGATGGTGGGAACAAAACACATGCGAGGGGTGGGGGAGGGCATTCATTACCTTTGCCGTTGTCCGAGGTGGCATCCTTCGCTTTCCTGTTCTGACTTGGCGACTTCTCATTCTCCTACAGAGCACAACAGAGCAGAGGTTTCAACAATACGCGGCTCACACCAGCGCCCATCTGCACCGTACTCAGATGTACACACATTATAGAGACCGAGACCTTTTTATTTTTTTAAGGGTCGGCTTATTATTTGAGAAGTGAAACTGCCGAATTAAAAAAAAAATCATCAAATATGTTCATTAGAAGAGTACAAATGCAATCGAGAACATCACTAAAGGCCTGAAACATAAAGGGGTCTGCTCTGCTTGCAGGTTCGCTGGAAACATGCCTAGGATACTTCAAAAGCACACGGTTTAAGGAGACAAAGTAAATGTACATTCTGTGAGCAGTGGCAGCAGCGTTACAACCAACAGTATACAATGGCACGGCCGTAGCAGAATGCATGTAGTGTCTCGCAACAGTTTTGAACCCCACCCTCACAGGGTTATTAGCACATTTTCAATTCCAATATTTAGTGTAAGATTCAGCCCAGTTTTTTTTCCACGATTTGTGCTTCTTGCACGTGTAATAGTATTAACAGTACTAAATGGAAGACCATGTAAAGAGAAAAATCCAAATTAGAACTGCTGACCGCGCGTGGATTAGGGAATGGCCACCAACTGGAGCGCCAGTCCCGCGTCTGCCCAGCCACGCAAGATGCACCACTTAAAGCAACGAATTACCAGAGATTGCATATATGAGCAGGAAATAAGGTGAGTATACAAGCAAAGTGGCCCACAAGAGATATCGCAGGGTGAAGTTTAGCAGGATGAGTGCAAGAGGCAAAATCCAAAAATTCCTACAAGCAACATGGGTGCTGTATTTAAAAAATAAAAATGGATTTAAAAAGATAACTTTTAGATCCAAAATAAACATGATAACACTAGGGCATTACAATTTGAAGATCTCTACGATCAATGCCCTGCAAATTGAAGAATGCCTTTGTCCAACTCTGCTCATACACCCCCTGAATCCGCCTCACACTATTTAAAGACATTCTCCCCCGGTGAAGCACAGTCATGATCTCCACATGCGATCACTAAATGAACCGCCATCACGGACTGCGCATGCGGTCGGGGCGACCATCCCCTGTCCCAAAGTCTAAGGGACTCGTGGTATGAGGTGGCATGGAGAAGTACTGCGAGTAGGTCTCCACTGCTTACTAAGCACCCTCAGCTCCACGCCGCTTCATCAAGCAAGGTTTGCACACACCACAGGCCACCCCAAAAACAGAAATCGCTCTTCATCACCTAATGACGCTGGCAATCGCCAAGCACAAATATCGGTTCTCCCTCTGGTGGTTTGGTGCTGAAGCCAAGTTAATATTTTTCCAAGGTTGACATGTCTGTAGAAATGAGCTTATCTGAACAATTCCCAAATACAAGCATATCTTAACCAGGTCACTTTCAAAGCTTTACCGAAAGCTATTGGATACACAAGTGGGAATCTTACCACAATGATTCAGCCTGTGCGCCTCACCCATGAATACCCCCGCCCTCTGACAGGGCGAGAGGAGCTCATCTCCGATTGGCTGGATACAAACTCCATCCCATTTATCCTGGAGAAATTAATTTATCTATAAAACAATCCCCTCTGCAAGCGGAGAGGGGCACAGCCTTGTTAAGCTGGAAACTAGTTCACTCCCATTTATGCCGTGGAAGGTCATGTAACTATAAACCAATCCCCTCTCCGGGCTGAAAGGAGCTCAGCTCTCATTGGCTGGATACAAGCTCACTCCCATTTATCTTGTGGAGATTCATTCAGCTATAAAGCAAACCCTCTCCAGGTTGAAATGAGCTCAGCTCCCATTGGCTGGATACAACCTCACTCACCTTTACCCTGTGGAAGTTCATTAATCGACCCCTCTCCAGACTAAGAGGAGTTTAATCCTGTTAAACTGGAAGCAAGCTCACTCACATTTATCCTGTGGAAGTTGATGCTCCAGTTTGCCCCAGCACGGGAGGGAATAAAGCGATCCCCGTGCTTACTGGGAGAGGACATGGGAGAATTGGAAGGAGTCAAAGTGCGCCTCATCTCTGGAGCCTGAAAGAAGAAAAGAGGGGCCTGTTATACCTTTATTCTCAATAGTGACATCAACAGTACTAGCAACGCAGAGTACAAGAAAACACACAGTCAAGGTGGACATGAAGCGTGCTTGACAAGCGCTAATCCATCTGGATTGAACGATGAAGACCAGAGCTTCCAAGAAGAGGCTGGCCACTGAGCGAGAGTATGTGTGGTTATACCCAGAAGCAGGAAATTCAGTAGGTCTCTAGAGTGACTCCACATTGGGGTCTTTACAATCATATTAGACGCCTCGTCAGGGGTAGTAAGCGCTATATAATTACAATTTAATACAATATTCTGTTAAATGACCGTGGCAAGCACAATAGACTCCATCAAACGGATCCCATTTACATGCGTAATCTAATGTCGGGAGACCTGCTTAAAAAACAGGCTTATAAAACTGCAACAAAAGCTTGAAGAAAACTGTACCCTACAACAAAAGCTAAGGCAGCCCCCATGTGTACCTCAAATCAAACAGCAGTTGTGCATACCGCTTTGCAATAAAATACACCTTTAGTTGCCCGAGCATTCCTAAGCAGCATAGAGGCAGCATGGGCACGATGCAAAAATCTCAGCTCTAAACTAGAACATACGCTGAAATCGCTGAACTAAGAAGTTTAGTTTCGTTTTTTTCCCTTGCCTGGCAAACGTTGGTCGAGGGTTCCTGCTGCATTGACTAAATGAGATATGTACAACCCCAGTAAGCTTTGTCGGCAGCCTTCAATCCAAATCACTTTACAACCTGCCTAGGTTGTCATAAGGGGACAGTGGAAAGTCAATATTTCTGGCTTTAATGTACTCATACAGGCATTCACTACAGGTGTTTACTTTGCAAGCACAAATGCTGTTTATCACATTAAAGCCAGCCATGCCTGCTTTGCAAAGCTGGGGAAAGAAGTAGCAAAAAAGGTACGCTTTCTGTAGTGAAAGCCTTTAGGAGATAAATAACTGAATGTGACTAACAGTGTGATGTCTCATTGCACTTTTCAGATTTAAAATGGTCCTTCATGTACGCCAATGGAAGGAGTTCCTGGAAGGCCGAATGACATGTCAAACAGTCAATAACACGATGTGGAGAGTAATACTGCATTGGGTGGAGCCAAAGTCTACTCTGTATATTCTAAAGAACTAGTAACACGAGCTAACAAACACCTAAGAAACATAAAAGTGTAGAATCACAGTTGGGGTCCGAGGCAGAAGGAAAATCGCATGTTTTTGGGGTGAAATATGCAGGCCGACTTATGGATGGGCTTTACGCACATTGCAGTCGGAGAGCTCTCAGGACAGTGGCAAACAAAGCTTCAATGGTCCAAGTAAAGAAGAGAGTAGGCTCTTACACCTGAAGCAGACAACCAATTTTATCTAGAAAAGCGGGGCTTAAATTGGTGCCACAACCATAGGCAAACTATGTTTTAAAAATACCACTACGCTGCAATGTGTCATTCTGGCACTTGTCGTTGCAGTCTCCCACCATTAATTTTTCACCTCCTCTAAGTGTCTTGAATGATAAATGAGTTTAAAGAGCCCTCTTGTGTTCTTCCAAACCTTTTGGAGGTCTCATTTACCTATTGTGTATCCTAACAAGTGGAGTAAATTTAGGTCTATTTCACTTCTGTCTGCTGTAGCCAAAATTTTAGAGAAGGTGGTTAACCGTCAACTCTACCAGTATTTGAAATTTAACCACCACCTTCACGATACACTATCAGGCTTTCGTGACGGTTATAGCACAGAAACCACTCTCTGGAAGTGTCCGAATTTATTAGACAACCTCGATCAGAATGCCAGGGCTATGGTCGTGTTTCTGCATTTGTCTTTGGCATTCAACACTGTCTCGCATTCAATCCACCATAACAGGTTGTGGTCTGTTCGAATCCAGAGCCAGGCATGGCTTAAAATCTACTTGGAAGGCAGGTCTCAGGTGGTTTTCCTTACTCCATTTACATCCACTTTCAAACCTCTTGACTGTGGGGTGCCCCAGGGCTCAGCCCTGGGTCCTACCCTTTTCAATGGGCGACAGCCCTCGCCAGCATGGTAAAAGCCTGGGGCAAACATGTAATCTCTTATGCCGACGATACCCAGCTGATGCAGGCCTTCCAGAAGAATGAGATGGAGGCTCTTCATGCTTTCAAGCAGTGGTCTGGGGCTGGATGCCTGATAAGTGCCTTAAGCTAGATTCGGGGGGAAATAAAATTGGGCACCAGCCTCCACCCAGACTCTCACAAATGGTGCCCACCAGAACTGGTCCCACCTCCTCTACCCTTCTCGTGTTTAAGATACCTTGGATTCAAATTCAATTCTAATCTGTCATTTGAGGCACAGATTGAAGAGGTCTAGACCAGTTACTTTTTTACTCTAAAATCTCAGCACAAATCTTCATCTAGTCCCAGAAACCAATCGGAAGACGGTGGTTCATGCCTTGGTGGGGGAGACCAGCAAGCACTTACCTGCAAGACGCCCCCACCGCCAGGAGTCAATCTAAGGCAGACAGGAAGCCTTCAAGCACGCCGCCACCGCCAAGAGTCAAAGAACACCAGACTCCACGCGCCGCCGCTCCGGGACTACAATTCCCGGCAGCCTACGCGGCGGCGCGCGTTCTGACGACGCGAGGGCGCCAGGAGGCGCACTTAAGCGGCGCAGTCACCCGCTTCGCGGGACGCCCGGAGCGAAGCCCGGGCAAAGGGCGGGCCCTCTACGGCCCTCATCGGCAGGAAGAGGCAGGAGCAGGGCCAAGAACGCTGCCCAACTTCACTCAAGTAAGTGCTGTCACCCTTTTATCCTGTAGTCGTCTGGATCATCATATTGACTTTCATCCCAAGGACTACCATCGTTGACACTAACATGTCTAAAGCTAAAGCATCTTCTGCTCCACTCAACACAATAGACAATTACATGGTACAGAAAGTTGCCAAAATTAATCAGGACAGGAGATCATCTTTGGGTCTTAGCTATTCGCCGGACTTGCTCATTGATAATACGCCCCTACCACTTTCAGTTCTTGACATTAGTAATGAGGTTTTCCAAACCCCTGATAATAACCCACTGACCCAATTATTAGTTGTAATTAATGAACCAGCTCCAGAATGTACAACTGATGTTGAAAGTAACACCTTAGAAGAGGAAATCCCTACACCGGTTCCAGCCCCTAGAGTAACAAAGGGTAGGGGTAAAAACATACCAAAAAGGGGTGGACTTCGATCAGGTAAAAAATGCCTCGAGGCCTCGTCTGAGGAGAAAAATGGTGATGACATTGGGAACAATGGGGGAGGTGGAACCCATCTAGATGAAGATCAATTCAAAAAGCTACTGAATGCCATAGATAATAAAATTAAAACTATTACTAAACCACTCTTAAGTAAAATTGATCTCCTCACTGCAGAGGTCACCAGATTGGGATCACTCTTGCAAAAAGCTATAGTAGAAACACCAAAGTCTGTCCCAATAAACTTGGCTATGGCAGATCCGAAAAATACTAAAGCCGTAGTTTGCCCAGATATTGCCGCAAATACTTCCCAAAATACTACGTCCAGGCTTGGACAAGGGAGAGAGAGGATGGGAATTCTAAACCCAGCTCCCATGGTTGAGGATTCTGCAAGGCCCGCCACTAGAAGTACAAATGAGATAGAGAATATAGATAAAGGGCCTGTAGAACTAATAGTGGAAGCTTCCCCATTAATATTGGTTTTAGCAAATGTTCCTCAATTAGAACCAGGACAAGAGGAGAATATCCCTTCTTTGATAAACAAATCACTTCATTGGTTATCAAAGAATATGGCTTTCAAACCAGGAGGCAGGGACCAGCTGGCACAGGAAGTAGTAAAAGCTAGAAGGGTTGAATGGATCGGGGGTGGCATTAAAACATTTAGGGGGGGATTGCGTGGTGTTGCACCTCTCAGATCCTGAAGTCCTACCAAACATACTAGCTAATATATACCCCCCCCAGCGTAGATCTACAGAAATAGTGCCATTAACGCTGGATTTCTTTTATACAAAAAAGGGAAATAACATAAATCCAACATTGTTAAAAACTAAATGGAACCCTGTAATAAGAAAAGCCAAATACCCGGCAAACAAAAATAATTGGGGAATTGCGATAGAAAATAGGTTTTCTGCCATATCAGGATTAAGCCAATGTGACTGACTGGAAAATCCGATGGATGTAGGGCAACCAAAGACTACAGAGATCAAGCACGGGAATCTTAGTATTCCCATAACAAAAGAAACAGATTGTGGTGAGACTAGGATACTTGAACTTAGAGACTATACTTTTAAACCAGTAGAGAACAGCTCATTAGCTGCTCAATCTGGTATTAAACTAGTTGAAGTAAGGTCTCCACTTGGTGCGCCTTCCCCTAACCTGACTATTCCCTTAAACAAGAGGAATATGGAAAGGGAAAGTCCCATCAAAATCATCTCTTGGAATATCGCGGGTATCCAACATAAAATAGAGACCCCGGAATGGTGTGACTTTATAGATTCTTATGACATTGTGCTGCTACAAGAGACATGGTCAGTGTCACCAGTCTTTCGCTTGGGCTTTTTAAACTTTTATGTGTCCGCGAAGAAGAACATAAAGGGACGCCCTTCAGGGGGTCTAACTATCTGGATACGGCAAGCTCTGCAATGCACCATCAAGCAGAACCATATCTCTAATAGCGACCTACTTTCTATACTGCTCACTTGTAACGATGGTTGCAAGCTGGCAATATACAACATCTACGCTAGGGGAACCCAAGGGGGTATATCCTCAGACATAGTAGGAGCTTTAGATGTTGATTTAGAGATAATATCTACCCAGTACATTATCTTGGTGGGAGGAGACCTAAACACAACATTTGAACCCTTAGGTTGTGAGGATAATGATCTGACATATGAAGAAGACACCAAATGGGGAATTCCTCAGTTAGACATTCTAGTGGTTAAAAAATGGACAGAAGTAGCTATTCAGGTTAAAAGCTTATGCCTATCCAGAGGATTGAGGGCAGCCAACGGCCGCACTCCTTCTGATATACAGGGTAGGCATACCTTTGATAACCTAAGATCAAGCAGTAGGATTGATTATATTCTGATAGATGTTAGAGCCTGGAGTAAAGTGATCGACATGCAGGTCATACCTAGGTTGGAGAGCGATCACAACCCCTTGTCTTTATTATTCAACCTAGAACAAAAAATATTGACAGAAAATTCAGCTAGGAATGACTTCAGATGTTGTTCCATCAAATAATCTTCGTCATGTTAGATGGGCAACTTTAGTAGCTAATGCAGAGGATAGGCAGGTCCTTGAGGTGCTAGTTATTGATGAAGTTGCCAGACTACTGGTTTTAATGAATGATGAAAATTTTAAAGAGATGATTGAAGAGTCACAGCCAAAGTTCTTTGCTAGTATTCAGAAGCTATTCTTGAAATCAAGCAAGAAGAAGAAGGGTCATGGACCACCCATTAAGAAGGGTTGGTACGATCAATCATGTAGAATAGCAAGACATAATCTTAGTATCGCTTTAAGGTCTAAAACGGGAGTTTTAAAAGCCAGGGATGAATATAGAAAAACCCAGATAAAGGCAAAAAAGCAATGGGATGAGAATCTTTGGCTAGATCTAAAGAAGGCATGTGTCGATAAACACCAGAAAGAGTTTTGGGCCATATTAAAGTGGGGCTCAGGGGGTATAGCTGAATGCCCAAAAAATCATGTTCCTAAGGAATCCTGGGTCGACTTTTTTAAACCCCAATATGCTGACAACTCAGACCTTCAGGTAGTTCCCCTTCCAGAAAGGGTATTTTTTGTTAATTAATTATTCACATTAAAAGATGTACACGAGGCAATGGATGGAGTGACCAGAGGCAGGGCACCAGGCATTGATGGCATACCAGCAGATGTTTTTCTATTAGACAGAGATAGCTGGTGTAAATACTTTGTATGGTTTGGAAATGCTATCGCTCAGGGGGCAAAGATACCAGCAACATGGAAAGGAGCAGAAATAATCCCAGTTTACAAAAAAGGGGATAAGGCTCTAGCAAGCAACTACAGGCCAATCAGCCTTATTGATTGTGCCCAAAAATTGATGGGCAGGCTGGTTCAAAACAAGCTACAAGCCTGGATAGTTGACAATGACATCCTTTCGCCTTATTAAGCGGGATTTCGCCCTTTAACCAGCTCTGTTGACCAGGTGTTCCATTTCTTAACTATATACTGGAAAAATGTTACCCTGCTAAATGGTCCTCTGTTCGCTGTCTTCGTTGACCTTAAGTCCGCGTTTGATTTAGTTCCCCGACAAAAACTTTGGGAAGTTTTAAGGGATTTAGGAATAAGTCCGGAATTACTAACTTTGCTTGTAAGACTCCACGAGAACAATTATGCCCGGATTAGGTGGGGAGCCCAGGGAGAGGTCACGGAAACCTTCCCTGTTGAGAGAGGTGTAAGACAGGGTTGTGTCTTGGCCCCCACGTTATTCTCCCTCTACATAAATGGCATTGTGGATTTTCTGAAGCAAGTTCCGACGGATGCTCCATTACTAGACGGGAAGCGAGTTCCAGTACTAATGTTCGCAGATGACACCTTAATGGTCTCGCGGACCCCTAGTGGTCTACAAAAGACAATAAACGCTTTTGGCGAATTCTGCCGGATCCGGGGCTTAGAAATAAATACATCAAAGACAAAATTCATGAATCTGAATCCCTCCAAGAAATTCAAGGGGAAAATGGTTTACAACGGGGCTTTCTTGGAAGAAGTGGATGCCTTCACCTATCTAGGCATCTCCTTGAATGCTAGTATGAATTGGAGATCCCACATGGACTTTGTATTGTTAAAATTTAACCAGCTGGCAGGGGCAATAGCCAAAAAGTATAAATCTTCATTCACAAAACCAATACAGCCAACAATGGAGATCTATGGCATTAAAGTGCTGGGTGCATGCCTTTATGGTTCAGAACTTTGGGGTTTCACCAATTTGAACGCTTTAACAGTGGCAGAAAATAAATTCCTGCGGGGCCTAACCGGTGTTCCACAGAGCACCCCCTCCACTCCTCTCCTTTACGACCTGGGGAGGAAAAGGATTGAGGACATGATCAGACTGCGTCCCCTCCTATATTGGAGACGTATAAAAACTACCCCGGAGTTGAGACATTAAGCTGCTGCCTTACTGGACGTTGACAACTCTGATATCTTCCATAAAGTAGTTTGGCTAAAAGAAGTGAGGAAATTACTCCAAAAGTTGCACCTTGAACACTTGTGGTCCGTAACAGACCCAGATGACTTTCCCTCAAAGACTACATTAAAAAAGTTATACTGGGACATGATAAATAATGCTGCACTGACCTCTAGCCAATCTCCTGCCTTGACATCCCAGTTCCTAGAGATAAAAACCTTCCCAATGTTTGAACAGTATTGGGATTTGATCTCCAAGCCTTTAGATAGGAAATTGTTTTTCCAGTTCAGAGTTGGCACCTTGCCCCTAAATGCTTTTACTGTTAAATGGTCCCCAGATAATGTAAACACATGCTCCCATTGTAAATCCCATGTAGAAGATATTTTGCATTTTTTATTTGTATGTCCATTATATGTTGCCCCAAGGAATAGATGGTTGAAACCGGCATGCCGAAACTTGGGCACAAGGAGATGTATGGAGGCTTTTAGGGTCCTGAAATCAAACTGTGCCCCCCAACTTGCAATTGCTTTGGCTAAATTCCTGGGATGGGCCTGGATAATACGCACACGCACTTTAAAACTCCTATGAACTACATGAGCTTCCTTTGGTCTGTGATGATACTCTTTTTAATAAAACGTGTACATTTTAAAATTTTTATTCGCCAACAAAGTACAAATGTATGGTATTTAATACGTTTTTATCATTAGATTAGTATTTATTCTGTTTAGTTTAGGGATGCAAGCTTTTATGACAATGTTGTCGAATAAAGTATTTAAACTTGACTTGCCTTGGTGACATCCAAGCTGGATTATGCGAACAGTCGGTACCTGGGCTTGCCTTCTTACCTGCTGCATTGCCTGCAGATCATACAAAAAGCTGCAGCACGTCTAATTCTGAAGGTGCCAGCTCGCCTATCAGTTTCCGCCTCCCTTACCCAATTTCACTGGCTGCCTATCAGTATCATTTCATCTTAGAGGTCCTATGTATTTGAGAAGACAAAGTGTTTTCTCAAGAGTAGAGCCCTGCATTCCAATGCTATGATGCCATTACAAGTTCCAAGAGTGTGCAGGGAGAGAAGGGTTGGCAGATCTTTCATTTACCTGACTTCTTAACTCTGGGATGCCCTTCCATCTGCACGCCGCGCCATTTCCTCTGAATCAATCTTTCGTACACAACTTCCTCTTTGCAGCTGGGCAATGAGGTTTTGATTCTCCAATGGTTGGGTTACTCTTGTTTTCTGCTGCAAGCACCAGGAGTCTTTCTACGGATCAGCTGCACGTTTTAAATTTTGGTTCTTGTTCGAGGTGCGACCAAAGAACCACATATCAAAAATGTATTGGAGGACCATACTTCCTAGATCTAAGATTAGTGTGGTTTATGTGTAAACTGGCATGGCAAACCGTCAGATGGCTCAAGGTTACATGGGTGACTTATATTTCAGCCAATCCTGTTTTTGTGATCCAATCCTACCTATCAAGTTGAGTTGATGCTAAAAAGCTAAAGCATACTCTGACATAAGCTGCAAGGAGGCACTTTCTGTGAACCATATGAAAGATAAAAACTTAATTGGGAAAGAAGCAGTAATCAGGGCCTTCTCGAAAAGGGTCTGTCTATCGTACTACATAACAATGGCTCGTCACTGCAACACACAAGGACTACATACAAACTTGCAAAGTCTGGCAAAAGAAGACGTCCAAGCTGACCCGCCTGATAAGCAAGGAAATCCTTTAAAGAGCAGAAGGGGTCTGGCTTATCAAGTGGTGTCTTCTTTGACACCAAGATGGTGGTGGATATATCTTATGCATTTTTCACTTCCCTTGTTAGGACCGTGAAAAAGGAGGCACATGTTGAGAGCCCCAAGACGGTTTCATACATATGAAGGAGAACATTTCTCATCTTTAGACTAACCATATCCTGAAGTAATAGAGCACCTACTTGAAGCTCTTACGAAGAAAGTGAGAAAGCAATTTCACGACTTTGAGGAGGAATTTTAACTTCATACTGACAAAACTGCATTTTGAATTCCAAACCAGTAATAGTTTCATATCTACCTCGAAGAAAGCAAATGGGTCGTCTTCGTCACACCATGACTGGAGAATGAAACTAGGGTGAAATATGTAACAAACCGCAAACATTAATGGCAAACATAAGGAAGGTAGAGTGAGGTTCATGTTTCAAAGTGGGGTGTCACATACAAACTAAAACACTTGAAATTAAGTTACACAAAGAATGACTAAGGCGCCCCATTTCTGAATTTCAAAGAGCAAATATAATTTGCACAAGGAGAACCCGACCTGGAAAGATATGATCGACAAAATCATACCAGATAAAAAGCGAAAGAACCTAGGACCCAGAGGTATCTGAAGACCGCAAACAACTTATAATTCTTTCACTATAATATGCCAATATAGTCAATATACTTTTTATAAGAGTAGCTTGGAATCAACATAAACCTTACGAGATGCCATGTACTATCCATTTATGATTTCTTTAGGAAACTAATATTTTTCAAGTATTCTAATTCCCAACATATTAGAAACTTCCTTTAATTTGTAGCCTACATTGGGGTTACATGTATAATTCAAAATAAAAGTTTGAACCGGTTGCATCAAGTGCTCTGATCAAATTGCAGTAGAGATGGCATTATTGGTGCCAGGGTGGGGATACCATTAGCACAGATTTAGGGAACTAAACAAAGAACTTCATTGCATCAGAAGCACGCAAGTCAATACATGAAATGCTGTATAGGATAGCAACTACAACAAAGGGAGCCACTCCGCTACATCAAAGGAGATAGGATTTCAAGTAATATTCACTAAAAATAGTACACCTACAGCCCTCAGGGCCCTTATAAATTCAAAAGAATTTATCCGCTAAAAAAATCATGCTGGGGATTACAAACGTCTTTCTATCATTTTGTATAAAAACATAAAAATAAAAAAAAGAATAGTTTCAGTACCCCAACTACTGATTCACTTATTTAAAAAAAAAATCTTTTTGATCACATTATACTGTTACCTCTATTGAAAGAACATTCCCCCATGGGTGGTGAAATCTCACCATCGTTTCCCCTGCTTCTATGTATGCATTACATCAACCCAAACAGTCTGGTTGGATCTGACCTCGCGGACAATAGACATTGTCCTATTCGTAGGTATGCTATCCCGTCCACTATACTCTTCAAGAAAGAGGTGAAGGCCATCCTTATGGCTAAATACACCTGAACACTATTGATACTGGAACAATGACAGAATTTGGCTCCCTCATTATCAGCTGTCTGAATACTTACCTTTGTACACTAGGACTTGAGTGCCTCAATAACCTGCAATGCACCCACTACTGACTACTGCTCTGCCTTCAACATTGTGTTTATTCACCCTCTGGGGTGCTATAATCTTATCCGTTTAGACATTGTACTGTTTCCATATTATTGTTTCTTGATTGTTATTACTCTGTATACTCTTGTATGATTGATACCCTATTTTTGCAACTCACTGTCTACGGAATCTCATATTGATTTAAGAGTCTTGTTTATCCTACCTACAGTTTCTGTAAAGCGCTCTGATATCTGCAAAGATCTTGTTCGCGCTATATAAAACTTAAAATAAATAAATAAATAAATCAAAGACCAGAAGAAATTTCCAACGGATGACATGACAAGAACTTTAAGTGTTGTATTAAATAAGGAAACGAAAAACAGAGGGAGCCCTTCAGTGAGGTAAGGACCAACAGACCATTTGGGTGGATGTATGACACAAAGCAGGGAAACCAAAGAGGTGTCGCCACAGGGGGTTCTCTCAATATAGGTGTTTTTTTGTGGTTTTGCCCATAATAGAGCGGCTCGAGCACTAGATAAGAACCTGAATGGATGCATTAAGTTAAACTAGGCCCAGGAGTATGTATACAAGTGCATGAAAATGAGCACACTAAACCCATGAGACAGATGGTAACTGTATAGTACAGTCCGTTACATTAAGAATGACCATCGTGATGGCAGTATAAGCTAACAAAGGAATAGCTCATCAGAGATTGAGGTTCGTGAATAAGTATAGGAATATGGTCATATCAAGATTTATTAAAAGAGATTACTTATGCTGTTCTGTCTTTCAGTGCAGGAGATTCATGACATTGAAAATAGTGAGGTTGTAATGTTTCTTCTTTATAATCGGAGTCAATGTAATGCGACATAAGTGACTTGGGATTTTGTTGCATTCAAATGAATATTTGAAAACAAAATTATAGAAAGACGCATTTGTAAGTGCGAACGAGGCAAAAGAGAGAAAGAACTTTGAATTTCAAGGGTCCTGAAGGGCATAAAGGGAACGCTTTTTGGTAAATGCTATATTGGATGTCAGCATGTAGATGCCCAACACTCGGGTAAAGCTTAAAGTAATTTTAAATCTTCGAGATGAAGCCTTGAAATACTGGTCACACAAAAAAATGTTTCAAGTTAAAAGACAACAGGATAAAGACGACATCACTGATTTTCAATAAAGTTACCTTTTAAAGGCTACCTGGATATAACTTGGGGCAAAAAATAAAATAAATCTGCTTTGATGAAATGAAGGCTACCAAGGCCAACCACACAGTGAGAGCATTTGTACATATTACTACAGAGAGTTTAACAACTTTCAGTGGGGACTTGAACAACAGAAGACGGAGCTAAGCAAACCTGGAAGAAATTGCTTTTGGTAGGTTTGCGTAAAATGAAGCAGGTACCAGACCAAATAAATTCCACAATTGAAGCAAACTTGTATTATACTTGGAAACCTGATAAACGTCTTAAGAACACTCCTACAATAAACCAATACTATTTAATCTCAATGCAGAGAAAAAAATAGGCTGGTGAGGTAACATTAGGATTGTCAAATACATAGCTATCAAGTTGGCTCAGCAAGGAAACAGCCACCTCCAAATACAATGATCTGTAAATAATACATCAATGAATCCAAGCAAGGTCTTCACAGCCTAGAATTCTCCTAAGCTTGGTAAACTGAAAACTACTAAATTAGGCGACAGCAAGAATGGACAGTACTTATATTGCAATATAAAAAAGGTACTACTGCTAAACCCATCAATGATGGAATCAAACTAGTTAGGTTAGGATGACCAATAAACAACAATGTTAAGATGAGCCCAGCAAATGATTTGGGTGTCTAAGCGGATTTTAAATGCTACTGTGGGTGGGTATCACCTGACTGTCTACTGGCTTTCAACTGCTCACATTTTCATTGACAAACAGTGAAAAAATAAACAGATCGGTATTATAGAAAATGTATTTCAAATATTTAATACAAGTAAAAAAGGCACTACTAGGTTGAAAATATCTATCATAATGGTAGAGCTGGAGTTTTTCACAGCATTGTGATTCTCACTTGATGACAAAATCATGCCACATACCTCCACCACAATGATTAGTCATCACTACTGCATATACCTCAAAGGTTTGAGGGGACGTTAGACTAATGTAAAACTACTGCGCTATTAATAACACTACTCTGGGTGGCAGCGCCCAGTAGCGTACCTCTCAAAAAGAAAGAGCCACCCAGCTTCACAGAATATAAGGAAGAATTACACAAAATAAACAGTTAAAATGATTTCCTTGAAACTAGTTCTAAAATGGCTTGTATGCAGAGCCTACACGTTGCTGCAAGCCAAGCTGATAGGGCTTTTACCACAGCAGAGTCAGTACATGTTATTAAATTTGAATTAACTTCTGAGGCACAATAACTCCGATGATACTCAGCACAAAATGTGCTGAGAAATGTAAAACTTTCCTCGAGTAACAAATCTGATTAGAATACAGGAACTAGAAATCCCAGAATTAACACAGCAGCATGAAAGTTCCAAAGGTATAGTCAAGGAAATTTTTAAAACTTTCTGAAATAGGCTGCAGGAATAGGTACTTTAGTTGGCATCTACATTCTAAGTCAAATCTTACACAATATCATAATAGATTATTAAAAAACGCCCGTTTGGGATAAGTTGGTCTTAGGGCAATATTTCATAAAAAACAAAACTTAAAAAGGAGAATTTTAGTTATGGTGGTAATGTACTCTAAAGTTCTACGCATATAAAAACACATTTGAAAAATGTATTAGTCACTAATGAGAACACTACTTTTGACACGTGGCTGGAAACAGACTTTTAAGACGGGAGCAAAATTAATAATAGTATATGATATTTCACTACATAGAGCATCCACATCCTCGCCTTGGACAACAGTCCAGAAAGGGACAATTGGCTTTCAACCCCTGCTTTCCCCAGGCCTTGATCAAGGGGCAAGAAGGATATTCTTGCCAGCTATCTAATTACTCACACATTCCCCCTTAGGAGCCCGTCAATGGCCCCAGGCAATATAGAACACGAATGGCTCTAAGCAGTAATAAGAACCAGAGGTATTTGCGCAGTAATGAGTCCTTAGCCCCAATCGGTGAAGGGGTCACTTACAGGTACACACAAATGGCTTTAACTTTTCTTTGTTATGTCAACGCTAGTTTGAGGGCAGTGGGGCTTATTTGGGAATTTCAACACCACCTCGTGTGGCAAAAGCAATGTGTACCAACTTTTTAAAAATCATTTTCAATAGGAAACACTTCTTCACCCTCATTACTCCAAGAGAATGGGAGATTTTCTCCATGAGAAGCAAATTAGGGAATTTCTGAGGAGGCAGTCGTGATGCTGTGTGATTAAGTTAGGACTAGAAAAACTTTTCCCGTTAAAACTCAGCATCACCATTTGTTTGTGGTGGTCCAAAAGGTAAACACTAAAAATTAAGGAATTATACTTTCAAAGTCAGAAAAGCAAATCTGTGATAAAAAAAATCTGCTCACCTTGATCGTCAGGTGTAGGCCCTGTAGGTTTTAGCCTAGGCATTTGTAATAGGTCTTTATAATACACCTGCTTCATTCAAGCAAGCACAATCGGTCAGACCTGCATATTTGATTTGTTTGGGTGTTATCCCTTTGATGATTGTACTGCAACTTACCTTCCTCTCCCTCAAATTGTAAAGCTCTCCAATATCCTTTGGGATCATGTTCGCGCTGTATAAAACTTTATAAATAAAATAAATAAATAAAATGTCTTATAGTTGTGCCTCATCTGATCTATTACTACTTGCTAGGCTGTTTCAGTCTGATGGCGAGCGCTTCTGATTTTGTACTCACTCCCGTTTGGAACAGATGGACTACTCAATGTATCGCCTCCACTTGACTGATGTCCTCCTTTTTGAAGGAGCCTTTTATGTGGTTGATATCCCTAGACATTCTGAAATGAAAAATCAACGTTGAATGCTCAACTCTCAGCTTACTGCAATACCTACAAGATCACCTTCCTTTGTCTTTTTCAGTAAAACTACGTAGATGAGTTATGTACAATTTATTCAGTTTGATCTATTGCATTCAGCAGAAATGTTTGTATAGTTATTCTAACTACATGATCTGAGCTCCAGGACAATTGCACAGTGGCTCCTTCCGACTGCTGCCTAGTAGAGTTCTAAGATCAAATTTTGACATGGATGCCACAGCAAGATGACCATCTACTGATTACCAGGTTTATGGGAAACCAGGTCCAGATAAATACCTTGAGATGCCAGCAGATATCAAAGCACTTTGAGAACCACAAGACCCATACTTCCCATTAAATGTTTGTGTGGGTGCTTCAGGACCACTAATAGCCAACCACAGGGGATAGATATAGAGATGTGTTTATATGTATCTACAAGCCCAGCCAAAACAGAGGTCATTCTTGTTGCCGTCAGCTCTAAATAAGCCTTTTGTCTTAAATGGCTCCCCAACATGAACACCACCACTCATGAACTCACTTGCACGTCACACCTCCACAAAAAGCAGGACTCAAAGTTGTATGTGCGCATCATTTGATAGTACCTCTTGTTCGGAGTCCACCAAGTAAAATCAAGCTATAAACAACACAGAATCAACTATCTCCACATAGCAAAATTAAGCCTTGCCTTCCCAATAAAAAAACGATGGAACCACTATTCAGTCCCGACACATAGGGTGGTGAAGAGCACCCAAATGGAAACAAAGCAACTTTAAATGATGGACAACCACATCACTTTTACGAGGATGAACTACACAGACCACCTCTAGTGAGCTGGTCACCTTTGATCAAGAATCATCTCTAACTATGTGCCACTCTTTCGCTTTTCTGCAAGGTATGAACTATAAAAGTACCAATATACACTGTCATTAGAAATCCAAGGCAATTTATGCTGTTCTTTTTGTATCACAGTTGGATGATAGATACGTTGTTTTCTTCTAGATTAATTCACGGGCAGACCACCTCCACTCAAATCCCTTTCAGGCCTAATCAGTAAACACTGAAAATATAGCTCAGCCTTAATGTGCAAAATCAGTTTGTGTTAGGGAAGATACAGGTTGCAAAGATGAACCAGATAACAGAGGGTGTTCTCCTACAAGGAAAGTCCTAATTGCAGCTCAAGAGAACATCCAATGAGCTCCAAATAGCTGGGAACAGTCACACAGATCGCAACTTATGCTCAACATGATGCCTACAATGTTGAAGAGCATACTTTACTGAGGTTCACTGCCTTCCAACCTATGCTAATGGCGGACCTGAATACAATCCAAGAATCTGTTTTGACATCTTTAGAACAACCAGGGCACTCTAGCCGCTCTGACCGCAGCCACTACTTGGCCTTCAGTGAAAAAACACTGGGCTTAGTGTTGACAGAGTGACAGACTGCAACCAGGCCCCAGAGCCCTTGCCATAGGCTTCCAAAAGCACAGGGGTGAAGAAAAAAAAATGGCGTTGTCAAATATATTTACAGGGATGTAAAGAAAAATGATGGTCAAGGATGGAATGTGATGAGTCTAAGTAATAAAAGGCAGGGTGGTTACATATTCAAAATTCTGATGCTGGCAATGAAGTTTTTAGTGACTTTTGTTCACCGTACTACATCGTTCCGTGGTTGGATTGAAGTCACTCATTTATAAAGAGAAATACACTACAGCAAAGGCAGGTGGCAGATGTGGGATCACAGAGCACGCGACTGGGCGAAACCTGCAGCCTCCTCAGCCATCTACTCTTTTGAACATCCAGTTTTCAATATGCTTGCAGAGTAGACTAGCAGAGGTTTAGCAAGCACATGGAAGCATCAACACCCACCCCAAAGTGGCAAACCCTGGCCTGCTCCAATACTGGAGCGAGGCTTCGCACTGCGCGGCCATGCACAGTAGAGTTCCGCAACCTACACAAGGCATTGTGTTCTCATTCTGGATGTTGATCTGGCGTAGGAGGCGCCTCTCGTAATCCTGGTCCATGGCGAGACTGTGCGGCCGGGGGAGCGGGGAGAAGGATGTCAGCACACCTCAGGTTCTTCTAGGCATGAACACTGAGCCCCAATGTCAGTCAGCTATAACAGAAGAAATACATCAGATAAGAAGTACTGACTGAGCAGAACAATTCCTATAGAGAAAGTGTACAGCATGGAACACTTTTGGTGATTGGAACCAAAGTACTTCTTACCATATGCGTACAAGTGTGGACAATCCTTTGATGTTCCATGACCTGCTTTATTGGAAGGTACAGAGAGACTTCCAAACTAGTGCGGCAGATTTTTCTCTTAATACAACAGAACCAAGGTTAGCGTCACTGCTCACACAAAATCGAGAGCTGCCATACCAACACACATAAGTTTCTTCATTTAGCGGATCGTAAGTCTAGCACTTAAAATAAAACCTGTGTGAGAAAGTGCTGTTAGTCGAGTGTTAAACAAGTACCATTCTGTTTCTCCATGCTAAGAATGCAGAATCCGTGGTCAACAAAGTTGACAGAAGGGATCACTGCTGCAGCAGTAGACCAGTGACAGAGAACTCCAACAGGCACAGGTGCTGGCAACATTTAAAGACCCCACTCATACCTAAAAACAACACATGTTCAGCTGTACAAGGGTTGAGTGGGCTGCACTGTAAAATTTAGAGGCACCGGGAAAGATCCTTTAACCAGTACAAGGAAGACAAGCTCACTTACACAACAACACAAACTAACACGAAAAGACTTAACGAAGGCAATATGGATTTGGAAATGTACACTCCGATTAAACTCCAGGGCAGTGACTATTCAACCTTATTTTCTATTGCTGTGCGATCCACTTCCGTTTATTGACTATATTAAATTTACTAACAATCCTTGTACATTTCTAAATTCTTAAATATATTTGAATTAGGCAATGTGAGGTGGTGAAAGTGCACATAAATGCGATTAGAAAAAAAAATGTGGTGGGGGGGTTCCAATCTTCCGATCTGGGATGACATGAGAGAGGTCCCACTGACATATCAGGGGCCAATCCTAATGCATCCGGTTATTGCTAGGAAAGCCTGTACAGAGTATACCTTGAGGCGCCCAAGCGACAAGCACTGCGAGTGATTCATTTCTAATTAATGAACGCTGTCCCAGTGCTCTGTTACAGGGGAAAGCTAGGATAATGGTAACAGAGGTTGCATCCCAAACTGCTACAGGATGTCAGAACAATACTTGAAGTGTGTTAGACAGAGAAAAGGCAGTGTTCATGCCATTGGGGAGGAACACAAGACAGTCGTGCTACCTAAGCTGTGAGCTAGAAGTGGGTTGACATCGACACTGTCACAAATGCCACCTCTGCATAAGTCACAGTTACAATCTAGAGGACACCTATGCTCCAAGGCCTGGTTCCACTTCTTTAAACATATAAGACCCCACCTGAACCTTCAGTGTGACGCTTTCTTGCAAGTTTGTTTGCACAGGCCCTTGCACAAAGCAGGACACGCTCGACGTACCTCCGCTCTTCCCCAGGCAACGGAGAAGGGCCAGTGTCAGAAGTAAAACACAGGGCCATCCTGCTCCACAACAAAGCAGCCTGGTTCCCATGCCGATTGGATGTCAAAGATTAACGCAGCATGCGACCCCTGCCAACCAATCACAACACGGTTACCAAACCAAACACCTGCAGTGGCTACGGTGTAATCTTTCAATCCAAAAATGCTCTCGGGGAATGCTGGTCTTGCACCTGTGAACTGCGCCCTCAGGGCAGCAGGGGGCGTGGCGGACACTGAAAGGCCAAGTTTACTATTCTAACTCCAGTCCTACAATATCTGGGGAGAGAGCAACTTTCCCTCAAATTCCAGGGGGCTTATTTACATTTCTAACTCCAGTCATGGAATATTTTGGGGAAAATTATGCATTCCCCAAGTATTTTTAGGACGGGTTGAAAAGTAGCAATTTTAGTGGCAAAAAGTGATGACAGGGAGCAGCTCATGGCAAAAACTAAGAATACTCACCAGGTCGATGGCGAGCTAGAAGTATCTCAGACTTCAGTTCCAATTAGCTCGTGTATAACTACTTTTAGGCCCGTTTGAGAATAAGCAGCTGTACTACTCTGAAGACAGCACTTTAAACACTCTTCATTCATGTGATGCTTTTGATGCAGACAATGCCTGCTCACCAACTTCTTAAAACGTATTTTCTAGTTTGTTCTTTCTCTACGTCTGCCTTCGTCTCTTCTCTTTCCATCACTACTTTTTCTTTTTTTCTGTACTTCCTTTCTTTCCTTAATTTGCCATTTGTTTTTCTCCCCCTTTAGCTCATGGCTACTGCTCGCCTACTAAACAGCACAAGCTGTCTGTAGGTGAAAAGACCTATTGTCAGCTCAAGTGACCCTAGAGCATACTACTACAAAAGTGCATGTGTTTTCCAGCTGTCTACCTTGTGGATTGTTCGACCTCGCCCGCGCTGAATTGGACCTCTATCCCACTCATTTGCTTATCCTCCTTCATGCGTTCGCCCTCATGTCCCGCTTTAATTCAGTAGTTTGCCTTTGCCTGTGATCTGTTCTGCGACGAAATACCCTTCCCAGGGTGATTTGTGCGCAATATAAATTAAATGAGCATACTATGTGCGTGTCCTATTTCCCCTCGCTGCCACCCCACCCCGCACAACTACTGCTTTGCTTTCTTGCTTGTGTGCCTCTCCCCCAGAGCTACATGCTGCTCTCTCCCTCGTTTGCTTTCCCCCATGCACACTCCGTGTTGCTTTCCCCCACCTCCATCCTCCGATTCTGCACCAACGCTGTGTGTGTGTTGATCCCACTTACAGTGATTAGTTCACCATCTTGGATTTGCTTGATTGTGAACAACAAACCAAGTTATGGGAATAAGCAACAAGGGAACCCTACCCACGGGGAGCCTGGGTATGAAATCTATTGAGGAAACAATGGCTCCTGTGGAATAGTAAGGAATATTTCTCATAGAATTATGCACAATGGCTATGCAAAGGGTTGGGGAGATGTCAGAAAGAAAGCTACCTGCACACATGTAAAGTTCAGTCAATTAGTGAAACTATTTATATAAAAATCAAGTAAATAACACAATACATACATGAGTGTTTAAGTAGACATATGCTGTACAATGGCTAAACATTAGACAATAGGGTATTGTGTCCCAGTGAAAGTACAATTACACCTAAGCTAAAAAGTTACATTTAAAGTGACATGTGCAAGGGTTCAATTTTAGAACATTTCGGTGACCATGGAAATTGTTATCATGTGATCCACAACACTTTATACAATCATAAATGCTGTGTTTTGGTTCGCCTTTTTAAACTGTTGACGGCCGTTCGACCCAGTTAGGATATTGGGTATCTTCAGGACCTGGCAGTGTTCGGAAACCTGAAGGAGGGCCTATAACCTGCCTGGAGCGAGACGCAGTGGCACCGTGAAAGTAGTGTAAATAAAGAAACTCACAGGGGACCCAGTCGGGTGACCTTGTGAGGGTAGTGGAAGACAGGCAAGCGAATCTGTAGAGCCGGCCCAGAAGCCTGGTACTGTGTAAATCACTGTATTGTCAGGAATACGAGGCACGTTGAGCGTGTGATGACGCTCCGTGTACGGGGGAGCGCAGGGTCATTCATGGGTGGTAATGATGACAAGAAAGCCGGTGGCTCTGTGTAGTCAATTAAGGCGGTATGCGCTGATTGGGCGCTGATCTATCCGCGAATGCTCCCCCGGTGCCGTTTACACAGAGAAGCGACCATCTCTCTGTTGGGTACGATGACTGTCATCGTACCCAACAGAGAGAAGGTCACTCCTATGTTTAAGCTGTCTTGTCATCATTACCACCCATAAATTACTCTGTGCTCCCCCGTACATGGAGCGCCATCACGCACTCAACGTGCCCCGTATTCCTGATAATACAGTGATTTACACAGTATTGAACTTCTGGGCTGGCTCTACCAATTCGCTTTCCTGTCTTCCACTACCCTCACAAGAGCACCCGCCTGGGTCCCCTGTGAGTGTCTTTATTTACACTACTTTGACAGTGCCACTGTGTCTCACACCAGGCAGGATAGGCCCTCCTTCAGGTGTCCTAACACAGCCAGGTCCTGAAGAGACCCAATATCCTAACTGGGTCAAAACGCCATCGAGAGTTTAAAAAGGCAAACCAAAACGCAGCATTTATAATTGTATAAAGTGTTGTGGATCACATGATTACAATTCCCAGGGTCGCCGAAATGTTCTAAAATTGAAACCTTGCACATATTGTCACTTTATATGTCACTTTTTAGCTTAGGTTCAATTGTACTTTCACTGGGACAACAGACAATATTATCTAATGTTTAGCCATTGTATAGCATATTTGTCTTAAACACGCATGTATGTATTGTTATTTACTTGATATCTATATAAATAATTTCACCAATTGACTGAACTTTACATGTGTGCAGGTAGCTTTCTTTCTGACATCTCCCCAACCCTTTGCATAGCCATTGTGCATAATTGTATCAGAAATATTCCTTACCATTCCACAGGAGCCATTGTTTCCTCAATAACAAACCACGTTAGGAAGAAAGTTGAAGTGTTTCCGGTCTCAACTCTCAAATTTAGAATAACGCCATCCTGTGTATTCCATGTCAATGAGACATTTATCTCTTAGCAGCAATTCATAAACAACAGCAAAAGGGCCGTAAATTATGTTGGGAACCCCATAGGTAAGCCTTTCGAGAATAATACCATGTACCTATAATGCTATACTGGAGCAGGACTTTACTCCACGGACGGTGTTTAGATTACCTGCCTTTATATATTATCTAAAACCTGTATTAGGCAGTGGCTCCCAGTGGTTTTTAATAATCAGAACTTACTCCAACTACAGGAAAGTTTGGAAACACCTGTAGTACACTATGTTAAGGAGGTTATACCTGGAGCTTTTGTTTGCATATTGTGATCCAAATAAATACTGGACCAGATTTATGCGACTCAGTCTGTACACTGGAAAAAATATAATTTGCTCTGTGTTTTATTTGTAATCCATTAATGCGAAGCCACAGATGGCAAAAGCGGTTTAAAAAAGAAAAATCAATACATAGCTTAAAGTGCTGTCCAATAAAAAGTCATATGTGGGAACAGAGGGGCATATTATCAAGGGGGTTTATCTCCGCTTTTTTGGCTTTAAAAGCCAAGAAAGCGGAGATAAAATTATCTCCCTATTACCTAGCTGTCGCTAACACCAGTTAGCGACAGCTAGTAGGAGATAGCGACCACCTTGGGCCCCACTTTGCATGTCAGTGATATTTATCACTAATGACATGCAAAGTGGGCGTGCCAAGATGTTAGCGACTGGAAACAGTCGCTAACATCGCTATCTCCTATTACCAATTTTTGGAGGTATTCGCTCTAAACGCGAATATCTCCAAAAGCTAACACCTGCCCCTGAGCAGTTCTTAGCCATGTTATCCAATGGGAGGTGGATAACATGGCTAAGAGCATTAGCTCTGTAATGCATGAATATCGCTGACTTTTCAGCGATATCCATGCATTGCAGCCGATTTTTATCGCATTTGCGATAAACCTTGGTAATACCAAGGTTTATGTGCGATAAAAATCGCCGCAGCTTAGCGGTAAATTTTTGTCTCTAACCAAGCAATAGCGATAATTATCGCTATTGCTTGGTAATATGCCCCAGAGTTTGTAGACCTAACACACGTCAGACCATGAACACATGTAGGCCCACAATTTTCTGAAGCAGATATCTTTGATATGCAGATTTATAGCAGTTTCTGATTTTCCTTTTCAGCCAGATTGGAAAAGGGCCATGGACATATCCACCCAACCCCCTAGTCACCAATGTCCACAATTCTTCACTCAGCAGCAAGGGGCCTACGCTGAAACGTCGCCCCACTTAAAACGCCCCCAAAGCCCTAGAGATGAAAAATAAAATGGTAGTTCATAACCATTTATTTTCCATCTCCCTCCCTGAGCTGAGCGTCAGGATGGGGGTGGGGCCACTGCAGACTGACAGCAGCAGGAAGGAGGTTGGGCTATCTAAAGCAATGTTTAAAGTGTGGTGGCAGTCTTGTGACGGCC
This sequence comes from Lissotriton vulgaris, assembly GCF_964263255.1. Lineage (NCBI taxonomy): Eukaryota > Metazoa > Chordata > Amphibia > Caudata > Salamandridae > Lissotriton > Lissotriton vulgaris. Next base: position 63,763,742 of record NC_141700.1, read on the forward strand.
AGCCACACATGCACACTTTAAGCCTCTCAACCCAGCTGTCTTTGGGCAGCTGAGTTAAGAGTCAGTCCAGTGCGCTGTGGAGCGCAGAGTAAGGCTGCACCCTCCAAATCAGGGAACTGCTCACATTCTGCATGTGAGCAGCACCAGGATTGGGCAAGGGAGTTCCAGCATTCGGTTCCAGTTCCAGCAAAGAAGAGGTCCGGAGTGAGGACGTCAAGTTAGATAAGTTTTATTTTTATAATATTTTGTGCGCCCCCTCCCTTCCAGCAGATGGCAGCCGCCACCGCATTAGCTGTACTTTAAACCAGTTTATCCTAGTTGACAAACATACTTTTCCGTCTCCAACTTCTTTCTATTAGCCAAAAAGAGCCCTGAATCTACCTCAGTTAGGCTTGGCTCCCTGTAAAAGGGCAATATTCAACAGTACTCTCTATGACTTATACATTTGAAAGGTTCTATATGTTGTAGCTTGCTGAAACTCACACTTTCCCAACTACATGCATGCAGTGTTCTTGAAGCATTCTGAAAAAACAACTAGATCCCTTGGTCACCAGCAATAGGTAAATGATGGCCTAGAAACCGTGAATTGGGTACGTTTCACCTTAGCCTAGAATGAGGCAACTGCAGTCACTCTGCCTGAATACTCCTCAACAAGAAGTTGGGACTGTCCATAGACCTCGTTAATCCCAGAGGGGGATTGAGAATTTCAATTCAACGAGATCTACATCCCCACTTCGTGACCCATGAATCATAAACTGGATGTTAAAAGAGCTCCGAGATTTTATTTGCGGATCATTAAGGAGTCATGAAGTCTCCTTTGGTCTGACATTGTATTGTTTGAAAAGGTAATAATGCAAACATAGTTGCTAGATTCATTCTACCCCAAGCTGCAGCTACACTCCTGTTCATTGTAATAGCAGAGCATACATTATCACCTTCCAAGGTAATTTTGATTCAGTGTTTGAATACAAACATAAGTTTCCATACTCTTGGCTCTGGAACCCTGTTTGAAGGGGCGAGGGGGGCTTTTGGATAGCTGACGGCTGAAATATGCAAGGGATCCACAGGCTTACGACCATAGACTAGGTCACTCGGACTTGCACTGAAAAAGGAGGGGCAAGCTAAGAGCAGCAGGCTGACACATTTTGGAATCACTTGAACAAGCATCTGAGGGTTTCAGAAAGCAAAGCCGGGATGAATCGTAATAATCTAGATCGCAGAAAATTACTTGCGACTTAATGACCATTATTCAGTCAATGGCAAGTAGTGGTCCTTATCTGTGCAAGAATCATTGCCTGTATCTAGATTGTAATGGCACTGTTTAACCCAGCTATATGTGGAAGGTTCACCAACTACAGTAAGATCTATTGGCTATGGTGACAAATCAAGAAAACCTGAGCCCTTCTTCAGTCTGCAAAATTCCAAGCTTGGAGCCACTGCAATTTCAATACGGAGAATCAGCTGGAATCCCATCTTAGGAGCGTTAAACTGTGGTGGTCTAAAGGAAACCAAAGTTAAATGCCCAAAAATCCGAGCCTTGGGATGGTAACTGTATTTAAAGCATTCACATTACTCTTTGCTGTCATGCTCTGAGAGTCTGTTTTGAGGGGGTACAGAGTCAGCCACGTTTAGTTGGGTCAGCAGCTCAGAGAAAGGAGGTTCTTCTGCCCCTTTACAGGATTATATATCTAATCAAGGTCTGAATGGACATGCAGTGGCTGAACAGAATCCTGATATACTGACTTAATTTGATGGGCAAGTGTATATAAGCAGTTTCATGCTTGGGTAGCCATTTACTGTGAAGTTTAAATTTACAGGGCGCCCATATGTCTTGTGTAATAGGGTAGTCTTACTGAGCCTCTCTTCACACCTTGACGACCATCATCTGAAATTCAGGCAACTTACTAAAGTGTGGCAACAGTTTTGTTTAACAAAGCTCACAAAACTCAATGACATCCCAGCTTGGCAGATGCACTGAAATACAATGCAAATAATTCGAAGAAATTGCACAACATTGAGAGAAAATAATTCCCCAAATGTCAGGGCAGTGATATGGTTTTAGACAAGAACAAAATATATATCCTCTTTATCTTTATTTGCTCTCATTCGGGAATGCAAGCATGTAAAGCCTACATTTTGCCTTCCTCCCTCTTAAAACACGACCTAATTTTATCGGTTTGTACTCCATCTGTGTTTTCTCTATGTCGTCCTTTTACACGCTCTTGCATCTTATGTGCTCAACCACTTACTCTCCAGGGCATCATCAACCATTAACTTCTTCACCTGATCCACCACACTTCTTGGAAGTCTCCTGCTCTCTGTCACTTTTCTTCATGACTACAAGCCCTACTTTTATGGTCCTCCTAGTTTTCCTTTTAAGGCATTGGTCATCTGATTATTATGATTGGAGGAGGGGCTGTCATGGGTAATCTACTTAATGGCCACTGTCCATCTGCATTCTGGGTTCACAGTTGGTAGGCAGTTTTAGGTCACTCCTACCCTGGACATTGATCTCGTTTGGGAGAAAAAAAAGATAAGTATTTCTTGCCCACAATGTACTGTCCTCTCCTGTAAAACAAAGCCACATTCTAGGATCTATAAAGCTGGTGCACCACACTTTGATTGACAATTGGACTACAAAATGTCCAGTTTCACACACTAAAACAGGAACATAAAAGGTAATTATCCCCAGCAAGTTTGAGGATGTGCCAATTGAAGCAGGAGCCCAGGTTGTCCTTCGAAAGCAATACCCAGATGTCAGGCATGCAAGCTCACTGCTAGCACCCAATGTGTGCATGTGCTGGTCAGTGGCATAGACACCGGGTGGAGGGCGGTGATTTTCAAAAAGTCTGCAACCTCGGGTAAGGATGAAAATTTACGGAGGCTCTCAAGATGGAACCCAATATTTATTCTGACAATTGTAAATACGTTCAAATGGTCAACAACATAATTCTTTCTAAATTTACAGAGCACAAATACTTCAAATAGAATCTTGCACACCTGTGAATTGATTATAGGAGGCAAAGCAAAAGCAGACTAAAACGAGGCACAGCCAATACGGTTCGATAACAGAAACATATGCCTCAACAATAGACGAGGGCATTCCAGAGCCATAGTGATTAGATTGAAGCATGTCATTCAGGAATCTGCTCACGACAATAAACATTTTTAAAGCTTGTGTGTCATCCAAGGGCAGACTACTTTGCTAAGAAATAAGCACACATTATTAATTAAGAAACTATGGAGCTGGAAGTATCAGGGGGATGACAAGAAAAATCAGCAGGCCCTACAAGACAAACACACTAAACAAATGAATAAAGTAGAAGTTGTAAAGCCATGATGAAACTCAATAAGCTATATACGACTAGAGAGCTTGATAGTAAGAGGATGTGGACTGTACTGTTGAAACCATTAGCCACGCCGCCCAAAAAAAACAGCTGTGGATTCGGCATATTTATGTAATACAGCCAGGTAGCTCTTGCTGTACCTACCGACTTGTACAACCTGCTGTTATTCGGAAATCTAACTTCTCAATCTACCAACACAATTCTATCTGAAATCAAAGGGGCGGCGGGCGCCACTACCAAATATAGCACACCTTCTACATTGAGAACATGACCACTTCTGCCAAAGGCAAGTATGTATAGCTATGGTTTCTTTGGTATTTAAGAAGAAGGCGGTAACACCCAACTCTACCAATGTTAGACATCTGGACTTTATTATTCAGCAGCGATTCTATAGAGAGAAGGTTTACAATCTTCAGGCACTTGTCCGTCCCTTATTGTACCTCTGTGGCAACAGGTTAAAAGCAAAGGCAATGGTAACAAATGCAATCAAGGTTTCTTGTACAGTGCTCCTTAGCAGCCAGGCAGGCTTAAGCAGGAATAAGCCTTCCACATATACCAAAGAATATTGCTATCCACTAATACATCTTTAAAGTTCAAACCTGCACCACCCTTTTTGAAAGCTCCACCAGCTACATCTATTTCCATTAAAAGCTTGAATGCATAGCAAAACTCCCAATCTTCCTGTTTTGCGGGTACTCAAAGAATTAAATTGGACATTATGGCTAGCCTTCAAAGTTTAAACTACTCAACTAGGATTTCACAAACATTTAACAAGTTACTGAATCAGATCTAACCCAGAAGGGTGGATAACAGAATTCCAGTACCATAATATCAATTTGGTCTGTAGTCTTACATGAAGTAGTCCGGTGATCTCTGTCCAGTCAGCACCACAACATGCTTCCCTTGACGACAGCATCAGCACAGGTCAAGGAGTGACTGGAAATCTACTCATCTGCCACCTCAGGTTGAAGCACAATGATGGGCATGTTAAAGCTCAAGCCTGACGCGGAACAATTTGCCACATTTTCAACCCAAAAGAACAATCCAAACAGTGAATGTCTAAGACCAGAGTTGTGAGCAAGCTTGGCAGTTTAACAATGAAGTCACTTTTGCCAGAATGCACTTACCAAGCAAAGCAAAACCGACAGCCACTACATGCAGGATCCAACTAGGTTCATCATTAACAACAACTTTTTAGCCATTAAGTCTGTCCACTGTCATCAACATTGGCCTAAATTAGGATCTTAAAATAGCCAAACTTAGTAGATACCCAAATGACCAATGAAATGAAGCGAAGCAGCTTCTTGGAAGTACTCAATAGCTGTAGACTGCATGTAAAAAAAACTCAAAATGTAAGGCTAGAGAAAGAGTTGTCTAGTACTGGGAGACCATAAAGATAACTTGACTACAGATGGTTTCTATACAAATGCCAGTCTAGCAAGTGGTAACCTATTGCTCTTTGTGGACAGCAAACCAGTGTGGTAGGCCAAGGTAAAACAGACTTAAAAATCCCCGCTTATACACAAAGTAGAACCACTCTTCCCAACGTCAGTGCATACAATTTGCCATGGAGATATTAGCCAGGAGTACGTTAAGCATTTTTAAGCACACCGAAATACTTCATTGATCACGTTCAATGCATTAAAAATGCGGCAGTAAGGCGCGATAGATGATCAGAGGGGAAAAATAATAGCTCAACCATGAAATAAGTTACATTACATACATTAGCACCCTACTGAAGTTAGGGTTCAATTTACATCTCTTGCACGGCTCAAATAGTCAGCGGGGAATTTCCAGTGACTACTATCACCTTTTAGAACTGTGTGCCAACATTCATTAATCTCACAGGCATTTCGAAAAATGTAGAAACGTGGCATTGTCCAAACACACTTAGTGACAAAAGAAATCCGTCAAAAAAGTTACACAACCAATAGGCTTCTTCATAGGAGCAGCATTTACGATGCCAATGAGTTTCGAAACCACGTATCGATAAGGATAAACTATGTCAATAACGTAAACGTATGTCAGAACAATCCATCTAAATTTAGAAGTGTGCAGACAAAACGATAGCAAACTGGTATGGGTCTCACAATGAATGAATACGTAGTTGTAAATATGTGCTACGGTAGCTGTACGTGTGGAAAGAGGGGGCACTGGCTCCATCACAAAAATAAAATAGGTACAATGAAGCATTCAGCACAAAGGGATAACGAAAACCTGATTGGGGGCGTGGGAGGGTAGATTACTGGGATTTGACAGATTGTCACGTACGTGCGGGTATCTATCTTCAACAAACCTGCCTGGAGACATTCTGTACAACAATTGAGATGTCAAGTTATTTAACTGTATACATACAGTGGGGTATTTATACATGAGTATTACCTGCCACTGTAAGAAACACTTACATTACGGAACACATTTTGTCAATCGATTGAAGAGTCGGTGATTTCAATAGACGTATATTTTGTAATAAAGTGCTTAAACCATGAATAAACTCCAGATTCAAGGCACCAAATCCCCCACTACTGTGTCCGTGACGTAAGTGACAGGGCATTAGGGTTAAGGGGCGCGCACCACAATGCTAAACAAAAGGGGTAACGGGACAAAAGAAGGGGACATTAGTGGGAGACGTTGCTACAAATTAGGTGATAACAAGGTGGATCAGCATTACAAGAATGGTGGGTGTCATTGTGTGGGGGGGGTGCCTGAATCGGAAAGGTTTGTGATGGTGCCTGGGGGGGGGGGGGGGGGGGGGCAGCAAAAGAGGAGTGTAAACAGACTATGGGGGCGACGAGGCAGCTGCATAGGCAAACAGGGCATCAGAAGGGCTTTGAGGAGCTACTACAGGCTAAAAGGTAAACCTTATAAAAGGTGTCTTGAAGCTGTATCTCAGCACAAGCGCAGTCGGCAGGCTCCTCTTCCTGGCCCTGCAAGCTTTTGCACCCCTTTCCGGCAGGCCCCTCTACAACCCTCCCAAAACAGGCCTCTCTGTCCAGCACTAGTCTCGTAACCCCCTGCATATTACCATGCCCCTCCGCTGCACACCGGCCGGGGCCGTGAAGGGTTCCTTGGGGTCTCACCTGCGTCCCTCTGGGGGGCCCCGCTTCCTCCCACAGCCCGTTCTTCTCCTCTCTCCGCACCCCCCCGCCACCTCCGGCCGGCCTCTCACAATATGGCGGCCACAAGTCGCCCGTCCCCTCCCTCCTGCCTCCGCGGCGCGGAGCATCACGGGCCGGCGTGACGTCAGGCTGTTCGAATGAATACAAACCTGGGCTGGAGGCCGCGCTCTGTTGCTAGGCAACAGGCATTAGAGCAACATCGGGGCCAGTGGTCCAGAGCATCCCAAGAGCCGGGCACCTGTCGCAGCACAGGGGGCTAGCGGGGGCACAAGCAGTGACGCACCTGAGAACGGGGACGCTGGGCACCGCCTACAGGACACTGGGAACGGTGCAGTCGAGAGCAAAAATACAAATAGAGTAGCGCACACCGCAAAGGGGAATCAACAATATGACACTAAATACCGATGGGCTTACTTACAAGCCTCTTGCGCCACTTTTGTGTCATTTTTAACATGGGAAAAGTGACATACGGATGGCGCACGAGGTTTGTAAATAAGCCCCTGAGCTTTTTATTTTTTATATAACACTCTCATTTCCCAAATGTGATGGAATGGGCGATTTACATTAGACATGGCATTATGGGAAATGATAGAGCATCCAAAAATACAAAATATTACAAAAAAATAGCAAAGTAAGGTTGAGAATTTCAAAATGGTAAAGCAATTCAGAAAAACAAATTGTATGAGAAATATGTATGTGAGTTAAAAGGTTGTAAGAAACTGATGAATGGAGGAAGTGTAGTTGTCTGTGCCAAGATTAGTTGCAGTTTCTTAGCTAAAATATAATTGGAGGAGGAGGGCTTTCCGATCCATTTTGAAAGTCACCAGCGAGATGGTAGTGCATAGGTTTGGAGGTAACAAGTTCCAAATACTGGATGAGCTACCCTAGAAGGATTGTGCCAGGACTTGATCCCTTTTGAAGTTCGGGGGTTCTAGCAGCAATGTATTGCCATTTTTTAATGGTTTAGAACCTCTTCATAGACTGAGTTTGCCCACCAGGTAACAGGGAATGGATGTGTGTCTAGCCTTATGGGTGATGTAAGCTGTCTTGTATATAGCCCTAGTTTCAGTTGGCAACCAGCCAAGAGTGACCAGTGTAGGTGTGATGTGGTCATTCCTTTGGCCTCGAAGATGAAGCGTGCTGCAGAGTGTAAGTATGTAGGGAATGATGTACAGTATAGAGAAAGAGACATGAAGGACAGGACACTACTTCATTTAAGAATATGGTGGACGTTTCCAGGTATGGGCTTTGTATCTAAAATGACAACACACCAAGATCAGCTGGGAGACACTCAATTTTTTAAGCCAAAACTAGTATTTGGCTACCTAGACCCTACCCAGAGCCTCCACACCACTGGAGTCAAGCTAGCCGGGCTGATGAGAGGTGTTACCTCGAAACCGGTCCGGTCCTCGGATGCTTGATTCCGGTCTGGGAAAGATATGGCTGTTGTAGTTCGGACTGGACTGTTCCCATGGGGCACAGGGCCAGAGCTGATTTGGATAAAGCCATTATCTGACCTAGGGTGGTGTGGAGTGCAAAAAACGATGGATTTAGGCCCAGATCCTTGTACTGGGGTGAATGTAAGACATTGATCTACATTCTGTCCATCAAATTGTTTTTTGTAATTTTTTCCCTGGAAATAGATCATGGGCATATATTTTTTCTCATTGACCTGCCTTGATGAAGGGTGCGAAAGCTAAAATAAAGCCGTTATTTACTTTAAAAACTGCGAGTCTTCTGATATGTAAGGATTGCCACCTTTCACAAAGAAAACTACCATCCAATTGCTTGTGTTTTAAGTTTCTGCAAAGGTCTGGACGTTTTACTTAAATAGAACTTTAAATACAATTTTCAGTTTTCAATTTTAACATGACTAATCTGTTTTTCTTTATTTTAATTTGCAGTCTGGTAAATTTGAGGCAGCTCTCCAGCCCACACTTCAAATTTCTGTGGCATAATTCACTCTCAGCATTCCTAACACCAGCTCAGACATACAGGGAATACTACACCTCTATTTTGTTATGAACAACAAAACAATAAACTGCTGTTACCTTACATATAAAGTACAAGGGCAATCATTCACAATCAATCTCCAACATATCTCGCTTACCTATTTATCCAACAGTCTATTGAACTGTCTAATAGCCGTGCAGATGCACAAAGACAAACAAATATTAGTCACAGAAACCCTACGTCTGGTCGTGACATCAGGCTCCTCACACCTCATATCAAAGAAACAAGACAACAACTGGGTTGTGACTTCCATTGCACAATGGTCCAAGACATGCAGCTCTTATGACCTCTTTGGACATAATCCACTATCACCACATATGTGCGCACCCACACTAATGCCTAACACAATTTATGTAAGTAGGGAAGGGCATGAAACCCACTTGCTTCCTTTGGCAAAGAGTTTCCTTGTCATTCCTAAGTGTACAAATTCATGATACAAAACACAAATAGAAATTCTTATCATAAATTACTTAAGCTCAAAATTCCCTTGACCAGACTCCAACACAAATCCTTTCATCAGAACTACACTCATACCGATGTCCCCAGGCAGCCATCTCACTTTAGTAAAATACACAACACAACAATCTATCACACCGTTTCTATTTTACACAAGCAACACACACATTTCCACAAGGATCACGCATTGGATAACACTTCACACATAGAATTGCAGCTCAGCGCTCAAACACACCTCCCACCCAGTGACACCAGCTGGCCAAACCTAAACAAGTGCCAGTCTGGAGAAAGCACTTAACATCCACCCAGTACCGTGCCCTCTGGAAACTGCACCCAACATGGTTGGGATGTCTCTAAAACACAGTGGCAATAGTTTCCAGTAGATACATACTGAAAAATGATTGAAACAATACAACAACTGAACCCTAGACCTGTTCAGCAAAATAACTATTCACATCAGTAAGTATAAAAGTATTCACAACATACTAGAGCTACATCAAACACTAGCATTCAAACGCAACACTGACTGATGTCAGTATATGGAAACTGAATAAAACGCATCACTAAACATTCACAAACGTACTCGTCCTCCCGTACCACACATCTGCCAAATCTTCCCATTGGTACTGAATGACGGCTCAGGTGAAACTTGTAGCTATCATCCACAACACCACGGGTTGCACGCTCCCCCACATTTCCACTCCACAAGCTACTATCCATGCAACGTTTTGTGCCTTGGTACTTCTCTTCACATACATCACACTCACGGGGTTCTACATAATGCAACTTATCACCTCAGGCTACTATTTCTCTTCCAACTCAGCACATAGCGATGTCCTACCCCATGTAACTCTTCACAACAGGGTACTAAACTCCCTCAACTTTGCATACCATCAGATACTCCTCAATAAAACCACCTGCTTTTTTTTCCCATAGATATCATTTTTCCATCATAATGGGAGCTGGTGGGGATTGCATTGAATTTTCCTAATATTTTGGTCTACCTTCATAAAAATTCATCATGTTGGTAAAATGTCACTAGTCTGAGAATGTTGAGAAAAAATGGAGTGGTGCACTACCCCAGTGGTTTGCATCTGTAACAATAAATGATCGATTTTCTCTTGTTTGTGTGAAAAGCGTTCTTTATTTGATAATCCAACAAATATGTGTAACAAGCCTCAGCCAACGCGTTTTGTTCAAAGGGATTGATCATCGTCAGGGCGTATATATCATGTCAGAGTGTTGAATGAAACTCCGAATTGTAATGGTTTCCATGCGGGTGTGGACCATATCAAACGTGTGCTGGCGATTCCATGGCCTCCTTAATAAGAGCCCAAGAGATGCATCTGGAGCCGCGAGCGACCAGTGCTCCTTTTCTGGAACCGCCTTCGGATAATGTGGAATTTTCCTAATATTTTGGTCTACCTTCATAAAAATCCATCATGTTGGTAAAATGACACTAGTCTGAGAATGTTTTCACCATTAGAGCTAAAAAGTGGATGTACTTCTGGAAGAATTTGCATACCACATTTGGCATTGTAAGAGCCAGTTACAACCAGCTTCTACTAGTTTCATTATAGCACATGGTTATTGGACACAGGAAAAGGGAAATTTTGTGGGCTGGAAAAAAAAATCTTATATCAAGAGACTTCATTGGATACCAATGACCAAGTCCAATACGGTAGCTGTTCTTAACTTTGGCTAAAAGAAAATTCAGTATTTAGAAGTTGTGTAACGTAAGCTTACATCCAATGTATGATTTCTTTTTTTCCGTCCGGCTGTTTGCACATAGTACCAGACATTGTTTCAGTGTAGAAGCACAAATCTGTTTTTAGGAGAACACTTTTTTTTATTTTTGTATCACTGATTAATGATTAATTTTCATATACCTTATACATTTTATTTGATTGCTTCTGCAAAATTGATACTTGTCCAGAAGATTTAGTCACTATCTAGAATTCCCCTTGGTTGCAGGCTGTGACACTTTAAGTATGCAAAGGGGCCCCAGTGCAATCACTGAAATTGAGGACTATATTCCCCAGTTCTGTAGCAAAACAAAACTGTTCATCTTGATCGGACTATATGCAGCGCTTTAGGTGAGATAAAAAGAAAAGTGGGGGTCTCTTAAAGGGTTGAGAATTGTAAAGCTGTGATCCCTTCTTGAGACACTGTGCTCTCTGCAGAGAGGCCAAGGAGATGAATGAGCAAGCAGTCCGAACATCTCTACGGTTCACTGACCGCCACTTTGAGGAACTTGTACTGCCTTTAGCCTCGGCTCCAGAGTTCTCAATCTTGCCCCCTCATGAATACCCAGTAAAAACCTCAACTCCCCCAGGCACTTTGGTCCGGATTACAAGTCTGGGAGCTATTTATTACAAATGATAAATAACTACAACAAGGGGTATGTTATCTATTGAGTGCAATAAATACCACCAATGATGAGTTGTTGGGGAATAACATGCAGATGTTGGGGGTTAACGCAACAAAGTTTGCATGATATGATAACTACTGTGTGTTCTTCCCCCGCTAAATTTCAGCATGTTTGACCTGTCAAAATTAAACAAAGGTAGAATTACTTTATACATTTGATAATTATCGGATGTGTTAAATACCTAACAACTCCTACTTCCATCCTGTCTGTAAACAGGGGTTTACACATGGTTCAGAATTAACCATCCAAATTGTAATCAGTCCCTCAGAGACGACGCACTTCACTACCTGTAACACACTAGAGTCTTCTGTTGTATGAAAAAACTACAGACCCATACATCTGGAATAATCAAATACTATTAGGGAATCCCAGATGAAGTAAAATGTGAAATGTAAACAGGGACTACATCTCTAAACTGGATTGCTGAAAGAGTTTCACATTTTTTACGAGCCTTTTTAAGAAATCGAGTAGTGCAATTCAGTCAGTTAGGTTAAGGGCATATATGTCCCAGTGGGGACTGATTTCTTTTCAAACTCAGTTTTAATTAGTGCCGGGACTGAGCAGGACCCGGCACACCTAAAGGTTCCATGTCACATGCATTTTCTGGAGAGCTTTTGCTGAATTTATTAATCATCACACGCTCACACAACAAATATGTTATTCTTCTGACCAGCAGGGGGCGCGGTAGTTTGGTGAAAGCTTCTGCACTCGAGCAGCTCCCTCTTGTTGCTTCCTTTTCAGTGTTTTGGAGTCGCGGGAGGAGGAGGCAGTGTACATCCTTGCAGGCTGGGACGCGGGTGGTCCTAGGGGTGGGCAGCATTCATTCTCTCCTGGAGCGCCAGGCATCCGTCGCTGGTACTTTGAATGTCCCGAGTCCCCCATCACCGGGGAAGCTCCTGTCAGGTAGAGGCAGCGGAGCCCCCTCAGTCCACGTGCAGATAAGCCCCCACTCCGCCACTTGCCCCTGCGGGGAGGCTCAGTCAACCTAGTGGGTCATTTACACGCCCCCAACTGTTAGCAAATGACTGCGCGTCACCTGGACACGATTTTGCACGTCCTTGATTTCCATTCGCAGAAATGATTGTTTTCAGGTTTGTTAGTCCCATTGAACTGAGGGAATACTACAATTCCCAGAATGCACCTAGTTGTAAACTTAAACCTCTGGAAAATACACGATAATCCTGGTGACACTGAAGTAACCCCGCCCCTTCACCTGTGCAGGTGAACAACTCACTAGAATCATCTGTTCAGTGAGCAGGTGGAGTACTCGAGCCCCTGACATCCCTCTCAAACATTGGGGTCTCTTGTGACCCCATCCCAGGGGAGTGCAGGCCTTTCTTTGCACTACGTAAGCAGTCAGTACCTCGCCATTCCCACCTGCCCTAGATGCCCCACACGTTGCCCCCATGAAAGTGTAACAGTCTGCACCCCCTGCAGAACCAACCAGGGACCCACAGGGGAAGTGGTTTAAATGGAAACATACAAGTGCAGGTACTCACTCTTGACACTACCTGTTTGCTCCTGCAAAGTGCCAATACTCTCCCATTAAATGTATTGCAGCAGTCCTGAGAAGTGTCGGTACTTTACCTCTCAAATAAGAAGTGCAGGTACTCACTCATGACACTACCTGTTTGCTCATGCGAAGTGCCAGTACTCTCCCATTAAATGTATTGCAGCAGTCCTGAGAAGTGTCGGTACTTTACCTCTCAAATTAAAAGAAGTGCAGGTACTCACTCTTGACACTACCTGTTTGCTCCTGCATGCCAGTACTCTCCCATTAAATGTATTGCAGCAGTCCTGAGAAGTGTAGGTACTTTACCTCTCAAATTAGAAGAAGTGCAGATACTCAGTACCGGACAGTACTTGCCCATTTAAAGCACTGCATAGGGGTGTGCATGGATTCCTCTGCCAATCTTGTAATCACCAACAGAGATTAGGCCTCCATCCCTACATGGCCCTGAATTTTACCTCAGAAATGTGAACATTTTCCTCTATTCTTACATGATTCCAGTGACCCACTGGCAGGTTGAGCATAGCTTCTTGCCCCGTATAGGTGCTAATGACCGCCAGGCCTGTGGTGGGCTCTCTATGCTTTACGGGCACTTGATGACCTCAGAAATAGGTGGTCGTCACTGGTAGGCCTTGGCAAGGTCATCTAGTGCCCCCAGAAGTAGGTGTACCTGTCCTTCGTCGCAGGCCCGCTGCAATGCCTGGTGGGGCGGATGGGTCAGATGAGGCCCAACAGAAGCTGGTGCTCCTTTCCCTTTACTTGCTGCTCCTGAGGCGGAGGAAGGGCCGGGGCAGGCCCCCAGAGGAGGCTTCTCGGAGGGTACAGGAGGCGCAACGGAGAGGCTTACTGCGACAGTACCATGCTCTACGACAGAAGAAGCTGCTTTTGGTAAAACAACTTGTTTTTCATGGCATCATGCTGCCTCATACTGCCCTTTGCATTGCGCTAATGCTGTTTTCCATTTCTACAGTACGCATTTTATCGACCTCCAAAGGATAAATGACAAATTCTCCTGCAAATGCTCACAGTTGCAACCAGCAGGTTGCACACTAATCCTTCATTTATTCCCTTACAGGTGTATGCATATGTCCATTAGTTATGCAGTTCTTATTTTGACCCGGTGGTTTCCGGTGCTCAGTGCCAGCACTTAATTATCAACACTTATTGCAGTCTGCCAAATGGTGGCACTGTTCATCTAATTTAGGGATGAGCACAACAACAGTTGTTTAACAAGGAAATAAACATAAAACAAGCATTGGAAATGCAATAGGTCTCGCATTAGAAAAGTTGGAGCTATTGGTCTTGTAAATTCCTTTTTTTTTATTTATGTGTTGTTTTTGAAAATAGCTAAATTAATAGCTTTGTCATTTACAATGCCAATAGTTATAACTTTTGCAAATGTGACACCTATAGCATTTGTAATGCAACATGTTTTGTATTTACCTGACTTAGATGTATTGATATTACAAATAACAATGGCTTTTAATTTTTTAAAATAATGAATACTTAAAAAATGTATTTAATTTATAATGGCAATAGCTTAAACTTTTGTAAATAACTTTTGTGAAGAATATGTTCAGTGTATTTTATTGTGACGAAAATCCAAGAACAGAAGTGAATTATTAACATCTTTTTGTGACATTTGTAATAAAGCTTGAAACATTGAGAGAACATATTTGAACCAGTGATGCTGTGGTGGTGCTGAGTGATGCTGTGGTTGCGCTGAGTGATGCTGTGGTTGCGCTGAGTGTTGCTGTGGTTGCGCTGAGTGGTGTTGTGGTTGCGCTGACTGGTGCTGTGTTTGCACTGAGTGATGCTGTGGTTGCGCTGAGTGGTGCTGTGGTTGCGCTGAGTGGTGCTGTGGTTGCGCTGAGTGGTGCTGTGTTTGCACTGTTGTGAAATAAAATCCAATCACCCTCAAGATGTAGGAATCAAAGAAATGCAGCAGGTGAGGTGGAATGGACGACATAGTGAGAGCCATGATGCCTAAGAAAGATGTAGTCATGGCTGGGGAAAGGAAACATCATAGAGTATAAACAGTTTGACTCATAAACAGTCGTCAATGAATGAACAAATCTCAGTGTTAGAGACCCCGATGGAGTATCAGCAAGCAGCGCAGGCTGTCATGGGTCAAGTGAAGAAACGGAGCACCAGGGCCACATGCCGCAGAGAGCTAGCGGGCATGGCTGAATTGCATATTAAAAAACATAGGGACATCTTACAGTGCAAATGTAAAGCAGCGACGTAGCGATAAAGCATGTGAGCAAGGGAAAATATACAAGGGAGGAAAGTATAAACGGTGTGCTCCGTATCGTAGTTGTCAAGCGTTTGAAGTGCATATAGTGAGGACGCTTGTAATTAAGGATGGAGACACAAATCAAGGTGCCATGCAGAAACAGAGCTATATATATCTCAATAGTGAAGCTAATAAAATAGCAAAACCAACAAACAAAATGCGAGCGGAGCGAAAACCAATCGCAGCCTGTAAAGAGCGCATATCAGTGGGCTTACCTCAAATGACGGTCTAAGCGTATCGGCACTTCCTGAAGTGATAGGATTTGCAATCACAAGCTCCTTATATTATGCAAGCCAAGCGCGCAAAAACCTAAATTGGAAGAGGGGCAAGGAAAAACAAGCAAAGAGGGGGGGGGAGGGGGGTGAGGAGCTCACAAACTCAAGCAATGAGGGGGGTGAGGAGCTCACACACTCAAGCAACGAGGGGGGAGGAGCTCACGCACTCAAGCAACGGAGGTGGTGAGGAGCTCACGCACTGAAGCAACGAGGGGGGAGGGGGGAGGAGCTCACGCACTCAAGCAACGAGGGGGAGGAGCTCACGCACTCAAGCAACGAGGGGGGAGGAGCTCGCGCACTCAAGCAATGAGGGGGGGGACTGGGGGAGGAGCTTACGCACTCAAGCAACGAGGGGGGGGGAGCTCACGAACTCAAGCAATGAGGGGGGGGGGTGAGGAGCTCAAGCAACAAGGGGGGGGAGCTCACGCACTCAAGCAATAAGGGAGGAGGGAGGTGAGGAGCTCACGCACGCAAGCAACAAGGGGGGAGGAGCTCACGCACTCAAGCAATGAGGGGGGCAGGGGTGAGGAGCTCACGCACTCAAGCAACGAGGGGGGCTGGGGGATGAGGAGCTCACGCACTCAAGCAACGAGGGGGTGAGGAGCTCACGTACTCAAGCAATGAGGGGGTGAGGAGCTCACGCACTCAAGCAACGAGGGGGGGAGGGGGGAGGAGCTCACGCACCCAAGCAATAAGGGGGGTGAGGAGTTCACGCACTGAAGCAGTGAGGGGGGAGGGGGAGGAGCTCACGCACTCAAGCAACGAGGGAGGAGGGGGGTGAGGAGCTCACACACGCAAGAAACAAGGGGGGAGGAGCTCACGCACTCAAGCAACGAGGAGGGCAGGGGTGAGGAGCTCACGCACTCAAGCAACGAGGGGGGCTGGGGGTGAGGAGCTCACGCACTCAAGCAACGAGGGGGTGAGGAGCTCACGTACTCAAGCAACGAGGGGGTGAGGGGGTGAGGAGCTCACGCACTCAAGCAACTAGAGGGGGGGAGGGGGGAGAGGAGCTCACGCACTCAAGCAACGAGGGCGGAGGGGGGTGAGGAGCTCACGCACGCAAGCAACGAGGGGGGAGGAGCTTACCCACTCAAGCAACGAGGGGGGGCGCAGGGTGAGGAGCTCACGCACTCAAGCAACGAGGGGGGGAGGGGATGAGGAGCTCAAACTCAAGCAATGATGGGGGGAAGGGGGATGAGTGTCGAGTAAAGTGAAGTGTAAAGGGAATTAAATTCAGGATATGATCTTTATATATAACATACGTGAATAGTTTTCATTGCAGCCCAAAGTCAATGAGGTTTACCATATGGTTTCTTTCTAAATGGTGCTCCATTCAATCTGTGCAAGCCCTTTTTGTTGGTGCAAAGTTCCTGTTTGGATTGCAGTCACGCATTCAATCAATCAATCAAAGCATTTATATAGCGCACTACTCACCCAGAGGGTCTCAAGGCGCTAGGGGGGGGGGTCCGCTACTGCTCGAACAGCCAGGTCTTGAGTTGCTTCCTGAAGGCGAGGTGGTCCTGGGTCAGGTGGAGGTGGGTCGGAAGGGAGTTCCAAGTTTTGGCGGCGAGGTAGGAGAAGGACCGTCCCCCTGTGGTGGCTCTTCGGATGCGGGGGACGGCGGTGAGGGCGTGGCCTGTCGATCGAAGCTGGCGTTTGGGAGCGTAGAAGTTTAGGCGGCTGTTGAGGTATCCTGGGCCTTGGTTGTGTAGGGCTTTGTGTGCGTGGGTGAGGAGACGGAAGGTGATTCTCTTGTTGACCGGGAGCCAGTGCAGGTCTCTCAGGTGTCCGGAGATGTGGCTGCGACGGGGGATGTCCAGGATGAGTCGTGCTGAGGCGTTCTGGATCCGCTGGAGTCTCTTCTGGAGTTTGGCGGTGGTTCCGGCGTAGAGGGAGTTGCCGTAGTCCAGACGGCTGGTGACGAGGGCCTGGGTGACCGTCTTCCTGGTCTCGGTGGGGATCCACCGGAAGATCTTACGTAGCATGCGCAGGATGTTGAAGCACGACGAGGAGACGGCGTTGACTTGTCTGGTCATGGAGAGGGAGGAGTCCAGGATGAAGCCCAGGTTGCGTGCGTGGTCTGTTGGTTTGGGTGCGCTGCCTAGGGCGGGGGGCCACCAGGAGTCGTCCCAGGTGGAGGGTGAAGATCCCAGGATGAGGACTTCCGTCTTGTCCGAGTTCAGTTTCAGGCGGCTGTTCTTCATCCATTCGGCTACCTCTTTCATCCCTTCGCGAAGGTTGGCTCTGGCGGTGGCGGGGTCGTTGGTGAGGGAGAGGGTCAGCTGGGTGACGTCGGCGTAGGAGATGATGTTGAGGTTGTGCTGGCGTGCAATGTCTGTGAGGGGGCTCATGTAGACGTTGAAGAGGGTTGGACTAAGCGAGGAGCCTTGAGGAATGCCGCAGATGACTTCGGTGGCTTCTGATCTGAACGGGGGGAGGCGGACTCTCTGTGTCCTTCCAGCGAGGAAGGAGATGATCCACTCCAGTGCCTTCTCCTGGATTCCGACGTTGCTGAGGCGCTGCACTAGTGTACGGTGGCAGACAGTGTCGAAGGCCGCGGAGAGGTCTAGGAGGATGAGGGCTGCTGTTTCTCCGTTGTCGAGCAGGGCTTGGATGTCATCGGTGGCTGCGATCAGGGCGGTCTCGGTGCTGTGGTTGGCCCGGAAGCCAGACTGCGAGAGGTCGAGGGATCCGTTCGTCTCGAGGAAGGCGGCCAGCTGCTTGTTGACGGTCTTCTCGATGACTTTTGCAGGGAACGGGAGCAGCGAGATGGGGCGGTAGTTCTTGAGGTCGGTGGGGTCGGCTGATGGCTTCTTTAGTAGAGCGCTGAGTTCGGCGTGCTTCCAGCTCTTCGGGAAGGTAGCGGTGCCGAAGGAGGTGTTGATGATGTCCCGCAGGTGGGGTGCGATGACAGCGTCGGCCTTGTTGAAGACGTGGTGAGGGAAGGGGTCGGTCGGAGATCCGGAGTGGATGGAGTTCATCGTGCGGACGGTGTCTTCGGTGCTGATCGGGGTCCAGGCGCGGAGGGTGGTGGTGGGGGCGGTGGTTCGGTCGTGACGTGCGTCGGTTGAGTGCTGAAGCTGTTGTGTATGTCCGCGATCTTGTTGTGGAAGAAGGAGGCGAGGGAGTTGCAGAGGTCTTGCGAAGGGGTGATGTCGTTGTTTCCGGCGTTGGGGTTGGAGAGCTCTTTAACGATGTTGAAGAGTTCCTTGCTGTTGTGTGCGTTGTTGTCCAGTCGTTCCTTGAATGCCGTTTTCTTGGTGGCGTGGATCAGTTGGTGGTGTGCATTGTGCAACTATAAAGTTTTTTGCATTTAACTATTTACTTGTATTTTTTTGTAAAGTACTGGAGGAATGCGGCTTATATGAACATGTAAATAAATACTAAAGTGAGGGTAAACGGCTGGATAGCAATAAAAACGCATGAAGCAAATTGTCTAGGGCGGTAGGGATAGACTCGGAGGAAAGGGCGTTGGATTAATCTCACTTAATGACAATGCATTGTTTCAACAGAGCAGTAAGAGTTGCACTGAATTATTTCCTCTTCTACGGCTCACTGTGCTTCTTTGTAAACGCAAGGGTTGGGTGTGGAACGCTAGCTGTCTTAAAAGGATTGGTGTTAGCACCATTGTTATCAGAGAGGTTTGAGCCCCGGAGAGGCGCGGAACAAGTTGTTGTGAAGAGCAGGAGATCGCCATCTTTATGACACACACGCGCATGCTCAGGATCACTGATACTGAGGAAAAGAACCCGACCCAGAGTCACAGGACGAAATAACGGGCGGCGAAAGGGGAGGCTGCGTAAGGAGTAAGTAATGGCAGAAATAAAACGCTGGTACCGGAGAGTGAGGATGGGCACCGGTGTCGTGTTCTAGAGCCAGGCCTGCCATGAAGGGAACGTTTTAATTCTTTTTAAGGATCGAAATGGGTATAGCGAAGTTTTTAAACAAAGCCGAAGGAAGCACACGTGGCCTGTTCATTTCTTAAATGAGCCAGATAATTGTGCAGTACATAAAGTGAATGGAACCATTCTCGCTTGGCATCTCGGTGTGAAATTATATAGACTCATGGCGTGCAGTTAGTTAGGGTAATGGGCCCTTGTCACATTATTTATAACTCTCATTAAAAGAGTTTTGCAAGTCAATGATTTCATGCCTAGAAGCAGAAAAGGAAGTTACTGACACGACAAATGGAAGATGAATAACCAAGGAATTCAAAACCTTTTCTGGAGGAAATGGGCACCTATGTGGGCACAAAAGTAATTTTAAATATGGCACCAAATAGCAAATGGATGCCCTGCCATGTGTGCCTGTATGTTTGTGGGTTCGTGTGCAAGGGTGCGTGTTGTGTCTGTGCGCATGCATGGTTGTTAGTCGGTGTGAAAGGGAGCTTGTGTGTCTGTGCGCATGTATGTTTGTTGGTCCGTGTGCAAGGGTGATTGTTTGTCTGTGCGCATGTATGTATGTTGGTCCATGTACAAGGGTGCTTGTGTGTCCGTTGTGTCTGTGCGCAGGTATGTTTGTTGGTCCGTGTGCAAAGGAGCTTGTGTGTCTGTGCGCATGTATGTTTTTTAGTCCGTGTGCAAGGGTGCTTGTATGTCTGTGCGCATGTATGTTTATTGGTCCGTGTGCAAGGAAGCTTGTGAATTTGTACGCATGTGTGTTTCTTGGTCTGTAAACAAGGGTGCTTGTGTGTCTGTGTGGATGTTTGTTTGTGTCAAGAGAGCTTGTGTGCATGTATGTTTGGTGAGGCGGTGAGAGAGAAGCTCACAAACGACAACAATGTCCATCAAGAGCGGGAGGAGGAGAGAAGCGCGCAAAGGGGGTGGGGCAGCGTCTTTGGGTGTGGGGCAGCGGTCCCTGTGGTGGGGCGGGGCACAGAACCCGGAAAGGCAGATAAGTGTTTAGGAATGGGGGCACGGACAGTGGAGGAGGGCGAGAGCTGATATGTGAGAGAAACAGAGACAACAAATGCTGCAAAGAGCAGAGACGAAAATATGTGGAAGGGAGGGACTGTGAATGGAGGGGGAGGTAGGCAAATAGAGGGAGGGAAGGACTGAGGCATGAGAAACGAGCGAGGGAGAAGGGTAGGCGGAGAGTGAAAAAAACAAGCAAAAAATAAATAAAACGAGACATGGCCTGCTGGCCGTGAAAGTGAAAGTACGGCCGGCCGGCTGTGAATAATTAGGGGAGGAGCAGCCAGGAGAGAGCAGGAGCGGAGGCGCCATGCTGGGGAACAGATGGCTGGCGATTTGATGATGTGCACGTGCATTTTAGCTCAATGCGCTTGCGCATTGACCTAAAAGCGCACGGGCACAGCATCAAATCGCCAGTCTAGTTAAACTCTGTTTAAGCCCCTATAGTCTTGCAAGCTCAATGTGCATGCGCATTGACAGGCGAAACCTAAAAATGACTAATATCTGCTGTCCCAGCCGGTTTTCTAGCTTTGGGGGCTTGCAATAGTCAAAATTATCACACTTGTAGGAGTGTGATAGTTGGTAGTTGTGCTAGTATTGTCGTTGGCAGGGCCAATGGGTGGTGCAAGCTTCAGTAGCGTCCTGACGAGGGCCCTGGCACTTCTTTTTTTAAATAAAAGTAAGCACTGTAGTGATGCAGTCCATAATTCCTCCATTCAGCTATGGTCGGGTTTTTTGTGCAAGATTTAGTGGTGAATTATAACTCTGCTCTTAATTAAACCTCACACTGGGGAACCCCCAAATTGACACAAAAGTGACCTCAACTCACCGGACACTAGGCTGGGTAACCACCAAAAGGGACATTTCTTTGAAAGCCGGTTTATTTTTAAGGGCTATTTGCCAATGCATTTTTGTGGAAAACCTCTTAAGTTTCAAAATTTAGTATACATTTGAACACAGTAAAACAGTAGTCTTAAAACTTCTTCCTGCATAGGCTTATAGTTTCTCACAATCATGATAAATAGTGTGTACAAGCTAAACTATTGTGATGAGGCTTCTTAGGGTAAAAAGTAATGTTCAGTGGCCTTTTTCAAATTATCTCTGTAAATGTATCCAGTGTGAACAATTGTAAGTGACCCAAACTATCCTAGTAAAATGTGCAAGGGGCGATCCAAGGGAGATTTCAAAAGTAATTTTTGTGATTTTCTTTACTTTCTTTTTTCTTTCTCTCTCTTTCTTTCATCCGCTGAGACATTTTGACATATAGTTGCATTACTCTTTAGTTCTTCTTTGCTGAGCCTAACATCTGAACGATTGCAACAGTGGTGATTCAACTTATTGAAAAAGGAGGACATGTTGCCATACACATAGTAAAAATGTTTTTTTATAGACTTTGGTAAAGAAGGTTCAGTAATTCCGACCTGCCAAAGCCTCACGCGTTCCACGATATCCCATCAGGCCTCCAAGTGGAAGTCAGTCCCACAGTGTGAAGACCCCAGCACAAACAATTCTGCTGCCATTTGGTTGAATAGAAGAGTTTTATTCAAAAAGTCTTAATAAAAGGGAAAGATATAATTTCACTGAAGTGGAAGACAGGTTGAGTACCTGAGAAGTTTTGTAGGTGTACATATTTACAGCACTTTGGTATAGTGAGATAAGATTGTATACCCCTTTATGTGCATTGCAATTAAAGCTGTTCTTTCTCATCCTATTTCTAGCTATTGATGGCCCGGCGGAGGCAGAGCAGGCGCTCTTCTGAGCTTGGCACCGTAGATCGCCGTGATTGGTGGGAGCAGGTGGCCCTCAAGCAGTTCGGGCCCCAAGACTGGCTGGAGAATTTTCGTTTGCCCAAGTCCACCTTCCTCCATATTTGCGACCAACTGAGACCAAAGCTTTGCCACCGGAGCACCCGCCTAAGCCCAGAGAAGAAGGTGGCTTTGGCTCTCTGGCGTTTGGCCACGAACATTGAGTGCCACGTCGCAGCCTCTCTGTTTGGTGTCAGGCCATTGGTGGTACTGAAATGCGTCAAAGAGGTGTGCCAAGCGGTCATTTCCCTCCTCAAGCCACTCTACCTCCGCTTACCCCATGATCACGAGTTGGAGAACATGGCCGGGATTTTCAGTACCTGGTGGGGTTTCCCTCACTGCATTGGTGCAGTGGATACTATCCAAATCCCTGTTGCGTCCACAACACACTGTGACGAGGACTACAAGAACGGGGAGCGCTGGCACGCCATGGTGCTACAGGCCGCAGTAGATGGGCTTGGACAGTTCTGGGACGTATGTGCTGGGTTCCCAGGTGGGATGGATAACGGGGATATCCTGCAAAATTCGTACCTGTGGACCTTGACTAGGGATGGCGGCCAGTTGTCCCAGCCTCAGAGACACTTCAGTGGCCGGTCTTTGAAGTACGTACTGTTGGGTGACACGTCATATCCGCTGCAGGACTGGCTCATGAAACCTTACTTGGACTGCGAGAGGCTAACATCTTCCCAGTTGCACTTTAACTACCAGCTGGAGCGGGCCCACAACGTGATAGAGAACACATTTCTGCGTTTAAGGGCACGCTGGCATTGCCTCCTGCAGCCGCACAACCCCACCGTGGTGCCCACCATGGTCCTGGCCTGCTGCGTCCTTCACAATGTTTGTGAGATGCACGCCAGCCCCTTCAACCATGCCTGGCTGGAGACTGTGGAGATGTCCCACTTCCGCCAGCCAAAGCATCCTCCCTCCCAATCGTTGGATGACTGCGCGGCAGAAGAAGTGCGCCAAATCTTTTGCAGCTATTTCCAGAATACAGACAGAACTAATCCCAGGCAGGCTTGTAACGGTTCTCAACGCCCCAGTAACAATAATCCTTGCAAATTTTCCAATCTTCAGCAAATAGCAAAAACTGATTAAATGGCACATTACTTTATGTGTGAATTAAAATCTCATTAATCTTGTCCAGCATTAAAAGGGGAATTATCAAGTTATAATGGCTTCCTGTTTCATTGAGGCGCCTATGCCCCCCCCCCCCCCCCCCCCTCCCCCGCCGCCAAGCTGAAATGAGGGCTGGGAATGTATGCAGGAATACAATGTGTTTTTAGTTTAGGAGAACAATCTTTCCATGCATCTCATCTCAGTACATCACTTCTCCAAGCACCTTACCACAAAAGAACAAAAGTGTTGTACAGGTCTCTTTTCTCTACATTCATGCAATCTGCACAAACTGTCTTGATGAGTCGAAGATGTAGCCCTCGCAAGGGGTGTGGAAAACGCTATATTAATAACCATATAATGCGACAGAGTGGCTTGAACTGCACCATTTACGTGTTTAAGCCTGACCATTGCAGGATTCAGAGAGGCATTTGGAGGGAATTAAAAAGAACATCCTAGGGAAATATTAAGCATGTTTCCCCTTGCCATAATCTGCTGGAACGCAGCAGCTGTTTGCTGAGAGGGTTCGTTGCACAACACAAAGTGCTATAAATAATGCCAAAAATAACCCTTTCAGTACTGCTAAAAGACAGGGTATCCTCTAATTAATTAAATATATATATATATATATATATATATATTATACACACACACATATATTTGTGGACAAGACAGAGTCACCAGTTTTTTAAAGCATGAGATGTAGAAAAATGATGTAGCAGCGTTGACTAAATTATGTTTCACGCTAAGGCAAATTATGTGGCAAATCTGTGGTGGCGTTATTTAGCTATTTTGCCATTGTAACACACTAATCTGTAGAAACATGTTTTGACCTCGTTAGTACCAGTTTATTACGTGTATAGAGCAATCTGTAAGTGAAAGATGAGCGGTTAAACTTTGCAAAGGCTGTATCACTGTGCAACCCAACATGTACACTTTTTTTCTTTTCTTTTTTTTTGAATAAACTTTCAATCTGTTTGAGCTAGAAATAAAAATTCTTTGAAATCTGCAAATTAAACAGCAGATGGTGGATTCTGTGGCTGGTGAAGTAAATCCATGATTATGCTGAAAATGCCTCAGTCGCAGAATCACATAATTCCAGTGGCCCTGACAATGTATTACACTTACTGTGAATTTTGCTTTTCCGGTCATCCTAGCCATTTAGAGGCACCGACTTATCAGGAAATATGTTTTTCTTGACAGGTGTGTTCCCCTTTGAATATGACTTTTTTCCACTCCCTTTTTGTACATCGCGTTCTTGGAAGAGGCCTCTTAGATTCCCCAGTAATATAAGCTAGAATTAAAAGGAATCACCTTCAAACTATTTTCGTGGTAATACAGTGCCCGGCAGACTTGGCATATGGTTAATGTTGGTGTAATTCCAGCCGATGCAAATATAGACTGCCAAGGGGCATTTTAATTTTGCAGGCTCTTTGATTGATTTTAATTTTATTTGGCTTAAGCTTGAAAAGTCTCCACACTTAAACCACTGAAAAGCAATGGGTGGAGTGGGTATAAAGGAGGCACAAACAGCCAGGAAGGCTTGTAACTACCAGAGCAGCGGGTGGGAAACTAATGATACGATGAATAGGGCCACGGTAGGCGAGTAACTACCAGTGGCGGCTGGTGGACTTTGAAAGTGGTGAGGTGTAAGGTCAAGTCCTGAATTATATATAGTGTGCAAACAAGCGCAGCAAGTGAGCGTGGCTGTCACAAGTAATGTTCATAGAGAATCTCCCCAGAGGATAGTTTTTGTAATGGAGTAAAGTAGAGCATATTTAACACAAGGTCTGAAAATTATCATAAAGCCCCACCATGCCTTCTTTATGAGGTGTCATGCATGGGGCATGAGTGCAGTGCCTATATATGTTGCCGCTGTGTAGTGCAGTGACCCTCCCTCCGGCATGCTACTCCGTGTCTGGTACTAGCTGATGTGTAGAAATGGGCATGGGTTATGTAAGGAGAAAGTAATTATAGGATTAATGCTGGTGTGAATAAAAAGGGGTTGTAGAAGACAGATCCTTCCTCCCACTCCTGTGACATTTCAAGCTCTTATTTATCACTCCTTACCTTCCTCAATGCCACTTTTTCTGTATGTGCCCCACATCTCCCTATAGTTGATTCCATTCCTTTTCCTCTCCCTCCAAATCCCGCTCCCTTCCCTCCATTTTCCTCCCTTTAATTTTCCTTGACCAATATGTTCCCTCCCCCCCCCCACTCCCTCAGTTTTTGCCTTTACCAGTCCTTCTTTCCATTCTCATTTCTCATAGATTTAAAGTTATTCCATGTCAACAGTGAATATACGTTTATATGCAAAACGCATGGAAAAACAACTGTTATTGAAATGTTTTGCCTCAGATTTGCCAATACTTCCTGCCTCTGCATCCCTTCTTTCTGCCCATAAGTACAACCCATCTTCCCTTATCCTCCTTGTCCCAGCACCTATCCATCCCCATAGCTCCATAGTGGAGAAGTGTGGCTCAGGGGTTAGAGGCGGCAGACCCGGAAGCTGAGATCGGCCCTGGACCAGGGTTCAATTCCTCGCCTCAACGGGGCTTGGGCTCAATAATTCCACGGACTCGATAATTCTCGCTCCGGTGCCTACTCGACTCACGGGTTCACACTCTGCGACTCTGGGCAATAGCTTGCTTAAGCTCCACAACGGCCCCTCGCGGCGGGATGCTTGGCTTTCACCTTGTGGATACCCTGCCGGGGTTATCTCACAGGGGAATACCAGGACGGGTTCCCTAAGCAAGCGCTTAGATGCCTGCGATGTGGGTGATTTGCGCTATATAAATACATGTACATTTACATTTACATAGCTGCCAAGGTTTCAGATTGCTATGTGTGACATTTTCATAATTCCACTGTAATTGTGTGTGACATTTCAATGACTATGAGTGACACTTTCTTGCAAGCAAAATCAAGAAAGGAAGAGAAGGGAAACCTATAATTATCAGAAATTACACCAATTTGCTCTACAGGAAACTCTAAGACGATCTTAAATCTCTTGGAAGTAGTGTTCAGGGGACTGGGCTAGGCGAAAAATGAATGCACACACTGGAAAGAAAACGTAACTGTGAGTTTCTTTCAGAGTTTCGAAACATATTTTATTGATTTTATGTAGCAAATATTCTTGGAAGTAGTGTTTTGGGTTAGGAAAAACAGGAATGCATATACTTAAGACTTCTGCCCTTTTAAAAGCTCAGCTCTACCAGGGCATGAAGACACATGGTTACGTGAGGACGTGTGGAGATTCAGCAAAAATAGAAGAGACTCCGACAGGGGTAAGGAGAGCCGATACACACGTAAAGGAATGAGACAGCATAATGCGCTGCAGAAAGAGTTTGATGAGCGAAGCTGTTAGCACAAGTACCGCTGTCAATATCGGGTGTTCCCACCAGCCCAAAAGAAATTAAGTTATTCCTGTCCTACATACCAGCGTGAAAACAGGGCCCCTGTGACCAGACCTCTGTCTTGAAAACAGGTGGGCCCTGACAGTTCATACTCCTTGGCTCCTTGGCTCTCAGTTGCACCCTGTTTAAACAAATTCACTACTCCGCACTCCCCCGGGTCTAGGAGCAGACATCCTCCTATCTGCCGTCCCAGCTCTGGATCAAATACTGAAGCTGGCTGCAGCGGGGTCCTGCTTTGACGTTGCAGCTATGTAAAAATGCTTACTCCTTGAAAACGAAGGCGGCGATATACAAGAGCGTTTGCAAGGTAGCTTGGGTGGAGCAAGAGAGGAGTCAACACTCCTCAGCACCAGGACCTAGTGGTACAGCCCAGTTGAGTACAAGAGTGTGCCTAAAAACCGCAGAATCACTATTGACGTTGCTCAGCAGCACCGTCAACCAGCCCCCAAGTCTGGTGAGCAGCGTGCATGTCCGTGCACTGCCTTGACTGCCCCACTCACTTTAGAAAACTGTTTATTATTATAATTAAGCAGGCAGCGCTCTTGGGCTGCAGTGCTTGAGCATTGCAGATCAGGAGGCACTAACATGCGTAACTTCGCATTTCAGTGCAGTGATGCGGACCACCACACTGAAATGCGTTAGTCTTATGCCAGATCCGTGGTACTTGGCAGGGCTGCATCCCGATCTCTCTTCTTCTCATTGCCTCTTCTACTCATTTACTTACCGTACCCTTTAATCTTCTTCCTCTTTTCCATTGGATTGCTTACATTAGCAATTTCAAATGGCCACACATGAGGAATAAGCAGCTCATCTGTTCTTGTTCTTGTTTATTTGCGTTCTGATACTTGTAGCTTTCTGTTTATAACAGAAAAACGTAATACTAAAAAACACCAGAATGCTAAGGAAGTCCATGACTTGGTAGACCGTCAACTCTCAGTCCCTCAGCTGCCTACAACTTCCTTCTAGTTCTGTATCCAGCTCACTTTCACCCTATCTCCACTACTCACCTTTCTCTTTTTGCTATGCATGCGTTTCCTTCTCAAGGCACCTGCCTTATGCCTCCATCACTACCCCTGTCTACTTCTACCACTTCCCATTCCTCACCCCCATCCCTGTGTCCTGTAACAGTGATTCTCCTCCTACCTCAGAGGTGATGGAGCTGCCAGACTCCGGGAAACCATTGCGGTGAAAAACATAGTCTTGCTGCTGCTTTACAATGTTAGAAAATAAACTACATGGCGAAGTGGGAGTAAAATGCCTTTGCCAGTTGATTCACAACTGTTACCGGTTTAAAGTAAGTGTTTGGTTTTCTAAATAACATAATTTAACTTTAAAAGGTAAGCACTTTTTGGGACAGGCAGCAGCTCATGGACAGCACAAGCTGCGTTGAAAAGTGTGAGGCTGGCGTTTATATGACTGGTTTAGAACACCAGCCGCGTCCCTGAGGCCTCCCTGTAAGCCTCCACCTGACCTCAGACGCTCAGAATAGTCAAAGATATCAGGGCATTTCCAGAGGAGTACTCCAAAGGTTTTTTGCTGTTTTATATATCTCAAACTCGTTCCAAAGGTATTGGAGCGCCTGACATGAGCACCAGCTACTTCACGCAAGGTGACATTACTCGCCCAAGGAACGGTTTGTACAGAGCATCTTCACCAGTGAATCCAGGCCAGTGTCACAGTATGAGAAACACCAGCACACTAAGCAGTATATGTGTTTTAATTGTGCAACCTGGCTTCACTAATGACGCCCTGTTACAGGCACATTGGATACTCCTCCTGCCTGCCGGGCACACTGTAGTGCCTAGGTGCCTACTGATATGCAGAAAACTCAAGATAGCTCAGGCCACAGGAACCTCGCTGCTGAACTGATCCTCTGCTGGCAGCATTGTGCCCAGCAGCGGGTCCTGGAAATGAGGTGTTTTATCTCGCCTGGCCAATCGGAGAATGTTTTTCCTGAATCTGGCAACTCTCTCAGAAGCAGTTATATATCTTGTGTGTTAACCTGTGATTCTGGGCAAATTGCTTAGCCTCCTGGTGCCTAAAAATGTCGGACCTTGTGTAATATAGCCAGGTCACTCATATAATGCACACCAGTACCTTTGGGTCGAGTATACAAACTAATGTCTTCTGTGTGAACACCACTAGACTGCTCAAATGCAAGGAAATTATCCACAAAAAAACATTATCATTGCAGCGTAAAGGGGAAATAGGTACCTACCAAGTGGTATTCTTTTGGGCCTGTGGTGCAACAAACAGGGCTCTGCTTCAGCCAGCATTTAGTAATTTGTTTTCAGCTGCTTGGCATTTTTTAATTCTCTCCTTGCCTCTCCCCTCAGGCTAGTAGGGTAATTCTACCCCTTTTTGCCCATTACCACCATCCGCCCCTGGTAATTACTGGAAACTAGGCTATTATTCTCATAAATCTGCAATATTCATACAAAAAAGTTGATGAACCTAGTTTATGAACAATAAATTGAAGTGTGCCTTTGAGACCTAATGGTAGAAATTAAAACTCTGCAAACTTTTTTTTATTAAACTGGAGTAATCAGAATACTTTGGGTAATTCCGCACTACTCCTTTGATGCAGAATTACTGAAAATTACACAATTAAGCTAATTTGTGTAAGTATGAGTAATTTTGTATGAAACGCCAACCTCAGGAGCATAGGAAAAACAAATTTAATTAACGCATATGGCGGCTACTGTTTGTGTTCTGTTGCATTTAGCACTCCTTCATTGTGCACTAAGAAAATAGTGCTAAGTACATTTAAGATACCAGGGTGCATTTTGTGCTCAAAAAGTAGAGCCATGTGCTGGGTTATGCTCCTCACTTAATTATGTGTATTCTACTGTAATTTTGCATAATTACTTCTCAGCAAATTATGCAAGTAACACCCACCCCTAGTATAAATCATGACTGAAATTTCAAGAACTTCACCAGTTCATATGAAGCAGCACATTAAATGCTTATTGATGTCATGTAGCCACATTTATGCCTGAGTAGGAACACCACCATTTTACATGATCACGTTGTTAAGTTACCTTCTTTTCTTAAACATTTAACACACATTTGCTGTGTACGATTTTGGGAAACACTTTGAGTTTTTTGTTGCTCAGTATTTGTCTCATAATCTTTATGATTAGGCTGAAGAACGATAGGGATTGTTATGGTTCAGTGGGACAAATTTGGATGAATTCCTATTCAGATCTGAATTCAGACCCATGTGTGGGTCTGTTGACTCTGGCGCTTTTCCATCAAGACCGGCTGGCATGGTTGTGGACTGATCTGTAAAAGTAATGTCCATATGAAGGTTGTGTTGGTCTTACTGGGACTGTATGTGTATGACTTTCAAAAGTTATGTGTTGTTGAGTATTGTGCATTGTCCAGACTACACCAATCTTGGCTTCATTGCCAAGATCACAACAATTGCTGTTTCGTATTTGAAGTTACCTTTCCACCTGTCCGTTGAAAACACAATCCAAAGAAAAACAATACAACATTCTGGACATGTTTACGTTAGTAGCACCAAGTGAATCCTGCCTGGTAGCAATGTTGTTTGACCAGATATAGCCCAGGATATGAGCATAGGTCACAAAAATGGTTCTAATCAGAACTTTGTGGCTCTGGTATACTGATCACTTAAGCCTGCTTATTTGTTCCGGTGAGAAAACTGGACAACGTACATATATAAAAGAGCATGAAAATCAGTATCATATGAAATACATGTGCAATTCATATATTCTGTATAAAATAAAAATATTCACTGGTGTGCAGCACAAACTATTGGTATACACTATGCTTCTGAATTTGTGTTGAATAACTTGTTTTTAGTATTGTGGGTAATGCCGCAGTAACCAGATTTCCCATCAATGTTCGAATCTTAGCTCCAAAATACCAGCTCCGATCTGATTTGCACATTTAGATAATGTCTTCGCATACCTGCAAGGCTTGAAGATAGTCATGAAAATGTGTGGCACTTGATATGGCTGAAATCAACTGAGCAAATAAAGTTGTCTCTAATTAACGGGCTCTGCTGCTTGTTTATGGAAACCAGGAGAGGATTACAGCGCCGTCGACTATGTAAGCTGAGTACTTTTGGAAAACTCTAGTATCGGCCATCCCCTCCTTTATACAGTAATGATTGTTAATAGAGATGGCAGCCCACTTATTGACTCAGGAGGAAAAACAATGCCACAGAGAGTCAAGTGGCAGTTCCCCACCCCCACACACGGATGTCAACTGGCTGCCTGAAGGAGCGTACTGAATTTCAGTAGTATGTACCTTTTGAGGACAGAGCCTTCTGATCTTTGTAACAGAGCCTAGGGCTGCTGAAGTTCACATGGCAATCACAAGGTGAGCAGAGTTGCTTTGCAGCACTGGATGAACCGAGCTCTGAAAAAATGCCTACTGCCTTCATAGAGAAGTAAAATATATATAAAAGATTCTTGCACTTCTTCACCAGGTTTAAAAAGTGTTTATGTGGCCCATGTTGGTGAATGTTTTGCAACTTAAGAGTGAAACATTTAATCACATAAAACACATGATGATGGTTCGTTATGACAATGCTATTAGTGTAATATTTTCTTTAGAAGTAAAGATTATCATGTTTAAGTTATTTTTAGGCAGCAAGATTGTTCTGTAAATCACACCATATATTCAAACCGAAGTGTATTCCTTGATCTCAATATCATTGGCGCTGCTTCAGAGATTGTGTTTAACTCCTGTCACTCAAGCCAAATTTGTAGTTATTGTATACTGCTTAGGAGATTTACTGGAATGCTACACATTTATGGCAAAGTAGTTACTGTCCTGACTGCCTAGAGCGGACCATAATCTAAAGGTCACAGGTTAAAATTCAGGCCAGGCTTACTCCCCCTTTCAATCCTCTGAGCTGAGATAATTAGTGATGTTGGAAGTCAACTTGCCTTGTGGTGTTAATGTGAAATGCTTGGCCCATTCGATAGTGGTCATTTAATAACCTAATATATTCTTGGAATTGCAGTTTTCATTCTCATAATATGCCCAGACATCATACCAGATTACAGTGGATGTGCTTAGAATTATATTGACGTTTTAAGGTCCTGTTTTTTTCGAAAATAAACTAAAAAGAACAATTTCCGACATTTTATATTCTGTGTATTTGTGTGCATGCATACGTCTATTTTTAGTTGTACACGTCAGGGTTCGTGATGGGAAAGAGCAAACCTGTGATATAGTTTGAAAGCACTCCTAAACCATTATGTTGCACAACTTGGGT
Source organism: Lissotriton vulgaris (assembly GCF_964263255.1). Lineage (NCBI taxonomy): Eukaryota > Metazoa > Chordata > Amphibia > Caudata > Salamandridae > Lissotriton > Lissotriton vulgaris. The sequence continues at coordinate 63,795,693 of NC_141700.1, forward strand.
ATTCTCTGATATTTATTTCAATCTATGGAAAGAACTGCTTTGTTTTATTCGCAGTGAAGTGCCAATCAAAGGGTCACGCTTATAGCAATAACATATTACACATAAGCACACTGAAAGTAGAAAAGTGCCACACTTGAGCAAAAGGAAACCTTTGCAGCTATTACATACCATACACCGACAGTAAACTAAAGTTTTGAGGCAGCCCAGATAGTTGGAGTTACATGTCGTCCTTCTTCTGTTTCGGTGTTCTGTCGTGTATCCTAGAGTAGCTATTGTCCGCTTTTTGTTTCTATTTTCGCACCTGGCCATTACCATTTGGGAGCATAGAGAGGGGTGCGTGTTTATGAAAGATTGGGTTCATCGCTGCCTTTCGAAGAACACATCTTACATTTTATGATTGGGGAAGTTAAATGTAATAAAAAAACTGTACTTTATGGAACGCCCAAGCATTGCCTGCCCTTTAAAAATATGTTATTATGTATTTCCGGCTTTGGTTGGTCCCGGTTGTTACGTTGTCCTGTTCTAAGATGGCCGCGCTCTGTGCCTAGGACCGGTGCGGCAATTAAAGATACACCGAGGCTATCCGGGAAAGATGGTGCCCCAGGAGGAGGTGCAGCGCCTCGGCCGGGAGCTGGTGGACCAGAGCCGGCCCTTGAGCCAGCGCTTCCGAGCGCTCTTTACCCTCCGCGCCTTGGGCGGCCCGGAGGCCATCGCCGGCATCAGCGGGGCGTTCCAGGACCCCTCTGCGCTGCTCAAGCATGAGGCGGCCTACTGCCTGGGACAGATGGGGGACCGTGCGGCCGAGCCGGCCCTCAGGGCAGTCCTGGTGGACAGAGAGCAGGAGCCCATGGTGCGACATGAAGCGGGTGAGCCAGGGAAAATGTCATGTCATTATGTGGCAGGGGAGGACCAAATTATGTGGAAGGCCTCACTTACCCCATTACAGGAATGACTAATTTATGTGTCAAGAAAAATCAATTTATGTGGCATAATGTGTCACATTTCGTAATGTATCTGTTCATTATTTCTTTTTTTTTTTAATACATTAACACTGTCAGGAGAAGGGTTTCACCTTGTAAGTACGAGTTTAATACAGAAATACATCAAAACGCAACTGAACGTTAAACAGTCAACCTTTGCAAAGTGTCTTCTGCTGCACGCAACGCCCCAGCGCATTTTTAATACCTTTTCTTTTATTTTAGTTAGCATTCTTTTTTCATCCGCTAAATATGCAGCAGATGATGGTCTGTATGGCAAACGCATAATTATGCAAAAAAGGCAGCTAAATCCCATCATTCCAGTGTCCCTGGGTCTAACCAGTTAATCATTGGGTCTGGTGGCTCAGTGGACTACTGCATCCACGACAAATTTGTAAGAGTCACAATTTAAAATGTTGCCGTGTAGCTCTGTTCTTCATCCAAATCCTTGCAGAACTCTTATGTTTGTTTTTCTCTAGCCTCCTTTCTCTGGGCATGTCTGAAAATTTGAAAGCAGTTGGGCCCTTATGATAGAGCACGATGTCTTATCATTAGGTTTCGACCTGGTGAGGGGTGCCCCTCCCAGTTTGAAAACTTTTGTTTTCAGTAGGGATGTTCAGACGGCCTCTGTTTCCAATTGGCTAGTTCCATAAATGGAGACTAGCCATTGGGAGACAGAGGCTGTCAATCACGCTTTCTTGCGAAAACGCGATTCGGGGGCGTTTCTCGTACTTTTTTTAAGCCCCGCCCCTTTGTCCTGGGCCGCGCTGTGATTGGCTGACGTCACGGGGGTGTCCCGGGCCGGCAGCCAATCACAGCACGGCCCGGGACCTGACTTGTTAAATCTGCTATAAAACCGAAACACTAGACGTGTTACAGGTATTCAAATATTTAAATAATGTATGACACGCATAGAGGCATTAAAAGCACTTGCAAACGCTCAAAAACATGTCTACGAATATAAGACTGTTTATAATTAATACAGTTTTGCCTTTTAATAGTAGCACTTCTTCATTATGATAATTCCATGCACGTCAGACTGCACCTACTGCATAGCCGGAGAAAATATGTCATCTTTAGAGATAGCGTGGTAACTGTGACACTCTGTGGCGTACACCGGCTCGCGCTTTACCCTGCGAATTCACTCTGCTCTATGGGTTTTCCCTCTCAGGGAACTTGGAGAATTGGGTACTGTGGCGCAGTCACTCAGCTGTACCAACAGAGACATCAGCGCTGCTTCTGGGGAGAGTGAAACGCTGCTTGTTTATTTAGGCATGAATGGCCCCGCAGTCCGTACGCCATTCCCGCCCCCCCCCCCCCCCTCCCTGTGCTCGTGGTGCTTTATTTATTATTTTAGGCATGAATGGCCCCGCAGTCCGTACGCCGTTCCCGCCCCCCCCCGTCCTGTGCCCGTTCCCGCCCCCCCCCTCGCTGATCACTTTGCAGCTTATAACATAGCACGCATTGCCGTTTGAACTTCCAGTTCAAGTCAGACGGAGAACTACGGTACTGAAAATAGAAAGAGACCGTCGGACTTCATCGGAGAGGAAAGGCAAGTAACTGAGCCCGGTATTGTGAACTGAGTGTTGCTTTTTCGAAACAACCTATACGAATACAATTCCAAGCGCAGGCGTCCTTTATTCCTTTGAGTTGAGTCTCTGAATTTTAACTGCCATTCACTTTTTTTGTGTTTCGATTTCCTTGAGTAGCGTCCTCGTGGGTAGTCCGTCTTCTTTTTCCATGACATATTTCCGAAATTATGTAGCCTTCTATTTACTTTATTCAATATTAAGCTTATTTTCCTCTAGTTGGAGTTGTTCTGTTTCATTGACTTATCGCTTTAGTTTTTTTTTAATTCCCTAAGTATTACCCATTTCTTCTTTATTTCTTCGTGGTCCGATTCCCATTGTGTCCGTCTCTCTGTGTAATAAAGTTTTGTTTGCGTTTTTGTCGCACATGCACTGTGCAACCACTTTCGGCGTTGCTGTTTCGAAGTTGGAGGTCTTAAGGGGACTGGTGTGTGGGGAGTGGTGAGTGGGTCGTTCTGTTGACGAGAATGTCGTTATTAGTTGGAAAATGTAGAGGGAGGATTAAAGGTCATCTTATGATCCAGGCTATGGACGGGGATCAAGGACAGGGTGGCTTTAGCACTAAAAACTATTATGATAGGTGGATTGTTGCTAGGCATATAGGGACATTTACTGGGATGGGGCATCGGATGCTGAGCTGTCTGACGGTTGTCAACAACTATTTAATGGGTCAAGAAGTCGAGGAGCCTTATGGATTGGAGGAGGGGTCGTATTGTAGCATTTGTATACCGCGTATGATTCCATTGTGGGGCACTAAAGCATTTACCCACTCTAATAGCTAACTGCATTGTATAGGGTGCGTGATTGGATGGGAGTTGTCTTTGTTTTGAACCTATAGGGGAATTGTGTTCATGTCGTTTGGTGGTGACTACTGAAGTGTGGGTCTCGCACAGTGGGTGGTGCTAGGTGCAAGTATGCGAGCGATAGATGCACATCAGTTCCATGGAAGCCAGATTAATGTTTCACGTTTCAAACGTTGTATCATTGAGTGTTACCTCGTGATTAACCATTTCTTCTTTATTTCTTCGTGGTCCGATTCCCATTGTGTACTTTTGTGTTCGTCTCTGCTGTGTAATAAAGTTTTGTTTGCGTTTTTGTCGCACATGCGCTGTGTAACCGCTTTCGGCGTTGCTAGTCATGGCATTTTCTTTGAGCCGATTTTTAGGCTTTGGTGAGTGTAAGATGCGGTTTCAGAGGTGGGCCGGTCATCGTGTTGTGAAGTAGCCTTTATTAGAAAAGGAGGTTAGGGTGGTTGTCAATACTGTATGTACCCCTTCTTACCCCCACCTACTGATCGAAAGGCATAGCCACTTCCCAACCCTTCCGTCCCGAGCAGGACTCCTGATTTCTCTCTCTCTCTCTGTCTCTCTGTCTCTCTGTCTCTCTGTCTCTCTGTCTCTCTGTCTCTGTCTCTGTCTCTGTCTCTGTTGTTGTTGTTGATCTGAAACTGACAGTTGCTCCACTGTCAGTTTCCTTCTCAGCCTCGGGGGCTTCATTCAAACCCCTGGCTGGCCCTTGGCCAGGTTTCCACATATCAATGTTGCTAGTATGGCTGCTCCGGAGAAAGAGGTTGACCGATCAGCCACCTGTGGAGCTCTTCTGGCAGGAAGTGAGGATAACACCTTCCTCCCTCTGAAAAGTCAGAACCAAACAACCTTTGTATACAGATCTCTAATATGTAACATAGACGCTGGAAGTAGGTTAGAAGGGGGTGCTGTAGCACCGCCAAATAACCGTGCTGGAGCCCAAGGTGATTGAACAATAAAGGTGCCTTTAATTTTTATTCATATGAGAATCTTGCTGGTGTGAAAAGAAATGTTGTGGGATGTCACTTGATACGCTGCTGAAGTGGGTGTATAGAGCTGCGTTTCCTACATTGGTACGTCTACTATCTTCAGGGCCATTGAAATTATTTGGCTGCAGTTCTTTTTCTCTTAATTAAAGATTTACCACATAATCTTTGCCCAGACATCATTCCCATGTGCAAAAATGACCAAATGATGAAATACTATCAAAATATGGACTGCATTATGTTTCATAATATCTTGCCTCATAATTAATTCAACTTTTAAACATAATTCATTGCTCCCCTGTCGCTTAATTCGTTGCTCTGTTGGTGTGTGTTGCTCTGTCTGTGTGTGTTGCTCTGTCTGTGTGTGTTGCTCTGTCTGTGTGTGTTGCTCTGTCTGTGTGGGTGGCTCTGTCTGTGTGTGTGGCTCTGTCTGTGTGTGTGGCTGTGGCTCTGTCTGTGTCTGTGGCTCTGTCTGTGTGCAAATGCAATAGGTCTCGCATTTGTGAGAGATTAACCCCTTCCATGCTGGTGACGAACCCCAGCCGTCATGCACTACGGTGCTCGTGTGCTGATGACGGCTGGGGTTCGTCATGGCCCGCCCCTGTTCGTTTGTTTACCGCACGGGGGCGGAAACGGGCCAGCAGGGAAGGGGTTAAGCTATTGGCATTGTAAATGACAATGCCATTTATTTATCTGCTTTCAAAACCAACACATAAATACAAAATTTGTCATTTACAATGCCAATAGCTCAAACTTTTACAAAGGCGAAACCGTTGCATTGTAAATGCTTGTTTTTTTATTGTATACATTAGATTACCATGACATGTATTTGTACCAAGTTAACCAACTCAATGGTACTCATTTTATAGACCTCAGATGGATGAAAGGCCGAGTGGACCTGCCGGGATTTGAACAATCCCGGCGGGTCCACTCAGCCTTTCATCCACCTAAGGGCTATAAAATTAGTACCATTGAGTTGGGTAACTATAAACATCTGTTATTCAGCGCCAAGATGACCCTTTGGGGGTGAACGTGCGCTTTACAAATTCACGTCATGGTAATCTTTTATAAAGCTCCCGCAGCCCAAAGAGTCGCTTGGCGTTAATGTGTTAAAGTGGATGAGAAATAAAGGATGAGGGCGGTAGGCTACTTGCTTTACTGAGCAATTATCTAAGCAGCATAAGTCACTAAGGATGTAGTCTGCAGCCTAGGGTGTGGCCAAATAATGCATTAGTGCCATAGTTCTGAAAAATACATTGGTTCTATCTTTATTATACACCGTGTACAAGAATGAGCGAAAAATAACCTGCTCTGCACTGAACGAGGACCATTTGCAATAAAGCATTTGGCAAGATATATATACAAGACAATCTACCTCGGCACACCTGATACCGGTCACCTCCAAGCCTTGGATCGGCAACCAGCACTGCACGAACATCAGTCTCAATGGAAACCCTGGAACTGTATGGGAAAAACTTCCTCGCAGAGGCACAATTCCCTATTCGAGGATGACAGTGCTGTTTAATGGTTAAGCAATTGACCCATTTGGTTTTATTTTTCTAAATTCAATGCGTAATGTCATGACAATATTACTAACTCCGTCCTCGCATCGCTTTACACACGGCAGGTTGGCCAGCCATCAGAGGACCACTTTCCTTATTGTAAAACGTTGAACTTACTACTGAAGTGTATTGGGTACAGATGATAATTTGGAGAGTCATATCTTGGATGGATGATTTTGTTTATTTTTTATTCGGTCAGGTGTCAGCCGAAACCTTTTCGTTTTTCATTTTTTTAAGTGCAGGGGATTTCAGTCAGCCCTCTTCTTCCACTGATCTGTTAAGCCATTCACATTTGTTTACACCCATCAAAGTATACAGCACAAGACAATGAGTCAGCTTTTCCCTACATTTCACATAGAAACCACACAGATTAAGTAGGTTCCAGCTGGTGTAGAAGTGGGGATCCTTAGGAAAGCCCTGGTTTCTGATTGCGTTATAAAGCCAAGAATGGAAAGGAGGCATTAAAGTGATCCCACTGCAACGGAGACCCTTCCTGGCTGTTACTGCTTAAAACACCAAGAACCATGCCTAATTAAATAAGAAAGCAAGGATTGGCAAAGATAACCTGCCTTGCCTTTTGGGTCTATTGATTGGCTTTACCCATTCTTTGGATTATTCGTAAAAAGCCAAAAGATATTTGCCGAAGCAGCACAGGAGGCAGAGAGCTCGAAAAGATGCGCACTCTCATGGAGTGCTGAAACAAATAGATACAAGCATTAGCAAAGCCAATAGGTTTCACCTCTTCGAAATCTATCGGTTTTGTCAGTGTGTTTTAAGATCTGTTGCACAGCAGCGATAAATTGTTGCTAAATCCGCAAAATCTGTAAAAACAGATTGATTCCGGGAAACTCCAGGAGCTGTTCAGTTACTTTCCCATACATGTCTGTAAAAGCAGAGGTAGCGAAAATGAGAACAAAATAACAATGGGAGGACGGTGCGGGGTCGAGGACACACTTTAACAGTCCACAAGCCACCTTTGCAAAGCTAACTGCAAGGCAGACTAGGTGTTTGTCATTAAACCCCAAGCAGCCCATCTAATTTTAGGTAAATCCCTGCAGCTCACCTGGGTGAAACAATTGCTTGATCACATTTGTTGCTTCCAAGATATTGGGGTTTGAAGATTATTCAAAACTGGTAGCCCCAACCAGGAGATAGAGTAAAACTCTGTGAACCAAGGAAGTACCCAACATCTCTATACCTATAATCTGGTACAGCTTCCTTTTCTTTTTCAGTAGTCTCTGAAGAAATAGTGGAAATACATTAATTTGTCATTTTAGAACTTTGGTTTTCAGCATAAAAATAATCAAAAGGAAGTGCATTAACAAATGAGTGCAGTGAGCTTTCCCTGGCTGAGCCTTTAATGCCTCACCAGAGACCCATGCTTTCTGACATAGCATTGATTACCTTGTGACAGAAGCATGGACAGCATCACCTACTCTGCTACACCTACGCAGGATGACGTAGCAATTTATATCTTATCGGAGTTTGGATTAGTTGACGGTTCCAAGACTCCTTCTGATATCTGTTGGATAATAAAGATAGAAGCAATGGTACATTTTTCAGACGTATGACACTTGTTACTTTAATTAGACCACAACCTTTGCTACATAGCTGCAGGCCACACCTCTATAATGTTTACTTAGTTATTTCTGCTGCTTAGCTCGCTGTCCTATAAAGTAAGATGTCTACTGCCCTCATCATTTCTTTGGCATCCACCCTAAAGCACTAGCACCATGCAACCCTTTGGATTGCAGTCACCTTTTTGTGTCTGTACAGGACAGACTGTCCTTTGAGAGAACCAGGCAGTATTGACCTCAGGTGACCCTCATTTGGAGGCATTCATTTTACCTATAGTTCTTCTTTAAAAAGTCCCCCTCACTAAAGATTCACCCAACATAGCCATTAATTTAATGTAGGACGCCTCTCAGCATATTTTAGTGCAATAGGCTGGGAGACCTACCCCTTGCACGCTCTGAAAACCCTCCTTCTGTTATCACTGCTTCTGTGCAACCTACCTTCTTCAGGAGGCTGATAAGGGAAGCCATGAACAACCGGTCTGTTTTTTTGATATATGTAAGAGGACTGCTAGCAGTTCATCCCCTTAGTGAGACTCACCTCGGTCTGAGATTTGAGCTGAAGATAGTGACCATTGAGGTGGAAGCCCTTGTCCTCTTATTGCGTGGTCACACCTTTAGCTCTCACTTTTCCGGAAACAAATATAGCCCAGAAAGTCCAGCTGTTCTTTGTCCGTGCTTCTCGTTGCCCAAGAAGTGGTTCTGACAGATGTTTCACTCCCATTTGTTTTAGCTCAAGCTCAAAGTTTGCCGCTCAAATTAAAAGAGCAGTTGTGCTCATTGAAGCTGACTGACCTAGAAGCGCATGGAATATCAGTGTATCACTTGGTCCATATTGTTCTTTCATCGTATGATGCAACAGTCTTTGGGTGGTGAGAGTATGATGCCTCCACTCACTGGTGGTTGCTGTCCTCAGGGGTAGCTGTTTCAGTATGCTGTACATCACACCTCTCCATGCCATGACCCACTATTAACAAGGCAGGGACTGGACATCAAGTCTGCTTTCATCCTCCATGGCTAAACCTATTGTCTTTTTCTTTCCTTCCAGGAGAGGCGCTGGGAGCCATCGGTAGCCCTGAGTCCCTGGCTCTCCTGAGGGAATATTGTACAGATCCTGTTATAGAGGTAAATATACCTGCCCCCCCTCGCCCTCCTGTATGCTTTATGTGGTGTCATGGGCTCCAGATCCGCTTTTGCAGTACTTCAATTATTTTCATAGAAAAACAGTCTCTGTTATAACAGAATATGATGATAACCAGGTAATTTTTCCCTTGTAATTTTTTAGGCATTTAAAAAATTTGTTGTTGCTTAAATTAAAAGTTGTTTTAGCAAGGTGTATATGCCTCGGAAGGTATGTAATATTTGTCATTTTACTAACAGTGGAGAGATTTTTTTGTGACCTTAGTGAAATGTCATAGGGATACTACAGTGCCTGGTCACTGGTCTATCCCAAGAGTGGTCTTCACTCTGATAATGAACACAGCTCTCCTCCTTTATTGTATAGGTGTAACTTCAATTATTACACACAATATCAATGCGATCTCGAGCATGGTTTAGTCTAGTGACATCCAGTAAATAATGAGACATTTTTCTCTGGTGTCTGTATGATTATTTTAACATGTATTCACTTGAGTATATGATATATACCGGGAACCCAACTCCAAAGAACGTTTTTATTGTAGCCAGAGCATCTCAAATACAAATGGTTTTGTGTGTGGGCATGTTTATGTGGGAGTGTAGGTGGAAAATAGGCTTCTAAGATCAGTACCCTATGTACCTGCTTCTTCATTGTTACTGATTCACTGTGTTCTTTTTGTGTTACCTTCCCAGGTAGCAGAGACCTGTCAACTCGCTGTGAAAAGGATAGAGTGGCTGCAGAAGAACAAAGATAACCCTGATGCAAACCCATATCAATCCGTGGATCCAGCTCCCCCTCTTGAAGAGAAGGATGTGGTGAAACTAAGAGCGGCACTCCTGAATGAGTCTCTGCCACTCTTTGACCGGTACCGGGCCATGTTTGCTCTTCGGAACTTGGGTGGGGAAGCTGCTGTGCTGGCATTGGCCGATGGTGAGTTTTCCTTGACCAACTGATTTAAAAGTGTATACCCCTGGTTTCCATTAGCCTTCATTCTGTTTCACTTCTTGGCCTTCATTGTTATTTCCCCTTAATCATCTCTGCCCCTATAATGGGGCACATGTTAGTCTTCTATGTTCAGTGAGAAAACAGTTCCATACCTTATTTCCAAGTGTGTAAAGTTTCTTCATCGAGATTGCAGTGGCATCTTGGAGAATATCTGCTACTCCAAGTGGGTAATTACTCCATGTGGTTAATATATAAGTAAGTCTAGAAATGGGCAGAACCATTGACTTTCATCATTCCCCTAGTAATGGCTATTCCTTTAATGTGATGTTTGCAGAAGGAACTGAAGGACTTGGTGAGCCAGAAGATCACTGTGTTGGAAGCCTGTCAATCAATCAGTGAATTTCTATAGCATGGCTAATCACCCAGGAGGGTATCCAGGCGCTAGTTTGGCTCTGAGTCTGAGTCAAATAGCCAAGTCTTTAGTGCCCTTCGGAATTCCGGAAGAGAGGTGGACGTTCGTAACTGTGGTGGAAGGTCATTCCATGTCTTCACTGGAAGGTAGGAAAAGGAGCGTCCTCCGCTTTGGTGGATGCACGGGGCTGTGGGAGAAGGATGCGGAGCGTAGACATCTGGAAGGTTGGTAAAAGCTCATGCAAAGGTTGATGTAGTAGGTCCCTGGTTGTGAAGTGCTTTGTAGGTGTGGATCGTCTGCCTGAATTGGCATCTGTTCTGTATGGGGAGCCAGTGGAGTTTTCTGAGGTGCAGGGCATGGGTTCATCGCGGGAGGTTAAAGATGAGTGAGTGCGGTGTTCTTTGTGGTCTAGAGTCTCTGGAGGAGGTGAGTCGTGATTCCCGAGTTGTTGGCATTGCCTGTGTCCTGGTGATTAGAACCTGTCTGATTTTGGTCTTGTGTCATGGGGGAGCCACTTGAAGATTTTTCATAGCATGCACAGTGTGAAGAAGGCAGAGGAGATGACGTTGATCTGGGACTTCATTGTAATTGTGCTGTCCAGGATGATGCAGAGTGCTTGGTTAGAGAAATGGTTCTAGCTCCGAGGGCCACCAGGAATCATTCCAGGAAGTGGTGTCGTTACCGAAAATCAGTACTTCTGTTTTGTCTGTGTTGAGCTTCAGGCAGTTATCCTTCATCCATTTGCCGACGCTTGTCATTCACCTGTAGAAGTTGGTTTTGATAGTGGCGGTGTCTTTGAGGAGGGAGAGGATGAGTTGGGTGTTGTCTGTGTAGGATATAATGTTCAGTCCATGGGATCTTATTGTGATGGCGGGGGTGGGGGCATGTAGATGTTGAAGAGGGTGGGGTTCAGGGGTGAGCCATGGAGGACAAGGCATGTAATGTCTTTGGGTTCGGAGGAGAATCGTGGATCTTCTGTGTTATTCCGGTAAGGAAGGAGGTCCATTTGTCACCTTGGATTCCGATGTGTTGAAGCCTGGTGATCAGCATGTGGTCAGATATGGTGTCGAAGGCCGCCAAGAGGTCGAGGAGGATCACTGCCGCTGTCTCTCCCCAGTCTAGGAAGAATCGGATGTCATCTGTAACTACAATCAGAGCAGTCTCTGTGCTGTGGTTGTTGCGGGATTCAGACTGAGAGGTGTCGAGGAGGTTGTTCTGTTCTAGGTAGTTAGTCAGTTGCTTGTTGATGGCTTGCTCCAGGATTTTGGTCGGGAAGGGGAGCAGACTCCCTCCCCATTCTCCCCCCTCCTACCCCCCCCCCCCCCCAACACCCTCTCCTTCGCAAGTCTTTCAACTCGGTATCGAACGAGGAACAAAAAAAGACTTACCATACTCGAACAGTATTCAAATTGTGAATACTTCCCAAAATTCATCTGTTAGCCTGCATGTTTCCAATGGATTCAGAAAACGAAATGTGTCATGGGGTCAGAAAAAACAAATGGCAGAAACTATCTGCCTTGTTCCTTAAGAAAATTCCAAGTCTTCCTGTACTTTTTATTCATTATCTGACTGAAGTATTCTATCCAGCTTTTAATGTTGTACTACTGTATTTGTTCTTCTCAGATTACTAAACAAAACAGCAGTTAGCAGGATTTTTTCTTTAGCTGTCATTCAACATATTACCGTCCAGTCTTGATTAAGGCCATTTCATGTCATTGTCAGTCTCTAGTATAATGTCTTGTGCATTGTTGATGAAGAAGAAGCCATTCTTTTGGTTATGTTGGACGCCTGAACTTCCTTCAAAATCATGGACCAACGCAGAAGAAATAACATTTTCCATTGGGTGGTTTCATTACTTTTGGAGTAAAGATCACAACGACTGCAACTTGACAAGGAGTAGTTTGCATGCATCCACTCCTTGTTTAGCGGTTCACTTAAATGAAATGAAAGTAACTCTATTGCTGGATAAGCAGCATGTTTACACAGCATGACCAGCTTGCGTGTTATGGAACGAAAAACGAACTATGTTCCCATTTTTAATGATGAGATAGATGTATTAATAATTTTGCCTTTTTATATGCACAGTTGTGCTCACTATATATAGGTATTTCAGGTGGCACTATCTCAAAATTATTTTTGCTTTTTTGCTATTGTGGAAAGTGTTAAAAGGTACATCCCCTAGAGACTGTTATACGGTTCCTACTAATCTAGCACTACTGTGCATTTAGGTCAACAAAACTTCATAATACAGAGACTGAGTATTCCTATATAATCATATATGTTGGTCTGTTTGGTTAGCTCACAGTACAGCATCCAAAACTCGTCTCCTTCAAGAATTATGGATGTTTTCAGTAACCTACGACATGACTTTCAGTTTCCACAGAAATTGTGGTAACAGATCTAATCCTTTCGTTTGTCACTCTGGCATGCCCTAAGTGTTCACAAAGAAAAGATACAACATCGCAACATTTATTGAACAGCTCTAATCTTTGCTAATCTTTGTAAGTAAAACACGAACCGTGATTGTAAGAAAGATGAGAAACATAATTTTAATAAGCTATATTAGAATAGTGAAAAACACACCCCAATCATGGCAATTGTTGATTAACTTAATACTATTTAGTAGTAGCTTCTTTGCCAAAGAGAACATATCAGGAGTACCCATCTGCCAGGCCGATTGGAATTACCTAACCCTATACCTTGGTACTGTGTCTCAGGAAGCCAGGCTTAGCGCATCCACAAATGCATCTCCGACTGAGTATACAGCTATCTTCCTTCTCAGGATGAAGGTCGGGCACAGCAGGGCTACATCTTACAGCAGCGTTGCTTGATAATTCCGCCAGAAGTGAACCTCTCACTTACTTCAGCACAGACGCAGTTTAAATGACAAAACAGCAAGCTTATCACAATGTGCAAAAGGTGCAGGGCAGCATTTTAATTAGACTAAAGCAGAAGTCGTCTTCGTACAACCACAGAAAATAAAACAGTGCCTCATGTTCTGAATGAGTGCGACAGTGGAGCTAAAGGTGCAGACTACAATGCAACAATGTCTATCAGAAATAAATGCGTGAAAGGGCCATACTTGCCATAGGAAAAACCTGTGCAAACCACCATTCGAAAATGAGTTAAAATGAGAAACTAAAATAGAGACGAAATGCAAACTGTACAACACTACTTGTCAGAAATAATGAATGACAAATCTAGCTGAGTAGGTACTGTTATAGCCGGGAGGTTACAAGATATTTTAAGGTTGTAAAGAAACCACAAAAACAAATTAATTGTGAATGGCCCTGCACTCAAAACAACAAATAAACTATTGATGAAGGCAAATTATCATCCATAATCAAGCACAAAGGAATCTGTTGGGATCTTCCTAAATGAGAAAAGCGATAGTCGTTTTGATTGTAGAAAAAGGTTCCTTTTATTCTTTTTATCCATAGATGAATTAAAATACAGCACACAATGGACAAGACTGCTGATGCGTTTCGTCCTTATAAGGACTTCTTCAGTGCTTAATAGGTCAAAGCAGTGCTCAGAAGTTCATAGAGGTGTAACTCTTATGAGAACAATCAGATTGAGATTGCAAAACGTACATATATAGTAATTTTCCTAAAATCAAGTAATCATGTCCGTATCCCAAGTACAATGAAAGAAAGCACAGTGTATCTGTCTCCACAAATGATACGGCTTGCGGGATAAGTGTGTGTCCAAAGCGGTGTCTGGTTCAGAAAATAAGATCAATATTTTAAGGCTTTACTTAATTATCTACCACTAAAGAAATCATAATGTTACTCGGTGATTACTAGTTCACATAAAGCTGGAATTGCTGCTGGGTTTTTGAATTTGTAATATTTTATGCTACTGTTTTTATATTTTGATTCATTAAATATTAGATGTTGAGGGTATTTTGTTTGGAGCCTTGAAGATGTCTTTGATGAGGTTTCTTGTGTAGTTAAACATTTTATGAAATTGTTTAGGAGTTTCAGTACTATCATTTTGAAACTGTTTCTTGATTTATGGTTATACAGCATGTAGGACTGTGAACATTGGGTCTACAGCCCTCTGCCAGATACTGGAGGCTCAGGGTTGAAGAGAATCAAATTGTTAAACAGTCGCTCTTTAAATGCTTGGTGGGTGGTGAATACACGGATCTTGATGCAGTTTTAAGAAATAGAAAAGAATCCACTTTCAAATTTAATACAGCGTGTATTCTTTATATATATACTATGCTTGTTTAACTGATGAACTCTGACTTTATTTTTGCATGCTCCCTCTCATTTCTAATTTGGGCGAGGGGAGGTATATGAAGATGACTAGGTGTTTTTAATCTGCTTGTTTATACTTTTTCTTGATTCCTCGGCAGGACTCCAGTGTGGCAGTGCTCTCTTTCGTCATGAGATTGGATATGTACTTGGGCAGATGCAGCACGAGGCCTGCATCCCACAGCTGAGGGCCGCGCTGGAGACTGCAGAGGAGAACCCAATGGTGCGCCATGAATGTGCCGAGGCGCTAGGCTCAATTGCAAAGGACTCCTGTCTTGACACCTTGCGGGCATATGCCCGGGATGAAGAACGGGTTGTGCGAGAGAGCTGTGAGGTAGCGCTGGACATGTTTGAATATGAGAACAGTGACCAGTTCCAGTATGCTGATGGACTGAGGAAGCTTCATACCGTGGAGTAGACTTCATTGGACCTTCTTAGGTACCACATGTCAAGCCCCTGATGGCTCAAGCAACCGGAGCTTGGCCTCTTGGTGGCAGAAAGCAGACAAACCTGGTTAAATTAGGGATTATTGTAAATTCTGATGCAAGTTTTTTTATCTTTGGCCTGCTCTCCAGTCGTTGTACGCCTTCACATCTTAAATACAAGTCCCTCTCGGCCTTAAATTGCAAGTCCAGCACAAGAAAAGTAAAATAACTCTTAAACCTACTCTACCGCCCTTCTTGGAGTATGGATGGAATTAAAAGAAATCCACCGAAATGCTTTGCCGGATCACACTTTATTTTCAATGTTAAATCCTCTATGCGTCTGTGTTAGAAACCTGCATTAGCACTTCCAGATGGCGTGTAAGGAGTGGCAAATGATTGGAGCCATTTAACTGTCTGTATTTGAAAGAAGGTCTTTCATGGTGTTATAAGTATGTGAAATCAACAAGTGCCTGGAAAAACACCAAACTGGCATGTGGGGAGGGAGGGCAAAATGAGAAATAATGTCCAATTGTTTAATTATTAAGGGTATTTATATTGTGAGGATCAAGTCCCAGGCGCATCAGTTTTGTACATGGGCCTACGTGACTGCATCGGGGTTTAGAAGCTCAACCGCCGCGTTTACAAGAGCTCAGACATGGAACTACAATCACAGGCACCAGTGCAGCAACACAGTGCAACAGAGGGATGAGTAATGGGGGAATCGGGTAGTGGGTGTGAAATGGATGTTAAGTTCTTTCATGAATGTTCAAAGTGAAGGACCCTTCTTGAATTTGGGGACGATTGTCCCATGGTAAAAAGCTGATGGGTGAGAAGGCCTCCCTTCTTGGTTTACCTTGGTGAGATTTGAGATCAACAGTTAGTAGGTTCACAGGGACTCTGGTCAGGTTACTGGTCACCAGACGTTTTTCAGTTCAGTGGTCAGATACAGAAGAGGATGCCTTTGTGTTTGATGTAAAGCGGCTTGACTTTGATGCACGTTTCGAGGAGGCGGTGGGGGGTACTCGAGCATTTTTTCTGATTGTCATTTGTGCATTGCCTGGTGATCAGATGTGCAGAGACATGGAAGTAGCTTTTACAGAGGTTTGTATATTTCATAGCGAATGATTCACCTCCTTGTGAGAGAGGAGGAGAGTGAACACTAGTTTGAAGCTCTTTGCCTGGAGCAGTGTGTTCTGATCATGTGGAAAAGGCTAGTCTGTTACAAGACGGTCTGGTTTTTAGTTTGAACTTGGGAAAGTAAGTAACCCAAGAATTTGGCTGAAGATGTAAGAGTGAAGCAGTAGCCATCAGGTTGCACATAGCTGAGCCTGCTCCTCTTTGAGGTTGAAGGGGTAGTAACTACTCACATAGAGGCTGATGTGAAGGATGTTCGATGTTTGCAAGACTCTAAGGTACACCTAAACATCCTCTGAAAAGTATGTGTAACATGACAGCATTAACGACTTTGTGGGGCTTTATAGCCGCAAAGTGAGCGTATTCGAAACACTAAACTAACCTGCTACAGTTCGATCATGACAAACTCTTTACCAATACGTAACTGATGCAGGAACATGTTTCCATGTCTTTAAAGGTTGCGGCTTCAATAAGCATGTCTTGTACAGCAGCACTCCACTGGTGTGCAACAATCTGTACCTTACCTGAACCGCTGATGTGTGATTGTGCATGTTCTGCCATAGTTTTTTTAGAACAAATGCACCTTTGGGGCACAATGTATCCCACTTGCAACTGTGTCCTTTAGCCCCAAAACTCCGCCATTCAGAGCAGCTAACACATGTGCTCACTTGTACAGCCCAAGCAATTCGAGACCCACAAGAACATTAACTAGTATGTCCCTCCACCAAGGGCATTGCACAGAGGACTCTTCATTAACCTGCTCCTTTGTCTTATCAATGTGCTTGAAATGCATTGACCTTATCTAGACTGCTGTCGATATTCAGGGTGGAAGGTCACTTGGCACAAAGACAATAAAGCCATGATGCCCTGGTAAATGCTGTCTTCTTTCTTTACATTGGTTGCTGTGTAGCTTCTATCTGCAGTACCGTGTAATTGCTTATTTTGTCTCCTTTAACGTAGCTCATCATGAGGATCGGCGCTCCTACATTTTTTTTTCTTCTTCTTCTTCTCAATCCAGTACAGCGACCTACATAACTTTGCATTACCCCCAGGTCCCCTTGTCCCCTTCATCACAAGGGAGATAGTACCATCTCGCCACACAGATATAAGAACAGAGTAATACTAGAACTCTCTCCCACCGGAAGTCCGCAGAATCTCATCAACTGCTTCCTTCAAAAAGGAAGTGAAAGTAATCCTTATGAACAAGTTCCTGCCTTAAATGACGATGGCTCGTCTGTCTCACTCACCTCCCTTGGATTAACTGCTATATTAGACTATTATTTGTGAAGACCAGAGTTGTTCGGTTATACTCTCATAAGTTATGTTTGTTCTTCTCCCAGCATGCTTTGTATTATTTAAATGTCTTTTTATACCCCCTCTGTCACGGTTCCTTGCCTGCATTCTCAAATGACGTTGGTTTTACTCCCTTCTTATTTCTGACACTCCAAATTGTGGAGCGCTCTGATACCCGTCTCGGTCTTGTTCGTGCGATACAAAACTTTATAAATAAATAAATAGTATCTATTGCCCCACCTCCTCCTACTGAAGGATACATAAGCAGTTCCGACCCAGCCCCACCTCCTCCTACTGAAGGATACATAAGCAGTTCCGACCCAGCCCTACCTCCTCCTACTGAAGGATACATAAGCAGTTCCGACCCAGCCCCACCACCTCCCACTGAAGGATACATGAGCAGTTCCGACCCAGGCCCACCTCCTCCTACTGAAGGATACATCAGCAGTTCCGACCTAGTATTCCTCCTGTTCTTGTTTCTGTCTAGATCGACAGCATATAGAGGGCGATGGTGGGGGTTGCGTGGGGCTTGGACGACTCTGCATTTTGTCATCCTGGCCGGTATTTCAGCAGGGAGGGGTGTCACCAGAGTGGTTTCATATCTCCCTCCCTGCGGGGTTTGCAGGGAGATATGTACAGTGTTGAAAGAACGATTATTCGGTTTAGGAATTTTCCGATCGGTGTTCAGATGCTCTCTGCTTTCGGGTATGGATCTGCACATGCGCGGCAATGAGGGAGTGTGCATATACGCACACTTTTTTTTTTTTCTCCCGGACTACATTGAAGTAATATAAGTTAAGACGGGCGAGCTGGTGAGTACTGAATAGCAGTTGTGTATTTTTTGATTTAGAATTGATTTCTCTGCATTTAGACCGGATTTGTACTACCGAATTCCAGCAAGAGTAAAGCAGTCTAGGAAGAGGAGACATGTGAAATCCTCTTCCTCTTCGGAGTCCTCTTCATCGCCCCCCTCTACCAAAACATTGCATGGAGAGTGATGATGTGATTATAAAGAGGCTGATTGTGGAGACTTTACTGGAGATTTCGCCATATAAAGTTAAAAATAAGGATTTGCTGCCAGTGAGACCCTCTCAGTCTTCTGGGTCAGAGGATGAGACTCCTGGAATGGAGGAGCACAAGGGCGACTGTATTGCAAGGTATATGTTGCCTGATTATGCATGTGAAATCCAACATGGGGTTTCCAGAGGATGAGGTTCCTGAGACTTCTGCTGGTTCCCTCCTTCGCCAGTTTCAGAGTACTGCTCCTCTTCATGTCCCAGTGCACCCCTACATTACTGAGGCCCTGCAGGATATGCAGCATGATTTCTCTGATTCGAACCATGTTGACTCATTTGTGGCCAATTTGATGGAGAGAACATCTTTGGCAGAGGATGCAGTCATCAGAGTCTCTGCAGATAAGATTGATGTTGCTTTGCATAAGTTGTATTCTGGCTCATATCTAGCTCTTAGGGCAGGGATATATGGCACATGTGGCTCAGTCTTTGATCTCAGACATTGTCTCTCTTCCGATCCATGGATGATACATCTGATTGTTCTAGGTCGTTGGAACAAATAGAGCTGCAGGTGGAATACATGTCGAGCGTCGTCTTTCATGTTGTGGGGGCCACAGCACTGTCTGGAGGAGTTTGTGTGATTGCCAGGCGTAACTTGGTATTGAAAAGCTGGCCCCCTGACTCAGCTCAGAATGCAGCTGCTCTCAGATTTACTTTTCAGTGTAACCTGTTGTTTGGAGCAGAACTTGAGGAGAAACTCCATAAATTATTTAAGGAGAAAAAACATTCCTCCTCCCTGAAACATCCTTCTTCAGATAAGCAGCCTGCCCTACCTTAGTCTCCTGTGCCTCAACCATCCCGGAAGCAGCAACACACTCTCAGCGGAGGTTTCAGGCTCAGAGGGGTCGAGACAAAAAGGTAGTCTCACCCAAAACCTTGCTTATGACTATATGGTGGATGGCCAGGAGTTTGCGGTAGGGGGTTGGATCCAGAATTTTCCCCGGCAGTGGGAGGAATCTACTTCTGACGCATGGGTGCTGGGAATTCTCTGGGTAGGGTACTGGGTAGAATTTTCAGCTCTGGCCTATACATGAGGAGTCCGGCCCACTCCTTGGCCTTTGAGGAGGTAGAAGAGGTGGCCCTTTCTCAGGGCATCGACTCCCTTCTTCAGGAGACTGCAGTATTGGATGTTTCTCATATGGAGAGGAGTAGAGGTTTTTATTCCATCCTTTTTCTAGTGAAGAAGTCCACAGGGGGTTTCTGAGTTGTGGTGGACTTGAAAGCTCGCAACAAATTTCGGCGGACCTTGCATTTCAAGATGGAAACACTGCAGAGGATAATTCTGTTGGTTGTTAAGGGGCATCTGATGTTCCGATTCATCCTCCGCACCAGCAGTACCTCAGGTTTTGCATCCAGGAGAGGCACTTGCAGATCTGGGTGTTGCCGTTCTGGCTAAAGTTTGCACCCCGGGTGTCTATGAAGGTAGTGGATCCTTTGGTGGCATCTGTTCATCTGCTATGGTTTCACCGGTATCCGTACTTGGGCGATTGGCTTCTTCATGCTCCTACAAGGTCACAGCTCTTTTGGGATCTGGCCATGGTCTGCTCTACGATTCGGGCACATGGGTTTCTGCTCAATCCTGGGAAGTGCCAGTTGATTCCTACAAGGGATCTGATGTTTATTGGGGAAAGGTTTCGTACTGATCTGAACAGGGTTTTCCTTCCAGCACCCGGGGCAGTGGTCTTGAGGTCTCTATCCTTGCGAAATGATGGGTTGCCACTCCCTCCCATTTCCTCAGTGGTTTAGACTTCTGGGTCACATAGTAGCAGCAGATTTCACAGTGGCATCGGCTCATTTTTATCTTCGTCCACTGTGGTCCCATCTTTGTTCTTTTTTGGACCCAAATTTCAAATGTTTGGTTCCAGTGATTGCAAGGGTCATCGAGGTACTGAGGTGGGGGACACTGCTGGGATGTTGGGGGGTGACTCCGGTCCAGTTCCCTAATGCTGATTCTGCCCTGCTTTTTCAGTGGGTGAAGAGGAGGGGGGTGGGGGGGGGGGGGGGGTTCACTTGCATTCTCTGGTGGTGATCCATATCAGAGGGGTTACATGGAGGTCACAGATTCGCTCAGCTGATTCTTTCCTCCTTCCCAAGAAATGTCACTAACTTGGGCAGTTTTTCGTCAGTGGTGCAAGAGGTTTGGTGTGCTCCTTCTATAGCCCTTTGCTTTCTGGCTCAATGTGCAAGTTTCCAGGTTCTTTTCTCGCAATCCACAGGAGGGTGCTTGGTAGGTGGATGCATTGATCACGTCGCCGGATCAGCTGTTGTATGCATTTCCGCCGGTTCCTTTGATTCCCAATTTCCTAACCAGGTTGTTCGGGGAAGTGATGGTGGTTGTAATCCTTTTTTGGCCCAGGCGCTCATGGTTCCCCGGCTCAAATTCTAGGCAGTCTAGGATCAATAGATGATTCCTTGTCCTCCTTCCTCTCTCGGTCCTCCCCCTTCCTGTTCCTACAGAGGCTGCGTCTTATGGTTTGGAAGTTGAGAGAAGACTGTTACGGAGTAAGGGACCGTCCCAACATTTAGCAAAGGCAATTCAGCAGTCCTGTAAGCCATCTGCCTTAAAATCATGTGAGCGACATTGGGTTAGTTTTCAGCGATGTTGTAAGCCTCTCCAGCTTTCCGCGCCGGCCTTTCACCTGAATGAGGTTCTGCAGTTTTTTGGGAAGGTTTTGAAAAACGTCTGGCAGTTTCCACAATGCGCGCCCAGTGGGCGGCTGTTAGATCTTTTAGGTCACCATGGGGCATTTTGGCTAATGCAGAGGATTTGGTGGCACGATTCGTGTGGATTTTTTTCTCTGTCCCAGCCTCTGGTAAAACTCTTGTTTCCTTTGTGGGTTTTGCAGCTGGTTTTGAAATTGTTGGTTTCTCCTCCCCTTTGAACCTTTGGAGGTAGTGGATATTTAGTTTGTGACCTTCAAAGTGGTGTTTCTGGCGGCCATGACTACTGCCTGTTACATTGGAGATTTGGGAGCTTTGTAGGCTCTTGAGCCTTTTCGTCTTTTTCTGAAGATGGTGTGGTTCTCCGTTTGGACTTCTCTTTTGTGCCTAGGGTGGCCTCCCAGTTTCATAGGTATCAGGAAGTGATTCTTCTGACTCTCTTTGCTGAGCCTGGTTGTTCCTCTGAGGACCAGTGGTCTGTGTTGGATGTCAGAAGGGCTGTGACAGTCTGCCTAGATAAGACTAAATCCTTTTGAAAGGCTTATTTTTTGTGTCTTTTGGAGCCTCATCTCGTGGGGGTAAGGCTTTGTCTTTGCCCATCAGTCGGTGGATCAAACGGTTGATTTCTCTGACCCTATTTCTTTGTCCGGGACCCCTCATCCAGTAGGGATTATGGGGAGGTCCACCCGGGGAATCGCTGCTACCTGGGCCAAATTGTAAGTGGTGGCAATCTCTGAGATTTGTCGGGCAGCCATGTGGGTTACCCCAGATACTTTTGTTAAACATTACAGGTCGCAGAATGTTTTATGTGATGAAAACAGTTTTACTTTAGGTGTTTTGCATTCTGTTGTGTCTTGAATTGCTCACTTATCTGTATGAATAAATCAGTGTGGGGCGCTACATTTTTGTGGTTTCTTATTTCCATAGGAATGCCATGTAGCTCCCTTGGGTAGTCTCACTTGTAATGAATGGGAGAAGGGGGATTTCCTATTACTTAATGGTAATCTTCGTTACCCCTGGTCCTATTGTCCTCGTCCCATTCACCACGCCCATTCCTCCTGTACTGCCAGCCTTCATATGGTGGGGGCTTGGTAGTTTATTTATTTATAAAGTTTTGTATAGCGCGAACAAGACCCAGATGGGTATCGGAGCACTTCACAATTTGGAGTGTCGTAAATAAGGGAGTAAAACCAACTATTTAACAACAAGGTGTGGTGATGGACAGAGTTTCTGAATTAAGCAGAATACTCTCACCCAGTCAAGAGATCAGGGCTAGATCCAACACCATTTTTTAGCTCACCGCACCATCCCAGTTCAGAACCTGGCTATATGCAAATTAGTCTGTTCCTGTCCCAGTGCATGATGGGAACAGGGCAAACCAAACTACCAAGCCAATTCTTACACTGGGAAGGAAACAAGCTTCCGGGGACCGGTTTCTGGCATTTCAGCCGTCGTCGGCCCGGCTTGCTTGAATCCTGATGGTAGTTTAGTCTGCCCTGTTCCCATGCTGCACTGGGCCCGGGACAGACTGATTTGCACATAGCCAGGTTCTGAGCTGGGATGGTGCAGTGAGCTAAACAACGGTGATGGATCAAGCCCTGATCTTTGGACTGGGTAAGAGTGGTCTGCTTAATTCAGACACTGTCATCACCACCCCCTTATCTGAATCGTTTTTGGCCACTATAGGTGTGGCAGGGTATACTCAGACATGAGTCCCTTGCTCACTGCACCATCAGGATTCAAGCAAGCCGGGCCGACGACGGCTGAAATGCCAGAAACCGGTCCCCGGAAGCTTGTCTCCTTTCTGGTGAAGAATTGGCTTGGCAGTTTAGTCTGCCCTGTTCCCATGATGCACTGGGCCAGGGACAGACTGATTTGCATATAGCCAGGTTCTGAGCTGGGATGGTGCAGTGAGCTAAATAATGGTGATGGATCAAGCCCTGATCTTTGGACTGGGTAAGAGTGGTCTGCTTAATTCAGACACTCTGTTCATCACCACCCCCTTTTCTGAATCGGGAGTAAAACCAACGTCATGAGAATGCATGCACGGAACAGTGACAGAGGGGGGGGGGGGGTATCAAAAAACATCGCATTTAAATAATACAAAGCATGCTGGGAGAAGAACAAACATAACTTATGAGAGTATAACTGAACAAATCCGGGTTTCACAAGTCAGAAGGAATGCTAGGTAGGGACTGCTTATGTATCCATCAGCAGTAGGAGATGGGCCAGTAGATACTAGTGTTTCTCTTCTTTTTTCTGTATGGCGAGATTGTACTGTCTCACTTGTGATGAATAGGACGATGATCACATCACCATGAGTACTGAAGTAATTGAACATTACTCCAGTCAACCCTTTACTCTGGCAACCATCACTGCCCTCTGTACCGATTCAACACATCACTTTAAATCTGTTCCTCTGGAGCTGGCACCCACAACACCAAAACTCCTTCCTTTGTGGCTTCTAATGTTACATCACAGGCACCGGTGTAACGCCACCACTGTGCATCGTACTACCTGAGAACCAGGTACCAATAGGTACCCACTTCGCCAGTGCACCCGCTCCTTTAACACCTGCCTTTGCGCATTCTTGTGCAGCCCTGTCGATGCACCCAGGGCTGTATCACCTGCAGCGCTTCTGTAACCTTTCACCTCTATCCAGTACACGGTTGGTGTTTCAGCAATGACCCCCACATGTAATGTAAATGTAATTTGTACAGCGCACTAATACCCCAACTGGGGTGTCCTGGCGCTGTAAATGTCCACTCCTGGGCACCCCCAAGTAATGTCCACTCCTGGGCACCCCCAAGGTGAAGCCAGGCATCCCTGCGCTGTTGGGGCCGTTGTGGAGATTAGGTAAGCTATTGCCCAGAGTTGCAGAGTGGGACCCATGATTAGAGTAGGCACCAAGGGGAGAATTATCAGGTCCGAGGAAATTGAGCCCAAGACCCGCCGAGGCAGGAATTGAACCCTGGTCCCGGCCAGACCTCTGCATCAGGGTCTGCCGCTCTAACCATTGAGCCACCCTTTTCCGATCTGTATCCTTGCCCCAGTTTCTTAGAACTCTTCCTGACACCGTGAATGAACTCTTGTCTTGTTAGGACAACTATCATTCGACTGCCTATTCTATCGCTGGCCCACAGGGGGCAGTCTAATCCTGTTTTACAGATAAGTCCTCTTGGGTGCAAGATCTCTCCGAGTATTTTTAAAACCCATATCTTTAACGTGAGCCTCACCAACCAATCCCCCTCACCTTTCACCACAATTCTATGGCAAAACCCCCTAAGCTTAACTGGGGGAGCAAAAAACCTTTGTGCCTATTTGGAAACCTCAATTGTTAGAAATTTAAACTGATCCGTTTTTTTTTTGTTCATTTAACATTTACTTTTTCAAGTTCATGAAGTACCTCGAGCTTTACATGCCAACTCCAGCAAGACGGCGTCTCGTTTTTACACAGATGCCCTGTATTGGATTATGTCAGTTCTCTGGGTCTTGCCAATCAGCACTCATGGGCCTCAGGTGGATGAATGTTGAGCTGATGGATTAATTATCAGATTGAAACCTTCAAAATGCATGGTCCTTGTTCCTCTGCACCGCTTTCGAGTGAAATATAAATTTAATGGAGAAAATTCCTGAATATAGTGCTACCAGAAATTTTGTATTTTGCATAATTTTTGCCCACTGGAGACTGGTGTGTGGAAAGTGTCTCCTCAATAAACTTTCTACGTAACCCTCTTTCCTGTCAGTATTTTGTGAAATGTGCCTTTGCGTGGAATAAGAGTCACACAAAATTATATATACATCACACTAAAAGTGCAATTATGTGAATTTTCATTACATAAAAAAAACACAATTTTGCCCTATTTTTGTGCAACAGAAAACTTGGATGGGCAAATTCTTTGCTTTAAATTGCATCCCAGTTTGGTAGAAGAGGCTGCAGCCCTTATTTCGATTTCCTTGTAAATCCCTATTCGGTCATAAACGGGTGTTTTAGGCTGATTAGTGCACTAAAACACGCACACGGTGTACATTTCCCTCCTTCACATTTCACCAGTAAAAGGGTACAAGTGCCTGAAATGAATGAGATAAAACTTCGAAAATGGGCGTACAAGCAAACTTTTTTGTTGTGATTCCTCGATCCTTTGGCATAAACTCCGTAATGTTGCACTACGCCAGCACAGCAAGATATCCATAGTTTGTGTGGCATTACCACACAATTTTAACTCTAACGACCCCACAGTATCTTAAATCCTGATCTTTAGATTTCTCTCCCTGCACAATTCACCAGAGGACAAGCACTGCGTTGTAAAGTTATATTAGTTTGTCATGGTGTTTGCCACTTTCCTCTGTTTCTTCTCTGTCTGAGTGCCGCAAGGCAGACTAGTGCATGTAGCACTATACAAGAATCAAAGAATAACTCCACTCATGTCACACCATCTATTTTATCCAAAAACCTCCATGGCTCTGTCCATGTACTTCACTCCTTCGACACCACCCTGCTAAGTACTCATTACTAAGCCCCATACGGTTCTTCCTTTGCACCGCGATGCTGTTTTACAGCCCTTAATTGCTCACTTTCTGGAATAAAAAATACAGCTTTTGCGCCACACTCGAATTGCAATCCACCGATCCCTATCTACTCTGGTATCCCTATGAAAGATGCATGAACGTAGGGAAAAAGCTTTATCCTTGCACTTTCTGCGTTATACAAGGGAATAATATATAATCCCAGCTTGTCTGCAGTCCCTTCCTGTACTTTGCATTTGCTGTGACCTCTGGAAGCTTTGGTGATACGCTCTGCTTATCCTCTTAATGCACTAAATCCTCTCTTCCTGCACCTGCCGCTTCACTCTGGAAGGCCTGGTTCATCACGCGCAACCGCTTAACCAGAAGAAGTGACCCAGCGCTTTCCGCAAAGACATCGCAGTCCAAATACCGGAGAGGCAAGCGGTTCATTTTCAGTGAGAAAGGGAAATCGTGCTTCTTAGCCATTGGATCTCCGGGAGATGCCTGCTGCCATTGAGATAAAAGAGAGCATTTCATGACCTTTGGGGAGAAGCCTGGGGCTCTTGAGATGGAGGAAAGGAATTCAGGACCTTTGGGAGAAAACTGGTGCCATTGAGATGGAGGAAAGGAATTTGTGACCTTTGGGAAGAGCGGGGGCCATTGAGACAGAGGAAAGGAATTTGCGACCTTTGGGAGAAGCCTGGTGCCATTGAGACAGAGGAAATTAATTTGTGACCTTTGGGGGAAGCCTGGTGCCATTGAGATAGAGGAAAGGAATTCAGGACCTTTGGGAGAAAACTGGTGCCATTGAGATGGAGGAAAGGAATTTGTGACCTTTGGAAAGAGCTGGGGCCATTGAGATAGAGGAAAGGATCTCAGGAATTCAGGACCTTTGGAAGAGTGGGGGCCATTGAGACAGAGGAAATTAATGTGTGACCTTTGGGGGAAGCCTGGTGCCATTGAGGCCGAGGAAAGGAATTCAGGACCTTTGGAAAGAGCTGGGGCCATTGAGACAGAGGAAAGGATCTCAGGAATTCAGGACCTTTGGGAGAAGCCTGGTGCCATTGAAATGGAGCAGAGGAATTCATGTATAAAAAATCAGGACTGTGACCAGAATTTGAGCATGCAGTGAAGGAAGCAGGTAGGACTGGGAACAGGGATTGATTTTGACAAAATGGGTTTAGCATGTATCTGCCAGGCGACTTACAGACTTTATGATTCATAAGAAAACATTTAGTCAGCTGTTAATATCTGGAAATGTTGTGCATGTAATCTTTATTTATCCTGAGAAGCACTGAAGGAGATTAGTGGGATCAGAGTCCTTTGCAGCGCTCGTCATTTATGGCTTGCACGTCATTGGCGCATTCGTATGCACGTCGGGTGTCCTTAGTGCCCGATGCTTTTCCATCAGTGTTCCTTGAGTCTTGGTTCTAAAATAGAATTGTTACTCATTTATTTATCGATTTTACAATATCTGAAGCAACTTCTCTTGCAGGGTATTTGAGTGTTTAGCTTTGTAGGTTTGTAAAACTTTTCTACACGTTTTGCTCCCAGGGCCATTAAGGAGAGGCGGGCCTTCTACATTGCAGTCAATGGCTCAGTGGTTAGAGGGATATCTACTGGGCTGCTGCCCCCAAGTGAAATCCAGCCAGAGTTCAGGATGCAGTTGGGCAGGGTCAAATAGGCAGAAAGGAATTTATTGAAGGATCATGCATCTTTTTTTTAAAAAACTTGAAAATCTTCTTAAGCTGGAAGGAATACCAAGTGGGAGCTGTCATAATATTAGTTTTTATGGTGCCTAAGAGGCTGTTTTTGGAGTTGATGAAAGTGGAGTGTTACAACAATGTATGGGTTTAAGAAAGGTTCTTGAGGCTAGAAAAGATGCTGTTAATTTGGACATGGAGGGAGCCACCTTAGAATCGCAGCGCTACAGTTTTTGGGCGCTGGCTCTCATTTGCTGTATTTTCAAAAAATGGAAATTCCTCATTCATTTTCGAGAGATGTTGCTGTTGGCGTTGACCCAGGGCCAAGGACAAACTGGATCAGTTTAAGATATTATGGGCTTGCCTTTTTGCCACTGTGGACCAATTTTTAGAAGATTTTGTTTATCTATGTTTTGCTTTAGAATCTAGCCGAGTGGTGTGGACACCAGTGTTGTTATTCTTAGGTCCCCTCCTTTGATGCTTCTCTCAAAGACTGGCATTGCAAAATGTGCGGGGCATAGACCCTCTGCAGCAGGACAGGCTGTGCCAACAGCTCAGCCGTCCTGTCACAGCCTTTTTAGATCGACAGCGATCGGGTATGTCAAAGTGGGCTTGTGAAAAATATTTTCCAAGGTAATATTACAAATACACCTGATTTTGTCAGAAAGATAGTTTTTTTCTCTTAAAGCAAAATGCATGAGAAAGTAAAAATGCAGCTGAAGTGAGTACTTAACCCTTTCCGTGCTCGTGACGGAACCGTTCCGTCACGAATCTCGGGTGGGCTGTGCTGGTGACGAAACGGTTCCGTCATGGCCCGCTCGCCGCGGCGCGAATTCCGCGCCTCGCTGACGTTGTAAAGAGCGGGCGGGGCTGTGACGGAACCGTTCCGTCACAAGCACAGCCCACCCGAGGGCCGTGACGGAGCGGAATAACCGCCGCAGCTAAGGGGTTAATATTATATTTCTGATTTATTGCCCTTATTTTTGTAGAATCGTTTGTGGGATGCTGAATGTTGGCATCAGACTCCAATGCCGTACCAAAATGGTCGGTCTGGATTGTCGACCTGTACTCTTGTACGACTCTCTAAAAATGTTTAATAGCTGGTTCTGCTGTTGTAGGTCATCGTGTTTGTGCCCGGGTCTGGTGGCTCAGTGGACTAATGCATCCATTGCAGGGGCCTGGGTTTAACCTCATTGTCACAGGTTCAAATCCCGGAGGGTCCACTCAGCCTTTCAGCCATCTGAGGTCGATAAAATGAGTACCATTGAGTTGGGTAACAATGAACATCTGTTATTCAGCGCCGAGACACCTCTGGGTGAACATGCGCTTTACAAATACAAATGTTATGTTATGGTGTATCTGTATTTTGGCCCAGATATCATCATAGGTCGCCCGTAGCATAAAGGAAACGGGGCAAAAATGTTGGGTTCTCATTATAAAAAAAATATTGAGCTAGTACTTCAATTGGACCTTAAAGGAGAGTAGCACTGATATGCGGCCTAGCTACATGAAAGAGAGAGATATATTTCCATTGGTGAGTACTATCAAAAATATGTATAAAAGGAAATTGGGGGAGGGGCGGGACAATAAGGGTTGTACTGGAAGCTAAAATGATAAAAGGTCTGCTTAAAAAGAGATAGATCATCAAATAATGACACCCAACACATACCTAAAATGCCTTCCTAGTCATCCTTAAGTGTGAGGCCAAGAAGTTTCACATTTTCTACAGTTCTATATCTTGCACCAAAAGCACATGGTATGTTGTGAGATTAAGGACACTTTTATCAGGAAGACTGAAAAGTGTGGTACCTACAAGATAGTGATATGATGTTGAGGTTGAGCCTCCATCTGTTTCTATTGTTGACCAGTGGCAGTAGCCAGAACTTCTTAAAGTGCTAAAAATAAAATCCTCCAAACACTGGTCTAACTTTGCACATGTCTTTCTTCAAAATCTCAGTTTTTTCTTCAAAATAGCAGTTTCACCGGTAGATTGACTGGTGTATTCAATTTTCAGGCATTTACAGCACAACTGCATTTAAATATTTAAATGGGACGCACTTAGTTACTTTTGTGCTTTTACACATCTGTTCTTGGTGGATCACTCCTGGTTAGTGACCTGAGTGCTACCAGCCGCTCAAGAATCTCTTCCTGTCTTTGTGGGAGGGGTCATTGGGGATCAGCGTTAGAGCTCACGTGCTCTGGAGAAGCTTGTCGTATGGAGTGGGTGGAGTTCCAGTCAGACCAAGTGTATTCAGAATGAATCTGTCACCAAATAAAAATGTAAAAAAAATGATCATGTGCCCATGATCTTTAACTGATTGGTCTAAATGCATTACCCTCCAGAGCTGGATGCCTGTAGAGTTTAGTATATGGTCAGAAGAATCCTTGAATTAGGTTTAAAAATAAAAGCCAATAACAAAAGTGCAGCATGCATGCTGGAACATGTGGTGTTGATTTATCGAAAAAGGGGATGTGCTAGGCAGCTCCAACCACAAGTGCATACCTGAAAGAAAACTAGTTAAGTATGGTAATGTGGCAATTTTCTTCAAAACATCAAAATAAGTGTAGTTTGTGGTCTGCAGCTGCTAAACAATCTCCATTGTAATTGCTGAAAGTCATAGATGTAGGCTCGCACCTCTTAACTGAGTTTCTATTAGCAGCTAAAGATTTTAGATTCATTTTCCTTAGTCCCTGTATTCAGAACTTTTTAGTTTGTTCCAGTTAAAGCATAATAGAAAACTGTGGAAAATCGAGTGAAGTACGGTTTATGTGGTGACAATTCCTTGTATGAATTGCTGTATTTAATTAAGAATAAACATCTCGTTTCCATTGCAGAACAAAGATCAAGCTGGACTCTATGGTGGAGTTAATTCATAATGTGACATTCCATTGCGAGAGATGGATACTTGTGTCCTTGTCAAGTTCTCAAGTCATCACTTCCCTTCAAGACCACAATTGTGTTTTTCCAAGGTTGTTCCCAGCAGGCACCTTTCCAGGATGCTTTGCTTATCTCACGAGGCTTGCATCGTTTCGTTCTAAAAAAACAAAACATTCACTTCAAGATGTTGCCGGTGCCTGGTTCCTACTCATCTTGGATCATCTTTCATCCTAGGATTCTCCGATCATCTTAATTTCTAAATAAATTACAGCTCTGCAGAAGCTTCTATCATCGACAATTGTGACGTCCACAGATCATCTCAAGATCTTTCTCCTCTTGGGTTTCTGTAGTTGTGCACATCATCTGAAAGTTCTTCCAGCCTCCTCCTTCCAAAAGATAATTTCCCCACATTGTTAATTTTTTTCCATCATTACAATTTAACCTCCCATCAAAATCTTGCCGAATTTTTCTGCATCTTTCCAAGACTGTTCTTCACAAATTTTTCTCAACTTCATTTCCCTAAAAATCTCCCCAATATTTCTCTCGTCAATATCTACTTCTGATCTTTTTCCTGAAAATCGTCCCAGCATCGTCTGTCTTAAAATCTCCCCAGCATTTTTTTTCAACAAGATCTTCCCTGCATTTCTCTTCACTATATCTTTACAGACCTCTTTTACTAAATATTTTTTACGGTTACTCCTTAGAAGAGGCGAGAAGGAGGCTGGTTAAAGAAACAGAAAATGCAGAAAAGAAAAAGGAATTAAGAAGTAAAATTGGAAGAATGATAAGTGAAAGGAAGAAGAAAACGAATGTAAAAAAGAGAAAGAAAGAGGAGGGATAAAGAGGAAAAAACAGAGCAGTCATGAAAATGAAGACAGATGGAAGGCGTGGAAAAATGAGAGCAAGCACAACCTGGAAAGACTGATTTAAGGCAAGACCCACGGAAAAGCTTTGTGGAATAACAAAAAGATTGAATGAAATTAAAAGCCTTCTGGGGTTTTTTGCAGACATTTGTGTTAAAACCCATTTAGCAGAATAGAGCATCTCTGCGAGAGACCCAGTTCTTTGTGTCAGTTCTGTCCTTGTTTTCTTAAAAATGCTTTGCTGATGACCATTCAAACGTTGCCTGCACACCTGAAAACATCATAGACCCAACCAGTTTAGAGTTTTTTGGAAAGCTAAATATGGTCATGTCTCCGGAACCAGATGCCGAAAGAGCATTCGACGTGTCTCCTTCTTCCTGTTCCGGAAACCAAGCTCTGATAGGAATGAAAACACAGATACAATAGTACGGAGAACAATTGGAGAATTGAAAATCTAAGATCGTCCTGCTAGTCTTCTCAAACCTCATTTTCATCGGGATTAGAATTTACAACCACATGCAGCCGGCAGCTTAGACTGTCCCACAAAAAGACATCCAAGGTGGAGAAGCAAGGTCTGAAGATCCTATTGGTAGGTAGGGATAGAAAATCCGGGACAATGGACCTTCACAACTGGGAGGCCAACCGCACGCTGGAGGCGCAGCGTCTTTACCAATATGCAGGGGTGGAGGAGGAGCCATTGTACACGGACTACAAACCGCCAGCGCTTGATGCCATCCGTCTGCCCAAGTACCTCCTGTACCTGCTCATGGCAGCCTTGGTGGTGGTGGCGGTGGCGTACGCCATTGTGGGACACCTCATCAAAGACCTGATGCACGACTTCGCTGGTAAGGCCAGGCAGTGGCAGTGGGGACGTGTGGGCTCTGATATGTTTGGGTCTTCTGTTTTGATCATTTAAAAGGAGGGGTAAGGAAAGGAAGGGGTGAGCGGGAGGATGGAGCAGCATGGAGCACGTGAAGCTGTGCTTACTTGATAGGGACAAGGAACACGGGAGAGAGAGAAAGAAAACGCATGATCTCTATAGAATGCTGAAAAAAGAAAAAAAGTAGTTCCCTGAGTGAGAGCAGTGGATGGATAAGTCATCCAATAAAAAGGGTAGTAAAAATGTGATGCTCCAGGGGAGAGGCAAACACAAGAAGAGGAAGGAAAGCCATATAATAAAAAGCAAGCAAATGAGATTGGATTGATTTTCAAGCCAGCCAATGGTAAGCAATGGTCTGGTGCAAAGCCTCCTGTAAATAGTGGTACCGTCCACTTCAACAACAGACAGTTGAAAGTTGTTATATCGATTAGTGGCACAGGATTACTAGTCTAGAAAGGAAAGTTAGTTGTTACTTGTGCATCAGTTTGCATTCCTAATTGTGTCTGGTTAACCTCATGCGTGCGAGCGGAATTCCGCTCGTACGCTGAGATTTTTTAAAACGCACTTTACGTGACGAGCTGGGCTCGTCATCAGCGTGCGAGGAGGCTACGCCATGACGAGCCCAGCTCGTCATCAGTGCGGAAGGGGTTAAAGGGAATGGAGGGAAAGTGTACTGTTCTCTTGGGTTGTCCCAACAGACTTTGGTTTTGGGACCTGGGTGGCACGAGGGTTGTTTGAGCATACACTTGTACTTATTGTGGGTCCTGCTTACAGTGTGGATCAGTGAGTCTGGTGAGGAATGCTCAGTTGGATACAATTTTGGAATGTCAAGCAGTAAAGTACGGAAGGCGACATGGACTGGCATGGATTCTATTAGTAGGCGTATGATATAAGCCTCTTATGCAAGTCGTGGGTTGAGACGATTGCTCACATACTGTGTTGTGTCTTATTTGTGCTGGTTGTACCTGTCTTTTTTGTGCTGGTTGTGCCTTCTTTGTGCAGGTCACATTCTGCCGGTCGCGTCTTCATTGTGCCAGTTGTGTCTTCATTGTGCTGGTTGTAACACAACAGCTACAAAGGTATCAATATATAAATAATGACTGGCTTAAAAAGATAAAACTGCTGTTTCAAATACCTAGTTTTTTATGTTTATGAAAACTCTACACATATGATTTGGCTCACAGAATAAGGTGAAGCATATGTTCTTCTTTAGAAGCTGCAACCAAGAAAAGCAGTGTTGTAACACGTCACCCTTTGAGGACCTCCAGGTGGAAAAAGGGGCAGAGAATAGGCTACTTCCATTTTTGTGCTAAATGAATGTGCCTGCCAAAAAAATCAGGCGTGGCTTAGCAATGGGCCATATGCGTTTTGATGAATGCTTTAAAGAACACTGTAGCGCACAGTGGTTAGTGGGGCTGACATGGTCATGTATGCGTGTGTCAGTAAGTAACCGGGCTGCCACAATCTGAACCTGTTGCACCCAGGCCGATAGAATTCCTGCCATCTAGTTTTCACCTTATAAGAGCACTGGCCACTGGTACACATTGGTTAAAGGCCTTTTTGAGGGATTTCTTCTGAAAGAAGCATCTAATAGACAACTTAGCCACCCTGATTTCAAGAGAGAAATTTGTTCCAAGTAAATACCAACTTTGTACACACCGCTGGAAGGTAAAGGTGGGGAGCTCATGATGACCAGCCAAGCGGTTAAGTTTCGGCTGGAGAAGTTGATTTTGGCTATAAGAAGCTTGCTCTTTAAGGGTTTGCTCCAAGAAATTGACGTTCATCCACCAGCATACAAGGTAGCGGAAATCTGTCATGCTGATTGGCACCTTTCCCTCTGTCAACTCACAGTGGTCTTATCCGGATGACGATCAGCTGTGTGTTGCCGCGTATACAAAAGTGAACTCAAGCTAGATGGAACAGTTCATCCAGGGGTCTTAATTAATGTTTGACAATATCAACCTCTGAGGGACATCACAGCTAATTATTTTGGGATCTGAGCTGGATGTTTGTAATGTGACGGTTGACTCCTTCCCTCAAACACTGCCCACTATCCCAACTTGAGTCAATCTCAAGACGGTGGGAGAAATGCTCGATATTGTCAAAGGCAGCAGAAGTTGTAACAGCACCAGTCCTATAACACGAACACTGTTTGGGCTGGAAAATGTCACCCCCTTGGCTATGAAGATCATGAATCTGGCCACCAGTACCCATTGGAAGTTACTCTTGGTTTTAGATTTTTACCTCCCCACGTATGACAACCATGCATGTGCACTGAGGGCTCCCTATGAGAGGGAAGGAGCTCCAGAGTTGACTTCTGTGGTCTTGACCACACCAACATGTGCACCATCCTTTAATGAGCATTACTAGAGTCCTCTCATCAGGTGGACACTTGGTGGTGGCAACAATAACTTATAGGGTCAGAGCACATTACCAGTCACCTGCCAGGGAGCATTGCCTCCCAACCTTTTTTTGTTTTAAATTGGTCTGCCAGGCCCATGCAACCAGGTCTTTCACTGTATCCATGTTATACTAGAAACTTTCTTTGTCAAATAGATGGTAGTTTTCCGACACCGACAAGGTATTAACCTGATATTAAGGGACCCACGGTGTGATGTTTGTTGCTATGCTCGGTTCCCAGAATGGGAACATGGAGTTTGAAACCAAGTAAGATGTACTAGAAGAGGGTTCCAAAGTTTGAGGGCACTGGTGGCAAATTTGAGCTTTGAACACTTTACTAATAGAATTGGAACAACTTTGCGTTGGGCCTTTGTGTATGTCCCCAGAGATCTTATTCACTCATCAATGCAGTGTAAAGAGAATGTTAACATATAGAATCCCATCCTAGCTAGAGCAGGGCTTTCTGGCTTGTATGCTCATAGTAGCTCTAGCTCAAATAAGGATATTTTGAAAATGAGAAAGATGGTGGTCTGGTCTTGCCTTCATCACCATTGAAGATAAGATGATGCTGCAAGAACATGCCCAGTGTTCCAGTTTAGGTGGGTCCAGGCTCCTCCCCTGAGCAGGATGCCTCGTGTGCATCTCCTCCTCTACGTGGACAGTAGCTTCTTGTTATGGTCTTTTTTTCCTATATGTAGCACACATTTGCCGGCTACTTCACCTCAGCACTTTTGGTGCAGAACGTTGGTCTGTGGTTCTGGGTGTGCACAGAGAAGGTCTTCCTTTTGAGTTATTCAGTGACCAACCCTGGCCACCTGTGAAATTAGGTACTGTGGTTTAGAGTGTGAGTTTTTAGGTCGAGCCTGAGCAGCGCATGCGCTGCTCTGCGAGCCATGCTTTTTTGGATTATGTACTTGGAGGCCTGCCCACTCTCCACCCATATTTGTCATTGGCTTGTGTCATTGTCCTTCGTAAATGCTGGCTTCTGATAAGTTATTAGGCTTGTTAGTCCCTCCTTAGTACCGCCTTGTCTTAATTTGTAATCTCCCATGAGGACTGACCCGTTTACCTCAGTAATTACATGGCACGTCTTCTTTAGTCTGTAAGCAGTATTTTCTCTAAAGGATTTCTCTTACTGCAGGAGGGCAGGCGGGTCAAGCATTTGGAATGCAATACGTCTCACATTTGTGGGAGTTTAAGCTATTGGCATTGTAAATGATAATGCCTTTTATTTATGTTTTAAAAACCAAAACATAAATAAAAGGCATTGTCATTTACAATGCCAATAACGTGAACTCTCGCAAATGTGAGACCTATTGCATTGCAGAAGCTTGTTCCTGAAGTTGTGAGAATTATGTTTTGTGGGTTGTCGCTGAAGGTTTCATCGCTGAGGGTTTCAGGTCTTTAGCCAGCATTGGCCCTCGGCGGATCTCAGATAAATAGAATTCGTCAGAGCAGTTTTCTAGCTCTACGAAGGTACCAGGGTCTAAAGATGCTGCTTTCTTTGTGGCTAAACTTTTCATGTCCCTGCATTCTGCGGTGAGCTGCTTCGGTGGAGTCGTGACTAACATTAGGGGAGTTTTATACTTCTTAAATGTGGGACTTGGCTAATGTCCTGGTGGAAGATGGCTCTGTTACAGCAGGTCGTTATTAGCTTTCTGTGTGGTTAGATGAGTTTACTTCTCTCACTGCGGTACCTGGTCCCGCATACCAGTTCCTGTGTCAACAGGGCCCAGGGATTCCCTTCCCTGGCTGAGATGGCATAGTGCCGGAATATTGAGCTTTAAAAACAATTATTTGTATCTTACCGATAAATATGATACCTTATTGCCAGGGTGAGGTGAGGTCGCCTACGATGAAGCGTGCTGCTGCAATGCGGGTGAGGTCTCCTCATCCAGAAAATATCATATTTCACAGGTAATCTGGTCGTGGTTTTCACTTTTATTGAATCATCGCATTATTTGTGGTTTCATATGATATATAGTAGGGAGGACATGCAATAATCTCTATCCTCTCGCTCTCCCTTTGTGATAAACAGTGCCTCACGTGCACCGGCTACCGTTGCGCAACCCAAATCCATTGTCTCTCATACACCTCCTCACATAAAACTATTTGGGTGATTTCACACACCGCCTTTTTTCTTCTGCTCATAAGAACACCCTGATATGCACCTCCATATATGAACATCCTCACTCGCACACACTGACCTGCAACCCTGGTATGCATTTCTGCCTCTGGGCCCGTCAAATTGACCTCCCCATGTAAAACTGTTGTGGTGCCCTCATTCCATCTACCTCCTTACTGTCCCATCCTGATGTACAGCTTCTCATACGTGCCTCCACCTGTCGTGCTCTCGGTGCATGAGCGTCAATCCCTCCATGTACCCTCCTGCTTTCTCCAACTCAAAGTGCAAGTCCTCATGACCCTCTTCTTCCTTTTTTAGATTGGGCGTTTGGACCAAAACAAGAAGAGGACAAAGCGCCTGGCGCCCACAGCGCTGCAGACCATAAGCCGTGGGCTAAGGAGGCCGAAGACCCCCGGAGAGCCGAGGAGATTTCTGTGATGATGGGGGAGCAAATGGGGGAGTTCCCCTACAGCAGCAGCGCCCTACCACTGTTGGATGGCGACCCGCTACCCCGCCGCACCGGCCACCGCTCCTCCATCACTTTCGCCAAGGAGACAAGCCGAAATAAGTTTTTCTAGTTGCCATGGGACCTGGTTAGACGCAATACTGTTCTTAAGGTGAACTCTGAGCCAACGTACAGTGTTGCAGCCAGGCTAGAACTCAACAACACTTTGTGTAAAGTCAGGTGGATGGACTCACTTTTTGGCCAAATTAGATGAATTGTTCAGAACATTTGGCAAATCATGGCCATCACTGTCATGGAAGGCATTCTGGGATTCAACATTAGCCAACGCCAAGGACTGCATATGGCGGGTGAAATAAAAATTACCCATTGCCTTTCCTTTCTAAGGAATGTTTGAAGTTTTGCTACCTTCAGTAAGGCTGGTCCTTAATATAAGTGTCTGTGACTTGCGTGTCGACAAAGTGTTTTTATTTAAGCTTTGATTTGATCCTGGAGACAGAAAGATCCTGAGAGACTACAGTAGGAAAGAGCTGTCCAGAGAAAATGGCATTTGCTCTCCTCACTTTCAACATAAACAGGACTCACCAAGTCCCATTGCACTTGACAAAGATTCTCTGGAATTTGCGAATCAAGCCAGCATTGTATTTCAACCTTTCTGCCACACTTAGATTTGCTAGATACCCAGGGCAAGCTCCAGTTAACCCAGTGCTAATGGTTTCTGCTAGATCCATTGTGGCATTTTAATTCCTGGGCTCTGTATGCCCAGCCATGGAAACAAAGTTGTACTTTTACGCAAGAACTTAACTCAATAGACTTCCACGCCCAGTTTCTAGTTGTAACTGGAACGTCTTCTTAGAACTTCACAATAATTACAAAAGTCCATATTCTGCCAACTGCATAGAGATGAAAAATTGTAAAATTGGTCAGAACACTGCTGAAAAACTCGAGAAATGTTTGTGACTTTCTGGCCAATAAAAGGATTTACCAGTTGTTTCTTCTTTCCTTAGTGTGTGTCTTTGTTTTGTTCCAGTGAAATGCCAGCCAATCCAGAGAAGGTTCCGAATGAGCCCCTCCCACCTGCCTTTTCCTATCAGTAGTCTTCTCCTTCCAAAATGCAGGCTGTGACAGAGCGGCTCACATCCACCTTCCTTTCCATCATCTACTACTGTTTCTTGGACTCACCTGAGCTTCCTGACGCCCCCTTGTCATCTGTCCCACTTTGATCCAGTCTTATCTTCTTAGTCAACAATACTTTGCATGCTGGGAATTTAGTTATGTTTTTTCTTTTGCATCTATAAATCCCGGCATGCAAAGGGACTCTTCTGAAAAGGTGTCACATGTGACGAGACACCACAGCAGGTATGTACTGAGGAGTCTGTGGGGTAGTGATGTGGGTGGAAGTGGGTAAGGAGGATAGTAGTATTAGGGAACTCTGACTGGTGGTAAGAACATGAAGTGATCAGCTGGCTCCTTGAACGCGTTTCTTCAATCCTGGGTTTTATTTGGCAGCCTAAGCATGGGTACTCGCAAACAATTTCCCAGGGGCCAAAAAGTTTGGTCTGTGGTGTGACTGAGGGCTGCACTGATGCCAGCAGGGTGGTGGTCAGGTGGAGGGGGGTGTAAAGTAGGTGCAGGGTAAGCAACACATGTACGTCTAGTGGCTGAATTGATTTGCACAATGTGGTCCTAGAAAACCTGGGATGAATCATGGCATCTCTGCTATACCAAATGGTGTGATCCTAGGCATTTATTGTATTTCACTTTCCCTCATTTTTCTCATCACATACATATTAGAGGACCTCGAAATACATGTCTTCAGGATGTGCGGGATACGAAACCTCCCCCTCTGTTTGATTTAATCACTATTGACATTGTTGTCAGGGTGAGGGGAAGCACGAATGTTTCTAAATTCATGTTTGAAAACTAGTACCTTAAAAAAAATGCTTCTGAATTTACTGATATATTCGGATTTACTAAGGTTAAAATGGTTCTTCAGGTTAATAAAATACGGGGAACATCCTTTACAACGAAACCCTTACAACGCTGTACCATTACAACGCAGGTTTAACAACGAAAGTCGTTACAGCGACTTTCGCTGGAGGGCGCTCTAGGATAGGGAATAGTTTAATTTACTATCCAACACCTTCCCTACTATCCACGGGGACTGGAGTTGGAATAGTAAATTAAACTATTCACTATCCACACCCCCCAACGCAAGTCGTTGTAACGACTTGCGTTGTAAAACCTGCGTTGTAACGGTACGCGTGGTAATACCACGCGTTGTACCGTCATACATCCATAAAATACACGTATTGCATTTTGAAAAGACCTTATCATATTTTTACATGTTTCCAGTCTTAAAAAATTGAGTGTCCCTAAAGTTAAGCAGTGCAGGACACACTTGATACTTACTTTCTTTAACTGCAATACCTTTTAAACAAATGTTTGCTGTTTATTTACAGCTTTTTAATGTTCATGCTGGGTCCAGTACTTCGGCCCACTGCTGACATTGCCTAGGCGGCCGCATGTAAAGGTCTGGAGCGCGCATACGGCCCCTGGCCATACTTTGAGTATCACTGACCTAATTCATTCTGGTAGTTGTAGTCATGATTTCCATCAATGTAAAGCAATTTTCTAAAATATTAGGTACAATGGTTTGTAAATGGAACATCAGGAGTGCAGCGTGGCACCCTTGGTGACATAGATATCTGGTAATTTTTATACAAACAAGACCGCGCCCTTCCTTTTTAACCAAAATATCCACCCTGCTAAGTTTCCCAGGCCCATGCGTGATGTGCAGTGCCAGTGCAGGTTTTTTAATATTTTATTTTGAGACTTGTTTAGTCCATTATAAAACGGGGCTACCAGTCCCAGAGTTCATAAAAAACAGGATTGGACCAGCACATCATTCACAGAACTGGGAATCCTGGCAATTATAAATTATTCTCCCAAGCTTTTCTCCCAAGCATACAACTAATTCCATCACACTGCCGTGGCCCTCAGCCCCTCCACCCAGGCGCCAAGAAACCGCAGGTGAACGAGCGCTCTATAAATAATTTTTATCATATCATTAAAAGGGAATAGGACACTTTACTCCGCACGCTTTTACTCCTCGTGCCGTTACCCTGCAGTTTTTACACCGCAAAATCTTTTACAACGCAGGGCTTTACACCGCAAACTATTACAACACATTCCCTATTACAACGCAATTTACTATTCTAACTCCACCGTGGTGTTACGTTGGAGAATGCAGTATTTTTGTTTGCAGTGTAAAGCCCTGCGTTGTAAAAGATTTTGCGGTGTAAGAACTGCAGGGTAATGGCACTGCGGAGTAAAGGATGTTTTCTATTAAAAACTAACACTCCAGATACATTTATGTAGGGCCGGCTTTAGGGTGGGGGGACCAGTGGCCACCCCGCTCCAGGCGGTCACCTGGCGGGGGGGAGGAGGGGCTGTGTTTTCAATTATATTATGGATTTAAAAGCACAATCTTCAGTCTGGAATAAAAATGTCAAGATAACTAGGGTGATTAATGGTTCAGCTGTAGAGAGATCAAGTTTTATGTGTGGAAGTTTGGACTCATAATGTAGGGTTAATACGCCGGCTGCACAGAAC
Source organism: Lissotriton vulgaris (assembly GCF_964263255.1). Lineage (NCBI taxonomy): Eukaryota > Metazoa > Chordata > Amphibia > Caudata > Salamandridae > Lissotriton > Lissotriton vulgaris. Next base: position 63,835,963 of record NC_141700.1, read on the forward strand.
GCGTACCATGCAGATCGCAAAAGTGCATATAATGTGGCTAGCTTATTGGGTTACTACTTTTGAGAGATGCTTTTTGTTACTTGCAGTTTAAAAGTTACAAGCCTTACATAGCATAGTGAGCTATTAACTGTCATCGAAGAGCTGCAAGCAAACTGCAAGGCATAGGTGACAGCGTGATTATTTTTCCTTCAGTCATTATCCTAATGTTGCTAAAAAGAGGTCATTTGTGTAGAAATTCTTATTAATAAAGTCAGCCCAAGCACTGTGTTACATTTTAAATCCCGAGCTTGTCCGACTCCAGACCAGGCATTCTGAACCTATTCTGCCTACCCTGCCAGTATGGACGACATGTGACGCCTGCACCGTGTAGTCCTCTGTCTTATGTAACATTTCCTATGCACTCATTTACACACGTATGATCCGTCGTACAAGACAAGGGGCCATTTGGTAGCTTTGTATGGTGTTGTAACAACTGACCAGATTAATGAGGTGATAACCACACAGGTTTGTTAGCACCAGTGGTGGCTGAGTGACTGTGAAGAGAGTTTGGGAGAGAAATGTCATAGAATGTTAGAACCCACGACTGGAAAAGGTGTCATGCCAAAAAAAGGTTTATCTAACAACCTAATTTATGAGGCTTGAGACCTTATTTAGTATCTGTCCCCAGCACTTAATTTGTTCCAGGGCCCTCGTCAGGCGGTGACTGCAGCTTGCACCACCATTGCCCCTGCCAGTACGGCCAGTGGCAGTACCAACACAACTACTAACCATCACACTCCTACAATTCAGACTATTCCAGGCCCTCAACGCTATAAGAATGGCTTGGGAGGCAGATATTAGTCATTTTTAACATATATTGAAATAATAAACAACTGATGCTGTGCTTATCTCTAAACTAGACAAACAGCGGCACCATGTGGTGCACTTCCATCAGGGGTGGAGTTGACCGGTGCCGGCGCTGAACACCGAAAGCCACCAGCTCAAATTAAGTACTGCCTGGCCCTCTGGTAAACTCAGGTGGCACTTTGACAATGTGGCAATGGGTCAAACATTTTGTAGTATGGTTTGACAGAACTTTAAGTGTGGGACATATTGTTTACGATATGCATAGAGAGTCAGCTCTACAGACATTGGGTCAGCCCTGTTTAGCCACTGGCTGGTTTCGGACAGCACCTTTAAGCCATTGGTTCACGGTAGATATCTGTGCCAATGAAATACAGTAGTGATGTTCTATCGCACGTTGAAAGCAGAGTCTTGCAAAGGGTCTGTTGCTCTTTGCAATTGGAACAGACGCTTGTAACTTATAGGCACGACTGTCAAGTCACCCCATGTATTATGTAACACCCCAAACGAGTCCCTGCGCCTTGACACCCTCACGGGTGAGTAGTTGCGTTTTACCAACCCTTGATTGATGGATCGAGTCCCTCATTGATATCCAACATTACCTTTTGCATACTGGTATTCGGGACCTCGTATTTAGAATGCCAGTGTGAATCCAGCATGCTTATGACTAAAAACCAGGACAAATGAATAAGGATGAGGCGTGACGTGAAGTCAGTCAGCGACTATCTGCCTGGCCACCATCTCAGTTGTAAAGAATGGTGTTTTCTGCTAAGGGCAGTTAATTCTGCAACTAAACACAGTGCAACTTGCCCCCTCCTGTGCTCATCCGACCATCTCTGAAAACCCAGACATGCTAAATTTACTGGAATGTATTGGAACAGAGGGGCATAAGTATCAATGAAAGGTTTTGCGATTTCCAAATAGCGATTTTTAGAGAATCGCTATTTTAGAATTGTAAAACGAGATTTAATCAAAAAATCGCAAATATTTTGCGATTCCCTCATATTCCTTAATTGTGACTCACAAATGGCGAGTCGCAATTAAGGAATCCCTTCCCATTCATTACTATGGACCAAGAGGTCCATAGGAATGAATGGAAATTGTGTGTGCAAATTGCGAGTACTCAATAGGTACTCGCAAATTGCGCATGCAATTTCAAGGATGGAAGGGTTGCAAAAGGACACCCTGTTGCACCCCTGAAATGTGCATGTGTGCACATGTGGCGCACATACATGCCCTAAGGGCATGTTTGTGTGCCATACATGCCCTAAGGGCATGTATGTATGCCACATGGCACTTTGAAAAAAGTTGGTGTTAATTTGCGATTTCGTATGCCAAATTCACACAACTTAGGTGCTTTCTACATCGCATTTAAGGAATCGCAATTGGCGATTCCTTAAATGCAATTGCAAAATAGGCAATTGCAAATTTTGCAATTCTCCAATTTGCGATGCCCTTTTGCGATGATACATCCCAAAAGGTATTTTCCCGTTCACAAACGGACCGATTCTGAGAATCGGCCCATTTGCGAACGAGAAAAGGGCTTGAAAAGGGCTTGATACAAATGCCCCAGTGTTGGACTTGGCCCTTTTCCCGGAAATGTTTCTCTTTTTGCTTCCCCTAATTCCGGATGTGCCACCTTGTACTGTAATTGTATAGGCCCTGTGAGGTTAAAATGCCCTGGGTTATATTAAAACCCATGCTAGATGCAGGTGCTTGACTTCCCTCAACATGGCTGCCATAGACCCTTGTTACTGCAGCGTAGTCTGGTTGAGGCTCATTCTAGCTGGCAGGGACCCCAAACATTGTTGCCATTCCAGCCTGCCAGCCTGCCCATAGCCAGAATGGTGGAACCTCCTAGAAGCTCCTGGAACCTTCCAGAACAGGGGAGGTGACACCAACTGCCACTGCCAACTGCCAACTGACGCTATATAAGGAAAGGGAGGGAAACTTTCTAGTCAGTTGGGGTTTCACTGACCTGGGGAACCCACGCAGGAGTTTTAGGCGGGAGGGCCTAGTTAGGGACCTATGCTACTGGGAGTGACAGGATTTAGGTGCTGCCTCTTAAGCTGGGTGAGGTGTCCTAGACTAGCCCCCTGATCTGGCCCGGCGGTAGGGAACCCCAGGGACCATCTACAGTGACCTGCAGAGGAAGCCTGCCTGCAGCCCCCCAACTCAACCCCCCTTCAAGTACCAAGGAACTGATATTTACAAGGGCGCAAAAACCCATCAAGCGCCAAGAAACAGAAGACCTTCAAGTTACCACAGGACTGCTGGGAAGTCCACCAGGTACTGGGCTGTGCTGCATCTGCGCCCCTTAATCCTGTCCTGGACCCCCCTTTGTTAACCTGCCACTGTCGTGTGGCCTGTCCTGCCTTGTCTGGACTGCTAGACTGCCTGAGCTGTGGTGTCCTTCAGAGCGCTGTGATCTGCTTGAGCGCTATCTCTGCTGAGCATCTGACCCATGTGTGCCTTAGCGCTGGCACCGTGAAGTGATTGTGCTGCGTGGGGCCCCAGCGCTGCATTCCTCCTGAGAAGCGCTGTGCCCCCTAAGCGCTATCATAGAGACTGCCCCCAAGCGCTGCTTCTGTCAAGCGCCATCCTGCTGTTCGCGCTATGCCCTGTGAGAGGGAGCGCTGATCTGCCTCGTGGCGCCCCCCCCCCCCAGCCCCTGAAGCGTCGGGTAGGATAAGCGCGATTGCTGGGCTGCACTCACCGCCGCGGCCCGAGCGCCGCTCGTGGAAGACCTCCACTGACTGTGGTACCCCCTCGGCGGCTCCCGGTACCAGGAGAGGGCTGCCGCGCATTCCAGTCAGGCCTCATTAGGCCTGAAGCCATCACCACCTCTATCACGTGACGAGGGTGCTCGGCCTCGTCATTGGCCGCGCCCCCGTCTCTCTGTGCCGCGATTGGTCCAGCGGCCCAGCCGTGTCACTGGCCGTGCCGCGATTGGCAGTTGACTCCCCCACCCCCTGAGGACGCATCCAGATTGGTCCCGGGCCCTCGCAAGGGCTGAGAAGGAAGTCGTGGCTGCCCTGGGGCCGGAGGGAGACCCGGGAAGAGCGCGAGTGTAGCGCGGGTCTCCCCCGACGGCCTACCAGCCCCCTGGGGCCTACGAACACCGCCGGAGGGCCCTGCGGAAAGGGAAGAGCCCTCACCCCTGCCAGTGAACCGACGCAAGGGCCTTAGGTAGGCCGAAGAGACAGGTAAAACCCGGGAAGGCGGGCTGGAGCCTCCGAGAGCGCCCCTCCCCCGGGAAAGACAGTGGTGGAGCCCCGTTGGCCTCGTGTGAATTGGAACTGGGGCCAGAGCCCCGTGGAACAAAATTGGGGCCTGTGCCTCTTCACAGGTTCAACCCCACGTTGGGGGACTAATCGTTCTTACCTGCCCCTAGGCGGGCCCTCCTGGCAGCGAAGTTGTGGGGCTGTATAATCGGTCCCCTGGCCCAGAACTTGATATGCTGCACTTGTGTATGATGCCAGATGTATTCAGGGGTAATGAAATGGTAATCCTTGCGAATTAGAACCTCCTGAACTGGGTAATGTTTAACTCTTGCCAGGGGGATCGAAGGAAGGTACCTCTACCTAAAGAAATGCTTTAAATGAAATGTTTATCCGGGGTCTGACCAGTCACAGGGGTTAGATCCTGGACTGGGGTTCCAGGTTCAGGGTTTGCCGGACCTGGCGGGTGGGACATCTGTGTTCAGAGTCCCCCCAAATTTGACTCCCAGGGGTACTTCTCCCAGTGGGAGGGTGCGGAACTCTGGGAGGGGGTGCAGGGAGAGGGAGGACTCGCCCCCGTCACCAGTTCAGCCTGAGGGTTTAGACTCCAGGTTGCGGAGAGAGTGGTTGTGTGAGGGTTTCCCCAGGCGTAGGAGATGGCGGAACCCCAGGAGGAGAAGTAGGGGGAGGAGAGCCTCGCCCCTAAGGGCTGGTCAGCCTGAGGGTGTAGACCCCAGGTGGGTGGACCAGTGGCAATTTGGAGAGAGGAGAGTGGTTCCAGAGTATCACAAGCCTGAGGCTAGAGCCTCCCACTCTAGGAAGGAAAGACATCCCACTAGGGAACACCAGTGGGGTGGTTTTGTTGGAGAAGGGAGGGTTGCGAGAGAGAACCATTGGGTTCCAGAGTGGAGGAGAGACTGCAGGTGCTCCTGTAGTTGCAGGCCTGCGTCCACCTTTTTCCGCCCCAAGCAGGGAAGCCCAGCAAGGTATTGATCGGTCTACCCTGGCTTTTGGCTGGGGGGGAGTTGTGTTGGACTTGGCCTTTTCCCCCAACATTTTTCGCTTTTGACCCCCTTGTCTAGGATGTCTCCCCCATGGGATTAAACCTGTATAGGCCATGAGTGGTGTGAGACACCTTGTTAAAATTGTAATGCTATGTAATGGTGTGAGCACTTGTAAATTTCCCCATTTTAAAAATGCACCTGACTGAAATATCCTATGTTTAAAATGGATGCCATGGCCATGGGTTTTGCCACCAGGCTGCCATAGGTCAGCGGTCTAGATAATATTACCCAGCCACCCCTAGCTTTTGGAGGGAAAGCCTGGCACCCAGGGTGCTCACCCCCTCCCCTGAGCCAGTTTAGGCCAGCTTTGCCAACATTCTAGAAGGTTCTGGCACTGCCTGGGAGGAGGGTATAAGTAAGGGGGAAGTGCCACCAGAGAGTCAGTCAGCGCTGGGACAAGAGAGAGAGGGGACCTGCTGCGAGGTGCCACCGCCACATGGGCCTGTGAGCTGGGCCCTGCACCCCTAAAACCCCCCTACTCTGCTGTCCCCTGGGCCCCTAACAAGGGAGGGCCCCTACCCAAGTCCCTGACACTGTGGGGACCGGGAATTACGCCAGCGCTGCGAGGAAGAAGCGCCCAGGAGGTGAGGAGTGGGACTGTCTACCCCCCCTTGAGCAGATGTGGCCCCTCTGAAGCACCGTATGGGGAAGATTGTGCCCCCAAAAGAACTGTTGCTGGCTGAGGTGCTGTGAGGCCCTGTGGAAGCGCTGGGCCCTGGAACTGTTGTGGCCCCCTAGTGCTGTAAAGCCTGCCTGTCAAGCGCTGTAATTTGGAAGCGCTATAATTGCGAAGCGTTGAGGAAGAGTCAATTTCCTGCCCCTCCTGCGTGGCCTGAGAAAGGAGCTGAAGCTGTGGGCAGAGGGACGAGCAGCGCGCTGTGAATAGCGCCGTGTGGCCTGAAGGAACTGTGAGGGTAATTGCGCCGGGGAGCCTACCCCTTGTTGGTGCGCTTTCCGAAATATAAGTAATTAATAAAAGGGAGCCTACCCCTGATGGTTGCCGTCATCACCGCCACGGCCTGGCGCAATAACGAGGAGCCCCCCGGCTGCTGTAATTGCTGTTGCGGCGGCCCCCGGTGCCAGGAGAGGGCCGCCGAAGTGTAGAGAGGGCTGCGCTAGGCCCTGAAGATGCTCTCACCCCCATCACGTGACGGGGGAGGGAGGTCGCGTCATCAGCCGCGCCCCCGAGGGTTGCGCCGCGATTGGCGGACGGGCGAGCAGCTTGAGGAGGCCAGAAGAAGCTCCGGCGGAGTTGCGGGGCTCCCGGGGTGAAGAGGGAGCCCCGATTGGGCCGGAAGAGAGAAGCCTGCAGCCTCGAAGTCCCGGGGCAGGGCGAAGCTGAAGCTGGCCGGAGTACTGCCCCGCCTGGTCACAGTTCCTTCAGGCCACACGGCGCTATTCACAGCGCGCTGCTCGTCCCTCTGCCCACAGCTTCAGCTCCTTTCTCAGGCCACGCAGGAGGGGCAGGAAATTGACTCTTCCTCAGCGCTTCGCAATTATAGCGCTTCCAAATTATAGCGCTTGACAGGCAGGCTTTCCAGCACTAGGGGGCCAAAACAGTTCCAGGGCCCAGCGCTTCCACAGGGCCTCACAGCACCTCAGTCAGCAACAGTTTTTTTGGGGGCACAATCTTCCCCATACGGTGCTTCAGAGGGGCCACAGCTGCGTGGTGGTTGGGGGCTGGAGTCGGGGCACAGGGTCGGTGCCCGCCCCAAGGACCGGACTAACTTCCAAGTGCCCCGTCTGGCAGTGGGCACCTGCAACGTTGGGCCCCAGCAGACTGTGCCAGTTGTAGAGGGCCCTATATCTAGCCCATAGAGTCACCCAAGGAGCTATGGAGGCTTAGAGGGCGACTGTTAACTTTTGTGCCTAGGGGACTAGTCAGGTGTGTCCTGCCCCCTGATACCTGTGTAGGCCTGATACTCCCTCTGCATGGTTACGCCCGAAGTTCTTAGGCCTGGAAGTTTGTGCACACGATGGGTGGTGACTCTGCCCAAGGAGTGCTTAGCCCTGGCCTGATGAAAAGGTTTACGGTTGAGAAAATGTTCTACATCTGATGAAATGCTTTACATTGACCGAAATGTCATTTCCTCATGTAATTCACTGCTTATTCCTGCTGAAGGAAGTGTTTTACCCTGGCATAAGTAGATTTATTCCGGCCTGGTATTTTCCGGTTACCTGTCCAGGTGCGATGCTCTTCTGCGCCTGGTGTTCCTTGTAGACGGATTATGCTGCTAAGGTGTGTGCCGAATGTTAAATGCATTTAGGCTGTTGTGATATAACCACAGGGATGATGGAGTAGACCAGTTGGTGCCCTTTATTGCAGGTGTGCCCCGAGGCTGGCCTGACATGCTGTCCAGTCCCCAAGTCACATCCCCTGTTAAGAAGCAAGCCTTGCTGATTTGTTACAGGTGCTCCTGTCTAGTATGTGCTATGATGCCCTGATGTTTTCCCTTACAGGGGTCGTGTTGGAGTATAGTGCAGGTTATGTATGTATGCTAATGTTGGATCTTACAATTTCAGCCTACCACTAAGGATGAGAGCCTGAGTGGGCCACGCCATATTGGCCCCAGGTTCAATGTTAATTGAGTCACATTTTTATATTTCAGATGGACTTACAGATTCAGCCCCTACTTCCCATGTAAATAATCCCCCCTTGAGACGCTTGGCTCTGGTGCCAGTTGGCGCCGTGTGATGATACCACTGTTATGCATTTTTGCTTTGCAGGTTGGAGATACTAAACTTCTTAATTTTCAAACTCAAACGGGTGTCCTGCCTCTTTTGTGGTGTGTCTGGTGTGTCGTCTGTGAGTACTGCGTAAGTGCTTCACATGCCTCTGTAGTTTGGCCTGCCCGCTTGGTTCCATGCTACCCCCTTGGAGATTTGGGTAACCCCATTTCCAACATTTGGCGGCAAGCGGTGGGATAGGACTTGTGTTTGCGCAGTACCACAGCAGCCACGGGTTACACCACAAGTAGAGCTTTGAGAGTATTCATAGCCTTGTGGTGGGGATTATTGTTGGCTGAATATTGTTGGCTGTATTGCTTCCTCCTGAAAAGCATTTTTAATTGTGTCCCCTTGTTCCACTGTGGGTGTGTCCCGGGAAACCTCACCACGATGGGGTTGGTTTATGATGAGGTGGAACTGAGGGAGTACACTGAACAGGAAGTAGTAGACTTCCTCAAGGAGAGAGGGATACCCCCCCCGTAGGAAACATCAGAAGGAAGTTGTTTCTTTATGAGGCCCTCAAGAGGGGGGAGCCCTTAAAGATCGGTGGGGACCTGTCTGATTACCCCCCCCCCCCGAGTATCTGAAGGGTGCATTCGGCAGAAGCCGGTGGGAGGACTCCCAATCCATATCCCTGGAGGGTATTTACCCCGATGAAGAGGAGGAAGAGTTCGACAGGGCAGAGACGCCAGAAGCTAATGTAGACATCGTAGATAGGGAGTCGCGCACTGGGTCCAGTCCCCGGGGCACTGCCCCATCCCTTTCCCTGTCCCCAGAAGAGTGGGTAGATAGGAGGGAAGAAAGGGAGCATCAGCTAGCGCTGGAGAGGCTCAGGTTTGAGCAGGCCACGGAGTTAGCGCAGCTGAGGATTCAAGAGCAGAGGCTAGAGAGAGAAATGGTCCTAGCCCAGGAGAGGATGGCAGAGGCGGAGAGGGCCTTTGCCAGGGAGAGAGTAGCTCAGGTGGGTAGGTTGTCCCCTGAGAGTGGTTTTAAGAGCCTGGATACACCGGTGAGGGTGGGATCCAGTGGTGGCAGCGAGTGTAGGTCCAGTGCAAGGAGTCCCACTCCAGAAGCCCAGGAGACCGTGCCTGATTCCCAGGAAGAGGGGGACGGGTTAGTGTTCAGGGGCAGGGGAAAACTGTCCCACCAGTCCTGGGGAGAGTTTGAGGAGGAGTGTTGGACTGCACTGGAGGATTGGGTGGCGAGGAGAGCAGTGGAGGATTGGGAAGGGCTGTGCCATGCCGTTATCCGGGAGCACATGCTGAAGAGTTGTGTCCCAAGTCTGCGTCACCATCTGTTGCGGTGCGGGTTCTCAGACCCCAGGGAACTTGCACGGGAGGCAGACCTCTGGGTAAGGGCCAGAGCGTCTGGGAAGACATTGGAGGGTGATCCTGAAAGGAGTGGTGCAGGCATCTTCCGACCCAGCGAGGCGGGAGAGGTTAAGAATGGCCCAGCTAGGTCCCAGGATGGTGAGAGGGTTGTAGGGCCTCACATCCCATCTAGAGGAGGGAGTGAGACGGGGAGGTGTCCCGAGGTGCCCTAACCGCAGTCACAGGGCCTGGAGAGTTCTTTTAGGGAACCCCAGGTTGGGAGTCTAGGCTGTCCCGATGTGCCTTCTAGTGAAGGGGATCCCCTAGTGTCAGGAGAACCCGGAGCATCAGTAACCAGAGCTCCAGTGGTTCGGGGGTCTGACCAGTCACAGGGTTTAGATCCTGGACTGGGGTTCCAGGTTCAGGGGTTGCCTGACCTGGAGGGTGGGGTACCTGTAATTCAGGTCCCTACCAATTTGACTCCCAGGGGTACTTCTCCCAGTGGGAGGGTGAAGAACTCTGGGAGGGGGTGCAGAGGGAGGAAGGTCTCTCCTCTGTCACCGGCTCAGCCAAAGGGCGCAGATCCTGGGTTGGGTGGCCAGGTTCAAGGTTTGCCGGACCTGGCGGGTGGGACATCTGTGTTCAGAGTCCCCCCAAATTTGACTCTCTGGGGTACTACTCCAGTTAGGAGGGTGCGGAACTCTGGGAGGGGGTGCAGGGAGAGGGAGGACTCATTTCATTTCATTTTCATTTGAATTCTTTATTCGATGATTAAAAATCATCATAAAAGTACAAACAATCATTATACATTAAATTCATCCCTTTAAAAACAATCAGTCAGGTTGGCATGTAACCCAATGTATATGCAGCAACAAAATCCCAATATAATAAGTAAACATTATGATCCCTTAAAACCAATCACTGACTTCTCATCATCATCGCCCCCCATCCTCTAGTTACTCTTAGTCGTACAGCTACTTTAATAAAATTAATCATACAGCACAGTGTTAGTTGGTCCGAAGCTTGTTGTAAAAAAATCAGGGCCTCTTTTGCACATTTGATATTTGATCTTTTTAAAATATCTGCCAAAAATCTACGTCTGGGTTCTGAATAAAACTAACATATTAATACAAAATGAAGGGAATCCTGTGGAGACCTATTGTCGCAGCCGCAGGTTCCCCTCTGCTCAATAGTGGGTAAGTACCCTAGTGGTGATCCCAATAAATAAGGTGAAAAATTGAGCCTAAAACGGGTCATAAAGAACCTTTCCTGTGCGTTATGTAGCAACTATAAATAGGGTTCCATTCCTTCTGTTGTCTTTACAAGATTGTATGCACCCACCGTAATTTTAGCCATTTCTTGTTCTACTCTTTGTTCGGCTCTGAGCGCAAAGAACGCTTTTTTAACAGTTGTCTTATGCTGAGGGATGATCGCAGTTGGGTCATTAAAAAGATTCCCTAGGCCCAAAGTTACCAATACTGATTTTACGTAACTGAACCACGGGATTCGCGACCATTTTTCTCTGCCCAAACAATACTTCAGTATTTTCCTGCTTAGGATCGCCTCTTGGTTTGTCCAGAGCTTTAGCCACGCTAAAATTGGCTTAACCGTTATCAAATCTTCAAGATAGACGATCCCTAACTCCCTCTGTGCTATTGAAGCAGTTACGCTATGTGGGACTTTCAGGATGGATCGTAGATGTTTATTCTCCTCCCGCTGAAGATGACAGACATTAGCAAAGCCCCACACCTCTGCCCCATAGGTAACTTTAGAGCAACATATTGAGTTATATAGGATCATTACCTGTTCGGGGCACCATCTCCCCAACCTTCGGCCATAACCGGCTATTGCTCCATTGGCCGTAATCAATTTACGACAACGATCCTCTATCAGGGCGTTAAAATTTAGTAACCCATCAAACAAGACGCCTAGATATGAGAATGACTTAACCTTCTCAACCTTATGACTCCCTATTGTAAAAATACATTTCTTAGAGGGTTTTTTCCCCGCAGTTAAAACGTAAGATTTGCTCAAATTAACAGAAAGGTCTAATGAACCCATAAAGGAAACAAAACCATCAATTAAAATCTGTAGACTCTTTGGTATGCGCCCGAGTAGAACCGCGTCATCTGCGTAAAGTAACACAGGAACATGGCGCGACCCTACTCGTGGACAGTCGGCTCCCAACTGTAAAAGATGCTGTTCAAGGTTGTTAATATAAAGAGAAAATAAAAAAGGCGCCAAGATACAGCCCTGACGGACCCCACTATTACATTGGAAGGAGTCTGTGCATTCCCCTTGGATATTATACCTAACTTGTGCAGATGTGTTGCTATGCAATTCCCTTAATATGTTAATGAGACCAGGCTCTATCCCCAGGGTGATCATCATGTTCCAAAGCTTGCCTCTGTTAACATGATCAAAGGCAGCTGCCAGATCCATAAACCCCAAATAGATGGATTCTTCACTAGCCATGGTGTATTTGTCTACTAACATATAAAGGTTCAAGCATTGGTCACTCGTAGAGCGACCCCTCCTGAAACCGTACTGCACATCTGAGATGATAATATTAGTTTCTGTCCACTCAGACAGCCGGTTTAGTAGCCCCCTTCCCAGGATTTTAGCGGAAACATCGATTAGTGAAATGGGGCGATAACATTGTGGGTCGTCCCTGTTGCCCTTTTTAAAAATGGGGACGATGGTGGCAGTGGACCATGAAGGCGGTAAGCCACAATGAATTGCTCTGTTAATGACTCTCGTCAATATAGGGGCCCATAATTCCAGCTGAACTGAGAAACAGGTCAGGCGGGATTCCGTCTGGGCCAGGTGCTTTATTTTTTGATAGCCCCTCAATCCCAACCTTAATTTCCTTTAAGGAGAAAACTACATGCTGACCTTGAGCTGTATTCCCTGTATCATACTGGGTGTCTTTCTCATGGTTATATAGGCCCCTATAGTGGGTAATCCACATATCGGGTGTGATATTCGTTCCTATTTTGGGGGCACAGTCATCCTGGAATGTAGGTCTGTTTATAATTTTCCAGAATTCAGTCATGTCCCTCTTTTCCCCAGCTTCTCTCAGGTCCGCCCAACCTTCTGCTTGTAAAACCTTTTTCCTCCTGCTCAACTCGCTTTTATATTTTTTCCTGCAGGACGTAACCCGAGTAACATCCCTTGGCTTTGCTTTAATGCTATCTTTGAGATCCCTCAGGGCTTTGGAGCAGTCTCGGTCGAACCATCGCGGCTGACTATCAGTCTCTTTTGCTGGGGTTCTGGACCTTAGCAACCCATCCACCAGAAATACTATTTGCTCAAATGCTGTGAGTAATTGCCTCCCTTCTATTCTCTCATCTAAGCATGCACCAATGAGTGTTTTCCCCTTCTCAATGAGGGATTCGTAAAACCTTTCCCCATTGATCTTAGCCCACCTAAGGCGTCTACCCTGGTCTGTAACCTTCTCAGTAACCGCTACAAGCTTTTCCCTTGTTGGGGTGGGCTGGTATAATATGTCCAACGTCAAAGGGTTGTGGTCACTAAACGGGTTCCATTCTATGCCTACCCTAGAAAATCTATTTATAATAGACCTTGAGATGATAATATAATCGATATACGAGGAACATCCTCTCCCCTTGAAGGTAGGTGGCAGGGACTCTTCCTTTGACATAGGCACCATATCTAAGGTGTGGACCAGATCCTGCTTTAATAAAATTTTTGTTAAAGCCTCACCTTCTTCGGTGTGCTCAAAATGAGCCCCGTTGTCCTGTGGGCAACGCGACCATATTGAGTCTATTGGAAAAAGAGCTGGGCAAAGATGACAGTTAATATTCCCTACAATTATACTATTTGGGGTATGGGTTTTAAGTTTACGGGTGGGGGCCTGGCCAAATCTGTACTCCAATTCCTGTATCAAAGCATTACATCCCCCTCCTACCACATAGTTATACACGTTCAGTATGGTCAGATTAAAACTTTTACCCATGAGCCGCACCTCTTGCATATCATGAGAGTGGCAATCAACAGTTGACCATGTGCCAGGGAGGTTCAAATCCACATATACAGATAGCCCACCCATTGCCCTGCCTGATCTGGATTTCCTTGCGGGAACAAAAAAACATTTATATCCTTGTAAATGTAAAGAGTGATTGTCAACAGTCCAGGCTTCCTGTAGACAGATTATGGGGAATTGGTGTATAAACTGGCACCATTCTTCATTATTAATTTTTGCGGCCAAGCCTGTAATGTTCCAAGACACCATTCTAATAGCCTCGTTGGCCACCTTGGCCCTTGTGTCACCCCTACCTAAAGCTTGTATGTTGGCTAGTTGCCCCTTATCTGTGCTCGTACTAACGTGCACTAGTTTTGGGGGATCTTTAAGCTTTGAGGGGGAAACATAGGTCTTACGGGTAATGGTTGGCTCGACAATTGTTGTACAGGGGCCCTTTCCAACAACAAGATTATTTACAGAATCTGCTATATTCTCTGAACTGAGTCAGTCAACACCCTCCATGTCAGCTAATACTGCAAAGTGATTAAAAGTAGTCCAATGGTAGTCACCTTGCTGGAACACGGGTCGTCTTAAGTGATCATCCTGCCTCTGGGAGGTTGGCCACAGACCTAGATTTCCGGGGCAATATGATGGAATTGTTTGGGTGTCCTGAGGATGGTGGTAAATGGGTCTGAGATAATCCTCCTGTCTCTGGGTGAGATACCCATGACCCATGTTCTGATGTCTGGGTAAGGCTACTGCATAATTGTTCTGTTGATAACTCCGAGGCCTACGGTTAGGTATCGGGGCAACTACTCCTCTTGGATAGAAATATGTTAAATCACGAACAGTGATGATGTTGCCTGTATTTAATGGGAACTCGTTCATAATATACCTAACAACTCTGTCATCTTGAAAATTTATGATGACAATGTCGCCCTCTAAATCCTTAGTTCTTTTCCCCAGCCAGGCTAAGCTTCTAACATTGAGTATTGCCCCATTTATATGAGGTGGAAGTGGGTAATTCTGCCTCAGCCAGTGTATGACTTTATTTTTTAGCCCGCGTTGATCTTCTAGATATCCATCTACCAATAGTGGTACCCCGGTCAGGACTGCAACAAATGGCGCCGCTTCTGGAGGCAACTCTACTCCAAGTCTCCTCACTGGGAGTGTCCTGGTGCTTGTGTTATGCTCAGTGGGTTTTGAGGTATTTGTGTTTGCGGGTTTTGAGGTATTTGTGTTTGTGGGTGCGTGTGATAGGGGTCCATTACTTGGGTTGTCCGAGATTGCCCCTGCTTGTGTCTTCTTAGCCCTGTTCCCATTATTTGTTGCTTCAAAGTTAGTGGGTAATATTTTGCGGGGTTCCGGTTGAGGCAAGGATGTGGTTTTGGTACCCTTCTGGGCAGCTGTAATTAATGGTGGCACAGGGGGGTAATGCACTAGTTCCTTATTAGGGGGATTTTTAATAGCCGCTTTAATGTCCCTTAGATCTCTTTCTAGCTTCTCCATTTGGCTAGTTAAACCCTTCAGTCTCTCAACTAGTGGCAGCGTAAATGATCTTAATAATTGCTCTATGCTGCTCAACAGATTTGAACTAGCTGAGTCATTTGACTGAGAGGGTGTTAACTTGTCCTCCAGGTTTATTGTAGGTACAGATGTATTGGGGGTCAGTTTATTAGAGGTTCCCCCATTTTTACCAGACACCTTTTTTTAAGTAAAGAATCCCCCCTCTTTTTCCTTCTTTTGGGAGGTGGACCTTGAGCTCTATATGTTTTCTGTGTTTTTGCAGGTCCTTTTACTATACTTGGTGAGACCGCTTGCTTTGGCGATGTGTCTGGCAAGGGGTCTGTGTCAACAATCAGGCTACTATTCAGGTGTGAGTCATTTATGTTCAGAGTACTGAATACAACTGGGGGGGGAGGGGTATTGTCTTGCAAGAATAGTGGAATACTAATATTATTTAGGGTTACCTCATTATCCCCGATAACGGGTGAAATACTGCGGATTGGAGAGATCGTAATCTTTGGTGAGCCTATAGATGTTCTCCGGTTTTTAATACTTTCAATCGAACGGCGTCTTTCCGCCCTTCGCTCAGCCAGAGCTATTTCCTTATCTGTTCCCATATTTACCCTGAACCAGAAATCATCCAATGTTCGCTGATTAACTCCCCCTAACATTGAATGCCTGTCTTTCGTAGGAGATGACGCCATATCTAAAAAGTGAGCCCAAATCAGTCTAAACACAATCTACTAAAGTGGGTCAAACACTATGATACAACAAATAGCACAAAATACGGTGCAACCACCAAAAATAATAGGGACAATGGATACAAAAGCTTGCTACATGTAGTACCCACTCTACTAACTCACGATATAGTCAGTGAAAGAGGGGGGGGCCCAGCCCAGTCTCTTACGGACTCTGAGGGCCTCAGAGGGCCCGCCCTTTGCCCGGGCTTCGCTTGGCGCTCTCGCGCAGCGAGCGACTAGCGCAGTTATATTGAGTTTCTAAGGCGTCCAGGGGGCGGGGCTAGCAGGGGGCACAGACCAGCTGACAGAGGTCAGGCAGGGACTCCTGGTAAAGCGAGTCCCTGCAGCGCAACACCCCTGTGATGTTCGAGCCTCACCCAAGGCACACAGTCCAGGTCCCAAGGCAATGTTTGTAGGTGGTAAATCACCAGCCGCGCAGCGGCACCCGCGAAGCGGGTGCGGCCAGTCGTAGATGCAGAGGTGAAAAGGCGAAGACAGATGACAGCGTCCCAGGTAAGGTCTCCACAGCAAGGGAGTACTGCCCCGCCTGGCCGTGCTCCCACGAGGAGGGGCAGCCCACCAGGAAGCCCCGGGTCCCCGTGGGAGAGAGAAGGACCCGGGATGAGGAGCTAAGCTGTGGCGGGCTCCCACGAGGGAGAGGGAAGCCCCGCTGTGCCACCGCTATGGACTGAGAGGGAGGAGGCGTCAAGGCACGGGTCGGTGCCTGCCCCTCCCCCCGCCTAGCGTGAAGATCCTTGAGGACCCCGCAAAAGGGTGTCAGAGCATACCAGGAGAAGACCGCGTGGAGCCTCCGGATCGGCCCCCCCCTTTACAAAGGGGCAAGCAGTGTGGTGAGAGCCTGGAGCCAGGACCTCCCAAGGAGCCCGGTGAGTGGGGCCTCAGCTGCGTGGTGGTGGGGGGGCTGGAGTCGGGGCACAGGGTCGGTGCCCGCCCCAAGGACTGGACTAACTTTCCAGGTGCCCCGTCTGGCAGTGGGCACCTGCAACGTTGGGCCCCAGCAGACTGTGCCAGTTGTAGAGGGCCCTATATCTAGCCCATAGGGTCACCCAAGGAGCTATGGAGGCTTAGAGGGCGACTGTTAACTTTTGTGCCTAGGGGACTAGTCAGGTGTGTCCTGCCCCCTGATACCTGTGTAGGCCTGATACTCCCTCTGCATGGGTACGCCCGAGGTTCTTAGGACTGGAAGTTCGTGCCCACGATGGGTGGTGACTCTGCCCAAGGAGTGCTTAGCCCTGGCCTGATGAAAAGGTTTACGGTTGAGAAAATGATCTACATCTGATGAAATGCTTTACATTGACCGAAATGTCATTTCCTCATGTAATTCACTGCGTATTCCTGCTGAAGGAAGTGTTTTACCCTGGCATAAGTAGATTTATTCCGGCCTGGTATTTTCCGGTTACCTGTCCAGGTGCGATGCGCTTCTGCGCCTGGTGTTCCTTGTAGGCGGATTATCCTGCTAAGGTGTGTGCCGAATGTTAAATGCATTTAGGCTGTTGTGATATAACTACAGGGATGATGGAGTAGACCAGTTGGTGCCCTTTATTGCAGGTGTGCCCCGAGGCTGGCCTGACATGCTGTCCAGGCCCCAAGTCACATCCCCTGTTAAGAAGCAAGCCTTGCTGATTTGTTACAGGTGCTCCTGTCTAGTATGTGCTATGATGCCCTGATGTTTTCCCTTACAGGGGTCGTGTTGGAGTATAGTGCAGGTTATGTATGTATGCTAATGTTGGATCTTACAATTTCAGCTTACCACTAAGGATGAGAGCCTGAGTGGGCCACGCCATATTGGCCCCAGGTTCAATGTTAATTGAGTCACATTTTTATATTTCAGATGGACTTACAGATTCAGCCCCTACTTCCCATGTAAATAATCCCCCCTTGAGACGCTTGGCTCTGGTGCCAGTTGGCGCCGTGTGATGATACCACTGTTATGCATTTTTGCTTTGCAGGTTGGAGATACTAAACTTCTTAATTTTCCAACTCAAACTGGTGTCCTGCCTCTTTTGTGGTGTGCCTGGTGTGTCGTCTGTGGGTACTGCGTAAGTGCTTCACATGTCTCCGTAGTTTGGCCTGCCCGCTTGGTTCCATGCTACCCCCTTGGAGATTTGGGTAACCCCATTTCCAACATTTGGTTGCAGCGGTGGGATTCGAACCCATGCTTCCGGAGAGACTGGAGGTGCTCCTGTAGTTGCAGGCCTGCGTCCACCTTTTTCCGCCCCAAGCAGGGAAGGCCATCACTATGATGATTGGTCTACCCTGGCTTTTGGCTGGGGGGGAGTTGTGTTGGACTTGCCCATTTTCCCGGAAATATTTCGCTTTTTGCTTCCCCATATCCGGATGTCCCCCCTTGTACTGTAATTGTATAGGCCCTGTGAGGTTAAAATGCCCTGGGTTATATTAAAACCCATGCTAGATGCAGGTGCTTTACTTCCCTCAACATGGCTGCCATAGACCCCTGTTACTGCAGCGTGGTCTGGTTGAGGCGCATTCTAGCTGGCAGGGACCCCAAACATTGTTGCCATTCCAGCCTGCCAGCCTGCCCATAGCCCGAATG
The DNA here is from genome assembly GCF_964263255.1 of Lissotriton vulgaris. Lineage (NCBI taxonomy): Eukaryota > Metazoa > Chordata > Amphibia > Caudata > Salamandridae > Lissotriton > Lissotriton vulgaris. Next base: position 63,853,934 of record NC_141700.1, read on the forward strand.
GTGGAACCTCCTAGAAGCTCCTGGAACCTTCCAGAACAGGGGAGGTGACACCAACTGCCACTGCCAACTGCCAACTGACGCTATATAAGGAAAGGGAGGGAAACTTTCTAGTCAGTTGGGGTTTCACTGACCTGGGGAACCCACGCAGGAGTTTTAGGCGGGAGGGCTTAGTTAGGGACCTATGCTACTGGGAGTGACAGGATTTAGGTGCTGCCTCTTAAGCTGGGTGAGGTGTCCTAGACTAGCCCCCTGATCTGGCCCGGCGGTAGGGAACCCCAGGGACCATCTACAGTGACCTGCAGAGGAAGCCTGCCTGCAGCCCCCCAACTCAACCCCCCTTCAAGTACCAAGGAACTGATATTTACAAGGGCGCAAAAACCCATCAAGCGCCAAGAAACAGAAGACCTTCAAGTTACCACAGGACTGCTGGGAAGTCCACCAGGTACTGGGCTGTGCTGCATCTGCGCCCCTTAATCCTGTCCTGGACCCCCCTTTGTTAACCTGCCACTGTCGTGTGGCCTGTCCTGCCTTGTCTGGACTGCTAGACTGCCTGAGCTGTGGTGTCCTTCAGAGCGCTGTGATCTGCTTGAGCGCTATCTCTGCTGAGCATCTGACCCACGTGTGCCTTAGCGATGGCACCGTGAAGTGATTGTGCTGCGTGGGGCCCCAGCGCTGCATTCCTCCTGAGAAGCGCTGTGCCCCCTAAGCGCTATCGTAGAGACTGCCCCCAAGCGCTGCTTCTGTCAAGCGCCATCCTGCTGTTCGCGCTATGCCCTGTGAGAGGGAGCGCTGATCTACCTCGTGGTGCCCCCCCAGCCCCTGAAGCGTCGGGTCGGATAAGCGCGAATGCTGGGCTGCACTCACCGCCGCGGCCCGAGCGCCGCTCGTGGAAGACCTCCACTGACTGTGGTACCCCCTCGGCGGCCCCCGGTACCAGGAGAGGGCCGCCGCGCATTCCAGTCAGGCCTGAAGCCATCACCACCTCCATCACGTGACGAGGGTGCTCGGCCTCGTCATTGGCCGCGCCCCCGTCTCTCTGTGCCGCGATTGGTCCCACGGCCCGGCCGTGTCACTGGCCGCACCGCGATTGGCAGTTGACTCCCCCGCCCCCTGAGGACGCATCCAGATTGGTCCCGGGCCCTCGCAAGGGCTGAGAAGGAAGTCGTGGCTGCCCTGGGGCCGGAGGGAGACCCGGGAAGAGCGCGAGTGTAGCGTGGGTCTCCCCCGACGGCCTACCACACCCCTGGGGCCTACGAACACCGCCGGAGGGCCCTGCGGAAAGGGAAGAGCCCTCACCCCTGCCAGTGAACCAACGCAAGGGCCTTAGGTAGACCGAAGAGACAGGTAAAACCCGGGGAGGCGGGCTGGAGCCTCCGAGAGCGCCCCTCCCCCGGGAAAGACTGTGGTGGGGCCCCGTTGGCCTCGTGTGAGTTGGAACTGGGGCCAGAGCCCCGTGGAACAAAATTGGGGCCTGTGCCTCTTCACAGGTTTAATCCCACGTTGGGGGACTAATCGTTCTTACCTGCCCCTAGGAGGGCCCTCCAGGCAGCGAAGTTGTGGGGCTGTATAATCGGTCCCCTGGCCCAGAACTTGATATGCTGCACTTGTGTATGATGCCAGATGTATTCAGGGGTAATGAAATGGTAATCCTTGCGAATTAGAACCTCCTGAACTGGGTAATGTTTAACTCTTGCCAGGGGGATCGAAGGAAGGTACCTCTACCTAAAGAAATGCTTTAAATGAAATGTTCATCCTGGCATGAGGAAGGGGTCACCCCTGTGCAAGGTGATTACTGAAGGGTTTACTTCAGATACTGAGCTGTTCACTCCAGCCTCAGGAAATGTTATGCTCCGTGATGAAATGTTTAATGGGTTATTACTATTAAATGAAATGTTGATGCTGCATATCCCAAATGCCCTCAGTACGCCATAAAGTGGTTATCCCTGGCACCTGGCTTATTCTAGGATAATGAGATGCTTATTCTACCCTGATTAGGGGTTGTTAGGAGATGCCTGGCTAATATAGCCCAGTTAATTAAGTATTTTTCCCATGCTTATGGGATGGTTTGCCTATGTTGAACTAACGGTTCTTCCTGCCCCTGTGTATCTTACCTAAAGAAAAGTTGGCTTATCTGATACCAAGGGTTATTATTGCCTAATGGATTGTGGCCCCATCTTTAATGGAATGTTCAGCCCTAATGTGATACTCTTTGTTGCCTGATGCAGTGTTTATCTGGTACTAATGAAATACTACTCTTAGCCTTATGTATGGTTTAACCTGGCTAATGAAACGTTTCACTCCAGCTAATTGAAGGGTTTACCTTGAAAGAAATGTTTAGGCTCCTGTTTGGCGCCGCATCCCCTGAATGCCTGCAGGTGAATAGTGATGGCTCTAAATGAACTGTACTCAAGTAATTCTTTAATGAATTCTTTGCAGGGGCGGGCTTCGTGAAATGTTTATCCTATCCAAGGAACAGTTGCCCAGACGCCTAAATGTGCTATACTGCAGGGGTTGTTTATTAACGAAATATTTTACCCATGCTGGAGGCAATGTGTCAATTTACCTGATGACATACTGGTTTGTACCTACTGAAAGGTTTTATTCCTACTGGATGTAATGTTTATCTTCACCTCAGGAAATGTTTTGCTCCTGGTTATTAACATGCTGATTCCTGACACGATGAAATGTTTAATCTTTTAATGAAATGCTAATCCTTTCATGAAATGTTTATTGCGACATGCTATATTGATTAGTGAACTGCTCCCTTTTCTCCCCTCCAATGAAACGTTCTGATGACTAATTGATACTGTGATTTTCCACTCCTGAACCTTTATCCTATATAAAAGTTATTTGATTTTTAATCAAACACACTGGAGTGGCGTCAGTCATTGCGTGCCTTTTATTGTCTCAGTGGTTGCGTGTGCTGTGTAGTCACTTAACACCTAAGCTTTCGGGTGCCTACCTGCTTGTGCCAGGCTACCCCCGGGGAACTGGCGATCCCAGTTCCTACACCCAGAATGTGTAAATATATCACAAACAAGAAAGTCTTGGGTCTAAAAGATAAAAGCTGAAGAGACCTAGCTGCAGAGGGGTATCCCTTTTAAAAGACAAAATCCTAGTTCTTTGTATGTGACCACAGGTGCGAAAGCTGTGCTCCCGAGTCGGATTAAGCCTCTTGCAAAGTTGTAACTGTATTGTTGTACTTGCAGTATAATGCGCACTGATTGTGCGGCTCCTGTGGTTTATCTGTTCCTTGCCCTATTGTGTCCTGCCCCACCTTGCTTCAATAAAATACTTTAAACCTAAAAGACAAAATCCCTCGCCCACCAGAGGTGGCATGCTTCATCATTGGGATTTTCCTCGTGCCGTGATACCTAGTCAGAATGTGTAAAACTAGGATGATCCCAGCAAACCAGGAATGTATGGTGCTACGAATCCAAAATGCTCAAAAAACAAGAAACAGGGAGGCTAAAACTTCAACAGTAAGGAAGCACAGAGCTGTGTGTGTGATGGGGGGGCTAAGAAGTGGTCCTGAACTAACATCTTCATTTCCTCTTGAACAATATGTCTCACTTATTCAGCTAGATCAATATATTCTGGACGTCTCATGTGCTAGTCGCTCTCTCAGACTCATGGGAAGTCTTACTGATGTCCCTGCTCCTCCTTTGTGCTCTGTTGCCGTCCCTGCTCTCGCGGACAGTGATCCAGCAGTGTCTCCAAGGGCCTCTGTGGTCAGCCTGGACCTATGAGCTGGTGAGAGGGTCTTCCCCTCTTGTATCCCTTCACTTGCCTGCTCTGGGCTCCTTCAGGTGTGGCCTGTCCTTGCTTCTGATTCTAAAGCTGCACTTGCCTCCAGTTATGGCTCTGTGCTTCATTTCACTGACCCTTAGACCCGTGCGTCCTGCCTGCCGGGGTCTGTTCTTCCTTCCGGTGCTAATCCTTGTCACCTTTCTAGTGCGCCCGTGCATCATTCGTGTTGGATCTGTGCTTCCTTCAAGTGCTGGGTCTCTGCTACCTTCTTCCAATGCTTTCCCTGCAGTCATCCACCAATGGCCATGCGCTTTCCTCTGGTAATGGCTCTCTGCTTCTTCCCAATGCTTCTAGGCTTTGCGCTCTCTTTTTATACCAAGCCTATCCATCATTCCAGTCCTCTGCTTCCTCTCTGTATTGCCTGAACCTGTGCTGCCTTCCACAGCTGCACCTTTTTAGGCCGAGCTGGTGTAAGGAGTGCGAAGCACTGCATCCAGCGAAGCATCTTTTGTTACTCACTTCCTGGGAATGTGAGAGATGGGATGGGCACGCGCAGGCAAATCTCCCATGTGAGCACGCACGTTCACCCACACGCCGTGCACATCTCCTGTCCTACATTGCCAGGAAGTGGATAACACATACACACAGACACACACACACACAAACAGACACACGCGCACGCACACACAGACAGAAACACCCACACACAGACACTCGCACACACACAGACACACGCGCACACATTCCCCCCCCACTCACAGGGCTCTTTACGCGTGTCCCTCTCTCCCTCGGCAGCCAGCGGGTCAGTCTCAGCATGGGAGCCCTGCAGTGCTATCCGCTGGTCTTCACCCAGGCCCCCTCCTGGGACCCGGGACTTCAGCGGCCGCACTTGGCTTTGGCGTCGGGGCTCCCTCTTCATAACAAATAGCGCACCGCCCTCTCAGTCACAGCCTGGTTACTGAGCTGCTTTCTGTTTCGCTGTCTTCCGTGTTCGCTGTGGTGGCTGCTGAACCAGTGTGCTTTGTGATGCGCCTCATATCAGATAGGGGTGGACGTGCGCCAAACAGATGATGGGCGAATGTCACAACAGGCATGTTATTATTAGAGAAAGATGGTTATTTAGGCCCAGCCTGGCGAGTATCTGACAGCACCGGTCACCACCAAGCTCACCCGAGGTTTACTGCAGATGGAGGGCTCGCACTGGCGGAAAGGACATTTTATATTTTTAATAGCTATGTTAAAAATTGTTTCGTGGTAATCAATTTATCGCTTAAGGAAGTATTAATAGGTGGGGGAGGAGCCAAGATGGCGACCGGAGCGGACGCGTAAGCTCCCGGCTCCGCCGGTCCTTTAGTCCCGCAGTACTATCCTGCTCTATATCCTGCTCAATTCAACGCCTGTTCGGCTGGAGACAGCGCGCTGACATCGCCCATGTTCCTCCGGAGTCTCAGCTCGTCCGGAAGGCGGAGATAGCCTGGTACCCGTCCCGACGCCCTGTCCCCAGCGTACATCGCCACCGGATGCCGGACCTCGACGGAGCAAAGACGACCGGCCTGCCCGCAAGACGCCCACAGCCCGTGAGGAGCTGCCCCTTTCCTGATCGCGGACCGCGGCGCACTGGTTGCTGTTGAGTGTTAGATACCGCGACCACCTCGCGCTCGGTGAGTGGACCGCACTATATGGCCGGCTCCTCTGCTACGAGCTGGGCGAGGGCTGCTTAGACTACGCAACGGGACTTGCTCGGACACTGTGGTTCGCCCGCCCGCCCTGCCGCCCTGTTCCGGCCAAGGGGGTCCCCTCACTGGCGACTTGGGACTACAGCTGGCTGTAATGGGAGACGAGGCAACTGGGGATTTTTGTCTGACCCCCCCAAGATTACGAGATCGGCTTGTGGGCGATATGGCTGTACCCGCCGACTCTCGGAGTGAAGATGATCGCCCACCCTCGCTCCGTGCCTGCGGCAGCATGGCTGGGCCGGGGACTGACTGGACTACACCCGCTTGTGTCCCGGGCACAGGGGGACCGCAGCCTATCCTGCTCTATGTTGATATCCTGTCTGCCCTCAGCGACTTCAGATCGGTGCTGTTTCACGACTCCCACAGGCTGTGTGAGAAACTCGATGGCATAGCCCTCGATTCGGAGCTGCCTCGGAGAGACTATTCCCAGCTACAATTGTACACTTCCCTGTTGGTGCCTGGGGTTGCAACAGTGTTACCAAATGATTCTAGCGGTGGTGAGACCCGGGACGGCTTGACTGGCGCCTGCGGACGACGGCCTACCGATTCTGCCTGTGATACATTGTTTACACATTTGGGGACTGCTTCTTTGTTTCCACCACCATCATCGGCAATGGGACTGCTAGCTGAGCGATTTTTGGCCCCCTTGAAGACTCTATCGTCGAAGCTTGCGCTTTTTCCCCTGTTGTGTTTGTGCTATCAGGAAAAATTTGAGACTCTTTTGTTTGGGATCAATACATTGATGGGTGTTTTGCGCCGTCCATTTTGTAACCGTGAGTCTCCCCCTTCTTCTTTGCTTACATCTGGTCTCTTTGTTGTGGAGGGGGTTGGCGCTCGACGAGGGGTGTGTCCTGAGGGATATCCGAGATCGGGCCAGGGTTAGGCGGTTTCTTTGTTCTTTTGCTTTCTCCCTTCTCCTATGGTTGTGGCTTCTTGCGGGGGGTGGATACACGGGGTCTCCCAAGATCGGGCCAGGGCTAGGCGACTTCTTTAGTGCTATGTACGTGTTGACGGGCTGGGACTGGGATGGGACTGCTTTTTGTTTGATTTATTCGCATGTTTGGAAATGTCTTTCCCCACCTCCAGTTTTGATTGCCATTACTGTCGTGCTGATGATAATTGTGGTTGGGGATGTTTACGGGGCCGGTGGGGACCGGGAGTATACTAAATTTGCCTCCTCCCACCTCTTCTGAGAGTTGGAGAGTGGGACGGTTTTCTCTCACTCTCTTTATTCTCTTTCCCACTTGGGGGTTCTCTTGGGGCGACAGGCATGCCTATTGGGGGGGGGGGTGGGCCGTGGCCTTCCGCTGGTATGCAGGGTGGGGGGATGGGATGTGTTGTATGTTTTCTCTTTGTTTCTATGGCCCTCTTTCCTTTTCTTCTTTTTTCTGTTTCTTTTTCTTCTACTCCTCTTTGTTTCCTTGGGGTTGGGGTTTAGTGTTGTCAAGGGGTTTATTGCTTCGTAACATTATGCGACATAGTGGTTGGCCTTCGCTCTTTGAGGACGGTGAAATTGCCTTCTGACACATGCCTTCCTCTATTACGCCTCCTTCCTGGGTGCTCCTTGGATGATGATAGCTATCCTGGTCAGTTATTAGCTTCTACTCTTTTTGTAGTTTTAGAAATTGTACTCCACAAAATCATAAAATTAAACCTTTTTCTATCCTTGTACTATGGTTCTAGGCTCCATACGATATTATGTGCTCAGAGACTGTTTTAAAGGCGTTCTGTCCGATTGGTTTTATTATATCCTTCTCCTATATGTCATAGCAGCCGGCCCTGAGGGGTTGTAGGCAGACGCTGTGTACTGTGCTTTTTATCAATAAAGGTTTAAAAAAAAAAAAAAAAAAAAAAAAGGAAGTATTAATAGAGGACCAAACTGGTAACCTGCCACCTGGACACATCTCTAGTATTTGAATCAACACTTAAGAATTCTAAAACTTGCTTTAAATAAACTGCAAAATATACCTTTCCTGGCGCTTTGTTTCTTCCCGTAACACAAAATTCCTAACGTAAATCCCATCGCTGTAAAATAGCACAGCGAGGACTTGGCACCGACCGCACGACAATACTTGACACACTGACCCTGCTCTGGAAATAGTTTACTAAGGGGTCGCGGTTTGACTGGGTGACTGAGAGAGAGAGAGAGAGAGAGAGAGAGAGAGAGAGAGAGAGAGAGAGTGTGTGTCTGTGTGTCTGTGTGTCTGTGTGTCCGTGTGTCTGTTTGTCTGTGTGTCTGTGTCTGAAGTCTGACGGTCTGAACTTGCACAGGGATGCGTGCAGTATGGATTGAAACCATTGGCCAAGCCGTTCGGTCCCCGAGGAATGACATTGGTTTTACCGGTGTTTTGTTTGTATCACTAATGATGCCGGCTGCCAAAGGGCGTTGTTCGGAGGCCCCCCTACGCTGATTCCAGGCTTCTCCCACGCGAAGGAGACTTATGCAGGTCACGCGGGTGAAAGGCCAGGACACTTTGCCTCCTGTAATGTTGATCATTGCTCAGAAGTGCTGCACAGTTCATGGGCGAAAGACGGGTGTGTGTCCACCTAACACGATTGCTCATTTAAACGAGGCGCACAGTTTTACTCCTACTCTTGTATTGCCGCGATCTTGAAACTATTGGTAGTGTCCTACATTCAAACGGTCTTGTTTTAAACCCTCGTATGTAATCCTTTCTTTTCTTATAATGTTGCAAGAACTCGAACATCTCTGGGATTTACTTTTAATTATGCGCAAAGCAAGCAGGATTTAAGTCATTTCTGTATACACGACCTTCATGATGCAGCTACTCCCAGGCTTACATTGGTTTGCACAGAGTGCAGTTGTAAACAGCTTGGACTTGGGCACAGGAGCCGATGTTACTCTATCTCTTTGAACTGCGCATCACTGAAATGTAGTAGCGCTTTCTTAAAATACGTTCAGGGCGGGGTCCGTCGACCATTGACTACTATAGATTGAGAAGAGATCTGCCCGCTTCAGTGACATAATCCAGGCGTTCACGTCTCGAAGGGCGTTCGTTTGCTGAAGGTTAGCATGTTCTAAATTAGGCTGCCTTACTGTGTGCAAGAATGCATCACTCAACAACACCACAGGGTTCACTCAGCATCACCACAGCAGCATCACCACAGCATCACCACAGCAGCATCACTCAGCATCACCACAGCAGCATCACTCAGCATCACCACAGCAGCATCACTCTGCACCACCACAGCAGCACTCAGCACCACCACAGCATCACTCAGCACCACCACAGCATCACTCTGCACCACCACAGCATCACTCTGCACCACAACAGCATCATTCAGGGCCAAGAATGCATTACTCAGCACCACCACAGCATCACTCAGCAACACCACATCCTCACTCAGGGCCAAGAATGCATCACTCAGAGCCAAGAATGCATCACTCAGCACCACCACAAGATCACTCCGCATCACCACAGCATCACTCACCACAGCAGCATCACTCAGCATCACCACAGCAGCATCACTCTGCACCACCACAGCAGCACTCAGCACCACCACAGCATCACTCAGCACCACCACAGCATCACTCTGCACCACCACAGCATCACTCTGCACCACCACAGCATCACTCAGCAACACCACATCCTCACTCAGGGCCAAGAATGCATCACTCAGAGCCAAGAATGCATCAATCAGCACCATCACCAGATCACTCCGCATCACCACAGCATTACTCAGCACTACCACAGCATCACTCAGCACTACCACGGCATCACTCAGCACCACCACAGCATCACTCAGCACCACTACAGAATCACTTAGGACCACCACAGCACCACTCAGCACCACCACAGTATCACTCAGCAACACCACATCATCACTCAGGGCCAAGAATGCATCACTCAGCGCCACCACGGCATCACTCAGCACCACCACAGCATCACTCAGCACTACCACAGCATCACTCAGCATCACCACAGCAGCATCACTCAGCATCACCACAGCAGCATCACTCAGCATCACCACAGCAGCATCACTCAGCATCACCACAGCAGCATCCCTCCGCACAACCACAGCAGCATCACTCAGCACTACCACAGCATCACTCAGCACCACCACAGCATCACTCAGCACCACCACAGCATCACTCAGCATCACCACAGCAGCATCACTCAGCATCACCACAGCAGAATCACTCTGCACCACCACCACAGCAGCATAACTCTCCACCACCACAGCATCACTCAGCAATACCACATCATCACTCAGGGCCAAGAATACATCACTCAAGGCCAAGAATGCATCACTCAACACCACCACAAGATCACTCAGTACCACCAAAGCATCACTAAGCACCACCACAGCATCACTCAGCACTACTACAGCATCACGCAGCACCACCACAGCATCACTCAGCACCACCACAGCATCACTCAGCAACACCACAGTATCACTCAGCAACACCACATCATCACTCAGAGCCAATAATGCATCGCTCAGCACCACCACAGCATCACTCAGCACTACCACAGCATTACTCAGCAGCACCACAGCATCACTCAGCACTACCACAGTATCACTCAGCAACACCACAGCATTACTCAGCAGCACCACAGCATCACTCAGCACCACCACAGTATCACTCAGCAGCACCACAGCATTACTCAGCAGCACCACAGCAACACTCACCACTACCACAGCATCACTTAGCACCACCACAGTATCACTCAGCAACACCACAGCATTACTCAGCAGCACCACAGCATCACTCATCACTCAGCACCACCACAGTATCACTCAGCAGCACCACAGCATTACTCAGCAGCACCACAGTATCACTCAGCAGCACCACAGCATTACTCAGCAGCACCACAGCATCACTCAGCACCACCACAGTATCTCTCAGCAGCACCACAGCATTACTCAGCAGCACCACAGCATCACTCAGCACTACCATAGTATCACTCAGCAACACCACATCATCACTAATGGCCAAGAATGCATCATTCAGCACCACCACAGCATCACTCAGCAGCACCACAGCATTACTCAGCAGCACCACAGCATCACTCAGCACCACCACAGTATCACTCAGCAACACCACATCATCACTGAGGGCCAAGAATGCATCCCTCAGCAGCACCACAGCGTCACTCAGCGCCACCACGGCGTCACCCAGCGCAACCACAGCATCACTCAGTGCAACCACAGCATCACTCAGCGAAACCACAGCATCACTCAGCGCAACCACAGCATCATTAGTTCAAATGTGTTCTCTCAATGTTTCAAGCTTTATTACAAATGTCACAAAAAGATGTTAATATTTCACTTCTGTTCTTGGATTTTCGTCACAATAAAATACACTGAACATAATCTTCACAAAAGTTATTTACAAAAGTTTAAGCTATTGCCATTATAAATTACAATAACTTTTATTTAAGCATTAATTATTTTAAAAAAAATTAAAAGCCATTGTTATTTGTAATATCAATACATGTAAGTCACGTAAATACAAAACATATTGCATTACAAATGCTATAGGTGTCACATTTGCGAAAGTTATAACTATTGGCATTGTAAATGACAAAACAATTAATTTAGCTATTTTCAAAACCAACACATAAATAAACAAGCATTTACAATGCAATGGTTTCGCCTTTGGAAAAGTTAGATCTATTGGCATTGCTCACACACAGAGCCCCACACACAAATACACACACACAGAGCCAGACACACACACACAGAGCCAGACACACACAGCCAGACACACACACACAGAGCCAGACACACACACACAGAGCCAGACACACACACACACACACAGAGCCAGACACACACACACACAGAGCCAGACACACACACACACAGAGCCAGACACACACACACACACACAGCCAGACACACACACACACAGCCAGACACACACACACAGAGCCAGACACACACACACAGAGCCAGACAGACACACACACAGAGCCAGACACACACACACAGAGCCAGACACACACACACACACAGAGCCAGACACACACACACACACACACAGCCAGACACACACACAGAGCCAGACACACACATACAGAGCCAGACACACACACACAGAGCCAGACACACACACACACAGAGCCAGACACACACACACAGAGCCAGACACACACACACAGAGCCAGACACACACACACACAGAGCCAGACACACACACACACAGCCAGACACACACACAGAGCCAGACACACACAGAGCCAGACACACACAGAGCCAGACACACAGACAGAGCCAGACACACACACACACAGAGCCAGACACACACACATACAGAGCCAGACACACACACAGAGCCAGACACAGACACACACAGAGCCAGACACACACACAGAGCCAGACACACACACAGAGCCAGACACACACAGAGAGCCAGCCAGACACACACAGAGCCAGACACACAGACAGAGCCAGACACACACACACAGAGCCGCCAGACACCCATTCCTAAATATTATATTTCTACCATGAATAGTTTGCAGGTTTTGCTCTGAAGCATCTGGATGCGACATACCATATTTTTCGTGAAATTGTAAAATAAAGGTTGATCGGGTTGTGATGCGAGTTCTTCCCATTAATAGTGCTACCCGTTCACAGCAGTCTAGCGGAGGAACAGGCGACCTTTCTGCAGCATCCGTCTGGGATTTAACTCCTGCCGCTCTGAATCACAGCAAAAAGAAAACAAAGGGAGCGGGTGCGGCGTAACAACCAGAGCTAGCGACTTTATAACGGAGGAACCAGGTTGCAATCTCGGCGTGGGCTCAACATCCTGGGACTCTGGACAAATCACGTAATCTCCCCGTGCTTACAAAAATTAACGAGTCCTTGTGTAAGGTAACTGGTGCTCGTGTAAAGCGCTCCAATACCGTCGGGTCGAGTTCATGCTATTTAAAACAGCAACAACAAAAAACGAAAAAGCTGCCCAAGTATACAAACGAATGAACATTAATTAAAACAAGTGAGCTATTGAGGAGGGTGGGGGCAGTTGTAGCTGACACTGCATCAAACAACGAAGTTCACCACGTATCTCCTCCACTCTGTGCCCGGCAAAGCGCTTTAATTGCCAAGTCGGGCTGAGCGGATTCTGTGGCTGACTGAAGGATCCGAGTTTTCAAGCAGGGAGGGTTGTAGTGGGGGAGGGTTAGTGCACGAGGGGCAGGCTCCGAGCACATAGGGAAGGTTACAACAGACCCAAAGCAACGGTGCACGAGCAGTGCACGTGGTAATGTGCATCGCACTCTACACGCTATCCCTTCTTGGCGCTGTAATGAGTCTTGGTAAACCGAGGCACTGGTTAAAACAAGTGAGCTATTGAGGAGGGTGGGGGCAGTTGTAGCCGACACTGCATCAAACAACGAAGTTCACCACGGATCTCCTCCACTCTGTGCCCGGCAAAGCGCTTTAATTGGCAAGTCGGGCTGAGCGGATTCTGTGGCCGACTGAAGGATCCGAGTTTTCAAGCAGGGAGGGTTGTAGTGGGGGAGGGTTAGTGCACGAGGGGCAGGCTCCGAGCACAAAGGGCAGGTTACAACAGACCCAAAGCAACGGTGCACGAGCCGTGCACGTGGTAATGTGCATCGCACTCTACACGCTATCCCTTCTTGGCGCTGTAATGAGTCTTGGTAAACCGAGGCACTGGTTGGACCGCCCGCATTACATCTATGAAAGCTGTGACTCGAACCCGTGTCCAGCAGTTTACACCGATCAACAGCAGACAACCCGCGGAGCTAGCTTAAAAGCCATTTATTGTCCTACAGGCCTAGTTTATGCTACGTACTAGAGAGTGTGCGCTTTCGGGGAGGTAAACTAAGGTAGTATTCCCCCCTCCCACACCCCCGGGTGCCTTTGGCAGTCCGCCTGCAGTGGCCGTCACCAGCTGGGGCTAGGCTATATAGGTGGCTGGGTTCAAATCCCCCCCCTCCCCCCCTGTTGTTGTGGCACTCAATTTGGGAAAATGAGGAAGCGTCATTAACACGAGGCATCGTAAAAGATTGCTTAGCTTGTGGTAAAGGCCTTGTTATTCCATGACTAGCATCTGTAAAAAAAATCTTTTGATGCCATCAGGCTTTCCCAAGTTTTTCCTAACACTGAAACTTGCGCTATATTCAGCAGGAAACAAGTTCAAGCATTACTGTTAGCTCGCATCCAGGAACAAGACTTAAAGAATGAAAAGCAAACTAAAGGGAAAGATAGAAAGTAAGAACGGGAGGGCGACAGATAGGAAGAAAGATACGCAGGAAGAGCAGCCTTTAGCATTTTATGGCGGGCGCTTTGTCTCGGCCCCCGTCAGTTCCTGCTCTCGCTCGGACAATGCCCCAGACTGAGGTGTGAGGTCCCCGGCAGGATGAAAGGAAAGGCCGGGGGTGCCACGCAGGAGGCCTTTGTCTCCGGAGCCCGCCTCAGATACCGGGCAGCCTCCCCGTCTCTGGGGGTGGAGGGGGCCGTGGCCCCTCTGAGGACAAGAAGTAGAACCTGCCCGGCCGGGAAGGGGTGTGGGGGTGCACAGACAATGCCAGCGGTTCAGGAGCTGGCGCGCAGAAGAAGCACCACCACCACAGTCCAGACGGTGGTTAGTGTCACAGGTGTGACGCATTCATCTGAAAGCGCGTAGTTAGTTAACTATTAAGACGAGCCTTGGCTTCAAAAGGCGAGATTTAGCATTTGACCCTCCGGCAAAAACCAACCGAATTTGAGCAACCCCCAAACAGTGATTTCAGAAGTATTCTGAAAAAAAATCAGTTTTCAGTCGCTTAATCTGCGCCAACCTCAATGCAGTTGAAAACAGCACACTGGACACATGCTTGTAAAATGATGTCATGACTGTCGGGTTTTCACCTGTGTGCATCTAAGTTGGTGTATACTTCCGTTTACATACTGAGAACTCGAGAATATAACTAAAAGTATACAAAGTACATCCTACTGACAATTTACTCACCTCTCAATGCACACGGAGGAAGGCAGGACAGCAGCAAGCACGGCCCGGCCGGACCAGATTCGGGGGCGTTCCCGGCTTTTGGCTGACGTCGCATGACGTAGCCAAAAGCCAAAAATTCTCGGGAACGCCCCCGAATCTGGTCCGGCCATGACGGACGCCTCTCTGTTCCAATGGCTAGCCTCCATTTATGGAGCTAGCCAATGAAACAGAGGGGCGTATTCAAGGCACCCATACTGGAAACTACAGATTTCTCTGGGGGCGGAGCTAAAAGCTCCGTGCCCCAGGCGAAACCTAAAAAATTGTTATTTACAATACCAATAGCTCAAACTTTCCTAATGCGAGACCTATTGCATTGCAAATGCTTGTTTTTCCAGTTGGCACTTTCTTTCCCTGCTGTCCTCTGCTTCCTGGTTCTGTGCTTCCTTCCAGTGCTGTCTGGGCCCGTGCTTCCTTCCAGTGTTGTCTGGCCATGCTTCCTTCCAGTTCTGTCTGGCCGTGCTTCCTTCCAGTGTTGTCTGGCCGTGCTTCCTTCCAGTGTTGTCTGGCCGTGCTTCCTTCCAGTGTTGTCTGGACCCGTGCTTTCTTCCAGTGCTGTCTGGCCGTGCTTCCTTCCATTGCTGTCTGGTCGTGCTTCCTTCCATTGCTGTCTGGTCGTGCTTCCTTCCAGTGTTGTCTGGCCGTGCTTCCGTCCAGTGTTGTCTGGTCTGTGCTTCCTTCCAGAGTTGTCTGGCCGTGCTCCCTTCCAGTGCTGTCTGCCCGTGCTTCCTTCCAGTGTTGTCTGGCCGTGCTTCTTTCCAGTGTTGTCTGCCGTGCTTCCTTCCAGTGCTGTCTGGCCGTGCTTCCTTCCAGTGCTGTCTGGTCTGTGCTTCCTTCCAGTGTTGTCTGGTCTGTGCTTCCTTCCAGTGTTGTCTGGCCGTGCTTCCTCCCAGTGTTGTCTGCCGTGCTTCCTTCCAGTGTTGTCTGCCGTGCTTCCTTCCAGTGCTGTCTGGCCGTGCTTCCTTCCAGTGCTGTCTGGTCTGTGCTTCCTTCCAGTGTTGTCTGGTCTGTGCTTCCTTCCAGTGTTGTCTGGTCTGTGCTTCCTTCCAGTGTTGTCTGGCAGTGCTTTCTTCCAGTGCTGTCTGGTCTGTGCTTCCTTCCAGTGTTGTCTGGCCGTGCTTCCTTCCAGTGCTGTCTGGCCGTGCTTCCTTCCAGTGCTGTCTGGTCTGTGCTTCCTTCCAGTGTTGTCTGCCCTGCTTCCTTCCAGTGCTGTCTGGCCGTGCTTCCTTCCAGTGCTGTCTGGTCTGTGCTTCCTTCCAGTGTTGTCTGGTCTGTGCTTCCTTCCAGTGTTGTCTGGTCTGTGCTTCCTTCCAGTGTTGTCTGGCTGTGCTTTCTTCCAGTGCTGTCTGGTCTGTGCTTCCTTCCAGTGTTGTCTGGCCGTGCTTCCTTCCAGTGCTGTCTGGCCGTGCTTCCTTCCAGTGCTGTCTGGTCTGTGCTTCCTTCCAGTGTTGTCTGCCCTGCTTCCTTCCAGTGCTGTCTGCCGTGCTTTCTTCCATTGCTGTCTGGTCGTGCTTCCTTCCAGTGTTGTCTGGCCGTGCTTCCGTCCAGTGTTGTCTGGTCTGTGCTTCCTTCCAGTGTTGTCTGGCCGTGCTCCCTTCCAGTGCTGTCTGCCCGTGCTTCCTTCCAGTGTTGTCTGGCCGTGCTTCTTTCCAGTGTTGTCTGCCGTGCTTCCTTCCAGTGCTGTCTGGCCGTGCTTCCTTCCAGTGCTGTCTGGTCTGTGCTTCCTTCCAGTGTTGTCTGCCCTGCTTCCTTCCAGTGCTGTCTGCCGTGCTTTCTTCCAGTGCTGTCTGGCCGTGCTCCCTTCCAGTGCTGTCTGGCCGTGCTTCCTTCCAGTGTTGTCTGCCGTGCTTCCTTCCAGTGTTGTCTGCCCTGCTTCCTTCCAGTGCTGTCTGCCGTGCTTTCTTCCAGTGCTGTCTGGCCGTGCTCCCTTCCAGTGCTGTCTGCCCGTGCTTCCTTCCAGTGTTGTCTGGCCGTGCTTCTTTCCAGTGTTGTCTGCCGTGCTTCCTTCCAGTGCTGTCTGGCCGTGCTTCCTTCCAGTGCTGTCTGGTCTGTGCTTCCTTCCAGTGTTGTCTGCCCTGCTTCCTTCCAGTGCTGTCTGCCGTGCTTTCTTCCAGTGCTGTCTGGCCGTGCTCCCTTCCAGTACTGTCTGGCCGTGCTTCCTTCCAGTGTTGTCTGCCGTGCTTCCTTCCAGTGTTGTCTGCCGTGCTTCCTTCCAGTGTTGTCTGGCCGTGCTTTCTTCCAGTGTTGTCTGTCGTGCTTCCTTCCAGTGCTATCTTGCCCTGCTTCCTCCCAGTGTTGTCTGCCGTGCTTCCTTCCAGTGCTGTCTGGCAGTGCTTCCTTCCAGTGTTGTCTGGGCCTGTGCTTCACTGCTCCCAGGGCTCTCGTTTCCAAAGAGTTAACCGTCTTTCGTTGCCATGACTCGCAGCAGCCACACTTCGGAGTTTGCCCTCCTCGGTGCAATAAAAGAGTCGAGGGGCCGTCCAAGAAGATTAATGCCTTCCCGAGAACATACCCATTGGTCGATAAGAGGTGGGACCCGGGGACCTGTCTCTCGGTGCCCCGCGGTGCAGGGTCCAAAGCTGCGCCCCGCATTCCCCTGGGAGCACCTGTGTGCCGGCTCCCTCTGCTCGGGCAGTGCTAGCGGGCATCCACCGGGCACCATGGCCTCCACTTACCCCGTCCTGATGGCGCTGCTCCTCCTCGCCTCCGCAGAGGCCCAGCAGGGTAGGTGATATGGACCCCATCCGCAGGGGTGGGGGGCATCGAAGGGGGGCGAGTCGAGAACTCCGGTAGAACGAGGAGGGGTATAGCGCCCAGCGGGAGAGCGTCCGCCTTTGGGAGCAATGGGGACATGACATGAGAGGTAGTAGAGTGGTGCACTGGCGGCTCGAGCCAGGCACGAGCGAGAGCGCCGGCTGGCTCGGCCCGAGGTCCTCGAGGGCCTTTAATCTAATAACGAGCCGACCTGTGAGTGACCGACCCCACAGCACATGGCGTGAGTTAAAGACGAAAGGGAGAGAGAATAGAGAAGAAGAAGCAGTGGAGAGGACGAGAGACAGGCCAGAGGGAGAAACACCTGGTTAGAAAGAGACAGGGCAGAGAGAGGGGGAGGTGAACAAGAAAGGAGAGGACATTTGGCATAGGGAATCTTAAGAAATGGAAAGCACCCCCCAGTTCACCTTCTCACAGCCACTGGCTCGGCTCTGCCTCGGCTCGCCCCTTAAATTGTCTTATTCGTCAATCTCTATTTTTACTATTTTTTTTCCCAAAGAAGTATGTCAGATAGAGTATCGTACCCATGATACTCAATGCAAAATGCAAGTTACAAACAATTAATTAATACAGGTACAAATGTTTTATGAGATTGTGAACGTAGTAAGAGGAGAAAGATGTAGAGGCATATTTGTGTAGTATCCGGAATTACAAGTATTCAGAACTTTTCCCATGGCACAAAAATTGATATTGGCTCTGCGATACATCATCTTTAGCTTCTTGTACCAGACATTTAAATTGTAACTAAAACTAATAGTAATGTATTGAGGCCACGAGTAATGCCTTTGAGAGTGAAAGAAAGAGTAACCCATGAGTGAATGAGAGTACAGAAAGGAGAGACCGAAAGGGAGCAGAGACCAAGAACTGCGACTGCTTTAGGTGAAGAGTGGAATATGCCACTTGTGCGTGGGGACATGGCAGGAGGGTAGTCTGAGTAGTAAGTGTGGGTTACGTATATGAAGGTGCAGTTTATTGGGATTTTCTATATTATAAATAGTTGTCAAGTTTGTTCAAAACTTTGGGGTCTATTAGGATGGCGGACGGACATTGTCCGTCCGCCATCCTGTCGTGGCAAGGGACCGTCCGCCATAATGGCGGACGTCCCGTTCTCTGAATTAGGATGCACCCGCCACAGTGGAGGGTGCATCCTGCATCTTTAACATTGCGGCGGGCGGTGCTAAAAATGCATGTTGTGCGTTTCAAAGCACAACATGACAGGCACCGCACGGTGCCTGCCATGTTGTACTTTGAAACGCAGGGGGGTACCATAGGTACCCCCCATGTGCACCCCCCACCCCTCCTTCACCCTAGGGGCCCGCAACGGGCCCCCAAAGCAAAGACTGTATGCCTTTCCGTGGCGGCACTGCCGCCACGGAAAGGCATTCCTCAAAACCCATCCTAATATGGCTGGCGGTGTCTGCATGGCGGTGGCGATCCGTCCGCCATCCTAATAGACCCCTTTGTCTGGAAGTTTTGATCGTGTGTCTTTTTTGAAAAATACTGTTATCTGAGCTCCCGTGAAGCAGAGCCAAGCCCACAAAGGCAATTTACACTTTTGAGTAATTTACGCTTCTGAGTGAGATATTTTTTTTTGCAATTCGCAAAATCCAGGTGTAAATTTACTCCACAGTTTAACATACACTCAGATTTTGTGAGTAGCCAAAAAGTAGTAAAAATTTCTCAAAAGTGTAAATTACTGAAAAAGCGTGTAGCCCCCGTACCCTTCAGTTTGGTGGAGTTAAACGTATGGAGTAAATTTACACTTGGATTTTGTGAATAGCCAAAAAGTAGTGAACTTACTCCAAAGTGTATCTCACCTGTGTACATCAGGCCCCAAGAGGGTATTGAGATATTCTTAAAAAGGCCAATAAGCAGCGGGTCATGATCGTTCGATGGTGGGTCTCTCGGAGGCTACGAATATACCAAGGACAGCGGTGGCACAGTGTAAGTCTATGTAAAAGTGAAAGAATTCTTGTACATAGTTTAGAATTTTGCCCGAGAAGGTTTTAATGTGTATGCAGCTATCTAACATATGTTGGGAGCCTGTTTAATTTTTGCAGTTCCACCATTTAATAAAATTGTGTAAGCCTTATTTGAAAAGAATGCCCTCGATCCAAAAGGCACTGCGAGCTGTCTAGAAACTGGACTGAGCAAGCGAGGGGCAATTTTAGTTGCAAAGGGAGATCAGATAACTATTCACATATCTTTGGGCAGTCACAGATCCCCCACCGAACTACACACACATTCACTCTCCCATACAAATAGTCAGTTAACTAAATAATAACTAATATAGACTTTCACGTAGCTAGTAACTAAGTGGTGCAGCAGTTTACACAACTGAGGTAGGAGGATAGAATCCAGACTGATGGAGTTCCATGTGTTGATTAATTTTGTGGTGAGTGAGTGTGAACTTCTAGGGTGACAAAATCTGACCTTTTGCGGTACATGCCCCAATGTGAAAATGTTGTCGATGGGAGTAGAAGTAGGTACGACCCACATTGCTTTATTTCTGGTCACAAACGGTTGTGCTTTCTCACTCACCATTTTATTGTATCCATATTTTTGTTTTTTAATCTCAGGTAAAACTTGGGTCCTTTTGGTGCCTTTGTTGTTTAGATATTTATGTTCTAGGGTATGAATCTGCTGCTTGTGTCTATCTAGTTTTAAGTTGTCACTTTTATTTTCCCCTGCCCTTACGTTAATCATTGTCCCTATGATTGTCACTCTGCTACCATCTATATATATATAACAAATTGTTGTTTATTGTCTATTCTTTGGGTTTGGGGCTGGCTGCAATTTTATATTCAAATGAGATACACAATGGTCGCCTACATTTTAATAATACATGTGTGTGTGTGTGTGGGGGGAGGCTGGGAGTGGCTGCAAAGGAGGATACCCACTACGACATGGGAAGGGTTTAGTTAGGAGTAAGAAGGTATTAATAGAGGGCTAGGGAGGAATTGAGGGAGGGACGTGTAAGCACCCACAAAACAGTAAGCCAATTTTTATTCACAAAAAGTACATCTATAGTTACTACAGCCAACAAGCATTTACAATGCAACGGTCTTGCCTTTGCCAAAGTCAGATCTATTAGCATTGTAAATGACACGTTTTTTATGTATGTATTTGTTTTGAAAACAGATAAATAAATGGCATTGTCATTTACAATGTCAATAGCTTAAGCTCTCGCAAGCAAACACGAGACCTATTGCATTTGCACCCACCTACAGAGCCCCCCACACACACACAGAGAGCCCCCCACACACAGACAGAGAGCCCCCCACACACACAGAGCCCCCCACACACAGAGAGAGCCCCCCACACACAGAGCACCCCCACACACAGAGAACCCCCCCCTCACAAACACACAGAGCCAGCCCCCCACACACACAGAGCCAGCCCCCCACACACAAAGCCAGCCCCCCACACACACAGAGCCAGCCCCCCCCAACACACAGAGCCAGCCCCCCCACACACACAGCCCCCCACACAGAGCCCTACACACACAGCCAGACACAGCCCCCCCACACACACAGCCCCCCCACACACACAGCCCCCCACACACACAGCCCCCCCACACACAGCCCCCCCACACACACAGCCCCACCACACACCCACAGACCCACCACACACACACAGCCCCCCCACACACACAGCCCCCCACACACACACACACAGCCCCCCCACACACACACAGCCCCCAACACACACACACAGCCCCAAACACACAAACACAGCCTCCAACACACATACAGCCCCCAACACACACACACAGCCCCCCAACACACACACACAGCCCCCATACACACACAGCCCCCCACACACACAGCCCCCAACACACACACACAGCCCCCCAACACACACACACAGCCCTCCTCACACACACAGCTCCCCCACACACACACAGCCCCCCCACACACAGCCCCCCCACACACACACAGCCCCCCCACACACACACAGCCCCCCACACACACACAGACCCCCCCCCACACACACAGCCCCCCCACACACAACAGGAGGATGGGGGGGCAGAAAAGCGAGCAACAGGGGGGTGGGGGGGCATACACACAAAACCGAGACTTCATACGAGGAATCGCATGCTGAGACATACTTCTATCATTTATCAAAAGCCCGAGTTTTTTTTTACAAATACCTTTGGATTTCAGGATCCATTGCTCTAAACAAGTGACTAAGACCAAGGATGAGAAATCAAAATGTAACATTAAAGCGAAAAGCGAAGACTCACAGATATGCGCTATCAAAATTAGAGTTATTATGGTGTCCCACTGAAACTGGCAGAGCTGAAGACTGTTCTATGACGAGCTTCATTCAAAGTGCGAGACTCGAGCATCATACTTATAGTTTCCGCAATCAATTATTAATTTATACGAATACAGTCCCTGCACCCCCAAAGCGGGGGTTGGGGGGGTAGAAAAGCGATCACGAGACAACAGGGGGCGGGGCAGAAAAGCGACCACAACGGACAGCTGGCCTCGCACACTGGGTGCGCCAAGGAGATCATATTAAAAAACATACCGCTAACAAACATGCCAGGATGACACTAACCTGTCCAGTGTTCTGCCCTTCTCTTACTTTCAAGTCTCGTCTCGTCTCGGGTAGTAAGTGCTGTGTTACTACTTACTCCTTGACACAAACACGGTAACCTAGGCGACTAGGCGAACTAAAGAACTAGAGAAAGGACTTCACAGCAACACCCCCTGAAGCAATGTTAAGCATAGCGTCCATTTTTAATTGGGAACATGTAAACACTTTCCAATATATATTTAGGACGTCAGTCGTCTCTCTGAACAACAGAGCAAAAGTGAAGCATCGTTCATGCTACTGCAAGAGAAGCCATGGAGTTTTCGGCAATTCAACAGATATCAGGTTTCTCAGGTTCGTGAGTTTGCAGCTTATCTATCAAGTTTATGTTCTTGGAATCTGCGAGTTGTAGTCCGTGTGAGAAGTTGAGGAACTAGGGACGGAAGAACTAAGGAAGGAGGGTTGGAGATAGACACGGCATTGAGAGGCAGTGACCTAGAGGGGAGTGAGTCGGGGGAGTGACTGACAGCAAGGGGAAGGGCTGAGAGAAGAGAGGGCAATGGGGATAGAATTATCACAGCATGAGGCCCCAAAGTAATAATTATCAAAGCATGCCGAGAGGCGCCCCACGCTGCTGGAGCACTCATCTGCGCATTAATTACAGTTGAGTGCTCCAGCAGCCTGGGACGCCTGTTGACATGTTGTGATAAGTGGTGTCTCATGCTGTGATAATTGCTATGCCTGCTCCCGATCAGAAAGTGAGAATTATCACAGCATGAGGCCCCAAAGTAATAATTATCACAGCATGCTGAGAGGCGCCCCACGCTGCTGGAGCACTCAACTGTGCATTAATTATAGTTGAGTGCTCCAGCAGCCTGGGGCGCCTGTTGACATGCTGTGATAAGTGGGGTCTCATGCTGTGATAATTGTTACTTGCGGCGCCTGACGTGCTGCGCATTAATTAACGTGCAACGCACAAGCTGTTCCACTGTGAAGCGTGTTCACAGACCTGAATCGGCTCGTGCCCATAGTAGAATCGGATCGTGCACAGGTCTGTCTTCAGGTCTGTCTCCCTTGGAGGCAAACACGGCGACTATAAGTCTCGTTGGCGGCAGCGCTTCGCGCTGCAACGCCAGCGAGACCTAAAAAGGACCCATAACAATAGTAAATCGACTCGAGGTCAGACCTGGGGTAAGCCCAGCACCACACATGGCCAACTACTGGTACTGCAGCACAGTCCCATAGAAAATAATGGAGGTAGGGACGTTAAATAAAACCCCATAGGAAATAATGTTACATTAAATTCAACTTTTTGAAAAATTTATAAAAATGTAATTAAATAGTAAAATAAAAGTCTTTATAAATAACAAATAACTATTCTATTTATTATAAAATATTGTAATCATCGTTTAAAATGAAAACATTTAACTATAATCTTTTTTTTTTAATAATTAAATTAACTCATATCAGTTCCATATACAACTTTTAACAATTCTTAATACATACCAATAAATATAAACATTTTTCTTTAGGTGAAGATTTTTGTTTTAAATATATATTTAAGAAATAATTTTAATTTAATTTGTAGAATTAAATGAATTGAGTATTTAATTAATTTTCAAAAATGTCCCTATAGTTTACCTGACGGAGGTCTCGAACCCAGTTGCAGAGGTCTCCACCAAGTATTCTACCACAAGGTTCTTGACAGTAGAAACCAAAATATATTGATATAAGACAGTGCTGCAGAATAAACCAAGATGGAATCTGGCAGTTCTAGTGTTTTTTCTAATGCTCACATACGATTAAGATCCTAAACCGGTTTCCAAACAAGAGATTCAGTTATTTAAAGTCTTCGAAAAGATAATACTTCCTAAAAAGATACATCTTACAAATTGATTATCTACGTTTCTGCACATATGCCCTCTGCGTTATCCTGTGCATTCAATCGTAGTACCATGTACCTCAATAGCCCTATCTTCCAAAAATGTGGGGCACACATGGATATTGTGAACACAATGTTGGTGTTGCATTATGGGGCAGTATCGTCTGAAAGTTATGTGGATTGGGGGTATCATTTTCTCAACCTTTTTGCTGGGGATGTCACACTGCTGCTTGCTTCCTCTCCATGGCCCACAACAAATTTCCATGCATCCAGTTCTACAACTGGGCGGAAAGTGACCCGTGGACCTGGTGGGGGGGTCATCACACCACTAATAAAGGTCGGATCCGTGAACCTCCACTTCGAGAACTTTGGTCAAACACCAAACGTGCTAGTCCTGAAGAGGATGGATGTTGCATTATAGGCCAGTCAGTCAACGATGCTGTCCTCCTCGGTGACCTCATTTTACGTTTGTGTTTTTTATCCGCGCAGCCAACAGAGCCACTGCTCCCGCGAGGGTCTTGCAGCCGTGGTTGGTGGGCCTGACGGCTGTGGTGGTCTTCCTCTTCATCGTCTTCGTGCTGATGATCATCAACAGGGTCTGGTGTAAAAAGAAGAGGTAGGTCCTCTATAAATCCATCACCGATCAGGGTGATTGGTTATTGATTGGTGAGACCGCCTGGAGAGGTACCACCTGAGGTGCAGCCCAGGGACGTGGTCTCAGAGTGCGCTTTTTGTGTCTGGTACTAGATGTATTTGCTTGCTGTTTTTATGCGGTGTGTATGTGTGTCTTAGTTGTGTGCCATGTGTATTTTATTCTGACAGTTTGTGTTTCCGGACTATGTATATCTGTGTGTGTCAGTGATGCATGTGTACATGCGTCTGTGAGCACACGTGTATCAGTATGTTTTGCAAGTGTTTGTCTTTGGTTTGTGTTGTGTGTATTTGGGGGGATTTGTGGTGTGTCCGCTGCCAATGGGTGGTTTGTGTGCATGTCTCCATGTGTGTTTGTGTTCAGTTTGTAGTGTGTATATTTATTGTAGTGTGAAGTATTTGTGCTGTATGTATGTTCATGTGTGAGTGTCTCCAAGGGGGTTCTAGTGCTCTTACGTGCATGCATTCTGTCAATGTGCATAATATAAATTTGTACATAATGTGAGTTATCTGTGAATGGTGTGTTTATTTGTATTTGAGTCTATGGTTAGTAGTTTGTGGTGTGTGACAGTTGTAGTGTTTTTTGTTCTTTATTTATGATGAATGTGATTTGTCTGTGTCTTTAAGTGTCTGTCCTGGGGATTTCTAAAATTGTGTAAGTGTGTATCGTTATGCATTGTTGAGTGCAGTTTTATGGCACACTTATACAAACACACAGTGTGTTTGTGGACCGGAGATGTGGAACCTTTGTTCAAAGTACTCTTACCCTCCTTACTTTTCATACAACCGAAAATTGTGACTTTTCAAATCTGTGCCTGGGCATCCTAATTTGCACAATACAAAAGTACGAATCCACTAATAACATTTACGTATCAGAAATTGTTTTGTAAAACTACCCAGTGAGCAAGTGTAAATCAATAGCATTTTTTTCAATCATAAGAGAAATTGCTGTTTCCGTATTTCCATAGGAGTAGTTTTGCTTCAGAATAGTTATCTAAAGGGAGACGAGGTTCAAAGATATTTTAAATTGTAACCCTCAATTTTCCTTTCTTAAACTTCTGCACACTTTCACTATTAAGTGCATTCTAATGACAACTAACTTTTTTTCACAATTTCTTGAATTCAAATTAATTGCCACTAAAAATCGATCGGAGCCTGCGTGCTAACCGGAGTGACGTGCCAAGCGGAGCGAGGAAACCAAGATCCCCGACCAGCGCATCTACGCTGTATCTATGCTACGCTACGAGCCGAGGTGAGGGACGGGAGCGGAGGCGGGGCGGCGCTGGACATGAGGCACGATAAAAAGAAATGGATGGACCCTGCGATCCCTAGCGCAAACTGTGTTTAAATAAAAAAGAGAGAGAAACGAGTATTAAAACCCGGAAAGTGAAATGAAGGGGAAACTACGAAGCGGCGCGCCTGACCTTAAAATGGCAGCCGCATAGGACAATTCAATCTGCAAAAGGGAAAGTAGCTCTTGCTGCCTATTATAACCAACTGCGCATAACATACTGTAGAAATAGTACTCCAAAATGGCGGCATGATAGAGGAGCAACTGAAAGAGGACTGATAAATCAATAGACATGGAGAAAGGAGCCAACTCTAGGACTTAAACAGTCTATGGCAAGGGAAAGAGGACAAATATAAATGGTAGAAAGAGAAAAAGACTTCAGTGCTAAGAAAGATAACGAAAACGGCGGACATCTTGGAAAGTCTACTCAAACATCATAAGAACATAGTAATTATTATATAATCACTTGTATTGGAGAGGGCATTCATCAGAGGAATCCTGAAGAAACTACCTACCTGGAGGAGGAATCAAAAAAATCTGAATCTATTATTTAATCACTTATACTAAAGAGAATATTATTATGATACTACCAGGTATAATTATAATTATTATTCAGTAATTTATGCAAAGAGAATACTCATACCACCAGGAAGAAGGCAACTAATTTTAGTACGCTAACACACATCACAAAATGGAGGACAACTACCTGGAACGAATAGGTAGGAACACATACATCATAAAATACCCTACCTACCTTTCTAAAAATGCAGCCAAAAGATTTAAGCATAACCTCATGAGGAAAGACCCTGACACATTGATCTCTGACACTTCCCTTTGCATGGATAAAGGAATCATTATGAAAGATATGATATTCTTCACCAGGAGAAGGGCGAAATGGCGCAATGCTTTTACAAACATGCTATATATTAAATCCACCACCAACATCCCGCATGGAACAAAATTTATGACCAGAGCATCACCTAACCTCAGAGCGGACATTTGCATAACTATCTTCAAGAATGGAATAGTGTTGATCCATGCCTCTAACGACGGACTGGAAAAATTCGACAACATCTTATCATCCTTAAAAAGAAATGTGGAGAACACGAACCCTCTACTACACCAGATTCATATAGAAGACAACTCTGTCCCACCCAACAACCCCACCAGAAGTAGCACAACAACTAGAGACCACCAGGAACCGGATCAAATTACGCAATTAAGAGACACTAGGCCTTTACAACTCCAGAATCTGTCAACAGAGAACCTAGTCTCATTCGACACTAACCCTATAAGTATAAGTATTACCCCGACCAGAGACCGGCAGGAACCTGATTGAGTTACGCAAATAAGAGATACTAGGCCTTTACAACTCCAGAATACGCCAACAGACAACTTAGTCTCATCCGACACCTACCCTATAAGTATTACCACAACCAGAGACCGACAGGAACCTGAACAAAACAGCACTCCATCTAGAAACCCACAGGAACTAATCACTCAACCAGGAGCCATATGCGGAACAGAAAATACGTTAATCGGGAATGAATCAGAGAGAACGCGAAATACAAATAATAACAACAACAGCCGTGGTTCACCAAACCTCGATAGAACGGCTAACGCCGCAATCAATGACAGAGGAGAAAATCGACCAAAAGAAAGTATCAAGAAGTCAATGATACATTGCTCAGAACGGAAATTCAGGAACAAAAAATGTGAAGATCGAAACATACAGAGGAGTACTCACACTACGGCACCCAAGGTCAGGAGGAAAATCTTCGAGATCCAAACACAAATTAGCAACCTATCACAGGAAATACAAAACACTCTGAAAGGGATAAAAAAAACTATGTGATATCACAGAAAATACTCACAATGAAGTAGAACTCATCAGAGAGCTAGTAAACACAACCTTCGATATCAACATCAAGAGATCGATGCCAGTGTCAAACAGGCAAAACAGACCGAATAGGAATCAAAATGATTTAACCGAAGAAGACATACTATCTCTACTCCGGGAATATGAGTCATCAGACCCCATGAAGGCACAGGAAATCAAAAGAGTACAGATAGACGCCAACAGAACATCTACGAGGAATGAGAGGAAACTAAATCTCAACAACTTACAACAAATCCAACTAACCACTGATCCGTTAAACATGATCACAACCAGAACGGAGAAACTTTAAAATGTCTACTGCTCAACTGTCGATCTGCAGCGAAGCATGCTTCTGACATAGCTGACATCATCATCAATCAGAAAATAGACATAACAATACTTACCTAAACCTGGTTATCTGAATCCTCGTCCCCAGTCTTGGACCTTTTGGTGCCACCGCACTATAACATATTGAGACTGGACAGACAGAAAAAGACAGGGGGCGGTATTGCCTGTATCCACAGATCGAACTTAGAAGTCGGACAATTTCAATCCGATCCCCTCGAATCATGCAAATACCTAGGGCTCAATGTAAGATCTGCAAACAAACAGATTTGCAACTTACATGCCCTATATAACCCACCAAGAAACAATTTGAACTTCATTGACCAACTGATGGAGATCATCACTTCTAACGCCAACACCGACATTAATAATATATTTTTAGGTGATTTCAATCTACGCTGGAACGACAACAACGACAAACAGGTAAACGCCTTTAAAGACTTTTTAACTGAACTAAAACTATCCCAAGCTTGTCTTCAATCCTCTCCATAGAACCTTGCGACTGGTCAGATCACCACGCCATAACCTTCCTAATACCATTGCGTGAGAAAATAAAAACCTTTCAAACTAACAAAATGAAAAGATGGATCCGAGATACCAGAGACTCAAATATGGATCTTCTAATTGAAAGCTGCAAGAGAGACTTAAACCCACCTGACAACATGAAAAATGTGAACGATCTAAAGAACCATTACACTACCTCAGTAACGGAAATAGTCAATGCCACCATACCACTCAAATTGAAAAGAGTTCCGGAAAAGATTAAAAACCCATGGTTTAATGGAATATTGAATGAAGAAACGCGTAATTTGATACGCGCGGAAAGAAAATGGAGACAACACCCATCTTCCCCTGAACTGAAATCACTCAGAAAAATGAGAAATGAATATAACAAGAAGGTCATCAACTCAAAAAAGGAATTTATCAGAAAGGAATTGGATAACGCCAAAAAATGACAACGGAAATTGTTTGAACTCATTAAACAGCAATCAAACAAGATGGCAAAATCTGTCCAAGAGGTCACTAAAATGCAACTAAGTTGTGAAGAATTCTCTACCTTTTTCACTAACAAAGCCAATAAGCTGGAAGAAGAACTTAGGATCGCTGCAGATAACATTAACGACAATACACCACCATCACAATCTGCTCCGAATTATGCGGACAAGACGACTAAAAACAAAGCACATTGGGACACTTTCAAATTATTGGACCAGAATGAGATTGCGAAAATGCTAGCGATCACGAAACCCAACAATCACTAGAACGACCCACTACCATCAAAATGCCTAAAAGAAATCAGCCATACTATGATTCCAATATGGACAGAAATTATAAACGCCTCACTCTCCCAAGGGGTCCTCCCAGAAAGCCTGAAGACAGGACAAGTAGTCCCGATCATCAAAAAACCCACAGTGGACCCAACAGATCCAAATAACTATCGCCCAGTCACCAACATCCCTTTTCTTGCCAAATTGATAGAGAAATGTATACAGAATCAGCTGAGCAGACATATCGACAACTTCTTATTGCTAGATGACTGTCAATCGGGATTCAGAGCAGATCATAGCACGGAAACAGCTATCCTACACATTGTCAATGATGCATTTCAAGCACTAGATCACAATCAATCTTGCCTACTCATCCTCCTAGACTTAGCATTTGACACAGTGAACCACGAAAAATTACTGAACAGGCTTCACGACAGGATGGGAATATCTGGCACTGTACTGAAATGGTTTGAATCATTTTTACAGAACAGAACTCAAAGATTCCTAGTAAACCAATCACTTTCTCCTTCATGCCCAAACACAATCGGAGTACCTCAAGGATCCACTTTATCTCCATCATTGTTTAACTTATACATCGAACCTCTTACAGAAATTCTGCAGAAATAAAAAATATCATACCACATGTATGCGGACGACACACAACTTTACATCAAGATTGCGAGCCTGGAAGACATAAACACAATGAATGAGGCCCTCAAAATATCGCTAAAATGGCTAACTAACAATCATCTCAAGCTAAACGCAAATAAAACAGAATTCTTACTTATCACACCTCAAAAGAATCAATCCGTAGTGAAGGAATGGTCCAAAATGATCACAGCGTTAAATTGTATCCCTACTCGAGTTGACTTGGCGAAATCACTCGGAATCACACTGGATGAGAACCTTGATATGAAAACCCACATTAAAATAATGGCAAAAAACACCCGTTTCCATTTGAACTATTTGAGACAAATGAAATCTTTTCTAACGGAGACCGACTTAAAACTAGCTGTGCAATCACTGGTTATCTCGATGATTGAATATGGGTGTACAACGCTAGCAGGACTACCAAAAATTTCCACAGCAACCCCTAAAAGCTTGCCTCAATGCAGCGGCAAGGCTTATTACAGGTTCGAGGAAATTTGACCATATCTCCCCTCACCTGAAAGCTTAAAACTGGTTACCTTACAAAGCTAGTGTACAGCTGAAAATGGCATGTATCACCCATAAAGCAATTCATCACAACACACCTACATATCTCGCCCACAAAATAGAAATTTCAGGAAGAAACAGACCAGCCAGGAGTGCTAATTATCTGCTCCTGAGACCACCTATCTTCAAGAAGAAAATAACATATGAGAGGACTTTCTCAGGCGTGGCTCCCAGAATTTGGAACTCCCTTCCCGCAAACATCAGAAAAATTACAAACTCTGTAACATTTAAGAGGGAAACTAAGATCTTTCTTATGAATAAGTTCCTCCCATAGGTACGACAAATCGCCACCTAAGACTTATCACGGAAGTGATCACTTGATGCTACTCATAGACTAGGTCGAAAGTAATACTAATTAAGTTTTTTGTTTTTAAGATCTTATTGCTTTCTATACCTTGTTGACTTAACCCATGCTATGTGATGTTAAGCGCTCTGATACCCATGGGTCATGTTCGCGCTATAGAAAACTGTTAATAATAAATAAATTGCTGATATAATAATTGGGCTACAATGTTTTCATAGACCCTTCCAGTTTCCTAACACATTTCTCTTTCTTCTCCCTCTTCAGGCATGAAGAGCCAATTTCCTCCAGGTGAGACTTAACCACCCCAGAGCCTTTGTATAAATGTTATATTTTGCAATAACTATTTATTTTCAGTGGTTCTGTCGATATAATGAACAGTGGTTTCTGTGCCTCGTCACAGTAGGCCGTCTCCGACAAGAGACCCTTTCGGGTAGCACTATTACTGAAATGTAGAGAACTGTTTGCTATTTTTATTCTATAAATTCCGTTAGTATTAAACAATTTTTGTGATTCTAAACCCTTTGGCTGAAGCAATGTAATTTTTATTTAAAAAATGCATGCTTTAAAAATGTGAGTGAGGGGGAGACTTTTGCTGCCTCTCCCAGATCTCACTTAGAAGCCTTGAGGAAGGTGCGCTGGAGTCGTAACACGGCTTGTTTTGTCCTAGTCTTAGTCAAACATGTTGGTAGCCTGGCAAAATCAGTAGTAGTCTTGCGAAAGAATAGGTACATAAACAGGAAGAGCAATAGTGAGTGTGTTATAACTTACATAATAAAAGGTTATGCACAAATTTAAATGCATAAATAAATAATACGTTCAAAATATAAATTAATGTATAAAATATCTCATAGCACAAAACAACTATTTGTCAATTAAATCTTCTTGACGATACATTTGAATTCATTTCTCTAAATATCCGATCAAGTCCAAAGAAACTGTTTAGTGGTGGACTTAATAAAACAGCGTAATGTGTTCTTAGAAATATGTATACAGAAAACAGATTGGGTGCCATAATCTCACCAAAACAAAGAGATGTGATTTGTGGCAAGCTCTAAGGCTGTCATTTCACTTTTAATAGAGTAAAACCAAATGGATCCGCTGGAAATTAACAGTGAAGGCTTCCGGGACCTACCTCTCAAGTACAAGCCCAACTTTCTACTCTTTCAGAACCTTACCGGGGTTTCAGCAGTGGCGGCTCCTCGAGGGAGTGCTGTGGGGCGGGGGAGGGCCAGGTGGCGGGTAGTGAACGCCTGCTCACAGCCGAATGGAGTAATGTAGATAAATAAATAAATGAAACGAATTACATTGCGTGCGCTGCATCGCCATTTGGCGCTGCAGCGCGTGCAATGTAATTTTAAATAAAAATTTTTTTATTTACATTACTCCGTTCGGCCATGAGCCTGCTTCTTCCTGGATTGCAGGGGTGAGCCTCTAGGGCCATGGTCTGAAGGTCTGTGGTTCAATGAAGTTTTGAGTTTTAGGAACCAATATTTGAGCTGATGTGACTTAGCTGCTCTGTATATACTTGTTATCTAGGTTATGAACATTTGCTGTTGTAAAGCGCTCCGATCCCTTCGTGTCTAGCTAGCGCTATATAGAGCTCTCGAATAAATAAATAAATAAATATCTTCCTTCCTTTAGGGCGGGAGAGAACGCCTACGATAACAACGCGATGGAGCTGGGAGAAGATGGGGAAAGGAAAGAGCTGTCCAAGTAAGAAGTTATTCACTGAAGGGGAAAGGAAAGAGCAGTCTGGGTGAAAGGTTAATAACAGTAGGGGAAAGGAAAGAGCTGTCCTTGGAAGATATTTTTCACCAAAGGGAAACGAAAGAGCTGTCCTGGTGAAATTTAAATCACTGAAGAGGTCAGGAAAGACCTGTACAGGTAAAAGGTTAATCATTGGAGGAGAAAGGGCAGAGCTTGTCATACGAAAGGGTAATCACCAAAGGGGAAAGAGCCCAGGTAAGAGGTTAGTTACTGAAAGAGACAGTAAAGATGTAGTGTAGTTTCTATATTCCCAATAGGCTCTGCGCATTGGAACAATATATCCTATAGATTTGACGTAGGACTTATGTCTACTAGGTCTCTATCAAATATACTAGACTTAATAGTGAGTGCCAGCTAGCTCAGAGGTCACTAGAAACTTTCTCGAAAAAACAAGAAGGGATTAGTTTCTGACAACCGCATAAACATGACAACTTTGTTTCCCAAGAATAAGAAGGATCTCTAGATTCGTGGAAACAATAGATAGATATTTCACTCAGTCAATCGTGCATGCTTCGTTTCATCAGAGGTGCCGAGAAAATAGAGTTACAGTGTTTTCAATAAAAGGATTTTATTGAACAGTCTTCTTTCTCTTGCAAGTACAGTGAACTGCTACAATCGTTATGCAGGTTGTAAAGTATAATGCGTACAACAAGAAGAGTATTATAAAATATTACTGTAAAAGCATTGTATGGTTTCTAAGCCACAGATAAATACATACATAAATAACAAAGACTAAAATTACTCAACTGGTGCTTCTAAAATACGCCTACCCCGATGTACCTAACCTAAGTCTAGTACGAGGGAAGAAGTAAGTATCGTGTTGCATAGGTTTAGTTTGTTTTAGCAAAGAATCATCCAAACAATAGGAGCTACAAGGGGAAGAAATGAACAGGCCGCCCCCCACTCAGCGTATTATTAATCAACAATAGGCCTGATCATAAGATAATACACCCAAAACTGTATATTCAGCGACAGAGGGGTCATCATAAATTTTATGACTCCCTCGCGGACTTAATTAAGTCCCTACGCTGTGGTGTATCCAAATTCTAAAAATATTTATACCATCATAGACAAACCACCCAAATGTGCAGAAAAAAGGTGTGGAAGAAAAGGAGGCAACTCATGGTCGTAACACCAAGGGGACTGCTAGCTGGTACTCATCAGCAAGTCCACTTATCATCATTGGTAACCACCTTTCCGTTTAAAGAAAAATGTGTGTCTGTATTTACCAAACAACCTCAAAACCATGAAATCAAGATAAAATCAAGACCTAAGTGTCATAGCATGCTAATGGTATGCATGCACAATGGACCCCACGAGGATATAAACAGAAAATCCTCACAACTAAAACTTGGTGAAGCTATATCTAGCTATAACTAACTTTATTTGGTGCTACTAGCTCCCCAGATTAAAAATGGTTCCAATGAAACCATAATCAATTACGCCAACATGTTTCATTGCCCATGAGGAATTTCAGGCAGCTTCTTCAGGGCTTTTGGGGTTCCAAAATAGAATCTCATGGTAGGCTCACATCAAACCTATGATGGCATAAAAACAAGAGGAAAAGTTCTGTGCATTTGGACGGGTTCGGAGGAGCTCCTGAAATAATTTCTCGCCTGGCTTAATCAAGCCGACGGATGTCTGCGTTTCACTTGGTCCTATAGCAGGACGACTGCTGTCTATTTAGATGTGGACATTACAGCCAGTGAACATGACTTAATTACCAATGTTCACCAGAAACCTAGCGACAGGAATTCCCTGCTACACTATCGCTCCTTCCATCCAAGGTCTCTTAGGGATAATTTCCCGGTGGGGCAGATTTCGAGATACCGGCGTAACTGCTCCACTACTGAGAAGTTTATTGAACAATCACATGAACTGGTGGGGAAATGGAGAGCGAAGGGATACCCGTCAAGAACTATTAGACACGCACAGAATCGAGCCTTAAACACACCCCGTGATGCACTACTTGAGAGAAATATGAAAACAAAAACTGACTGCCTCCCTGTGGTTACCACATTTGATCCACTTTCCACCAAATTGAGGCAGATTGTTCGAAAACACTGGTCCATTCTGGACACCGGGACCAGTAAGATGCCCCTGCCCCAGTTTGCCTTCAAAAGGGCCTCCAGTTTGAAAGATAAACTTGTACATACTTGCACTGTATTACCTCCATCCATTTCTAATCTTTTTCTTTAAACGGAAAGGTGGTTACCAATGATGATAAGTAGACTTACTGACGAGTACCAGCTAGCAGTCCCCTTGGTGTTACGACCGTGAAGTGCCTCTTTTCCTTCCACACCTTTTTTCTGCACATTTGGGTGGTTTGTCTATGATGGTTTAAATATTTTTAGAATTTGGATACACCACAGCGTAGGGACTTAATTATGTCCACGAGGGAGTCATAACATTTATGATGACCCCTCTGTCGCTGGATATACAGTTTTGGTTGTATTATCTTATGATCAGGCCTATTGTTGATTAATAATTTGCAAAGAATCTAACCAAGATTTATCTAAGGGTCTAATCAGCTCCGTATCTTGGTTTTAGAATGAAGGAGGTCTGGTATCTCTGTCTCTCTCGGACTCGATTTCCCAACACCCAGCATGGGGGGATTGGAAACACTGGAGCTGGATTCTCAGCAAGAGAAAGGCAGCCTCTCTGTCAGTGCGTCAGCTGGATGGTCGGCATCCTTCGGCACTTAATGTAGCGAGCTGCGTCGGGCTAGTAGATAGTCGAGCTGCTCCTGAACCACCGTGTGTTTGCTAGGGCAAGTGTAGGCGAATTTATATCTTGAAGGTGCCTAGTTTGATGTAAAGTTGGACATAATAACGTCACCAAAGAACCCCAAGGGAATGGTCGTTCTTTGAACACTCCATGATTTCTAAGACAAATCAATATTCAAGCAAGGGGAAGTCCCTAACTGCTGAAGCCGAGTTTTCCAAGAAATCGATGTGGCTTTTTGGAACTAGTGGAAGTAGCCATGCCTGTATTTGGACTGGATGGGTTATGTCTAAACATGGGTATGATTTCTATGCCTATATAAGGGCAAGGTGAATTGTACCTATATAAGGGCATGAATCGGGAAAATTACACTAGAGTCCTAAAACGCTATACAACAAAGAGAGGTCCTGGTGAAAGATTAATTACAGTAGGGGAAAGGTCACCAAGGGGAAAGGAAAGAGCTGTCCAAGTGAAAAGATAATCACCAAAGTGGAAATAAAAGAGCTGTGCAGGTGAAAGGGTAATCACTGAAGGTGAACGGAAAGAGTTGTACAGAATATTTGTGCAGCATTTTTCACCCTAAGTTGGCAGGTCATGCCCTGGCGTGGGTCCTATGCTCACTGTGCCACTGGATTCAAACTAACCTGGCTGATGAGGTGTGATGCCCCGAAACAGGTCCCAAGATGCTTGTTTCCTGTCCAAGGAGGACCCAGCTTGGCAGTTTGGGCTGGACTGTTCCCATGAGGAGCAGGGTCAAGGCTGATTTGCATATGGCTTGATCCAAACTAGGATGGCATGGTGAGCAAAAGAATGATGGTTTTAACCCAGATCTCTTGACTGAGGGTGAATGTTTGATTTATTCATCTTTCCATCCGTAATTGGTTTCCGCAGCATTTCTCACCTGCCAAGGCATCTCTTTCCTTAGAATATCTCAGGTGTCTATTGCTGGCCCCTCCTTGGTCCCCTAGTGCTCCCATTGGCTGTTCATTTCTACTCGCTCCAATTATATTTAACACATGGTTGTAAAATCGAAAGCATTGACCGTCAAATACATTGCAGCCACTAGATGGCAGGGTAGGTTCACTATTCTTAACTCCACGTCTACTTAGTGCAATGCAGTGGTTAGGATGACGTTGCAGCTGTATTATTTCGCCATGCGATATATCGAAAGTGAAATAGTGACCCTGAACCTTCGAAATCTGCAGTCACAATGTCCTAATGAGATTGTAAGACTTATTTTTGTCAAACATGCGGCCCCTGCCTTGATGTCCCCCACACCGAACCGCTGAGATATTTCTGGGTCCCTGGACATGATGTGTGGTTCCCTTTGCCACAAAATTTAGGAAAAAATACTTTCTAGTGTGGCCTTTAATTGCGGTAAAAATGAAGAGGCCCTAGATATTTTTAACCACAGAGAGGAGAGTAAAATACTGAAAAACTGTGGCCTCCTCTGGACCTTTCAATGCCCAAAATTGAAGCAATTGGCTCTTGATGAGTGAACTCCTGGTAGAGGGTGTGGAAAGGGCTGCTTCTTCCTGGAGTGCAGGGGTGAGTCTCTAGGGGCATGGTCTGAAGGTCGGTGGATCACTGAAGGTTTGAGTGCTAAGACGCAATATTTGATCTAGTGTGACTCAGCTGCTCTCTATATACTTCTTATCTATGTTGTGAACATTTACTGTTGTAAAGCGCTCTGAAACTTTCATGTCTAGTTAGCGCTATATAAATCTCTCAAACAAATAAATATCTTCCTTCTTTTAGGGTGGGAGAGAACCCCTACCATAACTACGCGATGGAGCTGGGAGAAGATGGGGAAAAGAAAGAGCTGTCCAAGTAAGATGTTAATCACTGAAGGGGAAGGGAAAGTGCTGTGCAGGTGAAAGGTTAATTACTGAAGGGGAGAGGAAAGAGCTTCCCGGGTGAAAAGTTAATATCCAAAGGGGAAAGGAATGAGCTGTGCAGGTGAAAGGTTAATGACAGAAGGGGAGAGGAAAACACGGTCCAGGTGAAAGGTTAATCACAGAAGGGGAGAGGAAAACACGGTCCAGGTGAAAGGTTAGTCACCGAAGGGAAAAAGAAAGTGCTGTCCAGGTGAAGGGTTAATCACAGAAGGGGAAAGGAAAGAGCTGTCTGGGTGAAAGGCTAATCACAGAAGGGGAGAGGGAAGAGCTGTCCAGGTGAAAGGTTAATCACCGAAGGGGAAAGAAAAGTGCTGTCGAGGTAAAATGTTTATCACTGAAGGGGAAAGGAAAGAGCTGTTCGGGTGAAAGGTTAATCACAGAAGGGGAGAGGAAAGAGCTGTCCAGGTGAAAGGTTAATCACTGAAGGTGAGAGGATTGAGCTGTCCTGTGAAGATATTTTTTCACCAAAGGGGAAAGGAAAGAGCTGTCCACATGAAAGAGTTAATGTGTGAAAGAATAACTAAAGAGCTGTCCAGGTGAAATTTAAATCACTGAAGAGGTCAGGAAAGATCAGTACATTTAAACGTTTAAAGGAGAAAGGGCAGAGCTTTCCATATGAAAGGGTAATCATCACAGTGGAAATAGCCCAGGTAAAGGGTTAGTCACTGAAAGGGACAGTACAAGGATGTAAAGTTGAAAGGGTAATTACTGTAGGGGAAAGGTCACCAAGGGGGAAAGGAAAGAGCTGTCCAGGTGAAAGGTTAATCAATCAATCAATCAATTAAGAAATTTGTATAGCGCGCTACTCACCCGGAGGGTCTCAAGGCGCTGGGGGGGAGGGGGGGGGGAGGGGGGTCCGCTACTGCGCGAACAGCCAGGTCTTCAGTCTCTTCCTGAAGGAGAGGTGGTCTTGGGAGAGGCGGAGGTGGATGGGGAGGGAGTTCCAGGTCTTGGCTGCCAGGTAGGAGAAGGATCTTCCTCCCATGGTGGTTCTT
Source organism: Lissotriton vulgaris (assembly GCF_964263255.1). NCBI lineage: Eukaryota > Metazoa > Chordata > Amphibia > Caudata > Salamandridae > Lissotriton > Lissotriton vulgaris. The sequence continues at coordinate 63,891,933 of NC_141700.1, forward strand.
CGGATGCGTGGGACGGCGGTGAGGCCGTGGTTGGTCGATCGTAGTTGGCCGGTGGGAGTGTGGAAGGTCAGACGGTTGTTGAGGTACCTGGGGCCTAGGTCGTGGAGGGCTTTGTGTGTGTGGGTGAGGAGGCGGAACGTGATTCTTTTGCTGACGGGGAGCCAGTGCAGGTCTCTCAGATGTCTGGAGATGTGGCTGTGGCGGGGGATGTCCAGGATGAGTCGTGCGGAGGCGTTCTGGATGTGTTGGAGTCTTTTCTGCAGTTTGGCTGTGGTTCCGGTGTAGAGGGTGTTTCCGTAGTCTAGTCGGCTGGTGACAAGTGCCTGGGTGACCGTCTTCCTGGTTTCGGTGGGGATCCATCTGAAGATCTTTCGGAGCATGCGTAGGATGTTGAAGCATGAAGACGAGACAGCGTTGACTTGTCTGGTCATTGACAGGGAGGAGTCCAGGATGAAGCCCAGGTTGCGTGCGTGGTCTGTTGGTTTGGGTGCGCTGCCTAGTGCTGGGGACCACCAGGAGTCGTCCCAGGCAGATGGTGTTGATCCAAGGATGAGGACTTCCGTCTTGTCTGAGTTCAGTTTCAGGCGGCTGTTCTTCATCCACTCGGCTACTTCTTTCATCCCTTCGTGTAGGTTAGTTCTGCGGTGGCGGGGTCGTTGGTGAGGGAGAGGATCAGCTGGGTGTCGTCGGCGTAGGAGATGATGTTGAGGCTGTGTTGGCATGCGATGGCTGCCATGGCACAGATGGGGTGAGGAAAGTGCGGTCCAGGTGAAAGGTTAATCACAGAAGGGGAGAGGAAAGAGCTGCCCAGGTGAAAAGTTAATCACAGAAGGGGAGAGGGAAGAGCTGTCTGGTGAAACGCTACTCACAGAAGGGTAGAGGGAAGAGCTGTGCATGTGAAAGGTTAATCACGAAAGAGGAAAGGGAAGAGCTGTCCAGGTGAAAGGTTAATCACAGAAGGGGAGAGGAAAGAGTTGTCTGGGTGAAAGGCTAATCACAGAAGGGGAGAGGGAAGAGCTGTGCAGGTGAAAGGTTAATCACAGAAGCTTGTCTCCTTTCTGGTGAAGAATTGGCTTGGTAGTTTAGTCTGCCCTGTTCCCATGATGCACTGGGCCAGGGACAGACTGATTTGCATATAGCCAGGTTCTGAGCTGGGATGGTGCAGTGAGATAAATAACGGTGATGGATCAAGCCCTGATCTTTGGACTGGGTAAGAGTGGTCTGCTTAATTCAGACACTTTGTTCATCACCACCCCCTTTTCTGAATCGCATGAAGACGAGACGGCGTTGACTTGTCTGGTCATTGACAGGGAGGATTCCAGGATGAAGTCCAGGTTGCGTGCGTGGTCTGTTGGTTTGGGAGCGCTGCCTAGTGCTGGGGACCACCAGGAGTCGTCCCAGGCAGATGGTGTTGATCCAAGGATGAGGACTTCCGTCTTGTCTGAGTTCAGTTTCAGGCGGCTGTTCTTCATCCACTCGGCTACTTCTTTCATCCCTTCGTGTAGGTTAGTTCTGCGGTGGCGGGGTCGTTGGTGAGGGAGAGGATCAGCTGGGTGTCGTCGGCGTAGGAGATGATGTTGAGGCTGTGTTGGCATGCGATGGCTGCGATGGCACAGAAGGGGTGAGGAAAGTGCGGTCCAGGTGAAAGGTTAATCACAGAAGGGGAGAGGAAAGATCTGCCCAGGTGAAAAGTTAATCACAGAAGGGGAGAGGGAAGAGCTGTCTGGTGAAAGGCTAATCACAGAAGGGTAGAGGGAAGAGCTGTGCATGTGAAAGGTTAATCACGAAAGGGGAAAGGGAAGAGCTGTCCAGGTGAAAGGTTAATCACAGAAGGGGAGAGGAAAGAGTTGTCTGGGTGAAAGGCTAATCACAGAAGGGGAGAGGGAAGAGCTGTGCAGGTGAAAGGTTAATCACAGAAGGGGAGAGGTAAGAGCTGTCAGGGTGAAAGGTTAATCACAGAAGGGGAGAGGGAAGAGCTGTCTGGGTGAAAGGCTAATCACAGAAGGGGAGAGGGAAGAGCTGTGCAGGTGGGAGGTTAATCACATAAGGGGAGAGGGAAGAGCTATCTGGGTGAAAGGTTAATCACAGAAGGGGAGAGGGATGAGCTGTCTAGGTGAAAGGTTAATCACAGAAGGGGCGAGGGAAGAGATGTCAGGGTGAAAGGCTAATCATAGAAGGGGAGAGGGAAGAGCTGTCCAGGTGAAAGGTTAATCACAGAAGGGGAGAGGGAAGAGCTGTGCAGGTGAAAGGTTAATCACAGAAGGGGAGAGGGGAGAGGGAAGAGCTGTCGGGGTTAAAGGTTAATTACAGAAGGGGAGAGGGAAGAGCTGTCTGGGTGAAAGGCTAATCACAGAAGAGGAGAGGGAAGAGCTGTCTGGGTGAAAGGTTAATCACAGAAGGGGAGAGGAAATAGCTGTCTGGGTGAAAGGCTAATCACAGAAGGGAAGAGGGAAGAGCTGTGCAGGTGAAAGCTTAATCACAGAAGGGGAGAGGGAAGAGCTGTCTAGGTGATAGGTTAATCACTGAAGGGGAGAGGGAAGAGCTGTCCAGGTGAAAGGTTAATCACCGTAGGGGAAAGAAAAGTGCTATCTAGGTAAAATGTTTATCAACGAAGGGGAAAGGAAAGAGCTGTTCGGATGAAAGGCTAATCACTGAAGAGGAGAGGAACGAGCTGTCCAGGTGAAAGATTAATCACTGAAGATGAAAGGATTGAGCTGTCCTGGGAATATATTTTTCACCAAAGGGGAAAGGAAAGAGCTGTCCACATGAAAGAGTTAATCTGTGAAACAGAAACTAAAGAGCTGTCCAGGTGACATTTAAATCACTGAAGAGGTCAGGAAACATCTGTACATGTAAAAGGTTAAAGGAGAAAGGGCAGAGCTTTCCATATGAAAGGGTAATCATCAAAGTGGAAAGAGCCCAGGTAAGGGGTTAGTCACTGAAAGGAACAGTAAAGGGATGTCAGGTGAAAGTTTAAGTACTGTAGGGGAAAGGTCACCAAGGGGGATTGGAAAGTGCGGTCCAGGTGAACGGTTAATCAAAAAAGGGGAGAGGGAAGAGCTGTCTGGTTGAAATGTTAATCAAAGAAGGGGAGAGGAACGAGTTGTCCAGGTGAAAGGTTAATCACTGAAGGTGAAAGGATTAAGCTGTGCTGGGAAGATATTTTTCACCAAAGGGGAAAGGAAAGTGATGTCCACATGAAAGAGTTAATCTGTGAAAGGGAAACTAAAGAGCTGTCCAGGTGACATTTAAATCACTGAAGAGGTTAGGAAAGATCTGTACATGTAAAAGGAGAAAGGGCAGAGCTTTCCATATGAAAGGGTAATCATCAAAGGGGAAAGAGCCCAGGTAAGAGGTTAGTCACTGAAAGGGACAGTAAAGAGATGTCCAGGTGAAAGGGTAATCTCTGTAGGGGAAAGGTCACCAAGGGGGAAAGGAAAGAGCTGTCCAAGTGAAAAGATAATCATCAAAGTGGAAATCAAAGAGCTGCGCCGGTGAAAGGGTAATCACTGAAGGTGAACGGAAAGAGTTGTACAGGTAAGAGGTCAATCAGTGAAGGGGAAAACAAAAAGCTGTCAGTTGAGAAGTTAGTAGCTGAAGGGTAAAAAAAGAATTGTCCATGTGAAAAGGTAGTCGCCAAACTGGAAAGAATAGAGCTGTGCAGGTGAGAGGGTAATCGCAGAAGTTCAAAGGACAGAGATGTACAGGTAAGATGTTATTCAGTGAAGGGGAATGGAACGACCTGGGCATCGATGGCGGGTTGGCATGACCACATTTATATATATTTTCCTTGTCAATAGACAGTATTTTCCTTCTGTTTTTGTGGAATACAACTTTGTTTAGCCCATTGTCCTGCCCAACCGAATACCTGTTGGTCTGGTGCTGCAAAACCTATTTAGACTGGATCATACCTGTTAAACTCTCCTCTGAGAAAAACATATCCAGTCGTTCTGGTGTAGACTGGACATTTGTCAACCAAGGACGAAAGCGAAGGACAAGCACGGACAAACCATTTTCAATCCTGGAGTAGTGACGTCTTAGGTCTTGATGTATTATTAAAACACTGGAATGTTGGGAGCTCCATTGCAAACAGTGGAGTGCTCCAGGCTTATAATGATCGGTAGAAGCCCGGAGCTCCAACATTCCAATGTTTGTTCACAGCTGTTGCTGTGAACAAAAGCCTCACAGAGCCATAGGGGATTTCAATCCATTCGGGCTGCATGAGGCCTTTGTTTCATTTGCATGAACTTTCTACCCTCTAGTGTCGGAATGTTCTAATAGCCTTTTATCCCTCGGGCTATGCCGACATTAAAGGCCCGCTCCCTTGTTATTTGCTGGAGCGTGCCTTTATTGGCCAGTATAGCCCGCTACGGCAGGCAATAAGGCTATAATGGACTTTGTGGTTGCACAATTTTTTTCTGATAGCATTCTCAAACCTTCTAATGGACAGAGTCTGCAATCTAGAAAAGGTCATTGTGGTATGCTGTCCTCCATCAGCCATAGATGTTTTCCGAGTGGCCACAAGAAACAAGGCAACTGCACGGCATAACTTCAGCTCCTTCGAGGGAGCTGCCAGGCTAGTGGCTCCTCGGAAGGCACAGAGATCTCTGCAGGGATGGTGGAGGCCCATACTATGGTGAACGGTGGTCCGGCCTGAAAGGCAAAGGTAATGACCTCTGTCACCTTAACATTCGGCAGTCCACCCACCAAACTCCATATCATGCTGTTAGTCTTTCATCCTTCCGTGGGCAATACAATGCTTGCTATTCTGCCGGGTGCATGGGCCGATTGTGTTTGTGGTGTGTGCTGTACGAATGAACAATATTGATGTATTTTAAACTCCAAGTCTACAGAAGACACCATCATCTGATACGTTTTCTTCCTCCACTTTACTCTATACCAGACTCAATGAAGCTAAGCTCAAGGACGCCCCCGTGAAGGTCAAGTGGCAAACAGAAGGAAACCCAGAAGAAGGAGAAAAAATCACATCCATGTAAAGTGAATTTCATCTATTCGAAGCTCCCGGCGAATTACAGGATTCTGGGATGGAAAGGAATCTGACCGTGATCTCTGACCCTCAGGGAGGAGGGTCTGATTATTGTACTGAACATTCTGTGATGTTGTTTGCTGCGCCACCTGCTGGTGTGGTTGTACCTTCTTCTCTATACGTTTGTTGAGCTTTGTGTATCCAATATTAGAGTTTATTAGACTATGTGTCGGACTGACCGCCGCAGCGTGTCCTCTCAGGGCCAGTCTGACCACCTCAATGTGTATCATGAAAGGCAGACTGACCATTTCAGCATCATTCAAGGGCCAGGCTGACAACTTCTTTTCTACATCTCAAAGCAATATGGACCACCTCAATGCTCCATCTCAGACTAAACTTATCAAACCAGTTTTGTCTCTAGGGGGCAGACTAACCACCCAAATGCTCCACCAAGGGAAGGCTGACAATGTGTTCTCTCAGGGACAAACTGACCACTTCAATAATTAGCTGATGGGCAGCTTGGTGACTTCAATATTTCATCCCACTGGCTGTATGAGCATCTCAAAGGCAAAGTGACAATCTCAATTTTCATCCCAGGGACAGATTTGACCACCTCAATGTGTCCTCTCAAGGCCCGAAATACCTACATAATGTTTCAATTCAGGACCAGACTGGCCATCGGAGTGTGGTTTCTCCGCGGTAGGCTGACCACCTCAGGGTTCATCTCAGGGGGAGAGTGACCACCTCAACCCTTCATCTCAGGGTCAGTCTGACCACCTCAATGTTTGACCCCAGCAGAAGTACTGGCATGAGGCCCTTAATGACATGGAGCCAGCTTGGAAGCTTTTCATGTGGTTTGCCAGGAGTGGCAGAGGTGGATTGGCCAAGAAACACACTGAAGGAGAGGCTTATTAAAATGAGGAGGACAGAGGGGTTTGCTGGACCCAAGGCTTCCTCGGTGGATGTTGAGGTTGGAAAAAGAAGTTGTGTGCAGTGCCAAACATTTAGTCTAGTATTGAGAATATGAAAATTAAGGCTCAGAGTCAGGGCCTCCTGTGTATGGTAAAATGGGGAGAGTTCCTAGAAGGCCTTGCCTCTAAAAGAAGAGTATGGCTGGGACTGAGTCAGTCACTGTTCAGGTGAGATTAGCCAATCATGCGCTACTTATAGCCTCCAGTATCCTGGATGATGTAAACCTTGAGGTTGCTGCAAGTGGATTACAGCGGGTAAGGAAATGCGTCTAGGAGACGCGCCTTGAAGTCATATAGTTTGGAAAACAGCACTATACCGGCTCCTACATTCTGTCATACATCAAAGTAAAGTCCCCACTTTTCCATATTATAGTCCTGAGCTACTCTTCAAATGCAGCCGCTTAAATCTGGTAAAACCATCACTAGAGAAATCTGAGGTCTCAGTGTAGCATTGTGACAAGGTTTTTTTTAAATATCATTTAGTCAAAGGGGACAGAGAGGACATTATAGAGACGTCCCAGCAACGCCCTCCCTAATCATGTGAACCAAGACTTTTGTGATACATTTCAATTCTCAAAATGTTTTTTTTCATTTTGTCATTCTGGTGATTTTCTTAATAATTGTGAGTGTTGTAGCTGTCCAAGGCGTGACAAATAATAAAATCAGCGTGGAGTGAATGTCTCTTTATGTCTCCTCCTGATACTGGGGTCATATGTCTTCTAATTTTGCTTCATTCGTGCGACAAGAATGTCAAGTTTCATTGTCGTCTTTGTGATTGGTGCTTATCAGGAGGGACATGAAATTATTTTGGGATTTCTCTATGTCATTGGAGGGCAATTAAAAACAATTCCTATATTCACAGTGCCAGGGTCAGCCATGGCCTCTGCTGATGTGCCAATCAATGCTTGTCTGACTGGAGAAAGGAGACCATTGTATGCATTCTCAAGTGCAGGCGTGTCCCACAATGAAGACATTCAGTGTTCACACTGTCTCTTATCACTCTTCCATCATGGACGATGATTTGCGGTGTGGTTTTCCTGCTTGACATCCTCACAGCGGAGCAGTATAGACCTCTTATTAGTTACAGGTGATGTGAAACCTGCTGCAACTCAGACTGTAGTAAAATGTCAACATAAGAAACACATTTGTTCCCTTGTAAGTAGCAAAACAAAAAATGAATCCAATTGTGAACATCAAATGTAAGAATTTGTATATTTTTCCACTCGCCCATAATCATCCATCCATCCGCCTGCCTTTTTGTGCTTGTCTGTTGTAATGTACTTTGTGTTTTTAGGTATACCTGCCTGTATACCTGTGCTGCTCTGTGTTTTGTAAAGACACACAAATTATGGACGGCTTGCAGAACAAATCAAAACATTTACCACCAGTCAAGAGATCTGGGCTAAAATCCATAGTTTTTTGCTCCCTATGACATTCCAGTTTAGACCCAGCCATATGCAAATCAGTCTTTGCCTCTTGGGAACAGGCCAGACCCAACTGCCAAGCCAGGTCTTCCCTGGACTGTAAACAAGCATCCTAGGACCGGTTTATGCGTTTCACCCCTCATCAGCCAGGCTAGCTTGAATCCAGTGGCACAGTTTTCTGTGCACATCGATACCTCTTCTTGTGTTGTCTGTTTGCATTTGCATGCCTGTGTGACTGCTGTTTGGAGGTTTGAATCAATGTTGCTCTGTGGACAGGGGTGTCTGTATGCGTTCTGCTCTGTACATTCATGGACGCCAGCTCATGTTTGTTCTGTCTGCATGTAGGTGTGCGTATGTCTCGTGGGGTGTGTGCCACAGGTGTGCATGAATACATTGTTGAGAATGGTCACACAGAAGTGCGTTCCTTAGTCAGAAAGAATCGTAGATGTGGATTTCAAATTTCACAACTGAAAAAGTGGTAGGCCGCAGGCTGGGGGGGGGGGGGGGGGGTGAGATGACCAAATTTCCGGACGGACTCTTCCCGTGAGGTTCTGATTTGCTTTAGGTGAGCCTTTGTTTATAGTGGCACATGGACTATTTGCAGGGATTCATTCCATCACTCTATGGGTGTTTGATTGCCAGCAGAATGCCTGGAAACCTGAGACTGGTACAGCTTTCCAACCCTACTATTGAAATGGTTGTGAATTCTAAAAAGTAGTACATTTGGACCCATTCAAGGGGTACTTTTATGGGTGCCGATTTACCACTTTTGGTGGTAAGGCAGTCGTTATATTATTATTATTATTATTATTACTATGCTGTTTTATAACGTGCTCAATTACTGCCAGAGTATCCTGGCACGTTATATATATGTATATATATCTATCTATCTCTATCTATCTATCTATCTATCTATCTATCTATCTATCTATCTATCTCTCTCTCTCTCTCTATATATATATATATATATATATAAATATATATATCCGAAAAAACTCCAACCACCACTTCCAGGTCAACCAACGTCAGACCGGCGAGGGAACATAGGAGACGGACCACAGAATGCGCTGCACAGGATCTTTTATTTGCAGAGAAGCCGGTAAGCCAGAGGGCACTACGCGTTTCGGGCTGGAAAAGCCCTTGTTCACATGCAAATGAGCCAGTTTCAACTTTTTAATTTTATACTGCTGTGCACACCCAATTGGCCCGCCCTGTCACATGATATAAATCTGCATAGACATAAAAGACATTTTACTCCTACATTTTAAGGAGAGAAGTACTGCCGAGTAATCTTTTTCCTTTGTTTTCAAACAAACCACATTTCAATGTTATATATTATTTGCGTACAAATTAATATAAATAAAATGAGATGTCATGTTTTAAAAACAGGATTATAGTAAAAAATTGCAGATTTTCTTAATACGGTATCACAAAATTAATAACAGGATAAATCCTTATATAAATAACCGTTAAAATGTCTATTTACAGTATTATAGTGACTGGGGAATTATAGGATTGCTGAAGGTGCCAATATTTACAATTTAGACTGGTTCCAAGTCTGCGTTTTGGTGGAGAGTGGTAAAGTGCATAGGGAAAAGAGGTAGGTGAGAATAAAGTGCTGAATCCACATGTTGTAAAGTATCTTGTGTCATCATTGCATAAATGCAAATAGTCAGAGATAGGGACATGACCCTATATAAATCTCATACAAAAGTTGTTAAAACAATAGATACTTAATAAAACTACCATGTGTAAAATTCATAGTTGCTAAAAACACCCGGTGTAAAATACAGTGATAAAAAGTGTACAGACATATTTTTTCATTTTTTTGATAAAACAAGTGTATCTAAATTATTATACAACAATATTTACAACATTAGAGGAAAGTGAGGAGTTACATTTATCAATAGTAGATTGACCAACAAGGAACTTGACTGGTCAACTATACAGCTAGTGAATTCGGCACCGTCATAAATTACTTGGACTGGAAGATTTGACCCACTAGATAACAAGGAACCTGACTATCTAGGGGAAAGGAAACCAAGGTACTACTAGTTGTTGGGGGGCCTCTCATAGAAAATGACGGAGATCCTCAGTAATATTAAGCCCGTTGGGCCATTTACTGTCGAATTCGAGGATCATACGTGATTCTAATTGCCTGAGTTTGAGCTCACGGTTGCCTCCACGTCTTAGCTTGGGGATCGAGGCTATCACGTAGTAAGATAGACAATTAATATCTTTACTATGAGTGCTCAAAAAGTGACGTGCTACTGGGTATGCTGGATCTGAGTGCAAAATAGCTCGTATATGCTGTAAAATTCTGACATGTACAGGTTGTATGGTGCTGCCTACATAATTGAGGCCACACGTACATGTCAGAACGTATACTGCATATTCTGTTTTGCAAGTATGCTGGCCTTTAATTGGGGTCTCTGTGTCACTGAAGGGAGTTTTATAGTGAGTCTTATTTATTCCGAATTTACACGCTCTACAAGTAGAGCATTTCCGGAATCCCTCCTTGATTAGCCAGTTCTGTTTGCACTTGAGTTCAGGACTACTTTGATCAAGCACTGCGCCCATACTGAGAGCACGCCGGAAAGTAACCATGGGTTTGTTAGGAAGCATATTTCCTAATACATTGTCCGTTAATACAATAGGCCAGTTATGATTGATGATCTGTCTTATTTTATTTTGTTGGCTACTGTAATTGGTGATGAACCTGGGACATTCCTGTTTGGTAGTATCTATTGTCTCATCAGGTGAATTAGTAGTTTCAGAAGGTGTGCTTAGCAGACTAGCCCGGGTTCTGTTTTGTGATTTCGCTAATGCTTGGTTAAACATTTTTTCTGTATAACCTCCGGCTTTCATGCGAATGCGTAGGTCATTAACACTACTCTCAAAATCATTAGTACTGCTGCAGATTCTTTTCAGCCTAAGTATTTCCCCGTAGGGAATACTTTGGATCGTGTGCCTTGGGTGTAAACTGGAGGCATGAAGAGTAGTGTTGCCTGCAGTAGCTTTGCGATGGAGAGTAGTTTGCACTTTATCGTGTTCATCAATGTATACAGTGACATCCAAAAATTCTGCTTGTTTGTTGCTTATTTTGGATGTAAACCTGAGATTATATGGGTTATCATTGATGGCATTTATAAACGCACAAGCTTCTGTTTCATCCCCTTGCCACACTAAGAAGATATCATCAATATAGCGAAGGTATCGGACAATTTTTTCACGTACCCACACATGATCTATCTATCTATCTATCTATCTATCTATCTATCTATCTATCTATCTATCTATCTATCTATCTATCTATCTCTCTCTCTCTCTCTCTATATATATATATATATATATATATATATATATATATATATATATATATATATATATATATATATATATATATACTCCTCCACCATTACCGGTACAGAGATCATCAGATGTCGTGGGCGGTCCGAGAAGGGTAACCGGTATCCCAATGAATTCACTCCAACACACTTCCTGGTAAGGATGATGCTCGGACACCCAGGTTAACTTGCAAGTGAAGTTTATTTAGGCAAGTAGAAAAACGACGCGTTTCGCCATTACGGCTTGCTTGCGCTCGATTTGCGCGGGGGAGCGCCCGGAACGCGCACCGGGGAGCGAACCGGGGAGCGTACCATGGGGAAAAAAGAACGACAGATTTTTAAAAAAATTTAGCATTTTTTTTTATAAATTGGAGGTAGTTCTAAAAAGAACTGTTTTTTTATTCTTTTTGTTGTTTTATATTTTTTTATTGTTTTTTGGAACATTTTGTACTTTTTTTGGCTTTTACGAACAATTTTATATATTTTTTGGAATTTTTATGGGGACAAACAAAAACAGGGAATTGGAAACGGCTCAACTGGAGCAAAAAAAATCAGGAAAAAATTAAGGTTTCCTTGAGCACTTGTGGTTGTCACCAGCACGGTTGATGAGTTTAACACTTTGCTCACCATAGCAAATTGTACGCCCACAAAATATACAAACTATTTTGAAATTTCCAAACTGTGTTTGGATGTTTGGGACCATCTCCCTTGTCTCTGGTCCCGATGGAGTGGGTTGGGTACTTTGGGAGGTGCTGGGAGAAGATTGGGGAGGGTTTCTGGTCAGTTCTCTGACCTCTGCCGCACTATAGTTGTTAGGGTGCCGGCGTTGCATGTGGCGAATCATGGTGTTGTTGCCAAAAGAATATTTTTTGGCAGGGTTCCCCCTGGAAAGTACAGTGCCACAGATCAAACAAGTCACCTTTGGCGCATTCACTTTCTTGAGGCCCTTTGGGATTTTAAAAAACTCCCAGACAATGTGCTCCTATCTTCTGGCAGGTAGAGCCTCTCCCCCTCCTCCTCTTCCTCTGCCTCCTCTTCTTCATCTCCACCACTGTGGTGTTGTGGTGGTCCTTGTGGTGGTGGTGGTGGTGGCTGAGAAGCTCCTGCTGCTGTTCTACTGTAGCCATTTCTCACAATCAGGTCTTCCTCAGTCAAAGAACAGAGAATGAGGAAAACAGGTGGGGGCTTTCATCATTTGGAAAAGAAAACTGTCCTGAACCAATCAAAAGTGTTATTTTCAGGTCACATGACCCGGGCTTTCATCATTTGGAAACCAAAACTGTCTTGAACCAATGAAAAGTGTTATTTTTAGGTCACATGACCCGACGCGCTTACGCTACGCGCCCCGGGGCGCGCCTCGACGCGCTTACGCTACGCGTCCTGGGGCACACTCCAGGGCGCTTACGTAGCGCGATCGTATGTGCTTGAGTGCTTCCGGGTGCGCTTACGCTGTGCGTATCACGCGGACGCGGCTACGTGATACGTCATGATGATGTTTTCGTTCACGGCAATAGCGCAAACTGGACGCTCACCGGCACGCGCACCGGGGCGCGCCGGAAGACTGCGCTTACCGGTGCGCTCACCGGTACGCGCACCGGGAGCGCTCCAGGGCAAAAAAATAAAACATGGACAATATACATTAAAAAAATGTATTACATAAATATACAATATAGGATTCATTTTAAAAAATATTATATTTCATAGCAATAGAAATTTAAAATTAAAAAACCTTTGAAATTCAATGACAAAAACATAAGTTTGAGGCCCTATATATAGTTAGGATTTAGCATTAACAAAACCTATGAAATTCACTGAAAAAACCATAGGTTTCACACCAGTTATAGTTAGGAATTAGCATTTAAAAAAACTATTAAATTCACTGAAAAAACCATAGGTTTGACACCAGTTATAGTTAGCTGGAAATTTTACTGACATAAAACCAATGAAATTACCATGTTATAGTTCGTTGGACTCACTATAACTTGCGCGCCTGCAATGCACTGCTGATGACGTCACATATTACATCACTCATGACATGGTCAGTGACATCACTCATGACATCACTGATAACACCATCCTTGTGACAGAGTGGCAGACCTCCTTTCAGTGTAATGTAACCCTTCAAACACATATTCAAAAATAGAAACTAAAATTTACAAAAAATAGAGAAACCCATACCAGCTACAACAACCAATTCAGTAATTTCACCATCTATATACACATCCACTCATTCACCAACAGTTCTATATAGTCACTCAAACATATATTCACTCATCATATGTAGTGAAACACCTATACATCCTGTTACACACCGACAGTCATCCAAAAGTTACTCACACACATACTCACACATGCAAATAAACTATTGAACATCCATTGATTTGCATATACAGCTATACACACACTAGCACATTACTTCTAAGGAAACTTACACATACTTACTCTCTTAAACAATCACTTATAGAAACACATACTTAAATAAAGAGGAACTCTTTCAATCTCTCATTCTCACATATACTCACTTATATACATCAATACTCACATATACTAGATTAAAACATATGTAGTTACTGATAAAGACAATAGTGAGACAGTCATTCACTCACTAACACACACATATACACACTCATCCACCCATACAGTCCTGCACATATGCTGTCTTCAAAACACATACAAACAGTGAGTCAGTCATTGATGCATCTATGTGCTAAGTAATACCCCCACCAAACCATACAGACACTCATACTGATACTAAAAAAAACATTTAATAACCCATATAACACACATGTAGCTACTCACCAACCCATGCAACCACTAATACACAAAGTGAACCACTGACACATATATTTAAATTTTTAAATATTTAAACAATACTCGCTAATATATGTATTCACTAAGATACACTTAATAAGCCAGTTAACCAACCAATTTTTTTTTTAATCCATTTAGACACGTATTTAAACATTTATTCTTCCATCGACCTTTACATATACATATATAAAACATATTTATTTCTCAAAAACACACACATTCACTGGATGGTGTCATCAGTGATGTCATGAGTGATGTCACTGACCATGTCATGAGTGATGTAATATGTGACGTCATCAGCAGTGCATTGCAGCCGCGCAAGTTATAGTGAGTCCAACTAACTATAACGTTGGAATTTCATTGGTTTTATGTCAGTAACATTTCCAGCTAACTATAACTGGTGTCAAACCTATGTTTTTTTCAGTGAATTTAATAGGTTTTTTAAATGTTAATTCCTAACTATAACTGGTGTGAAACCTATGGTTTTTTCAGTGAATATATATATATTTAAGTTTACGCTCCAAAAAAACTAAAAAGTTAAAAGCTTTTTATGAAATGACAATGATGAGAAAAGCCAACACTGTAACAGCAGACCCGACTCTGGGCCCCAAGACCCGACCTTCAAGCCAAGAATAAATTTGGGGTGTGCCACCCCGCCCTCTCTGAAGCTACGCCCCCGCCCAGCTTGGCATTTCTCCCTGGGAACTCATGACTATGGTCACGCACTACACAACAGCCTGGAGTCCTCACTCTGGGGTTGTGTGTTTCCACTGCACACACTCTCTGTCTCTGCCACAAAAAGCCTTTATTTGGAGTGCCAAATTGGTGCATGTAGGCAGGGGTCCATGTTTCCATGTCTCGCATTTTACGAATCATTTTATCAAGTGACCGACTGCCCGAAGTACTAAGCCGGAGTCGCAAATCCCAGCAAATTAATAGGGGGAGCCGGGCTGAGCCAATGGTTTGCCTTTGGCTCTAAGAGTCCATGCACGATCCATGTCTTGAAAACATTTGGCTTTTTTTTTCCTCAGAGTTTTATATAGCGCAAACTTGACTCGAAGTTGTCGGATATCAGAGCGCTTTACATGACCACCAGTTGCATTACACAGGGACACATTCATTTTAGTTAGGCGTGGGGAGATGAAGTGATTTGCCCAGAATCACAGGATGTTGAGCTTCGTTGCTGAGACTTGAACCCGGTTCCCCAGATTTGAGGTTGACCGCCTTAGCCGTTAGGCCACATCCTCTCCTCAATGTATGCATATTGTTTAAAAGACATAATGTAAAAATATGATACAGTTCCTTCAAAATGCCAAAAAGTGTATTTCTTTACCAGGCTGAAGTGTTTTTTCATAGTACATTAGATTACATCACTGCATAGACAGACATTTATTAAAAGTGATAGTTTTTAAACATGAACTTTAAAACTTTAAAGAATTACCGCCTACCCAGACGACAATATCATTAGTGAACTAAAAGGTAAGTAATAGTTATGTAAACCCTAAACGTGGCCCATATTCTTATTACAGATGGAGCAACATTATAGGCTATTAAATCAAATATAAGTGGTGCTTGTACAGTGCACTTCCTGAACTTAAGTATTTAAAAGTGCTCTTGTGTGATACATAAAGATAAAGGAGATTTTTGCCTAGGATCACACAATTTGTAAAGCAGGGAAGCCGGGATTTAATTCAGTTTAGCTGGTTTCACATTGTGAAACTCAGCCACCAGATATATACATCTCTGGCGCTTGTTCCTCCTGTTTTACAACAAAGGTCGCAAACTCGCAACATGAAATAGCGTCACAGACAAAGCAGACCCAACTCAGGGGCATCAGACCCAACACCAAACGAAAAATGCATTTATTTGGAAGATGTTACACCCCAAATACCCATGCTGAAGCTACGCCCGTGGTCACACAACCACTCAGCAGCGCTATCATCAAATGAGGTGTTTCATGCGCCCGTCTACAAAGCAAGGCGGCGCACGCTATAAAATAATTACATGATGCCTCACTACAGCCACGAGGGGGCAGCAAACTCCGAAACATTCAGAAACCTACTGAAGAAAAAAAAAAAAGAACAGGTCTCCAAACATTCATACGACCCTCAAACACAGAGAGCCCAATTAAAAAAGGTAAATTTACACATCTACATTTAATATTACACTTTGTAATAACTTTACACTATTTCTGCTATGTATCATTTCCTAATGCAGAGTGTAGACATGCATGTCTCCACCCCCTAACCGGAGAAGAGAGATCTAAGAGAATTTATGAATGTAAAGTTATTACTTGTAACTTATCTCCTGGTGGTAATGTACAGGGAAGTAATAATAACACGTATTTAACTTAAAAACATATGAAATATATTTTAATGTAAGATATTATATGAAATAATTGTAAAAATTAAATTAAAAGCTAGAAGAAAAAAAGTTACGGCACATTCACCTAAATGTGTGATAAAGTATTAATTATAATAAATAATGAATTCATTAAAATATATTTAATTAATGTATATATTCTGTTTTTTAAATTAATTTTCAGAAATTGCACCGACAGTAAAAAAACATTTTTATGTATTAAAATGTACTAAAAGTTTTTAATATAATTCATGTAAATTATTTAAGTTTTCTTTTTTTTACATATGTTTAACCTAATTTCCAGATACAAGTTTATTACATTTTATATTAAAATACTGTTTCTTAACTACATATGTTAGCATAGTTAATTAATATAATTTAAACTATAACATTTAATAATGTTGAATTATACTATATGGGTAAATATATAATTAGCACTGTCTTCTATGGGGCTTTATTTTAAGCTGGTACATCCATTATTTTCTATCGGAGTGTGCTGCAGGCCTTCAGCATTACCATGTCCGGTGTCCATAAACCCTTCCTTACTTTCCCTGAATTAGGTGTAAGTATTCCCAATGTTCCTGCCACTCTCAGCAGTTTTTCCCACATTTGCTCCTAAAATGTATTTTTAATAGAGCAGAGATCACCGAAAATGGGATGGAGAACACATAGATAAGATGGCGGAGGTTTTCACATGTAGGTTTGTGAATAACATTTTGTAGTACATGAGTAGCGCTACTGTAATACTATTACAAAGTGCAGTTTGTGAATAGGCCCCAGAGGGTATTGATGATGTTTTCTATGGTGGGAATGGGTCTCAAGGGCGTCTGAGCGCTTCACAAAAGAGCCCGCGTCAACAACATAAGGGTTGACTATCGGGAATAAAGACAAGCAGTTAAGGAAGACTATTAGGGGAAATCTAGGGTTAAAGCAAAGATGCCTATGTAAGAAGACTCCTGTATAGAGGAGTTCAACTTCATGAACCTAAGAGGTGAGTACAGGGAGAAACCAACACAAACTATTGGCAAAATACAGGAAACCCCAGAGTCAGACCAGACTAAGCAGTGGCTAAAGCCAGCTCCCCAAAAACCTCTCGGATACAATCAAAATGTTTATTGGACAAGAGTATTGTGAGGCATTAGGTGGGGCGGAAGACTGGAGGAAGCCAGTTTCAAAGTCTTGTAATTTAGGATGCCTCAAGGAGAAGGACTGGGCATTCCTTCATTCTTGGTGGACACCGGTAGAAGTGCAGGATGTTGTGGGTGATGCTAGGATTTTATATTGCGCTCGAGCTTCCAGCGATGTGATGTTAGGACCGGGGAAATGAGGTTGCATTTCTCACCCTCAAAATGAGTAGCAGCATTCAGCATCCCTCTGAAGGGACCGTGGTAAATCCGGTGGGGAAAGAATTCCCATAGTCCAGCCTGGAAAGTATCAACTTCAGATTATGGTCGGGAATGATTGTCTGATGCCCCAAAGTAGTTTGAGTTGGAAGTCTGCACTTTTAGCCCTGGCAAAGATTTGGTCTTGTATGTTAAATTGATTGTCTAGGTAAGAACCCAGGCAGGGCTGTCTATAACAGCATGTTTATAATCATAAGGACTACAGGACTCACTCCAAGAGTGGATGGATAGGTGGGTTTATTGGGTAAGATTAGCAGAAACTCAATTTTTGAGGATTTGAATTTAAGACGATAACTTGGCATCCATTTTAGGATTTTTTTTTTGTTTGAATATGTTTATTGCATTTTTTTTCCATGATACATCCATACACATATGAGAAAATTTAACAGTTATGCGTTGGTACAATTTACGAGGCCGTGGCCAATTCAGTCGCCTGTATACATGTAGGAATACATTTGTGAAGAGCAACTGTAAAGCAAGTGAGTCGATATGGTATGACAACTTCATTAGCCACCGGCATAACAAGAAATGAGTATAACAAGAAGGAAATATTGATTTGCGTGAATGGTGATGAAACAAATGTCGTTCTCCAATATCCCATCAGGAATTGTTCAGTGCAGATCATAACCTGTGACTTGGCAGTGTATCAAAGCATGTTGTGTACATTGGCAATACAATATATATCCAAAGCTTTATTACTGAAAAAAAGAGATTAACAATTATTGAGAACAATCTGAGAAGGTGTGAAAACTAGAGACTGGGCAGTGTCTAATAGCGGAAGTGTGTGCGTGTGCTCGTCGTTCTCGGGCCAGGCGGGCAGGGGCAGGCACGAGTCATGTTATGTCAACAGTAGGGATCTAGTCACAAGATCCGTCAGGTGCGCAGGAGGGGGGGGAAGAGGAGGGGATTCTGGGGGGGGCAAAGGGTGGGGGGGAAAGAAGGAGAGGGGAGAAGACCTCAACCCGAGCTCCGCAAGGGGGGGGGGTGTTAATGCTTAAACAATGCCGCTCTGTAGGCACACCCAGTGGTAAGCCGCCAGGGCGGCATCCCAGTCAAGAGCTATGGAATATTTGCGGAGCCCCGCTGTTTCCCCCTATGGAGCGCTGTACTTTCCGCCCTTGCCCAATTGTGGAACGAGTTACGCCATTGTATCGGCTGGGGGGGGGGGTGTTATTCTTCCAGCGCTTAGTAATGAGGCGCTTTGCAGTGATTAGCCCCAGGTCCCAGAATCTCTCACAAACTTTTGTCTGTTTCGTTCTTCTGAACAACCCCAGCAGGCATGCTTCCCACGTAAGCGGCAGGCTGCCTCCCGTCGCTTTTGCCAGGGTGTCCGACACTGTGGCCCAGAAGAGGTGGAGGGAGGGGCATGCCCAAAGTGCATGTAAGAGTGGCGCATCTACAAGTCCACATCTGGGGCACGCTGTTGTTGTTAACCCGAAGTATCTATTGATCTTGTCGGGGGAGAGATAGGCATGGTGTACAATGTAGTATTGTATAATCTTAAAGCGGGCGTTGTATGGTATGTGTAGCGTCCCGGCTAGTATCTGTGCCCATTCCCTATCCATTTTAGGACATTTTGAAGAGTTTTTGAGAGAAGTAAAATGTTTTAAGGGATATAACCAGATCAGTATGAAATTCATATCAACAGCATATTGATGGTACAATAGCCCAGAATTTCTGAGGATGGCCCAATAGACTCTAGACAGAGACTGGTGGCAGGATAGACCCGTATGTGACTCCTTGTTGCATGTGGGCATTGCAGGATAAAGTGCTGCTGAGTTTTACTGCTTGCGTTTAGTTTGACAGGTATGAGGCGAACCACCTTAAGACCATGCCATGCATGCCCATTTGATTCTTAAGGACGTTAATCAAGGAGATGCGGTTAATTGTATCAAAGTCAATCCAAAAAAAGTACAGGCGAACAGGTAAACGAGAGGGACTGAAGTCCACAAAGTGGGGAGCATTTTCCACAACTTGCAAAAGTTCACCCACAGTGTTACATACCAGTCTGAAACCAGACTGAAATTTGTCTGAGAGGTTAGTCCCCTGAATGTAGTGAGTAGGACGGGCAGCAATACTTGATACGAGGCGTAAGTTGTTTAGGTCAATACGGTGTGCTAAAGGTTTGGGGCGTATTTGCACACTGACAAGAAAGCAAGAATCAGAATTAGCAGACAAGGAGGGGTTACTGGTGATATTAACGCCTGTCGAGGGGTGGGACGGGTATGTTTGGGATCCCCAATGAACCCCCCCTTTTTTAAGCACCATTTCACCAGATGCACCCAAAATTAAAGGTTTGCTGTTACCTACACTTATGTATGCGGATGAAGCGTTGCTTATGGTGCACACTCCCAGAGCACTGCGTCTCCTGGTGCGTGTCCTTCATGGATTTTATGGCCGCCCTGGACCTTCAGACACATTTCTCAAAGTCGCGCATTATGGCATGTGGCCCAAAGCTGAACCAGCGTACCTCCCTTATGTAGGTGCGAACTGCTTGAGCAGCACGAGTACTTTCTCCTACCTGGGGGCTACTTTTTCTGCTACAGGGTCTTGGGTACCCAACATTGCACAACACAGAGTCAAACTGTAGGGCAATCAGCTCAGGTATGCAGTCTCCCCCAGCCCATTGGTGGGGGGTGAGAGTTCCTTATCCTGATACTGCAAGTCTATGAATCCCAATGTGTCTCTATCGCCATGTACTGGGCCGAGGTATAGGGTATCACGAAATGTGATGCTATACAAAAGGAAGAACATCGCTTCTGTAGGAGACTCCTCTCGGCCCCTATTTCTTCACCCAGTTTTATTTGTCGTGAAGAGCTCGGCCTGTCTTTTCTGGAAGACTATATTGGATCCCGGCCGGTGCAATTGTGGCTATCAATTTGGAAAAAGGCAGTAGCTAGCTCATCAAAAGACATCACATTGGACTGCTTATCCTGTGATAGAGGCTTGGAGGTTCCCAGGGTAGCATATGTTGATCTGTATATTGTAAAATTGGTATGGAACATGCCCATAAGAGACTGAAACTTGTAACACCCTCTGCAAAAAACATGTACAGCTCACCCTATATGACTACATGGACACTTGCAGAAGTAACAGGGAAAAGTGTAAATCCAATATTATAGACTACCTGAATATGAGTAAGTCAAACTCTCCTTCTAACTACCTCTGGTGTGCGCGCGGGCGCTGGCTACGTGCATTGCTAGTCCGTCGTAGTCCAGACCCAGTAAAATTCTTGCCATGTTTTCCATTGGGCTTTATAAGAACCTGGTTAATACCCCGAGCTCCTGTGATGGCAAGTCGGGCAATGTTACATTTTGCATTCTTTTGCAAATATTATCAAGATATACTGGACAATTTTTAATCCTGCTTTTAAAAAGAAATACCCCAACGTTAGGCATGTTAGATCAGCCTTCACTCTTTTAGTACAATTGACCGACAACCAATCCATCATGTATGTTGATTCTTTTCTAAAATTTGCGGTGAAGGCCCTTAGCAGTATGCTCTCTTAACTCTGCTGCTCATTTCCTGTCCATCTGTGGGTTGTCACTGGAATGTGCTGCTATGGTTACCACTTTTTATGAATGATTGCTGCAAATATTGTTTTACAGTCGAGATGTTTTATGAATGCTGCTGCATTCGTCAATTTTTCACCATATCTCAATATGTTTTTTTTAATTTTGATATTCGCTATGTAACTTATTATAGACGTTTGTTTTATCCGAATAAAGGGGCATATTACCAACAAGTAGCGATATTTATCGCTAAATAGGCTTAGCGACGATTTTTTTATCGCTGCCTATCGCGGGATATGTTAATGGTAGAAAACTTTCTATTAGCAACATTTTTCTCCATTGTGCTAAAATATCCAGCGATAGCGGCGAAATGTGTGAATATCGCTGCGAATACTACGATATTCACGCAATAGCGACAAAATGCTCTTAGCCATGTTATCCACCTCCCATTGGATAACATGGCTAAGAACTGGTCTGGGCAGGTGTTAGTATTTGGAGATATTCGCGCTTAGTGCAAATATTTCCAACTCTACGCCTGCCTTGCTAATAGGCGATAGCGACGTTAGCGACTGCTTTCAGTCGCTAACTGGTTGGGTACGCCCACTTTGCATGTCATTAGCGATAAATATCGCTGACATTCAAAACGGGCCCCAAACCGCTAGCTATCGCCTACAAGCTGTCTCTAACATCAGTTAGCGACAGCTTGCTAATAGGGCGATAGAATTATCGCCGCTTAGCGGCCGAAAACGGCCGCTAAATCAGCGATAATTGCCTATCGCCCCCCTTGGTAATATGCCCCAAAGTCTTTTTGAATTGAATTGAATTGAATAAACAGTCTGAAACCAGGCTGATAGTTGGATAAAGTGAGAGGGCCGGGCAGCCATACTTGATACGAGGAGAAAGTTGTTTATGTCAATATGGTCTGCTGAAGGTTTCTTTAGGGTGCAAGTCTCCAGTTTTCAAGATGGAAATACACGTTGCATTAGCAATTGGTTCACTGACTCTGTCCAGCATTGTAGCAAGTATTGGGCCATTTGATAGCCAGTTTTACCTGGCATGAAGTGGTTCGAGCATTTGACTTTGGTAATGATTTTGAAAAGCTCAGACCTCAAGATACTTTCATATGGGACATGGATGTGTTGGCATTCATACACAGATTTTTCTGACCCAAGTGATCAGGGATAGGGTGGGGGGAGAATTGACCTTTTGAGTAAAACCAAATATTACAAAGGCTTCACATTTCCATTTCAGGAATCCTATTTGAGGTGTTCGTGGTATGGCTGTTGGCCCGGTTAACTATGTCGAATAGACGTCTTGGGTAGTTTTTGGCATGGTCTGTGAGAAGGTGGCCTGATATGCAGTGCTCACTATTCTAGTGAACACTATGTATCAGTCCAGCAACCCTTATTGATGATTGGTTGTAAGTCAACCTTATAGACCAGCTATCCTAGTAGCGTGGATACGAGCAGTCTAAGGCTAAAGACTCGAGAGGGCGCGTTAAGCCAGCTGTTTACCACACATATACCCCTTGAATACCAAGTGAAAGGACACCACACAAGTGTTATGAAAATAAACAGTTATTTATTTAAAGATCACAACAGCCCTGTACTCTTTATGAGGACAGGGTACTAAGCACAAACCAAAACTCTTACAAAAATACTTAAGTTAGCACAGTATATACAAATGCCCGAGGGGCACGGAAAACCATATACTCTGAAAGTGGAATGCGAAATTCCTAGCAGGTAAGTACAGTACTAATAGCTTTTGGAATCGCTAGGACTTGACTAGGGAATCGTTAGATTACTTCTAGGAGGCCTAGGGGACTCGGGTGCAGTGTGTGCACTCTCACGCGAGATGCGGACAAAAGTCTATGGTAGCTAGGAATTAGAAAGTTAGTGTTCTCGGGCGAACCCGACCTGGTAGGGAGAAAACGAAAGTAGATTCTGACCCTTGGATAGTGAGGCTATGCTGGGGCACCGAAATGCCGAAGTTACCTAGCCCAGGGGCTGCAGCTGCATAGGTCTGAAAAGACGTCGGGAATCCTCGTAGACGGACCAGGAGCCGGAAGAAAAGATGCTGGCCGGTGACCAGTGAAGAAAGTTCAGTTGGATCCAAGCCTGGATCTTGAAGATAGATGACACCTGAAAGCAGAGGGGACCAAGTTCGAGACTACTAGCCAGTAGTCAGTGGGCACCAGGAGGGCACCGGATGGTAGCCACCTCGACAAGGTGAGTGGGTGACGCTGTAGCTCGGAGATCTCGCGGACCAGGAGGCGTTGTCGGCGACCAGGATGGAGGATCGAGCTGTCCCACGAAGTTAGAAGCTGTCGGCGTCGCTGGACCCAGGATTGGGCAACAAAGCCTTGGCAAATTCAAGCCCACGCGGTGGACCTAAAATGGCGTCTGGAGTGGACCAGGAGGGTCCGGGGTGCCTCTCTTGAAGAAGGAAGCAAGGGCCAGCCTGGAGCAACCAGACCAGCAGTCGTGAAGTCGTTGAGCGTCGTCCAGAAGGCCACAAGCCAGCCGGCTAGTAGCCAAACAACGCGGTGCACAGCAAACAGCAGAAGGGCCCCACGCAGATCGTGGAGATGCAGGGAGGCTGACCTTGGGTGCTGGAGCTGCGCAGGGTCGGGGCTTCTCGGACCCCAAAGCACTCACCAGTGGAGGACACGGTGGGCTTGCAGTAAAGATGTCGTGCAGTCTTGGCGATCGTCGGTCCCTCGAGGTCTCGTCGCACTCACGGTTCTCAGCTTGGCTGTAGAGGTGAGTAGAGGTCAGAGGTGCCAGGGAAGCCGGGTCTCGTCGAGCTGGGTCGTCGGATTCGTGATGAAGGACTTGCAGCAGACCGCAGTGTTCTTTAGGATGGTGCCCGCTTGATGCAGGGTGACTACTCCTTAGCCACAAGGGAGAATCTTGAAGAAGAAATCGTGAAGTCCTTTCGAAGAAAGTGGTATCTTGATTCCAAAGATGATCTAATTTGAACAGGGGGCCCGCTCCTATCTTTATACTAAAAAAGGGGGCTGACCCGGTGACTAGGTCCTGCCTATGGGTGGGACTAGGTGGGGGGTGGTTACACCCCTCAGCCATGCCGGACTTCCCCAGGCCAGGGGCTGGTGTGCCCCTGGAACTGGTTCAGACCGGCCTATGCGTAGTGAGCACCGGGGTGCCACTCAGCAGTCACCTTCCTGTAAAGCCCTGCCTACCCAGGATACACAAAACCATGTCTGGGACGGTGCTAGCACCGCCCCTGACAGGAAACCCTTTGTCCAGGCTCCCCTCACTGGAAGGACTCCCAGCTGCAGGGGGTCAGACTCGTGTCTGTGGTGGCAGCATCCATTTTGTGGAGCTGAGGCTTCAGTTAACTTTAACCGGGGTTCACAGTTACATACATGTCGTGTCCCTCTAGAAGGGTGGAATGCTAACCCCGTCGCCAGAATTGGCGAGGGGTTAGTATTCCAATTCGTATGACACCTTACTCGACATGTTTTGATAAAGCAATACCAAAGTTAGCATTTAACCGCGAGGATTATAATGCACTTAAGAGTATATGGTATGCGATATCATGGAACAGCTATTAGGACTTGGTTCCGCAAGCTTCAGACAGGCTCAGCTCATGCCAGAGCACCATCTCACACGATTCCAAGCACTCTGCCTTCAGGATTGTCAAGGCCTGCCATAGGAGTGACTGATAGGAATCTGTGTGTCCATTTTAGGGTTAGGTATAGGTATACTACACCTACAGCAAAGGGTGATTACACGACTTTGCCCCAGCTGTCATGCAGCCAGTTGTGTCAAATTTAGGAGGTCAGCCAGGGGTGGCATAATACATGCTGCAGCCCCTGGCAGCCCTGGGTACACCTATGCCCTGAGTTACAGGGTCTGATAGGGTGGCCCAGTACCAATTGGAAATGTACCTAGGGTACATGGAATCCATTTTAAAGAGAGAGCAGTAGGCCTGGGGTCCTGATTGGCAGGGTCCCAGGTCGACTATGTCCAAAACCAGCTAAAACACAGGGCAAAAAGTTGGGGGCAACCATAGTCAGGATGTACCTTCCTACACAACCCCCCCCAAACGAAAGGAGATAAGGCTATCCTTGTCCAGGTAAGCCTCTATTACCTAAGTGGCCATATAAGGAAGTACCAGCTCTGGCTTGGTTTCCCCCTGTGTCATGGTCCACTAGGCAACCCCTCACCCTAAGGGTATCTGAGGGTCTCCACCATAGGGAATCTCTGTCTCTGGTGTGTCTTGGGAAAGTAAAAGGCTGATGCTGGGATGGAGTACTGAAGTGAGGCTCCTCTACCTTTGGGCTCAACTTCCTCCAATCACCATCCATCATGTGTGCCTTTCTTTCTTTAGCTGAGATGCACTGAGCTCTCAGGGTCAGCCTCTGGCTACCTAAAGCTGGAGGCTGAGTCCCTCTGTTTGGCTTACTGGAGGGACAGGTCAGGTCTGGGGTTTTTAGGCCCCATGTTTGGCTGTGCCCAACAGTGTCCAGCTGTGGGAGTTCCCTAACTACTTTTAAGGGGGATCCCTCAGGAGTCTGTTCTATTTTCACTTGGCCAGGTTTACCAGCTTCAGTGATCCTAATCTGCTGATTAAGGGGTTCCTTTGGACAGGGTGCCCTTTGGGGTCCACCACTGGCCTCCCTGGTCTCTTCAGCCCTGGGCTGACTGAGGCAGGGTAGAGAGGTGCAGGTTACCTGCTCCAGACTGGGTCCCACCTGGGAAGGGTCCACTGCCATCAGGGGCTCTGCCAGGCTAGGCCTGACTACCTCTGGGGCAGTTCCTTCAACAGGGGTAGAGTCAGTTCCCTGAGGAGGCTGGCTCTCACCTAGTGTCTGGGAGGGGGAAGACTCTTCTTCCTCCTCAACGCTCTCTGTTTGAGTGGAGTGATCCATTGTTTCAGGCTTCACAACCTCACTGTCTGTTTGAGTAGAGGCTGAGACCATTTCAACCTTGCCAACCTTTTCAGGAGGGCACTCAGTTTGTGTTTGGGCTGTGACTGTCACAGCCCTCCTATCCTGCTCTGGAAAGTCTGTCTGAGCCTGGGCAGTGGCTACCACTGCCCTTCCAACCTTTTCAGGGAGGAATGGTGCTGGGACTGGGGCTGTAGCTATTACTGCCCCACTAACCTGTCTGGATAGGCCTATCATTCTGGAATGAGTTTCTTGTTCCACCTCAGCCCATGCTGAGAGTTCCAGGTCATTCCCCAGTAAGCAATCTACAGGTAGGTTATCTGTCACTGCCACTCTCATGGGCCCTGTGACATTACCCCAGCTGAGCTTGACTACTGCCATGGGATGCCTTCTCTTCATTCCATGAATGTCTGTCACCTGATAAGTAAAACCAGGGGTCAGTTGAGCAGAGGGGACCAGATGGTCACTCACCATGGTGAGGCTGGCCCCTGTGTCTCTGAACGCCTCAACTTTCTGACCATTCACTAAAACTTCTTGTCTATACTTTCCCAAAATGTGGGGTCCAGTAGTGAAGTTGGCAAACCCCATGCCAGTCTCACAGACAAGAGTGTGGTCAGGGAACCTGGCTAGGCCATAGTCCTCCTGATTGCCCAAAGTAATGCCCACCACATTCTTGGGGGCACTCCCACCACCTGGGGGATTACCACTAGTGGTAACAGGAGGTTTAGGAGTATTACCTGGGGGCATATTTCCCTTATTACCATTTTTAGGGCAACTGGCATCACTTTTGTAATGGCCCACCTGTTTACAGGTATGGCAATAAGGTTTCTTTTGTTCAGAAGGAGTGATCTGGGACCCACCACCCTTGTTGGAGTTTTGGGGCCCTTGGGAAGTCTTCTCTGTGGATTTATCCCCACCCTTCTCTTGAGGCTTGGTTGATTCCTTTTTCTGGTCACCACCCTGGTTTTTAGGCCTAACCCTGGTTCTGACCCATTTGTCTGCCCTCTTACCCAATTCCTGTGGAGAGGTCAACTCAGAGTCTACCAGGTGCTGATGTAATAGCTGGTTCTGACAATTATTTAAGATTTGCTCCCTCATAATTAGATTATACAATCCTTTAAAATCAGTAACCTTACTACCCAGTAGCCAGCCTTCAAAAGCCTTAGTGGCACAATCAACAAAGTCAGTCCAATCTTGAGACTGAGTTTTCTGGGTGTCTCTGAACAGCATCCTGTATTGTTCAGTGGTTAAACCAAACCCATCAACCAGTACATTCTTCAAGACTTGGTAATTGTTAGCATCCTCCACCCTTGTGGTGAGGAGCTTATCTCTACCTTTACCATCAAAGGAGAGCCACAAGATAGCTGCCCACTGACTTTGGGGAACACCCTGCACAGTGCAGGCTCTCTCCAAAGCAGTAATCCATTTGTGGATGTCATCCCCTTCCCTAAAGGGGGGCACTATCTTATTCAGGTGCTTTTTATCAAAACTCCTTTCCCTATTGCTAGGTTTATTGCTGCCACCAGTGGGAACTAGCCCACATAATTCTTGCTCTCTAGCAAGGGCAAGTCTCTCTTTGGCCAGGGCAAGTTCTTCCCTTTCAATCCTCAGTTTGACTGCCCTTTCTTCAGCTTCATACACTCTCCTCTTAGGGGAAGACATTCCTCTGTGAGAAGAGTTGAGAGAGCCATTGGTTCGAAAGGATCTGTTAGAGCCTCTTGATAGAGACCTAACTCGTCCATTCCCAATGTTAAGCTGACCTGAGAGTGGGCCCAGGAGTCCCCCAGTACCAAGCTCATGTCTGCTTAAGTTGGACCTGGTTAGTCTATTGACTTCTACCTGTCCCTTATCTGCCTCCTTCCCTGACAACTGGTCATCATCCTCATCCTCAGCATCATCTGCTTCCTGGAGGGGATGGTCCTGGCTATCAAAGGGTCCCTGTAAGGAGGGCATACTTCCTTCTGGATTAGAAGGGTCTGGGTTACCAGCCCTACTGGCATCATAAGCCTCTAGGAGACCAATCAGAAAGGAAGTGGTGGGGTTAGACCCCTGTTTTAGTTTCCTGAGAGTACACACTTGTCTCATCTCATGGAAGCTAAGAGCAGTATATTTTGAAGGGATGACCTGTGGAGGGTCAACTGACACAAGGGGAGACTCAGTGTTTCCTCCTGTGACCGACATACTGCTTCTAGTGTGGTGTAAGTGATGCACCTACCTACACTATGTGTTTGCCTACTGATCCCTTGCTAAGAGTTGCAGCCAAGGTGTGCTAAGCCTTGAGGAGCTGCAACAGCTGGTTCAGTAGAACTCAGAGTATTCTAAGCTTGGTTATATGTACCTAACAGTACTTATGTGATCTTTCCACAAGATATTCTTAGGATACGTGTGGTAAAACAACAGCAAGCTCAAATCCCAACCGCTGCTCACCAATGTGAGAAGGTGGCCTGATATGCAGTGCTCACTATTCTAGTGAACACTATGTATCAGTCCAGCAACCCTTATTGATGATTGGTTGTAAGTCAACCTTATAGACCAGCTATCCTAGTAGCGTGGATACGAGCAGTCTAAGGCTAAAGACTCGAGAGGGCGCGTTAAGCCAGCTGTTTACCACACATATACCCCTTGAATACCAAGTGAAAGGACACCACACAAGTGTTATGAAAATAAACAGTTATTTATTTAAAGATCACAACAGCCCTGTACTCTTTATGAGGACAGGGTACTAAGCACAAACCAAAACTCTTACAAAAATACTTAAGTTAGCACAGTATATACAAATGCCCGAGGGGCACGGAAAACCATATACTCTGAAAGTGGAATGCGAAATTCCTAGCAGGTAAGTACAGTACTAATAGCTTTTGGAATCGCTAGGACTTGACTAGGGAATCGTTAGATTACTTCTAGGAGGCCTAGGGGACTCGGGTGCAGTGTGTGCACTCTCACGCGAGATGCGGACAAAAGTCTATGGTAGCTAGGAATTAGAAAGTTAGTGTTCTCGGGCGAACCCGACCTGGTAGGGAGAAAACGAAAGTAGATTCTGACCCTTGGATAGTGAGGCTATGCTGGGGCACCGAAATGCCGAAGTTACCTAGCCCAGGGGCTGCAGCTGCATAGGTCTGAAAAGACGTCGGGAATCCTCGTAGACGGACCAGGAGCCGGAAGAAAAGATGCTGGCCGGTGACCAGTGAAGAAAGTTCAGTTGGATCCAAGCCTGGATCTTGAAGATAGATGACACCTGAAAGCAGAGGGGACCAAGTTCGAGACTACTAGCCAGTAGTCAGTGGGCACCAGGAGGGCACCGGATGGTAGCCACCTCGACAAGGTGAGTGGGTGACGCTGTAGCTCGGAGATCTCGCGGACCAGGAGGCGTTGTCGGCGACCAGGATGGAGGATCGAGCTGTCCCACGAAGTTAGAAGCTGTCGGCGTCGCTGGACCCAGGATTGGGCAACAAAGCCTTGGCAAATTCAAGCCCACGCGGTGGACCTAAAATGGCGTCTGGAGTGGACCAGGAGGGTCCGGGGTGCCTCTCTTGAAGAAGGAAGCAAGGGCCAGCCTGGAGCAACCAGACCAGCAGTCGTGAAGTCGTTGAGCGTCGTCCAGAAGGCCACAAGCCAGCCGGCTAGTAGCCAAACAACGCGGTGCACAGCAAACAGCAGAAGGGCCCCACGCAGATCGTGGAGATGCAGGGAGGCTGACCTTGGGTGCTGGAGCTGCGCAGGGTCGGGGCTTCTCGGACCCCAAAGCACTCACCAGTGGAGGACACGGTGGGCTTGCAGTAAAGATGTCGTGCAGTCTTGGCGATCGTCGGTCCCTCGAGGTCTCGTCGCACTCACGGTTCTCAGCTTGGCTGTAGAGGTGAGTAGAGGTCAGAGGTGCCAGGGAAGCCGGGTCTCGTCGAGCTGGGTCGTCGGATTCGTGATGAAGGACTTGCAGCAGACCGCAGTGTTCTTTAGGATGGTGCCCGCTTGATGCAGGGTGACTACTCCTTAGCCACAAGGGAGAATCTTGAAGAAGAAATCGTGAAGTCCTTTCGAAGAAAGTGGTATCTTGATTCCAAAGATGATCTAATTTGAACAGGGGGCCCGCTCCTATCTTTATACTAAAAAAGGGGGCTGACCCGGTGACTAGGTCCTGCCTATGGGTGGGACTAGGTGGGGGGTGGTTACACCCCTCAGCCATGCCGGACTTCCCCAGGCCAGGGGCTGGTGTGCCCCTGGAACTGGTTCAGACCGGCCTATGCGTAGTGAGCACCGGGGTGCCACTCAGCAGTCACCTTCCTGTAAAGCCCTGCCTACCCAGGATACACAAAACCATGTCTGGGACGGTGCTAGCACCGCCCCTGACAGGAAACCCTTTGTCCAGGCTCCCCTCACTGGAAGGACTCCCAGCTGCAGGGGGTCAGACTCGTGTCTGTGGTGGCAGCATCCATTTTGTGGAGCTGAGGCTTCAGTTAACTTTAACCGGGGTTCACAGTTACATACATGTCGTGTCCCTCTAGAAGGGTGGAATGCTAACCCCGTCGCCAGAATTGGCGAGGGGTTAGTATTCCAATTCGTATGACACCTTACTCGACATGTTTTGATAAAGCAATACCAAAGTTAGCATTTAACCGCGAGGATTATAATGCACTTAAGAGTATATGGTATGCGATATCATGGAACAGCTATTAGGACTTGGTTCCGCAAGCTGCAGACAGGCTCAGCTCATGCCAGAGCACCATCTCACACGATTCCAAGCACTCTGCCTTCAGGATTGTCAAGGCCTGCCATAGGAGTGACTGATAGGAATCTGTGTGTCCATTTTAGGGTTAGGTATAGGTATACTACACCTACAGCAAAGGGTGATTACACGACTTTGCCCCAGCTGTCATGCAGCCAGTTGTGTCAAATTTAGGAGGTCAGCCAGGGGTGGCATAATACATGCTGCAGCCCCTGGCAGCCCTGGGTACACCTATGCCCTGAGTTACAGGGTCTGATAGGGTGGCCCAGTACCAATTGGAAATGTACCTAGGGTACATGGAATCCATTTTAAAGAGAGAGCAGTAGGCCTGGGGTCCTGATTGGCAGGGTCCCAGGTCGACTATGTCCAAAACCAGCTAAAACACAGGGCAAAAAGTTGGGGGCAACCATAGTCAGGATGTACCTTCCTACATGGTCCAGGAAAGATTTTATTAGTGAGGGTTTAGATCTGAAAATGTGATTTTTCCTAGTTGCTTCTCACAGCCCTGAGCTGAGCAAGAGTTCCAGTAGGAGGGAATTGCATCTGACTACTCTTTCTAAAATAAACTCCTTATGGATTTAATTCCTTCATATAGGGCCAGATATACATTTTTATGTGGTTGCAAAAGTTGTTTCAATTTGCTACCAGTCTTATATCAAGAAGGGTTTTATTTTGCCAACTGATATATGCAATAATAGGTCGGTTCACAAAATATAGAAACAGAGTCGGCCGTCTTATGTCCTACCTAATATATGTTAATTAGGCCCTCTCTGAATAGTCAAAATGGCCGCGATTATGGCCTGCAAGGGACAACAGACAGCCATCCTTCAAAAAGATGACATCTTTTTATTTTTTTTAACTAAAGTTTTCTAAAAGTGTACAAGGCTGTTTCGTTTTAAAAATGTTCTTTTGGCCAAAAGTTTCAGTGAGATTTGGCAGTCGTGCCCCAATCTATAGCTACTCTCCCTGTAATGTTGTACCCCAATTTGGAAAAAGGAAAGTCGAGCAACAAAAGGGACCCTTTTCCTTTTTGCATATGAACACTAAGCATGGGCGGAAAATCCGTTCCGCTCGCGGATTTTGCAGATTTTCAGTAAATTCGCAATCCGCGAGATTCGCGAATTTCCCGCAAAATCCGCGAGCGGAACGGATTGGATCAAAAGTTCAAGCTGACTTTTGAAACTCTTTTAGAATGGCGCCGGTAAGCTGCCAGAGCCATACTAAAATAGTTACAAAAGTCAGCTTCAACAGGAAGCTCTAATAGATAAAGTAAAGCAGGTGCTCGAGTTGGAGATCAAATTCAGTTACACAATCATTAATAACCCCAAGTTTGGGGTGATTAATGATTGTGTAACTGAATTTGACCTCCAACTCGAGCACCTGCTCTACTTTATCTATTAGAGCTTCCTGTTGAAGCTCTTTGTAGCTATTTTAGAATGGCGCTGGCAGCTTGCCGGCGCCATTCTAAGTGGGGCTGAGGGCAGAAGGGCACAAAAGTGGGACAGAGGGCAGAAGGGGATAAAAAATGAGTGGGACAGAGGGCAGAAGGGCACAGAAATGAGTGGTACAGAGGGCAGAAGGGCATAAAAAACGAGAGGGTGGCAGTGATTAACCAGGCAAAAAAAAAACACGCGAACACGCAAAGCGCCCCGCGAACACCCGCGAACACGCAAAGTGCCCCGCGAACACCCGCGAACTCGCAAAAATAAAAAAATCCGCAAATTCGCACGAATTTGTGAATTTTGCGGATTGCGAATTCGCAAATTCGCAAAATTCACCCATGCTTAATGAACACCACCAACTTGGTAGTCAAAACGCTTTCACTGATTTGCAACCGAAATTCAACTCGCCAACCCCTGATACATCCCAACAGATTCTGTATTTGTACGGAACGGCTTCAAGATACCCTTTGAAAATTCAGAACTGGTGTCCAGTTGCCGACCCGTTTTTGGAATTTGTTCAAATTTACTGACCCATAAACTGGGTTTTGGATAAGAGAAAAAAACTTTTTTGTGAACATATCATAAAAAGTAAGAGTGTGCGAAATGTGCGCAATTTGTTATTTGCATTTTTACGCAAAATGACATCAAAACATATATGCAACTATGCGGAATGGAAATCTAAGATTTTACACTATATCTTTTTTGCGTGCAATGCCTCCTTGCTACAAATTTTGGTATGAGGACGCATTTAACAAAAGACCCGAAAACAACTGCTTGCGTTCTGTTGTTTAGTATATTTTTGGCAAGTAATTATGTAAAGTGGAATAACGGCGTACTTTTGAGAAATTCGCGTAAACAACGCAACTCCAAATTACCAAGATTATGCAAATTATATGAGGCGTAAATTGAATTTCACACAGGCCTACAAACGGTTTTGTAGATTTGGCCCATAAATGACAGTCACAAAGTCAAACTTCAGTCTTTTTCATTATGAGTGCACATCATTACTCGAACACAAGAGGGCAGCAGAGAGCTGCGGTACAACACTGAGGTCTCTGGATTAATAATTACAAATAAACGAAAAGAGATTTAACTCTGTTGCCAGCGCTGGCAGTGAAAGTGCAACAGCCATTTTGGGAAATCCAGGGGGTCCCTATAAGGGTGAAGCAGGGTTTTAAGAAGGGAAAGTAGAGTGGACCTGCTGATAAGTGCTTTATTAAAAGTACAGTTGTCCTTCTGAAAAGAGTTCCACGGTCCCAATGAAAGTACAATAGGCCATCTGAGCAGCGCTGCCACGGCCCTATTTCAGGAAAAAAGAAAGACCTTTATACTGCCCTGATACTGTCCCATTGCAGTTAGCGTATATCACATGTAAAGTGCAACGGTTACAAGAATATTCTAAGATATACACTGCCATGGTACCGTAATTGTTATCGCAGAATTTCAGAAAAGTGTCCTCACTGTCCCATTAAAAGTCCAGAGGGTCCTCAGAGCACTTCCCGTCCCAATAAAAGTACAACAGACTTCACGGGAATGGCTAACACTGTTCCATTAAAAGTATAGCAGACTTCACAGGAAGGGCTCACACTGTCCCATTAAAGGTACAGCAGACTTCACGAGAAGAGATCACACTGTCCCATTAAAAGTACAACAGACTTCACTGGAATGGCTAACACTGTCCCATTAAAAGTATAGCAGACTTCACTGGAATAGATCACACTGTCCCATTAAAGGTACAGCAGACTTCACGGGAAGAGATCACACTGTCCCATTAAAAGTACAACAGACTTCACTGGAATGGCTAACACTGTTCCATTAAAAGTATAGCAGACTTCACGGGAAGAGATCACACTGTCCCATTAAAAGTATAACAGACTTCACGGGAAGGGCTAACACTGTCCCATTAAAAGTATAACAGACTTCATGGGAAGGGCTAACACTGTCCCATTAAAAGTATAGCAGACTTCACGGGAAGGGCTAACACTGTCCCATTAAAAGTATAGCAGACTTCACGGGAAGGGTTAACACTGTCCCATTAAAAGTATAGCAGACATCACAGGAAGGGTTAACACTGTCCCATTAAAAGTATAGCAGACTTCACGGGAAGGGTTAACACTGTCCCATTAAAAGTATAGCAGACTTCACGGGAAGGGCTAACACTGTCCCATTAAAAGTATAGCAGACTTCACGAGAAGAGATCACACTGTCCCATTAAAAGTACAACAGACTTCACGGGAATGGCTAACACTATCCCATTAAAGTATAGCAGACTTCACTGGAAGGGCTAACACTGTCCCATTAAAAGGTACAGCAGACTTCACGAGAAGAGATCACACTGTCCCATTAAAAGTACAACAGACTTCACTGGAATGGCTAACACTGTCCCATTAAAAGTATAGCAGACTTCACTGGAATAGATCACACTGTCCCATTAAAGGTACAGCAGACTTCACGGGAAGAGATCACACTGTCCCATTAAAAGTACAACAGACTTCACTGGAATGGCTAACACTGTTCCATTAAAAGTATAGCAGACTTCACGGGAAGAGATCACACTGTCCCATTAAAAGTATAACAGACTTCACGGGAAGGGCTAACACTGTCCCATTAAAAGTATAACAGACTTCATGGGAAGGGCTAACACTGTCCCATTAAAAGTATAGCAGACTTCACGGGAAGGGTTAACACTGTCCCATTAAAAGTATAGCAGACATCACAGGAAGGGTTAACACTGTCCCATTAAAAGTATAGCAGACTTCACGGGAAGGGTTAACACTGTCCCATTAAAAGTATAGCAGACTTCACGGGAAGGGTTAACACTGTCCCATTAAAAGTATAGCAGACTTCACTGGAATGGCTAACACTGTTCCATTAAAAGTATAGCAGACTTCACAGGAAGGGTTAACACTGTCCCTTTGAAAGTATAGCAGACATCACAGGAAGGGTTAACACTGTCCCATTAAAAGTATAGCAGACTTCACGGGAAGGGTTAACACTGTCCCATTAAAAGTATAGCAGACTTCACTGGAATGGCTAACACTGTCCCATTAAAAGTATAGCAGACTTCACTGGAAGGGCTAACACTGTCCCATTAAAAGTATAGCAGAGTTCACGGGAAGAGATTACACTGTCCCATTAAAAGTACAACAGACTTCACTGGAATGGCTAACACTGTTCCATTAAAAGTATAGCAGACTTCACGGGAAGAGATCACACTGTCCCATTAAAAGTATAACAGACTTCACGGGAAGGGCTAACACTGTCCCATTAAAAGTATAGCAGACTTCACGGGAAGGGTTAACATTGTCCCATTAAAAGTATAGCAGACTTCACGGGAAGGGTTAACACTGTCCCATTAAAAGTGTAGCAGACTTCATTGGAATGGCTAACACTGTCCCATTAAAAGTATAGCAGACTTCACTGGAAGGGCTAACACTGTCCCATTAAAAGTATAGCAGAGTTCACGGGAAGAGATTACACTGTCCCATTAAAAGTACAACAGACTTCACTGGAATGGCTAACAATGTTCCATTAAAAGTATAGCAGACTTCACGGGAAGAGATCACACTGTCCCATTAAAAGTACAACAGACTTCACTGGAATGGCTAACACTGTTCCATTAAAAGTATAGCAGACTTCACGGGAAGAGATCACACTGTCCCATTAAAAGTATAACAGACTTCACGGGAAGGGCTAACACTGTCCCATTAAAAGTATACCAGACTTCACGGGAAGGGCTAACACCGTCCCATTAAAAGTATAGCAGACTTCACGGGAAGGGTTAACACTGTCCCATTAATAGTATAACAGACTTCACGGGAAGGGTTAACACTGTCCCATTAAAAGTATAGCAGACTTCACTGGAATGGCTAACACTGTCCCATTAAAAGTATAGCAGACTTCACTGGAAGGGCTAACACTGTCCCATTAAAAGTATAGCAGACTTCACGGGAAGAGATCACACTGTCCCATTAAAAGTATAACAGACTTCACAGGAAGGGCTAACACTGTCCCATTAAAAGTATAGCAGACTTCACGGGAAGGGTTAACACTGTCTCATTAAAAGTATAGCAGACTTCACGGGAAGGGTTAACACTGTCCCATTAAAAGTATAGAAGACTTCACTTGAATGGCTAACACTGTCCCATTAAAAGTATAGCAGACTTCACTGGAAGGGCTAACACTGTCCCATTAAAAGTATAGCAGACTTCACAGGAAGGGCTAACACTGTCCCATTAAAAGTATAGCAGACTTTACTGGAATGGCTAACACTGTCCCATTAAAAGTATAGCAGACTTCACGGGAAGGGCTAACACTGCCCCATTAAAAGTATAGCAGACTTCACTGGAAGGGCTAACACGGTCCCATTAAAAGTAGAGCAGACTTCACTGGAAGGGCTAACACTGTCCCATTAAAAGTATAGCAGACTTCACGGGAAAGGCTAACACTGTCCCATTAAATGTATAGCAGACTTCACGGGAAGGGCTAACACTGTCCCATTAAAAGTATAGCAGACTTCACGGGAAGGGCTAACACTGTCCCATTAAAAGTATAGCAGACTTCACAGGAAGGGCTAACACTGTTCCAATAAAAGTATAGCAGACTTCAGGGAAAGGGCTAACACTGTCCCATTAAATGTATAGCAGACTTCATGGGAAGGGCTAACACTTTCCCAATAAAAGTTCAGCAGACTTCATGGGAAGGGCTAACACTGTCCCATTAAAAGTATAGCAGACTTCATTGGAAGGGCTAACACTTTCCCATTAAAAGTATAGCAAACTTCACGGGAAGGGCTAACACTGTCCAATTAAGAGTATAGCAGACTTCACAGGAAGGGCTAACACTGTCCCATTAAAAGTATAGCAGACTTCACGGGAAGGGCTAACACTGTCCCATTAAAAATATAGCAGACTTCACGGGAAGAGATCACAGTGTCGCATTAAAAGTACAACAGACTTCACTGGAATGGCTAACACTGCCCCGTTTAAAAGTATAGCAGACTTCACGGGAAGAGATCACACTGTCTCATTAAAAGTATAGCAGACTTCACTGGAAGAGCTCACACTGTCCCATTAAAAGTATAGCAGACTTCACGGGAAGAGATCACACTGTCCCATTAAAAGTATAGCAGACTTCACGGGAAGGGCTAACACTGTCCCATTAAAAGTATAGCAGACTTCACGGAAAGGGCTAACACTGTCCCAAAAAACAGTACAGCAGACTTCACTGGAAGGGCTCACACTGTCCCATTGAAAGTATAGCAGACTTCACGGGAAGATATCACACTGTCCCATTAAAGGTACAACAGACTTCACTGGAATGGCTAACACTGTTCCATTAAAAGTATAGCAGAGTTCACGGGAAGAGATCACACTGTCCCTTTAAAAGTACAACAGACTTCACTGGAATGGCTAACACTGTTCCATTAAAAGTATAGCAGACTTCATGGGAAGAGATCACACTGTCCCATTAAAAGTATAACAGACTTCACTGGAAGGGCTAGCACTGTCCCATTAAAAGTATAGCAGACTTCACGGGAAGGGTTAACACTGTCCCATTAAAAGTATAGCAGACTTCACGGGAAGGGTTAACACTGTCCCATTAAAAGTATAGCAGACTTCACGGGAAGGGTTAACACTGTCCCATTAAAAGTATAGCAGACTTCACTGGAATGGCTAACACTGTTCCATTAAAAGTATAGCAGACTTCACAGGAAGGGTTAACACTGTCCCTTTGAAAGTATAGCAGACATCACAGGAAGGGTTAACACTGTCCCATTAAAAGTATAGCAGACTTCACGGGAAGGGTTAACACTGTCCCATTAAAAGTATAGCAGACTTCACTGGAATGGCTAACACTGTCCCATTAAAAGTATAGCAGACTTCACTGGAAGGGCTAACACTGTCCCATTAAAAGTATAGCAGAGTTCACGGGAAGAGATTACACTGTCCCATTAAAAGTACAACAGACTTCACTGGAATGGCTAACACTGTTCCATTAAAAGTATAGCAGACTTCACGGGAAGAGATCACACTGTCCCATTAAAAGTATAACAGACTTCACGGGAAGGGCTAACACTGTCCCATTAAAAGTATAGCAGACTTCACGGGAAGGGTTAACATTGTCCCATTAAAAGTATAGCAGACTTCACGGGAAGGGTTAACACTGTCCCATTAAAAGTGTAGCAGACTTCATTGGAATGGCTAACACTGTCCCATTAAAAGTATAGCAGACTTCACTGGAAGGGCTAACACTGTCCCATTAAAAGTATAGCAGAGTTCACGGGAAGAGATTACACTGTCCCATTAAAAGTACAACAGACTTCACTGGAATGGCTAACAATGTTCCATTAAAAGTATAGCAGACTTCACGGGAAGAGATCACACTGTCCCATTAAAAGTACAACAGACTTCACTGGAATGGCTAACACTGTTCCATTAAAAGTATAGCAGACTTCACGGGAAGAGATCACACTGTCCCATTAAAAGTATAACAGACTTCACGGGAAGGGCTAACACTGTCCCATTAAAAGTATACCAGACTTCACGGGAAGGGCTAACACCGTCCCATTAAAAGTATAGCAGACTTCACGGGAAGGGTTAACACTGTCCCATTAATAGTATAACAGACTTCACGGGAAGGGTTAACACTGTCCCATTAAAAGTATAGCAGACTTCACTGGAATGGCTAACACTGTCCCATTAAAAGTATAGCAGACTTCACTGGAAGGGCTAACACTGTCCCATTAAAAGTATAGCAGACTTCACGGGAAGAGATCACACTGTCCCATTAAAAGTATAACAGACTTCACAGGAAGGGCTAACACTGTCCCATTAAAAGTATAGCAGACTTCACGGGAAGGGTTAACACTGTCTCATTAAAAGTATAGCAGACTTCACGGGAAGGGTTAACACTGTCCCATTAAAAGTATAGAAGACTTCACTTGAATGGCTAACACTGTCCCATTAAAAGTATAGCAGACTTCACTGGAAGGGCTAACACTGTCCCATTAAAAGTATAGCAGACTTCACAGGAAGGGCTAACACTGTCCCATTAAAAGTATAGCAGACTTTACTGGAATGGCTAACACTGTCCCATTAAAAGTATAGCAGACTTCACGGGAAGGGCTAACACTGCCCCATTAAAAGTATAGCAGACTTCACTGGAAGGGCTAACACGGTCCCATTAAAAGTAGAGCAGACTTCACTGGAAGGGCTAACACTGTCCCATTAAAAGTATAGCAGACTTCACGGGAAAGGCTAACACTGTCCCATTAAATGTATAGCAGACTTCACGGGAAGGGCTAACACTGTCCCATTAAAAGTATAGCAGACTTCACGGGAAGGGCTAACACTGTCCCATTAAAAGTATAGCAGACTTCACAGGAAGGGCTAACACTGTTCCAATAAAAGTATAGCAGACTTCAGGGAAAGGGCTAACACTGTCCCATTAAATGTATAGCAGACTTCATGGGAAGGGCTAACACTTTCCCAATAAAAGTTCAGCAGACTTCATGGGAAGGGCTAACACTGTCCCATTAAAAGTATAGCAGACTTCATTGGAAGGGCTAACACTTTCCCATTAAAAGTAT
This sequence comes from Lissotriton vulgaris, assembly GCF_964263255.1. Taxonomy (NCBI): domain Eukaryota; kingdom Metazoa; phylum Chordata; class Amphibia; order Caudata; family Salamandridae; genus Lissotriton; species Lissotriton vulgaris. The sequence continues at coordinate 63,931,417 of NC_141700.1, forward strand.
AGCAAACTTCACGGGAAGGGCTAACACTGTCCAATTAAGAGTATAGCAGACTTCACAGGAAGGGCTAACACTGTCCCATTAAAAGTATAGCAGACTTCACGGGAAGTGCTAACACTGTCCCATTAAAAATATAGCAGACTTCACGGGAAGAGATCACAGTGTCGCATTAAAAGTACAACAGACTTCACTGGAATGGCTAACACTGCCCCGTTTAAAAGTATAGCAGACTTCACGGGAAGAGATCACACTGTCTCATTAAAAGTATAGCAGACTTCACTGGAAGAGCTCACACTGTCCCATTAAAAGTATAGCAGACTTCACGGGAAGAGATCACACTGTCCCATTAAAAGTATAGCAGACTTCACGGGAAGGGCTAACACTGTCCCATTAAAAGTATAGCAGACTTCACGGAAAGGGCTAACACTGTCCCAAAAAACAGTACAGCAGACTTCACTGGAAGGGCTCACACTGTCCCATTGAAAGTATAGCAGACTTCACGGGAAGATATCACACTGTCCCATTAAAGGTACAACAGACTTCACTGGAATGGCTAACACTGTTCCATTAAAAGTATAGCAGAGTTCACGGGAAGAGATCACACTGTCCCTTTAAAAGTACAACAGACTTCACTGGAATGGCTAACACTGTTCCATTAAAAGTATAGCAGACTTCATGGGAAGAGATCACACTGTCCCATTAAAAGTATAACAGACTTCACTGGAAGGGCTAGCACTGTCCCATTAAAAGTATAGCAGACTTCACGGGAAGGGTTAACACTGTCCCATTAAAAGTATAGCAGACTTCACGGGAAGGGTTAACACTGTCCCATTAAAAGTATAGCAGACTTCACAGGAAGGGTTAACACTGTCCCATTAAAAGTATAGCAGACTTCACTGGAAGGGCTAACACTGTCCCATTAAAAGTATAGCAGACTTCACAGGAAGAGATCACACTGTCCCATTAAAAGTATAACAGACTTCACGGGAAGGGCTAACACTGTCCCATTAAAAGTATAGCAGACTTCACGGGAAGGGTTAAAACTGTCCCATTAAAAGTATAGCAGACTTCACGGGAAGGGTTAACACTGTCCCATTAAAAGTACAGCAGACTTCACTGGAAGGGCTAACACTGTCCCATTAAAAGTGTAGCAGACTTCACGGGAAGGGCTAACACTGTCCCATTAAAAGTATAGCAGACTTTACTGGAATGGCTAACACTGTCCCATTAAAAGTATAGCAGACTTCACGGGAAGGGCTAACACTGTCTCATTAAAAGTATAGCAGACTTCACTGGAAGGGCTAACACTGTCCCATTAAAAGTATAGCAGACTTCACTGGAAGGGCTAACACTGTCCCATTAAAAGTATAGCAGACTTCATGGGAAAGGCTAACACTGTCCCATTAAATGTATAGCAGACTTCACGGGAAGGGCTAACACTGTCCCATTAAAAGTATAGTAGACTTCACGGGAAGGGATCACACTGTCCCATTAAAATTATAGCAGACTTCACGGGAAGGGCTAACACTGTCCCATTAAAAGTATAGCAGACTTCAGGGAAAGGGCTAACACTGTCCCATTAAAAATATAGCAGACTTCACTGGAAGTGCTAACACTGTCCCATTAAATGTATAGCAGACTTCATTGGAAGGGCTAACACTTTCCCATTAAAAGTATAGCAGACTTCACAGGAAGGGCTAACACTGTCCAATTAAAAGTATAGCAGACTTCACAGGAAGGGCTAACACTGTCCCATTAAAAGTATAGCAGATTTCACGGGAAGAGATCACACTGTCCCATTAAAAGTATAGCAGACTTCACTGGAAGGGCTAACACTGTCCCATTAAAAGTATAGCAGACTTCACGGGAAGAGATCACACTGTCCCATTAAAAGTACAACAGACTTCACTGGAATGGCTAACACTGCCCCATTAAAAGTATAGCAGACTTCACGGGAAGAGATCACACTGTCTCTTTAAAAGTATAGCAGACTTCACTGGAAGAGCTCACACTGTCCCATTAAAAGTATAGCAGACTTCACGGGAATAGATCACACTGTCCCATTAAAAGTATAGCACACTTCACGGGAAGGGCTAACACTGTCCCATTAAAAGTATAGCAGACTTCACAGAAAGGGCTAACACTGTCCCAAAAAAGTACAGCAGACTTCACTGGAAGGGCTCACACTGTCCCATTGAAAGTATAGCAGACTTCACGGGAAGAGATCACACTGTCCCATTAAAAGTACAACAGACTTCACTGGAATGGCTAACACTGTTCCATTAAAAGTATAGCAGAGTTCACGGGAATAGATCACACTGTCCCTTTAAATGTACAACAGACTTCACTGGAATGGCTAACACTGTTCCATTAAAAGTATAGCATACTTCACAGGAAGAGATCACACTGTCCCATTAAAAGTATAACAGACTTCACGGGAAGGGCTAACACTGTCCCATTAAAAGTATAGCAGACTTCACGGGAAGGGTTAACACTGTCCCATTAAAAGTATAGCAGACTTCACGGGAAGGGTTAACACTGTCCCATTAAAAGTATAGCAGACTTCACTGGAATGGCTAACACTGTCCCATTAAAAGTATAGCAGACTTCACTGGAAGGGCTAACACTGTCCCATTAAAAGTATAGCAGACTTCACGGGAAGAGATCACACTGTCCCTTTAAAAGTATAACAGACTTCACGGGAAGGGCTAACACTGTCCCATTAAAAGTATAGCAGACTTCACTGGAAGGGTTAACACTGTCCCATTAAAAGTATAGCAGACTTCACGGGAAGGGTTAACACTGTCCCATTAAAAGTATAGCAGACTTCACTGGAATGGCTAACACTGTCCCATTAAAAGTATAGCAGACTTCACTGGAAGGGCTAACACTGTCCCATTAAAAGTATAGCAGACTTCACGGGAAGGGCTAACACTGTCCCATTAAAAGTATAGCAGGGTTTACTGGAATGGCTAACACTGTCCCATTAAAAGTATAGCAGACTTCAGGGGAAGGGCTAACACTGTCCCATTAAAAGTATTGCAGACTTCACTGGAAGGGCTAACACTGTCCCATTAAAAGTATAGCAGACTTCACTGGAAGGGCTAACACTGTCCCATTAAAAGTATAGCAGACTTCACGGGAAAGGCTAACACTGTCCCATTAAATGTATAGGAGACTTCACGGGAAGGGCTAACACTGTCCCATTAAATGTACAGTAGACTTCACGGGAAGGGATCACACTGTCCCATTAAAATTATAGCAGACTTCACGGGAAGGGCTAACACTGTCCCATTAAAAGTATAGCAGACTTCAGGGAAAGGGCTAACACTGTCCCATTAAAAATATAGCAGACTTCACTGGAAGGGCTAACACTGTCCCATTAAATGTATAGCAGACTTCATGGGAAGGGCTAACACTGTCCCAATAAAAGTACAGCAGACTTCATGGGAAGGGCTAACACTGCCCCATTAAAAGTATAGCAGACTTCATTGGAAGGGCTAACACTTTCCCATTAAAAGTATAGCGGACTTCACGGGAAGGGCTAACACTGTCCAATTAAAAGTATAGCAGACTTTACAGGAAGGGCTAACACTGTCCCATTAAAAGTATAGCAGACTTCACGGGAAGAGATAACACTGTCCCATTAAAAGTATAGCAGACTTCACTGGAAGGGCTAACACTGTCCCATTAAAAGTATAGCAGACTTCACGGGAAGAGATCACACTGTCCCATTAAAAGTAATACAGACTTCACGGGAAAGGCTAACACTGTCCCATTAAAAGTATAGCAGACTTCAGGGGAAGGGCTAACACTGTCCCAATAAAAGTATAGCAGACTTCACGGGAAGGGCTCACACTGTCCCATTTAAAGTATAGTAGAGGTCCAGAGGAGTGCAGGCACTGTCCAACTGCAGTTGTAGCAGAGATTCTAGGAAATGCTGACACTGTCCCACAAAAGGTACTGTAGACCCTCTGAGAACGACTGGCTCTGTCCTTCTTTTTAAATTTTGTTTTTAAGAGTTTGCAGTGGTCCCATGGAGCACTGCCTTCTCCTAAACAAACTTTTTTTATTTATTTTTTTATTTTTGCAAAATACATGAATCAGTCGTTAGAGAGTCATAAGTTACAGAATACATAGATACTATTGACAATCATTACATCAATTCATCAATAAATCAATAATCCTGGAGCCAATACATAATATATATAAAAAAATAAATTTTAGAGATTATATGTTACTCACATTGGATACATGAAAAATGCCATTGGCCACACAATAAGATGGCTACTAAGAAAAGCAATTAACAGAAACAGACCATCAAACAGTAGACTCTAGATGATTAGTGATTTTGCCCCAAATCTGTTGACCAAGCTTCTTTTTTCTATGTCCCTTAAGGGTGTGCAGACTATGCTCCATATTATGTACTGCAAAAAACCGTGCTCTCCATAGTTCAAAGGAAGGGGGTTCCTGCTGTAGCCACCAAGATGCTATTAAAAGTCGGTATACTGCTGTAACTAAGAATATTAGCTTTACATGCTGCTGTAATAAATCTGGTATTGCCGGCCCCATTTCTGCACCTAGCATTATCGGCGTAACACTTAGTTTAACGGGAAACCCCAAAGTGGCTGTTAGATAATTCTCTATCTGTGAAAGTAAAGATGATAACCGAGGGCATCCAAAAAAAATATGAAGATCGTCCGCAGATGTATATCCACATCTATAACATTTCCCAATAATATCACCCTGCCATTAAAAATCTTGTCAGGTGTATAATATAAATTAAAAATGGATTTATAATGCTGTGCATATAATTTCTATATGGTCATCTGCTGAATACTAAGGCGAATGACTTACAGCAACAAAATGTTAAATGGGGGAATAAACTTAGGAGGCAGGATATACGGATATAAATCTCACTAGAGATGGCAACAAACGTATTCCTTTCGGCAAAATTATCTAAACAAACTTTTTTAGAGATTCACAAAGTGAAAGGAATCCTAAGGGAGATTAAAAAGATAAAACGCGGTGGTGGAGATTGTCTTCCATACGTTTGTGAAGTATATTTTGTAGTAAGTAACTAGTACTACTGTTGTAGTACAAAATGCAGTTTGTGAATCTACCCTAATGTAGCTTTCATTTCAGCCTTCTCAATTGTGAAGTCAGAATTTACACAAACATTTTGCAATAATGCATACATATTTCACTTATTCTCCGCTACATTTAGATATAATTAGCACTCATCTAAGATACTATTTCATCTATGGAGCTAACTGAAGAATCTGTAAAGTACTTGATGTTTTTCTGTCCCTACTCCAATGCCATTCGACTAAAATTGAAAGTCTTCTCCAGAAATCCAACATCTCGAGGGCTGCTTGTACCTTTTCTATATGCATGGATGTTTTTCACCTATATAAACTTAACCCCAACTAAGCAGAATCTCGACTATTCACCAAGAACAACAAGCAATAGTTCATCCCAACTTTATCAACATCATATTATGTTATGTTTAGGCTGTGGGGTTTTAGGTTTAAACCTATAATAACTGATAAAACCCCACTGAAAGATAAATAGCCCTCACCGGTGGAAACATATAAACACTGAAAAAACACCTGCACAACCACAAACTAAATGCCATTCAAAGAAAGGAAAAAGAGAATGAAAGAGTCATTTTTTTCTTCCTGAAGGTGTCAATACAATGTAACTTTGTTATACAAGCTGGCAGTAAGGAAGACTGGCTAACATTATTCTGCTTGAGTTTTGTTCTTCAGGGATGCCACTAAAATGTTGTTTCTTCTTCCTTTTACTTTATTCAGTTTTGTGGCCTTTGGTCTAAAGATGTACGGTTTAGTTTCATGTTTTAGGTCTAGTTTAATTATTTTATAAACTGTAGAGATTCAGAACATTTCAAACTCATATTTGATATTATGGCTGCATTTGATTCTTTCACTGATAGGTAAAATGGCTGGTTCATAAAAATATTTCCTAATATGTGTCATCACATTTACCCACATAGAATGGGTAAAAACCCTTAATACATCAGACCATAGTTTCTAGTGAGTCAGTATTGATAGTAGGTGAATTGCCAACAACTCAGGCTTTAAACATTCAATGCAAGGTATAGTGACAAGAATATATATATCACCATGCATCTGGGATAGTGGTGAAAACATGACACCAGACATTTGGAAAGCATTGAACTCAGTGTCACTTGCAATGCTCTGCAAAAAATGGTTCTTTCCAAGTTCAACAAATATTGGAGTCCTATTGTTTGTATTTGCAGTGATTCAGCTACGTATATTAAAAAGTTGTGTGATGACCTGTCAAAATTGATACCCGAGCTGAAGTGATTCCCTGTAGGAGATCCTTGCCACTTGTTAGATGGTATGCTGAGAGGGGCTTTTCACAGAAGATTACATGGGAAGGAAAGAGTGAGTGCACATGACCCAAAGACTCACTGAAGAAGTATTGTATGGTGCACTACAGTAAGATTAATTAGCAAAAATCTATTTGGACCTTATGTACACTATAAGTACACTGTCTAAATACCATGTTCTTTCAGTGCAGAAAGCAAGCAATAACAAAAGCAAAACGTTGTATAAACACCGGAGAAACACTTTTTCTGTGGTTTTTAGTGGCGCGAAAATGTGTAATCATTGATAACAACTGTTTTTTAAGATATTGAAAACACTGAAAAAACCCCACCAGAATTTACCAAAAATAGAAACTGAAAACAGGAAATGCCTAGTTATGTTAAATGAATTTATAAAGCACAACGTTTACCCAAAGGTGTCTTGGCGCTAGCTCAAACAATAATGGACAAAAAAAAGAATATTGCAATGCTGGGCCTAACTGTTAAACAGATGTTTTCAGAGCCTTCATGAAAGTAATCAGGTTTGGGGGAGTAGCTGATGTGGAAAGGAAGTTGATTTGAAGCATTGGCTGTGCAGGTAATAAAGTTTCAGCCGACCCAGTTGGTTCTCTTACATTTGGGAACCACCAGGGTCTTGTCTCGCAGAGAGTTAATAGTTCTGCTAGGAATATACTAGTTAAATCTCTGCCTGAAATGAAGTGGACCACTATCATGCAAAGCCTAAAAACCGTACGGAGGGCCTTGAATTTAATCAGATGCCTTCTAGGGAGCCAATGGAGCTTTCTGATTTATTTTTTTACCAATTTAAATGTAGGTATGCCTGTCAAAAGTCTGGCTGCAGCATTTTGAAGCAATTGCAGTTTATTAAGGTGTTGCTGCTGCATATTGACATACAGTCCACTGCAGTAATCTAGCTTCACTATTTTTTTACATTCCCAGTGAAGAAGATGTTGCATCTTTTTAATCATCCTCAGTGTGAGGAAAGTAGAAACTGTTACTGCAATCATCGGATCACCAAAGGTGAGTTTATTGTCCATTACGACTCCAAGATTTTTTGCTTTTTTGACTGGAATCGACAAGGACCCTAATTTGTCTGGCCACCAAGTTGGAGACCAGAAGGAGGTGGTACTTCAAAAAATAATTACTTCTCTTATTTTAGAGTTCAACTTTAAGCAGTTGTTACTCGTCCACGTGCTTGCAGCCAGCATGCAGTCATGAAATTTGTGGCTTGTTTCTCTTTCCTGGTTTGATGATAGGGACACACTTATTTGTGTGTCATCGGCGTACGATGTTAGGGAGAAGCCAAAAGATCTGTTTCATTAAGTCAATGATGACACATATACATTAAATAGAGTGGGACTGAGCAAATACCCCTGAGGGACCCTACATGGAAGAGAAAACGGCTCAGAGACAAAGGAGTCCAAAGCTACTGATTGCTCCCCCTGAGAAAGAAAGGAACGAAGCAGAGTCCAGGCTGCCCCTTGAACTCTAATCTTGGCCAAACTGTCCATCAAAAGATCAAGATCGATCGTATCGAATGTGGCAGAGAGATCTAGCAATATCAGAGCAACATTACCCCCTGCATCCCGGGCTCCTCTGATTTCTTCCGAGTATTTATTCAGGGCAGATTCAGTGCTATGGCCTCCTCTAAAGCCATACTGTGTGGCATCTAATAGCCGGTGCTCATGTATGAATTGATTGCGATAACTGAGTGTTCATGGCCCTTTCAACTAACTTTGCCAGAAAGGGAAGCCGCAAAATGGGTCAAAAATTATTTTGGTCATTAGGATTTAGGTTTGGCTTTTTTAATAGAGGAAGGATAGATGCCTCCTTCCATGCTTTAGGGAAGTATCGGGCTTTGAACATGGAATTACACAGTGCGGCGACTAGCTTCACTGTTAGCTCCTGGTCCATTTTAATCACTGCTACTGCACAAGGATCTAGGGGGAGCCTGACTTAACTTGAATTAAGTCTATAACTTGTTGTTGTGAAAGTGGGGCAAATTCTGAGAAAAAAGACGAATGCGTCTGCGGGCACGGAGTCGTTTGTGTTGTTTCCTTTCCTACTAGAGGTTGGGCCTTGTCTGCCGCGACTATTGTCTGTTTAAGTCATAGAATATTCGTTCCACTTTGTTCAAGAACAATTTTGCGATTTTATCACCAAGAGCTTGGTTACTGGGGACCTTAGTTGTTCAAGGTGATGTCAGTTTAGACACAGTCCTGAAAAGTTCTTTGGTGGAATTGTTTGCGCCAGTGGTTTGATAATAATCTGCCTTTACTTAACTAGTAAGAATTTATACGTAGTGGCATAGTTTATATTTTTCTTTTTCTGAGCCATTGTAGTTCTTTCTCCATAAGTGCAAATAGGTTACTGCTCCCTAAGTTCGTCGGAAAGCTAAGGGGCAGTGGGATGACAGCGTTTGGGCTGTGGGTTTTTTTTCGGTGCAAGAGCGGCGCGCGCCGAACAGAGCTAGCCCGTAAGCCAGGCAGTGGCTATGTGAATATCATCTGGTAAGGATGAGAGAGAAGTAAAGAGCTGTTTTTCAAGTGATTCTCATTCTGTTTTATTCCAAGCATGAGTTATTAGAGGGCTGTTAGAAGTAGAAGGGGTTTGAAGGCTAGAAGGAAAGGGTTATTTAAATATGACCGCGGAGTGATCCGACCATGTAAGCGGTATGGAGCCTACATGTCTAAGACTTGAAGCTGAATGGATTGGAACCTCAGCTTTCAACCAACACCAGGTCCCTCAAATACTCCCTCGCAAACAGTTTCACCCTCAAGGAACATATCGCCAAGAAAACCAAGACTGCTTGTTATCAGTTCTCGCAACTAAAGAAAGTGAAACCATTTCTCCCAGACAGGTACGTCAGAAGTTCCCTTCAAGCCCTTGTGCTCTTGCACTTGGATGGCGGAAATGCCCTACTACACAGCCTTCCACACTCCACAATGCCTGCCTCCCCCAAAAGAACATCCAAATGCCTCAGGATGCCTCAACGGCGACCTTAAGAGGTATTATACCCAACCCCCCCCCCCCCCCCCCCACCCTGAGGAACTCCACTGGTTCCCCTTCATGTCATCACAGCAGGCTTTCGGATCTACAAAGCGGTCCCAGGAAGCTTGTTTCCGGTCCAGGGAAGACCTGGCTTGGCAGTTCGGGCTGGACTGTTCCCATGAGGCACAGGGCCAGACTGATTTGCATATGGCTGGGTCTGAATTGAGGTGACGAAGTGAGCTAAAGAACAATGATGGATTCAACCCAGGTCTGTGACTGGGGGTGAGTGTCTGAAAAGTTTCAGCGCTCCGTCCATCATCTCCCTGGCATTTAGTTCGTTTGTGATATTACCTGTTTTCTTTGTACAATTTGGTGACAACTTGCAACGAGACGTGTTTTCTTATGTGAATTATGGTATTGTGTATAAGTATGGAAATTGAGATGAATCAACATTGTTTTAATAACAGTACAAAGGACTGTTTTTAATGAGATGGTAAAGTGATGAGATATTACATACATTGTGAACAATCATTTTATCGTATTTCTTTCGAGGATATTCTAGTATACGACCTGTATACATCACTGTACATAGAATATTTTTATGTGTTGAGGATTTATTTAAAAAAAATAAAGGAGACATTTGTGCACTAAACAGGGTTCAGTGTATAGATAGCTGTGTGAATGATACATGTATGAGGGTTTCCCTGAAAAAAGATGTGTATAGAGGGAAGAATATGACTGTTGTTAATTAATTTGAACTATTAAGTTTATTTACATGCTCGTCCACGTTGCTTTTATGATTTGACATTTTAAATCGAATAAAGCATATCTTGACTTGACTTGACTTGAGTGTGAATCACAAGAAGGACCTATCGTCGTTTCCATCTAGTTCGAAAGATCACACGATCATACTGGAAAAGAAGAAGGACAAAAAGGGAAACACAAAGCCGAGGTCTTCTCTGTCTGTGCCCGATGAGCTGGAAGAACATCGCTCTGGTCATCAGGTCCACCACCACTGAGCTCCCATTTAGGAAAAAGCTGAAGAAAAAACTTTAAAAATGACATTGCATCAGGATGCAGCAACAGGCCCTTTTTGCTAAAAAAAAACACCTAGTCCTCTATTCACAATTTGACTGCCGATGACCTGCCTGTACAGCACTCCTATGCATTTTGGCAGAGTTAATGCTATATCAATACCAAATACATACGCATATACACGTGCATATGCGTGCAGACATACAACATAATTTTTATCTTTAATTGTTCAGTACAGCTGTTAGTAATATGCTTGCTCCTAAAGTAAAATTACATTTTAGACTATATCTTATGGATATTACAACGTGTGCAAGTCTGTGGACAAGCTTAATGTGAAATATGACTTTACTACTGCAACAGGTTAAGCTAATATGCTTTACCCTTACAATGCATAGGCTATTTATAATGGGAATTTAGGCGGCAATGGGTTTTAGAGTCTTGGAGTTTCGGTTATTGGCAAAGTGAGCAAGGGATCCAAGTTGGCAGGGTATGCCCCGACGTGGGTCCCTTCCTCACTTTGCCACTGGATTCAAGCTAGCCTGGCTGATGAGGGTGTTATCCCAAAATCGGTCCCTAGATGCTTGTTTCCAGTCCAGGGAAGACCTGGCTTGGCAGTTCGGGCTGGACTGTTCCCATGAGGCACAGGGTCAAGACTGATTTGCATATGGCTGGGCCTGAACTGGGGTGGCGAAGTGAGCAAAAGAATGATGATGGATTCAACCAAGATGTGTGACTCGGGGTGAGTGTCTGAAATGTTTCAATGCTCTGTCCATCATCTCTTTGTATTTCCTGATTACAAATGAATCAAGGAGATGTATCGTCGTTTCCATATGACAAGAGTGAGGAGTGACGATTATTAACTCCTTCCTGACTCTGCAATTCTGCTATCAGCCTAACTGTGCATGTGAGTGATTCCTTGAGGTGACTGAACGAATGTAAGTATAATGTTGTGTGATTGGCTGGAGGAGCGCTTAGTTAATATTTTCCCCCATCTTTTCTTCATGTACTACAGGTAGCCCTTTGGTATTGGCTCCTTGCATATGCTGTTCCATGGACGGAGCCCAGAACAGACAGCGATGGAGGCTCCCCCTGCTGTTTATTGTTCTATCCACTCCCCCATTCCCTTGGGTGTGCTTTTTGGGGGATCAGTAATATCTGTTCTCCGGGCAGAACACCAAGGGGAGTGGCCGGACTGTCTTCTCACCATCGCCACCGCCGGCCGGACAGATCAGGTTAGAGTTGTAGCAAATACTCTATTTCTCTGTACTAACCGTTCTGACAAAGGGATGGGATCAAGGGATTTAAAAAGGGGAATTGATTGTTATCTGTAGTTAATTGTAGGTGTATGAGTTGGGGTTGAAAAAGAGAAACAAGCATTTGCAATGCAATAGGTCTCGCATTAGGAAAGTTTGAGGAATTGGTATTGCAAATGTCAAATATTTTATTTATGTGTCTGTATTGAAAGTCGGGAAATTATTAGCTTTGTTATTTTCAATGGCAATATTTTTAACTTTTGCAAAAGTGACACTTATAGCATTGTAATGCAATATGTTTTGTATTTATATGATTTAGAAGTATCAATATTATAAATATCAATGGTTTTTATTTTTATTAATAATTAATAATTAACTAAAAGTTAATGTAATGTATAGTGGCAATATTTTAAAGTTTTGTAAATAAGTTATGGGAAGATTATGTTCAGTGTATTTAACTGTGAGGCAAATTGAAGATCATAAGTGAAATATTGCCTTTTGTTTTAAAACATTTTAATAAAGCTTAAAACATTGAGAGAACATCTTAGAACCAGCTGTTGTTGATTGTTTTCAAAGAGTGATGCTGTGGCGTTCAGTGATGCTGTGGCCTTTTGTGTTGCTGAGTGATGCTGTGGCTTTTAGTGGTGTTGGGCGATGCTGTGGCCTTTAGTGGTGCAGAGTGATGCTGTGTCCTTCAGTGGTGCTGAGGTATGATGTGGCCTTCAGTGTTGTGGAGTGTTGCTGTGCTATTAAGTGTTGCTATTTTGTTGAGTGGTGCTGTGGTGTTGAGTGTTGTTGTGGCGTTGAGTGGCGTTGAGTGATGCGGTGGCGTTGAGTGATGTGGTGTTGTTGAGTGGTGCTGTGTTGTTGAGTGTTGCTGTGGCGTTGAGTGGAGCTATGGCGTTGAGTGGTGATGTTGGGTTTATTGGTGGTGTTGCGTTGAGTGGTGATGTGGCGTTGAGTGGTGCTGTGGCTTTGAGTGGTGCAGTGGCGTCGAGTGTTCCTGTTGTGTTGAGTGGTGTTGTTGCGTTAAGTGGTGCTGTGGTGTTGAGTGGTGCTGTGGCGTTCAGTGGTGCTGTTGTGTTGAGTGGTGTTGTTGTGTTGTGCTGGTATGTGTTATTGAGTGTTTCAGTGGCATTAAGTGGTGCTGTGGCATTGATTGGTGAAGTGGCATTGAGGGGTGTAGTTGGAGGTTGGAGTTGGAGAGTGGCGTTGGAGGGTGGCGTTTGAGGGTGGCGTGTGAGGGAGTTGGAGGGTGGAGTTGGAGGGTGGAGTTGGAGGGTGGAGTTGGAGGGTGACGTTTGAGGGGTGAGTTGGAGGGTGGAGTTGGCGGGTGGAGTTGGAGGGTGGAGTCGGAGGGTGAAGTCGGAGGGTGGAGTTGGAGGGTGGAGTTGGAGGGTGGAGTTGGAGGGTGGAGTTGGGGGGTGTAGTCGGATGGTAGAGTTGGAGGGTGGAGTTGGAGGGTGGAGTAGGAGGGTGGAGTTGGAGAGGGTGTAGTGGGTGTGTGAGTTTGTGAGGGTGAGTGAGGGTGAGGGTGAGTGAGGGTAGTTAGGGTGTGAGGGGTTGTGAGGGGGTGAGGGTGAGTGAGGGTGTGTGAGGATGAGTGGGGTGGGTGTGTGAGGGTGTGTGAGGATGAGAGGGGAGGGTGTGTGTGTGTGATGGTGAGTGAGGATGAGCGTGAGTGAGGGTGGTTAGGGTGTGAGGGCGATTGTAGGTGTGTGAGGGGTTGTGAGGGGGTGAGGGTGAGTGAGGGTGTGTGAGGGGTTGTGAGGGGGTGGAGGTGTGAGGGTGAGTAAGGGTGTGGGTGAGTGAGGGTGGTTAGGGTGTGGGTGAGTGAGGGTGTGGGTGAGTGAGGGTGGTTAGGGTGTGGGTGAGTGAGGGTGTGGGTGAGTGAGGGTGGTTAGGGTGTGAGGGTGAGTGTAGGTGTGTGAGGTGTTGTGAGGGTGTGTGAGGGTGAGTGATGGTGTGTGAAGGTGTGAGGGTGAGGGGGTGTGAGGGTGAGGGGGTGATGGTGAGTGGGTGTGTGAAGGTGAGTGGGTGTGTGAAGGTGAGTGGGTGTGTGAGGGTGAGTGGGTGTGTGAGGGTGAGTGGGTGATGGTGAGTGTGTTTGTGAGGGTGAGTGGGTGTGTGAGGGTGAGTCAGTGGGTGAGTGTGTGTGAGGGTGAGTGGGTGTGTGAGTGTGAGTGAGGCTGTGAGGGTGAGTGAGGGTGTGAGGGTGAGTGAGGGTGTGAAGGTGAGTGAGGGTGTGTGAGTGTGTGTGAGGGTGAGGAGGTGTGAGGGTGAGTGAGGGTGTATGAGGGTGGGTGAGGGTGAGGAGGTGTGAGGGTGAGTGAGGGTGAGGGTGAGTGAGGGTGGTTAGGGTGTGAGGGTGAGTGTATGTGTGTGAGGTGTTGTGAGGGGGTGAGGGTGTGTGAGGGTGAGTGATGGTGTGTGAAGGTGTGAGGGGGTGTTAGGGTGAGGGGGTGATGTTGAGTGATGGTGTGTGAGGGTGAGGGTGTGAGGGTGTGTGAGGGGGGTGAGGGTTTTTGAGTCGTTGTGAGTGTAAGTTTGTTGCGATGATGTGTGAGGGTGAGTGAGGGTGAGTGTTGTGATGGTGAGGGTGTGAGGGTGAGGGTGTGTGAGGGTGAGGGGTGTGAGGGTGAGTGGCTGTGTGAGGGTGAGTGGGTGTGAGGGTGTGTGGGTGTGTGATGGTGAGTGGGTGTGTGAGGGTGTGAGGGTGAGTGAGGGTGTGAAGGTGAGTGGGTGTTTGAGGGTGGGTGAGGAGGTGTGAGGGTGAGTGAGGGTGGTTAGGGTGTGAGGGTGAGTGTAGGTGTGTGAGGGGTTGTGAGGGGGTGAGGGTGTGTCAGGGTGAGTGATGGTGTGTGAGGAGGTGTGAGAGGGTGAGGGGGTGATGGTGTGTGAGGGTGAGTGATGGTGTGTGAGGGTGAGGGTGAGTGAGGGAGTGTGAGGGTGTGTGAGAGGGTGAGAGTGAGAGTGAGGGGGTGTGAGGGTGTGAGGGTGACTGAGGGTGTGTGAGGGTGAGGGGATGAGGGTAAGGGTGTGTGAGTGTGAGGGGGGTTGATGGTGAAAGGGTGTGAGGGTGAGGGGGGTGAGTGTGTGTGAGGGGGGGTGAGGGTGAGGGTGTGAGGTGTAGTGAGGGTGAGAGGGTTGTGAGGGGTGTGAGGGGAGCGAGGGTGTGTGAGGGTGAGGGGGTGTGAGTGTGTGTGAGGGTGAGTGAGGGGGTGTGAGTCTGAGGGTGTGTGACGGTGTGTGAGGGTGAGGGTGTGTGAGGGTGAGTGAGGGTGAGTGAGGGGGTGTGATGGTGTGGGTGTGTGACGGTGTGTGAGGGTGAGGGTGTGTGAGGGTGTGTCAGGGTGTGTGAGGGGGTGAGGGTGAGAGTTAGGGGGTGTGAGGGTGTGTATGTTTATATGTAATTTAAATGTGTGTGTGTTTTTTAATATGTGTAGTATTAAATAAAATGTGATTGAGCTTCCCTTTTGAATTGCCCTGCCTTATGTGTATTTTTATATGTAATTTAAATGTGTGTGTGTTTTTTAATATGTGTTGTGGTATGTGTGTGTTTTGTGTCTGTTGACTCCCGTATGAAAGTGAATAGTTTTAAAATGGAGGACGCAATGCGTCACCTTGACGCTACCTACGTCAGCGTTCTAGTTCTTTTTTCTATTGTTAATGATTCTTTTTGATTGACGTTTATTTTTAGCCAATCGGAGCGCTTCGTTTTTGACGTAGCGTTCTGATTTGCTTACGTCAACGGTGGAATTCCCCAGAAGATCGAGAATCGTCGGGCACGGAAGGCGTGTGCTTGTTCGTGTGCTGTTGCTGCGTCGTTTGACAGGTAAGAGTTTATTTCTAAGTGTTTTGTTATCTAATTTAATGTAGTATCCATAGTATGTATAAATTAATTAATGATTATGAGTGTATTTATATACATATTGACATATTTTGTTAGCGATTGTAATTATTGTCAGTTATTTATTTAAATGAAATTTAATTAAGTGTTTTTATTGTTGATATATAATGTATATGTTATCGACAACTCTAATTTAATGACTTTTTAGCTGATGTTAGTTATTTTACGTACATGAACTGTTTTTAGCACTTAGAAGGGCTATTTCGTTTTGAGTATATTTATGTATTAAGAGGATGTACTGTGATTTAATGTGTTTATTTTTAATTTTTTACAAACTGTTATTTTGTAATTGTATGTAATAATGTTCGTGATATTTTTTATTTAGGGTATGTAATTATTTTGTTCTTGTTGTGTAACAGTGTATTTTAATCCTTACTGATGGGATGTTTTTCTGAGATGTTTTTCTGAGACAGTGTAGTGAAGACAGTGTTTTTTATGCAGTCTAACTGTATTTTTTCTTTTGCACTTTTTAGAAAGTTATTGTTAAAAGCCAGTTATAAATGTTCTGGCCCTTGTTAAGTAAGCTTTGTTCCGTGTACCTTTGCATGTTAATGTTCACTGTCTATAACCAGCTTTACTAACAATGTGCAAGTTCATCCATCTTGTGACTGATGATTAGTTGAACGTGTATTCTTTATAATCATTTCTCTTTGGATTAGACCGTTTATTATTGGACTTAAGTTGTTGCTTGTAGACAACTTATTTTCCTTATTTTTTCGCATACCTTAATGCATTGTTTAGATTCCTTTGCTTACTTTGAGTGGAATACTTTATTGTAGTTTTGGAAGAATTGCAATTAGGCTGTGAAGTCTCGTGCTTTTGTGATTACGCACTTTGTTTGTGTTTTTGATTTATTCCGGCATTGTTTAATGATTTATTTTCCCTTACTTTAGTAAGTGCTTTATGTTGTGAATTGGTGTCCTTTAGATGGCTTTGTCCACTTTTAAAGTGTTGTATTATTTGCTGTGTATTCAGATGTTTCCCTATTTTGTGTGCATTTATGTTTTTTGTTAAAAAAATGTTTTATTTTACAATCTCTTTCTGCATTTTTGTGTATTAATTGCTGCACTGTCCTTGCGTTGCATTACTTTTTATTTTTTGAATAGCTACAAGTGTGTAATCCGATTTTTACTTATTAAAATAAATGTTGCCTAACGCTATTTATGTGTGGAGTTGGAGGGTGGAGTTGTAGTTGGAGGGTAGAGTTGTATTGTAGTTATAGGGTGTAGTTGGAGGGTGGACTTGGACGGTGTGAGTGTGAGGGTTAGTGGATGTGAGGGTCCGGGGGTGTGAGGGTGTGTGATGGTGTGTGAGGGTGATTGAGGGTGACGGTTTTAGTATGAGTGAGGGTGTGAGTGTTGTGAGTGTGTGTGAGGATGAGGGGGTGAGGGTAAGGGGGTGTGAGAGTGTGTGATGATAGGTGTTGGTGAGTGAGGCTGAGAGTTTGAGGGTGATTGTTGTGAGGGTGTGAAGGTGAGTGAGGGTGTGCGATTTTGAAGGTTGAGTGTGTGAGTGAGGGTGAGTGTTTCTGAGGGTGAGGGTGTGTGAGGGGGTGTGAGGGTGAGGGGGTGATGTTGAGTGATGGTGTGTGAGGGTGTGAGGGTGAGTGAGGGTGTGTGAGGGTGAGGGAGTTGAAGTTGTGAGTGAGGTTGAGGGTGTGTTGGTGAGTGATGGTGTGTGAGGGTGTGAGTGTGATTGAGGGTGTGAGGGTGTTAGGTAGGGTGATGATGAGTGAGGGTGTGTGAGGCTGAGGGTGAGGGTGTCATTGGGTGTGAGTGTGAGTTGTTGTGATGATGCTTTTAATTAAAAAAATGTTATCCGTGAATATTGTCACAGAGACATAAAGGCATTAGAACAGCAAAGCACAGGGACAAGGAATCATATGTAGCATGAGATCCGAAAAGGGAAGTGAAAGAGAGATAGGGATAGGAAAGTAAGGCAGAGAATGTGAAACACGGGTGACCCAATACAGGAAGATGAGGATATATAATAAGTGTATCCAGCAGGTGTTTGTGAAAATGATACCTTGTAAAGAGCACATTTGTTTGTGAAAAAATTGACATGGGGTGTTGAAATTTTGAACAGATGGACTAGTAATATATATGTGAGTGTGAGTGTGTTGCATGTTTTTTTGAGTTTGAACGTGTTTGTGTATTTTTTATATGTACGTATTTGCACAGTGTGTTAATGTATAGTGTTGTAACGTTTTTAATAAAGTTTTTTTTTTTTAAATGGTGGACGCGATGTGTGCCCTTTACGTTTGTTATGTTTTTGTTTTAGCGTTCTAGTTTTAGTTGAGATTTTGTTATTAGTTGAGGTATAACGTAATTTTGAGCCAATCGCAGCGCTACGTTTTGTGACGTAGCGTTGCGTTTGACGTCCGTAAACGTTCACTTTCGTAGATGTTTGTGAACCGTCGCATGGAAAAGGCGCGTTGTGCTTGTCTTCATCAGCCCGGGTATTCACAAATTGTGGCTGCATGATTAATACAAAGTCAAAAGGTTCGCTCACTATTTCATTTTCACTTGCTGTTTTACTGGCTTTTATCATTATTAAATGTAACAAACGACTTGTATTTTCAATATTCTAAATCACTATTCCGTGCGTGCAAGCCTCTCTATTCGCCATGAAGCAGTCTGTTGCTTCCGTTCTTTACATCTATATTATGCCGTTTTTAGCAAACTGCAGTATTTTTAAGTCAATTTAAATGCAACCCTCTTGTATTTCAGGGATTCTACCCCCTAGTTAAAATATATTTCGGCATTCGGTTTCGCGTACCTTACCTCAACAGCCGCCTCAACTTCTACACTCCCATCCGCCAGCTTCGGTCGACCAGTCACGCCCTCGCCGCCGTCCCCCGCATCCGAAGAGCCACAACAGGAGGAAGGTCCTTCTCCTACCTGGCCGCCAAGACTTGGAACTCCCTCCCGACCCACCTCCGCCTGACCCAAGACCACCTCGCCTTCAGGAAGCAGCTCAAGACCTGGCTGTTCGAGCAGTAGCGGACCCCCCTCCCCAGCGCATTGAGACCCTCCGGGTGAGTAGTGCGCTATATAAATGTTTTTTTGATTTGATTTGATTTGATTAGAACAACCTGCAGATTTCCCCGGGGTGTTCCGACCGCGTCTTCCCGATCACGGTAGTTTTCGGCAAAGGACTTGCTCTTTTGCTCAGCAATTTTTAAAAACGTAGTTTCTGACGTCACTGCAATGTGCGCCCATTTTTTCTAAATTCTCACCGAATGTAAAACTTTATTGCTCCATATACGAATGCACATATATTTATATTTATATCTACCCAAAGGTCGACCCACTTATTAAAGTAAAGTGAATCTCTTTCACAATAACATTTAACTGAACTTTTTCCCTGAGCTTTTTCCTCATCTTTTTACCACCTTCTCAGAATCCTTATTTGGAGCATTCAGTTATTTAAGGTATTTGGGTTAGTAATGGTCGACTACACATGTGTAAACATCAATGCACTTCTATTAAACCTCAAGCACGTCGTTGGGCAAGCATGTATATCTATCGATTTCGTCTATTCTCTATTATATGTCTCTCAATGTGTGTTAATTTAAGACCTCAGTCAATTTCACTCAAATGTGATAACTCGACCTTGATCCTAGACCTTGACTTATATCATTTTAACTGCAATATTTATGTCTAGACTGTAATTCGCATCCAGTCTTCTTTTGTGTTGAGGTCCTTATTTACTGTATCCAACCTGGAAATGTACCATTGCTCCCTATTTTTGCGTTTCATTTCTACATTCCCACCTCTTTTAGAGGAGATCATTTTTTCTTCCACAAACCAGGAGAATTCAGTGTGTTTATGTTTAAGCTTTGCAAAGTGTTCCACCATTGGAGCATTAACTTTTGCACGTTTTCAAGGCTGATCTGTGTTCCAATAGGCGTAGCCTGATCTCTCTTCCCGTTTCGCCCACATATGCTAACCGACATGGGCACAGTATGATGTATATTAAGTTGCTGCTTCTACAATTGTTAAGAGTCTTGGATGTCATAGTGTAGTTGTTATAGGTTAGTGCTTTTGAGACAATGCAGTTGTCACACACCGAACAACTGCTGCATTTATAGTTGCCAACAGCTCTCGTTCCATCTATCGTCATCTGGTTATTAAAGTTGTTCTCTCTGTAAGTATGAACCAGATTCTGGCGAATGTTTTCATTTCGCCTAAAAGCGAAGATGTTTTTTTGAGTTTGAACGTGTTTGTGTATTTTTTATTTGTACGTATTTGCACAGTGTGTTAATGTATAGTGTTGTAACGTTTTTAATAAAGTTTTTTTTTTTAAATGGTGGACGCGATGTGTGCCCTTTACGTTTGTTACGTTTTTGTTTTAGCGTTCTAGTTTTAGTTGAGATTTTGTTATTAGTTGAGGTATGACGTAATTTTGAGCCAATCGCAGCGCTACGTTTTGTGACGTAGCGTTGCGTTTGACGTCCGTAAACGTTCACTTTCGTAGATGTTTGTGAACCATCGCGTGGAAAAGGTGCGTTGTTCTTACGGTATTGTTCGTGCGTCGTTTGACAGTTAAGTCTAAATTTTAATACAATATAGATTATTTTGCGAATGTGTTTGCCATTTTGTAGAATTATTTGTTTAGTCATGGACGGAATATGTAGCAGTCCATTTCCAGAGTATGTGTGACTTTGTAGTAGTTTATGCAGTCTATTTTCTTATTGAAACGTGTTTATTGGTGGTTTGCTTTCTATGTGTTAGGTAATAAAGTGTATGCCAACTATCTTTGATGTATGCAACAGTGGGCATAAGGGTGTTGCTTGCTATTTATGGGCATAAGGGGATACGTGGTTGGATGTTTTTTTCTTTTTGGACTTTCCTAGATGTTCGTGAACAGTTGCGTGGGAAAGCTGCGTTGTTCTCCCGGTCTTGTTCCTGCGTCGTTTGACAGGTAAGTTTAATCTTTAATACTCAATACTTAATTATGCAAAAGAATTATCTATTTTATAGATGTTGTTGTTAATTTTTAACAATGTTTAATAATAATTTGCAACCTTTGTGTATAAATGTTTTGTTTCGTTAGCCGATGTACTTATTATTTAGTGATATACTTATGTAAATGTGTTGCTTGCTGGTGTTATATGTCCTGCTTTTTAAAATATGAAAGTATGCTGCTTATGTGTATTTTATATATGCATTTACAGTCTATTGCGAACATTTATTAGAACACTATGTGCAATCGCAGCATTAGTCATAGGAACACCAGCAACACTATACAACACATGCATCACTTACCACCACCCCAGCAACACTTACCAACACACCAGCATCACTTATTAAACCACAGGATCATTGTTGTGTTGCTGAATGTTAATGTGGTGATGCTGAGTGGTGTTGTGATGGTGCTGAGTACTGTTGTTTTTGGGAGTGTTGGTGTGGTGCTGTGTAGTGTTAATGTGGTGTTTGCGAGTGATGATGTGGTGCTGGAGGGTGATGTTTGTGTGGTGCTGAGCGATGTTGTAGTGTTGCAGAGTGATAATGTTAATGTGCTGAGTGGTGTTGTGTTGGTGCATTGTGTTAATGTGGTGTTGCTGAGTGATAATGTTGTGCTGATGAGTGGTGTTGTGGTGGTGGTTAGTGGTGCTGTTGTGTTGGTGAGTTGTGCTATGTTGATGCTGAGTGATGCTGTTTTGGTGCACGGTGTTCCTGTGGTGGTGCACTTAGCACCACCAAAACACTTAGTGCAACAGCAGCATCATTTAGAGCAACACCAGCATGACTATGCAACACATGCAGGATGACTCCCCACCACCCTAGCAACACTTAGCAACTCACCAGCATGACTCATTGATACCATATTCTCACTCTTCATCACCTCAGCATCACTTAGCAGTATAACAGGAACATTTTTCACCACAACAGCATTACTTAACACCAGTACAGCATCACTTATTAGCACAACAGCATCACTGTGCACCACTGTAGCATAATTGAGCATGCTTAGTGATGCTTGTGTATGTTAGATGTTTGTGTATGTTTGTTGCTATTGTATGTGTTGCTTGTGTTTTTTTTGCTTGTTAATGAATCGATAGATATGTGTGAGGGAGTGAGGAAGTGTGTGAGGGAGGGAGCATGTGAGGGAGGGAGCGTGTGAGGGAGGGAGCGTGTGAGGGAGGGAGCGTGTGAGAGAGGGAGCATGTGTGAGGGAGGGAGCATGTGTGAGGGAGGGAGGATGTGTGAGGGAGGAAGCATGTGTGAGGGAGGAAGCATGTGTGAGGGAGGGAGCATGTGTGAGGGAGGGAGCATGTGTGAGGGAGGGAGCGTGCGAGGGAGGGAGCGTGCGAGGGAGGGAGCGTGCGTCTAACAGGGGGCAGAAGGGCGGAAAAAACAAGTGAGCAAGGGCCAATACAAATGTGGGAGAAGGACATGTGGGCTAAAAGCAGCCGGGGGTGTTATATGTAAACAAAAGCGTGCAGTTGCTTGGGAGCAGGGACCTAGCTAAATAAATACTATAAAAATAGCCACACTGTCTTGATTGTGCTGATAGCTTTGCCAGTATTGTGTAAACATTTCAATATACGAACTGGCATAATTAATGTTGGGTAGGGTTTGGATACAGGATTTATATTTGTTTATGTTCTGCAACCACAACACGAGTACAAAACATGGTCTGGGCTGGCAAAAGATAGCAAGTACTTCAAAGCTGAAATAGCGAGACCTAAAAAAACAAGTCGGATGGGGGTGGGGGCGGGGGGGAAGGGGAGTGAGGGAGTGGGAGGGAAGCCCTGGCGAAGCGTCGCGCCATGCGGAAGGAAGAGCTGCCGCCTTTAGAACGGGGGAACCGGGTTCAAGTCTCAGCGTCAACTCAACATCCTGTGATCTTGGGCAGACCAGCTAATCTTCATGTGTGTCTAATAGCAAAAAGAAAACCAAAATGAAAGTGTTTATGTGTAATGTGAACGGTGCTCATGTAAAGAACTCCAGGACCTCCGGGGGCACGCCGGGTTCAAGTCTCAGCGGCAACTCAACATCCTGTGATCTTGGGCAAACCAGTTAATCTTCATGTGTGTCTAATAGCAAAAAGAAAACCAAAATGAAAGTGTCTGTGTAATGTTAACGGTGCTCATGTAAAGAACTCCGGGGGCACGAGTGAGGGCACGGATGACGGCTGAAGCTGTAGAGATGGGTCGAACAAGTGAGCAAGGGCCAATACAAATGTGGGAGGAGAACATTGTGGGCTAAAAGCAGCCGGGGGTTTTATATGTAAACAAAAACTTGCAGTTGCTTGGGAGCAGGGACCTAGCTATATAAATACTATAAAAATAGCCACACTGTCTTGATTGTGCTGATGGCTTTGCCAGTATTGTGTAAACATTTCGATATACGAACTGGCATAATTAATGTTGGGTAGAGTTTGGATACATGATTTGCAGCTGAAAAGGAAACCTAGCATCTGGTGGAGAGCGAGGGATAGAGAGGAGGCGGGGCGGGGAGCAGAGCCGGGGAAGTACATGCGAGTCATGGCCTGCGGCCGTGAATAAGTGACGGCGGGGGGCAGGGCAGCGGAAGTCTTTGATGTGGCAAATGCTGCTGGTAGGGGGAAGCTCGTGCACAAGGAGCTTGTCACGTGATTCGCTTCACGTGAACTGTTGAAAATCCGGATCGTAAAAAGTCAGCTTTGTGGATGGACGGCATTTAAATAGGACGCATTTAGTTTTAGATTTATAATTTATTTTTGAACAATATGTTTTATTGTTTTTGTTAATATTTATTTATTCTATCAAAATGACAAATAATTTTTTCATTTAATGCTTCCTGAAAAGAAAAAGTTGGTTTTAATTTAAAATATCTTCTGAAACAACACCTAAGAGCACAAAAATACTTTCATTTGGTTTTACTCCTGCTTATTTATCTGTGGGAAAAATTGTACTTAAGATTGTTTTTTCCTTTTTTATTTCCTTTCTTTAAAAACTGTTTTAAAAAATGTGGGCTCTGAATTAAGGAAGAATATAGTTCATATTTAGTTTGTGTTATAAGTTTGGCAGGTGTAATTTGCCTAGTTTGCTCTTGTTTTGGGGAAATTAAAACAATTATGAGTAATCATGCAAAATGAAAATCTCCCATTTAACTCCTCACTTTCGTGCAAAATGCATATTCAAGCCAAATTTTGATGCAAGGGCAATTTTCTCCCTAAAAAAAATTAGAACAAAAAACATGTTCCTGTGCTATAATTTTGCCATCAATGATTGGGTAATTACATGACGTGGTGTAATGATGTCATTTTAAGAATTTTGAGTAACAAGTTTAACAGAAAACTCCTGAAATTACACAAATCATGCCGGTAATTTAAATTTCAACCAGGCCTAGGTATAGGCTACTTAAGTGTCGTTTTTTGGAACTGTTCATGGAAAGAAGAAAATAGT
The DNA here is from genome assembly GCF_964263255.1 of Lissotriton vulgaris. NCBI lineage: Eukaryota > Metazoa > Chordata > Amphibia > Caudata > Salamandridae > Lissotriton > Lissotriton vulgaris. Next base: position 63,955,374 of record NC_141700.1, read on the forward strand.
TTAGTATTATTGTAATTCATTTACCAATATTTTTATGTGTAATTTATTATGTTTTCCTATTGTAAATGGAGTAGCTATTTAATGTAATAAATGTATGAAAGTATAATTTTTTGAAGTAAAAAGAATATGTAGATTAAGGTATTGTAAAATATTTTATTAGTGTGTTGGTTATTGGTCAGGTTGTTTTTCGATAAACCTTTCCATTAATCAGAAATATTAAGGGAAATGCATATTGTATACAAGGTATACATCCGTATATATGAATGTGATTTAAATGCATGATTGTGGTATGCGATAATTTAATATAAATAAACGAAATGTGTTGTATTGGCCTGTGTTGCGTTCCGCATGCTGCAAAGTACAGTATTGTAGACGTATGCATTAGTGTGACTTACAACGGCTTGTATATTTGGTGAATAAGTCTGATATTTTATCCATACACTTTTACATGCTTATTGTATTAGTATGGGTTATATAAATTAGCTTATTTTAATATGCAGTACTTATTAGCGGTGCACTACTGGGAACATCCTGATCCGCACTTACTAACTTCATCCATCAACTATCTTTTGCCTGGAAAAAAATTAACCAAATAACAAAAAATTATATTGAACTGAATTGTCTTTCATGAATTGGACTGACTAGGTTTACTAATTGACTGATATAATCTGAAGGTGAGATGATCAACTTATTGAGCTGGGCTTCAATATTATCAATTCTACAACAATACATTTTGGGATTAGTCTGCCTCATGGTCAGCCTTTGCTGCACCTTGATCTGTTTTCATTTCCTTTGAGATTTACAGCCTTTACAACTGGCTAAGGGGAGTCTGATTAAATTCTTAAGTGTTGTGTAATGTACACATTTTTTATTTGATTGTTGCATCAGAGCTGCCAGTCTGCTACTTTTGAAAACATAGTTTCCATATTTCTACAACTGAATTGGATCTTGCCAAGCAATAATCCACATCCTACCTATAGACCAGTGCTTCAAGAAGTATCTCATTAATCCACTGCCACCTCTTTCTGGTGGTGGGGTAGGACTTGATGGATAGTAGCTAGAACCTTTGGTGAAGTGAACAAGTTTCATATTCTTTGGGTGTCAAATATAATTTGTTACTCAGGACTGCTTGAAATCCATTCAGCCCTTAGTTGATATATAAACCAATGTCCATGGAAACCATTGGTCTTTCTGAACAGGAAGAGTAGAGCTGTAGTTAAGCTAATGAACCTTCTGGGTTCAGGTGTGGAAATCTAGACTTTTTAACTTAAGACTTTTCCTTATTAGCCTAATGTATAAGAGCCAAATCAGAGGCTGTTTATCCAGGCAGTTATGGTACTGAAAGATAACACAGATGCCAAAGAATATAGCAGGATACCTCTGCCATGTGGCAGACTGTCATAAGCAGTGCTTAATTTGAGTCGGTGGTTTCCGGTGTTTGGCACTTGCACTTAATCATCAAAACTGGTACTTATGATACTCTGCCACATGGTGGCACTGTTTGGCTAATTTACAGATAAGCACAACAACAGTTGTTTATTAATACAATATACATTATAAATTACTGATACCTGTGACCCAAGCCTTTCCTATAGCTTTAGGGGCCTGGAACAGTATGATTGTCAAACTTGTAGGAGTGTGATGGTTAGTAGTTGTGTTGGTGCTGTCATTGGCAGGTCTGGCAGGAGCAATGGGTGGTGCATGCTGCAGTGGCCTCCTGGTGAGCGCTCTGGCACTTATGTTTTCTTTTTACACATGAAGCACTGATCATAAGTGTTGGGCAGCCAATTAAGTGCCAGTGCTGAGCAACGGGAACCGCCAGCTCAAATTTAGCACCGAGAGGAGGTGAGTTAGACTGGACACAAGATGTCAGGTTTTTGAGTACCTGTTAGAGTATGGCAGACTCACAAACCCGTGAGGGAGATACAGCAACTAGTGTGTCTGAGAAGAGGGTATGGATTTGACCCACTAAGGGACAAGGAGCTGTTCTATGCAAGAGCAGAGCCTGGAGTGACTCAAGCAGTGCCTGCAGGAATCTGGTTGTAAGCCTGCGAGTAAGCACAGCTGAGGGATCATGGACGTCACTTAGGGATAGTCAGGGGCTGCAGCCGCGACCCCTGTCTTGCCCCTTTTGAGCCTTGGCACTGTTTTGCGAACCCCGGCCTCAGAGGTGGCAACATCAATGCTAGGAACACAATTGAAGCCCGTCCTTATGGACGTCGTTTGGGAGACCACTCTATTTATTTCTCAATTTTTTATTACACTCATAGTGAAAAATGTAAGTTAAAAAAATAAATATATGTCTTGTACGTGCTTGCTGGTGTGTGTTTGTTTGCACGTCAGAGTGTACGTGTGACTATGTGTGTATGTGTAAGCATATGTGTGTGAGTGAAACTGAAGGTTAAAGGGTGTGCAATGTCACTTCCGCTACCCCTCACATTTGGTGAATTGACATCCATGTGAGGGATTGAAACATGAATCTTCTGGAGGGTTACATGTAGCTATTGTTGTTGAGGTCACGTGCTTGTGTGCCTTTAAGCAGAGTGAAATCGATCCACAAAGAGTCCATCTGACTTGCGATTCAGGCCAATCTCCACTGATCGATGATAAATTATTACCCATAGAATAAATCTATATGTACACTCAGGCTCAACACCTGGAGATGCATTACACTTTAATAAACACTTTAAAATTAATGTACAATGAAAATGAGTGAAAATGGGGGCACTCACTCTCTGGTTCAGGCATTCTTCTAAGAGGTTTCATGGATTCTTAATATATGCTTTAACTCGTCACTATGTTTCATAACTTTCCTTTGAACTGTGCATTAACTCTTCTTGTTCTATAGAATTCTACCAGTTTGTTATTTTTTTATATTGAACTACAAAACTATGTCTGGAGCATTGCCTAGCAATATATTATATACATATATATATATAACAATAAAGTGCTCCTTCAGACCGCCAGGGACCCGTGAGAAGTGGCGCCCAGGCCGGATGAGCGCTCTGGCAATTCAATCCACCAAAAGTCCACAAATGCCGTGCACTCTCAGTAAAACACACTCCTCACTGGTAAAGTAATCCACAAAGGTGTTTAATTCCATAACACGTTTCAGCTTACTGCGAAGCCTTGTTCACGTGAAATGTGCACACACGAAAGGTAACTGATAAAGTATCGACAGTGGCATAAACACAAAAGAGGGACACAGGTGCGCCTAGTCATGCTATCGCCTTGGTGGCGGACATGTTGGAATGGTTTTGTTCCGATAGTACAGTTCACAATACATGTATAAAGTAATGAACAAACAATAAAACATTCACATCTACTCATAATGTCACAGAGCTGTATAGTGAATAATAGAGGAAAGGAGCAAGAGGTTTACATAGTGGTATAGAGTAGCCCAAGGCTGTCTGCTGAACCATTGTACCAAATGCATACAAAAGTATCCAACTTTATCGATCTGTGCTACAGACAAGCGCCTCGCAAAAAAGCGGTCTCATGCATGGCAAGTGCCAAAGTGTGTCTCACTGGTCTTGCGCTTAAGATAGCGAATACGAGAACAAGCATTTACAATGCAATATGTCTCGCAGCATTAAAGTTTGAGTTATTGGCGTTGTGTATGACAATGCGTTGCAATTTTTTTTAGCAAACTTTGAATTGGTGAGCAGTGAGAGTGTGTGCAAGAGTATGCTGTTGCTCATAGCTGTTATTATTCACACAGCTCTGATGATGCACCTCACGCACGGGGCTGACGCAGTTGTTATTCACATAGCTCTGATGATGCACCTCAGGTACGGGCTCACAGCTGTTATTATTCACACAGCTCTGATGATGCACCTCAGGCACAGGGCTCACAGCTGTTCTTATTCACAAAGCTCTGATTATGCACCTCACGCACGGGGCTGACACAGTTATTATTCACGCAGCTCTGATGATGCACCTCAGGCACGGGCTCACAGCTGTTATTATTCACACAGCTCTGATGATGCACCTCACGCATGTGAGCCTCTATGTTCTCTGCTGATGTGTGCAAGGTGTATGCACTGAAGTGAGTGGGGTGAAGGCAGTGTCTTCACATGTTCACATCTAGTAGGAATGACTGGGACTCACCTCAACACTAACCTGTCTACGAATACATATCTGTCATTGATGCTATGGCGGCAGCTCGAACACCGGGGGACAGCCAGCGCGCTTGCGCAGGCACCGGGGGCGAAGCTGGGAGCGCGGGGACCGGGGGCGTGGCCCACGGGAATGACGTCAACACAGACGCCCGGAAAGCTCGAGCAGCAGAGCGGCTCAACTAATAATCTGCGCATGCTTATATGCGCGTAGGGAATCCAAGGAACATATTTCAGTCAGGCGCAACGTCACCACCACTTGGAGGCTGCAAAAGTCCGTGGTGGTAAGTGGGCCTTAGTTGTAGGTGGGGTGGCAGGGGGGGTCTCGTGCGCTCGTGTGTGTGTGTGCACGCGTGTGTGTATGTGTGCGGCGGTTGTCTCTGTATGTGTGCGTGCGTGTATGTGCGCTCGTGTGTGTGTCTCTGTGTGTGCGCATGCGTGTGTGAAAGCAGGGAGATGTGTGGCTGTGTGTGTGTTGGAGCTTCCCAGGACACAGGAGATGGCCACAGCGTGCGCGTTCTCGCACATGCGGCCCGCTCCGATCCCCTTTAGGAAGATGCGCATGGCCATCTCTTGTCTCCTGGAAAGCTGAGTCGCTCACAATAGGTCTCTGGCGAGACCGCACTTTCGCGCGTTTAACGCCACGAGACCTAAAAAGCGGGGGCCCAGAGGCATTTAGCAGATCAGCCTCTTCATCACTTATGTGATCAGTCGGTCACGGCTGTCACTGTTGCTAAATCATCTTACTATGCTTATGTACGATTACGTTTATGGGAATCAAAGCTCATCGAAGCGGAATCCAAGCACATTGTGCCTTCTGAGACACTGTGTAAGGTCTAAGCTCAAGTTGCCCCTATCTAAACTGCTGTTTAAGTTTTAGGTTTACATATTCTATTGTACTGTACTATTTATATAGTGTGTCATACAATACAAAGTGCTCAGATTATTGTTTAATTGCTGGTTCTCGTTCAGATTATAAGATTAGAATGGTGCGTTATGACGTTTTTCCTATGAAAATATAGTCCAGGGTGACTTAGCACATACCCAGTGAGTTACTGAAGGTCATTATTAGGTAACACAGCTGGTAGGCTGGATACAAGTATGTGATTTTTTTTTAATCCTTAAATACGGACTACATAACCTGACTGGGGAAATAAAGAAGAGAGAAGCAGAAAGGCAGCGTATAGCGAGAGGAGCAATTCCAATGAAGTAGGTTTTGGTATTTCAGTGGGACAGCCGAAAGATGGAGTAATGATGCTTTGACGATGCATCCCTGAAGTGCTCCATAGGCCTGTATGGTCCATAATTTAGGATAGCTTAATCTGCTGAAAATAGAGATCAATTGTGTTACAAATTCTTTTCAATTAATATTTTAAAATAGAAGAAAAGTGTTACAATGGAGTCGCATCTGTGTGATGCATAACATAGTCACCATACCAAAATCAATGGCATAAGTAGTTGCCATTTTTCCAATTAGTGTAAACTCTGCCCAGACCTATCACAATAAAGAAATACAAACCTGGGGAGGGGGGTGGGGGGGGGGGAGTAAGAATAGTGGAAGCCACCCTATTCTTCCCCCACACTACTCCTGGCCAAACAGGAGACACTCCCCAGACCACATATCCCCTCCCACCGCGAGCCCCCTCTGTCGGTTCCCTCATAGTGTTATGCGTACTCTAACGTGGGTGAACTTTATCCCAGCCACCAGCGCCACACTGCACCGTCCGTGGTATGTCGCTCCTTCCATAGCTGAGCTCTCATATTCCAGAGTCCCTCCCGGCCAGGACCAGGAAGGACACTGACTCCTCCCACCTCTGCGTCGCCACACGCACGAGCCCCCCAAGATGCATCCTGGCGGGCACAGCGCGTTCCACCCCCAGCTAGGCCCACTCTTGGCACAAAAGACAGGAAATGCGTCAGCACCGTCGCGCGCCTTCTGGCAGCCCGGCTGGGGTCAGCTGACGGCGCGCGTGACGAGCCGCAGTCCTTCCGCTCAGAGCTCTGCACCTCAGAGATGTCTGCCCAGATAAGGCCCCGAGCCCCCGTTAAACGTGAGTGACTTCACTGCCCAGCCCATAGCCGGAGCAGCACCTCACGCATGGGCCGGTGAAAATTAACTGGGCTGCCAGCCACGGGCCTAACAACCTCCACGCAACTCGAGGCTCACAAAAGGCGCAAATTCACTTGGAGGCTGCAGAAGTCCGGAGTGGCGGTAAGTGGGCCTTATTTGTAGGGGGGACGGTGGGTTGGGGGGTCTCGGTGCGCTCATGTGTGTGTTTGTGGGCGCGTGTGTGTATGTGTGCGGCGGCGGCGGGGGGGTCTCTGTATGTGTGCGTGCGTGTATGTGCGCTCGTGTGTGTGTGTCTCTGTGTGTGCTATGCATGTGTGAAAGCAGGGGGATGTGTGGCTGTGTGTGTGTTTGAGCTTCCCAGGAGACAGGAGATGGCCACAGCGTGCGCGTTCTCGCGCGCGCTGCCCGCTCCGATCCCCTTTTGGAAGATGCGCGTGGCCATCTCTTGTCAAGCTGAGTCGCTCACAATAGGTCTCTGGCGAGACCACGCTTTCGCGCGGTTAACGCCACAAGACCTAATAAAAAAGGTGTGACAATGATATCCCCATCATGCCAGAAGAATTGACGTGGTGCCCTATTTGGAGTGAGGCACACAGCCCTGCATGAGGAGCGGTACCAAGGCGATAGCGTGACTAAGCGCACCTGTGTCCCTCTTTTGTGTTCATGCCACTGTTGATACTTTATTAGTTACCTTTTGTGTGTGCACCTTTCACATGAACAAGGCTTCGCAGTAAGCTGATATGCGTTGTGGAATTAAACACCTTTGTGGATTACTTTACCAGTGCGGAGTGTGTTTTACTGAGAGTGCACAATATTTGTGGACTTTTGGTGTATATATATATATATATATATATATATATATATATATATATATATATATATATATATATACATATATATATATATATATATAGTTAATTCCACATTTATGGCCCCTTACAATATGTGTATATTGTCTCTGCAGTTAAGAATACTGAATGAGTACTTACCTATTTATACTTAAATGAGACATTGATTATAATATTCTGGTCGCACTACTTTTGCCGATACTTATTTTTGGTTTACAGATGAACGTAATTTGTGTTTTAGGCATGTTCTAGTCGGCTTCAAATTAAAAATATGTTTTGTTTCTGTCTTAATTGTTACAAAGTTCAAGATATTCCACATAATAATTCTACAAACCATCAGAAAGATATTTGTGAACTCAATTTCAATACCATGTTAGCATGCCATTGAAAACTTTAACAACCTTTGACTGTTTTCCAGTGAAGACCTTTCTTCCTAATTGAGATAAGCATGCTTGGAAGTGTCTGAGGCTTGCTTCGTCCTCCTGTCAGTGGCTCGCTCCAGCTTTCTTCTTTTACTTACTGACTGCTCCTGCCCAACAAGCACAAGCGCGTCCAACCGTGGATCCAGGGTAAGCAACGATAAACATTTTACATCGAATCGCCATGAATCTTATTTGATCAAAACCTTTGAGCTTAGGTTCAATTGGTTCATACTGCTAATCCACTGGAGTGAAAAGAAACAGCCTGCAAGAATAAATGTCAATTGTACATTTCATAGGCAAAATACTCAGCAATGACTGAATTTCTTTCATTTACACAATTATCTTTGTATTCAGCATAACATGGATTCAATAAAGAAATCTCAAACATTAACAAATTATGTTTAGTGGACGTCAATTATAAATATAAATGTTTACTTTATTAGTTCAGCTGCAAATACTATGATCATGAAATATATTTGAATTTGTAAGTCATTTACTCCACATTTACATATGTAGTTTAATGAATTCTAAACTATGCAGAGGTGAACACTTTCCAAGTACATTTGCTCTTGGATGGGGAGATGAGTTCTCTTGACAGCTGATTAGTTTCGGCTGGCAAATAGGGTGAGGGAGAAATATACTCATGTGCTGGTTTTGGATAGTGTGAGTATCTGAGCCTCTAAAAGCTACCCAAGGGTATAGCAGTGATAGTTAATGTGCAACAGGCACATGCTATTATAAATATGTCACTATTGTTTTTTAATAGACTAGGGGCCAGATGTAGGTAATCTCAATTTACCTATTCTTAAATACTGAATTTTACCGATTCAGTATTTAAGAATAGGTAAATGGGATGTAGATGATTTTTCGGTAAAAATTACCGAATCGGTAAGATTCAGTAATTAAGAATTGTTATTTACCGATTCGGTATTTACCGAATCGGTAAATACCAAATCAGTAATTCCCGTTCATTCCTATGGGCCTGGAGGCCCATAGGAATGAATGGGAATTACCGATTCGGTAAATACCGAATCAGTAGATACCGAATCGGTAATAGGGGGAACCCTTTCAAGGGTGGCAGGGTGTCACATTGACACCCTGTTGCACCACTGAATAGTGCATGGGTGCACATGTGGCACACATACATGCCCTAAGGGCATGTATGTCTGCCACATGGCACTGAATAAAAAGCAAAAAATTGCTTTTTAAAAGGAATTCGTCATTTACCACCAACTAATAGTTGGTGGTGAATAATGAATCCTTAAATGTAAGAAGCACTCACTTGAGTGCTCCCTACATTTCAGGATTCGGTAATTTACCAAATCGGTAATTTAAGAATTCGATAATTTACGGATTTCTTAAATTACGGATTCGGTAAATTACCGAATCCTGAAATGTGGCCTCCTACATCTGAAAAGCCTAATACCGATCGGTAATGGCCGAAATTCGGTCATTTCGGCCGTTACCGACCGGTATTAGGCTTCCTACATCTGGCCCCTAGGTGTCTTCTCCTAGTCTAGTTGTGGGTTTCACTTTGAGGCTAAGGTTGAGATACAGAGTTCTACACAGTCGGGACACACCACTACAACTGATAAAAAAGCCAACGGAAACGATGAGAGTGAGTATAAACAATATATTCTGGGGCTTGTCAACATGGTGAGCTCAATGTGAACCTTTTCGTTTTGTTGCTGTGGATCCGATGGTAATACTTGGTTCTTTGCGAATCCTTTGCTGGTTACAGTTTTCTGGAGGTGATGAAAATAAAACTTTATTCAAATGGGTGTTAGCATCCTCCCCAGTTCAGTCAGCCATCCATCCTTAAATGTGAAGGCGACAATAGTGTGGATATATGAATTTAAAGGTAAGGAACAAAAGTTATTTTGGAGCATTGAGTCTGAAGATAATTCTGAGGTGGTAATCTTGAGAAACTCGGCATGTGATCCAGTTGATATTGTAGTATTAGTGTCAGTTCCTGAAGAACAATTACAAGGAAGTGAAAAACCCATAGCTGTGAAAGGTTTGTAAATTGAACCCGTCTGAGATGTTGACGGTCAGTATTGTGCTCTACCCTGTGGAAAGAGAAGTTTGGTATGAGCCCAAACATTCCACTCACACTAACATTCTAACCTGAACACTCACACTGGCTGAGCAGCTAGATGCAGAGGAGTAAATTAACATATTTACAACCTGAGGATACTAATGAAAGTTAGTATACTTGCTGAGGAAACTGTAGAGGAATTATTACAATCCTCTTCAGGAATGTGTAAGTAGAGGGGTCTAAAACCATTGTGTTGGTGACATTTGGGTTTGAGGGTTTTAAGCAGTGGCATAGCTGAGGGAGGGGGGGGGGCGGTGCACACCAGGTGTCACTTTTTTGGGGGAGACGGTGAGCACAAGGAAAGTTTTGATATTCTCCCTCGTCGGCATCGCTAATTGCCCCGCCCGTTGCAGTCAGTCACCCGCACCCCTCCTCCCCATGTGATGGTCTTTCGCCAGAACCTCCCTCCCCCCTCCGCTCTTACCGGCACTGGGTAGCAAACTAAGGGATCAACCCAGCTGTCAAAAGCCTCTAGCTATACCACTAGTTTTAAGGTCAGCTTCTTTGAGAAGGGATGAAAGAACAGATTGCAAAAGGGGAGAATCTGATTATTCCTTCTTAGAAGCAGTGGCTTATAAATCAGGTGATGAACGGTTCACTAAAGTTCGTTCACTTTTGAGGTGTGCAGTTGGCCTGATGTTGTTGGGCAAGGTGTAGTTATGATTCCTCCATAGGTAGGCTGTGGTGCACATGAGGCGGTGTGAGACTCTTCAAAGCAAGTTTGTTCGCCTGGGTAGGGAATACTTGGTAGATTGCCAGGCAAGAAGGCTTTAAATTTCTGTCCAAAGTTTTGGAGATTTAGCTGAAAAGGTAGATGAGGTTTAACAGCTCTTCACACAGTGCATATGATTTGTTAAAAGGAGTGAAGACTGTGGGAATCTTGTTCTCAAATGCAAGTTTGAACATGACACTGATTATGTTTTGTGGCTACGTTGGTTTTTGTGGTAAAGTGATCTTGTTCCCCTGATGATTGCTTTTCCCTTTTCTATGGCTGGTGATTCTTTGGGCTTGAGGTTTGTGGTTATCATAGATATTCTGCGGGATGACTCAGATTTTCAGGACTGAGGTTGTAGTAATATGGAAGAGTATATGAACCATTTCAAGCAGAGTGGTGGCTCACCATTCCATTCTTTGCATAGTACTTTGGGGAATAAATTCCGATTTATTAAACTTTTGTAACAAAACATGCTTAATGAATACAGAATTAATCATTATTGAATTATATTTGATCAATTCTTATGTGATTTTGGAAACACATCTGTCAAATTAATTGAAATTCTAATTATTATGGTTTAAGCAACTCTAATCTCCAAATGTCCATTGATAGTAGTAGTTAAAAAAATCTGTGAATAGTCACATTAATTAATGTACTAAGTTCTGCAAATGCAGTTCAAAAATGAAAATGAAATATAACAGGGCAAACTATTTAGTCCCTCCTTATGTCCAACTACTTTTGAATACGTATATTTCCTATTTCAAAGTTCTCCTTTGATTTGGTACCTTGTACGTTTCTCCACTTTTAAATTAAACCTTTTATATTTCTCCATCATTAAAGGATTTACTATTTCTTGTGCTCATTGTTTGAATATCATTATCAATTAATATTACCACACTTATGATGAGCATTTGTATTAAAAGAGATCAATCAGTTACATCACAATCATTACTCATATTACTTTGCTTTGCATTTTGATGGACATTTGTTGCCTTTTGAGTATCACCTTTCATGCATTGATGATTGTCTGTGACACATTCAAGGATAATCTTTCTAGTGCTCCATCTGTTGTTTCTGTAAATTAAACACTCATATGGTTTTAGCTGCAATTATTATGTTAGTTACAGCTTCTGTGGGTAATATAAGAAAGACATATTTAGTACCATCATGTATCCACATGTTGATTGGTTCCACTATGATTTTTTCGATCTGCGTCAGCGAAGCCCTACATTTTTCCACCACGTGTCTCAAAGAGACAAACTTGTGCTGACTATTTCTAGGCTCCTGGAAATAGATCTCCAGTATCTTTTAGACTTTACCTCGAATGATAACCTCCTAACTGGACCTAGTCCTCTGCTATGTTGTGTGTCTTTATTATTATTTTCAAATACCATTAACTAATTGTTTACTTCATAATGTCATCATGGATTCCAATATTAATGTGTCAGGCCTATTATAATATGTATTGCACCACTTCAATATCTTAATGACTTTTCACTGTATTAGTGTATATTTTAGAACTTTAAGTTATATAATGTTCATTACAATTAGGTACATTATTGATACCTTTATTAACTATTATAACACTCCAGTTTTAGGAACTATGCAAGTTTGTCTCCTTCAATTTCCACTGTCTGTATTAGTAGCTATAATTTATAATTCAATCATATTTCTTTGCATGACAGTAATTTTTGTTTTTGACTTTCTCTAGGCAGTTGAAGTATCTCTTCCAATACTTGCAAACAAATGTTGTTTAGAGTGTGTTGGTTTTTATCGAATGCAATGTTTCTAGTGGTTTCCCTTGCTTTTACGGCATCATTTTGATATGATTTATGATACAACCCTATTACTTTCACATTGCTCCTGGTGTGAACAACGTAATAAATTCCACTTGGACATTTTACAATGCAAATTGCGTAAGAACTCTGATATTTAAGCTAGAGTATGTTCTGCTTTTTTTTCGCATGCACGCTTTGATTAAGAATGGTTCTTGATGTTCTGCTTTAGTCAAACTATATTTACGATGCGGTTTGCTACTGTATCCAAAGATTGGAGATTCTGAAACTAGCCAATGCAACTTTATTCTTCTAATGAACATGTTTTAATAGTTTGAGTTAATGTGCTTTGTTTGGCTGGATTCCATAGAACATGTAGACATTGAACATATTGCATCTTTGTTACCAGCCACTTTTGTCTGTAGCAGTGTTTTTGTTCTTTCTTTTTTATTCTAGACGTTTTATTAGTGGCATCTCTCAATAAGGCTTTGTCACGAATCTACCAGTTGAGCAGTTTGTTCCCCTTTTGTACCCCCGTTTGCTATTGTATGACCACCAAGGCACGCTCCTCCCTAGGCAATTTGGATTGCTGAGTTTTGTTGGTGTAGCATCTCATTTTCTGGGTGGTGGTGGGTGAGGTTTTGGAGGGGATGCCTTAGGTTATAACAGGGATCTTTGGTCTCACCTTTTTGTTTTATTGGCCTCTTCAATCATCCTTATAAGGCTGTTACATTTCCCTTTCCTTTAGGGAAGGATCTCCGACACCACCTTCGTTCACCGTGACTCCTGCCTTCTCCGGTGGGTCTAATGCTTTCAAGCTGGCTCGTCAGAGTACTGTCCGCTGCTGTGTGGACCATCTCGGCTTCTCTTTAAAACGCAAAGAGGCGTAAGGTTGCAAACGCTTCAATTATTCATGTTTATACTCATATAGATTATGAAGAGTTCTATATTGGATGTGATGCATTCCATGATATGGGTGAGCATATTCCACTGATATCTCTTTGGTGTAAGTCAGTTTGTTTCTGCCTGCTAAGTGCACGTATGATTGCCATTGATACTTACCACCGTTGTGCTTTGCTTTGTTTTTTTTTTATGGGACACATTGCCTGTAAATGTTACCCTGTTGCGTGTTACATTACCTGGGGAACCTATATCGAGTGCCAACCTTGAGTGAGCCGAATCACGTCAGGAGAATTCCTTCCCATTTTTTCACTTTTCCCCCTTTACGGCTAACCACCCACATCTGTTCTCCAGTCAGCGTGGAGGGTTAGTCCTGAGGGGAGAGACCGGATTATCTCGGTGTACGCGGTACATGGAATTCAGGTGAGTGGGACCACGATAGGCTTCAAATAGCCTCTTTCTCTAGAGAAAGAGTTTTTCTTTCAGCAAATTTATTCTGGTCTCAAATAAGACTTGTTTTGACTCTTAGAAGAGGCAATAGTACCTCTTGTATAACACCTTGTTGTTGAAAGTAAGTACTTCTGTCTGGTGTCTTCCTTTTTTACTGTTTTTTACAGACGGTTGCACTGACGTCCAAAACATGTACAGAAGAGAGGTCTTGAGTAGCGGGAAATTGAATTCTAGGAAGTATGCTTTTTATGCATTTATGAATATTAATTAACACTGTCTCACATCAATGCACATTCTATGAATGTCATCTCTATTTAATCACCAAATCAGATCACCGTCGATTCCTGAAACCTTCAATATTTTAGGTTCACAAAGTCGCATCAGAGGCAGCCATGGCAGTTCCAAATGTTTGTATGCACGTCTAGTCTTCAAAACAAAAATAATAAAATGCATGCAGGAGTTACACTAAAACTGTTCCACACTGTTACTTCCTTCATTGTGTGGAATTGTGAAGGCTTTTTATGTCAAGTGTAAAAAAATGATTTACTTTGAATATTCAATCCTCATGTTTTCTAAAGAAATATCTAAGGGGCATATTGTTTGAGGCCTGTTTCACTAGAAATTATTAAAAATAATTTGACAGTGGTTGTATTGGTGACTCCCATGCTAGGACCTATTTGTCTAGTATGAGATTTATGAAATTCTTATATAACTAGGGTATTAGATATAAAAACAGATGTAATTGAATTCTTAATTAGTAAATATGTTTTAGTTTTTTTCTAAGACTTGTGACAATATACTATGTATATGTTTATCCAATATACTGTGCACATTTATATATAGCCTCCTTTGCATACTTTTGACTCTATATATTAAATCATGGGTTCACTTAATGGTTTCAAATACATCAAATAGCTGGAAATGTGCTCTTCAACATAGGACCAGTATTTGTCCAGCTTCAAAACTGGAGTCTATGCACCATTCAGAACAGACTTGTGTTTGTGTGCTTTGCAGAAGGAGACCTGTAGAACTACATTTTCTAAGATTTCAGTGTTTGATAAGTTGAGGCGGTCTAAAGCAGTGGTTAATTTGTGAAAAAATAAGTGCTGACCGCTCTCATCAGGAGCCCGCTTGCACCAGCCCATGGCTCCTATTGGCGCTGCCTATAACAAGATTAACTACTAGCCATGAAACTCTACAAGTGTATAAGTTAAGAGAGGTTGTGGCATAATGGCCAGAGCTGCCAACTTTGGAGCCGGGGAACCAGTTTCAAGTCTCCACGTAGGCTTAATATCCTGTGATTCTGGGCAAATCACTGTAAAATGAAGCTTATGGTCAGCACAACAGATCTTTCTACTCCTATGTTAATTTAATATCATATTGAGTATTTGGACACTTAACCAGATACTGTTACAAAAAAAACCTCCTCAAAGTCTTTAGGGTGTTAAGTGGAATACATTTTTTAAAGTGGTCAAAGAATAGAAATTATGACAACAATACGCTAATTTAGGTCACCACTTGAAGATTGTCTTTGTAGCAAAGTGAAGAAAATGAATCAGTTTACAGGATATTGGCATAATCAGATTTTTTGCTTACCCAACATGCTTTACTCAAACAGAAAGACATTGACACTCCGATGAGTTGTAGCATAGCTTGTTTATTTTTTATACATTTTTTTTCATGTTTTTTTCTTTTATTTTTTTTGCATAGGGAAAAAACCCATATTCACTTGCAGATAAATTGTATGTAGGTAGAGGAGTATTGTAATGTCAGAATACATGGTAATAATCAAATATGGTGAAAAACGCACCAGGGGGCACCAAATCCATAGCCACTTAGGACGGACCAAGTCCCCGGTAGAGGGGCTAGCTGTGAGGAAGCAAAAGGGGGGAGACCAGCCTGGCTACGCCTATAAAACACGTGCAGTGCAGTCACATGTCTCAAACATCCCCCAAAACCTCCCCACTTGAATAATGAATATTGCAATGTTTTAAAGGAAGACTTAGGGACTTTGGGGGGGGGGCACCGTTTTAGGGTGCAGGAAAAGAAGAAAATGTGGCGTGATTTCCGGCTGATATAGACAATAAGAAATTGCAATGTTTGGGGCATGATTTCCGGCGCCCTGGTGCGTTTATGGGTAATGTGTGCAGCAAGCAAGCAAGAAACGGAATAAGAGTATAATTATTGTAATATCTGTAAAATATAATGGGAAATAAAAAAAATGAAATCCTCAGGAAAACAAAATACAAATGTAAAATGTGTTCTCTCTGCTCCCACGTAATCTCGGAGAAATAGCATCCTTCTCCCGCCCGCTTTCCCCCCACCCACCCACCCACCCAGCCTCCTCCAAGTCTTCAGCAACACAGAGATTTGCAATTAAAATAAAAAATGCAAGCAGTGGTGGTCTCCAAAGGAAAAGGTGATACCTGGTTGGTAGATAATGGGTGATGGGGGCTCTCTGTCCATGCCATGTTGTCTGCTATAGCTTGTTGGGGAGATAGCCGACAGGGAAAGGGGGATCCTGGCGGTCTAGTGTTGAAGCAGGCCAAGAAAAAGGAGTAAGGGGCAACACTGAATACAGGGTTTGGCCCAGAAAGGGCAGACTGTTCTGTAGTGTACACCTGGGTCTTCACCCCTGCATTTCCTGAAGCCCCAACTCCCCTCCCACTGGGGAGGTTAGAGGATGGTCAGTTGTGGTGGCAGATCCAGGGTGTTTTGTGTCTGATGCGGGATTAACAGCCAAGATATGGAGTCGACTGGACCACCAGGTGCTATCTCAGCACCCATTGCCCTATCCGCGTCTCGGCTTATTTTCTATACGAGCTCTTAGAATGGATATTGCTGAAAGGGTTTTAAACAACTCCTGCTGGCCCTTTAAGTTGTAATAGTGTGACAGGTCTGGACAACAGCACACTTTCTTTAAACAACAGCCTTTTTTCCTTATAGACGTCTTTAAACCTAACCAAGACAAGTACGCCCGGGGTCACGGTCGTGCCTACACAGTGCAAAGGGTTATTCGGTTCTGAAAATGAACACCAGAAAGTGCCTCTAATTCTTGACTACGTTTGTCTTGGTTGTTCAGTTACGGAAAGACACGGATCTTGTAGTGGCGTAATGACCTAAAACATTGGTAAGACCGAATAAGTCATTTGGTCATCTTCCGAGAACCAGCGGTACATCTGGAACCTGATATATGAAGCAGTAATTGCTGCCGAAATAGGGAATCTTAGAAGCACTCCTCCGATACGCGATGATGGCGACCATTGGTAAGATTGTCAATGGCAAACATGATTAAAGGTGACCCACTGTGTTGTACACAGCAGCCCCTGTTAGTAGGGAAAGCTCTTTTTGGAGGATATGAGGGATTAATAGGGAAGGATTACTTAAGGTTGCCAACAGTACCGAAATCAGAGGGTGTCCGGCCGCCTGGTCACACATCTTCAGATTTTTTTGTAGTGCTATTTTCTATTAAAATACAATATTAATTCGATTCTGCCTAACTCATTGTGGCTAAAAAATACCCAAAGGTTTGTTTCAAACAATGTAGATCATTAGACACCCTTAGGGTGAAACATTTGCAGCCGGGATGCTGAAAGACAGCTCCCGAAACATTTCCTTAACCTGGAAGGATTCAGGGTTTGTTGCATGGTCTCCCTCAATGAAACTTGGGCCGGTAAGCCCAAACAAGGAAGAAGGGTCGGTAGGCACGCTCAGTGTATGGAGAAGAAAGACACCTCCTGGCTTCTCTTCACTGCTCTCGCACCTCATCTCGGACCCATCAGGTCACACTACTGAGCCTAATGAGCCGAGAGAGCCGTGTGATGCTACAAGGCGAATGCTAACTAAGGGTCTAATTTAGATCTCATCGGACGGGTTACTCCGTCACAACAGTGAAGGAGATCTCACCGGTTCTAGCATTCTGGACTACCATTGAAGTCCATGAAACGTAGTGTTAAACAGTATGAGCATCCCGTTATCTTCAATTTGGACCAATGTTAACCTCTAAACTAGCATTTATCTATGCAGCAGTACTCATCGAGAGCAACATTCAGTGTCGACCGAAGTTTATCTACGGTCCAACAGACACGCAAAGACGAAGGCGTGCCTATGAAACTAGTTTGATATACGTACTAAGGTTCATCTATGGATCAACATTCAATAGTTAAGCTAGGTTTATCTATGGAGCAATGTTCATCTATATAACTAGGTTAATTTGTCAGCCAGCATGTATCTGCTAACCGGGTTCAACCGACACACATCTATACCCCGATGTTAGTCATTAATCTGATACTTTCTAAGAGACTAGACTCATACGTGTGCCAAATTTTATTGATGTGTCAGACATTCTTTATGGACCAACATTATTTTACGCACACTGAACTGAGGAACGAACATTCTTTTAACGACCAATGTTCTGCGATTCACCAACATTCATCCACAGAATAATGTTCGCCTAGGGACTGATGTTCCTCAATAAACCAACATTTTTTCTGCAGATCAAGGGTCTTTGCTTGCCCAA
Source organism: Lissotriton vulgaris (assembly GCF_964263255.1). Taxonomy (NCBI): domain Eukaryota; kingdom Metazoa; phylum Chordata; class Amphibia; order Caudata; family Salamandridae; genus Lissotriton; species Lissotriton vulgaris. The sequence goes on from NC_141700.1 coordinate 63,973,290, forward strand.
TATCATGTAAATATAAGGAACTTCATACTATGTACAGAATATTAATGGCCCTCTTGAAACAGACCACTGGTGGTTCGGAAAGCGATATCCGATGAAAAGAGCTGTCACCAGATTTTGAGGGCAGGATTGTGTACTCAACGCTAATACTGTCGGCAGCGTATTGCCAGCTCTCCGTCTTGACAACAGGGCAAGGGAAGAGGAGGTCCCCAGTGAGTGTGACAGTGGCAGGAAAAACAAAACCCCCATGCACAGGCAGTATGAATGCACTTAGTTACCAAAGCAAAGCCGGTGTGGCAAGCGAAAGCATGGAGTGTCTGAACCGATCAGACCCGTCTACAAACTGATAGACACGGTGGAAAACAGAAAAGCCAGCAGCAAGCGGTTAGAGGCACTCCTTGTCAAGGTTTATCTATATATATTTTTGGTATTCAATTATGAAGACGCCTGCTGGCTTTTTTTCTTTTCAGCACAATTGCAATGAATTAATAAAAAAACAACCTTTAGCTGGCGCATGCTACGTGTGGAACAGACTCAAATGGAAGCTGGTTGGTTTGATGAAAAGCGGTTAATAGGGAATGTAACTAGAAGGGGATACGGCCAATCAGCTTCCCTACTGACTTCCCCCTCTCACACATAATGTCTTATTTCTTATGTTATACTGGTGAGGTGGGCGGGGTGCAATGTCGGGAGTCAAGTCGGTTGGCCACCCAGATGTCTCAGTTGAGAGTGATCAGAACTCCATGGGGTAATCTTTTAAGATGGTGACAAGCCTTTAATTTAAAGTTGGTGTTGGAGTGGGGATCTATATGCCCCTAGACTGATGTAGCAGGCAAATAAAATTGAAAATAACAATTGCCATTCATATCGACCCAGATTATAGGGGTCAGCTCTTTAATCAATGCCGTGTTGGGTGATGTTGGAATGGCTGTACGTCTTAGCCATGCCAATGGATTGTCTAGCCTTAAGGAAGTTGGCATGCAAAAAAAACTGTTCCCCACTCCCCCCCCCCCCCCCCCAATACAGGTAATATTTCTTCTCATTGGGGAACAGTTCCCGGACTGTCCCGGAGTTTTCAGACATGAAGGCGTGACCCTCAGCAAAGCCCCCTTTCTCCAGTGGAGCACACTGCCATGAGATAGGCCCTTTATAGCACCAGGTACATATATACTATGTGTACATATATACACTTATATACATCTGTATGTATAAATACATCTATACATATGCTTGTACATTTCAAGAGAATGCCTAGACGTTGCCGCGTAGCTTGGAGACACTGTAGTGCATAAATTCTTCAGCAAGCACCACGCAGCCTTGCAGGCATGGTGGCGGGATCAGTTTTCAAGAGGCGTGACTCGAAGATAGGATGAAAATTCCGAAAGTGGGAGGGCACGGTTGACATTGTACTGCTTATATGTTGAGGAGGGGTCTTGAGTCAAGAGGAAGAGGATGTTTACCAGCTGAAAAGCCAATAGCCAGGAAGAGTTGCCCTGGCATCCATCTCAGGTGTGCATTTCTTCATGGCATCCCATGTCTTAACTGGCTAAACAAGGGGGCGTACCAAGGAACTGATTGTCAATGAACACATGTGGAGGGCGTGACTTTCTGTTGGGTTCTGACTCCTGCTTGCATTAAATTGACTGGATATCACCCATCCATTAACACTGCTGTGATGTTCGCACTCTTTGTCTCAAAAATAACTATATATGTGTGTGTGGGTGTATATATATATATATATATTAGAGAGAGAGAAAATATATATTATATATATATATATTAGAGAGAGAGAAAATATATATTATATATATATATATATATATATATATATATATATATAGATATATCTATATATTTTCTCTCTCTCTAATTGTTACAATGAAATTCAGAGGGACACAACATTTGGGGCAACTGTTCAAGAGGGGCAAAAGTGTAAAAGGCTACCAAACATAAGGTTCTATTTGGTTCGCTCTATCAATATATATAAATATATATATACACACACACACACACACACACACCACTAAACAGTAGTAATGCAATATCACATTCATTGGCTAGTTGGGTGATGGAAAAGACATTCTTCGTAAGTGCTGTAGACAAGATTGATTCATGCATCCCTTTCCCTCACTCAACCATTAGAAGAATGTGGTATCACACTGCCTACTGGTCCATACACTGTGTATGCCGCATTGTGTTAAACATTAACAAGCTACTGGTTGCATACATTACAACCTTCAGTTACATTTACATAATGTATTGGGGGAACGCTTTGTCTCGCCCATATGGCATAGAGATATGATCGAGAATTGATGCAAGCCAATAAATTAATTTGACATATATTGAATTGAGAGCTAACTCACACTAGAAAACATATTTTCTAGCTCTTGCCATGACCTTCCAAGTATCCCTTGAATGTAAGATTATTCTAAAATCGGAACACAAAACAAACCCCAGTGTATCATATTAAGAGAAATCCCCAAAGCAGGAAACAACATAACACAAACATTAGGAAGGTGGATTGAAAATGATGGGTGCCTTGAACGACACAGAATTTGCATATTTCCTTCTGGTTGGTGGAGGCAACAAGCACAGTCAAGGTATGACATACCAAACTTTTGCCAAAGACTCAACCTTCTATATTATGGTGGTTTAACCATATTACCGGCATCCCTACCATTTTGACGGTGCAGCATAGCAATGACATCATCACAGTGTGCTCCGAGGTACCGTGCTGGAGACGTTGTTACAAACTGCAAAGAAGAAGTTGGTTGTGGGACAGTGCAAATGTTTACAGGGCCTGAGGTGCTGGTCCCACCCTTCCAATGGTAGCCATTGATCAGACGCGATCAACATTAATGCCACGCATTCTCTTTCGACTGCTTCCTGAGGAGCCAAATCAAGGCGCCTTCATGGGAATAAAAAGTTATTTTGCGATCTTCAACATTTACCTTTAACATGCCTCATTGCTCGTCTCACTCTACAGATTAATGTATCCCCATAACGCGAGTTTCGTACAGGGTCCTTTCCAACAATTGAGTCCTTTCAATCCACTGGTATTGCAAGCTTCACTGACGAAGGATGCTGGTTTCCTCAAAGAGTGCTTAGTTCAAGGAATAGTACCAGAGCCCTCAGTACCGGAGGACTGGAAGCGAAGTGCTATTGTGCTGCAGTGCTCCAGAATACTGTATCTGAAGAAAATGGTGTCAGAAGTGGGATTATGGCCCATATCTTGAGACAGAGAGCAGCACGTGTCGGCTGGCCCATTTAGTGTATACAAAAAAATTGTTTCCGAAGACAGGGAGTTGGGGAGATGTGATTAAGATGTGACCCGGATAGTAATTCAGCAAGAAAACGCTAACAAAAGCAGGGACGTGAAAGTGATTCTTGGAGAGTATTGAGCGTAATGCAGAAACCAGTAAGGTTTGGTAAACACCACGGAAGCCGTTGCTGTCCACAGGTTCTGACTCTAAGCATGGTCATACATTCTGATGAGCAGATGGGACTTTACAATAGCATCTTGAGACCTTTACTCATACAGTAAACATAATTAGGCTGCTGCAAGAATATACTGTCACACACTGCTTGTCCATTGCAAATATAATCTAAGGGACTTTTAAAAGTTCAGAAGGCCTTTTGATCTGATACGGTCCTCTCACCAGAGGCCCCTGACTTGGGTGATGGCAGGCAGCTTCCACTTGGAATCCCACCACATAGGAGCAAGTGTCTAAGACAAACGGAACAGGGCGGATGGGAGATTCGGACATCATCAATGGCCTCGATACACCAGTTCAGACAGATCTACACCATAGTTTTATTTCTGTGCCTTTCCTTGTGGTAATGCAGGCCTGGAAATCTTTGTTTTCAAAAAGCACTGCCTTTCCAAGCATGAATCACTGGAAGGCTACCAGTGTATGGGCCAATCCGATTACTACCCACGCGTTTTGTTTGCAATGTCTACCATGAAGGGCTTGGGTACCAGCATCAGGTCCTGGTTTTCCTAAACATGTTTTAAATACTGGTGTTGCTGTAACAACGCATTCAGGTTTACGGGTGATCTGAGGAGCAAACAATCCTCTCAGGATGAGTGTCTCGCACATGCAGGGTACCAAAACGGGCGTTGGGGCCTTTCATTGAGCCACTGTGAGCTTTCTGCACCATCACATCATTCTCAACACATTATTTTAAATATTTTTAAACACATTTTCTAATTTTGTTATTTTTCTTAAAATCATCTAACTACCAGCATTGCATTGCTCTGGCAGAAAAAAAACCTGTACATTGCATAAAAAAGTTCTCATGGGGAATGGAGGAAAGGGGAGCCATAGGAACGCAGACCTTGGAATTCAAATGCCTTTTCATGCATATCCTTCTCACAGCCCTCCCCATCTTGCCTAGCATCATAGAAAAGTGGATCATTAACAAGAAAATTGAAGGAAAAAAACAAACAATCAGTTAGGAACAATGAATGCGTTTAACGCCTTCTCAGCATTCCTACAAAACTTCTCACACATTATATTAAAAAATAAAAAACGCTGACACCCAATTGCCTTCATTTCATGAGGGGCGCTCGAGCTTCCCTGTATGTCACATTACGTCGATGTAGGTAGGCGCGTGCCACCATTACGGAAGGAAAGGCTGTGGGGACCTAGAAAGAGGTACACGCTTGCTTTCCTTTAAGTGGTGGACATACAGTTAGGTGCCCTGAGGAGTGACTCCTCGCAGTAGAAGGAGGCCTTCCTCGCCTCGTCTAGGACAAGGATACAAGTGCTCGCATAGTCAATGGAGTGACACTCTAAGACGTCATTCTCTTTCGTTGGTTGCCTATACTTTTTAAGTATACAAAGATGCAAAAATTAGTTACAAAAAATATGAGTACAATCCATGAAAGCTTTGCACAACTGACAGGACAACCAGCTGCTTCTCTAGCAAGGGATGCACTAATTGGGTAATCTGTGCACCATTAGGGACATATGACCACACGTATGGAAACTGTACAATAATAGGTTCAGATTTGTATCATCAGATGGATCCCATAGGAACAAGATAGGGTTTAATCAGAAGCAGGATACACACCATAGCATCGCCTCGCCTATGTCGCTGCGGATGACAGGAGATATTGTGCCTCGCATCAATGGAGCTCCATTACACCCTTCTCTTTTCACCATCCTTCTGCTCATCCAGGTGAAGGAAGAGGGTAAAAGAAGTGAGTTGGAAACACAACCAAACTCCCTATACACTGATTCCGTACTATATGCTTTCTCAAAGGTTCTCTTTTCGTACCGGTCCTCTCACAACTTCCTTGCTCTTGACCGGGCTTTACTTTTCTGATGATTTTGTGGGTCAATGTTTAAATCAAGGGCTGATAGATTCACCCAAAAATCATTTGAGAACAATTTTCACTGAACCAGCTGGTCTGTCTGAGTAGCACTCTTTTTGCTGTCAAAGTATGAATTCTGTCAAATTCCAGTAGAAAATTGTAATTCTACCTTGTGAATACTTTCCGTGACAATGGAAAGTTGAATATCTTTTGATGCTGAGCGGTCTCTGAAAGTGGGAAATATGTCCACCCAAAAAAAGACCACAATTTTAGCCCATACTAATGGGCAAAGCATCGAGAATACCCTCTTTTTCCTTCTTTTGGGGTGTCTATCTCATGCAGCAAGTACAATTCCAATGGGAAAGTAGGTGGAGTTTGCTGGGATTGCCCAAGACTTACTGAGCTAAAACATTTGGTTTGTGCCAGGAGGCCAGTGAAGAGGCCTCAGCAAGCAGAAAAGATTAAGGAAAGAGAAAGCCTCAATATCTGGATTTAGGGTCAGATGTTTAAGGTGTGTTACTTCTTTGACAGAATGTTCACATATCACATATCTAGAAGGGTGGATTTGTGAAGCTGGCAGAATGTAAATTAATTACGTGGCTCATGGACCTCACGAGGTGTCCACGTGAACCTTACGTGGGAGGTGGCCTGAAATACTCACTTCTACTCATGCATTGCACAACCTAGAAATGGTGAAAACAATCTCATCTGTGCCATCCTCTAATGAAATGAAATAAATTTGCACTTGTAAAGCGCACTTATAACCCAACGGGGTTTCCTGCCGCTGTACGCATACCGCTGTGGAACCCTTCCTGGCTTTTCCCTGTGAAATGGCCACTCCTGGGCCACCCCCAAGGTGAAGCCAGGCATACCAGCGCTGTTGGGGCCGTTGTGGAGATTAAGCAAGCTATTGCCCAGAGTTGCAGAGTGGGACCCATGATTAGAATAGGCACCGAGGCGAGAATTATCAGGTCCAAAGAAATTGAGTAGAAGACCCGCTGAGGCGGGAATTGAACCCTGGTCCCGGGCCAGAACTCTGCATCAGGGTCTGCCGCTCTAACCATTGAGTCACACTTCTCCACAAGAAAAAGAGAAGGCGCTCACTGCTTGTGTGAACACGGTGGAAGCATTCTGATGTGCCTCACAATGATTTGTTTCTGATATGATCAGTCAGCGGAACGGACACAACTAGTTTTGCATATTAATCCGTATTATACCTGCAGCTCTCTGGAAGACAAACGCGAAACTAGATAGAAGAGCAATAAAAAAGGCAGGTCTTTTGGACTGCTGAGATCAGACCCCAGTGGCAAACAAAATTCTCTTTTGGATGGACCACTATCTAGGTTGAGATGGTTGAAAGATGAAAAGTGACCAACAGGCAACTGACGCAGGCAGTCACACGATGAAGTCGCCAAGCAAACTCCTTGATCGACTCTAATTTTGGGGACCATGAGACAGAACATACCCATCTTTCCATCAAGGAGGATCAATTCCCAATTGGAAATATATGGACATCTCAATCTAGAAGGTTTTATTGTCAAAGTTAATAAGGGGGTCATTATGAGAAGGCTTTTTAAAGACGCATAATCCTGTGCTTGATAGAGTTGAGTCGGAAACTCTAAAACAAGCGTAGCGAGGAAAGTATCCGCTGATGATTCTGAAATTACTTCTGCGTCGCCTGCACTTGTCCCCTCTGAATTCTGAGGATGGGATATTAAGGCATAAGTGCATGCAGGCATATCTCGTAATCCCTACCGGGAACTCACAAACCAAGTTTTTTTTTTAAATGGCCGCTAGCGTTGCTTGAGTAAATGCCTGATTTAAAATGTGGAGCTTTCGGAAGAATCAAGCGCGTCCTCAATGCATCACCACGGGCAGCTGGAGCCGCCTTGATGCCATGCTAAAATATGGCAGAAATAGCTCTGAAAAATTCAAATGAAGCAATTTCAGCAACTTTCACACTGTGTGGCTGTACAAATGGCAAAATGTCCTCTTTTTGCCAGAGTCAGAACATGCAGCTATATCTGTGCAGTGGTTAATATTTATCGTCAGAAGGCAAGGCACATGATGTGGTATCAAAATTCGTGCAAATTTGGAGTCTTTTTTCTAGTTTTCTTTTTGTTATTTTTTTTTTTTTAGATTTTTCTCTGTTTAATGATAAGGACTGGGGGTTAAAACCTGGAAAGGGGGTGGGACTTTCACTGTTTGCCATGCATGAGTCAGCTGATTTCTGGAGCTCAGGAAAACACCAGCTCTCTAATAAAGCACCATGCAATTCTGACCGTGTTTTGCCATGTCTGTTAGCACCCCGGGATGAGTACCACAATAGTTTTGATGCACCTACTTCTGCAGATTGTGGAGGAAGAGTAGGGTTAGGGTTTTCTAGGGGCACATCAGTTATCATTTCTTGGCCAAAGAGTCTGGAAAATCACTCTTGACTTGGCTTTGAGCCTTCTCTTACCGTGTCACGCATGACCAATTGCTGGGATGCAGGACATACGTTTGACACACACAAACACACAGTCGAGGACAGTCACGTAGAAACAGAGCCAGTGTAAAGGAAGAAACTGGCGACAAATAAGGGATGTTCATCTGCGACACTTACAGTGTTGCTCCACAGCAGCTTACTCTTTGAGATAGTCAATGCTGTGGGTGATTGCCTCATTCGACAGATGAACTCTGTAAGTGCTATTGGGACGCGAGTAGATGTTGCCCCATTCATGTGGCGTGGCCAAGCTATCATCAGTAAAAGCTGCAGGGAGCTATGTGGTCTTGTCCTATCGGTGTGCCACTCTGGCTAGAGTTGTAGGCACTCATGGCAATGCGAGGGTCATGATGAAAGAGTGCTACTGGTGCGAGATGTAAGAGTAAGTCGAAGTTTTAACCGCTTAACCGCGGAGCGAATTCCGCCACGGTGCGGAGGTTTGATTAAGTGGCCAGGGCCGCATTGGCCAAAGGACTTGTGCAGCACTACGGAGGTAGTGCTCGTGATGCCCATTGGCCGATGGGTGCAATGAAAGGGTTAAGTGCTGTTTAGTGTTCTAATTTTGGAGGGCGAAGAGGGTTCGAGAAGACTTTAAGAAAAGTGGAGAGAGGCGAGCTGGACTTTTTTCCAGCTGGGACACGAATATGTAAGAGAAAAGACCTCCGGCACTGAGATAAGGTTTTCCATAGTACAACCAATCCTGACCCTTCAATTGTCAGTGATAGGCTTCAACAGCAAACAGTGGTACAGTAAATTTAACACGACTACAGCTTTCACATGAGGCATAAGTCAACAGAGTACTAATTAATGAAACTCCCAGGTCACCCTACATGGGTTTGAGTTGAAATTGATTGGACGATAGAGGGAGGAAGAGGCGCGGAAGGAGACAAAGCTCGGCCATTTCAGGTGCTGGTCTTTTTTACTCCCTTATTTTAGTTAGCGCATCATATTCACACGTGTTGTGTTTTCTGTTCCTGGCACTCAACATCTGGGGAAGATTCTTCCATGAAGCCCTTTTCTCTATTAGTGGATATTGAGTCCCAAAGAGGCACGGATTTCTGTAGTCTGGTTTTGTGGGACAAGAGCAGAATATATCCTAATAAAACCCAATAACTGACCACAAGGAATCCTGAAATTGAATCCATTGCGTCTCCGTTTGATGACATCACAATTGACCTGGAAGAAGTTAAAGCGTGATCTAATCTTATTGACATTGACCATGACCCAGACTACTACTAGGGAAAGCAGTGCTTGCCCTAGCACTAGACCCCATCGTATTGGCCTTCCAATGCAGTATCGCAGTGCAATCGGCCAGTATCTCTGTATGACCCATGTGTTGCATCGTACAAGCACATGGATGCCTGGACGTCATCATCTTCCAGTGCTCTCAGAGAACACAGCTGTACTTTGAAGCAATCTGGATTCCATCCTTGTAAGCGTGGATTGCTATCCAAGTTTCCAACATGTGAATGCGGTTTGCGTCTGAAGGGGGTATGCTATCTTGAGATTTCTCTCATTTGGGAAAACACTTGACCAGGACTGATCGAGACTGCATTGGTCCTGCCTTTAAAATAAGTGAGGAGCAGGCCGGTTGTATGGCTATATATCCACCGCTGTAGAAGCGAAAAATGAAACCATAGTCTCAGACCACAAAGATATTCTGAAACACTTAGTAAAAAAGAGGCACTAGTTAAGAAGTTGATTTTCACTGAGTGTGTCTTCACTAAAAACCTTACTCCAATGTGTGTGACACCCTTTGAGTCTTAGCTTATTTACACCAGCCTTTCCATGTCCTCCAGTGTCCAGGTATAGCTTGGTTTGTGTCCACCAGTTGACACAAATACATAGCAAGTGCTAGGATTCTAGACAGCACTGCCGGTGAAAGTCCACCATCGTCTTCAGTGCTCACCTCTCAATTCCAGAATTCCCTGTCCAAGGACCTACGACAGCTCTAGCAATGAACTCTAGTGCACCTCTGCCTTTCCAGGGACGAAAAATTCTCAGATAGCTCTAGATCCACCTTGTTCTGTAGTTCTTCCAGGGCATACTCATCACAGTGTCTGTGCCATTTCAGTTCTGCACCTCTGTAAGCACAGGTTCCGGCACAGTAGGTGTGCTGAGCGTAGTCAAGCACAGCGGCTACTCCTTTTGCTGAAACCCACAGGAAGACTATATAATTCTGGGTCAGTCGGGGTAGGTATGGCCAGTTCAGAGTTCAGTTTGTGCATCAGGCGTCCGAGAACTACATTACCCTCAAGCCTTGAGAGGGTAGAAAAACTCCATAACTTCACACACCTGTCCCAAATGATCTGGAACTGTACCCCTGCATGATCAGGGACCACATTCATATGTCCCCAGTAGTCTGGAGTTAGGGCATCTACCATGACAGAAGCTTATCCTCACGCCATGAGGTCTGCCACAATTGCTCGTGTGCCTACACTGTGATTAGCCTATGCTTGTTTTCATTAACTTTGTGACTGACCTGGGTTTGCAGCCAGCAAAACAGCACTGATTGACTTAGCATCCCGCAAACATGAACACATTTTCTTTAAAAAACAAAACAAAACAAAAACATTAGTGCTCTCCCTTGTCCCCCCTCCCCCTTTACCCACAAAAGTGCATGTCCATCTCAAGAATGTGCAACACAACTCAAGGACACCCTTGCTCCTCACCAGGCACTCAAAGAGGGGGGAGAGCAGGCAGGCACATCTCTCCTACCCTTGAACAGCTATTTCTCCCTCCCTCGTCCAGACCAAGGCACGAACCCAAGGAGGCAAGTGTTGGCCGAAACGCACAGCCAAGCCGGTGCTCCTTGCGCTCGCACAGCTTATAGACCACAACATTCCAGATCCAGGTCTTCAATTTTAAGGCATGGAATATAGAGATTTAGAGAACTGATATAAAAGGGATCTTGCTTTCCAGACTCAGATGTTGTGTCAACCAGAAATATGGGGGGCAGGATCTTCGAAACTCTCTATCGCGTTGAATTTTCAACACTTCTCGGTTATTTCCAGTTTGTTGTAGCTGTTCACAATGTACGCAAATGTGTAGAGAAACACATATACTTCGAGCATTGTCTTGCTATATTTTTTCGCAACACCCTCCCCTTTCTTACCAGTCGTATGGGTGTTGGCTAATAGATACCAGAACTCAACAAAAAATTAAAATATTATCCTTATGGGAAAAGTTACATCCTCTGCAGTGTGTAAAGGTGGGGTTCTGCATCCAATCGGATCCAATCACAGAAGGCTCCGCCCAAGTGAAGAGGAGCCCTGGGCGAAGGCATGTATTTTCTGCCTCCAACACCCATTATTGTTAACAGGTGTCAACAGCTTGCCAGATGACAAGACTGTTTCCACCGTCACGTGATTTGATACATATGACACACAGCGGAGATCCGCCCACCATCCCACCACAATGCTGCCAGTTTTCGTTAATGAGCGGCAATGCCAATCCCATGTCCCACCCTACAACGCCAAGTGGCAGCTTCGAGAGGCGACTTCAAGGGCAAGACGAATAGATATTTTTTTCTTCAAAATCCAACAAGATATTAAATGGTTATTTTTTTTTCAATTCTGCAAATTACAGATATAAATGAGATGAATTTTCATATAAAAACTGTTACTGGGCCTCTGTTGTTCATTAGAAAGGATTTTCTCATTCCAAAAAAACCTTTCCATAAAGAGAAGGCTGAAATTGGGATTGCTGTGTGCAGAAAAGAGAGCACGCCAAAACATTTTTCATAGCCAGTGCCCGCTAGAAAGCTATTTGCAGAAGTAGAAAGTGCCAATTTCACCCAGCTGGCCATTTTAGTGGCAATTTAAAAGAGTGATGTGCCAATTGTCAACATGACCCTAGAAGACCAAAGCTTACCCTCTAATTTCCTGAAGAAAAAATAGAATTGCACCTCAACGACTGGTGGTGGTGGCAAGTTGACTTGTTCTTCAACAAATTTGGGGGGGGGGGGGGCATGTGGCAGTATTGCCTCTAAGGCATCAAATAATTTTAGTAAGAATTTGAAATGTTACCTATAGATATTGGTTGAGTCTAATAATACTCAATGTTAAGTTGTTCAAATTGTTTGCTTGCACTGCAGGCGAGGTTTAACTCATCATATGCAGCAGTGACTCAATTTTCTGCAGATGCAGCACTTTGTTTTGGGCCAGATGTTTCTCCTCTCCATGAGGACAGCCCTTGACCCAAAGCAAGCCCCTGTCCTCTAAGGACAGTTTAACTTCTGCAGTTGTTTACCATCAGCCCAATTTAAACCTTCCCGTATGTTTTTTTGTCTTGTTGGATGAAGAATGGATACCTATATCGCGGCGACTGGAGCAACACACTTTGCCCTTGTTTGCCCTCGTGACTCAGACCCAGAACCTTCACCTTTACACATCTTCCCAGCCCTTGAATCATCTTTCACTGTACAGACCAAGGGGTTTCCATGGCACAGTAGACACTTGAAGTTATGCCCTCCCGGATAAATTGTTTCATTGATCTTATCCTGGACACAGGTACAATTTCCAATGGGGCGATCATGAAGTAAAAGGAGTTTTCTAACCTCTCCCAAATCCCTGCATGGTAATAGCCACCATTGAAGAATATGCACCCCCAAAACCCTACTTTCCCTTGCACACAACATAGTAAGTTTTAGATCCCCTCAAGAACGTGAAGTGCACCCCTCGTCTTTTGCATCCGCTGTAGGAGCTACAAGCGCGTCGAGGAGGTTAAAGTGCACTCCGCAGACACAACGAACCAGAAACCAAGCCTATAACTCCAAGCGGATCCTCACTGGACCGTCCTAATAGCAAGAAGCCGAATGCGACAAAGAGAATTCGATTTGCAGTCCATCAGGAGACAAAGATGCTGGGGAGATTGGGAGGTTGGCAGACCTGTTCACCCTATGAAATAATCAGGGATCCAGGAATGGAGGATGGGTGAAGCGGCCCATGGGTCTCAGGGAGCCTCGGCCAGTACGGAAAGCCTGATGGGACCGCCAAGATGCACCAAAGCCGGAGTGGAGCCGTCAATACCTTGAAGGAGATTGGGCGCAGAGCAGAGGGCGATCACCCCTGGCGAATCATGCAGAGCTGCAAATGATTTTGCTTTCAAATGTCTATTGTAGAAAAAAAAACGATTCCTGTCGATTCCACCAAGGATTCTCCTCCGTTACTCCTCTCATCTCCCCCTCCACGTCTTCCTCGCAGGTTGGTTGCATTGTGGTTTTGCGTTTGTCCCATAGCGGTGCCCTTTCAGTTCATCGCTTGTAGCCGCCATCCTGCCTTCGGCTGGTGCTTGCTGCCTGCTCGTCGTCATGTTATTCGGTGTTCAGTTTAGCTTTTCTCTCTCTCAGGCTGCCCAGAAGACAGGAGCAGGGTAATTCTCCGAGCTAACCCAGGTACCAGGGCTGTAGGAAATAGAGACACAAGGGACATGGTGGTGTTAGAAGCAAGAATTAAAGGAAGAGAAGAAATCTATTTCAGAAGTCCCTTAAGGACCAGCAACTGTTCCCACTAACCCAATCCTCACCCCTTCACCCGCCAGCCATGTTTAATGCTCCTGTTTTGCCTTTTTTACTGATTTTTAAAGATATAGACAGAAAAACATTTATTTTTTGGTCTGTATTTATTTTTGAGTGATTCTACAAGCTGTCAATCGCAACTGCCAGGCCAATAGCTGTGTTGATTGAAAGGTACTTGGGTTAAAAAAAGAAAGGAATTTTAGTAACGAGGCTTATACAGAAGTAGATATGCACAACCTTGATGCGAAAATGTGCATGTTTTCTTATAAGTGTATATTTTATCATCTGAGTGTGTTTATATCACTGAGACCAGTCAGGCGTTCAGGCATGAGGGTGAATTTATCGGTTAAATAAATGTAGAAGTATACTTGTTTCAGATTCATTTTTTAACAAAACCCAAAATAAATATGGATAAATACAGATATAATAAGCAAAGAATAAATATGGATAAATGCGGACAGAAATGTCAAAAAACATAAATACCTTAAAACCGGGAGCCCTAATCATGATCAAGAATGAATCCTCAATTAAGCATTTTATTTCTCCAACTCCCTCACATATCCGCTAATAGGCTATGCCTTGTGTAGAGTTTTGCGGACAGGGTACTCGGTTGCAAATGCAATGGAATAACCCACTTGCCAAATACGTTGTCCACCCTCTCCATCATGTGTTGGGTGGAGCGTTGGTTTTATGTGTATGAGCCTATTTAGCGCAAATGGTTTTATGTCCTTTTTTTCTGTCATGAACGGAAAAAAACAGTAATGACCCATATATTGTGGGAGAAAACTTCCAGGGTGTGGGTTCTAATATTTTTTTTTGGCAAAACAAACTCCCATTTTAGAAGTTCATTTATGAAAAAAATAAAAGTTTGGAGTGCTGCCACCTTAAAAACAGTAGCCGTGCAGCAAACTTTGAATGCCTTCACAGGACTCACTGTGTCGGCTCCTGTGAAGGCACAGGCATCACCGCAGGGGTGGCGGTGATCTCTTAATTAGACGGTGAGCCGCCCACCAGAATCGGTGGCCCTTACTCTATCCATCCAAATGCACATATGGGCCTCTCTGTCTTAGTCCATCTTTTATCTTGACATTTATCTGTTTGTCTACGTTTATCTCTCCGCCCATATCTATTCCTCTGGCTCTTTCTGTATCTATTTCCCCTCCAGTTTATTTTTCTAGGAAACTATCCATTTACCAATTTCATGTTCATTCTCTGTCTACCGGTCTGTCTACCCACCTGTCTGTTCCTTCACCTGTCATCTGTACACCTATTCATCCACCTTTCAGTCTTAAGGTCTATTCACCAGCCTTTTTCTCCATCATCCCTGCCAACAAATGTAATGTCCAGTCTCTGGTACGTTTGTAATCTGCCTAAAAGTCCCTATTTCTTTTTGTTTTCTTCCCGTTCCAGCCCATAACTGCGAGCTCTACCCCAAAATGGCTGCCCTTCCAAACTCCCTCTCCGGGACCAAAATCCTTAAGACCACACAGGTTGAAGAAGGTGAGCCCCAGTGCCGCTTCCCTAAGATTACTTGCAGAACCACAGTGTATAAATGGTCCTCTGTAGTATATGGAAATCTAACTGCACTATTGTTTTTATGATGGTCACCTTGCAGGTGAACCTGGACTATATTCCAAATAGTACACACTTGTTTGCCCTGAATCAGGTAGGACATTAACTGTTTAAGGCAAAGAGTGAAAACATCAAATCAAATGTATAAAGCACACGGCTACTCTACAGAGTGTCCCGGCACTAAAATCTTGTCGGCCATTGACCCAACAACTACATTAGAAGGGCACTATCAAACAGCCAAGTTAGGTTCTGCTCGAAGGAACATTCATCCTTAGTAGCACGCAGGTAAAGAGGAAAACCCTTCAAGCCGGAGGCGGCTGGTGCAGAGAAAGAGGTACCCCCCCCCAAGTCTTCCTCTTAGTTTTAGGTATTATTGCCAGTAATACATCCGATGAGTGCAGAGTTCCAGCTGGGTGGTAATGAAGGAGTCTTTTGGCCAGATGAGCAGGACCTGATAGATAAAGGGCATAGTGGGGCAACACCAGTTGCTTAAACTTCACTCTCTCCCAGATTGGCAGCCAATGCAATTCCATTAGATGCGCATGGATTTAATTTTTTCGGAAAATTTAGCAGAAGCCAGTCTGCGGCATTATGTACAAATTGGAGTCTTTGAAGTGGGTACAATGGAAGACCCTCGTATAAATCACTGGCATACTTCAGCCGCAAGATTTTGAGAGCGTGCACTACCATCTTCTGCCACTAGGTGGGAGGAGCAAAAACAGAAACTTTCTCAAAGATCTGAGGAGTCCAAAACAGCTCCCCACCACACTGTCCACCTGGGAGTTCAAGGACAATTTATTGTTGAACTTCACCGCAAGTTTCCAAACCACTGTGGCAGGAGTTGGAGGAGAAGGAGCAGAACTGGGACAAACTTCATCATCCCATGAAGGGGGTGGGGGAACTGGAAACGAAGACTTTACGAAGACTTTACAAGGGTTCTGCTCGGCTGGACCCATTTGTGAGTGACATATTGCAGAGCCCTGAACTGAAAGTCTATCCCTTACGGTCAGTGCTTCATTTATGAAAAGTGGGTGCTGAACCCAGAGTTTTTTCTTAGGAGGCCTGTGTTGCTAAATCCCAGGGTTATAGAATCCCAAGGCTGCGTCGTCTTGATTCTGCCTCATGTCTCTTTCTTCTCTAACTTTTTAAGATTGAATACCGATAAAACAGAAGTATTAGAGTTTAGTCACAAAACCTTGATCTGGAATCAGCAGTGGTGGCCATCTTCAGCCGAGGTCTGCCCAGCACCAGCAAATAAAGCCGGAAACCTCGGCTTTATGTTTGACAAAGAACTGGACTGGGCTGCTCCGATTAATCAAGTTTCATCTGCCTGTTTCTTTATGCGGAAACGCCTGAGAAAGATCCTCCTGTTCATTCCTCTCATTTTGAGGAAAACAGTGGTAATTGCCACAATTCTTTCTAGAATTGATTGTGGCAATGCTCTGTATTTAGGAGCTGGCGCAGCACAACTGGCTAAACTGCAATCAATTCAAAATGCGGCAGCCAGAGTGTTGCTTAACCTTCCTAAACACCATCAAACATCACTAGCGTTAAAACAACTCCATTGATCTCCCTGTACGGCGGCACGTTGAGTTTAAACCACTCTGCCTGGTTCATAAAGCCGTGTTTGGCGGAGGGGCAGAGGACGTGCAGTCCCTGTTTTCCCGTTATACACCAATGCACGATCTAAGGTCTGCCACTCTCGGGTTGGTCAAACTTCCCAAGATAAAGAAAGCAAGATGGGGAGGAAAACGTTTCTCCTTCCTTGCAGCTAAGTTATGGAACTCAAATCCCGGTCATTTGAGAAAGGTAACGCATCGAATGCTGTTCCGGAAAGAAATTAAAACCTGGCTTTTTACTCAGCTTTAAATCTGGTATGCATTGTGTTCTGTTCATTTTTCTCTAGCGCCAAGACGCCTCGGCACTAGTGCGCTCTACAAATATTTTCATTCATTCATTCATTCTTCCACCCCTACAGTTCCTGTCTCTTTATCTCATGAATACCGAGGCTGCCTGGTCTTGACTCCACCTCATGTCTCTTTCTTCCACCCCCTACACTGCCGGTCTCTTTATCCCATGAATACCAAGGCTGCCTGGTCTTGATTCCTCCTCATGCCTCTTTCTTCCACCCCCTACAGTTCCTGTCTCTTTATCTCATGAATACCGAGGCTGCCTGGTCTTGACTCCACCTCATGTCTCTTTCTTCCACCCCCTACACTGCCGGTCTCTTTATCCCATGAATACCAAGGCTGCCTAGACTTGATTCCACCTCATGTCTCTTTCTTCCACCCCCTACACTGCTGGTCTCTTTATCCCATGAATACCAAGGCTGCCTGGTCTTGATTCCTCCTCATGCCTCTTTCTTCCACCCCTTACACTTCCTGTCTCTCTATCTCATGAATACAGAGGCTGCCTGGTCTTGATTCCACCTCATGCCTCTTTCTTCCACCACCCTACACTTCCTGTCTCTTTATCCCATGAATACTGAGGCTGCCTGGCCTTGATTCCTCCTCATGCCTCTTTCTTCCACCCCCTACAGTTCCTGTCTCTTTATCTCATGAATACCGAGGCTGCCTGGTCTTGATTCCACCTCATGTCTCTTTCTTCCACCCCCTACACTGACGGTCTCTTTATCCCATGAATACCGAGGCTGCCTGGTCTTGACTCCACCTCATGTCTCTTTCTTCCACCCCCTACACTGCCGGTCTCTTTATCCCATGAATACCAAGGCTGCCTGGTCTTGATTCCTCCTCATGCCTCTTTCTTCCACCCCCTACAGTTCCTGTCTCTTTATCTCATGAATACCGAGGCTGCCTGGTCTTGACTCCACCTCATGTCTCTTTCTTCCACCCCCTACACTGCCGGTCTCTTTATCTCATGAATACCAAGGCTGCCTGGTCTTGACTCCACCTCATGTCTCTTTCTTCCACCCCCTACACTGCCGGTCTCTTTATCCCATGAATACCGAGGCTGCCTGGTCTTGACTCCACCTCATGTCTCTTTCTTCCACCCCCTACACTGCCGGTCTCTTTATCCCATGAATACCAAGGCTGCCTGGTCTTGACTCCACCTCATGTCTCTTTCTTCCACCCCCTACACTGCCGGTCTCTTTATCTCATGAATACCAAGGCTGCCTGGTCTTGACTCCACCTCATGTCTCTTTCTTCCACCCCCTACACTGCCGGTCTCTTTATCCCATGAATACCGAGGCTGCCTGGTCTTGACTCCACCTCATGTCTCTTTCTTCCACCCCCTACACTGCCGGTCTCTTTATCCCATGAATACCAAGGCTGCCTGGTCTTGATTCCTCCTCATGCCTCTTTCTTCCACCCCCTACAGTTCCTGTCTCTTTATCTCATGAATACCGAGGCTGCCTGGTCTTGACTCCACCTCATGTCTCTTTCTTCCACCCCTACACTTCCTGTCTCTTTATCTCATGAATACAGAGGGAGTCTAGTCTTGATTGCACCTCCTACCTGAGGCTGTCTAACTACTCTTAACTCCACCTCATGGTTCCTTCTTCCTCCACCCTGCACTTGCTGTCCCTATAATTGATTCTTGGAGATTCCTTTTCTTCCCTGCATTCTCCATTTCCAATCTTTCTCTTGCTCATTGTATCTTCCTTTTTTGCATTGGCCTCGCTTGCTCTGTGTCAAAGTCTGATGCTAAAAAAGACACACGCCTGAGTCCACAACAACAAGAGCTGGGGTCCACCACTTCCAAC
The DNA here is from genome assembly GCF_964263255.1 of Lissotriton vulgaris. Taxonomy (NCBI): domain Eukaryota; kingdom Metazoa; phylum Chordata; class Amphibia; order Caudata; family Salamandridae; genus Lissotriton; species Lissotriton vulgaris. Next base: position 63,991,906 of record NC_141700.1, read on the forward strand.
CACAGCACAAATTGAGCATCAGCACTTCCTGTCTGTAATTGGTGTAAACAGGAGACACCATGAAGTCCTCTGCGACAAAAGGCTGGACATATGCTCATATTTTTTCTTGGCAAATAACACTTATAAACAGTGAGAAAGCAGAGAAAGGGAGTTCCCGCCAAAATGATTGCTCTGGGGTTACATGATTTTATGTTATGTTACGCCCGTCTGTATAGCGCGCTAATGACCTGTGCGGGTATCCTGGCACTTCGCAGGTGGGTAGGCGGTGGTCTCCAGGTGTGAAATTGTTGGAAAAGCCAGGTCTTTCGCTTCTTGTGGAACCTCAGAAGCCTGGAGGAGGCTCTGGTGGGCTGTGGGAGGTTGTTTCTTGTTTTGGGGGAGATTTACGGGTGAGACCTCCGGCTCTACTTCTGTGTATGCTAGGGGGAGTCCGGCTGAGCGGAGGTGCCTGGGGGATTGGTGGAAGTGTATGTGGTTGCTGAGTTAGCCCATGTTGCATTTCAATAGCCCACGTTGTGTGTGTACGTGAGGAGTTTGCACTGAGTGCGTTTGTGTATGGGGAGCCAGTGGAGTTGACTGGTGTGGAGTGATGTGGTAACTTATTTATTTTTATTTAAAAAGTTTTATGTAGCGCTTGCTTGACCCGTGGGTATCAGAGCGCTTTAAATACACACCTTAGGGACAGAAGAAAAAATGCATTACATAGTAGACAGGCGGTAAGGAAGCAAACAGAGGTATAAGTACAACATAAAAATTGGGTAAACAGTGCAGGAGAGGGAGAGAAAAAAGAAAACGAAGGTGGCTCACATAATCCGGTCACCATCTATCCTTGAATGTCAGGTGAGGGAGGAGTCAGTTCGGATATTGGAGTCTAGGTTTGGTGACGTTGGTCAGGAAAGTATTTGTTGAGAAGATGGAGTTTCAGGTCCCCTTTGAAACAGTTAACATTTTGGCGGATGGCCCTGGGGGCATCTGGAGACCCTAGGGTGCATCTGGAACCTTCTCGGGCCCCAAAACAATACCTGTCCCCAGGGCCGGACTGGGAACAAAAACCGGCCCAGGCAAAGTGCTCGGCCGCCCCCCAGGAGGGGGGGGGCATTGGGGGTGGAGGGGGTCATTGGGGGTGCGACAAAGCTCTTTGCCGGGGTCGGTTTTCGGACGATTTTGTTACAGGGCCTATTCGCAATAAAGGGTCCTGTAACAAAAACGGCCCCCAGGGGCCCAAAAACCAGCCCCCACCCTTGCGGCGCACCAGGGGCTTGCCTGGTGCCCGCAACGGCCATTCCGGCCCTGCCTGTCCCTCTGACCCAAAAGGGCGCAGTTGCCCCCTCCATATCACCATCCCCGCACCTCCCTGCCACCAAGGCCCCAAAGGATGCTGCTGGGCAGGCTGGCATTCAGCGTGCCAGCTGCCAGCGCCCAAGATCGGATCAGGTGCCCCTCCAGACTGAAGCAAGCCCACTTTCCCAAGCCCCCGTGCCCCGGTTCCCATCCTGGCCGGCCGTGTCTGCGAGCCCCGGACCCGCGAGGCGAGGGGCCCATTAGCATAACATCTTTCAGACACAAACACAGGAGCATTGTGTACACAAACAAAGGGGGGTGCCCCAAGCCGGTGACCCCCCCTCAGTATTATTCTGAGAACCGGGTCCATAAAGGGCCAGGGCCCGCCCCCTTCTGCCCCCCCAGCAACAAGTGTTGTCTATCTGCGTGGTACACACTGCCACCTTTGTTTACTCAGGGGGGGCAGCGCGCTGCCTTTCCCAAGGCCCGAGTGTTGATGGGGGAATTAACGCCGGATTTGCATAACAATTTGCATTCAGCAGAAGGAATGTAGTCTGGGCATGAGCGCCCACCGCTTCACCCCCCTCGACACCCCTTGATGCCCAACATCACACAAAGGCTCCCCGACGCCCCCCCAAACAAAATACCCAACGTAAAACCGAGGCCGTGAATGGGCCGCCCCCTTGTGTACAGCGCATTAACCGAGCGCCCAGACGCTTTCTAAGCGCTCCCGGCTCTCACAGGTAGGCGCACTGAGCCCCGGGGAGATGAAGGGATTTGTCAAGGATCACACATTGTTGACCGAATTGGGAGGTCGGCATGGGAACCGAGGCGAGTCCACAACACCTCGACTCTCAAACCTAGGAACATTCTTGCAATGTGCTGTTTTACCAAATGACCGAGAATTCAGTATGGTCCGGCAAAAATGTTAATTCCTCCCGAACATCGACCACGCCTGTACCAACAAGCCATTATTTCTTCAAGGAAAATATTTATAGGCAAGTATATACATGCAAGATATATATGTATATATATATATATATATATATATACATATATATATATATACATATATACATATATATATATATACATATATATATATATATATATATATATATATATATATATATATATATATATATATATATATATATATATATATATATATATATATATATATATATATATATCTTGCATGTACTTGCCGATAGGTGAAACGCGTTGTTTCCTGCCTGAATACATTTTGCGTGCACCAGCAACTTCAGTGTTCGAGTACGTCTGTTCATATTTAGGGATATTTGGTTGGAATATACATATATATATGTATATGTATATATATACATATATATATATATATATATATATATATATATATACACACACATATATATATGTATATACACACATATATATATACACACATGTGTATACATATATATATATACACACATATTTACACACACATGTGTATATACACACACATATATACACACACTTATATATACACACACATATATATATATATACACACATATATATATGTACACACACACACACACACACACACACACATATATATATATGTTTATTCATTTATCACGTGATTTTGGTGGACGCCTCCAGGAGGCGGTGTCAGTTTCACTGCATACACCTATAAAAAAGCATAATGTTTTGAAACATGTTGTAGCGTGATCAAGGGCTTTCCGCCCGAAACGCGTCGCTGGTTCTGTTTATAATAAATACCATCTTGCTGACTTTTGCTGGTCCGGTCCTCTTTTCTTGCTGGCGTGGAGGCGGTGTCTGCGAGCGCAGAGCGAGTTGCCGAGGAATCCCTGCTTTCATATATATATATATATATATATATATATATATATATATATATATATATATATATATATATATACATCTTGGCGCTGAGCACACAGAAGGTCGTCTAGGGGGGCATGGATCAAATAGCTGCGAGAACTGAGGAGTCGGACTGAGAATAAATCCAGGTTTTGAGAGATTTCCTAAATAGGCTTTCTGAGGGAGCGTGCCTAAGGTTGGGGGGGAGACGGTTCCATGCCTTAGCCGCCAGAAAAGAGAAGGTCTTTCCACCCTTGGATTTTAGTTTTATACGGGGTTCAGAAATGAAATTGGCGCCAGATGACCTCAAACAGCGAGTTGGAGTGTAACGCTGGAAGCGCTTGGTCAGGTAGGATGGACCCAAGCCCCTGTTAGCTTTAAATACAGTGACTAGGAGCTTGAATAAGATTCTCTTATGGAGGGGCAGCCAATGGAGGGTGTTGAGGGCTGCAGAGGCTGAGGACCTACGGGGGAGTTTCAAAACAAGCCTGGCTGCTGCATGTTGGACACTCTGCAGCTTTTTCAGAGAGGACTTCTTGATGCCTGCTAGGAGGCCGTTACAATAATCCAGCCGGGAGAGGATAAGCGCCACCGCGACTGATTTCCTGGCTGTGATAGGCAGAAAATTAAAAAAATTCTTTAATTGCCTGATCAGACTGAAGCAGCGCCCTGCGGTAATACGCACATGTTCATCGAAGCTGAGGGAAGCGTCAAATTGAACGCCCAAGTTGCGGGCTGAAGCGACCGCACTTGGTGGTGCTTCGGAGTTATGAGGCCACCAGTCTTTGGGGGAAAAGAATGTGCCTTTACCTAGGGGAATTATTTCTGTTTTGGCGCTGTTGCATTTTAAATGATGCAGGTTAAGCCAAGAAAAGACTTCTGACAGACAGTTTTGGAATCTGATGGCAGCATCCGGAAGTCTTTTATCGATAGTGACGACAAGCTGGGTGTCGTCAGCGTAGGATGTCACGAGAATCCCATGTGACGTGAGCAGGGGGGCCATATATACATTGAAAAAGAGGGGGCTCAGGACGGAACCCTGAGGTACCCCTGAGATGATGGACCGTTCACCGGAAAGAAAGGGGCCCAAGGAGACCGTTTGAGAGCGATTGGACAGGAATGAGGTTATCCAAGCAAGCGCGGAGCCCGAGACACCAATCTCACGCATCCTATTGATTAGAATAGCATGTGAGATGGTGTCGAAGGCCGCGGTTAAGTCGAGCAGGATGAGGACGGCCTGCCTGCCCTCATCCTGCAAGAACTTGATGGTGTCTGACAACTCAATCAAAGCGGTCTCTGTAGAGTGGCCAGAGCGGAAGCCAGATTGCTGTGGGTGCAGGATACAATGATTTTCCACAAAATTCTTTAATTCCTCATGAACTAGTTGCTCAGTGATTTTGCCTAGCGCAGGGAGGAGTGAGATTGGGCGCATATTAGACAAATCAGTAGGGGATTTATTTTGCTTTTTCATGAGGGGCTTGACTGTGGCCTTCTTCCACTCAGAAGGAACAATGCCGGAGTCGAGGGATTCGTTCACAATCGCATTGATTAGAGGGTTAACGGCCTCAATAAGATGGTGCAAGATGACTGGGGGGCAGGAGTCCGTGGGTGCACCTGATTTGCAGGCTAGTATGGCTTTATGCGTTTGCAATAGGGAGACTGCTTTGAATTGGTTTAGTGAGGGAATAGTTGTGTCAGGCTCTTGGGTAGGAATAGGTGCAGGGGGGAAGTCCTTGTGGATATTATTAATTTTCTCCTCAAAGAAATCAGCAATTTGATCACAGAGGGCTTGCAAGGGGGGGATTTCAAGTGCCAGTGCTTTGGGATGAGTAAAAGATTTTACGATATTGAAAATCGTTTGTTGTTTCTGTTTAGCAGAGTCTATTGCTTGAGTGAAGAATGCCTTTTTTGCTTTTTTTTATATTGGAGAGATATTGCTTTCTCTGGAGAATGTATATGGATCTGGACGTTGGATCGTAGGTTTTTCTCCATTCTCTCTCCAAAAGCCTACACTTAAGGTGGCAGTCAGCAAGGGCCGGAGTATACCAGGGGGCATTGGGTTTCTTTTTTCCTAGGACAGGTTTTTGGATGACGGATTTTGCATTGGCAGAGATTACTCTCTCAATCCACAGGTGGAAATTTGTGGAATCTAGTGAAGCGTCACCCGTGATGGAAGGGGGGGGTACAGGCGGTTGTGGGTTGAGTTTGATGTACTCAGCTACCTTTTTCCAATTAATAGGGAAGGGGGTGTGAGAGAGTTTAATGGGAGGGGGGGGCGAGGTTATGTTATTGATGGAGAAGGGAATGAGACAGTGGTCTGTCCATATTTGTGACACGGGGTGGAAGCATCTAGGGAGGTCAAATTTGTACAAATGCCGTCCAAGGTGTGCCCGGCACAATGGGTAGGAAGGGAGACTAATTGGGCAAGACCAAAAATCTCAAGAGAGTGGCGGAAATTGAGAGTGTGGGGGTCAGTATCGGATTCCAAATGAAGATTAAAGTCTCCAAATAGGGTGAAGGTAGGGTAATGGGTAAGAAAAGCTGCCAGAGTTTCATCAAGGGAGTCCAGGAAAGTAGTGGCATTTCCGGGGGGGCGATAGACGAGTGCTCCAGAAAAGGCGGAGGAGAAACTGGTTTGGATTACAAATCCCAGGGATTCACAGTCCTTGAAGGAAGCCAGATCAAATGTGTGGCACTTGAGTGCTTTTTTTACAATGATGGCCAGTCCGCCTCCCCGACCAATAGGTCTGTCTCGCCTGAAGATGGTGTAATCAGGGGGGAGAGCGGTGGCAAGATCGGGATTTGAAGCATCCTGCAACCAAGATTCGGTAATGAACAAGGCATCAAGATTGGCTGTTATGATAAGGTCATGGATGTCTTGTCCATGTCGCGCTAAGGATCTGGCATTGATAAGGCCACCATTAAAGGTGGTAGTCTTATGCCGAGGACGAGGGGGAGGGGGGGTAATGGAGCTGGCGGGGCTGGAGGATGACCAACCACACGGTCGGCAGGTGTAAGGGCCACCAAGGTGGTCGGAAAAGGAATGCACACAACAGGAAGGACTAGGTAAGGAGGGGCGCAAAGACAGCAGCTCAGAAGAGTCGTACCTGAGTACAGGGGAAGTGGAAGCAGCGTGTCCTGCGCCTGGCGCGGTCTTGGCGCGGACGGGCGCAGACGGGCTTGGCTTAGGCGCGTATCCGGCGCGCCCGCTGCGCCAGCCCGCTGCGCCGTCTGGTTGCAATGTACATTATGTAGGGAGAAAGGAGGGTGGGAGTAGGGCGCGACTAGAGCGCTCTCCCCGACTGCCTCACTCAAGATGGCGCCCACCGCCGCCGAGTGTCGGCTGAGGAGCGGTAGGGCGGATTTAAAAGAGGAAGATAGGTGTTTAGGGTGTCAGAGTGCCTAAGGTATCAATTCCCCTTAATTTTAGAGCCCCCAGAATAAATTCCAAACAATTTTAAAAACGAGTTAAAAGCGCTCAAAATGCGGTAATCACGAAGCTATTAAAATTATAATTCCAGATTGCACGTTTTTGTAGACAACAGTCGCTCGCAGCCCCAGTTTCCCTCGCTAGGGAGAGCTTCTGAAGGGCGCAGAGCTCTGCACAAGTTCGATTCAAATACACCAGGAGGGCGGGAGTAGGGCGCGACTAGAGCGCTCTCCCCGACTGCCTCACTCAAGATGGCGCCCACCGCCGCCGAGTGTCGGCTGAGGAGCGGTAGGGCGGATTTAAAAGAGGAAGATAGGTGTTTAGGGTGTCAGAGTGCCTAAGGTATCAATTCCCCTTAATATATATATATATATATATATATATATTCACGCTCCAACTCCAAAATTGTTGGGAAGCACTCTCGGACGGGTGCAGATTGCGGCTTGTGGAACCCGCCTTAAATTGTAGCTCCCGCCCTCGTGGGGAACTTGACACTGTTTTATTCACAAGCAAACGACAAACAACAAATCCAAGGTTTGCCTTGTGAGAAGCCACCCACTTGGCTTCTCACAAGGCAAACCTTGGATTTCTATACCTAGCGGCTGGCCTGGCCGCTAGAAGCCCCGGCACTTTGGTGGATCCTGAGCGCGTGGGAATGCCAGCACGCGAGAGGACGCAGGTTGCCTCGCCCGTAGAGATATTGACAGTTTGGGCGGCAGTGGGGACGCTGTTCACCTTACCGGGAGTGTTATTTTGAAGAGGCAGACAAAGTAGCCACTTGGCTAAAGAACGTGACAGAGTCCTTCGATGGTAATATTCAGGACTACAATTACCAGCATACCATCAGGTACGCCCATTGGGGCGGGACTCACTGATATATAATAAAGGGGTGTTCTTCAGTATACTTTGTTTCCCTGCCTCTTTATGCCAGTGATCAAGGGCGTGTCAGCCCGAAACGCGTATGGCCTTTGAAGTAGCGTTTCCTGTGCTGCTCTTACTACCGCCTGCGGAGTGGTGTGCGAAGCCTGCGTGGGTGGCTTCTCACAAGGCAAACCTTGGATACATATATATATACATATATATATACATATAATCCTGGCACGCCACTTTGCTGATGAGACCTTTCAGGTACGGACCACTCAATGCGGAGAAATGGTTTTATCGAAAAAGTGCTTTAATAGTGCATATAACAGCCAGAATGAACCAGGCTAATGCCTGCCCTGACGCGTTTCGGCCACCAAAGAGCAGCCTTGATCACATGATATTATATATATATATATATATATATATATATATATATATATATGTATGTATGTATGTATGTATGTATGTATATATATATCTTATTGGAAGAAGGGCTTTGCAGTAAACTGTACTGCTAAAACTGTTTGCCCTGAACCCTTTAAATAACAAAACGCCACTAAAACAGCCACAGCGATGGCCCAGATGTAGATTCACTGGATTCTGCTTTCGGTTTTTGTATTTTCACTTTACAGTGATTCCTGTGGCAGGTTTTGGCATGTAACTTGCTTAGGTTAGTAGCAGGGCAGCTTAGTGTCACCAACCGCCTACCTGTCTTCAGGACCCCCTTTTTGCAGTTTTATATAGCACTTACTCGACCTGAACGTATCGGAGCGCTTTACACATTCGTTTTTGTAGGCTCGAGAGAATTGTACTTTGCCATGAATCGCAGGCTGTTGAGCCGGTTCCCGCGTTCCAAAGTCAGCAGCTCTGGCTGTTACACCACAACCTTCTCTCCTAGGCCTTGCTGTTTGAAGTTACTGTTACAGGCATATTAGCAAAGTTTAATATTATTAAATAATGTTGAAGTGCTTAAGCACCTGGCTTAGAAGTGTTGCCAGGTGTAGTCAGGCCAGCATGGTTTAAACTTGGTGTTAACCCCTTCGCAGCGGGGCTAATTCCCCCGTGATCAGGGGATGGGGGGGGCAGGGCTCGGCGCCGCAGTACTTGTTGACGAGCTCGGCTTGTCACGCTGTACGGTGGCGCTGTGCTCATGACGAGCTGAGCTCGTCATGACCACGCCCGCTCAATTGAATGCCCCGCACAGCAGGGGAATTATCCCCGCATGGGCGTTCCGCTGCGGTTATGAGCACAGCGCCACTGTGCCTCATGACGAGCTGAGCTCGACATGAGCACCGAAAGTGTTCCAAGTATTGCATTCCAGCTCCGTTCGCAGTTGCAAAGGAAGGTTTTTCAAGGAGCTAGCCCCTAGATTTCCAAGCCTATGTTGTCCTGAGTCAAATAGAAATGAACCAAATCCACAACTCCCAGAGTGCATTGGGTACTTCTGCACTCCTTAACAGCAGCGAACGGGTCATCCTTAACACTTGTCATGTGAAACTCCTGCATAGCAACTGTTGTGGGGCTATTGCTGCACAACACACCGTGGGTACTCCTGCACAACACACCCGGGGCCGCTCCTGCACAACACACCAAGGGTACTCCTGCATAACACAACGTGGGTACTCCTGCACGACACGCCATGGGTACTCCTGCACGACACACCGTGGGTACTCCTGCACGACACACCAGGGGCCGCTCCTGCACAACACACCGTGGGTGATCCTGCACAACACACCGTGGGTACTCCTGCACAACACGCCGAGGGTACTCCTGCAGAACACACCATGGGTACTCCTGCACGACACACCGTGGGTGCTCCTGCACAACATACCAGGGGCCGCTCCTGCACAACACACCGTGGGTACTCCTGCACAACACACCGTGGGTACTCCTGCACAACACGCCAAGGGTACTCCTGCAGAACACACCATGGGTACTCCTGCACGACACACCGTGGGTACTCCTGCAGAACACACCATGGGTACTCCTGCATGACACACCGTGGGTACTCCTGCACAACATACCAGGGGCCGCTCCTGCACAACACACCGTGGGTACTCCTGCACAACACACCGTGGGTACTCCTGCACAACACGCCGAGGGTACTCCTGCAGAACACACCATGGGTACTCCTGCACAACACGCCAAGGGTACTCCTGCAGAACACACCATGGGTACTCCTGCACAACACACCGTGGGTACTCCTGCAGAACACACCATGGGTACTCCTGCATGACACACCGTGGGTGCTCCTGCACAACATACCAGGGGCCGCTCCTGCACAACACACCGTGGGTACTCCTGCACAACACACCGTGGGTACTCCTGCACAACACGCCGAGGGTACTCCTGCAGAACACACCATGGGTACTCCTGCATGACACACCGTGGGTGCTCCTGCACAACATACCAGGGGCCGCTCCTGCACAACACACCGTGGGTACTCCTGCACAACACACCGTGGGTACTCCTGCACAACACGCCGAGGGTACTCCTGCAGAACACACCATGGGTACTCCTGCACGACACACCGTGGGTGCTCCTGCACAACATACCAGGGGCCGCTCCTGCACAACACACCGTGGGTACTCCTGCACAACACACCGTGGGTACTCCTGCACAACACGCCAAGGGTACTCCTGCAGAACACACCATGGGTACTCCTGCACGACACACCGTGGGTACTCCTGCAGAACACACCATGGGTACTCCTGCATGACACACCGTGGGTGCTCCTGCACAACATACCAGGGGCCGCTCCTGCACAACACACCGTGGGTACTCCTGCACAACACACCGTGGGTACTCCTGCACAACACGCCAAGGGTACTCCTGCAGAACACACCATGGGTACTCCTGCACGACACACCGTGGGTACTCCTGCACGACACACCGTGGGTACTCCTGCACGACACGCCGAGGGTACTCCTGCACGACACACCGTGGGTACTCCTGCACGACACGCCAAGGGTACTCCTGCAGAACACACCATGGGTACTCCTGCACGACACACCGTGGGTACTCCTGCAGAACACACCATGGGTACTCCTGCATGACACACCGTGGGTGCTCCTGCACAACATACCAGGGGCCGCTCCTGCACAACACACCGTGGGTACTCCTGCACAACACACCGTGGGTACTCCTGCACAACACGCCGTGGGTACTCCTGCACAACACGCCAAGGGTACTCCTGCAGAACACACCATGGGTACTCCTGCACGACACACCGTGGGTACTCCTGCAGAACACACCATGGGTACTCCTGCATGACACACCGTGGGTGCTCCTGCACAACATACCAGGGGCCGCTCCTGCACAACACACCGTGGGTACTCCTGCACAACACACCGTGGGTACTCCTGCACAACACGCCAAGGGTACTCCTGCAGAACACACCATGGGTACTCCTGCACGACACACCGTGGGTACTCCTGCACGACACACTGTGGGTACTCCTGCACGACACGCCGAGGGTACTCCTGCACGACACACCGTGGGTACTCCTGCACGACACGCCAAGGGTACTCCTGCATGACACACCGTGGGTGCTCCTGCAGAACACACCATGGGTACTCCTGCATGACACACCGTGGGTGCTCCTGCACAACATACCAGGGGCCGCTCCTGCACAACACACCGTGGGTACTCCTGCACAACACACCGTGGGTACTCCTGCACAACACGCCAAGGGTACTCCTGCAGAACACACCATGGGTACTCCTGCACGACACACCGTGGGTACTCCTGCACGACACACCGTGGGTACTCCTGCACGACACGCCAAGGGTACTCCTGCAGAACACACCATGGGTACTCCTGCACGACACACCGTGGGTACTCCTGCAGAACACACCATGGGTACTCCTGCACGACACACCGTGGGTACTCCTGCAGAACACACCATGGGTACTCCTGCATGACACACCGTGGGTGCTCCTGCACAACATACCAGGGGCCGCTCCTGCACAACACACCGTGGGTACTCCTGCACAACATACCAGGGGCCGCTCCTGCACAACACACCGTGGGTGCTCCTGCACAACACACCGTGGGTACTCCTGCACAACACGCCGAGGGTACTCCTGCAGAACACACCATGGGTACTCCTGCACGACACACCGTGGGTACTCCTGCACGACACGCCGTGGGTACTCCTGCACAACATACCAGGGGCCGCTCCTGCACAACACACCGTGGGTACTCCTGCACAACACGCCGAGGGTACTCCTGCAGAACACACCATGGGTACTCCTGCATGACACACCGTGGGTGCTCCTGCACAACATACCAGGGGCCGCTCCTGCACAACACACCGTGGGTACTCCTGCACAACACGCCGAGGGTACTCCTGCAGAACACACCATGGGTACTCCTGCATGACACACCGTGGGTGCTCCTGCACAACATACCAGGGGCCGCTCCTGCACAACACACCGTGGGTGCTCCTGCACAACATACCAGGGGCCGCTCCTGCACAACACACCGTGGGTACTCCTGCACAACACGCCGAGGGTACTCCTGCACGACACACCGTGGGTACTCCTGCACGACACACCGTGGGTACTCCTGCACGACACGCCGAGGGTACTCCTGCACGACACACCGTGGGTACTCCTGCACGACACACCGTGGGTACTCCTGCATGACACACCGTGGGTACTCCTGCACGACACGCCGAGGGTACTCCTGCACGACACACCGTGGGTACTCCTGCACGACACACCGTGGGTACTCCTGCACGACACACCGTGGGTACTCCAGATGGTCTCAGGCTGCTAAGACCTAAAAGTGAAAATCACCGAACAGGGGCCCTTTCAAGGAACGGGGCTGGGAGCGGCGCGGTGGGGGCCCGAGGAGGCTGGTGCTTAGAGCTGAGGACTTTTGTTTACGGGGGTCTGTGGGGTCTGTGGGGGCTGCCCCAGTAGAGGCGAATGTGAGTAAGTCACATGTAACTTTGCAGCCAGTCGGGGTGGCCTTGCGCCTCTGTTGGGGTCCATAAAAGAAGCTCACATAAACACCCCCTCTGATTTGTTTCAAAATGCCTGGCATAGGGGCGGCGGTAATGCCAGTGTATTGTGCGGCAGCGCAGCCTGGCACCGCAGAGGGGCTGAATGCCTCGCAGAGCAACAGGTGGCGAGGCTGGCATTTCGCTTGGCCCTGGGTGCGCAGACCAGCACGTCCCAGCCGGAGGACACAGCCTGTTCCTGCCACCCGGGGACGTTCACCTGATGCGACCTCGAATACCTGTGTGTCCAGAACAAAGGCGGGCACCCCGGCCCCGCCCCTGCCCGCTCTCCCTGCACTTCCGGCCACCGCACTGCTCTGTTGAAACTCTCTCACTCTTTCTTGGCAGAACCATCTGAATGTAGCTTGTCCCCCATAGCTTCCCCCCTCCTACCTCCCCTGCAACTCCAGCATTCATGTCCTGAACCCCGCTCCCTAACTATGCATCTGTCGCCCTCTGCTTCACCGTGTGATCCTGCGCCCATCAAACCTCGACTCTCCTCCCTTGGACAGTGCTTAATTTGAGCCGGGGATTGCAGGTGCCCCCCCCCCCCCCCCCCGCACTCATTCTAGGGGACCAGCACTTATTCTCCACTTCAGACTTTCACCCAGAGGAAGAGAGAGACACACAAAGGGGGAAAGAACTTGGAAGAGAAGGACAACAACTGTGACAAAGACTGAAAGCAAGGCCGGAACAGAGCCCGCAAGAGTGAAATAAAGAGGCAGGGAGTGTCTGGTGGGGGGTGAAAGAGGCATGAGGTGGAAACAAGAGAACGCAGCCTCGGTATTTGGAACCCCTAAATTCAGGGAGCCAGCCCCGGGCGAGATCGGAGCAAATCTTTGCATACCTGCACTTATACTTTTACAAATTAAGCAACGTCTCTAGCCTGTCCCACTCCCACTTGTCACATGTCTCTCTCTGCGCTTCACCTGCACACTTTAACTTCTACCCACAGCCCCCCCCCCCTCATCTGTCAGCAACATCTCGCTCCCCCTCAGGCTTGTTCAGTGTCCTCCCCCCTTCTTTATTTTAGAATTGTGATATAGCATTACACGACTGTGAAAACTGAGAGTGAAAGAGTTAAAAAGTGGGAACAACACTTGTAGGGTGCAAGAGGTTTTACAAACTGGGTGGGCAGGTCGGGGTAGTATAAATTTGTGGTCGGCATCCATATAACAGCGCGGCACTTAAAAGACGGCCCGGATTTCCAGTTTGGTGGACAGGCTCCTCCGTCACAAACATGATGGTTATCCCGCCCACCCTCTTACAAGTGCATTATATCCAAGGCCCACAGTATTCCGTTTTTACTGATTTTTACAGCTAAATACAGGCAGAAAACAATGTGTTTCCTTTCTGTGTTTTCTTTTAATAGTGGAAAAATACAGAGAAGCGTGCTTCTGGGCGTGACTCTCCAGGCGGTCCTTCATGAATTCTGGGCCAATGGCTGAGCAGATAGACATCACAGGGAGTCAAAAAAATAGGACGAATTTGCCTTAATGTTAACATATATTTGTATATTATGATCATATTTAACTGTGGGTGTGGTGTTTTCTTATATTTGGCTGCTAACTTTTCTAAAAACGTAACAGGCATCGAAACATATGTGCGTGTTTATCAGTTAAATAAATGTGGAAATGCACCATTTTACGAATCCATTTATTCTCAAAACACAAAATAAATATGGATAAATACCACCAAGATGGCCCAAGAACAAAACAAAATGGGTAAATAAAGATGGAAATCTTAAAAAACATAAATACCATATAACCGGGAGCCCTAATTATATCCCATGTCACTTATAATACAGTGATCAGAATATCTGTCCCTTTTGCGACGGGTATCCTATCCGTCAACTCTTACTCAGATGTAGAGGCATCTAATGGCTGCAGAACATGGACGGAATGCTGACAATGCAACCATTCACCCCCAGTCACAAGGATCTGGGTTTAATCAATTGTTCTTTTGCTCACCGCACCACCCCAGTTTGAACCCAGCCATATGCAAATCAGTCTTGACCCTGTGCCTCATGGGAACAGTCCAGCCCGAACTGCCAAGCCAGGTCCTCCCTGGACCGGAAACAAGCATCCTGGGACCAGTTTCGGGGCGTCACCCTTCATCAGCCAGGCCAGCTTGAATCCAGTGGCACAGTGAGCAAGGGACCCACATCTGGGCATACCTGGCGCACTTAGGGCGACATATGCAAAAGAACAGAGCAGGAGTACAATAGCGAGGAACGTAGTATATATTCTCTTGTATACGTACATTCACTCTATTTTAGTAGTCGATAGTCTAGCTACAATATTTTTGACACATGACACCTTTGAGCTCAATATATTAAACTTCGACGCTCCACAGTACCAACTACCGACATATCATCAAGGTAGACATAGATATGGAAGATTTACTATTCTTAATTCCAAATCAATTTATCTTGAGGATATGTTAATAGTCAATATTGTGGTGTCGATCTAAGTGCAGGTCAATATTACAAATTTGGTCTTGTGGTAGAACGTGGGACTGCATTGCAGAACAACCTGCCTAACTAAGTTTCACTAGGCACATCGCAAATTGCAACCCCCTGATACTGGGGTGAGTATGGGGCGTAACGGTCAGAGCTGTTGACTTTGGAACTGGGGAACCAGGCTCAAGTGCCGGCTCAACATTCTGCGATTCTGGACAAATCACTTAATCTCCCTGTGCCTACCCAAAAAATACTATATCCATGTGTAACACTGGTGCTCCTGTTAAGCGCTCCAATCCCTTTGAGTCAAGTTTGCGCTATATAAATATATATATATATATATATATATATATATATATATATATATATATATATATATACAAAAAATCAAAGTGATGGAACACCTCCATCCCTGAGATTGCTTTCTAAATCAGAGAGCTATTTTTTCTCCTAAAGCAACCTGATTTCCTTAATGGAACTGGTGCTTCTTTTAAAAAAAACGTTTTTAAAAAGTGGACGGTTTCCAAACGTGAATCATTCACTACCTCAACTTGGGGGTCGGTAACTGATCAGTGATCTGCGACCGTAATTCCAATTGCAAAACATTGATACATTTCATACTGGCTCTCAATTAAGATGGAATGTCACTTACAAGTCCCTTCCCATTTTTGATTCGGGCTGGTTCGAGGACCTCCTTTTCAAATTAAAAAAACACTTTTTCGAATCGCAAACAGTCCTTAGTACTATTGAAAAGTGGATTTTGTGATGCTTATCCTACAATTTTGCGAATCGTAGGGTTTGCGACTACACAACCCCTTAGTACATCTGACCCCACGTCTCATGGCCATGCACATTTCAGCTGTAGTTGTGTGTTGTGGAGCATAACCTTTGACCTCGCCACCTACCTGTTGCTGATAGATGCTCCCGGGATCCCTTGGTCCAAGGCCCACGAAGGGACGGTTTGCAGGAGGTGTACCGGGGGCAGAATAGGCTGCACAGAAAGAACGGAGAACAAGTGTTATAAAGAACATATCAACTGACTAGCTGGCTCACGAATTAAATAGCACATCCTACATCACACACACAGATACATACGCCCATTTAATTTAACTATAACGCAGGGATTTTGCCTAAGATTACACAGTTTCTTGGTGCAGAGTAGAGAATCATTGGATTTTCTAGCCCAAACATGGGGTAAAACCACAAAAAATCACTAGAGCTGTCCTCCTGTAAACTAAAGTTTAACTACTCTAGCAATGAAAAAAAATCATATATAACACCCCAAAAAAATGAGAACCCCCAACGTATTGCAACACATTATGACAGCTGATTGACAAGGTGTCCATGGTAGAGAATGAGTATGGATGGAAAGGGGTTTGGGGCATCCATGTTGCTGTAGTGCATGCATATGTGGTATGCGTCCATGTATAGTGTGGCATACATGTGGATAGCTAAAATTTGTGGTACTGTTATTTATGTGACTTGTAAATACATCTATGTATATGTAGATGGTGATAACCACATGGGTATATATTTAGCGTGCATGTATATGAGACAAGAGAGTACATATGTGGCATGTGTGTACAAGATGCAGATGTTTATGTGGTTGACTATGTTTTTGTGTGTTTATGCGTGGCCTGGGAGGATAGGTAATGTGTGTCAGATGCATGGATTGAGTATACATGAAGCATTTGAACGTATGTTCTGTGTACATCCATTTGCAGGTAGGGTGCACGTGTGCATGGTGAAAAGACATGTACTGCATATGTGCATGTGTGTAATGGTTTTCTATGCAAAGTAAAAGTGTCTAAGTGTCTGCACTTTGTTGGATAACATACTGTGTGTAGGATGCATGTACATTAATTGTCCATGGGTATGTGTATACACTTTTCACTTTTCAACGGATGCCAGTCTCTGTCGTGTGTTGGTATTTGCATATAAGATGGACAGGACTGTACTTATTTGCACAAACGATGCCTGCACCCCAATATCGATAATGTCTCAGACTCTGTGAATACATCCGCCCTGCTTTGTCGCAACGCATGACATTTGAAAATCTTATGTGATGCTGATGTTCCTTTCATAATTTATTTTTTACCTACAAAGAGGCATTCAGTCGATACTTATCAACATATTTTTGGCTGTTTTGTACATTAAAATATAGCGAAGGTAACATATGTGAGTGGAGAGTTTGTTTGCAAACATTTGCATGGTGTGTGTGTGTGAGATTATGAGTGGTGTGTCTGTGTGATCAGCAGGGGTCTGGAGTGTCGCTCTGTGAGTGGAGTGCTTGTGTGTATGAGCACGAGTGTTAAACTGAGTGCAAACTTGAGTGTTCATGTGGGGAGAGTATGTTTGTGAGCTTACTGCTCCTCTACTCCCATATGCAACCTATGCATCCTGTCTCACATTCACCATTCATGTGGTCTCACACCATCTGACATGTCCCTTGCATCAGGCATTCCATCCTATGTCAGATGCCACGTTTGTTGAATATTGGCAAGTTTCATCCCAGGGAGGGTTGAATGACGCTATATCATGGTTATCGACCTACAACAATATTGTATACCATGTATCGCCTACAACTTCATCAACAAGGTAAGTATATCATTACAATTCTTAGCTGCACGCCTACCTACACTATACTAACGATGCCATTATAATGGTTAGTTTGATATGGTGGATGAGATATTTTAGTCATGTAATATATAACACAGGATTTTGCGAGTCCTTAATTGCGATTATTAAGGAATCGCAATTAAGGACTCGCAAAAGCCTATGCATGTAGGTATCACTATAAAAATAGAGATTCCTACACATTCCTTATTTGCAAGTCGCAAATTGCGATTCTCAAATAAGGAATGGCTTCTCATTCTTTCCGATGGGGCCAGGAAGGCCCATAGGAATGAATGGGAAATTGCGCATGCAATTTCAAGGGTGCAAGGGTGTCAAAAGGAAACCCTGTTGCACCCCTGAAATTGATCTGTGCACAAATGTTGCGCACCCACATGTCCCAAGGACGTGTGCGTGTAACCTACAACTTTGAAAAATGCACTTTAGTGCATTTTGCAAAGTTTTTGCAAATTACCATGAAGTTCAACTTCATGGTAATTTGCGACCCCTAGTAGCGAAATCACTACTTCAAAGTGGTTCTTGCATTGCATTTAAGGAATCACAAAATGTGATTCCTTAAATGGTATCACAATTTGAGAACTCGCAATTAATTGCAAATTCTCAAATTACGAGGGCCTTGACCCGTGATGCATCGCAAAAGCTAATTTTGCAATTGCCAACAGCCGCTTTTTGTGAATCGCACCGTTTGCGATCGCAAAAAGCTTTGATGCATGTGCCAGATAGTGTTAGCTTACGCCCAGATAATGTCCTATAATAGACATTTCCTCGGATATTGTCCCTAGTCTCAATCCCTCAGACGTTCTGCCTTTGTCCATTAATGACCCATAAATCTACAAAGATATGATCTAGTCCCAGGCTCCATCTGAGATTCCGCCCCGTATTGGATGACACCCTAGTTCGATATTGCTTAATATCAGGATTATACCATGTGCCAGATGTCACCCAGTGTCAGACCGTCTCCCATAAGGTTTCACCTGACGTTACCCCTTGTCATACGTGACATGCTCTTACATTTTGCCTTTTCTCAGCTATTGTCATATGTCGTACATGTTACCCTCTGTGAGAAATTACCTTACACACAGAACTATCTTGTGATAGATGAACCCAGATAAACACTACACGTCACGCCATGTCAAATGTCATTGCATGTCATATCACCTCGTCACACGTATGTTTTTTTGAGTGCTATTGGCTTTATGTCCGATATTCACTCATGTCAGATATTGCCCCAAATGCAATATATCACCTCAATATTGCAGGGATATCACTTTATCTCTGATATCAACTAAATATTGCTCCATGTCAAATTCTTCCTGTATTAAATCTCACCAGATGCCAAATATCCCTAACGTCAGATATCTTCCTGTCGGATATTCATAATATATCACCTGTGTCGGATATGTCCATAGATATCAAGGCACGTAAAATGACAATCCGTATCAGACTTGGCCCTGCTAGATAACCTTGCGTCAGGTAATACGCTGTGAAAAATACCACACCGTGCCACATATTACTCCAGACATCACATCATATCTGATACCGTCCTGCGGCATGTTACCCATGGCATGTATATATTGTCTCGTTTTAGATACCGCCACTGATGTTGTCCCTTGTCAGATATCTCCAACTTATGGATCCATATCTGACACCACCTCAGATATCACTGCATGCCAGATATGACTAGTGATATCACAACATATTAAATATGTCTTCCGGCACCAGAATTATTCCTTCTCAGATATCTCTGTGTGTCGGATATCTCGACATGCCCGAAATCACAACATGTCACTCTGTGTCAAATTTTTCTCAGTCAATTATCGCCCCAAATATAGCCATGTCATCTTAAACCCCATATACGTCTCCTCATATTTGCCCATTTTAGCCATTACCCAGGATAAAGCCCCATGCCAGAACTCCCCCAGGATAACACCCAATTAAATACCCGCGAACATGCCCTCATCAAGCAGAGACCCACCCATGCCAGACACCCACCATGACACTCTACCGCGCTTATATCTGGTATTCGCTCTGCTTACTGGGAGAAGTGGGAGAGGACGTCCCTCCGTCTGACGCGGTGGTGGTTGATTTGGAGTCGGGAGGCATTGTCAGTCGGGTCATGCCTGGGGGTGCCGGCGCCAGCATTTGTGAAGAAATGTAGTGGCTGGGGACCTTGACTTGTCCACTTCCATTCAGCTGAGGGAACAGAACAGACAAAGACGAGGCTCAGCACAGCAGACAAAGCAATCACCTTTACACAACTTATCGCTGGCAGGACCCCCCGCGCGTATCGTGCCGGGTAGCGGCTGCGAGCCACGTCTACCCGCTCAACCAAAGCCACCACTGCAGACAGCATGTAGGCCATGGTCAAGAAGAGGACCTGTGCCCACATGGTGCTAAGCAGACCCAGATAGAAGGGAGTGATTGGCCATACCACCCACACCTCCGCCCGGCATGAGTTTCCTGGCTCTTCATCAACAACCTTCTGGTATTTTTTACGGGGCCCCAAAATAATGTTTTTTGTTCAGCACAGAAATGGGCATGCCTCAATGCCTATATCTATTTGGTGAAGTTAGCTTTCTGCCACTATGGTCTCTTTAGAGGCCTAGTTTGTAAACCTCACTCCTTCCGTCCAAATGTCAGCGTCTTCTTTCTGAGCTGTGTACCCATGCGCCTGAAGTCAGTCTCTCTGGGTTCACCTATTCATAACCCAAGGGCCTGGTAGCTAACCCATCCTCTAACATAGTTGAACCTGGTTGAAAAACCTGTGTACCTATAACTTTTCCATGTATATGTCCCACCACTAAATTGCTCAGGACTCAATGTTCCTGGAAGACCAGGTGTTATCTCAATTACTCTACCACTAAATGCAGAAATCGCGCGATACACCGCACACTCGGATAGGATACCTACATGCACCTCGTCTTGGAGATGTCCATACACACCGAGACAAGTAACCCCAACTTCAGGATGCTGATTCACAGGTTACTACCCCCTTCTTTTGGCCTTATTCAGGGGTACATGCTGAATATGTAGATACTATGTAAGGGGTAATACCGTAAGTGCTTCGTTTTACCTTCAGATTTTTAGTTTTGTGGAAATGCACGGGTATTCGTGTTTCTGCAGATCTCTGTCAATTGCACCAACATCTAGGACTTGTCTTTAAATTATAAGCTAGTAAAAATATCAGATAACTTGGGTGACCTGAAATGTTACTAATGTGATATATTTGACTATTGATGGTAACACCTCACATTAATTACCGCCAAGGTTTAAAAGCAGGTAAAAGGCGATGTCTAAGTACATTATTGAGGAATTTACTAGCGATCACTTTGTTATCAAAGCTCTCCCCATCTCTCCAGTCCCACCTCTAAATACGGTGATAACTCTTCACCGTAACAGTATTAACACTGACTGGCGTTACTGCTGTATTAACCGGCTCCCTTAAACAAGGGTTATGGTTTCTACCAGCTTGAAGCTGCCAGTTCCATTCAACATGCAATAGTGCGGCAGCCATCTTGGATCACAAAGTAAACAATGTGACAAAATGGATGCTTCCCCCATTTAAAACTGAGAGAAAGCTGCAGGCCCTCAGGGGTGGAACTATATTAGCTGAAGACAGACAGTTTCATATGAAATAACAATATATTTGTATTTGACAATTTTACTAATGTTTGTAGGATGCAATAGTGACCCACCCTGGGGCACACATTTCACTTATACAGGACATGTGCATTCACACACATGTGCACACGTATGCACGCTGCCTTGACTCACCCCTCACAAGCAGTGTGCCCCTGAGCATGGAACCCAAAACAGTCATCCATAGCCCATCAAACAGAGCAAGACATTCGGTCTCCATACAGAAACGTTTTTTTTGCATAAAGGAAGGGTTTTTTTTAACAGGGAAAATTATTTACATAAATAAATAAAAAGCTTCCTGCTCAATGCAGATTTTTGGATCATATGAAAATGAAATGAAAAGGAGATATATAGAGCGCGAACATTCACCCGAGGGTGTCAAGGCGCTAGGCATGTTGGCTTTGCACTTATGGTGTGTTTACACGACTGCTCTAGGATTTCTTTTCAAAATCTCAACGAAAAATGAGAAAGCTGCCCTCAGATGTAATAGGAAAGTTACAGAAGAAGGCTCCAGACTCTCTCTGGCTGGCCTTGGTGAATGGCCTGTAGGGGGCAGGTGAGGGCAGATAAGGGTGTGCATGACCTGGGTGCAGGGGTGGGGGGAAATGTCCCATCTGCAGGTCATGATCAAAGGTCCTCCTAACACACTCAAAAATAATGAAGAACAGCTGTTTACTGAACAAATACTGCGATTCAATTAGCAGCCGGAATTATTACAACAAACAAGCATTGTCAGCGGGTATCTGTTTGCAATTTAAAAAAAGTAAACAGCTGCCACCAAATGTACCATGTAATCCACAAACACTCATACTTAAAGTGCATTCAGCTTCTTAAAAGTATGCCCATATGTGTGATAGTCTGTCTATATCAGTCTATCGATCCATGCGTTTTATGGAAGTCCATTTTATTGATAAAGTTCTCCCCTCAACGCCCCTTCCTCACCTCTGCTAGCGCTTTGAGGTGGTCTCAAGCCTGAATTGGGCGCTTTACAAGGAGCCAACTTAACTTCTCACTTTATTCACACCCCACCCCCTACAGTCAGTAAAACAGTCTGACTCTGCATGGTGTTGTACAATGGACCCCCTCGACCCCCAGACCCCTGTCTGCAGCCACTAGTAAAATCTTCGGGGGAGGAGCGGGGTCCTGCCAGAGGGGACCGGTGACCCGGTAAATCTACAACAGACACCAAGCTTCAGAACTGGTGTTACTGAGTACAAAAAAAGACATTCATTTATAGTGATATAAACGTGTGTTATGTCCTTCTAAGCTCTGTAAATACATATGCCTATTATCATTGAATTTAATGATGATGCTCAGTTGAACAGCGTTGGATGGATTTTTGACCCACCTAACCTTGCAGGTCGTGGCAGATGTTAGAAGAGAACATTTAACTCACTGAGCCATGAAATGAAATTAAATGAATTTGTACTTGTAAAGCACACTTATACCCCAACCGGGGTTTCCTGGTGCTGTGCGCATACCGCTGTGGAACCCTTCCTGGCTTTTCCCTGTGAAATGTCCACTCCTGGGCACCCCCAAGGTGTAGCCAGGCATCCAAGCGCTGCTGGGGCCGTTGTGGAGATTAAGCAAGCTATTGCCCAGAGTCACAGAGTGGGACCCATGATTAGAATAGGCGGAGTGGCCATTATACACAGGGACACCCTCAGCTACTCGGTGATACAACTTCACGAGTTAATTGATGCGGAAGGGATGAGTTTTATTATAAAAATTAATGACAACTTCTCCCTCACTGGGGCATTGATTTATCGCCCACCAGGACCATGCACAGGCTTTCTGGGGAGTATCGGAGAAGTGCTCAGCCCACTAATACTTAGGTATTCTAATTTTACCTTGATGGGTGATATAAACATCCATTTAGAGTCCACAACAGACGCATCTGCTGCCTCCTATCGGGAAACCATGGAGGTACTGGGCCTCACCATTCGTGACACCCAAGCCACCCATGAGGCGGGTCATACGATAGACTGTATCGCCACTAATTTAGATACTTTAACAACCGACCCCCTTACACCCCAAACTTGGACTGACCATATGCTGATCCCTTTCAAGCTTCCCCTTGTGCTTAACGGAAAGAAAGAGCATGAGAATGAACGCAGCCAGGCCAAACGGGATGAGTGGAAAACGATATTGTCCCACCCAGAATTAATCACCATGGCCAGGGACTGTAGACCCCAGCTGGCAGGACCTTCAAATCCCACTACTTTCAGAACATGGATGAATGAACTGAAAGGTACGGTTGGGCAGGGAAAACTTAGAACGAGGCGCGAAAGAAAGAAGACATCCGCACCTTGGTTCGACCGAGAACTCAAAAATAAACAAGGGGAGCTATGAAGAGCTGAACGAAGCTGGTGGAAAAATTATTGTAGCACAGAACGTAGCAAATATAAAATGATAAAAAGTGCCTATCATGCGCTAATTAAACATGCAAAAAAGAGGTATTTCTCATCGGCAATAGAAACAGCTAACAGCAAACACAAGGAAATATTCAAAATTGTGAATGGTTTTAACAAACCAAAATGCTTAGCGCAGGTTATTCCGCCCTCACAGACGCTCTGTGATAAGATCGCAGACTGTTTTGAGGAAAAAGTACAGGGTTTGACGAAGGACTTTGATGTCCCTATATTAGAGCCAAGAAAAGAGGGTGACATAACAAGGCAAGGGGCTACTCAGTTAACAACCTTCCAACCTATTAGTCTGGAGGAGACTAGAAGAGCAATTTTGGCAACAAAATCCGGATCCCCTTTTGACCCATGCCCTGTTAGACTTCTACACCGCATTGAGGAAATTGCCAATCCAGTAATAAATGCTATTGTCAACAACTCACTATCCACGGCCAATGTACCCCTAGAGTGGAAACTGGCTGCTGTGAAACCACTGCAAAAAAAACAACTTTCCGATCCCACCACACTGTCAAACCTACGACCCATCTCACTACTTCCGGCCCTGTGTAAAATCACAGAGTCAATGGTAAACAAACAGCTTACACGCTTCTTGGAAGATAGTGAAGCATGGCATTCCAACCAAGCAGGTTTCAGGACCCAACATTCCACGGAATCGGCCCTCCTGTTCACTACAGAAACTATCCGCTCAGCTCTAGACCAAGGTAAGAAGGCCGTCCTGATCTTATTAGATCTTTTGGCGGCCTTCGACACGGTCTCACACGTCATCTTAATAGACCGGCTAATAACATCTGGCGTTACAGGGATACTACTAGAGTGGATAAAAAACTTTTTAAGTGACAGGAGACAAGTGGTGACCCTGGGGGAATTCTGTTCTAGTGAAAAATCACTGTTGACGGGAGTTCCTCAGGGTTCAAGCTTGAGCCCGACTCTGTTTAATGTTTATACCACACCTCTGATAAAGCTGATATCGTCATTTGGCATAGATGTAATAGCCTATGCCGACGATACACAACTGATCCTGGTAATGGATAAGGATAACCAGGTCTGGGAGGAAAAACTCAAAGGTTGCCTAACGGCCACTTTTGAATGGATGCGGCTAAATCACCTAAAATGCAACACTGGTAAAACTGAGATCATGCCAATAGGCCCAAAAAATGATTTCATCCCCAGACTATGGTGGCCAGAAAAGGCAGAAATACCGCCTCATACCACCAACTCGGCCCGCAATCTGGGGGTGTACTTCGACGCTGGCCTGTCTTTCAGACAACAAGCGGCTAGAGTGGCAGGCATGTGCTTTGGGGTGATAAAGGGACTGAGAAAGTTCTTTGATTTGTTGCCCTTTGAAGCAAGAAAAACAGTTACGGTTGCACTAGTAACATCACGCATCGACTATTGCAACAGCCTCTACGCTGGTACAAATAAAGCAGTCACACATAAACTTCAGATGGTGCAGCATGCTGCAGCAAGGCTGGTTTTGAAATGGTCGAAAAGATCATCAGCAACCAAAGCCCTCAATGCACTACACTGGTTGCCCATAACAAAAAGGGTCTTGTTTAAAGTACTACTAATTACCTTTCGAGCTGTTCATGACCTAGGCCCATTATATCTAAGGAAACAATTTAGTAGATACTGCCCAACTCGAGCATTACGATCCTCAACTGCCAAACTGCTTACCGTCCCGGGTTTCAGACTCAAAACCCGAGGGGGCAAGTCCCTGGCGGTATTGGGTGCAAAAGCATGGAACACTCGCCCCCCACATCTGAGAATATTGGACAAGGAAACAGACTTTCGTAAACATCTAAAAACCTGGATCTTTAATCTCCAAGATACAACTGCCAGAAGCCTAGTGTGATTTTAGATCTGGTCAAGCAAGCATAGAGGCAACCTGACATCTGGTTGTCCTTACTCGGGCGCCTAGATGCTCCCTGGAGCGATTGTTGCGCAATACAAATTGGCATTTACATTTATATTTACCGAGGCGAGAATGATCAGGTCCGAGGAAATTGAGCCCAAAACCCACCGAGGTGGGAATTGAACCCTGGTCCCGGGCCAGACCTATGCATCAGGGTCTGCCGCTCTAACCATTGATCCACACTTCTCCACATCTCGCCAGATCTGCAGGTGAGTACCCCACAATGCACTAACAATCCTCCAGCATTCGCCCACCTATAATAGCATAAACACCAAGCAAAAATTGTCTGTTGTTTTTTCCTTTGATTCCTTTGTGATCTTTTGTTCAGTTGTTATAATCTTTAGCCACAAAAGCCAACACGTGTTTAGTCGCACAATGGGAAATGTCACGCGACTTCCTCAGGGCATATATGTTCTCTTGAAAAAGCCCTTATAGTCGGTTGAACTTCAGTCTCTCTATTATCATGGTAGCCTATTCCAGTCTTCTCATTGCTGTCATTTTAAGTCAGTAATTCTCCTATTTGATATCCTCAATGGGTGAGTATATTCTCAATTTAAAACTCCACGGTTATGGAGTCAATTATGGCCTTGTACCCATTTCTGGTAAGCAAAGTCTCTCTTGGTCCGATTTGCAGCGAGCCCGCTGTGTGTCCCGAGTGATGCAACCTGGGCCACTGGAATTATGCGATTGTGCAGCAATTTCCGCATAATTGTAGATTTGCCACATAATCCATCACCTGCCGCATAATCTGCAGAATTTATTCCCAAATATTGTTTCCAGTTCAAATGGTTCAAAAGTTAGTTAAAACACAATCACACGTGATGCCGCGCAGTGGAAGAACCGTTCCAAGGTTTGACTGGTCACCTTAATGTAGCTTATTGCTATATTTGTGTATTAACACCTTCGCCGCAGGGCTAATTCCCTCTGCGGCGCTGGGGGGGGAGGGGGCGCGCGCAGCGCCACGGTGCTCGTAACAAGCTCGGCTCGCCACGCTGTACTGTGGCGCTGTGCTCATGACAAGCTGAGCTCGTCATGACCACGCCCGTTTCTTAGAACGCTCAGCACCGCGGGGGAATTAGCCCCACGTGTGAGCGACCGCGCGTGTCATGGCCAGCTCAGCTCGTCATGAGCACACGGCACGGACGGGGTTAAAGTGGTACTAAAGAGGTACAACTAATGCCCAGTATTAACAAGTTCAAAAATGACTAAGTAATGAAGTTATACTATCACAAGATGAACCGCATAATTTGCCTTTTCATGCAGCACAATTTATTCAACCCTGCCGAATAATTTGGCCCTACCCTGCCGCATAACTCCAGTGGCCCTGGGTATAAAGTACTGAAGCGCTTTATTCCCTTCCCCGTAGGTGCTGCTGGGTGGCGCACTCTCAGCGATCGACTGTGTGGTGAAAAAGGCTTTGACCGGGGCAGGGCCTCGCAAGGGGCCCAAATGCTACAAAAAAGAATAGAGGCGCAGTGGGCCCTGACACCTCTGGCCCGGTGCCACTGCACCTGCTACACCATCGATAGCTACGCCACTGCGGCTGTGACATTTCCTGCCTTCCCCTTCGCCTAAGAGACTGCATCACTCGACAGCCCCAGCCCCGCCGGCTCCTGCACACACCCAGTCCTCTGCCTGTTTCTTGCCCTGACCGTCTGCACAGGGCTGCGATTTGACCTCAGCTGCGGCGCGCTGCGTTTGTGGCTCTCCACCAGGGGGCGCCCGACGCCCACTCACCCGCCCGGAGCCGCGGCGCTCACGGTTTACGCTCCAGGGCCCTGCACTCCGGTTCCTGATAAGGATGGCGCCAGGATCGCTTCTACGCCCCCTGGCACCAGGCGGCACCGATCCCAGCCTCGGCAGGGCGATGACTGCACTTACCCGTCCGTAACTAGCAGGCCTCAAACTCCCTGCAGCCCTGCGGGGTCACCCACCCCGCCTGCTGCACACCCCTGCCCGGAAACACAGAAATCTAGGCTCCAATTAGCCCCTTAAACAACTAATCATAAACTGCATGCCTCTAAAAGGTTCTAGGGTTTGGGGGTATTACTTATTTTTTTCTTTTTCATGTTTTTGATTGCTTTGAAACTAATGCTCTTTCGAGCGTTAAATGTCTAACTTTTGGCTCACCCAAAAACGTGATTGGAATATTTGATCTATCACCAGAAATGCAGATGTTGTGTGCAGCAACGTTTCATAGGTACAGATGGGGGGCAGGTAAGGCACGTGCAAGGTGGGTAGCAGAGAGGCCGAATTTGGGGAAGTAGTGAGCTGCAAAAAAAAGCGTTGGCAAAGCCAATAACACTGGCGTCGACTGACACCTTTTTGGCTTTGTCAAAGCTTGTTTTGCTATAGTTTTAAAAAACCTCTTTTGTTGCGGGGCTGCTGAAGCCTCACAGACGCCAAAAAAACATAATGGCTAAAAGCAAAAATATTTGTTGGTCTCAAAAAGCATACATTGCCACAGTAGTCCTTGGCATTGAGGGGAACGGTATTCGGTGCTTAATCGGATATGGGCCTAGTGAAAGAGCGGAAAAATATCACCGACAGGGGAGAGGATGTGGCCTGATGGCTAGATTGCCGACTTTGGTGCTGGAAACCAAGATTCGCGCCTCGGGGTCACGTCCACATCCTGTGATTCTGGGCAACTCACTTCATCTCCCCGTGCCTGAATGTGTAATGTAAATACGGTGCTCATGTGAAGAGCTCCAATACCTTCGGGTCGAGTTTGTGCTATATAAATCTGCATTATATAAAAAAAAAATGTCAGCCAATGACTGGGGTGGGCTAAACCATCGCCCCATCCTGTATCCGGGTGGGCGGATGAAAAATGTGAATGACACAACAACAGGCAAATGGATAAAGAGGGCCGGATGAAAGCCCATATGCCCATATCACTAGGTACTCGCTCTCACTCTCTCTAAATATATATATCTATACTACTATTATAAAGGAAGAACTTTGCACCTTTGAGGCGGGTAAACTCGGGAACCACAGCGCCAATCCACACACCCGATACATCAATAATCGTCAGGGTGTGCAGATGGACATAGGCTATATAAAGTATAAAAATATGCGTTATTAAAAAAATGAACATAAAAAAAGTAGTCCCTTCGAAGTAGCGCCGGCCGCGACCTGCGTGCTGACGTCAGGAGCGCAGGGAGGAGTGGCGTCCAGGAACGCGAGGAGGAGCGGGAGACATGGCGCGGGGGAGGAGCGGTGATGAACGGCGAAATGGCGGTGAGGACCGGCGGACAGGCGGGAGGAGGTGTAAGCAGCGAGGAGTGGCGGAGCGGTGAAATGAGGAGCGCGGGAAAGGAGCGGCGGCTGAGATAAGGCTCCGGGCAGGCGGGGGTCGGGGCGGGCGGGGGCCCGGGCTGCTTGACAATGTCGGGGCGGGCGGGGGGCCAGGCTGCTGCACAATGTGCGGTGAAATGAGGAGCGCGGGGAGGAGCGGCGGCTGAGGTAAGGCTCCGGGCAGGCGGGGGTCGGGGCAGGTGGGGGATGGGGCGGGAGGGGGCCCGGGCTGCTTGACAATGTCGGGGCGGGCAGGGGTCCAGGCTGCTGCACAATGTCAGGGCGGGCGGGGGTCGGGGAAGCCTGATTGCTCCCGGACAAGGTCGGGACGGGCTGCTAGTTTGTATATAAAAACATATGGAGTCACCTCCCCGATATTGACAAAGGCGTGTAGCCGAAACGCGTCTGTCGAGTTCTTGTTTGCGGCAATAAAACGGATAAAAATTTCCCCCTGGTGTGCGCCTCGATTTGTGGTCTGGGAACGGGAGCATCGTAAAGCAAAAAAAATATATATATATATCCATACTACTATTATAAAGAGAGAACACAACCCTTTGAGCCAGGTAAACTCGGGAACCACAGCGCCAATCCACATACCCGATACATCATAGAAATTGTCAAGGTGTGTAGATGGACATAGGCTACATAAAATAAAAAAAAACGTACATTTTAAAAATTAACTTTAAAAACAAAGTAGTCCCCTGAAAGAAGCGCCGGCCGCGACGTCTGCGTCATGACATCGGGAGAGCGGGGAGGAGCGGTGTTCACGAGCAACAGGAAGAGCGGAGGACATGATCGCGGGGTGGAGCTGCGGACAGGCGGGGAGGAGCGGCGAGCGACGGACAAGCGGTAATGACCAGCGAGAAGCGAAGCAGCAGTGGAGCGGTAAAATCAGCAGCGCGAGGAGGAGCGGCGAGTAAGGTAAGTGAGGGTGCGCAACGAGGGACGGGTGGAGGGACGGGCGGGAGCCATGGGTGAACGCAAGCCTGAAATGCTGCCCCCAGCCCCCTTCTGCCTCGGGCAACGCTGCTGCAAGCCTCAAATGCTGCCCCCAGCCCCCTTCTGCCCCGGGCAACGCCGGGGCAGGCTGCTAGTATATATATATATAATTTCAGTGAAGTCAAAAGATCTTGGCTAGCACCAGACCTGAAGCAAAAAAACAAGTCGAGAGGTGCAAAGCGATTGCAATCTATAGAGACTGGCTTGCGCCTCAGAATTCTGAGACAAAACGCACACGTAGAGAGGGAGTCAGACCGCAGGTCAGACTTATGCTATGGAATGAACAAAGTGACCGTATGAACCCTTCTTTAGACAATGGGGTATATGCAGCTGTGTGGCAGAAGGGGCTAGGATATAGAACCCTGGTGTCTAGGTGGACGACTGCTGGTTCTCTGTGTTGAATGGTGTAGGTAAATGGCCACGTGTGTCCCCCTCAAAAACTTTGCAATTTCACAGTATTAATAAATGCACATTGGAACACTTTAATGGTTACTGATGTCAAACGTTTCTGTACATCAAATACATATTTTATTTAAAGTTTCCTATACAGAAATGAGAAGATGGTTTTGTATATATTAAGTGTCATTTAAAATCCATTTTACTCAATGCATGTTGAGAACTGGAGAAGCAAGACAATAAAGTTAATGTTTTGCACTCTAGTAGAAAAAAACGAGATTGTGTTACAACTGGTGGTGGTTTTAGCAAGTGTGGTATGTGGCTGTACTGTGTATAAGGAAGCAGACACATTAAATTTGAGTAGAAGAGAGTTTTCCAGTTCAGTTGTTTATGTATGCATCATTAGCATGTTGGGGTTGGGCATTGTTTCGGAGTCTAGCCTGTATTGTATTAAAAAGGCTTCATCAGGGCTAGGAAACTTCTTCCTATGTTAATATCTCAGCACGGGGCAATGAATAACATTATAGAATTTAAAAAGTTGATGTACTACAGCACAAATTGATTTTGCTCCACTGAGGTGCAGCTTGCGTGCTCAAAAAATATCCTTATTGTGTGAATGTGTATAAACCATCTACATGTGTGTGTATATTTATGTAGTAAATGCAGATGTGAATAGAGTGTAATATGCTATTTATTACACCCTCATCTGGGGTCGGATCTGCCATATCTTGTACTGTATCTTAACTATTTAATATTAATATCATGTTCTCTGCTCGTTAATAGTTGTAAAGCGCTCTGATACCCATGAGGGTCTTGTTCGCGCTATATAAAACCTTCAAATAAATAAAATAGATACATTTGTTGAGTGTGGGGATGGGTCATGACACTCAAGAGGCAAAGTCTTCAGTGAGTCACGATGGATGTCTCTCAACAATGGTAATAAATAACGTATTATACCCTGCACGTCTGCATATATGGTTTATGACACATCATTTTTCATTTGTGTTTAGTTATGCATTTAATAAAAACCAGAATTAAAGTTGTTCAATTTGTGCAGCAGGGTAAAATCACACTCAGGAGATATAGTAAGAGTATTAGGAGTGTTAGTTCTATGTGTAAAGTATTGGTAACATGGAATCTTTGAGGCAGTAGAAGGTGCTTTTCTCGTGACACTTTTTCTGTACTGTGATAAACTCAATTTTGAATGTTGTACTGCTGTGCGAACATGTGCATATTAGTAAAATTTCTCTAATTAATGTATTAGTGTGCCTTTCACTGCCATATCATAAATGTTTATACATCTATATATAGATAGTCAATGAAAAAACACAGCTAGGATGTGGCCTAATGGCTAGAGCAGTCAGCCTCTAAGCTGGGGAAGTGGGTTTGAGTCCCAGCAGGGGCGCTTTACATCCTGTGATTGTTGGCAAATCACTTAATCTCCGCCATGCCTGACAAAAATGAATGTATCTGTCTGTAACGCAACTGGTGCTCATGTAAAGCTCTCTGATACCTTCGGGTCGCGTTTGCGCTATATAAAACTCAAACAAATAATAATAACTATGTTACTGTTTGCTTCCAGCTCAAACAAGCAAAAATAGTTATGGCATACAACACACACAATGCATAGCATAACTCACCTCATCCTCCATTGTTAACTGTTGTTTACCTTTTTTTCAGTGCCATCTGCAAATGGATGTTATGAACATGGCAGGCAAGGTGAGTAATGGAACACTTTGTGTGCATTGCATACCACAGCTGGTGAATGTCAGTGATTTTGCACGTTTGATCCTGAACCATAACACAATTTTAATTGTGTTTTTTATAGAATTTTTACGTTTTCTACATTAATACACTCTAATCCCAACCCACTGCGGGTGGTAAACTCCTTCACGCTTGAAATCCAACATCCAGGTGGGTCCGGCTGCAGCAAAGTTATAGCAGAAATTGCCTAGAACGGATACCAATCACCATGAGGGTAGTTATACCTAAAGATACAAGATGGCTGCCATATCACTGGGTGTTCAAGAGTTCCTTCGCCACATGGAAACATAATCCTCCACTAATGTCCTACAACGTTTGCTGGAAGGCCCTCAGCATAGGTGATCTCACGGTCCTCCGTCCTCACACACGAGCATGAAGCGTTTTGAAGATGCTCGGATACTTTGTCCTTGTGTGGAATTCTGCTTTAGTTACTGTTTTGGAGACAGTTATGTTTTGTGGGGAGTGCCCGTGACATGTTTTTGCACTTCTTCGGCGTTTGACTCACCCAATTTTAGGTTTTTTATTGTTTTTTTTCCTATAAAACAAGCTGGTTTCAATAAATTCCTGAGTGTGGGTAGCTTTTATTGCCTGTTGTGGTTGCACAGTATTCCCATATGCTCTAAACCACATAAAATGGCTGGGCGCGGCCCAAGGAACTGCTTGTACATTTCACTCCAGGTGGGATTGATAACCTCGAGGGGTGGGGGTGGTTTCCATGTAAAGACACAATGTGCTTTAACTCAGGAGACGAGCTCAGGTCTTCTGAAACGCATTTCATGCTGGACTGGGTCAGCGAAACCTGGCTAGGTTCCTTAGATTTACTATAGACAATGAGCGCCAGAATTTTAAGGCAGCTCCCCCCGGCTCATGAAAAAATGTATCAAGCCACCCCCACCATAACAACCAAACTCTCACAAGAATTCTAAAAAATTGGCAGCTCAGAACGTATTTAATAATTAAAACATTGCAGTAATGCTCAGTTATTCCATTTAGAAATTCCATCAAATGAATGACTGCCAACCCGCTATTAGCAGTCCGGTCTCCGTAAAAGTGTAAAAGTATCGACACTGTGAAGGACTTCGAGGATTTTTTAAAGTCCCCCTCTCCTTTACACCTACTCCCAGCCAAGACAGCAGTGACAAAAGACGTTACTGATCGCCAGTACAGGGTGGTTCACTGGCACTCTGTTTTCTCTTGCTAAAACCTACGGGTGGGCGTAACTTGCGTAATTTAAATTATTTGAAATTACAGCAACATTCCTTGAGATTACACGGAATTACGCGAGGAGTGTATCCCAGCATTTCGTGTTAGTTTTGTTGGCACAAAATGCACACTTGCGTCCAAAATAGACCAAGGATGCTTTTTCCACCAAGAAAATAGAACTGAACACGAACAGCGGCAGCCGCTGGTGCACACTAAATTTGTGTTCCCCTTTAGGATTTTTGTGCCAAACTACTCATAGTCATGTGAACAGGCATCATTTTTAGTAACGTTGTGTCAACTGAGTAACACAAGTTACTGAAAGTACTCCAATTACTCCAGCATTGGTAACATTTCAGCCAGGCCTACTAGGGGCACAACACTGCTTTCAGCTTGATGTTTGTCTCGATTCCCCAGGGGCACAGTAAATGCCCCTCCTGGCCAGACTCGGATGACCACACGGAGATCTCTTCAGCCCCCCTCCAGCAGGCCCTTGCAACAGTTTGAAGACCTCCGCTCAGGGGCTGAGGGTGGATTTTTATCTAGTTAAGTCTATCATCCTTTCTGTAAACCTCATAACTCTTGGCCTTTCAGAAAAGTAATATTTCTGGAGGAAGTCCCCCAAATTCAGGAAAAAAAAACTTTCCTCCTGCTTTAGTATAATCTACAACATCCTCTCTCTTCCACCCAGCCCCTCAAGCCTTTTCTAGTACATACCAGCTCACCACAGAGGACAATAATGGTCATTAAATGCCCACTTCCAGATTCTAGGTCAAGCCAGGCCTGTGCGCATAGAATGATTGTGAGATCATAGAACAATCACTCCAGCCCTCTGTGGTGGGGCTATTATGTTACTCAAACATTCCACCCATTGAGTACAGAATGTTCTGATTATTACAATTAAAACAACTAGGAGAGAGAGAGAGGGAGGAAAATTAGTGTAGAGCCAGAGGGTCTATACAAGACATCCCAAGCCCTCCCTCACTCCATTGTCATTAGTGTGGTTTCTTGCGCAATCTCTGCCTCTGTTAGGTCCCATTTTTCTCCACCATTTCACATACACTTCTCCTCCTTCAATCTCTCTTATGCTTATCTCTGCCTTTTCCTCTGTCCCAAGCTCTCTCGCGCCCTTATCTTGTATTGCGACTTATATAGCGCATGTACCACCCGAAGGCATCAAGGCGCTTGCCTTGGGAACCCGTCCTGGCTTTTTCCCTGTGAGATAACCCCTACTGGGCATCCCCAAGGTGAAAGCCAGGCATCCCGCAGCGGGTGGGCCGCCGTAGTGGAGATTAAGCAAGCTATTGCCCAGAGTTGCTGCATGGGACCCCATGATTAGAGTAGGCACCGAGGCGAGAATTATCGAGTCCGTGGCCATTTTTGGGCTCAGGACCCTGCCGCGTCGGAAATTGAACACTGGTCCCGGGCCAGACCTCTG
The DNA here is from genome assembly GCF_964263255.1 of Lissotriton vulgaris. NCBI lineage: Eukaryota > Metazoa > Chordata > Amphibia > Caudata > Salamandridae > Lissotriton > Lissotriton vulgaris. The sequence goes on from NC_141700.1 coordinate 64,026,500, forward strand.
CATCAGGGTCTGCTTTTCTTCTGTAGCGGCTTGTTTTAGAGTGGGGTCTTACAACACAGAGATCCCTTCCATATAGATGTGTTCACCAAGGAGAGATCTTCTTATAGCCCACAGACAACATATTGGCTCTCCATGTCCCCACTTTATACTTCTGGTGTACACACAGACACACGGGCACACACACAGACACACACACTATTGTTCAGCACAAAAGGACAGCAACTGTTGCAACAGTGGGTGTGATTAGCTCAAAAAACTAATTTGCGTTGAATAAGTTATTAGGAAAATTTGTGTTTGCCAGACGCAAACTTGTAAAATCAGGTACAATACGTAGTGAGTGGAAGCTCTCTAGAGGACAAGTATTTCCTGATCCCACCCCTCACTGCTCTATGCTCCAGGAAATAGTGGGTTCAGTAACTTCTACCATCTTTTTATGCCCACCACCATAAAACTGCACAGTGTCAGATAAAGATAATGACTGCCACCCCTGGGCAGAAAGGGTATTGCACCCACGTCTAAAAATCTCAGTCACTGTCACATTTTTACTAGTCACTAGTGGTCGCTGTTCGAGCACTGTTCGCCTACCCACATTATCCCTGCCCCGCTGGCTCAATAGACTAAAATTTAGATGGCCACACTTACCAGTGGGCAAATCGGACTGCCTTACCTGCACATAAAATAACGACAGAGTAACCAGTAATGTGTTCTGTCACCAAGCTTGCAACGGCACCTGCCAATTCAAAAGAGCGGGGGAAACTGGGCCTTGAGTGGGATATACTCACCGGCCCGGGTTGCTGACCGGATGGATCACAGGCCAAGGAGACAAGGTCCTTCAGGGGATCCTGGGGGTTGAGATGAGGAGGGTAGCGGATCGCTGTGTGCTGAAAGTACGTGGAAGCAGACTGCGGGAGGATGGATGTGGTGGGAAAGTGCAGAGCTGATGAGGGGTGTGGACTCCGTGCAAGACCTGCAAAAAGAATTGTCATTATTATGAGATGATTTACGCATACGCTAATAATTTCTTCTTTGAGAAGCATTCAGAGGCCCTCATGAGGAGAGTTTCAATCAAGCAGAGGAGTGCCAGCCAATGGCAGCATAGGGGCGGGGCAACACTTGATGACATCACAAAAAAGAAAGCAGTTTTCACGCTGCAGATACAATGTAATTCCTTCTCACCCAATCAGAAAACAAATCAGGAATCCATAACTACTGTTGCAACACCATCGTTTCTGAATTCAAAATGGCCGCTGGTGCAGTCGTTCATTCACAGTTTTTCCCTTTTTGGCTGACTGGCTGCCGCACAAGGACACGCCCCTGCCACTTCTATACTTGTTACGCCTGAAGCTCAGAGAGAACGCTGTTTCAAAACACATGCACCTTCATCTCTCACCCATTAACTATCCTCCGCCCCTTTGCTAGCTCAACCGTAAATTCGAAGTCACAATTATTTTTTTGTCTGAATCAGTGATAACTACCTTCGACTTCATATGGCCTCACATCACGAGATCCTTTTAGGGGAATTTTGACAGAATGGTGAAACTGTACCTTTCCTATTGTGGTGTTTCATTTTCTTAACATATTACGCTAAATACACTTTCTACAGTGAAATATGATTATGTACATCAAGGGCCTTATTACAAGTGGACCGTGAGTCACCGAGGTGCGTGGAATTTATCAGATGCAATAATGATTGCTTTTTTTTTTTAACTTTTTGGGCTATAACATGCTGATTTTGTTTTTTATTGCACAACAAGCTGCATGTCCTGGTAAATACTGTCTCTTTCCTCTTCATTAAATTCTGACAGGTTTGACCAGCCAAACTTTAACAAAGCGTGTGATGTTTCTCACATCTTGTAATTTCCGGGTGTGACAAACATTGCACCACTTGTTATTGCAATCCCTGCGCAAATAGGTATTTGCACACAATTTAAGAGGCCAGTTGGAATCAGTCCTCAAGGCTGTCTTTGAATCCACTCCGAAGTACAACGCCCTTGGATAAAGGCTGCCGACACGTTTCTGCTCCGCTTGAACGGACTGATGCACTTATGACGGTCGAATAAAGAGCTGAACTACAAGTGGGTGAAGGTAAATCCTATGCATACAAAGTCCAGTGAATTCAGAAACTGTGTTGGCAAAGCCGAGCAAAGTTTACCGACTTTGTCAAAGCGACACTTAAATGACTGCATCACGCACAGCGGCAGAACGTTTCTCTCCTGATGAGCAGTACATATGGTGGTCAGAAATGTGAGAGAGAGGTATGGGGGGACAGGGTAAAAGAGAAGGCGAGGTCTGAAGCTACTGCAACCGTTGGTGGGGGAGGGGAGATTCATCCACAGGGACCATGAGATTGAGGGAGAATTGGGCATATGTTTAAGTGGACCAAGGGATGAGGTGAGGAGCGTTTACAGTGAACGCAGGAGCGTAGCTACTATTGGTGCAGCAGGTACAGCGTCACTGGGATCCTGAACCGTGAGGGGCCCAGTGAACCCTGAAATTGCTGTATTTTACTACCACAACAGCAGTCAAAGGGCCATTTTATGTGCTTGAACCAGAGCCCATGGAATCCTTGCTACGCTCCTTAGGGAAGGTTAGCCAACTGGCACCAGGTTATTCTTGATCAGTGGCGGCTCCTCAGCTAAGGCGGAGGAGTGTTGCCCCACTGCTCTCGGAGCAGTGCAAAGGAAAAATGAAATAATAATAACAGAACATTATTATCATTGTATTTTTAGTATGGAGCCAAGCTAGGGGAGGAGGAGTGGGTGGTGTACCATAAGTGCGCATGACAGTGTGGCCGGCCATCTTGGGCCAGCCAAATCGTTGTGCGCACTCAGCATGTTCTCCACCCGGCTGTATTGCACAGCCTTGGTGGAAAATATGCACAGGCTCCCATTCCCTGTCTATGCACCGAACCAGGCCGCTCAGACCAATCACAACGCTGCGGTCATGCTAGAACATCGTGATTGGTTAGGGGAATCTGGGGACCTGGGTGCTACCGGAAACCAGGGAGGACGCCACTGTTCTTGGTCCCTTGCAGAAGTGCAAACTGTTTATTTCTTTATGCAGTTTTATATATAATGAATGTTGCCGAAAGGCTTTGGAGCATTTAACATCAGAAATGATGAGTTACATGCAAAAATGAGCCATCCACTAAGACAACAATGCACACCAGCGGTGAGTGGAACATACTGATGCAAAAGGTGGCAAGATAGGCTGAGTAGACATGAAAACGCCCATCACATTAGCACGACAGACTCACTCAGTAGTCCCAGGTGATGGTGATAAGTAAAGGATAGTAACACATCATCAGAGATTGTGACTTGGAGGAGGCCACGTGAAGTCGATAGTAATCGAGCACCGAGGCAAGCCAGTCCAGAGTAGGGAAGTAGAGTAGTAGGAGAATGAACCATTAGAGGGAACTTCAGAGTAAGATAGGGAAGAGTCCACAAACAAGGCAGACTTAAAGGAGCATGTAGGCTGGAGCCTGATTAACACTGGGGTAAGTTGCTTAACTTGACATTTTTAGCACACTTTTAGCAGGAACCACGGGGCAGTGCGCCCACCCTCGTGAACGACCAACACACCCCGCACCATGAATTTGACTAGGGAGCCATAAACTGCTCGATGGCCTCCCTTGGTCATTTCAAACAATTTGTACGGTTCCATTTGAAAAGAGCCAGAAAAACACAGGGCCTGGTTTAGAGATTGGCCGATAAGTTACCCTATCACAATTTGAGATCCTGTCCAACTTATTACAAGTGCCATAGGATATAATGCAATTTCAATAAGGGGGGGAGGATATCACATGCTAAATATAGAAGCTTGTGTAAACACAGAAAAAATACTAACACTGGAGTCAATGTTTTATATCCCGCTGCTTGTGTTCAACACATGTAAGGATACTCTTCACTATTTGGTTTGATACATGTATCATGAATTGTAATGAGCTCATTCATTTTTCAAATGAAAAACTTTGTAAAAGTTTGACGGGTGGAACTCATGTTTCACAGAATCAAACTTTTACAACATTGACAGGAACCACAGTCATGGCGGTTTCGGGCAATGTTTAGAGTTATCCGCTAATTTGGCGAACAAGTCTAGATTAAGTGGGTGGCGGTCCCTTGGGTTGGCAGGGGCAATGTCCGCCATTGTCCCCATGGGGGTATCCTCCGCCCGACAGACTCCAAATCAGCCCCTTCAGAGCCTTCATCAGGACCAAAGCACCTGAGAGTTACAGCACACTGTAGAATTTTCTGAATAATGTTGTCTTTAAGCAAGAAAGGCTTAGCCTATGTGAGTGAATCTAGGGCAGCGAATAGGGGAAGGCTCAGTCCTGAAAATGATCAAGCTCTGTGGCGACCCAGACAGGACTCAAGGGAATACCATCAAAGGTTCTGTACTTAACCACTTCAGTGCTGATGACGAGCCCAGGCTCGTCATGCAGCACGGTGCTCGTGTGCTGGTGACGAGCCTGGGCTCGTCATGAACCGTGGAACGCTCACACGCGGGGATAATTCCCCCGCTGTGCTGAGCGTACCATTGCGCAGGCGGGCTCATGACGAGCCCAGGCTCGTCACCAGCACACGAGCACCGTGCTGCAGGACGAGCCTGGGCTCGTCATCAGCACCGTGGCGCCGTGCGTGGCCCCCATCCCCCCTGCGAAGCGGGGGAATTAGCCCCGCGGCGAAGGGGTTAATGATAAAGATACTGAAAACAGCACCCTTCTTTCTTAGGTGAGTGGTGAGAATGGCAGAGATTATACAGTCAATGAGGAGCCTGACTAGGAACGTCACAAAATGAGGAGGAAAACATATAGGACCTTGAGACAGAGGAAGGAGGAAAAGTGAGCGAGGGCGGAAGGAAGAAGAGAAGGGGGAGAGCTAAAAAATGAATAGGAAATGAAAACAACATTTTGGAACTATAACCCACATATGTAAAGTGAACCAATCTCTAAGTGTTTCCAGTAATGCTAGGGAGGGTGGTGCAAATGGAGAGAAAGGATTTGCACAAAATCAAACAGTTTGGTCAGGGTTGGATGCCAGGAACAGAGTACTCGTTTTCTGGCTCCACAGCTAACAATTTAGTCACTAGACCTCATTTTCTCTTTCAAAAAGAAAGAAATAAAGTCATGGTGTGACAGAAAGAATTATAGAAATGGTGGAAGATGGGAGATGAAGGAAAGGAGTAGAGAGCGAGAAGGAGAAAAGGAGACAGAAGGAGACAGAAGTGGGTAAGTGACACAAGTGTTTGACAAATTGATTCCACACATGGAAGTATTATAGCGCTTGAGAAATTGTGGGCATTTAGGAAGGAGCTATAAACTGCTGCTGACTGAGGCCCACAGAACAGTGCCATTTTCATCATGTTGGGTGCAAGCTGGTGTGGTTAGTGCCCTGATGGGTTTGAGGGTTTTTAGTACCAAATACAGCACCAAAGCTGAGCTTCTCTGCTCAACGTGATCCCAAAGCAATAGGAGACATTGGCTGTTTTAAGAGAAAAACCTACTTAACCAGAGGGAACTGACCTAAGACTGCCAACTCAGTACACACCAGGCTGACTACAAAGCCCAACATGGGAGGAGAATCTTGAGTCAGAACCAAAGACTTAGGTGCAAATGGAATTTGTTATATGCCTCAAGGCGCTTGAACAGGCAGCCACCTCCACCCTCCACCAGAGCGCCTGACGGGGAATCTCACCGCTGTGCACCGCGATGACGGGCCGGTGATGCTGGGTGAAGCTGGAGAGCCGGGATGAGGAATCCTGGGGCGACGGGCTGTGAAACGGCGACTTGTCCATTTCACTCTTCTTCACCACGGTAGGCGAGATCCCTAAAAGGGGGGACAGACAAAGAGGGCATGAGTTAGGGTGTCTCTGAGCAAGCCAACATCTCTCCAGCCCTCCCAGAGGCTGTGGAAAGTAGATAAGAGGTCGTCTCACTTACAGGGTGGGGCAGAGTCCTCCGTCAGCACAGTGAGGACAGCACAGCACCTCAACATAGACATCAGCACAATACAACACAGTCCATGACACCAAACTATGCATGGACACATCTAGAGGACAGGAGAGGCCTCATCCTTCATGGCGTCCAAGCACAGGAACAACAGGAAAGAGCAGGAAGGGGGAAGGGGGACGTGACCAGATGGTTGGTGGAGGTTGGGTTGGGGCAGAATACTCCACAGTAGCAGAAGTTTTCAGAATCATCAGCCAACTTACAAAGTATGCATACCTAACACCCAAGGGGGCATCAACATACTTCACCGACACTGGTGCACATGCAAGGAATTAAAGCAGGGCTACAATACTTGTACAAGAGGGTAAAACCAGGAAACAAAGGAAGTCCTATCGGGAAGTTACAACAGGTCAAGACCCGGTGCAGATCACAGCCCAAGAGGCAGCAAGATCTGCAGGACTAGGCCGCACTCCAGAGTTACTGTGCTTAGAGAGTTGAAAGTTATACCATGAGTGAGATTAGGCATGCACTCTCATCAGAGATGTCCAACGTTGGTGTTTGAGGGCACGAGGCATGCCACATTTTCAGGATAACCAAATAGGATACAAATGCATACAGGGAACATAAACAGAACTCATTTACAGTGCACAGCTGTTTAGAAAACCTGGCATGGAGTCGTGCTTGCTGGACCTACGTTGGACACCTTCGCTCCTGAGGACGTAGGAGTGGGGAGAGGAGACATCTAGGCTCAGCCATACCACATATCAAGGTCCCATGTTCTGAAGAGCTAAAGGCTTATTTCAGCCAATGAGCGTCGTGCTGGGTAGTTCAGGGGTCACCAATGATCAGGCGAGTTCTATTCCAAGATTCTAATGCCTTGTGAATATTGCAGAATATTTAGCTAGCTACACTTTGAATTAAGTCACTTTTAATTTCACTTTTTTTGCACTAGAAGTATGGCTCTTCGAGTCCCAGAGGGCATGGAGCTTCTGGTAAAGAGAGACTGGGTGAGGTGGCCCGTGTGACTTGTGGACAGGTATGCCTGGCAAGAGGGTGGTTGGGCACTGTGAAATTAATGCATCAAGTAGAAATTGAGGGGTTTCCTAATGAATAAAGAAGGAAAAGACATAAGCTTTTGGGGGGTGGAGGGGGGAAACATCCTTTACAATGGAACCGTTACAACTCGGTACCGTTACAACGCAGGATTTACAACGAAAGTCGTTACAACGACTTTCGCTGGAGGGCGGTCTAGGATAGAGGATAGTTTAATTTACTATCCAACACCTTCCCTACTATCCACGGGGACTGGAGTTGGAATAGTAAATTAAACTATTCACTATCCAGCGCCCCCCCCAACGCAAGTCGTTGTAACGACTTGCGTTGTAAACATGTGTCGTAAAGGTACGCGTTGTAACGGTACGCGTTGTATCGTCATACATCCGTGGAGGGGATTAATGGCAGGTAGTGGAAGAATTAATTACAAGGGTGGGCGAGAGGGAGAAAAGCAAGCGACTATAACAAACATGGTCGAGAGGCCAAACTCTTGACTACAGATTTTGTGGACTGGCATTCGAATCCTGGCCTCTCCATGTGAGCACATTGGGTGTTCCTCGGAAAATCAATTGATTGCCCAGTGTCCTCTTCTCCTAATCCATACAGACTCAGAGAATGGAGAAAATTGACAAGTGCAGGAACCAAGAGTGCCACAAAAACTGGCCATTTATAGATAGGCCTATGCAAGATATGGCTGCAGGGCGTGTCCACGTCAGAGGAAGTGACATCAAGGAGGGTCAGATTGGGGGGTTTGAATGACTGACATTAGAGTGGACAGAAGCCGTGTCCACAAAGAGTCATTTCTGCTTCTTACTGGCTGAGACTGTAGGACTAACGTGAAGAATGTGAGCGCACAAATCATATGCCCCATAGTTATTTGAGAGGGTTTTAGATGCAGCTAAAGGCCAGCCTAACACAGGTGAGACATTTGACATGCCTTAATCTAGCACAAACCCACATGTCGATAAGGGTCAGCTTTTGTGAAGGTAGGGATTTGATGAAGGGATCAGAATTGGGGCAAAATTAACATTATTTTAAAAAGGAACAACAGGACATTGGGCACTGGCAGCACTGGACTCCATACGTGTGGCCTAGATGGTTCGATACATTATATATACAAGATTAGTGTGCTTGAAGAATGTTGTGTAGGATTCATACATCTTTCTTAAGTAAAGTAATTCTGAGAGAGAATTTCTCTCAAATCATTAAAGTGGGGTGATATTGCAAACTTTAATTTTTGACCCAATATAAGGTGAATTATAACCAAAACGTTTAAAAAGTGCAGGTTGAGATTTTGTACTCCAATTTATTATATGCCACTTTAAAAATAAGTGCATGCTAATATCTGTTTATAATATGGCACCTATGATAACAAACACTCTTTCTTTTAGGAAATCAACAGCAAACCAACATGTTTCAAATGTGTTTCCACAACACAAATCGAATTTGGCACCTTAATGGCAACGATTGCGGTAGATATAAAATCACTGACTAAAAGTGGATTCACAGGTTGGGACCATATCCCCTTTGGTATGAACAAAGACGATGAATTGTTGATATTTTTGGTTAATTTGGGTAGATGCATCTTAGGAAAATGTTATTATTCCATTTTAATGTTCTAACAATTCCCTCCTTCAAGGGACATTTGCACAATTTCAACTGTTGTTTTCCTTGGCTCTGATACAATTTAGTAAAATATTTTAAACTGAGAATTGCTGAACATCCTGCTGTTTCAGCATTTCTGATTGGTGTCCTCGATCAACTGGAAGATGTGTCTGAGATTAGACCTTTTTGACTGGCTACTAGGTGCACAGCATCCCCCACAGAGCCCAGTAGGTCTAAAGAGTAAACAAAAACAAGGACTATGATGCGTCCACTTGCGTCATTTTGTAGGCATGTGCAACAAGCATGTGTGACGTGGCCCCTTTTTTCATTTTATTTACCAACCGAAGTTGGATCAGTAAATAAAAGATAAAACAATTGTTTTTTTGTTTTTTTTAAGGGCAAGGGTGGAGAATTAACATTGAGTGTGTTGATGGGGAAGGAAGAATATGGGGGTTGGGGGTGAAGCAACACGAGGACAGAATCAACACGGAAAACCATGGCTGGAAGCCAACCGAGGGCGTGGATGGGGAAAGCAATACGGAGGGCTGGTGAAAGCAATAAGGAGAAAGAGAAGAAAGTAGAACTTTTGAGTGGAAGTATATGGGCGAGAAAGCAACACGTGGGGAGAAGTACACAAGGGCGCACACAACATGGAGGGGAGTGGTGGAGAAGTACATTAGCAAGAGAGGGCAATATGAAACATGGAGGGGAAAGAACTGGACACTATTGATTCAGCTGAAAAACACATACACTCTCATGGAGAGCTTAACCAAAAAAAAAAAAATAGCACTTGAAAAGCGAGCAGTGAAAAAACATCAGAGAAGAGTTCATGCTCCGGGGGTGGGACAAACACAAGAACAGGAAGTAAAGTCCACACAAGCTGACGAAAAAAAAGCAAACAAATGAGATTGACGATAAAACCAACCCATGATAAGCAATAGGTGGGCTCTAAGCCCACTGTAAGCAAGAAACAGGTCTTTTCACCTACCAGACAGCTTCCGCTGCCTGGTAGGCGAGCCCTCAAAAAGGAAACAGATTTCACCAATTCACACCTGCAAGAAAATGTTCACCTAGTACCAGGCATAATTCATGATATCTCATTTGGTTGTGACACCCTTCAGTGCAGGGGTGTTGGTGAAAGTGGTGGTTTGTTCAGTACTGATACTGATTGTCAGGTGGGGGGTGCATTCAGACATTCGGGGTTCAGACCACCTGAGGCACAGGGGGGCAGTGGTGTGCACTGACAGCACACGAGGACAGGGTTGGCATGCAGAGAGACCTGAAGATTGTAATAATAAACGTCAAAACGTTATGAAAAACAAATTGCACAGCCTGACATTCTGTGGGTTTAGGAGAAAGACAGGATAAAAGTGAAAAAGTATAAGGTTTTTTTTTTTTCAATGTTTTATATAGCACTTGCTTGACCTGTAGCTATCAGAGCGCTTTACATACACACTGTAAAAACAGAATAAAATGGCATTACATAGTAGGAAGGCAGTAAGGAAGCAAAACAGAGATAAAAAAATACAACATGAAAAATAAGTAAACACTATTTGTTTGGGGATGAAAGCCCAAAAGTATATGTATATATATGGTGAGCTGTCGGGATAAAGGCGGGCAGTAAACACACCATGCCACAGATGATGGTGATATGGCTTTTAGCATCTGAAAACAAATGTACAACCACAGGGAGAGAGCCCTCCCTGAGGGTCAGGGAAGAGACAGACGTGTGTTTTATTTCAGTGCAAGGTAGAGAGAACGCAGCCTCTTGATACGAGTCCAGCTGAAAGCACACATTGTTCTCAGGCATTAAATGATGAAGCAAGGAAGGCGGGGGGGGGGGGGGGGGGGGGGACGGAGGAGGAAGAGAGATGGAGGGAGAAAAAAACGAGAAGTGTGGGGGGGCTGGAGGACGAAGGGAACATCTAAGACTGGAGGGGGTGAGAGAGGGGGTAGAGAGGGTAGAACAGCGGGAGGAGGGGAAGGACAAACTACAGAGGAGTGGGGAGACAGAGCAGGTGGAGGGAGGGGGGGCAACCACAAAGGGAGCGAAGGAGGAGAGAGGAGGAAGCAGGAGAGCTAATGTAGGAGTAAGAAAGAGGGGTGCAGAGGAGCCCGAGAGTGGCAAGGGCGTGAGAGGGGAGACAGAAGAGTGAGACGGAGGGGTCGAGGGTGCGAGAAAGATGGACCGGGCGGAGTCACAACATGACATAGAGGGAGGGAAAGCGAGAAGTGATGAAAGAGAGAGGGGAGGTGAACGAGCGTTAAGGGAGAGCTGCGTGTGTGTGTGTGTGTGTGAGGGGCGGGGGGGGGGGGGGGGGTGACGGAGGGTCGAGCTTCGCCAGAGGTGGAGCGGGTGAGCACTCCAGGGAGTGGGGTCTTAGAGGCCCTGTCGATAATGGACCGATGGAGCAAGGGGCGTGAGTGGGTTCGAGGCGTGAGCTAGGGTGGAGGCCCCTGGGCGGGGAGTGGGGACCCCCGGAGCTTGGAGAAGGGGACACGGCGGCAGGGCCAGGCAGGGTGGACCCGGGAGCAGCCCTGGCACCAGCTCTGGCACGTGGAGGTGTCGGACGCAGGAGGAAGCCGAGGGGCCGTGTGCCGAGGAGCACAGGGCATGCGAGGTGAGCCGGGCTGGCCCCGCGCCACGGGAGTCAACAGTCCTGCTGTAAAGCGGCCCCGCCTGGCAGAGGCAGCCGGAGCCGCGCCAGGGAGCACACATGGCGTCCGCACACACACAGGCGGGCGCACGCACCTTAGCGCTCGTGCCACACACGCACTTGCTCGCACGGAGACGTGCACAAGGAGGTGATTTTAGTGGGCGGGCGTCCCTTCTGATATTTTTCCTGCTATTTCTACAAACAGAAAAATGACTGTAGATTTTTCTTCTATGAAGAATCCAATTGTGTGTGGGATTTTCCTTCAGCTATTTTTATTTTTTTGATGTTTAGAAAACGTGGCCACTTGTCAGTTCTGTGGGCGCTATCTAGTGCTTATTTAAGCACACGTATAAACTGCTTAATTTGGAAGGTATTTAGGCGATCTATGGAGTTGGCAAAGGTGTCAAAATCTCATAAATTTGGCAAATAGCACGCCCCACCTCTCCAAGTGCTGGTCCCCAGGTATGCACTTTTACTGCCCCTGACCCGCCCAGCCGCAGTCTGACCTTGAGACAGGATGGTGAACCCGCCCCCACAGTCACTCTCCACCAAGATGCTTTGGGCTTCACTGAGTGAGGGTCGTGTGCAAGGATGTAGCTACCTACCATTGGTGCGGAAGGTGCAGTGGCACCTGGGCCGATTGAACCTGATAAGGGCTGTAGATATCTACCCCAGCAGCAGTCACAGTGGCCATTTTCCTTGCACCAGGGCCCGTGGCTCTCGGGACGCTACCGGACGTGCAAGGTCCCTCCCATCACCCCTTAGACAGCAGCACTCGATTTACCAGCTCATGGCTTTTTCTTGGACGTCCCAGAACCCCCCCCCCCGTCCTCGAAATCTTTCGGACGTTCAAAGTCTCGTCAGACTGAACAGAACCGGTGGCCTCTGCAATCTAGACTTTTTGTCGGGACCAGTTCGGGCTGGACTGTTCCCATGAGGCACAGGGTCAAGACTGATTTGCATATGGCTGGGTCCTAACTGGAATGGCATGGCGAGCAAAAAACCGATGGATTTAGGCCCAGATCTCTGTACTGGGGTGAATGTAAGACATTGTTCTGTATTCTGTCCATCAATTGTTCTTTTTGCAGGGGCCAAGATTTACAGCACCGTCTCTCCTGACATTAAAATCACGCAGCCAGTTTTTCCCAAAAGAGATCGAACATTACAATGCAGGAACTGTCAAAAACTCACCCTCTTCCCAGCGTTGGATCAAAGCATTAGCAGAACTTGTCAAAGTTCACACAAGTTTAGAGGGAAGCAGCTGCACCAGTCAGAATGGCTCGTACCCACAGGTAAAGCCATGCCCCCAGTAAAGCCCTGTGATGCCCAAAGGGCAAGTCAGTCGCCAGAGTCATCGTCTCCCAAGGGGGCCTGCGACGACCAAAACTAGAGGCAGTCGGCAAGCACTGATGCACCCAGCTCGGCCCTGCGATGCCCAAAGACAGCCGTCACCTGGTATCATTGTCCCCATTAGAAAAGGGAGAGTCAGTCACCTGCTGCAGTTGCCACGTGACACGGGCACCCTTCCTGCCCAGTGGCGTGGGTTCCCTAGCAGGCCACGCGACACAGGCACCCTTCCTGCCCAGTGGCATGGGTTCCCTAGCAGGCCACGCAACACAGGCACCCTTCCTGCCCAGTGGCATGGGTTCCCTAGCAGGCCACGTGACACAGGCACCCTTCCTGCCCAGTGGCATGGGTTCCCTAGCAGGCCACGCAACACAGGCACCCTTCCTGCCCAGTGGCATGGGTTCCCTAGCAGGCCACGCGACACAGGCACCCTTCCTGCCCATTGGCATGGTTTCCCTAGCAGGCCACGTGACACGCGCACCCATCCTGCCCAGTGGCATGGGTTCCCTAGCAGGCCACGTGACACGCGCACCCTTCCTGCCCAGTGGCATGGTTTCCATAGCAGGCCACGTGACACGGGCACCCTTCCTGCCCAGTGGCATGATTTCCCTAGCAGGCCACGTGACACGCGCACCCTTCCTGCCCAGTGGCATGATTTCCCTAGCAGGCCACGTGACACGCGCACCCTTCCTGCCCAGTGGCATGGTTTCCATAGCAGGCCACGTGACACGCGCACCCTTCCTGCCCAGTGGCATGATTTCCCTAGCGGGCCACGTGACACGCGCACCCTTCCTGCCCAGTGGCATTATTTCCCTAGCAGGCCACGTGACACGCGCACCCTTCCTGCCCAGTGGCATGGGTTCCCTAGCAGGCCACGTGACACGGGCACCCATCCTGCCCAGTGGCATGGGTTCCCTAGCAGGCCACGCAACACAGGCACCCTTCCTGCCCAGTGGCATGGGTTCCCTAGCAAGCCACGCGACACAGGCACCCTTCCTGCCCATTGGCATGGTTTCCCTAGCAGGCCACGTGACACGCGCACCCATCCTGCCCAGTGGCATGGGTTCCCTAGCAGGCCACGCAACACAGGCACCCTTCCTGCCCAGTGGCATGGGTTCCCTAGCAAGCCACGCGACACAGGCACCCTTCCTGCCCATTGGCATGGGTTCCCTAGCAGGCCACGTGACACGCGCACCCATCCTGCCCAGTGGCATGGGTTCCCTAGCAGGCCACGCAACACAGGCACCCTTCCTGCCCAGTGGCATGGGTTCCCTAGCAGGCCACGCAACACAGGCACCCTTCCTGCCCAGTGGCATGGGTTCCCTAGCAGGCCACGCAACACAGGCACCCTTCCTGCCCAGTGGCATGGGTTCCCTAGCAGGCCACGCAACACAGGCACCCTTCCTGCCCAGTGGCATGGGTTCCCTAGCAAGCCACGCGACACAGGCACCCTTCCTGCCCAGTGGCATGGGTTCCCTAGCAGGCCACGCGACACAGGCACCCTTCCTGCCCAATGGCATGGGTTCCCTAGCAGGCCACGCAACACAGGCACCCTTCCTGCCCAGTGGCATGGGTTCCCTAGCAGGCCACGCAACACAGGCACCCTTCCTGCCCAGTGGCATGGGTTCCCTAGCAGGCCACGTGACACAGGCACCCTTCCTGCCCAGTGGCATGGGTTCCCTAGCAGGCCACGTGACACAGGCACCCTTCCTGCCCAGTGGCATGGTTTCCCTAGCAGGCCACGAGACACGCGCACCCTTCCTGCCCAGTGGCATGGTTTCCCTAGCAGGCCACGTGACACGCGCACCCATCCTGCCCAGTGGCATGGGTTCCCTAGCAGGCCACGTGACACGCGCACCCTTCCTGCCCAGTGGCATGGTTTCCATAGCAGGCCACGTGACACGCGCACCCTTCCTGCCCAGTGGCATGATTTCCCTAGCAGGCCACGTGACACGCGCACCCTTCCTGCCCAGTGGCATGGTTTCCCTGGCAGGCCACGTGACACGCGCACCCTTCCTGCCCAGTGGCATGGGTTCCCTAGCAGGCCACGTGACACAGGCACCCTTCCTGCCCAGTGGCATGGTTTCCCTAGCAGGCCACGTGACACGCGCACCCTTCCTGCCCAGTGGCATGGGTTCCCTAGCAGGCCACGTGACACAGGCACCCTTCCTGCCCAGTGGCATGGGTTCCCTAGCAGGCCACGTGACACAGGCACCCTTCCTGCCCAGTGGCATGGTTTCCCTAGCAGGCCACGTGACACGTGCACCCTTCCTGCCCAGTGGCATGGTTTCCCTAGTAGGCCACGTGACACGCGCACCCTTCCTGCCCAGTGGCATGGGTTCCCTAGCAGGCCTCGCAACACAGGCACCCTTCCTGCCCAGTGGCATGGGTTCCCTAGCAGGCCACGCAACACAGGCACCCTTCCTGCCCAGTGGCATGGGTTCCCTAGCAGGCCACGTGACACAGGCACCCTTCCTGCCCAGTGGCATGGTTTCCTTAGCAGGCCACGTGACACGCGCACCCTTCCTGCCCAGTGGCATGGTTTCCCTAGCAGGCCACGTGACATGCGCACCCTTCCTGCCCAGTGGCATGGGTTCCCTAGCAGGCCACGCAACACAGGCACCCTTCCTGCCCAGTGGCATGGGTTCCCTAGCAGGCCACGCAACACAGGCACCCTTCCTGCCCAGTGGCATGGGTTCCCTAGCAGGCCACGTGACACAGGCACCCTTCCTGCCCAGTGGCATGGTTTCCCTAGCAGGCCACGTGACACGCGCACCCTTCCTGCCCAGTGGCATGGTTTCCCTACCAGGCCACGTGACACGCGCACCCTTCCTGCCCAGTGGCATGCCTGGTGCCATGGGCATCTTTCCTGTGACAATAAACTGTCTCTGGGTGACCAGGGAACAGTGGCACCCATTGATCGGGTTTTATTAATATGCAGGGCCCATGGCCCTTAACTCTCCCCCCTCACCTGTGTCTCTAAAGGGTGGGGAGCGACAGGGAATTGCCTTATACTCGGTCAGTCGGAGCATGGGTGCATCAGGTGCAGTGTCACCGGGGCCCAGGCTCCCAAAGGGGGGATTGAACTCTGAATATTGCTGTATTATACCTGGTAAGTGCCATCAGTCGGAGCACGGGTACCACAGGTGCAGTGGCACCGGGCCCAGATCCCTGAGGGGGGCATAGAACCCTGAATATTGCTGTATTATATTTGGTAAGTGCCATCAGCAAGGAGGCAGGTACCACCGGCGCCACAGGTGCAGTGGCACCAGGGCCCAGATCCCTGAGGAGCCCATTGAACCCTGAATATTACGCTATTATATCTGGTTCAGGCCAGCCATCATCGCACATTTGTATCGACCCTATAGACAGCTTCCTTTACCTTCCAGTGGCATGATTTCCCTAGCAGGCCACGTGACACGCGCACCCTTCCTGCCCAGTGGCATGGTTTCCCTGGCAGGCCACGTGACACGCGCACCCTTCCTGCCCAGTGGCATGGGTTCCCTAGCAGGCCACGTGACACAGGCACCCTTCCTGCCCAGTGGCATGGTTTCCCTAGCAGGCCACGTGACACGCGCACCCTTCCTGCCCAGTGGCATGGGTTCCCTAGCAGGCCACGTGACACAGGCACCCTTCCTGCCCAGTGGCATGGGTTCCCTAGCAGGCCACGTGACACAGGCACCCTTCCTGCCCAGTGGCATGGTTTCCCTAGCAGGCCACGTGACACGTGCACCCTTCCTGCCCAGTGGCATGGTTTCCCTAGTAGGCCACGTGACACGCGCACCCTTCCTGCCCAGTGGCATGGGTTCCCTAGCAGGCCTCGCAACACAGGCACCCTTCCTGCCCAGTGGCATGGGTTCCCTAGCAGGCCACGCAACACAGGCACCCTTCCTGCCCAGTGGCATGGGTTCCCTAGCAGGCCACGTGACACAGGCACCCTTCCTGCCCAGTGGCATGGTTTCCTTAGCAGGCCACGTGACACGCGCACCCTTCCTGCCCAGTGGCATGGTTTCCCTAGCAGGCCACGTGACATGCGCACCCTTCCTGCCCAGTGGCATGGGTTCCCTAGCAGGCCACGCAACACAGGCACCCTTCCTGCCCAGTGGCATGGGTTCCCTAGCAGGCCACGCAACACAGGCACCCTTCCTGCCCAGTGGCATGGGTTCCCTAGCAGGCCACGTGACACAGGCACCCTTCCTGCCCAGTGGCATGGTTTCCCTAGCAGGCCACGTGACACGCGCACCCTTCCTGCCCAGTGGCATGGTTTCCCTACCAGGCCACGTGACACGCGCACCCTTCCTGCCCAGTGGCATGCCTGGTGCCATGGGCATCTTTCCTGTGACAATAAACTGTCTCTGGGTGACCAGGGAACAGTGGCACCCATTGATCGGGTTTTATTAATATGCAGGGCCCATGGCCCTTAACTCTCCCCCCTCACCTGTGTCTCTAAAGGGTGGGGAGCGACAGGGAATTGCCTTATACTCGGTCAGTCGGAGCATGGGTGCATCAGGTGCAGTGTCACCGGGGCCCAGGCTCCCAAAGGGGGGATTGAACTCTGAATATTGCTGTATTATACCTGGTAAGTGCCATCAGTCGGAGCACGGGTACCACAGGTGCAGTGGCACCGGGCCCAGATCCCTGAGGGGGGCATAGAACCCTGAATATTGCTGTATTATATTTGGTAAGTGCCATCAGCAAGGAGGCAGGTACCACCGGCGCCACAGGTGCAGTGGCACCAGGGCCCAGATCCCTGAGGAGCCCATTGAACCCTGAATATTACGCTATTATATCTGGTTCAGGCCAGCCATCATCGCACATTTGTATCGACCCTATAGACAGCTTCCTTTAAAATTATCCTACAGTGAATGCTGCTCGATTTTTGTCTGAATATCTCAACATAAAAAAGAGTCCATCGAACTGGGTGCCTCCTATTAAAGGGGTAAATAATTCTATTTTTCATATTTCTGCGCCTCCCATAAAGCTCATATCCTCTACCCGCTGTAAAGCGCTTTGACGTACACCTGACGTGTCCACGCTGGAATTTCCATTTGTAGTCCATATTTGCTAACATATAAAAAATCTTATTTTGTTTCTCAATTGTAGCGCACTCAAACATCCAACCGTTATGGTCCGCATTTAATAACAACGATAATCAATTAGTTAATCAATCTTTGACATTTAATTAAACAAGAGCTCTCAAGTTTCCCAGTTTGCTTTGCGAGTAGCTTATTACCAACTCACCAATAAACCTTTATGGGTTCCGGAATAGTGTGCTACATGCCAAAAAAGCACTTCAACAGCCCATCAGGGGGAACAAATTCTCTCTCTCTCTCTCTCTCTCTCTCTCTCTCTCTCTCTCTCTCTCTCTCTCTCTCTCTCTCTCTCTCTATACATATATATATATATATATATATATATATATATATATATATATATATATATATATATATGCAAACCTCTGTCCCTTTTCTATCCCTCTGCTTCCCTTCTCAATCCAAATAACCGACTCATACCCGCCACTCAAATTACTTTCATATTTCACTATACTAATTCACCACTAATCCTTTATGGGTTCCGGAGTGGTGTGCTACTTGCCAAAAACAGCGATTCAACACCCCATTAGGGGTAATAAGCGCTATATAAATGCAAACCTTGTTCCCTCTTCTATCCCTCCGCTATCCCTATCCCTCCGCTATCCTTCTCAATCCAAATAACTGACTAACCTATCCACCGCTCAAATTACTTTCATCTTTCATTATACTAATTCAACACTAATACTTCTTGGGCTCTGGAGTAGCGTGCTACTCGCCGAAAAAGCGCTTTGACGCCTCGTCAGGGGCAGCGCGCGCCATATAAATGCAATTACAATACAATACAATCATGGCCAGGTGTTTGTTTTGCTTGGCGGTAGTTCTGATTTTATAATGAAACAAAATAACTACTATTCCCAGAATGCAAAGAAAAGACACCTGAACTGAAAGAGCTACCTAGGAATGAATCTGGAACCCCCAGAGCTCTGTTAAACGTCCCCCCTCCCGCCACCAGGCCCCTCCACGGTTCAGTCAGTTAACTATAATAAGTGCCCGCTCACACGCCCTCTCAAGGCCAAAACTGCCCCTCTCCCCCGCCCCACCCCCATCCCTTGAAACAAAATAATTAACTTTTGTATTTAGACTGAGCGTTTGATTGGGAGGGGAGGGGGTGTCAAGGAGAGATTAATTTGCACGACAAAAGGGGAAAACTAAAGGAATTTATACGAGAAAGGAGATTAGAGGGAAATGGAGAAGGGGGGTAGCACCCCTCCCCTCCCAATGCCGACCCCCACCCGGCTCAGCCCTACCCAGCCTGCCAAGGCGGGGGAAACCACGACTTAATTAGCCTAAAGAGTCGGCGGCCCTCCCCACGACTTTTTGGGCCTTAATGAAGAGCTAATTAGGGCTGTCTAGACAGGAAGAGAAAGGCAAGAACAAGTTAAAAGGACGCTTTTCTCCAAGATCGGCCGGCAGCTGCGGGATGCGGCGGGCCGGGGAGGGGAAGGGGTTAATGGAAAGGGGGGAAAAACACCTGTACCAGAACCGAAAGAGTTAATGCAGATATTGTGATAGACACGTGTATTCTTTGCATTACCCAAACACGCGTCATCAGTAGAAGTCTTTCGGCCTTATATCATAATATACCGGCCCAGTGTGTGTGAAGGAACCCCCTCCCCCCCCCCCCCCACGCCCCCGAGCTGACAGTCACAGAAGACACACAGGCCCAGAGTGCGTGAGGGAACCCCCTCCCAGAGCTGACAATCATAGAAGACACACAGGCCCAGAGTGCGTGAGGGAACCCCCTCCCAGAGCTGACAGTCACAGAAGACACGCAGGCCCAGAGTGCGTGTGGGAACCCCCTCCCAGAGCTGACAATCATTAAAGACACACAGGCCCAGAGTGCGTGAGGGAACCCCCTCCCAGAGCTGACAATCATAGAAGACACACAGGCCCAGAGTGCGTGAGGGAACACCCTCCTAGAGCTGACAGTCACAGAAGACACACAGGCCCAGAGTGCGTGAGGGAACCCCCTCCCAGAGCTGACAATCATAGAAGACACACAGGCCCAGAGTGCGTGAGGGAACCCCCTCCCAGAGCTGACAATCATAGAAGACACACAGGCCCAGAGTGCGTGAGGGAACCCCCTCCCAGAGCTGACAATCATAGAAGACACACAGGCCCAGAGTGCGTGAGGGAACCCCCTCCCAGAGCTGACAGTCACAGAAGACACACAGGCCCAGAGTGCGTGAGGGAACCCCCTCCCAGAGCTGACAATCATTAAAGACACACAGGCCCAGAGTGCGTGAGGGAACCCCCTCCCAGAGCTGACAATCATAGAAGACACACAGGCCCAGAGTGCGTGAGGGAACACCCTCCTAGAGCTGACAGTCACAGAAGACACACAGGCCCAGAGTGCGTGAGGGAACCCCCTCCCAGAGCTGACAATCATAGAAGACACACAGGCCCAGAGTGCGTGAGGGAACCCCCTCCCAGAGCTGACAACCATAGAAGACACACAGGCCCAGAGTGCGTGAGGGAACCCCCTCCCAGAGCTGACAGTCACAGAAGACACACAGGCCGAGAGTGCGTGAGGGAACCCCCTCCTAGAGCTGGCAATCACAGAAGATAGCTGACCGGTTCTGCGAAGGAGGCACAACAGGTCCCACGCTGATGCTGGCCAGAAATCCTGGCCACACTTTTGCCACTTCAATAACCTTGGAGCCAAAACAAGCCTTGAAAGCGTGATCTTGAGAAGGGAATCCCCCCTCTCACAGTTAGATACACTTTAGGGCGTGTAGACACATAGACTACACTACACAACCCCTATTTTAACCCACACATATTTTATTGTCCTGAAGAAAGCCAGATTAGTATAAGGCACTGGCTGAAACATGTTGACACTCTAAGGACGTAGGAGGTCGTAACCCGCCTCTAACGTCCCACAGCCTTATTTTTTAACCGCTGACGGAGGCCCTTTTAATAAAGTATCCTCACCCCAGGGACCATCCGCCAAGCCGTTTTAACTTCACATACCTAAACACCCTACACCGCACACACAGTGACATACCTGCTCCGCTGTAATCAGGCGTCGAAGCACACCCGGGACACGCTAGGTGTCACTGGGTGGGCCCGATGATGAAGCATGCCACCAACTAGGTTGGTGGGTGAGGGCTTTCTAATGACACCCAACAGGTGCCACTGCCACTTGGCAAAACGATACTGAGTCGCTATGTAATTAATAATGTTAATGTCAGATTAACCCTATCTCTAGCTAGTCTCTTTTTGATATCCAATCACAGAAGATACACAGGCCCAGAGTGCGTGAGAGGGAGACCCCCCCTCCCAGAGCTGACAGTCACAGAAGACACACAGGCCCAGAGTGTGTGAGGGAGCCCCCTCCTAGAGCTGACAATCACAGAAGACACACAGGCCCAGAGTGCGTGAGAGGGAGACCCCCCCTACCCAGAACCGACAGTCACAGATGACACACAGGCCCAGAGTGTGTGAGGGAGCCCCCTCCTAGAGCTGACAATCACAGAAGACACACAGGCCCAGAGTGCGTGAGAGGGAGACCCCCTCTACCCAGAACTGACAGTCACAGATGACACACAGGCCCAGAGTGTGTGAGGGAGCCCCCTCCTAGAGCTGACAATCACAGAAGACACACAGGCCCAGAGTGCGTGAGAGGGAGACCCCCCTGCCCAGAGCTTGCAGCCAGAGAAGTCCTACAGGCCCAGAGTGCGTGAGGGACCCCCTCATAGAACTGACAATCACAGAAGACACACAGGCCCAGAGTGCGTGAGGGAACCCCCTCCTAGAGCTGACAGTCAGAGAAGACACACAGGCCCAGAGTGCGTGAGAGGAAGACCCCCCCTACCCAGAACTGACAGTCACAGAAGACACACAGGCCCAGAGTGCGTCAGTGAGCCCCCTCCTAGAGCTGACAATCACAGAAGACACACAGGCCCAGAGTGCGTGAGAGGGAGACCCCCCTGCCCAGAGCTGACAATCACAGATGACACACAGGGCCAGAGTGCGTGAGGGAACCCCCTCCTAGAGCTGACAATCACAGAAGACACACAGGCCCAGAGTGCGTGAGAGGGAGACCCCCCTATCCAGAGCTGGCAATCACAGAAGACACACAGGCCAAGAGTGCGTGAGAGGGAGACCCCCTACCCAGAGCTAACAATCACAGAAGACACACAGGCCCAGAGTGCGTGAGGGAACCCCCTCATAGAGCTGACAGTCACAGAAGACACACTGGCCCAGAGTGTGTGAGGGAACCCACTCATAGAGCTGACAGTCACAGAAGACACACAGGCCCAGAGTGCGTGAGAGGGAGACCCCCCTGCCCAGACCTGACAATCACAGAAGACACACAGGGCCAGAGTGTGTGAGGGAACCCCCTCCCAGAGCTGACAATCACAGAAGACACACAGGCCCAGAGTGCGTGAGAGGGAGACCCCCTGCCCAGAGCTGACAATCACAGAAGACACACAGGCCCAGAGTGCGTGAGGGAACCCCCTCATAGAGCTGACAGTCGCAGAAGACACACTGGCCCAGAGTGCGTGAGGGAACCCACTCATAGAGCTGACAGTCAGAGAAGACACACAGGCCCAGAGTGCGTGAGGGAACCCCCTCCTAGAGCTGACAATCACAGAAGACACACAGGCCCGGAGTGCGTGAGAGGGAGACCCCCCCTACCCAGAACTGACAGTCACAGAAGACACACAGGCCCAGAGTGCGTGAGAGGGAGACCCCCTAACCAGAGCTTGCAGCCAGAGAAGTCCTACAGGCCCAGTGTGTGTGAGGCTGGTCCCCTCCCAGAGGTCACAGTCACAGAAGTGATACAGGCCCAGTTTCTGTGACGCCCCCTCCCAGGGCTTACAGTCAGAATCCAGACAGGCCCAGAGTGTGTGAGGGAGAGAGAGCCCAGCAGAGCTTACAGTCACAGGCGTCAGAGAGGAACAGTGTGTGTGAGGGTGTCTGGAGAGCTTACTGAAAGAGTGACCACACAAGCCCGTGTGTGAGAGCCGACCCCTCTTGACGACCTATCTTAAGAGGTCTTACCAAGCTGTATGTGGCGTAACACCAGACAGGTCTGCTCAGAAGACAAGATATCCTGGCCCTAGCGGTGAGAGGGGAGCCATGACGAGTGTGTGTGTGATATGTTGCCTCAACCTTCACATCACACCCCATCAGCAAAGCAGTGATTGCCAAGTCACGCAGCCCAAATCTGGTACCACCGGGAGCGACCGTACACATCCGAATAAATAAATATAATATAAATATAATATAAATATAATATAAATAAATAAAACGAATTTCGTCGCGTGCACTGCATCACCAAATGCGATGCAGTGTGCACAACAAAATTCGTTTTATTTCTTTATATGTTTACTTACCTGTTAAGGTCCGTAATCCATACATTACTACCCCCCACCCTGCCCCTCCCCCTCCCCACATCACCGGCCGGCAGGTACTCTCAATACCGGCCACGGCTGACAACTTTATCATGTTATTAAAAAACAGGCCCTTTCTACGGGCACGTGAGGGTCCCCCGGCAGCGATACCCTTAAAACACGTCATGGAGGCAGCAGGGATAATGGGGACCTCCTGACGGGCCTGTCGTGGCAGGAGGACAGCAGTTCAACCATGTCCTATACGGCTTACACACACAAGTTACACACACATTTGTGTCCTCATGTAATGCAACTGGTGCTATGTAAAGCGCTCCGATACCCGATTGGGGTTAAGTTCGCGCTTTATAAAACTCTGTAAAATAAAAAAATAAAAAGGAATAAAATGAAAATAAAAAGTGAAAGGCTTAGAGGTAAAAGAGAGAGTGCCTAGAAATTATTAACAATAGACACCCAAGCGCAGGGCTACGTGAGAGCATGAGTCCTCTACAATGTTCACAAGGCGCACCGGCGAAGGTGGAAGCCAGGCACCCCTGGTTCCTGTTTCATGACATGAAACAGGAAACCATCTAATAATTTTTTATACTAATGAATTATTTATATGATTGAAGATATGCATATGTTAAAATGTTATAAATCTTTTTATCTTTTGAGTATAATTATGTACCAATTTTACTGAATATCATGTTATTAAATTTGTATCTTTATATGTACAAGCAATAGTGTATTATCATTTCTTTAATGTGGATTGAGCCACTTTTCATGTGCTAGTTGGTTCCAATAATTTGCCTGGGTATTTTACTCACACTTGCATGTTGCGTTTACTGCACCGCCTTTATCCCAACAGCTATATATATATATATATATATATACTTTTGAGCTTTAATCTCCAAACAAATAGTGTTTACTTATTTCTCATGTTGTATATTTTTATCTCTGTTTTCCTTCCTTACTGCCTTCCTACTGTGTAATGCACTTTCCTTCTGTTTTTACAGTGTTTATGTAAAGCACTTCCATACCTACGGGTCAGGCTAGCGCCTTATAAAACTTAAAAAAACAAAAAACTTCATGGGAGGAAGTCAGCTTCCTCCTCAAAAGACTTCCTGCCTAGGTGACCCGGAAGTGCCCTCACCGCCCCAGTTGTACAGTTGTACGTACCTCCCTCCATGTCCTCGGTCCAGTTTCGACTGCTTGTGGGAGAGCTGGGGGAGGTGTAGTATTCACCACCCGGACTCGTGTCAATGTCGTCTTCCATGGAGCCGGACTTGTGTCGTTTACTCCTGAAAGACAACAAACAAGTTCAACCAATCAGAATCACATCGAGCAAGCTAAGAAATGGACTAAATGAAACACTCAAACAACACCTGTGGGGAACAACACGCTTGCAACCACCAATATTATAGGACAAAGCACCGGGGTCTCAAGTCAACAATGGTCAGAGTAACTCATCACACGACAATAGTACTCAGGATTGAGAACAGTCAAAATGACACTGCAGAAAAAAGCAGATACCAGGAACCACAAAATAACTGCTGTCAAAATTGAACACCAGAAAATAACAGCTGTCATGGTTTATAATCCCACATCAATCATACAATAACAGTTGTAACTACACTGCAGAGCACAGCAAATACATGGAACCAAAAAACAAGAAGATTCAGAATTGAACTACACAGTTCAGCAGCTTTCAGGAACCACAAGACAATAACTGACAAAGTTACAGTAGAAAAAAGCAGCAACTGAAAACCATAAGTCCACAACAGTCACAATTACACGGTAGAGAACATCAGAGACTGGAAACCACCAGACAAGTCAGAATTTAACCTCAGAACGATTCTGCAACCAAGAACTACAAGAAGATAACAATCAAAATAATACTGCAGAGAATAGAAGCTATTGAGAGCCACAACAATCCCAGAACAGTCAAAATCACACTGCAGAGAACAGCAGAGACTGGAACCCACCAGACAAGTCAGAATTTAACCTCAGAACAATTCTGCAACCAAGAACTACAAGAAGATACTAATCAAAATAATACTGCAGAGAATAGAAGCTATTGAGAGCCACAACAATCCCAGAACAGTCAAAATCACACTGCAGAGAACAGCAGAGACTGGAACCCACCAGACAAGTCAGAATTTAACCTCAGAACAATTCTGCAACCAAGAACTACAAGAAGATACTAATCAAAATAATACTGCAGAGAATAGAAGTTATTGAGAGCCACAACAATCTCAGAACAGTCACAATTACACAGCAGAGAACAGCAGCGACTGGAAACCACAAGACGAGGCCGAATATAACCTCAGAACAAATCAGCAACAGAGAACAACAAGACAAAAACAATCAAAATTATACTGCAGACAAAGCAGCGTGAGAGACACATTCACACGACAGTCAAAATTACAATGTAGAAAACAGCTGCTGAAAACAATCTCAAGGTAATAACAGTCAGAATGACATTTCAAACAAATGATAGAATTACACCACGAACATTAGAAAGTGTCAGGGACTGCAAGCCAACAAGGCAACTGCAATCAGGATTCAAATGCAGTCATTAGAAAATAGAGATTCCTCAAAGTAACAACAGTTGGACACCCTCTGCAATGAAAAGCAACAAAAGAGATTCACATTAAAGCAACTATCAGAATTACACTGCAGAACATGGCAGGAATCTAGGCCACAACAAATATTCATTAAATGTCAGAGTAACACTGCAAAGAACAACAAATACTGGGAAATCATAAGCCAACTTCACTCAGTATTACACCCCCAAAATAACAGCCAATATAATCACAGGACATCAACATTCAGCATTACATTTCAGAAAATTGCAGCGGCCAAGAGTTGTCGCAAGTAACAATCAGAATGTTACGGTAGAGCAAAGTAGCTGCCAGGGATCACACACCCCTGTCAAAACACTGCAGAAAACAAAACACCAACTTTCATGGATCACAATACAGCAACATTCACAGCATAACTGTGAAGAAAACAGCTCTGAGGGGGGAAACATGGCAGACACCACCAGAAAGAAGTGTGTAGTAATTACACTGCAAAAAGCAGCAGCTGTTAGAAACAAGAAGCCAACTACAGTGCAGAAAAAATGCATTAATCTGAAATCGTAAGCAGAGGGAACCAGAAAGACAGTGCACAAAGGGGCATCCACGACCAATCACTAGTCAAGAACAATCAAAATCACACCTTAGAAAAACAAAGCTATTGAGAATCACGAGTTCACGACAAACACAATCATACTGCAAATAACAGAAACTAATGTGGAAGAATAACACTGGAAGAAGTCCAAGTTGCTAGAAATCAGAAGCCAACAAGAGAAAGATTTATACTGCAGAAAAAGGTTTCTAGGTGGAACAATAAGCCAAGAACAGCCAGAATTACATTGGATGTAAAGACAACCATGAGCAATCACAAACCGAGAATAGTTAGGTATTGGGAACCATGAACCAACAACATTCCCAATTACACTGCTTAAAACCCCAGCTAATAAGGAAAAGAAGCCACATACAGTCAGAAGCACATTTGAAACTAAGAACAGCCAGAGTTACACTGCAAAAAAATGTAACTATGATCAAACATAAGCCATGAACATTCAGAACTGCACTGAAGCAACAAGAGCTGGTGGGACTCGTGATCAGCCATCAACATTCACAGTTAAACTGCAGAACACAGATAATGGGGGAAACGCGTTCAGTAAGAAATACCCTACAAAATGTAGCAGGGGTTGGAAAGCGCAAACCGACAACAGTCACAGACACCATGCACAATGAAGTATCTGTATGGAAGCAGAAGGCAAGACTGTGCAAACTGGCACCGCCAATCACAAGCCTCAGACCAGCAGCATGACTCTACAGGAAGTAATGGCTGCCACAACACCCAAGCCAACAACAGTTGGACTTGCACCCAAGAAAACAGTAGTTATTGGTTGTCAGAAGTCAACAATATTCACAGACAACCGGCAAGCATCAAAGGCTGCTGGGGGGGAAGAACCACATACAGTCTGAATTAAACCGCAAAGAGCAGCAGCTGGTGGAAAGCACAAGCTAGCAACAGTCAAAGTTACACGGTAGAAAAGGGTGTCTTAGGAACCACAAGCCAAGGACAGTCAGATAGTACTGTAGGAAACAAAGCTACTGGGAGACACAAACCAATAACAGTCAGAATGAAACAAACACATTGTGTCTATTGGGGTTCAGTCGAATTTGTCCTCAGAAAAACTGTTGCCAACATGGTCTAGAACTTCAGAATCACACCACAAAACCAACAGATATCATAATTAGGCCACACCAACAACAGTCGGAGCTACACAGCACTAACTGCTATCTGACTGACTTACCTAGAACATGTAAATAGCTACCACTTACCCACACTGGGTTTCTAGGTGCTTTTGAGGAACACACACAAACAACAGAACTTCACAGCAGAATTATTAGGTCATCTGCGGTCATCAGATGCACACCTGGTGGTGGTGCCCTTGGTCAAGAAAGCCGATTGGGGTGGCAGATGCTTGATAGCCAGTGCAGCCGAAGCATGGAACGGTCTCCCACTACACCTTAGATGCATGGCCAATCTACTGGCCTCCAGGAAGGCATTAAAAACATGGCTTTTTATTTAATTTCCATAATAGCTCCACCTCCTAGTCCCGGCAGGACTTCACACAGCCAAGGACACCTTCGGGTAACAGTCAGCGCTTTATAAATGTCAATCACAAGGAAGTGAGGGCCAACAGGAGGCAGAGACACTCTAGAAAACCAGCAATCACAGGCAGCAAGTCCTGGCCTCGTGGAGCAGCTCTCAGCAGTGCCCACTGCACCCCTGAGCCCCCAGCATCACTGGTACTCACCCACTGGAGGAAGTGCTGGGTAACGTTCTCCTCATGCCCGTGCTGGAGGGGTTCAGGTCATAGGCCAGGTGCCCCTGCAGCTCCCCCAGGGAGAAGTTGGGCCCGCCGCCGGTCACGACAGGCGCTGCGAACAAAAGGACATGTGTCATGAGGTGACGGGTCACAAAGAATAGACAAAGTGAACAACAGGTAATGAGGGGGGCACTGGGGGGGGAAGGGACTCTGAGCAGGCAATTGGAAGCTACAGGGGGCACCGGAGGATTGGTATGGGAGGGCCCTGCCAGTCTCCTGGAGGACTTCTATGGGTCCGGCACTTTCAGCCCGGCACTTAGAGCCTCCTCCTTCTTAAGTGCTGCTGGGAGACGCTGCCAGTCTGTGTAAGTGCCAGGCAGCACTGATGCTCCCCAAGCTGTGCTAGTGCATGGGAGGCGATGCCAGTCTGTGCCAGGCAGCACTGATGCTCCCCAAGCCGTGCTAGTGCATGGGAGGCGATGCCAGTCTGTGCAAGTGCCAGGCAGCACTGATGCTCCCCAAGCCGTGCTAGTGCATGGGAAGCGATGCCAGTCTGTGCTAGTGCCAGGCAGCACTGGTCCTTCCTAATCTGTGCTAGTACGCGGCACGCAGAGCGCCAGGCAGCAAAGGTCCTCTCCAGAGAGGCCCTGCCAGTCTGTGTTAGTGCCAGGCAGGAAGAAAGGATCACTCTGTTTGTGACAATGTCAGGAAGTGATGAACCCCAGCATGTGTGAGTGTCAGACAGGAAGAGGGGCTCTGTCAGTATGTGCTGGTGGCAGACAGGAAGAGGGGCTCTGTCAGTGTGTGCTGGTGTCAGACAGGAAGAGGGGCTCTGTCAGCATGTGCTGGTGGCAGACAGGAAGAGGGGCTCTGTCAGTGTGTGCTGGTGTCAGGCAGGAAGAGGGTTTCTCTCAGTATGTGCTGGTGT
Organism: Lissotriton vulgaris; assembly: GCF_964263255.1. Classification (NCBI taxonomy): domain Eukaryota; kingdom Metazoa; phylum Chordata; class Amphibia; order Caudata; family Salamandridae; genus Lissotriton; species Lissotriton vulgaris. The sequence continues at coordinate 64,055,360 of NC_141700.1, forward strand.
CAGGCAGGAAGAGGGGCTCTGTCAGTGTGTGCTGCTGCCAGGCAGGAAGAGGGACCCTGTCAGTGAGATCTAGGACCAGGCAGGAAGAGGGGTTCTGTCAGTATGTGCTGGTGTCAGGCAGGAAGAGGGGCTCTGTAAGTATGTACTAGTGTCAGACGACAGAAAGAGGGGCTCTGTCAGTGTCTGCTGGCGTCAGGCAGGAAGAGAGGCTCTGTAAGTGTGTGCTGGTGTCAGGCAGGAAGAGGGGCTCTGTAAGTGTGTGCTGGTGTCAGGCAGGAAGAGGGGCTCTGTAAGTGTGTGCTGGTGTCAGGCAGAAAGAGGGGCTCTGTCAGTGTGTGCTGCTGCCAGACAGGAAGAGGGACCCTGTCAGTGAGATCTAGGGCCAGGCAGGAAGAGGGGTTCTGTCAGTATGTGCTGGTGTCAGGCAGGAAGAGGGGCTCTGTAAGTATGTACTAGTGTCAGACGACAGAAAGAGGGGCTCTGTCAGTGTCTGCTGGCGTCAGGCAGGAAGAGAGGCTCTGTAAGTGTGTGCTGGTGTCAGGCAGGAAGAGGGGCTCTGTAAGTGTGTGCTGGTGTCAGGCAGGAAGAGGGGCTCTGTAAGTGTGTGCTGTGTCAGGCAGGAAGAGGGGCTCTGTGCTGGTGTCAGGCAGGAAGAGGGGCTCTGTAAGTGTGTGCTGGTGTCAGGCAGGAAGAGGGGCTCTGTAAGTGTGTGCTGGTGTCAGGCAGGAAGAGGGGCTCTGTAAGTGTGTGCTGGTGTCAGGCAGAAAGAGGGGCTCTGTCAGTGTGTGCTGCTGCCAGACAGGAAGAGGGACCCTGTCAGTGAGATCTAGGGCCAGGCAGGAAGAGGGGTTCTGTCAGTATGTGCTGGTGTCAGGCAGGAAGTGGGGCTCTGTAAGTATGTACTAGTGTCAGACAGAAAGAGGGGCTCTGTCAGTGTCTGCTGGTGTCAGGCAGGAAGAGAGGCTCTGTAAGTGTGTGCTGGTGTCAGGCAGGAAGAGGGGCTCTGTAAGTGTGTGCTGGTGTCAGGCAGGAAGAGGGGCTCTGTAAGTGTGTGTTGGTGTCAGGCAGGAAGAGGGGCTCTGTCAGTGTGTGCTGCTGCCAGACAGGAAGAGGGACCCTGTCAGTGAGAGCTAGGGCCAGGCAGGAAAAGGGGTTCTGTCAGTTTGTGCGGGTGTCAGGCAGGAAGAAGGGCTCTGTCAGTATGTGCTGGTGTCAGGCAGGAAGAAGGGCTCTGTCAGTATGTACTAGTGTCAGACAGAAAGAGGGGCTCTGTCAGTGTGTGCTGGTGTCAGGCAGGAAGAGGGGCTCTGTCAGTGTGTGTTGGTGTCAGGCAGGAAGAGGGTCTATGTTAGTGTGTGCTGCTGCCAGACAGGAAGAGGGGCTCTGTCAGTATGTGCTAGGGCCAGGAAGGAAGAGGGGCGCTGTCAGTATGTGCTGGTGTCAGGCAGGAAGAAGGGCTCTGTCAGTATGTACTAGTGTCAGACAGGAAGAGGGGCTCTGTCAGTATGTGCTGGTGTCAGACAGGAAGAGGGGCCTGTCAGTATGTGCTGGTGCCAGACAGGAAGAGGGGCTCTGTCAGTGGGTGCTAGGGCCAGGCAGGAAGAGGGACTCTGTCAGTATGTGCTGGTGTTAGGCAGGAAGAAGGGCTCTGTCAGCATGTACTAGTGTCAGACAGGAAGAGGGGCTCTGTCAGTATGTGCTGGTGTCAGGCAGGAAGAGGGGCTCTGTCAGTGGGTGCTGGTGCCAGACAGGAAGAGAGACTCTGTCAGTGGGTGCTAGGGCCAGGCAGGAAGAGGGACTCTGTCAGTATGTGCTGGTGTTAGACGGGAAGAGGGGCTCTGTCAGTGGGTGCTGGTGCCAGACAGGAAGAGAGACTCTGTCAGTGGGTGCTAGGGTCAGGCAGGTGGAAGGCCCCTTCTCTGTGCTGCTGTCAGGCAGGTAGAGTGGACTGGGTGACATTAGTCTGCAGCAGGGGCCTTAGAAGGATGTCTCTGTCCTATGAGCTAGTGCTGGAGTCTCAGTGCCTGTCTGTCTGTCTGTCTGTCTGTGCAATAGTCAGGCAGCCACTGCTTGCTGCTGCATGAAGAGAACAAGTATGTGAATATTTGAATGACGTGTTTATCATCTTACATTTTGCTCCCGCGTCAGGCCAGTGATATCCCAGCCAGGAACTGACTGTCCGTCCCCCCTCCCCCCATCTCGGTAGGGACTCTTGTAAACCTACTGGATGAGGAGAAGAGAGAAGTAGAAACAGAGAGGAGAGAGAGAGAGAGAGAGGTGGTCAGAAACGCTCAGATAACTCATCAATTACAAGCCACACCCACTAAAGAGAGCCACGCCCAGGAGGGGGCAGTAGAGAGCATCTGGGGTGGATGAGGGAAGGTGTGGGTGCATAACTAGCACATCGAGGACTGGATTCCAATAGCCGCTTGTAGGGGGAGGGTCTGACTGGCCAGTTGGGCATCTAACATTTCCCTGGTGGGCTGCAAGCGAGGTCGCTACTTTAGTCCGGCATGCGGTGCCACGACCCAGCCTTGAACACCCTTCACCAGTATAGTTTAAAATTTGTGTCGTAATGTCCACTATTTGGACGAGCGTTCACTGCCCTTCCTCCCTCAGTCCAAGGCGGGATTGATTTAGCTGCTTTGGCCATGGCTGATTTTGGTTTTCAGTCCCCACCTCATAGGGTTTAGCCAAATGAGTCAAAAAACTTCACAGGTAAAATTCCCAGCTTCACCCTAGGAGAAGTTTACTTCACTTACTGCAGCTGGATTTCCTGACCAAGTTGAACAGGGCTTTAAGCCGCAGAACTGTATACCATACTTTTATTTATTGTGAAGAAAATGGCTGCCTGCACGCGGGATTCACCCTGAGGAGTCTTGAGAAGTGATACCTTCCCGCTACCACACAGGACCCTCTGACACTCTTTTAAATGCGTGCCAGCTTTGCATCGCATGGAGCTGCCAAGTTTTGTTTAAAAAACAGTTAAGGACAAGGGGGCCTTCAAGGATGGAGATTTTTGTATAAAAGGGAACAGGGAAGACCACAAGCTGACAAGAAACTCATGCGACTCACATCTATTAAGCAAAAATCCCCCAAAAAAGAATTAACAACCTTACCCAACTCCTCTTTCAGAAGGGTCCCTGCACTCCCAGGATGCAACACAACAGTTATAGAATCTAAGGTGCACCTACCACACTTAAGAGGAACAGGAGCTCCACTGAGGAGGAGCTGCAAGGTCTGCCTACATGCAACCTTAGTGGACTATATATGCTGCACTGACTTTCAGGTGTGGATTGGGGGTGTGTAAGGCATATCCTCCTTGTAGCATCAGGTGTGCTTAATGTATGTGACTCCTAAGTGCAATATGTCTGTTATCTTACTTCTATTTTACTTTTTTTTATTTTTGAAGATGTTTAATTAAAAGTATTTTTATTTTGATTAGATTTACATGTTTTTAATATCCAGCCACCCTATTTGCAGTATGAGGTGAGTTGAAAGTGCTTGATTCTTAGTGATGTATTATAATACTCACACATTATAAGCATGCTAATTAATATAAAGTTATAATTAATTAAAATAAATGAAAACAAAATGTTATAATGCATCATAACAAAGTGTTTACATTTTAAATAATCAATAACAATAAAATGTATTAGGAAATTACATTTAAAATTAGAAAACTATTATTAAGTAATTGTTGTAATATTACTTCCATTAAAATACTTAATGTTACTTTAAAAAAAAGTATTTTATATTATTCCCCATGTGGTGGTAGTGTGACTGTTAGTCTTTTTTCCACTGATTTCTATGTGAGTGTGCTGCAGTACCAGTAAATGGCCATGTGTGGTGCTTCACTTACTCCAAGGCTTGATGGAGTAGATTTTTGTTTTTATTTTGTCAGTGGTACTACTTTGGAAGATGTTGTTGTAACGTTTGTGAATTTTAATTGTCTTTCTTATTTGTGGGCGTGCCGTAGTTATTTAATTCCCTCCCTAGACACCTCATTAGGTTTCTCCAAACCACATTCCTTTTAAGTAACAACAGTAGTAAATATTCCCCGTTCTCCACCCACTTCCCCTTGCCCCGCCCACATTTACTACTAAAGTGGAGACCTCTGTGTGCGGAGACCTCCAAACGGGGAGTGCTCCACCCAGCAGGGATAGGGGAGGCAGGATGTGACCTACTGCAGCACTATTTCCCCGCCATAAAATGCCTGTGTGAATTGGCCCCATAATGTTGCAGAACATTAAGCATCAAAAGTGTGCACCCCCATATTTGTAAGGTCCTGGCTACCTAGAAACCCACCTATAACATGACTTTCAGTGAGGTCATCAGCGCCTGGTAGAGACTAATCTTGGTCTTAATAGATGAACTTTGCCCTAGATAATCTGTGCTAAAATCCTGATCAGTGGTTCCGGCCAGCGCGCAGAACCCCAAAGAAGGCTCATCGGCTTGAAGACCCCTCAACCACTCCAAACACTACTACTCACATCTTGTACACCTTAAGAGTAATGCTTATGTGAGGGAAACTGGTTGTGACATCTACAATTGCCCCATTGATCGCTAGATTAAATTCAGCTGATCTGGTAAAGTATTTGGGTGTCCCCTTCCTTCCTCTCTGTGGCAACCTCTCGTGATGCTTTGCGCTCAGGAGAGAGGATTACTGCCATAGTATGAATGCTTAGCACGCTGTGTTGGAACTACTCTGTACGCGCAAAAAACGAAGAGTGATCTGTGTGAAATGGGCCATCAAACTAACCAAACTCCAGATGGAACTGTGCTCAGGCAGGGGAGGTGGAACAGTCTGATCTGGGAGGTGGAACAGTCTGATCTGGGAGGAGGAACAGTCTGATCTGGGAGGTTGAACAGTCTGATCTGGGAGGTGGCAGGACCAGTGTGCCCGGTCTTGAAGATGCTGTGACATAATTGGTTCCCAACAAGATAGTAGTCGAGGGGTCATTGTGGAGCAAGCGGGTTGGAGTTTGTTTTTTTATTCATTAAGCTTAAATGGCTGATAGCGGGAAAGGATGGTGGATCCGTTTTGCACTTCAAGCCAAGTCTGTAATGCTCCCCATGCAAGGCCTTTGAAGCGATAACTACAGAGACCCAGTGGTTTCTGTAATTGTAGCATCTTTACTTCCAGGCGCCCTGGGATGTGATCCAACTCAGGGTTGGTGCCATCAGGTAAGGGCATGAAAAGTGATTTCCGATGTCTATGAAGTTGGATGAAGTCGTGCCAACTTCCTCGGCTTTGCCGCAGGCCACAGTAGTTTCACTTCCCTCACCGCCCTAAAGTCAGATGTCCCACCCAACATGAACAAATTGATGCTGCGTCATCTGAGTGGCAGCAGGGAAAACCATTAGTACTGCTTGGCAACATCATCTGGCAGCAGGGAAAACCACTGCTGGTCCCAATTCACATTTTAAGACTTGATGCATATTTGTTGCCACCCATCAGGTTTACTTTTTGGGAAAATAGGCCAGTGAGTCTAACTACTCAGTCCAGTAAACCTGTTACCAGAGTTTACTAAAGGGGTGCCCTTGGCGGGTTTCTCATTCATAAGTTTGTGGAGACTCTCTAACTCGTAGGTTTGAGGATGTTCTCCACATTTTTATAGGCTTCTTTCTAACAATGGGAAATTATTTCTTTAAAGGGAATATATTGTATCTTCCTGAATTGGACAGTATTGGCCACAACCCTATATTGTATGGGGTGCAGGTGAAGGGGTTTACCATGGAGAAAAAAATCCCTCTATAGAATAACAATTTTTTTACATTACTTTTTGAACATTTGCGCCATGTTTACTTCAACGCATTGTCTGCATTTGGGAAATGTGTTGCTCTGTACTTCATGGACCATAAGTAAGCCTGGAGATGTGTGACTTGCAAAGATGTCCATGGTGCACAATGTAGGCATACGTTTCTGAACCATAGATGCATTAATTGTCAATGAATCTATCCCAGATTGAATATAGTGATTATTGGCTTGCGTGGCGCGGTTTAAGAGATGGTGGTCTGAGATACTCACTCCGTGACACCTGGATAAGTTCTGTCACGCTGAAGACACCGGACGTCATGAAGCTCTCCTGGAAATCCGTCGTCTCTGAAAGAGAAAGAGTTACATGAGTGAGTCGCGAGTTCCTTAGAGAAGGAAACTGAGAGATACAAGTATGGAGTTCGGACTTTCAAATCCTCAGATGACCTCACAAAAACATGGTGTGTACGTTCCAGTAATAGCCTGTCAGATTTTAAGAGCCACTTCATCAAAGCTTTGTCTCCAGAACATCTTAATATGGGGAGGGCAGATGGCCAACAGATGTCTTAAATTAGCTTTGATCTCTATGCACCTTGAACAACAAGATTTTATTATTCTCACGTGTATAGATGGATAGGAGCGCAGTAAAACAAGTGCTTGATTTGTAAAATGATAAGTACCAAGTCCAAAAGTTTTGCTCAGAAGCCCACATCACCGGTGCGATTGAATAACAGGGTGCTGAATTTAAAGGTTGCGTAGTCTTGATTCCACCTCACGCCTCGTTGATCCACCACCAGACACTCCCTGCCACTTTGTCGTACTCTTGCAGGTTATTTTTCATCCCTGCTTTCTCCCTTTGTCACTGTTTTCCATATTTTTCTTACTCCTTCTTTCTCCTGTCTGGGTTTTTTTCTCTTTTGCTCAGGGTCAAAATCTGATGAAGGAAACAGGTGTTGGCCCCTGATAATGAGTGCATGTATTGTAATTGTATTATCATTGCATTTATATAGCGCTTACTACCCCTGACGAGGCGTCGAAGTGCTTTTTCGACGAGTAGCACGCTACTTCGGGACCCATAGAGGATTAGTATTGAATTAGTATCGTGAAACATGCAAGTACATTTTAAGTGGTGGATAGGTTAGTCAGTTATTTGGATTTGGAATGATAGCAGAAGGATAGAGGAGGACAAAGGTTTGCATTTATATAGCACTTGTTGACGCACACTATTCAGGAAGCCTACAAAGGATTAGTGGTGAATTAATATGGTGAAATATTAAGTAATTTCAGTGGTGGATATTAGTCAGTTATTTGGAGTGAGAAGGATAGCGGAGGGATAAAAGGGGAAGAAAGATTTGCATTCATATAGCACTTGTTACCCCTGATGGGTGTTGAGGTGCTTTTCTGGCGAGTAGCACGCCACGTTACAGTTTCAAGATGGTGGGCAGGACTACTATTTGTGTGTAATCAATGGAAGCCTGCACATCAAATTACTAGCCAACTGCTCCTCAGATTATTTCCCAGAGATTGTCAGATTTAGCCTCTAATGCTATGAACATTTTTGTATAACTTAATAATCAAAGGATATTTACTATGAGTAGTAAGATGTTACATTTTTAACCAGAATGGAGGTTTTTAACCCAATCTTGTCTGTATTAACTGTATAAGACTCAAATTTACAAATATGTTAACAGGCCTAGACAATTTTGTTCTCTGAATGTCTAAAAACCTTATCAAGATTATTGATTAAAAAAATGACCTTCGTTTTGCAGTTCAGATATCTATCACCCGAGGTTCAACGATCGACAAAGATCCACCTTGGGGCTTATCCTGATATTGATGGGATTTGGAGTTTTCGAAGATCTCTAATAGTATTTTCTATATTTACTATAATTCCTATTAAAGATACCGTTTGATAATACCTGAAAAGTTGGCCTCATAAACCGCTCTCAGTAAACAGATTGATGAGTCCAGACCCACCTTTGCCGCTCTCCATTAGGTCATCTTACCTCTTTCCAACTTGGCCAACTAGGGGATTCACAAGTTTAGACTGTACCATATTCGAGCGGAGTCGTAGGTCGTGAATATGCCTATGGTGCTTAACTCAGTTTTCTGCGCGAACACAGGAAGTAGAATTAAAGGTTGAGTGGTAAACAATGCACCCCTTGCAATTTTCCCCGAATACATTTCAGAAGTTCAAAGCAGCCAAAATTTACTATGGCAAAAAAAAGTACTTGGTACAATCCGATGCATGCATAGCTTGGCATGCACCGATTCCACAAGTAATAACCCATTATTCTTGGCAGGACTTAGACTTGCACCAGGTAAAAACCTCACCCCATGGGAAGGGTATTTTCTTGTGTGGTAAGTACCCCACCCCATTTAGGCCGATTTGTAATTGGGTCCTAGTTGTTCGGCTGTTCTCGACTCTCATATCACCCCTCCTCTCTAGATACCACTGGCACTGGACGGTTGGGTTATTTGAAATTACCTTGGGTAAACAGAGGGGCGGGCCTGAAACAGGTATTATGTGTCCTATTGTGGTAAACTCTGGACACATTAACCTGTTAGCTGATTCTTCCCCACATCAAATATGATGATATATACCTATGTGGCATCGATTGAAAGTGCCACTATGGTTTATGCGTTGGGCCGAACTGGTCATTTAACCCTTCAGACATTCGGCAAGGCCGGGTGAGAGTGAGCGGAGGAACAGCCAGAGCCTGTGGAGGACTCATTTTGAGGACTCAGAGCCTTTAGAAAGACCGTCCAGTTCCCAGGGTTCAATTCAGAGCCACTAGAATTATGTGATTCTGCAGCTGCTGTGTTTTTCGCATAATTATGGATTTGCCACATTTGCCACATAATCCACCATCTTCTGGATAATTTGCATATTTTAACACAAACAAATAGTTTGTTGCTCAAACGGATCAAAAGTTACTAAAAATGTGGCAACGCTTCTTGCAGTGCAATGGAAGGCACTTCGCAAAGGTTTACTGTTCACCTTTCGGTCACATATCGCTGTATTTGGGTGGTAAGCTAGTACCAATGCGGTGAAACCTTTGTCCAGACAGTGTTAAAATGTGTTCAAGTGACACAACAATGTAGTGATACTATCATAAAATGTGCCGCATTATACTGCATAATTTGCATTTTCTTGCCGCATAATTTAGTAAACCCTGCTGTATAATGTGGTCCTCCCATGCCGCATTATTCCAGAGGTCCTGGGTGTATTGCAGCAGACACAGAGAAAGTATAGCAAAAGAAAGAAAAAACAAAAGAAGAAATAGAGAAAAGAAGAGGGAGAGAGGCTTGGGTATTTTTCTGCCCTGGCTGCTTTTGAATCCAACCTGGTTTATTTTATAATTATCGCACCCAGGTAGAAATGTTCCACGTGCAATAATTATCTGTAAACACAAATTCCTCTTTTTAAACGGGAATTAACATGAAGAAAATATACGTGTCTCGGTATTTACTGGGCGACTGTCGCCCCAATAAATGGAACCTGCTGGAATGAGTTTGGGCTTTGGACTTTACTGCTCCTGGTAATTATAAACAGGTGCTTGCACAGGCCTCATAAAAACGGGTTTTCGTAATCGAGGTCCGTCTGAGAAAAATTGTGGTATGACTTTATTGCGGAAATAAATCAATATTTGAAGAAAGGGGAATGTTATACTAAATGAATACCAACATATCAAAACATTGAAAAAATATGTCTCAGCTGCTCACTTGGATGAATAGAATCAGAACCAAAATTATGTGCAAGACCCCCCAAAGCAATTTATGTCCAAGACCCCAACACTATTATGTGAAGACCCACAACACAATTATTTGAAGACCAGCAACACAATTATGGGTAAGGCCCACAACACAATTTATGTGCAAGACCCCCCAACCGGTTATGTGAAGACCCCCCAACACAATTATGCGAAGACCGCCCAGCACAATTATGTGAAGACCCGCAACACCATTATTTGAAGACCCGCAACACAATTATGTGAAGACCCGCAACACAATTATGTGAAGACCCGCAACACAATTATGTGAAGACACCCAACACAATTATGTGAAGACCCGCAATACAATTAGGTGAAGACCCTCCAACACAATTATGTGAAAACCCGCAACACAATTATGTGAAGACCCGCAACATAATTATGCGAAGACCCGCAACACAATTATGTGCAAGACCCGCAACACAATTATGTGAAGACCCGCAACACAATTATGTGCAAGACCCCCCAACACAAATATGTGCAAGACCCCAACACAATTATGTGAAAACCCGCAACACAATTATGTGAAGACCCGCAACACAATTATGCGAAGACCCGCAACACAATTATGCGAAGACCCGCAACACAATTATGTGCAAGACCCGCAACACAATTATGTGAAGACCCGCAACACAATTATGTGAAGACCCGCAACACAATTATGTGCAAGACCCCCCAACACAAATATGTGCAAGACCCCAACACAATTATGTGCAAGACCCCAACACAATTATGGAGAATACCCACAACACCGCCGTCAAGCACCTGACAATCCTAGCCATCCTTGGGGACCAGCGCTCCGACCCAGGCCTGCCTTCCACCAAACCCTACATTGCAATGGTCATATCTTAAGAGTCACCGGTGACAGCGTTTTACCCACAAAAACAACCTTCTCGCCCCCCCAACTGGGTAATATCTTATAAATACTCATCTTTATTTAGCACAAATGAATGCTACCAGTACAGCACGACTTGTCAGCAAAAAACTGTAAAAACAGCTAAATGACCCGCTAACAACAAAGAAAACTGCAAAAAATCAAAACGCAAGAAAACGAGGGCTATGTCCACTCACCACCAAATAGAGAAGACGCGGTGGGTGCAGAGCCGGGACCACCGCTCTATTCCAAACCGAGGTCAGATCCCATAAGCGCTTTCTGCACTTCCGGTGGATGCCGGCTGTGCTACGGAAGCGATCAGTGTAATGGGCAGCACTGGAGCATAAAACAAAACTGAAGCGACATAGTTTCTTTGTAGGCGCGATACGCCACGCCAAATCTGGTTTTACCCGTCCAGGAAGCGCTCTTTCATAGGATTAGGCTGTACTGTCACTTGTTTGTGAAGTTGGCCTGATATGTGATGTCCACTATTCTAGTGGGCACCCTGTATCAGTCCAAAAACCCTTATGGTGATGGCTGTAAAGTCAACCTTATAGACCAGCTATCCTAGTGGTAGCATGGACAAAGCAGTCTCAGGCTAATACTTCAGAGAGCATGTGAAGCCAGCTGTTTTACCAATAATAACCCCTTGAATACCAAATGAAAGGACACCACACAAGGTGTATATCAAATATATATGTATTTATTACTAACACAACCCCTCTGCACTCTTTATGAGGTCAGAGTTCGAGATACAGTACAAGTTACTCAATAAGCATACTATAAGTTGCACAAATACAATTCAGCCCTAGGGGCCTCACGAACCATATACTAAGTAAGTGGTATAAGAACCACTTCAAGACAAGTGAATAGGCCTAGGGCCTAGGGAATCGCTGGGGCTACACTGAGTAACCAAAGGTTAGGAAGCAGGAGCCCTACAAGATGCATGTGCAGTGTCTTTACACACACGCAAGTTCTCATAGACTTAGAATGGGAACGTAAAAGTTAGAAACTAGCTGATTTCGAACACTTCCGGAGTGACTATGGGAAAACCCAGTTAAAGTAGGACACTTGGATAGTTAATACCCACGGGAGCACCAGATTACTCGAGTTACCTCACCCAGGGAAGCCGGGTGCATAGGTGTGAAGTTGTGTCGGGTTTCGTCGTCGAATCCTATGGAGAGCTGCAAGAAGATGCTGCAGGCGACCAGGAGGAAGATGTCTGGGTGTATCCAAGGGTGGATCGAGGAAGTGAAGAACCTGAAAGCAGAGGGGACAGAGTCTGGGTCACTAGCCAGTGACCAGGAAGGAACCAGGAGATGTCGAGCTGCAAACAGGTGAAGAAGTGAAGCTTGTCTTTGCAGCCACGTGGAGCAGGAGGCGTCGACGACAACCAGGAGCTGGATACTGACTGTCCCACAAAGGCTCTCGCTGTTGGCGGTGTCGGCTTCCAGATCGGAGTCAACAAGCCTTGGCAAAGGCAACCCATGCAGGATGTGAAAATCGGCTTCTTGTACAGACCTGCAAGGTCTGTGGGGCTTCCCGTTTACAGGGAATCAGGAGCAAGCCCAGAGCAACCAGGCAAGCAGTGTTGTTTCAAAATGGTGTCTTCAAGATGGCACTAGCCAACGGGCTAGCAACAGCAAAGACGCATCGAGGAGAAATGCAAGAGCGGGCACTCGTGGAGTGTGGAGGGCTGAGCTTTGGTGCACTTACGGCTCGGCATTGGGGCTTCTCAATCCCCAATGCACAACTTCGAGGACGCCTCAGAAGCTGCACAGTTTAGCAAAGAGCAAAATGGCCAGGTGTCTGGTCCCACATCTCTCGTGTCCGCCACGGATCTCAGCTTTGCTGGAGGTGTGGGCCGGGGTCCAAGAAGTCTGGAAGTCCAGTCCTGTGAAGCAGGGTCGTCGGAATCCTTCAGGAGCGTCAACAAAGCAAACTGGCAATTCGCTAGGTGGTGCCTGCTTGCACAGGGTGGTCACTCCTTAGACCACAAGGGAGATTCTTCAGTCTTCTAGTTGCAGTAGAATGTCGAAGGTCCAGAGTTTTGTTTCAAGTTTCAGTTCAGGATAATCTAAAGTCTCTAGACTCAGCTCCGAGCTTTACACTAATCAAAGGGCCTGGATTACCTGCTAAGTCCCTCCCGTGGGTGGAACCTGGGAAGGGGGTGGTTACACCCCTTTCCCTTTGTCCAGTTTCACACCAGAGCTGGGGCTGGAGTGCCCCAGCAACTGGTTTGAACCGGGCAATGCATGGAGCACCTTGTGAGTCCCAGGCAGTGTCTCATTTTATTCAACCCAGCCTGCCCCAATACACTATAGCCTATCTGGGGAGGTGCTAGTACCTCCCAAGGCAGGTAACCTATTGTCCAGGCCTCCCTCGTTGGAAGGGCTCCCAGCTGCAGGAGGTCAGACTTGTGTCTGTGGCAGCAGCATCCATTTTGTGATGCTGAGGCTCTGTTCAACTTTAACTGGGTAAAGCTACATGTCTTCTCCCTCTAGAAGGGTGGAATGCTACCCCCGCCACCAGGACTGGCGGGGAGGGGGGGGGGGTGGTAGTATTCCAAAGCATATGACACCTTACACGACATGTTTTGATAAAGCCAAACCAAAGTTAGCATTAACCGCAAGGTTTATAATGCACTTAAGAGTATATGATATGACTATATCATAGAACAGCTATAAGGACATGGTTCCGAAAGCTGCAGACAGGCTCAGCTCATGCTAGAGCACCCTCTCACATAAAACCAAGCACTCTGCCTCCAGGATTGTCAAGGCCTGCCATAGGAGTGACTTATAGGTATATATGTGTCTATATGTAATGGTAGGTATAGGGATACTATACCTAAGCAAGGGGTGATTACACGACCTTGCCCCAGCTGAGTGATCAGCCAGTTGTGTCAATGTGGATGGCCAGAAAGGGGTGGCATAATACATACTGCAGCTCCTGGTAGGCCTTGGATGCACCTATGCCCTGGGTACCTATGGTACACTATACAGGGGCTCACAAAGGTGACCCAATACCCAATTAGGTATGTACCTAAAGTACATGGTATGAATTTAGAGAGAGAACAGCTGGGCTGTGGGTCTGATTAGCAGGCCCACAGCCACACTAAAGTCGAGAAACCAGTATATCAGAGCAAAAAGTGGGGGTGACCATAGGAAGCAGACCCTACTCTCCTATAACTTGTAGTTCCTGTTCACCTCTTTTAGTACAAACTAAGTACCTTTAATTTGGTGTGCATTCTGAATATCGACCCAGAATATCGATGGGACACAATTTAGCGGACAACATATAAACAAAAAATATCAACAGGTAAATCTGTCTAGATTTTCTATATCAAACTCCACATATATGTATCAATGAGATACATATATCTTCAAGGGACGCAGGTGTGGAACTAGGAATATTAAATCCATACTTCCCTATATGCACGTATCTTTCGATATTTCATCCCTCAATATGCTGTCATCGAAATTCTTCTACCACGATATTCCAATGGTTGATATTCAGTAGTACAATCGAGTAATTTTAGGGTAGCGTCTTAAACAGAGATATCAGGCATCCTTAGTTAGTGATGATTAATAACTAGGTAGATTAGTGGCGCCTTGGGGCTCATCTACACTGACTCTGTACTCGGATGTGGAGCCAAACGTCTCTACTAAGCTCTTAATTTCAGTAATTGTCCTAATGGAATTCTGTGGGTTAACAGATACATAATTGACAAACACAGAGATCAAGGTAGCCTGATAATTACTAGTGTATAGAACAGCATTTCCCATTAGCAATTCTGAACACATAAATGATCTCTAATGTAAAGCACATAATGGAGGCTTCTAGTTCCGGGCCCGCCTCCATTGTACGGACTGCTAAGGTGAAGCAAATAGTAGACGTTTGCGTTTCTTCAGGCCGCGTTGTCTCAGCATTGCTAGTGGCTGAGCAGTGCTTTGGTGTTGGGTCCCTTGGCATGGAACTGGCAAAAAACACACCACATATCATTATCAAATAAATGTGTGCTCCCTGCAAAAGAGTGCTTGCTTTGCTTTGCAGCACGCCACACAACGTTAGACCTTGGTGTAAACATGACAGAGTGATCCTATTGAGGGCAGGGTGGACCTGTTTCACGTGTCTCGATGTATTGACAATGTCTTGCAAACTAATTAACTGTTGCCAATTTTTGGAAGTCATGTTTCTAACCATTCTACATCATTTTGTGGGTTGAGCTTGTTTAGGTTTCGTTTTTTTGTCATTTGTGGTTGTTCAGCATTCTTGGCTCACCACTGGCAAAAAACCTGCGGTCAAAGGGGAATATGAATTCTCTTCAAGGGTTTCTACTGCTCACAAAATTGGCGAGCTGTCCATAGTTGCGAGTGAAGCTGGGTGATACGGTATATGCTCTGTGTCTAAAGGGAGCTTGTAGTACCTTTGCTCAGGCTGTATCTGCTTTGTGTGTGGCTGAACGCTACGCATGAGATCTTTCTGCTGTACCTGTTCTGTGCGTGATGTAAGCCTGCACAACCTCCTCTGTGTATGAGGGATGCCTGTCCGTCTGATGATTCTGCTGTACTTGCTCCGTGTGTGAGAGACGATGCGTGACTGATGGTTCAGTTGGACCTGCTCAGTGTGTGACAGAACACCGCACGTCTGTAGGTTCTGCTGTACTGGCTCTCTGTATCAGGTAAACCTGCACGACTGATGGTTCTGTTGTACCTGTTCTTTGCATGTACTGCTCTCCGTGCAATAGAAATCTGAGCGACTGATGGTTCTGCTGTACCTGCTCTGTGTGTGAGGGAAGCCTGCGTGTCATAGTTCAGCTGCACCTGCTCTGTGTGAGAGAAGCCTGCGCGTCACATAGATCGCTGTACCTGCTCTGTGTGAGAGGGAAGCCTGCGCGTCACATAGTTCAGCTGCACCTGCTCTGTGTGTGAGTGAAGCCTGCGCGTCACATAGATCTGCTGCACCTGCTCTGCGTGAGAGGGAAGCCTGTTCGTCACATAGTTCTGCTGTACCTGCTCTGCGTGAGAGGGAAGCCTACGCGTCACATAGATCGGCTGTACCTGCTCTGCGTGAGAGGGAAGCCTGCGCGTCACATAGTTCTGCTGCACCTGCTCTGTGTGAGAGGGAAGCCTGCGCGTCACATAGTTCTGCTGCACCTGCTCTGTGTGAGAGGGAAGCCTGCGCGTCACATAGATCAGCTGTACCTGCTCTGTGTGAGAGGGAAGCCTGCGCGTCACAGTTCAGCTGTACCTGCTCTGCGTGAGAGGGAAGCCTGCATGTCACATAGATCGGCTGTACCTGCTCTGTGTGAGAGGGAAGCCTGCGCGTCACATAGATCGGCTGTACCTGCTCTGTGTGAGAGGGAAGCCTGCGCGTCACAGTTCAGCTGTACCTGCTCTGCGTGAGAGGGAAGCCTGCGTGTCACAGTTCAGCTGTACCTGCTATGCGTGAGAGGGAAGCCTGCGCGTCACATAGATCGGCTGTACCTGCTCTGCGTGAGAGGGAAGCCTGCGCGTCACATAGTTCTGCTGCACCTGCTCTGTGTGAGAGGGAAGCCTGCGCGTCACATAGATCAGCTGTACCTGCTCTGTGTGAGAGGGAAGCCTGCGCGTCACAGTTCAGCTGTACCTGCTCTGCGTGAGAGGGAAGCCTGCATGTCACATAGATCGGCTGTACCTGCTCTGTGTGAGAGGGAAGCCTGCGCGTCACATAGATCGGCTGTACCTGCTCTGTGTGAGAGGGAAGCCTGCGCGTCACAGTTCAGCTGTACCTGCTCTGCGTGAGAGGGAAGCCTGCGTGTCACAGTTCAGCTGTACCTGCTATGCGTGAGAGGGAAGCCTGCGTGTCACATAGATCGGCTGTACCTGCTCTGTGTGAGAGGGAAGCCTGCGCGTCACATAGTTCTGCTGTACCTGCTCTGCGTGAGAGGGAAGCCTGCATGTCACATAGATCGGCTGTACCTGCTCTGTGTGAGAGGGAAGCCTGCGCGTCACATAGTTCTGCTGTACCTGCTCTGCGTGAGAGGGAAGCCTGCATGTCACATAGTTCTGCTGTACCTGCTCAGCGTGAGAGGGAAGCCTGCGCGTCACATAGTTCTGCTGTACCTGCTCTGTGTGAGAGGGAAGCCTGCGCGTCACATAGTTCTGCTGTACCTGCTCTGCGTGAGAGGGAAGCCTGCGCGTCACATAGATCGGCTGTACCTGCTCTGTGTGAGAGGGAAGCCTGTTCGTCACATAGTTCTGCTGTACCTGCTCTGTGTGAGAGGGAAGCCTGCACGTCACAGTTCGGCTTTACCTGCTCTGTGAGAGAAGCCTGCGCGTCACATAGATCGGCTGCACCTGTTCTGTGTGAGAGAAGCCTGCGCGTCACATAGATCGGCTGTACCTGCTCTGTGTGAGAGGGAAGCCTGCTTGTCACATAGTTCAGCTGCACCTGCTCTGTGTGTGAGTGAAGCCTGCGCGTCACATAGTTCTGCTGTACCTGCTCTGCGTGAGAGGGAAGCCTGCGCGTCACAGTTCAGCTGTACCTGCTCTGTGTGAGAGAAGCCTGCGCGTCACATAGATCGGCTGTACCTGCTCTGTGAGAGAACCCTGCGCTTCACATAGATCGGCTGCACCTGCTTTGTGTGAGAGAAGCCTGCGCGTCACATAGATCGGCTGTACCTGCTCTGCGTGAGAGGGAAGCCTACACGTCACATAGTTCTGCTGTACCTGCTCTGCGTGAGAGGCAAGCCTGCGCGTCACATAGATCAGCTGTACCTGCTCTGCGTGAGAGGGAAGCCTACGCGTCACATAGTTCTGCTGTACCTGCTCTGCGTGAGAGGCAAGCCTGCGCGTCACATAGATCGGCTGTACCTGTTCTGCGTGAGAGGGAAGCCTGCGCGTCACATAGTTCTGCTGCACCTGCTCTGCGCGAGAGGCAAGCCTGCGCGTCACATAGATCGGCTGTACCTGCTCTGCGTGAGAGGGAAGCCTGCGCGTCACATAGTTCTGCTGTACCTGCTCTGCGTGAGAGGCAAGCCTGCGCGTCACATAGATCGGCTGTACCTGCTCTGCGTGAGAGGGAAGCCTGCGCGTCACATAGATCGGCTGTACCTGCTCTGCGTGAGAGGGAAGCCTGCGCGTCACATAGTTCTGCTGTACCTGCTCTGCGTGAGAGGGAAGCCTGCGCATCACGTAGATCGGCTGTACCTGCTCTGCGTGAGAGGCAAGCCAGTGCGTCACATAGATCGGCTGTACCTGCTCTGCGTGAGAGAGAAGCCTGCGCGTCACATAGATCGGCTGTACCTGCTCTGTGTGAGAGGGAAGCCTGCGCGTCACAGTTCAGCTGTACCTGCTCTGCGTGAGAGGGAAGCCTACACGTCACATAGTTCTGCTGCACCTGCTCTGCGTGAGAGGGAAGCCTGCGTGTCACATAGTTCGGCTGTACCTGCTCTGCGTGAGAGGGAAGCCTGCGCGTCACATAGTTCGGCTGTACCTGCTCTGCGTGAGAGGGAAGCCTGCGCGTCACATAGATCGGCTGTACCTGCTCTGCGTGAGAGGGAAGCCTGCGCGTCACATAGATCGGCTGTACCTGTTCTGTGTGAGAGGGAAGCCTGCGCGTCACACAGTTCTGCTCTACCTGCTCTGCGTGAGAGGGAAGCCTGCGCGTCACATAGATCGGCTGTACCTGCTCTGTGTGAGAGGGAAGCCTGCGCGTCACATAGATCGGCTGTACCTGCTCTGTGTGAGAGGGAAGCCTGCGCGTCACATAGATCGGCTGTACCTGCTCTGTGTGAGAGGGAAGCCTGCGCGTCACATAGATCGGCTGTACCTGCTCTGCGTGAGAGGGAAGCCTGCGCGTCACATAGATCGGCTGTACCTGTTCTGTGTCCTACAGAAGCCTATCGATAACTGTTCTCCGTACACATGGCCGCCTCTGCTGATTGATGCTTCTTGATGCCTCCCCTTCTGAAGGGGCTGATGAGGCGCAGACATCTCGCTGAAGCAGGCCTGCCGAGGATGCTTAAACCGGGGAGACGCGGACACCGCCTTCCTCCCTCACCAGTCTGCTGAGGTTGGGATGCTAACAAGGAGCAGGTGGCAGCTGTGCTCAGGCAGATGTGTGGCGAGGGGCACAATATGCGAAGCAGATGTTGGGTGTCTGCTCTGCGCTGCGTGCCAGCCCGCGCGCTCAATCTGCGGCTGCAGATTTCAATATTTACTCTGTCTTTGCATGTGTTTCTGCGCCAGCGGCAGCAGCTCGTCCTCTGCGTCCCCTGTTGTCCTCCTGCTGTGCAGGCGCAACCCAGCCTCATCCTTTGGAGAGGGGGTGGCGGTTTCTGGACCACCAGGGACCTTGTAGCCTGGACCACTAATTGCTCTTTGCTTGACCCACTCAGGCTGTGGTAAGGGGAAATAACCATTACAACGCAGTCATTACAACACACTACCTTTACAACGCAGCTGTTACAACGTGACTACCTTTACATCGCATGCCACTACAATGCATGTCATTACAACGCATACCAATACAACGCATACCAATACAAAGCATTATAACGTAAGCAATGGAGACTTGTTAATTTTAGGGTGGGTATGGGTTTTGGGGGTACATGGGAATAGTAATTTTAACTCCTACACTATCCAACACTTTCCCTACTGTTGCACTCACTGGAGTAGGAATAGTAATTTTAACCCCTACACTATCCAACACTTTCCCTACTGTTGCACTCACTGGAGTAGGAATAGTAATTTTAACCCCTACACTATCCAACACTTACCCTACTGTTGCCCTAAAAGTATTATGCGTTGTAATGGTATGCGTTGTAAAATGATGCAATGTAATGGTAGTTGCGATGTAAAAACCGCGTTGTAAAGGCATGCGTTGTATATGTTTGTGTTGTAACATCATATATTCTGTGGTAAGGGCATCTCTTGCGCGAGAATCTGACACAAGAACCATCTGCGATCCAGTAAGAAGGCTTCTCGTTGGCTATCAAGGTCTACGCCATAAGGGGGCGGTATAGTACGAAGACCCCTATGTACAGCTGAAGGGTCTTTCTGCAGCCGTAACAATAATGCACAAGGGGCCCTTAGTTTTTCTTCAGAGTTTGCCACCAGCGCGGCTGAGTGCAATGGTTGCTGAACACTTAGGGAGGCTACCTCACCTTGGTTCCACCCCGGGCCTCTTTTTCCTCGCTGTCTCTTTATCTCATGAAAACCAAGGATTCCTAATCTTGATTCCACCCCATACCTCTTTCTACCACCATCCTACACTTCCTGTGTCTTTATCCCATTAATACCGAGGCTGCCTGGTCTTGATTCCACCTCACGTCTCTTTCTTCCACCCCTACACTTACTGTCTCTTTATCTCATGAATACTGAGGCTGCCTGGTCTTGATTCCACCTTGTGCCTCTTTCTTCCACCCCCTACACTTACTGTCTCTTTATCTCATGAATACCGAGGCTGCCCGGTCTAGATTCCACCTCATGCCTCTTTCTTCCACCCCTACACTTCCTGTCTCTTTATCTCATGAAAACCGAGGCTGCCTGGTCTTGATTCCACCTCATGCCTCTTCTTCCACCCCCTACACTTCCTGTCTCTTTATCTCATGAATACCGAGGCTGCCTGGTCTTGATGCCCCCTCACGCCTCTTTCTTCCACCCCCTACACTTCCTGTCTCTTTATCTCATGAATACTGAGGCTGCCAGGTCTTGATTCCACCTCATGTCTTTCTTCCATCACCCTACACTTCCTGTCTCTTTATCTCATGAAAACCGAGGCTGCCTGGTCTTGATTCCACCTCATGCCTCTTTCTTCCACAGCCCTTCACTGCCTGTCTCTTTATCACACACTTGCAGGCTCTTTCTTTCTAAGTCCTTCTTTCTCCCTTTGGCTCTATTTTCTTATATTTCTGTTCCTGCTCTTTCTTCTCTCTTCCTCTAAGTTCAAGTCTGATGATGAAAAATAAGACACGCCCCCCACCTATAAGTGCTGGTGCCTGCCACCTCAAACCACCAGCTCAAATTAAGCACTGCCCCCTACTTCAGAGAGAGAAGCTTGCAAGTTATTTCGATGATTCCAAAGAGGTGTTCATAACTTTGGATCAGAATGTGTAAAGTAGTTTTTTTCTTTTTGTTTACAACATTTTCAAACTTTGATTTTTGTGCTATGTAAAGGTTGTGGAGTTTTTCTGTCTCACTTTGCCTGCAAATTGTTTTCCACGTTGCAATATATTCTTTCAGCTTATGGACAGATTACTCCCTCTAATCGACCCCACCCAAACTGGGAATGGATAAATGATGCAAGCCCTCCAGATTTTCACAAGCAAGCACCAAAGCAGAAAACTTTGCAACCTTAACATCGTTTTCCATGACTTTAGTAAAAGTTGCTAAAAAACGGAACCAGTATTTTCTAGCAGTTTATGGTGCGACAAGTATGTGCATCTTCCGTGTGGTCATCGCCGAATGGTTATCCTTGTTTTTATTTAATATTTTGAATTTTTTGTTGTTGTTGCAGTTTTATAGAGCGTGAACTCGACCCAAAGGTATAGAGGCACGTTACATGAGCACCAGTTACATTACACAAGGACATATTCTTTTTTGGTAGGCACTTGGAGATTAAGTTATTTGACCAGAATCACAGGACGTTGAGCCGACGCCGAGACTCGAACCTGGTTCCCCAGTTTCAAAGTCGGCATCTCTGGACGTTATGCCACATCCTCTCCCTTACAGATTACTTAATGGTTTTATACACTCCGACGTGAATAGTTGTGTTTGGCATGCTCATAGAGCCATTGCAGTGTCTAGAGTAAGACAGGCCTACTCAAAAGTCTGGAGACTCCCCCCACAGTTTAATGCCTCTGAAAGACACACTCACCCAGCGTGATGGGCTTCGTATCCTCCTGCTCTGAGCCGATCCCCGTCCGCGGACTGCTGTCCTGTTCGGAATCTGAAAGAGAAGAGAGACTGAGGGTTAGACACAGCGTGCCAGGGCGCGCACTCGCAGCAATCACGTGATGTCCCTACGTGGACCCAGGCCCACTAGCCCACAACCCTAGGACCCATCACTGCATGCAAACGACAATTTATTTATTTATGCATTTTTTATACAGCAGAAAACGTTGCCCAGAGGTGTCAGAGTGCTTTACAATAGAACAAATTAATTTACATAAGGAACGAGAGTAGCATAGAAGTAGGTAAAACTACTTATAGGTACTCGTGGTGAAAGTTACAGGTTAATAAGGTACAGATACATTCAAGATTACATAATAGGAAAAGGCGGCGCAATTAGGATTATACAAGTACAGAATACATATTTACAAAATTGAGCTCTCGTGAGTGTCATGTGGCAATCAGGGTCATGACTTGGGTTGAGGCGAATTATTCATAAAAGTGTCTTTGGAAGAGAAGAGTTTTAAGATCTGATTTGAAAATCTGGAAAGAGGAGGCGATGCAAAGATTTGGAGGTTGCGAGTTCCAAATTCTAGTCGCATTACCTGAGAAGGATTGCGCCATAAGTCTTTCCCTTTTGAAAGTTGGTGGTTCGAGAAATACATTTTTATCATTGTGTGAAGGTCTGTAGCCGCTTGATTTTTGAGTTTGTTGGCCACGTAGCGAGGGGCGGAAGTGTGTACGGCTTTATGGGTGATGCAGGCAGTCTTGCAAATCGACCTAGCTTCAATGGGAAGCCAGCGAAGAGAAATCAATATGGGTGTATTATGGTCATTTCTTTTGGCTCCATAGATTAAAAGAGCCGCAGAATGGAGGATGGATTTTAGAGGGGGAGTGAATGTAAATTGAGTGTTTTGTCCAGGATGACGCCGAGGGATTTGGCACCGTCATCATCTGTAGATTTGTTGTTAAGAATGTTCATAATATCCATACATGATTGAACAGGAGGGGGGACATTTGAGGTTGAGAGAAGAAGAAAGTCAATTTTAGAGGGATTCAGAATTAGATGATGAGATGTCATCCAATATTGGACGAAGTTGAGGGTGGTGTCGAGGATTGAAAAGTTGTATGCGGGGGACGCCTTGAGGTAGAGTTGGGTGTCGTCCGCATAGAGGTGATAATGGATCCCAGACTTTTTTAGAAGGTTTCTCAGCGGTTCCATGTAAAGATTGAAAAGGGTAACCATCCCTGCATAGTAGCAAGTCCCCTACTCCACTATAAGCTTCATGCAGCACACATCCCAGCTCCTGGTCACTAATCCCCACTTTGTACGCCAACCTCCGACCCATAACATAATCTATATAATAGAGTTTGTGCCCCCCTCTGTGCAGCCAGTCACTGTAATGTCAGCTGCACAATCCTCAGAGGAGTCACTCACTCTATCACCTCTGTGCAGCCAGTCACTCTACTGTCAGCTGCACAATCCTCAGATGAGTCACTCACTCTATCACCTCTGAGCAGCCAGTAACTCTAATGGCAGCTGCACAATCCTCAGAGGAGTCACTCACTAAATAACAGAAGCTGATGTAACAATCTCAGTGCAGTCAGTCACTCTAATGTCGTCTGGTGTATTAACGTCAAATAAGGCACTCACTATTATAGTAGCAGCACGGACCTCTGTGCAGCCAGTCACTCTAATATCAGCTACACAATCCTAAGAGGAGTCACTAATTCTATCCCCTCTGAGCAGCCAGTCACTCTAATACAAACTGTGCTAACCTCAAAAGAGTCACTCACTCGATCACCTTTGTGTATACAATCAATCTAATGCCAGCTGCACTAACCTCAGAGGAGTCTCTCACTCATCACCTCTGTGCAGCCAGTCTCTCTAATGTCAGCTGCACAATCCTCAGAGGAGCCACTCGCTCTATCACCTCTGTGCAGCCAGTCACTCTGTCAGCTGCACAATCCTTAGAGGAGACACTCACTCTATCACCTCTGTGCAGCCAGTCACTCTGTCAGCAGCACAATCCTCAGAGGAGACACTCACCCTATCACCTCTGTGCAGCCAGTCACTCTGTCAGCTGCACAATCCTTAGAGGAGACACTCACTCTATCACCTCTGTGCAGCCAGTCACTCTGTCAGCAGCACAATCCTCAGAGGAGACACTCACTCTATCACCTCTGTGCAGCCAGTCACTCTGTCAGCTGCACAATCCTCAGAGGAGCCAATGGCTCTATCACCTCTGTGCAGCCAGTCACTCTGTCAGCTGCACAATCCTTAGAGGAGACACTCACTCTATCACCTCTGTGCAGCTAGTCCCTCTAATACAAGCTGCGCTAACTTCAGAGGACCCACTCACTCCCATCTCTAATATAAGCTGCACAATCCCCAGAGGAGTCACCCACTCCTCTGCACAGAGGTGATAGAGTGAGTGGCTCCTCTGAGGATTGTTTAGCTGCGCTAACCTCAGAGGACCCATTCACTCCCATCACATCTGTGCAGCCAATCACTTTAATGTCAGCTGCACAATCCTCAGAGGAGCCACTCACTCTATCACCTCTGTGCAGCCAGTCACTTTAATGTCAGCTGCACAATCCTTAGAGGAGACACTCACTCAATCACCTCTGTGCAGCCAGTCACTCTAATATAAGCTGCACTAACCTCAGAGGAGTCACTCACTCTATCACCTCTGTGCAGCCAGTCACTTTAATGTCAGCTGCACAATCCTTAGAGGAGACACTCACTCTATCACCTCTATGCAGCCAGTCCCTCTAATATAAGCTGCACTAACCTCAGAGGAGTCACTCACTCCATCACCCCTGTGCACCCAGTCACTGTAATGTCAGCTGCACAATCCTTGGAGGAGACACTCACTTTATCACCTTTGTGCAGCCAGTCACTCTGTCAGCTGCACAATCCTTAGAGGAGACACTCACTCAATCATCTCTGTGCAGCCAGTCACTCTAATATAAGCTGCACAATCCCCAGAGGAGTCACTCACTCTGTCACCTCTGTGCAGCCAGTCACTTTAATGTCAGCTGCACAATCCTTAGAGGAGACACTCACTCTATCACCTCTATGCAGCCAGTCCCTCTAATATAAGCTGCACTAACCTCAGAGGAGTCACTCACTCTATCACCTCTGTGCATCCAGTCACTCTGTCAGCTGCACACTCCTTAGAGGAGACACTCCCTCTATCGCCTCTGTGCAGCCAGTCACTCTAATACCAGTTGCGCTAATCTCAGAGGAGCTACTCACTCCATCACCCCTGAGCAGCCAATCACTTTAATGTCAGCTGCACAATCCTTAGAAGAGACACTCACTCTATCACCTCTATGCAACCAGTCACTCTAATATAAGCTGCACTAACCTCAGAGGAGTCACTCACTCCATCACCCCTGTGCAGCCAGTCACTGTAATGTCAGCTGCACAATCCTTGGAGGAGACACTCACTTTATCACCTTTGTGCAGCCAGTCACTCTGTCAGCTGCACAATCCTTAGAGGAGACACTCACTCAATCACCTCTGTGCAGCCAGTCACTCTAATATAAGCTGCACAATCCCCAGAGGAGTCACTCACTCTATCACCTCTGTGCAGCCAGTCACTTTAATGTTAGCTGCACAATCCTTAGAGGAGACACTCACTTCATCACCTTTGTGCAGCCAGTCACTCTGTCAGCTGCACAATCCTTAGAGGAGACACTCACTCTTTCACCCCTGTGCAGCCAGTCACTCTAATACCAGTTGCGCTAACCTCAGAGGAGCTACTCACTCCATCACCCCTGTGCAGCCAGTCACTGTAATGTCAGCTGCACAATCCTTAGAGGAGACACTCCCTCTATCACCTCTGTGCAGCCAGTCACTCTAATACCAGTTGCGCTAATCTCAGAGGAGCTACTCACTCCATCACCCCTGTGCAGCCAGTCACTCTGTCAGCTGCACAATCCCCAGAGGAGTCACCCACTCTATCACCTTTGTGCAGCCAGTTACTCTGTTAGCTGCACAATCCTTGGAGGAGACACTCACTTTATCACCTTTGTGCAGCCAGTCACTCTGTCAGATGCACAATCCTTAGAGGAGACACTCCCTCTATCACCTCTGTGCAGCCAGTCACTCTGTCAGCTGCACAATCCTTAGAGGAGACACTCCCTCTATCACCTCTGTGCAGCCAGTCACTCTAATACCAGTTGCGCTAATCTCAGAGGAGCTACTCACTCCATCACCCCTGTGCAGCCAGTCACTCTGTCAGCTGCACAATCCTTAGAGGAGACACTCACTCTATCACCTCTGTGCAGCCAGTCACTCTAATACCAGTTGCGCTAATCTCAGAGGAGCTACTCACTCCATCACCCCTGAGCAGCCAGTCACTCTGTCAGCTGCAAAATCCTTAGAGGAGACACTCACTCTATCACCTCTGTGCAGCCAGTCACTCTGTCAGCTGCACAATCCTTAGAGGAGACACTCACTTTATCACCTTTGTGCAGCCAGTCACTCGGTCAGCTGCACAATCCTTAGAGGAGACACTCACTCTATCACCTCTGTGCAGCCAGTCACTCTAATACCAGCTGCTTTATCATCAGGGGAGCTACTTGCTCCATATTAGTGCCTACACTGGACCTCTGGGCCGCCAGTCACTCTCATCTCAGCCGCACTTACCTGAAATAAAAAGTCATGGTGCACTAACCTGATAGACGCCCTGTCAAGCTTTAAAAGAGCTGCTCTAAACCCAGGGCAGCCACTCTCTCTCCCAATCACACAGGATGTACCAAACTCAGGGCCGTCAGTCACCTTATATTACCAGCAACAGTACCCTCAGAGTAGCCACTCACTCGGTAATCTATTTTAAATTTTCCTCGGTGCAGAAGGTCACCTATAAGTAGCCAGACCCACGCCCCACCCAAGAATAGCCACTCACTGGATAAAGCAAGCTGCGGCGGCCTATATCTGGCTAAACATCGAGATAACCCGAGGACAGTGGAATTATGCGGCAATTCAGACGCAGGGAGCAAAAGCAAATTACTATGCAATCAGTAAGAAAACCACATATAGTCTACATACACTATTCAATGTTCAGCACCTGCAATGAAGTAATGAGGTCCACATGGGACAGGCACATATTTACTATATGTATTTACTTTTTTTGCACAGCGCATTCTAGAGCCCATCAAGGTGGATAGAATAAGAAAGTAAAGAAATACATCATTAAACCTAATGACAATAATGTTGCACTCAACAGATCACAGGCCTATATGTTCACACTGCTTGTAATAAAAGTGCTGCCTCCTTTATTCTGGCCATCCCAGTTATGTTTAAAAACCTTTCTTTTTTAACTCTGTGTTTGTTTATTACATCTGCCTCCAGGAGCACCTCTTTCCCTGCAAAAGACAGTCCTGCAGAATGTACTGGTACGCACTTTGATGTTTTAGACACAAGACCTTAATTAAGAGAATGTCAAGATATAAGGCTTTCAGACGCACTCCGAGTGCCGCTTGAAATAATTCATGCTTTGAGAAAAAAATGCAAAAGAAAAAACTTTCACAACAAAGGATGTCTTGTGCTTTCCAACCTGTTTGAAATATATATTCAAATCAGTGCTTAATATGTAATTTGTATGGCTGGTGAGATTGAAAATTGGAGTGACGAACACCAAGGCTGCATAGTAGTGATTCCTCCTCACGCCTCTTTCTTCCACCCCCCTTACACTTCCTGTCTCTTCAGCTCATGAATACCGAGGCTGCCCGGTCTTGGTTCCGCCTCGTGCCTCTTTCTTCCACCCCCTACACTTCCTGTCTCTTTATCTCATGAATACCGAGGCTGCCTGGTCTTGATACCACCTCATGGCTCTTTCTTCCACCCCCTAAACTTCCTGTCTCTTTATCTCATGAATACCGATGCTGCCCGGTCTTGGTTCCACCTCATGCCTCTTTCTTCCACCCCCTACACTTCCTGTCTCTTTATCTCATGAATACCGAGGCTGCCTGGTCTTGATTCCACCTCACGCCTCTTTCTTCCACCCCCTACACTTCCTGTCTCTTTATCTCATGAATACCGAGGCTGCCTGGTCTTGATTCCACCTCATGCCTCTTTCTTCCACCCCTACACTTCCTGTCTCTTCAGCTCATGAATACCGAGGCTGCATGGTATTGATACCACCTCATGGCTCTTTCTTCCACCCCCTAAACTTCCTGTCTCTTTATCTCATGAATACCGATGCTGCCCGGTCTTGGTTCCACCTCGTGCCTCTTTCTTCCACCCCCTACACTTCCTGTCTCTTTATCTCATGAATACCGAGGCTGCCTGGTCTTGATTCCACCCCATGCCTCTTTCTTCCACCCCCTACACTTCCTGTCTCTTTATCTCATGAATACTAAGGCTGCCTGGTCTTGATTCCGCCTCATGGCTCTTTCTTCCACCCCCTAAACTTCCTGTCTCTTTATCTCATGAATACCGATGCAGCCCGGTCTTTGTTCCACCTCGTGCCTCTTTCTTCCACCCCCTACACTTCCTGTCTCTTTATCTCATGAATACCGAGGCTGCCTGGTCTTGATTCCGCCTCATGGCTCTTTCTTCCACCCCCTAAACTTCCTGCCTCTTTATCTCATGAATACCGATGCTGCCCGGTCTTGGTTCCACCTCGTGCCTCTTTCTTCCACCCCCTACACTTCCTGTCTCTTTATCTCATGAATACCGAGGCTGCCTGGTCTTGATTCCACCTCATGCCTCTTTCTTCCACCACCCTACACTTCTTGTCTCTTTATCTCATGAATACCGTTGCTGATCGGTCTTGGTTCCACCTCATGCTTCTTTCTTCCACCCTACACTTCCTGTCTCTTCATCTCATGAATACCGAGGCTGTCTTGTCTTGATTCCACCTCGTGCTTCTTTCTTCCACCCCCTACACTTCCTGTCTCTTTATCTCATGAATACCGAGGCTGCCTGGTCTTGATTCCACCTCGTGCCTCTTTCTTCCACCCCCTACACTTCCTGTCTCTTTATCACATGAATACCAAGACTGTCTAGTCTTGATTCCACCTAATGCCTCTTTCCTTCACC
The DNA here is from genome assembly GCF_964263255.1 of Lissotriton vulgaris. Taxonomy (NCBI): domain Eukaryota; kingdom Metazoa; phylum Chordata; class Amphibia; order Caudata; family Salamandridae; genus Lissotriton; species Lissotriton vulgaris. The sequence goes on from NC_141700.1 coordinate 64,083,696, forward strand.
ATCAGACCCTCCCTGCCCCTTTATCTGACTCTAGTAGGTTCTTTTTCATCACTGCTTTCTCCCTTGTAACTCTTTTTCCGTGTTTCTCGACTTCCTTCTTTCCCCATTTCCTGTTCTTGTCTCTGTTGAGTTGGATCAAAGTCTGTTGAGGAAAAATACGTTCTGGTCCCAAAAAATGTGTGTCGGTGGGCCCCACCTGCATTATTATAAAGCGATGCGCCCTTTATTTGCTTCATCCGGGAACACTCTGAAATCTATGAGAAAAGAAGGGAGTGAAGCAAAGCAGGGATAGAGGGAGTAAGAGGAGTAAAGGAAGGACTAGAGAGAACAGGAAATGAATACAGGAGGGAGAAGGTTAGCAAAGGGGAGTGGATAATGGAAGAGCGAGGGAAGTGAAAGAGAGAACATGTAATTAAAATAAGAACAGAGAGATAGAAAAGAAAGCATATAGGAAGAAAGGGAGCAATGAAATACGCAAGGATGAAGGGAAGAAGAAAGAGTGGAATAAAGAGAAAGAGAAAGGAATACAGGAAGAAAAGAACAGAGAAAGTGAACAAGTGGGGGGAATATAGAGCTTGAGGGAGGGAGGACAGAAGGAAGGGATTTAGAAGGGTGGGTCGAAATAGAAAGAAATAAAGGGAGATGATTTAAGGAGGGACTTCCTGGCTAAGTAAGAGAGGAGTAGAGGTAGAGAGGCGATTTAGAAACAGGAGCAGGGGTCTGAGGGAGAAAGGAACGAAACAAAGGCAGGCAGAGGAGAGGCAGTGAACAGACGCAGGAAGCGAGCCCTGTGTGGAGGGGAAAGGAATAGAGAGGGGTGTAAAAAAAGAGAACACGCGCGTCAGCGAAGGCGGTGTGTCATGGGCCCCTGTGCAAGGAAGAAAGTAGGCCCTCTGGATGCTGCCTGAGTTATAAAATACACCAATAATCATGATTCGGCGGCCCTGGTGCCACTGAACTTGCTGCACCAATGAAAACTTGTAGCCGAACCCGCGGTGAAGGGTGAAAGGGCCACGTGAGGCTCCTCCCCTCACGCCCCTCCCTCCTACAGCCCTATCGCCGGCCCCCTTCCTTCTTCCCCCCTCCCTCTCCCCCGGGGCAGGCCGGCCTAATGCGCATTAGCGGCGGTTCTACCCTCGATGTTACTGCCCTGGGGTGAGCGATGGGTCCCTGGGCCCCCCAGGCACTCTAAGCTCGCGGACCGCCCCCGCTAATGGATCCCGGGGTAACCCCGCAACAGGCCGTATGGATAGGGGGTGCAGCAGGCACGGAGGCCACCACAGACACTCCCCCCCAGTGCCCACACCACTCAAATGCCCATGCCACCTCATAGACGAGCACCTGATGCGAGGAGGTGAGATATCTCAGTGAGTTGAAGCACCTCTTGCACATATATGTGGGTGCCTGCTGTGCTGGCTCGACCGGATGCATTCCTAGCTGTAATAACATTCGAGGTGTTTCAAGTCCAGAGTCACTGGTATGATCATATATAGAAATATGAGCCAGCCGTACTGTAAAGTGAAAAGTGGGTGGTTTCAGTTTGGAGGGCGCTGGAAACGGTCCCTGCAGCACCACTGCCAAACCGTGTGATCTGCTGTAAGCGGGAAGTCCCCGTGCACCTCACGTCATTGTTTTACAGCTCTGGAGTGACGCGCCACGCACACAAAGCATCCTATTGTCTTGGCTGCTTCGCCGCAACCTGTTGCAATCTCAGAAGTGAACACTAGGTGGAACCCGCCCACCTGCAGAGAGACAGAACTGACTGCAGCCTTTGGGACCGAGAGCTGCACCTGATTCAAGAGGCGCTCACTGCCTCCAGCTCTGCTGCAGCGCATGGGAACATCCCCCTCCGCGCCCACAATCCCTTGCGCCGGAAATGGCCGTCTCATGATACAGTCATGCAGAACTGCCAGTTGCCAACAGAGGCGAAAGTTGTGAGTGGCAGGCAAGGAGAGTCATTTGCTTGGCAGGCAGCTTTGTGGTCACAGTTACAGACCACTGGGGCACGTGCCACGTGGGTGTACTTTCGGCCAGTCCAGGCCTTTCAATTTTTTTCTTTTTTTGGATTTTTATAAAGCGCAAACTCGGCCGGAGGGTATCAGAGCGCTTCACGTGAGCACCAGTTAATTTATATTTACTTTTTATACTGTATTAGCTTAAAAAAAGAATTCAGGGTGCAAATGGCTCAAGAGGCCGCCCCCGACCGTACTGAATGTGAGTCACATACATAGGTTTGCCACCCCAGGCAGGCACTGCCAGTTTTTTTGTGTTAGTATGTTAAGGCTGGTTAAAAAAAAGAGACAAATCAGCCTATACCCAATTTAAATGTAAACCTAAAACAGCAACTACAAGAATTAATGACTTCAAAAGTATTTGAGAACTGTTTAAACTATTCCCAAATGAACAATAAACAAACAGGAGTAGAACTGGCATGTTAAAAAAATAATATAGAGAAACTTATCAAAATTCTCATTCAAATACTGCGCAGACCCTTCCAAATGTAAACAAACGGTTGGTATTTTTCTTTAAGAAAGGTGTCAATCGCAGGTATGCAGGACCTTTTACGGCAGACCACAAGGACTACTCATCGGTACAGATCTTCTAACAGACCCCCATGAGACTCCTGACCTGCACACTTTGATTTCTTCCTTTCTAGATGGTCACCCGCCCCATGCCATAGGCCATCCTTCGACCAGTCCCTTAATTTTCATTCAATAACAGTAAACACACAGACGCTTCCCTTTATGATTATATGCCTACAAGTCCCAGCATGCTTAGTTCTGTTGGGACTTGTAGTTTTACTTTTTCCATTACACTCACGGGCCTACAGGTCCCAGCATGCAGAGTGCCATAGACTAAAATCAAAGCACTGCCTTCAAATAAACACCACTAATGGGACTTTTCGACCACTTTACTCTATCCTCATAAAACATCAAAACTCCCTATGCAAAGGGTGTCAAAATTAGGTCTAAAGGGCATAGATTTTTGCCACATTTTCAGGACAAGTACTGACTACGCAAAGTGGTTCAAAATTAGCCTTGTTGTGTGTAAATGTGTCTTATTGATCACCTGAAAATCTTGTCTTCATCCAGCCCTTCTGAACCTACTCTGCCCAAGATCAACCGTTCACACTCGTGCACCCTCCCTGCCAGAAAGGTTTCGACATAAACTCAATCCTGTATTCAAGTCACTGTTCACGCAGAACACTGAAGCTATGTTCTTCCATCCCCCCGCAGTGCTTAAATCATGCGCTGTCGAACTCTAGTGGCGCACTAATAACCTGATGAATTGATTCATCGATTGGCTAATGCAGGTGTCTGCAGGTTCATGAATATTAATGAGCTGCCTTCTTCCATTACAGGCATAGAGACCAAGGCCGGTCATGCTTTTTTTTTCCTGCTTCGAGTCCGCTGCCCCAGCTAGGGCCTAATTTACGAAAAAATCTCAGTGCGCAACGTCAGGTCGAACACTTCTCTCCAAGTCATCATAACCAATTTTCAGCAGTTCAGTCAAACATTGTGGCTCTGCTGGGCCTCAGACTAAATGGAACAAACCAAGAAATTATTGGGTGATGAAAGGAAAACCATGAATTGGAAACACTCTGTACTGACATAGAGAGACATGGCCACTCTAAAGCAAGTTGGTGCCACAAAGATTGCAGCCGTTCTATGGACGAATATTTTTAGGTTGTATGTGAGAATATTGTCGGTATAAATATTGTGCTATAAAAATATCGCAGGCAAGATATCGACTGCCTAAACGTCGTCGAAGGAGGTATATGCCAGTAGGTAAACATTTCCTATAATTAATTTCACATCGCCCTATCTTGAAGATATATATCATCAAGGTACATATACGCCGAGTTATGTATAGTAAACCTATATTTTCCTATACATTCTAATCTTCACAATATTTTGTAGTTGACATTTTTGCAGCACAATATTCTTACTGGACCCACGCCCAAATATTACTGTAGTACGGTTTGTATTTATTTTCGAGAACTAACACACTAGTTAGACAGGTTTTTCATTGGACTAATAAACACTAGAACACAGAGTTCTGCTCACACAGAGTGAGGTAAAAAACATGGAGGCGGGTGGGGACGTTTTATTGTCACAATCTTTTGTGTTAAGAGCTTTCACAGGCTTCACCAACCAAGATTCCTTCACTGCAATGTTATCAAATCTCAGAACATTGCATCATATATACATTTTATATCTATGTGTATTTATAAACGGAGAGGTGTGGCGCAGCAGCTAGAGCTGTTGACTCCGGAGCGCGGGGCTCACGGTTCAATCGTCGGCAGTAGCTCAGTACAACATCATGTGACTCTGGGCAATAGCTCTCTTAATCTCCCCCAAGGCCCCCAGTGCCTGGATACCCTTAGGGGTGATAAGTTTGCGCTTTACAAATATGGAATTATGAATTATTATGAATAAACCAAGATTTACTATTCTCAGAATTGAAGGCCTGTATTTATAGTGGAAAGGTTTGTGTACGCATCCCTGTGTGCATGGTACTGTTCACTGTGAACCAGGACTGGCCGAGAGCCAGCCTCATGGATTACTTGATCACTTTGTTTTAAAGCGCCTAGAGACGCTCCATCCCTCGCTTCTATGCTCTACCAGTCTGGAGGATACTGAGGAGTAGGGAGGGACTGAGGCCCCACACTAAGGTGTCCAGACTTGATAAGCATTGCTGGCATAAGTAAAGCCTTTAATGATGTTATGTTATTGACACTTGTAAAAGTCCTTCATGGCACTACAGAGAGCATTAAAGTAACCAACCCCTGACAACTAAAACAATTACAGTAACTTTATGAATTAAAACAAATTCTCGATGATTATGAAGAGCAGCTTGGGCACTTTATCAGTTAAAAAGCAAGGTTTTAATTTGTTTATGAAAGATATTGAATGAGGCAAAGACTGGTGCTAGAAAGGAAGGTTCTTTCATTCTTTGGCAGCTGCTACTGAAAAGGCCCTGTCTACTAAGGAAGCTGATTTCATCCAAGGTACTTCTAGGAGCTATACCTGTGTATGAGCAGCTGAACAGTAAGAGCCTTGTGATATGGTCGGATTACCGAACACCTGTGTATCACCTGCATGTAGCATTTTAAACTCCATGGGGAGGCCCGAAGAATATGTAGATATCAAACAGAGGTGGTGAAAGCACTCGTCCTTTGGCAACAACAAACTGAAGGTGGCTGATTGGCAACTTATATGGAGGGAGAAAAGTGGCCTCCTGATCATAGGACAGAAAATATTCGATCCATTTCAGATCAGGATCTTCAGGGCCAATGTCCATCGATCCATCCATTGACAAAGCATGGTCGATGACATCGAAGGTCGCTGGAAGGTCCAATCGGTTGAGGACCCCCACATCTCTTCACCAACCAGCATCCGCAAGTCATCAAGGACAGATGTAGCCACCAATTCCATGTTGCGGCCTGGTCTAAGGGATGTTAGGTGAAAATGATGTAAGATGCTGGTTTCGAAAAAATAATCTAGTGATGAGCGCTAACGTTTTGAAGATCTTTCCCAGAGACTGTAGAAACAAAATCAGACTGTCGATGTTTGAATCGTCAGGTGAAAGGGAGGGTTACATCAGTAATGGTTCAACCTAAGCTCTTTTCTACTGAAAAGATACTATTTCTCAGTTTAGAGAAACAGGGAATAGTGTGATTATGTGTAAATTACTGAGGGGCCTAACAATTTTAATATATTTGTCAGACAGATATAAGAATGGGAATTCAAAGGACTGGAAGAAGAGACAATCCGCAGAGCTAATCTCAGCAAATCATTTCTCCTTATCTTAAATTTTCTTGGGCAACATATGGGCCTGCTTTAGCGTAATATGGTCACATCTCACTCTACCTGCGTCCAGATTCACAAAATTTTAGCTCGAAAAACGTAGCCAGTTTGAACCAGAGCTAATTTGCACAGCTATTCGAATTTGCGACTTGTAAATTCTGAGGTCTGAGACTTAAGTGTTTTTTACCTCCACACTATAATTAAGGCATCACTGCCTTTCAGCACTCTGCAATTTAAGTCTCGGAGATTAAAGCTCAAGTGAAAAACACAGATTTTCTTTGTTATGCAGGTTTTCTACTCCAAAGTGGGACTAAATGGTATTACGTGCTATTAAGGTTATATAAGGTCAAGAAGTTTGGTCAATTTGTGATTGTAAGTTGCAAGTAATCGGTCATCATCTCCTGAATCATTAAGAGAGAATGTGGAGGATTTCTTTTTTAAATCACCTTGATAGAATCTTATAGAGAAAAAGATCAGCACCACCTAACAGTGACTGTGATCACTAATAAACAGGCTTCACTAAATTGCCTGATATCACCACAGGCGAGGCAAACATGCTATTTTCTGCATCAAGGAAGGCTTTGTGGACCATTCCAATTAAATAACAACATTGCTTCATCGGGCAGTACACCAGGTGTCTCATCAGCTTATTGTCCTGATGAAGACCCCGCATTCAGGGCATCAGTGAGCCGAAACGGTTACTAAGATCATACTAGACTGTGGGTTAATTTTTTTGGGGCTCTTGAACAAGATTATCTGAATCTGACCGTTTCCCTCTCTCTTTTGTGACAACTACGTGCTGTGAGATACTTTTATACTCTCGTGTTGATAACCTTACCCGAACCCCATCACGTGTTTCACACTCCCTTTGCACGGTGCTGTTATCTCACTATCACTGCAGCACCAGAATGTTCTACTTTTTTATTGCTGATTGTGATTTTATGACGGATTTAATCTACAATTGAGAGCCGAGATCCAATTGTTTTGAGCTTGGTATTCATTTATTGACTGAGAGCTGTTAATGTTACACCCTACTGTTTTCCCTTCAGGGTTTAAAAATTGAACAAATGAAATAGATGCAAAGGCCGAAGTAGAGGGCCAAGTATGCGGTTGAAGGCAGCCGGTCACTAAGACAAAGTCCAAGATTAGGGCCTCAGAAGTATTGCCCACGTCCATTTCCGCAGAGTTGATGGTCAACATGAGGGCCATAGAGGCTGAGATTCGGCCCATTGAGGACGAGACCGCTGCCCTTCTGAGACATTCAACCACAGGATGAGATCTGTGCAAACTGGTCACTGATCACCAAAGGCAACATTCAGAGAGAAGAAGACACAGAATATTAATCCACCGTAAAATGTTTCATACCTCGCGTCACCCTTACCACGCATCTCAAGATGCATCGATTCATTGGTAATCTGCAAGGACCTAAACAAGCAGGTAAGTAGATGCTTTAGAGAACCAGATATGGAGGGGGACGGGAACAAAAGTGACAGAAGTGTTTGCCAGGAATATATGTGGCTTTCGGTGACAGCGTTCCAGTTCCGGAAATGGGAAGATGGGCTGTCTTTAGAGAAACAGCTTAGACCAACAGCTGTGTTCCAGAAGTGTGGCCAGTCAGCGCTGTGTAGACCCCCTGGGAGGGTTAGAGGGGAAACATCCTTTACAGTGCAACTTTTACCACGCAGTGCCTTTACATCGCAACTTTTACAATGCAAACTTTTACAACGCATTGCGCTGGCGGGCGCTCTAGGATAGGGAATAGATTTAATTTACTATCCAACACCTTCCCTACTATCCACGGGGACTGGAGTTGGAATAGTAAATTAAACTATTCACTATCCAGCGCCCCCCAACACTATGCGTTGTAAAGGCATGCGTAGTAAAACTTGCGATGTAAAAGCATGCGTGGTAAAAGCATGCGTTGTGATGTCATACATCCGGGTTAGAGTTGTGTAAAAGAGAGGAGGAGGATCCAGGAATCCTGAGTCTAGGTTTGAATTCCTTACCGTCTCAGAGGATTGTTGCTCAAGGCTCTGGTCCCTCCCCAGCCTCAAGAGAAACAAGTAAACAGAAAAGTTGTGAGCATGTAAGTCTCCTATTCAAATATTATTTTAATCCCATCGATGGGTGTATTTTCTTCATAGAAATAGTACAGTACTAGGATGCTTGGAGTGAAAATAGTTCTTTTTAGTTATGCTTTTTTCACTTTATTCCATCCATTTTCACTCATTCATATTTTTCTAATTTTTTTCCTATTTCTTCTTTATTTTTCCTTTTGAAAATGTTGGTTTAAGAAGAGCAAAAAGAACAGCCGACGCGTGTTTCGCCCTGTGTGGCGAGTAAAGCCAGGGCTTTCTCAAGGCTATTTTTATTTTTCCAGGATGATAGTATGTCCGGTACAATTTTCATACATTTTCATAAAATATGGCAGATATCATCAGATGGTGACCAGTTTTAAGGTACGATCACCGTAGAGTAATGTTCCTCGTCATCGGGTAAATCCGCTGTGTTAGAGTTGTGTCAATGGCGAAACAAGTGGTTGGACGCTTCGGGTGAGGTCCGGGAAGGCCGACTGACCAGGTCAGTTTGCAGCTCTCCTGGGACCTTGAGATAGTCCTGGTGTTGGCTCGGTGCATGGGGAAGACTGCTCCAGGATTTTGAACAACAAGAACCTAGGGTTTCACCACAGGCTCCCTGCTTGCTAAAAGACGAAAGAGCGACCCTACAAGCATTCGTCATTGCCAGGTGGCAGAGCGGTTTGTAGATACTGACTGGTGTATAAATGTATTTCAGTCCTTCAGACCTGACGTATAGCATCTTCAATGTTCCCTCTACCTGATGGGCAACCAATGCAAGCTTGAAAGGGAGGTGTGACGTCATCAGTCTTCCTTAGACCTAGCGCCTAGAGTTCTGCTTTAGAATTCTCTCGTGCTACCCGGCTTTGGAACACGGCTCATCCCGGGACACTACATGTCCCCTCTAGTAATGAGTGAGGCCTTTTACGTACCCGCATTTCTCCTGCATGTCTTCTAGCACCCATGCACGTATTTAGCACTTCAGTCCTGCCCCCACCAGACATACCCAGCACTTCAGTCCTGCCCCCACCAGACATTCCCAGAGCTGCATACCTGCCACCACCAGACTTTCACAGCACTGCAGCCTTGCCCTCACCAGTCTCCCCAGCACTGCAGCCAGGGCCAAAGTCCTAAATAAAGAAGTGGGGGGGCGCTCACAGACAGGAAGTGACGTCACGACCGGAAGTGACGTCACAAAAGGCAAAAAACCTAGAAGTGGGGGACGCTCAAATACGTAATAGCGCTCACATATTCCATTAACGCAGCAGGGTCGATAAGATCGCAGAGTTATTAGGACAGGGGGCTGGGGTGCTTGTCTGGCAGTCCTGGCTCCTTCCTATTCATTGTATTAAACAGCTCGTCTAACGGAGGCAAGAGCAGGGCTCGAGTCGGGAATAACACTATAATTTAAAGCCCAGCTTTTGCGCAGGGGGGACGGCGTCCACCTGGTAAGACCCCTTAAAATAAGTGGGGGGACGCCGTCCACCCGCATGGTACCCTGACTGCAGCCCTGCCCCCAGCAGACATCCCCAGCTCTGCAGGCCCACCCCCAGCAGACATCCCCGGCACTGCAGCCCTGTCCCCAGCACTGCAGCCCTGCCCCCAGCAGACATCCCCAGCATTCCAGCCCTTCCCCCAGACATCCCCAGCACTGCAGCACTGTCCCCAGCAGACATCCCCAGCACTGCAGCCCTGCACCCACCAGACATCTCCGGCCCTGCCCCCACCAGTCTTCCCCAGCACTGCAGCCCCGCCCCACCAGAAATCTCAGCATTGCAGCCCTTTCCCACAGACACCCCTAGCACTGCAGCCCTGCCTCCACCCCCCCCCAGACATCCCCCAGCACTGCAGCCCTGCCCCCACCAGACATTTCTAAGACTGCAGCCCTGCCCCCCAGACATCCCCAGCCATGCCCCCCCTAGACATCCTGCCCCCACCAGACATATCCAGGGCTGCAGCCCTTCCACCCAGACTTCCCTAGCACTTTAGCCTTGCCCCCCAGACATCCCTAGTACTGCAGCCTTGCCCCCCCCGACATCCCCAGCACTGCAGCCCTGCCCCCACCAGACATCCCCACCACTGCAGCACTGCCCCCACCAGACATCTCCAGGGCTGCAGCCCTTCCACCCAGACATCCCTAGCACTTCAGCCTTGCCCCCCAGACATCCCCAGCACTGCAGCCTTGCCCCCCCCCAGACATCCCCAGCATGGCAGCCCTGCCTCACCAGACATCCCATTTTTGCAGCCCTGCCACCCCCCCTCCTCTTCCCCAGACATCCCCGGCCCTGCCCCCACCAGTCTCCCCAGCACTGCAGCCCCCCCCAGACATTCCCGGCCCTGCCCCCACCAGTCTCCCCAGCACTGCAGCCCCCCAGAGATCCCCGGCCCTGCCCCCACCAGTCTCCCCAGCACTGCAGCCCCCCCCAGACATCCCCGTCCCTGCCCCCACCAGTCTCCCCAGCACTGCAGCCCCCCAGCACTGCAGCCCCCCAGAGATCCCCGTCCCTGCCCCCACCAGTCTCCCCAGCACTGCAGCCCTGCCCGCCCCGCTCTTTCTAAATATAGGCCGCTCTCTCTCGCCTTCAGCCTGCAGACGCTGAGCTCAGCATTACTTCCTCCCACGGCCTCCTATAGATTAGCTTCGCAGATCTGTTCTCCCCCATCGGACATTAGGGATGCGCGCCGCGTGCCCCCCTGAACCCCTCCCCGGCCAGGACTGCGCCACCTGAAACTCACACTAGCACAGGCCACAAAAACTTCGGCGGTGTTTCTTTGTGAGTGAGCGCCTTTACTTGCTAGAGTGCCTGTGTTGGTGTATGTCTGTGTTGTCTCTGTGTTCTGGTGCATGGCTGTGTTGTCTCTGTGCTGGTGTGTGTCTGTGTTGTGCCTGTGTATTGATGTGCTGTGTTGCCTCTGTGTGCTGGTGTGTCTGTGTTGCCTCTGTGTGCTGGTGTGTCTGTGTTGCCTCTGTGTGCTGGTGTGTCTGTGTTGTCTCTGTGTACTGGTGCAAGTCTGTGTTGCCACTGTGTACTGGTGCATGTCTGTGTTGTCTCTGTGCTGGTGTGTGTCTGTGTTGTGCCTGTGTTGCCTCTGTGTGCTGGTGTGTCTGTGTTGCCTCTGTGTGCTGGTGTGTCTGTGTTGCCTCTGTGTACTGGTGCATGTCTGTGTTGTCTCTGTGCTGGTGTGTGTCTGTGTTGTGCCTGTGTTGCCTCTGTGTGCTGGTGCATGTCTGTGTTGTCTCTGTGCTGGTGTGTGTCTGTGTTGTGTCTGTGTTGCCTCTGTGTGCCGGTGTGTCTGTGTTGCCTCTGTGTGCTGGTGCATGTCTGTGTTGTCTCTGTGCTGGTGTGTGTCTGTGTTGTGCCCGTGTTGCCTCTGTGTGCCGGTGTGTCTGTGTTGCCTCTGTGTGCTGGTGCATGTCTGTGTTGTCTCTGTGCTGGTGTGTGTCTGTGTTGTGCCTGTGTTGGTGTATGTCTGTGTTGTCTCTGTGCTGGTGCATGTCTGTGTTGTCTCTGTGCTGGTGTGTGTCTATGTTGTGCCTGTGCATTGACGTGTCTGTGTTGTTTCGGTGTGCTGGTGCGTATCTGTGTTGTCTATGTGTGCTGGTGCGTGTCTGTGTTGTCTCTGTGCTGATGTGTGTCTGTGTTGTGCCTGTGTATTGATGTGCCTGTGTTGTTTCTGTGTACGGGTGTGTGTCTGTGTTGTGCCTGTGTATTGTTGTGTCTGTGTTGTTTATGGGTGCTGGTGCGTGTCTGTGTTGCCTCTGTGTGCTGGTGCGTGTCTGTGTTGTTTATGTCTGTTGGTGTGTGTCTGTGTTGTTTATGGGTGCTGGTGCGTGTCTGTGTTGTCTCTGTGTGCTGGTGCGTGTCGGTGTTGTTTATGTCTGTTGGTGTGTGTCTGTGTTGTTTATGGGTGCTGGTGCGTGTCTGTGTTGTCTCTGTGTGCTGGTGTGTGTCTGTGTTGTTTATGTGTGTTGGTGTGTGTCTGTCTTGTCTCTGTGGTCTGGTGCGTGTCTGTGTTGCCTGTGTGAGCTGGTATGTGTCTATGTTGCCTCTGTGTGCCGGTGTGCACCTTTGTTGTCTCTGTGTGCTGGTGAGTGCGTGATGTGATGCTTCTGTGTATGTGGGGTGTGCTTGTGTCAGATGTGCTTTGCTCTGAAGGAAAGCCAGGCAGCAAGTAAGCATGGAGCAAATCAAGTATTAGCATAGCCAATAGGTCTAGTGGTGACAGATAGCCTTTTGGCTTTGCCAATGCTTGCTTTTATGTATCATAGTTTTGGCAAAACTTTATTGTTGGGGAAGCTGCTGGGCCATCTTCAATCTGCAAAAAACACTGACCAAAAGCAGAAATAATAGATCTGTTATATTAAATATTCCATAGTAATCCTAGGCATCTGAGGGAACTACTTTATGTGTAACTCTGCTCCTTGTGAAAGGGGAGAATGCCATCACTTCACAGAGTGAAGACAGCCAATGACTGAAGGACATGAATCCACTGCTGTGAGCTGTTCTGAGTGGAAGAAAAATGTGAGTGACACCATAACAGACCAATGGATGAAAAGGGCTGGCTGAAAGTCCCCTACATATATCACTAATACAACTAAAGTGAAACTAAAAAATGTTAGTCACATTAGAAGCCCCTGTTTCTAAGTATATTACATATAATTTTAGTGAAATCAAATGGTCTTGGCACACAACAGCAGAGGAGTGGGGGCAGGGGTGGACCAGTGAGGGAGAGGATGCAGAGTGAATGCAGCACAGGCTGACACACTCCTTGAAGCAAAGCGCTATTTATTGCGTTCAAATATTATTTCTTGGAACACATCCTGGCTATTGGTCAATGCAAGCTTCCTTTCTCACAGGACAGTTACTACCACCGACCGCACGTTTTGCACCTTGGAGCACAGTGTCACTCAAGGGGAGTGAGTTTAATTTCTTGATGAACGTGTACGTCTCCCTTTTTGCACGCCTCACTCGTTTGATGCTAGGCCCACCCTTCACGGTCACTCTTTTAATGAAAGTTCCACACCTGAGTTCTATGTCCAGGAGCACAATGTGAGTCACTGGGTGCGCCTGGCGTCTGTCTCACAGATGTCAGCTCCACACCTTGTTTTACAGCTTCTGTTACTTGGCCTCACTCAATGGAGTACAGTGTCACTCATTGGGTGTGAGTCTCACTCATTGGGTGTGAGTCTCACTCATTGGGTGTGAGTCTCACTCATTGGGTGTGAGTCTCACTCACTGGGTGTGAATCTCACTTCTTGGAGCATTCTCCGTCTTTGATAGTGTCAAAGGTCTCACTGGTTTTAACAAACTTCTACATTATGGTTTTTGGTCCAAAACTCCTTGAATCTCACTTCTGTGGACTCTTGGCACTAAGATCTTTGCTAGGAACGTGCCGAAGACCAGGGTCGCCACTGGTTTAACTGTGAAACGGGGAGGAGTCAATAGCTTAAGGGCGGGGCAATGCTTCAAAAATAACTTCTGCGTGGACCGCTCAACCTAAAAAGGTAGGAGTTCTTATGAGAAATTATAGACAATCACACCTTCAACCTATGCCATGCTTCCTGGATTATAACTGGTTACCGAGAGACACATATGGGGTAAGAACGAAAAGAGGCGATGTGGCCTAACGCTAAAGTTATCAACTTTGGAGCAGGGGAACAGGTTTGAATCTCAACTTCGCTTAACATCCCTTGGTTCTGGGCCAATCACTTAATCTCCCAGTGCCTAAAAAAAATAATCTGCCCTTGTGTAATGTAATCCGGTTCTCGTGGGCTGAGTATATGCTATATAAAACTGCAACAACAAAAAAAGACGACAGATGAATAATGGGGTGGTGGCAAACCAGAGAGTGGGCAAAGAACCGCCGAAACAATACAATTGATCTGGCGTGCAGGAAGGGGCGGGACCATCTATGCAGATGACGGAACCTGGAGTGGGACAGTCTTAAAGAGGAAGGATGAGGAAGGAATAAAAACAACCTGTGACCGCTGACACAATATTGTGGCTGTGATGTGCAGGAAGAGGCAGGGACAACCTACGCGTAGTGCGCGCAGTGGTGGGGGCAGATGAGAAGAGGAGGGGGCGGCGGTTGCATGCATTAAATAACTTGCAACCGCAGACAAATAAAGGCCTCTGAAATCAAAATAAAAAGATGCTTGGCAGACAAGGAGGCAGACATGGATATGGACTATAACAGCGAAAAGGGAGGCTCAGACGGAGAAACAAAAGTCAGGAGTGGCACTGTGGTTGTTGCCGCTTTATCCAGGGCCACTGGAATTATGTGGCAGGGAAGGACCAAATTATGCAGCAGGTTTGACTAAATTATGCGCAAGGAAAAGGCAAATTATGCAGTGTAATGATGCACATTTAGTGCTAGTATCACCTCCTTAATTTGGAATCTTCAACATTAACACTGTCTGGGCAAAGGTTTCACCTCATTAGCATCACTTTGACCCCCAATACAGAAATAAGAAACAAGATGGTGACCATCTGACCTGCCAGGGCCTTCCACAGTGCTGCAGCACATGTCACCACGCTTTTAGTAACTTTTGATCCATTTGGGAGGTTGTTAGGGGAAACAACCTTTACAACGCAACTTTTACAACGCACTACTATTACAACAAAACTTTTACAACGCAACATCCATTACATCGCATGCCATTACAACGCAACCATTGCAACGCATGACACTACAACGCATACCACTACAATGCATGTCATTCCTACTCAGTCATTACAACGCATACTATTACAACGCATAAAATCACAATGCATAGTACCCTTACACTATCCAACACTTACCCTACTGTTGCATCCCCTGGAGTTAGAATAGTAATTTTTACCCCTACACTATCCAACACTTCCCCTACTGTTGCACCCCCCTGGAGTTAAAATAGTAATTTTTACCCCTACACTATCCAATACTTTTCATACATGCAATGTAATGGTATGCGTTGTAAAGGTAGTATGCGTTGTAATGGAATGCGTTGTAAAGGTAGTTTCTAAAAATTTGTTGTAATGGAATGCGTTGTAATGGATATTGCGTTGTAAAAAATGCGTTGTAAAGGTATGCATTGTAAAAGTATGCGTTGTAACGTCATTCATTCGTGGTTAGGGAACATAGGAAGCGGGGCCCCATGGGAGCACTGGCAGTAAGGCAAAAAGTGTTTGCCTCAAGCAAGGCTGAATTTGAGATGTACAAGCAAATCTGCTCTGGGCTTGTAGTAGAGGTACATCTTATCAGCCAGGAGTGTGGCCAATAAAACATGAATATTGGAAGAAATATAGTAATTAATAGAGATCCACACATTTATTTCAAAGGTACTCAGGAAAAATTAATTCCATGTTATTTCCACAGTACTACAGTGCAAGCGACTTGGGAAAACAATGCTAATGCCTCTCAGATTTTATTATAAGAGAAACAAACCAGGGACATATTTACAACAGCTACAGTATTTTTTAAATTTGGATATGTATTGAAATTTTTTGTGTGACGTCGTAAACATTGTTTTTCCCATGTGAGCTATGGTCAAATAGGCCAGCTGTGGTTTGAGGAGCTGACTAGGATTGGGTAATATTTGGGATTTTTTGGTTTTAGTTCTTAACCATAGGAAAACTTCAATTCGTGTTTTATAATTGGTTTGTATGGATTTTTATGAGGTAATTTTAAACATAAAAGAATGTATTAAAATCAGAAGAAAAGTTACTCTCGCAAAAAAATATTTTTTTATTGAAATGTTGGGGTGGTTTGAGGATGTATCGCATATCTGGAATAAACCTCCAGCGGCACCAAGGCTCATGGGCTTGCGAAGCGGCAGCAGTCCGCTCTGAAAATAATCATTATTATTATTATGGTTTGAGGAGATAAGATTTGAGGAACTCATACTGGAGTCCATGATCCTCACACTTTTCTTTCGACTCTTAACAATAATAATCCACATTTGTAAAGCGCGAACACTCATCCGTAAGAGTCTCTAGGCGCTGGGGGCCGACGGGAAGATTAGGCAAGCTATTGCCCAGAGTCACATGGTGCTGGGCTAATCTGCCACCGGCGCCGGGGATCGAACCATGATCCCCAGATACCAGCGTCAGGCGCCCTGGCCGCGGCGCCACACCTCTCCCAATACTCTTGATTCCTTCAATGGATGCTCAAATGCTTGCCGCTACATAAAATGCGTCTTTAAAAAAAATATAGTTTTTAAGGACGGTCCCTTAGGGGCTCTCCTATGTGGGCATAGGGTGAGGGTATGCAGCCTGACCCCCTAATACCCTGTTTTTCCCAACACGGTGCTCAGTGCACAATGTGGCGAATAGGCGGCGATATCACAATGTGTTGGTCACGACCAGCCAATCACAGCACTTGGTTTCTAGGATTGCATTTGGAACTTTAAATCCGAACAGTGGGCCCAATTATGGCTTCCGCCGGCCCGGAGGATGCGGATTCACCGCGGCGGACACAGAAAAGACCCCCTGCCAGATTAGGATGGCTGGGGGGTCATTTTACCGTCTGCTGCTTTTCCGCCGCGGTCGCCTTTCGACCGCGGCGGAAAAGCTCTAATATGGTGGCGGTGTCTGTCAGACACCGCCAGCCATATTAGGATGCCGGCAGAGACATGCTTTTCCACAGCGGGTTTTCCGGCGTAGAAAAGCATGTGGAGTTTGAGTATGGGGGCCCGTTGCGGGCCCCCAGGGGTGTTGGGGGGTGCACATGGGGGTACCTATGGTACTCCCCTGCCTTTGCATGCACATTTAACCTTGAGGCGGGTGCTGCTAGAAGCAGCATCCGCCGCAATGTTAAATATAGGGGATGTGACCGCCAGGGTGGCGGTCACATCCTAATTCCGAGGGAGGGAACACCGCAGCCCCTGCGGACGGTCCCTCCACCTCGGGGGTGGCGGACGGACGCTGGTCCGTCCGCCATCCTAATCGGGCCCTATACGAGAGGTAAAAAAGATTGCTCATCCAGTGGCCACTGTTTATTGTTTTTATGGATTTGAGAATCCATTGGGGATCCTTAAATTCACAGAAGAACCGCAAATTAACAGTTGAGATATTGTTATGAATTAACCCTTTGAAGCCACTTGACATCTTTTTGCATCGCAAATATTTTAAAAACTACTCAGTGTATTTACACCAAGCAAAACGACACCTTTGAGAAAAGTTCTAGTTTTATTCAAAATGTGATGTGATTTAATTCAGCAGATTTATTGTAGCGGACACTAAAGTTTCCTACAGAAGTGAAAATTTAAAATTCTCATTGTCTCTCCCTCTCCCTATCTAGCTTCTTCCTAAGCCTATCTACACAAACTACTAAATCTATTTGATTGGAAAGTTTCAAGCAAATTCATCAAATATCTCCAAATTTAAAAGCAACAAGCTAAAGCAAAAGCAACATGCTACACACTGACTTGTCCCAGGATAAGAATGTGTGAGTTTTTGTAAACACTGGAATACACAATTACATTGTGAACATATGGGTCTTTCTGTGTTATGCTTTGCAATGCTATTTCTGCAACTCACAACTACACAAGTGTTGTGCAATTTTGTTCTCCTAGTTTTTTAGATTTTTGATATTTTTTCCCAAAAATGCAAACAGAGGTAAATCCCCCTTGGAACAGATTCTCTATTGAGGAACAATTAAAGTCGTTAACTGTGGCTCTTTGCAGTTATGTAGAAGGATGTACAGTGTATGTTCTCTGCATTTGCTTTGTCTGTTTCGCTAAAATACCTTTGAAAATTCACCCACCATTAATAAGTTTGAGGACTTCAGCCTATGTTTATTATTAAACAACTGTTGTCCTCCATCTGCCCTTTATTTGAGCGAGGATGCTGTTACTGTGTAACTCTACTTTTTGTGGTCTTTAGTGGCTTAGGGAGGGCTGCCGGAATAGGGACTTGGTCCCTCTGTGGCGTAAGGTGTGCATGTGGTGTGTGGTGTGAAGAAACATAAGCAAAGGTGTATGGTCAACACCTCGGTGAAGCCCACTCACACCACACGCACCACAATCCGGTCCAATTTACACCTCATGTCAACCTCCTTAGAATTTTTCTAACTCAGGCGAAACTCATCTCTTTTACCATTTGGAACCACCAGACATAAAAGATGTATGCACCAGTACATAGGGCCATACCACATTAATTCTCACGCATGGGGGTGATTGCCTGACTTAAACATGGCTCCTTTTGATTTTCGGCCATCTAGTCCCAGTGACGTAAAAACAGAATTACACACCATCGGCAGCTTGCAAACATCACTCTACACCGGGGACAGCATTATTGCACCATGTTGTATATTATCCAGAATGATTTGTTTATAATAAGGTAGCAATATTTAAAAGTAAGCTTCTCGCTGTTGAAAATCAATTATACACAAAAATTGTGTGACAACAAAATTCGTTGGTAAGAGATCATTGTTGCAAATTATGGATTGTACCATAATCTGAATGGGGCCGGTCTTTGAGTGTGCTGGACTTTTAACCACCTTCTTTGTATGTGGAGTGTTTGCTGTACAGAAGTATACATGTTTTAGAAGTTATGGTAGCAGTTCGTGTCAGTCCTTCTCACAGGACCTCTGGTTTTCGGAGTGTGTTTTTTTGGGGTGCCTATATAGCACTCAGTGTCACGATGAAAAGGAAAGTGAAAAAATTGGTTCATGTATGTGGGTTGGCCACTGTGTGCATGTTCGTCAGTATATTCTCTGTCCCGGTACCCACACTATACTAGAACAACCTATGGGCTTTGTCAATGGTGGTTCTTAAATTGTCTCTTTTCTTTTCACGGTCGTCGAGTCGAACGAGAACCTCCTCCCTCCCCTGAACTGAGTCAGGTAGGGGAATCATGGAGACGCATTCTGGGCTAAAAGCATCTTTTAACCTCTCTCCGATGCTCCTGTGCCAGTTTGTCTGTGCTGGTTGATTATACAAAATCTATTTCCACTGATTTTGGGTCTCTATTACGAGGTAATATCTTGGTTTTCATCATCACCATCTTCTCAGGCAGTGAAGCACTGTCTAAGTATACCACACGGCATAACAATCTTAACAAAGTCAACGCAATCAATCACAATGGCGTAAATTGACGGAAAAAGTAGGAAAAGCTAGGTTTTGGTGTGTCTGTAAGGACCTAGGGTGAGGTGGTCATACTAGGTGTAATAGTCTTCACTGGTAGGCTGATATATTTTGGCACTGTAGGGTCTTAGATATTGAAAACAAATCAAAGTATAAACAGTAATGTCTGTTCGGGACAACTGCGAAATAGGCTGCAGTGTTTACAAATCTGGGTCGACTTGAGTTGGCACTCAGTATTACTTCATGACACTACTTGCACCCCACAACCAAGTAGCTAAACATTTTGCAGGAAATTTGTGCATAGTCAAAGATTTGTTTCTACAAATACATTGTGTAGGAAATTTTCTCGACTCTGACTGACAGTTTTACACAGAAAATCTGCAGGAATTCGTAATCAACTAAGCGAGTCGATTCTAAATGGAAATTCTGAAGAAATATGTATTTGTTCATCGGGGTAATTCCACATGAAAACTTTGCGTGATATTTTCGTCAATCTAAGGAGAAACTGGTGGAAATAGCAATATTTTCAGAGTCAATTGTATATTTACATCCTGCAAGAAAAGTTTATCAAACGTATCAGCTACTTTTAAAATCTGCCAAAAAATCTCTCAATTTGAAGAGCTAGATCTCTGCATAAAATTTATAGTGGATCTTTTTCCAGTCACAGAGAGAATTCTACAGACATTCTGACAGTGATCTTTAAGTCTTCGAGTAGCCAATTCGAAAAAGATACACTGCATGAAAATCTTTATCAAAAAATTCTACACACATTCGCAAGCTGTTTACATAAGATTTCCATAACCAGAGCCCCAAGGAAATAGCCGTCAGGTTTTGGACTTCACTCAATGTACATAGCCATGAGCCCAATATACTGGGGTTCGTAGCAAGAATTTCCGCAATTGTCTCGTATAAGAATGTGATCTGCCCATGTATTTCAGTGGAGGTCAACACCAGTGTTGATCGAGAACTCCGCCAGAATTTATGTTCACGCTCACGACTTTCTACCAAAATTCTTTATCCGTACTTCTTTATTCATGTATCTTAAATTTTTGTATCATGGGATCAGAAGATTCATCGCTCTTTCGTAAAATAGCATAACTACGACTCCTATTTTAAATGCAAGTGTGCCAAGAGTAAGAAACAAAGCGTCTTTTCTCGGGTGTCTTTGAAGTATGCCTCTTGCGTATATATCTCCGTGTTCCTCCTGCACACACTCCAAGTTTGCTTTGGCTTCTTTTCAAGCCAAACCAAATGCAAGTTGCAAAGCGACAAACTGAAAAAGTTCTCTGAAGCGGGGGCAGTATTTAAATGAGACACCTTGTTTACAGGGGTGTGTGCAGATCATGGGGATCCACAGTGCGGGGGGAGGGTTTTGGAGGGAACACACCCAGGGGTTGATTTGGCAGCCATTTTCTCTCGCTCCCACATCCCATTGATTTTCTCGCTTGAGGTCGGCCATTTTGTGATCAGAGTATTTGACGAGTTAGGATTACGACACATGTCCAAATGCTTCTCTCCATCTTAAAGGCTTGACAATGGGGAGCTTTAGGGTGAGAAACAGCTTTGCTGTGTTAAAACAAGCCGTGTACAACATTTTTTATCTGCCACCATAGCCTCAGCCATTCTATTTTCCTTTTTTGTGCCTTGCTCGCCCACGAGAAAGAGTTAACGGCAACATGCGCATCTGTGCCAACTTGCTGTGCTATCCCTGGCAGGCGTGGGCGCTATGTCTGCCAAGCCTCTCTGGAATGTTAACGGCTGGCAAAAAGACAACTCACCTTAAATGAATCAAAAAAACAGAAGGAGAAAAAGTAGAGGAGATTGGGTTTGATGTATTTAAAAATATAAAAGGAACTTTCCTGCGTTTGGGGTTGTTTTTGAGAAAAGCAGGCATTAATATTTTTTCCGACTCGCGACTGAGAAAAGCAGAGAGAAAAAGCCACGCAGCCAGAAACCGAGGCAAGCAGACTTTATAAATAACTTGTTGTTTACTTTTTCATTCAGTTCTTGGCTGCAGGGAAAGTTGGACGGCTCAGTGCTGGCAGCCATTTCAGGACTGGAGTGGGAGAAGAAGAAAAAAAAAGAAAGTCCCGCCCCCTTGGCAGCCATCTTAGGCATGGTTGGGATCGCTAGGGGAGTGTGGCGCGGCACTGCACGGTCTTGTGCCAGGGGGCACATTTGCCAAGGCATGAACCGGGGCGGAGGTGGAGGAGGAAGAGAAGGGATTTTCTCTTCCACCAGGTCCTTGGCTGACAAACTTGTTTGAAAATGACACAACAGACGACAGCCAAAAAATGAGTCCTGGCTCGTGCGGAGTTTCCGCTTCTACAAAACATCCCTTAACGGAAATCACAGGGAAGAGCCGTTAAAGAGGAATTATTCGGGAAAGTAATCACAATTTATTGTTTTTCATGCAGTGCAAATAACCCTACAAGTGACTGCAAATAGAATTGCTTGCACACATTCTATGCACTGTGTAGAAAAAATAACAATGCATTCCAATACTTGTCTTCAAAGTCCAACATGAGGCCAGTTTGGACATGTCCATGGACAGGCTGACCAGTAACCCAAGCAGGTTGATTCCTAATAGGCCGGGCTGCACTAAATGCTTCATGGACAGTCGTCCGCCATATTTGAGACAGATTCCAGTAGCTTTAGGACTGTTCACTGTAGGGTTTCACATTTCTCCTTATTAGCATCTGTAAAGGCACAAAAGTATTCCTGTGTTTAGCAGGACACCTTTTGTGTTGGAGCTCTTTGCTTTTTCTTCTAAACCAATCCTGACACTCGCAGGCACATCTCAGAGTCATTACCAAAGAAACCAGGATCTATGATAAATAAAATCCTTGTTAATAACTCTCCACCAGGGTGGGACTGGCCGTTCTGTCACCCTGGCAAGTTCCCAGTGGGTTCCAGGCTAGGGGGCTGCTTTTTGAACCAGAAGGACTGCCAAAGGGCTCATTTTGGTTTCCAATGTGGCCTTGCGCTTCACACCACTTACGCCAACTCGGAAGTCGACTGGCGACTGCTCTTGGTTGTACTGACGGTTTGCAGTGCAACGAAGCAACAGTATAGCCCAGGAAGAGAACAATTTTCTCAGGTTGCGGGTAATTTAATATAAACAGAAAATAAAATAAAATATAAAAATAAAAATATATATAAAAGGCCTTCGCACAATCACAGCTGGCTTCACTAGGCCTTAGCACAATCACTGCTGGCATCACTAGGCCTTGCACAGTCACTGCTGGCTTCCCTAGAACTTCACACAGTTACTGCTGGCTTCACTAGACCTTCGTACAATAAATGCTGGCTTCACTAGGCCTCGTACAATCATTGGTGGCTTCACTAGGCCTTCGCACAATCACTGCTGGCTTCACTAGGCCTTCGCACAATTCCTGCTGGCATCATTAGGCCTCGCACAATCACTACTGGCGTCACTAGACCTCGCACAATCAATGCTTTCTTCACTAGGCCTCACACAATCACTGTTGGCTGAACTAGGCTTTGCACAGTCACTGCTGGCTTCACTATTCCTTCGCACAGTCACTACTGGCTTCACTAGGCCTTCGCACAGTCCCTGCTGGCATCACTAGGCCTCGCACAATCACTACTGGCGTCACTAGGCCTCGCACAATCACTACTGGCGTCACTAGGCCTCGCACAATCACTGTTGGCTTAACTAGGCTTTGCACAGTCACTGCTGGCTGCGCTAGGCCTTCGCACAGTCCCTGCTGGCATCACTAGGCCTCGCACAATCACTACTGGCGTCACTAGGCCTCGCACAATCACTACTGGCGTCACTAGGCCTCGCACAATCACTGTTGGCTGAACTAGGCTTTGCACAGTCACTGCTGGCTGCGCTAGGCCTTCGCACAGTCCCTGCTGGCATCACTAGGCCTCGCACAATCACTACTGGTGTCACTAGGCCTCGCACAATCACTACTGGCGTCACTAGGCCTCGCACAATCACTGTTGGCTGAACTAGGCTTTGCACAGTCACTGCTGGCTTCACTAGGCCTTTGCACAGTCACTACTGGCTTCACTAGGCCTTCGCACAGTCCCTGCTGGCATCACTAGGCCTCGCACAATCACTACTGGCGTCACTAGGCCTCGCACAATCACTACTGGCGTCACTAGGCCTCGCACAATCACTGCTGGCGTCACTAGGGCTCGCACAATCACTGTTGGCTGAACTAGGCTTTGCACAGTCACTGCTGGCTGAACTAGGCTTTGCACAGTCACTGCTGGCTTCACTAGGGCTCGCACAGTCAATGCTGCACTTTGCTGCACGTGAACGAGCTTGTGCTAAACACAGCTGAAGATCAAAGACTGCTCATTCAAGTTATTACACAAAATAATAATCTTGTGCAAATGTTGCGCTTTCACGGATCTTTCCTAGCAGAATGGGGTAAATATGTGTGATAACATCTCAGCTAACAGGTATTAGAAAACAGGCCATGCCCTGGAACATGAAAGATGAAGCAGTCTAAAAGCACGGTACCATGGCAGCTGTAACAGGGACCAATCACCATGCAGCTACAGATGCACCAATCATCACCTCTCTTTTGCCGGCGTCATACGGAGGCTGCGCTGGCCAAGCTCGAGCTCTCCGCTGCCATGCATAGGACAGAACGGAGGTTACAGAAGGTCACATCACAAAGTGGACGTCTCTCGCTTGCAAGAAGAGCCAAAGACGGGCCACTTAACAACGCTGCACAGACAGGAAGCGCTCATCGCAAGCCAGACTTCCCTCCTCGCCGTCCAGGCCTGGGCTGTCCTCCCACGGTCACACGGTGTGACGGCAGCGCGCAGCGGGGACCTCCTGGAGTCTGGCCCGGAGACGGGCCCTTCGGCTCCAACACGCCGTGTGCCAAGGGAGAGGAGCGGGGAGTGCTCCCAGGCTCCCCGGCCAAGGCACGCGGCCCGGAGGCGGCTGCTGGCCTCCCCTCCGAGGCCTGGAGGAGGTCCCGAGAGCAGGAGTGGTGGAGGGAGACCACAGAGGCCAGGAAGAGGGAGCGAGAAACACCCGAGGGCAGGAGACCACCTGGACCAGAAGACGAGAGGGAGGGCCGGAGGATAAGAGAGCAGGGCCAGAAACAAGAGCGCTGGGCCAGGAGAAAAGAGAGCTAGGCCAGAAACAAGAGCGCTGGGCCAGGAGAAAAGAGAGCTAGACCAGAAACAAGAGCGCTGAGCCAGGAGATAAGAGAGCTAGACCAGAAACAAGAGCGCTAGGCCAGGAGATAAGAGAGCTAGACCAAAAACAAGAGCACTGAGCCAGGAGATAAGAGAGCTAGACCAGAAACAAGAGCGCTAGGCCAGGGGGTAAGAGAGCTAGACCAGAAACAAGAGTGCTAGGCCAGGAGGTAAGAGAGCCAGACCAAAAACAAGAGCACTGAGCCAGGAGATAAGAGAGCTAGACCAGAAACAAGAGCGCTAGGCCAGGAGGTAAGAGAGCTAGACCAGAAACAAGAGCACTGAGCCAGGAGATAAGAGAGCTAGACCAGAAACAAGAGCGCTAGGCCAGGGGGTAAGAGAGCTAGACCAGAAACAAGAGTGCTAGGCCAGGAGGTAAGAGAGCCAGACCAAAAACAAGAGCACTGAGCCAGGAGATAAGAGAGCTAGACCAGAAACAAGAGCGCTAGGCCAGGAGGTAAGAGAGCTAGACCAGAAACAAGAGCACTGAGCCAGGAGATAAGAGAGCTAGACCAGAAACAAGAGCGCTAGGCCAGGAGGTAAGAGAGCTAGACCAAAAACAAGAGCACTGAGCCAGGAGATAAGAGAGCTAGACCAGAAACAAGAGCGCTAGGCCAGGAGGTAAGAGAGCTAGACCAGAAACAAGAGCACTGAGCCAGGAGATAAGAGAGCTAGACCAGAAACAAGAGGGCTAGGCCAGGAGGTAAGAGAGCTAGACCAGAAACAAGAGCGCTAGGCCAGGAGGTAAGAGAGCTAGACCATAAAAAAGAGCGCTAGGCCAGGAGGTAAGAGAGCTAATCCAAAAACAAGAGCACTGAGCCAGGAGATAAGAGAGCTAGACCAGAAACAAGAGCGCTAGGCCAGGAGGTAAGAGAGCTAGACCAGAAACAAGAGCACTGAGCCAGGAGATAAGAGAGCTAGACCAGAAACAAGAGCGCTAGGCCAGGGGGTAAGAGAGCTAGACCAGAAACAAGAGTGCTAGGCCAGGAGGTAAGAGAGCCAGACCAAAAACAAGAGCACTGAGCCAGGAGATAAGAGAGCTAGACCAGAAACAAGAGCGCTAGGCCAGGAGGTAAGAGAGCTAGACCAGAAACAAGAGCACTGAGCCAGGAGATAAGAGAGCTAGACCAGAAACAAGAGCGCTAGGCCAGGAGGTAAGAGAGCTAGACCAGAAACAAGAGCACTGAGCCAGGAGATAAGAGAGCTAGACCAGAAACAAGAGCGCTAGGCCAGGGGGTAAGAGAGCTAGACCAGAAACAAGAGTGCTAGGCCAGGAGGTAAGAGAGCCAGACCAAAAACAAGAGCACTGAGCCAGGAGATAAGAGAGCTAGACCAGAAACAAGAGCGCTAGGCCAGGAGGTAAGAGAGCTAGACCAGAAACAAGAGCACTGAGCCAGGAGATAAGAGAGCTAGACCAGAAACAAGAGCGCTAGGCCAGGAGGTAAGAGAGCTAGACCAAAAACAAGAGCACTGAGCCAGGAGATAAGAGAGCTAGACCAGAAACAAGAGCGCTAGGCCAGGAGGTAAGAGAGCTAGACCAGAAACAAGAGCACTGAGCCAGGAGATAAGAGAGCTAGACCAGAAACAAGAGGGCTAGGCCAGGAGGTAAGAGAGCTAGACCAGAAACAAGAGCGCTAGGCCAGGAGGTAAGAGAGCTAGACCATAAAAAAGAGCGCTAGGCCAGGAGGTAAGAGAGCTAATCCAAAAACAAGAGCACTGAGCCAGGAGATAAGAGAGCTAGACCAGAAACAAGAGCGCTAGGCCAGGAGGTAAGAGAGCTAGACCAGAAACAAGAGCACTGAGCCAGGAGATAAGAGAGCTAGACCAGAAACAAGAGCGCTAGGCCAGGAGGTAAGAGAGCTAGACCAGAAACAAGAGCACTGAGCCAGGAGATAAGAGAGCTAGACCAGAAACAAGAGCGCTAGGCCAGGAGGTAAGAGAGCTAGACCAGAAACAAGAGCACTGAGCCAGGAGATAAGAGAGCTAGACCAGAAACAAGAGCGCTAGGCCAGGAGATAAGAGAGCTAGACCAAAAACAAGAGCACTGAGTCAGGAGATAAGAGAGCTAGACCAGAAACAAGAGCGCTAGGCCAGGAGGTAAGAGAGCTAGACCAGAAACAAGAGCGCTAGGCCAGGAAGTAAGAGAGCTAGACCAGAAAAAAGAGCGCTAGGCCAGGAGGTAAGAGAGCCTGACCAGAAACAAGAGCGCTAGGCCAGGAGGTAAGAGAGCCAGACCAGAAACAAGAGCGCTAGGCCAGGGGGTAAGAGAGCTAGACCAGAAACAAGAGCGCTAGGCCAGGAGGTAAGAGAGCTAGACCAGAAACAAGAGCGCTAGGCCAGGAGGTAAGAGAGCTAGACCAGAAACAAGAGCGCTAGGCCAGGAGGTAAGAGAGCTAGACCAGAAACAAGGGCGCTAGGCCAGGAGGTAAGAGAGCTAGACCAGAAAAAAGAGCGCTAGGCCAGGAGGTAAGAGAGCTAGACCAGAAACAAGAGCACTGAGCCAGGAGATAAGAGAGCTAGACCAAAAACAAGAGCACTGAGCCAGGAGATAAGAGAGCTAGACCAGAAACAAGAGCACTGAGCCAGGAGATGAAAGCTAGACCAAAAACAAGAGCACTGAGCCAGGAGATAAGAGAGCTATGCCAGAAACAAGAGCGCTAGGCCAGGAGGTAAGAGAGCTAGACCAGAAACAGGTGCTACGGCAGAAGATGACGAGAAACAAGAGCGCTAGGCTAGAAAATAAGAGAGCTAGACCAGAAACAAGAGCACTGGGCAAGAATATACGAGAGCTAGACCAGAAACTGTGCTAGCACTGAAGGAAAGAGAGCTAGGCCAGAAACAAGAGCACTGGGCAAGAATATACGAGAGCTAGACCAGAAACAAGAGCGCTAGGCCAGGAGGTAAGAGAGCTAGACCAGAAACAAGAGCGCTAGGCCAGGAGATAAGAGAGCTAGACCAGAAACAAGAGCGCTAGGCCAGGAGGTAAGAGAGCTAGACCAGAAACAAGAGTGCTAGGCCAGGAGGTAAGAGAGCTAGACCAGAAACAAGAGCGCTAGGCCAGGAGGTAAGAGAGCTAGACCAGAAAAAAGAGCGCTAGGCCAGGAGGTAAGAGAGCTAGACCAGAAACAAGAGCGCTAGGCCAGGAGATAAGAGAGCTAGACCAGAAACAAGAGCGCTAGGCCAGGAGGTAAGAGAGCTAGACCAGAAACAAGAGCACTGAGCCAGGAGATGAAAGCTAGACCAAAAACAAGAGCACTGAGCCAGGAGATAAGAGAGCTAGGCCAGAAACAAGAGCGCTAGGCCAGGAGGTAAGAGAGCTAGGCCAGAAACAAGAGCGCTAGGCCAGGAGGTAAGAGAGCTAGACCAGAAACAAGAGCGCTAGGCCAGGAGATAAGAGAGCTAGGCCAGAAACAAGAGCGCTAGGCCAGGAGGTAAGAGAGCTAGACCAGAAACAGGTGCTACGGCAGAAGATGACGAGAAACAAGAGCGCTAGGCTAGAAAATAAGAGAGCTAGACCAGAAACAAGAGCACTGGGCAAAAATATACGAGAGCTAGACCAGAAACTGTGCTAGCACTGAAGGAAAGAGAGCTGGGGCAGAGAATACAAGCTGGGCTAGAAGATCTGAAAGTTGGGCCAGAGGGCAGGTAAATTGACCACAAAACAGGAGAGCTGGAACAACAGATGCGAGAGCTGGACCAGTAGACATGAGACCTGCGTCAGAAAACAAGATAGTTGGACAAGAAACCAGTACCAGGAGACAGGAAAGTTAGCCCAGAATACATAGAAGTGAGCCAAGAAAATATGAGAGATGGGACAGAAGACAAGGGAGGTGTCTGAAAGATGAGGAGTGGGAAAGGTGGCCAAAAATAAAGTCAACAGAAGTTGCAGTTAGGGCCAAAAGAGGAGAGCTGGCTAACTAGAGGGCAAGAGAGCTGTCGGAGAGAGGACATTTCTCTCAACTAAGAGCAATCAAAAGAAGAAAACGAAGGGGCGATGTGGTTGTCAGGGACCCAAACAACCCGCGAGATCTAAACGATATAGCGCTCAGAAGCAGTGCGTATCCAGCTCTTTAGTGCACAGAGTAAGTACTCCGTCCATAAGGTACTCATGAGTCTTTGCAAGGACAATGTGGCCTAGGCAGTCATTTTTAATCTCTTTGGTGATTGATGTTGCCTCATCCTTACAGGTGCAACAGCCTTCTGGAAGCCTATTAATTTCGCGATAGATCAAGATGGCGTCTCTAGATCCCAGCAGCGTTCTCTGTTCTAGGGCGTGCCTGGAACCTGCACCGTTAGTTCTAGGTTGAGATGCTACATACAAACGGATTGAATTAAGTCACCATGGCCCAGCCCGAATAGGCTTATCAATGCCAGAAAAATATTGACTCAAATTGTTTTGGAATGAAGCAACTGGATGTCTTCCCATCTGTTCAATGAACGTTTCGCAATTCTAGGAAAACTAGAACTATTTGACAGGCAAAACGAGTGCTAACGTGAGAATGTTTTTTTTAACAGTATATTTAGGCAACAGATAATCCTGGCGCCTGCCTGGGCATTTTATAAATATGCATTTGGTTAAAAATTCAAAAGGGATATTCATCTAAGCACTATGTTGTGTGTGTTGGGAACGTTATTTATGGTGACACCTAGGGATAATGGTTAAATTATGTTGTTTATGAACGTTTTATGGTTTTATTTTAAAGCATTCTAAGAATACTCAAAATAATAACAACAGGTTCCTGCCAACACCGAAATGATGTTGGCAGAACGCATTGTACTTAAAATAGCAAGTCCTCAGATGAGCTAAAACCCTATTTATTTATGAGAGGGCAGACACCACTGCTGCCCCTTTTTTTCTTCTCTTCCGGTGCCCCTTCCCCCCCCCCCCCCCACACTTCGTGACGTGTTTCCCGTGGGTGTCCAGTTGACCCCCTGCAGTGTGACACAGCAGCTCTGGCGCGTACCATGAACCCCCGGTGCTGCGCCGTCCCACCCCCTCACGGGGCCTCGATGGACTCTTCCGGGTGCGCCTCGCGCCAGAGGCGCCAGGGCAGGTGAGGCGCAGCAGGTGCCCGCGCGCCTCGAGGGCTCGCGCCGGGCAATGATTAACAGAGGCTGCAGGGCAGCCCCGGATGTGGCGGGAAGGCCGGGCTTCCTTCGAGCGATTCCACGGCCGGGGAGGCCAGGAGGGCCGCACCAGGCTGGGTAAGCGCTGCCCTCGCCCCTCGGTGGCAGCCAGGGCTTCGGGTTGAGTCCTAGGAAATGCCCCTTTGCCAAAGACGCCGCACTGGGCGCTCTACACTGGACCTCACACCCACCACAGACCGGTGCAGGCCTTGCACTTCTTCACCAGACTTCACTCCTACTACAGACCAGTGCAGGCCTCTTACTTTCTAACCACACCTCACACCTACCACAGACCCGTGCAGGCCTCTTACTTTCTAACCACTCCTCAAGCCTACCACAGACCAGTGCAGGGCTCTCGCTGTTAAACCAGTCCTCACGCCTACCACAGACCAGTGCAGGCATCTCACTTCTTAAAGAGACCTCACGCCTGCCACAGACCAGTGCAGGCCTCTCACTTCTCCACCACACCTCACACCTGCCACAGACCAGTGCAGGCCTCTTACTTTCTAACCACACCTCAAGCATACCACAGACCCGTGCAGGCCTCTCACTTCTTAAACAGACCTCACTTCTACCACAGACCAGTGCAGGCCTCTCACTCTTTAAACAGACCTCACACCTACCACAGTGAAGTAGTGTGGCTCACTGGTTAGAGGCAGCAGACCCGAGAGCAGAGGACGGCCCGGGACCAGGGTTCGATTCCCGGCGCGGCAGGTTTCTGGACCAGGGTCAGCGGACTCGATAATTCTCTCGCCTCGGTGCCCACTCTGATCAGCGATCACACACGGCAACTCTGGGCATTAGCTTGCCTCATCTTCACTAACGGCCCCACCAGACCGCCGGGGATGCCTGGTCTCGCCCTGGAGATACCCATTAAGGGACCATCTCTCAGGGAAGCCAGGAAGGGTTTCGCAGCGGTCGAAGCGCCTTGGGACCCTCCGGGTAAGTAGTGCGCTATATAAATGCCTATACATTTACATTTACATTTACCCATGCAGGCCTCTCACTCTTTACCCAGACCTTACACCTAACACAGACCCGTGCAGGCCTCTTACTTCCTAAACAGACCTCATACCTACCAGACCAGTGCAGGCCTCACTTCTTCACCAGACCTTCGCCTACCACAGACCAGTGCAAGCCTCATACTTCTGTACCAGCCGTCACTCATATCACAGACTAGTGCCTGCCTCTCCTTCATCAGCCTTCACACCCATCACTGGCACTGCATAATGCAGGTTCCTTAATTTACAATCAGATCTCATACTTAACTCAGACTTGTGCAGACTTCTCACTACTAAACCACACTTGAGAGCGCAGTTTGCATTGCTATCTAGACTGTATTTGTTTAGTGTGAGGGAAGCTTGCATTGATGCTAGGCCTGTTTTGTCCTGTGTGAGGGCAGCTTGCACTTCTGCATCTGCTGTATTTTGTTATATGTGAGTGAACTTGGACTTATATCTCAGTTATGATTGCTCTGTGTGGGAAGAAGCTTGCACTTTTATTTGAGCTGTGATTATTATATGTGGGGGGTAAGCTCGCACATCTGTTTGAGCTGTGATTGCACTGTGTGTGGGGGAAGCTTTCACTTCTATATGAGCTACTTTTGCTCTGCATATAGGGGAAGCTTGCACTTCCGTTTGAGCTGTGATTGCTCTGTGTAAGGGGGAAGCTTGCACTTCTATTTGAGCTACGACTGCTCTGAGTGTGGGGAAAGCTTGCACTTCTAATGAGGGAAGCTTGCACTTCTGTTTGAGCTCTGATTGCTGCGTGTGTGGAAAGCATGCACTTCTATTTGAGCTACTATTGCTCTGCGTATGGGGGACAGCTTGCACTTCTGTTTGAGCTGTGATTGTTGTGTGTGGGGGAAGCTTGCACTTCTATTCGAGCTAATATTACTATGTGAATGGGGAAGCATGTACTGCTGCCTAGGTTTTCTGTGTGATAGATGTTTTCACTTGAGCAGCTTCCACTGTCGCACCAGATGTGCCAGGACACCTTAGGCGTTCAGTTGTTTGAACCTGGCCCTGTTCCCGGTGCTAAACACTTAAAAACCACAGACTGGTTCTCATAATAGTCACCCCATTTAATAAACGGCATTGTTAAATTCACTCAAAGACCTTTTCATCTAAAAAGGCACCGCCCCCTAAAACGGTTCCTTCTTAATTGCTTCCAACAATGCTCGATTTTCGAATGCAGAGATTTTTTCTTTTTAATTTTTTTTTTTCAAAATAAACATTTTTCTTTTCGTTACTGGAAAGATCTTTTAATAGCAGATGCAGGGGAATCGAAATCAGATAGCCTCCTGTAATTATAGAGTAGTATTTGGCTTTTGATATTAAACAGGACATTTTACGGGCCCAGTGAGGGCTTTATATTTTTATTTGTGAATAGTGATACGCACATGAGGGTTTTTAGCGCTTATCTTTTGGTTCACATCTGTTCTGGAGTTTTTTTGTAGATAAGCTGCTGCAAGAATATGGTTTATACATTTATGGCATCTTCTGTTCCATAATAAAGAAGAATTTAACTCACAGAGAGCACACAGTCTCACCCAGAGAGAGCACAGGCAGGGCTTGCAGTTATCACTGGCACAGACTGAGCATTAAATACTCCCACAGTAAGCAGAGGCCTGATACTCACTGGGAGCTCACTGCCCCACTCACAGTTACGCACCACCACTCACAATGAGGGTAAAGCCTCATCCACCTCATACATGACACGGGGGAACATTTACCGCGATGGTGTTACACCACTATATTGTAGGTGAAATATAGACCGGCAGAAATACTTCATCCACAGTATCTACACCTACTCACTATATCATCGCCGTAAGCGGACGCAGAGCTAAGAACAGTAAACCATCCTTACCTTGACGACATAGTGGAAGTCAGAATTGTGGATGCAATGGGCCTGAAACACAAAGGCAATCTTACACTTTTGTGTAAGTTTACTACTTTTCAGTGTTCACAAACTACATGCAAAGTTTTACAACTCTGCGCTCCCTTTACTCATGTGTTCCCTACACCCACAGCCTCCACAATCAGGGTGGGCAACTCCGCACACATACGTATAGGGTGTATCAGTGCTTTAAATGGGCCGGTACTGAGTACCAGCACTTTTTTATTTTGAGAGGGAGAGTACCAGCACTTCTCAGAAAAAAGCAGGTACTCTGGTACAGAGTACCCGCACTTCTATTTTTCAATTTTAAGCACTGGGGAGTATGGCTGGAGTCGTAAAATTCCTCACATAGTTTGTGTTTACCGAAAAGTAGTAAACTGACACACAAGTGTACGTTTACCTTTGTGAATGGAGCCCAGTATCTTTCCAGGTCGATAATTCGACCGCAGAATAACATGCTAAATACGGGAAGCACAGTACCCTGTTCACTTTGAGCACACTGCTCCACTCACAGTGAGGCCGTGCCACTCAAAGGGCCCGATTCACAGAACTAACTTACGACAAAATCCTAAACGTACTACTCCTATTATTCACAGAATGCACTTACGACTGTCCTAAGTTTACGTCCGCACTCGGGCTAGAATTTCCACACCCCGAGTGGAAGCTCCACACCCGGAGCAGAATTCCCCCCCAGAAGGCTGGAATCTCCGCTTCCAGGCCGGAATGCCCACAATGCATCAGATGTAATTAATTAACACCAGATTGTGGTTATTCCGGCCCGGAAGTGGAGATTCCGGCTCAATGGTGGAAATTCCGCTCCGGGTGTGGAGATTCTGCTCCGGGTGTCAAGCTTACATTCCGGGTGCGGAAATTCCGGCACGAGTGCGGCCGTAAACTTAGGACAGTCGTAAGTGCATTCTGTGAATACCATGAGTAGTACGTTTAGGATTTTGTCGTAAGTTAGTTCTGTGAATCAGGCCCAAACGGAGCACAGAGTACCACTCGCAGTGAGCACACTGTTTCACACTTACAGGGAAACAGCACCCATCACAGTGAGACACCACTACTAACAGGAAATAAAGAGTTACACTGACCGGGAATATAGACCACTACTGGTAGAGAATAGTCTATTTCACACGCATTGCATGCTGGTAACTCACAAGGGGAAGGCAGCCAGGGCTTTTTGTCCCAGGTCCCTCAGATGTAGGAGCCACGCGCTCCTGTTAAAACATGTTTTTAAATGCGCAACAGCTCACCTGGTCCCTCCTGGGTGCAAATGAAATGTAAATCTGTATTTGTAAAGCGCAAACTACTATTACGTCTCAAGGCGCTGGGGGCCGTCGTGGAAATTAAGTGAGCTATTGCCCAGAGTCACATGGTGCTGAGCTGCCGTCAGAGTCGGGATTCGAACCGTGAACCCTGTGCTCCGAAGTCAGCTGCCCTGGTCGCTGCACCACACCTCTTTTCTCAGAGAATATATCTACTTAATTAATAGCTGCTTCTCATAAGAGGGCCCCACAAAAGTTTTCACCGCTGGCCCCTCAAAAGCTTCTGACATGCCTGATGACGTGCCCATCCATCTCTCTCTCTCTCTCTCTCTCTCTCTCTCTCTCTCTCTCTCTGCTCTGGGGGTGGGGGCTAGGTGTGCAGTGCACGCCAACCATGGACAGGTTAGGCCTCGCCATGACGCAACTCCCACCCCCTCGCCAGCAGGCTACTTATGAATATTCATGAGCGCCTCAGATCGATGCTTCTGAGGAGGGGAGCTGGGAGGCCGCACTCCAGACTCAGCAGGGCTCGCCAGGCAGCCAGTACGGATCAATAACCATCGATCGGGCCCGATCCGACAGCAGAACAGGCTCTGATTAACATTGGGAACAGACACTTCCCTCCGCCGATGTCCCACCGCTAAATGTGCGGCGAAGGCTTCGTACTTACAGACCCCCCCCCTTACCATTCACTAACCGCGTCTGTGCGCGTGATCCGAAGCAGGGGGGGGGGGGGGCTGTATCCGCCTGTGGCACCTCCTGAAGTGACGCAGACCTCACCCTGTCTCCACCATCACCACTTGTTTTAAGCTTGGATTTTTGGGGATTTATTAGCAAGCAACAAGCAAATGATGCCCCCTTCCTGCTCAACCCCCCCCTCACCACCCCTCCCCACACACATGCACACCATCCCTCTTTAATACGTGGGTCATCGACATGTTCAAACCTTTCCTCCCTTCCAGCCTAACTTATATTTGACTTAATATAGACCGGATTAATTTAAGGACACTCGGAATTTATGGATGCATTCCATAATCACCTTTTCCACCCTTATCAACTGCAATACCCTAGGCCACCGGAAGAGGGCGCCATCACACCTGTTGCAGACCTGGATCCCTCTTTATGGCACGTGACACTGATTTGTGCTTGTTTGGGGTCACCTGCCGACCACCCTCCATTTTGAGGGTGACCTCCCCTGTGCCACAGCTCAGGGGTGAACCCCCTTCCCTCCCCCCAGCTCCTTCTCACTACACACCCACGAGGCAGAAGCTTTCTCAGCCTGAGGGTGGTGGTACACAAGCCACTGGGCAATATAGAGCAGGGGTGTCCAATCTAGGTAGGGGCGGGACCGCTCCAGATCTCAAAGACAACCACGAGCTATGTAAAGAAGTCCATTAAAATTAATTGTATGCAAATATGGATACTCTGAATGGCCTACCATGGACCCGGCCATCTCTTGACGCACACTGGACATCCGTTTTGTAATTCACAGGATGATTAAACCAGGTGGGTCTATATGTTCAGCCCCACTGCCCCTCAGATGGTCTGTTCCACCTGCAGGAAGGTCGAAAATATGCAGTCTGGGTGTGCCACTGTTTAATTTGTGGAGAAAAAAAGTACATTCAGAGGCCTAGTGTTTTTTTGGAGCTCATCATCTGTGTTGCTGAAATCCCAAGGCTGCCTAGTCTTAATTCCACCTCATGTCTCTTTCTTACACCGCCTGACCCTTGTTGTCTCTTTATCTCTTGAATACTGAGGCTGCCTGGTCTTGATTCAACGTCACTCCTTTTTCTTCCACCACCCTTCTCTTCCTGTTACTTTATCTCATGACTACCAAGGCTGCCTCACCTTAATTTCCACCTCATGCCTCTTTCTTCCTCTACCCTACAATTTCTGTGTCTATATCTCATAAATACCAAGGCTGCCTGGTCTTAATTCCACCTCATGTCTCTTTCTTACACCGCCTGACCCTTGTTGTCTCTTTATCTCTTGAATACTGAGGCTGCCTGGTCTTGATTCAACGTCACTCCTTTTTCTTCCACCACCCTTCACTTCCTGTTACTTTATCTCATGACCACCAAGGCTGCCTCATCTTAATTTCCACCTCATGCCTCTTTCTTCCTCCACCATACAATTTCTGTGTCTATATCTCATAAATACCAAGGCTGCCTAGTCTTGATTCCACCTCACGCCTGTTTCTTCCACCACCCTACACTACCTGTCTCTCCATCTCATGAATACCGAGTCTGCTCGGTCTTGATTCCACCTCATGCCTCTGTCTTCCACTACCTTAAACACCCTGTCTCTTTATCTCACCATTATCACAACTTTCTCTTTTATCACTTTTTCCCCCTGAATTTCTGTTCCTCCTTCTTTCTTCCTTTCCTGCCTTTCTCTCTCTTGCAATCTCAGTGCTGGAGCCCAGTTCCTTTAACCACTGGCACAAATTAAGCACTGGCTCGAGCACTCCCTACCTCTTACATCTGACTTTTTGGATGGAGAGCAGGTTTGAGGAAGCTGACCTTAGGCGCAGGGGCATGGCTTGGTCAGTAAAGATTGTGTGGGAGGGGTTTGATCTTCAGATTTCCCAACAATCACAATGGCATATAGTGTGACAAGCAGGGTTCATGAAAGGGGATAAAAGGGCTGTGGAAAGGGAGTCGAATGTGAATTGGTAGGTATACTATCGGAGAGAAAACACAATATTTTGTAAAAAATAACCAACATTTGTGAAGACTCTAAAAACAGAGAGGGAGTGTGTGTGCTTTTTTTGTCTGGGTGAGTGTAAATACTGCAGGAGAAATCCAACAGTCACCTCACCATCCCTGACTGAAAGCACCTGTACTCAACTAGTAACCAGAAAATGCACTTATTGGGGGGGTGTAACCCCCCAAACAGCTCCCCTGTAGCCACGCCCCTGCTTAGGCATCTGATGGGTGGTATCCTTAAAATACCGGAGAGTCGGTCTGTGGCTGAGGCAGATGTCCTCTGGCTGTCTTCAGTTTGCTGAAGAGAACATTTTTTGGCTGATTCAAGTATAGGACCATGACCAGACAGTCACCCAAGCCTGCTGTGCCAGTTCCAGGTGCCAGCTGCACTATCTTGGCAAAAGGCCCCTTTATGTGTCATTATGGCAGGCATGGACAAGGAAAGCGAAATAAACCAAGCGTTACTTGTGAAGAAAGCTCGCTACAAGCTTCTTCCAGCACCAGACGGTAAGATAAACTAGCCAGACACTTAATATCCATGAGGCTTTGCTATAGGTATTGGTTAAAGCGCCTAGAGAACCTCTGGGGTAGATCTAGGTGCTGCAAACATGGATATTTAAACAGAAGAGAGAAACTAATTTCTTAAAAAGAGCACTGCTATCTAAAATCAGGTAAAGTCTATCTGTAGTCAATAATATGGAAACATGGGTAGTTTGCCACAGCTGCCTCCTGCAGTGCCTTGGGGAAATGTCCAGAAAATGACTTGCCACAAGGGGGCGCACTATGAGTGTTCGCTGCCCAATCCACAGAGGGGCTTTTGTTGAAAATCACATCTTTCATTGCTGTGAAGTCCATGTTCATAGACACAATGGTAGCAAAATTATAACTGTTGTTTACAAGGTAAAACTGTTTTTTATTTTTACCCACATAAAAATAGATTAGGAATGACAAATTCTTTTTTACTCTTCAAGAAATCTTTTTTACCCGTAACTTTCAAAAGTAGATAGTAGCACAGTCCAACTTAACGTCTTTGGTCCATATCGATATCTCGGCAGACGAGTTACTACGTCACAATGCTGATGGACATTCGGTCTACCGAAATATAAATCCCATTATATCCTATAGGATTTGGATACCAATCTGCAAAGATCTACATCAGACCCTATATTCGAAGTCCCTCCTACCCACCTGGATCAAAAAAGTGGGGTCTCTAAAATAGGCGTGGCCTATGTAATTAAGGGTGTGGCTTAAACATGTAAACTAAATTTCTGTGATTCCCATAGGTTGCCATTCAACAGGTATTTTGGTGAATTTATGAGCTTTTCGCTTAGTGCACTCCAAGATATATTTAACACAAAAACTAGCACAATCAGCCAGGACTATTGGTCAGGTCTAAGACCCGGAGGGACCCTGCCCACTTAAAGCCCTTCTCCTACACTTCCAACTCCTGGTCCCTCGACTCAAGAAGATGGTGTGATGTTTTGGGAGTTGCCCAGAGGAAATACTTTTTAATCCGCTTTTCTTTGACACTTTGCCCTAGGTAAGGTAGAATTCTCACATCATCCTTCAGTATAGCTCCTCCCTGGTCTGTAGAGGGAGGATTGTATGTCCTAGCACTTCCTGTCAGCTTCTATTTCTAGACTTTGTTTCAGAATCTATTCCCTCTGGTTTCCGTCACCACTAAAAGGGCTGATTTAAAATGGGAGTTCTGCCATAACTTGCAAGTTCTGCCCCCCGTTCTCTGCATTCCATATAGGAGCTTTCACGACACTCGTGAGGTGTGTATCGGGCAGCGTTGATGCTAACAAACATAGTGCTTGATGGGCCACCTGTGTGGTCCGACTTCATTTTCCGTACTGCTACCTCCATGGAACACCTCTACGTTACCCGTAGGCTATATGTCAAAATATTGTTAGCAAAATATCCTCTTGTAAAAATGTGTACAAAATATGGTTAATTCAAATGCCAGCCTATGGGGTTTAGATTTTCTCTTATTAACTCCAATGGGGTGATATTTTTGTAAACAATATATATGAGACACATTATTTCTGTCAGATTACCTTTTGAATACAATATTCTTGGGCCATACCACCCAATCCAGTCTTCCATGGAAAACCATGTGTCACTCACTTGATGGAGATGCTACCAGCCCATTAAGGACCACTTGTAATGTGCGCTGGAAATGTACCTCCATTTTGAAATGTACATCCTCTGCACCCACATTTGTTTGTGACAATTCGATCATCCTCTGTGGGCACAGCGGGACTGTCATCCACTCGGCGGCCACCTTGGTAAACAGGGCACACCTTCCTCCGATTATGCTTTAAAGGTCCTTCCTCTGACTGTGTGACAAAGATTGTTCCTTCTGATTGTGTGGTAAAGGTCCTTCCACTGATTGTGTGGCAAAGGTCCTTCCGCTCTTAGTATGGCAAATATATTCAGTTCTTGCGACGTCAAAAGCTTATGCTTGGGACCATTAAAATGCACAAGCCTCAGATAGACCAACAATGTTGTTTAATCCTTCGAAGAGTTCAGTGACATAGCTTGGTCACCAGGTAGCTGCAGGTGTCGCCTCAGCACACAGGGCCTCCTGCCAGCTGATAATGGCATGTGTACCACACCCGTGCCAGCTGGAACGGACCACACGGGCTTTTGTACCTCTTCACCTGAGGTGACTTCAAAAAACACGTGACGACCGCCATTCTCAACCCTGCATCAGGACACAGACCTCAGATGTCGCTGCAGAGCACGCAGATCTGGCTACTTATAAATAAATTTCACCTTGTGAGGAAGGGGCGGAGCCTCAGAGGGGGCGGGCCTCGTGCCGAGAGCTACCTAAGAGACACTCTGCCTTCCACCAACCTGCCCTACCCCCTCCCAGAAACAAAAAAAACCAAAAAAAAGCAAAGGGTCGCTGAGGTTGTCACCGATATCCTAGGGTGTTTTCACATCCCTTAACCCGTTCAGTGCTGCGAACGTCCAACGGTCGTCGCGTGCACTACCACGCTAGTGCTGCGCACGACCGTTGGACGTCCGGATCCCGTTAGCGCAATCGAACGTCCGCACTGGGGCGGAATTTGCGGCGCGCTTAACGGGTTAATGGTCATTGGCTGCTTACGGCCCCTGAAAACAACTTAAAAAGTCACTTTGTGCAGTGGTTTCCAGCCTGTGTTCCCTGCATCTATGTGAGTTCAGCTCCTCACAGGTGATCGTGTGAAGGGAGAAAAATTGTATGACACGCAGTGGCACCATGTGAGTTGGCAGGTCCGAACATGGAACAAAGTCACATGATGCACGCATGCGATTCAGGGCCAGACTGGCCGCACCGCGCATTAGGCGTTTCCCCGGGAGGCTGGAAGGGTGGGAGCCAGTTTGCAACGGTAGGGGCCAGTTTTCTGACAGAGTGCGGGTGCTGCAATTTCGGTCCCCAGTAACAAAAACGGCCGCTTCGAGCCTCCCCGGGTCAAGCAGTGCTTCCCCAGGTGCTGGTCCGAGAAAATTGCCAGGGCTGCTTTGGGTTCCCAGTCCGGCCGTGACATGATCTACAATATCAATAAACTTACTAAAGTAAGTTTTATTTTGGAGCAGTAAAATAAAATGCTTAATCCCATCCTGCAACTATGAGGAACTGGAGATTTTCTGATTCCGAATTTCCTCCCAATTTATTCTAATGTCATGTATTTTACGGTAAAGTTTTTGAAAGATAAGTAAAACAAAAAATAGTATTACACAAAGTAGAAGAGAGCAGATGGGATGGGGTCTTCTAGGGAAATTTAGAGGTGCTTATGAAAAGTTATTAGTGCTGAGGGAGAGGCAGGCACACATGTAGTATTTTAATCTTCTGGTATCAAATCCTACAATTAGACAGACACCCGAGAAACTACAAGACTATCTTTTAACCTGAGAGGGGTTCATGAAATTGATGCAATCCCCTTAGAGCAAGAGAAGAGAAAAATCAGAGCAAGAATTTGAATGGGCCTGCGAAAATGCCAGCAAATGAGACCAAAGGTATTGAGGACAGAGCTGAAGATTAAGAAGACAAGGCAAATGTTGTAGCAGACAAAGAAATTGACAAGTCAAAGGCGCTTTGGAGGCCTTACATGCCACTCACAGGTAAGCATCTCGGACAGCACTACAGACAAGTGTTTTTCCTCTTAAGCTCCAGGATCTTACGCCCCCAATCATGCTCCAATTTAGGAAAGAGTTGAAGACGCACCTCTTTAAAGAACACTAGATCATTACGCACCAAGAGTCCACCATCCAACTCGCTCTCTAATCGTTTGTTGACGTTACACTTGCCTTTGGTTCTCTACATTGCTCCCCTGCCTATTAGCTAGTTTGCTCTATACAAATACCATATACATACATTCGTTTTTTTTAAAAAGGATAATGACCTCACCGGAGACGAGGTATTTTGCATGGAAGTCCAAAATATTATAGGCGTGTTTCCCCTCTAAGCTTGTCCCATCTCTCTAAAAGGGGAATGAAAATGAAACAGCTTCCCTTGCCCGGGTTTGCATCTCCAACAATCGCCAACAATAGGCATTCCAGAATGTTGCTTTGTTTGATGATGTCAGCTGGGGTTTTGCGAACTAGTGTGACATCATTTCCCAGAGGGCCCCTTTAAGCACCGAAATAATAGCATTAAGATTATAGTGTGTGAGGATTCTCTTATAATCCCAGGATGAATTAATAGTAAGAAGGCCATTTACAAACTAGTCACAGAAAAGGTGATAACGTTAGGGACCGAAGAGTCTCAAAGAATGGAGCAGCAGCGGGTGAGCAACCAAGGTGAAAGGAGGCTGACAGAGTAAGCTCAAGATAGCAGACACTGCGTCACTACAGTACGGGGACAGAGAGTAAGATCGACATTATCTAATAAGATCCACAGAACAGAACTTTAAATGCAATTTTATTTCACTTCCATAGTATTATGCACTCGTTGGGGTAGTGATCTGTTAAATTTTCCTCCGTTACTAACTTTAATCAGTCATCTTCTAATTTTCCTGTCTGTCAGTTCTTGCATGCTTTCTTCTCTGTTCATCCTTCTGAGCTTCCAGTTAGTCACACAGTTTACTTTTTAATTGTTGTGACTGCTCTGTATGCCTCATTTGTCCATTTTGCCTATTGGCTCTTGTTAGTGCCTATGGTTTATGTTTCCTGCATGTTACTTGAACTTAGCATCTTTAGAATGCTCTGTCTGCCAGTTATTATCTGGCACCGCTCACATTTCCCATTAGTTAGTTCTTACCCCTAACACTTTATATTATCATTTTGTTAGTCCCTTCAGACAGACTTGCTTATTCGCCTGTAGAATTCATACAGCATTTCCTAGGATTCCTGGCAGATGTTGTTTCCTGTTCCTTTCTACTTTGATAGATCCCTGGTTAGATTTGCCATCTTTTACCATTACTGTGTCATTGTTTTCTCCTGTTATCCAATGGTTCTACAAGTTAGTTGGACCTATGGATATTTGTGTTGTAAGGTTGTTTAGAGTCTGTTCTGCTTTACTCATCTTGCTGATTTGTTCTTGTCTGACATTCTCTGTTCCTTGCAGGTGGTGCTATTGCCTTTGCTGCCTGTTTCCACTTTTGTTTCATATTTGTATTTTCCTACCATTGAATTCTAACTGCTATCTTCTATGCTCACTGATGGGTCCACTGTAGGGGTCTGTGTTTGACCTCATGGTCACAGGTTCAAATCCTGACGGGTCCACTCAGCATTTCATCCTTCTGAGGTCAATAAAATGAGTACCATTGAGTTGGGTAACAATAAACATCTGTTAATCAGCCCCAAGATACCCTTCTGGGCGAACGTAACGTGTGCTATTTGTTAGGACAATGTACTAGCTTCTACGTTTCCTGACAGACTGATTGGCAAATTTTCAGCTGAAATTCCTGCTCATTTTTTTCAATCTGTATTATCTGATATCCTCTACTTTTCCGACCAGTTAGTTCTTGCATGTTGTCTTCTAGTTTCTTAGTTACATCTTTTACTTTTCCTAGTTCCCTTCTCTTATATGCCACCATCTAAATTTTCTTACAGTTATTTCCTACATTGTCCATCTACTGATTTAATCTTCCATCATGTGCTCCTAACTGCCAGTGGCCATCTTTAATTCTTCGCTTTTCCTGCTATTTACCCTGTGATATTGCTGTTTCTATTCCCGGTACTTTTTACCTGTTACTTTTTTTATATTTCCTGCCATTTGTGTATATTGCTATTATCTGACTCCTTCTGTTTCTTATCTTTAAATTCTAATTGTTAGCTTATCATTTCATAGTCAACTAGTTAAATTTGCTACCTTCTTGCATGTTCTTCGCTTCCATAATCTGATTTTCTTGTCACTTTGTTCCATTATTTTATTCCTTCTTTTTGGGTACATGATTCTACTTTACCTTCCTGTTTGCTCTCACTGGACATTGTTTACTCTCCAGGCGACTGCGTTTTTATCTTACATCTTGTGCTATTTCAGGATGTTTGCTCAATCTGTTGCCTTTTATTTGATGCCACTATTTTTCCATTCTACCTTCTCCATTTCCACCCAGTTTGTATACTACTCTATATTTTCAACATTATTTTCATCTGATGTTTTGTCTCTCCCTCATTCATTTGTGTTTTGAAGCAGTGGTGAATCCGATAACACAGCAGAATAACAGCCTATCAAGAGGATAATAGTGCAAACCTATTGGTAGCTCTATCTTCACATTAATTGCTACAGAGGATTTGTTTAATCATTTTAGGATTTGCTTTTCACACATTTGATCAATGCTGGATCGATCACAATACAAGACAAAACAAAGTCCAGACCAGAGTTCTATTGTTGAGATGATGCAGTGGATAAGCCTAATTAATAGCAGTATTTCCTGTTATTTTATTTGCCATTTGTCTCCTCAAGAAGGTGTATTGTTCTAGCTGATCTATCATGATACAAGACTTCTGATATATTACAGCACGAATTTTGCTGTATTTCCTGAAGAAATCTCACTTGAATTTCCGC
Source organism: Lissotriton vulgaris (assembly GCF_964263255.1). Taxonomy (NCBI): domain Eukaryota; kingdom Metazoa; phylum Chordata; class Amphibia; order Caudata; family Salamandridae; genus Lissotriton; species Lissotriton vulgaris. The sequence goes on from NC_141700.1 coordinate 64,126,843, forward strand.
TTCAAGAAATAAATTGCTCTCACATTCTTCAACACGTATTCTGATAACCTGAACTTTTCAAGCAAAAATTATTTGATCATTGAAAAATCATATGCATCTTTTCTAGTCTTTATTTGCAGGCTATTTTATTTTTTACCTGCCTGGTAATGTTTATCTTCTATTTTCCTGCTTTTAACAAAATTCTGCTTTCAACTTATCCAGTATTATTTTAATGTCCTGTTTGGTCTGGTTTCTCTAATATTTTCTGCTCTACCTTTTTGCTTTCTTCTACTTTGCACCGATGCAATTTTTTACTGACTTCTTACTTCTTGTCATATTTACTTTTATTGCATTAATTTTGTGCACCCAATTTTAATCTTGTATTCTTTTGGTGCAATCACTCAATGTTTGTTTTCTTCTTTTTATGATCATGACTGTTATTTGAGTTTCAATACATACTGTGTATTAAAGTTTGTTCATTTTACACTCTGGCCTTTTTAATTTTTAATAACATGTTGTCATGGGGCTTTACATACATTATCATATACTACTTAGTCTCTGAAAGGAGTTTGTGAGCATAGTTATACATGATACGTTCATAGACAAACATTCTATACAGTTTTTTAAATATAATGTCACTAAGTAACTAGAAAGAGATAACTAGGTAGTGTAATACTATATCCTTTTTGGGTTTCTTTTTACATAATACTACTTTAACTGCATTAGTTTATGTCGATCCCTTCGGTTCCTGCATGCTTTTTAAATCTGTCCACATTCTTCTGCATGTTGTTTTCTTTTCTTTAAAAAATGTTCTTGATATAAGCTTGTTCTCCTCTACACTATACTCTCATGCTAGTTATTTTCTTTCTACTTTTTCTCTTTTTTAGGATTGGTTTCTAGCCTTTATCTTTATGGTGGATTGTATTATTCTTTTTCCTCTATGTTATATTTGGTCCTTTCATATGTTTTAGTTATTTTTTTTACCAATAAGTTTCTTATATGTTACTTTTGTTTCCATTTATGTTTTTTGCATGTGTATATTCTGTCAGCATTGATTACTTCTTTAGCACCTGGACACCCCAGGGTAACCGTGCGTGTACAAGTTCAATTGACATAACATAACATAACTTCTTTGGTTTTGCTACGTACAACAGTTTCTGTTTTTTGTACATTTCACTGCTCTTCTGGAAATTTTTGTTTTCATTATTTCTATTTTTATTAGTCTGTAATGAATTTAGTTTTTTGCTTTCTGAAATGCTAGTTAAAATGTTACTACTTTTCATCCATTGAAGATCTAATGTATCTGCTTTATCACAGGCTACGTTTCAAGCATGTTAGCCTCTGCTTCCCTCTATGAGGTTGCTGAAACTTACCTGTAACCAGAAGGTTACAGGTTCATATCTCGGGCACCACAGATGTAGCGTTTCTGTTTAAGACAGATAGAGTTAGTACTGTTGAATCGGGTAATAGTAAAACTTGTTCTTTATTGGGCTATGATAAAATGAAGTATGCAAAAGCAAGCAGTGGATACAAATATAAGTTATTAGTATTGACATAAACCTACATTTATGTTTGTGTGGTCATCTACATTTGTTACGATTAGTCTCTTTTCACTTCTCTCTCTTATGTTGTTTTTGATTCCTTCTGCTTTTCGTCTAAGCTGCTTCATTCCCCTCTACTTTTTCCTCTGTGTTACTATGCTTCTTGCTTTTTTTTACTTTTGGATGCATTTGCTTGTTTTATTTTCATGCATGCCACACAGTGTATTCCTACTTTTGCTGAAAGTTATTTTTTTTATTTTCTACTACTTTGCCTGCATAAATGTTGTTGCTATTCTCTTCTGCTCTTCGTGCAGAATAGTTTGTCTCTGTCTGTTATGCGCAGTCAGTTTCCTTCAACTTTTCCTGCATGTTACTCAGTTTTCTACTAATTATGCATGCTTCTTTCATTTCCTCATATTTTACAACATTTTGTTTCATTATTTGTACTTTTCTTTTGTTTAGCTTTTCACTTATACTTGCCCTGTTATGTTGTATTTCCTTTAGTGGTTCCTGCTACTTTCCCTTCAACTTCTACAATTGCTGAATACTTATTTTGGATTTCTTTCATGCTGGTAAGTTCACTCTGTTCACTTTTATTATTTTGCTATTAGTGTTTCCTTCTACATTACATGCAGTACTTGTTTCTTCTTGTTTTTCTGCATGTTACTTTTCACTTCTCCTTTCCAACCTTTTCGTTTTTTGTTTTTAATTTTCTCTCATGTTATCTTTTTTTTTCCAGCCCTCCTGAAGAAAAGTTTTGTTTCTTTTTTCCTACATTGAATTCTATCTACATCGCATTACCTTCCCAGTCCTAAGTTTTCTATGTCATGTTCTTTCTCTTATACATTTACGGTACCTGAAAATGATTCTATAAAACTTTTCCTACACCTAATCTGCGTTTCATTCTGCTTTTTCTGCATGCTACAACGCTTCCTTTTTCATTTCACGCATGGTGCACAGTTTCTTCCTACCTGTCCTGCATGTTGCTTTATTTATATTTTACTTATCCACTCTGTTCATTTTTACATACTTTTCCTACGTCTTAGATTCTAATTGATAGTCTCTCTACTTCTTTTATTATTTCTTCCACATTTTTGTGTGTTACTGTTCGCTTTTCGCCCTTCTCGTATGTGGCTCTTGTTCGCCTCTAACTCTCCGGCATGTTTATTTTTTATGTTTAAACTTCTCGAATGTCTGTTTTTAACTCCATGCATGCTTTTTTGTTTCCTTTTCTTTTTATTGCCTTTTTATTTCTGCTACTTTCCCTGTTTCTTCTGCTTCATCTGCCCCAGTTTGATCTTCTCTCTTACCTTGTGTGGTTCCACAGCCTAGTGAGAGGTGGGCTTCTGAAGTGAAAACAATGAAGATAATATTCTAACTTGTCTGCTCTCGTTGACAGCAGGCACCTGTGGGTGGCACTTTATGGGCACTGAGGGGATCCGCGCCCTGGCCTGTCAGTGTGTGTCTGCTCCTTAGTGCACATGGTTCATGTTTGAGGGGGTCTGGGGGGGGGGGGGGGGTCTGGGAGAGTGTGAATGTAATCAGAGAAGCTGTGAGCATGTCCTAGGACTGAGGCGCCCTGTGTCGTGGGGCCTAGTGGCAGCTGCCAGGCAGGGGAGGGGGGGGGGGGTTCTCAGAGTGCAAGGTGCTTCTGTGAGGGGGGAGGCCTGGCACCGCTGTCCTCGCGCGACCCCCCGGTGCCCGCTTGGCAGAGGCAGGCTCTGCAATGTGGCAAAGATCAACATTTCCCCAATGTCATCAGCAAATCCACCTTGGAGGACAAGGGGCCCTTTCTGAAGCTGCAGCCCGTGTGACCTGCATCGCTGCGTGGAGCTGGACTGCAGCCAGGGGGAGGGAGGGAGGAGGAGGGGGGGGCGGAGCGAAGGGAGGGAGGGAGGGAGCCAGACAGAGGAGAGAGAGGGGGCGAGGCGGAGGTTCTCCTTGTCTGCTCCCTCTGTACCTTCTCCACTGTGCCTGCCCCTTGTTACTGCTCCCTCTGTACCTTCTCCCCTGTGCCTGCTCTCTTTCTGCCTGCCCCTGTAGCTAACCTGCTCCCTCTGTCTATACCCTCTCCACTGTGCCTGCTCTCTTTCCGCCTGCCCCCTGTACTTGCTCCTTATGTACCCTCTCCCCTGCTCTCTTTCTGCCGGCCCCTGCAAATGCTCCCTCTGTACCCTCTCCACTGTGCCTGCTCTCTTTCTGCCTGCCCCCTGTATCTGATCCCTCTGTACCTGCTCTCTTTGTATTTGTTCCCCCTGGTCCTGGCAGAGCACTGCTTCAGGCCTTGTCCCATCTGTATCTGTCCCTCTGTATCTGCTCTCTTTGTATCTGCTCCCTCTGTATCTACTCCCTCTGTATCTGCTCTCTTTGTATCTGCACTCTCTCTGCCAGCTCTCTTTGTATCTGCTCTCTTTGTATCTGCTCTCTCGGTACCTGCTCCCTTTGTATCTGCACTCTCTCTACCAGCTCTCTTTGTATCTGTTTCCTCTCTACCAGCTCGCTTTGTATCTGCTCTCTCTCTCTCTACCAGCTCTCTTTGTATCTGCTCTCTCTCTACCTGCTCTCTTTGTATCTGCACTCTCTGTACCTGCTCTCTTTGTATCTGTTTCCTCTCTACCAGCTCTCTTTGTATCTGCTCTCTCTCTACCAGCTCTCTTTGTATCTGCTCTCTCTACCAGCTCTCTTTGTATCTGCTCTCTCTGTACCTGCTCTCTTTGTATCTGTTTCCTCTCTACCAGCTCGCTTTGTATCTGCTCGCTCTCTCTACCAGCTCTCTTTGTATCTGCTCTCTCTCTCTACCTGCTCCCTTTGTATCTGCACTCTCTGTACCTGCTCTCTTTGTATCTGTTTCCTCTCTACCAGCTCACTTTGTATCTGCTCTCTCTCTCTACCGGCTCTCTTTGTATCTGCTCTCTCTGTACCTGCTCTCTTTGTATCTGTTTCCTCTCTACCAGCTCACTTTGTATCTGCTCTCTCTCTCTACCGGCTCTCTTTGTATCTGCTCTCTCTGTACCTGCTCTCTTTGTATCTGTTTCCTCTCTACCAGCTCTCTTTGTATCTGTTTCCTCTCTACCAGCTCTCTTTGTATCTGCTCTCTCTCTACCAGCTCTCTTTGTATCTGCTCTCTCTGTACCTGCTCTCTTTGTATCTGTCCCTCTGTATCTGCTCCCTCTGTACCCTCTTTATTTGTATCTGCTCCCTCGGGTCAATTTTAGGGGAATGGAAAAAGAAAAATTCCACCAGTAAAGTTTTTTACATTTGCCAATTTTTGACCCCGCTATTTTGCTCTGTTTCCCGATTTCTCTTCACCAGGGCAATACTTTTCCCGCAGAGCGGGATAATTTGCATCATACAACAGCATGATCGTTTTCACTCTAATAGATTCCAAGTAAACTAGATTTAAAATAAACAGAATATTAATTTGAAAGTTTCCATTTCTAGAATTTTAGACACAAGTGCCCAAGCAAAACATTTACCAAACCTCACTATGCTGTAAATTTCTTACAGAACTTAAACTCCGTAGACCCCCACTGAATTTGGAGATGTGAATGTGAATTATTCAGGTAAATGCAAAAGGCTCTTTTTCCATAGACAATTTTTAATCCGATTTTTAGGTCTAGTTTGACAGCTTAACTATCGTTAACGTATATTGTTAAAATGGCTTTAAAATCTACATAGGGTGGCCTTTGGCGCCACCAAGAGGAGTAAAACTCTCTCACCTCATGCTATTTGTTATTCCTTGTATCATTCCGCCTTCCAGGAAGTGCTTCCATTGCAAAGCATGGGGGACTATTTTAGATTTGAAAAGTACACTCCGTCATTACACAATGTTTTCACATTCAGTTCTTTATCTCATATATTCGAGTCTGTGAGTACCTCTGTTTACGTGTGTTGCAACATCACAGCAAGACTTATTGACTCTTCCAATGCTTATTATAAAACCAATGTAAGTACATAACTCACTTTAGAACAAACCCCCAATACAGAGATCCCTGTACCGACACCAAAGGGGAAATGAAAAAAGCAGATTGCAAATCCATATGCAACATACAGAGCAAAACGTGGTATTACAGCGCAGCAGTATAGCACAGTATTATATCCCAGTATTATAGCGCTACAACTTGCCAGTCAGGCTTTCCAATATCACAATCACTTCTGTCCCTGCAATGGACAACCATACAAACATCATGGTGGCAATTAGTCAACAGAGCCCTAATGCACGTGCACCAGGCATGGTATTTACTATAACTACACAAGATGTAGCACAACACAATATTCCCTACACTGACAAATCTCAGTGATCCTACCCCGCCCCGAATCCACTCGAATTTAAATCCTGAAGCCAAGCGGAAGGGTGCCCGTGTAATCAAAGCACAACAAGGCCATACAAGGGTATAAGTCTGTTATAAAATGCTGACAAAACAGCATTACCTGATATCGAATAGAACGGCACAGCAAAATACAGTGATGCTGAATATAAATCAATTTAAGGGATTCATTGAGTTTTATTAAAAAAAAAGAATCCATGAATAATATTTTTCTTCTAAATAATATAGCATCCTGATTTATACAAGTTATATAATAAAAAAATCTTAGTACGCTGATTTCGTCAATATTACACTCATGTGCTAGAGACATTCCCGGAGACTTCGATTCATGTCGAGGGAAGTGGGGTAGAAAATTAGGAGTTGAGGAGGTTAATATCATTTATTCCTTAGGGCTTGCTAATCAAGTTTTGATGACGGGGAGGATGCGTTACCAATATTATATGGCCCTGTTTGATTTGCATTATACCCCAAGCAAGATCTCTAAATGGGGGACGTCCGCAGGTGTCAACTGTAATAAATGCGGCCTCTTTTCAGCAGATTCAGTGCCTATGTTTTTTCTGTGTCCTAAGCTTGGGGAGCTTATTAGGGAAATTGAGTAGGGTCCGACATTGCTAGATCACAAGCCAGTACATCTTTTTTGTTTATTTGTACGGCAGTGCTAAGGGCCTGTATAACCAAGGACTGGATTAGCCCAGACCCCATGACTTTTAGATGTTGGCGTTCAAGGTTATTAGCCATGTATAATCTGGAGTTTTCAATATATAAAATCAAAGGTATGAGGAAGAAAGTGCTGGGAGCTAAGATCTGGTCACACATAACTGAATGGATTTAGGCATCATCGGGGGTTGATCGTAAAAGCGCTTGCCCAAGCATTGATAAGTAATCTCCCATTGTAAATGCTTTCTTTATTCGCGTCTGTTTGTCATTTGATTTATATGATATATCCTTTAAAATTGTCTAACATGCCTTATTTATGTTTACTGTAATTGCACAACTTTCTGTTGTACTGTAACCTTGGTTTATCAAATCTGTGTTTATCCTTACCTCTCATAACAAGCATTTGCAATGCAATAGGTCTCGCAGCATTCAAGTTTGAGTTATTGGCATTGTATATGACAATGTGTTGCATGAATTTTTTTGCAAACTCTGTATTGGCTGGTGGGGTTTGTGCCCGGTGAAAGCGTACACTGACAGATGGTGGTGTTTGTGCCCGGTGAAAGCGTGCACGAACAACTTATGGTGTCTGTGCCTGGTGAAAGTGTGCACTGATGGCTGGTGGTGTGTGTGCATGGTGGAAAAGCGTGCACTGACATGTTTAAAAGTAAAGTGCGCCATACTGCGATTGCTACAATAGTTAATTGTGGATGTGTTAACAATTGCTGCGTGCACTGATGGCTGGTGATGTGTGTGCCTGGTGGAAATGTGCACTGCCAGCTGGTGGCGTGTGTGCCTGGCGGAAGCGTGTACTGACGACTGGTGGTGTGTGTGCCTGGTGAAAGCGTGCACTGACGGCTGATGGGGTGTGCCTGGTGAAAGTGTGCACTGACGGTTGGTGGTGTGTGTGTGTGTCTGGTGAAAGCGTGCACTGATGTCTGGTGCTGTGTGCGTGTGGTGGAACCGTGCATTGATCGTTGGTGGTGTTTAAATAGCAACATGCTTGGGTCCAGCATAAAAAGCACTCTTTTTAAACAGGCATTAAGAGTGAGACAGCACACAATGATCCAATGGTAATTACTAGTTGAAGGCAAATCGCATATAGAACATAGCGTCAATAAATGGAGGACACTGAAATACAAACATTACGTAGGCAATGGTGGCACTTGTGCAAGAATTGAAAGCAAACAAAATGTAAGAGGTAGAAAACGGTGTGATACAGGAGAAAAGTGACGTGTGCATGTTATAAACGAGTACCAAACATAGGTAGAAGGATAATACTGCAATAAATGGCAGACTCTCACACCACAAGAACACACTGGGAAGGCACTTCCATAGTCATGGAAAGAAGAATTTTCTATAATGGAAAGTGTTCCTTCAGGTAAAAGAGAGGGCGTGAATTAAGTTTTGAAGTGTCTTTGAAGGAGAACTTTGAGGTCAGTTTTGAAGGCTGCCGCTCTCTCTCGCTCTCATACTCGCTCACACTCTCTCTCTCTCTCATATCGCGGCAGCAGCAAGCACTTGATTGTAAGGCCCAAAGAAAGTAAAGTAGTTTAAAAAGTCCACCGCACCATTCATGTAAGTGCATGAGGTGGCATCAAATTTACAGTTCCCTGTCGCGGCCTGCATGACTCGGGGGAACACGCGCGGTGGGGGGTGGGGTAGGAGGTCAGGGGTAATGAAATAAATACAGTAATAAAAACAAATAAACTAAACTTACAGGATGAGGCACCTCCTCCGCCGGCGGCCGATCCTGCGTCATAACATCACGTCTCTCTCAGCCCCCCTCTCTGCCTGATGTCCCATCTGCTGGGGCCCCTCAGCGATGCTCTCCTCTTCCTTTCTACCATCCTTCCGGCGCCAGACCACTCACCCCAGCCAGGCCCGGTCGAATTAGATTGATTCGTTTGGCAGTACCAGCCTTGCACCCGCAAATAAACGCTGGCGTCGTACTCCACAATGCAACGGTGCACTCTGATTATGATGAATTTCCTCTGCCCACCGCCACCACTTTGCCCCTTAAACCTTAGATATCTGCCAGAACAGAGATGCCACTCACTCACCACACCACTGCCACGTGCCCCGTACGCCCGTCTCGCCTGGTTATACTTGCAAAGGTCTAAACAGAGGATTAAAATCCCATGCCTACACACTGCCCCCGCGACTATGGCCAACATCAAATCCCTGTACGGCATTCGCAGGTTCTCTTTCTGCATTGCCTTCTTTCTTTATTGTGCGTGCGTGCGTGCATGGGGGGGGCATGCGTGCGTGCGTGCGTGCATGGGCTCTCGTGTGTGTGTCTTTGTGTATGCGCATGCGTGTGTGGTGTTGGAGCTTCCCATACGACAGCAGCTGGCCACAGCGAGCGCATTCGCGAGCGCGTGGCCCGCTCCGATTGCCTTCTCGGAGAGGAAAAGCGCGCGGCCAGGCGCTGTCTCCTGGGAAGCTCTGGAAAGCTGTGTCGCTGACTATAGGTCTCTGGGAGACCGCGCTTACGCGCGGTTACGCGAGACCTAAAAACAGGGTGAAAAATCAATAAAACATTTATTTTTTAAAGTACGCTGATTTTGTGTCGCAAAAATATTCTTCGTTCACATTTGAAAGTTGTTACTATGTAAACAAATAGTTGTACATTCAGTTATTCCATCTTTTGCTCCTGGTGCAAACACCATTTGCTTCACTTTTTATTAAAAAACCGATAAAAAATTGTACACCTTTTTTTGCACTTTTTTAAAACAATGAAGAGGTACGCTGATATTGGAATTGATAGTCTGACAGTCCCTTCTGGAATGCAGGGGCAAAGGTGGGAGTTTAGGGTGGGATTAGGGCCTCAGAGAGGAAGTGTTTAGGGGGGACTGCACACTTCATTACAACAGAATGAACACTATGAGGCCTTATCATAAACAATGCAAATCTACACCCTCAGTAACTTGGCCATGCATGGCCGAAAACTTCTGATCTTTTGGAATTCACAAAGTTATCCGAGAGTGTGCATGCAATTGTGTTAGGTTTACCCTTACTCTTAAAACATTTTTGTGAAATCTGCATGATCATGCAAAGTCATTTCGATATGTGTCATCGCATGTGAGAAAATGCATTCCCCAGTGTGCAACAACAGTTTTTTAGGTCGCGCCTGCGCTGCTCTGCGAGGAATTCTGTATTTGAATATGGACTTGAAGCCCCGCCCACTCTCCACTCATATTTGTAATTGGCTTGTGTCATTGACCTTCGTAAATGCTGGCTTCTGATTCGTTAATAGGCTTGTTGGTTCCTCCTTAGTACCGCCTTGCCTTGATTTGTAACCTCCCATGAGGACTGACCCTTTTACTTCAGTTGTTACACAGTACGTCTTATTTAGTCTGTAAGCACTATTTTCTTTCATGATTTTCACCTTCTGCAGGCTCGACGTGCTTTCCTGCAACGCGCTTTTACTTTCCAATCAGCCCGGGACAATGGCAGCCGTTTCTTTGAAATGCAATAGTTCTCTCATTTGCAAGAGTTTGAGCTATTGACATTGTAAATGACAATGCCTTTTATGTATATGTTAATTATCAAAACAGATAAATAAAAGACATTGTCATTTACAATGCCAATAGCTTAAAGTCTCACAAATGCGAGACCTATTGCATTGCAAATGCTTGTTTTTTTTTTTGCTCCACTGGGAAAGTATTTTTCCAGGAGGATAAACCTTTTCCTTTCAAAGCCCCTCATAGTGAGTTGTGTTCTCTTTCTATTCCTACCTTGTAAAGGGGGTACTTACCTCGGTCCTTAACAGCCGCACGTGTCTGACCATTTCCAAGGTGGGATTGTGTCATTAAACCTTTGTCAATACCCAAATCAAGCACATTACAGTGCGCAAACACCTTAAAGGCGTTCCCACCCCAGGACACATACGCCACTAATCCACAATCATGTCGCGCAAGTCAAACCCCATTTTCTGAATCTCAACAGCGGTTTGCATCATGGTAAAACCGCCATTTGCATATGCGAGTTGCAATGGTGCATGCAAATAGCTTTATGAATCGGCCATTGTGTGTTTTACAACACAAGTCTCATTGAAGAAGAGGCAGATGAAGGGAGAGAAGGGAGCCGGAGATGAAGGCAAAGCCAGGAAAGAGTGACCCTTCATGTCTGACCAGCCGCCCTGTCATTTAGGGTCGGTCGCAGCTGTGACCCCTGCCTGCCCCTTTGCTACCACCGGCCTCAGAGGTGGCAAAATCAGTGCCTGGAACACAGGAGCAGCTAGTCCTTATTGATGTCGGTTGGAGCATAGTTTCCTAACAATTGTTTTATTACACAAATAGTGAATAATATTATTCACTATTAGTGTAAAATAAAGTGGAGTATAATGAGCTGGAATATGACTATCTGACAGCTATGGTACGTAAACAATGCTTTTAAATGTACGCTGTATGCATGCTTTCAGGTGAGTGTGTTTATCTGAGAGGGACTGCGTGAATGTGTTAGTATGTGTGTGTGAGTCAAAGTTAAGGTTAAATGGTGTGGCATGTCCCTTCTGCTACCCCTTGCATTTTGGTGAATTGACGCCCATGTGAGAGTCTCATATGTGTACATCTCTTGACATAGAAGCTAAAAAACACACAAAAATAAAGTCCACATGAAATCTATTTACAACACGTTGGCAACTCGGAAGGCAGCTTGCAAGCCCAGGAGAGTATGGGCAGTTTTTGGCCCTGAGCCCTGGTCTGGGAGGGTGTTATCCTTGAGGTTAGCTCCAGGCTGCTCGCTCACGTGAGGGTGAGTGAACGTTGCACGACGCAACGTGCAGGCTTGGACCCCGTACGCAGATAAACCCAGGCATTTACGCAAAGGCACAGATAGGATATCCTGTGACACATCCGTGTATGGTGCAAAGGCCTAAAAATGGAAGCTGTGCACAGACATATCTTTGCACGACACAAAGCCGCAAATAAGGGTATTCTGTAACACGGGTCCAGTCATGCATGGTGCCATGGTGCAAATATTTACCCTGTGACACAGACCCGCCGTGCATGATGCAAAGGTTCCAATAAAGAGGCTGTAACCCATATATGCCCGTGCGTGATGCAACAAGGAAAATATGGGCCTGGAAGAACAGAGGTGGCTTTCCTCAATGCAAGGATGGGCATATGGGCCCTACCGCACATATCCTGCTATTCACCACATAATTGTGCAAGTATGGACGCTTCCACTCAGATCCGGGCAATCTATGGTACAAATACTGATGCTGTACCACAGACCCAGCATTGCATTTTTGCAACGGTGTAACCAGGGCTTTAAGTGGGGGGGGGGGGGGCCTGTGGGGGCTAACCCCCCCCAGTTTTTTGGGGGGCCTCGAAAGGGGGCTCTAGGGGGTTCTATTTTTGGGCTTCCAGGTCAAGGGTAGGGTAAGCAGACGTCCCGGTTTTTCTTTGGTGTTACTAGTATAGCATTAAAAAAGTTAGTAGTTTGCATGGAAACCCTGCCAGAAAGTAATGCGGATTGCGAGAGAGGTTTCGGCGCAATGAAGTTAATTGCTAGTCCAACAAGGGCCTCTCTTCTTGTAGAGACCATTTATTCATGCTTATGGGTAACACTCAATGGTCCTCCATTCGAAAAGTTTGGCGCAAAGCTGTATGTAAAGAGTTGGCTGACAAAAGGTAGAAGGTCTGAGGAAGAAAATTGTTGTGAGAAACCCGAACAAAATAGACACAGTGAATATCTTCAAGGGGTTTGGGAAATCCTGCAATAGATTTCTAAGTAATGTAAATCATTTTTACATGTTTTTTTAAAGTGTTTGGTATTTTATGGCTTATACTTAATAAATATAATTTTGTTCCTATTTTATTATCCTTTGCTGGTTGCGACTTCATGATTTTCTTAAGCACACAATGCTAGTTATCTTGATTTAGACAACGCCCCTACTTGGATAGGCCACACCCCTTTAAGAAGTTTGCCACGCCCCTTTTAGAGCACTACCATTTTTTTTTTCCCACTTAAAGCCCTGGGTGTAACTATTGACCATGTAACATAGATCGGACAGTGGTTGATGCAAAGGTACAAACATAGGTCTTATAACACAGATCCTGTGTATCGCACATATGCCTGTGCATGACGGAAAGGTGCAGCTACAAAGATTCAGCAGTACATGATGCAAAGGTGGACGGACAAAAGATCCATCACGCTTAATGCGGAGGGGCTAGTATTGGCCCCCATACATATATGGTCAAACATGATGTAACTGTGCAAAGATGGACACAACAAAACAAATTCTGCCTTGCATGAGGCAATTTTGTAAATATGGAGCTTGCAAAACAGATTTTGCCTCGTACAATGCAATTATGAACCTTATGGCACGCATCAAGACATGCATAAGGTCAGCGTGCACGACTAGACATTTAAGCATAGATTCGGTGACGCATGACCTCCAGACACAGATCATGTCTAGTGTGAAGCCAGGGTGCAAGTATGAATTCCAGCAATTCACTGGGAAAGAGTGCAAGCTTGAAACCTAAGACATAAATCAAATCATCCATGCAAAATGTAAGGGAGCACGCGTAACTCTCCAATCACAGATATTGGCATAGATCCTGCACGGGTGCAGGTATGTACCTCAAGAGACAGATCCAGCCATGCATGCAAAGGTGAAAGTGTCAATCTTAAGACATTTCCGGTTCTGCGTGATGCGAGACCGCCAGACACATATCTGTCCATGCACGATGCAAAGATGTGAGCAAGTGCGTCAATTCAAATTGCTGGCCCTGGATGACAACGGTGCATATGTGGTCCTACTTCCAGATATATAGACCGAGACGCACATAATTTCCTCTCTCCATCAAAAGCATCCAAAACCATCTATGTTTTAGGAAATCTCTCAAGACATGGCTTTTCTCCATCAAGCTCCTCTCCCCAACCTTTGGGGTGTTGGCAGTTGCAGCTGTGTGTTCTATAGGCCTAGCGCTGGGAAGGCCCGGTGTTGGAGCAGCTTTGCGCTCTCCAAAACCTATAACATAACTAAGGCTCCCTGTTTTCCGTTTTTAGGGATTTTTACAGATAAATACAGACAGAAAGCAATGTGTTTTCTGCCTGCATTTATTTTTAGAAGTGGATAAATATAGAAAATTGTGCTTCTTTTAAGTGACTCTCCGTGCTTTCTTTCATGAATTATAGGCCAGCAGCTGAGCAGATGGACAGCTTGGGAAATTCAAAAACAGGATGAAATGTCTATAAATAACAGCATATGTTAACATACATGTATGATATAATGCTAGTATTTACCAGTGGATGCATTGTTATGTAATATTTGGCAGCTTAAATAGCTAAAACACGACAGACGTCAAAGTATGAATGCCCGTCTATCAGTTAAAAAGAGATGGAAATGTACAGTTTTACAACTTCATTAATAAACAAAACACAAAATAAATATGGATAAATACAGATAATATGGCCAAAAAATAAATATGGATAAATACAGACGGAAATGGCCCATAAATAAATACCATAAAACCGGGAGCCCTAAACATAACATATGGTGCTATAGTGGACCATCAGATACAGAACAGACTGTGCATGATATATGGTACATGATATATGGTACATGCACGTAGCTTGCAGCACAGGTGGGCACAGGCGCATGCAATACCCCCAGACACATATCCAGCTATGTATGAGGTGAGATTCCATGCTTTACAAGAACAAGGGAACACAAGCGAAGAGATAGGGGGCGCCACTTTGCGTTGCTGCACGGAGAGAGGCTGCGGGCACCACCCTCTGAGCGCCAAGAAGCGAAGTCTGAGGGAAGCGAGGCACAGTGAGGTCATCGTGACAGCAACCAGAGAGAAAATAAATATTATACAGCAAGATTCCTGAGAACTGAGGCACGAGGGGGTGGAGTGCGCGGGGAGGGGGGCAGGAAGGGGGGTGTGGAAGGACGACAACGGGAGGCTGATCGAGGTGTGTGAGGTTGCGGGCTTTAGGGGCGAGAGGGGGTAATTCATGGGGGCCTTGGGGTAGGTGGAAAGGAGGTTGTGGATCCCACTGCGAGCAAGGGAGGGAAGCCTGCCCGCTTAACACTTTGTTGAAAGTCAGCCAAAAATATGCAGCAGTGACGTACAAGGAGTACGTAAAGAGTAACACAGAGCACTCTTTTATTGGAAAGGCGAAGAGACGATTCCGATCGGGAAGTATGCAACAGAGAAATCCTGTAGTACTCTTTTAAATGCCTCAGTTAATTGCCCCAAAACATCCAAAAAGGAATAAAACGGTACTCTCTGTGCACAATTGGTATAAATATTGCCACCGTGCCTTATTTGAACTTTTGGGAAGTGAACTTGTCATCAAGAGTATGGCAAAGAGTGCTCCTGTAGTACGTCGCAGGCCAGAGGGGGGGGGGGGGGGGGGGTGCATGATGTCTCCTGCCACAGATAGACGAAAAATTAAAAAGTATTGAAATGAGGGAGTGATGCCGCGCATTGCACATACTGGCTTCTAGGCCCTGGGAAGTGGTATCATAAACTTCAATTTACCAGTGAACACAACTGACCAATGGGAGCAAGTTTAGCCTGTATCAATAACGACAGGGCCGGGGCGGAGTCAGTCACATGCCACCAGGCCTGTCGTCTGCTGGCATGTGACTGGCGCTCTACAAGCCCCGATGGCTGGGATGCCCAGGTCTGCCCGGGGCTTCTCCCATTCCACCTGCCTTCCGGTGCCCCGTGCAGCGCCCGCCTGCTCAGGGCAGATGCCAGCCTTGGGCACAAACGCGCCATTGTCTGCCGCTCGGGGGCGTGCTGCGGATGTACTGCGGGTAACACCGCCTCTGAGGTTACCCCATACCGACGGTGGCCAGGGAGTGTCTGCCTGGGGCTCTCCATGCCAAAGAGGGTGGGTGGAGGGTGGCAGAGGGGCGGAGAGATGGGGTCAACTGGAGGGTGCTGGGAGCGGTGGGCCAGGTAAGAGGGTGCATCCATGGGGGGTTGCAGGAGGTGTAGGGAGCGGGGCCTGTTGGGTGACAGAGAGAGAGAGGGGATGGTGGAGGGGGCAGGGAAAGACAAACTCACAGAGGGGCAGAGAGAGGAGGCCAGGAAAGAGGGTAGATGGGGGGTTCTGTATGAAGGTACATATAGGGAGGCCTGGAAGGAAGATATAGGCAGAAGAGGACTGGAGGGGGGCTGCAGAATAAAAACAAGAATGGGGTGGGCGAGACCAGAATGGGAATGATAGCTGAACAGACCAATAGGTGAAGAGGGCTGACTCAAAACCCCTCTATGTGTATGTATCTGTACATGTATGTATGTATTCTTTTCCATGTATCAACTACATGGTCTGGCCCAGCCTGGTCTGGTCAACCTTGCTTTTTTTAATTACATGAGGCTAAGAGCAGCTAAAGCGGTCACTTGCCAAACCGTAAAAAATGAAAGTGACCAAGAGAGCAGAAGGAAAGGTAAATGTGATGTAAACAAATACTTAATTTGATATTGTTAATAAATCTATGTCCAGTGATAGAACCGTCAGGTGGAGAACAGAGTTAGGAATGAAAGAAAAGTCCAAGAATCAGGAACAAAAGTTGACAGGGGTGTCAGGGGAATAAAGATGAGTTTGGGGTTTAGGAAAAGTAAAAGAATTACAATGAAATATAAATCAAAGGTTTGTGGAAAATTCCATTGAGATGATAAGGAAAGAGAAACCAAATGTGATGTAAAAGTGATCAGAAAGTGCAAAGACAGGAAGCGTTGAGGATGAATTCAGGACAAATAACGGAAGAGAAAGAACGCGAGAACAAAAAAAGCAATCTGGGAGACAAGAGAAATCCGAGTTACAATGACGGAGAAGCTATGAGTGAAGTTGAAAGAGAAATCCAAGTGACATTGGAAAAAACAGGATGTGAGATGGTGAAAGAGAACTTTGAGGAGGACAGTGGAGGGGTGAGCAGAGGTGTGGCAGTGCAGGAGGTCTGTGAGGAAGGGATGAACAATCTCAATTGTAGCTATCTCAGCTAAAAATCAGAATGTACACGATAAGAAGGCAGCTAATGAAGTGGGGAGGGGGGGTTACAAAAGTGAGCAGTGAGATTAAAAACAATGTAACTTGGCATGAAAGGGAGATGCCAGAGACATGCACCTACAGATATGTACATTTAGAGATTAGGACAGACATCTAGGCAGGCAAGTATATTGCCATATAGCTAATAGGCACGGGCAAAGTTTAAACTTTGCTGATTACATTCACAAAAATCCCAAATGTTTGCATTCCCTAAAATTAACAAAATGTGATCATATTTTGCATTGCACAATTTTGCATTACACATATGTGCGTAATTTTCACCCGTGAGAGACTAGTTTGCACAGAAAATGTGCCACCGAGAGATATTTTGTATTTGAAACAGTTTGCTGGCAAGTGTGACTTTGTCATGTGAAGACCACCCTTGAGTGGAAAAGTTGTGCAAATGACTGAAAACCACATTTCTCAACAAAAGGGCAATTCCACTCAATTTCATGAAATTTCAAAGAAATAAATTGAGCCAAGTTTTAATTCATTCCCCTAACTCCTCACATATAGATGTGTAGCAGCAGAAAGCGTGGCCAGTGTCCATCAAAAGAGAGAGTTGCGGGGAGACGAAGAGGGCACTATGCGAGAGTACACAACGGAGGAGCAGGTAGTCAAGAGGCCGGCGGGTAAAGCTGACACAGCTGCAATACGTGCTTCATCTGTTGCCAGATTAGGCATTAAATGCAATGTACAGCACATTGTGTACAGTGCGCACAGACTGTGCCAAGAAATATCCACAGAGCGGCTTGTACAGTATGCTCCTCGTTATGACTGTTTATGTGGCATGCCATAATGATTTTGTCAAGGCATCTTTACTGCCAAGCCATTGAGGCCTTATGCGCAGTGACGTGGGCGCCAATGAATTTCTCCGAATAGTAATACGGGCATTGGGGTAGGGTAAGCCGGTACGGGTAAACCAGACTGGGGTGCGCCTAGTGAATATTGAACGGGGAATATCGCGGTATAAGAATATAGAGGACAATATATCGAAAACCAGAATATTGGAAGGTAAGTGCATATAGAGGAAGTCTAGATGTTCTATTCCTAACGCCACATATATGCATCTTGAAGATATATATATTGTCAAGGATCGTAAATGAGGAGTTTAGAATAGTAAATCTATATTTCCTCTGTACTTACTTACCTTTCAATATTTTGGTCTTTGGTATTTTATCCACAATATTCTTGTATCGCAATATTCATATCCTCAACATTTAGTAAACGCCACATATATGCATCTTGAAGATATATATATATCATCAAGGAACGTGAATGAGGAGTTTGAATAGTTAATCTATACTTTCGCAGTATGAACTTACCTTTCAGAATTTTGGTCTTCGGTATTTTATCCACAATATTATTGCGATATTCATATCCTCGATATTCAGTAGACGCCCCATATATGCATCTTGACGATATCGACAAGGAACGTAAATGAGGAGTTTGGAATAGTAAATTTATACTTCCTCTGTACAAACTTACCTGTCAATATTTTGGTCTTCGGTATTTTATCTACAATATTCTTTGATTGCGATATTCATATCCTCGATATTCAGTAGACGCCCCATATATGCATCTTGACGATATTGTCAAGGAACGTAAATGAGGAGTTTGGAACAGTAAATCTATACTTCCTCTGTATGAACTAACCTTTCAATATTTTGATCTTCTGTATTTTATCCACAATATTCTTGTATCGCGATATTCATATCCTTGATAATCAGTAGCACAATCCAGACTAGACAGAAGAGCCTATTACTGGCTTTCCTTTCACTAAGGGTTCTTTATCGCGAAACACAGAGCTTGTCAAAGGCAGTCACATGTCAGAATGCATTATATAGAAATAAGGTATGAAGTAACTATTGTGTCCTAAATATTGTCCCACTAAGTGTACATTTTCTCATAACCCCAATGGAGTGATATTTTAAAAGACATCATATTTATTGCCAGGTGATGTTCTGACTACGATTTTCTGGTACTCTACTTGCTAGACGGGCATCTAAATTCACATAGCGGCAGACATGCCAATAAAGAAAATGTACACTTTTGCAACCAGACTCTGAGACTGGTACAGAATTACCAGCAAGTCAGGCTTTAATTGGCATGCACTTGGATTCCCACAGGCACCTGCCTGTTAAGAAGCCTAGCTGGTACTCCAAAGGCCTGTTAGTTTCAAACTATAGGCAAGAGCTGCTGCAATGTAGCTCACCCTCTAGAGGGGTCAAGACGTTCACCCGGAAATGAAGCTACAACACCCTTCAAAGTCATATATTTACATCAGGGTGTGGCTGTGAGTAAAACTTTTAAGGCCTGGCTGTGGAATCTGGTTGATTCAGTAGTGCACAGGTATGAGCCGGTGCAGAACCTGCACCAGCTGGACACTAAGGGGGCAGTAGGGTGCCCTGTACGAGTGAGTGGGTGTAACTTGCGCAATTTGCTGTAGAATAATTACGTGAAAGTATGCAGAATTACACTAGGAGCGTAACCAAGCATTTAGTGCTATTTGCTTACCACCAAATGCACCATCAAATCCGTAATGGACCCAAGGATTCATTTTGCAGGAAGACATTAACTGTAAATGCAACTGACTGCTCACACTAACAACGTTCACTGTACTTGTGCCAAATGACTCAAAATTACGCTAACTGGCATTATTGCGTAATTTTGCGTTAAAAGTCTAATGCGAAATTACTCTGCAGTAATTAGAATTTCGCCCAGGCCTACTCTGTACTACCACAAGATGTAGGAGGCTCTAGAGGGAACTAAAGTGGGATAAGGAGTCACTCCTTTAACGTCATTGGGGGTCAAAGGGTGTATAATGGCACTTCCATACCCCTGATTGTTGTGGTTTTATTTCAACCCACATCTAACACTTCTGCAGACAGATAACTCACATGGGTCACTGTTGGTTTGCTAGCCACTTCTAGTTATGTCTGGATAACCTGTGTGCCCCATAGAATGGTAGTATCTGGGTCGCCAATGAAGTATCCGTGGTGGGGACTTCCGCTGCAGTTCGCATTTCCACAACTGGTGTTTGCATCATTACAGCTAGTGCAACATCAGGATGTGTTTCTGTTACAAAGAGTTCCGAGTTTACCCTTCACCTCGCCAGGGCGGGGGGATTTGAGGTAATCAGCTTTTGAAGTGAAGGAAACACTTAGCTTGGAAAAGCTTTAATTTGATCAAAAGGATTGTTCGCTTCTGCTGTCAAGAAGAGTAAATTGCAACCACGAGAAAGGAAAACACTACCGTCTCCTGGATAGATGCCCGAGGGTCTCTACTCGTAAAAAACACATTTTAGATGTCTAGCCGCAGAGTCCACTGCAGCAGTTAACAGGTCGGCTTGGAAAAGGGTTTAATTTCCACATATTTTAACCTGGCAAAGTCCGAACCGATGCCTTACTGACATAAATCATTTGCATGCAGTGTGTGCTTATAACAAATTAAGGAAATTGCTTCTGAATCCTTGCTCTTAAGGTTCCAAAGTCAAATAGTTCTGAAAACAAGGCAATTCAAGAAAGTGCTTTAATGTAGAATGAATATCTGACCAACAACGGAAACAACGTGAATTTAGACGGTTGCTTTCCGCACTGGAGGTATGCGAAATTATTGTAAAAATGTCAAACGATTCTAAACACTCCATGCTGCAGCTCTGGGCACCTGAGTGACGCCATAGCCCTGTGACAGAGGTTGATGGTGGAAACTCAGTGACGTCATTATCCGGTGACAGCTTCTGACGCACTGCAACTTTGGGAAACCTGGTTGGTGTCTTATACTCGTAGCAGAAGATGATTCGTGGCTTTTTTGGAAGCTTCACTGATGTCATAATCCTGTGACAGATTCTGATGTCCTGCGGCTGCGGGCACGAGTGATGTCATAACTCTGTAACAGACGTAGATGGGTGGCTTAAGTGGGAGCCTCTGTGATGTCATTCTCCAGTGACAGATTCTGACGCGCTGCAGCTTGGGGAGCCTGGGTGATGTCGTATCCCTCCCTGTGACGGAATCTGATTCTGACGTACTGCATTTGCTAACACCGGAGTGATGTCATAACTCTGTGACAGACGTTGATGGGTGGCTCCTGTGGGAGACTTGCTGATGTCATAATCCGGACAGTTTCTGGCGTACTTCAGCTAGGGGAACTGTTAGGTGCCTGATATCTTATCCTTGTGACAGAAGCTGATTCATGGCTCACGTGGAAGCCTCAGTGATGTCATAATCCTGTGACAGATTCTGATGTCCTGCGGCTGCGGACACGAGTGATGTCATAACGCTGTAACAGACGTAGATGGGTGGTTGCAGTGGGAGCCTCTGTGATGTCATTATCGTGTGACAGATTCTGACGTGCTGCAGCTTGGGAACCTGGGTGATGTCGTTCGTATCCCTCCCTGTGGCAGAATCTGATTCTGACGTACTGCAGTTGCAAACGCCTCCGTGATGTCATAACCCTGCGACAGACCTCGATGGGTTTGCTCCTGTGGGAGCCTCTGTGATGTCATAATCCAGTGACAGTTTCTGGCGTACTTCAGCTAGGGGAACCTGCGTGATATCTTATCCTTACCCAGCTGCTCCTCCCTCTCGGTTTCCCTCTTATGGAGACCGCGAAGCGGCCGCACAGCGGCCGTGCCGCTGGCGTGCCTAAGGCAAGCCCGTCTGCGCCCGTCAGCGCCTGGACTGCGCCCAGCGCCAGAACCCCTGGCCCCACCCAATGCCAGGACACCCGACTACGATACGACACCACCACCCTCATCGCACTCAACACCGGACGACCTGCCGCCTGCCACCAAGCCACCCCGTGGCGCACCCACAGACCCTTCACCTGCCAAACATGCAAATTCACCTACCCCCGAACCTGCACCCCGCCCACCGAACTCAGCAACGACAACAACAACCACCTCAAGTGCATCCTCCTCAACACGCCGTCGAACTCTGGGAACTCCTTAATACAACAGCACCAGGCGTCGTCTTCCTCACGGAAACCTGGATGAACGCCTCCTCTGCCCTGACATCGCCATAGCCATCCCGGACGACTACAAAATCACCCGGAAGGACCACGTCAACAAAACTGGAGGAGGAATCGCCATCATCTACAGGAAGACCATTAGCGTCACGACCAACACCAAAGACACACTTACCGCCGCCGAACACCTACATTTCCAGATCCACACCGACCCCCAAACCACCTTCAGAGGAACACTCATCTACAGACCCCCGGGCCCACGGACACAATTCAGCGAAACCATCACCGTCTTCATCAGCCCGCACGCCTTAGCCTCACCAGAGTACATCCTCCTAGGGGGCTTGAACTTCCACCTGGAGAAAATCAACGACAACAACACCACCACCCTGCTCAACAACCTCGCCAACCTCGGACTCAAGCAATTGGTGGACACCCCCACCCACCTCGCCGGCCACACGCTCGACCCCATCTTCTCCGCCAGCAACCACGTCTCCTTCAGCCACTCCACCGGACTACACTGGACCGACCACAGCTGCATCCACTTCACCTTCAATAAAACCACCTCCCACCACCAGACGCTACAGATCCCCCGCAGATGCTGGAGCAAAGTCACCACAGACCAGCTAACCACGGCGCTGAGCCAGAACCCACCTGTCGACACCCCGGACACCAACGACGAAGCACACAATCTCGTACAGTGGATCACCAACTGCGCCGACGACCTCGCTCCACTGAAGAAACCCCCAGGCAAGATTAGCAACAGAAAAACCTCATGGTTCACAGACGCCCTCAAAATCGCAAAGAAATCATGCCGAACCCTCGAAAAAGCTTGGCGCCACAAACAGACATCAGAAAACATGACAGATCTCAAGAGCGCCACCCGCGAATACCACCAGATGATCCGCACCACCAAAAGGATATCGTTCAAAGAGCGGCTGGACAACAACACCCACAACGCAAAGGAACTCTTCAGCATCGTCAAAGAGCTCTCCAACCCCAGCGCCAGTAACAACGACATCACACCGTCGCAAGACCTCTGCAACTCCCTCGCCACATTCTTCCACCGCAAGATCGCAGATATATACGACAGCTTCAGACCCCAGACTTCGCCTCCAGCCACCAAACCAACGACCCCCACCACCAGCCTCAGCGCATGGACCCCCATCAGCACTGAAGACACCACCCGTGTCATCGACACCATCCACTCCGGGCTCCCCCTCGGACCCATGCCCTCATCATATCTTCAACAAAGCTGACTCCATCATCGCACCCCACCTCCGGATTGTCATTAACAGCTCCTTCACGTCAGCCACCTTCCCTGGAAGCTGGAAACACGCAAAAATCAACTCCCTTCTGAAGAAACCAACAGCGGACCCCAAAGACCTCAAGAACTTCCGCCCCATCTCTCTGCTCCCCTTCCCGGCCAAAGTCATCGAAAAGACCGTCAATAAACAGCTGACTGCATTCCTCGAAGAAAACAACTCGCTCGACCCATCCCAATCCAGATTCCAAGCCAACCACAGCACCGAGACCGCCCTCATCGCAGCCACCGATGACATCAAGACCCTGATGGACAACGGAGAGACAGCCGCTTTCATCCTCCTGGACCTCTCGGCAAACTTTGACACCGTCTGCCACCGCACCCTAATAACCCGCCTCTACAACATTGGGATCCAAGGAAAGGCCCTGGACTGGAACACATCGTTCCTCTCCGGCAGAACCCAGAGAGTCTGCCTCCCTCCCTTCCGCTCAGAAGCCACCAAAATCATCTGCGGCGTACCCCAGGGCTCCGTGCTCAGCCCAACCCTCTTCAATATCTACATGAGCCCCCTCGCCGCCATCGCACGCAAACACAACATCAACATCATCTCCTACGTCAACGACACCCAACTGATACTCTCCCTCACCAAAGACCCTCTCACCGCCAAAGCCAACTTCCAGGACGGAATGAAAGATGTCGCAGAATGGATGAAGCACAGCCGTCTAAAGCTCAACTCAGACAAGACGGAGGTCCTCATCCTCGGACAATCCCCATCCGCCTGGGACGACTCCTGGTGGCCCAAGACACTGGGCACCGCACTGACACCTACGGACCACGCACGCAACCTGGGATTCATCCTGGACTCCTCCCTCACGATGACCAAGCAAGTCAAAGCAGTCTCGTCCTCATGTTTCAACACCCTGCGCATGCTCCGAAAGATCTTCCGGTGGATCCCCCCCGAAACCAGAAAGACGGTCACCCAGGCCCTTGTCACCATCCGACTGGACTACGGGAACGCCCTATATGCAAGAACCACAGCCAAACTTCAGAAACGCTTTCAACGCATACAGAACGCCTCCGCACGACTCATCCTCGACATCCCTCGCCACAACCACATATCCGCCCACCTGAGAAACCTGCACTTGCTCCCCGTCAACAAGAGGATCACGTTCAGGCTGCTCACCCACGCACACAAAGCGCTCCACAACATGGGCCCCAAATACCTCAACAACCGCCTCTAGTTCTACACCCCCACCCGCCAGCTCCGCTCCACCAGCCTCGCCGTCGCCACCATCCCACGGATTCGCAGAACCACCACTGGAGGAAGATCATTCTCCTACCTGGCAGCCAAAACATGGAACTCCCTCCCCGCACACCTACGACTGACCCAGGACCATCTCACCTTCAGGAAAGACCTCAAGACCTGGCTATTCGAGCAATAGCGCCCCCCCCCCCCCCATTTTCCCTTCAGCGCCTTGAAACCCTCACGGGTGAGTAGCGCGCTCCACAAATGTATTGATTGATTGATTGATTGACAGAAGCTGATTCATGGCTCATGTGGAAGCCTCAGTGATGTCATAATCCCGTGACAGCTTCTGATGCACCGCAGCTGCCATGTCAAACCTCTGTGACACACTTTGATTGGTGGCTCCTGCGTGAGACTCTGTGATGCCATATCCGGTGACAGCTTCTGACGTACTTCAGCTAGGAGAACCTGGGTGATGTCATATCCCTGAGCCAAAAACGGATTCATGCCCTCTTTGGATAGCTCAATGATGTCATAACTATGTACCACCTACTGACGTGTTGCAGCTGTGGGACCCCCCCCCCCCCTCCTTTAAAAGTCCAGCAATGTCATACAATTGGTGAATTATTCAAAACTGTCCTGACGTAGCAGCAGAAAGCGAAGCACTGAAATGGACGCCATCCCCTCCCATAAGTGTTCGGTTCCGAGGGAATCCTTGCGGGCCACCGTCGCTCTGTTCTCAGTAAGTTTCCCCTTGGAGCAGAGCCGTGCGCTGCTTCCGAGGGCGGGTGAAGCATGCTTCGGAGATGTCTGAAATATGATGTGTTTATGTTCGCCTCCCCTCCTCCCTCCTGCAGGAAGTGGGAGAAATAAACTGCGGTGGGCCTCGGCGCGGGCCAGCTGTGAGCGCGTGAAGCCGGGAGCAGGCCTTGTGAGCTCAGCCCCTGCAGCATGGGTTCTGTCCCCGATGCCAGGCAGGAGAGGGGCGTAGGGTGGCAGTGGCGGAGTGTCACCCTGGGATGAGACTGGTGCTACGCCTTCTGCCAAGCCTGACGGATGCTGTGCCCCTAGCAATGCGTGAGGGTGTTGTGCCCCACTTAAGATAGTGCCATGAGTTTAAGTTTATTTTTTTATTTTGCATAGTTAATTAAAACCATTGCAATAAAATATTCCAAAATTCAGAAAACCAATAAATAGTCAAGATAGTGCCATGAAGCCATCAGCGATGTGCGACAGGAGTCATGCCCAGCGTGTGGGACGTGCTGTGCCATTTCCATCAGGTGTGATCCATGCTGTCGCGTCCATAGTGTGTGATATTAAACACCATGCCCTGCACAAGGTGCCAAGACGCCTCCGGGCAATCGAGCGCTTTATAAATATAATTTTCATTTCAAGGTGTGATCAGGGCTGAGCCTTTTGTAAACATCCTGAAGCATAAAAAAGCCCCTGGCAGCAGCGAGGAGCTGGCACTGGGTGACAGTGTTCAGAGGATGGCACCGACATGTGCTCTTAATTGCGGTGGAGTTTCGTGCCTTCTGCGCCCGGTTCCCACCACCTCCCCCCACAAGAAGGGGCTGCAATCAGTGCTTCTGGCACGGCAGAAAGTGCAGCCCATGGCATCACCACTCCCTCCCGCCTTCGCCCACACCCAGCCCCGTGCCCTTTCCCAGTGGCATCCTCGGAGTGCCAATAATAGCGGCAGCTGTCGCAGCTGGCACGGGGATGCCCCGTTCATCCCCTCTCAGCAGGCAGATTCCAGGGTCTCTGCGGGAGTTCACGCCTCGCTAGGCCTGGCACATCGTGTTCGTAGACAGGATTATGAGTCAGGGAGGCATGTAATGAGTTTAACCCGAAGCGGCCTCGTGAGCTCCTCGGAGAGCTCGGGTCCACTCCTAGGAGAACTCGGACTCACTCCTCGGAGAGCTCGGGTCCACTCCTAGGAGAGCTCGGACTCACTCCTCGGAGAGCTCGGGTCCACTCCTAGAAGAGAGCTCGGACTCACTCCTCGGAGAGCTCGGGTCCACTCCTAGAAGAGAGCTCGGACTCACTCCTCGGAGAGCTCAGGTCCACTCCTAGGAGAGCTCGGACTCACTCCTCGGAGAGCTCGGGTCCACTCCTAGGAGAGCTCAGTCCTGCTTCAAGGAGAGCTCGGACTCACTCCTCAGAGAGCTCAGGTGCGCTCCTAGGAGAGTTCAGACTCACTCCTTAGAGAACTTAGGTCCACTCCTAGGAGAGCTCAGATTCACTCATCGGAGAGCTCGGGTCCACTCCTAGAAGAGCTCGGACTCACTCCTCGGAGAGCTCGGGTCCACTCCTAGGAGAGCTCGGACTCACTCCTCGGAGAGCTCGGGTCCACTCCTAGGAGAGCTCGGACTCACTCCTAGGAGAGCTCGGGTCCACTCCTAGGAGAGCTCGGGTCCACTCCTAGGAGAGCTCGGACTCACTCCTCGGAGAGCTTGGGTCCACTCCTAGGAGAGCTCGGACTCACTCATCGGAGAGCTCGGGTCCACTCCTAGGAGAGCTCGGACTCACTCCTCGGAGAGCTCGGGTCCACTCCTAGGAGAGCTCGGACTAACTCATTGGAGAGCTCGGGTCCACTCCTAGGAGAGCTCGGACTCACTCATCGGAGTGCTCGGGTCCACTCCTAGGAGAGCTCGGACTCACTCATCGGAGAGCTCGGGTCCACTCCTAGGAGAGCTCGGACTCACTCATCGGAGTGCTCGGGTCCACTCCTAGGAGAGCTAGGACTCACTCATCGGATTCACTCATCGGAGAGCTCGGACTCCCTCATCGGAGAGCTCGGGTCCACTCCTAGGAGAGCTCGGACTCACTCATCGGAGAGCTCGGGTCCACTCCTAGGAGAGCTCGGACTCACTCATCGGAGAGCTCGGGTCCACTCCTAGGAGAGCTCAGTCCTGCTCAGAGGAAAGCTCAGGTCCACTCCTAGGAGAGCTCGGATTCACTCCTCAGAGAGCTCGGGTCCACTCCTGGGAGAGCTCAGTCCACTCCTAGGAGAGCTCGGTCCTGCTTCAAGGAGAGCTCGGACTCACTCCTCAGAGAGCTCGGGCTACTCCTAGGAGAGCTCAGACTCACTCCTCAGAGAGTTCAGGTGCGCTCCTAGGAGAGCTTGGTCCTGCTTCAAGGAGAGTTCGGACTCACTCCTCAGAGAACTTAGGTCCACTCCTAGGTGAGCTCGGCGCACCCTTAGGAGAGCTAAAGTCCACTCCTAGGAGAGATCAGGTCCACACCTAGGAGAGCTCAGACTCACTCGCCGGTGAGCTCAGGCCCACTCCACTCCTAGGAGAGCTTGGTTCCACTTCTAGAGGAATTTAGTCCACTCAGGAGAGAATATGCCCACTCCTTAGAGTGCTCACGCCCACTCCTAAGCAGGCGCGAAACACCCATTGGAATCAATGGGCTTCAACTCTCCCCCCCCCCCCCCCCCCTCCCTCGTGTGTGGCAGCCCGGGCTCAGATGGCTCCTGGGCACACACACAGCCTCCCGGGCACACACACACACAGCCTCCCAGGCACACACACACACAGCCTCCCGGGCACACACACACAGCCTCCCGGGCACACACACAGCCGCACCTGAGCACTTCACAGGTCTTTAAAAGACCATGTGCATGTTAATGAGGCTTTGATATTGTTTCACCCCTTCCAAGAGCCCCTGCAGCTCCACTCTGCCTATTGCTTAAAGTTTAAGCCCCCCTGAAATTTTTTCTAAGCTCCCCCCCCCCACGAAATGTGGCTCTAGTTGCGCCTCTGCTCCTAAGAGAGAACAGAACACTCCTAAGAGCGCTCATACACACTCCTGAGAGAGATCAGTCCCACTCCTTAGAGATCTCTGGGTCACTCTTAAGAGCGGTCACACCCACTCCTCAGAGTGCTCAGGCCCATTCCAGGGACAGCTCACACCCACTCCTCAGGTAGGTCAGGCCCGATCCCAAGAGACACACACCTCCTGCGTTTCCCTCGCCTGCTCGCTCTAGCAGGAGGAGTTGTGACATCAGAACTCAACTCTAATAAGTTATTACAGTTGCTCCATCGACAAGGAGGCCACACGTTGCACGTAATATGGACATCTGAGTGAAGCTTTCATACAGGGATACTGAACTCCCATGCATTATATCCTTATATTGCGTTGCAGTGTTTCCGAGTGCTGGATGCTTACACTGTACTGCAATGATGCCATTCTGATGCGGCCTAGCTCGATGCGCTTATAGCGTATCGCACTTCTGAGCGCCATATCCATGTATTGTATGGTAATGCAGCTGTTCTGATCTCCTTGCACCCTTACAGACCTTCCAACTCACACAGTGGCACTGCGTGCCACACAATTCACTCTCCCGTCACCCGGCGAGGAGCTGATATCACACGGTCGGCACACAATTAGTTGGAAACCCCTACAGAAAGCAGGTTGCCAACTCGTTGTTTGGAGGATCTGCTCAGCCGATGTCCATTATGAGGAGTAAAACCTCGCCGGGGCATCGCAGCAGCCTCAACAGCTTTGTTTTTGGTTTTGATAGGGGAAGGGGCTTTGAAGCAGTGAATTTAAAAGTGTCTCAGGGTGAGCTTGACACTAAGCTCGGCCCCTTCAAGGTGCCTTCCCCCCTCACACAAGGAAAACATTTCACAATTTGGCAGGTCTGTCTGTCATATCTAAGCCCAAAATCTTGATACCCAGTGCCACTGTCTTTCTTTTGCATTGCAGTGCTGTACAGCACAGTATCCTTATTTCGTACCGCAATCCACTGCTCCATATATTGTATCGCAATACCGCCAAGCGCTGTATCGTTACATCGTTCTGCTACCCGCTGTTCTTATTTCGTACTGCAATGCTGCCATCCTTACATCAAAGGCCACTGGAATTATGTGATTCTGTGGCCTCGGTGTAACCGTCACTACTTCAACTTCACCATCTTTTTAAATTGTATTTTATGTATTGTGATTATAATGTAATTTATTATCAAAATATACATGTTTTTTATATTTTTTATCAATATGCATTTGAAAATTATTTTAAAATCTCGATTTTTTTTACCCAAAAACTCCTTTTAGTTTACTGTTACCTTTTGTTCGCTAGTCTTCATTGTATTTTTGAACTTTGGTTTTGCCTGGGTTTGTTATTTGTCATTATACTTTTTGCCCTGACCCAGGAAATTGATCCGTCTTTCAGGGGGTCCTTGTTGTTTACAATTGTGGCCTCTGTGTATTGCACATTTTTATTGATGCGCCACATTTGTGACATATTCTATCCTCTGCTGCATAATCCTGTAGATTTTAACAAGGAAATTGTTTTTAGCTCAAACTGATCAAAAACTACTAAAATCACAGTGATCTGAGTTGCCGGGCAGTGGAAGGCTCTATGCAAAGGTTGGCTGGTCATCTTTCAGTTGCTTGTTGCTGTATGTGGATGTTGAACTGGTACTAATGAGGCGATAGCTTCACCAAAAAGTGTTAACATGTGACGACATGGCAAAATTATGACAGATTGCTATCACAAATTGTTCTGTATAATTTTACTTTTATTGCTGCATAATTTAGTGAACCCTGTTGCATTATTTGGTCCTTCCCACTGCACAATTCCAGTGGTCCTGCTTAAATCGCTCAACCATGCTGTTGACTCCAATGGTGTTGTCCTTATTCTGTAATGCGATGCTTATGAGTGGTATGTCCTTAGACCTTACCAAACTGTTCCTGATCTCTGTAGGCCAATACATGATCCCAACTGCTGTATCTCAGTGAACTGCAGATGCCTGCTAGCATACCGCGCCGATCGCTATCGAACTGCTGCTGGCGAATGCATCCCATTGAATTACTGCTCATGTCTGCTTCGGCTACATCCAACCCTAACCACTATCGAATAACTGCTGACCACTACATCCAGGCAAACTGCTACTGACCAAACAGTGCCCAAAAACTGCTGTAGACCATTATACTCTATCCAACTACTGCTGGCCAGGGTATCCTGTGGAACAGACGCTAACAGATATCAAATGTAGCTGATCGCCGCATACTATAGAATCGCTCCTGACCAAATTTTGAGATTCCTTATTTTAAATGTGGTTGTTTTCTCATACATTGCACACAGCTAAATTGCGATCGCAAACACTGAAATTCGGCGAATTTTAGTATTTACGATCGCAATTTAGCTTGAAACATTTGCCCCCAAAGCCCTTGGCCCGTGCAATACGCAATTTGTAAGACACCAAAGCCCTTGGTCCGTGCAATACGCAATTTGTAAGACACCAAAGCCCTTGGTCCGTGCAATACGCAATTTGTAAGACTCCAAAGCCCTTGGCCTGTGCAATACGCAATTTATAAGACACCAAAGCCCTTGGCCTGTGCAATACGCAATTTATAAGACACCAAAGCCCTTGGCCTGTGCAATACGCAATTTATAAGACACCAAAGCCCTTGGCCTGTGCAATACACAATTTATAAGACACCAAAGTCCTTGGTCCGTGCAATACGCAATTTATAAGACACCAAAGCCCTTGGTCCATGCAATACGCAATTTATAAGACACCAAAGCAAACTGACAGGCCGGGATAGGCTGAGAATCTTAAAAGTGCGTTTCCAAGCCTCTGACTGTCTGTCCTTCCTGAGCGCAGGCGAGTGGCGCAATGCATTTTGTATACGACACAATGACATTTTAGCCCCACATCAAAGCGCTAGATGGTGGCGCATATGGCACTTGTGAGCTAATAATGTCCATGAGTGACCACATGAAAAGTCCACGTGAGAGGGCCGGACTCAGACCATGTGATGCATGCAAATTTCTCAGTGGCACGACAGTTGAGAGACATAAAAAACACCCGCTGTGGAAACACAGACCACACGAAATACCCTTAAGTCTGTGAGGGGGGGAATGGCGTGGGGGTGGGGGGTTGTTAAGAATTGCCATGTGACTCCAAGCCACAAAACACCTCGTCTCCAGTCCTATACTTTCATTAGCTACACTGGTGCATTCTGTGTTTTGTAGTCTTGGTTTGGTCTAGCCCCGACCATTGTACATTCCAAGGTGGATGTCCGGCTTGAAAACAATGATTCGTAATAGAAACCTCGCGACAGCTGGTGAGGCGCCCTATCACGTGCTGGCTTCACCGCGCTCTTATAGTGTTTCATTTGCATAGCGCTCCCTACTCTCATATGGCACTGAAGCACTTCTGGTTGCGTGGTAAGAGGCTGCCCTGTATGCATGTTGGCACCACAGTGGGCACCAGGGATGTATCTTTTCTACTGCCCACTTGGGACAGCGCGCTGATCCGGTCCATTTCTGAGACAGAGAACAGCTTTACTATTTACTGGCGTGGGAATAAACATTACAAATAGAGAGAGAGTAACCCTTCAAACAAAGGGAACTGGGTGAGAACCAATAATCATACAATATTCCCTTTGGGTTTTTTTGCGGCACCCCTAAGATTGCACAATCATACAAACATACACTCAAAGAAAAAATAGAAGGAAAGAAAAAAATATTCATCAGTATAAAAGTAAACTCAATATAAGAATACATTACCTGGTCAGTAATCTACTCATCATTTATTAAAAAAGATACAAAGTCAATCTGTATTGTGCTCATTAAAAACAATTATTATATTAAAACTAAACACATTAAACATAGGCATTTATGCTCCTTTTTTAATGCAACATCAACAATTAATAGAGTTTTTTTTATGTTTTACAATTACAAAGAACAGGACAGAAAG
Source organism: Lissotriton vulgaris (assembly GCF_964263255.1). Classification (NCBI taxonomy): domain Eukaryota; kingdom Metazoa; phylum Chordata; class Amphibia; order Caudata; family Salamandridae; genus Lissotriton; species Lissotriton vulgaris. The sequence goes on from NC_141700.1 coordinate 64,158,554, forward strand.
TTTACTTTTATACTGATGAATATTTTTTCTTACCTTCTATTTTTTCTTTGAGTGTATGTTTGTATGAGTGTGCAATCTAAGGGGTGCCGTAAAAAATCCCAAAGGGAATATTTATTTATTTATTTATTTTCTGACATTTATAGAGCGCGAACAATTACCCTTGGGTGTCTCGGCGCTGGACTGCAGTAATGTCATTCCCTAGAGGTAAGGATGCGGCTGGAGTGCTACTTTTATTGGTTAAATAACCACGTGCACAAGAAAGTGCAGAGCTCCCCCGGCTTCCGCCTCAAGGGATGAAAAACGCAGTTTGGTGGGAATAAACATACCCGGAATATTTAAGGTCAACTTCGGCAAGAGGCAGAATGGTGTGACCTGTGAGACCCCTGGCTGGAGTGTAGGGAGGGGGGGGGGTCTCACCTGGAGAAGGCGACAGGAGCATTGGCCCCCTCTGTCACCCCTGGGGTGGGGGGGCGTCAGAGGGGTCAGGGGGTGGACTTGTTTCACTGTCCGCGCCTCTGCATTATCTCCGCCCCATCCCCTGCAAGTGCTGAATACGAAATGCCCTCTACCGCGTGCCCATCGCGCGCCACCACCCCGGAAGGCCCATCGGCCTGTGCTCCGAGCTGTGTCGGGCTCCGTGTGCGCCCCTTGGCAGGTGAGCGGTGCCATCTGCCGTGCCAGCTGCCCCTTCCCTCGCACCCTCATTGTGGCACTGAATGGCGGCGGGCACGGTGCCAGGTTGGCAACCGCGGGCCCTATTACAGGGCACAGCTTCTGGCAAAGACTTCAATGGTGAGAACATGGCATCTCTTCCTGGGGGCGTGTGGGGGGTGGGGGGAGCCGTGACAGGTGCGGGGCAGACAGAGCCCCTCATGTTTTATTCATCGCGCCCTCGGAGCTGTGTGAAGATATTTCCCACCCTCCGATGCCACTCCGGCTGCCCTGGGGCTGCGCGTATTCCTTCCTCTTCCTGCCTCAATGGTCCCCGCCCCCGCCTCTTCTCTGCCTGCCTCTGCGCATCCCTCCACCTGGGTCTTTCTCCCCCCCCCCCCCACCCCCCTCCCCTCTCTCATCCTCTTCTCTTTCCTGACAGGATTTTCCCACCAAAGACTTTGGGCACCGTTTTGAGTTTGGTAGGGGAGTTTTCCAGCACAAATTAGCAGGGTACCCCGTCCACCAAACTGGTAGAGTAGCGGGGTACCCCATCCACCAATCTGATGGACTTGCGGGGTATTCTGTCCACCATAAGTTAATGGGGTATCTCGTCCATCATACTGGTCCACTAGTGGGGTACCCCATCCACCAAAATGGTGGACTAGCCGGGTACCCTGTCCTCAACAGACTAGCAGTGTGCCTTGTCCACCAAACTGATGGACTGGTGGGGTACCCCGTTCACCAAACTGGTGGACTACTGGGGAACCCCGTTCACCAAACTGGTGGACTACTGGGGTACCCTGTTCACCAAACTAATGGACTAGTGGGGTACCCCGTTCACCAAACTGGTGGACTACTGGGGTACCCCGTTCACCAAACTGGTGGACTAGCAGGGTACCCCATCCACCACACTGATGGACTAGCCGGGTACCCTGTCCACCACAAACTAATGGGATACCCGTTCCACCAAACAGATGGGAGTGTGAAAGCCTCTGTAAGTATATTATGCCTATATTTTTTATTTAAATCAATATATCTTGCTATGGCCAGCCCTAAAAGTAATTCAATAAAGATGGTTTGTGCTCTGCACCACCCTCTTCTTCTCAAACATGTCCCACCTCGGGGGGGGGGGGGGGGGGGGGGGAATATTCCTAGGTAGAAAGCTGCCCTATGAATTAGGCTGGGTTCAAAGGTTGTTGGGGAGGCCAGCTCGTGAAGAAACGTGTTCTTCGGCCATGCTGACTTATACCTAAAGAATGAACAACTTCGCGCACTTAAAGGTCACCTTTTTTCACCCTCAAGAAGTAGAAGGGTTTGGGTCACCCTGGCCTACGTATGAACCGCTGACTCATAGGTTACACGCGGTTCTCTGCTGCAGGCGACTAACCCACCGAGCTTGTTCACCTGCCTCGGAGTTTCACCTCCAGCACAGGGCCAGGCCCCAGGAGGATGATGTCATGCCCTGGCGCTCAATGTATTCTGGGACTGCCACAAGGGGATGCTGCCTTCTGATCTCTGATTGGCTCCCACGGGAGAAATGGCCTCGTTTGATTGGTCTGTGAAAGAGGTGGCGCCATGCGTCGTCTTGCGTGGACGTGTTGAGGTCTACTGGCGCCATAGAAGCGTTGAGCAATGACTGTGAGTGGCATCATCATGGGGAGCACGCGGTAATGGTGGAACTTAAAAACAAAGTGAGTGTGAGGGGAAATCAGTGGCTGCTACAAGGAGAGGATGAGCTTGGGAGAACTATCGAGAGATGGGTGACTGCAAACATCAGAGTCTGAGCTTTGAGGCTGAAGAAACAGGGTTAGAAAGGGGTGGAGGTCAAGGGAAGTCGATGTTTGCTTGGCATTCCTGAGAAACAAGGGAGCCTGCAAGTTAAGGCACAGCTTGCTGCTTTTCGTCACCCAGCCTGTGATTCATTTGTGGCAGTGGTTGCAGGTGGTGGGCACCGGAACTCATTTTTAGAAGCAGGACCTATTTTTCATTGGCCGGCTCTGACCCAGAATAAGACCGAACAAGCATTGGCAAAGCCAGTAGGTCTTGCCCACCTGAGGTGTTGCCTTTGTTAATGTTTTTAGCCATGTTGTACAGCGGTGCAGCGTGGATGAAAGTAAAGGGGAAAAAAAGGGCTATCACGCGGCCAGTGTTGGCAGTGGTGGTGTGTCATAACGCATTTTTTTAAAGCTAGCGGGAGAAAAGTAGAGTGGGGCACAACATGGTGGGAGGGTTGGGGTGGCAACTCGGACAACAAAGTGGGGAAAACAATATCACATGGCAAGCGCTGGCCGCGTCACAGCACATTTTGTTTTTCGTTATGGCGGGTGGTGGAGGCAACACGAACAAGAGAGGGAGTGCTGGTGGTGGGAGCAACACGGGAAACAACTGTTACAACACATGCATTGCAATGCATGCTTTTACCCCGCATGCCATTACAACAGAAATGTAGAGGGTATAAGGTGTTGAATTTAACTCCAACACCTTCCCTACTGTTGCACAGACTGGAGTTGGAATAGTAAATGATACTATTTCAAATTTCAGCGCACCCCGACAGCAAGTCGGGGTAAAAAATTGTGTTGTAACGGCATGCAGGGTAAAAGCATGTGTTGAAACGTCATACAACCAAGCAACGCAGACAATGGATAAGGGCAACTAGGACAGGATTGAGAGGGATTGTGGACAGGAGCACGGAAAACGAAGGGAGGTTAGGGTGGGGGCCCAACAGGAACAGCCAAAGGGACGGTGGGTGGGCGTCACCAGAGACTTGGTGGACAAGCGGAACACAGAGATGGAAGAAGAACACAAGGAAAGTAGGTGAAAAGATGCACTCTGGTAGAATACTTAAACACAAAGAAAAAGTAGTGTGTAAAAAGTGAGCAGTGGAAAGGAGCAAGTAAAGCATCCAAGCTCCGGGTGTCTGGCAATCACACAAAGAGGAAGGAAGCCTACAGCAGCTGGCCAATAAGAAGCAAGCAAATGAGGCTAACAACGGAGCCAGCCAATGGTAAACAATGGGCAGTGGCTAAACCTACTGTTAGAGAACAATATGTCTCGCACGCGTCATCACATGTGCGGTGTTAGGTGCGACCTAAGAAAGAATTAAAGTGGGAAAGATTGATGAAGACAACAACATTGTAAGAAAGGGAGAATGCATAGACAGGAAGTGCAGAGTGGTGGTAGATTGAGGCTCAAGGTGGAATCAAGACTAGGTAGCCTCTGTGTTCAGGAGAAAAAGAGACAGGAAGTGTAGGGGGTGGAAGAAAGAGGCATGAGGTGGAATCAAGACAAGCCAGCCCCAGTATTCATGAGATAAAGAGACAGGAAGTGTAGGGGGTGGAAGAAAGAGGCATGAGGTGGAATCAAGACAAGAAAGCCCCGGTATTCATGAGATAAAGAGAAAGGAAGTGTAGGGGGAGGAAGAAAGAGGTGTGATGTGGAATTAAGACCAGGCAGCCTTGGTATCCGGCAACCATGGCATTTTGAAGTGCTGGCAGCGGACATCTAAGAAATGCTTTGGACCACTGAACTCATGTTTTTTATTTTGCAAATTAAGCGACGCACCTAGGATTTGCATATGCCATGCACCATACACAACCTGGATTATGACTGACTCTGCCCCAGGACGTTCATCATTTCTGAGATGCTAACCAGTTATGAATTTCCTGATTCCCATTCAAGAAAGGGGTCTTTGGTTTCAATACTGCAAGTTCAGATGATTTCCGCTCGAGGGGCAGTGCCATGATGTGTGGCTGGTTTAAGGGTCCCTCGGCTCGCAGCACCCCCTCGTAGCACACGGCACTGCTAAGGCAGCGAGGGATGTCTCTCGGTGGCAGGGCCCAGCCCTTCCTGCCCCAGCTCTGCCACTTCTAGCCTGTGCACCAGCACGGAGGGGGTTAAGCACCAGCTGGTAGTGCTGCCCATGAAGCACTCAGTTTGGGAGGGTGCCAGGCCTGGCAGAGGAGGGCCAACACAGACAGAAGGCCTACCCTGGAAGAGAAGGCTGGGCACATGGTACCCAGCAGATTGGTGCCATCTGCTCGGGCGCCTGGGAGGCACCGACCTGGCACCACCAGACGACTGGCAGCCAAGCTGCTTCTTAGAGTGCCAGGGCCGGGCCGAGAAATGTGCACCCGGTGCTCACATGTGGAGGCGGAGTCTAAGGGCTGCCAGGCTGGGAGGATCACAAACCCCGAGAAAGGGCAGAGCTTTCCAGGGCATCACATGCGTGCTTCATTTATAAGAATACAAAAAAAAATACTGCTAAGAGCAAGTTTTTTCATGGGAGCTTGATCGAAAACCAAGGCTGCCTAGTTTTGATAGCACGTCTTGCATCTCCCTTGCACTCCACCATACTTTCTTTCCCAGCACCTGGTTCTGTTTCACCCCTGCTTCCCCCCCTGTCAGTGTTTCTATATCATTTTTCCCTCCTTCTTTCTCTCTTTTGTTCCCTTCTCTCCCTCCTACTTTCTCTCTTTTGTTCCCTTCACTTCCCCCTCTTTTCTCTCTTTTCTTCCCTTTTCTCCCCCCTCCTTTCTAGCTTCTTCCTGTCTCTTTTCTTCCCTTCTCTCCCTCCTCCTTTCTCTCGTCCTCCTTCTCTCTCTTTTCTTCCCTTCTCTCCCCCTCTTTTCTTCCCTTCTCTCTCTCCTCCTTTCTCTCTTCCCCCTTTTTTCTCTTTTCTTCCCTTCTTTCCCCCCTCTTTTCTCTTGCTTCTCCCGTTCTCTCTTTTCTATTTTCTTCCCTTCTCTCCTCCTCTTTTCTTCCCTTCTCCCTTCCTCTTCATTTCTGTCACTTCTGCCCTTCTCTCTCTCATCCTTTCTCTATTCCCCCTTCTTTCTCTTTTCTTCCCTTCTCTCCCCCTCTTTTTTCTTGTTTCGTCCTTTCTCTTTTCTTCCCTTCTCTCCTCCTCTTTCCTTCCCTTCTTCCTTCCTCTTCCTTTCTGTCTTTTCTTCCCTTCTCTCCCTCCTACTTTCTCACTTCCTCCTTCTTTCTTTCTTTTCTTCCCTTCTCTCCCCCCTCTTTTCTCTCACTTCTTCCTTCTCTCTTTTGCTCTGGGACAAAGTCTGACTATAAAAAAGATCCCAGGCCCTACAAATGAGTGTGGGAGTCCACCACCTAGACCACGTGGTAGTAGCAGGGGTTTACTGGGAAGTGGTGGGGGATGTTGGGGGAGCCAGTGGTGGAGCAAGTGTGCCTATCATCCTAAAGCAAGGCAGGCACACAAACCTTGCCTGAGGGTTGGGTTGTAAAAGATTGCAGAAGCTAGGCCGGTAGGTCCTTAGCACGCCTGGGCCCCGGCACCACTGCACCTGCTTCACCAATGTCAGCTACGTATCCATTAGGGAGAAGGTTTCCTAGGCTTGGCCGGAATTACTCAGTTCTAGTGGAAGGAGGTTTGTGTTTTTAGGGAGAGTTACTGAGTTCCAAGTATGATGCAGAACTATGTGACAAATAGAAGGATGTTTATGTGTGGTGGGGGTTTGAACTCCCAGGTTGGATTGCTTAATTCCAAAGTGCTCCTATATGTGACTGACTCTTACCCAGCCCTCTAGGCCTTCAGATCTGAAGGCTTCCTGTTTGCTTTTCTACTTCTGAATCATGACCTCTGTTGGGAATTACCCGCGCAGCTCCGCCTCTTCCACCCTCACTTCCTGTGCTGCAGTTGCATCTCCTGCTAAAAGATGGCAGCAGAGTTGAAGTGCACAGGGTTATAAAGGCGTGAATTAGCCCCCGCTCTTCGGTGAGGCACTCACGCCCAACCTTACCAAAATGGACGTCTCTTTAACTTTTACACAGGTACTTGATGCTACAGGTGCATTCAATTTAGGAAGTTTGCTTTTACAAACATCTATTATATTTTTTTTAAAAAGAATGTGAAAAGTCCTGCAAAAATTAGTTTTGTGGGAAATAATCCCTGCAAAAAAACATTCTCTAGTGGGAGAAATATATTGCAAAAACCTTATCACAGGAAAAATATCAAACTTTTTTGGTACCCTTTATGCTTATAGAATTTTTTTCCAAAGGGGGACAAAGTTCTTTACTTTGCCAAGTTGCAAAGCTTGTATCTTTGTAAAACTTTGAGGGTAAAATTATAATTTCACACAGAGATTTGAGCCCTCTTCACTGCAATCCATTTCTGCCTCAAAAAATAAAACAATAAAAAAACATCTAGCCGAACACTTTGTTCAGCTCCCTCTCCTTCACTCCTTCTTCCCCCCACCAAAGTTCCTTCCACGTCTACTCATCAACCTGTGGGTGTATTTCAACCTCTGCACAGGACATCAAAAAGGTGCAAACTTTTTATCACAATTCTCGAAAATACTGCAGTTGTTAAAGTACATTTGTTTTTTTATGTTAATATCAAATCTCTGAAGACCAATTCACGTTTCTTCGAGAAAAACAATATTTCAAATTTAACTTGCGAGAAAATGGCGCATCCATTTTCAGAAGTTCCAACACTCTCTAACACTCGTGAAGAAATATTACCAGTTTGCAAGACAAAACTATGTGAGGGCGCAGTTGTAGCTGTTGTATGTCACAATATAAATAAAAAATAAAGGGTTAATACATTTCGTAGCCTAAATATCGACTACCTAAATGTTGTGAAGGTTACTATATATAGGTAAGCATAGATTTACTATTCTTAATAAAGTGCAAACCCAGTGCAAATAAAAGATTATCCGTTTCGGCCTGAGACTTCCACAGGGTCATATATATATATATTTAAAAAATGTGATAGAAAAGCAGACATTTGAAGTGAGTGTTGCTAGTGTTGTACGGTGCTCCTTACAGGAACTGTTGTCCACCTAAACTCCTGAACTACCCAGAGTTCCCTGCTTTTTTTGTATAATTTATGCAGCACTCTATGCCTGAAAGGGTATTGTTTTGCAATTATACATATATATGGACCCGTGACCAAGGAGCGGGAAGCTCCGAAACGTGTCGGCATTAAAACACGTGTTTTCGCAAACAGAAGCCGTGGAGTGTCTTGTTATTCCAGTGGTCGGATGTGACCCACTGGATGGAGAAACACAGTATATATATATATATATATATATATATGATCAAGACTCTGAGGAGCCGAAACGTTATGGCGCAAACTGCATGGAATAAAATAATTTGCACTAATCTGTTTGGTCCGTGTATGCTGGGGAAGTGGCGAGGACATAGCTGCTGCTCATCTACGGAGTGTTTTATATATATATATATATATATCAGGCGCGCAACACCCATTGGGCTGAACGGGCTTCAGCCCCCCCCGTCGTCATCTTCAGCCCGGGCTGCCAAGGTTCAGATGACAGCCCGACACACTTTCCTGATTTACAATGATGTAAAATAATGAAAGTATTAAAAACGTTTCTCCAGTTTCATTTGTATTGAAGGCTCCACTTTTATTCTCGGATGCTTTAGTATCCGAGATTGTGATTTAATGACCCCTTCAGAGAGGCCCAGAACCAGCCCGAGCCAGCCGCCTTTGAAGGTTTCAGTGACCCTCCCTGCCCCCTACCTTTTGTTTTCTTTCAGCGGGGTGCCACCGAGGTGATTTCCTTGCCTGAAGCAGGGATTTCACCTAAGCACGTTTGATGTGCGGTGCAGCATGGAGTGTGAAGATGTGCACAGCAGGGGGATGCGACGCCAGCAGGAATTCCTTTACAAAGGAAAAGCGTCACCTGCACTGGCCATTCCTTTACCCCTGCTGTGCACATCTTCGCACTCTCTGCTCCAAGAGTCCTGCTGTGCGAGCTTGAGTTTCATGACTCACCTCTAAAGTGAGGCCCCGCCTGCCCTGCGCATTTTGGACACAGCTTTTCGAGGAACACCTCAACTGATTTTTTTTCTCAGGAGCTGTCCTCACTTGTATCCAGTCTGTACTTGGAGCATTCAACCCGCAGATCTGCACGAGGAGAGGAGACACACTGCAATGGTAAATGTTAGAGGGGTGTGTTAAGAGCACCACACTTGCGTCCTGTGGGTCCTGTACGGGCATTCTTCATGTGACCCGCCGCTGTGCGCAAAGTACATCCCAGGTTTACGCGCATTATCAGTTTCCCGACTGAACACAGTGAATAGGGGCGCACAATAGTGCTGCTCATTCATCCTATGGCCCCTTCATTGGTTGGAAGTGATTGTTGGGGTGGAGAGGAGCTGTGAATGTGCGTAAGCACGGATATAGCACCTAGTGGGTTTTCAGGCGCGGTGCGTCCATAGGGGCGTGGGGGCGTAGCCCCCCCCCCCCGCCCGCAGCCGCCCGCAGGAGACACCGAGGGAGAACTGACAATGCATGCCAGTCAGCATGACGTCGGGAGGCGTCATGTTGATTGACATGATTGTCACCTGGCAGGCAGCAACACGAGTGCCCATGCGTGGGGACAGAGGGTGAATTTTTTACCCCTGCCCACGCATGCGCACTTGTGTTCGTGCTTTTTTGCGCATGCCCATTAGGAGCCCTTCGGTCTCCTAATGGGCGTGCTGTGGGCGTAGAGTAACCTGTGCCCCTGCAGCGCCAGGATTGGCTGCAAGGGGCTGCCAGTGCCATTTGACGACGTGAAGGTGCCAAGGGGTTGAGGAGAAGAGGAGGTGCGGACCCGGACTTGTTGTCATCATTCTGTTTTACACTGGTACTAATAATGTTGAAACCTACGCCCGACTGTGTTAACAAGTGTTAAAATGACAACATAATGCATTAATACTTTCACAAAATTACATCCATTATGGCACATAATTTGCCATTTCTTGCTACATTATTTAGATGCAGATCGTTCAGAATTCAGCAGCTAGATTACTCAGGCAGGTCCCTTTTAGACATCACATTTCTCCCCATTTGCGCATGCTACACTGGTTGCCTGTGGCAAGTCGCATAAAATTCAAGGCGCTCACCTTGGCCTACAGAGCCCTTCATGGGACCTGCCCAAATTACTTAAAAAAACGACTGCCTAGATATTCTCAGGCCAGACTCCTAAGGTCTAGCTATAAGGTCCATCTCCACGTTCCTCGAGTGAAAAGGGCGCGCTTAGGTGGAAGAACTTTTTCCGTAAGTACGGCACGGCTTTGGAACACCTTGCCACAGGAAATCCAACAAGCACCCTCCGAACCTTGCTTCAGAAGCCTACTGAAAACATGGCTTTTCACGCAATAAATCTCTTCTCTCTTGCATTATGACTCTCACTGCCCATGCCAGCGCCGGGACACTTCCTACGGAGGTAGCTGTTGCGCTCTATAAAACTCAGTATTATTATTATTATTTAGTCCTCCCTTGCCGCGTATTTAAAGTCACCCTGGCAATAGTTGTTTCTGTACATAGTCAAAAATTTAAAAGTATCTAGAACAATACACAAATGACTGTGACACTCTAGAATATAAGGTCTGAGCTGTACTAATGTGTATTCGGGATTGGAGGACTCAGGTTCGAATTCCAGCTAGATAGATCAGGGAGTAATGTACCTACAGCAGTGATCTTTCTGTAACCTGCAGGTCACATAACTGATGAATGAATGATGTATGGATGCAGGATGGGTGGGTGGGTGGGTGGATGGATGGGTGGATGCATGAATGATGTATGGATGGATGCATGGATGCATGCATGATGGATGGATGGGTGGATGCATGAATGGATTGTGTATGGATGCAGGATGGGTGGGTGGGTGGATGGATTGGTGGATGCATGAATGATGTATGGATGGATGCATGCATGATGGGTGGATGCATGATGGATGGATGGGTGGATGCATGATGGATGGATGGGTGGATGCATGAATGAATGATGTATGGATGCAGGATGGGTAGGTGGGTGGATGGATGGGTGGATGCATGAATGATGTATGGATGCATGCATGATGGGTGGATGCATGATGGATGGATGGGTGGATGTATGATGGATGGATGGGTGGATGCATGAATGAATGATGTATGGATGCAGGATGGGTGGGTGGGTGGGTGGATGGATGGGTGGATGCATGAATGATGTATGGATGGATGCATGGATGCATGCATGATGGATGGATGGGTGGATGCATGAATGAATGGTGGATGGATGCAGGATGGGTGGGTGGGTGGATGGATGGGTGGATGCATGAATGATGTATGGATGGATGCATGGATGCATGCATGCATGATGGGTGGATGCATGATGGATGGATGGGTGGATGCATGAATGAATGATGTATGGATGCAGGATGGGTGGGTGGGTGGATGGATGGGTGGATGCATGAATGATGTATGGATAGATGCAAGGTGGTTCGGGCTCGCTCGCTGCAGTGCAATATGCAAATTAGTTTACGCCTCACCACTTTCAAATGTCACCAGCCGCCCCTGTGGGTTTTGGCACTGGTGACAGTGCTCGTGCTGGCTATGAAAGAGGCACATTGAGGTAGGGTGCATGGAAGCACCTACAGTTGGTACCTGGGGTTGCACTGTCGCCAGATGCTGGCAACAGTGGCCCAACTTCTAATAGGAAGGCGCTACCAGCTGAGCAGAAAGCAACTCTAATTTAATGCTTGACTGGTCCGTTCTATAATCAATCCGATTTTATTATTTTTAACAAATCTTGCCACTGGAGGGCCTTACTTGGTTGGAAATAACATGCTGGGCCGTGGTACCCCACAATATTTGTGCATCGATGGATGTAGGTGCTTGGATTCGGTTTCTGCACTCCTGGGTGGGCTGTAGGGTCACATGGTGAAGTGAGAGCAGAGATCCTGCGTTGAGAATGATGGCTGTGAAGTTGTGCGACACCTGGTGTGTCCTCACCTTACACCAAAAGTGTAATGGAGGTGGTGGTCAGGAGCGCGTGCTAGGCCTCAGTTCAGCTGTGTGGGCTTGGGGCAGTGATGCCTCAGATACCTGCCCCCATGTCTGCTGAGTGGGCTGGACAGTGGTACTATGGAAGGGTGGTACTTGCAAGTGATGCTGTTGCAAAGCAGATCGTAGCCTCATTTTCAATTAGCTAATCGCAAATAAGGAATCAGTGGGAATCGCAATTAATATTGCGATTCCTACATGATTACCGTTTTGCGAGTCTCAAATAGCGATTCCTTATGATTCGCTATTTGAGCCTCGCAAAACGGCCCGATCATGAATCAGGCTGTTACAGCCTTATTCATGAAGGCTAAATCGGCTCGCAAAGGGCCGGATTCTGAGAATCCGGCCCTTTGCGAGTGCGATTTTTGCATTTGGGATTCAGCATCCCAAATGCAAAAATCGGTAATTGCTAAATCGCTAAATTGCGAGGAATTACATTTAAGGAATCTCTATTTGAGATTCCTTAAATGCAATTCATGAAGCATTTGAAAATTGCGAAAATGCAATTTTGGGCCGCTATTTACCGAGAGGTCAGACCTCTCGGTAAATAGCAAAAACTTAGAAAAATGCTTTTAAAAGCATTTTTCTAAGTTGCATGTTGCACACACACATGTCCTTTGGACATGTGTGTGCGCAACACCTGTTTCAATTTGCATTTAAGGGGTGCTACAGGGTGTCCTTTGGACACCCCTGGCACCCTTTAAATCGCTATCTTATTTGCGAGTAGCAAATTGCTAATCGCAAATAAGGAATACTCCCCATGCATTCCTATGGGCCTTTTGGCCCATAGGAATGCATGGGGAGTTATTCCTTATTTGCGATTAGCAATTAGCTAATCGCAAATAAGGAATCAGTGGGAATCGCAATTAATATTGCGATTCCTACATGATTACCGTTTTGCGAGTCTCAAATAGCGATTCCTTATGATTCGCTATTTGAGCCTCGCAAAACGGCCCGATCATGAATCAGGCTGTAAGATTTCCACCACTCAGATTAATTTCATATTTCCCTGTATCAGTCCCCACTAATTCTGTTTGGGTTCCAGAGTAGCGTGCTACCCACCAAAAAGCGCTTCAACACCTCATATGGGGTAGTAAGTGCTATATAAATGCAAACCTTTTCCCTCTTCTATCCCTGCGCTATCATTCTCAATCCAAATAACAGACTAACATGTCCAGTGCTCAAATTACTTTCATATTTCATTATACTAATTCACCACTGATCCTCTATGGGTCCTAAAGTAGCGTGCTACTCACCGAAAAAGCGCTTTATCGCCTCATCAGGGTTAGTGAGCGCTATATAAATGCAATTATAATAGGAGCTGCGCCAGCCGAAGAGTCCCCTTTTTTGTGTGAATTATATCTGTGAACAGTCTAGGTTTTTCAGAGAGTAGCATGTTGTTCTGGGCTCTTTTGACCCAGTTTCATGGGCATTCCATTAGAAAAAAGGGTGTAATTTTAACCATCTACATAATATTGTTGTGAGAAAATTTAATGTATTTGAGTGACACTTTATTGCAAGATGAACACATCCCTTGTCTGTTATATAAATGGTTCACATTACCCTCTGTTCTCCAATTGAATTCTCATAAAACTGATTGTTGTCTAGTTTCGAATGCAGAATTTGCCATTTCTTTTTCTTAGCTTGGCCTGAGCATTACCCGATCCTGATTGTCTGCCATTTTAGCCCCGCCCCCATTGATTAACATGTTAACCACGCCCCTTTGTATGTCATGTTAGCCCCCCCCGAACTTAAGACCTAGTTGCGCCCCTGATATATATATATATATATATATATATATATATTTTCAGGGCTCAAGTCAGGGGTACACGCAGGTACACGGCGTCCCCCCACTCTTTTCACAGGGTGGACGCCATCCCCCCTGCCAAGAAGCTGGCCCCACAGAAATATGCTGAACGTGTCCCGGTGTAAATTTCAGACACCAGGACATGTTCAGCCCGTGACGTCATGAGGTCATTTGCATATTGTGAGTCCCCCCACTTCTTTTTATAGGACTTGTGCCCTGTATACACCGACCCCACAGGTTCAGTTGTATAAGCAGTTTTATTCAATTATTGTACTGTTACATGTTTTGGGCTACATTTTCATAGAACAATATTCAACAAACCGGGCTCGTATCTCTTTGGTGCAGACACACAGAAACAACGAGCACCAGTATGAAGGCTGCGGTGTTTGTTGTCAGTGATGAGGCCTGGGAGTTAGAGCCCCAGATAGGCCCAGGGGCATAGCATGAGGTATTGTTTGCCAAGAATAGTGATTAAAGAGAAGGCACTATGTGACAAGCATGCATGCTTCCAGTCAGGAGAGGTGCTGCACTGCGGAAGGAAACATCTGCATGGTCCAGAGGAGTGGTGCTGCACTGCGGAAGGAAACATCTGCATGGTCCAGGGGAGTGGTGCTGCACTGCGGAAGGAACTACCTGCATGGTCCAGAGGAGTGGTGCTGCACTGCAGAAGGAAACATCTGCATGGTCCAGTGGAGTGGTGCTGCACTGCAGAAGGAAACATCTGCATGGTCCAGTGGAGTGGTGCTGCACTGCAGAAGGAAACATCTGCATGGTCCAGAGGAGTGGTGCTGCACTGCAGAAGGAAACATCTGCATGCTCCAGTGGAGTGGTGCTGCACTGCAGAAGCAAACATCTGCATGGTCCAGTGGAGTGCATACATAATATGTGCGTCAATAAGCGCAGTTGCCAAACCCACAGTGTGGTGCAACACAAACCTGTACAAACTCACAGGTGTGTCACTAGCAGCCCACACACACCCATGCATGTCTCACTGGAAATCCCCTCAACACACACATGCAGATAAGCCTTTCACTAAGTGCATACTCAGCCTCAGGGGAACTATGTACTGGGTCTACACAAGCTACGGGTGTGTGTGATAAGGACTGTACACACGCAAAGATGTGTGTCACTGGGCCCGCACACCCACAGCAGTGATTGCCACTCAACACTTCCACATATTCAATGTCGTGGGTCGCTGTGTGTCTCGGGCGGTAATGTGTCAGACATCTGCAAGCATGAAGTGGTTAGCTTATGGCCAAGCCCCAAAATTCAGAGCTGTTTGTCACTGGGCCTGTAGAGAACACATCTAGTGTGTCCTATATTAAGTGACATTTGTCACTGAAAGTCTGTACAGTGCCATCTCGCGCTAAAACCCAGCACTGGTGGGGCCTAATGACCTTTCAGAGTGGTTGGATTTAAATTAACACTCTTTGTTGCATCAAGTGTGCAAAGCGAGCGGGCGCAGCAGGCCTTGGCTATGGCACCCCTTGTCATGCTTGCCACCACAAGCACATTTTGAAAAAAATGGAAACCAACCTTGCATTTTACACCACGTTATTTCAAGAAAATTGGCCAGTTGGCCAAACACATCAAATGCTTAACTATTTTTTTTTTTTTTAAACACATATAAAAAATATTCTTTTTTTTTACTGTAGACCTAGTTTAATTTTTCAATCCTGTCCCTTCCGAGTAGATTCTGACTCATAACATGGCTGAGAATCTACCTGGAAGCCACAGGATGGGAGCACTGAAGTTGATTCCGCTCTCCTAGTCGCTGGCCTTAGGTGGCAGGTTAACTCTCACAGGAGTTGTATGACAGAGGCACGCATGGCTAAAGAACGGCGCCTCTACAACGCTGCCCGAACAACGAATGTGTCTGAAAAATGCATTAATTTGCCATGCATGCCATTACCACGCAATTTCGATTTAAAGGCATGACTGGGAAAGGGATATGTGTGGTAAAGATTACACCCCAGCCTCCCTCCACCCCGAGTCCTAAAAACAACCACCCCACCCTGAGCCCTAAAAACAACCCAAACCCCCTGCCCTGAGCCCTAAAAACAACCCTGAACGTCCTGAGCCCTAAAAATAACTCCAACCTCCCAGCCATAAAAACAACCCTAAGCCCTAAAAACAACCTCAACCACCCCAGCTCTAAAAACAACCCCGGGCCTACAAACAACCCCTCACAGCCCTTAAAGCAACCTCACCCAACATAGCTCTAAAACTACCCCTAAACATGGGCCCTAAAAACGCCCACAACCCTTCAAAACTACCCCCCAACCCCCAAACCCAACCCCTCTTACCTGTCCACGTCGAGCTTTCTGTCCATTTGCTTCCTGTTCCTCTCCCCGCCCATCTAGACTGCACACTGCCTTAATCACACATAGGCGTGGTTAAGGCAACCACGGTTCTGCTTGCGGGGGTGGGGGGGGGGGGCACGCGTGGCTCAGCCCCCATTGTTAAGGTCGTTTCCCCTCACAGGCTCATGCAGAGGAACTACGAGTGAAGTTCTAGTGCTGTTACAGGTTCAGACATACGTCATATGCTTATCCAACACCAATCTCACTGGCACCGCACTCAGGCTCCAGGTAAAGGTAATGGTTAAAATAATAGAACAAGGTTTCAATATTGATGATGAATTGCCTCCCTAAAATATGGAACAACAGCAAGAAAGTCCCCTCTTCAACCACAGAAACAGTTCTGTAGCATCAGCCAAACAAGCATTTGCAATGCAATAGGTCTCGCATTATTTAAGTTTGAGCTATTAGCATTGTAAATGGCAATTGTTTTTTGCTTTATGCTATAGTTTTTTTTTTACATAAAAAGCTTCATATAAAATATGTTTTATTAAAGTTATTTATGCAGTATCTAAATTTTGTTTGCATAAAACAGTATAATACTATCTTAGTAAAAAAGTCAAATATTTTTATGGAAATTCACCACATGTTCATTTATGTGTTGGTTTTGAAAATAGCTAAATTAATAGCTTTGTCATTTACAATGCCAATAGTTATAACTTTCGCAAATGTGACACCTATAGCATTTGTCATGCAACATTTGTATTTATGTGACTTAGATGTATTGATATTACAAATAACAATGGCTTTTAATTTTTTTTAATACTTAATAAAAGTGATTGTAATTTATAATGGCAATAGCTTAAACTTTTGTAAATAACTTTTGTGAAGATTATGTTCAGTGTATTTTATTGTAACAAAATCCAAGAACAGAAGTGAAATATTAACATCTTTTTGTGACATTTGTAATAAAGCTTGAAACATTGAGAGAACATATTTGTGCTGTGGTGGTGCTGAGTGATGCTGTGGTGGTGCTGAATGGGGCTGTGGTGATGCTGAGTGATGCAGTGGTGGTGCTGAGTGGTGCTATGGTGGTGCTGTGGTGGTGCTGAGTGATGCTGTGGTGGTGCTGTGGTGGTGCTGAGTGGTGCTGTGGTGGTTCTGAGTGATGCTGTGGTGGTTCTGAGTGATAATGTGGTGGTGCTGAGTGACTGTACTCACTGTCACTCTGCACTCACTGTCACTCTGCACTCACTGTCACTCTGCACTCACTGTCACTCTGCACTCACTGTCACTCTGCACTCACTGTCACTCTGCACTCACTGTCACTCTGCACTCACTGTCACTCCGCACTCACTGTCACTCCGCACTCACTGTCACTCTGCACTCACTGTCACTCTGCACTCACTGTCACTCTGCACTCACTGTCACTCTGCACTCACTGTCACTCTGCACGCACTCTGCACGCACTGTCACTCTGCACTCACTGTCACTCTGCACTCACTGTCACTGCACTCACTGTCACTCTGCACGCACTCTGCACGCACTGTCACTCTGCACTCACTGTCACTCTGCACTCACTGTCACTCTGCACTCACTGTCACTCTGCACTCACTCTGCACTCACTGTCACTCTGCACTCACTCTGCACTCACTGTCACTCTGCACTCACTGTCACTCTGCACTCACTCTGCACTCACTGTCACTCTGCACTCACTCTGCACTCACTGTCACTCTGCACTCACTGTCACTCTGCACTCACTCTGAAATCACTGTCACTCTGCACTCACTCTGCACTCACTGTCACTCTGCACTCACTCTGCACTCACTGTCACTGCACTCATTCTGCACTCACTGTCACTCTGCACTCACTGTCACTCTGCACGCACTCTGCACTCACTGTCACTCTGCACTCACTGTCACTCTGCACTCACTGTCACTCTGCACTCACTGTCACTCTGCACTCACTGTCACTCTGCACTCACTGTCACTCTGCACTCACTGTCACTCTGCACTCACTCTGCACTCACTGTCACTCTGCACTCACTGTCACTCTGCACTCACTCTGCACTCACTGTCACTCTGCACTCACTGTCACTCTGCACTCACTCTGCACTCACTGTCACTCTGCACTCACTCTGCACTCACTGTCACTCTGCACTCACTGTCACTCTGCACTCACTCTGAAATCACTGTCACTCTGCACTCACTCTGCACTCACTGTCACTCTGCACTCACTCTGCACTCACTGTCACTCTGCACTCACTCTGAAATCACTGTCACTCTGCACTCACTCTGCACTCACTGTCACTCTGCACTCACTGTCACTCTGCACTCACTGTCACTCTGCACTCACTCTGCACTCACTGTCACTCTGCACTCACTGTCACTCTGCACTCACTGTCACTCTGCACTCACTGTCACTCTGCACTCACTCTGCACTCACTGTCACTCTGCACTCACTCTGCACTCACTGTCACTCTGCACTCACTGTCACTCTGCACTCACTCTGAAATCACTGTCACTCTGCACTCACTCTGCACTCACTGTCACTCTGCACTCACTCTGCACTCACTGTCACTGCACTCATTCTGCACTCACTGTCACTCTGCACTCACTGTCACTCTGCACTCACTGTCACTCTGCACTCACTGTCACTCTGCACGCACTGTCACTCTGCACGCACTGTCACTCTGCACGCACTGTCACTCTGCACGCACTGTCACTCTGCACGCACTCTGCACTCACTGTTTCTGCACGCACTCTGCACTCACTGTCACTCTGCACTCACTGTCACTCTGCACTCACTGTCACTCTGCACTCACTGTCACTCTGCACTCACTGTCACTCTGCACTCACTGTCACTCTGCACTCACTGTCACTCTGCACTCACTCTGCACTCACTGTCACTCTGCACTCACTCTGAAATCACTGTCACTCTGCACTCACTCTGAAATCACTGTCACTCTGCACTCACTGTCACTGCACTCATTCTGCACTCACTGTCACTCTGCACTCACTCTGCACTCACTGTCACTCTGCACGCACTCTGCACTCACTGTCACTCTGCACTCACTGTCACTCTGCACTCACTGTCACTCTGCACTCACTGTCACTCTGCACTCACTGTCACTCTGCACTCACTGTCACTCTGCACTCACTGTCACTCTGCACTCACTGTCACTCTGCACTCACTGTCACTCTGCACGCACTGTCACTCTGCACGCACTGTCACTCTGCACGCACTGTCACTCTGCACGCACTCTGCACTCACTGTTTCTGCACGCACTCTGCACTCACTGTCACTCTGCACTCACTGTCACTCTGCACTCACTGTCACTCTGCACTCACTGTCACTCTGCACTCACTGTCACTCTGCACTCACTGTCACTCTGCACTCACTGTCACTCTGCACGCACTCTGCACTCACTGTCACTCTGCACTCACTGTCACTCCGCACTCACTGTCACTCCGCACTCACTGTCACTCTGCACGCACAGTATCGGGCTTGTCTGGTTCTGCACCCACCTCAGGGTTCCGGGTGGGGCGATCCTGCCACCCCCCTCGTCGTATCCAGGTGTCTTTCTTCCCTGTGCTCAGTCTTCAGTCGCTCCGAAGCCCGTCCCTTGGAGCTATCCCAGGCGGGTCTCTGCCAGCAGGGGCGTGTTGTGCGTTTGCAAGTGGTCTATCTCCGTGTGGCCCTTGAGGTCAGGGTTGGCTGAGGTGGCTATCTCATCCCTTCTCCTTCCGCCCGGTTCGTGAATATGGTCCGGCCCTCTCCCGTGTAGCGCTTGTCCTCTCACAATGACCCCTGGTGCAGGGGGGGGGTGGGGGGGGGCACTATCTCTTCTTCCAGTTCCTAGTATCCCCACTGCTGCTTCAGGGCCTTCTTCCCCGTTCGGCTGTGTGCCTTGTCACGTAGGGGGAGGGGGGGCAATGTCCGAAGTCTCACCCCCTGCCGCTCTCGTGATCGTTCTGCTCTCCCTTCCCTGCGTGGCCCCGATTCCTTGCTAGTGTCGTCCCTGGCGGGGTCAGCCTCCGCTGCTGGTGCCTCCCGTAGTCTGTCGCCTGCCCCCGTGTCTCGTGTGTCCTCCCCACCGGCCGTTCCACAGGCGGGAATGTGTGTATGGGGGGTGGGGAGAGGGCACCTCCGTCGATGCGGGTGGCACTAATGGGAATTCGGGGGTATGCACCGGACCGGTAGGCCACTGGCGCAAGGCCTCCCCCCAAGCGGTCCCTTCCTCCGCTTTTGACTCCTGGGCTCACCTCCGTTGTAGGCGTCCAATCTCGCCTGCGGGAACGGACCAGCTCCGCCGATCCAAGCGCCCGCGGATTTCGTCGTTGGAGGGGTGCGGGGGGGGAGGTGAAGGGATCCCCCCGCTCTCCGCTCCCGGGTAGCACCTCCACCAAGCGCCGTGCCTCGCGGGTGGGACCCGTTCCGCTTCTCCCTCGGTCTCCGCGTCTGTGGTCCGGAACCTCACTCAAACGGCCGCCATCTTGGTAAAGGCGGCCGGAATTCAGTCCGGAGCTGCTGCTACTTCGCGGACGCCTCTCTCCGCACCTGAATGAGGCCCGGGCTCGGTCTGTCGCGCCGCGATTCCGGCTCCGCCACAGCAATCAGGCCGCCTCACAGGGCAGGTTCGCTTCGCCACTACGGTTGCTCAGCCCCTGGCCTGCGACCAGGAAGTCAGGCAGGCCGGGCGGGACAACCGGAAGTAGGAGGGCGGGAGCCTACCCCGCCTCCCACGGAAGAGCCGCGATTGTTTGGCGCACCGGAGCAGGCAGGAGCCTACCCTGCGCCCCGGTGCCGAAGAAGGGAAGAAGAGTCTTGCTGCCGGTGGGAGCCGCTGCACTGAGGATGCCGGTGAGTGGGGCTTCGCCTTGTTGGGGGGGGGGGGGCATCTGTATGCGCGCGCGCGGCGGCGGACTGTGTATGTGTGTGAGCGTGCATGTGTGTGTGTATGTGTATGTGTCCTGGAGTCTGTGTGTATGCGTGTGTGTGACGGGGGGGGGGGGGTTGCCTGTCTGGGTGCCTGCGTGTCTGTGTAAGTGTAAATGCGTGTGCGTGTGTGTGGAGCCGAGAGGAGAGGGGCTGGTGTGTGTGGAGGGGTCTCTGTGTATGCGTGTAGGTGACGGGGGTGTGCCTGTGTATGCGTGTGTATGTGCGCATGCGTGAGTGCTGTGTATGCGTGTGGCTGTGATGTGCGCATGCGTGAATGTTGACGCGCGTGCACGCAGCTCAATCCACGCTCGTCACAGTTTTGTGTCCCTCATTCCCCCGTGTCAGCCGACTATAAGTCTCCGCCCTGGACGCATCCTTCGGATGCGATGTCCAGGCGAGACCTAAAAAGTGTCCCCACTCAGCATGAATTACCACTAACATTCCATCAAAAAACATTTAGAAAATGCGCTCGTTGTAGCTTTCGCAAAGAAAGTCCATTTTGTTCCCAAATTTCAGCTGTTATTCTATAAAAACGAACCATAAGCACAAATTCCACTCTTCCATTATAATAAGTGAAACCATACTGGTCCCAAAAACATCAGCTTTGTATCTTATATGCACGCATTTTGTCCACAGATATCTTCATTTCATTGCTACTAAACAAACTCATTTCGTCCCAAAACATTTGCTTGCATTTTCTGATAGTGAACTACCATCTCTAAAGAACAGTTTATTGTGTTCAGTAAATTCCTTGCTTTTTTATAAAATATTCCATTTAAGGTGTCTTCAAATACTGACTTGTAATTGGTTTTATATAAATCAATTGAATCACAAACAGAAAACTCCCGTTTTCTGAAATTACACCCTTACTCCCCAAAACAGATTTTTTTTATTTTTAGTAAATAAACTCAATCAAACGTTTAACTATACATTTTTTGAAAACAACATCACTGTCTCCAAATATCAGCTATTTATGATCAATAACTTTCCTACTGTTTCCCCTATTGTCATGAAATGCTCACATTTTGTCCAAAAGTACCATCTTTTTTTAAAAATAAAATAACACTTATGTCCCCAAATACCACCTTGTCATTTTTAGTCAATAAACCAATTGCATTTCCATATATGAGCTTATCTTCGAAAATACACTTTTTTACCCTTATTACCACCATCTATTGCCAACAGTAGTTTAATGTGCCCAGGTTCAGCCTCTGCCCATGTAAAGCTTGATATGCACAGGTACAACATCTGATTTGCCAAAGTATTGACAACATGTGCCCGGAACAGCTCTATACACCTGGGTTCCACCTCGGAGAACATTATTCGCCTTATAGGCATGAGTGTAGCGGGGTAGGCCCAACTACTGACACCCTGCGGAATACCCAGCTCCATTAACTTCTACAATGCATCACAATATAGTTCAAAATGGCTTCACGACCAATGGGTGGTAGATGCCACTTCTGTGGCATCATTGGAAACTCATGGATGTCAATTTGGGGTGACCAGGGGTTCCAGCTGATAGTTTGTTTGCTCCTCCTTGCACTGTCCTGGTTACTCCTGGTTCACACGTCACAAGCACAGAAAGTACACAGGGCCCAAGAGTGGTGTTTACTTTGTGGTGTTTACTTTCTCCTCTTCCAACTCCTTTCAGTAACCCCTCAGTATAAAACGGGGGGCTGTCGAGAGCCAACAGGGGAACAAACGGTAAACTCTCGGATGTCCCTACGAGGTCAATGGCGAGTGATAGAACTTACGCTACTCGTGGCGTTTTAGTGAGAGGCGGTCCATGCCAAGAAAACATCTCTTCCTTGGTTGGAATTAGTCCTCACATTTGGGAATCTTGCAAACGACTCCTAGTGTTGACTCATGTGGTGCAATGCGCCATCTGTGAGGGGACACAGAGACATGCACAAATGCTGATGCCAGGAGCATCGACCGCAGTGCCGGCTCTATGAGTCCAACCGGACTAGAGAAAAAACATAAGAAGATGGCCCATAAGTTATGTACAAAAGGCACCTCCACCCTTCCATTAGGAGGGGGTGAGTGATATCGGGCAGTATCTAACAGAAGTCTTGAGTGGGAGAGGGTGCTAATAAGAATAAGAGAGAACAACTTCTTGCATAGTATGCTTTCCTGATTGAATGACACACTTTATTCAATAAAACACAAAATGATTGTACCTGAAATATTATTCACTTGTAGAAGGGCAAAAAAGAAACACTAAAATAATAGATGAGTAAAAAAATGTATTGGGGTAATTGAAATAATGAGAGTGCTTTTATGCAATATATCAGTTGAAAAATCCAACTGGAAATATCATCATTATTGGCCCACTAATATCGTTCAATTTTTGTGCCAGAGCTCAAATAGATAGACCTCACCCCCCCCCCCCCCCCCCCCCCCCTCCCCCGCCAGAGTTGAAAATAGTATCCAGTGTTTTGGCTCCTAATGTACTTTGTATAGACCTTCTTCAGGACACAGTACTTCAGAGAAGTCTAGTCAGATCACTGAGAAACATGTCCTAAATACCAGTTCCATCGGCAATATTGTCTCAGTGATGCAATAAAGCTTGTCATGTCAAAGTGTTTACAGATTTTATCTGTTATTGATCTTTCTAACATGTTTATCATGATTCACTAGAAGGCCAAACTAGCAACAATAAATCTTATCTTATATTATGCATTCTGTCTGCTGAGTAATGCAATGGCAATTGTCTTCATGACTAATTCACTGTTACAATTTGATTTTTATGAGGGTGTAACCGAGGGCCAGAATGGCAATACATTAAAACTGGTGTACTATATTGTTAATGGATGACAAAACACTAAAAGATGTATATTAATTGGAAATATCTGAGATTTATCTATTAAAATTGTAATCTATAAATGTAATAAGGGTCCTGGAGGGAATATAAGTAACTGCCTATTGTGCTTAAAGTTAATTTTTATAAAACTATAAAACTCAATAAATAAAAAAATTAAAAACATGAATAAAAAAATTAATAAATTAAAAGTTCTGAATTAAAAGAAGAAACACTTAAGTCAAACAGGCTAGTATGGAATCACCAAGCTCAAGCAACTATGTTTGAAGTAAATGAACCAACATAGGCAGCTCTGAAGCCGCCAATAATACAAGCAGAGTTCTTAAAATTAAGAAGACAAAAAGTGAGCCAGAAAACCCCGCTCACTGAGTAGTTATAGTGCGAAGAGATCACATGATGAACACAAATCCTACCACTGAACAAGATACAACGATTACATATTTGTTGTGCATTGTTGCTTGTTTGCATCGTGACACACTAGTAAAAAGATCAAGCAGAAGAACGCATTGTGTGGAAGCACACCACAAAATCAGCCGTAATCACAGGTGAACTGGAATGGGCTAGTGAACGAAGGACCGGAGATATTTAGAGACGCGGAAGGTGATCTGTATTGCACTTAACTACAAGACCCATAATGCAAAGCAGGACTAAAGAGAAAGGGCTAATAAGCCATGAACAGCACCTATAATTGATTATTAATGGAGTAATGGGTCTGTGCCCAGATAATTTGTTTTGTAGATGGGTGTTCCATTTTGACGTCTGCGGACCTGGTGCCGGCGCACAAGAAAAAGATGGCCTCTTGCAGAAGTGGCTGTTATAGAACAGGGTGTCATGAAGTTTTCAACATTAGGAATGTACTATGTAAGATTCAGGTGAATTATGCATTTTAAGTTATAAATGTTAATTTTCCTTAACAGGATAAATGAGTGATAGATACTTGAGTGAAAATGCTTGCGTAAGATTGAGTTAAAATAATTGGCACTTGGACTGCGAGAATGATTGAGAGTAACCATGAGTGCAAAAGAGTGTGTGAGAGTGAGTGACAATAAAAGAGAATGAGTGAGAGAGAGTGTGAGTGAGAGAGAATGAGTGTGAAAGAGTGAGTGAAGGTAGATGAGCATGCATGTGAGTGTGTTGTGCTTGTGAGAACCAGTGGCATACTGAAGCAAACTTTTGGCACAAGCAGTACGCATAGAAAAATGCTGGATTGGGCTACAGGAGATAATTCTTAGCATAAGGTGCACCCTGGCCAAAATGCTGGATGTAATTCTTGGCATTAGAGAGGGCAGCCATGATCATAACACATAAATGCACGTTGACGCCTCGTCAGGGGTAGTAAGCGTTATATAAATGCAATTACAATACAATACATAGGCAAGCAACTATAACAAAATGCTGGCAAGGGAATACTAGGGGTAATTTTTGACATGTAGGTCACCCATGTTATACGGATCGCATCAATGGGCAAAGTCTGCCACTGGTATATCGTATGTAATTCTTGGCATGAGCGGGCACCCTTTTTATATGTGGTACACTATGGCCAACTGCTAGCTCTAGCACAATGGAGGTAATGATTAGCATACAATGGGGCACCCACAGCACATTATGGAAAGAATGGCAGAATTCCTGCGGAACGCTGTGCTTCACTGGGTTGGCACACCATGAAAGTACATGAATTTTTAATGAGTGCCCTTCCCGATCCTATAGTTTTTTAGCAAATGTGTGTGTGATTCTTTAAAATGCACTTTGACCCCATTTTTTTCAATTTTTCTCAAGGAGAACTTCCAGAATCTTGGTGGAAGTAGTTACGCTTGCGTGCTTGTGAAAATGAAGGGGACGTGTGATAAGCACCACGTTCATGAATCACTAGTCGCTACTGATGACACGAACGTGATGTCAGAAGTGGGACAGGGGTCAGCATGTGCACCGGCTGGACGCCCAAACTACCTAAAATTTAAGGTCACCGTATGGACATTACTAGAGCTTTGGGAGTGCCACTAGGGGCAACCAACCACGGTGATGCAATCTAAAAATGAACAAAGTCAATTGTGACACGCCCAGTTCCATATACGAAGAGGTCCCTCTAAAGAGCGTGGTGACATAAACTTCACCACGTTTCGAATCCTATCAAAGGTCAGCTTGGGTTTTCATAGTTTCCATGTCCATAAATTAAGTAATATGGATTTGAGTCATAAAAATACCTAATATTTACAGCACTGCTGAAAGACAAAATTACATTATTGGCCTAAGGAAAAAAAGCAGATATTACTGTTATGTGAGCCAGAGAGCTGTCAGTTTATTGCATGTGCAGTCCTAGCATTGAAGATATGTTACGGTTTCCTTAGTCACATAGTTCCTGTAGGTATCAAGTCTCACTCATTGTGAGTGAGACACACTCACAGCAGGCTGAATGTCACACCTGCTGAAAAGTGTGATAACCTGATTGTTAAATGCACTTCTGTTCAGAAATCAACTTTATGAAAAACAGCTCTGGTTGCTGCAGAAGCTTCAATAAGGAAATCCACTTCAGAGGAAGCCCTACTAGAGTCCTCTTCGTTCTGATGGGAGGAGCCAACATCAGCCAATGAAAGTCCCCCTCCCCAACTTTTAGCAGCCTTTCACTTACTTTACTAATGTTCTGGCTTTACTCTATTTGATGGATTCATTTTCTCACTTAACTGGTGCCTACTCCTATGTATTCACTGATGTTAAAGATTTTTTTTTTCTTTATTATTTTAATCCTTTTTTATAGCGCAAACATGACCCTTGTGGGTATCAGAGCGCTTTACAAGTTACAGAGAGCAGAGTAGAAAAACAATAATATCAAATTCAATACAAAAAGGAGAGGGTAGTACACAGACAATGTAGGGTATTGCCTGACATCACTTCCTGTGATGTCATCAAATAGGCTAATTAGGTATTTTCTTTTCAAAATGTAAGAGCTCCTTTTTTTTTTTTACATAGAGCAGCCAGCCGGACAATAAACACAATTTATTAAATGCGTCCTCTTAGAATATGCTGCCTGTGTACTCAGTACACAAGGCCAGCTGGACTCGAACCTCTTCCAGAAAGCAACGTCCCTGGGCTCCTGGCTCTCGGCGGCGTCTGGGCCCGATGACTTCACTGCAACAGAAATCCCACAAACCCCGGTGGCAGGAAATGACTGGGCCGGTCACGTGACACGAGAACAACGTGACGGCTATTCCACTGCCAGCGACTGGGCGCATAAAAAGGGAAAGTGACTTTAACAGCCGAGAACGATGCGATATTCAGATGTCAGATCAAAGACAGATGCTGCAACCGACACTCGCCCCCCCACCCCAACACCACATTAGAAAGGACCTGCGTTGTCCATTTGGTGGAGCTCGGATGTGATCGTTACGACTTTGTGTTCCTCAAAAAATAGAAGCAGGTGTTATTTCGGGCAACTGGAAGTAGCGTGGCCCAAACGGGAAATTGCAAGTTTACTTTCACCCCCAAAAATATTCTTTTGCATTTTCTAAATATGATTCAAACTAATCCAAGCAGAAAAAAAGCATACTTAATTTTTTTCTGCAAGTTTGTCTATTACAAAGCTTTAATGGCAAGTGTTTCACAGTTCTTCTATGCAAGTTTCAATCTGAGGAGTTTTTCTTTGAACAGTGGCGCTGCACAAAAGAAAATAAAAAATATGCTATATTTCTGAGCAAGTCATTTTTAGTATTAAATAAGAATAAGTCGCAGAAAAACCACAACAGTCGTGATTTTCATTTGAAAGTGACAAAGCGAAGAACTTCACAACCACGTAAATGTGGAATATTCCATAGACCTTTGCAAAGTGACTTTCCCACCTTGGCAAACTAGTCAGAGGAGGAAATGTCTGGTAAGGGAGTCAGTCCATCGTCAGAGGAAGAAATCTCTGGTAAGGGAGTCAGTCCATCGTCAGAGGAAGAAATGTCTGGTAAGGGAGTCAGCCCATCACAGATGCAGGACTTCTATGGTGTAGGGGGAGTTTGGGGTAATGGACCGGATGCAAGATGAGGTGAACACACATGGGCCGACAGAAGTCACCCTAAGTGGGAAGGGTATGCCCAGACGTGGGTCCCGTGCTCACTACACCACTGGTTTCAAGCTAGCCGGGCTGATGAAGGGTGATGCCCTGAAACCAGTTCCAGGATGCTTGTGGAGTGGATTTAACCCAGATCTCTTGACTGACTTGAATGTTTGGTTCATTCAGCATTCCGTCCATCATTTATTGCTGCAGCACTTTTTTATGCCCTACGTTGGGATGGTTATGCCCAGGCGTGAATCCCTTGCTCACAATGCAACTAGATTCAAGCTAGCTTGGCTGATGAGGGGTGTTACCCCAAAACCAGTCCCAGGATGCTTGTTTCCGGTCCAGGAAGGACCTGGCTCGGCAGTTCGAGCTGGACTGTTCCCACAAAGAACAGGGTCAAGTCTTATTTGCATATGGCTGGGTCCAAACTGGGGTGGTGTGGTGAGCAAAAGAATGTAGAAAAGTAGATAGCTCCCAGAGGCAAGGGTAAGTAGATCATTGTGTCTGGGGGTGAATGTTTGCATTGTCCAGCATTCTGTCCATCAATTGTTTCTTTTGCATACAGAAGTCTGGAGGTCAGAGGTCACACCAGCGGTGAAGAGAGTGATCTTTAAGCTTAAAGAGGACATCAGGTTTGAGAACTTGTTCACTGGTCACTGGCAAGTTCTAACCTGAAGCTCGAAGAATACTTGAGTCGGGAGGGCCTTTTCCGCGGTGAGGAAAAGGTTCTGAAGCGCCAAGAAGGCTCAGAAAGGAGGTCCCCCACAATGGAGACTAGAAGGTGTAAAGAAATCTTGAGGTATGAGGCTCTACTCAGGAGTGAGATGATAAGGTTTCGCTTCAAAGAAGCCATGAGGTAGCAGACTGCGCCTAGAGGTAAGGCGTAAATTCTTACCTTCAGAGAGGGGACCGGAGGTGTGAGATTGCAACCACACAAGAGGGCTGCAGGAGATAATTCACAGGAGACCTGAGGAAGGATATTTATGCATTATTTATTTTGGAGTTTTTGTATAGCGCGATTTCGACCTCAAGGTTTCAGAGCGCTTTACATGAGCACCAGTTGCCTTACAGCAGAGGTCTTCAATCTGTGGGGCGCGACCCCCAGGGGGGTCGTGGAGTCCTTTGAAGGGGGTCGCAGATTCTGTCCCTGGCTTGGGCTGATGAGGGTGCTCATGGCGAGGCCTCATTCACACCGAGGTGTGAAAAACATCGAAGCTTCATTAACAAGTAAAAGACTTGTCAAGTACTCGGGTGTGGCTGTGTGTGTCCCTGAAGCCGTTTCGAGCTGGGGGAAGTCGGGGTGGGGGGCTGGGGGAGCAGGCTGTAGTGTAGCCTGCCCTTTGAGGTCAATGGAAATTGCGCGCTGTGGGACCCGTGAGACATCCCCCGCCACCAGCAGGGAGGCACAGAGATAGGGCTTTAAGTGGGCCGGGTCTCAAGGGGTCTGAGCACCGCCAGTTTTTTTCTGGGGGCCTCGAAACGGGTCTCTATCTGGCTCTGTTTTGAGCCCTGACACAGGCAGCCCGTTTTTTTTCCCGGACTGCAATGACCGCTGTTTGCTGTCACTGCAGTCCGGAAAAAAGTGCCATGGCTCAAAACAAAGCCTGATAGAGACCCGTTTCGAGACAGCACCAGGCACATGGATGTGCTCTGCTCACACTGCTCACTTCTCAGTAGTAGAGAAGTTACATCATGACGTCATGCCAGGGGAGCGTTGTGGGGGTCGGAAGGGAAATCCTTTAAGAGTCATTTTCTTTCTGGATTTCCCTTCTCTTTCTGAAACTTGGGAGCAGCAACACTGTGGTAGGGTCACCAAGGATTTAATTGGAGGCTTTGTCAATATTATATATAAGTTATAGTTGCAGCTTATTTATCTTCTGCAAGTAATAACCATTGACAAAGCCAATATGACTTACTTATTGTAGGTATGATGGCACTTGTATCAAATATCTGGATGCAATGACGGAAATAGCCATTACAAGTTTGGCACACTATGCTAAGCACAGATTTTTTGCGTAAGTGATTTAAAGCCACGCCCCTAATTACACTGGCCACGCCCCTTTGAGAGACCCCCCAGTTTTTTCATCCCACTTAAAGCCCTGCACAGAGATGCCCTCCCATGAGCGGGAAAGAAGGAAAAACACGCAGAGATACTGACCCCCCCCCCCCCCCCCCCTCCCACATGAGAAAGGCACAGAAAAGGTGGGTGAATGAATGATGGGTGGATGGATGGATGTAAGGATGAAGGATGGATGGATGTGTGAAAAGGTGGGTGGATGAATGATGAATGGGTGGATGAAAGGGTGGATGGATGAAAGGGTGGATGGATGAAAGGATGGATGGATGAAAGGGTGGATGGATGAAGGATGTATGGATGGATAAAAGGTTGCATGGATGAATGATGGATGGATGGATGGATGTGTGAAAAGATGGGTGGATGAATGATGGGTGAATGGATGGATGAAAGGGTGGATGGATGAACGATGGATGTATGGATGGATAAAAGATTGCATGGATGAATGATGCATGGATGGATGTGTGAAAAGGTGGGGGGATGAATGATGGGTGGATGGATGAAAGGGTGGGTGGGTGGATAGATGAAAGGGTGGATGGATGATGGATCGATGTATGGATGGGAGGATGAATGGGTGGATGGATGTATGTATGGATAAAAGGTTGCATGGATGAATGATGGATGGATGTGTGAAAAGGTGGGTGGATGAATGATGGGTGGATGGATGGAAGGGTGGATGGGTAAAGGATGGATGTATGGATGTAAGGATGAAAGGGTGGATGGGTGAAGAATAGATGGATGAAGGATAGATGTATGGATGTAAGGATGAAAGGGTGGACCGATGGATGGATGTATGGATGGATAAAAGGTTGCATGGATGAATGATGCATGGATGGATGTGTGAAAAGGTGGGAGGATAATTGATGGGTGGGTGGATGGATGGATGAAAGGGTGGGTGGATGGACTTATGGATGAAAGGGTGGATGAATTAAGGATGCATGTATGGATGGGAGGATGAAAGGGTGGATTGATGTATGGATGGATAAAAGGTTGCATGGATGGATGGATGGATGTGTGAAAAGGTGGGTGGATGAATGATGGGTGGATGGATGGAAGGGTGGATGGGTAAAGGATGGGTGTATGGATGGAAGGATGAAAGGGTGGATGGATGAAGGATGGATGGATGGATGGATGGAAGGATGAAAGGATGGATGGATGTGTGAAAGTGTGGGTGGCTGAATGATGGATGGATGTGATGAGGTCTAACAAGCGCATTTATGGTTGTCAAAAGATGATGATGAGGAGTACCAGTTTCTAGAAACTTTTGTCAGAAGGGGGTCCTTACCCCTAAAAAGGTTTTACAAGGGGGTCTCGGCATCAAAAAGTTTGAAGACCTCTGCCTTACAGACACATTCATTTTGTTAGGCACAGGGAGATTATGTGATTTGTCCAGAATCACAGGATGTTGAGTGTCCCTGCCAAGACTCTAATCTGGTTCCCCAGCTTCGAGTCGACCCGATTCCACCCAGAGGTGAGGGGTAAATTCTTACTTTCACCGAAGAACTGATGCAGGAGTTTGTACTTAAAGGTAAGGGGTAATTTCTTGCGTTCTCACGAAAACTGGGGTACTATTGCACTCAGAGGTAATTTCTAACGTTAGCAGGAGATCTGAGGTAGGAGCCTGCACCCAGAGGTAAGAGGAACATTCTTACATTCAATGAGACACGATAGTAGATAGCAACCAGAGCCAAGGGGTAAGTAGATAGCTCCCAGAGGCAAGGGGTAAGTAGATAGCTCCCAGTGGCAAGCTGGTAAGTAGATAGCTCCCAGAAGCAAGGGGTAAGTAGATAGCTCCCAGTGGCAAGGGGTAAGTAGATAGCTCCCATTGGCAAGCTGGTAAGTAGATAGCTCCCAGAGGCAAGGGGTAAGTAGATAGCTCCCAGAGGCAAGGGGTAAGTAGATAGCTCCCAGTGGCAAGGGGTAAGTAGATAGCTCCCAGAGGCAAGGGGTAAGTAGATTGCTCCAAGAAGCAAGGGGTAAGTAGATAGCTCCCAGAGGCAAGGGTAAGTAGATAGCGCCCAGCGGCAAGAGGTAAGTAGATAGCGCCCAGAGGCAAGGGATAAGTAGATAGCGCCCAGAGGCAAGGGGTAAGTAGATAGCTCCCAGAGGCAAGGGTAAGTAGATAGTGCCCAGCAGCAAGAGGTAAGCAGATAGCTCCCAGAGGCAAGGGTAAGTAGATAGCTGCAAGAGACAAGTTCTTACATTCATTGAGACTTGGGGTAGTAGATAGATCCCAGGGGCAAGGGGTAAGTTTTTACATTTGATGAGACTTGGGTTAGTAGATAGCGCCCAGCGGCAAGGGGTAAGTAGATAGCGGCAAGGGGTAAGTAGATAGCGCCCAGCGGCAAGGGGTAAGTAGATAGCTCCAAGATGGAAGGATAAGTAGATAGCTGCAAGAGGCAAGTTCTTACATTCAATGAGATCTGGGGTAGTAGATAGGACCCAGGGGCAAGGGGTAAGCAGATAGCAGCCAGACGCAAGGGGTAAGTAGATAGCACTCAGAAGCAAGAGGTAAGTAGATAGCTCCCTGAAGCAAGGGGTAAGTAGATAGCACCCAGAAGCAAGGGGTAAGTAGATAGCTCCCTGAAGCAAGAGGTAAGTAGATAGCACCCAGAAGCAAGGGGTAAGTTGTTAAAAAGGGTTCCAAAGACAACCGGTAACCAAAAACCCTTTTATGTTGCCCGGCGGTATCGCCTCTATGACCCACCGATATTAATTAATGAAGAAGCAGGCGCTGGAGACTGGAAGGCGGGAAACGAGGATTTTATTCTCTCCGGAGGAGAACACATCAATTCAGACAGCAAGTATCGTCACGAGGTGCTCTAACCACATCTCTGAGGCCTGGCCTCTTATACTGGAGTTTACGACCTTTATTACACATAACACATTCTCGCAATACTTTAGTACTAGAAAGAACATCCTCGGAATCTCCCCTTCAGACCCGTTCCCACATACATTTACAGTCGGATTCCCCACCCCGGTTACAACAGGTGATAGTTGTCACACAGCAGGGCATTCCGCCGATTCACGGAATGCATGGGGTTGATCGGATCTCATGGGGTGGGGGCTTTGATCGGTTCGGGGGTCTTTTGATGGGGAGGGGAGGCTTCCTACTGTACGGGGTAATAAACAGTATCCGTAGAGCCAGGTGGCGGCCTGGGAACAGGGAAGACAAACGGGGATACAGGAAAAGGGGGTTTGCATCAAAAGGGTTTGAGGCCATGAAAGGAATGAGGGGAGGTGTCGCGCTGGGAACAGGATGAGATTCAGTGGTGAAACTGCGCTGGAGAGGGGTTTATGACCCAAGACATGAGAGAGCGGGGGTTGTCAGTGTGCGGGGGAATGCTTGTGAGGTTCAGTGTGCGGGGGAATGCTTGTGAGGTTAAGAGAGAGAGAGAGACGCGCTGGCTATCAGCGAGGGGCAGGGAGGCCATGGCATTCAAAATGGCTGCCGCTTACGCGCACGACTGGGCTCGAAAAGGGGGCAAGATGGCGCAGATAATGTTCACCAAGATTGTATTCATTTTTCACAGTCCTCCCTTTAACATTTCCAAGACATCTTGCTGGCCTATTTCCTATCTACACCTATATGCAGCAATCACAAGTAAGGGAGAGGGGACTTAGGCAAAGGAACTGCGCATATACATCATTTTATAAACATCACATTGAAAAATCTCATCATCTAGTAAGCGGGTTCATTGTTAAGTTGGTTGCAGGAAAAATCATCATAATGCAATATCAGACTAGAATTACACAGTGAGGGCGTCGGGTACAGATCATAGAATAAGAACTGGTGAGTTATCATATAAGTAAGTCCTTTGTATACGGCGGGTGCATAGTCAGTCCAATGGCGATTGGGAGAGAAAGGAGATACAGTAAAAAATGTCAGAGTTCTCGTTGTCCTTTGTCGTCTTCTGTCAGCACTGTTGAGCATCTGGATTACCTATCAACAGAAATGTTCATGTGGATTGAGTCGTTGGAGGTCTGCGGGCAGGGGTATTTTTTTGTTTTGTTTCGCCAGACCCCATAGGAGCAATGCGTTACGGTTTTGGAACAGGTGCACTTTCTTTTGTAGCGCAGAGCATTGATTTGCAATAAAAAATGCGATTGTTCCAGAATTGTGAGATCTGTTCGTGTCTTGAGTCTCTGTGATGGGCATTTCCTGTTGCTTCCATCATCTTCAGGGTGTTTGGTAGCGGGCAGAACCACAGACTTTGTTTATCTTTTCTTCGGGGGCGACCCTTGGTGGAGTTCTAGGTCACCGTTCTGGGGTTTAACATAGTTCGTGGTCTATTTAGTCGGAGCTCCCTCCCTTCTGACGCAGGGAGTACTCTTCTCTGGGTAGCTCAGTAGGATTTGAAGGAACTTGGGAGTTCGGATGGAAAGGTGCGGGTGTGAACAGTCCTTATGGTAGGTCGGAGGAGGAGGGGATGGAGCAAGGCCAAGTCGGGAACAGATCAGGGGGAGGCGGAGAGTTTTCGACAGGCGAGTCCGTAACCATGTTCAGAGAGCGGGGGCTTTTGGCACACGTTGATCATATAGCAGGGGCTTCAGGTCAGCCCTTTCCTTAGCTTTGTCTGAAACCATGCCCCGTCCGGCGTCTCCTTACTGCTGTGGTCTCGCCTCGGCCTCCGTCGCTGATGTTCCACAATCCGCTGTCAGGCTGCATGCTCCCACATCCGGTCTCTTTCTCCTCCGACAGTGATACCCTTAAATGAGTTTTGAAAAGACAGTCTTTAGAGATATTGCAGAAGAAGGTAATTACATAAGTCTAATTCTCTCCCAACACCAAGCAACTGGGGTAAGCACTCGCTACATTGGAGATTCTTGCGGCTAGCGTATAAGCAATTGATGATGAGTTTGCTGGATTCCTTACAACTTCCTTTTGTGGCTAATTCTTTGGCGCTATGATGGTTATTACGTTCATTTGTAATAGGTACGAGGTCTGGTACTCATTTATTGCATAAGTCTATTATAGTTGATGTCAGTTCTTCTGGTAGAGACCTATTTCCCTAGTACGAGTCTTGCAAGGCTAGGCTGGTCTTCAGGGCTTTGTATTTTACGAAAAAGTGTAACGTGCTAGTCACCGTAGTCTGATAGGCACCCTTCTGGGGGGTGAACATAGGCTAAACAAATCTGCATTTCCAAAAAAAAAAAAATTTATTATCAACCAGGCTTACTGCAACAAGTTCTTTCGATTTTCAATCTAATTTTCAACTTTGCACACATCCTTCTAACTTTCTATATAAATCCTCGCAACCTGGTTACTACAAAAAACTCGGGAGGGGTGGTTTGAAACAATAATTATTAAACTTATCCTCCGGGAAGGAGGGATCTTATGGAAAACGATGAGGAACACAGCGAATCGGAGCAAGGGGCATTCTTCAAGTCCTCGTTCAGGGTGGCTGATACCAAACTGGGGGCATTTTGGGTAGATGGGGGTGTCTCGGTCATTTCTTATAGCTTGGGGTACGGGGACAATTTGCAATGGGGATGGTCGCATTACTACAGACACATTTTATCATAGAAACCACTGACAAATAGGTCCCTGAGAGTGGGTCAAATTTAGAGAACCTTTGTCGTCTTACCTGTCCCTTTCCTATCGGCCAATTTAAATTTCATCCATATTTTAGTAGAAAAGGAGAGGTAGTAACGTGGTACCGATACAATTTTTATTTAGGACAAATTTGTGCAAATACTTGTGGTATTTGGGGCCAATTAGGAGGTGCACCAGGTTCGCCAATTAGGTGCCAGTTGCTAGGAAGAGGGAAAGCGTGGAGGGGTGGAAGAGTGAGCGAGAGAGAGAGAGAGAGAGAGAGAGAGAGAGAGAGAGAGAGAGACAATAGGCCAAGCAGTACACGTGTGGCATGGGGAATGACCGTGTATTGTTTGGGCTATTTAGTGCGTTACCTAACGTTTTAGACGTTTCGGGTCTGAGTTAGGAGGTAGAAGGCATGCAGTTTTGGGACAGAAGAGAGTTAGGTCAGGTAAAAAGGCCGTGAAAGTGTCCTTGTTGCGCCATTTCGTAGCGCTAGTCCGTCTTCATGCATCGGGCGTGACGTTGTTCCAGGTCCCTTATGATACTCTGATCGGGATTCTAACGTAACCTGCAGAGGGAAAAAGGAGGGAAAAGGGGGGAGTGGGAGGACAACATTCAAACACATCAAATGTATGGGCACGAAAGTCCTTTACTTACTGCATACTCGTATTCATCTCTTCGGGATATAATCCCTTAGTGTTCTGGTTTCCTAAAGTCATGGGGGCAGGTAATGTGATAGGTTGTTCATGGGGAGGTTCGAGGAAGGCATTAAGGATCGTGTGTAGGGAAACGTTTAAAAAAAGAATCAGAGGTGCCTAGCGTGAGGTACCCGGGTTTGTAGATGTATCCGGCCTTCGGGATCCCTAAATCATTCCCAAAGCTGTGATGTTCTAAGGCATATCAGTTCGTCGTTCAACCCTGTACCTTAGTACCTTCGATCACCATATCTTTATAACAATTTATCAATCACCCCGCTTTACTTTACCCATTCTCAGAAGTCGAGGTCCTTCTTCATACGTTAGTTCCTGGGCTTAGTCGCATATTTTGGAGGCAACGTATCACACCTTTGAGTCGATCATTAATCCAGGGCCGAACAACCATTTCTTCAGATAACCTTAAAAAGAGGAGCAGAATGGTTGCGCACAGAAAAACCCTCCCACCGATACCCACATTTACAAAAGTATGCGATGCTTATTCATAGTTGTTAAAACCTTTATTTGCAGAATTATTCAGTACGTGAAATGTGAGAGCGCAATTCATATTTTGGCCTGATATGTCGTCGATGGAAGCACATACAGTAGGGGGTTATTTTGTAGCACAAGAACATGTAAAAAACCTTAATTTAATTATTTGCAAGTAACCAAAAATTATTTCATTGCGTGACGAGGGAATCAGGGGCATTTCAGTTCATAAATGGAAACACAGTCGAGCTCATCGTAATCACATTTCCTAGATATATATACCGTGGGTATGTATCATAAGCGACGTTATGTATCAGTTACAACAAATATCAAAAATAGATTGTTCATTGAAATCAACATTTTACGGAACCCTTCTTAAATGTTCGCCAAGTGAACCCTCCTCCCTTTAACATTGAGTGCGCAATGGTTCGTACATATATATATATATATCTCTTAGTACATCAAGTTTCATTAGCTAAGGAACACCACGAGGCATTCGTTAGTTTCCATTGATACCAGCGCCATTTTGGGCGAGGCCGGTTTAGTCCGGAAGTAGCATCAGGGGCAAAATATCCCCGACAATTGGCGGTTGGACCAGAGTCCCTTTCGGCAGTTCAAAAGAAAGCTGTGCTAACAGAGGGGCTGGTGGTGTGGACTGTCAATCAAGAGAGGGAGGGAGTAGAGTCTTTCTTACCGGGTCATGTTGATGTTCAGCCGGAACTTACTCAAGTTCGTTAGCCCATAATGTTCCTGGGTGGTTCAGACGGAAGCTGATGCAGACACGAGAGCACCGCCATCTTGTTGCTGTGCCGTGGTTATTTCATTTGAGATCAATGCAACTGTTCCTCACCGGAAGCCTGAAGGGGTCGAGGGCCCTTGGGACTTTGGTAGAATCTTCAAAGTCGAGGGGATGTTTGTCGATGGTGGGGGCTTGCGCCCAGGTGGGCAAGTGCCCGAGTTGCAACTTTGGACAAAAGTTATTCCAGTGGCCTAGACCCGCCTTTTCGAGGGCCCAGACGCCATTTTGAGATCCTTGTGGCAGCCACCTTTGCCGTATCCATCAGGAGTGGAAGGAACTTCTTGTGATGGCGGAGGACAGAGCATCATGCTGCTGGAGCTGGACATTTTTGGTTCGGGGCGCCAGGGTGCAGCAGTGGAGCCTTCATCTGGGGAGGTGAGGGAGGCTCACTCGTGCCGTCTCCTTCTCCCGGCGCATCCTACACCGTCCCTTGGAATCAGGGGCGCACATGATGACCACCCTACACCCCTGATTCCGACTCTTGGGGGATCACTGTACATCCGGTGCTCCGTAAATATGCCCGTCGGACATTGTATGTCCTGTACTATGCAAGTATACCAGCCGGGTCTTGTATGTCCTGTGCTGAGAAAATATACCAGGCGGGCATTATATGTCCTGTGTTACGGAAATATACCAGCCGGCCATTGTATGTCCTGTGCAGCGCAGGTATATGGCTGTCGTCCGGCTGGAGGACATCGGCGCCGGACCAGGGCAGGGAAGCCTCCTACCTGTGGAGGTGGAAGAGGCTCGTCCGCGTCGCCTCTTCCTCCCTGCCCACCCTGCATCCGTTCGGCGGAGGAATTCGTGATGGCCGGACCAGAAGATACGAGGGAGGGGGTCATTTGCAGCCGCCCCCTCCCTACCTGCGGCCCGGGGGACGCCATCCCTGGAAGGGCAGTATGGGAAGACCATTTCATTGCCTGCTTTGTGGAGTCTCCGGTACCTCCTCGCCGGCAATCTCTTTTTGGCCCCTGGTTGCTGGCAGGCCCCGCCCCACACGTGCTAGGTGTTCCGGATGGGCGGGACCATCGAACTGTTACATTGGAGGACTTCCGGAGTGAGCATAACACGTTTTGTATTTTTCCTATCAGTAAAGTTTGTTTTAGTGAGAGTTCTACTAGTTATTCTATTTACCGTTGGTTGTGTGTTTTCTTTACCGTAATTAAATCCTAAGTTTATATAATAGACGCTTGGCTTCCTTGAGTCTTTTCTTTAACGGGGGGTTGTTTACACTGACCTGCAGTTGTGTTTGTTTTTCAGAGTGGGGGAGCAACAGAGAGCAATCAGTCCCAGAATTCTAACATGTCGTTAAAATTGGCCTGACGAAATCTGTGCCACCGGGCATAGTCAAACGGGGTGGTCCTGTCTATTCTGTCTGCACTAGTCTGATTGGTTTTTATCTCACGTCTTTTTCCTTTCTGTCGGTCCGTCCTTTCTGTCGACCCTCCATTCTTACCTATGCTTTGCAGAGTCGGGCATTGGGCTTTCCAGTGTCCAAGACATTTACAGAAAGCACATTGGTTTTGTTTTAAATCTGTCCGTCCTGTGCGTAATGTCAGGGGATTACCTTCGGGTCGTTGTGTTCCGGGGTTGGCTTGTCGGCACATCCCTTTACACCGTTCGCTTTTCATGTCTACTCCTCGGGGCTGTGCCATCGCTGGCCCTTCCCTTTGCCTACTAGACGTTTGGAGGGTTGTCCGTCGTGTCCCTTCATCCTGTCTTAATTTGTCACCTTCCCTTCGTCGTGTGGCTTCTTTGCGCCACATACCGAGACTATCGAGCATAATAGGTGTTGTTTCATTCCTACGAAGGGCTATTTCTACCGTCTCTATTTTGTCGAGATCAAAGGATCCTCTCAGTGGCCACTGTCTTTCTCGATCCTTTTTCGTATATTTATGCCACAGCTCACTATAGGCTATAGCAATTAATCCATGCTTCATGAACATGTCCTTATTAGGGGTGCCTTCCAGCGGAGCCGGATGGTTCATCTCTAATAAGCGGTCCGGGTTAAACAGGCTACTAACCAGTGGGGAGAAGACAGGCATGACGGATCACAATGGGATAATAGTCAGCACTACCTATCTTATCACTGCGCGCAAAGACTAGACAGAATATTTCTATTCTACGTTGTTTGCACGTAGTGAATACCTCATGAACCAATTCTGAGCAATCAATCAACGTTAGGTCAAAAATAAAAAATCAATATGGTCAATGGGGAGAATAAGTAGGCTCGCAAAGGTTCGCGTCACCTACCCTTTCACTATCTGTAAAGAGGGGACCTAATCTTCCCTGTTTTCAGACAGAGAATCTCCAGAAAACAATCTATAACAGTTAATCAGTGGGGGGGA
Organism: Lissotriton vulgaris; assembly: GCF_964263255.1. Classification (NCBI taxonomy): domain Eukaryota; kingdom Metazoa; phylum Chordata; class Amphibia; order Caudata; family Salamandridae; genus Lissotriton; species Lissotriton vulgaris. The sequence continues at coordinate 64,197,848 of NC_141700.1, forward strand.
AGGGGCAATTGTTCAGTGGGGGAGAAAGATAGGTCCGACGGGTGCGTACCTATCCTTCGCTGTTTATAAAGGGAGAGCCTGTTGTTTCTCCGTTTGTAGACAGTGAATCTCCAATAAATTAACAAAGAGTAATACTAGTATTTTCTCAACAATTATCAATTACTTTCAATTATCTATCACTTTCGCAATTCGTCGTGTTTACACGACCTTACCCGGACCGCATGGACTGTTTCTCGTCTTCCGAATCCAGCGCCCGATCGTCCTCTTCTCTTCGTACTTCTCGTGGCACTCCTGATGGTTCCCAGTCAGGACCGCAGATCACTCGAGAGAGGTCTGTTCGGAACCAGTGAAGTTCGGATGATCGGCTGTCAGACGAGGGTCTATCGGACAGGGTACCTTCCGATCGTTGCAGTCGTTCACTCTGTCGTCGAGACCTCTCCCACTGGATCCACGAGTCGCTGATGGGCCCCACGTTGGGCGCCAATTGTTAAAAAGGGTTCCAAAGACAACCGGTAACCAAAAACCCTTTTATGTTGCCCGGCGGTATCGCCTCTATGACCCACCGATATTAATTAATGAAGAAGCAGGCGCTGGAGACTGGAAGGCGGGAAACGAGGATTTTATTCTCTCCGGAGGAGAACACATCAATTCAGACAGCAAGTATCGTCACGAGGTGCTCTAACCACATCTCTGAGGCCTGGCCTCTTATACTGGAGTTTACGACCTTTATTACACATAACACATTCTCGCAATACTTTAGTACTGGAAAGAACATCCTCGGAATCTCCCCTTCAGACCCGTTCCCACATACATTTACAGTCGGATTCCCCACCCCGGTTACAACAGGTGATAGTTGTCACACAGCAGGGCATTCCGCCGATTCACGGAATGCATGGGGTTGATCGGATCTCATGGGGTGGGGGCTTTGATCGGTTCGGGGGTCTTTTGATGGGGAGGGGAGGCTTCCTACTGTACGGGGTAATAAACAGTATCCGTAGAGCCAGGTGGCGGCCTGGGAACAGGGAAGACAAACGGGGATACAGGAAAAGGGGGTTTGCATCAAAAGGGTTTGAGGCCATGAAAGGAATGAGGGGAGGTGTCGCGCTGGGAACAGGATGAGATTCAGTGGTGAAACTGCGCTGGAGAGGGGTTTATGACCCAAGACATGAGAGAGCGGGGGTTGTCAGTGTGCGGGGGAATGCTTGTGAGGTTCAGTGTGCGGGGGAATGCTTGTGAGGTTAAGAGAGAGAGAGAGACGCGCTGGCTATCAGCGAGGGGCAGGGAGGCCATGGCATTCAAAATGGCTGCCGCTTACGCGCACGACTGGGCTCGAAAAGGGGGCAAGATGGCGCAGATAATGTTCACCAAGATTGTATTCATTTTTCACAAAGTAGATAGCTCCCAGAAGCAAGGGGTAAGTAGATAGCTCTCAGAAGCAAGGGGTAAGTAGATAGCTCCCTGAAGCAAGGGGTAAGTAGATAGCACCCAGAAGCAAGGGGTAAGTAGATAGCTCCCTGAAGCAAGGGGTAAGTAGATATCTCTCAGAAGCAAGGGGTAAGTAGATAGCACCCAGAAGCAAGGGGTAAGTAGATAGCTCCCTGAAGCAAGGGGTAAGTAGATAGCACCCAGAAGCAAGGGGTAAGTAGATAGCACCCAGAAGCAAGGGGTAAGTAGATAGCTCCCTGAAGCAAGGGGTAAGCAGATAGCACCCAGAAGCAAGGGGTAAGTAGATAGCTCCCAGAAGCAAGGGGTAAGTAGATAACACCCAGAAGCAAGGGGTACGTAGAAAGCACCCAGAAGCAAGGGGTAAGTAGATAGCTCCCCGAAGCAAGGGGCAAGTAGATAGCTCCCTGAAGCAAGGGGTAAGTAGATAGCTCCCAGAAGCAAGGGGTAAGTAGATAACACCCAGAAGCAAGGGGTACGTAGAAAGCACCCAGAAGCAAGGGGTAAGTAGATAGCTCCCCGAAGCAAGGGGCAAGTAGATAGCTCCCTGAAGCAAGGGGTAAGTAGATAGCTCCCAGAAGCAAGGGGTAAGTAGATAGCGGACTGCGCCCAGAGAGGCCTGGGCTCAGATCTAAGGGTGGGACCAGGGCACAAGTCCTAAAAAAAGAAGTGGGGGGACTCTCCAAGGTAGGCGTGGTCACAGGAAGTGACATCACGACAAGAAGTGACATCACGACAGGAAGTGACATCACGACAAGAAGTGACATCACGACAGGAAGTGACATCACGACAGGAAGTGACATCACACCAGGAAGTGCATCACATGTAAGGCAGATCTATCATTTGCATTTAATGCAAGATTTAACAATTGAAGCTGCTTGGTACTTAAGCCTGTGACTCAAGGTCCCTGCCTGGAGGAATTAGCAGCCCAAATGTGGATGAAGTTTGGCGAAGGTGACATGAACACATTTTCAAAACGCTACAGGAAAGTTTGACTGCAAGATTTTGTATACATTACAGGTTCCCAGAGAGGCTGCTTCCCACACTCGACAATGACTATTACACACATTAGGGCTCCATATTCTCGTTATTCTATCGATGAGTGTTAAATGTTATCTCCCCACCTATTGTAAACTAGCGACTCTGTATTAAATAGTTTTGTCTCAGCTGCCTCTCTCTAGCTGTGGCTAGATTTATTTATTTTATTAGAATTAGGGTGACCAACTGGCATTGGTGCAAATTCAGGATGGTGAGTGTAAAAATTCAGGACAAAGGGTCAAAATTCAGGACACAAATTCTGGACAGGAGGTCAAAATTCAGGACAAAACTTCAGGACAATAGGTATTTTTTACAGACACATCAGAGGTCGCGCAATAGTATATAAGTAAGCCCAGCCATTTCCAAAAGTATTCAACCATTTGCAAACCTATCCATCATGTATCCTTCCATCTATCATTTCACTCATCCATCCCCTCATCCATCCATTCACTCATCCTCCATTATCCATCCATCCATCCACCCTATCCATCTGTACACTTATCCATCCACTCTTCATCCCATCCATCCATTCACTCATCCATTCAGCTATTTACCCTTTCACCAATCTAGCCATCCTTTCACTTACTAATCCTTCCACCCATCCACTCTTTTAGTCATCCATCCATCCTCCCTTTCTCTCTCCATCGACCCTTTCACTTAGCCTTCCTTCCATCCATCCATCCACCCACCCATCCATCCATCTGCTCATCCACTCATGAATCCATCCATTGCCCCTACCACTCATCCATCTATCATTTCACTCCTTCACACATCTATTCATCCTTTTGTCCATCTACCCTCCCTTTCACTCACTCATCCATACTTGCACCAACCCTTTCACTCATATGTCCATTCATTCACCCGTGCACTTATCAATCCATCCATCATTTCACTCATCCACCTACCCCCCATCATCCACCCACCATCCACACACCCACTCATCCATCCTTTCACCCACCCACCATCCAATCCACTGATCCATCCTTTCACCCATCCACCATCCACCCACCCACTCATCCATCCATCCTTTCACACACCCACTCATTATCCATCCATCCATCCATCCTTTCACCCACCCACTCATCATCCATCCATCCTTTTCCCTCATCACCCATCCATCCTTTCCCCTCCTCATCCATCCATCCATCCTTCCCCTCATCATCCATCCATCCTTCCCCTCATCATCCATCCATCCTTCCCCTCATCATCCATCCATCCTTTCACCCACCCCCTCATCATCCATCCATTCCCTCATCATCCATCCATCCATCCCCTCATCATCCATCCATCCACCCTTCCCCTCATCATCCATCCTTTCACCCACCCCCTCATCATCCATCCATCCAATCTTCCCCTCATCATCCATCCATCCCCTCATCATCCATCCTTCCCCTCATCCATCCTTCCTTTCATCCATCCTTCCCCTCACCCATCCATCCATCCCATCCATTTATACTGCCCCTCATCCATGCATCCTTCCCCTCCATCCATCCATCCATCCTTCTCCTCATCTATCATCCTTCCCCTCACCCATCCATTTATCCTGCCCCTCATCCATCCATCCTTCATCCTTCCCCTCATCCATCCTTCCTTTCATCCATCCTTCCCCTCACCCATCCCATCCATTTATCCTGCCCTTCATCCATCCATCCTTCCCCTCCATCCATCCATCCTTCCCCTCATCCATTTATCCTTCCCCTCATCCATCCTTCCCCTCCATCCCTCATCCTTCCCCTCATCCATCTTTCCCCTCATCAATCATCCAGCTACCCTTCCACCCATATATCCAGCTATTTACATTTTCTCTCCATCCTTCCCCTCACTCATCAATCCATCTATCCTCTCTCATTATCCATTTATTCAATCTTTCATTCATCCATTCACCCTTTCACTAATTCATCCAGCCATTCACACATCCCTTCACTTACTTACACGCCCACCTTTCCATATTCATTTTGAGCTGAGCCCTTTTGAGAAGAGGCCCATCAAGAACTTCACCCTCGCTGCAGGGGCCGTTCCAGGAATGGAACAGAAGCCACCCAAAGCGGAGACAGGATCCACCGCAGGGGGGGACAAGAGCCATCACAGGCGGGGGTGGACTGGAGCCACAACATGGGGGGACAGGAGCCATCACTGTGGGGGGTGGACTGGAGCCACAACATGGGGGGACAGGAGCAGGAGTCATCACAGGAGAGGGAACGTGATCCACCAGGGTGGGCACAGGGGTGGGCATGCAGTATTCTAGTATCATCTTGGGCTTCTCGCCCCCTCCTGCAAAAGAGAACGAGAAGACAGGCTCTCTGTCCAAAATGCCATCCCCCATTGTGATGTACAGTACTTACAGGAGATACTCCGAGAGAACTGATGGAACTGATTGTCCTCCATACTTTGTTAATCAGTGTGGGTGCGATTGTGCCATTTCTTTATTGTATTACATTATGCATGTTGGAAGAACCGAGGTTTGCTTACAAATTAGTGACAGTAATTAAGCTCGGTGAAGAGAAGCAGGTGCTGCCTCGGTGTAATCTGGCCGAGTCTAGGATGTTTGGGGCCCTGGGTAGAAATGGAATGTGTGAGCCCCCCTCTAAATAGCAGATACAAGACGCATTCAGGGTTGTTTGCGTGTGAATGGATGCCTCCTGCTCCGAAGCTGCCGCCCCCCCCCCCCCCCCCCTCTGTCACCTTCAAGCACCTCTTAACAGCTCATCAAGGGCTGGAGGTGTGAGGGTTGCCATCCCGCTGTGCCTCTACAGTGCTGCTGGGGGTCAGCTTTCGTACAGCATCGGAGTCAAGTAGGGAGGTGGGGGCAAGCTGTGCCCGGTTAAAATTACGGACAAATGGCAGGGGCGTGGTGACCACCGGCGTGCTTGGTAACTTCAGGATTCAGCCAGCCACTCGCCCAACCGGAAATACTTTATTTACTTTTAATGGTGGACGCGGTTTTGATTTAGCAGGGTGGACGGCGTCCACCCTGAAAAACCCTCGAAAATAAGTGGGGGGATGCCGTCCACCCGCGTGGTACCCCGACTCGTGCCCTGGGTGGGACGGTTGGAGGGCATCCCCCAGGGTGTCTCTGCCCCAGCCCTACCAACTCTTCAGAGGCATCGGTCTGTGGGAGAGGAGGGGCCTTCGTGTTCTCTCCTCCCGTGATGCCTCATTCTTGAGGGGCTCCCCTCCCCCTCCTGCACAGTCATCGTGTATTCAGTAACTGAGCTGCAGTGCAGCTGACGTCATGTGCACGGAGGAGTCCCCAGACCACCTTGAGATGAAATACTGCCTCATCCACCGATGCTCACGCTTTTCATCTTTCACGTCCGCGCGGCTCAGACCCGAACCAAGCACGTGCCGGAGACTTCAGCCCAAGCGAAGGAGCCGAGGAGACAGGTGCATTCACTCTGCACATCTATCAGGGCCCGTGGTCCACGCGGCACCTCTGGCTTTACAATGTGTTGTGCGTAACAAGAGTACAGATTCCCATCAGATTCTCGGTACTCCTTTTATCATCCTCTGCGGGGAGGGGGGCTCGGTTGGAGCCGGCGACTTTCACGCTTCGTGAGATCCGGTTCCTTCCCAAAGTCGCCTAATAAAGAACATACCACCAATCACCCAAAGCGCAGAGAGGCCACGTCAGCGCATGAAAGCGCTATGCAAGTACCAAAACTTGCCATCAACCCGCGACTACACACAGAGCCCGCGCTGGCAATACAGCCATTGCGACAGCAGGTAAGTATGAGGAATGTATAGCGCCTTGAGTCAAAGTCCCAGCGCGTGCCACCCCGTTCCGGGGCACCGGTGCGCAGTGGCGCGTCCTGCGGCCCCGCGTCTCCGCAGTGCTGGGCGAGGACAGCCCTGGCGTCCGATGCCCTGGCACCGAGCCAGTCTGAGCCGAGGGGACGCCACCTCCCCATCGACCGGAGGCTGCCAGCTAGCGCTGTGCTGCGGCCGGCGGCTCCGGCGCGCCATGGCGCTGCCCTGAGACCCCAGACAGGCCTGGGCGAGACGCTGGGACCGGCACCGCTGTAAGGCCGGTCGGGCTGGGGCTGCCGTCTGGACAGACTGGTATCTCAGGCACGGTTGGGCAAAGCCTTTGCCCTGGGAGTAGTGCTGGGGAGGTAGCATACATCCCATGGGCTAGGAAGGGATAGAAGGGCAGCTAGCGGGCATCGCAGTATGGCCGGGTGGGCTGGGGCCGAGTCCAGACAGGGCACAGCCTCTAAAGGCAGAAGAACTGGGTCAGAGGGCATCACGCGGCGGGTGTAAAGGCAGTAGGGCTGCCACACCCCGGACAGGGGACAGCCTTGGAAGGACACAGTCCAGCCAGCCCTTGGCCTTCCCTAAGCCTGCAGCCCCTGGGTCACTGCCAGGTCAATCCATGTCTCTACATGGCTGAGCGGGGTCCGGAAAGGAGGGTGCAGCCAACCCGGAGCCTAGAAAGGCTTCCCAGGACTGGGGCCACGTGCGGACCTGTCAGGGGCAATGAAATGCCTGTAGGGCCGGAGAAAAGTCTGCACAATCCAGCGCCTTAGTAAACTTCGGAGAGCTGGGGCAGGTTCCAGAAAGCCCAGCGCCTCTTCAAGACTGGTTGATCTTGGGCAGAAGGGACGCGGCAATCCAGTGGCACTTAAATACCGGCAAGGGCTGGTGAACAGAGTAGATGCAGTGACACCATAGAGGCGGGGCCTCCATGTGGAAGTGGGGCCGGTTCAGAGTCCAGCCAGGCCAGAATCACTGAAGGTCTCGTAGAGATACGGTACAATAACAGACCGGCCTGTCCCCCAAAAACTCCATTGCGCGCCCACTACACACCGATGCCTGAATTCAATGTGAGTCCATGGGCACACTGACGACGCAGGCTGATACGTCATCAAAGACAGTGTCCCTCAGCAGGCACTAGGCTGAATAAGTCATCGTAGAGACTGACCCCTGGCGGGCACTGGGCTGAATAAGTCATCAGAGAGTGGCCCACGGCAGGCACTGCGCTGAATCCGTCAGAGTGTCCCTTAGCAGACACTGAGATGAATACGTCACCAGAGAGTGTCCCTCAGCAGCACTAGGCTGAATACGTCATCAGAAAGAGTGTCCCTCAGCATGCACTGGAATGTATGACGTTACAACGAATTCCGTTGCAACGCATGCCTTTACCACGCATGCGTTACAACGGAATTCGTTTTCCACGCTTAACCTTTACCTCGAATATACCTTTACCACGCATACATTTACAACGTTTTTCGTTGTAAATGTATGCATGGTGAGGGCATACTCTTGATAAAGGTTATAACTCTCCCCTTAAATGCCCCCTGCCTCCACTCCTTATATTTACCCCTGCCCTTAACCCTTAATACATATATATTTATTTTACTAAAATGCCCCTTACCTTTTAATTCGCCTTCTCTCCTTTTTCTTTGGTTACGTCGGTCGTACGTCGTTGAGAGGAAGCGGAAGTTACTTTCCGTTTCCTCTCTAACGACATCGTTTGCTTCAGCTTCGTCTTCACTTCGGCTTTTCAGGTAAGTTTTTTTTTGGGGGGGGGAGACCCCCCCAGCCCCCCCTTTTTATCCCAACGCTTTCTTTTTTTTATGGGGGAGACCCCCCAAACCCCCCCTTTTTTTTTTCATTTACCACACATGCCTTTACTACGTATTTTGTAGTAAAGGTATGCGTGGTAAAGCCTCTCGTTGTAAACACGCATGCGTTGTAAAGCATGCGTGGTAAAGGATTTCGTGGAAACGGCTTCGTTGTAGAGGCCGTTTCCCGTCCCTGAGCAGACACGGGGGTGAAGTGCCTGTGCAACGAGTGACCCTCAGCAGGCACTGAGACCAGACCCACCCAGGCACTCCTCTTGACAGAGCATGGCCAGGTGTCCACACTTAACCCATTTCCGGTGTTTTTTCCCCTCCCCTTTGGTAGTTGGCGAAGTCTTTTCGATAATGACTTCCAGATTATGAATACCCAGAATGCCTCAGCTTGGGACAGCTCGAGACCTGTCGCTCCCTCCTGCCCCGGCCTCCTCTTCTGTGCGCTCCCCCACACCTCTCATTTCCCTCCTTACCACCTCTGGCTCAGCTTGATATGCCCCCCCCCCCGTGCCCACAGATACACCCGTGTCCTGCCCTTCATTGGCTCTCTCGGCGGCTCCCACTGGGCCCAGCATCGGTGCTCTGCACCCGGGCCTGGCGGCGCTCCTCGTCCCTGGAGGCCGGTGGGTGATCTTGGGATGGGGGTTAGGCAGGTGGCACAGTAGTACCACTCCTTGGTCCTAGGAGAAGAAACTGACATGATGAGGCGCAGCCTTCTGTGATTTTCCAGGCGTGTCAATTTAATTTATATTTACTTTATTTGAAAAATGTATATAGCGCAGATAGCTAATTTTGCGGTAACTAGGCGCTGTTCAGTTAATCAAAAGGAGCAGCTGCTACCCCGCAAACAGGAGGGAACTCAAAATTGCATTGTTTATTAGCACTGCACTGTTTTTTAAGCCAAATGGACACCTACCCAGAACTAACCCTAGGCGAAGTACTACGCTATGCTTGCGTAGTTTGCGATACTTCGCACTACGCAAATTGCACGAGCACAGTGCAAACACGCATAGCGGTCATTTTTTGCTTGCTCGTGGTCCTCAACGTCAAGTCGGAGACCGCGAGCGAGCAAAATGACATACCGGCGAGACTCTTTCCTCGTTCGCGATCAGCAACATCAAGGTGCCGATCGCAAGCGTGAAAAATAAACCTCCCAGCTAGAGTCTAAATAAGGGGAGGTCAGGTTTCTAATTGCGAGTGGTCGCGTATTTCACGACCGCTCAGGATGAGAAACTACCAGTCTGCGTTGAGAAAGCTGCAGCTCGAGTAAAAATCTACTCAAGCGGCAGAAAATGACCGCTTGCACTGTGCAAGATGCGGTTTCCACTGATTGCACAGTGCGGACAAGCATCCGGCACTGTGCAATCAGAGCGAACCCCATTTTGCACAGCACACTACGCAGTTCACATAGCTCGCGTAGTGTGAAGTGCACTTTGTGTAGCTATGCGTAGCGCTACTACGCGAACTACGCCCAGTGTTACCCAGAACCCCTTGCTCAGCGTCTGTCCTGAATTTAAAGTCAGATGCCCACTCAAAACAAGTTCTTTTTTTTATCATGATTTTCAAAAGCACCGCCATGATTCCGAGATGCACAGACGAGACGTGCATGAGTCCACTGGTTATAAAGTCAGACAGCTCTAGCTGTTGTTAAACATTTGATACGTCATGATCTTATGAGCTGTATCATGAAGTTTTGAAGTTTACACCTTTTCTAGGCTGTATTTTAAATTGCGTTTATTTCGGGAGTTTCTCCCGCAGAAGGCTGCCACCAACAAAACATCTTTGAGAAGAAGTTAATTGATGAGGTGTGCAAATTTTGAAGGCGCGTTGCAGAAATGCATGCTAGTATGCATTTGCATCACATGCTTGGACATATGTATTAAATATCTATCCCTGCCCATGCATACATTGTGTGCAGTTTTCTTCTGTGGCGTAGGCCGCAGGTTTGTGCATCTGCACCTCCTGATTGTTATAGAAGGTATGATGGCTGCCATGGCCCTGTTTTGCCATGCAGGTAATCTCCACATGGGTGCTACCCTTCCGCCCTCCTCCTCTGACCCCCAGCGTTGAGGTGGCACCCCTCCCACCCTCCCCTGTGACCCCATCAGGTCTTCCTTGGTCTCAGCAAGCTTCCTCTAACAGAGCAGTCATCCCCAAATCCCACTTAGACAAACATTACAACTGCACCCAGCAAAGTAGAGTGTACTCCAGATAGCATAGGGTCTACCACGACTCTAGGCAGCCGAGGGGGGGCTGGCAGAAGATATGCAAGTGTTCTGCAGCCCACCGCAATCCACCCCACAGAAAGAACTCAAATATACATCACTCTCACTAGGGTTGGCTGGCGGGTACCAATGGTACCAATGACTTCTTTTGTTTTAGGAACACACAGGGGCGTAACGGAGGCTCCTGCAGGGGTCCCCAGGGTTTCTTATTTGGCCCTAGAAGCAGACTACGTAGCCAGTACGCACTGGCTGTTCCAATGATGTCAACACCACCTGCCTATAGCTTAAACTGGTCAGTCACATGCCTAAGGGAGGTGCTTAATTTGAGCCAGTGGTATCCAGCGTTCGCCACCGCCACTTAATTCTCAACACCAGCTCTTATGACAGTCTGCCGCATGGTGGTGCTGTTGGCTAATTTTGAGTTCAGTACAATAAAAGTTGTTTAATAATTCAATGTACTTTAAAAATAAAGAATACGAAAAGCACCAAGGGCCCAAGTGATCAGGCTCGCACTCAATAAAAACATGTAACACACCACACCATATCATAACACAACAATATAACACCACATCACATAACTTAATTAGTTGGCAAACATCCAAGAGGATTTTGATTTTAACCCTTTTACCGCGGCAGCAATTCCGCCGAGGTGCGGGCATTGCATTGCGCGGGCGAGGCCGCGTCGGCCAACGGACGCGCACAGCACTTTCGAGGTAGTGCTCGCGACGGCCGTTGGCCGACGGCCGCACGCAAGAGGTTAATATTGAAGAAAATTTACAATCCATATATTTGAACGGCGATCTACCAGAAATAGCTAAATCTAATGATTGTCAAGTTTGCAAATTATTTATAAAACTTTGCGAGCTCTGAATAGTGCGAAGGTGGCAAACCGTTTTTTGTTTTTGTATTTTTTTGTTATTTTAAAAAAAGAGGGAAAGCTTTAGTAGCCACTTGTCATAGCGGGGAGACGTTTCCACTAGTACGACGTCAGCAAGTGGCCATAAGTCAAACCCACTGAATTGATGTCCGGCAGTGTGTTTGTGCAGACAGGAAAGCTGTGCAACGGCGAAGATATAAAACTGACCAGCTTTGCCGCAGTGAAGCTTCTTGATCAGTCTTATTAAGGGAGAGGCATCCATTTTAGTTTCGCCAATCCCTTATTTGAAAGTGGCCATCCAGTGTAGAGAGAAAAAAAAAACAGTCCGGCATCTCTAACAATCACCAACAACAGGCTTTCTAGAATGTTCGCTAGTTTGATGACGTCAGCTCGGATTTTGAGATTTATTGTGTAATCATGCACAAAATGGCCCATGTAACTAGCATTATCTTGAGTAACTGACTCCGTCCCAGCTCTATCTGCCTTTCAGCAGAAAGGCGTATCCACCTTGGGTGCCCTCAGAGCTCAGGCGCATCCCTGTTTTGGTGTAGAAGGAGTGTAATCTACCCAGTTAGCCGAAGGATCTCTGGTGACCTAAAAGCAGGGGTCTTCAAACTGGGGACGGGCCCCCCTGGGGGAGCCTCAAGTGATCCCAGGGGGGTTCCAGACTCAGGCCAATAGAATCATTATGCGGATAACAGTGCTTTGTTTTAAAAGGAAAGAAAAGTGCGGCAGTAAGACACTCTGCTATGGGCCATCACTAACATCTTTTGTCATTTATATCCTAGCTGGGAGTTTGTGTCAACAGAGAGGGGACTCCATATTTTCTAGAAAACACCCACTTTCATTTCTTATAATCACACCGTGGATACTTTTACACGCTAGTAAGGCCTGCGTGACCAGAAAAGTATGCTGGGCAATCATGTATTTGATTGCATTTTTAAAAGGCAACATAACTTAACTGCAATGTTTAAATAAGTCTAGACATATTTAAAGATTGACAGTTTAATAGAATATTTGTGCAAACTTCTGCAGTTGTCCCCAATGACTTTTCTTTCTACTTTGGGGGCGCAGCATGAAAAAAGTTTGAAGGCCACTGCCTTAAAGTAAAGCCGAGCCCCCCCCCCTCTTCTGAGGATACCAAAAAGATTATAGACATGATTTATATGTATAGTGAGGTTGAAGAAGGGAGGTTCCCACGGCAATGCACAATGCCAGTAAGCCTCACAACATCTACTGCCTAGGTTCTGTTCAAAAAAGAACAACCCCCCAATCCTGTATTAAGACCAATGTCGTTTCTGAATCTGCTGTAGTCCAGTTTTCTGCAAACTAAACCCTATATAGAACCATTTTGTTAGTAATAAGTAAGGACCCATGACACAAATGTTTGCAAAAGTTAGGACTTTCTTGCATATGTGGCAAACCAAAACACTTTGCAAAGTTCAGGAACCTGCAAATCTTTTCATAGAGAGTAATAAATATTAGAGGGGAGATGGAACTTGACCCCTCCGTTGTTTCCGCGTGGTTCCGTGGTTTCCTCGCAACCCACAGTCTTGGTCGCCATATATGTGCTTTCAGCATTGAAAGTTGCCTTTCGCACAAAGATGATAAAAAATAATATATTTATACAATATTACATCAAAGAAAATTAATAGATTACAAATATTTCTAAACATAAATTGCACGTATAGTCCTTCCTGGGTTCTTCTTCCATCCCTGTGCATATAGATATTTATGCAGATGTCACCTAGTTATTTTTGTCCTGGACATTATTTTCCAGGAGTTCTAATCTGAGTTTCCAGCTTTTAACGAGAAATCTTTCGATACGCTTGGTTGTTTCTTCAGAGATATTGTTGAACAGAATAAAATGTGGTCCTAGTCACTGCCAAGTTTTTCCCTCTCAAGCAAGCTTTTAAAGGTGCACCTTCTCAGCCTAGTTTAGAAGGACCAGCTCAACAAGAAGTGTCTCAGGTCTTCCATCTTCCACCTAAGCAGGTGTTGGAGCTTACTTGCTCCCTTTCTTTAGAGTCGTATGGGGAGCCACCTCATGCAGAGCAAAAAGCCCCCTTTCTCTATGATTTGAAATGTTTGTTAGAGAGGACAGGGACCTGCTCACAGCGGCAGCTAAAACAATTTTAGCGAACTGGAAGAACACCGGCAAGGCGACATTTAAGAGATGGGTCAACTGGGTAACCTTCCTCAGGGGGGCGGACAACATCACAGCAAGTTACTCAACCAGTCACACAGGAACAAGCGAGATGTGGGCCGCCCTAGACGCACACGTAGGGTCACACAAACCCCGTAGACAGATAACCGCCCAGCTCCGTTGGTGGTAACCCGCCACAGGCTATAGATGAACCACCTAGCTAATGGTCTGTTTCCCCCCCCATCCTCCCTTCTCACTTTCTTTCCAGTCTCTTGGGGCTTACAGATACGCCGTCTACCAATATCAGCCGCCATGCCTAAATGCCGAATGTACCCGTATCTCATCTGTATGTGCCCCCGCATTACCACTGTACTGTATTACGAATATATCTTCAATAAAACTCTTTGAAATAAAAAAAAAGAAAAGGCTGGACAACCGGAGAGGGGTCAAGGAGGCCGGCTTGTCCTATTGGCCGAAAGGACTTGAGAGCTTGCAGTTACCTATTTCCAGAGTGATCATTTTGTTTTTGTTAGTTTTCGATTGCATTGCTCATCTATTTTGACTGAATAGTGAGCATTGTGTGATATAAAGCCTGTGTCTTCCTTGTCCTTTTAAGAAATCAAGGTGGAGCTAGGCTGCCGTACTGCCAGTTTTCACAGTCTTTCTTGCGAAACAGAGGTTCCTCAGTGTGGCCACGTGCCCAAGGTTCGCGGAGGTCAGAAGCACAAAGACCCATACTTACCAAGGCTTACCACAGGGGCTTGCTTCACGCAGGCGTGTTCTACGCCAACACAAAGTATTACAAATGATGGCGTAGATCAACTTTTGCATGCAAACAGATTTTTGTGCTCAGGTGTACATAAGTACAGTACTGAGCAGCATTGCGCCACATAGTGTGAAACCCCGATGATCTACGCAAAGTGAGTGTAACTGGGCAGGAACAGCGCAAACAGCCTTAGGAGTCCACAAAAAGCCATTTCCATTAAAGTCAGGGAAAGCGGCGTGACCTTGCTTTACCTGGAATCACAGCAGCATATGAACATAGGAGCAAACAATGAGCGAAGAAAAACATGCTTAATATTTCCTCATGTGATGTAATCTTCACAAAATTACACACATATGTGATTTACACGTGGCCGATTGTTCGCATCTGGAGATTTCTATTGGAAGATGTGCAAAACTCAAGCACGAGCCACTCAGCCGGCTTTGCACTAGAGAGCAACGTCATATTGCTCCAGTGGCTTGCACACTACATATTTTACGTGCAATTGTAGACAATGATATCATCGGCGCTCAACACATAGTAAATAAGGCCGTTAACACGATGCAACCCTCCTCTCGATTTAATGTAAATATGGGCCTATGTCGAGGGCAACTGGAATTATGCCATTTTTTTTTTAGGCTGCAGTGTTTTCTGCAAAATGGCGGATTTTCCACATTTGCCACATAATCCATCATCTGCTGCATAATCTGAAGATTTTAGCACAAAAATTGTTCTAACGCAAACAGATTAAAAGTTACTAAAACACATTGAAATGTGTTGCTGCGCAGTGGACGGTCCTTTGCAAAGACTGGCTGGCCATCTCTTTGTTGCTTATTGTAGTATTTAGGTGTTAAATTGATTCTAATGGGGTAAAACGTTGGTGTAGACAGTGTTCATGTGTAAAAAAGTAAAAAAAAATGAAGACGTAATACTATCACAAAATGTGCTACATTATGCATCATAATTTGCCTTTTCTTGTCGCATAATTTAGTTCACCCTGCAACACAATTTGGTCCTCCCCTGCCGCATAAATCCATTGCCCCTGCCTAAGTCCTTCTGTTTCTCTGATTGGAAATCAGGATGCCATGGTTGCACTCACTGCTTCGTTAATTTCAGCCCCATATCGTAGCAAGCCCCCCTCCGGGTTTGGGAGGTTCTCAATGTAAATACGTTTTTATTAGGCTTGGACAGAGTTCCACAACATGGACCTCCGCAAAGTGACCCAAAAACTCTGCTGTGCTTTGTTGAAGTCCGCTTGCAATAGAGTGCATTGGGTCGCTCTGTTTGTGCTGATTATTTTGCGCCAGGTGTTTGTCCCACGCTGGAAAATCAATGCAAACGGCACCATGCGCAGCTCAAGAGGGCGCTGCTTCTTTCTGCGGCTTGAGTAGAATTTCTGCGGCTCGAGTAGAAATTCTGCTCGAGCGACAGATTTCTCAGTGCGAACTGAAGGTTACTCAATGAGAGCTGTAGTGCTAACTGGGACCACCCACATTGAGGAATCTCGCTGGGAGGTGGTCTGGAGTAAGATTTGCCTCGATCGCGAACTTAACATGCGTGAGCGAGGAAAAAACTCCACTCCGCAGAGCAGAGTTTTTTGGAATGCTGCCAAGCGTGGCAAAAACTCAGCAAACGGAGCGGAATTTCATGGCCAGGCCTAATATTTATGATTCGAAGCGGAGCCAAATGATGCATTTTACAGTGCAGTTCTCCAAATATCTGTTTGATTAAAAGCTTTGGTTTTAATGGCAGTTTTCTGAGCAGAAACCAATGAAAGGCTACAATACTTTAAGGTGCGGTACACTAAGCAGGAGCGGTACTTTTCGGAAGCAGCAAATGATGGACGGAATGCAGAATGAATCAAACTTTCACCCCCAGTCAAGAGATCTGGGTTAAACCCACTCACTACACCACCCCAGTCAAGCGAGATCTCTCATTCGGCATTTCGTCCATCATTTGCTGCCTCAGCACTTTTTGCCCTAAGTAGGAAGGGTATGCCCAGATGTGGGTCCCTTACTCGCTGTGCCACTGGATTCAAGCTAGGCTGGCTAATCTGGGTGTTACCCCGAAACCTATCCCAGGATGCTTGTTTCTAGTTCAAAGATGACCCCGCTTGGCAGTTCAGACTGGATGGTTTCCATTGGGCGCATGGTTAAGACTGATTTGCATATGGCTGGGTCCAAGCTGGGGAGGTGTAGTGCGTAAAAGAACGATGGATTTAACCCAGATCTCTTGGCTGGGGGTGAATGTTCGATTCATTCAGCATTCCATCCATAATTTGTTGCTGCAGCACTATACCTTAATCTGGCCATGCACCTGCTCAAGAGCACACATGATGTCAAGAGACGTGTCAGCGAGATTTGTAGTGTGTTCAAGGCCCAAAGTACCTATAAGCAGACTACGTAGCCAGTATGCACTGGCTGTTCCGATGATGTCAACATCACGTGCCTACAGCTTATTCTGGCCAGGCACCTCCATAAAGGAAGTGCTTAATTTGAGCAGGTGGTATCCGGTGCTCACCACCAGCACTTAATTCTCAGCACCGGCTCTTATGGCAGTCTGCGGCATGGTGGTGCTGTCTTATTTTGAGTTGAGCACAACCACAGTTGTTTAATCTTTCAATGTACTTTAAAAATGAATAACTGCCACCTACACCGTTCTTATAACTTTGGGGGCCTGGAATGGTCTGAATTGCCACCCTTGCAGGAGTGTGGTGGTTAGTAGTTGTTTTGGTTGTCATTGGCAGCGTTGGCAGGGGCAATGGGTGGGGAAAGTAGCAGGGGCCTCGTGAGATTGGCCCTGGCACATACCTTTTTTACAAATTAAGTGCTGCCTAGGGGCGCACATGTTGCCTACAGAAGTGTCAGCGGGATTCTTACTGTGGCCAATGCCCAAAGCACCTGGAGGAGGCCTACCTGGCTAGTATGCACTGGCTGTTCTGATGGTCTCTACACCACGCGCACTTGACTCAATCCGACCAAGTACTTGCCCAAGATCACACGTGATGTCAAGAGAAGTGTCAGTGGAATTCTTAGTGTGTCCAAGGCCCAAAACTCCGAGAGGCAGACTACCCGTTGCCCATGGCAGACAAGGCCCCCGAGGGATCCCCTCCCCCTTGCCGGACTGGCGGGCTTTCCCTGCAAATTGCAGCATCCGGGCACTTCCTCACCCCACCCCTAAAACTCCCCGATGCAGAGTTAAAACAGATCACAGCATCGTCCATACCACCCGGGGATGGAGGGGAGTGAGTGAACCCTGGCACAGCCTCCCACCAGGTATCCCGGCTCCCTCCCGCCCCCACCCCGTCTCTCTCGCGCTCTCCCCGCTCTCCCGCCTCTCCTCCCCCTCACACTTCCACAGGACACACTGTACTAGCAAAATCCCCCAGAGTCCAGACCTTAAAGAGAGGCTGCTCCGGCGGCTGCTGGGAAATTTGTGCTGACACCGGAAAAAAGACGAGGGAAAAAAAACAGTCTTCGAAATGCTCTGAGCTCAGCGGGAAGGGGGCGGCTCTGCAGACATGCGCCAGACGGGGAGAGAGGGGAGAAAACGGACGCTGAATGTTAACGAGGCCTGTCCCGGGCACTGAGCGCAGGCCCGACGCCTCAGCAAACGGGCCCGCCTCGGGGTTCAGGCGCAGCCGGCTGCAACGGGCCTACCTCATACTGCCAGCCACACGCGGCCCTCTGCCCACACTGTACCTACCTCAAACAGCAGCCCTCGCCTCGAGGAAACGGGCCTACCTCATACTGCCAGAGATAAACACGGCCCTTGCTGTGCCTACCTCAAACTGCAGTCCTCGAGCAAACGGGCCTACCTCATACTGCCAGCCACACACGGCCCTCTGCCTACACTGTGCCTACCTCAAACCGCAGCCCTCGCCTCGAGGAAACGGGCCTACCTCATACTGCCAGAGATAAACACGTCCCTTGCTGTGCCTACCTCAAACTGCAGTCCTCGAGCAAACGGGCCTACCTCATACTGCCAGCCACACACGGCCCTCTGCCTACACTGTGCCTACCTCAAACCGCAGCCCTCGCCTCGAGGAAACGGGCCTACCTCATACTGCCAGAGATAAACACGGCCCTTGCTGTGCCTACCTCAAACTGAAGCCCTCGAGAAAACGGGCCTGCCTCATACTGCCAGCCACAAACTGCAGCCCTCGAGCAAACGGGCCTACCTCATACTCCCAGCCACACGCGGCCCTGTGCCAACCTCAAACTGCAGCCCTCGAGCAAACGGGCCTACCTGATACTGCCAGCCACACGCGGCCCTGTGCCAACCTCAAACTGCAGCCCTCGAGCAAACGGGCCTACTTCATACTGCCAGCCACACGTGGCCCTGTGCATACCTCAAACTGCAGCCCTCGAGCAAACGGGCCTACTTCATACTGCCAGCCCCACGCGGCCCTGTGCATACCTCAAACTGCAGCCCTCGAGCAAACGGGCCTACCCTCATACTGCCAGCCACATGCGTCCCTCTGCCTACCTCAAACTGCAGCCCTCGAGCAAACGGGCCTACCTCATACTGCCAGCCACACGCGTCCCTCTGCCTACCTCAAACTGCAGCCCTCGGGCAAACGGGCCTACCTCATACTGCCAGCCACACGCGGCCCTGTGCCAACCTCAAACTGCAGCCCTCGAGCAAACGGGCCTACCTCATACTGCCAGCCACACGCGGCCCTGTGCCAACCTCAAACTGCAGCCCTCGAGCAAACGGGCCTACTTCATACTGCCAGCCACACTCGGCCCTGTGCATACCTCAAACTGCAGCCCTCGAGCAAACGGGCCTACCCTCATACTGCCAGCCACATGCGTCCCTCTGCCTACCTCAAACTGCAGCCCTTGAGCAAACGGGCCTACCTCATACTGCCAGCCACACGCGTCCCTCTGCCTACCTCAAACTGCAGCCCTCGGGCAAACGGCCTACCTCATACTGCCATGCACACGCGGCCCTTGCTGTGCCTACCTCAAACTGCAGCCCTCAAGCAAACGGGCCTACCTCATACTGCCAGCCACACGTGGCCCTCTGCCTACAATGTGTCTACCTCAAACTGCAGCCCTTGAGCAAACGGGCCTACCTCATACTTGCAGCCACACACGGCCCTCTGCCTACACTGTACCTACCTCAAACTGCAGCCATCGCCTCGAGCAAACAGGCCTACCTCATACTGCCAGCCACACAAAGCCCTTGCTGTGCCTACCTCAAAAAGCAGCCCTCGCCTCGAGCAAACGGGCCTACCTCATACTTGCAGCCACACACGGCCCTCTGCCTACACTGTACCTACCTCAAACTGCAGCCCTCGCCTCGAGCAAACGGGCCTACCACATACTGCCAGCCACACTCGTTCCTGTGCCTACCTCAAACTGCAGCCCCTGAGCAAACGGGTCTACCTCATACTGCCAACCACACGCGTCCCTGTGCCTACCTCAAACTGCAGCCCTCGAGCAAACGGGCCTACCACATACTGCCAGCCACACACAGCCCTGAGCCTATCTCAAACTGCAGCCCTCGAGCAAACGGGCCTACCAAATACTGCCAGCCACACACGGCTTTCTGCATACACTGTGCCTACCTCAAACTGCAGCCCTCGAGCAAACGGCCTACCTCAAACCACAGCTTGTGAGCAAACGGGCCTACCACATACTTCCAGCTACACGCGTCCCTGTGCCTACCTCAAACTGCAGCCCTCGAGCAAACGGGCCTACCTCATACTGCCAGCCACACGCGTTCCTGTGCCTACCTCAAAATGCAGCCCTCAAGCAAACGGGCCTACCTCATCCTGCCAGCCACACACGTCCCTGTGCCTACCTCAAACTGCAGCCATCAAGCAAACGGGCCTACCTCATACTGCCAGCCACACACGGCCATCTGCCTACCAAATCATGGTACCTGCCTCAAACCACAACCCACTTGCAAAAGGTACCTACCTCAAACCACAGCCCTCGAGCAAAAGGTACCTACCTCCAACCGCAGCCCACAAGCTAACTGTGCCTACCTCATACTATGGCCCTTCAACAAAGAGGCCTGCCTCTGAGTCAGCCACACACATCCCCCTACCTTCCAGAGCCGCAACTAGAGCCAAATTTCGGGGGGGGCTACTAAAAGTTTCAGGGGGGGGGCTGATCATTCCAGCAATATGCAGAGAGGAGTTGCAGGAGCTCTAAGAAGGGGTGAAAACACAATAAAGCCTCGTTAGAAAGTAAATGGTCTTTTAAAGACCTGTGAAGTACTCGAGTGCAGCTGTGTGTGTGAGTGTGTGCGCCCAGGAAGCTGTCTCAGCCAGGCTGACACACGACGGGAGGGGCTGAAGCCTTTTGAGCCCAATGGGCGTTGCACACCTGCTACCTACTACAAATTACAGCCCTTGAGCACATTGTACCTACCTCAAACTGCAGCACTGCAACAAACTGGGCCTGCCTCAGATTGCAGACAACCCTCTAAAACATGTAGAGCACTCAAACTACATCCACAGCACATTGTCCTGCAACAAAGTCCAGAAGGCACAGCCCTCAACAAACTCGTCCTGCCTCAAACCACAGCTGCAACAAATGAATCAAACCACCCACCGCCTTCCAAACAACTGGGCTTAACTCAGACTTCAGCCCTGCAACTAAATGCGGCTCCCTCAAATGACAGCCCTCCAACAAGCCACATCTGTCTAAATCTACTGCCTGCCATCTACCAGCCTGCTCCTGGCTGCAACTGCATCCCTCCAAACATCCGACTGCCTCACATACCAGGCGTAGGCGTCCCACAAACCAGGCTGCATCAAACTACAGTCCATACAAAACCGACCTGCCTCAGCCCAGACCCAACCCTATCAAATATCTTATTTCCAAACACAAACTTTAAACCTCCAAGAGGCTGTCTCTCCAACACACTGCTCTACCTCAAACTGTAGCCCTCAAACAAACTATCCCACCTCGCTCCCCAGGCCCAACAAACCTATCCGCGTCAGCGACCTGGCACAGACCTAACGAAGAGGCCGAGCTCCAATTGGAGAAGGCATTCTACAATAAATAGAACTTGAATGTGGATATCTACCTCAAAAGCACCACTATTTGAGTCTGGCTTCTCTTTCTATTGCAACATAGCCATTTATCATGGCAAACATAATGTTATCATCTTTAGCACGCACGCTTCTGGCATTGGAGGTATGGGTGGGCTTTCAAACGGATTCATTGACGGGACTGATGATGGTCGATTGTGACTGTGTTCGTACAGAGGGGATTGGTCGGCTCAACCTACTTGATCGATCATTTGTAGCACTAACCAGTATGAAATTGATGAGCATGGCACCATTCTGAAGGTGTTGTGGGTTTTCCTTTTACCAAGCAACAGCAAAAATCTGATGTTTTCTGTACCAGTGGCCAATGAGATTGGATTGGAGACTCATCAAAGCCTATGATTCTCAATAAGCAAGCAGAAGCTGCAAAACGTCACACCGAAAGGGTACATTTCAAATTGGCTAAGCTTTCTGCACATAGTAAAGATGACACTATGACAACGGTTGGCCGTAGACCGCTACTTGCACAATAAAGAGGCCAAACAGGAAGAGGAAGAAGAGAGCACACAGAGACAACATATTTCTCCAATTGTACTAATTTCCGACTCTGAAGTTTCTGAATGTTCATTTGGCCCATGCAGGAGCTTTGCGATACTGAAGTCGGTGGTCTGAGGCCAATGGTTCTGGACTTTAGTTGTCCTGTGCGGGTGGGCCCAACGTCTATCGGGGAATACCCGGCACTCCAGAATTCTAATAAATTGAAGTCATGTTGATCAGGCAGGTCTGAATAAATGCAATTAAGATACATCGCCTAATGAGAAACCTCCTTTTACATGGAGCACACCAAGACACTAAATTGTGCTTTATGCAAAATTTTCAAATTTGCCAGACATCTACTGTTTGCGGTCTTTGATACTATTGCCAAACTCAGCAGAATTCAACTTTTGCCAGGGAGATCACCTCCTGTGGCTTCTGGGTTTTTCATGAAGGCAAATACACTCACCGAGTTATCTTAGACGCACTTACCCAAATGACCGGTGTTCTACATGCATGCACAATATCACTTAAAACTTCTTTAATGATAACAAGCTTTTCCAGGTTACAAGGGCCTCTTTTCTCACCATCTACACACCTCCGAGCAGGGCTGGAATGGTCACTTTGCCCCCATGGCATCTACCCGGTGATGGTGGGATTCTGTAAGAGCAAAATGCGCTACCACCGTCCATCACTGAAAGTGCGTGACCCCATTGTGATCGTAGCCTGCCTCGAACATTTATGCCACGAATCACAGCGTTCTTCTCAGCAGATGTTCAAAACAGATTCAGAAGGGTCGGATCCAGGCCATTATTCAAGGATATCCACTCAAGATATATTTATATACAATTAATCTAAATGGGTCTAATTTACACAGCCCAGAGCTATCCAGAAAACCTTCAATTGTTGACAATACTTCCCCGCTCCTATGGTGCACACTATTCGTTTAAAAAAAATAATTCTATCACATTTTCATTAACTTTAATCACAATTGTCTATTTGTGATTAATTCAATCTCGGCAATACACTCCATAATGTTTTCCAAATCCTTATGTTGTTTAATACATATTCAATGAATGGTGTATGTGTTTCGGCATTCTGCGTGATGCCTTCATCAGGAGATGATTTATGTTAACAGATTAGACCTTCAATAAACAGAAACAATTTTGTAGTTGTATATTAATTCTTGAGTACATCCTGTAACAGTCCCCAATCATATCCTCTAAACTTCCTGCTACTAAAATCCCTTCATTTACTTCAATCTTCATTTGAGTTCATTCTCCAATCGTCGTTGCTGTGTGTACGAGTGTCTGTCCGTTCTAAACATTCCGAAGCCACACCTTTTTTAGGCATTGTTGAGCTCTTACCAGTTATAGTCAGATCAGCTGTCTATTTGAGAGACACAGAGATATATCTGTCTCTAAGAGACAATTCCATGTTAGTGATGAAATTGGCGTTCTATTGAAAAGATGTAGACCCCTGCCATTGGCTGAGCTGCTCTCTCTCTTCAGAGAGTGACTGTTTGTTGTATAGAGCAGACCCCCACCAACAGCAGGCCTGCAGTCTCTATAGTGCAAGTGACTGTCTCTTGGACACAACTGCCACCTCTCTGAAGAGAGGGGCTCGACTCTTGGACAACCACCTTCTCACCTCCTCATCAGCTCGCCTGCTGTCTGCAGTGAGAGTAGAGTGACTGTCTTTTGACCCCTTAAACCACCCGAATAAGTGCTCTCTCTCTCTCTTTCTCTTTCTCTCTCTCTCTCTCTCTCTCTCTCTCTCTCTCTCTCTCTCTCTCTCTCTCTCTCTCTCTCTCTCTCTCTCTCTCTTTCTTTCTTTCTTTCTCTCTCTCAGAGAGACAGCCATGGCTAGCTGGCTCTTCAAAACAGTTCGCCCACCCCCACTGCTCTCTGCTATCAGCCGGTCTGTTCTCTCTCTTCTGTGTGACTGTCCCTCGAGCACAGGCAGCCCTCCCCGCGCCCCCTCCCTCCAGCCGCCGCTCTGTTCTTCTCCAGTGACAGGCCGGCGCTTCTTATCAGCCGAGTGTTTCCAGGCGCTGTTGATGCCGGGAGACGCCCGTGACCCAGACTCGGTCACGGTCAACAGACCCGAGGTCACATGGCTCAAGGTCAGGCGGGCCGGGATTTGAGGTGGGGCTGGTGGGGTCTTTACTCTCACAGCCCCTGGACTTGACCGGGCTGAGGGAGGGGGGTGGGTTCAAGAGTCTGGCAGTGAGAATGGGCGGGGTTTTGCCATTTTTGGGACCCCTTATCTCCAAACCCGGCCCTCAACCGCAACGCACCCACCCCTTATTCCTCAACTCTTCAGTGCACTAGTTCTGGGGTGAATCTTGGCGATTTTAACTTAACCCCCCGCCCCTCAAGTGCCACTGTCTCTAGTTCTACCTCTGACCAGCCCTCTATTTACTCCCACCCTTCTACATCCCTTTACTACCCCCCTCTGAGGCTACCCGAGGCCGCTGTCTTCTGTTACCCCCCCCCCCTTTACCGCCACTACACACCTTATATCGTTCTTTTCCATGGGAAAGACCCAGCTAAAAAAAACCAGGGGCAGACCACCGATGACCAAAGAGGGGCAGAGCCAGACCAGGGGACCCACCAATCAACGGGGGGCACAGAGAGGGTCTTATGACGAAAAGCGTTAACACGCTACGCAGTGGGATCCCGTGACCAGGTCCTTACATACATGTCAACCTAGGAGACCAGATGTAAGACACATATCACACTCGGAGACCAGCCCTACAGGACATATTAATCTAAGGGACCAGCCTTGCAAACCACACAACACGTCAACTCAAGAGACCAGCTGTACAACACATCTCAACCTAAGAAACTCACAGTCACCACACAACACGTCCACTCAAGAGACCAGCTGTACAACCGATCCCAATCTAAGAAACTCACCACACAACACGTCCACTCAAGAGACCAGCTGTACAACCGATCCCAATCTAAGAAACTCACCACACAACACGTCCACTCAAGAGACCAGCTGTACAACCGATCCCAATCTAAGAAACTCACCACACAACACGTCCACTCAAGAGACCAGCTGTAAAACGCATCCCAACCTAAGAAACTCACCACACAACACGTCAACTCAAGAGACCAGTCAGACCACACTTAACAACCTGAGAAACTCACCACACAACACGTCAACTCAAGAGACCAGTCAGACCACACTTAACAACCTGAGAAACTCACCACACAACACGTCAACTCAAGAGACCAGCCAGACCACACATCCCAACCTAAGAAACTCACCACACAACACGTCAGCTTAAAAGATCAGCCACATAACACATCAACCCAAGAGAACAGCCGTACAACACATCAACTGAAGAGTTCAACCGGACGACACATAACCCGAGGTCAGCGGTCCAACACATATTAACCTAAGAAACAGCAGAGCAACACTTGTCAACCTAAGAGACCAGCTGTACAACACATGTCAACCCAAGAGACCTGCCATACAACGCGTCAACCCAGGAAACCCGCCACAAAACACGTCAACTCAAGAAATCGGTCAAACAACACATATACACCCAAGAGAACAGCCATACAACACATCAGCTGAAGAGATTAGCCTTACATCACAAAACCGGAGGCCAGCCGTACAACACACATCAACCCGGGAGACACACCATACACCATGTGTGAACATATGAGAGCAGCCCTGGGCTACTCTCAAATTACCTTCCATTGATGTCAGACTGCATTCCAAGACCTTGTTAATCTCTACCTGGTTTGGAGCTACAGAAGAGCATTCCACGCCCTCTGCTAATCCCCGCCGGCCTTTAACATGTAGCAGACTTATTATACAATTTAGGCTAATCTCTACCTGCATTTGGTTCATAAAAAAAATATAATCCAGGTCCTGCTTTGGTTTGTACCCGTCATTAGTCTGAAGCAGAGAATTTACCAGTTTTCAATTCCTGGGCTAATATCGATTTATCACTTATCCCAGCAACCTTTGCTGAACCTCCATGTTTTAAATTTGTTTAACAAGTCTTCAATCTGGCATTCAATCGGGATGCCGCTACCTGCCTCTGGAATCCTGCTGACGTTTAAAAAGGGAGAGAACTTGGCGAAAGTAGACCCCGAAGGTGGAAATTCTAACTCTTCCAAATTCTGACTTCTAAAGAAAATTGGCCATCTCCTAAATAACTCTGCACTGGTTTATCGTAGGTCTAAAGTAAGATTCGGCTTGTCTCACTCTTAACGCTGCTTGCTGTCATCTTAAGTAACTGTGTATTTTAAAATGTACAGCAGATCCCACCTTGTAAAATTATGTAATGAACACACCTACTAAAGATGTGCATTCTGGGAGAAAAGATTTATGCAAATAAGGCCAATCATTGGCAATGTACTGATCATTAAGGCCCTGATCTTACATACAACCCAGCACCTGCTTACCAGCTAAGGGCAAAATGCAGATGGGCCAATAGGGAAAAAGGTACATTTTTGAAGGCGGATGTCTCTTCTGAATGGGCAGTGGGTCTGGAGAAGAGTCCATAGCGTATAAAGCAATGTCCTACTTGCCATTGACCAACTCTACACCCCATTTCATCGGTAACAGCCCGATGTCTAAAGTTCAGATTTCTTCAGAATCAATCTGCTTGGACTGACTGCGCCTAAAGGTATTCACCTCTAGCCGTAGTAGGCTAAATCCAACTGTTTTCACTTCGTAAAAGGGTCTCTTTGGATATGTGGAGGCACAAAACAGCCCTTATTTCAAGATTTTCCACAGTAAACTACGCAAGCTAGCTCGTAGAGGTTCCTCAGAGTGGGCTCCTCGGAAACGAATGCCTGTGGTTTCGCCCCAGGTTCTTACGCAGAACAATGGAATCTTGTATTGTTTGATCGCAGGACGCAGGTCGCCCGCGCTGGAACAACACAGGTGCAGTCGCTGTACGGAACGTTCTCATCCGGCAGCTGCGCAACATGTTCCCTTTTTCCAAGTCTCTGGAAGAACCGGTTTTCCAAGCTTCAGATCAGTCACAGGAGTCCTCTTGGAGATCAAAATCCCATACAGAACACCGGGAAGGGTCCTTTCGATCTGCCCGGTAACGCTAAAATCACCCAATCGTTGGGCACATTCTTTCCTCTGGTCCCACCCCCTATCATGCTTCACTAGCAATAAAAATGGTGGTAGTAACCACCTTTCACCAATGGTGGAACACATTGGACAGTTGCAAACAGGGACGATTTAAAGATTTTGGGGGCCCTGGGCCAAACGTATTTTGTGGCCCCCAGTTCGGAATAGCTTTGATTTTATGATCCAGTTTCAGCCCTTCCATGCCCTCTTTGACCAGGTCAGTGACGGTGCACAGGCACATTGATCCAAATTCTACATGTGTTTACATCTAATATTCAATATAGTGACCTGTTTTCAATATTATAACACAGCAGCAGCTCACTAATATTACTGCAAATAATCTCTGTGACACCCTCCCACTTCTAATATGCGAGGTCCTGTATTGATCTAAAAAACTTTTTTAATGGATGTTGCATGAAACATAAACAAGACACGTGTCTGCAAAATGTCTGTGATAGACTCTCACACATCACCCACATTAAAAATAAATGAAAGGAAAACACTATTTACAAAAATCTGTTTAAGAATTATTCAAGGTCATCAGGGCAAGACTCTCTCCAGAACTACTCTGGGCAATAGCTCACTTAATCTCCCCAAGGGCCCCCAGCGCCTTGAAACCCGTAAAAGTGATATGTTTGCGCTTTACAATTGGGAATTTATTCTATATTTATTATTTACTGGTGGTGTCTAAAGTCAGATGCTCCAAGCTTACAGTATGGTGTCAGAAGGTCAAAGCGTGGAATTATGGGTTAAATATATAAAGCTTGACTCGGGTCAAAGGTACAAAGATGTTATCAAGGGTCAAATATCAGGTAGTGGAAGAAACAGAGGTCCCATTACAAGGGGTTCATAGGATGTTGATGACTGAGTCATAGCAAACGAGTGAAGGACTGAATTAATTTCAACTACTAGTCATTAAGCAGGGGTAAAATTGTCCAAGGGTAAAGATTAGGGTCACCTAAAGAAATGGGTGAAGACGTTCAAGTGAAGTCACATAGGCGAAAAGTGGAACTGGTGTTCGTATAGTGAATCAGGAATCATATGCCAAAACTCAGGGCTGTGGACCGCATAATGAGCGTTTGGAACCTGACACCATTGACTAAGTGGTAAGGCCAGGGTCGTGTGCCAAGTAGGACTGGGTGACATTTACATTATGTCAGTGTAATTTCAGTAATTTCAGTAATTTTGCGTTACACTTGTCACACAAATTTCCTGAGATTATTCCCTTATGCCACTTCGCATAATTACACGCCATTTCCAGTAAAAGGTTCACCAAGAACGCATGTAAACAACAGTACGTTAGTGGCTGTTGTTCGCGATTCTTTTGTTTAAATGTGTTTTACATCCAAAATTGATGTGAGAATGCACTAAAATATAGCACAAAATGACTGGTAGGTAAGTATGTGTAGCTCATGTAATTGTGTTAAAATTTCACGTAATTATGCAAAAGCAAATTACACCAATTTCGCACACGCCTAACATAAAGGGATAGACTCTTGAGTCACCAGTGTCTTTAGGTCTATGGTGAATTTGTGGAAGAATTGTCCAGCGTTGAATATTTTTGGTTAGGCGAGTACGACAGACAAACCATAACTTGTAATTCAATGTCACAATCGATAACTGGTGATACAAAGCAATGCAAGAAAAATCGAGACACCACTTACCTCTCTCACGAACGAAGTAGGCCAAGTAAAGGTCGAGCTCCTTCACCGACACGCTTATGTGATGCGGTTGTACACAGAGGATGGGGTTAGTGCACTGCTGGGACTTCACCAGCCGCTCCCCGTCCGTGCTCTCCAGGGGGATACCTTTGAAGAGTATGACCATCACCAGGTCTAACCGCCACACCTTGTCCGCTTGCCGCAGGCAGTCAATGCGCCGCATCTTACCCTTCTGGTCAGGGTTGGAGAGGACACAACACGAGACCTTCTTCCCCGTGATGGACAACACAAAGTCCTCCCGGTACTCGGGCCTGATGTCCTTGCGGAGTTTGGCCAGCAGGCGCGAGGCCCATTTCTGCTTGACCTCTGGCTTTTCGTTGAGAAGTTCATCCTTGACCGCCCTCTCCTCGTCCTTCGTCATCCTCTTCTCATGCTTCTTGAAGTACTTGCGCTTCCGGGCTTGGAGGTTGAACCATGTGTAGGCGAAGGCGCGCACGTGCGGGAGCAGAGCTTCAATGAAAGGATGAAACTCGTCCTAAACAAGAGAGAGAAAGAAAGAGTTGGCCATCAGTGACGTGTGGACCATCATCAAAAGAACAAGGTTTAGTCCTAGAAGAACTGGAAGTTGTACAAGTCCTACACCAATGTCAGAACTTCCAGGACTATTTTAAAATTATTGGCCCCAGAAATATCTACTTACGCATATATCCTAACCGTGATATTGACTCCCGAAATACCATGACATCGACTCCCGAAATGGTGAGGACTGACTATGGCTAAGACTTCCATGTACTTCAGAGTTCATATTGAGATCATCTTATGTGTGAAGGTTTTAAACTGTGATAATGTGGTACAACATAATTTACAGATGCCTTTTCTTAACCATGAAGCAATAGTCGAACAAACAATTCAAATCAACACAATGACACTTCCTCAGATCCCTGGGAGAAATATTTTTGACAACTGTTGGGTGTTTAGCTCCTGCTAGAGCCTAAGGCAGGGTTGCAACTCACACTATCAAGGATAACATGGACCGCCACACATGCCCTGTTGCCTACATGGAGGTCATTAATATTTAGTAATGTAGCGAACCCCCAGCCTCTGTCCAACGACATCTCTAAATCAGTACACCACTTATTTTTCCGACACATTGGCCATCTGGCTGAAGCTACGTATGGGCCACCACCCAGAAATCCCGGGCCAGGAAAATTCTTGCCAAGTTACAATGTGAACCTTCACTTATATATTATTGGAACAGTGACAAACCACCCCAATCCCATCCTGCCCCCATTTATTTCCAAAGAATTGGGCACTTGTGAACAATTCTGTATAGATCGGTCAACCATATTTACCAGGCCATGGCACCCTAGCCTAACCGCTACATGGATCACTAACCACACTTGCCTGATCAGGGTGTACACCACAGATTGGGATCTCGTCATTGGTAATCTTGGGAGTGGGGCTGGCGACATTCACTCTTCCATTACCACCCTGACCGCCATTCATCCCAAATCGATCACTAAGGCTAGCGCCGTTCAACAAGCCTCTCCTCCGGTCAATTTATGCATTCATTGCTTGTGCTGTCTATATTACTGGCCAACAATGCTAGAATGGGGATGCAAGTGCTGTATTTAACAAATGTATCTTCATATTTCTACTTAGCACCTAATACTAGCGAAAACTTTTGTACGTGCTCATGGATTTGGCAACTAAGGGAGGGTAGTACAATTCAACCCGATTGACCCAGGATTGTGGGCAAAGCAGGAGCCAGAAGAAAGCAGGGATTCAAGGTGAAGAGAAAACACTGCCCTGTTGCGTTGTTTTCGATCAGAGACCGATGCTTACCATCCTCATACATCCAAAGTCCCAAATAAGCATAAACACCAAAGCAATAGGTTAACGTGTCCTGAAGAAGGACAGTTTTAGAAATATATTACTAATAACACATTACATTTCAAAGATTTCAGAATATGTAAAAGACACTGAGTTTATCACAACGTGAATAACATTGTCGCCAGCAGCCAAATGTCCAAGTTGCTCACGGTGGGAGACTCATAGCCTCAAGCTGGCCAGGAAAGTATGTTTTCTAGCAAGGGAGGCAGTGGAAGGATGAGATGAAACGTTATTGATAAAATGAGTAATTTGGCTAGTCATTTGCCATGGTGGAAAGGCAAACAATTATTTAAAAAGCTAGAAGATATTGAGGAAGGACAAGATTTGGTTAGTCATTGGTCAAGCAAGAGTTGAAGAGTTACTGGTCCAGGAAGCAAGGACATCTATTCATCAGGGATTTGGTAGTTAATGGTTCGCTATCAAGGACCTAAGTCAACAAGTTATTGTGTAACAGGGCGTTTTTCCCATTTATGTGAAAAGGAAGCATGTGGAACAATTTTGATTAAAACAGCAAGAAGAGCAGATATTGGTCAGAGACGCCCTTGGGTAGCCATCGCGCTATATACATTCTCTTTCCATTCCATTCCAAGAACATTTAAGCAGATTTGACTAAGGTGGGGGGCTTCAGAATGTACTGCTTGGACTAGCTGGGAACTTAAGAATTTACTGCTTGGACTGTTGATTCAAGCAGATGTTGTCCGAAGAGTATAACTGAACAATTACTGGCCAAGAGTCGTGCAGTATCTGGTCAAGGAGGGATTTGTCTACTCATTGAGCAAGGGTGAAAATCGAACACTTATTAGCAAACGAGAGAGCTGAACAACTATTGACCAAGGAAGGAAGAATAACATTTATAGAACAAACTGGCAATTTCATAAGATATTGGCAGAGGAAGTAGGTCCAACAGAAACTTATAAAGGGAAACAGTTGAAGAGTTGTTGGCAAGAGAAACAACTCGTGGTCCAAGGGGTGATTTTGCCAGTCGTTGGAAAAGGAGGCAAGTCCATCCATTACTCCTAAATGGATGGACTTGGAATTGGCACAGGTGGTAAAACAAGTATTGATTAACAGGCCTAATAGATTAAGATTTGTTTAGCGCACACGCAAATTGATGTTGATTACTGGAGGGTGATATTTGATGAAATACGCTGAGATGAACAAATATTGTTTGTTTTGGCAAGTTGAACATTTATTTGCATTGCAGAAAAGTAGGCTAAAGTATTGGTCACGAAGGCTCTGTTCCTATTTAATGTCAAATGTGAGAACCAAACAGATATTGATCAAGGGAACAATTCAAAGAGAGTGAATAGAGTCAGTATGTCTCCAAGGTTTGGTTGAAACAGATATCTCCTTATAGTCATTTTAAATGATTATTGGCCCGGAAGGCCGGTTATTGGTCCAGGAACGATTTGAGCGGTAATGTATAAAATTCAGGAGAAGTGGGTTACAGGATGAGCTAATTCTAGGTCAATTAATTTAATTACATGAGTAGTTTGTGAAGAGGACAATTTGAACAATGATTGGCCATGGTTACAAGTGTCTTTTTAAGTAGATGACCCCGACGTAAAGTTCATGAAGTCTCACTTTAATTTAATTTTTAAATGGTAATTAATTTAGAAAAAAGGAGCAACTTTTTTTGAAAGCTGGAACAATTTACCTAATTTGGCAAATCTACTAGCAAAAGATTTGTGAGTAGGGAATATAAAAATTATCAAAAGCACACACACACACACTGAACACGCAGGCACTCACGGATCCCCACACCCCCACTACGCAAATAAAGATGATGCGATCCGGAGAACGAATTAAAACTACCTTTGGCTTGTAAGGTATTGTCTGCTGAGTATGAGCTGAGCCATGCAGGGTTTGGAAAAACAGAAAGCCAATCAATCCATTGTCTGCAAATGAAATGATTTCAATAGTGTGCAGCAGAAATGAGCTAATATACAGACTTAGCAATGTTATTTTTGTTTGATGTGTTTTGCAATTACATTTTAATGTGCAGAACAATAGAAGCAATTTATTCCGAAAATAGTACTAGATTGGCAGCCAACTATCATTCACGGGTTATCTTGTTTGGAAGAGGATGTCGGTGACCGACACCTTTTTCATTTTCTTTATCTTAGATATTTAACATTTTAGCATTGGTCCTCATTTTCTCATCTTCTCAGACCAGAGAAAAACAACTCTTGAACCCTCCTTACAAAGGCCCAATGTCTGACAACTTGCACTTTATAGCTCTAAATTGGTAGAATCTATTTATACAGATGCAAGTTATCTTTGTGTCAGCTTAGGAAGGACCAGATTCCGCCAAGGGATTCTTCATAACACTAACATTTGTAGGACCAAGTCATCTGGATCCAAGGGATCTCTGATTCTGATTTTTGACTTGCGTAGTAAGAACAAAAGACTCAAAACTGATACTGTAAATCTCTAAATATGCAGGATTTATTCATACCTGTCCAAGTAAGCACTGTTCCCACTCTGGAAGTTCAAGAGACTGCCAAACGATGCTTTATATCTCTAAATGTGTTGGATCTATTCATATGGAGACGAGTAATCCGTTTCCACTTGGTAGCGCCGAAAGACGCAGAATTTATCCTTAAAAGATACACACATTTGTAGCCTCAGTTCATGCTGATCCAAATAATATTAAACTTATGTAGAAAAGGTAAAAACTCAAAAATGGTTCCTTTATGGCTGTATATTGTATGACTATACGTCAATAGCTTGCCAACAATATCTCCTTATTTCCAGGGTAGGTTCAGTGAGTGCGGAAATGGAATTGGAAACAGCTGTATACTTGTGTTATGTTATGTTAACCCTTTGTTGAAGCGCAAACAGCTGCCCCAGCAACGGAGCGTCCCGGCGCTGACCTAACCAGTACCTGAGGAGTGGGTGGGATAACCAACAGAAGACTAGATGACAGAAAAGAGATGGGTTTTGAGTTCCTTTCGGAAAGCAGTCAGATTGGTTAGGGTGCGGATGTGTAGAGGCAGGGAGTTCCAGAGTCTTGCCCCTAAGACTTTGAAGGCGCGTCCGCCCATTCTACAAAGCTTGGTTCGGGGGACCACCACGAGGTGTTGTCCCAGTGAGCGCAGGGTGCGTTGGGGAGTGTAGGGTACAAGGAGCGGGCGTAGAAGTTCAGGGCAGTCTGAATTAAGAATTTTGAATGCCATGGTAAGGGTTTTGAAATGAATTCGGGATTCAATAGGCAGCCAGTGCAAGTTACGGATGGTGGCTCTGGCAGAGCACCTGCGTGGGAGACCAACCACAGCTCTGGCAGCCGAGTTTTGAATGCGTTGCAGTCTTGCTAGTTCTGCTTTGTTTGCCCCCAAGAATAGAACATTGGCATAGTCCAGCCGGGCAAGGATCATGGATTGGATGATAAGCTGGCGGGTTCTGGAGTCAAAGAAGCCGAGTATCGGGCTAAGGCTCCTCATTAGACCCACACACGTAGCTGCCACTTTCTTTGTGTGGGACTGAAAGTTGAGTGAGGAGTCAAGCCAGACACCTAGGTTCTTGACAACATTTTTTGGCACGGGGGTGGGGCCAAGCAGAGGGGGCCACCAATGATCGCTCCAGTGGCTGGGGTTTTTGCCAAGGAGAAGCACCTCCGTTTTCTTGGCGTTCAGCTGCAAGCAGTTGCGCGTCATCCACTGCGCAACTGCCGCTAGACCATCCCTGAATTTAGTAGCCGAAGATGATGGGCCTTCAGAGAGTGTGATGATCAGCTGTGTGTCGTCGGCGTACGACACCAGCGTAAGGTCCCACTCTTTTGCCACTACTGCGAGAGGCTGGACGTACAGATTAAAAAGGGATGGGCTTAGCGCCGATCCCTGGGGGACTCCCTGCTCGATGGAATGGGGTTGGGAGATGTAAGGTGGAGCCGAAACTCAAAAGGACCTGTCCTTTAAGAAGGACCGGAACCATTCAAGGGCTAGTCCACCGATCCCTATGGCCTCGAGTCGTTTCAACAGGATATTGTGTGAGACCGTGTCAAAGGCCGCGCTGAGATCCAGCAGGATCAGCGCGGCACTTTGACCAGCGTCCAGGACAACTCGAAGGTGTTCGGTAGTGGTTAGCAGGGCCGACTCGGTGCTGTGTCCTGGCCTGAAGCCTGTGGGTGAATATGCAAGGGTCTGCTGGTTCTATGGTCTTTGGTCAGGCCTTCCATTACAAGACCTAGAAAGACAAGAGTATTAACCCATCAAGATATCTGGCAAAATGAGGACACACAAAAAAAAAATAGCTTGCCGCCATGCAATCGCCAAGAACACCATATAGTATCGGAAGCAATGTTGCAGCTTGCTGAATCCTGCTTGTAAATTGGCAAGCAGAAATTTGTTCCTGAAAACAGGCTGGGTAAATGTGTGAGCGCACTTGAGGCATACACTGGAGTGTGAACTGCCTCTTGGGAATTTTCAGCTGCTGCTGCAGGTGTTCCAACCCCTCCAAACGATAATGTGTTGTAGGAGAACCTCGCTTCGATGGTCTTTCGGAAAATGCAAGTGTTGTCTAAGAATCAAATGCAAGGGGATTAATTCCATATTTTAGGTCTCTAATCTTAGAAGCACAGCTTCTGCTCTGCTTGTGGAGATACTGTGGATGGAGAAGCCGAGAGTCCTGCGGGTAGAAGATGTAAGGGGCAGACGTGGGGCAGGCACAGACATTTTATTGAAAAATACATAAGGAAAACATGCCCGTATGTATGTTATGTTATGTTATGTTATAGAATGTTTTATAGCGCGCTCGATTACTCTCGAGTATCGTGGCGCGTGTGGGGTCGTAAGATGAGCAGGGGCAGAGTGAGACGGTCTTGATTAATTGTTTGAATTAAAAAGGTGAGTTTTTAAAGCTTTTTTGAAGAGGGAAATGTCCTGAATAGCCCGGAGGTGTAGGGGAGTGCAACTATTGTATCTATTGCTCTATTGCCACAGTTTACCATTGGCCTTCGCTTCTGGGGCATGTTTTGGATTAGGGATTGATGAAAAAGGCGTTATTTGAAGACTAGATTAACCTTCGCGCCTTCGAAAGATTGCCACTGGTGTTCACTCTACGTAAAGGAAGGATGAAAGACTGCCAATCGGTCATCGTTGAACGCCTTCAGATGATGAACTGTGAGAAAGACCTTCAACCTAAACAATATAATGTTGTAACACACCATTTATCATGTTGTCACCTATTCTGCTGAATCTGTCGCAGATGCCATCACGCTCAATATCAACCTTATTGGAGAGTTGAGACGAAAGGCGTACAGGCCACCTGCCGAGCAGATGGACTCGTCCAAGGAACACCTCGCTTATTACTTGTCGCTCCTGCCGTAGACATTGATCGATTCGCAGAGCGACCGGTTGGTTTGACGGGCTACTGTAAATTGACCCTTGTGGGACTGAAGGCCGCACAGCATATTATACCTGGCGCCCCAGCCAACTGAGCTTTCTCTGGCAGAGCAATTGGATAATTTGTGGCCGATCAAAGCCAGATGTGTGGATCCAAAAATATCCAGCGCCACCGAATCTGGTGAGTGTGTGCCGCGCGGGAAGCCGGCTGGAAAATTTAAAAAAGATCAAACAGTCGAACATAGGAGGGTAGGGAAAAAAAAAAAAGGGAAATAATGTTATTTTTCTGGGACCGACTTGAAAATGGCATCTTTTTCGAAGCCGTGGGCCTAGAGAAACCCAATAGCGTGCCTCGCCGCCAGACCTCCCTGACATTTCTGTCTTCCGCGCTGCATTAAATATGGTTCACATTACAAATAATTGGGAATTGCATCAGTAAAAAGTGCTCGCTGGTGCCGTTCTGGTGTCGGAGCGGTTGGGAAAATGTTTTTCATTTGGCCCGTTCTCTGGGTTGGAGCTGCGCCCAGGGAGCAGTCTTAAAGCAACATGGCTTCATCGCGCCTCACTTCCCCTTCCCTTCCATTCCTTCCCATGTTCACTTCTTAGTTGTGGAAAGTTGTAGGGTTTTTAGGGCTAGCTTGACTGCACAGATGTCTACAAGACCTTTTGTTATTGGGTCTTTGTAATATACATAGAGTGGGCTTTGGCTCCACCCAGAGGAAGATTAATTAATCCCTCCCCTGTGCTATGGGCGGTTTGGTGTATCATTCCGCCACCTAGCGAGAGCTGGCATTGCAATACATGAGGACTATTTTACATCCAAAAAGTATTCTGAATAGTTGGACATTAAACTCTTAATCTCACAAAGGCACTCTATACATAAAGAACACTTTTTTATTCTGCTTTGCTTTTACTGGGGCACACAGAGTATTGAAAATGCTAAATACTTTTTGGCAGAATTAGAGTTTGGCGGGCAGATAGTAGTCCATCTTGACAGCGGATGGCATTCATCTAGCCCCCCCCCCAGGGGCCTCTGCCAGCCAAACCTAGCGTTGTGTGCCAGCCCCACTCTGCAGAGGTTTCCCTCATGATGTAGGGTTAATTTATTTTTATTTTTTTTACTGTCCATCACCACCAGCAAAATAAAAGCCACCAGATCGCCCACTCTAAACCGGCGGGAAGGCCGCGTGGCTCACTCCGGCAAGAGACCTGGCCGAAGTAGGCTGCATCGGCAGCATACTTAACCCCTTCACTGCGGCGGCTATTCCGTCGCAGTGCTAAGGGGGCGGGGCGGCCACGCAGCGGCAGCATGCTGGTGACGGAACCGCTCCGTCACCAGCGTCGGTTGCGCTGTGCTTATGACGGAGCGGTTCCGTCATGGCCCGCCCCGCTCAATGGAACGCTCAGCGCAGGTGCGGAATTCGCGCCGCGCAGGCGCTCCGAGCGGGCCATGACGGAACCGCTCCGTCATCAGCACAGCGCCACCGCAGCTGATGACGGAGCGGTTCCGTCATCAGCAGGCAAGGGGTTAAAGCCCACCCGCCTCTAAATCGGGTGGAAGTTGAGTTTGGCACTAGTGCAACGGAGTACCCTTTCCACCAAACTCAAATGAGCCCCTTAATGTTGACAGGGGTGCATAGAGCTAGTACTGAGGCGCCTCTGCGGCAAATGTAAGTTTCCTGAGTGGAACTATGCGGTGGGTGTGACAAGGGCGTCACACCCCCTCCTGGTTGGGTGCTTCAAAAAAGAGCAATACTTGGGATGCAGTTGGCACATCTCACCCCTAAGCAACTCCTCGGAACACCCCATTAGCACAAACAGAACCAGCTTAACTAATGACATCTAGGCGCTAGAAGCTTCCAGATTGCTTGGATGCTGAGGTTTTGGGTAACACGTGAGCGGGAAGCTCGCAGTCCCCCTGGAGACCCTCCCACGTGGAGGGCCTGTTTTAGTCATTTTGTAGTGTTCAGCGAGCAATGGAGGAAGTGGAACACTACAACAATTATACTGCGTTGGTGTCAGAGGCAGGTCTAGGAAGGCTCTCCGTGGGGAGGGAGAAATGGAATACACCCGCCAAGGGCAGTGCCGGTCAGGTGCCCGGGGCACTGGGATGCCAAAGCACCTGCCATGAGCCGAGGAGTCCTACTCGAGCTCCCAGCATGCACTGCGGCCCCGCCACAGGCGGTGCGGGGACCGGGCCGCCCCGCCCCGCAGCCATCTGGAGCGATGCGGTCATCGGGGGTGAGAGACAAGCCGCTCATTCACTGAGCTCCCCCCCCCCCCCCGCCTCCTCCCCACCAGTCACCCTTCCACCACACGCACACCACGCACCGGCCGGCGGAGGGAGGCGCTAATGCGCAGCAGCTGGCCAGGAGGCGGCCGAGGGGAGAAGCAAGACGGAAACAGCGCCTTCCAAGATCAATAACCTGCCGGTCTCGAGGCGCTGTGGTCTTCACTGGTGACCCGCACTTGTGAGGTGAAGGGGCAAGGGCTTCTGTGTCAGCCCCACCAATCAGGAGGGAGAAACTAAAATACCACAAGGACGGCTCATACAACCTAGTGCTACGAGGCCTGGTCATAGACGCCAAGCTTCCCACGTCCATGTATGATGTGCTGCTCCAGTCCCAGTTGTTTCCTTTGAATTCCGGGACTTGTAGTCTTGTTCAGTCTAATATAAAACCGGGACTTCATGTCCCAGAATTCAAAGGGAAAAACAAGGACTGGTTCAGCATAAGACGCATGGGCCTGAAAAACGTGACAGGGCTGACTGGAAAGGTTAAACTTGTGTGTGTGGGGGGGGGGTACTTTACACCAACCCTGTCGCCCTGAAGCATAAGACCAAAATGGGGTTTAAGTTACACAGAAAATCTCATTTGATCCCAGCGGGCCAGAACCAGGCCTTTGAGGGTCTTGAGTGCAGGCCTGCTCTGGCAAGTTAGAGGGGAGAAGACTTCTGTATCTGCCCTTCCAGGAAGGAGCACAGAACTGAAAGGGGGCAACATAACGCAAGGGACGCCCCCTTACAATCTAATAGAACTAGGCCAATCCTGGTTCAACGGAAGGACCCCAAAGAAAGCCATCACCCCACGCCCTGTCAAAAGCTAAGAAAACCAGCATGCAAGATGAAAAGAAAACATTACATTGTATCCAGTGGATGGACCCAGTGTCGGTCTTCCCTGGTTTAGGTAGTTGGTAAGAGGTCTGTGCCTTCTTAATGAGTTTCTCGTAGAAGGAATAATCTCCAGAATCCATTGATCGTTTCCAAACATGGTGTGTTTATTTAAGATTTTCACACATAAAACAAAGAACAGCCGACACGTGTTGCGCCTGTTTGTCCTGACAGCCAGGGGCTTTCTCAAGGCAGGGAGTCGTCGCTGGTTACCCAGTCCTGTAATTGATATGTGTGGCGGTCTCTGCGGCCCCAGGAATGAAGTGAGTCACTTTGGAAACAACCGATGAATTCTGGAGATTATTCTACCTACGAGGAACTCATTAAGAAGGCACAGTCCTCTACCGACTACCTAAACTTGTACTCTGTAATAGCTTTTGGGTGTAGCATTTATGAGGCACGTGCCACTTTCAACATTGGGCCCTGGCCACTGTAGCACTAAAGCCCAGAGTCTGCCACCCATCTCAGTAACCTTGGTCTTCCTTGGTAACTACCAATCCGGCCGGCGAAAATAATCCCCCTTACAATCTAATGGAACAAGGCCAATCCTGGTTCAAAGGAATGACCCCAACGAAAGCTGTCACTCCACGCCCTGTCAAACAAAAGCTAAAGAAACGAGCATGCAGGATTAAAAGAAAACCATAAATTGTACTCTGTGGATACAGGGTTCTCCAA
This sequence comes from Lissotriton vulgaris, assembly GCF_964263255.1. NCBI lineage: Eukaryota > Metazoa > Chordata > Amphibia > Caudata > Salamandridae > Lissotriton > Lissotriton vulgaris. Next base: position 64,237,314 of record NC_141700.1, read on the forward strand.
ACCAGTCCCGGAGGGCCGGATCCATGCCAGATTGTTAAAATAACTACATTTATCTAAATGGGGATATGCACAAAATCTGGCATGGATCCACCCCTGGAGAACATGTGTGGTTGGTCTTCCTTGGTAACTACCAATCCGGCCAGCCAAAATTATTCCTTAAAGAAGAGGATTTGATGGGAGTGCCCCGGGGGTACATTCCAGTACCAATTTCTAAGTATGCCATTCAGTGTACCCCCGGGGCACCCCCATAGTTGTCCATATTAAAATATCCTGACACACTTGGGCAGCTGCACAACAATCCAATGGCCTGAAATAGAACCGCATAACATTGGGCTGTTGCCTCCAAAGCTTGGGTCAGTAACCATGTCCACAGGACACCGATGATACTAAAACACCAGCAAGGATGGGAACTGGCTAAAGAACAGCGATCAAGACATCAGGATAGCGCCATTCTATCTAATCACCACTGTTAACAAGCGATGGTTTTCATTCAGCAGTAATTCTTTTCCTCTGTAAACGCACGGTCGCCTGGTCTGGTGTACCTGTGTATAAGTGATGCCGGCCAACGCAAACATGTGATGTTTTTTGCCACAAACTTTGGGAAGTTTGTTTCAAAACTTCACATCCCTTGAAAACTTTTAAGGTGGGAGAGATCTTTCATTTACCAAAAAACTTGGGGCGGGCAAAGAATTCAGCTCCGCCGGCAGAGTTCGTGGAGTTTTGCCCACTACGCGTGGAAATCCCCATAACTCCGCGCAGTGATGTGAATCAGAGTTTTTTTCTCTCGAGCAGCTCGCCAATGTTAAGTTGCCATGTACTCGCGAGAAAAAATTGCATGCTAGACCTCCTCCCGACGGGCTTTCCCAATGTGGGAAGTCGCGACCGATCGCGTTGAAAAATCTGCCGCTCGCAATGAGGACGCGGCAGCTCGAGTCGAATGTCTACTCGAGCGACAGAAAGCAGCGGAGTCCTTTGATGTGATGCGTAGTGCATTCGTGCTGTATAATTTTACAGCTCAGGACAAACTCCTGGCGCTAAAAAGCAGTGCGAGCAGCGCGACTTAACTGACTCCGCCGCTGGTGGAACACCACGGAACGCAGGAGAGTTTTTACGGCACTTTGCAACGTTCCGCAGAGTTAAACTCTGCAAACTCCACCCAGGCCTAAAAAAAACAATCTGCAGAAAGTTTTTTTAAGGGAATTCTCAGCAAAGGTTTTTTGAGAAATTCTCCTGCAAACCTGTAGCAGGAATTTTCTCACACCTGTTTATTGTGAAGGTTACAACACGGTACAGCTTTTATGAAGCATAAAGTTTGTAACCCTACTGGCCTGCTAGGGCCGCAGTCAGACAACTTCTCAAGAGTCGCGGAGCTGCATGGAGGAGAAAGACTAAAAACCCCACCAATGCGTGAAGGACAACCACGAGCCACCCAGTTGGAGAACTAGCCAGGCTGCCACCAAAGACCATCTCCATCCGCAGAGCCCTCGTGCTGTCTGGTGTGAGTGTTTGGGGGGCTTCCTCCATTCATCCATCCCTGACCACGGCGGGCAGTTTGAGCCCCACTGTCCTCTGCGCTGGCAGCCCTGTGATGCTTCGATGCCCTACCAATGGCACAAGGACGCACCGTACACTAAATTTGCACCAACCAAGGCGCAGGGGGCTCCCGGGAACAGAAAAAACTCTACTCTCCGTTTTAGAAACAGAAATATAGACATGGATGGGAGGCTGCCCCCCAAGAATGTAAGTTTCCAAGAGCCATAGACCACAAAGGGGCTCCAGAAAACCTTAACAGCGACCGGATGTGACGAGGTGCGAAGACGCACGCCTCTCCTCCCAGTGGCCCCTAAATGTGAGCCAAACAAGTTTCAGGGGGCCCAGGAGCACCGCAAAAAATAATAAAAAAATAACTATGACAGTGGTGTAAAGAAAATTAGGTTATATCAAGAAATACCACGTATACAAAATAATGTGTCTAATTTCGGGCCCTTCTTGGGAAGAAACAAGGAAACATGGGGGGCTGTGAAAACCGGACCCCAAAGACACGAGGCCAGGAATCCTGCTGGAGACACATCTGCACAACCCCCGTGCCTCCGCATAGACGCCCTTTCCATGTATTTCAATGTGGAGGACGAGTCGGGAACTGTCCGCGGTGCTGAAGGCCCACCTGGAAACATTGGCCCATGGACGGCATTGGGCCAATCCTCTGCACTGTCGCCTCTGCGTAAAGTGACGTCACGCACTGAAGGCCCACCTGGAAACATTGGCCCATGGACGGCATTGGGCCAATCCTCTGCGCTGTCGCCTCTGCGTAAAGTGACGCCACGCACTGAAGGCCCACCTGGAAACATTGGCCCATGGACGGCATTGGGCCAGTCCTCTGCGCTGTCGCCTCTGCGTGAAGTGACGTCACACACTGAAGGCCCACCTCGAAACATTAGCCCATGGACGGCATTGGGCCATCCCTCTGGACTGTCGCCTCTGCGTGAAGTGACGTCACACACTGAGTAAAGACAATAGTGGCCCTTACCTTAACTTGGGTCATTCCTTTTTAGGCCCCAGCCACACTACGGAAATGGCGAATGCTGTATTTCGATATACGCATCACGAATACCCCGTGGGTTGACCATGTGCCGTGCATTTTTGTGGCTCTGTTAGACTCTGCTTTCTTGTGAAAATCGTTTGGGCCAGAAGCACCTTTTGTTAACTGCAGCTGGTCCTTTTCACCCGTTCTATCCATGTTTAAAACACACTCCATTGACAAGCCACGCCTCTGCAACAACCTTTGATTGTGTTAGCATTTGTGTTTACATTGTGTCTACACGCGCCTTTACATCACTTCCCTTGTGCTAGGCCCCGATTGGCTGACACGGAAGCCACAAGCCCCAAACTAAGCCTGGAACCCGGAACCTGCGTCAGAAGAGGAAACAGGAAGTTACAACCACGTGTCACTTCCGGTTGCTGTTGCCCAGAACAAGATTTGGAAAAAGAGACTTTGAGGGTCAGTCTTGGGTGCGCGCGAGACACCTCTCTCCGAGCTGGCGGCTGTGAGCGGAACCTTCTGGGAGCTGCGGCCTGAGGTGAGCTCCTTGGGGTCTGATGGGTCCTGTTTGGGGTGAACACCCTCTCTAGAGAGAGAGAGAGAAAGCTGCGTGGCCCTGCACGGAAGGGAGCTGTCATTCAGTCATTGTCTCTGATGTGATCTAAGAGCTTTGACCTGCAGTGCGTCAGGTGCCCTCTCTGGGGCCTGCGCTGTCTAAGAGAGAGCTGGGGAGCGCTGCCTGCATGAGACGGCTGCAGCTCACCCAGTCAGCGAGCTCGAAGGGAGCTCTCTCTGGCGGGAGCGGTCTCAGATCTGCAGCTGTCCCTGTCAGCGAGGTGAGCTCTCTCAATCTCCTTCCTGCCCAAAGAGCTCCTTCCCAGTACGTGAGGTGAGCTCCTCGTACATGGATAGCTCCCTGCCATTGAGGTAAGCTCTCCTGTAGCTGAGGAGCTCCCAGAGCCGAAGAAGACCCTCTCTCTGAGTGAGTTCCGTGAGGAGAGCTCCCCCAGAGCTCCTCGTGACCCAGTGTGTGAGGTGAACTCCATGAACGGCGGAGAGCTCCCTGCCGCGGAGGTAAGCTTCCCTGCAGCTGAGATCTTGTCTCTGGGAGCCGCAGATGACCCTCCTTGAGAGTGAGTTCCGTGAGGAGAGCTCCCTCAGAGCTCCTTGTGACCCAGTGTGTGAGGTGAACTCCATGAACGGCGGAGAGCTCCCTGCCGCGGAGGTAAGCTTCTCTGCAGCTGAGATCTTGTCTCTGGGAGCCGCAGATGACCCTGTTTGAGAGTGAGTTCTGTGAGTAGAGCTCCCTCAGAGCTCCTCGTGACCCAGTATGTGAGGTGAGCTCCATGAACGGCGGAGAGCTCCCTGCCTCCGAGGTTAGCCCTCCTGCAGCCGAGGAGCTCTCAGAGCCGCAGATGACCCTCCTTGAGAGTGAGTTCTGCGAGGAGAGCTCCCTCTGGGCTCCTCGTGACCCCATGTGAGGTGAGCTCCATGAACGGAGGAGAGCTCCCTGCCATTGAGGTAAGCTCTCCTGCAGTCGAGGAGCCCCCGGAGCCGCAGATGACCCTGTTTGAGAGTGAGTTCTGTGAGTAGAGCTCCCTCGGAGCTCCTCGTGACCCAGTATGTGAGGTGAGCTCCATGAACGGCGGAGAGCTCCCTGCCTCCGAGGTTAGCCCTCCTGCAGCCGAGGAGCTCTCAGAGCCGCAGATGACCCTCCTTGAGAGTGAGTTCTGCGAGGAGAGCTCCCTCTGGGCTCCTCGTGACCCCATGTGAGGTGAGCTCCATGAACGGCGGAGAGCTCCCTGCCATTGAGGTAAGCTCTCCTGCAGTCGAGGAGCCCCCGGAGCCGCAGATGACCCTGTTTGAGAGTGAGTTCTGTGAGTAGAGCTCCCTCAGAGCTCCTCGTGACCCAGTATGTGAGGTGAGTTCCATGAACGGCAGAGAGCTCCCTGCCTCCGAGGTTAGCCCTCCTAAAGCCGCGGAGCTCTCAGAGCCGCAGATGACCCTCCTTGAGAGTGAGTTCTGCGAGGAGAGCTCCCTCTGGGCTCCTCGTGACCCCATGTGAGGTGAGCTCTTTGAACGGAGGAGAGCTCCCTGCTCCGAGATCTCTCTCCTGCAGCCGAGGAGCCCCGGAGCCGCAGATGACCCTGCTCGTGGGGTGAGCTGTGTCCTGTGGAGGGGCTGAGGGCAGGTGCACGGCCGCCCCCGGACCCCCGCGCCTGGGCCCGCTCCAGACCTCCAGCCCAGGCCTCGGGTTCTCAGACCATCTGTCCTCGCAGCCCCCCCTCGCCCCAGTCACATTCCCGGGCACGCGGAGTTAATCTGCCTTAAAGGGGCCTCGCCAGCGGAGGAAATGATTATCGACCCGTAAATAAAGATGTTAGAAGGCCCCACAAATTAGCGGGGGGCCAGGGCTGTGGAATGAGCTGTCTGTGGCGTCTTTCTGGGGTGAGAAGTGATATGGCGGCCAGCTACTCCCGGGGACGGCAGGGCCGGGCGGCCTAGCTCGGGTACAAGGCCAGTCTACCGTACATGGCAGCATTGAACGGCCGGGGGGGGGGGCGGTTCAGCCCAAAGTAAGAACCTCTACCCATCTCCTTACACTACGAACCGAGTACGGACTGTTCGCACCATCTGCATTCTGGGACCTGCAGTTAGTGCCGCAGTCAGGACTACAAGTACCAGAATGCAATTGGAGCGAGCTAAAAACCAGGTATGGATAAACCGCTGACCCCTAGATCTCTGCCAGGTCACTTTTTACTTACAGCCTTCTTGCATGTGTGAATGAAAACCAGGCCTGTGTGAAATTTTAATTATGCCGGCCTAATCAGAGTTAATTCGGTATTTTGTGTTACACGTGTGACATGAAATTAACAAATGATGCCCATACACGTAATTTTGTGTAATTTCGGCATAAAATGCCTTCCACGGGGTACAACAACTGAGCCCGAGAAGCTCCTGTTCTGTTACATTTAGCGCCATTTTCAGAGTGCAAAATGCATCCTTGAGTCCATTTTGGACGCGAGGTGCTTTTTGTGTTAAGAAAAAAGTGCTAAATGCAGAGTTACACTCTTTTCCTGACTCCGCATAATCTTGCATAATTTTGCTGTAATTTCCCGTAATTGCACAACAGCAATTTACACAAATTATGCCTACCCAACTCCCACATTCCTGGTTCCATGCGTGACCGTCTCATCCAGGCCACGTTTTTCTTTTCCCTTTACAAACATGGGTCTGGCGCCGTTTATCGGCCAGGTCTATAAACCAAATAGAACCAGGGGCCTTCATTTTTAGGTCTCGTCCTATTAATCGCGCAAGGGAAAATAGGACGAGAGTATTGAGGGCAAAACAAGCTCTGAAACCACCAGGCGGATTACATCAAGTGCATGTGCTCGTGAACGCGCTTACCATTTGCTCCCCCAGCCGCCTGCCTCCGAGAGCTTCACTTCAAAGGGATCCGCTCCCCCGCCCCCTGCTTCACACTTCACGGCCACCAGGCCGTGTCTCGCATTTCTCCCCCCCCCTCCCCACAGCACTGCCAAGAGCTTTTTTTTTTTTATAGACTTCCTCATCTTTCTGTGTTTGCCCTCCCCTTAACCATACCCTCGCTCATGATTTGCTATGGCGTAACCTTTCACTGTTGACGTAATGGAAGTACTATTTCAACTATAAGTTAAAATAATAACTTGTTTAGCACTTCATGGGAGTGCACGTCTTGGTTTTCAGGCAATTGCATCGCTCGCTCTCTACTGGCAAGCAAGACTGCCAGTGCCTGTTTGTTCTCCCGGGTTTTCGCAGATCCCTGCCCTGCCTCCACATCCAGCAACAGTTCTAGAGGTCTTGCTTAACGCATCTGCTGACCTCCATGACTGCACCACTTGAGGCTGCATTGCACCTCTCATTAGCCGGCTCCTTTGTGGTGCAGAAGCACAGCCTGCTGCAAGCCGGACCACTGGGCATTACACTCCGAGGTGCCCAGTGCGAGTTCCCTTTTCTGTGTTGTGAATTTAGAGACGTAAGTGAGAGGCCTTCGCTGTTTGCCTTCCCAGAGCGGCTGTTTTTCGTTTGTTTACTTGTGGATGGAAGTCACTGGAGTAAACCCTCCTCCGTGTTCATCTTGTGGGCGGGCCACAGGCAGGTTATATCCGGTCATGTGGCTGCCACCGAGCAGGAATAATGCGGTTCACTGCGCTCGCCCGATGACCCGACAGAGGCCGTGTGTATTTTGTTTTGTGATTATAACTACATAAACATAGGTCTGCAAAGAACACGTTCACTTCCAGTGCAACAGCTTGGCGCTGTTAAGAGGTCTATTGTCACCCAACTCGATGGCGCGCATGTTATCAACCTTAGAAGAATGAATGGCTGAGTGGACCTTTTTCAGTTCGCAATCTGTGACCACTCGGCAAACAGATGCACCTAGAAGGGGCGCATTATTCGTCTGTGGATCTACACAGCTTCGAATGCAATATAAGTAGACGCTGAGAACGTGTGTGACCGTAAAGGCTGCAAGGCTTTGTAATTTGGAAGGTTTATTAACGTGAATAAATTACAACCAATACACTTGAAGACGGAGGTCAACCAAGGGAGGACGAGGGGGCAAACAAAGGCAAGAGCGAGGGAGAGGAAATGAGAAACCCCACCCCTCTGAAATAGAACAATATAAAACTGCATGAAATAAATAAATAAATACCCGATTGTTTCTAAGAAGTGCTGGTACTGTCCAAGTAAAAGTGTCAAGTTTTTCTTTAGAAGTGCCGGTACTGCTCCCTCTAAAAATAAAAAACTGCTGGTACTCAGTACTGGACAGTTCCGACCCATTTAACCCACTTGTTATCAAGTATTTGTGAGTATCTTCGTGTATGGACAAGCTGGGACACATACTCACACCAATTGCCTGGACACTAAATGAAATATACACATTCCTAGCACCACCACAGCACCACTCAACACCATCACAGCACCACTCAACACCACCACAGCACGACCACAGCACCACCACCACAGCACCACTCAGCACCACCACAGCACCACTCAACACCACTACAGCACCACTCTGCACCACCACAGCACCACTCTTCACCACCACAGCACCACTCTTCACCACCACAGCACCACTCTACAGCAGCACAGCACCACTCTGCAGCAGCACAGCACCACTCTGCAGCAGCACAGCACCACCACAGCACCACCACAGCACCACTCAGCACCACCACAGCATCACCAGCACCACCACAGCATCACCAGCATCACCACAGCACCACTCAGCACTGCAACAGCATCACTCAGCACTACCACAGCACCACCACAGCATCACCTCAGCACCACCACAGCATCACTCAGCACCACTTGGCACCACCACAGCATCACTCGGCGCCACCACAGCATCACTCGCGCCACCACAACATCACTCAGCGCCATCACTGCATCAATCTGTGCAACCTTTCAACAACAACTGATTCAATTATGTTCTCTCAATGTTTCAAGCTTTATTACAAATGTCAAAAAAAAATGCTAATATTTCACTTCTGTTCTTGGATTTTCATCATAATAAAATATACTGAACATAATCTTCACAAAAGTTATTTACACAAGTTTAAGCTATTGCTATTATAAATTACAATCACTTTTATTTAAGTATTAATTAATTTAAAAAAAATAAAAGCCATTGTTATTTGTAATATCAATACATCTAAGCCACGTAAATACAAAACATGTTGCATTACAAATGCTATAGGTGTCACATTTGCGAAAGTTATAACTATTGGCATTGTAAATGACAAAGCTATTAATTTAGCTATTTTCAAAACCAACACATAAATAAAAAAATGTCATTTACAAGACCAATAGCTCAAACTTTCATAATGCGAGCCCTATTGCATTGCACATGCTTGTTATCCAAGTTCCCTTTTTGATGCAGGAAGGAAGTGACAAGTCGATCCTTTTTTTGTTTACCAGGGGTGACCCAAAACACTATTTAATTCCTATTTATCCATTTTTTTTAGCATTTTGTTTGTATTTACACTAATATTTTGTATTCATGATGACTTTTAGAATTACTGTGTATTTTTTATGATCTATTTTTGAGATCGAATGAAGACTGAATTGGAGAAAAAAAAATCCTACTGAATAACCAATTAATTTCTACATACTTTTAAATATACCTTTGTCACGTGTTTTATTGTTAATGATCCATAGCAATGTAAGACGATTTATTATGAACAGGTGCTTCCTAGGTCGAAACCCATCTAGGCCTATGCATGGTCATCTTGTTTCAGCTGCTGGTAAAGGAAAGACAAACTCGGACTCCTAAGGACTCAAGCGTGTGACGGGCATTTCACATCACTGCAGCAGGTGCGTAAACCTCGTCAGCTCTACTGCCCGCCGAGTGGTACAAGGAAATGAGGGATAGCTCTGCCACCTCTCGCTGCAGCAGGCGCATTAACCAGCTACACTCCTCCTCGCCCGCCAGCAGGAACAGCTGTGATTCTCCTGGGAGTGTCCTGTGGCGCATGCATGGCGTCCATACCTGGCACTGCCCCGGGTGGAGAAAGGTCCACGGATGTCCAGGGCCCCCCGGACGGGCAGGACCCCCTGACCCTCCGTGGCCGGGCCTGCTGGTGCGGGAGGCCTCGTGTAAATCATGGCCTGTCTCCAGGCACTTAGGCCCGAGGCCGCGCGGCCTGGAGATGGATGGGGCTCTTTGCGCGCCCTGGACGCCTCTCTGTGCCGGGGCCGAGGCTTCCGGCGGCCGCGGCCATAGATCAGTCTGAGGGGCTGAGGAGGAGCCGGGAGTGGTGTGCACTGGGAGAGAGGCAGGGCGGGGGCATCAGGGCACGAGGACGGCCACAGGGAGGCCTCCTGTGAGGGGGCGAGCCACAGGAGGGGTCGGAAGCAAAACCTGACTGACATGAAGACATGCGGCTTACAGACACTGCATAGAAGAGAGGTCACTGGCGTGCCAATAAAGGCAGATTACAACTACTGCATCGAAACACGTCACTGACGCGAAGACATGCGGCTTACAGGCACTGCATAGAAGAGACGTCACTTACGACAAGTAAACGCAGCTTACAGATACTGCATCTAAGTGACGTCGCTGACGTGATGACATATGGCTTACAGACACTGCGTAGAAGAGAGGTCACTGGCGTGCAAGTAAACGCAGCTTACAGATATTGCATCTAAGTGACGTCACTGACGAAGACATGCGTCTTACAGACACTGCATCGAACAGACGTCAAGGACATGCAAGTAAAGGCAGCTTACAGACACTGCATTCAAGATACAAGACACCTGTATTTATCCTCCAGGCCTGAAAACGTGCGTAGCGCTGCGGTTGAGCTGGTATCTCCATGTAGCGCTATGTCGACTAGATAAATGGAGAAGTTTATGAATAACAACGGAAACCATAAACACATACATTAATAGTTAATACACATGTAAAGTTTAGCGGCCTGTCAAACGCACCACCGCGCACCAGGCCACCAAACGTCTTTCCATTGCCACCGGAGCCGGCGTGAGGACATTACAACATGATGATGGGCGGGGCTGGGCGCCCGTCTGGAGGCCCCGCAAGGGCCTGGGTGCTGGCTGGCAGCCCTCGCATCTGTGGGACAGCCAGCACCTAGGCCGCAGATAAACACAATCTCACCACAAGTGCCCGCGCACTGGCTGACGGGAGAGATAAGGTGCCACTCGATGGCGGAAGCGCCCTGGGACCATCTGAGGACACGGAGGGTGCCCGCTGTGCGCGTGACTGGGCGCGCAGTGGTGCCCCATGCTGTGTGCGTGGCACGGCCAGCGGGCTTTCAGGGCCCCGGGCTATGTTCTCCTGACTGGCCCTACATACTGATTGCCTCAATCTTTGCTGGCTAGGATTTCCACTACAGACGCACAGAAGTGCGCCGTGAGTCCTTGTGACTGGCCCTGCACACCTATAGTGCCCCGAACTCTTGTGAGCTGCAAAGTCAGTGGGGCGCCGAGCGCAAAGGTGTGTCCCTGTGACTGGCCCCGGACACTCCCAGCCGTGAGCTCGTGTGACTGGCCTTCCACACTCGAACACCCAAGGCTCTTGTGGGAACGCCTTCCCTTAACAGACTTGTGCACCTTGCACGCTGGGTCCGTGTTACGGGCCAGAACACCCACCGTGCCCCGAGCTCGTGTGATACAGGCAGTGGGGTTCAGTGCACGCTGCGTGTGAGATTTATGTACACTCACAGCACCCCGAACTCCCCGGGTATGACGTCCCCTGCAGGCTATGCGATTCTGGGCCCCTGGCGTTTTCCACATAATTATGAATTTGCCACATAATACATCATGTTCTACATAATCTGCAGATTTTAACAAAACTATTGTGTTTTTTTGTTGTTGCTCAAACGGATCAAATTTGACCAAAAATGTGGCAACAAGTGTTCGTGCGCCGTGGAAGACCCTTCACAAAGGCGGACTGCCCATCTTTCAGCTGCTTGTTGCTGAATTATGTTGTTTAACCCCTACCAACGAGGTAACATCCTTGCACAGATGAGTGTAACCATGTGTAAACTATCACAAAATGTACCGCATAACTCCACATCATTTGTTCTAAGTCAACCCCGCCATATTAGTTGGTCGTCCCCTTCCGCATAATTCCAGTGGGCCTTTCTCTAGAGTTTCTGCCTGTTTATTCCAATTCTAAAATGTGTCACAACTCTCATCATCGTAAAAAATAAAAAAAATACTATTGCCTCTGAAGGGCAGTTGCCCTACATAAAATGTTCGCGTAATTAAATATATAGGTTAAACACACAAGGCACGAGGCTACAGGCTCGAAGCGACTCATCGCGGCGTACAGAGCCTGGTGCGCGTGACTGGGCCTATAGAAGCTCACTCCATACGTTTTGTAGGACGGTAGCCAATCACGGTGCAGAAGGAGCTACTTTGAACCCCGGTTGCATCAGCTCCCCGGTGACGGAAGCAAAGTCTGTTCGTCTTCTCTGGCCCTGCGATTCCTTCCCGCAGTGCTGTGTTTTGAGTCCCGAGGCTGTAGCCTCGTTACTCCACAAATATTTAGAATTTTTAAGTCGCCGTTTTGTTTTCTTATTGACCTGTCTCACTTTGTCAGAGGTGATGGGCAGAGGTTGAGAATTTATCGGTAGCAATGTCCAGCCTGTCCCCGATTGGCTGATTTACACTGCAGCCAATGAGTGTTCTTGTATGATATTTGTCCTTGAAGAGCCCACGTGCTGGAGTGCTTCCCTGGTTCAGTAAAACGCGATCGGATAGGGGGTAAAGCATTGGCCTTTCATCACCCCAGAATGTTAAGGAGTGAGAAGCGAGCGGGCCTTATCAGAGTCACAGTGGCCTTGTGGGGTGTGAGGTCTGCCTGTGTCTGAGCATCTTCCGTTTTACCTCGAGGTGACCCCCTTCCGCCCCCCTTTACAGGTGTCCTTGGCAAAGCTGTTTTTTCAGGCTCCAATTTCCCCCAAAAAAGATATTTGCAAAAACAGAAATTTCATAATACACACTGCAAATATCTCGTTATTTCATAAATTCCCTCCACGTGGCAGCCTTCGCTTCGTTTCGAACTGCTGTTGAACTCACCCCACACACATCTTTCATCTCGGTTCATTTACATTTCTATGTCCAGTCCTGCCGTGTTTGGGGCAAGGGCCTGTGGGTTTGGAGATGTTTGTGTATGCTAACATGTTGGTGGTCTAAGTTTTGAAATCTATGTTTTCACAAAATATGTTTTTGCAGTCTACGCTCTTGGCTCTCGCTGTCCTGATGTGAACCTCGTCATCTCTCCCCCCTCAGGCCCCTCCTCCTGCGCTGCCCCCCCCCCCCCCTCCTGGCCTCCCTCCACCTGACTCGCCCTGCTCTCTCCTCCACTCCATAGGGTTTGCAAGCAGAGCTGCCTTGCCATGGTCTTTCTCAGCCTCACCATCTCTTCCTCTGGGTCCTCTTCGCCCTCCACCTTCGCGGCAGTGATCGCCCCCTCTCTACCCTTAGGTTTCGGTTGGAGAGCTCACCTGGCCTCCTCTTCTTCCTCATAATCTTTCCAGGACCTTTTTCTCCATACATTTCCCTCCGGTTCTTGCTTGCCCTGTTCATCCCTTGAGGTCCACCCTCCGCCAGGTTTCTCCCTAGGGGGTACAAACATGGCTCCCTCCATCACCACAGATTTCCCTGAGGTTCTTGCTTGCCCGGGTCACCCCTGAGGTCCTTCCTCCTCTAGGTTTCTTCCTGGCAGGGCACAGTAAAAAAAGAAGTGGGGGGACGCTGTCACCGGAAGTGATGTCACAACAGGAAGTGATGTCACAAAAGGTGCAAAGCTCCTCGTCCCAGAGAAGCCAAAGTGTTAAGTCCAGCTGTTTGGCAGGGGGGATGGTGTCCCCCGGGTAAAATAAGTGGGGGGACGCCGTCCACGCGCGTGGTACCCCGACTCGAGCCCTGCTTCCTGGGGGTATGACGTGCCCCCCCCCCCCCCTTCTCCAGAGGTTTCCTTGGCACAGCTGTCCTCCTCTGTTCCCTTTGCATCTAGTTTCCTACAGTCTCCCACTTTTCGCACAGGGCTGCCTCGCAGGGTTGGCCCGCTCTCACTTGTGTCTAGTAGATTTTCTAAAGCAGACCAGCCGTGGTCTCCACGCGTCTGTGCCCCCAGGTTCCCCCCCATTCCATGACTGCCATGCCAGATCTCACCTACTTCACCATAAGTTTTTCAAGTACAACATAACATAACGTGTATATTTGCAAAGCGCGTGATCACCCACAAGGATATCTTGGTGCTAAATAACAGATGCTTATTGTTACCCAACTGAATGGTACTCATTTTATCGACTGAAAGGCTGAGCGGACCTTCCAGGATTTGAACCTGTGACCCTAAGGTCAAACGGAGGCCCCTACAGTGGACGCATTAGTCCACTGAGCCACCAGACCCGGCCTACAGCCAGTCTCTTTGTCTCCCTCCCTTTCCATCATGATGAAGGTCTGCATTAGCCACACAGCCATGGAGCACTGCAGAGGAGGCGTTCACCACAGAGAATTGAGCACAATAAAGGTCACAGAATAAACGTGAGAGTTGGTGGCAGAGGAAGGGGCAGCAAAGGATACAGGGAGGTATGGGGGAGAACCTGTCAGGGGCTAAGGGGGTGGATAGAACCCCAGAGATGGTAGAGAATGGGGAGATCATTCTCATCCGAGAGGTCACAAGGCGACGACCTGTACAAGAGATTGGTTTTCAGCTCCTTTCAGAAATGTAAAAAGAACAGAGCCTTCCAGATAGATTTCAAGACCCTTACTCATGGCCACTGGAATGCAATTCTCAGGCAGGGGAATTTTCCACATAATTATGGATTTGTCACCTATGCCTCATAATCCATCATCAGCTGCATAATTTGCAGATTTAAACTCAACAACTTTTACCTCCAACAGATCAAAAGTTATTAAAGCATGGCAATGCAGGTTGCTGCACAGTGGGTGACTCTTTGAAAAGGGTTACTGGACACCTTTCAGGTGCTTATTGCTGTTTTTTGATGTTCAGCTGCTACTAAGGAGGTGAAACCTTTGCCCAGAACATATTAACATTGTAAACGGAGTCAAAATAACAAAGTAATACTAACACAAAATGTGCCACGTTAAGCCACATAATTTGCCTTTTCTTGCAGCATAATGTAGTCAAGCCTGTGGTATAATGTGGTCCTCTTCTGCTACACAAGTCTGTGTCCCTGCCCACGATGCATCGTGGAAGCGCCCGACTTTGGTCTTTTCCTTCCTGCACTCTGTGGTCGCAAGTCTAGTGTTGACGCAGCAAATGTTGCAAGAACCCACAGCGCGGTTTCCAGGTACGATGAGGTGATATTAGGACAGCCTTGTAGATAATTACTTTGAAAAAGGTCTATAGCCAAGTGAAAAAACTCAATAGAAGAAAAATTATCTAAGGAAGTCAATAATTAAATATATAATCAAACGCCAACAGGACAAAGACTAACTAGCTAATTGATGGATTAATTCTTTCATTTTATTGTTCAAAACATATATATATATATATCTTTTTTATCACCTTTTCTTTTTTCTTTCCTTAGTTTTAAATAATTTACAATTCATATACAAAGATTCATTAAAAAAACATATAACAAACAGACATATAGCTTTAGACATGACAGGTGTCCTAAGGTTGGTGTCTGCGTGTAAACCCTTGGCGTGGGCGGAGAGTGGTGGAGCGCATCGGCAGAGATTCCGTTCTGAGAGCCAAGATTGCACTTTTTAAAAATGTATTTATTTATTTATTTGTTAATTTATTTTTCTAAAGTGCCAACCGGAGGAACCTCATTAAGGCATACATAATATAAGGAGCATCGTAGACATGATAAATGAAACTTATTGATATGACATTGTGGGCGGACATTAAAACCCCTCATTTCGGTGCCCAAGCAAGACCTGCGAGGGCAAATGGGGAGCGCGGGTTTAACAAGGCAACGCAGGCCGCATCGCAGGTAGTTCCCAAGTAGCGTACAGTCTGCTGATGAAACAGTAAATACATGTGTGTCAGGAGCGGGAGAGAAAGGAGGAAAGATTGAATAATAAAACATCCCCATGATCGGTCCACCTCCCCGGCCTGTACTTCTCTTGGTCTGGCCACCGGCCGAAAACATATAGTATTGAGGACAAACAGCATACATGGGTCCAGGTACATACAACTGAGCGTTTGTGGGGCCTTTGAGATAGTATGTTCCTGGTGGACGGGTATTGTTTTTGGCCTCTATACTGAGGCTATAGGTGTTCCAGTTGCCCCCACCCCCTTGGAGCGTAACGTGTAGTGTGCTGGCCTCGGCTCACGCCCAGTGCATAAGTGTACATAGCCATTTCCCTGTGCCCGGCTTCCAAGTCATGGCTATTTGTCACTTAAAGAGTCGCTTAAAGAGTACGAATGCAAGGCCTATGGACCGGTGCAGATGTTTGTCCCCTTCAGCCAAGCTTGCCCTTGAGGCTCTCGCTGTCACTGCAATAAAAACACTTAGATGAGAGCTGAACAGCCCTGGTCTCCCTCCTCAGGCACTGTTGTCTCCATGTCCATGGAATTTCCTTGCAAAAATAACATGCCATGGCGCCCCTCATCATAGGTGCTAGAAACTCCTAGCAGAGCTGGCCTTCCCTGGTCTCCCCCATGATTGGCTGCCATCGCCTCCATCCATCTCCATGGATAATCCTAGCACAGCTGGCTTGCCATGGTCTCCCTCCTTGTCTATAGAGCTAGCCCCAGCTCCTGGATTAAAGTGCCAGAGGAAGTAATGTAAAATGAGGTGCCAAGGGAAGTGATGTAAAATGAGGTCTCTGAGGAAGTGATGTAAAATGAGGTGCCAAAGGAAGTAATGTAAAATGAGGTGCCAGGGGAAGTGATGTAAAATGAGGTCTCCGAGGAAGTGATGTAAAATGAGGTCTCTGAGGAAGTGATGTAAAATTAGGTCTCTGAGGAAGTGATGTAAAATGAGGTCTCTGAGGAAGTGATGTAAAATGAGGTCTCTGAGGAAGTAATGTAAAATGAGGTGCCAGAGGAAGTGATGTAAAATGAGGTGCCACAGGAAGTGATGTAAAATGAGGTGCTTGAGGAAGTGATGTAAAATGAGGTGCCAGAGGAAGTGATGTAAAATGAGGTGCCAGAGGAAGTGATGTAAAATGAGGTGCCAGAGGAAGTGATGTAAAATGAGGTGCCAGAGGAAGTGATGTAAAATGAGGTGCCAGAGGAAGTGATGTAAAATGAGGTCCCTGAGGAAGTGATGTAAAATGAGGTCCCTGAGGAAGTGATGTAAAATGAGGGGGCCTGAGGAAGTGATGTAAAATGAGGTGCCAGAGGAAGTGATGTAAAATGAGGTGCCTGAGGAAGTGATGTAAAATGAGGTGCCTGAGGAAGTGATGTAATATGAGGTGTTTGAGGAAGTGATTTAATATGAAGGACCCCCATTGGAGTATGACAATGAGACTGTTGTGCAGAGGAAAGATTATCTGCCTTGACGCTGTAAAAGATGTGCACTTAAGAGTAATATATTTTTTTTAAAAACGTGATCATTGGAATGATTGATTTAGTCTCAGCACTGGTAATTGCACAGGTCATATTCCAATCCATGTTTTTTTCAGCGATGCTGTGGACAGGCAGTTTGAGGTTGCTCTCTTCCGACTGGAGCCGGACCATGGCTGAAGTGCGTATCGCTGCTCCCTCTCTGGACTGCCACTATGGGCTGGAATGCAGTCCTGGGTGAATTGAGGGTGGCTGAGATTCATTCAAGCATTCCACCAGGCACGTGCAAGGAAAATATTAATGTGAACTCAATTCCCACAGGGCCTTGTCCAGGAGGGGCACCACAGTTTGGCAATACATTATATGTTGTCTTCAAACAAATCCCGCCAAGATGGATGCTGGATTTAGAGAAGGAATCAAACACACAAAGGCATCGCTCTTGTAAACCGACCAGCAAGAACACCCAAAAGCACAAGATGTAGATCTGCAACACTTAACTAGGTGAAATTTAAATGACAAAATATACTTAACAACGCAACCGGAGGATGCCTCCATTGAAGGACGAATACAACTGTGTGTGTCCATAGAAGAGGGCTTGAAGCACCCAGAAACCAGCCCAAAAATCACTACAGTCATGGGTTGCGCCACAAACACCCTCCTTACGTTGGAACCAGCTTCGCTGAGATGCACGTGCGTCAACTGGGTACCCTTGAGGGACTTTAGCCCCATCCCACTCTGGACTCTCAAATGTTGTGGCCGCTTGCCTATGAGAGGGGCAGAGACCACTGTTGGCCAAGGAGTCTTCAGGCACCCGCTGTGCCATGTTATCAGCCATTTCTTAGGCACAATAACACCTGCGGTGCTTTGTGGCGCTAAAACTAAATAATGAGAAGCACTAACGCCAACAGTCAATTGTCAATTGTTGAGTGTTGAGGCTGCTAATGAGAAGCGTTGATGCCACTGGTTGACTCGAAGCTTTAATGAGAAGCAATGAGACCGCCGGTCAACGAGAAGCCTTTAGGCTGCCAAGTGGTTGGAAATGTTGAGGTCGCTGGTTGATGAGATGCATTAAGGCTGCTAGCCGGTGATAAGAGTTGACGCAGTTTATTGATTAGAAGCATTGGGGCTGCCAGTCGATAAGTGTTGAGGTCACCGGTGGATTATAGTCTTTCAGGCTGTCAATTGATGAGCAGTATTGAATTCACTTATCAATTATATGCATGTTGAGGTTGCTAGGCTACCAGCTAAACAAGCATTTACAATGCAACGGTTTCGCCTTCGGAAAAGTTTGAGCTATTGGCATTGTAAATGACAAACTTTTTATTTATGTGTTGGTTTTGAAAACAGATAAATAAACATGTCTGACTTTGGCACATGTCTTCTGTGCATCTTTCCAAAAACTGTGAAAGTGCCAAGTCATTCATATACAGACATCAACAAAACTCCTAGTGTGATATCAGTCTGGGACAGGTTCCTTCCCACGGTCAAATAAGAAAAAATAGAGACATAAAGGCAAAATAGTGTAGTTTGATTTGATGTCCTCTCACCTTATATGTACATAAGGAAACATCTAGGACCCACACCTTCATGTACATAATCTATGTCAGACTTTCTCAACTTATGTCAGAAATGCCAATCTCTGTTAAGATGCAGTAGACAAGGATTGTCACTTGACCACTAGGAGAGAAACTTCATCCAGGTCTCAGAATCAGATCGTAGACCCAGATGAGCACAGCACCAGAAGAATCCATTCATCACCACTGGCCTAAAAACGCGTGACGCCCTCCAATCAGATCCGAAATAAAAATCAAAGCGTATTGTTGACCTGCAGTAGAGGGGGAGTCGACACACCCTTCGCTCTAATGCTCTGTTTGTGGGACAGAACGCGCTCCAGGCAGGATAATATTTCTTCATTTTTTAGCATTCAGAACACGCTGGAAAATTGAAAACTTTCCAGACCAGAAAAAGGCTGTGAGCATGTTTCCCTGCCCTCGGATGATTGCCGGACAGGCACCCCTGGTGGCATCATTAATCACAGGCACATGTTTTCTTAGCTCTCAAATCCCGCTCCGGAACTGTAGGCGCTAAGATTGAGAACCGCGCGTCTGTGTTGTCTCCTGATCAGAGTTTACCGATGCATAAAAGGGAGCAGGACAGCTAATACAAAAAGCTCTGCAGTGTGCCCTCAGCCGATCTATAAAACACAACTACCTGTTGCTGGAAAGCCAGCAGGGGGGCTGCACGCACGTGTTGACAGCATGATAATAGGTCGATGAATAACAGATATTAACACGGCGCTAATTTCACTTATCTGTAGCTATCTGTGCAATTCACAAAGAGGTTCTAAAGAAGTTCTCATGATCTGTGTCTTAAAATGGCACAAGCAGAGTTTGAACAAGTGTGATGAAGACACGGTATTGCTGTTTTGTTTACACCGATACTAACAGAAACCCACCTCCTGTAGCTCGAAGGAGCGCCCCTTTAGAATAGATTGTGTATGCTGTTAACGCAATTTTCTTAAAGGAGATATAGGATGTTTCGATTCAAACGTGCTTTGCATACAAATCACACAGAGGGTCAGCGGTAGCCGGGAGTCTGTCTTCCAGTGGCCCTACACAGTCGGTCAGCGGTACCCAGGACGACAACGAAACAAAAGTTGCAGGCTCGTCTCAGAATCAGATCGTAGACCCAGATGAGCACAGCACCAGAAGAATCCATTCATCACCACTGGCCTAAAAACGCGTGACGCCCTCCAATCAGATCCGAAATAAAAATCAAAGCGTATTGTTGACCTGCAGTAGAGGGGGAGTCGACACACCCTTCGCTCTAATGCTCTGTTTGTGGGACAGAACGCGCTCCAGGCAGGATAATATTTCTTCATTTTTTAGCATTCAGAACACGCTGGAAAATTGAAAACTTTCCAGACCAGAAAAAGGCTGTGAGCATGTTTCCCTGCCCTCGGATGATTGCCGGACAGGCACCCCTGGTGGCATCATTAATCACAGGCACATGTTTTCTTAGCTCTCAAATCCCGCTCCGGAACTGTAGGCGCTAAGATTGAGAACCGCGCGTCTGTGTTGTCTCCTGATCAGAGTTTACCGATGCATAAAAGGGAGCAGGACAGCTAATACAAAAAGCTCTGCAGTGTGCCCTCAGCCGATCTATAAAACACAACTACCTGTTGCTGGAAAGCCAGCAGGGGGGCTGCACGCACGTGTTGACAGCATGATAATAGGTCGATGAATAACAGATATTAACACGGCGCTAATTTCACTTATCTGTAGCTATCTGTGCAATTCACAAAGAGGTTCTAAAGAAGTTCTCATGATCTGTGTCTTAAAATGGCACAAGCAGAGTTTGAACAAGTGTGATGAAGACACGGTATTGCTGTTTTGTTTACACCGATACTAACAGAAACCCACCTCCTGTAGCTCGAAGGAGCGCCCCTTTAGAATAGATTGTGTATGCTGTTAACGCAATTTTCTTAAAGGAGATATAGGATGTTTCGATTCAAACGTGCTTTGCATACAAATCACACAGAGGGTCAGCGGTAGCCGGGAGTCTGTCTTCCAGTGGCCCTACACAGTCGGTCAGCGGTACCCAGGACGACAACGAAACAAAAGTTGCAGGCTCAGCACTGGACCAGACCAGCCCTACCCCGTCTCCCATGCACACCCCCGCCCCCCGCACGCGGATTGCAAAGCATTAATAACTTGTTTTCGCAAATGCGAGACCTATTGCATTTGCATACACACAGAGAGCCACACTCACACACAGCCACACACACAGCCACATACACACAGAGCCACAGACACACACAGAGCCACACATAGGTAAATTGTGCTAATCTTTGTCAATCTATTATCTACAGCTACAACATTATTTTACAAATAAAACCTGTTGATTGAATAATTGGTAACTTAACCTAATCTTAAACATAGCAACATCTACAGCTAGATTGTTCTATTCATAAAAATGATTGTCACAATTATAGATTAGCATATAAAAATATTTGAAAACGTAGCATGCATACACCGGACATTTCTATATTTCATTCACATATAATGCACATATAAAGCAAGTGTTGTTGAAGTAACGCCTGCAGGATTATTTTGTTCTTTCAAAACCACATCATGCAAGTTTGGCGGGCTGTTACAGCGAGAAAATATTCCAGCCTTGACTAACATTTCCCACCGCAGCATTCTCGCCTTTGTTAAAAACAACTGTTGTAGAGTGCCGGTGTAAACTGTGTAACTCTTTGCAGAGGTATCAACAGTCAGATACTTCTGTTTTAAATCCCCAGCTCGCAGTTTTACAGTGCTGCATAAGAGGGTTGTTTTATTTTGGAAACCACCCTCGACTTTGACTCAGAGCAGCAGAGAATAAAGGAGGGAGAGAGAGAATGAAGGAGGGAGGGAGAGAGAGAATGAAGGAGGGAGAGAAAGAGAGGAAAACAGTGACAAATACAGAAAGCAAGGGGTGAAGAAAAACCTGCAAGAGTGACGAAATAGGCAGTGCAGAGTGAGGTGGAAATTAAGGATACACAGTCTTGCTAGGCCATTGAGCAGCTCCCTAGACAGGTTCCAGAACAACATTTTAGGCCACCGCAATTTTTTAAAAAAACACAAACTAAGCACTTCAAACAGCCTTGAAAGTTCTGCTATGGGGCCTTTGTTTGATTCCCTGCTGCCTCTCCTCCATGCTGTCAGTTAGACCCAGGGCTTCCCCTCGCCTTCTACATAAACAGGAATTTAAACTCACGGGTCACGGAGCGAGAGCACATTTGCTTAAGAATAAGAGAATGTACCGTGCGCCATAGCGGAGTACACGTTAGGCCGGTCTCCGAGGAGCACGAGCTGGCTTAACGTGGCAAATGGACGTCAGATGTTTTAATGGTGTGTTTTTACAGCTCAGCGCTATTCAACTAGCGGAATATTGCCTTCAAATAACAATGCGGGCCTAATTAGTCCCGGGTGCTGTCATTTCAAAATTTTGCAGGTCCTGTGCGCAGCAAAAAGTAATAAATGTAAGCAGATCATTTTTCGTTGGACTGTAAAAGCGGAAAAGAAGTCCAATGCCAAGCCAATGCAAAGCAGGACATACCGAGCCTCAGTGTTAAACGAGAATGATTGCACACAGTCACATCGTTGTCTGGTGCTAGGTTAAAATTCATGAGCGTACATGCATAAACATAATGCATTCTAGGAGTTGTAGTATCAGTACATTTCAGCAGAGCTATAAATGTAGACCAGAATGATTTGTTGAAAAAACCCTGGATGTGGGAAGACAACGTCAACCTGGCCACCATTCAGTCATTTGGTAACTTCCAACTCAAGAATTCAGTTGTCAGAGCCCAGCTCTCGCTTTTCTAGTTTTACTGGATAATGGCATGCAGTTATTGTTACCGATTTGTGACATTTGCAGAGCACACAATCTGCAATTAGCATCACAGCACAGGGCTTTTCGGCAGGTCGGGTGTGACTTTCCTCGTGCTGGAGGGACTTTAATGACAGACCACGGTGTGTGCACAGAATGATGATGTATGTCTGTTTGGGAAATGTGCAGAATTAAAGAACAGAGGCCCTCATGTATCATGCCATTTAATGGTCGGTAAGGCTCCGATTCATAAATTCAGCGCCTTTCCAACCGCAAAATGGCATGGCGCTTCAGAATAATCTACTGGCGATACTGGAAAGGGGCTGCGGGCAGTCTTTGCTGTGGGGGGCGCGGCGGCACTCACCAGAGTCTGTTTTGGCCGGGGTCGCTCCAAGTACATGAGGCCTCAGGTATCGGGAGAGAAGACGGGAGTTGATCCCATGGACGGGGAGCCGAGTCGCAGGGCCAGATACTGGCAGGAAGTCGGTCGCTGAGCGCCCCACTACAAAATGGGCACGACCTGTCCCAATCGCCGCCAGAGAGGGACCAGCAGACGGGACACCTTCAGGGCAGAGAGCAGCGCCGCCTGCCCCCCGCCTGACCTGCCTCTGCCACCATGGACCTGTGCTATGCCGTGCCACACTTAACAGCTCCGGCGCCGGGTACACAGAGCCCGCCTTCACTGCAGTTGCCGCAGCCACCAGAGTTCTCCGCTACCTCGTTCCCTCTCACGGCCGCATGAGGCCTGGAACCAGCACCTCACGCAGGCTCGATGGTGTCAGGGGCAAAGCTCAGTACTCCGCAATCCGATCCCTGATGGCAGGCAAGCTTTCTCAAAGGTAAGAGGGCACACCGACCCAGCGATGGCGGCCCGTCTCAAAGCTCCCCGGGCACCGCCATTTCCAGTCCGGTGCCCCCCCCCCACCCCGGCAACAGACATGGGTGTGGGAGTGGCGGGTGAGACTCAACGGCGGCGCAGCTCACGGGGACAGGCCCACTGCAGCGGCCAATCAGAGCGCGCCTCTGTCGACGAGCCACCAATGCGGTCGCAGCCCCTTCGTGCCTCGGCCAAGGTGCCGACCAGCTGACGGGCGGCAGCACCTACGAGGACACGGGGGGGGGGGGCGGGAGAGGAACGGACGGCGGGAGAGGACACAGGGGGCGTGAGGCACAAAAATTGGCACAAGTGCGGCGTGGGCAGCCGCGGATTAAAAAAAAAATTTAAAAAAAATGGCGGCAGCACCTACAAGGACACGGGGGGGGCGGGAGAGGAACGGACGGCGGGAGGGGGCGGGAGAAGACACAGGGGGCGGGAGGGGGGCGGGAAAGGACACGAGAGGAACGGACGGCGGGAGGGAGGCGGGAAACGTGGGGACGGCGGGAGGAGGGACACAAGGCAGGACAGCAGCAAGCACGGGCCGGCCGGACCAGACACGGGGGCGTTCCCGGCGTCGCGTGACGTCGGCAAAAGCCAAAGAATCTCGGGAACGCCCCCGTGTCTGGTCCGGCATTGATGGACAGGCCCCTCGTCCAATGGCTAGGCTCCATTTATGGAGCTAGCCAATCGGACGGGGGGCGTGTTCCATAGTGCTTACTATACTCATTAGATTTCTCTGGAGGCGGAGCCTAATCGGCTCCGCTCCCCAGCGAAACCTAAAAAGCTACAGACCTTCCACAATGCGGCCGCCAGAACGCTACTGGGTATTCCGGGTAGGTTCAGTTGCACTGGCTTCCGGTTGACCAGCGTGTTCTGTTTAAGGCCCTTACCATTGCTCACTGTGCCCTTTACAAATCAGGGCCCATGTATCTCAGGAGACGCTTTGACTTCTATGTACCACCCAGACACCTTTGCTCCACGGGACAATGCCTTGCTGTTATTCCTCGTCACTGCCTCGTTAGAATGGGAGGTAGCTCCCTCTCTGTCAGGGCGGTGAAGGCCTGGAACAGTCTGCCCTTTGAGCTCAGGAACAACCATGACCTTAGGCTGTTTATAAAGCAGTTACAAACTTTGCTTTTTAATTAATCATCTAGCCATGGCATACGCCATCCTTCTCCTCCGAATTGGCTTTCGCGCCGGGACACTTCTGAGTATCCGTGCGCGCTACAAATGGTGGATAACATAGGCAATGATTAGAGTTGACGGCGCCGGACAATTATAAGCGTTAAGGCTGCTGCTCCAATAGAAGCATTGAAGCTGCTGGTCAATTGGAAGCATTGAGGCTGCTAGTTAAGAAGAAGTACTGCAGCTGCAAGTCGATTAAACGTGTTGAGGATAGTGGTCTATGAGAAGCAATGCGTGCGCTGGTCGATTATAAGTGTGGAGGCTGATTAGCAGCATGGTGCGACTGGTTCATTATAAGGGTTGAGGCTGCCCCGGTAGTTGAGATGTTTTGCGGCCATGATCGACTAAGTGTTGAGGCCGCATGTCGGTTAGCCGCATAGATGTGTATGGTCCATTTTAGAGGCATCGAGGCTTCTAATTCATGCAAAACTTTGAAACATTTGTGGCCGAAGCACCCAGGAAACTAGTGGAGAGCTATACCGACACAAAACCAATAAAGAGAACGCTTGCATGGATACATCAATGTACCTTGCTAACCTATTTGTTACATATGTAGTCAGTTTGTGATTGTTTTCGCACTATTGAAAAATATAAACAAGCCTGACATGCATGTGTTATTGAGAGACCATTCCAAATGTTTGGCACATTGCCCGTAAAGGCATTCGTCAGAGTAGAACTGTTCTACATGTAATGGCTGTGAAGGGAGGCCTTCCATGTTAGATCTTTACTCCCTTCACATACAGTCTACTCGTTTACCAGATATTTTGGGGTCTCCGTATGTACCGTTATGTATGTGATGCAGACCATGTTGCAGGTGCTTCGTGCCGCCGTGGTCGACCGCTTCAGCGAAAGCAGGATGCTTCCAGGGCCCACTGACCTTATGACGCAGTGCCGGGAAGGATGGAGAGGCAGACATGACAGTAGAGCCTCTTGGCTTTAAACACTGCTGAGGCGGGTCCATTGCAGCGCAAGCTCTCCAGTCCAATCAGCTCTTGTGTTTCACAGCGCCATTACACAAGACCAGTATTGTAAGAAGTACCTGGTCAACAGGTGCCTGATGCAATCAGAAGCCCATCGAGGTCAATCCCAAGGGGGCGTCCTTTGCCCCATGGTACTATTCCATTCAAGAAAAGTTTTGGGGTTTCCCCGCACTGTTTCAGAAGACCAGTATTAAGAACCTGGCTGGGTTACGGTCAAGGGGTGCCTCGTGGAATCACAAGTATATCCGGATCAGTGCCAAGAAGGCTCTTTGCAGCATGGCACACTCCCATCCCATCGAGATTTTGGGTCTCACTTGGTGCCTAGTGCAACCACGTGCTTATTTGGGAGTCAGTCCTAAAAGGGGGGTCCTTTACAACACAGGAATCTCCCATCCAATGGCAGCCTTGGGTTTCGCCGCTCCATTCCGGAAGACCAATACTGCAGGTCCCTGGTGCAAGCACTTGTCTATCCGGGCCTATCGTAGAGGGAGTGGTCCTTTGCAGTAAAGAACTCTCCCATCCAATCAGGTTCTCGGATTACACCGCTCCATTCCAGAAGGACAAGACTGCAGTAGCAAGGACCAAGTTGGGTTGAGTTTTGGCCAGCAGATTATTGGTGCAAACACATGTCAATCGCAAGAGGCGTGGTCCGACCCAACAAGGAACTCTCCCGTCCAATCAGCTCTCTGATTTGACCTCATTCCAGAAAACCAACATTTCAGTAATAAGCGCCCGGTTGGAAATGGCCAGTGGGTGCGCTGTGCAATCTCTCCTATCAGGGCCAGGCCCGTGGAGACAACAGTGTTGCCATCGGAGCAATCCCAGGCATTTTGGCACCTAAGTGGCATCTTCGCTCTGGGCTTGAAGAACAAACACGCTGACGCGGCTGGAAAGGGCACGCGGCGGAGGAATGCCAGGCCTTCCGCGGAGAGGGTCCCCGGGCTGAAACCGAATCCTCTGGGGGCCCTTTGAGGAAAATGGCGGCAAGTTCGCACCGGGCCCGGCCTCCGGGGCCCGACACCCCCTGCCATCAACACGGCCGACTTGTCCTTTCGCACCGGAGACAGCTGCCGGGGGCCAGCTGGCCCTCAACGCCGCGGGCAGAGTGGCTGCTGAAAGGCCGGAGCCCTTAAGGATCCGTCATTTCAACATCCAGGCCTGCGTGTGGGACCCCGCCCTCCCAGGGAATGGAGCAAGAGCGGCACTGACAGACAGACGGACACCAACAAACACGTGCAGAGTGGCACTCACCCAGAACGTAAAGAGGCGCAGTAAGATGTTCACACACAGCAACCACACAGCCTGTCCAAGGCCGACGTACCAATCTATCCCAAGCTTTTTATTTTTTTATCTTGCAGTTTTATATAGCGCGAATGCGACCCTAGGGCTTCGGAGCGCTTTTTAGGACTACCAGTTAGTTACTTTACACAAGTTCGGTTCATTTTTCAGACATGGGGAGATTAAGTGATCTGCCCAGAATCACAGGATGTCGAGCCAACGCCAGGACTCGAACCTGGTTCCCCAGGTCCAAGGTCCACAGCTCTGGCCGTAATGCCACATCCAGACGGCACTCCTACGTGAATAAGGGGGATACTCTACTCACACAAACACCCTTGTGCAAACGCACGCACATAAAACCAACAATGCATCCTGGGGGCAGAAACGTCACCTCTTCCACTTGCAAAATTTGGAACTCTCCGCATTGGTACCTCAAAGCGAAGCCTAATTTGAGGAATTTAGAAAACTGCTCCAGTCATTGCTCCAGCAATTTAGGAAAGGACTCGAGACCTGGCTGTTCGAATAAACAGATCACCACGAAGCAATTAGCAACTCAAGCGCCTGGAGACCCTCTCAGGTGGTTTGCAGCGCTCTAAAAATCCTTGATGGGTTGAATACCTGTCTGCTTTCTCCTCCTCTGCCCTGTAGACTTCCCTTTGGATCAGTAACAGACCGAAGCGCCAAGAGGCCTTTGGGCACTCACACGTTTGTGAAACTGTATCACATCATATGCCCACTTACACAACGCACACTCAGTCAACACCATGACAAGAAAGGCCACGAAACAGACTGGGAGTGGATCGAGCACACACGGATGTTATTCTCCAGGCCCATCCATCCGGGCTCCTGCGTCCACGTTTATTTTCGAACCACAAGCCCGTCTTCGTAATTTTTGGCTTTGTAATTTGATACTTGTATAGCGCACTACTCACCCGCAAGAGTCTCAAGGCGCTTGTACGAATACCGCTGTGGAACCCGTCCTGGCTTTCCCTGTGAGGCGTCCACTCCTGGGCACCCCCAAGGTGGAGGCCAGGCATCCTTAGCGTTGTGGGGGCCGTTGTGGAGATTAAGCAAGCTATTGCCCAGAGTTGCAGAGTGGGACTCCATGATTGGAATAGGCACCGAGGCGAGAATTAGCAGGTCCGTAGAATTTTGAGCCCAAGACCCGCCGAGGCGGGGAATTGAACCCTGGTCCCGGGCTGGACCTGTGCATCAGGGTCTGCCGCTCTAACCATTGAGCCACACTTCTCCACTTTGCTGTTTCTCTCACAATCCTGTCCCTCCTTGTGCCTGCATCAGGGCTGCACCTCAGCCGACTCGTTCCAAGTCATCCATTGATGCAACCTTTGTCCTGCCTTAATTCCCTTTCGAAATAAGAATGTATCCCCTGTTGCTCTTTTTCTCTCCAGCTCAGGGTTTATGCTCTTTCACCTGCACATAGCTCTTGCAGTTTTTAAATTGTGCTCTTGTTTGCATGTTTCTTTCTCCAGCTCTGGTCTCCAATGTCTTTACCCCTCCTGGAGATGTAGACTCCTGGGTTGGGCCAGATACTCCAGGCCAGGAAAAGTCAGTGAAGTGCACCACACCCCCCTTTCTCTGTTAGTTACAAACTCTGTCACTCAGAGACCCACACAGGTGCACAGGCACTGATGCTGGTGTGTAGTAAGTTTAATAGATGTCTCTGACACCTAAGAGGTCACACAGGGGCAGTGCCAGAGAGCGGTTTGGTGATGCAGATGTGCGTGCAGGCATCATTATGCTAGGGAGACTCTTTGCATGCACAAAAGCACTCTCGAAACTTACTGGAAGTGTTACTAACCCCCAGCAGCTTGATTGTCATGGGCAGGGAGCACTCAACACTCACTCATACATATGATCACATCACCCCCATCCTGATGAAGTCCACTGGCTGCCGCTGCCGGCCGAAACATCTTCTCAACCAGCCGTATCACTCCCTGCATTCTTACAGACAAGCTCGCCCTCTCTGGCGGTTTTTGGCACACCTGCGGCCAGGACACCATCTGACTCCAGTCTTAAAAGTGTAAAAAAGAGTAAAACAAAGCAGTACGACTTTTCCATCATCACATCGCGGATCTGGAACAACATCCCTGTATCCTTCCGGTCTGCCCCAACCCTGCTTAAATTTATGAGAGTCGAAAACTCCCCTCTTTATAGGACACCACATTACAAGGCATTAAGCGTCCGCAGCTCTGTGTCCTCTCCTATTACTCGCTGACTTTGTTTGCCTTTGACCATGTGCAGCACACCACTGCCTTTAGGTTATGTTCATGCTATAGAAAAGCCACATATGTACAAACCAATGTGGGGACGAGAGCCAAACACAGACGCGCCACTTTGGTGGAACAAAAGGTCTCTTGTCTCCTGAAAAAAGCTTTTTAAAAAGCAAAAACTTGCCCTTGCCCAGGGCAAAAAGGACAACAACAAGATTTCATAAAGCACAAAGCAAAACCTGCATAGCAAGCAATACACAAAAGCACACAATATTAGTAATAATAGTAATATTATTTCTATCCTAAGCAGCTTATCTCACTTATTAAAATCCTAAAAACTAGGGCGCCAAGCACTGTGTGAAATATGGTGCATGATTATATAATCAGTAAAATTCAACACATCTACGTTTGCAATAGTTCGGGGGAAAAACTATTGGTTAAACAAGACCAGATTCAGTTTCCTTTTAATTAGACTTTGCTTAAATGGAATTGACGCAAAGGGAGGCAGAATCACCGTTTCCACAGGCATAAGCACTTAAATTAAAAGTGTTTTCTACTGCACACAGAACAAATCACAGTCCAATGCCGTACTTCAATTGCATGAATGGCCCAATACAGCCCATTTTTCTAAAAACGTGAGAACGACAATTGTTTGACTGAGATTTAAAGTAACTCTAACTCACGCCCCCCCCGGACTGCTTCTAGCCTCGCATATCACATCACTCATGACATGTTATCAATGATGTCATAGAACATCGCTAGACACCTGAAATGACGACATTGATGACAACACTGCATGGCGAAGGCGTGAGTTGTAATTGCTTTAGAGCACACGTTACAGTTACTTGAGATAACAATAACTGGTGAATTTCTGTGGTTTTGTTAGTTTGAAACAGTAAGTCTTAAGTGACACTTTCACCTAACTATAAAGTTCCTTTAACCTTTGTTTTTTCACTGAATATATATATATATATATATATATATATATATATATATATATATATATATATATATATATATATATATATACACATATATGTGTTCTCCAAATGCCCGTCCCATGTATTTGAAACGGGTTCGAAAATGCTCTGGTTCATGATACACTGTCTTTATTGGAGCAAAGTTAAGCTTAAAGGTTAATGCATTTCATATATATATATATATATATATATATATATATATATATATATATATTTGTTGCTACTTCTCTCAGTCCTGGCCCTTCCCTTTACCACAACTTGTAGTCTTTGTCCAATTCATTCAAACCCATTGGACTATCCCACATGAAAATAAGTATCCTTACAAGGTAATCCCATGACTGGACACCGTGTCTGACATCATGGCATGTACGCCCATAGTAATCCTAGCAGTGAAGCATTTTTAATTTACTATTGGTAGATAAACTGCGTGGGCCCCTCGAAAGTAGCCTGTTGTCTCACACAAATGAATCTTGCAAGGAGAATGGTGTAGGATGTGGTTGGGTCTGAGATTTCACATCTCTGAGGGAGCGCTGCTCTCAGAACAATGCCTACATGTTTGTTCTTTCAGCGTACCCACTCCTTGGGGTCACTGCATGTCATATCAGACAGAATGTGTAAACACTGGCAGTAAATAGTAGTGAGTTAAGTACAGGCTACTAACTCTGACACCTGCAGGATACAGGCTCCAAATCCAAGGAGAAATATGGGTTAGCCAAGTGCTTGCTGTAGCAATCCATGTAGGCTGCAGAACACAGGTTCATTCAAGTGCTAGTAAGACACTTTTTGCTGCTTTTTGCACATGCTGTTGAGAGTGAAAGAGAGAGTGACAGGCTGATGGTGTCACTTTTGACTGTGAATAGCTGCGTCTAAATGGTGATATAGGAACTTTACGATATTGCCGTAAATGTATACTAACAGCTTTTCTAAAGCTCTAGTACATTCCTGAATGCCACGGATATAACTTCCACCATCAAAAATCACCATCATCACTTCTGGTGGTGCCTCATACCATGATGTCACTTCTGGTGATGTCACAGAGGTCACATTTCAGGCTTACAGCTCAGCCCCTCCTTGGGGACTTACACGTTGGCTCCAGTTGCCGCACATAATGAAAATAAAATCTCATGACAGAACGCAATATACTGAATATCAAACCACACAAAAGAGTGACACACTAGAAATCAAACCTTATGACCATGCCGCACATGCAAGGGAAATCAAACTTTGCAACAGAATGGCCTATTGTGAACATCAAACCTCACAGCAGAGCAGCAGATAGTGGAAATTAAACCTTGCAAAAGAATGACACACACTGAAAATCAAACTTCACAATAAAGCCACACATCCATCAAATCAAACCTTGTAAAAGAGTGACGGACGCTAAAAATCAAACCTCACAACAGAGCCGTACATACATCAAATCAAACCTCAGGGCAGAATGAGATATACAAAGAACATGAAACATCAAGACAGAGTCACATTCTGAAAATCCAATCTCAGGACAGAGACACACCTACTGAAATTCAAACCTCACAACAGAAGAACAGATACTGAAAATCAAACCTCAAGACAGAGACCCATGTACTGAAAATCAAACCTCATGTTCAAATCACACATACTGAAAAGCAAACCTCAGGACAGACACATACATACTGAAAATCAAATCTCACGACAGAAGGATAGACACTGAAAATCAAACCTCACTACAGAGCTGCACATACTGAAAATCAAAAGTCATGGCAGAATGGAATATGCTGAAAATCAAACTTCAAGAAAGAACCACATGTACTTAAAATCAAACAATGCAGCAGAATGGCATATACTGAAAATCAATCCTCATGGCTAAATCACACATACTGAAAGCCAATCCACAAGAAAGAATTACATATGTTGAAAATCAAACCACATGACAGAGGCACATACTGAAAATAGTGCCTCATGATTCAACGCAACATACTGAAAATCAAGCCTCACAATAGAGTGGCGATACTGTGTTCAATCTACCGGAGAAGATTCTCAAACTGAGAAGTAAAAGGTGCTACAGCTATTGGCTGAGGAAAAGAAGCAGCATGGTAGATGCACTCATAGAAGAAGGCAGATGATTGGTGGGCTAGGAGAAGCAACAACAGGTGAATGGTGGGCTAGGAGACACAGCAGCAGGTCAGTGGTGAGCTAGTAGAAGCAGCAGCAGGTGAATAGTGGGCTAAGAGAAGCAACAACAGGTGATTGGTGGGCCAGGAGACGCAGCAGCAGGTGATTGGTGGGCTAGGATACTCAGCAGCAGGTGAATGGTGGCTAGTAGAAGCAGCAGCAGGTGAATGGTGGGCTAGTAGAAGCAGCAGCAGGTGAATGGTGGACTAGGAGAAGGAACAACAGGTGAATGGTGGGCAAGGAGACGCAACAGCAGGTGAATGGTGGGTTAGTAGAAGCAGCAGCAGGTGATTGGTGGGCTAATAGATGCAGCAGCAGCAGGTGATTGGTGGGCTAGGAGAAGCCACAACAGGTGAATGGTGGGCTGTGAGAAGCAGCAGGTGATTGGTGGGCTAGTAGATGCAGCAGCAGGTGAATGGTGGGCTATGAGAAGCAGCAGGTGTATGGGGGCTAGAGGCAACAACGGGTGAACAGTGGGCCAGGAGACGCAGCAGCAGGTGATTTGTGGACTAGGAGACACAGCAGCAGGTGAATGGTTGGCTAGTAGAATCAGCAGTACCAAGTGAATGGTGGGCTAGGAGAAGGAACAACAGGTGAAATGTGGGCTAGGAGAAGCAGCAACATGGGATTGGTGGGCTAGGAGAAGCAGCATGAGGTGAATGGTGGGCTATGAGAAGCAGCAGGTGATTGGTGGGCTAGGAGAAGCAGCAACAGGTGATTGGTGGGCTAGGAGAAGCAGCATGAGGTGAATGGTGGGCTATGAGAAGCAGCAGGTGATTGGTGGGCTAGGAGAAGCAGCAACAGGTGATTGGTGGGCTAGGAGAAGCAGCAGGAGCTGAATGGTGGGCTATGAGAAGCAGCAGGTGATTGGTGGGCTAGTAGATGCAGCAGCAGCAGGTGAATGGTGGGCTAGGAGAAGGAACAACAGGTGATTGGTGAGTTAGGAGAAGCTACAACAGGTGATTGGTTTGCTATGAGAAGCATCAGCAGGTGAATGAGGAGCAGGTAGGAGAAGATAAAACAGCAGGCGAGAGGTGTGGCTCGTGCTGGCGTACGCATGCGCACACGCACATTTGATTCTGACGCGGCACCGAGGACACTGTGCAGTAGTACACGTGCAGAAATAATGCGCACCAGTAGTTAGGCGTGCAACAAACACGCCGCGTCGCCGCCCACTTCTTGCACATCCCCCTTCCCTCTCTCCCCCCCCCCCCCCCCCCCGTGTCAAGGGGGCACGCGCACGGCAGGTTATAAAATGCCCCGTGACACATGGAAGCGCGAGCCCTGCAGGCGCCCAGGCAGACACGCGGCTCCTTGCCCTCCAGTGACACAGGCGTCCCCACCCCCACGATGTGTTTATGTCCCTGACTGTCCCAGCCATGGCCTATCAGTTTTTGATAAAAATAACCGAGGGCCTTTCAAGGGAAGCCAGGGCAGTCTGGGAACAATTCAGAGGGGTGGCACCCCCGCCTCTGCCTTCCTGTCACTGGCGCAGGGGGTGAAAAGTTCACATCTCCCGACTGCAGCCGGGGCAGGAGGAAGGAAGGCTTGAAGAGGGCAGAGGGTGAGCCGTGGGCATGCGAGGGAGGCAGGGAAGAGGAAGGGCACTCACAGCCAGCCCAATGCACCAGGATCCCGAGGCAGAGAGACAGGCAGAGGCAAGGGCAGATAAAACTGGGCAGGACACAGGAAGAATAGAAAACTGGAAATCTGCAGAAAGGGGGCAGGTGGGCATCAGAGGGAGGCAGGGAAGAAGAAGGGCACTCACGGCCAGCCTGCGCCAGGATCCCGTGAGGCAGAGAGGCTGGCAGAGGCAAGGGCAGATAAAACTGGGCAGGACACAGGAAGAATAGAAAACTGGAAATCTGCAGAAAGGGGCAGGTGGGCATCAGAGGGAGGCAGGGAAGAGGAAGCCCACTGCCCCAGGATCCTGTGAGGTACGGGGAGGCTGGCAGAGACACAGTGGGTAGATAGAACTGGGCAGGAGGCGTAAAGACAAGAAAAACGAAAATGTGCAGAAAGGGCACAAGTGGGCATCAGGGAGAGCGAAGTGGGCGGTGGGCACAACTAGCCCACTGCCCCAGGACCCCGCAAGACAAAGAAAGTGGCAGCGAGACAAGGGGCAGATATACTTCTGACAAAACTGGGCACGGGGTAGGAAGGCTAGTAATCTTCAAATGTGCATAAAGGGCAAAAATGTGCATGGGAGGAAGGGAAGTCGGCGGTACTCACTGCCAGCCCAATGCACTCGGATCACGTGGGCCAGAGAACATGGCTGTGACAGACCGAGCAGACATGCACCCGGTCTTGCCCGGGCAGGCAGGACAGAGGAAGATTGCAGAATGTGGCAATCTGATGGGATGGGGTGGGCCTGGGTCTTGCAAAACCCCCCCATGTTCCCTGCCAGGAGTGTGTGTGAGAGTGGCAGAGAGAGGAGGCCGAGCCTGGTATGATTGGGGTGGGCACCACTTTGCACCCTTCCCCTGACGTCCTCCCGAAGTTCTCTGAGTTTCAGATACTCCATACTTATACAAAATGTTTTATGAGTTCGACCCCGGGTATCTACTCGTCCATGCCAGCCGGTCGCTAGACGAGGGATATATACATATCCCCCCTGCTCAGGACTAACAAATAATATTTACCTTATCCCGCTATCAGGAGTCATGAGGGGTGAAGCTGAGTCTTGGAATATGTACCATATCCCGCTACTCAGGTGTCATTGAGAGGTGAAATAGAGTCTTGCAATATGTACTATATCCCAGTACTTCGAAGTCATGGAGAAGTGAAGCCGAGCCTTGGAATATGTACCATAATCTGCTACTCAGGAGTCATGAGAAGTGAAGGAGAGCCTTGGAATACGTACAATATCCCGCTACTCGGGAGTCATTGAGAACCGAAGGCAAGTCTAAGAAATGTATCATATCCCCCTACTCAGGAGACATGGAGAAAAATGAAGACGAATCTTGGAATATGTACAATATCCCGCTATCAGGAGTCATGAGAAGTGAAGCAGAGCCTTGGAATATGTACCATATCCTAAATAGTCTAAATAGGCCGTAAGTTCTAGTTTCCTGTATTCCAGAGCTAACTGAATATATAAATGGGTTGGTTGAAGTTTTGGAACTGGACACGTGTAACAAGATTCTTTGGTTTAAACACGTTAAAAGCTGGTTAACAAAATTGGGTTTATCCCATTTTTGGAGTCAACCAGAATTACTGACTGTGTCCTCAAAGAAAATAGTCAAACTCTCTTTTTGGGCCTTTGTGAGCCATGATGCTGTATATGTTGGAGCACATGGCCCCTTAACCGAAAAATTCTTATTGGTGAAAAATGTAGCCCAGTTTGAAATGTTTCTTGATGAGATTCAGCCACCATTAGCGAAAACCTTGTATATAAAGTATAGGTACGGTATACTAAGAACCCGGGAAACCGAGTCAAAATGGGGGAAAACCAGTAATGATAAATGTACCTAATGCACAAATAATGCAAGAGAAGACATTTTTCATATTTTGTTTTTCTGTCCAAGCTATGTAGAAACTAGAAGAAAATGGATAGTGCCACTGTGCCGTAATATTGGAACAACTTCGTATAAGGAAGCTGGAAGAATATTAATTATGGACACTAGTCAAGTAATAGTGTTTGGTATCAGTAGATTCCTTTTGGCAGTAAAATTCATTAGACAAAAATCGTCACTGCCATTTTAAGTGTCTGGCTGTTATAAATCAATTTAATGTTTTTTTAACCGTGTAAATATTTTAAACTTCTTTTTAATTATATTTATTGATGTGTGTTTAAGCCCACTCCCGTGATTTAACTGAGAAGGCTAGGGATAGTATTTGGTCATGCACTAGCACTTTTTGAATTGCACATTTTTGTACATTTGTTGATGATATTGTGGCCATGTATATTATGTATTTTTATATATACTATGTATTTGTATATCTTTTATGGTGCAATTGCAACGAAATAAAGATTATTGAATTGAATGTACCATATCCCTCTACTCAGGTGTCATCGAGAGGTGAAATAGAGTCTTGGAATATGTACTGTATCCCTCTTCTCAGGAGCCATGGAGAAGAGAAGTCAAGCCTCCGAAAATTTACCATATCCCGCTACTCAGGAGTCATGGAGAAGTGAAGTCGTGCCTTGGAATATGTACCATATCCCTCTACTCAGGTGTCATTGGTAGGTGAAATAGAGTCTTGGAATATGTACCAGATCCCACTACTTTGGAGTCATGGAGAAGTGAAGCAGAGCCTTGGAATACGTACCATATGCCGCTACTCAGGTGTCATTGAGAGGTGAAATAGAGTCTTGGGATATGTACTATATCCCACTACTTCGGAGACATGGAGAGGTGAAATAGAGACTTGGAATATGTACTATATCCCACTACTTCGGAGTCATGGAGAAGTGAAGCAGAGCCTTGGAATATGTACCATATTCCGCTACTCAGGTGTCATTGAGAACCCGAAGACGAGTTTAAGAAATGTATCATATCCCGCTACTCAGGAGTCATGAGAAGTGAAGGAGAGCTTTCGAATACGTACCATATCCCGCTACTCAGGAGTCATGAGAAGTGAAGCCAAGTCTTGGAATATGTACAATATTCCGCTACTCAGGAGTCATTGAGAACCGAAGGCAAGTCTAAGAAATGTATCATATCCCACTACTCAGGAGTCATGGAGAAATGAAGACGAGTCTTGGAATATGTATCAGGAGTCATGAGAAGTGAAGGAGCGCCTTGGAATACCTACCATATCCCGCTACTCAGGAGTTATTGAGAACCAAAGATGAGTCTAAGAAATGTATCATATTCCGCTACTCAGGAGTCATGGAAAAATGAAGACGAGTCTTGGAATATGTACAATATCCCACTACTCAGGAGTCATTACGAACCGAAGACAAGTCTTTGAATATGTACCATATCACACTACTCAGGAGTCATGATAAGTGAAGCTGAGTCTTGGAATATGTACAATATCCCACTACTCAGGAGTCATTGAGAACCGAAGACAAGTCTTTGAATATGTACCATATCCCGCTACTCAGGAGTCATTGAGAACCGGAGACGAGTCTAAGAAATGTATAATATCCGGCTATTCAGGAGTCCTGAGAAGTGAAGGAGAGCCTTAGAATATGTACCATATCCCGCTACTCAGGAGTCATTGAGAACAAAAGACCAGTCTAAGAAATGTATCATATCCTGCTACTCAGGAATCATGGAGAAATGAAGACGAGCCTTGGAATATGTACCATATCCCGCTACTTAGGAGTCCTAGAAAACCGAAGTCGAGTCTTAGAAATGTATCATATCCCGCTACTCAGGAGTCATGGAGAAGTGAAGACGAGTCTTGGGATTTGTACCACATCCCGCCACTCAGGGCCTTTAACTATGGGTAAGACTTTGCATGACCCAACATGTAGAGCCTGCGCTTGGCTTCTTCTGATTGTAGGGCATGAGTGACTCAGCGCAGGGCATCAGATTGGGCTGTGACGCCCATGTCACACCAGTTATTCTTGGCAGTTTCCTTTGATTCACCATAGGGCTTCGGGGTCTGACAAAGACTGAAACTTACCAGAGCTTTTCAAAGTAGAGCAGTTCTTGGAAATAGTTCTGATGTTGTCCATGCTTGCAGTGGGAGTCTGCACAGCATCTTGTTAGACCATAGCAACAAAAAAAACCATGCATCTGAATGTTTATGCGTCTATGTTTATGTAGAAGTGTTGCGTCTCTGTATGTCTGTTTGTATGCCTATGACTGCTTGAAATTTGTATGCCTGTGTGTGTCTTGTATGTTTCAGTGAATAATCTCTCGGTTTGTATAAACTGATGTTTTCATTATTGTAGCTGTCGTTGTGCATAAGTGCCCTTTTGACTTCATGGCTGTTGGGTTGTTTGTGTGTTTATACCTTTCTTTGTATATTCTACATGATGTTGTAGCTGTTTGTCCTGCAGTTTGCCTTTAGGTTTATATGTAGGAGGTCGATGCTTTTAGATTAATTTTAACAGAGTGATGAATTTGCACCAGCCTCTGTTTTAAATTTTGTTTTGTTTATCCCAGCCTGTTTTATTTTGATTTTTGGTCATTATATATCACCAAACTTGATGATTTTTTAATTCTATTTAGATGCATTTAATAATTTGTATGTATTTCATTGATATTTTGCACATATCCTGCATGCTTTTATAGGTGTTCACAGCCAAATAAAGAGAATTCTGATTCCGAATTCATATGTTTGAGGTATTTAGTTTGTGTTCTTGTTTGTGAATATGAGTTTTATGGGTTTTTCATGTTGGTAGAAATGTGTGTGCCTCAATGTTTTGTATATCCATGATGGTTCTGGTTGGCATTTTTACAGGTCTCTGCATATGTTCGACTACTCTATTTATAAGGGTCTGGCTACATCTCTATGTGTTTGAGCATGCATAGGGTTGTTCACCTGTTCCTTTATGTGTCTATGTTGATGTACTGCTATGGGTCTGAAAAAAAGTGAAAATAAGACCGCAAGTTCTAGTTTCCTGTATTCCGAGAGGAACACCTGCAATCTGATGGAATAGGAAGACCCTGTGAAGTGTGTGGGGCATTAACAATGATTGCTAAGCTAAGTGTAAGGTCGAGAGGCAGGAATGAAATTTCAAAGCATCAGAAAATATTGGAGAAGGCATTTTGTTTTCTGTTCCCACAATTTTTTAAGTTCTTTATTGAACTACCCAAAATTAGTAAAGTTTGTGGATAGAACATTGACGCTACACACACCCCATTCTTGGACATGCAATTACTCAAATAGCAATAATTAATTTAAAGTACGAAAACTTTGGGAAGGTGAACTGGAGAACTAACCCTAGACAATAAAAGTCACACTGTTCAGACTCACTGAAGCACTGGAAGGGAACAGATTTCTTAACTGAAGCTTTTTAGTTAAATGACACAAACGCAGCCATTCTATTAATTAAAAAAAAACACAACAATTAATTTGAGTGGAGGTGATGTGGACTAACAGCTAGAGCTGCCAAATGTGGAAATAGGGAACCAGGTTTGAGTCCTGGCAGTTCAACATTCTATGGTTCGAAGAAAATCACTTAATCGCCCGAGCCAAAATAAATAAATACAATTTGACATGTAATTTAATCTGGTACTCTAATGTCCAGCCAAGTTTGCACTATGTAAAAAAAATTTCACAAAAAAAGCCAGAAAGGCATCAAGCAGGGTTGAGCGCATCAATACTGTCTCAACCGGATACCTCCTCCGAGCCAAAGCTAAGGTGTTTGCAAAGTCGCATTACAGCTATTCAGAGAGCTCTGCAGATGCTGGGCAATTGCTAATAATAAGGAGAAGCTGTCATTCTCAGTTTAACTTTCCAAAAGCACATTAAAACAGAAATTCTCTACAAGGCACAACATATGAAGGCATAGTATCAGTCAACTTCATGTGGGTGGTGTGTTTGGGGGGAGGTGGAGAGAGTCAATTTAAGACTATAGTCTGTTACAAATAATTTTTTCAGGAATTACCCGTAAAATATGTTCATCCATTTGAAAGTATTTTAGAGGAAAGTTTGAGCCATGCCAGCATTTTCATGTCAAACAACCCTCAGTGTGCCAATAAATAACTCAGTAGGTTAATGCATGGGCTGCTGAGATCTGTGTACAGGTCTGGTGGCTCAGGGGCCTGTGTTCAACCGCATGGTCACAGGTTCAAATACTGGAGTGTACACTCAGCCTTTCATCCATCTGAGGTCGCTAAAATGAGTACCATTGAGTTGGGTAACAATAAACATCTGTTATTCAGTCAGCACCAAGATGTACAACCAGTAGGCCTTTCCACCCAGCCTTTCATCTTTCCAATGCCAATAAAGAGTTCCAAGTCGGGTCAGTATGTCCACTTCTCCCTAAAGGACAGTCACCTCTGGGCATCCAGTTAAGAAGGCAAGTACCACCTGCCCAAGCCCTCTGGGACACTTTCTAAGGGGGTTCCGCCCATGTTAAAAAAAGTTCTAGAGTTCCTAAACTAGCCTTCGCCAAACTCCCCTAAATGTGCGCGGATGCTCAAATGTTGTACTTAGAAGCATCGCTGGCCCCATGGGGTGTAGAAAAATGCATGCACAGAGCATCGTATATTTGGGGTGCATCCCTGCATGACACTTTCGAGGTTTGCAAGGCCTGAACAGAAGCTAGTTGCAGTTAATTCCCTCCTCCCTCAAAGGGAGGAAAACAGACATTTTTAGGATAAAAAAAAACGCGTCCACAATCCAGCTGTCAGACTCGAATCTGCAAGGCCAGCAGCGTATGAGAAACCCCAGGGACCCGGAGAAAGGGGGCTCCGGGAAAGAAAAACACAGGGCGGAGCCGGGGCCGCACCGCAGAGGGAAGCAGGGAGCATATGGAGAGGCTCAAGAGAAAGCAAACACGACACGGCGGGGAGGCGGCGGCGCGGGGGCATCTGAGGGGTCTGCGCCGTGCACGAGGGTAACCGGGGGCATCTATGAGGGGGGCCTGCATGAGGGTAACTGGGGACCAGGCGCATCTCTGGGTGAAACAACTGGAAACAGGGGGTTCGCTGAGCAGAGCAGAGCACTGCTAACTAGGGCAGCCTAGGGCCAACAGGGTACATCAGGCTGGGGTCAGTACAAGGGTGGTCGGAAATAACCAAGGATATCTTTGGTAGACAACAGCACAGCCCTAACAAAACAAACCAGGCACATTTCTGTGACAAAACAGCACAGATGGTACCAGAGGGGTGGGGGCAGACCAAGGAAACAGGTAGTTCCCTCAGAGACAGGTGCACGGGCCACCCGGGTGACCAGTTCAACCCGGAACACAACATAAACGAAATTGACCCAGAACACAACATAGGCCTGGCAAATTGATTCCGAAGTTAAGCACTTGTTGTCGATTTTCAGTACATCCGGAAGTCAACAGCTTGAGTCCCATCGGGGGCAATCCAGCCTTTATCCTTCCTAAATTGAGTACCATTGAATTGGGTTAGAATAACACTCGCTACTTACGGCACATTGAGGAGGGAAACCCCTGATAAGGCACTGTACAAAACAGTTTTCCTAATTAGAAGATGAATATTTTAATGTTTAATAATACTCGCTCCTCGTGGAGAAAGTACAGCCAGATCGATATATTAGCTTATCCGTTTTTTTTTGGGGGGGGGGTTCAACATTCAGTTACATTTTATGAATATAATACTTTTATAATCAAAACTAAACGTTGGGAGTTTGTTTTCAGAAAACAGAACAGTTTGATGGGTCGATACATCAAACATGGCGTCCGCGTCTTCAGTAGAGTCGCCGCTCCAGCGACCCCGGTGACGTTAGTAATATCCCTGCCTTTCTGATGGGACCTCTGATGGGGCGGGTGGCCTCCAAGCTTCAAATCAGCTTCAGAGTTCCTCGAGGATTGGACTAGCGAGCTGTGGTGCTGGAAGGGTGTGTAACACGCCCATTCCAAATCACAGTGTTTTTTATCAGAGAAATAAATTGTTTTATTTTCAGATGATGCTTACAATTATAGCAGA
Source organism: Lissotriton vulgaris (assembly GCF_964263255.1). Lineage (NCBI taxonomy): Eukaryota > Metazoa > Chordata > Amphibia > Caudata > Salamandridae > Lissotriton > Lissotriton vulgaris. The sequence continues at coordinate 64,278,428 of NC_141700.1, forward strand.
AATTCTGAAATTTCAGGTTTCTGCCTCCAAAACTGGGATAAGTTTGGAAACTTTGTCCTTCACAAAGGCATTCAAAGTTTAGCTTGACCCAACTATAATTTTCTGTACGCAGATGTCCCAGCAGGAACCGTGGCCAATCATGATTCATGCAGAGTATGATTTTCAGGTTTTCTGGGAATTGGCAACCCTTTCAAGCACAAGTATTACCAGGTGCAGAATTACACGTACAAATAGCGCCAGGGTGGGGGCTCATTTTTTCCACCTGTTTGAACTGAAATGGCCTGAATGAGGGACATGCATGCAGCAAACCGCCAGTAATCCTTGGACCCACGTTATTCCCCATTTCTGTACTTCACCTTGTAATTTTACAGTTTGGAATTTTGCAATTTAAGCAATTAAAGTTAGCAATTTCTACAGCGGATTTGCCCGCCACCGTTACAAGACAATTAATAACTGGTTCCATAGTCAGAACTTCAGGCTGCAGCATGGGGATGCACAGAAGCCGTCAGTAGGCAGCTGCCTACATCACTTTCCATCCTGCCAGAAGTCCTACGTCACTTACGACTCTGCCAGAAGTCTTACATCACTTTCCATACTGACAGATGTCCTGCATCACTTTCCATTCTGCCAGAAATCCTACATCACTTTCCATCCTGCCAGAAGTCCTACACCGCTGTACACTCTGTCAGAAGTCCTACACCTCTTTCCACTCTGCCAGAAGTCCTACACCACTTTCTACTCTGCCAGAAGTCCTACACCACTTTCTACTCTGCCAGAAGTCCTACACCACTTTCCACTCTGCCAGAAGTTCTAAACCACTTTCCACTCTGCCACAAGTCCTACACCACTGCCCACTCTGCCAGAAGTCCTACACCACTGTCCACTCTGCCAGAAGTCCTACATGACTTTCCATCCTGCCAGAAGTCCTACACCTCTTTCCATCCTGCCAGAAATTCTACACCACTTTCCACTCTGCCAGTAGTCCTACATGACTTTCCATCAGCGTCGGATTGGTAACAGGGGCATTCAGCAATGCCCGAGGGGCCGGGGTCCGAGTTCCAGCTGAGGGAGCCTGGGGGCCGATTTGGGTGGTGTCTCTGTTGTTCGACTATACCGCCAGCAGCCCAGTGGGTGTCTGAGTGGCCTTTCTGGAGGGAGATGGGCGCTCATTACCTCCCGTATAGCAGCAACAGGTAGAGGTGTCAACCCTTTTCTTTCGCTGGGCCTAACATTAATGTAGGCATACTGAGCGGGGCAGGGGGCCTGAGCAGAAGTGGCCTCACTTGTTTTCAGGTGTGTTTCACTAGTGTAAACTGATGCGTGCATTTTTTTTATTCCCCCCCCCCCCCTTTTATGTAAAATTACGCTGAAAGCAGTGATTTGAGGAAAGGCATTATGCAAATGTGGACCGATTTTTTTTATGCGTGCCCGGGCCGATTTTTAATACCAATCCAACCCTGCTTTCCCTCCTGCCAGAAGTCCTACACCTCTTTCCACTCTGACAAAAGTCCTACACCACTTTCCATACTGACAGAAGTCCTACACCACTTTCCACTCGGCCAGAAGTCCTACACCACTTTCCATCCTGCCAGAAGTCCAACATGACTTTCCATACGGACAGAAGTCCTACCTCACTTTCCACTCGGCCAGAAGTCCTACACCACTGACCACTCTGCCAGAAGTCCAACATGACTTTCCATACTGACAGAAGTCCTACACCACTTTCGACTCTGCCAGAAGTACTACATGACTTTCCATCCTGCCAGAAGTCCTACACCACTTTCCATCATGCCAGAAGTCCTAACCACTTTCCATCATGCCAGAAGTCCTAACCACTTTCCACTCTGCCAGAAGTCCTACACCACTTTCCACTCTGCCAGAAGTCCTACATCACTTTCCATCCTGCCAGAAGTCCTACTCTTTAAAGTGGGACTTCCATCAATGGGGTATGGACTGTAATGGCAGGGAGTTCAAAAGGTACGCAGCTTCCAAGTGGCAATGGTACACTCTCAGCCCTGGGAGAGGTGTGGTGCAGCAGCCAGAACGGCTGACTCTGGAGTGCCAGGTTCACGGTTCAATCGCCGGCTGCAGCTCAGCTCAGCATCATGTGACTCTGGGCAATCGCTCACTTAATCTCCTGACAGCCCCAGCCCCTTGAAACCCTGAAGGAGGGGGGGGGGGGGGTGATATGTGCGCTTTACAAATAGGAGTTATTATAGTATAAGCAGTTACTTGTTTCCACTATTATGCAGAGCCCTGCTTTCAATTTCTATATTTTACACCTGGCTACAGACAGCTTTAGGTCATGGGACCTTGTGTCATCAGTTCTTCAAAAAAAGTACAAGAAGAAGTATAAAGAGAGGATGGACTTTGGGTCACCCCAATCAACCATTGGTTTTCATGTGTTTTGTATGGTTTGCCATTGGTTGGATGGGCTGTCCATCAAGACCATTTCATAGATATTTCATGGATATCTGCATTGTCCCTTTTGCGGTTCCATCTTGGTTTTGGTGACTCACCTCAAGTACTACACTATTTTTGGACTTCATTAAACAAGTGCACTTTTATGTAGTTACTATGCTGATACAATCACATTTTAATTGTTGCATTATGGATTTTTTGTGCATGAACTATTTGTTGTTTGGAGTCCTTGGCCCTTTATAAAAGCCCCACGCTATTCCCTAAATGCAAAAAAATAAAAATGGACGACGAAACAGAATCACCACAAACGGTAGCTCATTCTATGTTGTTCTTGTGCCTTTTCCCCTGAATGTCGCATTTGCAGTATATTTTGCAAACTAATTGAAAATAACGACATAAAAGTCCCGTAATGGCATAATTTTGAGAATTTCATGTAACAAGCAAACCCGAAACTCTAAAAATTGCATTAATTATGCCAGCATAACTTTTGCCCAGGCCTAGTTTCAAGAGATTCAGAAAAGGGGGTGGTGATGAACAGAGTGTCTGAATTAAGCAGACCACTCTTACCCAGTCCAAAGATCAGGGCTTGATCCATCACCGTTATTTATCTCACTGCACCATCCCAGCTCAGAACCTGGCTATATGCAAATCAGTCTGTCCCTGGCCCAGTGCATCATGGGAACAGGGCAGACTAAACTACCAAGCCAATTCTTCACCAGAAAGGAGACAAGCTACCGGGGACCGGTTTCTGGCATTTCAGCCGTCTTCGGCCCGGCTTGCTTGAATCCTGATGGTGCAGTGAGAAAGGGACTCATGTCTGAGTATACCCTGCCACACCTATAGTGGCCAAAAACGATTCAGAAAAGGGGGTGGTGATGAACAGAGTGTCTGAATTAAGCAGACCACTCTTACCCAGTCCAAAGATCAGGGCTTGATCCATCGCCGTTATTTATCTCACTGCACCATCATTTTCTGAATCGTTTTGTCCACCATAAGCGTGGAAGGGTATACTCAGATGTGAGTCCCTTGCTCATTGCACCATCAGGATTCAAGCAAGCCGGGCCGATGACGGCTGTAATGCCAGAAACCGGTCCCCGGAAGCTTGTTTCCTTCCCAGTATAAGAATTGGCTTGGTAGTTTGGTTTGCCCTGTTCCCATGATGCACTGGGACAGGGACAGACTAATTTGCATGTAGCCAGGTTCTGAGCTGGGATGGTGCAGTGAGCTAAAAAACGGTGATGGATCAAGCCCTGATCTGTTGACTGGGTAGGAGTATTCTGCTTAGTTCAGAAACTATGTCCATCACCACCCCCTTTTCTGAATCGTTTTGTCCACCATAAGCGTGGAAGGGTATACTCAGATGTGAGTCCCTTGCTCATTGCACCATCAGGATTCAAGCAAGCCGGGCCGATGACGGCTGTAGTGCCATAAACCGGTCCCCGGAAGCTTGTTTCTTTCCCAGTATAAGAATTGGCTTGGTAGTTTGGTTTGCCCTGTTCCCATGATGCACTGGGACAGGGACAGACTAATTTGCATGTAGCCAGGTTCTGAGCTGGGATGGTGCAGTGAGCTAAAAAACGGTGATGGATCTAGCCCTGATCTGTTGACTGGGTAGGAGTATTCTGCTTTGTTCAGAAACTCTGTCCATCACCACCCCCTTTTCTGAATCGTTTTGTCCACCATAAGCGTGGAAGGGTATACTCAGATGTGAGTCCCTTGCTCATTGCACCATCAGGATTCAAGCAAGCCGGGCCGATGACGGCTGTAATGCCAGAAACCGGTCCCCGGAAGCTTGTTTCCTTCCCAGTATAAGAATTGGCTTGGTAGTTTGGTTTGCCCTGTTCCCATGATGCACTGGGACAGGGACAGACTAATTTGCATGTAGCCAGGTTCTGAGCTGGGATGGTGCAGTGAGCTAGAAAACGGTGATGGATCAAGCCCTGATCTGTTGACTGGGTAGGAGTATTCTGCTTAGTTCAGAAACTCTGTCCATCACCACCCCCTTTTCTGAATCGTTTTGTCCACCATAAGCGTTGAAGGGTATACTCAGATGTGAGTCCCTTGCTCATTGCACCATCAGGATTCAAGCAAGCCGGGCCGATGACGGCTGTAATGCCAGAAACCGGTCCCCGGAAGCTTGTTTCCTTCCCAGTATAAGAATTGGCTTGGTAGTTTGGTTTGCCCTGTTCCCATGATGCACTGGGACAGGGACAGACTAATTTGCATGTAGCCAGGTTCTGAGCTGGGATGGTGCAGTGAGCTAAAAAACGGTGATGGATCAAGCCCTGATCTGTTGACTGGGTAGGAGTATTCTGCTTAGTTCAGAAACTCTGTCCATCACCACCCCCTTTTCAGAATAGTTTCAAGAGAGGCGCAGATCCCACCGGAGACACAGGGCCTAATTTATATTAAAAGTGTTTACTGTACGCCAATGTCACACACTGCTGCACATAATGAAAACTGTGCAGAAGTGGTTTAATCTGCAGCGTGAGATAATGTCTCAGTGCCCGTCCAAGCCAGTAGGCATGTTAAAATAGTCCCTGCTTAGAACTCTCATTTAGAGAGACACCTCATCCGTAATCTGTAAAGCATTGAAGACGAGGAAGAGCGTACTTTCAAAGAAAATATTAGACAAGGGTGTAATTTTAACTACACAGGAGAAATCCAAGTAATTTAGGTTATTTTGTGTTACTCGTGCAGTGAAATTACTGAAATTATGCGATTACGCACATCACAAAATTTAGAGTGATTTGGGAAAAACATGCTAACGCAAGAGCACAGGAACAGAGCATAGGCGGCAGCGGCTCCAGCTGTTCATGTTCTTTTGCATGTAGTGCTATTTTCTTAAAGCAAAATGCATCCTTGGGTTCATTTTCGACGCAAGGGTGCATTTTTGCGAACAAAAAAGAACTAAATTCAGGGTTATGCTTCTCGCATAAATCTCCACAATTTCTCGTAATTTTGCTGTAATCTCACGTAATTACGCTTCAGCAAACTATGCAAGTTACGCCAACACCTGAAAGATATAAAAGTACTTCCGGCAACAAACAGAACTGAGACTTCTTATATAAGTGCATAGAATTTATCATGAGATCAGCTTCTGATTGTGTGAACTGGGTTACATCTAAAAATATAATATAAAAATGTGTTATAAAGCACCCTTATATATAATTAAAGAAAGTAAAAAATACATGGATGTTACAGCTTACAAAAAAGTTTTTTTTCAAATGTTTCCATAACCTGGGGATAACTCCCTCGGCGTCAATAATTTTAGATCCATTTGAACTTGACTTTTATTAGAGGAAAAATCCCTGCAAACTCTTCCGTTATGTATTTTACTGGTTATCATTCATTATAAATAGTGGTAGTATAAAATATAATTCTCTCTTGACAAAAGTTATTTTAAGTTTTCTAATTTTAAATTTGTTTTTTTAAGTATCCTTGGTTTCAAGTTCGTTTTCTGTGTGCTGTAGAAAAGCAGTTAAGCATATTTTAGTAAAAGTGGGGCTATACAACAAATGGATGTAAAGTAGATTTAAAAGAGTGGCTCAAAAGTAACCTAAGGAAGGCAATAAATACGGTATATGGAATGGCCATCAAGTTGGGAGATGGGAACCACATCAGTAGCGAATAATTTGTGCTGGTGGTGGGCACCGGCACTCATTTTTAGCACAAGGACCAGCAGTGGTTTCTTCATCCAGGCGGGGGATCGTCGCTATCTGTGAGCCCTGTGTAGCAAATGTAAAAAAAAAAATGGCAATGAAATTATTTCACATCCATTTTTTTTTCCGTTGTGCAGCTGCAGCCTGCCTGAACTGAGTGAAATGCGGGGCGTGTTCTCTGCTGCTGATTGGCAGCATGGAGGACTGGAGCTGTAGACACACTCCAAAGTGTGCAAGTCAGTTTGCGACAGCCAGCCTCACATGCACTCTCCAACCTGAACTGTGTTAGACAGCTGGGTGGAGAGCAAGCCCAGGGCTCCAGGGCCTGAAGGAGTGTCCAGCCAGCCCACCCCATCCAATCCTGGTGCTCCTCTCATGCTGGTTAATAACATGAGAGCAGCGTCTGCATTGGTTAGAGGATTTAGCTCTCTAACTCTCGGAGCCACAGACTGCAGAAAACCACCAGAGGGCATGCAGCCTGTGGGTAAGTAACATTTCATTGTATTTCAAATGATAGTGTGATGCATGTCAGTGTAGTGATTTAGTCTGCGTTTATGTTGCCTTATGCTTGTTGTTTTAATTTTGACTTTTGGGAAGGGTTGGGGCACTTCACTCGCCTCACCACTTTCAAATGTTAGCAGCCGCCCCCTGGCCAGGACTTATTGTTAATCACCAGTCTTTGACACGGCAAGGCAGAAAATGGAGCAAAAAGGAGGAGGTGAAAGGTAGGAAAACAGTGACAGAGGTAGAAAGTGGGATGGAAAAAGAACATGGAAGAGTGAGGTACAGAGACCCGAAATGTAGGGTGGTAAAAGAAAGAGGCATGAGGGGAAATCAAGAGCAGGCAACCTCGGTATTCAGCAAGCTCCGCATTCTGCAGCATCAGCAGAAGACTCCTTAGAAACAAATTCAGGCCCTTGCATTTCTGTATTTATTGCAAATTAAGCTCTGGACCTCAGTAATACAGTGCCAGAAGAAACTGGGCAAACTCAGGAAAGCGATGTTAGTGGGCGAAAAGATACAGATCTGAGTGTTGAACCAGAAAGGGAAGTGGGCAGACATGATAGGCCAGGTTCCAAGTCCGCCACCGGTGGGTGTAGCTATTACGCACACGCCATCTCCTTTACCAATGAGTGAAGTGCTCCCCGGCACTTGGAGCTTAAAGGTACAGGCCACTCAAATGAATTTCAATGAAGGGAAACAGCCATTAGCAGCCGGTCCTCCCGTTAGAAGTGAACATCACATCCTGGAGAGGATGGAACAGGCGTGTCCTGCGGCCGAGCATCAGCCAATCCTCTTCGTTGGGGTCCTGATGTCACAGGAGATCTTTTTTTATTAAGGGGAACTCCAGCTCCAATAGAAGCACGCGCTTCTCTAAGTGAGCGCAGAGTGTTGGGTGGGGCACTCCCCATCTTCCTTATTTTTATACACTACAGTTTTATAGTGGAAATATTTTAAGTCAGCCACGCCCTTCCTTGGTGTACGACCAACTTTTTCCCATATCAATGTTTCTTTAACCCACAGTTCTCTCTTTATTGAGCTGTATGTCTTTCCCTATGTCTGTCGACAAAATACGCAAGACTAACTCGGAGCTTCAACACCACACCAAGCGCCGCACATCTGCCAGGTTGCATCATCGCATGTGCGACACCTCCGGCCAGTCCAGGCTATTTCCAACAACACCTTGCTTGCTCTCAAGGACTTGTTGTTTCACTTTTTCCATTATAAGTGCGGGCCACATAAGCCCAGGATGCAAAGCACGGTTGGATGACACATCTGGGCTGGTCCAGTTTGCTACTCAACATGGAGCTTCTCTGCAGGCATGTGATCCACAAAGCTGTCCTTTCAGTGGGTTAGCCGATAACAGATGTATTTATAAATGATTGTTTTGTACAGCGCCGCCGATATGTCACTGTGCTGTCACTACAGCGAGCACGGGTGAAAAGAGTGGAAATCCACAAGCATGTCGAGGTTGTTACAGTCCAAACCAACCCCTAGCGGGTATTCCTCTATCGATGCTCATGTCAACAGCCAATGCTCAAGGGAAAACCAGGATAAAGAGTTCCGTCTTCTGGAGTTTTCAGAATCAGGGGAGGTTCAGCTCAGCTCTGAGGTTGAGGGTCAAGAGTTCCAAAGACTTGGGCCCTGATCCTTAAGATGTCTAACTCTCAAGCTCTGTCTGTTTGAAGGTCTCTCGATTCATTCGATGCAGGTCGGTCAACCAAGGTTTCTAGATGGAGTGTACTTAACAGCCAGATTTTGCGTGGAGCAGCGTCCTTTGATCCAGAAGACCTGGTGGGAGCTGCAAAGGATTTTGAGTTTGATCCATGGTTCTACTGGAGCCAATGATGGGCTTTTAAGGCTGGTTTTGCGTTGTCGCATTACTGTAGATTCACGCAGAGTTTTGCTGCATGATTTTGTGTCCTTTATAATAGATATACTCATTTCTTTGGGAACCCAAGAAACATTAGAATGGTCCAGCCTCTTTTCAGCTTTAATTCCTGGTTTCTTTGCATTAAAGGGGTGATGTTTTTCGGCGCAGACATTTTTAGAGTATGCCACTGAGAACAGCATTTATTTGGGGAGCGAAGATTACCTCTAGAACCAAAAGTGATCGAAATGTTTCTAACTCTGCTAGATGTGGAAGGTGGGGACCGCGAGCATTGAGGTAGTTAAAAAAAGATTGATTATCCGGTGCGAATATTGCTTTATAATCTAATGTGAGAAGGGCCGTTTCCATAGTTGCCGGACAACGCCAAACCATGCGTGAACGATTCAACTTTTTAGCCATTAGAACACAGCAGTTTATAGTATGTGAATTTGTGTATCCGCTCTATAAGTATGGGCTCAAAGAAATAAAAATGCCCATAACTGGCTGAGGGTCTACAACTGACATGGGTCTGTCTGGCAGCTGTGTGTCTGTGTTTCATCCTTCAGAGGTCAAAAGCACATGAGAGATATCAACGCCATTTTATTTACAGTGAAAAGAGAGCGGGGCTCCTTAGACGGCAAATACAGCAAAGCTAAAACAACAGTGTGGCAGGTGACACAGAGGGAAAAGATTTGAAGAAAAATGAGAAGGAAGACATAAGGGAAGAGTGGTGCCCCCTTTAAACCTATAAATCCCATTCTCCAAGATGGACAGCCAGCCCTTCTACCAGTCTTATATTTAAATCTGTCTATGTAGCTTTCATTAAGACATTCATGCTTATGGTGGAAGGTCTGTGGTGATGATGCTTCAAAATGCAAACTAAGCATTTATTCTGTTGAAGAAAACTGAAAAAGAATGTAAAGACCAATAAAAGGGTGTTCCCAAAATCACACATTGCACCAATCGGCATAGCTGTGGATTGAACCCAAATTCCGCGGCACAGGCTTAAAACCGCGCAACTGAACCGTGATGTTATTAAGCGGGAAGATATGTCCAGTTTTCCCTCCCACCACATCGCTTTAAAATCATGGATAGTCGATATACACAGCTGACCTCTAAATGCAAAAAATGCACACTTCGAGGACAAAATGTACAGCTGTTTCTGGAACAGCCAATGATGCTTTCATGGATCTAAGTGCCTGGTCGGGAAGAGGGGGCAGTGGTGGGGTGGGTTCAGATCTCAAGTGTATCCCCTGGACAGGAGAATAATCAGATAAAGACTGGAGGAATAACAGAAAGGCACAAAGGAGCTGGGAAGTACAGCTAATCTGCAGCAGGGCGCGGGCAGCGGGCCAGGCAGGATCCGTGACCCGGAAACAAAAGAAAGGTCAACGCCACAGGTGCAGAGGAGCACACATTCTACCAGCGGTGAGCGCTGCAGCCTGCAGCCCCGAGGCCCAGTCATGGCGGCAGCAAACCGACGTTTGAAAGATGCCGCTTGGTTTCTGGTCGCCAGCGGAAGTGCTGGACTGCTTCCGCCACTGATCATTTATGAGGCTAAAGCAATAGGGTCTGCACTATATGGGGCAGAACTGTGGGGGCAAGAAAACCTCCAGGAGTTACAGAGGTCAGAGAATACTTTCCTCCGTAAACTAACTGGTACCCCACAGAGTACTCCCCTCTTGCCACTCAGATATGAACTTGGCAGAAAGGAAATTTCTGCAATGTGTAAACTCCGACCAATATTATATTGGCGCAGAATCTGGACCACCCCTGAATTGTCACAATATGCAGAAGGATTTGCTGATGTAATCAAGGCAGATCGATTTCATGAAATTAAATGGTTTAGATCTTTGAGAACTGCATTAAGTGAACTAGGGTTGAGTGAACTGTGGTCGGATCCAGCCGGGTCCTCCTTTCCACCTAAGTTGCTTATAAAAAATCTCTACTGGGAACATGTTGCAAATAAGAGCCTTCTTAGTAATAGCAATGGGTCTATGACGACTGCCTTCCTCGAAGCTAAACTGTTTCCAATGTTTGAGATGTACTGGGATATTATATCTAAATCCCTGGATAGGAAACTGTTTTTCCAACTGAGGGCTGGCTCTCTACCTCTTGGGAATTTAACATCCAAATGGAGAAATAGAGGCCCAGCAACTTGTTTAGCATGTGGGGAAGGGAAAGAGACTCTGGGGCATTTCTTGTTTGTATGTCAAGCATATTCTGTTCCGAGACGAGTCTGGTTGGCTCCCATGTGCAGGAATCTGGGTACTAAAAGTTCTATGGTAGCCTTACGTATCATTAAAACTACCCCTTTAAATTGGATTGTCATAGCAACTGCAAAGTATTTGGGGTGGGCGTGGGTAATTAGGCAGAGATTGCTAGTAGAGTGACTACTCTCTGCCTAGTTGTTCAGGGACTGCTAGTATATCTATTCCCTGTTCCCATGCCTGGTGTCTTTCTGACGAAATCTTACTTAAATTAATTTTTAATCATGTATGTTTTTAATATATGAACTTTGCACCTTGATGTTTAAAACTTGATGAATTTCGTTTTTAAAAAAAAAGGGAAAAACCTTCTTTTTAATGTGTTTGTGCTTAAAGTCATGTTGACTTTGTAATTTAATTGTATTTTATTATATGTTTGTTTGTCGCTTTTATGAGTAATTACTCGAATAAAGCACTTTTGACTTGGCTTCCAGGGCACGCGGCGCGCTGACAGGAAGTTCGGAGATTGGAACACTCCGGCCCGTTCTCTCCGGGGTCAAGTTCAATGTCAGGGGTGAATCCCGGCCCAGGAGGCTGTTCGGCCCCGTGCACAGGGAAGTACTTGGACCTTGAACACTTGTCGACTTATTTTGGAGGCGGAATCTTGAATTATGGCGATTTCTTTGCTCATTGAAATGTAAGTGTATTAGAGAAGTATTTTCATATTTGTTCCCACTTGAGGTCAAGGGGGTTGGGTTCTGGGTAACACGTGGCTCTTTGCCACTGACTTGGTGACAGTGACCCTTACCGCCTCGAATTTATGATGTTGCAACACGGTCTTTACACCGCAATACGTTTACAACGCAGTCATTAGGACTTAAGAATAATATGATTTACTATTCCAACTCCAGCCTGCGTAACAGTAGGGAAGGTGTTGGAATAGTAAATCATACTATTCCTAGGTGTATAGCGCCATCCAGCGCAATTCGTTATACTGACTTGCGTTGTAATGACCACGTTGTAAACGTATCGCGGTGTAAAGGCCACGTTGTAATGGATGTCTCCCTACCGTCTCCTGTGTGGGCGAGGACAGGTCTGGACCATGGCATCAAGGGTTTTCTTTTGGTTTCCCCCACTCCCCACGCTCTGTAAACGGATGGTTGGTTGTAGTTTTGGCCGGCTCACAGTTCTTTTTAATGTACTTTGTTATTGTTATTTGCAGTTTAAACGTAATACGAGGGTGTCCGATGTTTTCGCAGTCCTTGGCACCTTACAGACGCTTTGGTTCCTAATGAAAATTTCCATCCAGGTTTCTCGAACTAAGCCAATATTAACCTTCGATAATGCCCTGTAACCTGCTGAGTGTGTATTGAGAGCCCTTGAAGTATCTATGGAGCCCTCTTCTCTTCAGCCCAATAAATTTCAGCAAGAAAGACCCCACGCTATCTCACCTTAAGACGACTCTTACAAAACCAGCAGGTGTAGGTAGTCCGTCATGGCTTTTTTTTTGCATTCTGGGACTTGTAGTCAATGATATATAATTGGAAAAAAATACCCTACAGGTAGACCATGCAAAGTTTCTAGAGTTGATCTGGGACAACTGGAACTTTCGGAAGCAATAATATTGATGACGTCCTTGAAGTTTGGCCCTCAGTTAAGTTTGGCCCTTTTCCATCTTACAAGTAGGTCCTTTGAGAATGAACGTGGGTACACTGATCACATTTTCTTACTTACTCATTTCTAAACATAAGCATCTTTAACATTCACATTACCTAGGCAATGAAATTAGATTTTTATCTGAGCAATCTCTAATTTTGCTCACAACTTGTCATCTGAGCTGAATTGTTCATAGCCCCAGAGCCAAATCATTCCAGAAATATGTACAAGTGGTCTTCCTCAGGAAACAAAGGTAATGCACACCCCATACACTGTGCCAGGCAATGCCATATGGTTGTCAAAGTGCTGCCAAACAAAATCACTGCCATGCACGCCACAGACATTTACCCTAAGGCCACTCGGATAAAACCAGCATCGGTATATCAAACAACGCCCTCAAGGACACCACACCACATTGTATGCGAGTTGTGATGCATTTACACTCGTAAAGCAAAAAGATAATGACTTTCCAATCGGAAGAAAAAAATGCAAAACCTTTCACACCCATCCATACACATGAAACACACAAACCTCTTCCAATATACATCTCACTTTACTTCCAGACAAACAGACACAAACAACTTATTAACACTGCACAAACCTACTAGCAACCTCACACAACCTCAATAGATACAGCAAGGTGATGCCAATCTCATATTCTTCAGATTGAGAATGTGCTGCAAGGCCATAACAATGGCAGTAAGCGCTACACAAATGCTAACATAACATAGCTTTCTAGTTTCAGCCAGCTTGGATCCCTACCTCGCTCTAAGCAATTCAAGCATTCTGAAACAAACTATTAATTGTAGGGAAAAATCTATTAAAAATAGTGCAGATTGAACCTCCTCCCCTACCCACCCCACGGGTCTGCCTCCAAAAGGGGCCTTTTATGACTGTTATAAGGGCCTCTGTTACATCAAAGCAGTGCTTAATTTGAGCTGGTGGTACCCAGTATTCTGCTCCGGCACTTAATTCTTGGCACCGGTGCTTGAGATAGTCTGCCACATGGTGGCGCTGTCTAACAATGTTGTGTATGAGCAAAGCAAAAACTGTTTATTCATTTAATATACATTAGTAGTCACTAATACATGGCACCCAAGCCATTCTTATAGCTTTAGGGGCCTTGGATAGTATGAATCGTCACACTTGTAGGAGTGTAATGGTTAGTAGCTGTGATTGTGCAAGCTATCGTATCCTCCTGACGAGGGCCCTGGCACCTATTGTTTTACAAATTAACCACTGCATCAGAGAACCTAAAGGCAACAGGACCAGTTTCCAGAGGAGATGGAACATCCTGCGCTAACTCTGTCCAACGACCGCACCAGGCTGAGTGCAGCGAGGACCGTGTTGTTGTTTGGGAAACCCTCCAGCTGTTGTGCTGGAACATCTTGGTGCCTCCGTCTGCCAGCAGCTGTCGCTTGCTGTCCCTCTGATGTTGTTGGCAGGCTTGGTGTGGGAGTCGCTCCAGACTACAGCGACTTTCTTGGGCTCCATGTCAAGCCAGCTCAACCGAAGAAAGCGTAGAAGGACTTTAGTGAGCAGTGTGGGATCAGCCGAGCAACAGAAGAATGGGTAAGATGCCTTTATTGAGCACAGGGGCCTAGCTTAAGGGGGGGGGGGGGGGGGGGGGGGTTCAGGGTGCTATACTCCCCCTAAGAGATGTATTTTCTGGTAACCAGTTGGGTGCAGGTGCTTTCAGTCGGGTATGGTGAGGTGTCTATGAGATTACACCAGGAATTTTTACAGACAAACAGATAACAAAGCACACACTATCTCCCTCTCTCTGTTTTGAAAATCTTAAAGAATGTTGGTTAGTTAACAAAATATTTTGTTTCTCCACACTTAGTACCCTACCAATGCACATTCCTCTCCCTTTCCGCAACCTCTTAAGCTCCTTTCATGTGCCCTGCTTTCCCTTTAATGTTTTTTAACATTATATGCCAGCGTGATTGTTGCAAAATCTAATGTCCCCGCCCCCAGTCCTACTGAGCAGGCTATGTCCCTGAGCGAGCAGTGTGAGATCAGCCAATCAACAGAAGAAAGGATAGCAGGATTTTAGTGAGCTGTGTGGGAAGAGACGACCAACAGAAGAAAGCGTAGAAGGACTTCAGTAAGGAATGTGGGAGTAAACGAGGCTGACACGCCCAAACTCAGCTGTTGAAGGAGGCAGCCATGTTGTTTACGCTTGGCAGGGCTTAACGGTTTGAGGTCAGTTGGACTCAACATGGATCTGTGAGGTCAGGTCTCCAGCGGCCCACTTTGGAAACAGACCGATTAGGGAATAAATAGCCATTTTTACATCAGGCCATATAGGGTATTTATATAATCGGACACTGAGTGATATTACATAAATATTCATATTTTCTTTAAAAGTATTTATCCACAGCATTAAAGGCTCAGTCTCTGCTTCTGCCTTCAATATTTGGGGCCACTGCCTCAGGCAGTCCGGTCCTGTATGGGGCACCCTCTACCTCACAGGCCAAGCAATGCCCTAGAGTGGCCTCAAAGGGACATAGCAGCTCTATAAGGATCTTAAAAAATAAACAAATGCCATGAGCGGGGTCCACTGATTACAACTCCTGACCGCGCTCTCCTGGGGATTCTACTCAACAGCGCCTTACATTCTCCAAGTCCATTTATGGTCATGTCCATCTCTGACCGATCAAGGCCCATCTCGGTGTCTCCAGAACCACTCATTGAAACTCTACTCTAGGGATTAAGTGACTCTATGAGACCAGCGACATACAGATCAAGCAGCACCCTACTGAACTATATGGGACCAGTGACATGAAGATGTAGTGTCACTCTAATGAAGTATATGAGGCCAGTGAAATAGAGATGAATTGAAACTCTACAAAAGTGTATGGGACCACTGACATAAAAATTAAGTGACTCTACTGAAATATAGGAAACTAGTGACATCAAGATTAAGTGATGATATTGAAGTGTTTTAAGAATTCACAAATTGTCAGAAATGGGACGGGGGTTCAACCTAAACATACCCTCCGTAAAGTTTTTATATTTTCACAATAGATGCTTGGGTGTTCTCAGTGAAGGGAACCAGCAAGGCGTGGGAAAAGACAGCTTAGACGGAAGCACAAACCCCTTGACAAATGTGTGACTACAGGAAAGTGCCCCCTGCCATGATCAGGAAGCCATGAACCACCCTGAAATAGGGTACAACACAAAAAGGAAAAAACAGGTATGCCTCATAATTTTGCATGGTACAAATGGTCAATTGGCAGGGAGTGTAAAAGCACTGAAGAAGGCCATTGACTCGTAAGGGCTTTTGTTTTGTCCGAAACATGTTGGCAAATCTTCAGGATGGATGAACCACTCACCTTCATCAATCATCCAAAACATCTCTCTTTTAATTATATCTAGGGTACCCGCTATGTAAAGGGAATTTCCTTAGGGTATAACCTAAAATAGTTTTGAGCATATATCTGGATCCCTGCTATCATCCAGTATTAACTTACTTAGGAACTCCCATCATTGGTCGAGTCCATCAAGATGGCATACACCTAACTTGGTGTGAATAGGTCGCATATGATGAAGCATATCTTTGGATCCCTTCAAGATGTAAAAAAATAACACAACAGCCCCCCCCTTCAGGAAAAAAACCTATGCATCTGTTTTGTGAATATTGAAGTGTATTATACCAGTGACAATGAATAAGTGACTCTGTTGAAGTGTACGCCACCGGTGACCTGAAATTAGGTTACTATTCACAGAAGTGTACGAGACCAATGGCGTAAAGATTAAGTGACACTCTATCGAAGTCCATGAGAGCAGCGAGATAATGTTAAGTAAAAATCTACAAATGTGGGAGACACTAGTCAAAGGAAAATGTGACCTGCAGAACACAAGAAACACTTCTGTAACCATATGAGATCAGTGACGTGCAGATTAAAGTCAAGGTTTATTGAAGTCTATTAGACCAGTGACATTGTTATTGCGTGAAGTTCTACCAGAGTATTAAATCAGTGACATACAGATTATTTGAAACTCTACTGAAGTCTATGAGAGCACTGACATAGGGATTACGTGATTCTCAATTGTCTACAAGGCGAGTGACGTACGGAATATGTAAACCCCTACTGAAGTCTGTGAGCGCATTGACATAGGGATTTCGTGATTCTCGAATGTCTATAAAGTGTGTGATGTACAGACTGCTTGACTGACTGCGTGAAACTTTACCAAAGTCTATGGGATCATTGACATAGGGATTACGTGCTTCTCGATGGTCTTTAAGGCGAGTGACGTACGGACTGCATGAAACTCCACTGAAGTCTATGATAGCATTGACATAGGGATTACGTGATTCTCCATGGTCTATAAATCGAGTGACATACGGACGGCGTGAGATTCTACTGAAGTCTATGAGAGCACTGATATAGGGATTACGTGATTCTCCATTGTCTATATGGCGAGTGACGTACGGACTGCATGAAACTCTACTGAAGTCTATGAGAGCATTGACATCGCGAGTACGTGACTCTTGATTGCGTATAAGGCAAGTGGCGTACAGACTGTGAAACTCTATTGAAGTCTATGAGATGTGACATAGGGATTCAATTACCCTATTGATGTGTTTGAGAACAGCAGCATATAAATTCTGTGAAACTCCATCCGAAAGTGCATTAGATAAGCAACAGTATGTGAAACTCTATTGAAGAATATGAAACCGATGTACGGATCATTTAAAACTCTACAGACGTCTACAAACCCAGCAACATAGGGATTATGCGATTCTTTATTGAAGCAAATGGGTCCAGCGACATGGATTTAAATTAAACTCCATGGAAGTGCTTGAAACCAGCAGCTTAGGGATTTCATCAAACTCCATTAAAGTGTTTAGGACAAGTGGGGAGTTGATTACGTGAGGCTTTACTGAAGGCTATGAGACCAGAGACATACAGATTAAGGTAGACACCATTGAATTGTTTGAGACCAGCGAGTTATCGATTCTGTGAAACTCCATTAAAGTGTTTGAGACCAATGGGGTGGTGATTACTGGACCTCAATTGAAGTGGGTGGAAGTGCTGTCTTTCAGTAACACTAATTGGTTCCACAATACAGAAAATATGGATATTGCTTTACATTACAGGTGTGATGGAAACTGCTTTAAATTGCATGTGTGAAAGAACATGAGGATGAACGAGTCTATTGAAGTCGATGTGAGAAATGATTTGTGGATTAAATGAGATTTCACTTAAGTGGTTGCGAAGAGTGATTGGAGCGAGCGGGATTTTACTTAAGTGTATGTGAGCAGCGAGACGCAGTGTAAGTAAGGTTTCACTAGAGCGGGTTGGAACAGTGATGTGTGGATTAAGTCTGGTTAAACAACAGTGGATGTGGTTAGTAATTTAGGGATAAAAGGTTTCACTAAAATAAGAGGAAGCAGCAATGTGGGTCCCAGTGACTCTCGGTTTTGAGAGAAGTGATAATGAGGGGGTTCCAAGATGAAGTGTAGGGATCCTGAAACAAATGACTGCAAACAAGCACTGGTGTGTGAAGCGTGTCGTACACTCAGTTTGCTCCCCACACACACACATATACAGGCGTAGATAAAGACGGCCACGTCTACCAAGACAAGAACATGGGTATAATCAATCTCTTCACCACACACAGACACACAGAAAGTAACACACTCACTGCTTGTTGTCACATACACGCTCACAGTAGAAAATAAAGTATGCCTCGCCCACCAGAACTACAAGCGGTAACGTGCACCCACACAGAAGTATTGGTGTTCATGACACACAGGCTGCTGGGATGCACACACAGGTGGTCATGCAGACAAGAAGTACACAAAGACATAGACCACTGGCTGGGATGTGTTAATGTTAACAAACATGGTGCCACAGGGGTATACGCATTCAGTTCACAAAATCTGCCCCACACAACTACAAATAGTTTGTCCCACACACAACTACACACAATCTGCCCCACACACAACTACACACAATCTGCCCCTCACACAACTCCACACAATGTGCCACGCACACAACTTGCCCCTGCACACTACACACAATCTGCCCCAGCAAAACTCCACACAACCTGCCCCACGCACAACTACACACAACCTTCCCACACACAGAACTACACATTCTATCCCACAAACAACTACACATAGTAATCTGTCCCGCACCCAAATAAACACAATCTGCCCCATACACAACTACAGTCTGTCCTACACACAACCAGCCCCTAACACAACTACACACAACCTGCCCCACACATGACTTAACATAATCTGCTCAACACACAACTAAACACAATCTGTCCCCAAACCCAACTGCACACTATAATCTGTCCCACAACTAACTACACACGCATTCTGTCCTACACACAACTATCTGCTCCACACCCAACTACACACATTTGTCAAAGACACAAACTGCCTCACACACAGTCTGCCCCACACAACTACACACAAGCTGTCCTACACACTATCTGCCCCACACACTACACACAATGTGTCCCCCACACACAATCTAGTGTTTCTTCTCCACACAGCGCTTCACACAATCTTTGACCAGACACCACCAGGCCGCTACCCTCGCACCCCTCCGCCACCCCCATGAGCGCCCCACTTGCTTCTAACGTGGCCCCCACGGCCCCGGTTGTTAGGGTGGATTTATCCGCCGTGCCTGAGGTTAACCGAGCCTGTTTTCTCCCGGCCCCCAGAGGGTTCCGGGCTCGGCTACCTGGATATTGTTTCTCGGGGCCTGTGATGGGCTGGGGTTAATGCTGTTAGCGCGGGCCTCCACGCCAGGAGGCTGCGCGCTAAAAGCATTACCGAGGCCGTGTCGGCCAGGTAATCAGGTTAGCAGCGTGCAGGGGCGGAGGGGGCTGTACGCATCCCTGGTGTCACTCCAGGACGCGCCTGGGTGGGCGCTATAAAGGTAGCCAGGGTGTGAACGGGACCTCTGTTACACAACTGCTTGGGCCTGTCCCATGCTCTGGCCTCCCTTTCCACCAGTGAAGCTGCAGCCTCTATATTCTTTGGCTGTGAGTGGCAGGGTTTAGCCCCGCCTCCTTCCAACCAATAAACTCCAGACATGGTCGGCGCATGCGCGTCTATCTTCTCCTGAAGGTGCAGCACGATTGGCCAACTACAACTTCCAACCTACCAGGGCTTGGAAACTCAAACTTGACAAAATGGTCCACAAGCAGCCATAACTAGTCATAAGGAGGCGGGTGTTGATGACGTATCAACCATCACCTTCCCTACTAGGAATCGTTTTGGGTGCGTTGTAATGAACGGTATGGCCCAAACATCTGATTAGGAAATGCGTGTCCAGAAGAGGCTAAGCTGTAACTGTGAGGAGTGCGGCCAAACAACCATGAAAGGCGGCAATTTCGAAATAAACAAAAAAAAATGAGTGGTATTCGAGCTATTTAATAGAATGTTTAAGTGTGTGGTGTCGAAAGTGCAAATCACATAGGAAGGAGGACCTCACGAACTTGTCGCGAGCGAAGTCCTTGTGTGTGCTACGTCACTGACCCTGTCTGGGCTCTCTGCCTCCATCTGATGTTGTCGCCCCCCCACCCCCAATGACTTCATTTCCTCCCGATATTGGACTTGCCGCACAAACCGTCCACTGCGAGGAGATGCACAGCCCAGTTCATACACTGTGCTGGCTGGAGGCTATTTTTATACCACCTGGTTTTAAAATTAGGTCTAGGAGGGAGCTATCAACCCAGTGCTGCATCACAGCCAGGGCCGAAGACTGGGGGACCCCTCCAGGACCAGGGGGGGGGGGGGGGGAGCCCGAGAAGTGAGGGTGCAGCTCCATAAGGGAAGGGGTGGGATTCAGGCCAATAATCAGACAGACAGACCCCCACGCACTCTCAAATTCAGAAACTCCAGTGTTCATTCCTCTTCCAGGTGCACACACACAGTGAAGGACACGTCACATGGGTCGTGCAACTCATGTGGAAACATGTCGGTTTCGAGTCGACATGTGACAATTATAACTGTTGCTTTTCACAGCTGGCACACGTCACTGCATTTGCGCCAATGATTTTTGCTGCTGGCCTTTCTATGTGTGTGTGTGTGTGTGTGTGTGTGTGTGCGGTATGCTGAGGACAAGTTTCAATAAGAGTTTAAGGGGTGGTTTAACACATCTTAGGCCTTCTTTAGAGTCATTTGGTCAATTTATTGAGATTCTATGTGCGTGTGTGTCTGTGCGTGTGTGTGGCGTGTTGAGGGGATGTTTAGAGGGTAGCTGAACACATCTTGGGCCTGTTTAGAGTCGTTTGACCCATTCCTGGAGATTTGGGATGCTATGCATCAATTCTCAGAGATATAAGGCTACACGTATCCCTTACAGATATCTGTGGCTGTTTGAACTACTCTAGCGAGTATTGCATCTATTTTGATTGGGAGGTTATCCATAACCTAGAGATTTAAGTCAGTTATGAACCTTCCAGTGAGATTTTGGAGAAGCGGTGTCAATCAAATTTAAGGTGGGGATTAATGTATCATTTACAATTATTTGTGGGTATAGGGATCCCTTTTAAAAACCGGTTGACTTACTCTTGCACAGACCTTAAAATATCTACACAGAGTTACATCAACAGCCAGTTACTCATGACCAAGAAGAAACTTTATTGATTGGCAGGCATAGTTCAATACCGAACCCCAATTTGGAACTATCCATTAGCAAAGCCCAGGGCCGGACTGGGAACGAAAGCTGTCCCTGGCAATTGAGTCGGTCTGCTATGGGGGAGGGGTGTTTTTGTTACAGGGGGCTGATATTGCAAAACAGGCCCCTGGTAACAAAAACGGCCCCTGGGGGGCCAAAACCTGCCCCCACCGTGGCGGCCCACCGGGTAAACGCCTGTGCCCGCGATGGCCAGTCCGTCCCTGGTAAAGCCCATAAACTAGTAGACAATGGGCTCTAGGCATGGCACCACCAAAACAAGCATTGGCTTGACCAATGCTTTTCTCTTCTCTAAATGCATTTAGGAATGGGTAAAAGATTTTAAAATGGCCACCAGCAGTGGCATGACATGCAGCCCTTAATGTGTGAGGGGCCTAGGAGGCTGGGGACAAGCCACCTCAAGGCGGGCGGAGGAGAAGCATTAAGGTAACATAGACATGAAGAGTAAGGAAGGACAACAGCAGGGAGCGAGAGAGGGAGGGAGAAAATAGTCCCCCAAATGCACTGCAATCCAATGTCTGTGATGAGCAGTGGAAAGACACATAATCCAAACAAACTGGGAGACTGAAATCTGTCCCCCACACAACTGCACACAATAATCTGTCCCACAACTAACTACACACAATCTGCTCCATACACGACTACACACATTCTGAACGACACACAACTATCTGCTCCACACCCAACTACATACAATCTGGCCCAGACACCATCTCCCTCACACACTACTGCACACACAAGGATGGTGGAGAAAGATATTCAATCCAGAACAGGGTAATGAGATTGACAAGACAGCCACCCACTCCTGAGCAAAGGGCGGATCCAAGGCCCACTGTCACTACACGTAATGTGTTTGATCCAATGGGCTTCAAACAAACAGCTAAAGCCATTTGTAGCGGAGCCTAAAAATCACTGACAGGCAAAACAAGGCCCGCTTCAGTTGTATTTGCAGTTTAAATTCTCCTCAGAAAAGTTCAGTTGAAAGTGATAAGGAAAATGAATTAAACTAAAGAGACCTTAGTGTTGACCAGTATGGGGTTAACCTACCTTACTTCTAGATCTACGCAGTCCCCAAAGCCCTCTGGGATACGTAGTCCAATATTTGGCAACATCCGGAGAAGCCTCCTACCACTGACGTCCAACAGCGCTGAGAGAGTAGATGTTACCTGCCTGAATTATTGTCCCTATTTCTATAATAAATCTTTACTGTGCATTCCTATTCCAGTATGTTTCTTCTAACCAGGAAGTCAGGATAGCCCATGCCTGGCGCCATTTTAAGGAGCTTTTGTTCATGGTGCTTTGTGGGTACCGGTTTCAGCTTGATCTTGGATGCCTCAACTTTATACAAAAGCTAAAAGGTACACCGAGGCCAATGGAGCCGGTGGCTGTCTGCAGCCCAATGGTATTTAACTAGCCAACCAGAGGGCAGAGAGTCCCGTATTCCTTAGTGCGCATGAGCAGTGCTCCTCACGCACTAAGCCGCAATCTACCCGTTCGGTTCAGGAGATAATGCCACCTGCTGGCAGTTCAGGGCAGCAGCTACTGCAGGCACAGGAACTGCCCAGGTGAGATTACCCACAATGCAGCAGGAATTTTTTTAAAGTGACAGAACAACCATCTGTGTTTTTTACTGAATTGCCTTGCACTGATATAAAGACTCCTGTTAAAGGCAGCCATGATGGATCAGTCTAGCAAATTTCTCACTACAATTGGTACTGGTGGGAATAGACCTCACGGTTCCTCAGTGGGGCTTTACGACCAATTACTACAAGGCTTTCAGAGACACCATCCCGAAAGAAGTTTTCAAACTAGACTGAGCGCCTTTTAAAGGCTCTGGGGACGGATTTTGTTTGCATACAAGACCATCAAACTGTGCAGGGAGAAGAAATGTAGAGGTTTGCAGGCAAGCCTACTCACCGCAATCCCTCCACGCATCCCAGGATTTTAATTTCGGAAAAGAAAGATCTCGGAGGAAACTGTACTGCTTATTGAAGTGTAACCATGTGCAAATCCCAGCTTTTGGGTTTGGTGCGTTTCATGTATTCTTTGTTTTCTCCTGTTGATTTATTCTCACACTATTTTTTAGCAGTGGCAGACTGCTTCAAGCAGAAAATGTCTCACATGACCTGTAAAACGACATTGTGCAGTAGCAGCATGGTTTGTGCAAGCAATGTTCCGCGTGCTACTTTCCAATCTTTAAGAAAAATACATTACCCAGGTCTCTGAAATGACTTTTGTACATGAGGGTACATCTCGTGCACACTTTTCATATCCAAATATAGTTTCCATAGCACCTATCGTTTTGGTGAAAATCGCAGCGGGGTGCCTACGTTTGGCCCAGACTGGGCAGAGCGAGCCTATATTTTCAAGCTATCCAGTTAGAAAGATTTACCTACAGTTAGTATATATGAAACTCATGTACCGTGTGAAGGAATATGAATATATGGAATGGATCCAGTCACCCTGCATGTTCGAAACCCCTTATCTAGATGACTTTTCCTGAACAACCATGCATACGTTTTGCCTGATGAACCTGCATGCGTATACAGGACGGCGTTGGTAGCCTGCCCCTAAAGGTTGCCAGTCTTTGCAAACAAGAGGAACTGAGACACAGAATTTGCACCGCCCCGCACGAAGGTTTACAACAGCACCTCCTCCGCTGCTGAGGAACCACCACTAACCAGGCAAGGTGGTATTTACAAAGCATGCATTCATTTTATTAGTGCACGGGAATATTGCGAGCACTGTTAAAGACAATAGAGTGACTCAGAGCCAGAAATGGCGGGTACAGACCTGCTGCGCCCACATTCCAATGCTTGCCTTTCTGTTTTTCCCTGTTTATTTTAGAACATTCTACAGTCCGTGGGTGGAAAGTTCTAACATCATAATAGCCATTAAGTCTCAGGCTGTAGCAGCTGTTTAAGACCACTTTGTTACAGGCCCTCATCGATGGCTTGCACATGTAGCTCGGGAAAAGGGCCTTTAAGAACAGATAGCGCCCTCGGCAGCAGGCTATAGTTCTTTATTAAGCCACTTTATGCTGTGCACATTACCCTTGATAGCCATTTAGAAGTAAAATTTTGGTTGCAGTTTTCCAAACAACGCATTTGTATCATATGGCTTTCTAAACGTTACATGTAATAAGGTGTGTCATTACTATACAACAGAGGTTACATTATTTGTCTTATGGCCTTTCTCAAACAAGAAGGGTCACACAGTAACAAAGGAAGTAACACATTTGTTCTTCTCTGTGCAATTGAAAATGCACTGCCTTATTATGCTGAATGGGGGTGCTGGATTATTCATGAATTTCCAGAATGTTTGAAATTGGTATTTGTGTTATTATCGGTGGATCTCGATTATCAAGCCTGATATCCCCGTGTCCGTTCAAAAATGTCATGCTTCAAGGCATCCAATATTTTTACCATGGGAAACAGTGCTTAATTTGAACCAGTGGTTTCTGGTGCTTGACACCGTCACTTAATTGTCCACATTGGAACTTATGGCAGTCTGCCACATGGTGGCGCTCTTTGTCTAATTAAGAGATAAGCACCATAACAAATATGTATTAATTCGATAAACATTAAACGTGACTAATATCTGCTGAACATGCCATTCTTATAGCTTTGGGTGTCGCAATTGTCACACTTGTAGGAGTGTGATGGGTACTAGCTGTGTCTATACTTGCAGCACTGGCAGGGGCATTGTGGTGCAAGCTGCTGTGGCCTCCTGGCGAAGGCCCTGGCATTTTTTTTCTCCAAATTAAGCATTAACGGGGAATATCTTGTTAACCGCAATACATGAAATTATCCCATCCTTTTAGATAAAGTATCTCCTATTCCCCTCCTCCATTGGACGCTCCTGTGTCTTGGGGATTTGAAAGCCTTGACAAAACATATTTGCCATGAACTTCTGTTTCTACATCCGTTAGTCCTCATTTAAGCCTCCGGTTGTAGTCCAGGTTTCTAGGAAAATCCCAAACTATCTAGAATACCAGCCGTAGTTCCTTATTTACTCAAAACGATTTTGTAACTCCTCAATCCAAGTACCAGTCTGGACGTTCATTCTCCACCCAATTCAATATAATCGGGTGCCTTGATGAAGTGCAATCTGTGTTTAATTGACCAATAAGACAAGGCGGTTGGGCATCTTAAAACCACAAGCCGTTTGGAGTCATAATCTGGTCTCAATACAGCAACATCTGTGTCAAGTTTCAACTTGTATTGGCCACAAACAAAGTGAAGGAGGAGGAAAAAAGTGGACTAATCAATATGTTAAGGAACCTGGTATTGTAAATGTATGACAGAAAGAGGGTTCCTTCGCGATCAATCATCAATAAGTTATGCTTGGGAGGCTCAATATATTGTACCTGAGGGGAATGTTATGACAAGCAAATAGGGATACGTATACATAAAAATATCCGGAAACACAAAATATCAAGAAAACATCAATGTAGAACCAAAATGTGTATTGCAATAGTTGTAAAATATTAAAAATGGACAAAATAAGATCCCATTGAAAAAAAATGATGGGAAGGTACATTAAGTAAGTCAAATCTACAACAGAAAAAACAGAAATAAAAATGCGAAGCATGGAAATAACAAACAAATGTTAACTGTACAAACTTTAGTATTCGTACAGTAAATAGTGAATAGCTATTAAATCTCTAATGAGGCCTTGTAGGAGGTAAGGTGAGAGTCTAAATGGTTGATGTTTCAACCCTCAGAATAATTTAGGAAGGGTCATCATCAGGACAAGGTCAAAGACATTTCTTGGGGCAACAACCCCTGGAAATTCGAGCAAGAAATCAGGCTCAAATGGATTGTTGATAAAAATGAAAATGATTACAGAATGAGAGGGAGACAAATGTTCTTCCCTGGAGGCTTAAGAGATCCAGGAGCAGCAATATACCATAACTGTCTGCGGGAACCAGTTGGGCCAATAGAAGTACCTTTTCGAGAGGTGTGAAGACACTGAGTCACATAAAAAACAGATGGGGTCACCTACAAGGGTCAACTGCAAAGAGTGTGAGTGTATATATGTATATATATCTACAGGTGTGTGTGTTGGTATCTATTTGTGTGTGTATGTGTCTGTTTAAATAAGTTTAACCTGACTTTCTATGTATGTGTGACAATCTCTCTCTCTCTCTCTCTCTCTCTATATATATATATATATATATATATATAAATATATATATATATTTATTTGAGAGAGATATGTACATATAGATATTAACATAATATACACATACACAAAAAGTCTGATATGAACATTTAAGCAAACGTTTTAAGCTAGCATAAACGTCTTTGCAGTAAAATGTAGTTGGACAAATTAATGTGACGACAAGGTTTAGCGACTGGTTTTTTTTTCTGGGTCGCCTTCAGGCACAATCCACAGCTGATGTTGGGGGGGGCCTAAGTGGGGCCAGGACAAATAACAGTGGGGCACCTGCCTCATCTGGCGGACTGTAAAGACGCTAATGGCTGGGATCACACAATATCAAAGCATAGCATTTTAAGTTATACATGTGGTTCATGGTGGCGTGTGAAGCTCCAGTCCACTTTGACCTCTGGTGAGACAAGTATTAGTTCATGTACATGGAGGCTAGTGGGGGTGGATTGGTAAACTAAGGGCAAACACAAATGACAAACGGATACAAACCAACAGCTGGGCCCAGGAAGTCCCCAAAAATCAAATTTTACATATTATGCAGAACAATCACAGGCCAGATCTGCACTAGGCCCAGATGAAATTTGCATTATACTGGCATTATTAACTTAATTTTAGTGATTTCTCGTTGCTCTTGTTACACAAAATTCCCCAAATGACAATATTATACCACATTTACTGCGCATCTTAGTAAAAAAAAAATAAGGTACCACAAACGTATGGAAATACACAAATGAAAGACTGAGCAAGAGAAGCTGTTGCTTTATTTGGCACTTTTGTCCGTGTATCATGGCATCCAATGAGCACGCATCTTCCACTAAAATAGTACACCAAATGCCAGGTTTGCATTTTGAATGTTTACGTGTTATTTTGCCAATATTCTGCAAATTACACAAGTTCCTCACACTCTAGTGTGCACTCCGCCCACCACAATCAAAGGTGACAAGGTTCCTAACACCTCTGGTTTCAGTTCTATTAGACCAGTGTCTAATGGTTTCTCTGAAACCAATTGGAGCGTGTGGGCTTTTCTACACTGTCCGTATCCACAAAATATAACAGAAGCAAATATGCACCATTAGAAGCCAGTGAGCAGTTCCCACATGCAGTTGGAAACTTTGCAATAAGAGTTCATAAAACATCCAAAAACCCTAATACTCGGATCCAGTACAAGCCATTTATCCCTGTTCTCCGCTGGAATTTCAACTGTGGGTAGTCGGTGGATTGGGAATTCATGACCCCCAAACACTTTGTCATGGAATGTGCAGAACTAGCTCTCACTGAGAACTTTTTCGAATACGAAGGAACAAAGTACCACCAAGTGAGGAGTACATCAATGGGAAGTACTTTCGCGCCGAGTATGGATTGTTTATATGAACACCAATTTGAGGCTGATTACATCTTCAACCCAGAAAATCTCTACAGATAACAGATGAAACTTTAGCGCAGGTATATAGATGATGTGTTGATAATATGACATGGTAACAAGGAAGAGGCCACTGAGTTTGCAGAATGGGTACACACAAAGGACAGACATTTAAAATGCACATACACCATCAACAAGGATGAAGCAGTATCCCTGGCCCTGGTCATCACAATGGACCAAGAAGGTATAAGAACGGGAGTCGGCAACAAAGCAACTGACAGGAACAGCCTTCTATTGTTTGAAGGCTTTCATCCAAAATCACTCCGGCAGAACCGCCCGTTGGATAGCTAATATGGGTCAGAAGAAACTGCTCCTGTCTGGAGGTCTTTGAAACACAGGCAAAGACACTAGAAGAAAAATTGATCACACGGCATTACCTGATGAAACTGGTGAAAAGAGCGAGAAATAATAACCGAGATGCCCTGCTGGAAAATTCCAGGAAACCTGAGAACGACAGAGTTGTCTGTGTCACCACATACACTCCCATTTCAAATAAAGCCGAATATAATACGCAAGAACTGGCATATCATAAATGCTGGAATGAAACAATGGCCTCAACCGCTTTTTGCTTTCAAAAGGAACACAAGCATGCGGGATGAATTGGTGCACACAAAAACACCACCAGTACAAACCCAGAGCCAAACAGTGCTGTGGGACAACCATCGGCCGGTAGGCCATTATCCATGTAGAAATCACGAAAGAGGTGGATATCAAGACAGGAAGACCATGGATTCTGAAGGATGTGACCAACAGTAACAGTGAACATTTTATATATCACATAACCCACCCATGTGGTTTTCTCTATGTGAGAATGACCACTCGGAAAGTGAAGACACGAATTAACGAACATAAGAGTTCGATCAGGTACAAGAAGACCAATACGAAACTCACGCGCCATTACCTGGAAAAAATGATTAACAACCACAGTTGCGGTCCAAAAACCCCGAAACCGGGACAGTTGATCAGTACATCTAACAAAAGGTTCCCCCTGAACCTTTTGTTAGATGTAGTGATTACCTGGAAAAAGGCCATTGAGACGTGGATATGGAATGGGTAGTTCTGGAGAAAATTGCTACAATGTGTCAAGATATCCAGAAATGACTTCTTACTCGCGAACAGCGATGGGTGTACTGTTTAAAGACCTGGGAAACCAGACTGAAAAGGCTGGCAGAGAGGAAACTTGTAATATGTTTGGCGGTATCACAAGCATAATACTGCCTCCCATTGCTGCAACAATGCCGGGGAGCGACAGTTCCCCGGCAGATGCAGTGGCCCTGCAACAGTCTGACCGCCAACTCAAAATAGGGTGGGCGGACTGCCAGTGTGGCAGTAGCTGCCACGCCACTGGGGCTGGACCGCTATACTCAGAATCACCCCCTATCACATATCCAGTTATTGCAACAGCTGAGGGTACTAATATCTGCCCACTGCAATAATACTCTGATATGTGATTCTTCGGCTGCAAAATTTCCAGGTTAAATAAAAATGTCCAGCATTTTCCACATATTCCAGCACCGGCTTTATATAGTTTGTGGATTTTAATTATTAACAACATGTTTCTGGCTAATGCAGATCAAAAGTTAGGAAAAACATGGCGCACAGAGTGAAACACACTGTGTCTGGCACCTTTTTCCCTCCTTCATACACTTTTAACTCTTACTGTAATCAGTCTTTAAATAGGTGACAACTTTGTCCTGTTGGTATTAACATCCCCAAGTGATGGACCGGGTGATTGTAGTTTTCACTCCCATATAACACATATCAAATAACATTTTAAAAAGAATGTAGAAATAGGGATTCCTTATTTTCATGAAAATGCTGTATTTAAATATTCATGTAAATTTCTACTTACACCATAGGCATCACCCTCACCGCACCGGTGATATCGAGACGCACTTAAGATCCCAAATCTTGAATCCAAAGGTCCCTCCTGGTGAGGACATATATATAACAAATATGAAATGTATAATTACCTCCTTCAAGATTACTTCTGAATTGAAAGGTTTGCTTCTACATTACCGTAGTGATAACACAGACCAAACAAAAACAGAAAGAAGGCAACAGTTGGATTGATTGTATCTGGGATGTGAAAAATTAAAGAGGCACTTTTATTTTTGCTAGGGGTTGTTTTTGTGTAGAGTACAACAATGTATACGTTTTGTGTAACCTATTTTACTCGGGAAGGACATTGTTACCAAAATGCCATTACTCTGTTCCTGCTGCGGAAGGTAAAATCAATAACTGTTGCAGAAAACAAAAAAAAAATGTAACCAGCTCTGCTGGAAGCATACAATTATACCTAATAAAGCTATGCATTTTATAGCATTTTGGAAAATGTTCTGTTTCAGTGTGCGTTAAAAAAAAGTATAACGCACAGATGCATAATGCCTTTAACCAGAGAATTCGCTGCATAATTTACCTTTCCTTGCCGCATATTTAATCAACCTAGCCGCATAGGAAGGCCTTCATTGGTGCATAATATCAGTGGCCTAGAATCCGCCCCCCTCTCCACACACAGCAGAACCGCAATTTAACAAGTGTCCACAGCGCTTTCTTCGAAGTGGTGAGTGCTGATTTAAGGCTTCACAAACACCTGGCCAGGTGTTACCGGCTGCAAACCTTTCCCTTGCTTTTGTTCCACAATAAAATGTACAGTGCGCGCCGGATGCTCAGGAGCAGCCGGTGCCAGGCGGGAAGCGCCAGGAGGCGGGGCGAGGGGGGTGTCCGGGAAAAACAGGTCAAGTTCAAATGCAAATGCTACTTTCTCTGTTGACGTCTGCGCGCCCGGTGGGCGGGGCCTGGTCCATGGGGAAAGCCTGCACAGACACGAGCACACGCACAGAGCGTGCACGCACAGGCGGCCGGCTCAGCACGGTACCACGCAGAGACAGGCCTGCACACAGGCCCAGCCGCACACGCACTGCCACAGTCCATGCACGTGTCAAGATTAATATACACAGACCTGCACGTGCACACGCAAAGATGCTCATGTGTGTATGTGGCATAGGGGACACTCTGTCTTGCACGCCGTCCACCACGCTGTACTACACACACACACCCACAGCTGTCAAACATCCCTGCCCCATGTGTGACTAGCTGCTGCAGTCCAGTTTTTTTCTTTGCATTCTGGGACTTGTAGTCCAGGTTTTAAAATCAATAAACAAGACTAAAAATCTCAGAATGTAAAGAAAACACTGGGACTGAGGCAGGTTGAAACGTGGAGCCCTCTAACACTGACTGGACAGCACACCACAGTATTCAAAGGGTGCTGAAGGCACACCAACGTCACTGGCATCTCTAGAGAGGGGGAGCTAGGACGGACCTGTGTCCCAGCTTTATTTGCTCTGGGTCCCCCCCCCCCTTCCCCCTTGGGCCCTACACCACCAGCACCACAGTGGTGCAAATATTTAATTTTGCAAAGCAGTGTTGTTTGCTTAAAATTGTTAAATATTTCTGTCTATATATGTGTTTATATCTAAATGTGAAGACATAGATATAAACCTTTTAAGCATATATATAATACATATGTGTATATATATGTGTGTGTGTGTACATATACAGCAATGATCAAAAGAGAATGGGTCGCTTGTCCTGTTAAATCAGGGTCTTTATTGTATACATATAAAAAACCTCATCAAATGTACACAGGCTATTGGCGGTATATCTTGATTCTCCGCCTAGGTGTAACGTTTCAGCATCATCATAGGGTTTTAGATTGGTAGTACGCAGTCCTCCACCAGGAGGTAGACCAACTGATTTCCAGTAGCGTCCAGAGATTAGAAACAGTGAATATGGTGCAAGTGCTCAAGTGCTGTGAATTAAAATTCTCTACTTCACTCGGTCGCGCCAGAATTTTATTCCAAAAAACAATGAAGTGAGAAATTAAAATCGATTGAGGTGAGGTTATGGACCCAGTTACCAGTCCTCCGCACTAGTGGGTCGACCTGTTTCAGCCTTCTTGTAAATTCTGGAGGCTTTCTTCGGGACCAAAGTATTTAAGTAGCTTATTGCAGCCCCTACTTCTCACCACCGACATGATTAATTCAGATCTGTTGTATCTCAGATATCTTTCATTCTCTCTTCAGGGTGCCGCCGAGCATTAACAGCCTCTTGCAGGCTAAGCATGTCACTAACTTGTTTTAGCTCCGTGCGGCGTCCTGTTGTACATATACACACACATATACATACATATATATATCATATATATACATATTTAAATACACAAAAAGATAGATACACATATATTTGTAGGTGTCTCCAACCCTTGTATCTGTGCCCCAGTGTGCGCACTTCCTTGAAATACACCTCTAGAGGAACCATAGACCGGCCCACCCGGCTGAAGTTAGCAGTACCACAGGCACCCAATATGTCCCACATTCTTACAAATGCGCCACCATGAAGAGAGCGGCTGATAGACTCCCACAAACACATTCTCACACACTGCACCACACAAACTCACACACACCCTCACATTGTACACTAGGCAAACAGCAACACACTGACACTCCCACACCACATGCAGTCCATTATAGGCCCATGCACAGATGTACACAAACAGAAACCAGCACATGCAGAATGCTAGATACAGCAACACACAACATTAAAACACAACACACGCAAAACTTCCAATGCTGATACACAGACGTAGACTCGCACTTAATACACTTATAGCTGCATGGACAAACGGCAGACAAAAGACCAGACCTTCGATCTATGCCTCACTCGCCACACATCTATCTATCGATCCATCTATCTGCCTGTCTCTCTATTTGTCTGTCTGTCTATCATTCAGATATTAGCTACACATCATACACTGACAGGCATCATAGCTGTTAGCTGCCCGCCCCCTTTTTTTAACAGAGTTTTATATAGCGCAAACTTGACCGGATATCGGGTATCCGAGCGCTTTACGTAGCACCAGTTACATTACATGAGGACTCATTCATTTTTGTGAGGCACAGGGAGATTAAGTGATTTGCCCAGAATCACGGGATAATCAGCATCATTGCTGAGACTCCAAACCGATTCCCCAGATTCGAGGTCGAACGCCCTAGCCGTTAGGCCAACTCCTCTCCCCTTGTCATGTGGAACGCTTTAAGTCGACTCCTGTTTTTTTTTTGTTTTTTTTTTCTCAGAGAGCAGCAGTGTTCACGATGGGACATGTTGGCCTGTGCATATAAATGGGAAATATTACTACAAACTCCAGCACCATTAGTGCTACTGGCTGAAAAGATACAACTGCTGATACTCTGCCTTATGACAAGGAGCCAGCTGAAAGCTGCGAGGCCTGCACAGACGACAGGCACATACACAGTCCCCACCAAGACTTATACACTTATTTAAAGGCACCCATATTTACATACTTACACCCAACCACCATACAGTGCATTTACCCAGTCCTAGAGGTGTATAGCTCCAAAGAAAGATGGACATAGATTCAAACAGAACTTTCGATACCAACACACATGCACACACTCAAATAGATATTAAGCCGGGGAGGGCGGGGGGCCTCCACTCCGTTTGTGGGGTTTTTTGCACTCAGCGGAGCTCGCAAAGTTCTGAAAAACTCTGCTCCGCACAGCAGAGTTGTTTCAGCGCTCGCCAACGGTAAGTTGGTGAGTGCAAGCAAGAAAAAGCCAACCCTTGACCACTAACCAGCGAGATTTCTTCATGCGGGCAGTCGTGGATGGTTGCTACCGCTCGCGTTGAGAAATCTTCTATTTGCGTTGAGGAAGTTGCCGCACGAGTAAAACTTATACTTGAGCGTCAGTAAGGGGCAGTACCCTCCTGCACTGTGTGTAATGTCGTTTGCGTTGATTTTACAGCGTGGGACAAACACCCAGCACTAAAAATCTTTGCGAATGATGCGAGGTAACCCACTCCGCCGCTCACGGATCTCCGCGTAGCTTGGCGGAGTTTTTTATGTCACTTCGTGGAGTTCAACATAGCAGATCTCTGCAAACTCCACCCAGGCTTAATAGATACACACATAAATGTAGACATACCCACACGCACACTGCCATTGAGAGGCATGTACACACAGATACACACAGATTCTGTTGAGTCAGAATAAAATACTGCTTCAGTGTCACTAAACACGACTTCTTACCATAAACAAAGAAACAGAAAGACAGAAAAACACAGGTCTTAAATTCAGAAGATGCAACTGTAGCTTAAAGCAATGCAGACGAAACTATCTAGAACAGGGCCAGGCACAGCCTTGTGACAAATTGTTGTTTATGTTTTTAAAATGGGGACTAGTGCTTACAAACCACTCGTACTTTGCAGTCAGAGAAAGAAAAGTAAAGTGAATCAAGTGACAATCTTGCCAGTGTGCAGAGTGCGAAAGGAAAGGCTGTAGGATGGCATTTTTTGTAACACGAAACCAACAGTAAATACCTGTAAACAACTGTATACATTCAGGGAAGCAAAAACAAAGCATACATTTTTTGGTACTTCTGAAGTGTGATGGAAACAAATATGTTAATAGGATCAAAACAAATCAAGATACTTTACTTGGTGATGCACAAATGATAAATATTCACTGAAATCCGATTTTCACACATTATCGTTTGTGTGCAATATAGTTTTATCAGTAAACTACAGTCTGTGCAAATTGAGTGGCCATTTCAAACGAAAATGTGCTGTTTGTAAATGAGAGTGCGCGACCACACAATGCTGTAGGTACATCAAAAAATCGCCTGCCTCATGCACACCAAAGCAAGGTGGGTCGCTAAAGTTTGTCGTTCTAAAAACTGGGTTGCGGTTCTACAAAGTTTGGGAAACACTGAGCTAGCGGGTAAAAGGAAAGCGTTAATTCTGAATCACTGTCTCCAAAAGGAGGGGGCCCTCCCAAAGGGAAAGTAAAATTGAAACTTGGGCTTTTATGCTGTGGCCGCAGAAGAGGTAGGTCAAGATGAGGAAGTTGTCTCACACTGCAAGAGGCTCGTCAGCGATCCTACTTTCGATGAGTTTCTCAGCTTGCGTACATTTATTTTTGTTGGGTGGGGGTTGCAATGGGAGCTCAAATATTTTTTGAATAAGCGTGGGTGGCTGAAACGTTGCTGCTCTCAGCCTAACTCACTTTTAGAATTTTTTTTTACTCTTCAAGGAAAACTGGGTGTGTTTCACAGAGAGGGTTGAGCGAGCGGTGAGGTGGGCCGACAAAATCCAGGACACGAGGTTCTCTCCAATGGGGCAGCCATGTTGGCCAAGTTTTCAACTTAACCCAATTGTTTGACTCGACTCCAGGGAGTTCGAAGTGCACTTGGGAACGACAAAGAGGGCAATTTGTGGTAAAGTCATGTAAGGGAACACACTGACGCACTCACACACACAAACCCGCAAAATAAAACCCAAGACCTTGCTTTCTTTGGCCAACAAAGCGCTGGCACAGGGTGGTAATTAACAAGAGTGAGCGGGAGAAACATAGAGTCCTGGCTTGCAGTCGTCGGACCACAGTAGGCCTGGCAAGGATACACACTGACGTGGTCCGGGCCCAGATTCAAGGGGCGGAGGGGAAAACCACACTTCATCCAACCTCGGGCTGCTCTATTAAAGATTCAAAACAAAAACAGATTCCGAAGAGCAAGGCAGGGCACCCGCTTGCCTTGTGAACCCTTCGAAAGAGTTAACCACGGGCAGTGCCAGTCTGGGAGGGGCATAGCCTCGCTCGGCCGAAAGAAAAGAATGCCAACCACACGGAAAACCATCAACGCTGAGGCTGGGAAAGTGAAACACAAAGGGTTCTTTCATGTATTTTATCTTTCTTTTTTTCAGGTTTGTTCTCGACTTCCGCATTCAGCCCCTTTTCAAACCTCGGTGAATGTACCTGTTGACAGCACCAAAAGGTGTGCATGAAGCGAGAGCTACATTCAGATTAGAACTAAAGAGCTACGAGGACAACTCGGGCAGCTTTCTACAAAATAAAAAATATCTATCTATCTATCTATTTATCTATTTATCTATTTATCTATTCGTGCACATAAACATCAATATTTTTTATTGACACAGTGATTGCAATTCTGCACTAACAGTGCTTAGTGATAACTTGAATAATGTAAAGGAAAACTAAATACTAAATATAATA
The DNA here is from genome assembly GCF_964263255.1 of Lissotriton vulgaris. Lineage (NCBI taxonomy): Eukaryota > Metazoa > Chordata > Amphibia > Caudata > Salamandridae > Lissotriton > Lissotriton vulgaris. Next base: position 64,314,104 of record NC_141700.1, read on the forward strand.
TATATAATACATCAATCACATATTAATGGGTGTGTGTGTGTGTGTATATATATATATATATATATATTTTTTTTTATTTTTTATTTTTTTTCTCTTAACGTATGGTTAGCCAGATACACACAGATCAAGCTGTTAGCTGTTCATTTAATGTTCGCAGACAACAGTCCTATTTGGGGAAGACCGGCAAATTTATAAATGAGTCTGGCTTCTGACTGGATTATGCAGTTGAAAAAAATGATACTAACTGCAACACATGTAGAAAGAGTTAACACAAGTTTCTCAACATAATGACGTACGCATTACCCAGTGATTGTGTGTATGTATGTGTGTATATATGTATATATATATATATATATATATATATATATAGTCTCTCTGCTTTCTTTCAACTACATATATATTTTATGATGACATAATAATGTGTTTTTATCACACAAAATTCAGTGGTATAAAAATTCATATTTCACAGGGACCAGTGCATCCTAGAAAACATCTCTAAGGCCTCTGCAAAGCTTTACTGAGGGTCATTGTTAAATCAATATTCTCATCACGAAAGATAAAACCTGAGCATTCAAATTCCCCCTAGTGCGCGTTGTTAGTTGCACCGTGGAGACAACCGCGTCAACATGTGTCTCTTCGACAAATAGAATATGATTTATTTTTACAAAGCAAACAGTGATTTGTTTTTTCTAAAATTCTGCATTGTTAATGACATACTTATTTTATCTTCCTTCCATTTTTACTGCAAACACTATAATTCAGTATTTTGTCTTTTGGTCCCAATAAACATGTTTGTTGGGAAAAACAGCTATTTCAAGCAAACTATCCCAAACTAAGCATGCATAAAAAAAATGCAAAACACGTATCCCTGGTGTTATAGAGCCATTGATAGTTACAAACCACTTGACCTTTGGCCTCCTGGTTTCTGCTGTCACCAGAACCTCTAGACTGCAGGGTGTAGAACATAGAGCGGTTTTATTACCATTGTTGAGCGAGAGAGGAGCTTTGTCACCCTCTCAAACCTTTGCCTCTCAGAAACACAAATATAATATACATATATGTGTGTGTGTATATATATTTATGTGTGTGTATGTGTATATACATATATATGCATACTCATATATATATATATATATACATATATATGTATATATATTTATATAAATATATATGTGTATTTATAGATGTGTGCATATATGTGGGTGGGTGTCTGTAAATTGTGTATATATGTGGGTGGGTGTTTATATGTATATATACGTGTGTGTTTGTATGCATATATATGTGAGTATGTATATATATGTATGTGTATATATATATATATATATATATATATATATATATATCGATACTCCTTCCCTTGAGTTCCTCAATAAGAATGAAACCGACTCCACTTTATAAGTGCTGCAATTGTTTATTTTGTGCTTCTTGCCGCCATGACGCGTTTCGGGCTACCCAGAGCCCTTGAGCACTTATATGTGTGTGTGTGTGTGTGTTATATATATATATATATATATATATATATATATATATATATATATATATATATATATATATATATGTGTGTCTATAGATGTGTGCATATATGTGGGTGTGTGTGTATATATATATATATTTGTGTATCTATAGATGTGTGCATATATGTGGGTGGGTGTCTATAAATGTGTGCATATATGTGGGTGTGTGTATATATGTATATATACGTGTGTGTTTGTACATATGTGTTTGTGTATATATATATGTGAGTGTGTGTATATATATATATATATATACAAAGATCGAGAAAGAGAGGGGAGACAAACGCATTCTACATACATATTAAAGAAGAATATTTTCCACTATTGTAGAAAAATATAGATTCTACGTTCAAAAAAAGGCTCAAAGATTTAACAGTACGCTACAATTTAAATTAAACTTCTGCAAACACACAGGTATAAATTAAAAAACCAACTACACGCGAACAGAGATTTAAAACCCATCATTCTGCGCAGTATATAGCTCTTAAGACCCGTGGCGAGGCGCTGAAGCGCTTTGTTGACGGGCAGCACACGAACAGGCCGCCCGCGAGCTGAATCCAACATTATGGGAACCATATGCGGAGCTCTCCGGGCACCGGCTGGAAACTCCAGGCCGCCTTCGCACACCTGTCGCCCCCACTCCCCACCCGAGGTCCGGCCACGGACCAACAAAAATCACCCACAACTTTCCAGTTGGATTCGCAAGTTCAATGCTTGGCGCAACTCCGGCACCTGTATACTATTAGACACTCGGCGGACTCCTTGTGTGATCTTGGGCTTTCACTGAAAACAAGGCAGCATGTATGTGCCAAGTATGACATTCTGCGGCCTGTGTGTTTAAGATGGTGTCCAACTACTGGACTCATGACAAGGAAGTTTACTTAGCAAAACAGAGCGAAGTCGCCAGGTTATTAAAGCACCAAATACTCGGATATTTAGCGCTGCGCGGTGGCGCACACCGGACAGACGTGAAAAGGGCCTGCTTTTCACCCTTTTACATATGTTCCTTCTCGGATGGCTCCCTAGCCAGAAAACCCGCCCCCTCTTCTCCCCACGCCCAGGTACCTTCCTGCAAAATCACTTTTTTAAAGACACTGTCAAACAATTCCAGCGCATTGAGTCCGAAGAGGACCCCGCAGTCGCTATTTCGTGTCTCAGTTGTGTCTTCAGGCCTCTTTGCCATTCGCCAGATAAAACACTGCACGCAGAGCCAGGCGCCCCCGCCACTAAATCTCCCTCACAATAAAGTTTGCGCATCGGCCCTAACTTCGCGAAATGTAATAGCAAAGATATCTGTGATTGATTGGATAAATGTTCTTTTGGCCGACGCGCCTGCCCTGGCAGCGACTGCGGCCTGGCCCACCTAACTCCCTTGGCATCAACCCTTCCCGCGTATTTTACCTCCACGGTTAGTGAGGGGTGTCCTATAACGCCCACATGGCGCTTTAATGCAGCTTCAAGGCGCTTCTTCGACGCTATAAAATAATCACGAATAAGAAGCGCAGGTATAAAGAGGCCTTCTGTAGCGCACCGCCAGGATCTCGGCTGCCTCTGGGCGCCTCCGGGCTGAAGAGACTGCGCCAATGGTGTCGTGCAGCGCGGAACACGTGCGTTCAACTGGCTTCCGAGCACCTCAAATTGTACACTAGAGGCTACAGGGCGGGTAGCAAATAAAGCCATGTGCCCAGGAGCACACGGCTTGCTTCAAGCGTCAATCCATAATTATGTGTCTGAAATGGGGGCAGAGGCCTCTCGGCCTTCCTTTACATCTGAAAACATGTAGGGAATTGTGGTGACGTGTATCTTATGCCGTCCCAATGTAGGTTACAGATAGTTGGCACCGCCAAGTGTGCCCCTCACCTGGTCCCAGCCCACAACCCCTTTCCGAAGCATGTTTAAGGAAAAAGAAATTGCGCTCCACCTGATCTGCATAATCCAATCCCAAATAAAAGTAACCTCCAAACTCATCCCGTCTCCAAATATTGCAAATGAGCCAGGAAACATATAATAAAAAAATATATAAAATATATTTAAAAAATTATATATATATATATATATATATATATATATATATTTTTTTTTTATTTATTTACTTGGGGCAGGCCCCTCACCTACCCCAGCCGCCTCCCCACATGTGAGGGGGCGGCGAAATCGGGCATAGGCTTTTGACGCCCCCTGCACCCTCGCACTGCCACCTGTGTGTGTGTGTGTGGGGGGGGGGGGGGGGGGGGATAACCCACCGCACAGACCCGGGGCAGGTAGCGAGAGAGCGAAGGTGAATACAGACCACAACTATAAAAACTCTTCCACGTGGACACCGTGTGCCTGGGCTGCAGTGGGCACTCTGCCCACAACTGCAGGATAAAAAAAAAAGCCGGGAAAGGTGCCATTCAAAAAGGATAACGGTTTATCCAGAGAAACTCCCCAGGGGCAAATGCAACGAGGCATTGTGGCGGTGCCAGTTTACCTGAGCCACGAGGAACAGGTACTGGGGCGGTAGAGTGAAATCAAAACACCACATCCCGGGCATTTCACGGGGCCTCGGGCGCCGCTGACCTTCGCTCAGGCCTGCGCCAGGCCCGTCGGACTCCGAGGCGTGGTGTTTGGGGGGATTCGAGGTGGGCGGGCTGGGTATGAAGGATGGGTTGGCATAAACATAGGTTACGACATGCACTATATTCTAAAAGCACGCACCGCCCCTGAAAAGACACGGTCTCCCTACGCATAGTATGTACACTTCCAGTGCCAACTCTGAACAGTGGTAGACAGGGGGAGGGGTGGGGGTTGTGTGTGCCAAAAAGCATTGCATTATTGTTTAATAGAAAATCACACTTAGATCCAGTGTGTGTGTGTATATGTATATATATATATATATATATATATATATATATATATATATATATATATATTAGCGCTATTGGCGAGCCAGGCGCTATAGACCCAAATTGGGAGGGTTTTGAGCAGGGTGGGTGGTAACTAGCACATGGCATACTGAACACAAATTCTCAAAAAACTCAGCATCGCTTCCCCCTAAAAAAAATAGAACCCGAGAAATACTAAAAGCAGTGCCAACGAGAGACGGGGCGGCGTCATATGGTGAGGTGAGTGCGTTTCAGGGGCTCGTGGGGGCATCGCACTTCTTTCATCTACTTCCTCAATCGATCCCATTTTTCAAAAATATAATATCCGCCCAAAGAAGCAAGTGCCGCGCGGTGCCAGCCTCTCGGGATCTGGTGCCCATGGGCTGAGGGTTACTACTGTAGACAGGGTGCGCTTGAAATAAACACCAGCCGCCATACAGAGTGGGCACAGTTTCAGCAAATGCCCGCTGTGTACCCTCAAACACCAGCACCTGGACTCCTAAGAAAGGGCAGGTGGCAGCGGTGCAAACTAACTGGCAAAATTCACTGCCAAGGGCACAGTGTATGACCACAGAGCGACGCCTCACAATTGAAACCGTCGGCTCCACAAAACATCCCGAGGCCTGGTGAATGGCGGACGGAGGCGGGCACTGCCCAGGGCATCAGAGAAAAATAAACGGCGGAGGCTGGCAGTGCCCAGAGCGATAAACACTTCACAACGCAAAGGAAAGGAGTGCGGGCAACGAGGGCCGCAAAATAAAAAATAAAACACCGCTCCTAAACAACAGAATTCTTAAATAAAAAAAAACAAGAATACAAGTGCAGGCGCGGTGCCAAGGGGCATGGCAGTATCACGGATTACGGTCCGAGGGCAAGGACACATAAACAGAACGCCCAAAATCTAGACTAAACTCTTCCAAAATATATTTTTCCGAAATAAAGTGATTATAAAGTTAGGTTGGCACTGCCAGGCTCCCGAGCGGCTGCGGCGGAGGCCGCGAAGGGGAGGGGTGACTAGCCGGAGGGCAGCGGCGCACACATAATTTCAACATATGCCTATAAAACATGTCACAGGCGAGCTAGACGGGCAGTGCCCGCGTACTGTGCACGCACGTGTCCCAAAATGCCTTGACACTGCCAACCTGAACGGAGCTGCCCCGCAGACCCAAAGAGATGGCTGAAACGCGCGTGCCAGACAAGCACCCACATTCTGGAAATATTAACTGAGCAGCACCCCAAATTAAGTGCACGCTCGCGCCAAGTGTGCCCTGGCAGTGCCAATCGGTGTCCTCGTATGCACAGCCAGGATGAGGCAAGCAGTGCCATCAGGCAGACACACGTGGAGTCGCAGTCTGCAAAGGCCGTGCCCACACCACGAGGGCACAGTGGGCTGGCATTCTAAAGCCAGGGCGCGTGGGCAGTGCCACCCTAACATATGCCGAATGCTGAGGAGGCGAGGGCACGTTTTCTAGACACAAAGGAAAGAAACTTTGAGAAAAAGGGGCCCACCTTGACAGGAGCTCACGACGTCCCCAAGAATATTAGAAAAGTGCCCAAAAAGTGACACCCCGTGTCTCCATCAAAGCCACGCGAAGGAGCGACATGTCAGGCTGGCGCATACAACAGCAAAAAAAGCACGTTGTGAAAAGTATAGCTCCCACCCCCGCGCTAGACAAGCGATTAGGCGCACTGACCGTACCGACCTGTGGTGCCTGCGCAGCGCCCTGGCGCAGAGACGGTGCCATATTATAAACACGTCTCTGCAGCCTCCCGCGCGGGTCAGAGGGCACAGGCAGCAGCCAGCAGAGACTGGCACTGCCAACCCTGATGGCTTCTGCAGAGCCCACGTGCGGCCAGGCGCTTTCCTATCTGAACATGTATGTTCAAAGTGTTACCTAGCGCCTCACTGGCGCACACGTGCCTTTGCAGCGCTCCGGGACGTAGACAAACAGACACATACATAAATATTTATGCTACCACACCCCCCAGACGCACCACACCGGCATATTCACCCCCCAGTGCGGGCACCGGAATAGGAATCCGGGCACTGCCAAGCGCTGCCTTATGCCAGCCCAGGGCAGACGGGTGCACCAGTCTGGCGCGTCATAAAACAGAAAGTAAGACTACTTTTTGACAACAATGCCAGCCTTTTATAATAGCATCCGCCCCTTTCACGAAAGTACAGAAACACAAGAAAAGTTCCCTGCCACTGCCAACTTTTTGCCCCGTTATTTTATCCCAAAAGCGGAATTATTTACACCCACATGAAAAAATAGATGAAACATCGCTCCCGTCTGTCTCTCTGCGCGCTATACATTCAATCCACCCCGCCAACCGGAACCTCCCAAAATGCCAGGACAGCGAGTGCCAACCCCTGCCCGAGGTAGGTGAAAAGCTGGATGCCAGCAAAACACACAGCGAAGGAAACATTTTTTTCAGAAGCGAAGCCCCTACCATGCCAGGGAACCCCACTCAGTCCAAACACACCCCCCAAATAGTGCCCTGGCACTGCCAACCTGCTGCTTCTGCACAGCCGAGGGCGGGGGAGGGGAGGAAAGCCCGCCCTTTTCTCTGCTCCAAAAAGTACTAGCATGGTTCTGGAAAAAGCCCAAAGTGTCGAGTTGTTGGGGTGATGCCCGGCGGTGCCCGCGGGGTGTGCCAGGGAGCCTTACCTGAGTGAGGCAGAGGGGGGAGGAATACATCATGGTGCCCTGCAAGGGGAGCTGCCCAGGCTGGAAAGTTACTGAGTCATGTGGCGAAGGCAGCGGGGGCCCGAGCTCTGCCGCCCGGAGTCCGGATGGAGGGTCCCGGGTAGAGGGTGGCGCAGAGGCCGGATGCCCATCCAGAGGGGGTCTCAGCCGATCTAGGTGCCCGGGCAGCGGGGGCAGCGGGAAGGGTAGAGCGGGCCACCGGGGGGGACCTGCTCCATTTGGGAAATGGGCAGAGATAGAGAAGGAATGAAAAAAATGAAAAAAGGGAGGGAGCGGGGATGGGTGGGGAGGGCGCCGGGTGACGCGCGGGGGCCGGCCCGGCTGGGAGACGGCCCCTTTAAAGCGGCAGGGAGCCCCGGAGGGCCGGGGTCAGGGCAGGACACGGGGGGCAGCTCCTGCCGCAGGGGGAGGCGCACACTGACAGCGGGAGGTGGGGAAAGGGAGGGGCCAAGGAAGGGAGGGGCAGGAGAGAAGGATGTGGAGAGAGAGAGGCCCGGCGCCGAGACGAGGGGCCGAGGGAACCGAAGGGCGCAGGAAAGATGCGAGGAAGAGAGAGGGATGAAGGGAGCGCAGGGTTGAGGAAGGAACTGGTTGGGGGGCAGGGGCGGCGAGGGAAGGGGGGCAGAGGGCAGGGTGGAGAGAAAGAGGAGAGATACGAGGCAAGGAAGACAGGGACGGCGAGGAAGGGGAGGGGTAGAGGTACCGAGGAAGTAGGGGGGTGAGGGGGGTACAAGTGGACGGGGCCGGAGAAAGGGAGAGGTTTTGGGAGTGAACAGAGTGTGCGCAGCACACATTTAGGCAGTGACTTCATTGGTCCCATTACAATCCAGATCAGCCCCCAGCTGGGCAGTAAGGATGCAGCCATAATTGAGGGTCTCTGGGTCTCTAAAGCCCCAGGGCTCCGGTGCCACTGTACCTGCTGCACTGCTGATAGCTGAGCCCCCGACTGTGTGAGACGAGCAGGCGAACGAGAGTATGGGCTGAGGGTACTGGAGGGCCCGCCAGGAACAGGGGTTTGGGAAAGACAGAGGAGATGAGGTTCCAGGGTTGTAGCTTTCATTGGTGCAGCAGGTGAAGTGGCACCGGGGCCCAGGTCCGGAGAGGCTCATTCACTCATTATTACTGCTGTATTTTAAAGGTGGGGGGGTCCCTTCCTGGCGCTAATGCCCAGGACAGACTGGCTGAGGCCGAGAGAACAGGAGGAACAGAGAACAGGAAGGGAGCAGAGAACTGGAAGGGAGCAGAGAACTGGAAGGGAGCAGAGAACAGGAAGGGAGCAGAGAACTGGACGGAAGAGACAACAGAGGGAGCGAGAGGAGTGGAGGGCAAGAGACGGCGGAGCGGGAGAGACACCTACCTATGGGACACTTTGAGATGCATGCACTGTTTCCCACTTTACTGCCTCTGTGTGAAAGGTATGAATTTTGGGGCAATTTACAGGGCCGGCGCTCGGCAGGGGCAGTATGGGCAGCTGCCCAGGGCCTGGCTCTCAGCCCACCAGCATGGGACCCGCACCAGTGCAGCGCGCCACCACGCCTCTTGTGCCTCTGACCATCCCATTGAAGAAAGGTTGTTTGCAATTGGGCTTGCAGGAGGGGGCCCCCTCCCTGGGCCTCTCGGGGATGGTGTGGGGAGGACTAGGGAGGGGGGACTCTTCATCTTGTGCCAGTTGTAAAGAGGCCTCATTGCAGGTGTGTCCTGCACTTAGGCCTCCTGTCTGGCTGCCCATTGAGAGGCTCTGTGGAACACCCACTGCCAGCACTTTACCCGGTGCCCAGTTTTAGCTCTCAACCCCCGAGCTACTCTCACACCTTCAGCCCAATATGAGCTGCGCAACAGGTGCTTGTAGGTGGCTGAGAAGAGGAGCTGCGGCCCAGTAGGAGTCTGCACAAAGCAGCTTCCGGACACCCTGAAGGTGTCACTTATGTAAAATAGAGGGGCCTCGCACATTCCACTTCACCCGGGGCCCCAAAAATCCTATAACCGGCCCTGACAATGTATGTCACATGTGAACGCATTTAATACTAACAAGCGTGTTCTGCAGAACTTGTCTGTTCTATCCGATCCCGGTGTGTTCCTTTTGTCCGCCCCTCTTCCAATCCTCCCATGGTTTGTGCCCGTAGAATCACCCAACATTCCAATTGTCCGTCTGTCCATTTCATGATGAGGCTGTGTGTGTATGGGTTCCTATTTATTCACACTAATAAATCTTGATTCATGAGTATGCCTTTTAGCCTTTAATGTAACAATATCCAATACAGGAAACAGGGTCTCAATTAACCCTGGGCGAAGTACTACGCTTGCAAAGTTTGCGCTACTTCGCACTACGCAAATTGCACGTAGCACAGTGCAAACACGCGTAGCATAGCAGTAGCTGTTTGCTTGCTCGCGGTCCTCAATGTCAAGTTGGCGACCACGAACGAGCAAAATGACATCCCAGCAAGACTTTTACCTCATTCGCGATCAAGTTGCCGATCGTGGAAAATAAACCTCCCGGTGAGATTCTCAACGCGGGGAGGTCAGGTTTCTCATTGCGAGTGGTCGGGTATGCTCGCGATGAGAAACTACCAGTCCGCGTTGAGAAAGCTGCACCTCGAGTAGAAATCTACTTGAGCGGCAGAAAACAACCTTGTTTCACCCACTAAATTCAAGAGTAGGCCCTTAATGTTGTTATGCACAATATTCCATTGTGCATGAAAAAGATCAGAAAAGGTAAAGTTGCACACAAAATCTGTGCATACACAGCTCCTGGATAGAGTAAAACAAAATGGCAGGGATTTTCTGGCTTCTGCATGTTTGTGTTGAGAGAAAACTTCTCTCTCAATATGGTGAGAACCAGGCCTTGGCGAAGGTAACCTGCGAAACTTCACAAAGGGCGAAAGTCCGAAACTTTGCAGAAATGATCACCCCAAATGGCAGGGAGTGAGCGAAGATGACAGGGTGGGAGAGGGTGGCGGAGGGAAGGAAGGGCTGGACCTTCTGTGGGTATATGGTTCATGGAAGGTTGTAAGGAGGGGCATGATGGGGCTTTTTGGGAAAGAGGGAGGCACCATGGGAAATAGATGTAGGGGCATGTACCTGGGGTTAGGGGTGGGCGGAATTTGTGTAGTTGCGCTACGCAAAGCTCTGCGTAGCTGTAAAAAATCTCAGCGAGCACGCAAAAGTTCCACGAACATGCGGAATTGCTTGTTCTGCCCGTTTGAGATGCTTTTTTCCTGTTCGCGAACGCTGTTTGCGTGCTCGGGAAGAAATATCTTGTGAACATGCATTTTGAAAGTGCGAACAAGCAAAAATTCCGCAAAGCCGCGGAATTTTTGGCAATTCTGCGTTCTCCGCGGAACGCTAAATTACCCAAATTCTGCAAGTGGAACAGAATTTACTGCCCAGGACTAGTGGGAGCCAGGAAAGGGACCATGCAATCATGAAGCGATAAGGGGACCTGGAGAAGAAGGCGGGCCATGGAGGGGAGAAAGAGTGGCAGAGGGAAAGCACTAAGCATGGGCGGAAAATCCGTTTCGCTCGCGGTTTTTGCGGATTTTCGGTAAATTCGCAATCCGCGAGATTCGCGAATCTCCCGCAAAATCCGCAAATCCGCGAGCAGCGGATTTTGCTCGCACTGCTCGCACTGTTCGCGTGAGTTCGCGGCTTCCCAGTACAACTTCGCGCCCCGCGAATAAGTGCAAAATTGCAGAAATACGATCTTAGCAAAACTGAAACTACTTACCAGGTTCAAAAGTTCAGGCTCATCATTAGTAGCCATTTCCTGTAGTGCTTCCTGAGGGGCCCCTCCAGAGTTCAGTTGCCAGTTGCAACTATTATGTGACCCTGCTCTGAACCTCAGAATAGTTACACATATGCCACAAAGGTCCTGAATTACAGCTAAGGGAGACAAGCAGGAGCCAGGCTGGAGGTTCAAATCCATTAATCAGCCCCTAATTCATTATTGTCAGTTGGGGCAGGGCAGGTGTTGTAACTAATTTTGCAACAATGAAAGCACTTAGCAAGTGCAAAAGATCACTAATCAGGAAGCACTAAGGAAGCAGGTGCCAGCTAAAAAAATATTCTGTGACACATTAATCAGCCCCAAATTAATTCAGGTCACTTGAGGCAGGGAAGGTGTGCTTGCGTTGCCACAATAATGTACACTGACTGGACAACCAGAGGGTGCTGTGATGAAACAGAGGGTGGCATGGGTGGGCCAGAGGGTGGCATGAGTAGTCAGAGAGTGGCAGTGGTGACAGAGAGTGGCAGTGATGAAGAAGAGTGTCCCAAACAGGCTGGACACGTAGAAACAACAAGTTCGCGAAACTTGCGACCCGACAGGTAAGTTCGCAATTTGCGACATTGTACAAAACCCTCGCAAACTGGCAGAAACCCGCGCAAACACAAAAAAAATCCGCAAATTCGCGAGAATTCGCGGATTTTGCGGATTGCGAGTTCGCAAATCCGCAAAATTCGCGAACGCGAGATTCGCAAAATTCGCCCATGCTTAGAAAGCACAGAAGTGTCAAGGTCCTGGGCAAAGAGGGGGGGGGGCAGGGGAGGAAGAGGGAAAGGCAAGGTCAGAGAGGGGAACAGTGTCATTTAAGGATTTTAGGGGCGTTGGTCAAGAAATCTTTTGTGAGCTTCCCTTTGGAGTAATATTTAATTGTATTACCCCTTGTTTTGCCAATTCAAGCCCTATGTGGGCTAACAATATTGACTTTTACGTAAAAGGTTACGATTAGAAATACACAGAAGAGAACTCGAACCGTCTCTGGGAGGCAAGGGAGAGATAGGGGAGACGGTGGGTTTGGAAAAAGAGGGTTGCGTGTAGGAGAAACTGAAAGAGGGGGTAGTTTTAAATGGGGTGAGGAAAACAAGGACCTGTGGAAAGAAGGAAAGGCCTTATGGGAAAAAGGGATCAAAAGGAGAGAGTCTGTGTGAGGGTGGGGGGGGGCTCGTAGGAAAGATGGGGGTGAGCTAGAAAAGAGATGAAACTGGGGCAAAAGTGACAGGGCACAGAATGCGTGGAAGGGCATGGGCAAGAGGGTGTGACGTAGGAGGAAGTTGGCACGAGGAAGATGAGGTCACAGGGAGAGGGGGAGGGGTCAAGGGCCTCAAGGGATTGGGTAAGTGGCACCGGAAGGGACAGATAAATGACGAGGGCATTGGACTTCTACCGACCTCCCCCCCCCTCCCCCAGGCCACAAGGAGCTGTGGGCGGGTCCAAAGAGGCGCACCGCCACCACAAATCCAGTTCCGAGGGCTGCCAGGGCAGCCAATCAGAACTCCCGGTCTCCTTAGCAGAGCATTGGCAGAGGGCGAGGGAGGTCAGACCTGGAGCTGGGCTGGAGGGGGCGAGGTGACCTGAGGTGAAGTGTAAGAGCTCACAAGAGCTGTTCTGCTGGATTATTAATTTACAGGAAGTAGCTATTGCATCACAGAGAACAGGTAAACAAAACACTGCAAAACAATCAAACTCGGACACGTGCCCCGTTAGAAGTTAAATTAAAAAAATACGACACTTGAGTCAGAAGGCCGGGCTCGTCGTAAACATCAGTGGCGACCCAGGCACACCTGTGTGGAAATGTGAAAGCCGCTTTTCCACCGCAGAACCTCCCGTTCCGTCCAAACAGCTCCAATCTTCCGATGGCCTTCAATCCATGTAGGTACCAAAACTAGCCTCTGAAACCCAGAGCGAACTCAGGGGTAAAATGGTCGCTCCTCTCTACAGCAGAGTAGGCTTCCCACAACACTTAAGACGCCGCCCTGTGCACAGTATAGCGTCTCTTCCAGATTGACGGTATAACTAACTCATAGGCGCTTTCTCAATGGAGCGCTTGGCCTTGTCCATCAACTAAGGGAGCACTTATGTTACGGTCTAGAGCTAAGAAACACTCTATGATAGGCTTCGGAGCGCTAACTCATCTCCCAATGAGAGGCGGCCCGAACTGGAGGCCACATTCAGCACCCCGGAAGCAGACAGCTCCTTGACTGGAGCGCGCACAGGTGTCTTCCAAGGTAGGGGCCCTTTCTAGACTGACATGAGTTAGGTCTAGGCCCTAGAACCTCTGGGCTTCATAGCGCTTTCACAAGCGTGCATGGGCAGTCAAGGTGCCCAGTCTCACCACAGCGACCGCAAGGGGCCTTGAGTGGAAACGTTCCGCTGTTTCAACCAGGCAGGACTTAGTGCGGGTCAGAGGTCATCAGGGCAAGCATTTTCTTGGTCTAATCAGCCACAGTTGTCCGGGGCATTTATATAACAATCTAAATATTGCCACCGACATTTCTAAACGGGGGGCGCGTTACTATGAGGCGAATGGCGGCAGAGCCCTAGAGCACCATCAAGTGGCCGAGCTGTGTTACTGCAGAAGGCAGGGGAGGCCTTGCTTTTTGTAGTCTTGAAGGAACAATACAGCGGGAAAATATAGTTCTGCCTGGAGCCTTGCAAATACTCACACCGTTTCTGCTTCTAGAGACGAATCTATTCCCTCTTTAATCACTACATCAAAACTCTCAGCAACATTATGTTTTTTGCAGTTCTATGTAGCGCAAACTCGACCCGAAGGTATTGGAGCGCTTTACAGGAGCACCAGTTACATTACACAAATTCATTTTTTGAAAAATCACAGGTCGATGTTTGGTAAAAAGCGTACAAAAATAGCCAAAACCTAGATGACGCACAGAACTTTGGTATATACATGCATAGATACAGCACTAAACAAGAGTACTAGCCAGTGTGTCGTCATGGTTAGATCAGAGTTTCCACTGAAAAGTTGTTTATCTTTCTCTAAATATTTTTCTCTGCTATTTGTCATATCTGCATGAAACTTTAAAAAAAGTGAATCTGCTTGGAGTTAAGCGTGATACGTTATGTGCAGCCAGGGAAGGTTTAAGATGGGTCAAAAGTTGGGTTTTCCCATTTTAACTCCCATGGGACTCTTCGCCCTCATCTGCAGAAAAAGAGCTGATCAGAATTGCACCAAACTTGTAAGAAAGTAGAACTTTACTCATGGAGGGCTTTGTTTGTGTTGCTATAAATCCGCCCATTACTTTAGGAGAACTGAGCATTACAAAAATGATTTGGGTGGACAAAATGAATTAAAAAGTTATCTATGTTGATGGTTAGACTGTGACGGACCACAACACTGGTTTACGACCATCCACTGACCCAAATTTAAACACATTTAATTAGACGAGGGGTCTTTTCCAAAGATATCCATTTCGAGTTCATGAACTGTAACCTGAGAAATCTGATTGGCTGGCTCAAACATGACATTTCTTGTTGGAGCAGCATTACAGGTTACAGGACTCAGTCCCAGCATCCTGAAAAATACATACATGAGACAGAAAGGGAGAGGAGTTGGCCTAACGGCTAGGGCAGTCAGGCAACACCGGTCCCCACCCGTGCGATGCACCGGGGGATTGTCCGGTGCCCGCTATGGCCAGTCCGGCCCTAAGGGCAGTCGACCTCAAATCTGGGGAACCGGATTCGAGTCTCTGCAATGACGCTGAACATCATGGGATTCTGGGCAAATCACGTAATCTCCCCGCGCCTAAGAAAAATTAATGTGTCCTCATGTAAAGTAAATGATGCTCATGTAAAGCACTCTGATACCCGATACCTTCGGGTCTAGTTCGCGCTATATAAAAGTACGTAAAAAAAAAAGAAAGAAGGGAGCACACAAACGTATCTCCTGAAGACGTGGCTCAGGTGGGAAAGAAGGGTCCCAAAGGGCCCCTCATTTGAAAAATGAAAAACAAACAGATTTGCTCCTGAGATTACAAACCTCGCTGAAGGCTTCGCAGACCCGCCGCAAAACATCGAGATTGGCCAACACCGCGTCAAGGTCTGTAATTAACCCTGCAAGGCCTCTTAGAATCTGCGGATCCCTCCAAGGTACTTGGTTCAGAAACTCCACATAGGTGCAACAAGGACCCACAAGTCTGTAACGTTTGCAAACCTACATTAGGGGTCCATCAACCCTTAAAAATAAATAGTAAAAAACAAAAAAACAAGACTGGCCGGCTTGATTGACTGACAAGCACAGTTGGGGATGGCGCGCCCACCTGCCATCGTGAGCGTTGACAACTAACTGCACACAGCCGAAGGCCATGCCAAGCTAGGGAAAGAACAAAACCTTTTCCCTGGCGTATCTCTGAAGACGCGGGAACTTGCCTGACCGTCTCTGATTTCTGTGGACTGCTCGCCGCTCCCGCTGCGCGGGAGCCGCTTCGCCCGTGGGGGGACCCACCAACGCGGTTTGGAACTTGCCTGGCTGCCGAGGGAGACCGACAACAGAGGAGGCTACAGGGGTAAGCGCAGCAGGGACTCACTATCCCAGGAGTCCCTGCATGACCACGAGACATCGGTCAGCGCACCCCTGCGTGCCCCGCCCCACCGGCAAACCGCTAAGAGCGAAGCGGGAACCAGCTTGTTTGTGACCCTTTTCCCTGGCGTATCTCTGAAGACGCGGGAACTTGCCTGACCGTCTCTGATTTCTGTGGACTGCTCGCCCGTGGGGGGACCCACCAACGCGGTTTGGAACTTGCCTGGCTGCCGAGGGAGACCGACAACAGAGGAGGCTACAGGGGTAAGCGCAGCAGGGACTCACTATCCCAGGAGTCCCTGCATGACCACGAGACATCGGTCAGCGCCCCCCTGCGTGCCCCGCCCCCACCGCCACTCTACAAGAACAGAGGAGAGTCCGTCTAGCGGAACGCAAGCGGGACGCCTGGCGAAGCCCGGGCAAAGGGTGGGCCGTCTGTGGCTGTCCGGGGCCAGCAGGGGCCGGGACGGGCCACCCCCTTAACATTTCCGGTAAGCCAAGTAGAGTATTGCGTAGAGGGATTACACCAATACATCTAACTGTACTAAGTCTCTGTATATGTCTACATACTCCCCAATGGCTACCCGTTCAGGTAGATGTTCACGGAGAGGGGGAAACACCACGCTGGGGACTATGGACAACTTTATTACCCGCGCGGTTTCTGTGGTAGAGAAGGAGATTATCCTAGCGGAACGTAGATTGTCACGTGAATATCTGGCACATAAACGATCCTCCATGGGGTCTCTTGCACAGGCTAAATCTCCCACAAATAACGTTATGCCAGCTGATTCTAACACTCCCCATGGCGATATGCAACCATGTGTTATCGATGTAAGATCAAACAGTGATTTCTCTGAGATTGCATCTGACCCGGCACCCCAAAACAAAATATCAACTAATACCGGAACCAGAAATGTTACAAACGGTGAAATCCCAGCACCACCGGTCTTGCCCTTAATAATGATACATGATGCCCCCTCAAATCACATCCTTCAATCACCTCCTAAGACGACAGGAAGGGTTGCTGTAAAAAGGAAAAGACCGGTCACTCCACGTAAAGCCTACAGAATAAAAACATTAAAAAGAATTCGTAAAAACGACACGAATGTGGGAGCTCACTGCAAAGTAGTAGTTAACGACGGTACGAGTAATGGGATTGAACTCAGTGAACACCCAGAGTGTAATCAACAAAAAGATCCTGCTGATAATGTTGTGACCATTGACTTAGCTAACAACTCTGTAGACTTACCAGTACCAGAAATGCTGATGGAACGGATTCAAACCCTCATGACATCCTTATTGTTGCCAGTAACAGAAAAACTGGAAGGGTTATTAGACCGCTTGGACAAATTTGAACAAACGTCCCTGGATAATTTCTATGCCCTAAAAACGCTGGTAAAACTTAATACAAAGATTGGCCAAGAAACTGTAAGACCTGAGAAAAGCCCAATAACAACCAGACCAGCTCAACCACCTTGCCATGCCAAGAAAGATAGGGCAGTGGATTCAAGCAGGCCTAACACTGTACTGGGAGGACCGAGCAAGGAGTCCCGGAAAGACCCACCAACCAGTGATAGATCACGACTGGCTGTTCCACCTAAGCCAGCACCACGCAAAACAAAACAATCATCAAATACTATCACTGTAGAAACTAGGGTACCCACTAAATCAACTAATGGAATGGTACCCACAGGCACCTGCAACAACAGTAATGCTCAAACATCTGATTGTAGCACTGACCTTCAAGTGCCCAAAAGGGTCCCCAACGCTCATCTTCCACCAGGGTGCCAACCATATGTGGTAGTTCTCACAGGGGTTCCACCATTGAAACCCAACAAAAGGGAGTCTTATGACGAACTAAAAAACAAGACCCTATACTGGCTGAAGGAAAATAGACCCCTACCCTACACAGTCAACTGCCAAGTTATTCAAGTCCGAAGAGTCAGTTGGGTGGGAACAAGATCAAAAGACATTGAAGGGGATTGTATTCTGGTCAACTTTAAAGACCCTTCTGTTGCCCAGCTTGTATATAGTCAACAGCCGCGAAGTAACAACCGAGGAATTGGGACCTGCGATCTTAGTTATTTCTACCCAATACAATGGAAACAAGACAGCAGAGTACCACAACAGCCAGGCTTGTTGGCCAATAAATATTCCTTCTTCGATCCCCCGACCCCATTTGGAAGAACACCCCCGATAAATTCGGGATCGGACAACAACTGGTCATGGTGGGGCCACTGACAAATAAACGAAGAAGTCGCATCTAAAGGTACGACTACTAACTCTTTCAATGAGGATCATCATGTTGGGAATGAAAATCCCAAGCTAAAGCAAACAGGGAAAATACCCAGAAGAAAAGCAACCGACCAACAAGGACCAGTTTCAATTGCTGATGGTAGTACCGAGGGTTACGGTCCACCAGCATCATCATTGTTCAGTATAGTACACTGGAACCAGGCGCCTGTATTGGCACCCCCGGATGATCCCAATGAAGGCGAACCCTTGTCAATAAGCCACCCAATCAACCAAGTACCTTGTAAGCACAACCAAGACTTAAAGATACTGTCATGGAACATCGCAGGGCTGTCCAGAAACCTGAGCGATAGAAATTAGAGCTCGTTTATGGAGGAGCACGAAATTATACTTTTGCAGGAAACATGGGCTACTAACATTGTACACAGACTTGGTTTTAAGACGTTCTTCAAGGGGGCAACCGCATCTGTAAGAGGTAGACCCTCTGGGGGCCTAATAATTTGGATAAGCATATCCCTGGATGTTGTTGTATCGCCCCTGCACTTTGCTTCCAATGATTTACTTGGCGTCAAGTTAACCACTAGGAACTTGGGAGATGTTTATATGATAAATGTCTATAATAGACCTTCCCCAAAAAATAAGTTATCAAAGGTTATTGAACAGCTTAGTTCCTATCTTGTTACTTTAGAACCTGAATCTAAAATATACATAGGCGGGGATTTCAACTGCCAGTTCGAGCCCATAAAGGGGCTCGAAAAATTATTGGAAAATGAAGATAGAGCGCTTGACATCCCCCCCTTAGATAATGTAAAGTATGCAAAATGTACAGTGGCTGCTATGCAGATATACGAATTGACTGTATCCCATGGATTGCGGGCATGTAATGGTCGATTAGACCCGGATAAACCGGCTAACAACACCTTTAGCAAGGGGTCGTCTAAATCCTTGATGGACTTCATGCTAATTTCAACTAATCTCTGGCACTTATTGTTGGCCCTTAAGGTCGTGAATAGACCAGAGAGTGATCACTTTCCCTTACAGTTAGGGCTATTATCCGACCCTTTTTTGGATCATGATAGTAGGATGGAAAGTGAGAGTGGGGTAGTAGAGGTTGTCTTCTCTAATAATAGGAAGGCAATTAAATGGCCTCATATCTTAGCAAAAGAAGAGACACTCTTGGGAATTTATAACACCTTCTCAGATATCATCCCCCAATACGGAAATCTAAGGTTGGGATCCCATGAGGTCCTGAAAATGCACTACCACCTAGTGGAATCACTAACACCTCTCCTGAGCAAAAGTTGTGTAAACAAAAAAGTAAACACAAACAGGCAATTGGAACTAGAGACGCCATGGTACAACAAACAGTGTCATCTAGCCAAAACTAATTTAATTATTGCCGTGAAGTCTAAAGACCAGCTGAGGGTTAGAGAATGCAGAAAAGCATACAAAAACCTTATGCAAAATGCAAAAAGGGAATGGGATGAGCGAATCTGGGAAGACCTTTTGAGTGCCGCTAAGAGACATGACCAATGTACTTTCTGGAATCTAATAGCCAAAAATAACAAAGCAGGTAGTTCCAATAGGGATTTATTCTTGGATGAAAAGGTCTGGTTTGATCACTTTATGGCTTTGTATGATCAAGTAGGGTCTCCTGTCGAATACAACGACCCCAGGTCCTCCACCCAGTGTATTAATCCTGTGCAATTCAGAACTAAAGAAACTCTGTGTGCAATAAAAGCAATAAAGGCGGGCAAAGCTCCAGGTCCGGACAAATTACCTGGTGATTTATTTTCCCATAATATTGAGGTATGGTGCCCCTACATAAATTATTTGTGTAATTCAATCCTACTAGGAACCCCGATCCCTGAAACGTGGAAAGGGGCCGAAATAGTAACCATTTTTAAAAAAGGAGATCGCTACAACCCGGGCAATTACAGACCAATTAGTTTAATTGATATTTTACAAAAAATGTTTGCCAGACATATTTTAAATCGGCTTTTAATATGGATTGATGAATCAGAAATCCTCTCCAAATTCCAAGCTGGCTTCAGATCCAAGACTAGCACTGTAGATCAAGTGTACAGATTTATGTGTATATGCTGGAAATATGTTAAGATAAAGAAGTATAGCATATATGTCGCATTCATGGACCTACGCTCAGCGTTTGATCTTGTTCCCCGTCACTTATTAAGGGAATGTTTAAAGAAGATGGGTGTCCCGGATGAATTATTGGTTAATCTTATAAAATTGCATACTGATAACTTTGCTAAAGTAAGGTGGGGAAGAAACGGAGAACTTACCCGACCCATCCCTGTGAAAAGGGGGGTGAGAAAAGGGTGTGTATTGGCCCCAACCCTCTTCTCGTTGTTTGTAAACTATATTCCCCACTACTTAGCCCAATGCAACCATGATTCACCTAAACTGTGTAATGAGGCAGTCACAGCACTACTATTTGCGGATGACACCATCCTAATATCCCAAACTCCCAAAGGCCTGCAAAATCTAATAAACAAATTTAATAGTTATTGTGAGATGAAGGGGTTGGAAATTAATTAATCTAAAACGAAATATATGGCAATCAATCCCTCCAAATCATTTAAGAAGAATCTGGCCCTAAATAATACCAAACTTGAATATGTAGATTCTTTTGATTATCTGGGTATTAGGCTGGACAGCAGAATGTCTTGGACAAACCAACTTGATAAAAGCAGGTTAACACTTAAACAGAACTCACTCCCCATTCTAAAGATTCATGGTGGGAGTACATCTAAAGCCATAACACCTGCGATCGAAGTGTACAAAGCAAAAGCTCAATCTGCTGCCTTGTATGGGGCCGAGATCTGGGGGCCTTATTCTAAAAAAACATTCGAGGCTGACGAAAATATGTTTTTTAGACGTGTACTAAGACTGCCAGTAAGAACACCCTTAGTACCGGTCTATTTAGACATTAATATAAAGCGTACAGACCTCTTATGTTGGATGCGACCATTGCTTTATTGGGTGAGATTGTGGTCTACCCCGGAACTTGCTGACTATAGAGCAGGTATATTGGAAGTTAGGGAGCTGGACTCTTTTAACTCAATTAAGTGGCTGAGACATGTATCCCACTGGCTTATAGAAATAGGTCTATCACACTTCTGGGAAACACCAGCTACATCTATTACCTCGCCAAATAGCTGTAAGAATCAAGTAAAATCCGCCTACTGGAATTATGTAAATATACACATATACGAACGTGCTACTGGTACATTAACGCACACATTTTTGCAATTTAAGGATCACCCCTCATTCGAACATTTTATGGACGAAATTGAGCCACCTCTGGCTAAATCTGCTTACCTCAAATTTAGGTATGGGTTTTTACAGATGAATGCAACCACTTGCAGGTGGGGAAAAGCAAGTAAAGATCCATATTGCACTTTTTGTGACCTAAAACTGAAAGAAGACGAGGCTCATATCCTTTTTTTTTGCCCGTTATACGTATCATCTCGGAAAAAATGGATTATACCCCTTTGTAAAAACCTGGGGACACGTTCATGTAAAGAGGCAGAGCGTATACTTAGATCCTCGAACAGTAGGTTAATAGTATTTGGTTTGAGTAGGTACCTCCACAGTGTTTGTATAACTAGATAAAAACTTGGAATGTCAACATAGAAAAAATTGATTTTATCTTCTGGCTTTTTAACTATTTATAATTGTATATAACTGTTCTTAATAATTTAATGGTCTAGTAAAAAACCCCGGTATGCATATTCCTTTTTAAATATATGATCAATGAATTATTTCCCAATTGTATTTTGCACCTACCTGTATTTTTGCACATCATGAACGGTTGTTTTATCTATTGTAACTAATTTTTAATAACAATTATGTGTAATATGTGTATTATATGTGTGTTGGCTTTATGACAAAGTGTCGAATAAAAGCTTTAAAAAAAAAAAAAAAAAAATCAAAGAAGGTGGATCTAATACATAATTTAAAAAAACGAAAGTTCACTGAAAAAGCACAGTTAAAATCAAATGTATCAAGTTATAGTTAGGATTGGTTACCAGGCCTTACCATATATATATATATATATATATATATATTTGGTTTTTAGTAAACAAAACACTGATACAGTGACGTTATGGTTACAAACGAAACCTATAAACCACTAGCAAGTATAACTAAGCACCATAACTAAATAGTCAAGTACTGTCAAACACAGACCGTTACTAGTGAGCTCATAGGGCCCACACAGTATCCCCCATGGGCCTTGCTGTGCCATTGAAAGGGAAGTGGGCCACGTCGCAACCTCCCCCCTCCCCCCCCCCCCCGGGCCATTAATGTCCCTGGGGACCCTGACTCCCAGGAGTGAGGTCCTGGTATATCACGTAGGACATGGGTGCCCACCCCCAGGACATAGCGGTTTCCCTGCCTGCACTAGTGTAGGCAGGGAAACCTTTGTTGCTCTCACTCGGCAGAATCAATTTAAAGCTCCCATCAAGTGAGAGGAAACAGTAGGTCAGCTCTCAGCGTGAAGGAGCAGGAAATTTGCTCCTGCCCGCTGGGAGTGGACTTTCATCTGTTTCCCTGCTCGCTGTGAAGCGGGCAGGGAAACAGATAAAAAAATTGCACTGGCACACAGGGAGCAACATATTTTGCTGCT
Source organism: Lissotriton vulgaris (assembly GCF_964263255.1). Lineage (NCBI taxonomy): Eukaryota > Metazoa > Chordata > Amphibia > Caudata > Salamandridae > Lissotriton > Lissotriton vulgaris. The sequence continues at coordinate 64,336,406 of NC_141700.1, forward strand.
CCCTGCATGCAGGAGCAATGCTGGCACACCCGTGAGGCGAGGAGGTGGCAGGGACCGACGGGGGCTGTTTGGGCTGCCCCGGGGACCCAACAAAAAGAAACTGGGTGCCCTCTGTGGGCCAGGGTACCCACCATTTACTGGAGAGGCACCAAGATATGAGGTCGCTGCGTCCTCCCCCTATAGATACTGGCCAGGCACAGGGAATGGGGTCCCTGAGGCCAATAGTAGCATAGGAAGGGGGGCTGTGTGTCCCCCTCCCACTTTAAATATTTGCCAGGCACAGGGGGATAAGTGCCTGTGGCAAATATTGGCCCAGGGAGAGGGGCTATATGCCCCCAGGCCATGGGGTCCCTGGGGCCAAAATCATCTGGGGATGGGAGCTGCGTGACCCCCTTTAGAATGACAGGCCACAGGATATGGGTTCCCTGAGGCTGAAATCGGCCTGGGGAGGGTGGCTGCTGCCCCCTCCTCCATAATCTAAGTAATGGGTCCCAGTGGGTGGGGTCCCCAGATCTAAATTCAGTCCAGGGAGGGGGGGCCACTGAACCCCCACCTAAAAAAAAGGTGGCAGGGAATTGGGTTCCCGGGGCCGTAATTGGCTCTGGGAGGGGGAGGCCTGCCCCCCATTCATGTTGACTGCCTTTAGGAGTGGCCCACCCTCATCCCGCACAGCTGAAGGCTGGGTGCGGTTGGCCGCAGGCCCTGCACCCAACCTCCAGCCGTCCACAGCTGAAAGCCATGAACGACATGGGGTTGGCTGCATGCGGGGGGGGGGGGGGGGTGTTGGCCGATTATGGTCTGCGGTGGAGGTTGGATTAACGTATGGTAATTAAATATCAAAGTTTAAAAAAATCACAGAAAAAATCAACGGTTACAGGGACGTTATAATTGGGAATCAAAATGTCAAAAAACCTTAGAAATTAGCCAATAAAACAAAGGTTACAAAGATGTTCTTGTTAGTTTCACATTTTACAGGCACAAAACTATACAAATTCAGCAGTTATAATTAGAGCGATCTCAAAAAACTATAACTGGTGCCCTAAGGTAACGATAACTTGCACCCGGCACTACTAATCCCAAACATATTACATCACTCATGACATCTCCTATGACATCATTGATGATATCGGGGCAACATTTGCTATAAAATTATTGATGAAAAAAACGTGCATGGCCAGGGTGCAAAAAAGATAGACTCCCGCGGAATCGGAAAAAAACCAAAATGGTGTCCGGGCCGGATTCATAACCACCCCCCCGGGGCTGTATTCACTAAGGGGTGGGGAGCTGGCCCCAGCTGTACAAAATTAGGTAGAAAAGTAATATGGTAGTAACCTGCCACTATGTAAACTATAAAACAAACCAACACACTCTTTGGATGATGTCTTCGCTAACGAAGTAGGATTGAGGATCCAAGCAAGACAATGTAGTTTAAATGCACAAACAGGTTTAGGTTTAGTAGTGTGAAAAGTTTTTATTACGCAAGTGAAGGCTCAAGCAGATCCCTATTAATGACCTACCCGCAGTTTGCTGATTTCCCTGCAATTGGCACACAACATGTTCACGATTTCCTTGCGAGTGCTTTTTGGCGATGAAAATGGGTGTGCACTTTACCCATCAATTAACTTTAAAACCACTTTCCTAGAGATTTTGAAAGTCGGTGGCCATCGATGATTCTTTTTCTCACAACTACTTAAACGTTGTACTAAAGTTCTGGCTATAAGCAAAAACCCATAAGTTAATGATGGTGAGGACTAGGGAAAGTTTACAAGAAAACGTCACAACTTTTCCCCAGGAGCGACCGGCATGGCTCGCAGGGGGGGGGGGTTAATTTAATTTTAAAAAATGAAACTTACTTTTCCGTTGGCCAGGTCCCACATCATCTCTGCTCCTGCTCTCCTGCCTCTGCCAGGAACAGGAAGCAGAAGCAGGTTCCCTCCCCAAAACCAGTCACAATGCTGCAAGCAGCGTTGTGATTGGTCGGGATGCCGCCTAGCCAGCGGTTTATGTGGAGGCCATTTTCTCCATGTAGGCTGCATTGCAGCCTGCATGGAGAAGGACAGAGTGCGCATGACTGGTTTGGGCGGCCCCAGGGGGCATACTAAACAGCTTTTGCACGCTCTGGAGTGCGAGAAAGCAGTGGGGTGACGCTCCTCTGCCCTAGTGGAGGAGCTGCCCTAGCTATTCCCTCCCCTATCTAGAGTATGAAGTGCAACACCATCCCATGCAACCAGTGGTCTTACACCATCCCACAAGCAGAGCACTCTTACACCATCCCACAAGCAGAGCACTCTTACACCATCCCTCATGCAGAGCACTCTTACACCATCCCACATGCAGAGCACTCTTACACCATCCCACATGCAGAGCACTCTTACACCATCCCACATGCAGAGCACTCTTACACCATCCCACATGCAGAGCACTCTTACACCATCCCACATGCAGAGCACTCTTACACCATCCCATACCATAGAACCTGTGATTTTACACCATCCAACAGACATAAAGCTCTTACACCATCCCTTGGAACCTGTGCTCCTACACCATCCAACAGTTACAGCACTTTTATGTCATTCAACAGACAGAGTTCTTACACCATCCCATGGAACCAGCACTCCTACACCTTCCCCAGGCACATCAACCGTACACTATTCTAGATAGTCAGCGCTCTCACAGCATCCAACAGACACAGTACTCTTACACCCTCTTATGGAACCAGCTCTCCTACAGCATCGCGCTTTAGACCATCCCATAGAACCAGTGCACATAGTGCATTGAAAATGCACAGTGTTTTTACACCATCCAACATGCGCAACACTCTTACACCATCCAACATTCACAGCGCTCTTACATCATCCACCATAGCGCTCTTACACCATCTAACATGCACTAGGGTCTTACACCCTCCAAAATACACAACACTCTTACACCATGAGTTTGAGTTTGAGTTTAAAACATTTATAAAGCGCACGTTCACCTGGCCGTTTCATGGCGCTATGGTGTACTGAACCTCAGAGAACAGGATGGTCGGGAGAAAATGGAGTGGTTTATAGTGGGAAGGCTTGTAGAAAGAGAAAGGTTTTTAACGCCTTTCGGAAGTGAGAGTATTGAGTGGAAGATCTGAGGTGGGGCGGTAGAGACTTCCAGAAGGTAGGGGCGAGTGTGGAGAATTTCGAGCCCCCCCACTTTTTGCGCTTAAAGCGGGGAACTGTCAGGAGATGTTGGGAAGATGAGCGCAGTTCCCGGGAGGGGGCATAGGCTTTAATTTCCGAGGAGATGAAGGCGGGGGCGGATCCAACCCGAGCCTCGAAAGTGATACATCCCATCTTGAACTGGAATCGTTCTCGGATGGGGAGCCAGTGCAAAGACTTGAGGAGAGGGGTAACATGATGGAATTTGGCCAGGTTGTAGACAAGCCGGGCAGCCTGGTTTTAGACCAGCTGTAGTCACCGCATACTGTATGCGGGCATGCCACAGTATAGGGCGTTGCCGTAGTCTAAGCGAGAAATAACCATTGCCAGGACAATAAGTTTTAGGGCAGAGAAAGAAAAGAAGCGGGAGACCCTACGGATGGTGCGAAGTGAAAGAAAGGAAGAGGACACCACTGAACTAACCTGGGAGTGCAGGGTGAGTTGATTGTTCAGCTTGATTCCAAGCGTTTTCACAGAGGAAGATGCAGAGGGAGGCCAGAAAAGGAAGGTCCAGGGACTGGAGCAACCACCTGTTAAAACCAGCTTGGTTTGTTCTGGATTTAATTTCAGGTGGTTGTGGTTCATCCAGTCCCGGATGAAGATCATAATAGATTGGAACTTAGCCATGGACTCTGGGGATGGTGACAAAGAAAAGATGAGCTGGAGGTCGTCCGCATAGTTATAGACGGAGACCTCCATTTGCTGAAGGGCAAAAATGAGGGGGGCAATGTACAGATTAAATAGAAGTGGGGAAAGGGAGGAGCCCTGAGAAACCCCGCATTGTACCTTCCGTGGATCCGCCAAGAAGTCGCCCAGGCGCACTGCTTGGGTGCGGTCCCTGAGGAAGGAGGACAGCCAGACCAGGGCTGAACCTCCAACTCCCGCCGCCCTGACACGGGAGAGTAAGATGGAATGATCAACCATGTCAAAGGTGGCGGAGAGGTCGAGGAGGACCAGGGCCTGGGGAAGGTTGGTGTCCATGCCCTCTCTGAGGTTATCGAAGACCGATAACACCACAGACTCCGTGGAGTGTGCGGGCGGAAACCGGCCTGACGGGGGGCTAACACCCCGTTTTCCTCCACGAAGGTAGTAAGCGCTCTGGTCACATGTCGCGCCAATACCTTCCCCAGAAAGGGCAGTAGAGAGATGGGGCGATAGTTGACAAGAGCGGATAGGTCAGCGCCAGGTTTTTTGAGGATGGGGACAATGATGGCTGATTTTAGAGATGGAGTAACAATGCCCTGAGACAGAGAGCTGTTAAGAAAGGTAAGAGGGGGTTGCACACAGATCGAGTAGATGTGCCTGAGGATGTGAGCGGGACAAGGGTCTAAAGGGGAACCTGATTTGACCAAGGGAAGGAGGGAGAGGAAAGTCTCTTCAGTCAGAAGGGGGAACGAGTCAAGGCATGCCTCGACTGATGGACACCGGGGGTCAAGAAAAGAAGGGGTGGGGGGATATTGGCTTTGATCTTTGAAATTTTATCCAGGAAATAAGTATTAAGGGAGTCGCATAGATCCTGGGAAGGGGAGGGTTTGAGGGTGGCTCTATCGGAGTAGGCGAGATCTTGGACAATAGAGAAAATTTCTCTGGGCTGGTTTTCGGCAGCCAGGATTTTTGAGGAGAAATAGGCCGTTTTAGTGGTCAGAATACCTTTTTTGTATTGAGACAGAAGGGTGGTGTACTGAGCTTTAAGGTTGGGGCAATAGTCTCGCCTCCAGGCTCGCTCAGCATGACGGACTGTAAGTTTTAAGGCCTTCAATTCCTCGTTGAACCAGCGGTTGGCATCGTTTGCCCGTCTGGAGGACACTCGCCTGAGGGGGGCGACCGAGTCGCAGCCTGACAGGAGCCAGGAATTGATAGAGTCGGCTTGTGCAGAATTTGACAGACCGAGTAAACCCGGACTGGAGGAAGAGAGTTGTGGCGGATAGAGAGGCCACATCGACCCGGCTCCAAGAGCGTGCCCAGATTTTTTTGGGAAGAGAGGGCTTGGTGGCTGGGCTAAGGTGTAGGTAAAAAGAAATCAAGAAGTGGTTGGACCAGGGGCAGGGGGAGATGGACAAAGAAACTATAGGACAGTTGAGGGACCAAATCCGATCAAGGATGTGTGTGAGAAGTTGGCCTGATATGTAGTGTTTCCAATTCTGGAACCACTGGGTATCAGTCCAAACAAACCCCAAAGATGTCTGGTTGTAAGTCAACCCTGTTAGACAAGCTATCCTAGTGGTAGCATGGACTAAGCAGCCTAAAGGCTAAACTTAAGAGGTCGTGTTAAGCGAGCTGTTTTACCACATACAATCCTGTAATCAAATGAAAGGACACCACACAAGTATATATTGTAAAAATATATGTATTTATTTCTAAATTACTCCCCAGTACTCTTTATGAGGAAAGGGGCACAAGCGTTAAATCAAAAGCACTGCTAAACATATAAAGTTGGCACAATTATGGCTGAGGGCGGGGGGCCACTCAGACCATATACTAAAAAAATGGTATAAGTAACACTTATCGAGCAATGGTTAGGCCTAGGGCCTAGAGATTCGCTGGGAGCAGTCAGGACAAGCAATGAAGAAGTCGGGAGTAGCCCACAGGATACGGGTGCAGCACGGAAAGTGCGGCGCGCACCAATGTAAAGTCAATGGTGCGTAAAAGTTAGTAAAAGTGAATTAAATGATACTTCCGCTGAACCTAGGAACACAAAACTTCAGACACAGACCCTAGAGGTGTGTGCCAGTGTAAGGACACCGGCGTTGCAAAGTTACCTCACCCACAGGCCGTGGATGCAGAGGGTCGAAGTGGCGTCGGGTTCTGTCACGCAGGTTCTTGGTGCTTGGAGCTGTTGCAGCTGCAGGCGCTGTGAAGCAGAAGTGTCCGGTGCGATCCAAGGGTGGATCGAAGTAGAAAAGTACCTGAAAGCAGAGGGGACAGAGTCTGGGTCACTCAGCAGTGACCAGGGTGGAACCAGGACGGAACCAGGCAATGTCGGGCGCAATCAGGCGGTTGTCGATAGGCTTCTCTCCGCTGTCACGTGGGCTCTGGGGCATCTGCGACGTCCAGGAGCAGGTCACGATCTGTCCCACGTAGGCTCTCGCCGTCAGCACCGTCGGCTTGAAGATTGTAGCAAACAGCACTTGGCAAAAGCAATCCACGCAGAACCGGGAGATTGCTTATCACTCGAACCAGGAGGGTCAGAGTGGGTGCTCCTTTTTACAGGAGCTGGTGCAGATCTGGAGCAACCAGAAAAGCAAGTCGTATTTCGAAGTTCGTCGGCACAGGGGCCACAAGCCAGCTGGCAAGTGACCGGGCCAACGCGTCGAGCACACACAGGCAGAAGGGCCCCACGCAGCACTCGTCGAGTGTGGAGGGGTGAGCTTTGGTGCAAGTGGAGCTCGGGGCTGGGGCTTCTCAAACCCCGGTGTACAGCTTCGAGGGTCACTCGGGGGCTGCACGGTCAGCGTCTCGTGGCCTTTTCAAGATGGCGTGCCCCACGCTTCCGGTCGCCTCCACGGGTCTCAGCACTGCAGGGACTGTGGATCGGGCAGGTAGAAGGCAGGCAAGCTTGATCTCGTCGATCTCTGTCGCTCGAGTTCCGGCGGGAACTGCAACAAAGCAAGGGTCGAGGGCTGGATGGTGCCTGTTTGCACAGGGTGGTCACTCCTTGACCACAAGGGAGATTCTTCAGTCTTCTCACGTCGTGTAGAAAGTCGAAGGGTCCAGATTTCGTTTCTTATGTTTCTTCAGGATGATCTGAGGTCCGTTGGGACTGCTCCCCCTCTTATTCGAATCTAGGGGGTTGGACATCCTGCTAGGTCCCCTCCTATGGGTGGGACCCAGGAAGGGGGTGGTTACACCCCTCTCCTTTGATCCTGGCCGCGCTGGGACAGGGGCTGGGAGGCCCCAGAACCGGTTTGGCCGGATCCTGCAAGGGGCAGCCTTGTGCTCCCCAGGCAGTGTCTGGTTTCTTTGAAACCTCCCTACTCCAATCCACTATCTCCTGTCTGGGGTGGTTTGACACCGCCCTGTGACAGGAAACTCTTTGTCCAGGCCTCCTCTGCCGGGTTTCGGTCAGCAGCAGGAGGCCAGACCCGTGTCTGTGGCAGGGGCATCCATTTTGTGGATCTGAGGCTCATTTTAAATCAACCGCGTTTCAGTAAAGTAACATGTCTTCTCCCTCTAGAAGGGTGGAATGCTATCCCCGTCGCCAGAACTGGCGAGGGGATAGTATTCCAATTCGTATGACACCTTACACGACATGTTTTGATAAAGCCAAACCAAAGTTGCTATATAACCGCGAGGATTATAATGCGCTTAAGAGTATATGGTATGGCATTATCCCGGATCAGCTTAGGGAGTTGTTCCCGACAGCTGCAGACAGGCTCAGCTCATGCCAGAGCACCATCTCACATAAAACCACGCACTCTGCCTCCAGGATTGATGAGGCCTTCCATAGGAGTGGCTCACAGGTTATATATGTGTCCAGATATAGGTTTAGATATAGGTATACTATATCTAAGCAAGGGGTGATTACACCCACTTGCCCCAGCTGAGTGATCAGCCAGTTGTGTCAATTTAAGAACCAGCCAGGGGTGGCAAAAGCTATGCTTCAGCCCCTGGTAGGCCTTGGTGGCACCTATGCCCTGAGCACCTATAGTGCATGGTACAGGGGCTGACAAGGAGTCCATTTCCAATTGTGGTATGTACCTATAGCACATGTATCATAAATTTAGAGAGAGAACAGCAGGCTGGGGGTCTGATTAGCAGGCCCACAGCCTCAGTAAGTCGAAAACCAGTGAAGCAAAAAGCAAAAATTGGGGTGACCATAGGATAGCAGACCCTACTCTCCTACATAACCCCCCCCCAAACGCAGGGACATTAAACTTAACCTTGACCAGATAAGTCTTCATGTTCTAAGTGGAAGTACCTGGAGAGACCATCTGCATTACCATGGTCAGTCCCTGGGCGGTGCTCCACTGTAAAGTCCATCCCCTGTAGGGAAATGGACCACCTGAGCAGTTTGGGATTTTCACCCTTCATCTGATTTAGCCACAAGAGGGGCTTATGGTCTGTCTGAATTAGGAAGTGAGTACCAAACAAGTATGGCCTCAACTTCTTCAGGGCCCAAACCACAGCAAAGGCCTCCCTCTCAATAGCTGACCAACGTTTCTCCCTGGGGGTCAGCCTTCTGCTAATAAAAGCAATGGGCTGGTCTTGACCATCTTGATTAAGTTGTGAAAGCACAGCTCCCACCCCCAACTCAGAAGCATCTGTCTGTACAATGAACTGTTTGGAGTAGTCAGGACTCTTCAGGATAGGTGCAGAGCACATGGCCTTCTTCAGGTCATCAAATGCCTTTTGACAGCTAACTGTCCACTGAACCTTTTTGGGCATCTTCTTGGATGTCAAGTCATTCAATGGTGTCACAATGGACCCATAGTTCTTTACAAATTTTCTGTAATACCCAGTCAGGCCCAAGAAGGCTCTGACTTGTGTCTGGGTAGTTGGAGGAGCCCAGTCCTGTATGGTCTGGATCTTGCTCTCCAGTGGTTGAACTTGACCCCCACCTACCAGGTGGCCCAAGTACACAACCTTGCTCTGCCCTATCTGGCACTTAGTAGCCTTGATAGTCAGGCCTGCCTTTTGCAGGGCCTCCAGAACCTTCTTCAGGTGGATCAGGTGATCCTCCCAGGTGGAGCTAAAGACAGCAATATCATCTAGATATGCTGCACAAAAGTCATCCAACCCAGCAAGGACTTGGTTCACCAACCTTTGGAAAGTGGCAGGTGCATTCTTCAAGCCAAAGGGCATTACCACAAATTGATAATGTCCACTAGGGGTCGAAAATGCTGTTTTGGCTTTTGACTCCTCAGCTAGTCTGATTTGCCAGTAGCCAGCTGTCAAATCAAATGTGCTCAGAAACTTGGCAGAAGCCAATTTATCAATGAGCTCATCTGCTCTTGGAATGGGATGAGCATCTGTCCTAGTGACAGCATTGAGACCTCTGTAGTCCACACAAAACCTCATTTCTCTCTTCCCATCTTTGGTATGAGGTTTTGGCACCAGGACCACTGGGCTAGCCCATGGGCTCTCTGATGGCTCAATCACTCCAAGCTCCAACATCTTTTGCACCTCAGCCTTTATACAATCCCTGACATGGTCAGGTTGCCTGTAGATCTTATTCTTCACAGGCAGATTGTCACCAGTGTCCACCTCATGGGTGCACCAGTTAGTCTGACTGGGTGTGAGTGAAAACAATTGTCTGTGGGCCTGCAACACTTGTCTGCAGTCCACCTGTTGCTGCTCAGTGAGGCTGCCTGCCAAGGCTACTCCATCAACTGAACCATCATCAGGGTTCTGGGAAAGCAGGTCTGGGAGAGGGTCACTCTCTTCCTCCTGTTCCCCATCTGTGGCCATGAGGAGACTCATGTCCTCCCTGTCAACAAATGCTTTCAATCTGTTCACATGGAGCACCCTGTGGGGGCTCCTAGGGGTACCAAAGTCAACCAAGTAGGTGACTTCTCCCTTCTTTTCAATGATAGGGTAGGGTCCAGTCCATTTGTCCTGGAGAGCTGCTGGCCCCACTGGGTCCAACACCCACACCTTCTGTCCTGGCTGGAACTCAACCATAACAGCCTTTTGGTCATGCCAGGCTTTCTGTAATTCCTGACTTGCCTCAAGGTTTTTGGATGCTCTCTCCATGTATTCAGCCATCCTGGAGCGGAGACCAAGTACATAGTCCACAATGTCTAGTTTAGGCTTTTTGAGAGGTAACTCCCATCCTTCCTTCACCAAACTCAATGGACCTCTTACAGGGTGGCCAAACAAAAGTTCAAAAGGGCTGTAGCCAACCCCCTTCTGTGGGACCTCTCTGTAAGCAAAGAGCAAGCAGGGTAAAAGGATGTCCCATTTCCGCCTAAGCTTCTCTGGTAAACCTTTTATCATTCCCTTTAGGGTCTTGTTGAACCTTTCCACAAGCCCATTGCACTGTGGATGGTAGGGTGTGGTAAACTTATAGTTTACTCCACACTCTTTCCACATTGCTTTTAAGTATCCAGACATAAAGTTGGTACCTCTGTCTGAAAGAACCTCCTTTGGAAAGCCCACTCTTGAGAAAACTGCAATGAGGGCTTTTGCCACCACAGGAGCTGTGGTGGTCCTCAGGGGAATTGCCTCTGGGTACCTGGTGGCATGATCCACTACCACCAGTATAAATCTGTGCCCAGATGCTGTTTGAGGATCCATGGGACCCACAATGTCTATTCCAACTCTTTCAAAGGGTACCCCCACCACAGGTAGTGGTATCAGGGGGGCCTTTGTTGTGCCACCTGACTTACCACTGGCTTGGCAAGTGACACAGGAGCGACAAAACTCCTTGACATTTTCTGACATGTGAGGCCAGTGAAAGTGTGGAACAAGCCTGTCCCAAGTCTTATTCTGGCCTAAGTGTCCTGCAAGGGGAATATCATGGGCCAAGGTAAGAAGGAAGCCCCTAAACTTCAAAGGTATAACCAACCTCCTGGTGGTGCCAGGCTTGGGGTCTCTAGCCTCTGAATAAAGGAGCCCTTCATCCCAATACACCTTATGGGTACCTTGAGCATTCCCTGCAGCCTCAGCAGCAGCTTGCTGTCTGAGGGGTTCAAGTGAAGGGCAATCTAATTGGGCCTGCCCCAGGTCTGCCCTTGAGGGTCCCCCTGTCCCCAGAAACTCAACCTGTTCAGGTTCAAGCTCATCTGAGACAGTCTCCTCTTGGACTGCAGAATCGGTTTCCTGTGAAACTTGATCCTCCACCTGGGGCAAGTGGGAAGGCACAGCCTTAACCCTCTTGCTCCTCCTCTTGGGTTGTGGTTGGTCTATTGTTTCAAGATCCACCACTGGTTCAGGAAGGCACTTCTTAGCCTGAGACCTTGTCACTGCAAGGACATGAGCTGAAATCCCTAGCATTTCTGCATGAGTCCTGTACTCCACTTCTGACCAAACTGAGCTTTCAAGATCATTGCCTAACAGACAGTCTACTGGGAGGTCTGCACTCACAACAACTTTCTTTAGGCCATCTACCCCTCCCCAGGAGAAGTTCACAACAGCCACACTATGGGAAGTAGTGGAGTTGCTTGCATTGGTCACTAGGTAACTTTCACCTAGTACAATCTGTCCAGGGTCCACAAAGCCAGGTGCCACCATTGTGACACTGGCACAAGTGTCCCTGTAGGCCTGAGCCAGTTTCTCATTAATTAAGGGAGTCTGCCTATATTTGCCCAGGTTACTGGGGCTTACTGCAGTGGGCAAAGATATGTCCACATCATATAGGAGAACTGCCTGTGTGGGGATTCTGACTAGGCCAGATTCCACCTCAGTACCCAGGGTCAACCCTACTAAACCCTTTGGCTGTGTACCACCACTGCTGACTGTACTAGGGGTTGCAGTTGCTTTAGGAGCTGCAGTGGTGGGGACTGGATTTTTCTTAGTGCATTCACTGCCCCAGTGTGAAACTGATTTGCAGGTATTACACCAAGGTTTCTTTGGGCCATCATTCTTCTTTTTCTTGTTTCCATTTTGGGAACCCCCCTCCTTATTGCTAGTTTGGGGGCCTGAAGACTTCTGGTCCTTTTCTTTATCTTTCTGATTCCCACCCTTCTGGTCTGTTTTCTTCTGGTCACCTTGGTTCTGGTTTTTCTGCTTAATCCTTGTTCTGACCCATTTGTCTGCCTTCTTTCCCAATTCTTGGGGAGAGGTCAAATCAGAGTCAACAAGGTATTGATGCAACAGCTGGTTCTGACAGTTATTAAGGATCTGTTCTCTCATCATAAGATTGTACAATCCTGTATAGTCTGAAACTTTACTTCCCTGCAGCCAACCCTCCAGAGCCTTAGTGGCACAATCTACAAAATCAGTCCAGTCCTGAGTCTGTGCTTTTTGGGTGTCTCTGAACAACAACCTGTATTGCTCAGTGGTTAGGCCAAACCCTTCAATAAGAGCACTCTTCAGAACAGAGTAGTTTTTGGCATCCTCAGGTCTAACAGTGAGGAGCCTGTCCCTCCCTTTCTCAGAAAAGGAGTACCATAAAATTGCTGCCCACTGATCCTCAGGGACCTGCTGTACCATGCAGGCCCTCTCAAGAGCAGTCATCCATTTGTGGATATCATCCCCTTCCTTGTAGGGGGGCACAATTTTTGTCAGGTTTCTATTGTCATAGGCCCTGTCTTTTTCTTTAGGAATTTTGCTGCCACCAGTGGCATCTAAGCCACTTATTTTTTTCTCCCTTGCCAAGGTAAGTTTAGCTTGTTCCAAGGTAAGCTTAGCTTGAGCCAGGGCTACCTCTTCCCTCTCTATCTGGAGTTGGACAGCCCTCATTCTGGCCCTATGCTCTTTTCTCTGGGAGGAAGTCATCCCTCTTTGAGATTCTCTTGAGGCACTAGAAAGGTGAGAGTCCTCTGATGGAGATCTCTCCCTTCTATTGCCTGGGAGAATTAGGTTATGAGATCTGGGGTGGTGCTGGCCCCCCCCATTCCCATGTAGGTCCAAGTTGGCCTGGTTAAGGCTGGCAACCTGTACCTGGTTTCCCCTCTGATCCTGATCTTCAGGCTCATCTAAGTCTGAGCCTTCCTCTTCCTCTTCCTCCTCCACTACATCATCATCTGGAAGATTCTCATTCTCAGGGGAGTTGTTCCCTTCACCTGATTCTAAGGGAGCCTGACTCACCTTATCTAGGTCATCCTTTTCTAGGAGAGCTATTAGGGAAGGAATGGTAGGGCCTCTGCCCTTTTTTAGCCCCCTGGCTGTGCACAAGGCACTCAGGTCTTTGTGGCTAAGGTTGTCATATCTGGATGTTGTCCCTATAGGATCAACTTCTACAGGAGCAGAACCTGAGGGTCTACCTGTATCAGACATGACTGCTAGTGAGGTGTAAGTGGTGCACTTACCTACACTAAGTGGTTTCCTACTGTACCTTGCTAGTGAGTTGTAGTCAGGGTGTGCTACTCCCTTTTATCTACAACTACTAAGTTCAGTAGAACTTAATATGCTAAGCTTTTGATTTATATGTACCTAGAGGTACTTGATGTGATCTTTCAATTTGATAAAGATTGCAATGGTAAAACAAACAGCAAGCTCAAATCCGCACCGCTGCACACCAATGTGAGAAGTTGGCCTGATATGTAGTGTTTCCAATTCTGGAACCACTGGGTATCAGTCCAAACAAACCCCAAAGATGTCTGGTTGTAAGTCAACCCTGTTAGACAAGCTATCCTAGTGGTAGCATGGACTAAGCAGCCTAAAGGCTAAACTTAAGAGGTCGTGTTAAGCGAGCTGTTTTACCACATACAATCCTGTAATCAAATGAAAGGACACCACACAAGTATATATTGTAAAAATATATGTATTTATTTCTAAATTACTCCCCAGTACTCTTTATGAGGAAAGGGGCACAAGCGTTAAATCAAAAGCACTGCTAAACATATAAAGTTGGCACAATTATGGCTGAGGGCGGGGGGCCACTCAGACCATATACTAAAAAAATGGTATAAGTAACACTTATCGAGCAATGGTTAGGCCTAGGGCCTAGAGATTCGCTGGGAGCAGTCAGGACAAGCAATGAAGAAGTCGGGAGTAGCCCACAGGATACGGGTGCAGCACGGAAAGTGCGGCGCGCACCAATGTAAAGTCAATGGTGCGTAAAAGTTAGTAAAAGTGAATTAAATGATACTTCCGCTGAACCTAGGAACACAAAACTTCAGACACAGACCCTAGAGGTGTGTGCCAGTGTAAGGACACCGGCGTTGCAAAGTTACCTCACCCACAGGCCGTGGATGCAGAGGGTCGAAGTGGCGTCGGGTTCTGTCACGCAGGTTCTTGGTGCTTGGAGCTGTTGCAGCTGCAGGCGCTGTGAAGCAGAAGTGTCCGGTGCGATCCAAGGGTGGATCGAAGTAGAAAAGTACCTGAAAGCAGAGGGGACAGAGTCTGGGTCACTCAGCAGTGACCAGGGTGGAACCAGGACGGAACCAGGCAATGTCGGGCGCAATCAGGCGGTTGTCGATAGGCTTCTCTCCGCTGTCACGTGGGCTCTGGGGCATCTGCGACGTCCAGGAGCAGGTCACGATCTGTCCCACGTAGGCTCTCGCCGTCAGCACCGTCGGCTTGAAGATTGTAGCAAACAGCACTTGGCAAAAGCAATCCACGCAGAACCGGGAGATTGCTTATCACTCGAACCAGGAGGGTCAGAGTGGGTGCTCCTTTTTACAGGAGCTGGTGCAGATCTGGAGCAACCAGAAAAGCAAGTCGTATTTCGAAGTTCGTCGGCACAGGGGCCACAAGCCAGCTGGCAAGTGACCGGGCCAACGCGTCGAGCACACACAGGCAGAAGGGCCCCACGCAGCACTCGTCGAGTGTGGAGGGGTGAGCTTTGGTGCAAGTGGAGCTCGGGGCTGGGGCTTCTCAAACCCCGGTGTACAGCTTCGAGGGTCACTCGGGGGCTGCACGGTCAGCGTCTCGTGGCCTTTTCAAGATGGCGTGCCCCACGCTTCCGGTCGCCTCCACGGGTCTCAGCACTGCAGGGACTGTGGATCGGGCAGGTAGAAGGCAGGCAAGCTTGATCTCGTCGATCTCTGTCGCTCGAGTTCCGGCGGGAACTGCAACAAAGCAAGGGTCGAGGGCTGGATGGTGCCTGTTTGCACAGGGTGGTCACTCCTTGACCACAAGGGAGATTCTTCAGTCTTCTCACGTCGTGTAGAAAGTCGAAGGGTCCAGATTTCGTTTCTTATGTTTCTTCAGGATGATCTGAGGTCCGTTGGGACTGCTCCCCCTCTTATTCGAATCTAGGGGGTTGGACATCCTGCTAGGTCCCCTCCTATGGGTGGGACCCAGGAAGGGGGTGGTTACACCCCTCTCCTTTGATCCTGGCCGCGCTGGGACAGGGGCTGGGAGGCCCCAGAACCGGTTTGGCCGGATCCTGCAAGGGGCAGCCTTGTGCTCCCCAGGCAGTGTCTGGTTTCTTTGAAACCTCCCTACTCCAATCCACTATCTCCTGTCTGGGGTGGTTTGACACCGCCCTGTGACAGGAAACTCTTTGTCCAGGCCTCCTCTGCCGGGTTTCGGTCAGCAGCAGGAGGCCAGACCCGTGTCTGTGGCAGGGGCATCCATTTTGTGGATCTGAGGCTCATTTTAAATCAACCGCGTTTCAGTAAAGTAACATGTCTTCTCCCTCTAGAAGGGTGGAATGCTATCCCCGTCGCCAGAACTGGCGAGGGGATAGTATTCCAATTCGTATGACACCTTACACGACATGTTTTGATAAAGCCAAACCAAAGTTGCTATATAACCGCGAGGATTATAATGCGCTTAAGAGTATATGGTATGGCATTATCCCGGATCAGCTTAGGGAGTTGTTCCCGACAGCTGCAGACAGGCTCAGCTCATGCCAGAGCACCATCTCACATAAAACCACGCACTCTGCCTCCAGGATTGATGAGGCCTTCCATAGGAGTGGCTCACAGGTTATATATGTGTCCAGATATAGGTTTAGATATAGGTATACTATATCTAAGCAAGGGGTGATTACACCCACTTGCCCCAGCTGAGTGATCAGCCAGTTGTGTCAATTTAAGAACCAGCCAGGGGTGGCAAAAGCTATGCTTCAGCCCCTGGTAGGCCTTGGTGGCACCTATGCCCTGAGCACCTATAGTGCATGGTACAGGGGCTGACAAGGAGTCCATTTCCAATTGTGGTATGTACCTATAGCACATGTATCATAAATTTAGAGAGAGAACAGCAGGCTGGGGGTCTGATTAGCAGGCCCACAGCCTCAGTAAGTCGAAAACCAGTGAAGCAAAAAGCAAAAATTGGGGTGACCATAGGATAGCAGACCCTACTCTCCTACAATGTGACCCTGAATGTGAGTAGGGGAGTGGACATGGGAGTCGAAATTGAGGGAACGAAGGGTGTCCGAAAATTCTTTGGAGGTAGAACATTCTGCGGGGTCAGAGGGCCAAAAATTGAAATCACCTATGATGGAGGAATTGTTGACCGTTAAGGTGGCCACAAGATCTTGGAACCCGGCGAGAAAAAGTTGGGAGGGTTGGGGGGGTCGATACATGAGCAAGCAGGTAAGTGGAACTTTAAAGGATAGGGAGTGGACAACTAGGAAATCTGATGAGCCAATGGAGGAAAAGGTTAGAGGCTGAAAGGGGAATTCTCTGCGGGCGATCAGGGCGACACCGCCGCCCGATTTGCCGGAGGGTCGGTCGATGCACAGCGCGTAATAAGTGGCGGGGAGAGCAGCTAACAAGGAGGGGAGGGAACTGTCACAAAACCAAGTCTCTGTAAGAAATAAGAGATCTGGTTTGTGCGAGTCCAGTAAGACAAAAAGTTCGTGGCAGTGCTTAACTGCTGACCGGGTGTTAAGATAGTAGATGGAGAGGGTAGTAGGCTTAGGGGGAGCAGGGGGATAGGGAGAAGGGCTAAGGGGGGAGGAGGAGAGCAGGGCGAGAACGAGAGAGAAGGGGAAGGGCACAAGGCAGTCAATCCCAGTCTGTTGATGTGCTCAGTCACAGGGTCATCCAAAGGCCAGGGGCCTTGGAGGTTATAGAGTTGCGACCATCCAACATACACAGGGCTTTTACACCATGCACCATACACAATACTCTTACACCATCCAACATTCTCAGCACTCTTACACTTGTGAACACACACAGTGCTCTTACACCATCCAACATACACAGTGCTCTTACACCATCCAACACACACAGCACTCTTATCCAACATTCACAGCGCTCTTACACCATCCAACATACAGAGCGCTCATACACCGTTCAACATACACAGCACTATTACACCATGCAACATACACACTGCTCTTACGCCATCCAACATACAAAGCACTCTTACACCATCCACCATACACAGCCCTCTTATTCCAATCAACATGCACAGGGTTCTTTCACCCTCCAAGATACACAACACTCTTACACCATCCAACATACATAGCACTCTTACACCATGCCACATACAAAGCGCTCTTACACCATCCAACCTTCACAGCACTCTCACACCATCCAACATACACAGTGCTCCTACACCATCCAACATACAAAGCACGCTTACACCATCCAAAATACACAGCACTATTACACCATCCACCATACAAAGTGCTCTTACACCACCCAGCATACACAGCACTCTTACACCATCCAACATACACAGTGCTCGTACACCATCTAACATGACAGCATTCTTACACCTTCCAAGATACACAGCACACTTACACCATGCAACATGCGCAGCACTCTTACACCATCCAAAATGCACAGCACTCTTACACCATCCATCCACACAAAGCACTCTTACCTCATCCAACATACACAGCACTCTTACACCATCCAACATACACAGCACACTTACATCATCCACTATACAAAGCGCTCTTACACCATCCAACATACACAGTGCTCTTACACCATCCAACATGACAGCGTTCTTACACCCTCCAAGATACACAGCACTCTTACACCATCCACCATACAAAGCACTCTTACACCATCTAACATGCAAAGCACTCTTACACCAGCCAACATACACAGCGCTCTTACACCATCCAACATACACAGCACTCTTACACCATCCAACTTACACAGAGCTCCTACACCATCCAACATACACAGCACTCTTACACCATCCAACATACACAGAGCCCAAACATCAACATCCAACATACACAGCACTCTTACACCATCCACCATACAAATCGCGCTTACACCATCCAACATACACAGCACTCTTACACCATTCAACTTACACAAAGCTCTTACCCCATCCACCATACAAATAGCGCTTACACCATCCAACATACACAGCACTCTTACACCATCCAACTTACACAGAGCTCCTACACCATCCAACATACACAGCACTTTTACACCATCCAACATACACAGAGCCCCTACAACATCCAACATACACAGCACTCTTACACCATCCACCATACAAATCGCTCTTACACCATCCAACATACACAGCACTCTTACACCA
The DNA here is from genome assembly GCF_964263255.1 of Lissotriton vulgaris. Lineage (NCBI taxonomy): Eukaryota > Metazoa > Chordata > Amphibia > Caudata > Salamandridae > Lissotriton > Lissotriton vulgaris. Next base: position 64,354,606 of record NC_141700.1, read on the forward strand.
TCCAACATACACAGAGCCCCTACAACATCCAACATACACAGCACTCTTACACCATCCACCATACAAATCGCGCTTACACCATCCAACATACACAGCACTCTTACACCATCCACCATACAAATCGTGCTTACACCATCCAACATACGTAGCGCTCTTACACCATCCAACGTACATGGGGCTCTTACACCATCCACCATACAAATCGCTCTTACACCATCCCACAGAATTAAACTTTCTTCATATCCGTCAGAACAGATGCTATTACAGCACCCCGAAGGTTCAGTGCTCCTGAGCCCTCATCAGCAAAGCGCATCCATAGTAATTTTTAAGAGGGGCAACTTTTCATCGAACTATCTTTTTCAATGACTGTGTGCTATACTATACACCATACATACGTACTAAAATATCTATCACTGCGAGTACTAAATGCCCCAGATGTAATGAAAAAGGTGATTGGATGTCTATGTTTTGGTCATTTGGGGCTTTAACAGAATTTGGGGCCAAAATCCTTCTTGAGGTCAGTGTAAGAAGTCAAGTGAACACAGAGCACACCCTCACAATCGCTGTACTAGGTCTAACGTTCCATAGCGCCTTATATAAAAAGTGTAAATATTTTATTTGTATAATTTCGCTGATAGCTCATTATTTAATTACTATGCACTGGAAATTCCCCTGGAGTCCAATTTTTACTGAAGGGTTAGCCAAAATGAAGGAAACAAGTCAACGCAAGTTTTGGTGTCGCACCCGGATGAATCGCGCACCAGCATATTTGTAAATCTGGGGGAGCTTGACACGTGCTGAGCGGAGGATATTGAAGGAAATTGCCTAACCATGTTAATAAAAATGGGATTTTAATTAACATTACTTACAGTAGGTTGTAGAAGTTGACTACATTTTCTCATTATATTTGATTGGCACAAAAACTGAGCACCATCATTTTATAAGAATTGAATGTGTGTGTGTGTTTGTGTGCACTCGTGTGTGTGTATAAAGCTATAATATATTGTATTACATTGTTAATATATGTAAAAAAAAAATCTATGAAATAAATAATTAAAATGCTTTTTTTGTTTACCTTACCCATGAAATTCGGCCGGTGGGAGGGATAAACCAACCATGGGCCAGACGTACGAAACTTCCATTGACAAAAAAATTGTTGGGAATTGTGCATTATATTTTGCAAATAGAAAGGAATTTTGCAAACTTGGTCCTTGTACTAATAGATTGGTTCAGAAAAATCCAAACACTAGTGGATTGCAATCTGACCTGCCTCATCAATATTAGGAGTGTGTATATTACTTGAACTTTCCGCAAAATTACATTAATTACCCATAATTTTTTTTAATGCAAATCCTTCGTTTTGTGATATCTTGTAGCATGAAAGGCGCCTTTGCAACATTTTTTGGCTTGAGGGCACATTTAATGAAACTACGGAAAATAACAGCCGCTTGTGTGCTGTTGTTCCCATGCGTTCCCCATTCGCTGTTAATTTTTAACATGACTTGAGCGTAATTTTAGATAGTGAAATAATGGTGTAATTTTGAATTTTGCGTTACAAGTGTAATGCAAAGTTCCAGAAATTTAGAAAATTACAACGACATCATTTAAATTTCATCCAGGCCTAATCAATCTTCATAAGGTAAGTTGCAAATCGCCTCTCACGACAAATGGATGCCATCACAGAGACTGCTGGGGCCAGAAGACCACGTCTGCGATCGTATTTGATTAAATCAAACCTTAAGTGCTTCTTTCTTTTTGGAAAAGGGGGCTGCGTTTAAGAAGAACATTTTATATTTTTGAAGTTTGAGAGCCGACAGTGGTCATCTGGATGGCAGTCTACTTTCCAACAAACTTGTTTTTTTACATGCACTAATAGACCTTTCCTTTTGCAAAAATGTTACCACCGCAACTCCATAGCTCCGGGCCGGACTGGCCGTAGTGGGCACCGGGCATTTCCTCACTGGGCCAGAGGGGCGCGGGACAGTTGTGTTCTCCTGGGGGCTGGTTTTGCAGCAGTTCTGCAATATTGATCCCCTGTAACAAAAGCGGGAGCGGTGCTTCTCACTAGAACACCCCCATACCCCCCCCCCCCCCATACCCCACCACCGCTCCCGGGACCAGTTGAGCATCAATCTACCAGGGCTGATTGCTGTTCCCAGTCCGGCCGTGCCTTAACTGGTAACTTTTCAGTATATTGAGACCGGAACTTGTTCACGAAACATTAATGCGAACCATAACAAATCGCTATTTGGAAGGCACACCCTAATACATGCCCCTTCCAAGCCGCGATTCATTATGCCTTTCTAAACCAATTTTGCGGTTTCGTAAACTGTTACTGAATCGCAAAATGGGTTTAATACATTAAAAAAAAGCCACTTTGACATCACAAACCCTATGATTTAGTGAATCACAGGGTTTTCAACCACAAAATGGCTCTGTACATCTGGTTCCTAGATTTCAATTGTAATATTTATACAGCATTCCATATAAGAAGTCATCTATGTGACATTAGTAAAATGTATAGACATCCCAGGCTGCCTGCTGCTGCCTCGCTCCAGGCTTGGAGTAGGACGCCCTCCAAAGGAACATGGCTGACAATATCCCCCCTGCAGCAGGCCGCAAATCTCCAATATTTATTCTGTCCACCGCAGCAGAGCAGGCCGTCTGCTGAAGGTTAGGGGAGTGCTGTATGCAGAGCTCAGTCTGAGCCTCCCCGGGGTGAACAATGGGGTGGGGACTAACCTCTCCATGGGCTCATTAGCATAGCAAGGATGCCAGGGGTCCAGTGCACGCGAGGAAAATTACACCTCTGACTGCTGTTGGAGAAGTAAAATACAGCAATTATCAGGGTTCAATGGGCCCTTCAGAGCTCTGGGCCCTGGTGCCACTGCACCTGCTGCACCAATGGTAGGTACGCCCTGCATGTGCTACTCTGGGGAGCTTATCGCATCTTCTTGTGAACAAAAGAAGGGGGTCAGCATGTTCTTGCCGGAGGTTCCAAGGGAACCCCACAGTCTCTCCTTGGGCCTAGGGTTGCACCCAGTTTCATGTGGTCACGGCACCTGGTTCCAGTCCAGGGCTTATCAGTTACACATCATTGTCATTCGGTGTGTCAGTCGGCTGACGTGGAAGGTAAACATGACTACAACTCCCAGAATGCTTCAGGCCATCAAATGAAAAAAACACATCCTCAAGTCGGAGCTATATATTCCAGAATGAATGTACGGCGGTTCTTGGTCAGATTGCACACAAGCAGATGATGCCAGAACCTTCTGGGGATGAGCAAAAACACAATCCCAGCACTAAAACAAACATCGAGGTAGCACATGGCCACGCGAGTCTCAGGGGAAAGGACTGGTGGTCGTTGCAGACCTCCTGTCCCCCCAGAATGACAACGGGCTCAGTTTCCGGCTACCAATAACTGGGCCGAGAGTCCAGACAGAATGATACGTTGTATCAAGTTAATGTGATGTGTTGTGTGGCACACACCCTGCCATTAGTGCAGCGCTGCAGCGCCCACCCACCAGATCCACAGACTTACCACACACAGAGCACACAGACTCACCACCCACCGGACACACAGGCTCACCACCCACCAGACACACAGGCTCACCACCCACAGGACACACAGGCTCACCACCCACCAGACACACAGGCTCACCACCCACCGGACACACAGGTTCACCACCCACCAGACACACAGGCTCACCACCCACAGGACACACAGGCTCACCACACACAGGACACACAGGCTCACCACCCACAGGACACACAGGCTCACCACCCACCAGACACACAGGCTCACCACCCACCAGACCACAGACTCACCACCCACCAGACACACAGGCTCACTGCCCACCGGGCCCACAGGTTCACCTCTCACCGGACCACAGACTCACCACCCACAGGACACACAGGCTCACCAGACACACAGGCTCACCACCCACCGGGCCCACAGGCTCACCACCCACAGGACACACAGGCTCACCACTCACAAAGCAGCCAGGGTACACGTCCGTAGGGTACTGACTCACCACCCACTGGACCCAAAGCTCACCACCCACAGGACACACAGACTCACCACCCACAGGACACACAGACTCACCACCCACAGGACCCAAAGCTCACCACCCACAGGACACACAGGCTCACCACCACAGGACCCAAAGCTCACCACTCACAGAGCAGCCAGGGTACCCGTCCATAGGGTACAGACTCACCAAACACCAGAGCCACAGGTTCACCACCCCCAGGCTCACCACCCACAGGACCCACAGGCCTACCACTCACAGACCACACAGGGTACCAACCCATAGGATACACACTCACCCCCCACCAGACCCACAGGCTCGCCTCTCACCGGACCACAGACTCACCACCCACAGGACACACAGGCTCACCACCCAACAGACCCACAGGCTCGCCACCTACCGGGCCCACAGGCTCACCTCTCACCTCTCACCGGACCACAGCCTCACCACCCACAGGACACACAGGCTCACCACCCACCGGGCCCACAGGTTCACCTCTCACCGGACCACAGACTCACCACCCACAGGACACACAGGCTCACCACCCAACAGACCCACAGGCTCGCCACCTACCGGGTCCACAAGCTCACCTCTCACCTCTCATCGGACCACAGCCTCACCACCCACAGGACACACAGGCTCACCCCCCACCGGGCCCACAGGTTCACCTCTCACCGGACCACAGACTCACCACCCACAGGATACACAGGCTCACCACCCACCAGACACACAGACTCACCACCCACAGGACCCAAAGCTCACCACTCACAGAGCAGCCAGGGTACACGTCCGTAAGGTACAGACTCACCACCCACTGGACCCAAAGCTCACCACCCACAGGACACACAGACTCACCACCCACCAGACACACAGGCTCACCATCCACCAGACACACAGGCTCACCACCCACCAGACACACAGGCTCACCACCCACAGGATACACAGACTCACCACCCACCAGACACACAGACTCACCACCCACCAGACACACAGGCTCACCATCCACCAGACACACAGGCTCACCACCCACCAGACACACAGGCTCACCACCCACAAGACACACAGACTCACCACCCACCAGACACACAGACTCACCACCCACCAGACACACAGGCTCACCACCCACCAGACACACAGGCTCACCATCCACCAGACACACAGGCTCACCACCCACCAGACACACAGGCTCACCACCCACAGGACACACAGACTCATCACCCACCAGACACACAGACTCACCACCCACCAGACACAAAGGCTCACCACCCACCAGACACACAGGCTCACCATCCACCAGACACACAGGCTCACCACCCACCAGACACACAGGCTCACCACCCACAGGACACACAGACTCACCACCCACCAGGCACACAGACTCACCACCCACCAGACACACAGGCTCACCACCCACCAGACACACAGGCTCACTATCCACCAGACACACAGGCTCACCACCCACCAGACACACAGGCTCACCACCCACAGGACACACAGACTCACCACCCACCAGACACACAGACTCACCACCCACCAGACACACAGGCTCACCACCCACCAGACACACAGGCTCACCATCCACCAGCCACACAGGCTCACCACCCACCAGACACACAGGCTCACCACCCACAGGACACACAGACTCACCACCCACCAGACACACAGGCTCACCACCCACCAGACACACAGGCTCACCACCCACCGGGCCCACAGGTTCACCTCTCACCAGACCACAGACTCACCACCCACAGGACACACAGGCTCACCACCCACCAGACACACAGGCTCACCACCCACCAGACACACAGGCTTACCACCCACAGAGCACACAGACTCACCACACACAGGACCCAAAGCTCACCACTCACAGAGCAGCCAGGGTACCGGTCCATAGGGTACAGACTCATCACCAACCAGAGCCACAGGTTCACCACCCACAGGCCAACCACTCACAGAGCACACAGGGTATAAACCCATAGGATACACACTCAACCCCCACCAGACCCACAGGCTCGCCTCTCACTGGACCCACAGACTTCCCACCATCAGAACACACAGGCTTACCACCCACCAGGCCCACAAGCTCACCACCCGTAGGACACACAGGCTTACCACCCACCAGACACACAAGCTCACCACCCACCGGGCCCACAGGCTCACCTCTCACCGGACCACAGAGTCACCACCCACAGGACACACAGGCTTACCACCCACCAGACACACAGGCTCACCACCCACCAGACACACAGGCTCACCACCCACCGGGCCCACAGGGTCACCTCTCACTGGACCACAGACTCAACACCCACAGCGCAGAGAGGCTCAGCACCCGCCGGGTCCACAGGCTCACCACTCACTGGACACAGAGCCTCACCACCTACAGGACACATGGGCACACCACCTACGAGGCTCACAGGCTCACCATCAACTAGTCCTTCAAGCTTCCTATTTGCCGGGCCAACAAGCTCACCACACACTGGACCTGCAAGCTCACCACCCATAGGACACACAGGCTCACCACCCATAGGACACACAGGCTCACCACCCATAGGACACACAGGATCAACACCCATAGGACATACAGGCTCAGCACCCATAGGACACACAGGCTCACCATCCATAGGACACACAGGCTCACCATCCATAGGACACACAGGCTCATCACCCTTAGGACACACAGGCTCAACACCCATAGGACACACAGGCACACCACCCATAGGACACACAGGCTCAACACCCATAGGACACACAGGCACACCACCCATAGGACACACAGGCTCACCACCTATAGGACACAAAGGCACACCTCCCCACCACCCATAGGACACACAGGCTCACCACCCATAGGACACACGGGCTCACCACCCATAGGGCACACAGGCTCACCACCCATAGGACACACAGGATCAACACCCATAGGACATACAGGCTCAGCACCCATAGGACACACAGGCTCACCATCCATAGGACACACAGGCTCACCACCCTTAGGACACACAGGCTCAACACCCATAGGACACACAGGCTCAACACCCATAGGACACACAGGCACACCACCCATAGGACACACAGTCTCAACACCCATAGGACACACAGGCACACCACCCATAGGACACACAGGCTCACCACCTATAGGACACAAAGGCACACCTCCCCACCACCCATAGGACACACAGGCTCACCACCCATAGGACACACAGGCACACCACCCATAGGACACACGGGCTCACCACCCATAGGACACACAGGCTCACCACCCATAGGATACACAGGCACACTACCCATAGGACACACAGGCTCACCACCCATAGGACACACAGGCTCACCACCCATAGGACACACAGGCTCACCACTCATAAGACATACAGGCTCACCACCCATAGGACACACATGTACACCACCCATAGGACACACAGGCTCACTACCCATAGGGCACACAGGCTCACCACCCATAGGACACACAGGCACACTACCCATAGGACACACAGGCTCACCACCCATAGGACACACAGGCTCACCACCCATAGGACACACAGGCTCACCACTCATATGACACACAGGCTCACCACCCACCAGACACACAGGCTCACCACCCACCAGACACCCAGGCTCACCATCCACCAGACACACAGGCTCACCACCCACCAGACACACAGGCTCACCACCCACAGGACACACAAACTCACCACCCACCAGACACACAGACTCACCACCCACCAGACACACAGGCTCACCACCCACCAGACACACAGGCTCACCATCCACCAGACACACAGGCTCACCACCCACCAGACACACAGGCTCACCACCCACAGGACACACAGGCTCACCACCCACCAGACACACAGACTCACCACCCACCAGACACACAGGCTCACCACCCACAGGACACACAGACTCACCACCCACCAGACACACAGACTCACCACCCATAGGACACACAGGCTCACCACCCATAGAACACACAGGCTCACCACCCATAGGACACACATGATCAACACCCATAGGACATACAGGCTCAGCACCCATAGGACACACAGGCTCACCATCCATAGGACACACAGGCTCACCATCCATAGGACACACAGGCTCACCACCCTTAGGACACACAGGCTCAACACCCATAGGACACACAGCCACACCACCCATAGGACACACAGGCTCACCATCCATAGGACACCCAGGCTCACCATCCATAGGACACACAGGCTCACCACCCTTAGGACACACAGGCTCAACACCCATAGGACACACAGCCACACCACCCATAGGACACACAGGCTCAACACCCATAGGACACACAGGCACACCTCTCATAGGACACACAGGCTCACCACCTATAGGACACAAAGGCACACCTCCCCACCACCCATAGGACACACAGGCTCACCACCTATAGGACACAAAGGCACACCTCCCCACCACCCATAGGACACACAGGCTCACCACCCATAGGACACACAGGCTCAACACCCATAGGACACACAGGCACACCACCCATAGGACACACAGGCTCAACACCCATAGGACACACAGGCACACCACTCATAGGACACACAGGCTCACCACCTATAGGACACAAAGGCACACCTCCCCACCACCCATAGGACACACAGGCTCACCACCTATAGGACACAAAGGCACACCTCCCCACCACCCATAGGACACACAGGCTCACCACCCATAGGACACACAGGCACACCACCCATAGGACACACGGGCTCAACACCCATAGGACACACAGGCTCACCACCCATAGGACACACAGGCACACTACCCATAGGACACACAGGCTCACCATCCATAGGACACACAGGCTCACCACCCATAGGACACACATGATCAACACCCATAGGACATACAGGCTCAGCACCCATAGGACACACAGGCTCACCATCCATAGGACACACAGGCTCACCATCCATAGGACACACAGGCTCACCACCCTTAGGACACACAGGCTCAACACCCATAGGACACACAGGCACACCACCCATAGGACACACAGGCTCAACACCCATAGGACACACAGGCACACCACTCATAGGACACACAGGCTCACCACCTATAGGACACAAAGGCACACCTCCCCACCACCCATAGGACACACAGGCTCACCACTTATAGGACACAAAGGCACACCTCCCCACCACCCATAGGACACACAGGCTCACCATCCATAGGACACACAGGCTCACCACCCATAGGACACACATGATAAACACCCATAGGACATACAGGCTCAGCACCCATAGGACACACAGGCTCACCATCCATAGGACACACAGGCTCACCATCCATAGGACACACAGGCTCACCACCCTGGAGAAGTGTGGCTCAATGGTTAGAGCGGCAGACCTTGATGCAGAGTGCTGGCCAGGGACCAGGATTCGATTCCCGCCTCGGCGGGATCGGGCTTAAATTCCTCTGACTGGATATTCTCGCCTCAGTGCTGAATCTAAGCATGGGCCCCACGCTGCAACTCTGGGCAATAGCTTGCTTAGTCTCCACAACGGCCCCCGATACACAAGGGATGCCTGGTTTCACCATGGGATGCCCAGGAGTGGACACCTCACAAGGAAAAGCCAGGAGGGGTTCCCTTGTGGTAGGAGTACAAGCGCCGGGATACTTACGGGTGACTGTTCGCGCTATACAAATACAACACATTTACATTTACATTTACACAGGCTCAACACCCATAGGACACACAGGCACACCACCCATAGGACACACAGGCTCAACACCCATAGGACACACAGGCTCACCACCCTTAGGACACACAGGCTCAACACCCATAGGACACACAGCCACACCACCCATAGGACACACAGGCTCACCATCCATAGGACACACAGGCTCACCATCCATAGGACACACAGGCTCACCACCCTTAGGACACACAGGCTCAACACCCATAGGACACACAGCCACACCACCCATAGGACACACAGGCTCAACACCCATAGGACACACAGGCACACCACTCATAGGACACACAGGCTCACCACCTATAGGACACAAAGGCACACCTCCCCACCACCCATAGGACACACAGGCTCACCACTTATAGGACACAAAGGCACACCTCCCCACCACCCATAGGACACACAGGCTCAACACCCATAGGACACACAGGCACACCACCCATAGGACACACAGGCTCAACACCCATAGGACACACAGGCACACCACTCATAGGACACACAGGCTCACCACCTATAGGACACAAAGGCACACCTCCCCACCACCCATAGGACACACAGGCTCACCACCTATAGGACACAAAGGCACACCTCCCCACCACCCATAGGACACACAGGCTCACCACCCATAGGACACACAGGCACACCACCCATAGGACACACGGGCTCAACACCCATAGGACACACAGGCTCACCACCCATAGGACACACAGGCACACTACCCATAGGACACACAGGCTCACCATCCATAGGACACACAGGCTCACCACCCATAGGACACACATGATCAACACCCATAGGACATACAGGCTCAGCACCCATAGGACACACAGGCTCACCATCCATAGGACACACAGGCTCACCATCCATAGGACACACAGGCTCACCACCCTTAGGACACACAGGCTCAACACCCATAGGACACACAGGCACACCACCCATAGGACACACAGGCTCAACACCCATAGGACACACAGGCACACCACTCATAGGACACACAGGCTCACCACCTATAGGACACAAAGGCACACCTCCCCACCACCCATAGGACACACAGGCTCACCACTTATAGGACACAAAGGCACACCTCCCCACCACCCATAGGACACACAGGCTCACCATCCATAGGACACACAGGCTCACCACCCATAGGACACACATGATAAACACCCATAGGACATACAGGCTCAGCACCCATAGGACACACAGGCTCACCATCCATAGGACACACAGGCTCACCATCCATAGGACACACAGGCTCACCACCCTGGAGAAGTGTGGCTCAATGGTTAGAGCGGCAGACCTTGATGCAGAGTGCTGGCCAGGGACCAGGATTCGATTCCCGCCTCGGTGGGATCGGGCTTAAATTCCTCTGACTGGATATTCTCGCCTCAGTGCTGAATCTAAGCATGGGCCCCACGCTGCAACTCTGGGCAATAGCTTGCTTAGTCTCCACAACGGCCCCCGATACACAAGGGATGCCTGGTTTCACCATGGGATGCCCAGGAGTGGACACCTCACAAGGAAAAGCCAGGAGGGGTTCCCTTGTGGTAGGAGTACAAGCGCCGGGATACTTACGGGTGACTGTTCGCGCTATACAAATACAACACATTTACATTTACATTAACACAGGCTCAACACCCATAGGACACACAGGCACACCACCCATAGGACACACAGGCTCAACACCCATAGGACACACAGGCACACCACTCATAGGACACACAGGCTCACCACCTATAGGACACAAAGGCACACCTCCCCACCACCCATAGGACACACAGGCTCACCACCTATAGGACACAAAGGCACACCTCCCCACCACCCATAGGACACACAGGCTCACCACCCACAGGACACACAGGCACACCACCCATAGGACACACGGGCTCAACACCCATAGGACACACAGGCTCACCACCCATAGGACACACAGGCACACTACCCATAGGACACACAGGCTCACCACCCATAGGACACACAGGCTCACCACTCATAGGACACACAGGCTCACCACCCATAGGACACACAGGCACACCACCCATAGGACACACAGGCTCAACACCCATAGGACACACAGGCACACCACTCATAGGACACACAGGCTCACCACCTATAGGACACAAAGGCACACCTCCCCACCACCCATAGGACACACAGGCTCACCACCTATAGGACACAAAGGCACACCTCCCCACCACCCATAGGACACACAGGCTCACCACCCATAGGACACACAGGCTCACTACCCATAGGACACACAGGCTCACCATCCATAGGACACACAGGCACACTACCCATAGGACACACAGGCTCACCACCCATAGGACACACAGGTTCACTACCCATAGGACACACAGGCTCAACTAATGTCTACCAGAGGCAGATGGGTGACTCATTCCTTCAAGATGGCCTCCTCCAGGCCTTCAGTTCTCCGGGCCGGGGTCTGTGGCTCTGGTGAGGGCCGCTCCTCTCCGGGCACCGGGCTGCAATGATTCCTCTTCCACAAGGCAGGCTGGAGCAGCAGCGATTATAAGGTCCTTAACATGAGACCCGGCCTTGAGGGGGGCTGGAAGCGGTGCCTGCCCCTGTGAACCCTCTCTCTGCGCAGGCGCAGAGCATCTGTCTGCCGGCCAGAAGAGGTTCAACCGCTGGCTGGAGGAGGCCTCTATGTATCCTGCCTTCCGGCATCGAGGGGCAGTACGGGCCAATCAAAGACACGCTTTCTACAGCATTCTAAGGGCTGGGTGCCTTTCTGTGCATGCGCAGTCGAGAAGATTGTCAGCTCCTATGCCCTGCGGGGCATAAGAAGTGGCATACATGACTCGAGCACCTTGGCAGGCATTAAGAATTCAGAGGTCTGGGTGCCTCTTGTGGACACAACAGTGGAGAAGGTGTTCTCTCCTTATGCCTTCCTAGGGCTGTGTGCTTCTTATGAAGAAATAGTGCCATGTAATTTGCTTTGTTTTAACCCCATATCGGAAGAGATGGTAATAAATATCTTAAAATCTATCAAATCTGGTTCGTTTTGCGACCCATGTCTGCCGGCCATCATGCACCTGGCGGCGGAGAGGATCAGTGAGACCCTCACCTCTTTGATCAACCAAGTTCTGATATCCGGCATTTACCCTGTAGCTTGGAAGACAGCTAGTATTAGGCCAATTTTTAAGAAGTCCACCTTGGAGCCTACTGAATGCAGAAACTACCGGCCAATTTCAGGGCTGCCATTGGTAGCCAAGATCCTGGAAAGATCGATTAATAAAACTCTAACTGAATATTTGGACAGTAATAGGTTACTGGACCCATCCCAGCACGGCTTTCGCCCCAGACACTATACTGAATCTGCCCTGATTGCTGCTGCTGAGGGGATTCGGACAGTAGTGGATGGGGGGGGGCGGGGGGGAGGGCCATTCTTGTGCTCCTTGATCTGTCGGCCGCATTCGACACCGTGAATCACACGGTGTTGGTGCGGCGACTACAGGAGATCGGAATCAACGGGGCGGCTCTTGCCCTCCTTTCCTCTTTTTTAAACAATAGGAAACAAAGCCTGAACTGGGAGGGTCTACAAATCTGACAGTTTTAATCTGCCCTGCGGGTTCCGCAGGGCTCAGCTTTGTCGCCAACACTGTTCAATGTTTACGTGAAGCCGCTGGCTAGGCTAGTAAGGAAGCATGGTTTCACCCTCGTGTTGTATGCGGACGACTCACAGCTGGTGATATCCGTCTCAGATAAGCCGGAGCTAACAGCGGAAGGATTCCATGCTTGTCTGATGGACGTCATGGAATGGATGAGTCGGAGCTTTCTAAAAATGAATACTGAGAAAACAGAAGTGATTGAATTTGGGAATGGACCACCGATTTGTAGCAATCGGTGGTGGCCGCCGGAAGCCGGGGAATGTCCTTTACCTGTAAAGAAAGTGAGGAATCTTGGGGTCATCTTTGATGACAAACTGAATATGTCAGCTCAGGTGAACAGCTTGACATCAGCTAGTTTTTTAGGTCTCGCCTGTCGATGCGCATGCGCATCGAGCAAGCGAGACTATGGGGGCTTATCCACTCTTTATCCAACTTGCAAGGAATCGTGGCGATTCCTTGCAGTGCCCGTGACTTTTAAGCTCAATGCGCATGCGCATTGAGCTTAAAAGCGCGTGCACATCAGTTCCCTCATCCGCACGTCGCATTTCTCCTCCCCCTCGCCCCCTCCCCTGCCCGCCGTGTCGCATTTCTCCTCCCCCCTCCCCTTATCTGCCTTCCCTTCGTCTGTTCCCTCTCCCCGCTCCGCCCCCTCCCCTGCCCGCCGTGTCGCATTTCTCCTCCCCCCTCCCCTTATCTGGCCTTCCCTCCGTCTGTTCCCTCTCCCCGCTCCGCCCCCTCCCCTGCCCGCCGTGTCGCATTTTTTTTTAAATCACCACTTGCCCCATACCCCCCAGCTATGCCAACACTGACGCCGTGCTCGGTGTTTCTCTTGTTTTCTTTCAGAACACGCCTTTCTCTTGTTGTGCTTATTTTTTAAATTACATGCAGACCTCCGTAAAATCAGACTTTCAAATTAACACGGGCGCACGTCCATTTTTAAACTGCAATGAAAGCACATTCGAAGGGGGCTGCAGCGTGCTCCCGTATTGTTAATCTATAACAGCGACCATGTCGTCTTTCAGTAAACAAGTGCTGGAGTTTAGTCTTGCAGGCATAAGAAGCAGTATGCTGAGAGAGACCATTCACAACATTGAATACATGAAAATAGCTTGATACTAAACTGCTTGGGCAACGTTACAGTTAAAAACTTTAACTCTTGTGTATTTATGTAGTGGATGATTCAAAGAACTGGTCTGTAATTGGAATGTAGACAGGAACACCCCTCTCTCCTTTCATGTACACACCATGGACTGGGAACGGAAAGCTGTCCTCACACAAATGCTGCACCAGTCAGCAGGTCGAATGCTCCCTCGGGATAAGCTGCGGTTTCTGGATGCTTAATGCGGTGGAAACAAGGAATGTTCCGTGGTTAACTGTCTCTAACGTGCCACCTTCGCTGCATGTCTATGGGACGTCACGTTTCTCGTCCTAGGCTTTCATCTGACGCCCCAGTAGGTTCTGGGAGTTGTAGTCTTGGTATTGTTCCTATAAATCAACTGGACCTGCTTACTCAACAAGGCGCACTGTTGACAAACACTGATGAGCCAACTGGTTTAACGAGGATAGCGATGTTGGCCACCCCTCACCCTCACTCACCCTCACCCTCACTCACCCTCAACCCCTCACCCTCACTCACCCTCAACCCCTCACCCTCACTCACCCTCACTCACCCTCACCCTCACTCACCCTCACTCACCCTCAACCCCTCACCCTCACCCTCACTCACCCTCACTCACCCTCAACCCCTCACCCTCACTCACCCTCACTCACCCTCAACCCCTCACCCTCACCCTCCCTCACCCTCACTCACCCTCACCCTCACTCACCCTCAACCCCTCACCCTCACCCTCACTCACCCTCACCCTCACTCACCCTCACCCTCACTCACCCTCAACCCCTCACCCTCAACCCCTCACTCACCCTCACTCTCACTCATCCTCACTCACCCTCAACCCCTCACCCTCACTCACCCTCAACCCCTCACCCTCACTCACCCTCAACCCCTCACCCTCACTCACCCTCACCCTCACTCACCCTCAACCCCTCACCCTCAACCCCTCACCCTCACTCACCCTCAACCCCTCCCCCTCGACCCCTCCCCCTCAACCCCTCACCCTCACCCACCCTCACTCACCCTCACTCACCCTCACTCACCCTCAACCCCTCACCCTCACTCACCCTCAGCCCCTCACCCTCACTCACCCTCAACCCCTCACCCTCACGCACCCTCAACCCCTCACCCTCAACCCCTCACCCTTACTCACCCTCACCCTCACTCACCCTCAACCCCTCACCCTCACTCACCCTCAACCCCTCACCCTCACTCACCCTCAACCCCTCACTCACCCTCACTCTCACTCATCCTCACTCACCCTCAACCCTTCACCCTCACTCACCCTCAACCCCTCACCCTCACTCACCCTCAACCCCTCACCCTCACTCACCCTCAACCCCTCACCCTCAACCCCTCACCCTCACTCACCCTCACCCTCACTCACCCTCAACCCCTCACCCTCACTCACCCTCAACCCCTCACCCTCACTCACCCTCACTCACCCTCAACCCCTCACCCACCCTCACCCTCACTCACCCTCACTCACCCTCACTCTCACTCACCCTCACTCACCCTCAACCCCCCACCCTCACTCACCCTCACTCACCCTCACTCACCCTCACTCACCCTCACCCTCACTCACCCTCAACCCCTCACCCTCACTCACCCTCAACCCCTCACCCTCACCCACCCTCAACCCCTCACCCTCAACCCCTCACCCTCACCCTCACTCACCCTCAACCCCTCACCCTCAACCCCTCACTCTCACTTATCCTCACTCACCCTCAACCCCTCACCCTTACCCACCCTCAACCCCTCACCCTCACCCTCACTCACCCTCAACCCCTCACCCTCACTCACCCTCACCCTCACTCACCCTCAACCCCTCACCCTCACTCACCCTCAACCCCTCACCCTCACCCTCACTCACCCTCACTCACACTCACCCTCACCCTCACTCACACTCACCCTCACTCACCCTCACTCACCCTCACCCTCACTCACCCTCACCCACCCTCAACACCTCATCCTCACTCACCCTCACCCTCACTCACCCTCAACCCCTCACCCTCACTCACCCTCACCCTCACTCACCCTCACCCTCACTCACTCTCAACACCTCACCCTCAATCCCTCACCCTCACTCACCCTCACCCTCACTCACTCTCAACCCCTCACCCTCACTCACCCTCAACCCCTCACCCTCACTCACCCTCACCCACCCTCACCCTCACTCACCCTCAACCCCTCACCCTCACTCACCCTCAACCCCTCACCCTCACTCACCCTCACTCACCCTCACTCACCCTCACTCACCCTCACTCACCCTCACTCACCCTCACTCACCCTCACCCACCCTCACCCACCCTCACTCACCCTCAACCCCTCACCCACCCTCACTCACCCTCAACCCCTCACCCTCACTCACCCTCAACCCCTCACTCACCCTCACCCTCACTCACCCTCACCCTCACTCACCCTCACTCAGCGCAACCACAGCATCTTCACTAAATATATTTAATAAACTTTAAGCTATTGGCAATATAAAATAAAATCCATTTTATTTACGTATTAATTATTAATTTTTTTTAAAGCCATTGATTTTTTTTATATCAATACATATAAGTCACATATAAGTCCCGTTAATACAAAACATGTTGCTTTACAAATGCTAGAGGTGTCACATTTACAAAAATTATAACTATTGGCTTTGTAAAGAAGAAAGCTATTAATTTAGCTATTTAGAAAAAACAACACATAAATAAAAAACAAAAAAATAAATAACACCTATAGCTCAAACTTTACTACTGCGAGACCTATTGCATTTCCAATGCTTGTTCTTACTTAAACCCTGAGGAAAATCTTCCCTTTCATTCCCCTGGCACTTCAGAAAACAGTTATGGCTACCCTTTTTATGTCCAGACTGGACTATTGCAATGCGATGTTTTTGGGCATTGACAAGCATCAGATTAGCAAACCAACAGTTCGAGTGATTCTAAAGCTTCCGAACCGCCATCGCACTACTCAGGGCAGGAGAGCACTACACTGGCTCCCCGTCCAGCAGAGAATTGAGTTTAAAGTACTCTGCTTGATGCATAAAGCACGGTACGGGAGTGGCTCAGAGGACTGTCAGAACAGGTTCAGGCTCTACACACCCTATCGAGACTTACGCTCGGCCAATCATGGCCTGATTTGTGTTCCTAGGTACAGATGAGCCAGATGGGGGGGGGGGGGGGCGTCTATTTTCTTGCTGTGCGGCCCAAATGTGGAACAAACTACCGGTGGCCCTGCGACTGCAGTCGTACCTTTCATCGTTCAGGAAAATCTTAAAATCCCGGCTGTTCAATGCCGGGTAGTAGTTAGTCTATCCGCCTGCCCTGCCTCATTTACACACCTCAGCGCCAAGACGCCTCGGCATTCGAGCGCTTTATAACATAACATAACATGCACACGAGAAGTAGACCGTTTGTCTCGTGTGAGGCCTTCACAAGTTTGCGGAGTCTTATGCACCCAACAGAAGAGGGGAGCAGGTTTTATCTCACGATGCCATCTAGGGCTTTGTCCCTGTTCTGCATAGGACAAGGGAAGACTGTGTGCTACTTGTGCACACGATGGGGGGGGGGGGTATTTTCTCCTGATGCTTTCTGCAGTCTGGCTGCACCTTGTACTCACAACAGTGGGGCAGGTTGCACCTACTTATGCCTTCTGAGGTCAGAGTCCCTTTCACTATGCATACAGGGGGGACAAAGGGGACAGACTGACGCACCACATCTCTTTCAAGGATAGGCTGCCTATTTTTACACCTTCCATGTCCATGGTGGCCCCCCTTAGGTCTTGGGATGGCAGGTTGACTCTTCATATGCCTCCGTGAGGCACACTACCAGACTATTGGGCCCGATTTGGAAGCTGCGTTTGCGTTACGTAAAATACCACTACATATTACTTACTTACTACAAAATGCAATTCCCAAACTATGGCTGGAAATCTCCTTATCTTCCACTCTTACAATCTCTACGGCGAGATCCCTACACTTGTACATTTCCTGCTTAACAGTAAATGTGGGAGGGGCTGGGAGGTGGTGGGAAAATGGGGAATAACTACTACCAAATGGGAGTGGTTTGGGAAGGGGTAGATGGAGGTTAGGGAAGGAATGCTGATACAGACAGCCATTCACAAAAGAGCAAGAAAACTGCTATTCACAAAGTACACTTCTCAAGTTACTACAGCCCTAAAGGTGACAAAACAGTACAAACAAACTCCTTGGAAAGAAATGGAGGGAGCCACTTATTATAACACTCCATAGGTAATAATGTCAACTTTTGAATTATGGGGCCATTCCCAAATGTAAGCTTACACATACGTAAATCTACACAAGTATGTTTACTCTTGCAATTTGAGTACCTTAACCACTTTTGGTTACTCACTGTTTGAGTGTAAAGTTATTCAGACATGTAAACTTACCCCACCCATTGAATTCAGGGAATGGAGCCTCATATACTGTATCATATAATGTAGGCAGAGATCTACTTTACTGGTGCAGAGAGCTCCTTATGGTAAAGTATAGAGATTTTTAGAAAAGTTTATTAAACTTAAAAATAAATTAATAAAAATATTGTAATAGTAAATATTTATGTAAATTAATTTAAAATATTTATCTTAAATGTAGAACAGAATAAAAAAAACTACAGCATTATTAACATCATTCTTAATTACATATTATTTTCAATATATTATATTAAAATCAATGTATTTTTCTTAAGATTTAAATAAAAAAACGAAAGTATAACATTTATATATATTTATTAGGGAGTAAAACAAATTAAATGATATGTATAGAAATGAATTAAAATATTGTAATTTTTTTTTACTTAGTTACTTTAGTGTTTTCAATTTGAAAATGTTATCAATAAATGTTATATAAATTAATAGATATGATTCATTGATTTATTTTTTTAAACATTTATTTAAATGTATTTACTTTTTGTTTAAAATTTAAAAAGCGAATTTAATTTAACATTAGGTTTTATGGGCTTTTATTTTAAGAAACTTCCCCACGTATTTTCTAAGGCAGGATGTTGCAGGATCAGTGGTAGGCCATCTGTGATCCTGGACGTACTCCTGGCAGCCTGTGTGCTGGAATACAAGGATGACCGTTTTTGGTCTTTTTTTCCTGCAGTGTGTAACTATAGAAGAGCAGTTTGTGAATTGGAATCAGCTTATTCTTATTTGGCGGGGGAATATCTGTCACTAATTTCTTCCCTTAGCACTCTCTTAACCTCTCCTTACTCTTCACTAAACCCTTCCCATTCATTCATAAATATTCCAGCCACTTCACTAGTTAATCCCACATTTACTACTAAAACGTATACCCACATTATGTGGTTTTTTCCACCCACTGTGGATTGCACCACCAGAGATCAAATAATGCAAGTGTCAATAAAGAATGTCCAAGAATTATTGTATCTTGTTTTGTTTCTTCTTTATTCAATGTTCTTTTAGGCAGCCAACGCGTTTCGTTCAAAAGAACTTCATCAGGGCGTGCTGGCTGTGTCCAATGTGCACAGACATCACATCTTGTTTCTCTGTGTTCTGCGTCCAAATCAAAGTAAGCGGCTACTGTGCCGAGCGAAAAGTAGCGTCCTCTCCTGAGGAAAAAAGTGTCCGTATGGACATTCTTTATTGACACTTGCATTATTTGATCTCTGGGGGTGCAATCCACAGTGGGTGGAAATGTCATTGTTTTTGTTAACAATTGCCTCTTAGGAGCAACAGGGGCGGTGGTAGTGCACACCATAAGAGTTAATAGCTCTGCATCGGACAGACAATTGAGACGGGCAGGCCTAAGGCCAGTAGAGAGGTGCGGCACACTCAAAATTTCTCTTTGCGTGTTGAGTTGAGTTGTTCAGGAATAGGGTCATACCACATTATGTGGTTATCTCCACAGTTAGGACACAGATCTCCACACATTAAAAGATAAGAGAGGCGTGAACCACCACACCTAGGTTAGTGAATAGCACTTTGTAGTGCATTAATAGTACTATTGCAGTACTACTAACCATACTTCAAACTGCAGTTTGTTAATACGCTACTACTTTGTAGAATTAATAATTAAATATCTTACTAAATGAAACAGTAATATTTAAATTATTAAAAATGAATATATTTATGCATTTTTAAATTTAAAAAAGTAACATGCAATTTACATGAATTACACTTCTTTTAGCTGCCTTTTCGAAATTGTAATTAAAAATAAAATTGCTAGGTAGAATGGTTCTATTTTGCTTAAAATTAATATTTTAAGAATGAATCAATATATTTAAATTATTTAATTTGTTTTGTAAATTTTATTTTGAAGTGGTTATCAGCTCCAACGTTTTATTGTATTAGTTCTAGAGTAAACAATAACTATTATAATGTATTTAAATATGTATCTTAAAATAAGATAAAATATGTATATATATATATATATAGAACAACACCAAAGTTCCGGTTGGCACTCAGTCACGCTCACGGGTGGGTCGGCGTAGGGCTACCGGTCACCCAATACATCCATAAGGTGCCTTTATCCGTTAGAATAAAACGTCGCCGACACTCAAAAAAGCCAAGCAAAACAAAAATAATATAGTTGTTAATTACATGTAAGATAATTGCGTGCTGGCGTTCGGCCCCATAGTTTCACACTAAAACGAACATTATCTGCTGGGTTTTGCATAGAACCTTAATTGCAGATATTGTAAATAATTTGTGTTCAGTCGCCCACTGGGGCTTGGACTCTTTCACACTATGAATATCGTGTGCTATTATGACGGGGACGTCTGCCCACGTGGGCATGGCCTCTTGTGATTTATTCGCTGATATCACTTGAGGAAAATGTTTCTGTCCATTTGATAAAGCTTTAAAACTTTGTATCTCACAACTATGGGGCCGAACGCCAGCACGCAATTATCTTACATGTAATTAACAACTATATTATTTTTGTTTTGCTTGGCTTTTTTGTCATTTACTTATATTATGTTTTTGACAACAACTGCAATTAATTTGGGTTATATCGTGAATACAATACGTGCACAACTCCTTTTCAAACATGTCTGCCATGAAGTTACCTATGTTTTAGACACTTGGTGGTTTGTCCTCTTTCTAGATTCAGAGAAACCGTAAAAGGACAATTGTTTGGTGATTCACTTTGTAAACGTGATCAAGCTGTAAAGCGAAACGCGTTGTTTTCCTGCCTTATTAAAATCTATCGTGCACAGCAACTTTCTGAGTGTCGGCGACGTTTTATTCTAACGGATAAAGGTACCTTATGGATATATATATATATGGATATATATATATATATATATATATATATATATATATATATATATATATATATATATATATATATATATATTTTTTTTTTTTTTTATGAATAAACTTTAATCTTTTTTCCTATTATTTCTGGTATGGAGGTCTCCACCACTTGCGGAGAGCTCCACTATGTTGATAGAGATCTCCACCTATGTGTGAAAAGCTACAAGTAATAAAAATACAGTCATAATTTAGTCCTCACCCCTTGATTTGAGGATGTGGAGACATGTACGTCTATACTCTGCATTATCTTTACAGTTGAAAATTGTCACTAGCCAAAAGTAGTAAAGTTACTGCAAAGTGTAAGAGTAAATTTACGGATGTAGATTTACTCATGTGTAATTTTAGCTTTGTGTATAGGCCCCATTGTGTATTAATTATTGTAATACAAAAGTAATGTATCCATTTTATCGACTACCACAATATTGTGAAAGTAAATATATAGAGATAAGGGTAAATGATATGTATACCCACAAGGTATGTAGATGTGGCTTGAACTCAACCGATGGACGCCACGCCACAGAGCCGGTTAAAATCACCTGTCTGAATGCATTGGGGAACAAGGACAGCTTATTGGAACTGACCCACCATTGCGAGAGTTTCCCTACTACCGATATACAGAAAATAAAGAAAAATAATTTTAAGCCCTGAAGAAGTCTGTGAAGGACGAAACGCGTTGGCTACGGCTACGGTCTGTTTTTATTGGAAGAAAATGTATGAAATAAAGAACTCCACTGAATTTCTATCATCTGTATTGAATAAGCTATGTTAATACATGAAATAATTGTTGTTATTGTTCTAAATTTTAGTTATAATCGCAATCAAGAGTGCTGGACCACTGTATGATTGTTAGCCCTTGCTAGTGCCGGGAGCCTCTTGCTCACAGGATGTAGGTTGCCGCTCCTTACGTCTGGTCAGGTCTAGGTGCTTCTCATGGTACATGCATCAGGGTGGCAGCGTACCTCTCCACGTGCCTTCCAGTAACCTGGTGCCTCTCTCCGTGCCTTCTTCATGAAGGCTGCCTCGCTTAAGGACTTTTGATGGCTGGTTGCCTCCTCTTATGCCGTCCTTGGGTCCGACACTGGAGGACGCTTGCTTCTTCTTGTACTTCTGATGCAGCAAGCCTTTCATTGTGCCTTCCAACACAAGAGTGCCTCGCCTTATGCCTTTAAGGGGATTGGTCCATTCCTTTGTGCCTTCTGGCTCTGTGCTCACTGCATGTTCACGAGTGGGTGGCAGGGTATCTCTCTGCAGCTTTTCCAATGGCAGAGCGCCTCGACTAGGTGCTTTCAGGACCACGGTGCCTCTCATAATAACTTCCTGGTCTATAGTGCCTCTATTTATGACTTTGCAGGAAAGAATGCTTCTGCTTATGCCTTTACGTTATGGTTACCCTCGCCCTGAGGAAGTCCATCTTCTGGGTGAAACGCGTTGGCTGTTTTCTTCAATGTTTTTTAACACAAATTGAGTAAAAGAAGAAATTCGAAGAACGAATAATATGGACACAGACTTGATCATTTGGTCTGTGTCTATTTCTTGTTGTGTTTAGTGGTGCACCTTTGTGTCTGTTTTAAAACTGTTATGGTTACCCTATGCCTTCCACAGCTAGGGTGCCTCACCTTATGCCTCCTGGGGGTACTGTATCTCGCCTGATATGTTGGCATAGCATTGGCCACTCCTTATGCGCTTTGAGGGCAGGGTCCCTCACTTTTGCCTGCTAAAGGTACAAAGCCTCTAACTACTGTCTTGTGAGGACAGGAGTCTTCTACTTATGCCTTCCAAATGGACGGGTGCCCCACTTTATGGGTTAACAATGCAGTGGACCTCTCATTATGCCTTTTACAGCCATCATGCCTCACCTTTGAATGAAAAGGTAAAGCACTGCGTGCCTTTCGAAGGCCGGATCCCAATACTTATGTCTTCTGCGGGCACAGTGCCTCAAACCAGTGCTTTTCAATGGCAGTGTGCTGCTACTAATACCTTCCAGTTGCAGGATGCATCCCCTTATGTGTGAATACAACATGATCCTCTCCTTATGCCTTTGCAAGGCTAGTGTGCCTCTAGCAAAGGCTTCCAATGGCAGGATCCCTAGCTTTATGCCTTTAATACCTTCCAAGAGAAAGATGCCTCTATTTACGACTGTCAGGAGTAAGGAGCCTCGTCTTATGCTTAAACAGAACATCTGCCCTCTCCTTATGTCTTTCTAGGGGGATGTGTCATGCCTTATGCCATCATTAGATCAAGGGATAGGGTACCTCTCTTTGCACAAGAGGTAGGAGGAGGGCCTCTCCATGTCCTTTCCAATGGCATGGTGCCTGTCTTTATGCCTTTTGAGGTCAGGGGCCCTCTGCTTTTGCCTTCCAAAGGCATAATGCCTTCTACCTACTGTGTTTTAAAGGTCAGGGCAATACTTCTTATTCCTTCCGAGGGATGGGCGCCACGCCTTATGCATCCACAAGGAAGTAGCCCCTCGTATTGTCTTCTTATGCTGAGCAAATCAACTTGTGCCTTTTGAGGTCACAGTTCTTCTACTTGTGCCTTTCAAGTGCAGGGCGCCTCTGTCTATGCCTTTCAAGTGCAGGGTGCCTCTGTCTATCCATTTCAGGTGCAGGGTGCCTCCGTCTATGCCTTTCAGGTGCAGGGTGCTTCTGTCTATCTCTTTCAGGTGCAGGATGCCTCTGCCTATGCCTTTCAGGTGCAGGGTGGCTCTGTCTATGCCTTTCAAGTGTAGGGTGCCTCTAGCTATACATTTCAGGTGCAGGGTGCCTCTGTCTATGCCTTTCAAGTTCAGGGTGCCTCTGTCTATGCCTTTCAGGTGCAGGGTGACTCTGTCTATGCCTTTCAAGTTCAGGGTGCGTCTGTCTATGCCTTTCAGATGCAGGGTGCCTCTGTCTATGCCTTTCATGTTCAGGGTGCCTCTGTCTATGCCTTTCAAGTTCAGGGTGCCTCTGTCTATGCCTTTCAGGTGCAGGGTGCCTCAGTCTATGCCTTTCAGGTGCAGGGTGCCTCTGTCTATGCCTTTCAGGTGCAGGGTGCCTCTGTCTATGCCTTTCAAGTTAAAGGTGCCTCTGTCTATGCCTTTCAGAAGCAGGGTGCCTCTGTCTATGCCTTTCAAGTTCAGGGTGCCTCTGTCTATGCCTTTCAGGTGCAGGGTGCCTCTGTATATGCCTTTCAAGTTCAGGGTGCCTCTGTCTATGCCTTTCAGGTGCAGGGTGCCTCTGTCTATGCCTTTCAGGTGCAGGGTGCTTCTGTCTATCTCTTTCAGGTGCAGGGTGCCTCTGGCTATACATTTCAGGTGCAGGGTGCCTCTGTCTATGCCTTTCAAGTGCAGGGTGCCTCTGTTTATGCCTTTCAAGTTCAGGGTGACTCTGTCTATGCCTTTCAAGTTCAGGGTGCGTCTGTCTATGCCTTTCAGATGCAGGGTGCCTCTGTCTATGCCTTTCAAGTTCAGGGTGCCTCTGTCTATGCCTTTCAGGTGTAGGGTGCCTCTGTCTATCTCTTTCAGGTGCAGGGTGCCTCAGTCTATGCCTTTCAGGTGCAGGGTGCCTCTTTCTATGCCTTTCAAGTGCAGGGTGCCTCTGTCTATGCCTTTCAGGTGCAGGGTGCCTCTGTCTATGCCTTTCAGATGCAGGGTGCCTCTGTCTTTGCCTTTCATGTTCAGGGGGTCTCTGTCTATGCCTTTCTAGTTCAGGTGCGTCTGTCTATGCCTTTCAGATGCAGGGTGCCTCTGTCTATGCCTTTCAAGTTCAGGGTGCCTCTGTCTATGCCTTTCAGGTGCAGGGTGCCTCTGTCTATGCCTTTCAGGTGCAGGGTGCTTCTGTCTATCTCTTTCAGGTGCAGGGTGCCTCTGGCTATACATTTCAGGTGCAGGGTGCCTCTGGCTATACATTTCAGGTGCAGGATGTCTCTATCTATGCCTTTCAGGTGCAGGGTGCCTCTGTCTATGCCTTTCAAGTTCAGGGTGCCTCTGTTTATGCCTTTCAAGTACAGGGTGCCTCTGTCTATGCCTTTCAGGTGCAGGGTGCCTCTGTCCATGCCTTTCAGGTGCAGGGTGCCTCTGTCTATGCCTTTCAAGTGCAGGGTGCCTCTGTCTATGCCTTTCAAGTGCAGGGTGCCTCTGTATATGCCTTTCAAGTTCAGGGTGCCTCTGTCTATGCCTTTCAGGTGCAGGGTGCCTCTGTCTATGCCTTTCAGGTGCAGGGTGCTTCTGTCTATCTCTTTCAGGTGCAGGGTGCCTCTGGCTATACATTTCAGGTGCAGGATGTCTCTATCTATGCCTTTCAGGTGCAGGGTGCCTCTGTCTATGCCTTTCAAGTTCAGGGTGCGTCTGTCTATGCCTTTCAGGTGTAGGGTGCCTCTGTCTATGCCTTTCAAGTGCAGGGTGCCTCTGTCTATGCCTTTCAAGTGCAGGGTGCCTCTGTCTA
Source organism: Lissotriton vulgaris (assembly GCF_964263255.1). Taxonomy (NCBI): domain Eukaryota; kingdom Metazoa; phylum Chordata; class Amphibia; order Caudata; family Salamandridae; genus Lissotriton; species Lissotriton vulgaris. Next base: position 64,380,802 of record NC_141700.1, read on the forward strand.
TGCCTTTCAAGTGCAGGGTGCCTCTGTCTATGCCTTTCAAGTGCAGGGTACCTCTGTCTATCCCTTTCAGGTGCAGGGTGCCTCTGTCTATGCCTTTCAGGTGCAGGGTGCCTCTGTCTATCTCTTTCAGGTGCAGGTTGCCTCTGTCTATGCTTTTCAGGTGCAGGGTGCCTCTGTCTATCCCTTTCAGGTGCAGGGTGCCTCTGTCTATGCCTTTCAGGTGCAGGGTGCTTCTGTCTATCTCTTTCAGGTGCAGGGTGCCTCTGGCTATACATTTCAGGTGCAGGGTGCCTCTGGCTATACATTTCAGGTGCAGGGTGCCTCTATCTATGCCTTTCAGGTGCAGGGTGCTTCTGTCTATGCCTTTCAAGTTCAGGGTGCGTCTGTCTATGCCTTTTCAGGTGCAGGGTGCCTCTGCCTATGCCTTTCGGATGCAGGGTGCCTCTGTCTATTCCTTTCAGGTGCAGGGTGCCGGTGCAGGGTGCCTCTGTCTATGCCTTTCAGGTGCAGGGTGCCCCAGTCTATGTCTTTCAAGCTCAGGGTGCGTCTGTCTATGCCTTTCAGATGCAGGGTGCCTCTGTCTATGCCTTTCAGGTGCAGGGTGCCGGTGCAGGGTGCGTCTGTCTATGCCTTTCAGATGCAGGGTGCCTCTGTCTATGCCTTTCAAGTGCAGGGTGCCTCTGTTTATGCCTTTCAAGTTCAGGGTGCGTCTGTCTATGCCTTTCAGGTGCAGGGTGCCTCTATCTATGCCTTTCAAGTGCAGGGTGCCTCTGTTTATGCCTTTCAAGTACAGGGTGCCTTCCTTATGCCCCTCTGCAGTCCCACCTCAGACTGCATCTCTGGGCACAAGAGAGAGCCCTGCTCCGGCTGCAGGTGGCACAAACAGAGGCTGCATTGTGCCCGCAGCTGGCGAGGTTATCAAAACAGAACCCATGTCAGCAGGCAGTTAACTTGTCCGCCCATAAAAGCACAGCAAACATTGAAAAGCGCATTTACAGGCACTCTCGAACACGGCAACCACACGAATGCCCTGCGAAAGCAGGCGTGGAGAGGCCTGCACGGCCCGGCTTTTATTAAAATCTGATTAATTATGGAGCGAGAGAGAGGCAGGGAAACCCCGGCCCTGCTCCTGGCCGGGCCGAGCTCGGATCTGATGCATCAGACACGCGCTCGCGTCTTTGTCCTCGGGGTGACCTTAAGAACGAGTCTCGGGGGGAGAAGGGACGGATACGGCTTGCTCTTGTTCCTGTTTCTTTTTATTTTTTTTTAAGACTTGGAAAAATGACATTTAACAGCTGCCTACGACCAGGAGGTTGGCCGGAAAGGGAGGTGAGGGGACCCAAACACGTATACAAATAAAGTGTTTTATAGCGCTTGCGGCGCAGACCTGTTGACTCAGGGCGCTGTAACAGGTGCTTCAGTTACGCAACTCAAGGGCACTCGCTGCATTCACCTGGACAGATATTGAGAATAAAGGATTCGCCATTGTGCATTGCAGGGTGCACGCAGACCCCTGAAAGGTGTGCATTAGCCCACCGAGACGTCATACTTTTGATGATGCATTCAGTTTTGTTAATACTGTTATCCGTGATTAATTTGTAAAATAATAAACATAAGGGCCAGGGCCCTCGCCAGGAGGTCACTACAGCTTTCATCGCCTATTGCCCCTGTCAGATCTGCCAATTACCACGGGTGTGACAATGTATACTATTCAAGGCACCCAAAGCTATGAGAACGGCTTGGGCGGGAGGTATAAGTCATTTTTAATGTAGAGTGTATTAATAAACAACTGTTATGGCGTTCAACTCTAAATTAGACAAACAGGGCCACCATGTGGCAGACTATCCTAAGTATCAGTGTTGACAACTAAGTGCCAGTGCTGAGCACCAGAAACACCAGCTCAAATTAAGCTTTGGTTCTACAAATGAAGACGCCTCGGCTTGCTTCGCATTTGATGGCAGCCATCTTGGATTTCTACACTGCTCCTCTGTGGGTCCTCCGCTTAACCAAGTTCATGTAGACACTCCGTGGATAATTTAACACCTCTGCTGGTGCAGACATGCTGGTTGGTGCACGAAATTCATGCTAAAGACAGACCAGATCACACCCGTCCACAACTGTTGCGTGACCATTGCCGCTATAATATATGTATGACTTGGTCACGCATATGATACAGCTAGGGATGGGGAAAGAGTCATGCACCACCAAAGGTCATACGCTACTTCACCTGAGACCGAGCAGTTAAATACATAGGATATTCCATTCACTCCTGGTAGATACATTGTTCGATATTGTTCAGTTTCAGTTTTAATAACAGTTTGATATCATTCCAATAAGGCAATACAAACATTACATTTACATACATACCATTAATTAACATACATCTTACTGCTTTGAATCTCCATTCATTGTAAATACCTTTTTTGGCACCTAGATAAAATTACATCTAAAACCTTCTACTATTCATACAATCAAAATATTCTAAAAAAACAAACAAACCGGGATTACCTACAGTACAGCAATTTCTTATTTTGTATGCAAAATGCAGTTATTTATGTACAAAATATGCAAATGCCCATTCATTTATTAATTATACCAAATATAGGTATAGTGTGCAGAATAAAACCATAAAAAGGCAAAAGTGGACCTCTCGTTGTTTTTACAAAATATGGGGTGAATGGCTCCTGGCCTTGTTCTGCACAAGTTGCTCTCTAGTTAGGTTTGTGCTCTACAAGTACCTAAATACCCATGCATTTGAAGAAAGGTCCTAATTATATGCAAATCATCCTTGGCAACATTGGAAAACAGAATAGTCCAACTAGAACAACTACGTGAATTCCCTCCGGTCTGCAAATGCAAACCATCACTAATGTGCGTCCATCCGTGTTGGTGTCATTGGTTAGGTTCAGTGGCGGCTCTTCGACTAGGGCGGAGGAGCTTTGCCTCACTACTTTCTCGCAGTGCGAGAAGCCAAAACATAAAATGGTGATAACTTTTAGTTATTACCATTTTATGTTTACTTTGTGGGCGGGCGAGGCCGCTCTGCGTTCAGAGCAGGGCGTGGGAGGAGGGGTGTGCCCACTCCTGAGTGCGCAAAGACTGTTTGGACAGCCCTCTCGGCCCGCCCAAACCAGTCATGCGCACTTCGCCCTTCTCCATGCAGCCTGCATGGCGGACATGCACACCCCTCTTGCCCCTGGCTGAGCGCTGTGTCACGGTGCTCCAGAACAATCACGACACGCTCCATGCTTAGCGGAGGGAGCCTGGCTGCCTGCTTCCTGTTCCTGTCAGAGGCAGGAGAGCAGGAGCAGTGAAGACGCGGGACACGGCGGAAAGGTAGGTTTTAAAAAAATATATATTATGACCACCGCCTGACCCCCTCGCATGCCCCCCCTTCCCCCCACGAGACCCATGTCTTAGCATACCTCACCCACTTAGGGAGACTCACAGACATGTCCAGTTATGGGTGGAAATCCGTGAGCCAAAATATGTCTGGAATTTCTCCTAATATTACCAAAATAAAATGCAAAAGGAGTTTCTTCCAATGCAAACAAAACAAAATGGATCTGGGATTGTGTCCAATAGTTTCAAAAGCACAATGCATCGGGGTTACCTCCCAGTAAGACCAAAATAAAATGCATCTGGGATCTCTCCCCGTAAATTCGAAATAAACTGCACCTTGGTGATGATCGTGTGTCCGTACCCAGGGACTGTGGCCGAAACAAGTCAGCTCTTTTTGGAGAAAAATAGTGGTGTGGGGCTGCCAGATATGCATAGGGTTGGTGCAGTCTCCTGTGTGTTCACAATCTCTGTATGTCGGAGCTGGTGTCTGTGATGCAGAGAGTGGGTGGTGTAATAGAGTGATGGTGTGTGGCCTGCAGTGGCAGCTGGGCGATGGGGGCAGCCGGAGGGAGGATTGAGCCCTGAGAAGACCTACCTGCTGTTGCTGTGACTATGGGCCTGACATGAAATAAAGTACATGCCTCCTGTCTGAATGGTGCTGGACTCTTGTATGAAGCCCCTGCCCCTGCCCTCTGGCCCTGGTCTGCAAAGGCAAAATATGAGTTCCCAATATTCAGTCTATACCCAATGGTGGCAGCTGGGTTTGAAGGGTTGCTAGAGATCAGGTAAAAGGTGGGTCGAGTTTGCTGATCTGTGCATAACTTCCTCTTAAAGGCCGCAGCTAAAGGTCACTTTTATATTCCCTTTTTGTGGATAAACTTCATAATCTCCATTCTTTAAGTCTCACTAGCAGACAGTTTTAGTTGTCTGTTGGCAGAAAGACCTAATGTATCCAAAATAGACTGAGAATGGGCTTTGTGTCCATCCTCGCTCGTCATTGGCCGGCATTCTTATCTATCTCACTTCCCTGCTCCTGACTGGACAGCTTTCCTTCCAGTCTGTGGGTTTGCCCTTCCCATGGAACAGTACAGGAAGGAATTCAGGCCATCCCACAGAGCGCCTGTACCTGTCATGGCAGTCGAAGGTACCAGATCTGTACTTTTACCGCCCCTTGCTGGCTGCAAAAACAAAAGATTTGTGTCAATAGATCTCATTGAACCACATCATGTGGCCGGTTCCCTTTAGTAGGCCTCGAGGGCTCCTGAGTAGTTACCTGTCAGCTCTCTCTACCATACAATCTTTGGAAGCTTTGATCAGCGATGAAGCTTCTTCTCCCCGGCCGAGACAGATAACAGTACCTGCTGTACCCGGTATAGTCTAGACTCCAGCTACAGTACGTTCCTCCTCCTGTCCTTGGGGTACCTTTAGACATCATGTTACAGTACCTGTTGTACCAGGTATAGCCGAGTCTAGAGCACAAGTTACAGAACGTTCCCTCCTGTTCCTGGCATAGTTCTAGACACCAGGGTATAGTACCTGCTGTACCGGGTATAGTCTAGATATCATGTTACAGTACCTGGTGTAGTCTAGAGTCCAGGGACTGTGTGTTACCCCTCCTGTCCTGGGGTAGTTATGTAAGCTGCGTGTACCTGTAATTCATGGCCCGATTTTTTACATCGGTTATTTGCAAGGCCGCTAGAATTTTGCGGCAGGGGAGCTCCAAATTATGTGTCAGGGTGACTAACTTATGCAGTAGGATGTGGCAAATTAAGCGGCATAATGCAACACTGTTTTTTAATACCATTACTTCATTATTTTGTCATTTTTACACATGGGGATACTTTCTGGGCAAAGATGTCACCTCACTAGTGCCACTTTAACTACAAAATACAGTAAAAAGCACCCGAAATATAACCAGTAAACCTTTACAAAGTCCCTTCCGCTCTGCGCGAACCCACCTCACCATGTTTTTACTAACTTTTGATCCGTTTAAGCTAGAAACAATTTTTTTGCTAAAATCTGCAGATTATGCAAATAATGATGCTGCAGAATTCCAGTGGCCCTGGTTATTTGTTATCCAGGGTACAGAACCCACCCCCCTCTCACTGTGATTTTTAGGTCTCGCCTAGCGACGCAGTGCATGCGCTGCCCGCCTTGGCGAGATCTATTGTCGTCGACTTGGTTGCCGAAGGGAAACAGGAGATGTGCACACTCACAGCGTCTCTTTCAGACAGCCGATGTGCACGCTCATGGCGTCTCCTCCAGCTGGCGCCCGGACAGCCCATGTGCATGCTCACAGGGTCTCTTTCAGCGTGCGCCTGGACAGCCGAGGTGCACGCTCATGGTGTCTCTTTCAGTGCGTACGACTCCAGAGACTGCGAGCATGCAGAGGTATTTTTTTGGTTGTGTCTTATAATTCTTTCTTAGCAATTTAAGAATATGATCGGCATTCGGGTACGCCTTGCTGTGTTGTGCTGCAGTTTAGATGTGGAACGCACACAGCGCGTCCTCTTGGAAGAACAACGGTCTATGTTGTGAGCCATTGTTTTCACGCGCGGGCCGTCGTCCCTCGTGGAAGCCTTTCATGACTGAGCCATTCCCTCAGTCGGTGGAAGAGTTATTGCTCCCAGTGTTGTTTATTTTACAGAGATTACTCAAATTTGCATGAAAGGTGTTATCATTGTTATGCTCATTTTAGTCCAGGTTTGCAAAGAAAGTGAGGGGATACAGGGGAGGGGCTGTGCACACACACTGTAACACAGAGACAAAATTGTCGCCTTGTGCTATGTTTTCTGACTCTTCAAATTGAATAAAAACCTGGATTTGAATTTAAGCTTCCAAACAGAAACGCGTTGGGTGGTTGTTCCCACTAGCGCCTTACGTCATCACGAACGCCTCGACTCCCAGTATTAAGAGCTATGTTAAAAAACAGGTGGTTGACTAGGCAGGTATGTGATTGGGCGCACGCACAGCGGCGGCGACCCCGGGGCTCTTCCTAGAGTCACAGTGATTCAGGTGGATCACGCTCAGACAACGCTAGGCTCAGATTATCCTCTGAAACCCCGCACGCGTGCCTGTGCTGCTGCTCAGAAAAGACCTTGGAGGAGAAGTGAGGCAGGTAGCTTTGCAAAGAGGATGCACAGGCATGCGTAGTAACCGCATGCCTAGGGCTGACACGCGCATCCTGGGAGTAAAGTTTGGAACTTCCTCTCCCTCGGTCCCGGGTTTCCCAAGGCTCACGCGCCTTCGTACTCCCAGCGTTAGCATTGAAGCAAGACAGCCTGCCAGCCATCTGTCTACTAATACAACCTAGCAGAGTAAGCAGCAGCACTCCATCAGAGGCAGCCTTCCTGAAATGTTAATTGAGGATGTGGCACTACTGCCAGAGCTGCTGACTTTGATGCTGGGAAGCCGGGTTCGACTCTCGGCGACAGCTCAAGCATTCTGTGATTCTGGGTAAATCACTTAATCTCCCCGTGCCTACCACAGAACAATATTAATTAACCCCTGAAACGCTGGTGACGGAACCGTTCCGTCACGCCCCTCGGGTGAGCTATGCTGGTGACGGAACGGTTCCGTCACGGCCCGCTTGCCGCGCCTGCGCGGCGCGTTCTATTGAGCGGGCGGGGCCGTGATGGAACCGTTCCCTCACAAGCACAGCTCACCCGAGGGGCGTGACGAAGCGGTTCCGTCACCAGCGTCGGAGCGACGCACGCCCCCCCTGCCTCTTAGCACTGTGGCGGAATAGCCGCCGCAGCGAAAGGGTTAATACGAACCTCACCACAGAATCACCAATAACGATACACATAAGAAAACTCAGTCCACATCCGACATTGCCTACAAGTAGGCACAGTGCTGGCACTGGAAACATCAGTGAGTTTCCTCTCCCCGCCTGACCTCAGAATGAACAAGCATTTACAAAGCAATAGGTCTCGCGTTTGTCACAGTTTGAGCTATTGGCATTTTAACTGACAATGCCTTTTATTTATGTGTTGGTTCAGAAAACAGATAAATAAAAGGCATTGTCATGTACAATGCCAATAGCATAAACTCTCGCAAATGCGAGACCTAGCTATTGCACTGCAAATGCTTGTTCTCTCTGCTTCTCTCTCTCTCTCTGGCTCAACTTTCAAGTTCAATTCCGTCCATAATCCTCCCAGCGGCCGTTTTCCGTTACCCCTCCACGCCCCTCCACTTCTGCAAAATAAACTCCGATAAAAGGGAGGTGGGCCTGATATTAAACCCAATCATGCCAGAGAAGCGTAGGGAGGGGGCCCGGGCCGCCAGGTGACGCGGAAGGGGCCGTCTCCAGGCCTGGTCTGGGGTGGGATAGTTCTTGCTGCAGCAGGTCCCCCGCTGGCGGAGGTCCCATAGACGGAGCTGCCACAGGAAGGGCCCCCCAGGCAGAATTTCCACCTAGAGCCCACAGGTACATCAACCACCGAGGCAGCGTCCCGGGCCGAGACATCACCCGCAGAGAGACCCCGGCGGACCATGCACTCCTCACTCGCGAGACGGACTCTCCTCTCTTAGACAGCCTTGACTATCAGAGACAGACCTCCCCTCGCGCAGGCAGACCTCGCCTCTCCAGGACAGATTCCCCTCACAGGCATGCTCCCTTCTCTCACACAGACTCACCTCTCAGACAGATCTTACCTCTCACAGACAGACCTTCCCTCTCGTGGACAGACATCTCTCCTAGAGACAGACGTTCCCTCTCATAGACAGCCCATCTCTCTCATAGACAGACGTCTCTCCTAGAGACAGGCATTCCCTCCCATAGACAGCCTATCTCTCTCATAGACAGACATCTCCCCTACAGACAGACCTTCCCTCTTATAGATTGACGTCTCTCTCGGAGACAGACCTCTCCTCCCACAGACAGATCTTCCCTCCCATAGTCAGCCTTTCACTTTCATAGACAGACATCTCCCCTACAGACAGACCTTGCATCTGATAGACAGACCTTCCCTCTCATAGACTTCTCTCCTAGAGACAGACCTTCCCTCTCATCGACAGACTTTCTCTCTCGTAGACAGACATCTTTCCTACAGAGAGACCTTCCCTCTCATAGACAGACTTTCTCTCTCGTAGACAGACGTCTTCCCTACAGACAGACCCTCCCTCCCATAGACAGACGTCTCTCTTAGAGACAGACCTTTGCTCTCAGAGACAGGCCCTCCCTCTCATAGACAAACTTTCTCTCTCATTGTAGACAGACGCCTCTCATGAACAGGCGTTACTCCTAGTTATAGACAGACTTCCATCTGATAGACAGACGTCTCTCCCGGAGACAGACCTTGCCTTTCATAAACAGACTAATCCACCCCCCTAGACAGACTTCCCTCTCACAGACGTCTTTACTATAGACAGACCCTGCCTCTGAGAGACAGACCAACCACCCTGTCCGTGACAGACCTTGCCTCGGAGAAACAGACCGCCCTGTCCATGACAGACCTTGCCTCTGAGAGACAGACCGCCCTGTCCATGATGACAGACCTTGCCTCTCCCAGACACCCCTCGTCCTTCACAGACAGACGTCTCTCTCAAAGCCTGAGGCAGCTGGGTGTCTCGCAGACAGCTCTGTTACCGGCACGTCTACACAGCGAAGGACTGTAAACAGACCCTCCCCTTCAGACCCAGACAGAGCTCTCTCAGCAGCCCCCACCAACCTTCCACAGTTAGCCCCCCCCCCCCCCCCCCCCAGATCGACCCCCATCTCAGAGCAGCCTCTGCGCCTGTCTCTCTCCACAAACAGCCCCCGCCAGCAGGTTCAGGGGACCCTATTAGGGCGCGACGGTGCCCCCAAATCATTGATATAACAACCCACCCCCCTCCTCCGTCGCATGCCATTTCAGATTCAACAGAGGCTGTCTCTTAGCCCCTCCCCAGTCCTACCATTCCTCCTCCGGGGGTGGGGGTGCGGGGCCGGAGGCCGGATCCCCCCGCTCAGGCCCGTCTGGAGTCGGGAGCAGCCGCCTGCGGAGCCATCCCGGGAGCGAGGAGGGGGGCCCCGCTCCCTGTGCCCCCCGACCCCGGGCTCTCCTTCCTCTCGGAGCGGAGAACCGTCCGGGTCCCTCCCCATCCCCCCTCCTGCTTCCCGGGGAGAGGGGGGGGGGGATTTGCGGGGAGATGCTCAGTGTGTGGATGGAGGGGGGGGGGGGGGCAGTTTAAGCTGGCACAGAGCAGCATCACACGCAGATGGCACTGGGGTGGGAGGGGTGATCGGTGGGGCTTCAGTGTGTACCCGATGGGTGCCTGGGTGGGTCAGTGTGACTGAGGGACCGGAAGAGGCCATCAGCACATTATAAAGGTTAAAAAATCTGTGATTAGAGGCACAAAAGGGGCATGTTGGGGCAAGGCAAAACCTGGGCACAGAGGCAGAAACAGAGCACAGTGAATGTGTCTCAGAGCCTCAGGTGGGCACACATTGGGGATAATTAACAAAAAAAACCTGTGGCAAGAGGCAGGTGCCGCCTTAAAGACACAGGGGCAAGAAGCTTCGGCTATGGGTGAGTAATATTCCTGATACAGCGCTGCGGGTGGCTCCAAGCATTCTAGGCGCCAGGACTGGTGGATCGAAAGTTATAGACTGAACTAGCTCGAAGCTGGTTGTAACAGGAAAGGTGGGCCTTCAGGGGCTTCTGGAATGTTCTCTGATGGGGGTTCCATGAAAGAGCCCGGAGCTGACAGCAGTGAAGGCCCTGCCACCCTCTCACCTGGCCCCAAGGATGAACTACTAAGACAAGGGGGAAGCCATAGCAAACTGGGGTGAGAGAAGTTGTGCGTGGAATCTAGAAAAGATAGATCTGGGATCAGGTGCATAAAAGGCCCGATGAGCAAAGCAGAGAGCCCGGCGAGATACATGGCCCGCGTGAGATTTACAAAGGCTGAATACAGGAGATTCAGAGAGATTTACGAAGGTTGAATACAGGAGATTCAGAGAGATATAACGGAAGGTGAATAATAGAGATTTGGTGGAATTTATGAAGGTTGAAAACTAAAGATTAAGAGATGTGGTTAAATGACCATGGCTGAGGAGAGATGCAGAGATTTGGAGGAATTTATGAAGGTTGAAAACTAAAGATTCAGAGATGTGGTTAAATGACCATGGCTGAATAGAGATGCAGAGATTTGGAGGAATTTATGAAGGTTGAAAACTAAAGATTCAGAGATGTGGTTAAATGACCATGGCTGAGTAGAGATGCAGAGATTTGGAAGAATTTATGAAGGTTGAAAACTAAAGATTCAGAGATGTGGTTAAATGACCATGGCTGAGTAGAGATGCAGAGATTTGGAGGAATTTATAAAGGTTGAAAACCAGAGATTCAGAAATTTGGTGAAATTTACCATGACTGAATGCTAGAGATGCAGAGATTTTGTGGGATTTATGAAGGTTGTATACTAGAAATTCAGTGATTAGGAGGAAATTACCAAGATTGAATACTAAAGTTCAGAGATTTGGTAGAGTTTACCAAGGCTGCATACTAAAGCATCGGATCCTTGGTAGAAGGCTAAATACTGCATACCACTTCCGGGACATGATGCAGCTTACCAGTTATAATGGAAGGAAGTCCAAGAGAGCAGCTGTAATCTTCAGGTCTAGACAGAAGACTTCTCTCACAAATGCTGCCCTGAGAGGCTGAAGAATGAATGGAAGCATTTTTCTGAGAACCTCATCAGATGGAAACTCAACAAGGTCGACAAGATTGACTTCTCGACAAGTCCTTGTGAAACCAGATTTTAGACTTTTGCATCAGTGGTTATCAGCAACTCCTTATCCGAATATGATCCCAAAGATAACCCTGTCCTATAGTCAGCATTTCAATCTTTCTGGCATAGGGCTTTAATAAGTGATAATTCGCCCAGCCCGAGCAGAGCTGGAGAGCAGGATCAAGCTGGTGGTTGATGAGTGCGTAGGAGATGCTTGTCGTCATTTGAAGTTCATGCTGATGCCACATCGAAAGAGTTCCCAATGGCCAACAAGGCATGTGTACCGATCAGGGTCGAAGACATGGGACCACGAGGAGCCTCGAAGGACTCCACATTGTACTATCATCTTCCTGCAACAGAAATACGACCATGCTAGGAGTTGGTAGAAGTTAGAGCGAAATGAAACACACTAGGACAAGACCTTACCAGGCAATCCAGACATACCAGATGGTGGATCACACAGAATGATGCACCTACCAAAAGAATCTCAGATGGAGGAAATCGAAGAGTCGGTGGGCTATAGCACCATAATGCCATAGCCAAAAAATTATCTGTCAGAAATATTGTGTCCCCACTGGAGTTAATAATATAAAATATACACCCAAAGGGGCAATATTTTTATAAACTATATGTAGGCCCAAGGTTGGACTGCCCTTTCGGGTAGTCTGCCACATTGGCTCTGACATATGGCGCATTTCTTTTGGTTCTGTGTGCTGCAACAGGAACAGTATTGATCTGTTTACACTCGCAAAGCTTTTGAATAGGGTGTTACCTGTGTTTATTGGTTTAAACTGAAAACAGGAAAACCTAACGAGAAACCATAGAAATCTAGCAAAATATCTTTAAAAAATGAAATACCAGAAGTCTAATGATTCAGGCTTACAAGCTGTTGATTAGGGGCCGGCCCAGCCTGGCCTGCTGATAGTGGATGATGGGCCACTGGAAACCCAAGAGGCTATAAACACTAGACACTATACACTTATACACCTACTTCTTGATTATTGGTATGCTTTAATGGCATGAGCAGGCGCGACAGCATTTAAGGCCACTCTGAAATGAAGTCCATGCCTGGCAATGTGTCCTTAGTTGTTGCCCTCCGTTCCAATCCTGTTTGCATACTGTTATTTGTAATAGTCATTGTTTTTTTTCCTAGAGATGTCCAAAATCATGTATTTTGCTCTACTGCAATTATGCAAAATTTTGACAAAATCACATTAAATTACATTTAATTACGCAAAATGCAAATCCGTAATTTTATGGTATATTTCAGCACAAAATACGTCCATGTGTCAATTTTTGACCCAAGAATGCATTTCACACAAAAAAACACAAGGTTTGTAATCTTTTCTGAAAGTAAATATTACGTTGAAATTCTAGCGAAAGACATAGAGGACGCAGAGAAGTTACAAAGACAGGATGCTTGGACCAACAAAACCCGGTCCCACTGAAGACTTTCGAAAAAAAGGCTGAATTGCATCAAACAATTCCTTGATGAATGTAAACTAAGTGAAGGCGAGTGAAGGTCCAGTTTGTTGGTCAGGAAATCTGAATCTACCGTCAGACATGCCTTGTGCAGCGGGCAAGAAGCTTCATATGTAATTTGTTGGTCCACAGTCAGTGAGCAGCGCTGCCCTACCAAATGAGTCATATGTAGGGGTTGGAGATAAATTTCGCTCAGCTGGTGGAATTGGCAGAGTTTTGGCCACTCCACATTACCCATGTAACGCAGAGTTCCAGTCAAATTCCACCAGCTGCCGCGTGGCTTGGATTTTTTTTGCGTGTGGTACACCAGCGGTAAGTTGGTTAGCTCGAGTGAGATTTGACATCCACTAGCGTGATTTTTGGATTTTTGTTATTTAAGTAGGGCACCCAGCAAGATTTCCCCAACGCAGGTGGTCGCACCCGTTTGCCGTCAGAAAGATGCCGCTCCAATGGAAAATCTACCCGAGTGGCAGCAAAACCAACTAGAGAAGCAGCACCCTCTGGCTCGCAACGTGGTGCCTTACGCGCTGATTTTTAAGCCCCAAATGACCTCCCAGCGCTAACAATCCGCAGGAGCAGCGCAACATGTCAAATTCCACCCATTCACCGAACTCCGCAGAATCTCATGGAGTTTTCATGTAACTCCGTGGAATTCCATGGAGTGAAACTCTGTGATTTCCACCCACCCATAGTCACATGATCATCAGAGTGCCTATGAGTGTCCAGTAGTTGCCTTCTTCAGGGGATTAAAGTAGAGCAATGACTTTATGGGTCCGAAGCAGAGACCGTTGCAGCAATCTGACATGCACAGAACCATGATCTTGGCCTGCAAGGCAATGGGTGGCTGAGTACGCAAGTGAAGACGCACCAAAACAATTTCAGAGGAGCAGCACTGCCAACAATCGCACCGATTTATGCATAGAAGGATTTCAAGCTCACAGAAAGCATCATAGCGTCAGGCCAAAGGCATAAAAAGCACTGCACTAGCATAGTAATGAGCCTGACACTCATGCAATGAAACGTATTGGTCTATATTAATATAGCAATTAGCCTGGGAGTGCAGCAGTGCAGCATTATTGGTACTGCAATTTTATGGCATTGAGCTCGCGACTCATGCAGTGCAGCATTATAGGTGCTATACTTCAATGGCAATGAGCCCTCGACTCACGCAGTCGAGCATTATAGGTGCTATACTTCAATGGCAATGAACCTTCGATTCACACAGTGCACCAATACAGGTGCTATACATATGTGGCAATGAACCCTCGACTCATACAGTGCAGCATTACAGGTGTTATACTTCAATGGCAATGAGCCCTCGACTCACGCAGTGGAGCATTATAGGTGCTATACTTCAATGGCACTGAACCTTCGATTCACACAGTGCACCAATACAGGTGCTATACATATGTGGCAATGAACCCTCGACTCATACAGTGCAGCATTATAGGTGTTATACTTCAATGGCAATGAGCCCTCGACTCACGCAGTGGAGCATTATAGGTGCTATACTTCAATGGCAATAAACCTTCGATTCAGTGCACCATTATAGGTGTTATACATATGTGGCAATGAATCCTCAACTCATACAGTGCAGCATTATAGGTGCTATACTTCTATGTTGCCGAATGTAGTGTACCGTAAAGCAGCCAACTTCTGTTCTATTCTACAATCAATGCCCCCACCCCTCTGCCCTCATCTCAAAGTGCCTGCTGACCCCGCTGGCGAGATTTTGCCGCATTGTGTAATTTCGTTTACCTGCTCTGCTTCTGAGGTCCAGTTGAGACTGACGGCTCCTGATCTCTGTGGAGGAACAGTGTTGGTACAGGGCTAGCGCTTGGGGAGAGTTGAAATTGTGAGTCAGAAGTGAAGAGAGAAGAACTGATTGCGCCAGATCACGAAAAAACTGGAGCAGCCTGGTTGAGGCGCAGAAAGATTCCCGCGGCTTTGGCGGTTAGACCGGAGCTAAAGAGGAGCCCTGAACAGGGTGAGGAGCCCGATACGCGAGAGCCTCTACCCCCGCACAAAGACTAACAGACAATAGTGTAGGCCCATCCCGCCGGGACGGAGGTGAGTGTGAGCCGCAGGTTGCGCTCCATGCTGAGTCCATAAGTCATCCGCATATAGAATAAAGCAGGGGATCCAGCCAGAGAGACAGGCGATGATCCTAGGTCAGCCCACACTGAAACGGGCACAAAATACCTGATCGGAGCGAGAGAATCCAGCAGGGGGGCCCAAGTAATAGAGGTCCGAGGCTGAGAAGCCAGTTGCCTGACCCCAAGATGGCGCCCGTCGTGACACTCCTACAGTTCATGGGCCCAATTGCAGCAAGTGAAGGGACCAACCAATAAATTAAAGGTGATGCAGACGTAACCTTAACCTGTCCCCACACGGAATCCAGCAAACCTTGGCATAGGGATAATACACATCAGATGTAGAGTCTGAATCGCTTGCCTGACCCAAAGATGGCTGCCACAGTTTTCCCTACCACCGGGCTCCGACCAGACCTTGAGCACAACCCCCATCAGCCTAAAAGGCAGCCCCAGCTCCTTCTATGGTTTGTTTTTACTCCCTTACCCCCACCTCCTTCTTTTACCTCTATCCTCTAGTGGGGATATTCAAAATGGTTTTTCACGAACGCTAAGACCTGAGCAACTTGGCTGATGCCTGGTGGAGTTGCTAGACAGCTAATGAAAAGATTGTCCCTGGTTTCCCCCTCGACCGTCACCTACCCAGCCGGACATTGGTAACAGTTCTTCCTCATCTCCCTGCCATGGCTCCTTCCGCCCCGCCTTTCCTACAAATTCTCTCAACCTCGTTGTTTGTTTACTGTAACTTACTACGGGATTGTAACTGATGCAACTGGTAACGCAATGTTTCTCCGGTATAGCGCTCTGATACCTCCGCGTCTAGCCAGCGCTATATAAACCTTTTTAGATGTACCTTGTAATGCAACGATCCTCTGGTTAAGTGCTTTGAACCTCCAGGTCTAGCCAGTGCTATATAAACTTCTCAAATCAAATAAACTCAAAACTGGTTTTCCTGAGCACTGAGACCTGAGCAACATGACTGATGCCAGGTGGAGCTGCCAGACAGCTAATGAGGAGATTGGCCCTGGTTTCCCCCTTGACCGTTACCTACCCAGCCGGACATTGGGCACAGTTCCTCCTCGTCTCCCCGCTTTTACTCCTTCCTCCCCTCCCTCCTACGAATTCTTGCAACATTGTTTATGTGTACTGTACCTTCCTATGCTCTTGTAACTGATGTAACTTTAAACGCAACAATCCTAAATGTAAAGCGCTCTGATACCCTCTTGGATCAAGTTTGCGCTATATAAAACTTGATAAAATATGGTACTGAGCCCGCGACTCATTCAGTGCAGCATTATAGGTGCTATACTTCTATGGTACTGAGCCTGCGCCTCACACAGTGCAGCATTATAGGTGCTATACTTCTATGGTACTGAGCCTGCGCCTCACAGAGTGTACCATTATAGGTGCTATACTTATATGGTACTGAGCTTGCGACTGACGGAGAGCACTATTATAGGTGCTATACTTCTATGGTACTGAGCCTGCGCCTCATTCAGTGCAGCATTATAGGTGCTATACTTCTATGGTACTGAGCCTGCGCCTCACAGAGTGTACCATTATAGGTGCTATACTTCTATGGTACTGAGCCTGCGCCTCACACAGTTCAGCATTATTGGTGCTATACTTCTATGGTACTGAGCCTGCGCCTCACACAGTGCAGCATTATAGGTGCTATACTTCTATGGTACTGAGCCTATGCCTCACAGAGTGTACCATTATAGGTGCTATACTTATATGGTACTGAGCCCAAGACTCATGCAGTGCAGCATTATAGGTGCTATACTTCTATGGTACTGAGCCTGCGCCTCATTCAGTGCAGCATTATAGGTGCTATACTTCTATGGTACTGAGCCTACGCCTCACAGAGTGTACCATTATAGGTGCTATACTTCGATGGTACTGAGCCTGCGCCTCATTCAGTGCAGCATTATAGATGCTATACTTATATGGTACTGAGCCTGCGCCTCACAGAGTGCAGCATTATAGGTGCTATACTTATATGGCGAAGAGCTATGCTTCCTCCTCCTAGTGGCAGGGAAGCAAAAGGACAAGCTCGAGTAAGACGCTGCGAGCCCTGGCTCCCTCTAATGGATGCTCTATCAGGGTGGGCGTGAGTCATCGAGAAGGCGGTGGAGGGCAGTGATGTATCAGTGCATCACCTCCATCCGAGGGCCCGCCATAGTAACCCAATTAACGCACCTGTAACTCGAGCCCAGCAGCATTAATGCTACAATACCAGTCAATTAATACTGAATGGAAGCAGGGCCTGGCCTGCTTGGTTTTTGGTTTTTAATGTAACTATTTAACCAAAAGAGACAAAGGAGCAGCCGGCCCGCGCTGTTTATTTATTTATCGACATTAATGCAGCGTTTTCACAGATTGCGGTGGATTTGCAGAGGAGGAACCCATTAGGCTGGTCATCGCCGCTCTTTAAATGAAGGTTCACTTCGGTACAGGCTGTGCAGACGGATTCTACAGGCGGCCAGCAATTGGATCCGCGAAGGTATCTGGGGGATCCGCGGAACTCCTTAAAGCAGCCATGCCGCTAAGCGTCCTCTGGAACATTCCGGTCAGTGCCAGAGATAGCATCCAGCTGCGGCGGATGGGCTTTCCACAGTGGGTTGCGTCATTTGGAGTTTCTGGGCCCCGTCCTTAGGTGGAGTGACCAAATTCTGAGACACAAAAACCAGGACAGGCCAGACATAAAAAGTAGGACTAAATGTGTCTGTGTGTGTGTGTATATATATATATATATATATTCACTGAAAAAATCATAGGTTTGACACCAGTTATAGTTAGCTGGAAATTTTACTGACATAAAACCATGTCATGAGTGATGTATGTAATATGTGACGTCATCAGCAGTGCATTGCAGGCGCGCAAGTTATAATAAGTCCAACTAACTATAACGTGGGAATTTCAATGGTTTTATGTCCGTAAAATTTCCAGCTAACTAGAACTGGTGTCAAACCTATGTTTTTTTCAGTGAATTTAATAGGTTTTTTAAATGCAAATTCCTAACTATAACTGGTGTGAAACCTATAGTTTTTTCAGTGAATTTCATAGGTTTTTTAAATGCTAATTCCTAACTATATATAGGGCCTCAAACCTATGTTTTTTTCATGGAATTTCAAAGTTTTTTTAATAGCAAATTTCTATTGCTATCAAATATAATATTTTTTATAATGAATCCTATATTAAGTCTTGCGGTGCGTCCCGCTGCGCGTACCGGTGAGCGTCCCGTTAGCACTGTGCCGCGAACGAAAACATCATTGTGACGTATCGCGTAGCCGCATCCGCGTGATATGCACGGCGTAAGCGCACCCGAGCGCATACGATTGCGCTACGTAAGCGCCACGGGGCACCCCCCAGGGCGCGTCGTGTCATGTGACCTAAAAATAACACTTTTTATTGGTTCAGGACAGTTTTGGTTTCCAAATGATGAAAGCCCGGGTCATGTGACCTGAAAATAACACTTTTCATTGGTTCAGGACAGTTTTGTTTTCCTAATGATGAAAGCCCCCACCTTTTTTCCTCATTCTCACTTTGTACTTTGAGTGAGGAAGACCTTTTTCCAGAACTATTAGTACCTATTTGTACTGAGAAATGGCTACAGTAGCAACAGCAGCAGGAGCATCTCAGCCACCACCACCACCACAAGGTCCACCACAACACCACAGTGGTGGAGATGAAGAAGAGGAGGAGGAGGAGGAGGAGAGGCGGCGCTACCTGCCAGAAGATACTACCCTCTACAAGCCAAAGGAGCACATTGTGTGGGAATTTTTCTAAAATCCCAAGGGGCCAAAAGAAAGTGAATGCGCCAAAGGTGACTTGTCTGATCTGTGGCACTGTACTTTCCAGGGGGAACCCTGCCAAAAAATATTCTTTTGGCAACAACACCATGATTCGCCACATGCAACGCCGGCACCCTAACAACTATAGTGCGGCAGAGGTCAGAGAACTGACCAGAAACCCTCCCCAATCTTCTCCCAGCACCTCCCAAAGTACCCAACCCACTCCATCGGGACTAGAGACAAGGGAGATGGTCCCAAACATCCAAACTCAGTTTGGAAATTTCAAAATAGTGTGCGTATTTTGTGGGCGTACAATATGCTATGGTGAGCAAAGTGTTAAACTCATCAACCGTGCTGGTGACAACCACAAGTGCCCAAAGAAACCTTAATTTTTTCCTGGTTTTTTTTGCTCCAGTTGAGCCGTTTACAATTCCCTGTTTTTTGTTTGTCCCCATAAAAATTCCCCCAAAAATATAAAATTGTTCATAAAAGCCAAAAAAAGTACAAAATGTTCAAAAAAACAATAAAAAAATATAAAACAACAAAAAGAATTTAAAAAAAACAGTTCTTTTTAGAACTACCTCCAATTGATAAAAAAAATGCTACATTTTTTTAAAAATCTGTCATTCTTTTTTCCCCATGGTACGCTCCCCGGTGCGCTCCCCGGTGCGTGTACCGGGCGCCCCCCGCGCAAATCGGAAAAAAAATGTTTTTGCCCCGCGGGGCCCTTTTATGGCCCCCACTTCAAACGTAGGGGGACAGGGGGGTCTACCCTGCCCCCTTTTGGTCATTTCCTCCTTTGTTTTTGTCACCTCTTGTGTCTCGATCCTACCGAGACACAAGATGGCGGCCGCTCCGGACTGTTTGGAATGTTGACAGAAACCCGAGAGCCAATCAGCTTTCCGCGTGCGAACTCGCGTAGCACGCTGGTACGGCGCGCTTATAGATATATATATTTTTTTAACCTAAATTACTCAAAATCCACTGGAGCACATATCTTGAGACATAGCAAAGGCACATCGGGCTACCAGTCCCTACAATTTTGCCAAGTTTGGTGGAAATCCGTACAGCCGTTCGGGCTAAAAGTGAGTCCAACCGCCCTATGGAAATTAACATGGGGAAAACATGTTTTGGGACCCCCCTTTTATCTCGGCCCCCGCTTGACTAATCCCCCCCAAACTTTCAGGGAAGGAGCGGAGCGCAGCGAGGCAAATTTCAGGAAATTTTCAGGCAGATTTCTCAACCCGCGCCAAAGTTATTCCCAATAGAATGTTGCGGATTCCCTATGGAAAACAATCCTAACTATAACTACCTTCTGGCGACCGCCAGTAGGTAATATATATATATATATATATAATATATATGTATATATCAAGTCATTCTCTTCACTCTTCAGAAGACATTACCCCTCCATTGCGAAGAAGACTAGAGACAACAGCGAGGTTTGGCAGGTAACTGTTTCTTTATTAAAAGGACATTGGCACTACCGGTTTCAGCTCATGCCTTCTTCAGATGCCTAGTCCGTTAGCAGCGTTGACCCACCCAGGGATTCCTTTTAAGCAGCAGAATTTCTCTGGTTTTGTACTAGTGAAATGACCAACTAACTCTAACGTCCCTAAAACCTATATTTTTTTCAGTCAATTTCTAAGGTTTTTTAAATGCCAATTTCTAACTTTAACATGCCTGAAACCTATGGTTTCTTCAGTGAATTTCAATGGTTTTTTAAATGCTAATTTCTAAGTATACCGTCTCTGAAACCTATGGTTTTTTCAGTGAATTTCAAAGGTTTCTTTAAATGCTAATTTCTACATATAACATAGCAGTCGCATTTGTAGAGTGGTGTAGAAAGGTGAGCGTGGCCTTCATACATATTTTAGCAATCCCACTGTGTTGGATTTAGCGGAAGTAACAGGAGGGATAGTTAGCCCCTAACGTCAACCTTGGGGGCTAACTACCCCTTTTATCACCTCCAGTAAGTCCCACACAGCAGGATTACTAACTTGTTATATCAGGCCCCACCCCCTCCCTGCAGCACTCTGCAAACGCGCCCCCTGGCATGTTCTAAGTTGCGTGATTAAGTCCCCTTAAATCCTGAGGGTCCCTGGGGTCCAACTAGGCCAGCAGGTACCTCCATTAAGCGCAACTGAGCTACGTTGCAGAGAGGTATAAAAGGGGCGTGGTCTCAGACCACCTCTCTGCAACACAGCTCTGTGGGGCTTACTGGAGGTACCTGGTAGGCTAGTTGGCCCCCAGGGACCCTCAGGATTCAAGGGGACTTATTCCCCCAATTTACAACGCGCCAGGAGCTCTGTTTGCACATTTGACATGTTAGGCCCGTCCCCTTTCTGCAGCACTCTGCAAACACGCCCCTGGCGCATTCTAAATTGGGGGATTAAGTCACCTTGAATCCTGAGGGTCCCTGGGGTCCAACTAGGCCACCAGGTACCTCCATTAAGCACCACTGAGCTGCGTTGCAGAGAGGTGTAAAAAGAGGCGTGGCCTAAGACCACCTCGCTGCAACGCAGCTCTGTGGTGCTCACCGGAGGTACCTGGTGGGCTAGTTGGCCCCCAGGGATCCTCAGGATTCAAGGGGACTTATTTCCCCAATTTACAACGTGCTAGGGGCTGTGTTTGAACACTTGGCATTTCAGGCCCGCCCCCTCCCTGCACTACTGTGCAAACGCACCCCCTGGAGCATTTGAAGTTGGGGGATTAAGTCCCCTTGAATCCTGTGGGCCAACTAGCCCACCAGGTACCTCCAGCAAGCACCACAGAGCTGGGTTGCAGAGTTGTGTAAAAAGGGGGTGTGGGCTTGGACCACCTCTCTGCAATGCAGCTCCCTGGCGCATACTGGAGGTACTTGGTGGGCTATTTGGCCCCCAGGGACCCTAAGTATTCAAGGGGAATTAATTCCCCAACTTACAGTGCGCCAGAGGGAACATTTGCAGAGTGCTTCAGGGAGGTGGCGGGCCTCCGGCGACAAGACAGGTTTTTATTTGTTTGTTTTTTAGAAGGGGGGCTGTGCGGCCCCCCTTCTATTCCCATTTTAGGGGGCTTGGGGACCCCATCCTCCAGGGCTAGTTGGCCCCCAGGGATCCTCAGGATTCAAGGGGACTTATTTCCCCAATTTACAACGTGCTAGGGGCTGTGTTTGCACACTTGGCATTTCAGGCCCGCCCCCTCCCTGCACTACTGTGCAAACGCACCCCCTGGAGCATTTGAAGTTGGGGGATTAAGTCCCCTTGAATCCTGTGGGCCAACTAGCCCACCAGGTACCTCCAGCAAGCACCACAGAGCTGGGTTGCAGAGTTGTGTAAAAAGGGGGTGTGGGCTTGGACCACCTCTCTGCAATGCAGCTCCCTGGCGCATACTGGAGGTACTTGGTGGGCTATTTGGCCCCCAGGGACCCTAAGTATTCAAGGGGAATTAATTCCCCAACTTACAGTGCGCCAGAGGGAACATTTGCAGAGTGCTTCAGGGAGGTGGCGGGCCTCCGGCGACAAGACAGGTTTTTATTTGTTTGTTTTTTAGAAGGGGGGCTGTGCGGCCCCCCTTCTATTCCCATTTTAGGGGGCTTGGGGACCCCATCCTCCAGGGCCTGAACCCCCCTTTTTTTTTAAACAGGAGGAGGGCTGCTTATCATCAAGGGAGCCCCATTCCCCGGGGCGTGGCCACCCTTTTTTTTTTATTTATATATATTTTTTTGAAGGGAGGGGGGGCTGCGTGGCCTCCCTCCCGAGGCCAATTATGGCCCAGGGACCCCCATCCCCAGGGGCCTGGCCTCTCCATTGGGGATCGTGGGGGGAGCCCCAATTCCCCCACGGTTAGCCGGCTCCCCACCTCCTGCGGGAGCTGCCTTTTCCACAAGGGAAGCTGCTAATATGTAATTCCCCTTATGGAAAAGCAATCTCGTTTGGATTTTTCAGGAAACCTGCTCTCGCTTCCAAAATCCAAACCAGTGTTTGCTATGACAGGGTGGGAGCCCTACGGCTCCCGCCCTGCCATAGCAAACACCAGTGTCCCGGGAGTGGGCACCCCGGGACACTGCAGGAGCCAGCCCTGGGGGATTGCGGTCCCAGGGCCATCAAGGGCTCCAGGAGTGGGGCCCTGCGGCCCCCCTCACTACCATTACAAAGCCCCGGACCGGCCTTACCTTTTTGGGAAATGTTAGTTAATATTGGGGAGGGGAGCCACGTGGCCCCCTCTCCCAGGCCACTTCTGGCCCGGGGACCCCATCCCCCGGGGCCTGACCTTTCCGTTGGGGACCATGCGGGGAGCCCTAATTCCCCCACAGTCCCGCCTGCTCCTCACCTCCTGCTGGGGCCGGCATTGCTTTTCCACAAGTTTACAAGATGGCTGCCAATACTTCCTGGTTTGTAGTGCTGGCAGCCAATTAGAATGAAGCTCATTGTTGGGAGGGTACGCGAACCCACCGCTGCCCCAGATATTTAAACTTTTTCTTTTTCTAATTTCTCAGAAACTACTGAACAGATTTATACCTTTTACCAAAAAGGCTCAAGCTTTATGTGACTCGCCCACCTCTACTGCCTTTGGCACCAAAACCACAGACGAGCCACCAAATCTAAAATTCTTTGCCATTTGTATGGGATTTTTTCTCTTGATAAATCTACATTTCCGTGGCAGAAGGTGTTTTGATGTCCTGATGTCTAGTCAGTAGGTTGGCCTGCGGACGTATGTAGAGTGAGTCGTGTGGTTGAAGTGAGATTAGACTGCAGTTATGAGACATGTTGGCAGCGAGCCTAGACATGGCCTGTCCTCATTTCACATTCAGAGGTACCTGCTTGGGCCAGATAGCTCAGGGTGTACCCTCATCGCTCTATCTGTGTGGCACATGGCACCCTCTGCAGTTTACCAAGCAAGCAGCTAAAGGCGCTTGAAGATAATGCGTGCCATCGCAGGGTGTGGCAGGCAGGGCGGCTGTTGATAGAGGGTGAGCTTGGGTCATGAGGCCCTCCCAAGAGCTTTATCCAGAATTGCAAAGTTAGGGTTAATCAACTCCTTATCACAGAATTCATAGCCAGTACCACCAATATGTTCTCTTTTGATGTGATTTGAACAAAAAGGAGGGGGTGGGGGGTAGGTACCAATAAAGGCCCAGTACCCAGGCTCTGAAATAGTTAATATCACAAATTAGGGAGGCACTGTTCCTATCAGAAAATTAATGTAAGGTGGGACAGAGAAGAAGGAATGTAAGGGATTACTTCTCAGTGCCCTCACACATCCATGGGGATGGCATGCTTCGCCATCAGGCGTGCTCCACGCAGGGCTGGTAATGCAATGCCCCACGGGTCCCTAAGGGTCGCTTTAGTGGAGATATTTTTACTCGTATGACCTGACCACACTCACTGTTTCAGACTACAGGGGTACATCATGGGGTACATCATTAGCCTACAGTAACACTAACCGTATCATGTTTTTTTTAACCCTGCCAAGAGAGCCCCCTTAATAAACTTTAATTTGGTATATCTTAGCCAGATGTAACTTCCCTCATGCAACTACACAGATTCACTCCCCCCCACATACTCTTGATTGCCACACATTCATTCCTTTCCATCGTGTTTATGGTTTCAGACCTAACTTCACAGGTGAATATTTTAAGAGTGGAAGTAAATGTATTGACAATTATGCCACAGTGAGCATCATCAGTTACTGGACAATCAGACTCCTGGCGATGATGCAAAAATATGAAGTGCAGAATTCAAGGGACAGCCCTGAGCATACTGAAGTCCTTCCTAGCCGACAGGGTCCAGGTGGTGGCCCTGGGAGATTTTGAATCTAGACCTTTCAAACTCCCAGGGGGGTCCCTCAGGGCTCCTCCCTAAGCCCCACACTATTTAATATTTATGTTTCCTCCCTCGCCCCGGTGATTCGGTCATTTGGATTTGAACTAACATCTTACACAGATGATACACAAATTGTGGTATCTCTGCTCCCGGGGAGAGAAGAAGGAATAGCGGCTAGGTTCCAGGACTGTATGTCTGCGGTGAGCTCATGGATGGCTGGCAATTGCCTTAAATTGAACTCCTCAAAACTGAGGTTCTTCTCTTCGGCACCGATGTTAGTTTCTGGAGCCCCAAATGGTGGCCCCATAATATGGGAGCCCCACCTATTCCGGCAACAAAAGTAAAGAACCTGGGAGTTCTTATTGACAGCCAACTATCTTTTAAACCACAGGTCAATGCTTTAACATCTTCCATCCACTGGATTATGAAAACCATCAGGAAAATTCTCCCTTTTCTATCAGACAGTAGCAGGAAAACGGTGGTGACAGCACTTGTGCTGTCCCGCCTTGATTACTGCAACAGTCTTTTGTTGCAAGCCCAGCAAGGGCTACTCAATAAACTACAGATGCTGCAAAATGCAGCTGTTCGATTAATTACTAATTACTTATTGCCCAAGTTTGCACCGGTGGCACAGGAACTGAAGAAATTGCACTGGCTCCCGGTACGCAAGCGGATAATGTTTAAATCATTGTGTATGGTGTACAAGGCAGTGAATGGACTGGGTCCATCCTTTCTTCAACAGCACTTTCAACTGTACACGCCAGGTAGACAGCTAAGGTCGGCAAATAAAGGGCTAGTCAAGACATGTCGGATCAGGAAAGCACGATGGGGAGGCCGTAGTTTCATCTCTGGAGCCTCCACCATCTGGAATAAACTGTCCCTGGCCTTGAAACAAATTACTAACCTGATGGCCTTCAGGAAAAACATTAAAACTTGGCTCTTTGGCCTTTAGAAATCAACGGACAACTTAGGGGAGACATCATATCATTTCAGCGCCAGGACACCGCTCGGTAACAGCGCGCTTTATAAATGGTATAAATAAATAAATAAATAAATAAACAATAGTTTTTTTACTGGTTAAAGACATATAACCACATCACTAGGTCTTAAGTGATACAACATAGTGTGCAGAAAGGACACAAATAGACTGGCACAAGTAGGTTATCACCATGGAAAC
The DNA here is from genome assembly GCF_964263255.1 of Lissotriton vulgaris. Lineage (NCBI taxonomy): Eukaryota > Metazoa > Chordata > Amphibia > Caudata > Salamandridae > Lissotriton > Lissotriton vulgaris. The sequence continues at coordinate 64,406,207 of NC_141700.1, forward strand.
AAAAGTTTTCATATCTCTCTCTCTCTCCTATTATAGGTGTATCAACTAACTTACTATCTGTTTACCACTATTTGGCATGTCTCTTCAGCAGAATTGTGCTTTCGTAAGTGGTACAGGCAGTGTGGGAATTTGCATGCCACAGTGATGCAGCATTTTTATGAGTGGAAAAACTCATCGAAAAAAGAATTTTTACTCACCTAATTTTACTAATCGGGCTTCTAATCCTAGACTCATGCATTCTGTGCCTTGATTAGCTTATGCACAGGTAGCAAAAAAACCTCTTGCACATTATTCCTTCAAGGGTGTGAGCTTCACACACGTGCACATGCCAATTACACAGACACCCATACCAAGTTGGAGGGAACTCCTAATTCAGACTAAAAATGTCCGCTCTCCATTTGGGAATATTCCTCCGCTGATTTCTCCTTGCAATAATATCTGGTAAGATAAAAGTGAAGTTTTTCCATAGGAAACGTGTGTAAATGGAGACATATTTCTGGAATTGGGTGTGTAATGGTGTCCCGCTGCATCTGTTGGACAGACCGGATTTCTAAATTCATTACCCTTTACATAAGTACCCAAGAGTTGAATTGCCAGTGTCTTTAGGTACTTTGTTGCCCAGTATGTGGGCTAGTTATGTTTTAAAATGTACACAATACATCAGAGAGGCTGAAATTAAGTGCACATTGCATTGTGGACCTTTTGGAGAATGTGTGACTATTTGTCTTAGAATCTTTGTTGAGAGATTGTCTTAGACTGAGCTTACCACTGAAGGTGTCTGATTGGTGGACGCTTGGAGTATTTGTGACTCTACGTCTTACAATCTTTGTGTAGAGATTGTCTTAGACTGAGCATACGACTGGAAGGTGTCTGATTGGTCTATTGGTTAGAACACCATGTAATACCATGTTGGGCTGTAGGAAAGTAACTGAACCCTAGAAATATCTGGTCCATCCAAAGGGGGTGTGGCTTAGTCCAACAAGGTCATTGAGCAACAAACTGATAACATTTTGACCCAGGTGACAGGGAGTGCTGGTGCCCAGATCCACTTGCTGCGGTGCAACACTCTAGCGTTGTGTCATTCGATTTCTTTTTGCAATGTCCCGATCAGAGTTCATGTATTATCTGGCAAGTTGTGTAACTTTATGGGGAATTGCCAAGTTTTGATTGCTTTTCTGAATTCAAGGTGGATAACGGATGCCCTGTATTTCTTGGGCAGTGTGTTCCATCGTTTGCTGGTTTGTACTGAAAAGTCGCTTCCATCTGTGTGGGTTCTTGTGCCATTCTTAATCGGATTGTCCGCCTTTGGGTGTATGGTTTGAATCTGGACCACAGAAACACAGGTCCAGAGCTATGGATTGGCCTTTCGGCACAGAAGAGATCTTTGAAAGGAATTCTCATTACGACAGTTGTAGAGTTTTCAGGGCAGGGGTGATGTGGTCATGTTTATTCAGGCTACACAATTGTCCGAGAGTGGCATTTTGGACTCACTAGAGTTTGTTTGTTAAGTGCTTTGCAAGCCCTATATTTAAACTTTTGGATTAATCTAGGCGTCGTTTGTACTCTTCTCATGATGTTAACCCCTTCCATGCTGATGACGGCCCCCAGCCGTCATGCATCACGGTGCTCGTGTGCTGATGACGGCTGGGGGCCCTCATGAACCCGCCCACTCTTAAAAATGGCCGCACAGGCGCAGAATTGTGGCCGCGCCCAAGGGGTTAAAGGCACTTCTCACTGCGATGATCTGATATTGATGTAAGAGATTGGAGTCCATATTTCCAACCACATATTTTACCTACGTAGATGCGGCGGGAGGAGGTCCAATCTTCTGAGGCCTGGCTGAGGATGGGGCGTAGATTGTCCATGTTCCATAATTTAGGATGACACTTACACATAGGTCAGTTTCAGGAAATTGTATTGCACTCGGCTGTAAGACAACTGCGGGTATTCAGTAACATTAGCTGTCTCTGGAGTGATTTTTTTTGGTGTAGTTGTAACATGAGAGTTTAGGAGAATTGATTTGTTTAGGGAGCTGGTCGAGATAAGGGTTGGAGAGTAGAGGTGGAATCTCTGCCTTTTATGAAAAGGGTTGATAGCAATGTGGGCAGTGACACAATTTGCATTACGTCAGTGTAAGGGCTATGGTTTGTTTGATCCTGTGGGTCCAGTCCTTGCTTTTGCAGAATTCATTTGACACAGGATGTTTTTTAAAATGTGCTGTCAAATTCTCCCGATGATCATGATACATCAGGTTTGGTGGTACATCCCAAAGGTATCTTCTATATTAAAAAATATACATTTTTGTGGTTACCGGCCATTTTAGTTAGAAAGTGGCTTTCAAGATCTTTTGCTTTCGTACTCAGGTGTTCTGCAATAGAGCTGCAGAGTTCTTTTGAGTAATTGGGCCATTCTAGGGTGTAGTCTAGTTTTGGAATTTGCTGGAAATTTTGAATAGTTCTTTAGTTGAGTGAGAAACAGAAATTAGTGGAAGGGGAATGTGTTAGGGGAGGGTGAAATGTACATATCAGTTGGCTAAGGTGTGAATACGTATAGGTGGGCAGAAGGTGAAGGGGAGGGCCAGCGTAGTACATGGAGGAGTACATAGTCTTGGGAAAATTGAGGGGAGAGTTAAGTTAAGATGATAGTGAGGATATGCGTAGGGAATATATGAAAAGTTAGGGGAGGGAAGGCTGTTGCCCCAGCAGGATGAGAGCGGGATGGATGCAGCTGTAAGCAGGGGAGGCAGGAGTAAGATTAGTGTGTTACTATGCCTAGTGGGTACAGGAGAGGTTAGTGTTAGAAGATCTTGCACAGAAAAAAGGAAGATTCATGAAAGGTGCTGCTAATGTGAGATGAGATTTAGTAAGGTTTTTGGTGCCCTTGTTGTTGGTTGTGCACTTTGCAGAGTTGGTGGCTTACATTTGATTGTGTGGCTTCTGTTTGTTGGATACAGGTTGGTGTTCACTGTCGGAGTAGACCACAAAAACTAGCAAAACCGCTTGTAGATGTGGTTGATGCCCTGGAGATGAAACTTGGAACCCAAAGGACCTTGGTGGTAGATCCAGGAGGCCCACTCGGATTCGAAACAGTCACTACCCAGTGGTAACCTTCAAACCCACTGCAGTCGGACTATGAAGCCCCCCACAAGTAGGAATAGTGCCATCCGAATAACCACAGAACCCACAGTGGTAGGATTATAAGACCCTCCCGTAAGTGATGAATCGCTTCCCAATGATGCAACCCGTGTTAGTAGTCTTTGAGGCACATCCAAGAAGGGGGTTTCTTACTAAAACCTCACAATTTTCATAAGTAGGTCTATATGGGCCACCCAAGTGTGGAACAGTGGCTACCCGCTTTGGGGAATTTCAAAACCAAAACAACCCACTGTTCAAGGTGTCTGGAGTCACCCAGAGGCAGGGTTACTAAACAAAACCTACTGAACCACAGATTATTGCATGGTTATTCAATGGGGGACAACTACAGTTGCAGGAAGCTGTCGAGTATGGATTTGAGTCTATGTATGTGGATTGGCTGCTTTTTTTTCTCACTCTGGGGAGTTCCATTGAGAGGCAACATTTCTGGACCATGGCTCTTTCCAGGCCCTAACAGGGATGTCCCCACAGGCACGTACCCTTTATCCTTAGTCTATACCTGGACAACTGAGCTGGATGACCTGGGAGGATGGGTTAGGTGGTTAATACAGACAATAAGGGGTATAAGAAGGTGGGGAGCAGGTGATACAGGTAGGCGGAAAGCCAATGGGAGCCGGACACATCATATATATTCACTACTTCAATGTCGGGGTTTGGGAAGGAAGAATTAGTATATATTTTCATTGTACTCTATGAGACAAATAAAATACCTCATTTTGAAAATAGAGGCACCTGTAGAAAATGGTAAATACATAGTAATATCAATAAAAGTAAGGTAAGCAGACGCCACCATATGAGATTGTGGCTTCAGGTTTTGATGGAACCAGAAACAGAATGTTCTTTCATTTAAAAAAAATGTACAATTGATGGACCATTTCAAAATAACATAAGATTGGGCTACATGTAGGCAATAGGGAAATGAAAGCCTACCCCAGATCCACACAAACCCCTAAGATTGTAGGTTAGCACCTTGCCTCAAAGCACAGGTGGCACCATTTATAACAAGCATTAGAAATGCAATAGGTCTCACATTTTTTTGAGTTAGTGCTATTGGCGTAGCTCAACAGCAACCGGACAGAAATTGCCACTTTGCAGGGGTCCAACAGAGCATTGCTTCGTGAAATGACCTGAAAGCCTAAAACGATGTTGATAGCCTACAAAATAAAAAGGCAGGTCAGGATGACCAGGAGTAACCGCGGACGTATTGTGATAGCCAACGCAAGCAAACAATGAGTGAAATCACCTGGACGTGACCTATGCATGTAAAGGTGGGCGAATCAGACCCAATGCACCAATAAAAAAAAGCTGTATTTCTAAATGGCACAGTAATGAACAAATGGCAATTGATGGGCATGCCAAAAACGAATAGAGGAGATAACAACAGGTCTTGCAGACCGCCCATGCGCGCTACCTAGGCTCGACCTAAACATGAGTTAAAATGTACCCCAGTGGTAAATTTAATCTCATAAAATTCATGGTATTTCAACAATCCGCCCAGGACTCTGCAAAAGTCTCAGTTTCCCACACTAGTTATGGACTTCTTAGTGAATTCGTTGTTACAGCCCAGTACAGCCATTTACATATTTACATGTTGTGAAAGTGCTTCTTTGAGTGTCTGAATGTGCAGCAGAGGGGATGCTTTATTGTTTCACTATGTTTAAAACCTATTTGCTTCGGGAGAAACTTCTTCTCTACACCCCACTAATTTCAGGTGTGTTCCTTCTGCCTTTCAACGCCGAAAGCCAGGCATTTTACGAAACTTTTACTCAAGCACATTTAGGAGCACTTCTAGCACTCGAATACGCCTGCCGGTGTTTGTGAATACTCACAAGCTCACATGCACAAGCATGTTCACCTACTTAGGTGGGCAGCTCCGCCCAGGAACACTTGCTTTTGATCACATACATAATCGCCCCACTCTGGTTTCATTTGAAAAGTGGGTAAATGCAGCGTATCTTTTCTGAATTGCACACGTGAATTTACACTATCAAATTAAGACATTGGTGCATTTGAGATCACCGATGAACAGAAACACCTTTTTGAATTGGAGGCAGGCTACCTAGGCTAAGGACTATAAGCTTAAGGTCCAAGTTTGTCTGAATTGAGTACTGGCCCATTGTATACATGTCAGCCATGTGAGATCAGGTGTGTGTAGTCATCACCAAAACATCTGATTTTGCACCTTATTCATCATTCATCCTCCTAGGTTTGTACCAAATTCATTATCCTTCCATCTAGTTTTGCATCTTATCCATCTAGTTTTCCACCTTATTCATCATTCGTCCGTCTAGTTTTCCACCTTATTCATCATTCGTCCGTCTAGTTTTCCACCTTATTCATCATTCGTCCGTCTAGTTTTCCACCTTATTCATCATTCGTTCGTCTAGTTTTCCACCTTATTCATCATTCCTCTGTCTAGCTTTCCACCTTATTCATCATTCGTCTATCTAGTTTTGCACCCTATTCATGATCCATCCATCTAGTTTGGCATCTTATTTATTATTCATCCACCTAGTTTTGACCTTTATTCATCCATCTAGTTTTGTGCTTTATTTATCACTCATCCACCTGGTTTGGCACCGTATTTATCATCTGTCCATCTAGTTTTTTTGCACCCTATTCATCATATCTTCACCTAGTTTTGCCTCTCACCCATCATTCATGCTCCTAGTTTTGCACCTTTTTCATCACACGTTCATGTAGTTTTCCACCACATCCATCATTCTGCATCCTAGTTTTGTGTTCTTTATCATTCGTCCATCTAGTTTCCCACCTTATTCATCATTCATCCTCCAAGTTTTGCACTTTATTAATCATTCGTCCATCTAGTTTTGCACCATGCTCATCATTCACCAATCTAGTTTTCCACCTTATTAATCACTCATCTATCTAGTTTGGCACCTTATTCATCCCCCATCCATTAATTTTGGCACCTTGTTATCATTCATCCATCTACTTTTGCACCCTATTTATCTTGCATTCACCCAGCTTTCCACCTTGTTTTTCATCCAGTCAGAAGCTGCCACCATCACTGGGGCTTTGCGATATTTGCACTCAGTCGCGTTGGCACATCACACCCCTCCCTGCCAGTGCCGCTCTTTCTCTGGTGGTTAATAAATATGTGGCTGTAAGTGTTGGAGTCCAGAGGGATGTAATTTGTAATGCTGCTCTTCCCTGCAGAATTGTAAAAGCTTTAATGAGACATGACCAGCGCTGCCCTGGAAGAATTTAAATAGCCCAGCCTTGGTACATCTAGAGTACTTGGCAGCAGGACTTCCGGTGCCCGCAGCAGGACTTCCGGTGCCGATGCACACACCACACTGGTTCCTATTTTTGCAGTTTTTGACCTCCCCATCCATGTTCCCACTGATAGTGAAGCGAGAGCCCCTCATGAGAGCTCTGGGGAAACTGCATATCTGTCTGCACCCCTCCCATTGTGACATCACGGGTGGCAGGGTAAAGGTCAATACCAATATGATGTTGATTGATCAATACTATCACTTCATGCAAGTGATCAAGGGATGGAAGCTAACCCAGCAGAGTGGCTGCTAAACGCGTGGATTCATCTCTTTGGCTTTAAATGGTGACTCAAACTCGGTGTCTGTCGCTGGAACCTCTTACCGACCGCCCCAATGTGGTGGTCTGTCTCTACTTGGAGCACCGCTAAGATCAGATACCTACGCCCTACCAAATATCTGTGCCCAGCAATGTGCCCAAACGGGGCGTGCTTGTGTGCTCCATTTTGTGTATGCGCAACATACAAAAAATCTTCAATGGACTAGAGTAATTGGGCACTCCACTAAGGGAAACCAGGAAAAGGATAACCGGGATAGGTTTTTATAAAGTAAATAATTTTTACAAAATGTGTCTTGATATTTACATAATTGTGGTACTGTATCTAATCTAGTTTATTAAGAAGCCACTGTTTACAGACAGTTGTTTGACACAAACATTTTGTTTTGTTTTAGAATATATTGACAAAATGTATAAAATATCAAAAGTTCTTGAGGCTAACAATACATGCGAGTGCTTATGCAAGACTGTCGATGAATGCAACAATACTATATGTCTGTATGAAATGTATCAGGGGCTGCATCACGTGACAAAGCACGGTAGCACAAATAACTGCCTGGCACCAATGAGCAACCCATCCTCACCCACTCCCACCCCCCATGGTTGGGCTATAATGCATCCTGTTCTATGTCCTTCTACACCTTCTACAGTATTATCCTGGTATCTGTGTTTGGTTCTCTTTTGTAACATGCACACGCCACTTTTCCCTTGTAACACACTGTTTGCTACCTCTCACATTTTGTTTGCCTTTGATACTTGCACAAGTGCCACCTTTGCCTACGTTACGTTTGTTCTTGTGCCTGAGTGTCTAGCGTATATTGCAGTATTATACCTCTAATTGTACTTTGTTTTTTCTTGTAACCTGCACACTTGTCTCTTTTTCCTCCTGTGCACTTTTTGCTACCTCATGTATTTTGTTTGCTCACAATTGTCACTTTTACCTCATGTAACTTAACGTCTGCTTTTGTAATCTGTTCACGTGTAATGTTCTCCTCGTGTATCAGTTCTGTTCCTATTGTGAAGCGCTCTGACGCCTTCGGATAAAGTCCGCGCTATATAAAAACGCATAAATAAATGTAAGACTTTCACTTTGCTAAAACAATTTGCTTCGTCATCAGTGGTCACCTGTTGACCACGTGACCAGCAAAGGTTGAGCACCTTACGTCACCCTGCGCTGGGATATTAGGGGGTAGTTCATCTCCACTGCCCCGATTTTATGGCGGCTCATAGAAGCGTAGATACTTCCGGGTGGCGTAGACAGACAGACAGACAGACAGACAGACAGACAGGCGATCTTCAACTCTAGCACACTCTTACTGCTTCTTTTATCTCCGCTTTCTCCCTTTGCCACTGATTTCCTAGACTTCTCTCCCCTATTTCTCTCTCTTGATCTGGGTCAAAGCCTGATGATGAAAACTACTTCTCGGTCCCCTAAAAATGAGTGCCCGTGGCCACCACCTAGAAACACCGGCATAAAATAAGCACAATGAAAGAAACTTTAATAAAACAAACTGGTCTCTGGTTACATAGTCTCTGTAAAATCTCACTAAAGTGGTTCCATGTTGGACAACAGATAGAAAAATAATAGAATGTGTTATGTATATGAATGAATGAAGTTGTGAATGTGGATGTGTATGAGGGAATGCTGTGTTTTGGTTGTTCTCTACCTGGTGACAAGGTTATATATATATTGTTACAGGATTAATGAATTTTGTACTGTGATTTATGATGAAAATAATGCAATTTGAAATGTATAAGAATGTATTTTTTTAACTCTGAATAATGATGAAAAAATTAAGTAATTAAATGGGGAAAAAATAATTTAAATAAATAAAAGAGAAAGTAAAAGGATTGTGTTATTGCAAAATGTTTGTGCCCATATAACTAGGGGTTGTATCCTGAAAAAAATAGTTTATAGGTCACTAGGGAGTTTAATTTGCTAGGATTTGTTGGTTTTCTCCTCTTCTCCCTGACCTAAAAAATAAACCTTTAGAGGGGGTCCCAAAAAACTTTACTACATAATGTGTTGTCATATCCAAATCGCAAAGATTTACCTGAGCACCTCCCATTGCCAGACTCCTGATTTTAACATGACTCCAGACCATGGTCAATAGATAGTGAATGGCTGCCCCCTTCCAAACCCCCTCCAACACTAAACCCCTCTTTCTAGCAGGTGTTCTTCTTCAAGCCCTGATGCAGGCCTGGAGTTATATATTTCCTCTTTGTGATGAAACGTGCTATGGGGCGTGGGCTTCCACCATGAGGGAATGCGGTACTCCCCTGGGCCTGAATCTTTTCAGGGGGTGCGGTTTGACCACAGTTGGCAAAGCCATCATACAGATGGGGCTCATAAAATATGCAGTACCATTACTTGCTGCCAATCACTTTGGAAATGATCCACCTGGGATCATCCGGCTATTTATTATCTATATGACATCTGTTAATTACCACGCGGAAGTCATTAGTAAACTGCTGCCTCTGGATGTATATAACCAAGGGAGGCAAATCCTCTGCATGTGGGCTGGGGGTCTTGAACGGGGTCTACTTGGAATCTACACCACAAAAACCCATGATGTAGCTGGCCAACTACGTCACGCTGCACACACTAAGACACTCTTAAACACCTGCTATAATATGTTATGGTACTTTAGAACTTGCCCAAGACAGTGCATGCACTCTCTCTCGCGAGACCTTTTGTTATCTTCAAGGAGGTTTAGACACCGCCCACTTCTTATCATTGATTGGTTTCATTGTCCCTCTCAATCATTGGCTTGCTATTGGTCAGCTTCTGGAGGCTTCCTTCCTCTTCGTGTGTTTGTTCCTGCCTTGGAACATGGACTCATTACTTGTATCCTTCCACTGAGCATTTTTTCAGGAGCTACTTTTAAACAATTTTGCTTAAGCTCTCTACAAGAGTGTGTGTTTTTCTGCTGTCACTTCTGTTTACTTCTACCCGCCTTGTTTCTCCGACAGTCCCTCCTACCTGACGACCCTATGTTATCCATCTACTTGCTTCCAGCTCCTCCCTCCCACTCTCCGTTGCCATTCAGCTTTCCCCTGCCAACTACAGACTACCCTCCAATGTCTGCCTGCTTTCCCAAAGCTCTCCCACCTACCGTCCTTTGTCCATCTGCTTGCCCTCCCCCCAACCTCTGTTGTCTGTCTGCTTGCCCCCTGACCCTCTAGCACACCCTACGCTGTCTGTGTACTCCCCCCAAGCCCTTGCTACTGTGTTGTCTACCACTCCTCCTATCTATATGTTATGTCACTCCCTCCATGTTGCCTCGGGGAGGGCGCTTTTTAATTTTATTATTTTTAGCCATGCTGCGCAGCCCGTGCTCTGCTGTACAACATGGCTACAAAACATTGATGAAGCCAATTGCTCACGTAGATGAGACCTATTGGCCTTGCCAATGTTTGTTTTCCGTGGTCTCTCAAGCAGGTTCTTCAGACGGGACACTCAAGGCAGTAGCCATGCACTTTAGAAATCCCATGTCATTCATTCGTTCATACATGTGGGCGCGGCCTGATATTTTGGCCACACAAAAACTTCTGACCCGACTGCTCCGGTCGCAATGCGACTCACAAACCTCTTGGGATGTGGACTGCGCCCAGGAATTGGGTGTGTGGGAGAGGGGTTGAGCACTGAGTGACTATGGAGGAAAGCAGTGAGTGACTGTGAAGAAATATAGTGAGTCAAGGGAGGGCCTGAAACTGATTGTCAAGGAGGAGCAAACAGTCAGTGTGAAAGGAGAACAGAGAACTGCAGGAAAGGCATAGAGTTAATGTGAATGAAAAGGAGTGAGTGATTGGGAAGGAACCGCAGTGAGTGACTGTGAAGAAACTTAGTGGTAGTAAGGCAGAGGTTGTGAGTGATCATCAAGGAGAAGTGAGTCTCGTTGATAAAGAGCAGTGAATACATTTGGTTGGATGAGGCAATATATAGAGAAAAACATCTAGGCTCTCTCTTTATTGCATCTGGTGACCAGACCCTCTAACATTGCAGACGGACCAGACGTGGGATTTTAAGATGCGGCAAATGCTGTTTCCAAACCGTCAATAATTGATATCTGGTCATTGTCTACTACCACGCCGGTAATTCTGAACCCAATGAGATTTTGCATTGGAGTGCCAGCTACATTTTCGTCTTGTTCCCCCTTTTTCTTGCTCTACCATGAGCTTATAATAAACGCATCAGGCCTCATTTCAAATCGTCCGTCTGGAGATAGGCGCCATTGGATACGCCTTCCTTACATATTACATTGCCCTGAAGAAGCCCATGTTTGGGCGAAACGCGTTTGCTGTTTATACCTTGAGAAGCACAACAGAGAATAAAGAGATCGCCAAAATTCATCCATCTATAATTGTCTGTGTTAACATATTTGTATGTGCCTAAATGTTTTTCTCTATATATTGCCTCTCATCCAACCAAATTTAGTCTAGTTATTTTCTGTGATCTACAAGCAGCAGATCACTTGAGGTGGGCAATAGGATACACCATTGTGACCAGCTTGGTGGTGCAGTCACCTATGACCCAGCTGCTTCCTATCTTCTTCTTTTCACAGAGCAGTGAATGGTTGGGTAGGAAAACAGAAAGTGAATGTTAGGAAAAAACAGCCCATGATTGTGAAAGGGAAGCAGGGAGATTAGAAAGGGGAACATGAGTGATTGTGACGGTATAGCGAGTGACTGTGAAGTAGCACAGTAAAGGATCATGAAGCAAGAGGAGTGTGGGGGACTATTGAGGAGGAGTATAAAGTGAGTGTGAGAGGAGTGCAGTGAATTATAGAAATGGAAAGCTATTGAGTTATCAAAAGCACAGAAAGTGAGTGACTGGGAAGCAGCAGCTTTCAGTGCTTCTGGAGAAAGCAGTGAGTGATGGCGAGGCGGCAGCGAGGGACTGTCAAGGGGAAACTGTGACTAGTCCAGAAGTGGGAGGGAATAAGAGATGGTGCAAGTGAGATGAGGGGTCAGTGAGTGAAGGCAGAACATGTTTCTGTAAGTAAAACATGAAGAGTGGGCAGGTGTTGAGTTGACCATGTATTTTAGGCAGGGCCAGTGGATTTATGAGGTAGGGGAGAACCAAATTATGCAGCAAGAAAAGGCAAATTATGCAGCATCTTTTTTTTATACTATTCATTGTAATATTGTCTGGGGTAAACATTTCACCTAAACAGTACCATTTAAACACCCAAAGACATACATAAGAACTGAAAGATGTTCTTCAGTTCTCCTCTGTAAAGGAACTTCCACTACCCACAAACACTTTTCCACTTTTTTATGAGCTTTTTATCCGTTTGAGCTATAAACATCTGTTTTCACTAAAATCTGCAGATTATGCCTAAGATTATGTGGCAAATAGTTATGCGAAAAGCTTGCGGCAGCAGAATCGCATAATTCCAGCGGCTCTGATTTTAAGTTCTGTAGTGACTGTCTGGGGATCAACCATAGCATTTAAAGCGATGGTCTTCCAGGCGCTAGGCGTTGCTCCGCTGTGCAAATTGCCCGTCTCGTTGTGCCAGATGTAAATAAACCGAAAGCCTTCTCCCTCGTACAGAGACGCCAGGGCTCGGTGTCTTAGGGACGCCTGCAGACGGAGGCTGAGACAGCACTTCCTACGGTGGCCCAGCGGGCTCTAACTGCCGGCAATATATTCAATTATTGATGCGAAGGGATCTCGGAGAGGAATGCGCACTTCTGTGCGGCATTTCCGACCACGCCGCCGGGCTCTGCACCACACTCCAGCCTTCCCTCTGAATTACAGGCCTGGAACAACAGCAGCAAATTACATTGTCAACCAAATTAGACAGCGGTAACCACTCTTCACAGCAGGAGTGAGCCGGGAATGTGTTAGTCATCCAGCCAGCAAGGCGTGGTCCCCCGGGGGCACCAGATTATAACAAATATATACACGACTTGAAAACACTCTCGTAACTGGATAATCAGATTTATTCGTACTGTAATTGAAACATAACTTATACGCCTGCACGAGATGACTCTTTGCGTCCGAATAGTCAAATTTCCAAACGGTTATTGGGTTTACTGTCCTAATGGGTTATTCAGTGACTTTGGGGGGCCATAAAGAAAAATGTGGAGATTTGTGTGAATATTATGGAACAGTGTAATATTGTCTCATCAGAACTGCAGAATTCTGTTAAAAAAATTGCTTCTCGATCTCATTTAAATCTTACTATTCCAAAGTCCATTGTATTCCTGATTCAAACTGACAAATAAAAGAAGTGCATTATATTGACTTACATTAAGGGTGTTTGAGGATTTAGGTCAAGGGTGTCCAAAGTAGGCTTGGGAGAGCAGATCCAGGCCAACCACCATTTGTTGTTTATGAGTTTATTTTACGTTAATTTCCTTACTACCTGGCATGGATCTGGGTTCTTGGACTTACGATAGAATGGCCTTTTCTGCGTCATTGCTATGGAACTGAAGACGCAGTGCTAAAAGGACTGCGCAGCCAACACTGGCGGGCTGAACACTCAACACCCAGAACACTACAGACGAAATAACAACCATATGTAAGACTCAATGGCCAATGGATACTGTATTGTAGTTGTACATCTAACATCTGGTGTGGTACAGAATATTGTTGTACGATTTAAAAAAAAAATCGTATTGATTTTATGCAACAATATAACCGGGCGAGTCAAAAGTGAGGAGTCCCTAACCGTCATAATATTAAAATCTACAGGCAATCAGGACGGTACAGAGGACACAAAATACAGTTTTTGACAACGATAGTGTAATTGGTCCCAATACTCGGTACTGTACACTCAAGACCCCCAAAAATCTACATTAATTTGTCACAGGCCTGTTCATTAGATGTTGCCTGCACAGTAGTACATTTCAGTACCCACAAGACTCAAACCGAATACCCATAGTCCTACAGCCACAAATCCTCACATAACAGTACGGGCGAACTCAACAAACTTCACAGGTCAGCATCAAACAAAGTCAAAGAACCATATGGTCCATGCTCTCTACCCACAAGTATGTACTATACATTACCATTGAGTGTGCAGCTTCTTCAGGAAGGAAGGGGGTGTGGTAGTCGGAACATAGCTGCGTAGAGTAAAGGACTGTGGGTGGAGCCGATGCTGTTAGTAACCAACGAGAGGCTAATTACTATTGCCTGTGGGAGCATGGCAAGTGTTTGGTTTGGAGGTTTTGGAGGGACATGGGTTGCACGGCAAAACATTGTGTGACAAAAAGTTGTCCTGCCACAATATTGTGACCAAAACATCGAAATATCGACAACCCTAATAAAGCGAAAGCAAGTATATACAGGTAGTTATAGAGCTCCTAATCGTATATATACACCAGTGGCTCACAAGAAAAAAGACAAGGAATTCTCTTATCCAGCTTCACATCAAAGGCAGTATCGCAGGACGAATAAGCTGTACTGACTAGTCCCATAAGGTCTTTGGGCCCTTAAGGTCTTTGGGTGGGTCAAAAATATGCATATTCTTTCCTGTGGTGTCCCAGAGAGAACAGGAGCCCCAACACAATGTCATGGGGCTGCAGGGTGTGCAGCAGCCCCCAAACAGGGCTACCCCACATCAATTTCAGGTAGCCGTACTAAGACTCCTAGGGAGCCGAAATAGTCACCTAGGATAAGCTCATATTAGTTGAAGCATTTCTGGAGTTGGTGTTTTAGTTTATGGCTTTGGTGTGCGGGCGCAATTGGTGTAACGTTACAGGGCCGCTTTGCAGCATTTGTATAAGTTAAAAAAAAGACTCATGCACACAGTGTTGACATTGAGAAATATTCCAGAGATTTACTGGTTTTTATTTGTCAAAGTCACTGGAAAATGATATCCTCAGAGTTTGAGTTTTAAATGCTGTTTATATTGAGCAGTAATGACATATTTCCACCTTTATGAGCTTGTGTTGATATCCTGATAAAGTCAGTAGGCCTGATTTTAATACCTGCACCCCATTATATAGTGCTCAGGATGTGTGGGTGATATTGTGGGGTAAAGGTTCAGGGCTTGCCGGGGAATCAACTGTTGGAGGGCATCTCCTGTATATGTTCAGGAATTAGTGCGTAGTGTGGTGTGTGCAATAAAATACTTTTTATCAGTGATGCACTGGCGGGATAATGATTTATTCAGCGGTGTTTGTTGTATGCGTAAGACAGGTCAGACTAGGCCAAGGCGGGTTGGGCACAAAGCCTAGCTGGCCAAAGGGCGTGCATGACGGGTGTTCCGTGGATACAGGGGGTTGGGCGAAGGACCTGGCCAATCTACACTGCACATGGCCTGCGCTGGTGGCTGGATGCAGAGCCTGGTTGCACGGCAGATCCTGTGGTCAACCCCTGCCCTGTACGGCCAAAAGCCAAGCACAGTGGAACTGAATCTGAAGAGCATAATAAGAATGAGTGATCCCATCGAAGACAGCACCATCCCGAGAGGAGCTTTGTGGAAAATAAAGCTGAAGTGTATGAGATATACATAAAAAAAAAATATATATATATATATATATATATCTATATATATATATATATATATATATATATCATGTGACAATGTCCCTCCAGGGCAGAAACGTGTCATGGCTGTTGTTTTCGAATGAGCAAAATAAAAATTTGAATCTGCACCAAAATCATGGTCCGTGCTCCAGTTCCTGAAGCCAGATTCAAGGGAAGGGCAGAGTTCTGCTGATATATATAAATTACGCAACTCCTGCTCCCAAAGGAAAACAGCACGCACACGAGGATTGCAGGAATATGGCTTCTTTATTCCAAAAGGCCTCCCTCAACCCAGCTACTAAGAGAGTCACGTTTCGGCTGTAAAGACAGACTTTGTCAATCTGACATATATATATAGGGACCCCAACAGGCTCAAACATGGTCTGCAAGGGGATCGCGGAATAAACTCGTTATCAGATCTAAGCAGCCATCACCCACTAAAGGGTAAGGATTGTGAGGCTGGCAACTCACTACAAGGACCAAAATGTTCTATACCGCAGCCCATTGCAGCACCCACCAGAGGGTAATCACCGGGATACAAATTGAGAAATTATCCGGTTCTAGTGTGTTTGTGCGGCCCCTAGATGCTTGAAGCTCCTCCTCTGAAGAAGGCAAAAGGTTGGCTGAAATGCATAAGAGACAGCGGAGCTTTTAAACGGCGGAAGTAAAACTTTGAACTTTACCGCGATGTGTGCGTCTCAGTCTTTCCCCCAGGGAGAAGTTATATCTATATATATCTATATCTATCTATCTATCTATATATATATATATATATATATATATATATATATATATATATATATATATTTATATATATGAAGCCCATGCACGGTTAATCTGGACATGTTTTAGAAATATATTTCTTTCAAAAAATGTGTTTACAGCGTAAATTGTCTAAACCATATGCCGTAATTGATGAAATCTTAGCATGGTGATTCGTGACATTAATTAATTAATTTTTATGTTTATCAATTTGCTTACGGCTGGATAATGTAACATGCTAATGAAAAACACAAGAAACAGTAATTCTTTCATTTCTATGAACTGTAAAACGTATTTCTATGGGAAATGGAGACACAGGAAATTACTTGATAAAGGCAAACGCCGAAACGCGTCGTCCTTGTTAACTAGTGCGCGATAAAGTTTTTGTGCCGGTTTCCTTGTGTGCTGTCCTTCGATTCCAGGATAATTGTTTGGAGTAGGAGAAAGCTTTGAATTATGAGGTGGCTGGTGCTGCCTCCAACGGCATCAGCGTTGCAGGCAGGGGACTGCTCGAGCAGCTTCTTGTGGAGTGGATACAATTGTAGCGGTTCCGGCCGTTCTCGACTGGAGGATAAGGTCTGAAAGACTGTGGGTAAGCCTGTGGTGTGTACGGAAGGGTTGTGTGGGAATTGAGGGTCTGTGTTGGAGGACGGGGTTCTCTTTAACTGTACGTACTCCCCGTGTCCAACGCAGTGCCTCTGCCCTGGTAGCAGAATTCTGTAAAACTGAATTGTTGTCAGTACGGGAACAGACGTGACGGCCGCAATAGATCTGTTGCGGCGCAAGGAAACCAACGAAAATAGAATGAGTGAGTGGGACAAAGATAGGAAAGCGGAGGCATTATCCCTATTTAGTGAAGAGCAAGACATCACTACAGCAAAATTCTCAAGTAATACGGCCCCAATAAGTAGCGATTCATCGCTCAAACAGAAGATGGCATTATTTGAAAAACTCAGCAAACGGGAGATCAATAAGTGGTGGGAGGTAGCTTCCTTACAAACTATGCGGAAGTTGGCCGTGTGCCAAGAGAATTGAGGATTAGCATTGTGCCAACCTACGACAATCCCAATCAGGATCTGCTCACAGAATGGGCTCAATACATGGCAAAGACATGCAAGGGCATGTTGGAAATGCTTATTAAATATGCACATATAGATCTGGAGACAACTAGGAAAGAGTTGGTAGCACTGAAAATCGATTTGGAAAAATACAAAAACAATAAAGCATTGGAGGAATTTATGAAAACACTCCCAAAAAAGCTGAAGGATTACGAGGATTCTATAAAACAACAAAAAACAGCGCAAGTCTCTAAGAGATAAACGGGACTATGCGGAAGGACGCATCTTAACGTATGCGAAAAGATATGATTGGGCACAAAGGAATCTGAGAGCCAATCTTACAGAGAAAAGAGCAGAAACCCTGTCCACTGATTCAAGTTCAGACATCAGTACTGATTCAGAAGATCGCAGCACGGGGTCCCTTTAGGGTCACGACCACTAACCTTCCTCCACAAGTTTCAAGTATTGAAACAGAAAAAAGAACAGAGTCAACCAAACAAATCTCAAACCAGAGGACAAACAAGGGGAAAAGGTCCAAATAGAGGAAGAGGTCGAGGGACAATAAACAAAGAAGATTTAATAAAAGAAAGCATAGACAATTCCGGATACGGATGTCTCAGCGGATAATAAAACTGTGGTGAATTTATCTGAAAGACCACTTAGTCCAACAGAGATTTCAATATTACTCTTAGAGCTTTCTTTTCGTCCAAGCAATGATTTGAATTACACGGACACTCGAGTAGATTTGGTTCTATATATTCGCCAACTGAAACTCATGAAAATGTTTGAAACACGCATTAAACCTAAGCAATTTGCAAATACATTGAGAAGTCTCAATGATGCGGACCTACAAGTGCAAGATATGGAGCTATTAAGAGACATGCATGAATTGGAAATGGGTGATAAATATGAGAAAAATGATTATCTGATGTTACAGTCCTGCTGTATCATGAATAAACAGCTGATACGCAGTGGTCTTAAGATGAAATCAAAATTTAATCCGAATGTTGCCTATGACAACATTTTATCTACAATACAGCAATTATCATGGAACTAAAGGAGACGAGAACCAAATTTCGAAACTCTAAATGGGACAATCTTACCAAGGAACAAAGAGCAGCATTAAAGGTATTAGAGGAAGACACAACTATTGTGATAAAGCCCTCCGATAAGGGGGGCAATGTTGTTGTGATAAGTTCCTGTGATTATAGATCAGAGGCGATGAAACAGTTATCGGACCAAACATGCTACGAACTTATAGATTGGGAACAGTATGAGAAAACCATAAAAGATTATCATATGTTCTTAGGGGGCTGGTATCACCACGGATTAATTGACACTGAAGAGTACAAGTTCCTCAGGAAAGAAAAACCATGCATACCCAGTATATGCTTCCTGCCGAAGATTCATAAAAACACCACTACACCACCAGGGCATCCTATAGTCGACTCTAGTCTAATGGCGGGCTATTGGAGAATACATCAATATTTTTGGATATGTTTCTATCTGAATATGTTTCTAACTTGAGTTCATATTGCAAAGATAGTACTGACTTTCTTCGAAGGTTGCATGATGTACGGTGGGAGGAGGGGTATATGATGATCAGTATGGATGTCTGTTCATTATATACATGCATTGATCAGGATAAAGGGGTAGCAGCATGTATGTATTTCCTTATAAGTAGACATATAAACATTGGGAGCATAACAAAATGCTAGAAATGATGATGTTATTCTGCATACAAGAGAATATCTTCCTTTTTGAAAAATCTGTGTACCGTCAGTGGTCTGGTACCACGATGGGTACTTGTTTTGCCCCCAGCTTAGCAAATTTATTCCAAGGCTGGTGGGAGGAACAGATGGTATGGACACAACAATTGGAAATGTATATTGATCACATATTATTGTGGATCAGATACATAGACGATTTGTTCCTAATATGGAATGGCCCAGAAAACTTGGCAAAAGAGTACATAGAAAATCTTGGAGTAAATGATTTGAATTTGTGTTTCACGTACTCTATGAGTGCGAGTTACTGTGAATTCCTGGATGTAGCAGTGGAAATGCGGGAAGGGCAAATCACAACACGCCTTTTTCATGAACAAACTGCAGGTAACACAGTGCTGCATGCGGTGAGCCATCACCCAACTCCGCTAAAACATAGTATACCCTATGGGGAACTATTGAGGGCTCGCCGCAATTGCAACACTGATGTAGATTACAACAATGAGCAACAGGCCATGCTATCACGTTTCAGGGAAAGGGGATATAAGGAAGAAACTCTAGAGACAGCGAATAATAAGGTAAAGGACCAGTCACATCTCGATCTCCTCTTTCAGCCATCTGTAAGTGCCATGAAGAAGAAGGAAATAAAATCAGGGGGATCCAATGTACCCCGAATGATAACTAAATTTAGCAGAGGGGCATGGACAATTGAGAAAATAATGAAAAGACATTGGAATCTTGTAGTGGCTAATCCCATAATAGGTGATCGGATAGGAGCTAGGCCACAGATAACGTATCGACGAGCGAGATCTTTACGAGATAGGTTGGATATCCTAGAGATGATACTCAAACGCAGTGGTTCCGAATGCCCAATGGCTTTTCCACATGCGGTATGTGTAAAGCAGATCGGAATGGCAGGAAGTGTAAGGAATACATCACAGTCACCAAACAAAAATTACCAATTAAACTCATCATTAATTGTAATAGTGATTTTACTGTCTACGTGCTGGAGTGCCCGTGTGGCCTCCAGTAAGTGGACAGTACTAAACTTCATCTTAAGCTGAGAATATTACAACAGCTACGTGCCATCACGAACCGTGATCATAATTATCTGGTTGCACGCCATTATACAGAGTGTCACAATAGTAACAACAGTAGCCTACAGTTTTTTGGTGTGGAAAGAATACCGAAACACATAAGGGGTGGGGACCGTGAGAAACAACTAAGGATCCTTGAATCTAGGTTTATTGTAGATTTGGATTGCAAAATGCCAAAAGGACTTAATAGTGGGGAGGAGCTTTCCACACATATAGGTTCATAAGGGATAGAAACAGTCTCAGTAGTATCTCTAGTTAGAGTATTAAGATTTTCCTGAATAGAATTATATTAGGATTTTAAAGATGAGGATATGTTATTTACAAGTTTTCTAATTTGCACTTTTAATTTATATGGGACAGAAATTCATTGTGCGGGATTGAGAGGATTTGTACTTAGCCTATTTAAGGCAGTATATGAGCTTGATCCACAATTGTGGAGTCTCAAGGTGAAGCTATGTAGTCTTCCATAAACACTGGAGGTCTCTCCTGTATGTCCAAGTTCACACAACTCCCTTTTTAGACACTTTAGGAATAATTAATTCACACACTCACAGTGTCCCTTCACATCCCCCATACCTAGCACTTAGATAAAGGATACAACCTGTGTCTCCGGGAGATTAACCATATGCTGGGTAAGACTTACCATAAAACTATTAACATGTCAGAAGTGATGTAGAAGATGAAACACATAGGCAAAATGATCTTTAGGCGCATAAGGATGTTCTAATTATGATTAATGCATGCAGTATTTCCTAATTCATGATGTTGGGATGCAATTTGTTAATACATTGTAAGGAGTGTCAGTTAGTGCCCAAACGATATGCACTTTCAATTAGTTAGGGATACGCTTTGAAAGGGTATTCGGTGTACTCATGTAAAAATGAATTACTAGCACTGTGCTAGGAGTTAGGCGGATGCCCATAATATACGTTTATGCACAATTGTGCTATGATTAATGCTCATGCGAGTTGCATTTTCACTTGTCGGGGACATATTGCGAAAGAGATATGCAGTTATTTCATTTTTTACAAAATTAGTTACAAGCATTACGCTATTGCAATTATGTACCGTCTCTGACAATAATGCCTATATCACCCACAATGCTGCTGTGTTCCAATCGGATTATGCAGATTCCGCTACAAAACGTCATTATTGTTTTCTTTTTCTTTACTGAATTAAGGTGAAATTATTTTTACGAATGCATTCTAATTCGTTGTGAAAGTAATGTAAATATGAAGCACATGCATGGTTATTCCGGACATGTTTTAGAAATATGTTTCTTTCAAAAAATGTGTTTACAGCGTAAATTGTCTAAACAACATGCCGTAATTGATGAAATCTTATCATGGTAATTCGTGACATTAATTAATGAATTTTTATGGTTATCAATTTGCTTACGGCTGGATAATGTAACATGCTAATGAAAAACACAAGACACAGTATTTCTTTTATTTCTATAAACTTTAAAACGTATTTTTATGGGAAATGGAGACACAGGAAGTTACTTGATAAAGGCAAACGCCGAAACTTGTCGTCCTTGTTAACTAGTGCACAATAAAGGGTTTTGTGCCAGTTTCCTTGTGTGCTGTCCCCCAATTCCAGGATAATTGTTTGGAGTAGGAGAAAGCTTTGAATATATATATATATATATATATATATATATATATATATATATATATATATATATATATATATATATATATATATATATATATATATATATATATATATATTGCGTTGAGTCCGATATATCGCAGCAAAGCGCAGCCACGCCACGCCACAAAACCGGAGGTTTTGAGTAAAGCCACAGACTCCGTGCTCTCGTTGTTAGTGCATTTATTCGTGAAGAATAAACAGCCCACCAGTCGCCATGACGCGTTTCACCTCAGCCGAAACTTGATCACATGTCAAAGGTCTCTTCTTCTTTTTTTGCATATATATATATATATATATATATATATATATATATATATATATATATATATATATATATATGCAAAAAAAGAAGCAGAGAACTCTGGGTAGCTCTCACGTTTAGGTGGAAAGCAGCTCCTGTTAGAGCACTCTCAACACCAGCGACACCCTAGATCTGCTCCCCTCAAATGTCTGCTTTTCTATCAAAGTCTTTAAGAATAGGATTAGCACAGTGCCATCCACGCCGAGATAGGAAAGGCCAAAGTCTTTTGCCATTTCTACAGCAAAGTCTTTAAGCAGAGGACTAGCACAGTGCTGTCCTTGCCGAGCTGTAAAATGTCAAAAGCCATTTACCACTCCAGGCAGAGTATTAAAGCTTTGCATTGGTAAAATACCAACTCAAGCTAACCTGAAATGAGTAAAAGCAACCCCTGACACAGTGTTTCGCTCTAATTAGAGCTCTTTAGAGAGGTATAGCTTTGTCCAGACACAAGGGAGCACCCAGTATAAGTCAAAACAACACTCTTTCAGGCATAGAGTGACGCATAAATTATGCAAAAAAGAAGCAGAGAACTCTGGGTAGCTCTCACGTTTAGGTGGAAAGCAGCTCCTGTTAGAGCACTCTCAACACCAGCGACACTCTAGATCTGCTCACCTCAAATGTCTACTTTTCTATCAAAGTCTTTAAGCATAGGATTAGCACAGTGCCATCCACGCCGAGATAGAAAAGGACAAAGTCTTTTGCCATTTCTACAGCAAAGTCTTTAAGCATAGGACTATATATATATATATGTATGTAGAACCATTTCACTGGGAAAGAAAAGCACGGAGGTCAGAGGGGAGTCTTTTGGAAGCCCTTTATTCCACGAATACATCAGCTGGAAGCGGCAAATGCAATTCGGCATAACAATGCCTTCCTCAGTGCCCAAGCTCCAAACAAAAGTCTTGCAATGGCTTCAACATTACTGCTTCGCTGTGTGCTGCGGTCGACACTAGACTCCTCCCCTAATAAATAGGCTCACTTATTGGAGGTCACGTGAAGGTAGGAGAACTCCAACTCCCAGCATTCACCATGGTCGTGTTGCTGGGCCGGTGGTGTGGGAGGCAGGAAAAATTGTAAAAATCTGTTCCAATGTCAGTTGTAGTAATGATGGTGAGACTCCTAAAATGCATCCGCTTTACAAAGTTCTTCCTCCGGTCCCCTCAGGGCTGCTGGGCCAAGTTGACAGAGATGAGCCTGTGCTGGACAGCCGTGTGGCAACACAACAATCTAACGGGGGTAAATGCCACCCACCGCACTGCTCCTCCTGTCCCTCCGGCTTACACCAAACTTCTCGATACCTCAAGTCCACAAAGACACTGCACGCAGTGTGATGCCAGTCTAGTCTGGGTAACTTGTCAGCAGGACCTTCCGTGACGATAATTATTTTTTTCGCTGATTAAAAAAAACACAGTTAAAAAGTGAGTGAAAGTGTTCTAGCTCAAATGCACAAAACACCGGAAATTTGCCATTTATGGTTCGTAACGCACACAACACTGAACAGAACTTACAGCATCTGCCGTGATCTTCTGCAGCCTACTTTTCTGGGTCTATGCCATCAGCCAAGATATAGTTTGTGTATGCCGGAGGCCATGAGTAGCAATGTGTGTTGTGCGCATTGGTAATCACAACTGGCAAATGTAACTAATTTTGGCAGAGCCAAAACTCACTTGCCGAGTGGGATCAAGTTACTCTCCAAAATTGACTTCCTCTCTTTCCTCTCTTTCCTCTACACAGGTTAGGAAGAAAACTTGCTCTCTTCAATTCCTTAAAGTCAATATTATGTTTCATGGTATAGCTTTGGCATTTTTCAGCGTATGTGGTCTTTCTCAAAATAAAGCAGCAGCCATCTTTGTTGTGGTCTGTTTTCATTCTATGCACAGATATATATCTGTGTACAACCCTGCATATATATGTGTGTGTGTGTGTATATATATATATATATATATGTCAAGTCAAGTCAAGTCAAGTCATAACATTTATATAGCGCACTACATACCCGGAGGGTTTCAAGGCGCTTAGGAAGGGGAAGAGGATTATTTGTCAAATATCCACGTTTTAAGCTGCTTTCTGAACGCTAGGTGATTCTGGGTGAGGCGAAGGTAAGCGGGGAGTGAGTTCCATGTTTTGGCAGCCAGGTATGAGAAGGATCTGCCTCCCATGGTGGTCTTGTTGATGCGAGGTACAGTGGCGAAGGCTTGGCTGGAAGAGCGAAGTTGGCGGGCGGGGGTGTAGAAGGACAGTCGAGAGTTGAGGCAATCTGGTCCGATGTCGTAGAGTGATTTGTGTGCGTGGGTAAGCAGTCGGAAAGTAATCCTCTTATTGACGGGTAGCCAGTGGAGGTCTTTAAGGTGACCAGAGATGTGTTCGTTGCGTGGGATGTCTAATATGAGCCTGGCTGAGGCGTTTTGGATTCGTTGTAGTTTCTTCTGGAGTTTAGCGGTGGTACCTGCGTAGAGGGTGTTTCCGTAGTCCAGTCGGCTCGTGACTAGAGCGTGGGTGACTGTTTTCCTTGTTTCGGAGGGGATCCAGCGAAATGTTTTTCTGAGCATGCGAAGAATGTTAAAGCAGGAAGAGGATACGGCGCTGATTTGTCTGTTCATTGAGAGTGAAGAATCCAGGATGACGCCTAGGTTCCGTGCGTGGTCTGTCGGGATGGGTGCATTTCCGAGGGCTTCCGGCCACCAGGAGTCGTCCCATGCAGAGGGGGATTTACCTAAGATGAGGACTTCTGTTTTGTCTGAGTTCAGTTTCAGACGGCTTTGTTTCATCCATTCGGCGACTTCTTTCATTCCTTCGTGTAGGTTAGTTTTGGCGGTGCTGGGGTCCTTGGTGAGAGATAGGATCAGTTGAGTGTCATCCGCGTAAGAGATGATGTTGAGGTTGTGTTGGCGGGCTATGGCCGCGAGGGGGCTCATGTATACGTTGAAGAGGGTGGGACTGAGTGAGGATCCTTGTGGTACGCCGCAGATGATTTCAGAGGCCTCGGACTTGAATGGAGGAAGGCGGACTCTCTGGGTTCTTCCGGAGAGGAACGAGGTGATCCATTCCAGTGCCTTTCCTTGGATTCCGATGTTTCTGAGGCGTTGTAAAAGGGTGCTGTGGCAGACTGTGTCGAAGGCTGCAGAGAGGTCGAGGAGGATGAGGGCGACTGTGTC
Source organism: Lissotriton vulgaris (assembly GCF_964263255.1). NCBI lineage: Eukaryota > Metazoa > Chordata > Amphibia > Caudata > Salamandridae > Lissotriton > Lissotriton vulgaris. The sequence continues at coordinate 64,431,167 of NC_141700.1, forward strand.
TCCATTGTCCAGTAGAGTTCGAATGTCGTCTGTTGCTGCGATGAGGGCGGTCTCAGTGCTGTGTTTGGCTCGGAAGCCAGATTGTGAGGGGTCGAGTGATTTGTTGGCTTCGAGGAAGGCGGCGAGTTGGTTGTTGACAGCTTTCTCGATGACTTTGGCCGGGAATGGAAGAAGCGAGATGGGGCGGTAGTTTTTGAGTTCGGTGGGGTCTGCTGTTGGTTTTTTCAGAAGGGCGGTGAGTTCAGCGTGTTTCCAGTCTTCTGGGAAGGCAGCGGAGTTGAAGGAGCAGTTGATGACGTCTCGGAGGTGCGGAGCTATGACGGAGTCTGCTTTGTTGAAGATGTGGTGAGGGCATGGGTCTGTGGGGGATCCAGAGTGGATGGAATTCATCAGGCGGATGGTGTCCTCAGTGGAGATTGGGTTCCAGGCGTTAAGGGTGTTAACGGGGGGAAGATGGTCAGCTGATGGTAGGGTGGGTTGGCTTCCGGGTTGGTTTTCAAAGCTGTTGTGGATGTCAGCAATCTTGTTATGGAAAAAAGAGGCTAGGGAATCGCAGAGGGTTTGAGAGGGGGTGATGTCGTTGGAGTTGGCCGAGGGGTTGGAAAATTCCTTGACGATGTTGAAAAGTTCCTTGCTGTTGTGGGCGTTGTTGTCAAGTCGATCTATATATATATATATACATCAAACACGATCCGTCCTGTCGCAGAGGGAGCACTTGGCAAGTGGGTGCTGGAGTCGGGACCAGGACAGGGTCCCGTGTTTGATCCACTCACAAAAAAGTAATCCAGCACTCCGCTTGTTAGAGAAAGTTAGATTTATTCAGCACACTGTGATAGCCTACGTGGTTCGAAACGCGTAGGCTATCACAGTGTGCTGAATAAATCTAACTTTCTCTAACAAGCGGAGTGCTGGATTACTTTTTTGTGAGTGGATATATATATATATATATAACCTCCACAGCGGTTCCTTCGCGGGAGTTTGCGCAGCGCTCACGTATGTGCGGTATCCTGCGGCAGAACCAAGCCGCTATTTATTACCACAACTTCTCCAAACAGGGAAAACAACGGGTCGCACAGCCAACCTGGATTCAAACAGTAATCCTTTTTATTTCTTTTGTTCAAAGGGCAACAGGCGCAGAGATCTACGCGTTTCGGTGTCACTCCACCTTGCTCACGATCACTGGGTATTCCACACCCACAAACATTTAAACACATTTTTTTCAAACACAAAAGTATTTCCTGTCACATGATGTGCTAAGGATTCTGGTCCTTGTAGTTTTAACCAAAAGTTTGAAACAAAGTGAAATTAAATTAGAATGCACCCCTTTCTAAAAATAGAATACATTTAAATGTTACTCAATGTTTGCATTGATTCATGCGTCTTCCATTAAGCTATGTGTTTTTAACTTTGTACCGCCTTCCAATAGGCTGACTCATAATTATAATATTCAAGGATCAATTATACATATAGTTCTGGTTCAAATGTCTGGTTTCACTGTATATGTAGTGGAGTGCCCCTGTCCCATGCAATATGTGGGCAGCACGACTGTGGAACTTAAGAATCGCATTCTACAACACATGAGGGCTACAATTCATAAGGACCGCTCCAATGCCATAGCCAAGCATATGGAACTCTCACACCAGGGTGATTGGCAAAAACTGAGATTTTATGACATTCAAACCATAGCAAAAGGTGAGCGGGGAGGTGATCGTGCAAAGAAACTGAGACAAGCAGAATCTAAATTTATAATCAATCTGAGGACCCTGCATCCGAATGGGTTGAACCAATCGGAAGAACTTTATGTGCACCTATAACCAGACATTTGAATCAGAACTATATGTATAATTGATCCTTGAATATTATAATTATGAGTCAGCCTATTGGAAGGCGGTACAAAGTTAAAAACACATAGCTTAATGGAAGACGCATGAATCAATGCAAACATTGAGTAACATTTAAATGTATTCTATTTTTAGAAAGGGGTGCATTCTAATTTAATTTCACTTTGTTTCAAACTTTTGGTTAAAACTACAAGGACCAGAATCCTTAGCACATCATGTGACAGGAAATACTTTTGTGTTTGAAAAAAATGTGTTTAAATGTTTGTGGGTGTGGAATACCCAGTGATCGTGAGCAAGGTGGAGTGACACCGAAACGCGTAGATCTCTGCACCTGTTGCCCTTTGAACAAAAGAAATAAAAAGGATTACAGTTTGAATCCAGGTTAGCTGTGCGACCCGTTGTTTTCCCTGTTTGGAGAAGTTGTGGTAATAAATAGCGGCTTGGTTCTGCCGCAGGATACCGCACATACGTGAGCGCTGCGCAAACTCCCGCGAAGGAACCGCTGTGGAGGTTACATATTGAGGGAGGCAGTGACCGCCAATGCCGTTGGTAACACGAAGAACTTGAATTTAACCCCTTCGAAGCTAATGACGAGCTGGGCTCGTCATGGCGCTTACCTGCTGTGCGCGGATGACAAGGCCAGCTCGTCATGATTTATGGGATTTTGTTGTTTTTAGCGCAGGACGGGAAAACGCCTAGCAGCCATGTGGTTAAAGGACTTCAACAACGTGAAACATCCGCAAAAGACAGCACGCAGGAATGAACACGCGCTAAGAAGAAACGGTAAGCGCGTGTATGGAATGGATGCGTGTAAAACTGTCTGAGCTGTCTGAATGAAGCAGACCGGCATCGGTTTGATATCGGGAAATCGGGTGACCGAGTTTTAAACCGCTATTAGTCCACTGTTGACATAGCGGATTCAAATCACTACTGTTGGTCACTGCGAGATTGCCGACCAACCACTGGGACATAACAGATAATCCAAAAAGTGAAATCTTTACAAACGCAAAAGGGAAACGACCATACAGGCGCCACAATGGAAAAGCGAGAAGCTAAAAGAGCAACAAAAATAACCGAATTGTTTGATAAAAGCAACCCAAGAGAAAAAACGGGTGCAGGGACCACCTCAGGAAAATCGGATGTGAGAAGCAAACTGAAAAACTGGGAAAAATTAAGTCGCAAAGAAATTAACAAATCTTGGGAAATTATAACATTGCAGAAATACTTTGAAGCAAAAATGGTGCCTAGAGGTTTGAGAATTTTGTTGATGCCCAATAACAATGATGCATCTAATGAGCTATTAGAAGAGTGGGGCGAGCATATTCTTGAATCATCGCTGGGGCTGATTGCAATTCTAATAAAACACATACATATTGCTTTGGAGAAGCTAAAGGAAGAATTGCAGGAAGTGGAAAAGGAACTTACAACTCTCAAATTAACATCGGAGATGACTAAATTCAAGGAAGACCTTGAAACGGAAATAGAGAAACATGAGGAAACGGTAATGGACAGGAAACACTCAAAATTCATTAGAGACACGAACGATTAAGCGGATGGTCGCATTTTCTCATTTGCAAGGAAATTTGATGGCCTAAAGGAACAAATGGCTTGGTCAAGTATGTCCAGTTTAGCATCATCCACTGTATCCAATGAACAACTATCCAGAGAAGAAAATGAGAATGCCAAAAGGATGCCTTTTTTAGGGGACATGCGCCTCATATTACAACAACGATACTGGGAACGGAACCGCCCTGCACCGCAATTCCAGTCGCGGCGAGGAAGGGGAAGAGGAAGACAATGGCCTGGAAAAAATGCCACAGAAGAGGAAAAAGGAGCAAGTGGCGGAACAGAGAGGACAGGAGTGGAGACGCGAACGATGAGACAGAGGCGGAAGTAATGGATGAATTACAAGTAATAAACTTATCAGAGAGAGCACTTACACCTACTGAAACATCTCTACTGAAGAGGGGGATACATTTTTGCCCCAAAAGCCATATGAACCTGGCGCAGGTGAGAATTGACTTATATCTGTACATAAGAAAAATAAAACTAGCCAAAGCATTTAGAGGTAAAACATTAAAAGAGAGAGACACCACCCCATCAACATCAAATGAGGAAAATTTACAACTAACGGATGCAGACGGATTCTTAACTCTAATGAATCTAACACAAGACCCGATGCAAGAAGTGACAATGTCACAGGCCATAACTCAATGTGGTGCTGGATTGAGTGGAAAAAAACCGAAGTCAAAGTTTTACCCTCAATTAAGTCCCAGAAACAAGGTGGACTTGTTTCAAGAAGCAGTCATACAGGACTTATACAAATTGAAATTAAACTATGGCCCAGACAATCTAACCAAAGACGAATGCCTGGCACTAAAGAATCTAGCGGAAGACGACAAAATAGAAATAAAAGTGGCCGACAAAGGCGGAAATGTTATAATCCAAGATCGCAGTGCATATGAAAAAGAAGCAAATCGCCAATTGAGGGATCAAATGCACTACGAAAAACTGAAATTCAATCCTACAATGGAACTTAAAAAGAAATTGGATGAAAAGTTGAACTGTTGGAAAGAGCAAGGATTGATAGACGACATGGAACACAAATTCCTAACTGTGACTCACCCGATACTGGCAACCATTTATTTTCTGCCTAAGATCCATAAGGATCAAAAAAATCCACCAGGGAGACCAATAATCTCCGCCAAGGGATCATTACTGGAGCCGATGGCAGAATATGTGGATCACTTCCTTAAACCTTTTGTGTCAAAATTGAACTCCTATATACAGGACACCAGTGATTTACTACGCAGTCTTGTTGACACACCATGGCAGGAATCCTACTGGCTGATATCGATGGATGTCATTGGTTTGTATACCAATATTGATAATGAATTGGGAGTGCAAGCATGTAACTTCTTCTTAAAGGAGAGAACTTTGGAATTCAACAATCACAACAAATTACTACAAGAAATGCTGACAATTTTCTTAGAACAAAACATTTTCACCTTCGGGGGAGAAATCTTCAAACAACGAAGTGGGACGGCTATGGGTTTTTCCTTTAGTCCATCTTATGCGTGTCTCACCATGGGATGGTGGGAGAAGGAAATTGCGTGGAACTCAAATAATGAATCATTTGTGAACAAAGTGGTGAGTTGGAAAAGATTCATCGATGATTTATTAATAATCTGGGATGGATCAGAACCAGAGTTCCAGGAATACTTTCAGATAATGAATAATAGTGTGAAAAATCTGAAATTCACCTACAATATGAGCAAAGAGAGAATAATATTCCTGGACACAGAGATCTATGTTAAAAACCAACAAATACATACGACCCTCCACCGCAAATCAACATCAACGAACGCCACACTAGAAGCCACCAGCTTCCACCCAAAAACTTTACTTAACAGCATTCCATACGGTGAATTTTTAAGAATCCGCAGGATATGCAGTGAAGAAGAAGAGTGGAAGAAAAACAGCAAAAAGACAATGGAAAGATTCATCAAAAGGAAATATCCATTACTAACAGTAAGAAACAGTCTCATAAAAAGCAACACCAAAACAAGAGAGGAATGTTTGAAGAGAAAAAACAAAGAAGATGATCCAGAGACGCAAAAAATCCGCCTCATCACAGACTACTCACAAGAAAGTGAAAAGATAGGCAAAATTCTCCGAAAGAATTGGAAGCTATTACAGTTGGATAACACAGTTAAGGAGCTCATGGGAACACACCCAACGATAACTTACAGACGTGCCAAAAACTTAAAAGACCATCTAATACACAGCCACTTCCAGAGGAAAAGACAGGATGATTGGCTGAAAACCAAAGGATTCATGAAATGCCATGGATGCAAAATGTGCCAGATAGCCAAACAAACAAAGGAAATAACTTTGGCTAACAAAAAGAAATGGCAAATAAGACAATGCATAACGTGCAAGACACCTTTCACTGTATATGTAGTGGAGTGCCCCTGTCCCATGCAATATGTGGGCAGCATGACTGTGGAACTTAAGAATCGCATTCTACAACACATGAGGGCTACAATTCATAAGGACCGCTCCAATGCCATAGCCAAGCATATGGAACTCTCACACCAGGGTGATTGGCAAAAACTGAGATTTTATGGCATTCAAACCATAGCAAAAGGTGAGCGGGGAGGTGATCGTGCAAAGAAACTGAGACAAGCAGAATCTAAATTTATAATCAATCTGAGGACCCTGCATCCGAATGGGTTGAACCAATCGGAAGAACTTTATGTGCACCTATAACCAGACATTTGAATCAGAACTATATGTATAATTGATCCTTGAATATTATAATTATGAGTCAGCCTATTGGAAGGCGGTACAAAGTTAAAAACACATAGCTTAATGGAAGACGCATGAATCAATGCAAACATTGAGTAACATTTAAATGTATTCTATTTTTAGAAAGGGGTGCATTCTAATTTAATTTCACTTTGTTTCAAACTTTTGGTTAAAACTACAAGGACCAGAATCCTTAGCACATCATGTGACAGGAAATACTTTTGTGTTTGAAAAAAATGTGTTTAAATGTTTGTGGGTGTGGAATACCCAGTGATCGTGAGCAAGGTGGAGTGACACCGAAACGCGTAGATCTCTGCACCTGTTGCCCTTTGAACAAAAGAAATAAAAAGGATTACAGTTTGAATCCAGGTTAGCTGTGCGACCCGTTGTTTTCCCTGTTTGGAGAAGTTGTGGTAATATATATATATATATGTGTGTGTGTATATATGTATATGTATATATATATATATATATATATTACCTACTGGCGATAGCCAGTAGGTATATATAGTTAGGATTTTTTCTCTATGGAACTTTTGAAAATTCTATGCCTAATAACTTTGGCGTTTGTGGACGGAATTGGCTGAAATTTTCAGGAAAATGGCACATTTTGTTTCTGAGCAGCTCCTGGAAATTTGGGGGGTGTTCGTCAAGGGGGGGCCGAGAAAAAAGGGGGGTCCCAAAACGCGTTTTTTCCATGTTAATTTCCATAGGGCGGTTGGCCTCACTTTTAGCCCGAACGGCTGAATGGATTTCCACGAAACTTGGCAAAATTGTAGGGACTGTTAGCCCGATGTGCCTTTGCTAGGTCTCAATATATGTGCTTCAGTGAATTTTGAGAAATTAACGTTTAAAACAAGATATATATCTGTAACAGCGCTCCGGGCAGCGCTCCGGTTCGCGAACTTTTCGCGTATCGGAACTTTGCGAAGCGAAGCTGATTGGCTCTCCGGTGTCTGTCAACATTCTAAACAGTCCGGAGCGGCCGCCATCTTGTCTCTCGGTAGGATCGAGAGACAAGAGGAGGCCAAAACAAAGGGGGAAATGAAGGAAAGGGGGCAAGGTAGACCCCTTCTGACCCCCTAGGATTGATGAGGGGGATATTATAGAGCCACGCCGGGCCAAAAAAAAATCCGATTTTTTTCGCCGTAGAGACGCGTCTTGGTACGCGAACCGGGCAGCTAACCGGGCAGCTAACCGGGAAGCTAACCGGCAGTGTAACGGGAGTCTGAGGAGTAGCTGATTGGCTGTCAACATTGTAAACAGTCCGGAGCGGCCGCCATCTTGTCTCTCGGTATGATCGAGAGACAAGAGGAGGCCAAAACAAAGGGGGAAATGAAGGAAAGAGGGCAAGGTAGACCCCTTCTGACCCCCTAGGATTGATGAGGGGAATATTATAAAGCCACGCGGGGCCAAAAGAAAATCCGATTTTTTCGCCGTAGAGACGCGTCTTGGTACGCGAACCGGGCAGCTAACCGGGCAGCTAACCGGGAAGCTAACCGGCAGTGTAACGGGAGTCTGAGGAGAAGCTGATTGGCTGTTATCATTGTAAACAGTCTGGAGCGGCCGCCATCTTGTCTCTCTGTGGGATCGAGAGACAAGAGGTGGAAAAAGAAAAGGTGTAAATGAATGAAAGGGGTAAGGCAGACCCCTCCTGAACCCCTAGGATTGATGAGGGGGCTATCAAAGTTCCCTGGGGGGTGAAAAAAAAAATTGCGATTTTTCGCGGTAAAGGTGCTTCCTGGTACGTTAACCGGGCAGCTAACCGGCAGCGTAACGGGAGTCCGACATATTGTGTTTTTTGAACGTTTGTGATATGTGCACGTGTGGATTTTGTCTAATTAAGGTTAAAAATATATATATATATCTTTAAGCGTGTTCTGGCGCGCTTACGTTTTGGGTTTGGTTTGCGCTGCAGAGACGATACGTCACGGTTATGCGATGCATCATGAGGCGTCTCACGGGCTACGTGATACGTCACTTAATAAAGAATATATTTTACAGCTATAGATATTAGCTTTTAAAAAACCAATGAAATTCACAGAAAAAAACATAGGTTATAGACCATATATAGTTAGGAATTTGCATTTACAAAACCTTGAAAATTCACTGAAAAAACCATAGGTTATAGACCATATATAGTTAGGGATTAGCATTTAAAAACCCTTATTTTATTTGCACAAAACTATTGAAATTCCATATATAGTTAGTTGCACTAACTATATATCGCGGACCCGCAATCCACTGCTAATGATGTCACATATTACATCATTCATGACATGGTCAGTGACATCACTGATGACATCACTGATGACATCTCAAATGACATCACTGATGACATCACTGATGACATCTCAAATGACATCACTGATGACATCACTGACATCTCATTTGACATTACTGATTACATCACTGATGATATTATTTATGTGATAATACATCTTCAGACTCTAATATAACCTTAGATACACTCAGTGTAAACAGGCACTCACAGACTGTCACACATCCATGGAGTTACTCACACACCTAGTCAGTCATGCAAAGAATCAATCACACCTCCATTTCCTCAACTATACAGTTATACACACCTTACTTATTCAAACATATACTAACACATATTTACTCTCTTATACAATCCTTGATACAAGTTCACAATGATTCATACAGCCACTCTCACATTCACTGGCTCTTATGTTCAGTTATTTATATATGTCAACTCTCACATGGAGTGTGTTTTACATATGTACTTACTTTGACATGTAGAACTGAGATATCCATTCACTCACCAATATACTCATGCACACAGTCAACTGTCCATACAGCTGTTTCTACATGCACTTTTGAACCCATACACCTAGGGAATCAACTGCTCACACATCTATGCACAGAGTTATACACCTCCCAGCCACCCACACACATACTCAGTCTCCCATACAAATACTTGGGCAACCATTCAATAACCCATATAGTTACTGATATAGCTACTGATTTAAACATGCAGCAGTTTACAGAAGAAGATAAATAATGATTGCCAAATTAAGACACTTTAATCACTAACCCATGCACTCAGTGAGACACATTTAATCATTCTCTCATACAGTCAGTCATGCACCTACTAAATCCTTCATCCAGACACTTATACATCCACTCATTCTTCAATATGTAAGACATATTTTAACTTTACAGAAACATACAGTCACTGGGTGTTGTCATCAGTGATGTCATCAGTGATGTCATTTGAGATGTCATCAGTGATGTCATCAGTGATGTCACTGACCATGTCATGAATGATGTAATATGTGACATCATTAGCAGTGGATTGCGGGTCCGCGATATATAGTTAGTGCAACTAACTATATATGGAATTTCAATGGTTTTGTGCAAATAAAATAAGGTTTTTTAAATGCTAATCCCTAACTATATATGGTCTATAACCTATGGTTTTTTCAGTGAATATATATATATATATATATATAGATAGATAGATAGATAGATAGATATAGATATATCTATATATATAGATATATTTCTCCACACGCCCAGCAATTCCGACAGTGTAAATGTAAATGTAAATGTAAATGTATAGGCATTTATATAGCGCACTACTTACCCGGAGGGTCCCAAGGCGCTTCGACTGCTGCGAAACCCTTCCTGGCTTCCCTGAAAGATGGTCCCTTAATGGGTATCTCCAGGGTGAGACCAGGCATCCCCGGCGGTCTGGTGGGGCCGTTAGTGAAGATGAGGCAAGCTAATGCCCAGAGTTGCCGAGTGTGATCGCTGATCAGAGTAAATAAAAACCTGCACTGACAGATGCGTTTCGGCAATCTGCCTTTCTCGATACGCTGCACGAAGAACTTGGTTGCAAAGATGTAGAGGGGGCTAACAGATGGCAGGAGTGACAACAGCTACAGAGAGTGTTGGGTGTAACTGGATAAGATGTAGTCTAGAAGATTCTGTGGTCATACGAGAGTGGTTGACCAAGCACTAGCTTTGGATGCTGTGAAGGACTTCAGTTCTTGTATCTCAATTGAGCAAAGTCCAGGGGATGATGAGGCGGTCCTCGGTCCAGTGGGTAAATTGGGACTTAGGTGAGGGTGTTTAATTTAACGGGTAAACAATATTGGGCGGAAATAAGGTAATGATAGTCGTGGGCGTGAACAAGTAACAAGTACAGCCCCATGATTAGATGAGACCGCAGTGCTCAGGTAGAGGAGTTGAAAAGGCTTATGGGATCTGCAGGAGTGGCAGCGGTACAAGATGAGAGTGGAATACTGCTGGAAGTTGTCCTGATGCAATAGTATTGCACGTATGGTGGCGTGCTGCTAGTTCCAATGGTATCATGACTTCACGTAAGATGGATTGTTCAATAGGCTAGGGTAGCAGTACTAGAGGTTGGGTTATGTAGGTGCATGCTATTAGCATAACTAGCAATGTCACAGGTGAGGGTAAGTAGGTACCCAGCCGCTGAGGCGATGTTACAGGTGAGGCTGAGTGAGGGTAACGACCGATGAAGCAATGTTACAGGTGAGGCTGAATGAGCGTAGCGGCCGATGAAGCAATGTTACAGGTGAGGCTGAGTGAGGTTAGCGGCCGATGAAGCAATGTTACAGGTGAGGCTGAGTGAGGGTAACGGCCGATAAAGCAATGTTATAGGTGAGGCTGAGTGAGGTTAGCGGCCGATGAAGCAATGTTACAGGTGAGGCTGAGTGAGGGTAACGGCCGATGAAGCAATGTTACAGGTGAGGCTGAGTGAGGGTAGCGGCCGATGAAGCAATGTTACAGGTGAGGCTGAGAGAGGGTAACAGCCGATGAAGCAATGTTATAGGTGAGGCTGAGTGAGGGTAGCGGCCGATGAAGCAATGTTTCAGGTGAGGCTGAGAGAGGGTAACAGCCGATGAAGCAATGTTATAGGTGAGGCTGAGTCAGGGTAGCGGCCGATGAAGCAATGTTACAGGTGAGGCTGAGAGAGGGTAACAGCTGATGAAGCAATGTTACAGGTGAGGCTGAGAGAGGGTAACAGCTGATGAAGCAATGTTATAGGTGAGGCTGAGTGAGGGTAGCGGCCGATGAAGCAATGTTACAGGTGAGGCTGAGAGAGGGTAACAGCCGATGAAGCAATGTTATAGGTGAGGCTGAGTGAGGGTAGCGGCCGATGAAGCAATGTTACAGGTGAGGCTGAGAGAGGGTAACGGCTGATGAAGCAAGGTTACAGGGGAGGCTGAGAGAGGGTAGCGGCCGATGAAGCAATGTTATAGGTGAGGCTGAGTGAGGGCAGCGGCCGAAGAAGCAAAATCACAGGTGAGGGTAACAGCTGATGAAGCAATGTTACAGGGGAGAGTAACAGCCGATGAAGCAATGTTACAGGTGAGGCTGAGAGAGGGTAACGGCCGATGAAGCAATGTTACAGGTGAGGCTGAGTGAGGGTAACAGCCGATTAAGCTATGTTACAGGTGAGGCTGAGTGAGGTTAGCGGCCGATGAAGCAATGTTACAGGTGAGGCTGAGTGAGGGTAGCGGCCGATGAAGCAATGTTACAGGTGAGGCTGAGTGAGGTTAGCGGCCGATGAAGCAATGTTACAGGTGAGGCTGAGTGAGGGTAACGGCCGATGAAGCAATGTTACAGGTAAGGCTGAGTGAGGGTAGCGGCCGATGAAGCAATGTTACAGGTGAGGCTGAGAGAGGGTAACAGCCGATGAAGCAATGTTATAGGTGAGGCTGAGTGAGGGTAGCGGCCGATGAAGCAATGTTACAGGTGAGGCTGAGAGAGGGTAACAGCCGATGAAGCAATGTTATAGGTGAGGCTGAGTGAGGGTAGCGGCCGATGAAGCAATGTTACAGGTGAGGCTGAGAGAGGGTAACAGCCGATGAAGCAATGTTATAGGTGAGGCTGAGTCAGGGTAGCGGCCGATGAAGCAATGTTACAGGTGAGGCTGAGAGAGGGTAACAGCCGATGAAGCAATGTTACAGGTGAGGCTGAGAGAGGGTAACAGCCGATGAAGCAATGTTATAGGTGAGGCTGAGTGAGGGTAGCGGCCGATGAAGCAATGTTACAGGTGAGGCTGAGAGAGGGTAACGGCTGATGAAGCAAGGTTACGGGGAGGCTGAGAGAGGGTAGCGGCCGATGAAGCAATGTTATAGGTGAGGCTGAGAGAGGGTAACGGCCGAAGAAGCAAAATCACAGGTGAGGGTAACAGCTGATGAAGCAATGTTACAGGGGAGAGTAACAGCCGATGAAGCAATGTTACAGGTGAGGCTGAGAGAGGGTAACGGCCGGTGAAGCAATGTTACAGGTGAGGCTGAGTGAGGGTAACAGCCGATTAAGCTATGTTACAGGTGAGGCTGAGTGAGGGTAGCGGCCAATGAAGCAATGTTACAGGTGAGAGTAACAGCCGATGAAGCAATGTTACAGGTGAGGCTGAGTGAGGATAGCGGCCGATGAAGCAATGTTACAGGTGAGGCTGAGAGAGGGTAACGGCTGATGAAGCAATGTTACAGGTGAGGCTGAGTGAGGGTAGCGGCCGATGAAGCAATGTTACAGGGGAGGCTGAGAGAGGGTAGCGGCCGATGAAGCAATGTTATAGGTGAGGCTGAGAGAGGGTAACGGCTGATGAAGCAATGTTACAGGTGAGGCTGAGTGAGGGTAACAGCTGATTAAGCAATGTTACAGGTGAGGCTGAGAGAGGGTAACGGCCGATGAAGCAATGTTACAGGTGAGGCTGAGTGAGGGTAACAGCCGATTAAGCTATGTTACAGGTGAGGCTGAGTGAGGGTAACGGCTAATGAAGCAATGTTACAGGTGAGAGTAACAGCCGATGAAGCAATGTTACAGGTGAGGCTGAGTGAGGGAAATGGCCAATGAAGCAATGTTACAGGTGAGGGTAATTGAGCATAACAGCTGATGAAGCAATACTATCGGTGAGGGTAACAGCTGATGAAGAAATGCTACAGGAGAGGCTGAGTGAGGGTAGCGGCCAGTGAAGCATTGTTACAGGTGAGGGTGAGTGAGGATAACAGCCGATGAATCAATGTTACAGGCGATGCTGAGTGAGGGTTATGGCGGATGAAGCAATGTTACAGGTGAGGGTAACAGCCGATGGAGTAATGTTACAGTTGAGCAGAATTCATGGTAGTTGTAGGGTTTGAAGTGGGAATGTGAGTTGAGGCTACATGTGGCGTTGGCAATGGTGCATGGGAGGCAGGTCGGCTGGTATTTGCAGGTGAAGCAGTGTTGCAGTTGAAGCAGTGTTGCCGGTGAAGCAGTGTTGCCGGTGAAGCCTTGTTGCAGGTGAAGCAGTGTTGCCGGTGAAGCAGTGTGGCAGGTGAAGCCGTGTTGCCAGTGAAGCAGTGTTGGAGGTGAAGTAGTGTTGCAGGTGAAGTAGTGTTGCAGGTGAAGTAGTGTTGCCGGTGAAGCAGTGTTGCAGGTGAAGCAGTGTTGCAGGTGAAGCAGTGTTGCAGGTGAAGCAGTGTTGCCGGTGAAGCAGTGTTGCCGGTGAAGCCTTGTTGCCGGTGAAGCAGTGTTGCCGGTGAAGCCGTGTTACCAGTGAAGCAGTGTGGCAGAAGTTTCTTGGGATATAATCTCACATAGTTAGCTGAGGTGTTGGTAGTCGCATGAATATCAGGGCTATATGTAAATCGGGGCCAGAGGCAGACACACATGTAGCAGCGTTACTGGTGGGGTAGGATGCAGTGATACTCCCAGCAATAACAGAGTTACAGGTGAGGCTGAGTGAGAGGAACTGCTCATGATGCAACACTTCAGTAGAGCAGGAGTAATGGAAGTTGTAGGGCTTGAAGTTGGACTGATCAGGTGAGTTGACGATACTGGTGGAATTATCAATGAGGCAGGTAAGGTAGGGGCATCAGCGGTCCATGCAGGTAACAGCGGTAGGGCGGTGAGGCCGAGTAAGTGGGGATTTCGAGGGACGATGCAGAGGGAAAATTATTTAGTAATTTCCCCCCTTACTCAGCCCCACCACTGTTACCTGCATGGACCGCGTCTGGGTAGGGGATCTGCTATTTGCATGTGAAGCAGCATTAGCGGTGAAGTATTCGGACAGTAGTTTCCTTACAAAGTCTGGCGACGTGGTGGTAGTTGCATGAGTAGTCGAGCTGTAGACAAATTGGTGCCGATGGCAGATGCACATGTGGCAGTGTTACTTGTGGGGTAGGAAGTAGCTGTACTCCTAGCAATTTCGGTGTTGCCGGTGAGCCGGAGTAACGGTCGCTGCTGGGAGAGCAATGTTACAGGGGAAACAACGTTTACAACGCAACTTTTACACCGCACTACCATTACAACGAAACTTTTACAACGCAACATCCATTACAATGCATGCATTTACAACACAACCATTATAACGCATGACACTACAATGCACACCACTACAACGCATGCCATTACAACGCAGTCATTACAACGCATACCATTACAACGCATAGTACCCTTACACTATCCAACACTTACCCTACTGTTGCACTCCCTGGAGTTAGAATAGTAATTTTTACCCCTACACTATCCAACACTTACCCTACTGTTGCACCCCCTGGAATTAGAATAGTAATTTTTACCCCTACACTATCCAACACTTACCCTACTGTTGCACCCCCTGGAGTTAGAATAGTAATGTTTACCCCTACACTATCCAATACTTACCTTACATGCAGTGTAATGTTATGCGTTGTAATGGTATGCGTTGTAAATGTAGTATGCGTTGTAGTGGAATGCGTTGTAAAGGTAGTTTCAAAGAATTCGTTGTAATGGCATGCGTTGCAATGGTATGCGTTGTAATGGATGTTGCGGTGAAAAAATTGTGTTGTAAAGGTAGGCGTTGTAAAAGTATGCATTGTAACGTCATACATCCATGTTACAGGTACGCATGCGTTATGGTAGTAGTGTTACAGGTGAGCCAGAGTATGGTGTTACAGCCGAGCAAGGACTAAGGTACATTTTGACATTAGAAGCAAGGCATATGAGGTAAGAAGATGTTTGTAGGGATAGTAGTGATACAAGTGAGGTGAGGATGGTAGTTGCAGGTGAAGAACTGCTACGGTCAAAGCATGGTGGCAGTAGTTTCAGAGTGACGGTAGAAGGTCAACGCGCGAGGTGGGATTCAGTTGCAGATCCAATGGTAGTTACAGATAGTTAATGTAGTCAATTGTAGTTACAGGTGAGCTGGAGTGATAGGTGCTACTGGGGAAGCAGGGTCAGAGGTAAGTATGCGTTATGGTAGCGGGGTTACGGGTGAGCCAGAGTAAGGTATGGTGTTACGTAGAAGCAGGAGTTAAGGTATTGCTTAAAGTTAGAAGCGAGGCACATGGGTGAGCTAATGATATTTGTAGGGTTAGTAGTGATACTTCTCAGGTGGGGGGCAGGGCTTTGAGTGGGATGAAAAACCTGGGAGGTGTCACAAAGGGGCGTGGTCAATGTATTTAAGGGCGTGGCTTAAAAACATTTACGCTAAAAATCTGTTCTTAGCATAGTGTGCCGAACGACTTGTATTTTTCTGTTTCTGTCATTGCATCCAGATACGTGACACAAGTAACATCATACCTACAACAAGTTAGGACTATTGCCTTTGTTAATGGTTGTTAGTTACAGATCGCCAGTGCCAGGGCACAAAACAGAGACCGATAGAGACCCGTTTCGTGGCCTCCTTAAAAAAACTGCAGGTACTCAGACCCTGCGAGACCCGGCCCACTGAAAGCCCTGGGGGAGGGTAGTTGCAGGCGAACCAGTGATGCTGATAGAACTGGGTGAGAGTAATTGGTTTTAGTAGTTGCGGCACAAATTGAGGTGAGATGCAGTTAGTTGCACACCAGCACTGCCACGTGCGAGGTTTGTCGACCTTGAAGGCGGTGTTGTTTTAAGGATTTTGGGGTCCAGGCAAGACGTACTTCAGGGGCCCCTGTTTGCATAAAGTCTGTATTTTAAAGCCTACTTTCTTCAAGTTCAATCCTCATGGTGCCAAACAATATTTAATAATATGTTAAAGGCTGAGAGGGAGAAATAGACAGATTGGTGTTAGAAAGTTAGTTCACTTTCCACATGGGGTGGGGGCCCTGGGCAGTTGCCCACTTTGCCCATGCCTTAAAACGAAGCTTGGGGGTGGGGAACCATGCAGGGGGAATTCTTGGGAAGGTGGATGTATGTATTGAATATTTATTTTCCAATGGAATGAGCCCTCTCGGTTCCCTGTGAAGCTCGGTCACATTTCCAGGGTACTGACTGATGCAATCTGTGCTCACCACACTCTAGACTCTCCGGGAAGTGCCGGATTAAGCAAATATTCCAACTTTACTTCATATATGACCTGGCTGCTCTCAGCCTGCCCGCCTCCTCCCTCGGCGAGTGCCCGGTATTTGAGCGCCACGAGGGAAGGGTGCCTCCATTCACTAGGTGCCAGGCACCGTCAGGTGGCACTTACCACCCCCGCATGCCTGCCAAGGGCTGGTTTCCTCGTTTGATCTGCACACCGTCGGGCACGGAGCCCGCCCCACTGAAAGAGGCTTCTGAAAGATCAGGCGCACAGCGGACCGAAGAGCGCCTTGTCAGCCGTCCAACCCTTAAAACAAAACCCGGGGAAGAAAAGCGCCGTTTGTTGTGAAGACTGAATGGAGTCCTGCAAAATGAAAGGGGGTGGAAGGCAGCAAACGGGCCTGCGCCTGGTGCCAGGTGGCTGTGCGCTCCAAATCCCTTGGCAAGGGCAACAGGAAAGGCGTGTCCACCCCTTCAAAGGATCCGACAGAACAAACCCGGAGCTTACTGCGGGTGGAATGGCTCTGGGAACCCACCCAAAGCCTTTGCCCATCAAATTGTTGAAGAAGGCAGAAACGACCAGGAATGTGGCCGCCGGGCATGTAGGTACCATTCGGCCGCTCAAGGATCGACTGCTGCAGCTAGGACTCCATGTCGAGGAATAGCTCATCGGCATTTCCACTATTGGGGGCCACCATGTTGACAAAGGAGTTGCAAATGGTAGCTAAGACGCCACACCCAAGATGGCCGCCAAGCTGATCCGGGCACCACGTGGAAAGTATGGCAGGTGGAATAATGGGGATGCGGTGCATTCACAGAAGGCAAGAACCCTAGGCAAATGAAGGGTGTGTTCCCAGAAAGGTGTCAGGAAGAAGGGCGCTCCCAGCACAGACGTGTTCAGAAATGATTTACTGTTATATTCTTTTGTGACTTCTCGCCTGTTTTTATGGAGCAGACGATAACTCAGACAAGTCCAATTACCTACTTTAAATAAGAACTGACAAAGCCAATAGGCCTGGCGTATAATGCCAGGTTTTTGGCTTTTTCAACGCTTGTTTTCTTTTGTCATGGTTTTTGCAAAATTATATTGTTGCGGAGCTGTTAGCCCCTCAGCAATAAAAACAAAAACTTTGGCTAAAAGAAAAATGATTTTTGTCTCAAAAATAACACATTGATATAGTAGTTCTTGGCTCTACAGAGAACTACTTTGCGTGTGGGTGTCCTTGAGAAACAGCAGAATGCCAACACTTGCACTGAGGTCAGCCAATGGCGTGGGTTGGCTCATCCAATACCACAAGCTGTATGCTGAGGCGGGTGGCAATAAAATGTGAATGACAGAACAACAGACCAATAGAAGAAGGGGTCTGGCTGGTAGTTTTTATTGGCGAGTAAATTATAAGACATACAATTTTAGTAAAATCGAAAGGTGGCTAACACCAGAACTAAAAACTCCCCTAGGACTGTCAGAGCTACAGTCAGGACACATTCTACGGCTGAACAACCAGTTCTCGGCTCGTCATTTCTGTGGAGCACTTGCCTCACCCTAATTTTGCTGGCAAACTCAATGGAGCAAAGAGACCTAAACTGGCAACAAAATGGACCACGTGTGAGCTCGCGAGCTTGACTTCTTCTGAAGCCGCAAGGGATAATATCAACGTAAATTTGTCAGCCGCTTTCTGATTAAGTACATCATTTTTGGAATGGAGACAGGTGATGCAACAGCATATATCTGCCTGTTTAGAGGCAGGTAACTCGGCAGGCCCAACCACGCGGCATGAAAATAGAAGGGGCGGGATTTCTATGAGTCAGCAGAGAACTGGTTCAGGGCCTCAGGGCTGCTAACCCAGGGAGGTCCCGGTACTGAGTAAGGCATCAGCAGGTCTAAAGCAGGTGGGGCTCAGGCATGAAGGCAATTGGTAGCATTATAGATTTATGCCTGCTATACCAGGGTCCCTGGTGGGCCGGGCTGAGGTGAAATGAAACGAAATAAAAAGACAATTTGTTAAGCGCGGTGGCTACCCTAGGGCATACTAGTGCTGCAGACAAACGTGGGCGGGAATGCAGTTAGGGTCTATAAAGGTTTGTTGAAAAAGCAGAGTTTAAAAAAGTTTACAGAAGGGTAGCAGGTTGGGCTCTGCCTGCAGGAGGATGAGGAGAGAATTCCAAAGTTTAGCTGAGTTATAGGTAAAGGAGTGGCCACCACACCTAGCTCTTTTGATCTTGGGCACTAGGGCGAGGTAGGAAGATGCTGATCGAAGCTATCTATTCGGATGGTAGGGAGTGATCGGTGACTAGCTAATGGCCGTGCCCGTCTTCCAAAAGGCCCTATGGGCAATGCACAGTGCCTTGAATTGAATTCTTTCCCTGACCAGGAGTCAGTGCAGGCTCTTTAATCCTGGGTTTATTGAGAGTTGACGGGGAATCTGAAGGAGTGTGTGAGCAGCGCAATTTTGGATAATTGGAAGTTTGCACGTGGTGGATTGAGGGGCCCCTAGATACAGGCGTGATAGGATGGGACCCTGGACCATGATTTGTCTCGCCTGAAATGGAAGCAGGGGAAGAATTTTCCGTAGTAACCTGAGTAGGCCATAGCCAGTGGCTGAAAGTTTAGCTGCTTGATGGTTAAAGTTGAAGGAGTTATCCAGCCAGATGCCCAGGCTTTTAATTGTGTTTTTTGGCGCTGGTGCGGGACCGAGGCAATGGGCCACAGTGAATTCGTATTGAACTTGGGGGTGTTACCTAAGAGCATGAGCTCGGTTTTATCCCCGTTAAAATTTAAACAGGAGAGTGTCATCCAATTGGCAACCTCCTCTAAACAGCCACTCAGGCTGTTTGGGGAGATATTTGGCTGGTTAAGGGCCACCACTAGCTGAGTGTCATCGGCATAAGTGATGATTTTATGCCGAAGAGACGAACAATCTCAGCTAGGAAGCTCAAATATACGTTGAATAGTGTCAGACGTTGTATTGTAGGTGCATTGACAGGTGCATTGTAGTTTCAAGCCCTGACGCTGCTGCAACAGGGGGTGCACAGTTTAGGACTGAGATGCATTGGTAATGTGAAGGCCTCAGGGCTGCTGTAGCAGGAGGTGCTCAGGTCAGAACTGAGGTACACATTGATAGATTCAAGGCCTCATGGTAATACAGCAGGCGGGGCTCGGATCCTGACTGAGGTGCGCTGGTAGTTCCAAGGCCTCACACCCCTACAGCAGGGGGTGCTCGGATCCCAACTGAGATGCACTGGTAGTTCAAAGGCCTCACACCCCTACATCAGGGGGTGCTCGGATCCCGACTGAGGTGCACTGGTAATTTCAAGTCCTCACACTCCCACATCAGGGGGTGCTCGGATCACGACTGAGGTGCACTGGTAGTTCCAAGCCACACACCCCTACAGCAGGGGGTGCTCGGATCAAGACTGACGTGCACTGGTAATTTCAAGGCCTCACACTCCCAAAGCAGGGGGTGCTCGGATCCCGACTGAGATGCACTGGTAGTTCCAAGGCCTAACACTCCTTCAGCAGGGGGTGCTCGGATCAAGACTGAGGTACACTGGTAGTTCCAAGGTCTCACACTCCTACAGCAGGGGGTGCTCGGGTCACGACTGAGGTGCACTGGTAGTTTCAAGGTCTCACACTCCTACAGCAGGGATGCACAGGTCACGACTGAGGTTCATTGATAGTTTCAAGGCCTCACACCCCTACAGCAGGGGGTGCTCGAAACCCGACTGAGGTGCACTGGAAGTTTCAAGGCCTCACACTCCTACAGCAGAGGGGTCACGGGTCACAACTGAGGTGCACTGGTAGTTTCAAGGTCTCACATTCCTACAGCAGGGGGTGCATGGGTCACAACTGAGGTGCACTGGTAGTTTCAAGGTCTCACACTCCCACAGCAGGGGGGGCTCGGGTCACGACTGAGGTGCACTGGTAGGTTCAAGGCAGCACACTCATACAGCAGGGGTGCTCGGGTCATGACTGAGGTGCACTGGTAGGTTCAAGGTCTCACGCTCATACAGCAGGGGTGCTCGGGTCATGACTGAGGTGCATTGGTAGGTTCAATGCCGCACACTCCTACAGCAGGGCGTGCACGGGTCACGACTGAGGTGCACTGGTAGTTTAAAGGTCTCACACCCCTACAGCAGGGGGTGCTCGGGTCACGACTGAGGTGCACTGGTAGTTTCAAGGTCTCACACTCCTACAGCAGGGGGTGCTCGGGTCATGACTGAGGTGCACTGGTAGTTTCAAGGTCTCACACTTCTACAGCAGGGGATGCTTTGGTCACGACTGAGGTGCACTGGTAGTTTCAAGGCCTCACACTCCTACAGCAGGGGATGCATGGGTCACGACTGAGGTGCACTGGTTTTTTCAAGGCCGTCACACTCCTACAGTA
Source organism: Lissotriton vulgaris (assembly GCF_964263255.1). Classification (NCBI taxonomy): domain Eukaryota; kingdom Metazoa; phylum Chordata; class Amphibia; order Caudata; family Salamandridae; genus Lissotriton; species Lissotriton vulgaris. The sequence goes on from NC_141700.1 coordinate 64,451,955, forward strand.
GGGGGTGCTCTGGTCACGACTGAGGTGCACTGGTAGTTTCAGGGCCCCACACTCCTAAAGCAGGGGGTGCATGGGTCACGACTGAGGTGCACTGGTAGTTTCAAGGTCTCACACTCCCACAGCAGGGGTGCACAGGTCACGACTGAGGTGCACTTGTAGTTTCAAGGCCTCACACTCCTACAGCAGGGGGTGCAGGGTCACGATCGAGGTGCACTGGTAGTTTCAAGGTCTCACACTCCCTCAGCAGGAGTGCACAGGTCACGACTGAGGTGCACTGGTAGTTTCAAGGCCTCACACCCCTACAGCAGGGGGTGCTCGGGTCACGACTGAGGTGCACTGGTAGTTTCAAGGTCTCACATTCCTACAGCAGGGGGTGCTCGGGTCACGACTGAGGTGCACTGGTAGTTTCAAGGTCTCACACTCCTACAGCAGGGGTGCACAGGTCACAACTGAGGTGCACTGGTAGTTTCAAGTTCTCACACTCCTACAGCAAGGGGTGCTCGGGTCATGATTGAGGTGCACTGGTAGTTTCAAGGTCTCACACTCCCACAGCAGGGGTGCACAGGTCACAACTGAGGTGCACTGGTAGTTTCAAGTTCTCACACTCCTACAGCAGGGGGTGCTCGGGTCACGACTGAGGTGCACTGGTAGTTTCAAGGTCTCACACTCCCACAGCAGGGGTGCACAGGTCACGACTGAGGTGCACTGGTAGTTTCAAGATCTCACACTCCTACAGCAGGGGGTGCCCGGGTCACAACTGAGGTGCACCAGTAGTTTCAAGGCCTCACACTCCCACAGCAGGGGTGCACAGGTCACGACTGAGGTGCACTGGTAGTTTCAAGGCCTCACACTCCCACAGCAGGGGGTGCTTAGATCACGACTGAGGTGCACTGGTAGTTCCAAGCCGCACACCCCTACAGTAGGAGGTGCTCGTATCAAGACTGACGTACACTGGTAATTTCAAGGCCTCACACTCCTACAGCAGGGGGTGCTCTGGTCACGACTGACATGCATTGGTAATTTCAAGGCCTCACACTCCGACAGCAGGGGGTGCTCGGGTCATGACTGAGGTGCACTGGTAATTTCAAGGCCTCACACTCCCAAAGCAGGGGGTGCTCGGGTCCCGACTGAGATGCACTGGTAGTTTCAAGGCCTCACACTCCTACAGCAGAGGGGGCACAGGTCACGACTGAGGTGCACTGGTAGTTTCAAGGTCTCACATTCCTACAGCAGGGGGTGCACAGGTCACAACTGAGGTGCACTGGTAGTTTCAATGTCTCACACTCCTACAGCAGGGGGTGCTCTGGTCACGACTGAGGTGCACTGGTAGTTTCAAGGTCTCACACTCCCAAAGCAGGGGTGCACAGGTCACGACAGAGGTGCTCTGGTAGTTTCAAGTTCTCACACTCCTACAGTAGGGAGTGCTCGGGTCACGACTGAGGTGCATTGGTAGTTTCAAGGTCTCACACTCCTACAGCAGGGGGTGCTCGGGTCACGACCGAGGTGCACTGGTAGTTTCAAGGTCTCACACTCCTACAGCAGGGGGTGCTCGGGTCACGGCCGAGGTGCACTGGTAGTTTCAAGGTCTCAAACTCCTACAGCAGGGGTGTACAGGTCACGACTGAGGTGCACTGGTAGTTTCAAGTTCTCACACTCCTACAGCAGGGGGTGCTCGGATCTCGACTGAGACACACTGGTAGTTTCAAGGTCTCACACTCCCACAGCAGGGGTGCACAGGTCACGACTGAGGTGCACTGGTAGTTTCAAGACCTCACACTCCTACAGCAGAGGGTGCCCGGGTCACAACTGAGGTGCACCGGTAGTTTCAAGGCCTCACACTCCCACAGCTGGGGTGCAAGGTCACGACTGAGGTGCAATGGTAGTTTCAATGTCTCACACTCCTACAGCAGGGGGTGCTCGGGTCACGACTGAGGTGCACTGGTAGTTTCAAGGTCTCACACTCCCACAGCAGGGGTGCACAGGTCACGACTGAGGTGCACTGGTAGTTTCAAAGTCTCACACTCCTACAGCAGGGGGTGGCCGGGTCACGACTGAGGTGCACTGGTAGTTTCAAGGCCTCACACTCCCACAGCAGGGGTGCACAGGTCACGACTGAGGTGCACTGGTAGTTTCAAGACCTCACACTCCCACAGCAGGGGTGCACAGGTCACAACTGAGGTGCACTGGTAGTTTCAAAACCTCACACTCCCACAGCAGGGGTGCACAGATCACGACTGAGGTGCACTGGTAGTTTCAAGGTCTCACACTCCTACAGCAGGGGGTGCCCGGGACATGACTGAGGTGCACTTGTAGTTTCAAGGCATCACACTCCCACAGCAAGGGTGCACAGGTCACGACTGAGGTGCACTGGTAGTTTCAAGGTCTCACACTCCCACAGCAGGGGCGCACAGGTCACGACTGAGGTGCACTGGTAGTTTCAAGGTCTCACACTCCTATAGCAGGAAGTGCTCGGGTCACGACTGAGGTGCACTGGTAGTTTCAAGGTCTCCCACTCCCACAGCAGGGGTGCACAGGTCACGACTGAGGTGCACTGGTAGTTTCAAGGTCTCCCACTCCTACAGCAGGGGGTGCTCGGGTCACGACTGAGGTGCACTGGTAGTTTCAAGGTCTCACACTCCCACAGCAGGGGGTGCTCGGGCACGGGCAGCCTTAGGCATGTGCAAGCTGTGCACCTGCACAGGGCCACCAAACCCCAGGGGCCACCACGCCAATATATATCCTTAATATAATAATCCTCTGAGGATGGATACATATTTGCCTGGCGGACCCTGGCAGGGATTTGGCAGACTTCCGCTCTGTTCCATTTCCAAACACCCTGACTCCCCCTCTTCACTGGCCTCCGTGCTCCGCCCCGCCCGAACCCCTCTTCCGGGGCCCCCTACCTGCGCTCCATGCCCAGGGCCACCATGAGCCTAGAGCCGCCCCTGGCTCGGGTCACGACTGAGGTGCACTGGTAGTTTCAACGTCTCACACTCCGACAGCAGGGGGTGCATGGGTCACGACTAAGGTGCACTGGTAGTTTTAATGTCTCACACTCCCCCAGCAGGGGTGCACAGGTCACGACTGAGGTGCACTGGTAGTTTCAAGGCCTCACACTCCCACAGCAGGGGTGCACAGGTCACGACTGAGGTGCACTGGTAGTTTCAATGTATCACACTCCTACAGCAGGGGGTGCTCGGGTCACAACTGAGGTGCACTGGTAGTTTCAAGGTCTCACACTCTGCAGCAGGGGGTGCATGGGTCACGACTGAGGTGCATTGGTAGTTTCAAGGCCTCACACTCCTACAGCAGGGGGTGCACAGGTCACGACTGAGGTGCACTGGTAGTTTCAAGGTCTCACACTCCTACAGCAGGGGGTGCATGGGTCACGACTGAGGTTCACTGGTAGTTTCAATGTCTCACACTGCCCCAGCAGGGGTGCACAAGTCACGACTGAGGTGCACTGGTAGTTTCAAGGCCTCACACTCCTACAGCAGGGGGTGCTCTGGTCACGACTGAGGTGCGCTGGTAGTTTCAAGGCCTCACACTCCTACAGCAGGGGGTGCTCTGGTCACGACTGAGGTGCACTGGTAGTTTCAAGGCCTCACACTCCCCCAGCAGGGGTGCACAGGTCACGACTGAGGTGCACTGGTAGTTTCAAGGCCTCACACTCCTACAGCAGGGTGTGCTCTGGTCACGACTGAGGTGCACTGGTAGTTTCAAGGCCTCACACTCCTACAGCAGGGGTGCACAGGTCACGACTAAGGTGCACTGGTAGTTTCAAGGTCTCACACTCCTACAGCAGGGGGTGCTCGGGTCACGACTGAGGTGCACTGGTAGTTTCAAGGCCTCACACTCCTACAGCAGGGGTGCACAGGTCACGACTAAGGTGCACTGGTAGTTTCAAGGTCTCACACCCCTACACCAGGGGGGCTCGGGTCACGACTGAGGTGCGCTGGTAGGTTCAATGCCTCACACCCCTACAGCAGGGGGGGCTCGGGTCACGACTGAGGTGCACTGGTAGTTTCAAGGCCTCACACCCCTACAGCAGGGGGGGGCTCGGGTCACGACTGAGGTGCACTGGTAGTTTCAAGGCCTCACACCCCTACAGCAGGGGGGGCTCGGGTCACGACTGAGGTGCACTGGTAGTTTCAAGGCCTCACACCCCTACAGCAGGGGGGGCTCGGGTCACGACTGAAGTGCACTGGTAGTTTCAAGGCCTCACACCCCTACAGCAGGGGGGGCTCGGGTCACGACTGAGGTACACTGGTAGTTTCAAGGTCTCACACTCCCACAGCAGGGGTGCACAGGTCACGACTGAGGTGCACTGATAGTTTCAAGGTCTCACACTCCCACAGCAGGGGTGCACAGGTCACGACTGAGGTGCACTGGTAGTTTCAAGGTCTCACACTCCCACAGCAGGGGTGCACAGGTCACGACTGAGGTGCACTGGTAGTTTCAAGGTCTCACACTCCCACAGCAGGGGGTGCTCGGGTCACGACTGAGGTGCACTGGTAGTTTCAAGGTCTCACACTCCTACAGCAGGGGTGCACAGGTCATGACTGAGGTGCACTGGTAGTTTCAAGGCCTCACACTCCTACAGCAGGGGTGCACAGGTCATGACTGAGGTGCACTGGTAGTTTCAAGGCCTCACACTCCTACAGCAGGGGGTGTTCAGGTCACGATTGAGGTGCCCTGGTAGTTTCAAGATCTCACACTCCCACAGCAGGGGGGTGCCCGGGTCACGACTGAGGTGCACTGGTAGTTTCAAGGTCTCACACTCCTACAGCAGGGGTGCACAGGTCATGACTGAGGTGCACTGGTAGTTTCAAGGCCTCACACCCCTACAGCAGGGGGTGTTCAGGTCACGATTGAGGTGCACTGGTAGTTTCAAGATCTCACACTCCCACAGCAGGGGGTACCCGGGTCACGACTGAGGTGCACTGGTAGTTTCAAGGTCTCACACTCCTACAGCAGGGGGTGCCCGGGACATGACTGAGGTGCACTGGTAGTTTCAAGGTCTCACACTCCTACAGCAGGGGGTGCCCGGGTCACGACTGAGGTGCACTGGTAGTTTCAAGGTCTCACACTCCCACAGCAGGGGGTGCCCGGGTCACGACTGAGGTGCACTGGTAGTTTCAAGGTCTCACACTCCCACAGCAGGGGGTGCCCGGGACATGACTGAGGTGCACTGGTAGTTTCAAGGTCTCACACTCCTACAGCAGGGGGTGCTCGGGTCACAACTGAGGTGCACTGGTAGTTTCAAGGTCTCACGCTCCTACAGCAGGGGGTACACAGTTCATGACTGAGGTGCACTGGTAGTTTCAAGGTCTCACACTCCCACAGCAGGGGGTGCTCGGGTCACGACTGAGGTGCACTGGTAGTTTCAAGGTCTCACACTCCTACAGCAGGGGTGCACAGGTCATGACTGAGGTGCACTGGTAGTTTCAAGGTCTCACACTCCTACAGCAGGGGGTGCTCGGGTCACAACTGAGGTGCATTGGTAGTTTCAAGGCCTCACACCCCTACAGCAGGGGGTGCTCGGGTCACAACTGAGGTGCACTGGTAGTTTCAAGGTCTCACGCTCCTACAGCAGGGGGTGCACAGTTCATGACTGAGGTGCACTGGTAGTTTCAAGGTCTCACACTCCTACAGCAGGGGGTGCTCGGGTCACAACTGAGGTGCATTGGTAGTTTCAAGGCCTCACACCCCTACAGCAGGGGGTGCTCGGGTCACAACTGAGGTGCACTGGTAGTTTCAAGGCCTCACACCCCTACAGCAGGGGGTGCATGGGTCACAACTGAGGTGCACTGATAGTTTCAAGGTCTCACACTCCTACAGCAGGGGGTGCTCGGGTCACAACTGAGGTGCACTGGTAGTTTCAAGGCCTCACACCCCTACAGCAGGGGGTGCTCGGATCCCGACTGAGGTGCACTGGTAATTTCAAGTCCTCACACTCCCACATCAGGGGGTGCTCGGATCACGACTGAGGTGCACTGGTAGTTCCAAGCCACACACCCCTACAGCAGGGGGTGCTCGGATCAAGACTGACGTGCACTGGTAATTTCAAGGCCTCACACTCCCAAAGCAGGGGGTGCTCGGATCCCGACTGAGATGCACTGGTAGTTCCAAGGCCTAACACTCCTTCAGCAGGGGGTGCTCGGATCAAGACTGAGGTACACTGGTAGTTCCAAGGTCTCACACTCCTACAGCAGGGGGTGCTCGGGTCACGACTGAGGTGCACTGGTAGTTTCAAGGTCTCACACTCCTACAGCAGGGATGCACAGGTCACGACTGAGGTTCATTGATAGTTTCAAGGCCTCACACCCCTACAGCAGGGGGTGCTCGAAACCCGACTGAGGTGCACTGGAAGTTTCAAGGCCTCACACTCCTACAGCAGAGGGGTCACGGGTCACAACTGAGGTGCACTGGTAGTTTCAAGGTCTCACATTCCTACAGCAGGGGGTGCATGGGTCACAACTGAGGTGCACTGGTAGTTTCAAGGTCTCACACTCCCACAGCAGGGGGGGCTCGGGTCACAACTGAGGTGCACTGGTAGGTTCAAGGCAGCACACTCATACAGCAGGGGTGCTCGGGTCATGACTGAGGTGCACTGGTAGGTTCAAGGTCTCACGCTCATACAGCAGGGGTGCTCGGGTCATGACTGAGGTGCATTGGTAGGTTCAATGCCGCACACTCCTACAGCAGGGCGTGCACGGGTCACGACTGAGGTGCACTGGTAGTTTAAAGGTCTCACACCCCTACAGCAGGGGGTGCTCGGGTCATGACTGAGGTGCACTGGTAGTTTCAAGGTCTCACACTTCTACAGCAGGGGATGCTTTGGTCACGACTGAGGTGCACTGGTAGTTTCAAGGCCTCACACTCCTACAGCAGGGGATGCATGGGTCACGACTGAGGTGCACTGGTTTTTTCAAGGCCGTCACACTCCTACAGTAGGGGGTGCTCTGGTCACGACTGAGGTGCACTGGTAGTTTCAGGGCCCCACACTCCTAAAGCAGGGGGTGCATGGGTCACGACTGAGGTGCACTGGTAGTTTCAAGGTCTCACACTCCCACAGCAGGGGTGCACAGGTCACGACTGAGGTGCACTTGTAGTTTCAAGGCCTCACACTCCTACAGCAGGGGGTGCAGGGTCACGATTGAGGTGCACTGGTAGTTTCAAGGTCTCACACTCCCTCAGCAGGAGTGCACAGGTCACGACTGAGGTGCACTGGTAGTTTCAAGGCCTCACACCCCTACAGCAGGGGGTGCTCGGGTCACGACTGAGGTGCACTGGTAGTTTCAAGGTCTCACATTCCTACAGCAGGGGGTGCTCGGGTCACGACTGAGGTGCACTGGTAGTTTCAAGGTCTCACACTCCTACAGCAGGGGTGCACAGGTCACAACTGAGGTGCACTGGTAGTTTCAAGTTCTCACACTCCTACAGCAAGGGGTGCTCGGGTCATGATTGAGGTGCACTGGTAGTTTCAAGGTCTCACACTCCCACAGCAGGGGTGCACAGGTCACAACTGAGGTGCACTGGTAGTTTCAAGTTCTCACACTCCTACAGCAGGGGGTGCTCGGGTCACGACTGAGGTGCACTGGTAGTTTCAAGGTCTCACACTCCCACAGCAGGGGTGCACAGGTCACGACTGAGGTGCACTGGTAGTTTCAAGATCTCACACTCCTACAGCAGGGGGTGCCCGGGTCACAACTGAGGTGCACCAGTAGTTTCAAGGCCTCACACTCCCACAGCAGGGGTGCACAGGTCACGACTGAGGTGCACTCGTAGTTTCAAGGCCTCACACTCCCACAGCAGGGGGTGCTTAGATCACGACTGAGGTGCACTGGTAGTTCCAAGCCGCACACCCCTACAGTAGGGGGTGCTCGTATCAAGACTGACGTACACTGGTAATTTCAAGGCCTCACACTCCTACAGCAGGGGGTGCTCTGGTCACGACTGACGTGCATTGGTAATTTCAAGGCCTCACACTCCTACAGCAGGGGGTGCTCGGGTCATGACTGAGGTGCACTGGTAATTTCAAGGCCTCACACTCCCAAAGCAGGGGGTGCTCGGGTCCCGACTGAGATGCACTGGTAGTTTCAAGGCCTCACACTCCTACAGCAGAGGGGGCACAGGTCACGACTGAGGTGCACTGGTAGTTTCAAGGTCTCACATTCCTACAGCAGGGGGTGCACAGGTCACAACTGAGGTGCACTGGTAGTTTCAATGTCTCACACTCCTACAGCAGGGGGTGCTCTGGTCACGACTGAGGTGCACTGGTAGTTTCAAGGTCTCACACTCCCAAAGCAGGGGTGCACAGGTCACGACAGAGGTGCTCTGGTAGTTTCAAGTTCTCACACTCCTACAGTAGGGAGTGCTCGGGTCACGACTGAGGTGCACTGGTAGTTTCAAGGTCTCACACTCCTACAGCAGGGGGTGCTCGGGTCACGACGAGGTGCACTGGTAGTTTCAAGGTCTCACACTCCTACAGCAGGGGGTGCTCGGGTCACGGCCGAGGTGCACTGGTAGTTTCAAGGTCTCAAACTCCTACAGCAGGGGTGCACAGGTCACGACTGAGGTGCACTGGTAGTTTCAAGTTCTCACACTCCTACAGCAGGGGGTGCTCGGATCTCGACTGAGACACACTGGTAGTTTCAAGGTCTCACACTCCCACAGCAGGGGTGCACAAGTCACGACTGAGGTGCACTGGTAGTTTCAAGACCTCACACTCCTACAGCAGAGGGTGCCCGGGTCACAACTGAGGTGCACCGGTAGTTTCAAGGCCTCACACTCCCACAGCTGGGGTGCAAGGTCACGACTGAGGTGCAATGGTAGTTTCAATGTCTCACACTCCTACAGCAGGGGGTGCTCGGGTCACGACTGAGGTGCACTGGTAGTTTCAAGGTCTCACACTCCCACAGCAGGGGTGCACAGGTCACGACTGAGGTGCACTGGTAGTTTCAAAGTCTCACACTCCTACAGCAGGGGGTGGCCGGGTCACGACTGAGGTGCACTGGTAGTTTCAAGGCCTCACACTCCCACAGCAGGGGTGCACAGGTCACGACTGAGGTGCATTGGTAGTTTCAAGACCCCACACTCCCACAGCAGGGGTGCACAGGTCACGACTGAGGTGCACTGGTAGTTTCAAGGTCTCACACTCCTACAGCAGGGGGTGCCCGGGTCACGACTGAGGTGTACTGGTAGTTTCAAGGCCTCACACTCCCACAGCAGGGGTGCACAGGTCATGACTGAGGTGCACTGGTAGTTTCAAAACCTCCCACTCCCACAGCAGGGGTGCACAGATCACGACTGAGGTGCACTGGTAGTTTCAAGGTCTCACACTCCTACAGCAGGGGGTGCCCGGGACATGACTGAGGTGCACTGGTAGTTTCAAGGCATCACACTTCCACAGCAAGGGTGCACAGGTCACGACTGAGGTGCACTGGTAGTTTCAAGGTCTCACACTCCCACAGCAGGGGCGCACAGGTCACGACTGAGGTGCACTGGTAGTTTCAAGGTCTCACACTCCTATAGCAGGGGGTGCTCGGGTCACGACTGAGGTGCACTGGTAGTTTCAAGGTCTCCCACTCCCACAGCAGGGGTGCACAGGTCACGACTGAGGTGCACTGGTAGTTTCAAGGTCTCCCACTCCTACAGCAGGGGGTGCTCGGGTCACGACTGAGGTGCACTGGTAGTTTCAAGGTCTCACACTCCCACAGCAGGGGGTGCTCGGGCATGGGCAGCCTTAGGCATGTGCAAGCTGTGCACCTGCACAGGGCCACCAAACCCCAGGGGCCACCACGCCAATATATATCCTTAATATAATAATCCTCTGAGGATGGATACATATTTTCCTGGCGGACCCTGGCAGGGATTTGGCAGACTTCCGCTCTGTTCCATTTCCAAACACCCTGACTCCCCCTCTTCACTGGCCTCCGTGCTCCGCCCCGCCCGAACCCCTCTTCCGGGGCCCCCTACCTGCGCTCCATGCCCAGGGCCACCATGAGCCTAGAGCCGCCCCTGGCTCGGGTCACGACTGAGGTGCACTGGTAGTTTCAACGTCTCACACTCCGACAGCAGGGGGTGCATGGGTCACGACTAAGGTGCACTGGTAGTTTTAATGTCTCACACTCCCCCAGCAGGGGTGCACAGGTCACGACTGAGGTGCACTGGTAGTTTCAAGGCCTCACACTCCCACAGCAGGGGTGCACAGGTCACGACTGAGGTGCACTGGTAGTTTCAATGTATCACACTCCTACAGCAGGGGGTGCTCGGGTGACGACTGAGGTGCACTGGTAGTTTCAAGGTCTCACACTCTGCAGCAGGGGGTGCATGGGTCACGACTGAGGTGCATTGGTAGTTTCAAGGCCTCACACTCCTACAGCAGGGGGTGCACAGGTCACGACTGAGGTGCACTGGTAGTTTCAAGGTCTCACACTCCTACAGCAGGGGGTGCATGGGTCACGACTGAGGTTCACTGGTAGTTTCAATGTCTCACACTGCCCCAGCAGGGGTGCACAAGTCACGACTGAGGTGCACTGGTAGTTTCAAGGCCTCACACTCCTACAGCAGGGGGTGCTCTGGTCACGACTGAGGTGCGCTGGTAGTTTCAAGGCCTCACACTCCTACAGCAGGGGGTGCTCTGGTCACGACTGAGGTGCACTGGTAGTTTCAAGGCCTCACACTCCCCCAGCAGGGGTGCACAGGTCACGACTGAGGTGCACTGGTAGTTTCAAGGCCTCACACTCCTACAGCAGGGTGTGCTCTGGTCACGACTGAGGTGCACTGGTAGTTTCAAGGCCTCACACTCCTACAGCAGGGGTGCACAGGTCACGACTAAGGTGCACTGGTAGTTTCAAGGTCTCACACTCCTACAGCAGGGGGTGCTCGGGTCACGACTGAGGTGCACTGGTAGTTTCAAGGCCTCACACTCCTACAGCAGGGGTGCACAGGTCACGACTAAGGTGCACTGGTAGTTTCAAGGTCTCACACCCCTACACCAGGGGGGCTCGGGTCACGACTGAGGTGCGCTGGTAGGTTCAATGCCTCACACCCCTACAGCAGGGGGGGCTCGGGTCACGACTGAGGTGCACTGGTAGTTTCAAGGCCTCACACCCCTACAGCAGGGGGGGCTCGGGTCACGACTGAGGTGCACTGGTAGTTTCAAGGCCTCACACCCCTACAGCAGGGGGGGCTCGGGTCACGACTGAGGTGCACTGGTAGTTTCAAGGCCTCACACCCCTACAGCAGGGGGGGCTCGGGTCACGACTGAGGTGCACTGGTAGTTTCAAGGCCTCACACCCCTACAGCAGGGGGGGCTCGGGTCACGACTGAGGTACACTGGTAGTTTCAAGGTCTCACACTCCCACAGCAGGGGTGCACAGGTCACAACTGAGGTGCACTGGTAATTTCAAGGTCTCACACTCCCACAGCAGGGGTGCACAGGTCACGACTGAGGTGCACTGGTAGTTTCAAGGTCTCACACTCCCACAGCAGGGGTGCACAGGTCACGACTGAGGTGCACTGGTAGTTTCAAGGTCTCACACTCCCACAGCAGGGGTGCACAGGTCACGACTGAGGTGCACTGGTAGTTTCAAGGTCTCACACTCCCGTAGCAGGGGGTGCTCGGGTCACGACTGAGGTGCACTGGTAGTTTCAAGGTCTCACACTCCTACAGCAGGGGTGCACAGGTCATGACTGAGGTGCACTGGTAGTTTCAAGGTCTCACACTCCTACAGCAGGGGGTGTTTGGGGCACGACTGAGGTGCACTGGTAGTTTCAAGGTCTCACACTCCCACAGCAGGGGTGCACAGGTCACGACTGAGGTGCACTGGTAGTTTCAAGGTCTCACACTCCCACAGCAGGGGTGCACAGGTCACGACTGAGGTGCACTGGTAGTTTCAAGGTCTCACACTCCCACAGCAGGGGGTGCTCGGGTCACGACTGAGGTGCACTGGTAGTTTCAAGGTCTCACACTCCTACAGCAGGGGGTGCTCGGGTCACCACTGAGGTGCACTGGTAGTTTCAAGGTCTCACACTCCTACAGCAGGGGATGCCCGGGTCACGACTGAGGTGCACTGGTAGTTTCAAGGTCTCACACTCCCACAAAAGGGCTGCACAGGTCACGACTGAGGTGCACTGGTAGTTTCAAGGCCTCACACTCCTACAGCAGGGGGTGCTCGGATCTCGACTGAGACACACTCGTAGTTTCAAGGTCTCACACTCCCACAGCAGGGGTGCACAGGTCACGACTGAGGTGCACTGGTAGTTTCAAGACCTCACACTCCTACAGCAGAGGGTGCCCGGGTCACAACTGAGGTGCACCGGTAGTTTCAAGGCCTCACACTCCCACAGCTGGGGTGCAAGGTCACGACTGAGGTGCAATGGTAGTTTCAATGTCTCACACTCCTACAGTAGGGGGTGCTCGGGTCACGACTGAGGTGCACTGGTAGTTTCAAGGTCTCACACTCCCACAGCAGGGGTGCACAGGTCACGACTGAGGTGCACTGGTAGTTTCAAAGTCTCACACTCCTACAGCAGGGGGTGGCCGGGTCACGACTGAGGTGCACTGGTAGTTTCAAGGCCTCACACTCCCACAGCAGGGGTGCACAGGTCACGACTGAGGTGCACTGGTAGTTTCAAGACCTCACACTCCCACAGCAGGGGTGCACAGGTCACGACTGAGGTGCACTGGTAGTTTCAAGGTCTCACACTCCTACAGCAGGGGGTGCCCGGGTCACGACTGAGGTGTACTGGTAGTTTCAAGGCCTCACACTCCCACAGCAGGGGTGCACAGGTCATGACTGAGGTTCACTGGTAGTTTCAAAACCTCACACTCCCACAGCAGGGGTGCACAGATCACGACTGAGGTGCACTGGTAGTTTCAAGGTCTCACACTCCTGCAGCAGGGGGTGCCCGGGACATGACTGAGGTGCACTGGTAGTTTCAAGGCATCACACTCCCACAGCAAGGGTGCACAGGTCACGACTGAGGTGCACTGGTAGTTTCAAGGTCTCACACTCCCACAGCAGGGGCGCACAGGTCACGACTGAGGTGCACTGGTAGTTTCAAGGTCTCACACTCCTATAGCAGGGGGTGCTCGGGTCACGACTGAGGTGCACTGGTAGTTTCAAGGTCTCCCACTCCCACAGCAGGGGTGCACAGGTCACGACTGAGGTGCACTGGTAGTTTCAAGGTCTCCCACTCCTACAGCAGGGGGTGCTCGGGTCACGACTGAGGTGCACTGGTAGTTTCAAGGTCTCACACTCCCACAGCAGGGGGTGCTCGGGCACGGGCAGCCTTAGGCATGTGCAAGCTGTGCACCTGCACAGGGCCACCAAACCCCAGGGGCCACCACGCCAATATATATCCTTAATATAATAATCCTCTGAGGATGGATACATATTTGCCTGGCGGACCCTGGCAGGGATTTGGCAGACTTCCGCTCTGTTCCATTTCCAAACACCCTGACTCCCCCTCTTCACTGGCCTCCGTGCTCCGCCCCGCCCGAACCCCTCTTCCGGGGCCCCCTACCTGCGCTCCATGCCCAGGGCCACCATGAGCCTAGAGCCGCCCCTGGCTCGGGTCACGACTGATGTGCACTGGTAGTTTCAACGTCTCACACTCCGACAGCAGGGGGTGCATGGGTCACGACTAAGGTGCACTGGTAGTTTTAATGTCTCACACTCCCCCAGCAGGGGTGCACAGGTCACGACTGAGGTGCACTGGTAGTTTCAAGGCCTCACACTCCCACAGCAGGGGTGCACAGGTCACGACTGAGGTGCACTGGTAGTTTCAATGTATCACACTCCTACAGCAGGGGGTGCTCGGGTCACGACTGAGGTGCACTGGTAGTTTCAAGGTCTCACACTCTGCAGCAGGGGGTGCATGGGTCACGACTGAGGTGCATTGGTAGTTTCAAGGCCTCACACTCCTACAGCAGGGGGTGCACAGGTCACGACTGAGGTGCACTGGTAGTTTCAAGGTCTCACACTCCTACAGCAGGGGGTGCATGGGTCACGACTGAGGTTCACTGGTAGTTTCAATGTCTCACACTGCCCCAGCAGGGGTGCACAAGTCACGACTGAGGTGCACTGGTAGTTTCAAGGCCTCACACTCCTACAGCAGGGGGTGCTCTGGTCACGACTGAGGTGCGCTGGTAGTTTCAAGGCCTCACACTCCTACAGCAGGGGGTGCTCTGGTCACGACTGAGGTGCACTGGTAGTTTCAAGGCCTCACACTCCCCCAGCAGGGGTGCACAGGTCACGACTGAGGTGCACTGGTAGTTTCAAGGCCTCACACTCCTACAGCAGGGTGTGCTCTGGTCACGACTGAGGTGCACTGGTAGTTTCAAGGCCTCACACTCCTACAGCAGGGGTGCACAGGTCACGACTAAGGTGCACTGGTAGTTTCAAGGTCTCACACTCCTACAGCAGGGGGTGCTCGGGTCACGACTGAGGTGCACTGGTAGTTTCAAGGCCTCACACTCCTACAGCAGGGGTGCACAGGTCACGACTAAGGTGCACTGGTAGTTTCAAGGTCTCACACCCCTACACCAGGGGGGCTCGGGTCACGACTGAGGTGCGCTGGTAGGTTCAATGCCTCACACCCCTACAGCAGGGGGGGCTCGGGTCACGACTGAGGTGCACTGGTAGTTTCAAGGCCTCACACCCCTACAGCAGGGGGGGGCTCGGGTCACGACTGAGGTGCACTGGTAGTTTCAAGGCCTCACACCCCTACAGCAGGGGGGGCTCGGGTCACGACTGAGGTGCACTGGTAGTTTCAAGGCCTCACACCCCTACAGCAGGGGGGGCTCGGGTCACGACTGAGGTGCACTGGTAGTTTCAAGGCCTCACACCCCTACAGCAGGGGGGGCTCGGGTCACGACTGAGGTACACTGGTAGTTTCAAGGTCTCACACTCCCACAGCAGGGGTGCACAGGTCACGACTGAGGTGCACTGGTAGTTTCAAGGTCTCACACTCCCACAGCAGGGGTGCACAGGTCACGACTGAGGTGCACTGGTAGTTTCAAGGTCTCACACTCCCACAGCAGGGGTGCACAGGTCACGACTGAGGTGCACTGGTAGTTTCAAGGTCTCACACTCCCACAGCAGGGGGTGCTCGGGTCACGACTGAGGTGCACTGGTAGTTTCAAGGTCTCACACTCCTACAGCAGGGGTGCACAGGTCATGACTGAGGTGCACTGGTAGTTTCAAGGTCTCACACTCCTACAGCAGGGGGTGTTTGGGGCACGACTGAGGTGCACTGGTAGTTTCAAGGTCTCACACTCCCACAGCAGGGGTGCACAGGTCACGACTGAGGTGCACTGGTAGTTTCAAGGTCTCACACTCCCACAGCAGGGGTGCACAGGTCACGACTGAGGTGCACTGGTAGTTTCAAGGTCTCACACTCCCACAGCAGGGGGTGCTCGGGTCACGACTGAGGTGCACTGGTAGTTTCAAGGTCTCACACTCCTACAGCAGGGGGTGCTCGGGTCACCACTGAGGTGCACTGGTAGTTTCAAGGTCTCACACTCCTACAGCAGGGGATGCCCGGGTCACGACTGAGGTGCACTGGTAGTTTCAAGGTCTCACACTCCCACAGCAGGGCTGCACAGGTCACGACTGAGGTGCACTGGTAGTTTCAAGGTCTCACACTCCCACAGCAGGGGGTGCTCGGGTCACGATTGAGGTGCCCTGGTAGTTTAAAGGTCTCACATTCCTACAGCAGGGGTTGCTCGGGTCACCACTGAGGTGCACTGGTAGTTTCAAGGCCTCACACTCCTACAGCAGGGGTGCACAGGTCATGACTGAGGTGCACTGGTAGTTTCAAGGCCTCACACTCCTACAGCAGGGGTGCACAGGTCATGACTGAGGTGCACTGGTAGTTTCAAGGTCTCACACTCCTACAGCAGGGGTGCACAGGTCATGACTGAGGTGCACTGGTAGTTTCAAGGCCTCACACCCCTACAGCAGGGGGTGTTCAGGTCACGATTGAGGTGCACTGGTAGTTTCAAGATCTCACACTCCCACAGCAGGGGGTACCCGGGTCACGACTGAGGTGCACTGGTAGTTTCAAGGTCTCACACTCCTACAGCAGGGGGTGCCTGGGTCACGACTGAGGTGCACTGGTAGTTTCAAGGTCTCACACTCCTACAGCAGGGGGTGCCCGGGTCACGACTGAGGTGCACTGGTAGTTTCAAGGTCTCACACTCCCACAGCAGGGGGTGCCCGGGACATGACTGAGGTGCACTGGTAGTTTCAAGGTCTCACACTCCTACAGCAGGGGGTGCCCGGGTCACGACTGAGGTGCACTGGTAGTTTCAAGGTCTCACACTCCCACAGCAGGGGGTGCCCGGGTCACGACTGAGGTGCACTGGTAGTTTCAAGGTCTCACACTCCCACAGCAGGGGGTGCCCGGGACATGACTGAGGTGCACTGGTAGTTTCAAGGTCTCACACTCCTATAGCAGGGGGTGCTCGGGTCACAACTGAGGTGCACTGGTAGTTTCAAGGTCTCACGCTCCTACAGCAGGGGGTACACAGTTCATGACTGAGGTGCACTGGTAGTTTCAAGGTCTCACACTCCCACAGCAGGGGGTGCTCGGGTCACGACTGAGGTGCACTGGTAGTTTCAAGGTCTCACACTCCTAAAGCAGGGGTGCACAGGTCATGACTGAGGTGCACTGGTAGTTTCAAGGTCTCACACTCCTACAGCAGGGGGTGCTCGGGTCACAACTGAGGTGCATTGGTAGTTTCAAGGCCTCACACCCCTACAGCAGGGGGTGCTCGGGTCACAACTGAGGTGCACTGGTAGTTTCAAGGTCTCACGCTCCTACAGCAGGGGGTGCACAGTTCATGACTGAGGTGCACTGGTAGTTTCAAGGTCTCACACTCCTACAGCAGGGGGTGCTCGGGTCACAACTGAGGTGCACTGGTAGTTTCAAGGTCTCACACTCCTACAGCAGGGGGTGCTCGGGTCACAACTGAGGTGCACTGGTAGTTTCAAGGCCTCACACCCCTACAGCAGGGGGTGCTCGGGTCACAACTGAGGTGCACTGGTAGTTTCAAGGTCTCACGCTCCTACAGCAGGGGGTGCACAGTTCATGACTGAGGTGCACTGGTAGTTTCAAGGTCTCACACTCCTACAGCAGGGGGTGCTCGGGTCACAACTGAGGTGCATTGGTAGTTTCAAGGCCTCACACCCCTACAGCAGGGGGTGCTCGGGTCACAACTGAGGTGCACTGGTAGTTTCAAGGCCTCACACCCCTACAGCAGGGGGTGCATGGGTCACAACTGAGGTGCACTGGTAGTTTCAAGGTCTCACACTCCTACAGCAGGGGGTGCTCGGGTCACAACTGAGGTGCATTGGTAGTTTCAAGGCCTCACCCCTACAGCAGGGGGTGCTCGGGTCACAACTGAGGTGCACTGGTAGTTTCAAGGCCTCACACCCCTACAGCAGGGGGTGCATGGGTCACAACTGAGGTGCACTGGTAGTTTCAAGGCCTCACACTCCTACAGCAGGGGGTGCTCGGGTCACAACTGAGGTGCACTGGTAGTTTCAAGTCCTTACACCCCTACAGCAGGGGGTGCTCGGGTCACAACTGAGGTGCACTGGTAGTTTCAAGGTCTCACGCTCCTACAGCAGGGGGTGCACAGTTCATGACTGAGGTGCACTGGTAGTTTCAAGGTCTCACGCTCGTACAGCAGGGGGTGCTCGGGTCACGACTGAGGTGCACTGGTAGTTTCAAGGTCTCACACTCTGCAGCAGGGGGTGCATGGGACACGACTGAGGTGCATTGGTAGTTTCAAGTCCTTACACCCCTACAGCAGGGGGTGCTCGGGTCACAACTGAGGTGCACTGGTAGTTTCAAGTCCTTACACCCCTACAGCAGGGGGTGCTCGGGTCACAACTGAGGTGCACTGGTAGTTTCAAGGTCTCACGCTCCTACAGCAGGGGGTGCACAGTTCATGACTGAGGTGCACTGGTAGTTTCAAGGTCTCACGCTCGTACAGCAGGGGTGCACAGGACATGACGAGGTGCCCTGCAGTGCGATAGCCTCAGTTCCGTTCAACGGTGCTCGTTCCAGAGCGGGGTGCCGCAGTGACACCCTTTCTTCTTGCTGAAAGTGACATAAGTTGAGAAGTCATGTCAAAGGCCTGCGCGCGCCTCCTGCCCGAGGGGAGGGCCTCCCTCCAGCCCTCATCTGTTAAGGAGATAAAACAGAGCCCGCGCGCCTCCTCTGGAGAGCAGGGAGCTGGGGAGGGCGCTGCCCGCTTTAATGAGGTGTCTATATTTAGCTTTCGATCGAGAGGATTGGTGGTGGGGGGGGGGGGGGGGGGGGGGGGTTGAGTGGTGCTGCACGCGATGATCTGCTAGGTAATCCTGAAAGCCGGACACAGCGCGAGGAGACACTCCTAGCACACATTGTGCGCGAATTTTGGCACGACTGGCACATCCGATTAGCAAGAGGGCACGTGCCCTGTGGCATGTCTGAGACCCTCTGCACGCGCTCAGTGGTCTGACTGGCACACCCTATGTGTATACTGACCGGTGCACCTTGTATGCAAAGGCATGCATTACCTGCTATATCCTGTGTGCACGGATCCTTGCACCATAGTGCACTGACCTGTGCACCTTGTATGCAAAGGCATGCATTACCTTCTATATCCTGTGTGCACGGATCCCTGCACCATGGTGCACTGATCAGTGCTCCTTGTATGCAAAGGCATGCATTACCTGCTATATCCTGTATGCACGGATCCCTGCACCATAGTGCACTGACCGGTGCACCTTGTATGCAAAGGTATGCATTGACTGCTATATCCTGTGTGCATGGATCCCTGCACCATGGTGCACTGACCTGTGCACCTTGTATGCAAAGGCATGCTTTAACTGCTATAACCCATGTGCACGATTCACAGCACCATGGTGCACTGATCAGTACTCCTTCTATGCAAAGGCATGCATTAACTGCTATATCCCTTATGCACGGTTCTGACCAGTGCACCATGCACGCAAAGACATGCATTCATTTTATGTTATGTTATGTTAATAGTATTTTTAAAGCACGGCGGTTACCCGTGGGTGTCCTGGTTCTAATCATTTATCCTGAAGGCAAGAGCAGGAGGACGTGAGGTCTAGTCAACAGGTCTTTAAGCCCTTCCCAAAGGCTAGAAGATCCGAGGCACAGACCCACACACCTTGGGGTCGATTCCGATTCGGGGAAAACCGTTTTTCCCGTACGAATCGTACCCTGCAACGTCCCCCGTACGTACGACGAAGTACGATTCGTAACAGGAGCTGGACTCCGTATGAATCGTACAGAGACTGTACGAATCAAATCAACTTACGAATCTCCCTCGGAACCCGCTGTACGCGACATCTGTACGGTTCGCAGCTGCTTTTTCCGACCCGGCAAGTACGATTCATGTCGGGTACCCACCGTACGACCCTTTTTCTACGGGAGCAGAGCTCGCTCCAAAACTGGTACGGAAACCCCCCCCCCGGGTATGGTGCGTAAACCCCATGATCGCAGGGGTGTACGCACCGTACCCCGCGATCTTGGGGTGTACGCACCGTACCCCATGTTCGCTGGGTGTACGGTGCGTACACCCTGCGATCGAGGGGTACGAGCGTACACCCCAAGATCGCAGAGGTAGGCACCGTACCCCTGCTATCATGGGGTGTACGCTCCATACGGTGTGTAAGTGATTGTGTGCTTTTCCGTACGAATCGCCCTTACCTGACGTGGACCGTACGAATCGTGTCCTCATACCCCGGTCCCGATCGTACTCGTCGGGTCGTACGGCATGTGTACGAGTGGTACGGTTCACTGTTTCAGCCTTGCAATACGTACGGATCGCGACGATTTGGATGGATTGATGGAATACGGATCGTACTACGTGACTCGGACGGACAGGTACGAATCGTACGTCGATGGCTCCGGATGAAAATCGTACAGACGTTTTTTATTCAGGATCGGAATCGGCTCCATTGTTTGCAAAGGCATTAACTGCTATATCCCATGTGCACAGATCACCACATCATGGTGCGATGACTGACACACATTTCCTGCACTGGATTGAATACTTGCTGTGCACTGATGGACACACCATGTAAATATTGCACTGAAACATCTCCCAAGCAACAGCATGCTTACTCACTGCCCGTTATGCCCACTGGCATGTGGGGCAGCAAAGAAGGGCGTCCACTTCTGTCTGTCTTGGGAATGTTTCTATACCTCAGCAGCATGCACAAACTAGAGCAAGACCCAGCCGCAACACCTCTGAAATACAGGGACCCACAAATCTGCTGCAGGTTCCCTTCATTTTTTTTTTTTTTTGGCATATGTATATATTTACATGCTTTTTTGCACACACCTATATGAATTCCTCATAACTGCGGCATCTTTTTGTACATATTTTTACAGTTGATTGTTAAAATAGTTTTTTTAACATACACTTATTTCACTATTTCAATGCACCGGCACTTTCTTGACATGGAGTCCCGGTATTATGCCCAATTGGGCATGATCCTTACTATTCCTTCGTCGTGGTACACTGGCACTTTTCGTTAAGTTGTTTCTCTAGTGGCAAATTCCTAATATAAACTTGTTCACCATGCCCAGTTTTTAAGTATTTATCATAATGCCTTTTACGTATAATTCATGATGTTCTATGTCTTTTTGAATATTAATTATGAGTTGGGTGTTAGCCTATTTATAGGTAGCAATGTTTGGTCCATTCAGCAACAGAAGGAATCAGGTCCGTAATATTACGTGTCAAACAAAAGGATGCCACACTCCAGGGTATCGCAGTTCTCAAAAAGTTTTATTCACACACCGCTAACACAAACACGTTTTGACACAAGGACCTTGACCTTGTTTCGAAACGCGTTGGTGCTAGTGGTGTGTGAATAAAACCTTTTGAGAACTGCGATACCCTGGAGTGCGGCATCCTTTTGGTATATAGACCTGAAGGTACTGGAGCACTTTACGTGAGCAACAGTTACATTACACAGGGACACATTCATTTTTGAGGTTTTATTGGGGCATGGGAAGTGATTTCTCCACAATCACCGGATGTTGAGCCGTTGCAATACTTAAACCTAGTTCCCTAGTTCCAAAGTTGGCAGCTCTGGCCGTTACGCCACCTCCTCTTCCTTATGTTTTGTAATGTGGAAACCACCCATGACCCACACACAAAACAATATGTCAACATTCCCGAAGACGGTACTAGGCCCCCCCTCCTTGGACCACCACATTTCCTCAGTAAGGATCTGCAGGACATACATGCAGCCGAACAGGTCTGCCAATACACCACAATCCATCCTACAAGCAAGGTGGGAAGCAGAAAATTAAAATAGCCCTCATCATACCTCTAAGGCACAAAGTGGGTAAAGTGGGCGAGCCAAACAAGCCTTACAAGATTTCAGGAGCGGGTGTTGGTGCTGAGAGGGTTTTCTACTCCTAAGAACGGATTCTTTTGAGAAAACAGGGCCAACTAGTCCATTTTGCAGCACAGTTTTAATAAAGAATTTGCCCAAAAATTCTTGCCGCAACGTCTGCCTGTTCGATTGCTCGCTCCTATGAGAGTGGATATTTTCATGCTTCTGCAATGCCATTAAATGGGGTCTAACTTCAATTTACTTGTGGTGTTTATTGTCTGCTGTTCTTAACTAAAAGCTTCAGTGAACAATTTATTGAAATAAATAAATACATAATCTGCCCGAAAAGCAAAATGTCTTTCGTATGCTTCTGCAGGGGCATTCATAAAATATAAAAATATACCGATGAGCTGAGTCTGGCCTACACCAAGGGAGTTAATGGACTTCTTTCCTTGGCTCCTGCTTTTTAGTTTCATCACAGCGATTTTTTTTGTTTCCTTTCTGTCTTTCTCTCATTCTTTCTGTTTACCCCTGTTTCTCTCCTCTCTTCACAGTGTTCATACTTTCTCTTTTCCTGAATCATCACGGTAGCTCCCTCACCAGAATAGGTCCCTAACCTTGTATTTCTCATGGCAGTGTTGTGGAATTTTTATTTATCAGCTTCCTCATAAATAACAGACAGATGAGGGCCCATGAAGCAGCAATTTTAATTCCACTTTGTGACAGTCTGGTGGCCATTAGGCCCAGGGGTATCCCCTGCTGTCGGGTTCCCTACGCCACCGCCTACAAGTGCCAATTAACAATATCAACGGAGACCCCATGGCTGCGTTGGACAGCTCTACTATAGCACATCAACTCAGACTACCTACATATCCTCACAATATGTGGCAACTAAGCGGCTCTTCCAGTCTTGGCCTATTGGAGTGGAGAAGTGTGGCTCAATGGTTAGAGCGGCAGACCCTGATGCAGAGGTGTGGCCCGGGACCAGGGTTCAATTCTCCACCACGGCGGGTCTTGGGCTCAAAATTCCACGGACCTGACAATTCTCGCCTCGGTGCCTATTCCAATCATGGATTCCCACTCTGCAACTCTGGGTAATAGCTTGCTTAATCTCCACAACGGCCCCCACAACGCGAAGGATACCTGGCCTCCACCTTGGGGGTGCCCAGGAGTGGACACCTCACAGGGAAAGCCAGGATGGGTTTCACAGCGGTATTCGTACAAGCGCCTTGAGACCTTTGCGGGTGAGTAGTGCGCTACACAAGTATCAATTTATAATTTTTTATTTACAATTACACCCACCTGTAAAGAGTGCTTCAGCTACAGCCGAAGAGCTCACCGAAACTGACCTGCAGCACCCTTGGCACTTCGGTACCAAGGCCTACGCATACAAGCTCGCCACTGTGCCTTAGTTCTGCCCAGAGGGCATCCTGGCAGCAGTCTAACAACTGTGTTTCACCATCCCTTCTTTGCACTCTCACTCAGAGAGAAGCTCCTCTCTCTGCCAATGCAGATAAGACAGCGGCATCGCCCTTCTATACAAGTGCCAGTTGAACTTGGCCCAGGCTTTTGGAGACATTTCTGTGGAACCCAAGGCAGTGCCTGCCCTGCCTACAGCACTGAAAGCTGAGGCCTGTCCCTACACGTCCCCGTGCCGATCCACGCCTCTGTGTACAAACACACACCTGGGTGAGAACTGCATGCCTTGCCTTTGGCAGACGGGCACGGCCAAGTCGGGTACACAGACAGCCACCAGCCGCATTCAGGAGGTGTACGCAGTTTTCCTTAAATATCAGAACTATTGGGGTGAACAGTGAGGGGGGGCAGTGCTTTAGGGATGTCCCCGATAGTAGAACTTGTATGGAATCTGGATCTGGTAGTTGGTTCAGTCGTCGTATAGTCAGGTGAACCGCCCAGAATACTCTGCCAACATTCCATAAGCGTGACCCAGCAACCTGGCATCTAAACACTGCTCTGGGGAAGCAGCTTTGTTCAGGAGAAGAAGAGGCCAAGAGCACTACAGGCCAGACATGCGTCTGGGTGGCAAGCGATGCTCTCCGATCTGGCACCGGGCACTTACTGGGAGGACACCAGCTGGCAAACAGCCCCCAGGGAAAGTGGCCCAAGAGAGTGACGCTAGTGACTCTCTCTGCCATGTTGGCGCCAACATGTTCTGGAAAGGAATTGCACCAAACCAGCCAACTGCCCATGGATATCCAGGCCAGGAAGACGTAGTATGCAAAACATTGTGCATGAGGAACTAGAGGAATGAAGCAAGAGTCTACGGGAACATTAACTAGGCTTCACAAAAGGCTGGTGTAGTGTTTGAAAATGTCCCACTCTAAACTGCACAAATACTTCAAACAAACTTTGACTATTTAGACAGTCTAAAACATTTCCAAGTTTGTGATGAACTCCCAATGTTATTTTACATGTATTCTGGTTTTGTGCTTTTTATTTCTAAATGATTTACATGCTGTAGATTGGTATCCCCCAGCCTGAAAAGCCATCCAACACTTTTCCCTCAGTGGCACTGAATAAGAACCTCATTATTCTTGGTGTTTCCACATTAATAGTAAGTCAGAGAGATGGTATTACACTCACAAGTGAAGTAGAGAAACTGCACCCTTTCCACAGGTAGGCCAAGATTCCTGACATCGCCAGAGGTGAATTTTTACTCTACCCGCCACAGAGTCCTTGAAGCTGGACGTCTCATCTAGAAGTTGTGAGAAATCCAGATGTTGGTAACCCCCTGGAGTAACTGTGTTTGGTTCTGCTCAGGGTCAGTTTTAGCTCCCAGTGGCAGTGCAAACAGTTTGTTCAGACAAGCCTTTCAGTGACGAGTGCTCAGCAGTGAGTTGTTGCTGATCAGCAGCAGCGCTGATTCGTGGTTATGAACAGCTGTCAAGAAAGGGCCCTTTTAATTTTAAACTACACTAGTTTTCTACTTTGCCAAGTTGGCAAGGTTGTCAAAAGTGCTACAATGCTATTGGATTCTCATCTTCACACATTCCTACGGGTGGGAGAAATTGACATTTTCAATGCAGCGTTTTGCTACCCTTGAAACATTACAAAGTATGCAAAATAATTTTGTCTCAAATTTTTTCCACGAGAGTTGTTCCTCCACAATTTAATTCCGCTTATTTTTATCTCGGAATTTACATTTTGCAGTGTTTGCAAAAGCTATTGGATGTGTGATGTTTTGGAGTAGTTGGTGGGAGAAAAACGTATTAGGTTAGCACACCGTTACCCTATACAAATGACACCGCGAATCTGCAGTGCTCACTTCCTGTTGCACGGGGTAACCTCGGAGTGGTATTCTCCTAGCTGACTCCCCTTCAGTGTGCCATGATATGCACTGTATAACCAGCCACCTGCTAATGGCTTAGTTGGGGGATGAAAGGAACACCGACCCCATTTTTGTGGCCTGAAAATCCGGCCAGTAAAAATCACAAAAAGCCGGGCTGCAAGCACTACCCGGCCCTCGATGTACCGTCTCCTTGGTACAATGTAATACTCCCTGCTGCTTCACCCCAACCCTCTGACACCCTTTCCACCCTCTGGCTCCTGTCCTATGCTGCACTGGTCCCCAGCTCCTATTACCATCAGCTTAGAGCATGTGATAAGTGGTACTGTTAAATCTTGGTGATAAGTGGAACCCTGTGGAATTTTTCCTGGAAAAATCAGGTCTGCAGGTTATTTTCCTTGGGGGTTACCTGGAAATTGTATGGTACCCATGGGGAGCAGGATCACAACTGATTAGCATATGGCTGGGTTCAAACTGTAATAGCCTGGGGAGAAGAAAACAATGGATTTAGGCCCAGATCTCTGTATTCGGGTGAATGTTTGATACTGTTCAGCATCCCGTCCATCAATTGTTCTTTTTGCAATTCTATGGTACAGTCAGGGTGTTATAGCACGGTCCAGTGGTTAAAGATGTTGTTTCCACCCTGCCAATACAGCCCAACTTATAATTGCATGCCGAGCACTGTAGAAGTCTGAACTTTAGTAGCGTTATGTGGGTGAGCAGCATGAATTATGGTGTGCGTTGAACCATAACTGACAAATTTCAGGGGGTTTCCGAGGATATATTTGCTGAACCATAACTAACCCTTAGCTGATTTCTTTTATGATGCAATTTATTCATCTGCTTTGTAGCTATTTGGTGCAGTGTTGTTTGGATAAAAGCTTGGCTTAGCGCCAGGCCCTGTGCTCAAACTATCATATGAGACCAACCCCGCTTTGCACGGCCTTTAAGCTGCAAAGTGGTGGCTGTTTTTTTCTTTTCAATTTGTTTAATTTTTTTCATATCTTTGTTAACCGCTATGTGTTTTTATGTATCTTTGCAGTCCAGTTGGCCCGTGTTTGACCTCAGCAGGGTCCAGAAACGTATTCCCAGATCTACAAAACTGGCAAGTGTCCAACAAGGACCCAAGAGCCCTTCCCAGGAGTTTGCAGATCAAGAGGCTGGGCTTGAGTGCCCCAAGGCTAAGTCACAGACTAAAATACTCAAAACACACACAGCATTAACTTTTTCAAGCCCACTCCTCACCTTTTTGTAATGCAAACATCTCAACATTTACACCAAACTATCCAATGCATACTTTTTGAGTAAAGTTCTAATTTAAAGCCCGGTCTAGAGTAAATCTGTTCAACATTTCCTATGGAATTAAAATAGGAAAGCGGTTCTATTTTTTAACCCACCCTTTAACTGTTTCCCCAACCACAGAACTGCATGAAAATAGTCACCCAAGACCTTGGCAACAAACCAGATTTGGTGCAAATTCATCCACTAGTTGCAGCGTTATAGGTAAAAATGTATTCTCAATGTACAACATGGCCTTAACTACAAATTAGAGTACAAACACTTCTGCACAGCTGTAGCTATCTAAAGAAAAGTCAGCTCTTTTTTAAACTCCCCAATCAATTGGCCTGTCAGTTTGCACAGATATTGATCTCGCTATCATGACATTCATTGAAATTCTTAAGACAGTAATTTTTTATGTTTCTCTTCTCAAAATAAATCACATTGATTTCTGTCTGTATTTATATGTAAATATTTGTAATAATGGCTAACAGGGAGCCTTATTTATAAAACAATGTTGCTGGTTCTAGGGTGCTACAAATAATTATAGCACTTAACACTACGCCACAAGCACATGGAATAAATAATCTAGAAACGCAGTTGATGGGATTTTTCATGAAGGGCGGATTACAAAGTCTTGATAAATTCCACTGGATTAAAATTTGTATGGATTAGTCTTCATTCTAAACTAGTGATGCGTTTATCCTCATGATGTCACTGTCCGCTGCCGTGGGCTGTGCACCACTGAATACACAAGCTGAATATTTGTAAATAAGTAAATGTTATTAATACCATTGTTAAGTGTGGGTTATGTTTAGAGCTGCCAGTTTTCCGTTTCTACTGATTTTTACAGATAACTACAGACAGAAAACTATTTGTTTTTCTATCTGTGTTTATTTTTAAATAAAGAAAAATATGGAAAATAGGCCTTCTTTTTTTATATTATAATGTCAATCATGAGTGCCAGGTCAGTAGGTGTACAGATTGAGAGGTAGGGGAGATGAAAAAAGACAACAGATTTCCTAATTAATCTTAATTAAGTGCAGATCTACAGTTATTTTTGCTATTATACAATGCAAATGTTTTCAGATAACGCTATTGCACTGCATACTGCTGAAATCTTTTGGACATTTAAATGACAGTATACATTTATCAGTTAAATAAATGTTGAAAAATACCCATTGCAGCTTCATTTATACAAAAAAACACAATTCAAATTGATAAAACGCAATTCAACTCCCTAGCACACGTATTTAAGTCAAAACTGGTTTCCCTCCAAGTAGAAAGCCAAGTACAATAAATAATTCACTGTAGCGACGAAACACGTGTTGGTTGTGGCCGCGAACACCAGAGTAAAACGTGAACAAGACAAAAGAAAAAAGAATTGTGTATATTCTGTGACTTATTTATTGCACTTGGCTTTCTACTTGGAGGGAAACCAGTTTTGACTTAAAATACGTGTGCTAGGGAGTTGAATTGCGTTTGAGGTTTTGTGCCTAACTGGTGGAGTTTAGTGGATCTCCACGCCTTGTAGCACCGTAGGATTCATACTTTGACAATAAATACAATAAGTGTAACTCAATCCTGTGGTGCCATAAATCCCGATTAACAACCACTTCATTCATATTGCTACAAATTGATAAATACAGAAACAATGAGCAAAAAATAAATATGGATAAATGCAGACGGAAATGTCGAAAAAATAAATACCATAAAACCGGAAGCCCTAGTTATGTTGCTCCTCACTTCAACAATGGTAATACATAGCATACTACTCACATCAGCTGTGCATGTATGGTTTATACCGTGCTGTACTTCCATGAGTGTGTTAGAAATATAGTTACTGAAGTAGGCACAGGGCACAGATTCATCACAGAGAGCTGCATTTTGAAGCAGTACAGATAAGAGTATTCATCAGATTCGTCCCACTATTGTAGTAAAAACATGGGACATGACTTGTACACTATGTGATTCTCTGTGATTATTACATTGTAAACCACGGTTAAAGTGAAGTTAGGCTACAAAAGAAAACCTTATGCATTTGGTGTGCGAGTTATGGGTTGCAGAGCTAACTACTACTAGTGAATTTCAGTGGTTTTTAATTTTTGCTTAGTAACCATGACTTCACTAGAACTCTGTTTTTAAAGTGAACTTTAGAGGTTTTGTAAAACATGTTTTATAGTGTTTTAATTAATCCTAACTAAAACCTCATTTTAACTGTCATTTTTCAATTAAATCCTGTTTTCAGATAATATACCACATCCATTTTCTTATGAAAGTATATCGTATCTATCGCTGATGACCAACTCACTCTGCACACAGCCCACAAGCACGGGTTGGTGCCATTTATGTTTTGTGTTATTGTTTTACATTTTTTAGGCATTTGCAAATCATCTCAAACTCTTGAACCCATGCTGAAGCCTCTACCAGGGGTGGGTGTCATGTACCACATCCTCAGACCCAAAAGGGGTTGCAATATGGGTCCAACAGGCCTTGTCTTAAAGGGCATATATGTGCCCAGAGGCAGGGTTTGCAATCTTAATTTTTTAAGCTATATTGGGTCCATAAGACATTTGGCAAAATTTAATTTTTTGATATATTGCATCCAACTTCTTTGAAAGTATACCTTACCGACTGCAGGTGGCCAACCATTGCAGGACAATGGTAAGTCTGTGCAGTATGATTTAGGGGGCTTATTGTGATGGATTCATCCACATTGCACAGGGAACTGTGAAATATCTTACAGATTTCATGGTTTCATTTGAAATATGGATTTTTATTGCACTGCCTTTTTGTGCGATTAGCGCACCCAAATCTGTACTATACATACGTATTCTGTGATTTTGAAGAATTTTCAAGTGCAAAACAACTTTACACATTAGCACTTAATATGCATAGTTAGTGAGTACAATATGCATAGTTAGTGAGTATATTAGGTCTGAACTTGCCAAATGACTGACAGAGGGGTTTTCGAAATAACCAAAAAATATGCAAATAACTTCCAAAGAAATTCATGATATGTAAATTGTTGTCACGCTTATTGATTGTGGATATTCTGAAAATCGAAGCCAGCTTTGCTGTTTGGTTAGCGAACGACCCCAGGCACCACTGGGGTTGTTGGCTACTGGCATGTATATGCCGGCTTCCATTGTGCAACTATTACTATTGCACAGATTGCAGATTCTTGTTTATGCGGACCTGGACAGTCCTTTAAATGGGCCAATACTGTCTGGTACTGAGTACCGTCACTTTTTAGTTTGAGAGGGAGAGCATCAACACTTCTCAAGAAAGGCTTAATAGTTTTCATTGGAGAGTACTAGCACTTCTCTGAAACACCCAGGTAGTCTGATGCAGGGTACATGCACTTCTATTTTTCCATTTCAAGCACTGAACCTGGGTGAGTCATTTTCTGGCTGTGTATGTTTAGTTGTGCATGTTCAGCGGTTTGTTTTGTTTTTAGACTACAATGGTTTGTAGGAGTTAGCTTGAAAGTAATATTAAAAGAATCTTTCTGAGATTTTATTTGTATGGGTGGAAATGCCACTTTAGTCCACAATTTTTCCTCTTCATATTGATGATCCATGACTTTACCTCCGCCTTGTGATGCATCGGGGGGTGTATGTTATGTTCGTGTTGGTATGATCTGTGTTTCCATTATAGATATAATACATGCCTTCCATAATTCCTCCTCAAAAGACCACCTGCACTCTACTGATGTTTGAGCTTCCTCCTGTATGCAATGTAAAGAGTTGGAATGTCCTATATAAATGATATACCTGTTTCTGCTTCAGAAGTGCCTTGGGGTACGACAGCGTTGGACACGTCAGCTAATTGTTCCATCTTAAACTACTGTAAATTGGTGGCTAGAAATAGTCTAACACTGGGAACATTTTATAAGCGCTGCTCCTCCTTGTACTCACTGCCGGGTTGAGTTGCCTCTCCAATTAGAAGTATGGTTCTACAGTTTGCAAAGTGCACATTAGCCCACAGAAACTGCCTTCTTTTACCAACCACTGCAAGATGCTTCATTTTATAAAGTGTGTCTTAACCCCTATGCCGCATTCTCTTTGAAAAACAATACTAAATACAATGCAAACACAGCAACCTTGAATAAAACAGCTCTAGTACCTTTATTTCAACAGAGTTTCACTGTTCAGGCATAAAACCATGCCAGTTTCTGAATGCACACAAAACAGCACACAAAAATATAGTTCTCACCAGATTTGGTTTCAACCATCTAAATACACCCGATAGCTACAACATCCGTAACTGAAGAAAAGTTGAAGTTAAAAATAGCTGCGGTTCTCGCCAAACTCTAAAGCATTGGAAGCTGCTGGCTCAGAACTTATGTGGAAGGGCTTCTGATAAACTTCCAAAACAGGCATCAAAGTCACTGCCAACCACACATGGGGATTGAGCAACAGTGTGCTCGTTTTGAACGAGTATTAATTTATTATTGTGCAATGGAGCATCACCACCTCCCTCGTCAACTGCCTGGAGGAAGAATAGTTCCTCGCTGCTCAAGAAAGAAAGGACTTCAAATTTGCCAAACAATCATCCGGATTTCCACTGAACAAATTGGAACATTCTGGGACTGATAATCATTATTCAAAGCAGTTCGACTAGATTGAGAAAGCAGGGTGCTAACTATGATCAACCTGTAATCCAAATCAAGAAAATTTCCTTTTGTGAACCCATTTTCCACCATCCCAGAAGACCAGTGTTACATCCCCAAACTGCATTATCTAAAACTCATCATGAATAAAAAATTAGCTAGCATTCGCGCCAAGAATTTTCAATTCTATTAAGGACACGAAGGTGAGGATTATGCTTCTCTTTCTATTTATTGCCACTCACAGCAGCCAATCAAAACATTTTTGTATTCAAAATAAACTACACATCCCATGATACTTTAGTCATATGTCACTTCCTGTATGACCCTATAAGAGCCACCGTAACTGGCCCTTTAGCCTCTTTCTTTGCTCGAACGATAAGTCCAACACTAATATAAGTCCAAACAAACATCCTCCAACATGGAAGAAACAAGATTCAAACGGGAACATCTTCTTTAGCCAGAAGTACTCTTACTCCATCTTCTTCTCAGAGCCTGGAAAGAAAGAACTACAAGCAAACCCGTAACTTCTACTTAAACAGAAAATCCAACACATACGGGTGGGTAAGCATTACAGTACTGAATTTCAACCGGGTGGGATAATCCTCGCCTCCGTGTCCTTAATAGAATTGAAAATTCTTGGCGCGAATGCTAGCTGATTTGTCATTCTATTACAGGACCGGAAGCTTCGTATTATGCTAGTTTAACGCTGATCAAATACTACGGAGGAAATATCACCCACCGGTTTATAATAAATTGTTTAAAGGTAGACTCAGAAGACCAATCAGCAGAATGCATGGTATCCTGAATAGTA
Organism: Lissotriton vulgaris; assembly: GCF_964263255.1. NCBI lineage: Eukaryota > Metazoa > Chordata > Amphibia > Caudata > Salamandridae > Lissotriton > Lissotriton vulgaris. The sequence continues at coordinate 64,483,355 of NC_141700.1, forward strand.
GAACCTAACATAAATGTTTTAGAGGCCATGGTGCCCCGAACAGAGTGCGCCCGAAACACTTGGGTATCAATAGCTGCCTCAGGCATAACAGATTTGAGCCATCTGGCTATAGTAGCCGCAGTAACCGGTTTATAAGGTTTTTGCAAAGCAATTATTAATTGCACCACACCATCAGGCCGAATAGACCTGGTACATTCTTCGTAAGCCTTGATGCATTAAACTACACAGAGTTTCGTGTTACCCGGAAAAGCATGATATTCCACACTACGTGACATTGTTTTAGTTCTGGAAGTAATGTTAAAAGAAACTCCTTCAGGAGTAAATACTTTACCTGTAATGTCTAGAGCTTTAACATCAGAAGAACGTCTACATGCAGAAAGACATAACAGCATGGCTAATTTGGATGAAAGGTGTTTCCTTCTTAACATATTGTTGTGTTGCCATTGGTTGAATAAGGAAAGAACTAGAGAGATATCCCATAAGGAGGAATACTTTGGTTTGGGAGGATTCATTACTCTAATACCCTTTAATAGTTTGCATACTAATGGATGCATCCCTACTGGTTTGCCCTCAATCTGGGAATGGCCAGCTGAAATGGCCGAACGGAAATTGATGATAGAACGGTACGCCAGACCCTCAGAAGCCTTTTTAGACAAAAAATTCATAACATAGGGTAAGTCTTCCCCCACGGGATCCACATGCTGTTCCACGCACTAACTAACCCAAACCTTCCAGGCCAAAAAATATCTTTTCTTGGTTGAGGAAGTCCACGCCTGGTTGATAAAAGCTGAAGCTTCTTCCGAAAATCCTGGCATTTGCCAACGTTGCCCGAAAATCCCCAGGCCATCAGGGACAACTGCCCCGATAGTACCATCAGGTGCATCTCTCCATGAGGGCCCTGGAGCATCGGTGAGGACCACAGAATTATCCTGGGGGAGTCGCAGCTCGCCTCCAATAATATTAGGAACCAAGGCTGCGACTTCCACAGAGGGGTCACTAGGATCACCTCAGCCTTCTGGCGCATTATCTGCGTGAACACCCTGGGAATCAGAATGAAGGGGGAAAAAGCATAATTCAGGTTCAGGGACCAATCCTGGGAAAAAGCATCCGTCGCCAGAGCCAACGGATCCGGCCTCCAGCTGAAAAATGGGGTCATTTGATGATCCTATCTGGACGCAAACCGGTCGATCTCGCAACTCCCCCATATCGCCTGTAGCCATAGGACTATCCAGGGCTGGAGTTACCAGTCGCTGTAATCCTTGAGGTGCCGAGAATTCCAGTCCGCCACTATGTTCGACTGTCCCGGAATATATTCAGCTATGACCGAGATCTGCTGACTCAGGCAGTAATGCCAAAAGTCCTTCGCTATCTCTACTAGAATGTGGGACCTTGTGCCTCCCAGCTTGTTGATGTATCGAACCGCTGAGATGTTGTCCATCCGCAAGAGGGCGCAACACGACACCTGTTTGGGTGACAGAGTCCTGATCGCGAACGATCCCGCTAGAAGTTCTAGACAATTGATATGGAGGTTCAGTTCGCTTAGGGAACAAAGCCCTCCCGTAGAAATATTTCTGCAAAGAGCCCCCCTGCACCAGCGGCTGGCGTCAGCCTCTATGACGACCTCTTGCAGGGAGCTGAAAATAGCTCTGCCGTTCCATGCCTCCATTGGGCAAACCACCACTGGATCTCCTCCTGTAATTCCTGGGAAAGAGGGACTATGTCTGTGTAAGAAAAGCCCTTCTGAAGATGTTGAATCTTTAACCTTTGAAGGGCTCGATAATGGAGAGGCCCTGGAAAAATGGCCTGTATGGAGGATGCCAGAAGACCCACGATTCTGGCAATCACTCTATGTGAGACCATCTGCTTGGTTAACAGAGAGCATAGCTCCTTCTTGATATCCCGAAGTTTGGAGCTGGGGAGACTCAACTGAGCCGTCTGATAATGTTTGACGAACTCTTGAAAATCTATCGTCTGGGAAGGACACAGAACGGATTTGGATTCGTTGATCTTGAAACTCAGGTTTTGCAACGTAGCAATGGTCATGCATAAATGTTGAACCGCCAAGGTTGGAGACTGCGCCATTATAAGTATGTCGTCCAGGTATATCATATCATGCGAACCCCCTGTTCTCTGAGGTATGCTATCACTGGCTTTATCACCTTGGTGAAGCACTACAGTGCTGAGGAGAGTCCAAAAGGAAGGACCAAACATTCAAACCATCGGTTCCGCCACCGAAATTGCAGGAACGGGCGATGGGGATGAAAAGTAGGAATGGACAAATAGGCGTCCTTCAGGTCTAGACAGACCATCCAGTCTCCCTGTTTCATGAGATCCGCCAACAGATGGGTGCCCTCTATCTTGAAATGTTTGTAGGTCATCTAATGATTGAAATCCTTTAAATTGAGTACCAACCTGTAACCTCCACCTTTCTTCTGTACTAGTAAAATATTGCTGCAGAAACCGCAAGGGCCCCCATCGCAATGCGCTATTGCGTGTTTCCGCAGCAATTCTTCGAGTTCGGAATCTATAAAATCGCATTCTAGATAGAAAAAAGAAAGCTGTCTGAGTTGCCTGTCCTGATAAGGGGTCTGATAGAAATGTAGATTAAAACCCTGAATTGTTTGCAATATCAAAGAATCCTGAGATAGTTTAACCCAATTGTGATAGAAAAACTGAGTACGACCCCCCCAAGGGTAGTAGGAATTTGTCTGGAGCTCTTACCTGAAGAATCAGTGGTTTGAATGCCCCCACGGTATGTTCCTCAGTTGAAACGCCTCTTGTTAAAACACTGTCTGGTGGGGTAGAAGGTTCCCCAAGGGGTGGAGTCCCAGTCTCCCCTGCCTCAACCGAAGTCTCCTCTCTGAGGATCTTGGGAGAACTGGCGGCCAAACGAGCGTCCTCTGCCTCGTCCGGCCCAGTTAAAAAGGCCAGCCTGAAAGACTATTTTGATACCAGACTGAGCCTTGTCAAGGGTCATGAAAGTGCCCACATCCTTAGCTAGATCCTTGACGAAACGTTCCCCGAAGAGGTGGCCATCTGCCAATGGCCCTGATTCTGCCACAGCTAATACCGTGAGGTTGGAGTCCATGCGCATAAGGAGTGATTTGCGTCGCTCTGTGGATGTTAGAGGTTTGAGACCTGCAGCAAGAGTTAGACATTGACATGTGGCTAGATGCAAACCCCATGTCTCTTTCCCTAAGAGCCGGCAGGGATTATTTACTTTAGAGACTGTCCCTAACTAACGTAAAGGGACGCTCTACCCGTAAGCCGACGCTTGGCTTACTTCCGTGACCACGCCCCCCTTCCTTGTTCCTCCTTCGAGCTTACGCCATTGCCCTTAGCGTTTCGCTCGTTTCCCTGTTCCTGCCCGGCCTGTTAAGAACCCTTCACCTCCGCTTGCTGAGGGTAACTTTGGAGTTTGAGCGGAGATATTTTTCACAGCGCCGGCCTCCCCGCGTAAGGTGGTGCTCGCCCCCTGCTTGCGAGAAAAGCCGGTTCTCCTTCTTTCCGCGCCGTTTGGTGTACGTCCCGGCTGGTGAGAGAAGCTGATTCTATTCTACCCGCATTGGTGTGCACAGCCTTATTGCACAGCTTGTGTCCGACTCGAGGAGTTGCTTAACTCGTCCCCATTTGCTCCTGGCTCATAGTAAGAAATCCTGAGTCGTTCGGCTCGCCCTACAGAGGTTTCTTCATCCCTATTGAGAGAGTGTTGTCCGCCTGGTGCTTGATCCCGGGCCGGGCTTCGCCTCTCTTGAGTGAGTAGATGCTCCGCTCTTCGTTGCCCCAGAAGAGCCGGCAATTGCTCCTCAAGTCCCCTTGTTACCCCCTTTATTTTTTCTTTGTACATTTCCTTTGGTCTGAGTGTCGTGTGAATGTGATACTGAGTAGCCCATCCCAGTGTATTAGGACTCCTGCTTCCCCGAGTCCGTTGTCTTACCCACTACCTGCTTCAAGGACATTCTGGGACATAACTGGGGTAAGTTAACTGCGATGCTAATCACATGTCAATGTATTTATAGGTGAATGTTAAGCACAGTGTATTGGTATCCTCATATTGTTTCCTTGCAGCTTCCTTGCGACCAGACAGACCTGTTTCCCTCCTGTGATTCAGCCCCATGTATGGGGAGAGTGGTGGACACTCCTTGGAATTTTCCCCCATACCTTTAGAGAACAGCCTATAGGAGTGTATGCAAAACATCATTCCTGTGGTTGTTTTTTGGAGGTTAAGGGGATTTCTCTTCACTCCTGTGGACCCTGGGCGCCTGGTTCTTGATTCCCGACAGAAAGCCAAGCCCACGTATTTTTGTCCACCCGAGTGAAGATGAATCCTGACGGTACTGAGATAGCAATGGACACTAGGATACTCTCCCCTACAATGGAAGAATTAGCGGCCGCTGTAGTAGATCTCAAGGCTGAAGTAGGGAGACTATGTCTGGGGAATCAGAGATTACAGGCAGAAGCCTTACAGTATAAAACACCTGACTATCGAGATACAGGCACTATCCCTAAAAGTAGAAAGAGTTACATCCAACCCACTAGATTCACTTTACCCTCAACTCCCTCTGGAGCAGAAGCTAGAGTAGAAGGAGACATAGCCCCTGTACAGGTAACTGTTCTGACTCCGAGTCCCGTTCCTCTAGCTATGCCTGAAAGGTTTTCGGGTGACAGTTCTAAATTCAACGTATTTATGAACCAGTGTCAGCTCCAGTTTCTGTGTAAAACTGCATCCTTTCCAAATGACTCTGCCAAAGTTGCCTTTGTTATCTCTTATTTGGCAGGCAACGCAGCAGAATGGGCGGTTCCTTTGATAGAATCCAATGATCCCCTCTTGAATGATTACCAGTTATTTCAAGAAAAGATGAAAAGTCTGTTTGCCAAACACACCTATATGCAAGCTAGTGACAATGAACTTTTAAATCTCAAACAGGGGAACAAAGATCTCTTGTCCTATATAACCAGCTTTAATAGGCTTGTCGCAGAAACCCACTGGCCAGAAGATAATAGAACTTCCTTATTTTATCGAGGATTAGGTGATGATCTTAAAGATTTATTGTCACAGATTGTAAACCCTCCTGAGGACTGTCCCTCGCTCATAGAACTTACAGTCAAGTTGGACCATTGGTTCCATGAGAGACGTGGTGAAAAAGTATGGGGTTTAGGACCCAAATATGTCACGATCCGTTCTGAGAAAAAGGAGTCTAAAGACACTGCAGAGCCCATGCAGATAGGCAGTGTGAGAGGACCCTTAACTGTAGAAGAAAAGGAAAAAAGACGCAAAAACAACCTCTGTTTGTATTGTGGCAAAGGGGGAAATTATGCCAAAGAATGTCCTTTTAGACCCAAAACCCCTATGAGAAAGATCACCAGTGGCTCTCAGAAACAGGAAAACTAATGCACTTGAAGAATGAGGAGATCGCTTCTTCAAGTGATAAAGTGCATCAGATCTCCCTAGATAAACAACAAGTGGCAAAACATTTTACGTTACAGGTCACCTTTATTTACACGGCACATTGTAGAGGTGATATGTCCATACTTCTTGATTCGGGAGCCACCTGTAATTTTTTTGATATAAAACTGGCACAACGGTTAGGCTTCCCTTTTATTCCGAAAGAGTACCCTGAACCCATAAGAGCGGTAGATGGTACTGAATTATCATCTGGGTTAATCATCTATTAAACACCACCTTTAGTTATGGTATTGGGCATTCAGAGCACATAGTGTTTGATCTAATTGATGCTCCCAATTTTGGCGCTATTCTGGGTATCCCCTGGTTACAAGTGCACAATCCTTGTATAAATTGGTCCACACGGGAAGTAGTCTTGCAATCTCAATACTGTCTTCTTCATTGTTATCGAGAAGCAAGAGAAGAGGTTCCCCCGTTACAATGTGCCATGCAAACGGTAGCAGTGGCTTCTTGTGTTCCGGACATATATGCTGAGTTTCAAGAGGTGTTCAATGAAACAGAAGCCACCAAACTACCCCCTCATCGCAGCTACGACTGCCGCATCAACTTAATTCCTGGGGCAGATTTGCCTAGCAGTCGTATCTATGCTCTTACGCCTTCCGAGACAGAATATCTACGACATTATCTTGATGACATGTTAACCAAAGGGTTCATCCGTCATTCTACTTCTCCAGCCTCTTCTCCTCTTTTTTTTATTGACAAAACAGAAGGGGATCTGAGGGCTTGCCTGGATTACAGAGCTTTAAACAAAGTTACCATAAAAAAATAAATACCCTCTTCCACTCATTCCTGTTCTTCTTGACCAGCTAAGAGGAGCAAAGATCTTTACTAAAATAGACCTTAGAGGAGCATACCATCTTATTCGAATTAAACAAGGGGGTGAATGGAAAACAGACTTCAGAACAAAATTCGGCCTTTTTGAGTATTGTGTAATGCCTTTCGGCCTCTGTAATGCCCCTGCGGCTTTTCAATATTTCATTAATGATATCCTTAGAGAATACCTGGACATCTTTGTTATAGTATACATTGATGATATACTCATTTTCTCCCAGAACGAACAAGATCACATTGATCATGTAAAAAAGATTCTGAGAAAACTACAGGAGAACCAATTGTTCGCTAAACTAGACAAAAGCACCTTCCACACTAAAGAAATAGACTTTTTGGGTTTTATCATCAACCCGGAAGGAATAGTAATGGAAACTCAAAAAATTCAAGCCTTACTGAATTGGCCAAGTCCCTCGTCAGTCAAGGAAGTCCAATCCTTCTTGGGTTTCGCCAATTTTTATCGGCGGTTCATTGATCATTTTTCTGACTCTGTGGCCCCTATAACCAGGTTGTTAAGGAAACGGGTACCCTTTCTTTGGTCCGAAGAAGCGGAACAAGCATTCCGGACCTTAAAAAACAAGTTCACCACTGCTCCAGTTATTAAACACGCAGACAACACCCAACCATTTTTTGTAGAAGCTGATGCTTCCCAAAATGCAGTAGGTGGAGTGTTGTCGCAAAGAGACAAAAACACAGGACAACTGCACCCCATTGCTTACTACTCCAAAATCTTGTTACCAGCTGAGCAAAACTACACCATCGGAGAACGAGAACTATTGGCTATTAAATTAGCATTCCAAGAATGAAGACATCACTTATTGGGTTCTCCTCCTATTGTTACCATCTACTCCGATCATAAGAATCTCCAGTTTTTCAGAACGGCTAGAGCCCTTACGCCCCGACAGATGAGATGGGTGTCCTTTTTCAGTGAGTACGATTTTATCATCACTTATCATCCAGGACCACAACAAGGCAAGGCGGATGCACTATCCCGTTTGGGCCACGCGATAGAAAAGACTGGAGATTGCTCTCTACCTATAATACCTGTACATAAAATCATTAGTGTGGGAGACACAAATAAATCCTTCTTTGAAGAGCTAAAGGCCCAGTATAGTACCATTCCTCATGTAAAATGGGAAGAAAACGCAGCCAACACTATCATGGATGAGTTGTACTACCATGAAAATAAACTATTTATACCCACCCAGACCTTACAAAAACAAATAATAGAATGGTGCCATGACAGTGTTCTAGCCGGACACCCAGGAAGTGTGAAAACTAAGAATCTATGTCACAGATGGTTTTGGTGGGAGAACATGTCGCAAGATATCCAGGCCTTTGTTCAGGCATGTTCTACTTGTGCTAGACAAAAGGCGTCTCATTGTGCACCTACAGGGTTATTAAAAACCATAGCAGTCCCTTCTGCACCATGGCATTCAATCAGCATGGACTTCATTACTGAGTTACCCAGATGTCAGGGTTACAACACCATATACGTAGTGGTTGACATGTTATCCAAAATGGCACACTTTGTCCCCTTGAAAAAGATTCCTTCAGCCAAGGAATTAACGCAAGTGTTTCTTGAGCAAGTTTTACGTCTCCACGGTTTACCCTCTGTTATTATCTCTGACAGAGGCCCTCAATTTGTATCCAAGTTTTGGCAAGGGGTATGCTCTACTTTAGCCATAGATCATAGGTTGTCAACCGCATACCATCCTCAAACAGATGGACAGACCGAGAGAACCAACCAAACCCTCGAACAGTACCTATGCTGTTTACTCACCACCCTCTCTTCCACTTGGGTTCAAGCTCTTCCTCTAGCGGAATTTGCCTATAATAATTCACAACACTCTGCGACAGGCGTATCTCCTTTCTTTTTTAATTATGCACAACACCCTAGAATGCTACCCGTAGTCCTGGATCATAAGACAGTAAAAGTCCCAGCACTAGAGGAACATCATAAGCAAATCAAAGAGGTGTGTGAAGAAGCTAAAGGAGAATTACACAAAGCCAAAGAAGCCATGAAAAAACAGGCAGACAAGAATAGAAGAACAGAACCCACTTACACCGTAGGAGAGAAGGTCTGGCTTTCCACTAAGAATCTTAGATTGGATGGGTCAAGGAAATTTCATCCCAGATTCATAGGAACCTTTCCTATATTGAAAGTTATTACCCCAGTCACCTTGAAATTACAGTTACCCCCACAAACGAAAATACACCCCGTTTTTCATTGCTCCCTACTCAAAAAATACACACCTCCTGTAAACCCTGACACACCTCCCCCTCCCCTAACAATTCAGGGAGAAGAAAAATATGAAGTCCAGAAAATCTTGAACTCCCACAAAGTTAGGGGTAGACTGCAGTACCTGGTAGACTGGGTAGGTTATCCCCCTGAAGACAGATCATGGGAACCAGCAGAGAACATCCACGCTGCTAGATTGATAAGAGAATTTCACAATCTCCATCCCACTAAACCTCGACCTCTGAATAGGCCTTTGGGAAGGGGTACAGTTAGGGGTTTGAGACCTTCAGTGAGAGTTAGACATTGACATGTGGCTAGATGCAAACCCCATGTCTCTTTGACCTCATTCCCTAAGAGCCGGCAGGGATTATGTACTTTAGAGACGGTCCCTAACTAACGTAAAGGGACGCTTTACCCGTAAGCCGACGCTTGGCTTACTTCCGTGACCACGCCCCCCTTCCTTGTTCCTGATTTGAGCTTTGCCATTGCCCTTAGCGTTTCGCTCGTTTCCCTGTTCCTGCCCGGCCTGTTAAGAACCCTTCACCTCCGCTTACCGAGGGTAACTTTGGAGTTTGAGCGGAGATATTTTTCACAGCGCGGACCTCCCCGCGTAAGGTGGTGCTCGCCCCCTGCTTGCGAGAAAAGCCGGTTCTCCTTCTTTCCGCGCCATTTGGTGCACGTCCCGGCTGGTGAGAGAAGCCGATTCTATTCTACCCGCATTGGTGTGCACAGCCTTATTGCACAGCTTGTGTCCGACTCGAGGAGTTGCTTAACTCGTCCCCATTTGCTCCTGGCTCATAGTAAGAAATCCTGAGTCGTTTGGCTCGCCCTACAGAGGTTTCTTCATCCCTATTGAGAGAGTGTTGTCCGCCTGGTGCTTGATCCCGGGCCGGGCTTTGCCTCTCTTGAGTGAGTAGATGCGCCGCTCTTCGTTGCCCCAGAAGAGCCGGCCATTGCTCCTCAAGTCCCCTTGTTACCCCCTTTATTTTTTCTTTGTACATTTCCTTTGGTCTGAGTGTCGTGTGAATGTGATACTCAGTAGCCCATCCCAGTGTATTAGGACTCCTGCTTCCCAGAGTCCTTTGTCTTACCCACTACCTGCTTCAAGGACATTCTGGGACATAACTGGGGTAAGTGAACTGCGATGCTAATCACATGTCAATGTATTTATAGGTGAATGTTAAGCACAGTGTATTGGTATCCTCATATTGTTTCCTTGCAGCTTCCTTGCGACCAGACAGACCTGTTTCCCTCCTGTGATTCCGCCCCATGTATGGGGAGAGTGGTGGACACTCCTTGGAATTTTCCCCCATACTTTTAGAGAACAGCCTATTGGAGTGTATGCAAAACATCATTCCTGTGGTTGTTTTTTGGAAGTTAAGGGGATTTCTCTTCACTCCTGTGGACCCTGGGCGCCTGGTTCTTGTTCCCGACAGAGGAAATGGCACAGTTTGCATTACCCAACAGTCATATGGCTCTCTGGGTCCTCCCCCCAGGACATGGGGATCCACAGTATTGCTGGATTCCTGCGCCTCCAAAGCCTTTACTAAAATCTTTGCAAGAGGACCCACTACATCTAGCAGCTTGTCCTGGCAACCTCGCCAGGCGCGATCAATACCCTTCTTGGGGTCTTTAGTGAACTTCTTCCAGAAGGTTAAAAGACTTGAATCTACATCCGGGTTTCCGCCACTTTGTCAGGAATATCTGGTCTGGGGCACTCTGAGCGGAGTCTGTTCCGCACCTCCTTATCAAAGCTTCTGCAAAGGTTGTCGTGCAAATAAGCCGCAACCTCGGGGGCAGGTAACCAGTCAGACGATCTGGGATAAACTATGTTAGCTGGGTTAAAATTGAAGGGGGTGGAAATAGCTTGAGGTAGTTCCACATTTTTTGACTTCTTGGATCTTTTCTTAGGAGGGGACTCGTCCGGGGTATCAGTCCCTGTGGTATCCATGTCCGTATCAGTGTCTGGGATCTTGGATTTGCCAGTCTCTGGGACAGGTAGCGAGGAGAGGGTGGAAGAATGAGGCCAGGATTTAGACTGAGATTCCAAAGCTGAGCCGTCCTTGGAGGTTCTGCAAGAGAACTGAGACCATGACGTTTCGTGAATTTCTCTAGCTGCTTCGTCATTGGTTTCAATGCAGTAGCTAGCGCCTACTGCACAGTTCCAGAAACTGCTTTTTCAAGAGCCTTGTTGACCGACTCCTGGACCGAAGCATCCAGGGCCTCAACAATGTTGTCTTCCAGGGAAGGGGCTGCCACTTCCTCCTCATAAACATTATCATCCTCTTCATATGTGACCCAATCCTCCATTGTGGGACAGAATGTTTAGATATATTTGCTCATGAGGTGCGACACACAGAGGAGTAAGGGGGGGGCCAACCCTCAGCACAGATATGAAGAAAGGTACCCAGCTCCTCAGCATAAGCTGTAGCACTGTTATTGCAGCCCCCAGGGCGTAAGTGGAGCCAAATGAGCAAGATTTTGTGAGGAGGTGTGCATCCTCCAGGCCCAGAAAGTTTTTCCAGTCAGCCAGGCGTAACAGGCGTTGCTCGGTGGAAGATCAAGGGAAATAGGCAATTTCTAGGGAAATGAGGGCAGTAGTCACATGCGTAGCCCAAATCCCACTAGTAAAAGTAGCCCAATTGGGCTACGCACGTCGAAACCAAAAGGGAAACCAAAAGGGGAAGCTCCAAACGTGCTCGGCTCATTAGGGGAGCCTCTGCGCATATTAAAATGAATATATCCCCCTGCCGTAGGCAGCGCAGTACCAGAAAACCCCAAGGGGGAGTATAAAGAAGCCATCCGAGCGGCTGTGAAGCTCGAAATACAGTCCCGACCTCGGCAGGAATTTCAAAGATGCAATATGTAAAAAACAGTAAGAGTACCAAAGAAATATTTAAAAGGGTAACTGTACAAAATTAATTTAGGCAAAGCAAAACAGTCACAATGCGCAATAGTCGCGTTCAAGTAATTACGTAGCGGTGCATGCCTAATTATCATAGCAATTAACATTTCTATTAGAAAATGCCATAATCATGGTGCAGGCACTTAACTTCCTGCATGAGCAGCAAAGAAAGAGGCTCAAGGACCAGTTAGGGTGGCTCTTATAGGGTCATACAGGAAGTGACATATGACTAAAGCATCATGGGATGTGTAGTTTATTTTGAATTTAATAACGTTTTGATTGGCTGCTGTGAGTGGCAATAAATAGAAAGAGAAGCATAATACGAAGCCTCCGGTCCTGTAATAAAATCAGACTACCTCTTATGAAAATTGTTGATTGATAATAAATTTCCAGATTTCATGAGAACATTGGCTCTTGATACCTCACAGCTGCTGAAGGGAGGTGATAGTTAACTTGAAAGGCAGTCTGATGTCTTTTTGAGTCCTTTCAGTGTATCCCTCTGCAACACTGCAAAGAACAAGATGGAGGTATAACAATCGGAAGTTAGTTCACTTTTACAGGCAAAGGTAAAATTCTTGAAATCTTTATTCACTTCAAACTATTTTTACCCTGAAGGCTATCAATGAATGTAACTTTTATCTATCAGACTTCAGAATTGAATCTTCACCCCACCTGGCTTATCCGGTATTGCTTTGTCATTTCTTATTTTGATTTGACTACCAGATTTTAGCACAACATCTTGTCTTACTTTCTGCAAAGGCTTCCACATCAGGTGAATGCTGCCACCCAACAGGTGCGCCATATTGATGCTCATTAAATAAAAGATATAGTTTAAAGAACTGTGTATAATTCACATGAAGAGGAGATGCTGGGCAACCTTTTTTTCTTTTAGAAGTACCATCGATTCTAATGTACTTACAGGTTAAAGTGAGCATCAGTAGCTTTTTTTGACCAACAATTTTAGAGACCGGGACTTTGACTAAAAGCTTCACGGGCAAGCAGATAAACTTTAGTACAAGGTAATACTAGGAAAGACCTAACCTTCAGACACTGCCTGAACATCCATTTCTTTTGGCTTACTTTTTCCAATGAGCCCCGCATATCTTGTGTTGTATGGTGATAGTGAGTAGAATTGACTTAAACTTGTGAAATAATGTCACTTTTTGGAAATCTAAATACTTCATTCTTAAAATGTAGGAGTGAATGATTTCCATAGCAAAATTTTCAAGTTGATAAGTGAGTAAGGTGCCAAAACCGAGCCCTATTCATGAGTCAAATTCAATATGTTTTGCTTGGTTCTCACCTTTTTGTATGTTGCAATGTTTTCTATCCAAACAGATCTACTCGTGATGCCCTTCCTCACAGTTGCGTTCATTGAGGAGAGGCCGGAGCGTCTGGCACCGGAGCACGGAGCTCACTGCTCTATCCCCGATGCTGGTGGCAGCTCAGCATCATGTGACTCTGGGCAATAGCTCGCTAAATCTCCCCAACGGCTCCTCAGCGCCTGGATACCTTAGGGTTGATGAGTTTGTGCTTTACAAATGTGGAATTATTATCAAGTCTTTCTCTCTCAGAGGTCCCATTTTTGTCCTCAAAACTAGAACTGGAACTAAAGCTTTCTCCTGCTTCGTCACCTCTTTACGGAACCCTCTTACCCTAGCCCTTAGGACCAGCAGCTCCCACCTTGCGGTTGGGTCTCATATCCAAACTTCACGTTCAACAGGGTCGAGGAAGTGTACGCCGTCCTGTGTACATATAGTCAACTAGACTCACACACACACAGAAGTTTACCCGATGAGTGTTTGTGATGCACTCTGTTGCAGACCTAGGGAACCATTAACATACAAACTTACTCTCATTTATACCCTTTGATTGTAAAAAGCTTGGTAATGATCAAAGGGCCTCCATAAAGCCACTGAAGAAATCTCGCTAACACAACCGTTTTTCAATTGGAACATTTGCTTGTGGCCCAAAACCCTCCTAACTCAGTGATGTGCGTTCTTGTAACTTGATATCTTGCTTTGATAAAGCCTAAAACAAAAACTACATTACCCATTGCAAATTTAATCACAGAAGTTGGGAAGCACAGAAAGCACAAATAGACCCTCTGAGTTCCAAACATCTGGAAGTTAGTGTGCATACAAATGTCAGAAATTTTTTTTTTTTTTTTGCAGTTTTATATAGCGCAAACTCGACTCGAAGGTACTGGAGCGCTTTACACAAGAACCAGTTATGTTACACAAACACACGTTTATTTAATGGTAGGCACAGGGAGATTACTTGATTTGACCAGAATCACAGGCTATGTAGAGCCAACGCCGAAGCTTGAACCTGGTTCCCCAATTCCGAAATCAGCAGCTCTCACCGTTAGGCCACATCCCAGAGCTCACACATATTTGTTTTCATTTAAAAAAAACAGGAGCTCTACACATATAGAAAGACGAAATATAAAACGCAGGCATGATTAAAATATTTTTTCATTTCCTGCTCTTCTCAGGCAGTGCTGAGATGGCATTTCAAAAAAGCAGGAGATGCCTAAATGACGTAGACTACAGAGCTGCTCGCCGAATAATGGTGGGTAATTGCCTTTTAAAATCTGGTTAGTATAAGTATTCAGCTCTGAGTCGACGGCCTTATTCGCTCCATCCCGGAAGCAGCCGCAGCCGCCGCAGAGCCTGGCTTCCGGTCTGCCTCGGCCACGCCCCCTCTGTCCTCCCTTAACCCGCGCACCGTTAGAAGAGCCTCAGGAGCCGGCGACCAGACGCCACGCCCCTCGACGCTGATTGGCGGAGGCTCCACAGCTTCCCACTCTGCCGCGGGGCGTGCGCGCGCGCGTGCAGGGTGGAGGACAAGGGAAGGGCTCCTGATGAAAAACATGTTTGTATTTTAAGGGATATGAGTTGCCGACGAGCATTTCAACTGCATTGTAAACTCGTTAAAGCCATCTTTGTGCTGAATGAGTGTATGTGCATTCATTTTAGAAGTTTCCAGCACATGTCTAACTTTACTTTTCCAACTGAACAGTCTCTTGTGTGTACTTATTCCCAAAACGCCTTAAGGTTGTTTCGTTGTCGCTACTTAAAAAGCAGTTAATTTGAAATTTCCAGTGATAATTTTTACTTTGATGTATAGATTTCACGCACTGGAACTAAAATGATGCGGTGGTGCTCTTGCCAACCACTGCTCCTTTCAGGGACATTAGCCCACGATAGTGCAACAGTTCCACCGGGACTCATGGGTGAAAGGGGCTATTTTCATCCCGATTACGGCTGTCATTTACTATCCAGCTGGGGGCTGAAGGGGTCGTTTCCCTTTCCAGCATTAGGGCCCAAAAGGCACCTTTCTCGAGCAACCAACCCCTTCTCACTGATCCTGAACTGATGTTATATTTTTCAGTCAGTGGTTCTCTGTATTTCACATTGTACAATCCCTAGCAGCAGGCGGGCAACCAGAGCCAAATTTCGGGGGGGGGGGGTGGGGGGGGGGGGGGGGGGGGGCTGAAAAATATTTTTTTGGGGGGGGGGGGGGGGGACTAATTCTTCCACCCATAGACATAGTGGCTGTAGAAGAGGTGAACACACAACTAGAGCCTCATTTACAAGTAAATGGTCTTCTAAAGACTGTTAAGTACTCGGGTGCGGCTGCAATTAGATGCTCGCCGGCCCGCAAAGCTGTCATCGCCTGGGCCTGACATACACGATGGGAGGTGGGGGGGTCTGAAGCCCAGTGAGCCCAATGGGTGTTGCGCGCCTGCCTAGCAGGGTCGGACTGGCCTACAGGGCAATCAGGTAGTACCCAATGGGCTGGTTTGACAAATCAGTGTGTGGGTCGTGTTTTTTTTGTTGCAGTTTGTAGGCTTGTTTTATAGTCTGGTGGGTTGGTTTTCAGTGTTGTTTTCCTTCATATTACCACAAACATTGCCTGCAGCAAACTCAAATGCATGGAGTCTCCTGTACTTTGCAAAATACCCATACAGCATGTCTTCACAAGCTCAAAACTGGCCCGATTTACAAATGTGAGACACTTTTTTTTAGTTGTTTTGTCCGCTACTTGGGGCCACTTTTATTTCGGTGTCCCTATTTTTTGTCCCAGTCCAACACTGGGTCAAAGCACTCATTCTAAAAAGCTAGCTAATGCCATTTGTTATCAAGTGCTCAGAATTTGATAAATCAGCTCCATACTTAAATTCAACTCATGTTCCTGTAGCACTGTAACACACCTCGGAGTACCAATGAGGACAGTAACTTGAATAGAACAATTGCGTTCAGAGGGAATAATAATAGGTAATAAAACATAACATACAGACGTCATGATTACAGAAATCTGCGTATTTAATGTATAGTAAAAATAGGAGTTTGTAGATGAGGTAAAACATTCTTCTGCACATTTTCCTGACATGCCGTTGGCACTCAAGAACATAAAGCTATGTTTCTTTTTCAGATTGGAAGCAAGGTTTGCTTTATGACTTAGTTCTGTCCATAGTAATGTCACAAGGTTTTGAATGTCCTAAAATCATACTGAAAGCAGGGTGGGTTGGTACTTTACCAGTGTTTTTCACCCATATAGATGGCATTTTATGACATGGCCCAAAAGAACAGGACAATTTTGAAAATCCAGTATTTGACCTAGTTTGACACAAAATCTTAAACCAAACACAAGAAGAAATAACTTTTAAAGTATTTTTCGACTGTCTAAAGTATTCTTGACTCATTTTAAGAGCAAACTGAGGCATCATTTCACTATTACATAATGAATAAAGAGGATTTTACATAAACTCCTTTTAACACACAAGCTACTGTCCTTTTAGAATCTCAAAACATAATCAAGTGACCACTATTTTTCTCTGCAAAATGTGGCAACGCTAAAGCGGATCCACCCATTATGACTCTAAAGTCTCTCTAAAGATGGTTTCCAAATGTTGTGCAACATGCTATTCATCTGTCTAGTTGAAGATTGCCAATATGACAGAAGACGGTGGCGACGGATGTGTAGCGTGCAGAAAGAGAGCGAAACTCTTCGTGACAGCCAGACAACCCACCAAACTTAGAAGAAGGAGGGTGGGCTTCTTTTGCAGCAACAGTTTTTGTGGGATAGGGATCCGGTGAACAGTGAGTGAGCTAGGAACTCTATTTCAGACATTTACAATTTAACAGAAGAACAGAGCATCAGAGTTATAAGATTCTCTGGTCAGGAGGTACAGTGTAAGCCAATATACCTTGAGGAAGGGGAGGTGCACCTATTACTCACTGGACCGACCAGAGTACCATTTTAAATGTATGGTCACGCAAGATTCTGGGGCTGAAAATTGCCAAAAAACACAGTTGATGGACAGAATGCAGAACAATGTCTTACATTCACCCCAGTACAAAGATCTGGGCCTAAATCCATCGTTTTTTGCACTCCATACCACCCTAGGTCGGACAATGGCTATATGCAAATCAGCCTTGACCCTGTGCCTCATGGGAACAGTCCAGCCCGAACTACCAAGCCATGTCTTTCCTAGACCGGAATCAAGCATCCAAGGACCAGTTTCTGGCTATCAGCCTTCTTCAGCCTGGATAGCTTGACTCCAGTGATGTGGAGAGCCTGGGACTCACGTCTGAGCATACCCAGCCCGCTCGGGGTGAAAATTGCAAAAAACACAGTTGATGGACGTAATGCAGAACAATGTCTTACATTCACCCCAGTACAAAGATCTGGGCCTAAATCCATCGTTTTTTTGCACTCCACACCACCCTAGGTCAGACAATGGCTATATGCAAATCAGCCTTGACCCTGTGCCTCATGGGAACAGTCCAGCCCGAACTACCAAGCCATGTCTTTCCTAGACCGGAATTCTGGGGCTTGCAGCCTTAGTGCCGTCACTGAGAGGCCGTGATACAACAGAAAGAAAATTAATGGTCACAGACTTAGCCGAGAGCTGGTCTTAAAGTCACAATTGCTCGGATGAAGTTTCATGGATCTCAGAGCCAACCGTTTACCGTAGGGTGCAGAGTACAACTTTCTGTTATCGCAGTCACCTCTTTTCACCTGTGTGTTGCCAAAGGGTTAGCCTTGTATGCCTCTGCCAAGCTTTCCATGACCTCGTGGTGTGACTGCTCTGCAAAAACTATAAATAGTAACTCGAGCTCATAATTTGTAACCCTTACAACAATTATCTGTGATTAACTATAAACACTATAAACAATACTTTGTGGTGTGTTGCGTATATAGTGTGTATGTTCAGACCTCAACAACAGAACATGATATTGTTTACCACACTAGGGGTGGCAGTAAGCTTGCATGAAAAATCCACCAGGTGTGGAATTGAGGCACGACAAGCCAGACCGAGAGGGTTGAAGTACTCGTAGCAGACCCCAGCACCTAAGCGTATGTATCCGAGGCTGACAATTTGAATAACGAGATAGGCGGGGATGTTTGCAGCTAACACAGAATGTCAAATTGTAGATGAAGGCCTGGTTACACCATAAGGATCGGCAGTGCCGGAGGAGAAAGTGTGTGCACATCCACTGGATAGAATGTGAATAGTATGAAGGACTCAGAGTGGGTGAGCTGATACAGGAGTTGTCTACCCTGCAACCCTGGAGAGATACGTCTGTATCAGAGACAGCCTTGTACAAGGGTCTTGGAAGGCTCTTATTTTTAATATTGCCCCAGTGAGCTACACAATCATGTATTATAACATAACATGTGTATGTGCAAAGCACACGTTCACCCAGAGGGTATCTTGGTGCTGAATAACAGATGTTTATTGTTACCCAACTCAACGGTGCTCATTTTCGATAACTTTATTTCCTAATGGAACCATGTTTGGTGAGTTGGGGGTAGTAAATAGCTACAGTCCACCTAGACTTGATGGGTGTAAAAGGCTGAGCATCCCTGACAGAGTTAATTAGATCATGGATCAGGCAGAGTCTCAAGTGGATATAGAAGTCATGGCGAGTCGTAAGTGGCGTGCGATTATGGGGACGCTTGCCGAAGATGCTGTGCACGGCGTGAGCATGGAGAACTGACTTCCATAGTAGACATTTGGTTGGCTTGATCGCATTGCATAGTTACACCCATGAGGGCGGCCTAGACCTGGAAGCCATCGAAAACCAGGCGGAACGTGAGTGGGCGAGGAGAGCTCAGAGCATGGCAAGGACCCAAGTATACCATGCCCGGGGCGCTGCCGGTGCTGCCAGACAGTCTTTTTACCTTCATCAAAGGAATGAAAGGAATAACAATGAACAAAATGTTCTCAGATGGCATAACGGTGGAAGGATTAGAAGGGGAAGAGGACACCTTGGGAAGAGGGAGAGTGGGGGAGCTGTGGAATGTGAGAGCATAGCCAACGACGCACAGCCACGTCTCAAGGCGCCATTGGCTGATCTGGGTATTTTGCGTTAAAAAAAGGCAATTTTTGCTAAGCAAAGAAAAGAGGCAGGTTAACGATTGCACCTGGAACAGCTTGTGCTGGACGCTGCAGAGATTACAGAGTTGGCACCTAGACAGACTGGTTAGCAGTTGGGCGCCGCCCGCGTCTGCAGGCCTGGATTAAAGAAATGGCTGCTTGCTGCTCACCCTGATACAATCAACTGTGAAAGCTGAGACCACTTGCCGGTTTTGTCTGTGTGTGTTTTTAATTTTTCCTAGTTGTTTCAAAGTTTGCATTAGTGGTGGGCCAACAACTGAAGGCCCGGGACCTGCCTGGTGCCAGATGCCTGGCTCTGGCTCAGCTCAAGGGCTTCTTGGAACCTCGAGCCTCACACGAGCCAACCCTTTTGAAATCTCATTTTCCAAGGTTACCCTGACCCCTTCATGCAGCAGAAATGCTGCTCTATGCTGTTCAGTGACATTTTTACACAGGGGAAAGTGCTGAAGTCCTGTGAAAGAGCTTGTTACAATAACGGTATTTCAGTGTGTTGTGAAATTGGACTGTTGTTCCCTTCAAGCACTTTCAGGGCACTAAAGCATGGACATGATTTAGGGGTCGCAGCTGCGACTCCTGGCTTGCCCATTGTTACCCCTAGCACTGCCTTTGCGACCCCTGGCTTCAGAGATGGCAAATTCGGTGCCAGGAACAATGTGGCAGCTGGGGCTCTACTCTCTTTATTTTCTGTCAATTTTATATTACACTAATACTGAATAAATAATATATATTTTTCACTATTAGTGTAATAAAAAATGGAGTACAATAAGCTGGAATATGCCCTTCCATAGCAGCTGAGGTAAATAAAAATGCTTTTAAATGGACGTTGTGTGCATGCTTGTGGGTGAGAGTGTGTTTGTGTGTGTGAGAGTGTATATGTGTGAAGCTGTGTGTATGTGTAAGTTTGTGTGAGTGAGTGAAAGTGGAGGTCAAAGGGCGTGTGATGTCACTTCCGCTACCCCAGGCATTTTGATGCATTGACGTCCATGCACTATAGACATTGTTGGCAGTGTAAACCCCCCCCCCCGTCCCCCACCGCCCACAAGTTACTGCAAATGTACAAAACATATACGGAATGAGATCCTGTGAGTATGTCTGCAGCTCAGTTCTGCGCTTAACTTGCACTTATCTCTGTTGCAGCACCCAGGCCTTTTTTTTTTTTTGCAAACAGTTGTTATTCACATCCATGCGGTGTTGAGCATTCATTAAAATAGGGCTCTTTGTGGATTCAGGGGAGCTGCTAACGTCAACATTAAAACAGAGTATCCGGTGTTCCCTTAACTTAACTTTGTATTTTTTCAGCATGGCTCATTACTTTTTTCTCAGGATATCCTTTTGTTCCATCATTACTCAAAATCACCTTGAAGTATGTCAGTTCAGGGTTTGTGCTCTATAAAACCTCTTGTACATAGTTTAATAGGGCACATATAGGGGGAGAAGCTCCCTCACCTGCCTATTGGTTTACTAATGGCATTAATGTCAGGGCAGTGGGGGTGGGAGCATGAATATCTCGTATGTTCGCTTGTAGAATCGCTCAATGCTACAAAGTATACACTTTTGAAAACTCTCTATCATATGTGTAGTGGACGTGTGCTGCACGATTTAAATCCCATATATATTGGTGGCTTGGCTTGGCTTGTGCTCTGACTTTAAGAGCCAAGCCTGCCCATTGGCTCGACTCTGGCTCGATTCTCACTATTATTTGGAAGCTTGCCCGCCTCTAGTATGCATGTGTGTTGTACATAAAGTAGTACTCAGTGTATTTATGCACCTGCATGCATCTACTTATGTGTATATGTGTTGGCTATGAATGTGTGTGCAACTCCTAGTGTGCTATTCCTGTGTACACCTGTTGCCGTATGTGAGTTTCATGCGTGAAGAGGATCCTTTTCTTATGTACAAACCTTTGTTGACTGTCAGTGTGTGTGTGCACATAAAATCCTTGTTCGTTCTAAAAAAATCCATGTAAATGTAGTATACTTGTAAAGCGCACAGCTGCCCCAGCAACGGGGCGTCCCGGCGCTGTGGAACCCTTCCTGGCTCTCCCTGTGAGATGCCCCTCCTGGGCACCCCCAAGGTGAAGCCAGGCATCTCAGCTTTGTAGGGGCCGTTCTGGAGATTAAGCAAGCTATTGCCCAGAGTTGCAGAGTGGGACCCATGATTAGAGTAGGCGCCGAGGCGAGAGAATTATCGAGTAAACAGACACTAAGCCCAAGACCCTGCCGCGTCGGGATTGAACCCTGGTCCCGGGCCTGATCTCTGCTTCAGGGTCTGCCGCTTCTAACCAGTGAGCCACACTTCTCCACATGTCTGTGTATAGCCCCGTATGGCCTGCAACCCTAGTTGTGTCTTGCAACCACAAGCTTAGTTTGTGTTTCAGTATGCTCTATGACACATATTTTATATTGTATTATGTCACATGCATTTGTAAGGTGCAGTTGTGCTTCTGTAATCTGGGCGCACCTTTGCGGTTCTGGTATTCGCCGCGAGCGAGTTACAGCGGCTCGTGGATATTATATTTCATTCTGTTTCATATTGTATAGGAGTGACTCATATTGGATAGTGGTGAACGCAGGTCGAATAGATCAACATACTGTTTAGACAAGGATTATGTTGGACAATAGCCGATTAGACGCTTCTATGTATCCATATAGACCATTCTGCATCTGCCTAAGTATGCTAAAGGACCATGCTGTTAGTTTTCTTTGGCTTGGGTTCACTTTTGGTCATTTGCTTGACTCCTGGTGCCTGTTGAGTTTGGAAGCATCTTGCGCATTCTTTGGCTTTGATTCGTTATTGGGTGCAGGTCTGGTTATGTGTCGGAAGACATAGTTGCATACAGTGTTGCTTCATTATAGTTGCACCGATAAGCCAGCCAAGTTGTCACTGCACATACACACACATTATTTACGTATACTGGAAGTAGAAGTAAGCAGGTCCAGCTTTAGAGCGGTTGGTGCCTGGTGCGACAATCTTTTTTGCCCTCCCCCATAACCTCTTCCTCCGATTTCCTCACTACCACTCAGCAAAGTGCTCCTCAACTCTCGATAGCCCCACTGTCACATACTTTTCTATTGTTTTAGAGCGCTTGTAAAGTCTGACTTTACTAAACAGATGAGCTATCCTCATGAAATACAGATCTGTTCTTTGCAGCAGGCATATTAACCCTCTGCACTGCTTTATGGTGAGCCAAAACTGCCACTAGACAAAACTTCAATCTCTTTCTCTGGCAGGAACATTAATCACAAGAGTTTTCTTGAAATTTCTATTGCTGCCAGAAAGCTGGACCCAGCGGGATCTCAGCAGGAGGTGCTTCTAAATCGTAAAATATTGCTAAACACAGCGCCCCTCCCTGAGGTCAGTTCCCCCCTCTAGGTCGAGAAAGCAAAAGACACACAAGCGAAGGACAGAATGCTGAACAAATCAAACATTCACCACCAGTCAAGAGATCGGGGTTAAATCCATCGTTCTTTTGCTCACCATGCCCCCCAGTTTAGACCCAGCCATATGCAAATCAGTCTTTAACATCCAGGTCAGTGTCAGTCACACTGCCCCAAAGCCGGCCGGGAAACAACCTTTACAACCCAACCATTACACTGCAGTACACTTACACCGCAGGCATTACATCGCACCATCCTTTACAACGCATGACACTACAATGCTGGCATTACAACGCATACCATTACAACGCATGATACTACATCGCATGTCACTACAACGCAGGCATAACAACGCATAACATTACAACGCATACCATTAGAGTTAGAATAGTAATTTTTAACCCCTACACTATCCAACACTTACCCTACTGTTGCACCCCCTAGAGTTAGAATAATAATTTTTACCCCTACACTATCCAACACTTACCTTAAATGCAATGTAATGGTATGCGTTGTAATGGTATGCATTGTAAAGGTAGTATGCGATGTAATGGAATGCGTTGTCAAGGTAGTTTTCTTAAATGCAATTTAGTGTCATGCGATGTAATGGAATGCATTGTAGTGGATTTTGTGATGTAAAAACTGCGTTGTAAGTGCATGTGTTGTAAATGTATGCGTTGTAACGTCATACTGTCAAGCCGGCCCTGGAAGCAAGCAATGTTTGATAACGGCTGCTACCGGACCGCATGGTGAGACGGGGGTAAGGGGACGACAATGAAAAAAGAACCCCACTTACCTGTATCGACTGGCCGCCACCTCTCCCCCATCATAAAGCACTCGGGCCTCCAAGCTGCCCTGAGCCAATCACAACGCTACAGCTTTGTGATTGGTGGGAGAGCTGTGGTTCGGCGCTCAGACGGGGAATGGGAGGCTGGGCATGTTCCTCACCAGGCTGTGTAATGCAGCCTGGTGTGGAAAATGCAAAGTGAGCCTGACTTTTTGGCCAACCCAAGAGGGCTGGCGGAGCAGTCATGCGCACTTAGGGAGTGTAAACCACTCCTCCCCCTGCTCTGGCCAGCCCGACCCCTGAGAGCCACTGAGTGCAATAGGAAAACGAAAATGATAATAACGAGAGTTCTCATTTTATTTTTCCTTTTGTTCAGTGGGGCGATGCTCCTCCTCCTTAGCGCGGAGCCGCCACTGGCGATCTCTGCACTCACACATGAGCCGTAGGGCTCTAAATAGCAAATTCTATTTAAAATTATAGTAATGCTTCTGAGGAACAGATGGTGCACGGCAGAAACCTATATGTTCTGTAGTACTAGAAGATGGGGAGATGAACACCCACTTTCTAAGTTGACCTCTAACCCCACCTAAAGTGTCAATGAATATCCAAGGCATTAATATATGTATATAGAATAGTGGACTGGCAGCTCACCAGAACGATGCTTACCGGGCTCACTGCCTGTGCACAGAGATAGGTTTCCTGAGGCAAAAAATGTGCAGTCGAAGCGAAACCTGTGCCATCACGTTTGCAGCACACAAAATGAAACAACACAGTAGTGAGGCCTTTATAAATCCTTGCTTGTTGGGGATCTCAGCCTGTTTCAAGTTATTATGTTAAGACACCCTAGAATGTGTGTTGACACATATTTCTAAACTACAAAGACAGTGTTACAATGAAACTCAAGACCACGACTGAGGTGAGTTGCTACCGGAGTCCGGGGCATGTGTCCACAGAGGACTTAGGATGTGAGTTGGCGGCGTGTGATTGGTCATTTATGTGAGTGCCTGTGAAGTGTGCATTTTCATACTAACCGCATTTGTAATGATGTAGCACCAGAATATTTGTGTCACAAATACTATCCTTAATACTATTGAAAGTAAAATCTGCATCCAATGGAACAACATTTAAAACACAGTATTGATGTCAAATTGTGTTTCTGTATATGATATTCTGACATAAAACCTTTGTAACGTGCAAAGAAAGACTAAATGAAAAGTGTTCTCCAGAAAGCAATTCCCTAGATTGTACTGGGACGTCAAAGCCCTCTGCACAGCTTTCTGCTATCAACAGCTTTCTGAAGCCACCAAGAAAGTGTGAATAAACAGAACTAAGACAGAGATGGGAAAAGAGAACCTACAGGAGAGGAAACATCACCAGGGGCCATGCAGAGCAAACAGAAGGGAAAGACAAATAACTGTTTATAAAAGAAGCTTGGAAAGCCAAAAGGACATTGGCTGATGTCCCTTTTGCGTTGGAGTGCTGAAGGAAGGCAAAACAGAGAGCAGATGAGAGATGAGGAAAAGGAGCAAATGGGAGAGAAAAAGAATACCGCGAATAGGTGTTATGTCGTGTTGTGTTGTCTTGTGTTATGTGATGTCATGTTAAATGTATTTGTGGACACAATATCGCCTGTGAGGGTATCCTGGCACTGTGCATGTGCGGGTACCTTCTCTGCCCCCGGCTGGGGGCTAACCAAATAGCCAAGTCTTTATCCTTTTTCAGTACTCAAGAAGCGTGGAGAAGGTTCTGATGTGAGTAAGCAAGTTGTTCCAAGTGATGTACGAGAAAGCCCAGGTACCGGCTCTGTTTCTGTGTATGCGTGGGATGTGTTCGAGCAGGTGTCTGGGTGAAGCGGAGGTGTCTGTGTTTTAGGGTGAACGGTGATGCAGCCGTTCAGGTAAGGGGGACCAGGGTTGTGTAGTGCCTTGAATGTATGTTTGAGGAGTTTGAAGGGAAATCGTTTGTGTACTGGGTGCCTTGTATCTCCCTGATGTGTGTTCTCTGTGAGAGGTTGAGTATCCGTCTTGCTGCAGAGTTCTTGGGGTTTCAGTCTCCTCGTTTGTTGCTTGGTGATTTCGGCGTAGACTGTTCCAGCAGTGGCTAGTGACTAGGGCGTGGGTAACGGTGTTTCTGGTGTGGTCGGGGAGCCACTTGAAGATCTTCCTTAGCACCTTCAGGGTGTGGAAGCAGGATGCAGTGACGCGTGCTCAGGTCCAGTTTGATCTCAGTGATGGTCTAGAGGTTCCTGGCGTGGGGTTTGGCGGAGGGAGTGGGTCCTAGTTTGGCCAGCAACCAGTTCAAATTCCATAGTGAAATACTGGTGCCGAATATCACCCTTCTGTCTTATCGGTGTAGGTCAGTGATACTCACAGTATGTCCCAGGGCTGCATGTGGCCCCTTTGACCTTAACATCTGCCCCCTGGGCTATCAACAGCACTGGACTGCTGTATGTTAAATAAATGGACAAGCATTTGTTTGGGGGTTAATTTACGTTAAAGAAAGGAAGTAACTAAGGTAATCTGCAGTGCTTAATTTTAGAAACACATTCAGTTTTAAAGACATTTTGCAGCAAACGTGTAACAATATGATAAAGTCTCTTGAAAAATCAAAAAGTGTATTTCATTAACATGCTGAACCGTTTCACTTTAGTACATCAGAATATATCAGTGGAATAAGTATTTATTTTTTAAAGTGACAGTTTTCAAACATGAATTTAGAAACATTCATGCTTGCTCACGCCCTGACAACTATGTCAACAGGGAACCAACAGGCAAGTCACCCTTTGGGTGTCCTGGGTTCTTTTTATTCATGAAAAGCATTATGGTTTATTAAACCAAATACAGGAGAAGGTTTTGTACAGTGCACATGTTTGAATTAATGTATTTCAAGTTGCTCTAATATGTGATAATGAAGAAAAAGGAGGGAAAGAGAAATAAAACAATTGCCTAGGCTCACACAATTTGATCAAGTGGGGAAGCTGGGATTGATTTCAGGTTTTCTAGTTTCTCGTTGCTCAATCCAGCAGCTAGATGTACATGCTTTGCTTCCCCTACACCCACCTTTCCACCACTCAAAAACGGTACCTTGCTGGCATCAATGCCGCCCTCGGTTACACCACAGTCCAATTATTTTGGCCCCTGGGAGAATGTTTGTGAGCATCCATGGTGTAGGTAAACATGAATTCCTAATGTAGAAAGTAAACATACTTAGTCAATGGAGGGAGCACGTAGAGGGAGTTGCCAAGTGGTCAAATAGCAAGAAACAAGGAGAGCGGCCACGAAGAGTAAACAAACCATTGGCCAAGGGCAGTCAATGGAATGAAACAAAGATGGGATGTGGGCTGTGACTTTGTCGGTTTGAAGCTTGGGTAGTCTCCGGAGAGGCTTTGTTGGAGATATAGACTATTACAAGCCATCGTTTAGAAAGCAGTGCTCAGAAGTCTTATATTGGGAAACATCCTTTACAACGTAACTGATACAACGCGGTACTGTTACGACGCAGCTTTAACAACGGAAGTCGTTACAATGACTTTCGCTGGAGGGCGCTCTAGGATAGGGGATAGTTTAATTTACTATCCAACACCTTCCCTACTATCCACGGGGACTGGTGTTGAAATAGTAAATTAAACTATTCACTATCAGCGCCCCCCAGCGCAAGTCGTTGTAACGACTTGCGTTGTTATAACTGCGTCGTAAAGGGGCGCGTTGTAACGGTACGCGTTGTACCGTCATACATCCCTTATATTTTGTGGAATTCTGGGCAGCGGGTCCCTGTCTGATGAGATGAGCACAACTCATTAACTAAAGACGTGGGCGGGGATATGTAAAGTAAAATAATTGAATTACTAATAAGTAATCATATCATTTTGACAAATGTGGGAAAATATGTCAGGACAAAATTAAAAAAGCAGGATTTGCGATTTATGGACCACGATCCAAAGTTTTAGAGAGACAAATGATTTGAAAGTCAAAGGAACAACAAAGCCTTGACAATAGTACACTCATGAGACAGAACTACCATGAAAGAATGTTTCTAAGTCCAAGGGTCTTATGAGGATGGGTTCACGCCAGCCTGATCTAGTCTGCCTTACCAATAGGTTAATAGTGCATGCATCCTGCAGAGACAGGGATGGCACTGAAGTAAGGCGAATAAGACAGCTGCCTAATGGTGCCACCACATATAACCACAAGAGGTCACCCAATCACTTTAGGAGTCGACCCAATGCTACCGGAAAGGATCAGCTGAACTGGGGTTATGAATTCTTTCCGGATACATGAACACCATACCTGCCAAGCTTTGACATTTGGAAAGTAGGGGATTTTGAAAAAAAATCAGGGAAATTAATTTCCCCCATTGACATATGACATTGAAGAAGAGCCAATTGTATGTGGGAGCCAGAATAAATAAAGCAATTTTTTGGCTTTAGAAATTGGGAGTCTTCTGTCTGAATCAGTGTATGTAAAACACTTGCAAAGGTCTAGTTTTTAGTAGGTGTGTTAAGCACTCCATGTCATGTGTGACACCTTCAGCCAGTCCAGGGTTTTTGTTTTAGCCAGCAATAGGTTGCATGTTGCTATCCTTGAGGCTTATATTTAAATTAAAAAAAATTATATTACACGTCACACAGTGTGCAAAGTGCTGTTAGTTAAACAGACAGCCGCATACCTTGGGCCTTTTAACAGTTATGTCTGATTTCTCCATGTTTTCGAAATCCGCTCACCAAATTAATGTGAAGGTAGAAGGGAAAGAATTAACGAGCATAACAAGTGATTTCGATTTGGAGGACCAGGGTCCAGCTGTGTTATTCCTTCTTTGGCATGAGGCAGGCTGCTCGTGCAACTGGGGGAAAGTTCACTTCCCCTGAGCCTAGCCTGGCGGAAGTCAGCCGCCTTTGTAATAACTCAGCCGTGAGGCCTGCGCGGTGACCTCAGATCCAATGCAGCTTCTGGATAGCTCTCTGCTGCTCTCTGCTGCCGGCATGAGGTACTGCAGTGATAGGGCAGTAGGAAACACCTAAATCAGAGGTCCTCAAACTTTTGCTTTGAGCCCCTCTTAGAAAAATGTTTTGAAGTTGGGCACCCCTCCAAAACTATATGGCGAGAATCTGAGGAGAGGAGGGATGATTGGGGCGGGGATGATGAGGTCATTTCAGAGGTGCTTTCTGTAGCTCGTAATCCACCCTAAATTAAACACGAACAAAACTGACCCAAAAACACTAATCCCCATAATTGGGGTGCTGTGGGCCCCAGTGCACTCCACCTGTTGCACTAACGATGTCTGTGCCCTGAGAAGCAGGCTATCTCCTCTTCTTTCACTCCTTCCCCGCCATGCCTGACCATCACTTCATACTTAAAACAAGTCCGGTCTCTTTCAGAAAGAAAATTAGCTACTTTATGCTTCCCCCTTTTTTGCACCAAGGCCACCATCTGCTCTAATGCTAGCAAGGAAAGTGAGCCCCCATGCCCACTTTGTGTTGTAAAACATGCATAATTGTGATGAAGTGGGCACCTGGGCAAAAGCGTCACTCCACCTCTTTCACTAAGGATAGCTGCTGCCTTGCTGTCACCTCTGACCTTTGTTAACAACATTGTAATATTCTATGTTTTGCATGTTTTCTGATATTGTATTTTAATACTGTGTTTTCCTTTAAGTGCTGTTACCACGGATTCTTAGAATCCTGTTGTGTGTTCACTGAGTGCATTCCACTTAGGGATCACTCTAACCTAGACAACGACTTAACTGGTTGGCTATGTCTTGTATGCCACTTTAATAAATCAACTCTAATCTACAATCTTGCCTCCCGTGGATTATTACATAAATTTATTGGCGACGATGCGTGCTTTACATCTGTAATCTCCTTGGGACCGGCTAAGAAGTGATAGAGCTCCGTTCCTGTCTAATATCTTCTACTGCTGACTCTGCGTCACCTTGAGGATCATCATACTTAAAGTCGGCATTTTTAACTTCTGACTGTCAACACGGAGATATCAGAAATCGGATATCGGAAAACCACATCTTTCTTTGGACTTTGACAAATAGAGACATCCGCAAACCGACTTTGAAAACAATGACATCTGCAAAACCGTAAGACTATTTGTTCATGTCCGTGTGTTTAACTTGACAAAGATTGAAATTTTATATGTGGTTACTCGAACTTTATTTCGAGACTTTTCTCATATTCTCTATTTTTTTTCCTGATACTCCAACTTTATTTACTTAGCCTCGACCGTTGTCTATTTTAAAAAAAATAACATTTACAGTCCTCTCGAGCCCTACCTTCCTTGGCTGAGTTTCTGAGCTCCGGTATTCTGTTTCCTTGGGGAGTTTTGTGATGACATTATACGTTTGTGCATCATCACGTTACCAGCGCGTCAGTGAAGCGTATTCGTCAGTTTTTCTCTACTGTCCTTTCATTGGACGAATGTTTAGACAGTCTGGATTGGTGTGACGTCCTGTAACTAAGTAACACATTCTTCGCGCATTTACCGCTGATGCGCACAGCTCACATTGCTTAGCAACCAATGCTTCGCTGATGCGCACAGCTCACATTCCTTAGCAACCAATGCTTCGCTGATGCACACAGCTCTCGTTGTGTCTTCGCTGATACGCACAGTTCTCGTTGTTCGAGTTGCAAGTTCAAGTTACAGCGCATTTTATCTTCTTTTTATTTATTCCTTTGACACTTGTGCTCACAGCTTACCATTATCTTCAACGCTGATGCGCACAGCCTTCGTTATTTATTCCTTTGACACTTGTGCTCACAGCTTATTATTATCTTCAACGCTGATGCGCACAGCCTTTGTTTTTTTTATTTTTACATAGTGTCACAATACTTTAACCTCAAATTTTAAGTTTCAAGTCTCTTGTGATCTCATTACGTATTTTCTTAAGTTACTGCTAATGTGCATTCTGTTTTGCATTACTGTTTGTTTGATAATATAGTTTGCTTTAACTATTCTTTCAGGTTATGTCTACTCTACAGTCAGTTAATCCACCTCCAGCTTTTCTGGAAACTCCTGGTGAACCTCCAATAAGGTGGGAAATTTGGCACAATGCTTTTGAAAATTATTTAGGAGCCATTGGAGCATCTAGATTTCGCCCTGAAAGGAAAAAGTGCCTTCTGTTACATTCTCTAGGCTTTGAGGGCAGGTCTGTTTATAAACATCTCCCAGATTTACCTGTTATTGAAGGTGTTGTGTCTGATGAATATAGTGACACTGTTCAGAAACTTAAGATTCGTTTTGACAGACAACCTAATCTTATGGTTCGTAGACACACTTTCTTTAAGAGAAAACAAGCTGATTCAGAAGATATTGATACCTACATTTCTATTTTACGCAGATTAGCGTCTGAATGTAAATTTGAAAACTTTAATGAACAACTTATCAGGGACCAATTTGTTTGTCATTGTAAGGACAAAAACACTAGACAAAAGTTATTAGCCATGAGTGATCCGTCTCTTGACGACACTATTAAGTTAGCTAAAAGTGAAGAAACATCCATGGTTTCTCTCAAGGAACTTGAGGACAAAATGGTTGAACCTATAAATGCCTTAAGTTTGAATCCTTCTTCAAGGTTCAATAAAAAAAGTCTAGGCCTAACTTTACTAAGGGAAAAGTTTTGAATAAGTCTGAGTCCTCTCAAATGTGCATAAGGTGTGGCAATCCTCAACACCAAAAGGGTTCTTTATGTCCTGCTTCAAGTGTAGTTTGTAACTATTGTAAAAAGGTGGGACACTTTGCAAAAGTTTGTTTAAAGTTGAAAAACAAAAAGAATTTTAATAAACCTGTTGTGGGTGTTGTTGATTCTGATTCTTCTTCAGAATCTGAAATAACTATTGGTGTTGTTTCTGATTTTCCTGAAGAACCCATTATTGAAGGTGGTCCTGACTCTTGTGTCGACCCCATTATTGATGTTGCTGTTGGTGATAAAATTCTGAAACTTCTGGTCGACTCCGGCGCTAAGATCACTATGATTGATAAGGGCTGTTTGACAATACATGGAATGTTTCTCGACCCCTTCTTCCTCCAGACCGTGCTCCTGTGTCCTACGAGGAAGGAAAATTTGTCTTCTTGGTTTCTTTGAAGACATCTTGTGTTTTCAGGGTAGGAAGATCAGAGGGAAAATTTATGTTGCGATTAAAGGACTCAATATCTTGGGCTGGTTCCATCAGGGTCTCTTCGGTATGACACTTAAACCTGGTGCGAAGGAACAAGTTTTCATTGCTGCTTGCTCTGATTATCTAGAAATGCTCAAATGCAAGTTTCCTTCTGTTTTCAGTTCCACATTGGGTAAAATAAAAGGGTTCAAACACAAGATCATTGTTAAAGAGGGGTCAACACCGGTCAAACACAAACTTAGGGGTGTGCCTTTCAGTGTCAGAGATGATTTGAAGAAAGAACTTGAGATGTTGTGTGAGAATGGTGTGATAGAACCTGCAGAGTCTTCTCTTTGGCTTTCGCCTTTGGTCGTAGCCCGTAAGAGGGATGGCAAACTTAGGGTCTGTGTTGACCTTCGCTCAGTCAACAAAGTGATCTGGGTGGATTCTCATCCTCTTCCCCGAATTAATGATCTTTTTGCTGCTACCAAAGGGGCAAAGTTCTTCACTAAATTAGATTTAGCCAGTGCTTACCACCAGGTCGCGTTACATCCTGATTCCCGTCACATCACTGCTTTCATTTCTCCTTTGGGCACCTTTCAGTATAGACGTATGCCTTTTGGTCTAGCGTCGGCCGCGTCGGTCTTTCAGAGAGTTATGGGTAATATTTTGGAAGGTGTTAAGGGTGTGACAGTTTTCCAAGATGATGTTTTAATCTTCGGCAAAGATGTTGGTTCTCATGATTCTGTTCTTGATAATGTTCTAAATTTGTTTCAAGATCATGGTGTAGTTTTGAAACTAGAGAAGTGCAAATGTATGTGTACTGAAGTTGAATATCTTGGTCACATCCTGACACAAGACGGAATAAAGCCTAGACCGGGACTTTTGGACGCTATTTCTAAAGCTCCAATTCCGTCTGATAAAACTGGGGTTAAGTCTCTTCTAGGTATTTGTGAATACTACTCCAGGTTTATTCCTCATTACGCGACTATTGTACGTCCAATTAATAACCTTTTGAAGAAGGGTGTGAAATTTGTTTGGTGCGAGGATTGTGTTAAGGCTTTTGAAGAAGTGAAAGTTTCTCTGACGTCTGATTCTGTACTTAAACCTTTTGATCCTGCTTTGCCATGCTGCCTAACAGTTGATGCAAGTTGTGTTGGTCTCGGTGCTACCTTAACGCAAAGTGAGGGTGGTGTGGAAAGAACCATCAGCTTTGCTTCCAGGGTGTTGAGATCGGCTGAGATTCAATACTCTGTTATAGAGAAGGAGCTTTTGGCGTGTACTTGGGCCATTGAGAAGTTCAGACCGTTCATTTGGGGTAGGCGTTTTCTACTTCAAACTGACCACAAACCTTTGGTTAACATCTTGGGGGGTGGTCTTACTAAGTGTTGCACACCCAGGATTTTGAGAATGGTGACTAGGCTTTTACAATACCATTTTGATGTTGTGCATATTGCTGGGGGAAAAAACGTAAGGGCTGATTTTTTGTCCCGTTTTCCGCCTGCTGTGTGTGACGATGATGTTGACATCCCGTTTTCCAATCTTATTGAAGAGGACTGTGATGATTGTTTAGTTGCTTGCGTAGACATTCCTGAATTACAAGTTTGTTCTGAAGTGGAGTGGAGGAAGGTTTTTGAAAAAGATAGTGTTCTTCAGGATGTTTGCAATTTTGTTAAAGTGGGCTGGCCGCGTGAAAAGGTTTTGTCTCCTTCTCTTCAACCCTATTCTAAGGTTGGCCATGAGATATCTATTGAGGATGGTATTTTACTTCGCAATGATAAGATTATTCCTCCTTTTGCTTTTAGAAAAGATATCATTGTCAAAGCTCATGAGGGCCATTTGGGTTGTTCACTCACTAAACGCAGAATTCGTGAAATGTTCTGGTGGCCTGCTATGGATTCCGATATTGATCTTTTTGTTGCAGAATGTTGTATCTGTAAATCTTCTGATAAGAGTCTCAAGACTTGGGTTCCTCCTCTTATGCCAGTTGAGTGTCCAGATCGTCCTTGGGCTAAACTGGGTATTGATATCATGGGCCCTTATTCTGTGCTTAGTGGGAGTTTCAGGTTCATCTTGGTTTTAGTTGACTATGCTTCCAAGTGGCCAGAGTTTAAGTTGACTAAAGACGCTGATACAAAAAGTGTTATTGAGTTTTTGTGTGACGTTTGGAGTAGGGAAGGCTTTCCTGAAGTGTTGGTTTCCGATAATGGGAAACAATTTGTGAGCCATGAGTTTGTTGACTTTCTATCCAATTCAGGGGTTAAGCATGTCAGGAGTTCTCTTTATCATCCCCAAGGAAATGGCCTTGTTGAGAGGATGAACAGAGTTATTGGTGATTGTGTAAAGTGGGCTAGGAGTAGTAATGTCGAGGTCAGCAAAGCATTGAAGAGCAGGATTTGGTTTTACAGGACCACTCCTCACTCCTCCACTAAGGTCTCTCCTTTTGAGTTAATGAGAGGTCGAAAGCCTAACACTTCGTTTTGTCCTGGGTGGATGTCTAAATGGATAAAGTCTAGTTCTGATGTTTCAAGTCTTATGTCCATTGTAAAAAGTAGTGTTCTGCTTGCCCAGTCCAAACAAAAGGAATATTTTGATGTAAGGAAGGAAAGGTACGAAAGAGAGTGTGTTGGAAGTTGGGGATTGTGTGAGGATTAGGAAGTCTGCTCATGTCAGCAAAGGGGAAAGCAAGTTTGGGCCTCCTGTAAAAGTGGTTAAGATTGTAGGTAATGCTATACAAGTTGAGGGAGGCTTCTGGTGGAATCTTAATAGAGTTGCTAAAATTGTTAGTAGCTCTTATGTTCCCTCAAAGGCATTTTCAACCTCACCTGTTCCTAAAAAAAATTCCACTATTTCTATTCCCTCCAAGGTTCCCTCCACTGACTCTGGAGCCAGGAAGAGTTCTCGCATTGTTAATAGACCTTTGAGATTTAGAGAGTAAATGTTTCCGTCTGCCCTCCTTTGCTCTTTTTGTTTTTCAGTTTTTTTTAATTTATTTTATTCTTTTAAGAAAAGGAGGTGATGTAATATTCTATGTTTTGCATGTTTTCTGATATTGTATTTTAATACTGTGTTTTCCTTTAAGAGCTGTTACCACGGATTCTTAGAATCCTGTTGTGTGTTCACTGAGTGCATTCCACTTAGGGATCACTCTAACCTAGACAACGACTTAACTGGTTGGCTATGTCTTGTATGCCACTTTAATAAATCAACTCTAATCTACAATCTTGCCTCCCGTGGATTATTACAAACATCTACCATCTCCCCCCCCCCATTTCTCATCATCCCTCTCATCTCTCTGATCTCCATATCAAGGTGTCGCCTCAGCTTCATTTTTCACCCTCCCTTGGGCCATGGCTCCAAGGCTCAAAGAAACTCTGGCACAGCATGTATGCCCTGGGCCTCTCATGCAACTATAGCACCAAAGACACCTACAACTCTTCAACGCAGACTGCCTACTCTATCCACTCATCAGGGCCATTACTTCTAGGCCAGAAGTCTAATGCAGGCTTTCTGACGCTTTGTGTAAAAAATAGGAGAAGGGCACACTTAGCCCCCCACTTCCGCCCGTGCTGCTTGGGCCTTGTTTCTTGCGCAACAGTGGTGACCCGGGCCCTAATGCTAGCATGGAAAATGCACCCCATGCTCTTATTCATAGTAAGACTGCCATAACTGGGGTCCAGTGCCACTTACAGAGGGTGTGGTAGGAGGGTGGACTCCGGTGCTGTGAGATATATAGTAGAGAACTAAAGAAGAAACATGCCTTCTCACCAAGGTGCGTGCTACCTGAAAGAAATGTAAATGTGTGCAATGGTTAAGCAACCAAATATAAAGGCTGCCTTTGAGCCAGTTTAGCTAATAATTATTAAGTCACTCAGCTTCATGGTGACAAATATTTATTCTTTTTGAGAGGTAATGTAGGTGTCTGTTGAAAGGAATGCACCCTTTTAATGGACTCATATAAAAATATTTACATTAGATATAGCGTGAATGCTTATCACTAAAATGTGTATTTTTAAAACACTTGTTTTTATCTTAAACAGTATTTTGCAGCAGCCTGTTTTAAACAGTGTAATGCATTTTCAAAACAATGACATTCACAGTGCTTTCTGTCACAGACTGGGACCTCTTAGCACTATAAACAAGTCACTTTTCCTCTCGGGACCAATCAGGATTACATTCTGTGATTCTCTGGCCACAAATGATAGACATCTGCAGTGATCACTTTAGCTAACTGAAATTTCATAAGGCAAACAAGCATATTTCCCTTTGATTAGTTTAACTTGCATTTATTTTTAAATCGAGGTGTGTGCATGTTGTTATATGCAGTTACCTGAAGGTGAAAAAATAAATAAATAATAAAATGCAGAATTTGTGCTTCTTTTTAGCCATGTCTTTGACTTAGTCTTCACAATCACTAACACTGGCCTATGCCACTCAGTAGCACAGTGCCTTTTGTAGTTCAAGACATCCAGGGCACAAGTCGTAAAAAAAGAAGTGGAGGGACGCTGTCACCGGAAGTGACGTCACAACAGAAAGTGACGTCACGAAAGGTGCCGAGCTCCTCGTCCCAGAGAGGCCAAAGAGTGAAGTCCAGCTGTTTGGCAGGGGGGACGGCGTCCCCCTGGTAAAAAAAAGTGGGGGGTCGCGGTCCACCCGCGAGGTACCCCGACTCGAGCCCTGAGGCTATCTTCATCTACAAGTAATTGCAGACCCATCTGCGCCTCCCTGAGAGCTCATCCATGGCCCCCCAGGGGGACGCACCCCACAGTTTGGAGACCTCTGACCTACATCAAGCAGCGAAAGGCTTGTGTTTAGATATTTAACAGAGTTTTTGTAGAATATGCAGTTGATCAGACTACTGCGAGGAAGACCCAGATCCAGTGTGTGTGCGTGTGGGGGGGGGGGGGTGACCCTCAACACTAGAGGGGTATTGAGGGGACCGAGAGCAGAAACCAGTGGGGTCCAAAAAGATTTTTTTTAGGTCTCAGGACCTATAAGCTGCGAAGCAGCTTCCGGTCCGGAGATTTAATGTTAGTTAGTAGGGCAGTTTAGACCCGCCTCTCAACTCCGTTCGCTTCCATTGGCTGGCTTCCTAAACAGAGGCCAGCCATTGGAAGAGAAGTGAGTCACTCCAAACAAGCCCCGTCTTTTTCGGATTCGGGGGCGTAAGTTTTGCTGTTCTTTAGCTCGTGACGTCGTCCGTCACTCAGGACAGCAAAACACGCCCCCGAATCCGAAAAATTTTGCAAGCTTGAGCCAGCCATTTTGCTGCTGGTATGGTTGAGGTAGGCAGCGTCGGGGAGGGGGGGCGCTAGTTCATTGTTTTGGGCTGTTTTCTGTTGGCTTTTGTCTACTAATAACTTCCTCGGCCTCCACTTTGGCGCTGTGGTGAATACCCTTTGAACCTTCTGTTTGAACAGCACTGATGCGGAAGTGCGCGGAGTCTTGTGAAGTGAACCTCAAGAACTGAGTCCGCCTCCAACTTCAAGTCATACTGCAAACCAGAGCCGAGACTGCCTTCAGGCTCGAGACTGTAAACCAGAGCAGAGACTGCCTCCAGGCTCGAGACTGCAAACCAGAGCCGAGACTGCCAACTACAGCCGAGACGGCCCCTAAGCTCGAGTCTGACTGCAGACCAGTGCTGAGACTGCAAATCAGAGCCGATACTGCCTCCAAGCTTCAGACTGCAAACAAGAGCCGAGACGGCCCCTAAGCTCGAGTCTGACTGCAGACCAGTGTGAGACTGCAAATCAGAGCCGATACTGCCTCCAGGCTCGAGACTGCAAACAAGAGCCGAGACGGCCCCTAAGCTCGAGTCTGACTGCAGACCAGGGCTGAGACTGCCTTCAAACGCGAATTACAGTGAGAAAGGCTGACAAGAGTCAGACACTGCAAAACACTGCTTGCTAGCTGAAATTAGACTGCAGAGTTTGCAAGGTACTGTTAGGCTACAGAGTCTGCAAACCCGGCCCCTGAGTGTTGTCACGGCGGGCACTGCAGAGAAGAGACAGCAGAAAGCAGAGACCACTGAGACTGGAGCAAAAGACGACGGAGTGTGAAAAGAAGAGAAGTTACAACAGACTTCAGCGAGAGCTGCTGGTATGTTTTCTCCCAAACCAATAATGAAAGATTAATAATAAGCAAATACAATCAGATGCCCCAGAAACCGGACAACAGAGACCGCAGAGCTCGAGGCAAGAGACTACGGCTATTGGAAAGCAGAGACCCTCGGGTTTGCAGCCTGGTGCGGCAGAGACAGTAAACAGAGGCCGAGGAGCTGTGGTCGAGAGACTGTAGAGAACGAGGAACGTGAAGCCAGACACTGCAGCGACCTGAAGGAAGAGTCAAGAGACGACACCCACTGGACGGCAGCGGCTGCCCCCTCCCTGGAGAGGAGAGACCGCACCGCTCGAGGTAGGGGGGAGACTGCAGAGCAGAGTCCGTGACTCCTTCACGCCATTGCCAAGGTGAGAGGCTCGCGTGATCCATTCGGGGGGGGGGGGTGAACTCCTCATTCAGAGCCATCGAACACCGGATTATGAATGGATTTGGGAGGAAGGACCCCCCCATCCCCTTTGCATGCACACCCTGGGGGCAGGCGGGCTGCGCCAACGGCCCGTCTGCAGAGGGACAGTTCACCGCATTTTCCAGACCCAGTCTTTAACAGTTGCCTGTTTTATTGGGAAAATACAATATTTTATAAATAATTCAATATCATCAGTCCGCTGCCTCCAAGACGTGGGAATGTGGACTCCGCTCACTGGTCCTTATACTAGCGCCAAGAAGCACACACTGCTTGGGTTGACCGGCGCCACAACGAAGTGCACTCTAATGAGGTAAGGAACATCTTTAGCTGTCATTTCCCGCATGTAATGCCCCCTGTTCTGTCGTGTTTGCTTTCCTGCCCCTGTTCCGTCGTGTTTGCTTTCCTGCCCCGTTCCCTTCCGTCGTGCTTGCTGCCCCCTGTTCCGTTGTGCTTGCTGCCCCCTGTTCCGTCGTGCTTGATGCCCCTGTTCCGTGTGCTTGATGCCCCTGTTCCGATGTGCTTGCTTTCCTGCCCCCGGTTCCGTTGTGCTTGTCTTCAATATGGCGAAGGAAAGTACTTTCAAATACCCGTGTTCCGAATACCAGTTGCAGAAAAGCATAGTGCCTCTGTTTACTAGAGCATAATGTTGCTCTCTCCACAAGAATGCGGCCTCGCAGGGTTCAACTGGCTGCTCATAGTTCATTAACGTCACTTTCGGCAGAGTTGGGAGGGAGCAGAAGGGTTCGCAGTTATTGTTATTATGTATTACATTACTAGTGCGTCTCTTCCTAGGGTGGTGCTGTTGGTCTTTTTACTAAGCTTATTTGCGTGACAATGGTTTTAAATGCGGTACAGTGACAACATACTTTCTTATAACACAAGATATGTGACACTTGGCAGGGCTGGTATTTTTATTATTCATCCAAACTCTACTCAATATTTATGGGGTGTCGGTGGGAGGCACAGTTTGCTGGTAAGTTCTCATGCCAATTATCAAAAATATGAAACCCCTCAGCGCTTTGTTCATTAACATATGGCACCAAGCTGTTCTCTTCCATACCATGGAGCATATTTAAAAGCACTGGCGTTGGCGCTGCATCACTTTTTATGATGCTCGGTGGCGCAGAGAGCTAAACCATATGTACAAGGCAAGGCCAAGCCACTTGGCGTGGCTTTTCATGGTCTTGCAGATATGGTGTAAGCAGAGACGTTTTAAGGCAGGGGCAAAGTGCCCTCTGGCCCAAGGCCCCTGGCTTTCAGGGGGTCCTGATAGAGCCATTGCTGTTCTGCAGAGTCTTGCCCTGATGACCTGGAATAATTCTTCAACAGATTGTTTTAAATACCATTTTCATTTCATTAATTTTAATGTGAGTGATGTGTGAGTTTATTACAGATATTTTGCAAAGAAATGTTTGTTTTATGCAACATCCATAAAAAAAGTTTTTTTAAGATCAAAACAGGACCTCACATATGAGAAATGGGAACGGATCACAGAGATTATTTTCAATATTTGCGAGCAGCTGCTGGGTTTCAATATTGCAAATAGGTCATGTAATAGGTCATGCATTTGCGAGCGATTAAGCTATTGGCATTGTAAATGACAATGCCATTTATTTAACGATTAAGCTATTGGCAATGTAAATGACAATGACATTTATTTATGATTTAAAAAAAAAAAAAATCATGAGCAATGCCAATAGCTCTACCTTTAATAATGCCGAGACCATTGCATTGTAAATGCTTGTTTAAATGTACTTACTTACCTGTGTTGCGCTTTCCTATGTCTTTTCTTCTTTGTTCTCTCGTGGAGACTCAGGCAACCCCCACCTGCAAATCTGTTTTACTGGATGCGCTCTATAAATGAATGTGGTTGTACTGCCCTCTGGTGGTACAATAAGAGATTCACAGCTCTCGCCGAGCAGTGCCTGTCTACACACAAATGGCCTCCTGCTGCTGCTGCTGCACTCATTAATAACATTATTAGCGAGGCTGAACTCGACTGGTAGATATACTAATAGGCGCCTGGCATCTTTTATTCTGACTAGTAAATTGAATAGAGTAAAGGCTTACAGTGTGTGTTCAGCTTCCAGAGGGGGGACTGGCCTACAGGGAAAAGAACCCTTGAGCTGGTGAACAGTCACTTCACTTGCATTGCTGACAGATAAATCATGCTTTCTTCCATTTGCTTCTTCTTCCTTCTCTCCTTCTTTCTTTCCTATTCTTATGTTTTTGTTACTACTTTCGTTTTTCTTGCTCCATCCCCTTTCATTCTTTCTTTTCTTCCTTCCTTCTTTACTTTCATTATCTCCTTCATTCTTTCCTTCTCTCCTTGCTTCCATTGTTCCGTATTCATTTATTTATTTACTTTCTCACCTTGCTTCTTTTCTTCTCTCTTCTTCCCACCTATCCTTTGTCATCCTTCCTTCTTTACCTTCCTTCCCTTCATCTTTCCTTTCTCATCCTCTTCCTCCCTCACCTTCTTCTTCTCCTCTTCTGGGACATTGACATTGGGCTGCATTGCAAACTCACTCTGCTGTAGGGAAAACAGCACTGTAAGGGCCAGAATGCAAAGTGGTTGTGGTTAAAAAATGAGAAAAGTGCCACAGTGGTAACCGTACCAGCTAAGCAAGACTGGACAGGGACATGGTGCCCTGCATTCAGTGCTTAATTTGAGCCGGTGGTTTCCGGTGCTCGGCACCGGCACTTAACCGTGAACACCAGCTCTTATGTCAGTCTGCCATATGGTGGTGCTGTTTGTTGAATTTAGAGCACACCAACAGTTGTTTATGAATTCAATATATATTAAAAGTGATTAATACCTGCTGTCTAAGCCATTCTTATAGCTTTGGGGGCCTGGAATAGTCTGAATTGTCACACTTGTAGAAGTGTGATGGCAAGAAGTTG
The DNA here is from genome assembly GCF_964263255.1 of Lissotriton vulgaris. Classification (NCBI taxonomy): domain Eukaryota; kingdom Metazoa; phylum Chordata; class Amphibia; order Caudata; family Salamandridae; genus Lissotriton; species Lissotriton vulgaris. The sequence continues at coordinate 64,523,900 of NC_141700.1, forward strand.
TGTCAGTACTGTCACTGGCAGTGCTGGCAGTAGCAATGTGTGGTGCACTCTGCAATGGCCTCCTGATAAGAGCCCTGGCACTTAAATCTTTCATAAAATTAAGCACTGGTTAAATGCCCATGTAACCCACATTTAAACGCCATACACTGACCGTTCTCTACAAACTTCCCCTGGTTGGTATGCAAGTGGCTGGACATCCCAGATGGTAACACTTCAACTTTCAGGAGCCAATTAACACAGCCCAGACCTGACTTGTAATTAGAAGGAAAGCAACATTTTGTCTTTCCGTTGGGTCACAGAGCCTCATTACAAGTCTGTGGTCTACGTCTCAGAACAACTTCCCGCCCACCTCCCAAATTGGAGGTTTCTAAATTAGTCTGGAAACCTTTAGCAATGAGTATGGAGGAAGAAGAGATGGGAAATAAATGGATGCACAGAGGAAGAGTGAGAAACCTAGAGAGATCACTAAGGAAAGTAACAGGTATAGTCAGCAAGCCTTGTGTCAAACCTTCTGCCACTGCTAGGTTTATATATGAGAAACAAAAGGGATCCACCCTAGAATTGATGTATGAATGTGTTCTCCCAGACTAAGTGGGTCTCTTACAATGGTGGATAGCACACATCTTTGTTTAAATACCCCTCACACACCAAAAGGGCCCTTGGTGTCATGCTTCATCATAGGGGTCTTCCCGCCCCGCTGCGTGCTGCAACCTACGACTGCGCGGGAGCACTAATTTTGGAGGAAAAAAACAGATGTGTAGTGTAGGAATGTGAGTGGAAGGGTCAGGCGTGAGTGAAAGAGTGAATATAAGTTAAAAAATACCTGGCACTGTAGAAAAAAAGCTTTAATATTCTGTTGAGCTTGTATTATTAAAAGTGGGGCATGAGTTATAGATATAATGCTATAATGAGCCATTTCTCCTATGTCAACATGTTTCAAAGCCCTCCCCTGGCTTCTTCATCAGGACCGAAAGGATCCCTTCTACACTCAAATTTGTAATACAAAGAAAAGTACACAAAGTGTATATACATGTAGATGATACTGCGTGGTGCACGTGTAAAAATAAACATGCACTGTATACAATACTCCAATAGGTATACTACTTTATGAAAAAAAATTCTAAAAAAGGATATTACCCCATGAGCCTCCAAACAGGGTGGGAAGGAGTGTCTATAGTCAAACAAATATCAAGATCACTGCCTCTCCTGGATACTACCTCCCCATGGCTCTGGGCTATTGGTGTGATTTTATAATAATAAAGAAAATGCTGCGCTCGCCATGGAAGTCATACTGCCAAGGATTCACTACTGAATTCATGCTGGGGATTCATACTGACAAGATATGCACCAGCCCTTAGGTTTTATGAAAGAAGTCAGTTTCATGCATCCCTCCTTAACCCATGGGTCCACACAGGTAGCTTGACAGTGTTCCCCCAAAGTTCAAATACCTCTTAGCAAAGGGGCTAGGAAACAAAAACAGCAAGAGCTCATAATGTGCAGCGACATGCAGCGACATTCCGATTTTCCTGAAATGAACTGGATTTTTTTTTTAAAACATACGCATGCTGCCGTAAATAGCCCCTTTCTGCTCATGACTTTTGCTCTCAGTAAAAATGTCCGGACTTCTCCTTTTCGTCATTAAAACAGATGTACTTCTGCTCCGTGGCCTGTTTCTCACACCGTCTGCTGGTTTTGGCAGCAAACGTCACAACTCAACTGTACTAACTTATTACAGAGGAGCAAGCATGTAATTTTCTTATTACAGTTGACTTTTAATGGGAAAGTATTGACACTTCTTAGTAGTGAATGAGTACTCTGGTATTTTTGAGAACTGTTGCTTCTATATTTCCACCTCAAATACTGGGAGGAAGGTCCTTCTTAATGATTATATGGGTTGAAAGATGCCCTACAGAGACCCAATATGTTACATGAAGCTACTTGTGTGGCTGTGTCCTGTTTCTGTGCTCCAAAGCCCTGCATCCAGAACCAGAACTCTGCACAGTGAAGATGTGGGGCTGGCACAATGGACCAGCAGAGACAGCAGAGGGAGCACTATTCATACCATGAAGCACAGTCACTTCTCATTGGGTACAAGGAGTGATTTTATAGTGAGTGTGACTGGGCTCCAGTAAAGGCTTAGCCTGGGTGAGAGAGACTATGTTCAAAAAGTTAGACGTACACAAACAACTGTGCTTCTAGAAATAATCCTTAATAACAGTGAAACCATGTTAAAAAAAGTGAAACTCGCACACTCCGACTGATCGCTCCTGTAACAAGCATTTGCAATGCAATAGGTCTCGCATTAGGAAAGTTTGAGCTATTGGTATTGTAAATGACACATTTTATATTTATGTGTTGGTTTTGAAAATAGCGAAATTAATAGCTTTGTCATTTACAATACCAATAGTTTTAACCTTCGCAAATGTGGCACCTATAGCATTTGTAATGCAATATGTGTTATATTTACGTGTCTTAGATGTATTGATATTACAAATAACAATGGCTTTTAATTTTTTTAAATAATTAATACTTAAAAGTTATTGTAATTTATAATGAGATTATGTTCAGTGTATTTTATTGTGACGAAAATCCAAGAACAGAAGTGAAATATTAACATCTCTTTGTGACATTTGTAATACAGCTTGAAACATTGAGAACATATTTGAACCAGTTATTGTTGAATAGTTGCACAGATTGATGCTGTGGTGGCGCTGAGTGATGCTGTGGCGTTCAGTGATGCTGTGGTAGTGCATAGTGATGTTGTGGTGCCCCTGAGTGATGCTGTGGTGGTGCTGAGTGATGCTGTGGTGATGCGATAGATAGATAGAGGGAGGGCGATAGATAGAGGGAGGGCGATAGATAGAGGGAGGGCGATAGATAGAGGGAAGGCGATAGATTGAGGGACGGCGATAGATAGAGGGAGGGCGATAGATAGAGGGAGGGCGATAGATAGAGGGAGGGCGATAGATATAGAGGGAGGGCGATAGATAGATAGACGGAGGGCGATAGATAGAGTGAGGGCAATAGATAGATAGATAGAGTGATGGCAATAGATAGATAGATAGAGTGATGGCAATAGATAGTGTGAGTGCGATAGACAGATAGAGTGAGGGCAATAGATAGATAGAGTGAGGGCAATAGATAGATAGAGTGAGGGTGATAGATAGATAGATAGAGTGATGGCGATAGATAGACCAATAGATAGAGTGAGGGCGATAGATAGATAGATAGATAGATAGATAGATAGATAGATAGATAGATAGATAGATAGATAGATAGATAGATAGATAGATAGATAGATAGATAGATAGATAGAGTGATGGCGATAGATAAATAGAGTGAGGGCGATAGGTAGATAGAGTGAGGGCGATAGATAGATAGATAGATAGAGTGAGGGCGATAGATAGAGTGAGGGCGATAGATAGATAGATAGAGTGATGGCGATAGATAGACCAATAGATAGAGTGAGGGCGATAGATAGATAGATAGATAGATAGATAGATAGAAAGATAGATAGATAGATAGATAGATAGATAGATAGATAGATAGATAGATAGATAGATAGATAGATAGATAGATAGATAGATAGAGTGATGGCGATAGATAGTGTGAGTGCGATAGATAGATAGAGTGAGGGCAATAGATAGATAGAGTGAGGGTGATAGATAGATAGATAGATAGATAGATAGATAGATAGATAGATAGATAGATAGATAGATAGATAGATAGATAGATAGATAGATAGATAGATAGATAGATAGATAGATAGAGTGAGGTCAATAGATAGATAGAGTGAGGTCGATAGTTAGAGTGAGGGCGATAGATAGATAGATAGATAGATAGAGTGAGGGCGATAGATAGAGTGACGTGGTGGTGGTGGTGGTGGAGGTAGACGTGGTGGTGGTGGACTTGCTAGTGGCCTCGTGGTGGACGTGGTGATGGACATGGTGGTGGTGGACATGGTGGTGGTGGACATGGTGGACGTGGTGTTGGTGGTGGACGCGGTGGTGGTGGACGCAGTGGTGGTGGACGTAGTGGTGGTGGACGTAGTGGTGGTGGACGTAGTGGTGGTGGAAGTGGTGGTGGTGGTTGTGGTGGTGGTGGAGGTGGTGGTGGTGGACGCGGTGGTGGTGGAACGTGGTGGTGGATGTGGTGTTGGTGGTGGACATGGTGGTGGTGGACATGGTGGTGGTGGACGTGGTGGTGGTGGACGTGGTGGTGGATGTGGTGGACATGGTGGTGCATTTTCAAAACCAACACATAGATAAAAGGTTTGTCATTTACAATGCTAGTAGCTCAAAGTCTCGTTAATCCGAGAACTATTGCATGCATTTGCAATGTAATAGGTCTAGCATTTGTGAGAGTTAGAGCTATTGCCATTTTAAATGACAATGTCTTTTTACCATGTGTTTTGTTTTTGGAGTGGATGCACGTGGTGCGGAATTATGTGGGTTGAATTAGAATTATTAGTTGTGGAACTGTGTGGCATGGAATGGTGTGGAGTGAAATATGTGGCATGGTGCACAGTAGACTTATGTGGATAGCAATTCTGTCGTATTGAGTGTACGGGAATTATGTGGAGTGTGCATCATGAATGCACTTGTGTGGATGGTTATTATGTGTTGTGGAGTGGCGTGTTGTGGGGTGGCGTGTGGTGGAGTTTAATTATGTGGTGTGGTGTTGAATTTTGTTGCATGATGTGGAATTCTGTGGTGTGGATTGGATGTATGTAATGTGTAATTATGTTGTTGATTTGAATTATGCAGTTTGCTGAATTATGTGGTGTGGAACTGTGTAGCATTGAGTGAAGTTATCCTGAACAGCCTAACATAGAAGCACCCTCATCTGCAGCACTCTGGTAACAGAGTGAGGGAGCATTACCCAGGGGCTGGCTAGATATGCAGCATTGTGAGAGTAACAGCCATTGGCAGTGCTGCAGGGGAGAGTTAGACACATGTTGCCACCTACGCCTGTACGCGACACATCACAACCTATTAGTAGAAGCAGAGCAGGAAGGTTGTTGGGACCACCTGCAAAACTAAAAGACTACATTTGCGAATAGTTCACCCTTTGTTCCTCTTCTCCTCTCTCTCTCCTTCTCTTCCTTAGGAACGGAGATGTGTCATGATCGTAGGCATGTGTCCCTTCCAGGACACCGTTCAGCATATGCTTGGTAGTGTCCCTGTGCGGACACCATACCGCAGGTGAGGCCACCAGCTGTTAACAGTCAGGATGACAGTTGACAGCTGATCGCTAAACTGACTGAAAGTGTTTACGCTTCAACCTGTGTAGGAGCTAGTGTTGGCTTATTCAATTAAAGAACTCTCTTCAACTAACCTAATGCGTCTGGAGTTCTTAACATGTGCCTAGCCCAATTTTTTTTTTTTTTTAATGAATGTGTGTCCTTGTGTAACATAACCGGTGCTCATGTAAAGCGCTCCAGTACCTTCGGGTCGAGTGCGCGCTATATAATCTGCAAAAAAAACACAAACCTAAAAGCCAATGGTGGGCAACAGGATGCTTTCTGAATGCCCAAAAGAAATGGTTAGCAAGACAACAGCTGTCAGGTAGGCTTCGACCTAAAAGATTATGCCCACTCACTAGTGCGTACGGTGAAGGAATATTACAGCCTCAGTATTTCCATTTCGTTAAGTTGTCCCGGATTTTCCTTTTAGCGCCTTCGTTTTCTAGTACTGAGTGCATACATCCGTACAACATTACATGAGTCAATAAGTACTAGAAAACGCCAGTTTGGGCAGAAGAATGGCTCCCAACATGGGCATCTCTATCATACGATCGCACTGTGGTATTTTTGCGTCTCACCAACTGTAGACGTTGGACTACACCTTCAACGTGACGTTGCGACGTAGCATTTCTGCCAGTGACGTCACACGTACGCCGTTGGACGGACGTCGAAGCGCGAGGAGCGGTGGGGACCCTGGCTAGGCATCGCGCTGGTAACAGCTGAATGTCGGTCGTCGGTAGTCAGACGACCGTCAACGGACCATGTGTGAGACCGGGTAGTGACCGGCTGAGCTTGCTGTCAACCTGGATCGTCGCGGAATGCCTTGCGTCTATATTGGACGCCTCAGCTATCAGGCCCGAGAGCGCGATGTGGAGCGCTTCTTTAAAGGTTATGGCAAGATCATGGAGGTGGATCCAAAAAATGGATGAGTATGCAAGTGAGAGGAGCAGGAGGCCTATCGGAGTACTACTGCACCATCGGTGTGAGGTACTTGTTGGGTGGATTGGGCCTGCGGAAGGCGCATGCGTTTGTTGCCCGCGGGATAATGGCGCACATGCGCAATGGTCTCTGGCATTAACGCGAGTCGTGGCCTGGTGTGCTCGTGCTCCAACAGTTCCCACCGGCGGAGTTTGTACCCTCTTGATGGCTCTTAGCATATACAACGCTTTTGAGACGTTTTTGCACCGCACCTTTTGTGCCTGCCGTATCTGCTCATTCCCGACTGTGCGCATGCTTAGTTTAGGTATACAGCTGTACGTACCCGCGCTACCTTTGGGAAAAAACGCCCGTAAGTGATTCCTGTATGCACTGTGTCCTTTCAGTGATTTTGCGGGTCCTCGTTATTATTGCGCACTGTTCAATTGCTTCCATCAGTCCTTGGAGTCCCAAGTGATGCAGAGCCATATCTGCATTCCCACAGCAACTGTTTAAGTGGTTGAAACTGCTCACTACTACCCTGTGTGTGTGCGCCTGCATGTGTGTGTGCGGGCGCGTGTGTGTGTGCATGCGTGAGTGTGGCTGTGTGTGTGCACACGTGATTTAGAGAGGCGGGAGGCGGGCTTGCTGGGAATGTAGGACAGGAGATGTGCGCGTCCACGAGGTGAAATCGCCGAGGGAAAGCGCGTACCCATCCCCTGTCCAACATTCCCGGCAAGTCGACAACAATAGGTCTTTCGCTGGATGCAGCGCTTCGCACTGCTAACACCAGCGAGACCTAAAATCGTACAGTGAATGATACTATTTTCTTAAAAGTGAGAGTCGCCATAAATGTGCTTCAGGCAATGATCACTATTAGTAGTGAGACCGCTCTTGAAAAAATGAGACTCGCACAGAGTGAAACTGTGTTTAAAGAGGTGAGACTTAAAATTAGTGAGTGATGCTGTTCTCCAAAAAGTGAGTCACCCTCAGTTAGTGAGACCGTGCTTCAAGGCGTGAGACTTGCAGTGAGTGAGACTGTGCCTCAAAACACACGCTCACACATAGTGAGACAGTGCTTTGAGATGTGAGACTTACAAACACTGAGTGAGACTGTGCTCCCAAGGTGGAACACACACACAATGCGTAAGTGCAAATAGTAGACTCATACAGGAATGAGATTGTTCTTGAAGCGACCCTTGACCCTGTTACCAGGTAGGTCGCCCCCAGCCACCACACGGTCCTCCTTGTGGCGCTACCCCCGCTCTTGCTGCCACCCTGCTCCAAAACCGCTGGTTCTCGTGAGTCCTCGCGGCCCACTTGTTGCCTGCGCATCTGCTGCTCTGTACTCTGCCTTTGTACCCCGTCTGGTCCACGTGAGTCCCCCCTGCCCACTTGTTGCTTGCGTATTGCTACTCTGTTGCATTCTGCCTGGTAACCCCTTGTGACTACTGTGTAACCCTTTGTGCCCCCCTGTTCCCCCCTTTTGCCTTCTGTGCTCCCGTGCCCCGTATTGCCTTGGTGTCCTTTCCCCGCTTCTTTCCCTCTGTTTCACTTTCTCCCGCTGCTGCTCCCTGCGGCCCGCCCCCTCGCTGTTCCCATTCGCAAACCCCGCTCCCGCCTCCCAGCTGCTCCTCCCTCCCACAGTCCCTCATATGGAGGCCGCACGTTGATAAAGAGAGCGACCCTTGACCCTGTTACCAGGTAGGTCGCCCCCCAGCCACCACACGGTCCTCCTTGTGACGCTACCCCCACTCTTGCTGCCACCCTGCTCCGCTGCCGCTGGTTCTCGTGAGTCCTCGCGGCCCACTTGTTGCCTGCGCATCTGCTGCTCTGTACTCTGTCTTTGTACCCCGTCTGGTCCACGTGAGTCCCCCCTGCCCACTTGTTGCCTGCATATTGCTACTCTGTTGCATTCTGCCTTGTAACCCCTTGTGACTACTGTGTAACCCTTTGTGCCCCCCTGTTCCCCCTTTTGCCTTCTGTGCCCCCATGCCCCGTATTGCCTTGGTGTCCTTTCCCCGCTTCTTTCCCTCTGTTTCACTTTCTCCCGCCGCTGCTCCCTGCGGCCCCGCCCCCCGCTGTTCCCATTCACCAACCTCGCTCCCGCCTCTCAGCTGCTCCTCCCTCCCACAGCCCCTCATATGGAGGCCACGCAGCGGCCGCGCAGCGGACGAGCGCAGTGGGCGTGCCGCCGGCCCGCCAAAGGCAAGCCTGTCTGCGCCTGTCCGCGCCTGGACCGCGCCCTGCGCCAGTACTCCTGGCCCCCGCCGTAGCCAGGGGACCCGACTGAGATACGACGCCGCCGCCCTCAACGCACTCAACACCGGACGAGCACCCGCCTGCCACCAAGACACCCCGAAGCGAACCCACGGACCATTCACCTGTCAAGCCTGCAAATTCACCTGCCTCTGAACCTGCACCCCACGCACCAAACCGAGCAACTACAACAACCACCTCAAGTGCGTCCTCGTCAACACACGCTCCGTCCACAGGCACGCCATCGAACTCTGGGACCTCCTCGACACAACAGCACCAGACGTCGCCTTCCTCACGGAAACCTGGATGAACGCTACCTCGGCCCCCGACATCGCCATAGCCATCCCGGACGGCTACAAGATCACCCGGAAGGACCGCATCAACCAAACTGGAGGAGGAATCACCATCATCTACAGGAACACCATCAACATCATGACACACTCCCCTCCGTCGAACACCTTCACTTCCAGATTCACACCGACCCCAAGACCAACCTCAGAGAAACGCTCATCTACAGACCCCGGGCCCGCGCACACAATTCAGCGAAACCATCGCCGACTTCATCAGCCCGCACGCCCTAACCTCACCAGAATACATCCTCCTAGGAGACCTGAACTTCCACCTGGAGAAAAACAACGACAACAACACCACCACCCTGCTCGACGACCTAACCAACCTCGGACTCAAACAACTGGTGAACACCCCCACCCACCTCGCTAGCCACACGCTCGACCCCATCTTCTCCGCCAGCAACCACGTCTCCTTCAGCCACTCCACTGAACTACACTGGACCGACCACAGATGCATCCACTTCATCTTCAAAAAGATTACATCCCACCACCGCAGGCAACAAACCATCCGAAGATGCTGGCTCAAAATCACCACAGACCAACTCCTCACATCACTAAGCAAGAACCCGCCAACCGACATCGTTGACACCAACGACGCAGCCCACAACCTCGCACAGTGGATCACCAACTGCGCCCCTCCCTCGCCCCGCCCCCCTCCACTCTCCACTTATGACAGATGCACTTGCGTGCAGCGTTCACGCGCAGCGGACGCGCCCTATGAGCGCCGAAGGCGCGCCAAAGGTAAGCCCGTCTATGCCCGTCCGCGCCTGGACCGCGCCCAGCGCAAGACCCCCTGGCCCCCGCATTATCCACTCCTCCACCCGCTTAACGTACGACGCCGCTACCCTCACTGCGCTCAACACCGGCCGCCTCCCCGACTGCCACCAAGCCGCCCCTGGACGCACCCATGGACCCTTCACCTGTCAATCCTGCAAGTTCTGCTGCATCAGGACCCACTCTACATCCACAAACGCCAAACAGAGCTCAGACAGTAACCACCTGTAATGCATCCTACTCAACACTCGATCGGTCCACAGACACTCCATCAAACTATGGAACCTGCTAGACAACACTACGCCGGACGTCGCCTTTCTTACAGAAACCTGGATGAACGCCTCATCAACTCCTGACATCGCAATAGGCATCCCGGACAGCTACAAGATCATCCAAAAGGACCGCATCAACCAGACAGGAGGAGGCATTGCCATTGTCCACAAGAACACCATCCACATCATGACCAGCTCCGACGATACCCTCACAGCCGCCAAACACCTCCACTTCCAGATTCACACCGACCCCAAGACCACACTTAGAGGCACCCTCATCTACAGACCACCAGGACCCCGCGCACAATTCAGCGAAGACATCACTGACTTCATCAGCCCACACGCCCTCCCCTCCGAGGACTACATTCTACTAGGGGACCTCAACTTCCATCTGGAAAAAACAACGACAACAACACCACCACAACCTTCTGGACAACCTCGCCAATCTTGGACTCAAACAACTAGTAAACACCCCCACCCACTACGCCGGACACACGCTCGACCCAATCTTCTCCTCCAGCAAACACGTCTCCTTCAATCACGTCACAGGACTTCACTGGACGGACCACAGCTGCGTTCACTTCAGCTTCAGAAAGACCACTACCCACCACCACCCACAACAAGTCCCCCGCAGAAACTGGAACAAACTTACCACCGACCAGCTCACCACTTCGCTAAGCCAAAACCTTCCCGCCAAATCATCGGACCCTAATCAAGCAGCCATCAATCTCACACAATGGATCACCTACTGCGCTGACGAATTAGCGCCCTTGAAAAAGCAACACAACAAGCCAGGTAGCAAAAAAGCCTCCTGGTTCAACGACGATCTCAAGAACTCCAAAAAGAACTGCCGCACCCTCGAGAAAGCCTGGCGAAAAAACCCAACCACAGACAACATGACCGCCCTCAAGGACGCCACCCGCAAACACCACCAGCTGATCCGATCCACCAAGAAATCAGCATTCAAGGATTGACTTGACAACAATGCCAACAACAGCAAGGAACTCTTCAGCATCGTCAAAGAGCTTACCAATCCCAGCACCGACACCAACGACATCACTCCCTCTCAAGACCTCTGCGACTCTCTAGCCTCATTCTTCCACAGTAAAATCGCTGACATACACAACAGCTTCGGCGACCAGTCCACTCCCCTCACCACCGAACTGAAGCACCCCTCCACCACCCTTTGCGCCTGGAACCCGATCAGCACCGAAGACACCAACCGCTTGATGAACTCCATTCACTTCGGATCCCCAACCGACCCATGCCCCCATCACATCTTCAACAAGGCCGACTCCATCATCGCACCCCAACTCCGGGATATCATCAACTGCTCCCTCAACACCGCTACCTTCCCGGAAAGCTGGAAACATGCAGAACTCAGTGCCCTCCTGAAGAAACCTACAGCAGACCCAACTGAACTTAAGAACTACCGCCCCATCTCGCTCCTCCCTTTCCCTGCCAAAGTCATAGAGAAGGCCATCAACAGTCAGCTCGCCGCCTTCCTCGAGTCCAACGACTCCCTCGACCCCTCACAGTCCGGCTTCTGAGCCAAACACAGCACCGAGACTGCCCTCATCGCAGCCACAGATGACATCCGAACACTACTCGACAACGGGGAAACAGCTGCCCTTATCCTCCTGGACCTCTCTGCAGCATTCGACACGGTCTGTCATAGTACCCTTGTACAACGCCTCAGCAACGTCGGGATACAAGGAAAAGCATTGGATTAGATCATATCATTCCTCGCCGGAAGAACCCAGAGAGTCCACCTCCCCCCCTTCAGATCAGAGGCCACCGAAGTTATCTGCGGCGTACCACAAGGATCATCGCTCAGCCCCACCCTCTTCAACGTCTACATGAGCCCCCTTGCATCCATCGCACGCCAACACAACCTCAACATCATCTCCTACGCTGACGACACACAGCTGATCCTCTCCCTCACCAAAGACCCAAACACTGCCAAAACCAACTTACATGAAGGGATGAAAGACGTAGCCTAATGGATGAAGAATAGTCGTTTAAAACTGAACTCAGACAAGACGGAAGTCCTCATCCTAGGATCATCCCCCTCTGCATGGGACGACTCATGGTGACCACCAGCCCTAGGCAACGCGCCCAAACCAACGGACCATGCTCGCAACCTAGGATTCATCCTAGACTCCTCCCTCTCGATGACCAGACAAGTCAACGCCATCTCATCATCATGCTTTAACATCTTGCGTATGCTCAAAAAGATCTTCCGATGGATCCCCACGGAAACAAGAAAGACGGTCACCCAAGCACTTGTCACTAGCCGACTGGACTACGGAAACACCCTCTACGCCGGAACCACAGCCAAATTACAGAAAAAACTCCAACGCATTCAGAACGCCTCAGCCAGACTCATCCTAGACTTACCCCGCCACAATCACATTTCCGGTCACCTGAGAGACCTTCATTGGCTCCCCGTCAACAAAAGAATAACGTTCCATCTCCTCACCCACGCGCACAAAGCTCTCTATGACCTAGGACCCAAATTCCTCAACACGCGCCTAACCTTTTACACCCCCACCCGCCAACTACGATCGTCCAATCAAGCCCTCGCCGCGATTCCATGCATCCGAAAAACCACCATGGGAGGAAGATCTTTCTCCACTTAGCGGCCAAGACCTGGAACTCTCTCCCCACCCACCTCCGCCTTACACAGAACCACCTCTCCTTCAGAAAACCACTAAAAACTTGGCTATTTGATAAATAACGAACCCCCCCCACCTCAAGCGCCTTGAGACCCTCCGGGTGAGTAGTGCGCTATACGAATTCTCTACTTTACTTTACTTTAACATCGTCAAAGAGCTTTCCAACCCCAGCGCCAGCAACAACGACATCACACCGTCACAAGAACTCTGCAACTCCCTCGCCACGTTCTTCCACCAAAAGATCGCAGATATACACAACAGCTTCGGACCCTAGACTCCGCCTCCAGTCACCGAACCACCCTCAGCGCCTGGACCCACATCTGCCTTGATGACACCACCAACTTCATGAACTCCATCCACTCTGGCTCCCCCTCAGACCCATGCCGCCACCATATCTTCAACAAAGCCGACACCATCATTGCACCCCATCTCCGGAACGTCATAAACATCTCCTTCGCGTCAGCCACCTTCCCCGAGAGCTGGAAGCACGCAGAAATCAACGCCCTGCTGAAGAAACCCACAGCGGACCCCAGAGACCTCAAGAATTTCCGCCCCATCTCCCTTCTACCCTTCCCGGCCAAAGTCATCGAGAAGACCGTCAACAAACAGCTGACTGCTTTCCTCGAGGCAAACAACGCACTCGACCCATCCCAGTCCAGATTTTGAGCCAACCACAGCACCGAGACTGCCCTCATGGCAGCCACCGACGACATCAGGACCCTGAGAGACAACAGAGAAACAGCCGCCCTCATCCTCCTGGACCTCTCGGCAGCTTTTGATACCATATGCCATCGCACCCTAATAACCCGTCTCTTCAACACTGGGATCCAAGAGAAGGCCCTGGACTGGATCACCTCGTTCCTCTCCGGCAGAACCCAGAGAGTCCGTCTCCCTCCCTTCCGATCAGCGGCCACAGAGATCATCTGCGGCGTACACCAAGGCTCCTCGCTCAGCCCATCCCTCTTCAATATCTACATGAGCCCCCTCGCCGCCATCACACGCAAACACAACATCATCTCCTACTCCGACGACACCCAGCTGATACTCTCCCTCACCAAAGACCCATCCACCGCCAAAACCAACCTCCAGGAAGGAATGAAAGACGTTGCGGAATGGATGAAGCTCAGTCGCCTGAAACTGAACTCAGAGAAGACGGAGGTCCTCATCCATGGACAATCCCCATCCGCCTGGGACGACTCCTGGTGGCCAACCAGGAGCTGGACTGTTCCCATGAGGCACAGAGTCAGACTGATTTGCATATGGCCATGTCTGAACTGGGGTGGCTGAGTGAGCTAAAGAATGGTGATGGATTAAACCCAGATCAGTTGACTGGGGGTGAGTGTTTGATTTGCTCAAACGCTCCGTCCATCATCCCCTTTTGTAACGTCCTGGTGGCCCACAGCACTGGGCTCCGCGCCGACACCCTCGGACCACACACGCAACCTGGGATTCATCCTGGACCCCTCCCTCACGATGACCAAGCAAGTCAACGCCGTCTTGTCCTCTTGCTTCAACACCCTGCGCATGCTCCGGAAAATCTTCAGGTGGATCCCCACTGAAACCAGAAAGACCGTCACCCAGGCCCTCGTCACCAGCCGACTAGACTACGGAAACGCCCTATACACAGGAACCACCGCCAAACTCCAAAAACGACTGCAACGCATCCAGAATGCCTCCGCACGACTCATCCTCGACATCCCTCACCACAGCCACATATCCACCCACCTGAGAAACCTGCACTGGCTCCCCGTCAACAAGAGGATCACGTTCAGGCTCCTCACCCACGCACACAAAGCGCTCCACGACATAGGCCCCGAATACCTCAACAACCGCCTCTCGTTCTACACTCCCACCCACCAGCTCCGCTCCTCCAACCTCGCCCTCGCACCGTCCCGAGGATTCGCAGAACCACCGCCGGAGGAAGATCCTTCTCCTACCTGGCAGCCAAGACATGGAACTCCCTTCCCACACACCTACGACTAACCCAGGACCATCTCACCTTCAGGAAACACCTCAAGGCCTGGCTTTTCGAGTAGTGGCAGCACCCCCCTCCCTTCAGCGCTTTGAGACCCTCACGGGTGAGTAGCGCGCTATATAAATGTTCTGATTGACTGATTGAAGTGAGAGACGAGTGAGAATGTGCTTCAATGTGTGACACTCACTCTCAAGGAGTGAGACTGTGCATGCTATCCTTTGCTGCCTTTCTCTGTTCCGGGGCCCCTCCCTCGCCCCCACTGTTTCTCATGTGACAGCACCCAGATACCCCTAGGGGTGTCAGTGTTGCGCTTTACAAATACTGTTTTATTGACTGACTGATTGGTTGTTCTTTTCTGGTGGGTCTTGCTGTTTCCCTCTCTCCTCACATGTTTTTAAGCATCTCTCCAGGATCTTCCATCCTCCCTCTGGTGAACCACTCTACCTATGGCCCTCCCATCGGGCTCATTTCTGTTAACCCAAGAAGAATAGCATAACACAATAGATATCCCATTCTTGTCTATTGGAGAAACAGACACCACCCTGGGGAGACACTATCGAAATGTATGTCGCAGTCATTTGGATGCGCTTTCTGCGCTGTTCAGAATCACGCAGATGACACGTCAAACCTTTCCATTTATCCGTGATTGAGCTCACGAATTATGCTCATTTGAGGTGCAGTCTACCATGAGCGTCCCTGCATTATTGACACGGACATAGATTTTAAAATAAGAGAGCTCATTGTCAAGTCCCTATATGACCATTGACTGCGAACATTCACTGTTAATAGTGATCTATTTATCCTGAGGTAAAATTTGTACAGAGGTAGCATTCCTGAAGAAGGCAGGTCTTTGCCGAAATGCGCGTAGAGATGATGACATGAAACCAACGGAGAACTATAATCGCTACATGACACAGATACTATATTCTGTTGTTGCCATGTTTTTTCTTTGAAACCTTATCAGAACATTCAGTCGTGTTGATACAACTGGGACAACTATTAAAATTGTCAATACATTATGTATATTAATATGTTAAAAAATAATCTGTTCCCAAAAAATTAAATGGGCCATTCAGTGCATGATATCACAATAGGTCTCAAAACGCAAGCTGACATCATCAAACAAAGCAATATTCTAGAATGCCTATCATTGATGATTGACAGAGATGCAGGGTTGGGCTAAGAGGCCAGTTTTTTTTCTTTGTGCTGCATGGCCCCTTTAAATTATAGTGTGTATACGTTGAAGCTCAAGCAGTGATATTAGTGTTTAATTTGAGACAGTGTTTTCCAGTGCTCGGCACCTGCACTTAATTGCGGGAACCTGCATTTATGACAGCTGCCACATGGTGGCACTGTTTGTGTAATTTAAAGATGAGCAGAAAAATCTTTGTTTTTAAAAATTTAATATATATTAAAAACAACTAATACCTGCCCCCAAGCCATTCTTAAAGCTTTGGTGGCCTCAAAAAGTCTGTGAATTGCCACACTTGTAGAAGTGAGATGGTTAATAGTTGTGTAAGAAAGTGGCAATGGGTGGTGCAACCTGTGGTTGGCTCCTGGGGCCCGGCACTTATGTTTTTTTTTTACAAATTAAGCACGAGTGATATGTATTTGAAATTCTCAGGATCAGAGTTTTCTGTCAACACTGATTGCAGCAGATGTCCAGAAAGGTGACACAATGGCACTGTTTTGTACAACACTCCTGCAGCCCGAAGGCCAGTGTAAGCATTTGTGCTATATAAAGATTTAATCAGGTGCTTGTCCAAGTCCATTTAGTTAAATGTGGAGTTTCTAACAAGAAAAGTTCCAAGGCGACAGCCTCTAATTTATTTGGCTTTAATGAGTGCCTTCCCCTTTGCAGGACATCTACTGTAGGCTCCAAATTCCACCCTGGGAGAACTAGCAAGGTATTTTTAGCTCTGTGTAACAGTACACTATTTAGCCTTGTACACAAACACACACACTCACAAGCATTGACAATGCCAATAGGTGTGGCTCATACCTGAAACTAAAACCAAAGGGGATGATGGACGGAGTGTTGAACATTGCAAGCACTCACCTCCAGTCAACTGATCTGTGTTTAATCCATCATCATTATTTAGCTCACTCCGCCACCCCAGTTCAGACATGGCCATATGTAAATCAGTCTGACCCTGTGCCTCATGGGAACAGTCCAGCCCGAACTGCCAAGCCATGTCTTCCCTGGACCGGAAACAACCATCCTGGGACCAGTTTTTGGCTAATCAGCCGTCATCAGCCAGGCTAGCTTGAATCCAGTGGCAAAGTGAGCAAGTGACCCACATCTGGGCATACCCTGCCAACTTAGGGTGAACAAAGCAAAACCAAAGAGGATGATGGACGGAGTGTTGAACATTGCAAGCACTCACCTGCAGTCAACTGATCTGGGTTTAATCCATCATCATTATTTAGTTCACTCCACCACCCCAGTTCAGACATGGCCATATGCAAATCAGTCTGACCCTGTGCCTCATGGGAACAGTCCAGCCCGAACTGCCAAGCCATGTCTTCCCTGGACCGGAAACAAGCATCTTGGGACCGGTTTCTGGCTAATCAGCCGTCATCAGCCAGGCTAGCTTGAATCCAGTGGCAAAGTGAGCAAGGGACCCACGTCTGGGCATACCCTGCCAACTTAGGGCGAACAAAGCAAAACCAAAGTGGATGATGGACGGAGTGTTGAACATTGCAAGCACTCACCTGCAGTCAACTGAACTGGGTTTCTGGCTAATCAGCCATCATCAGCCAAACTAGCTAGAATCCAGTGGCAAAGTGAGCAAGGAACTGCCAAGCCATGTCTTCCCTGGACCGCAAACAAGCATCCTGGGACCGGTTTCGGGTTCATAACCTCCGGTATGAAGCGATATCAAAGGGGATAATGGACGGGAGCAAATCACACACTCACCCCCAGCCAACTGATCTAGGCTTATTCCATCATCATTCTTTAGCTCACTCCACCACCCCAGTTCAGACATGGCCATATGCAAATCAGTCTGACCCTGTGCCTCATGGGAACAGTCCAGCCCAAACTGCCAAGCCATGACTTCCCTGGACTAGAAACAAGCATCCTGGGACCGGTTTCGGGCTAATCAGCAGTCATCAGCCAGGCTAGCTTGAATCCAGTGGCAGAGTGAGCAAGGGACCCACGTCTGGGCATACCCTGCCAACTTCGAGCGAACAAAGCAAAACCAAAGGGGATGATGGACGGAGTGTTGAACATTGCAAGCACTCACCTGCAGTCAACTGATCTGGGTTTCTGGCTAATCAACCGTCATCAGCCAGACTAGCTTGAATCCAGTGGCAAAGTGAGCAAGGAACCACCAAGCCATGTCTTCCTTGGACCGGAAACAAGCATCCTGGGATCGGTTTCGGGTTCATAACTTTACGTATGAAGCGATATCAAAGGGGATGGTGGACCGAGCGTTTGAACAAATCAAACAGCCCCAGTCAACTGATCTTTTCCATCACCATTCTTTAGCTCACTCCACCACCCCAGTTCAGACATGGTCATACGCAAATCAGTCTGACCCTGTGCCTCATGGGAACAGTCCAGCCCGAGCTGCCAAGCCATGTCTTCCCTGGACTGGAAACAAGCATCCTGGGGCCGGTTTCGGGTTCATAACCCTCATCAACCAGGCTATCTCGAATCCAGTGGTAAAGTAAGCAAGGGACCCACTTCTGGGCATACCCTGCCAACTTAGGGCGAACAAAGCGATACCAAAGGGGATGATGGACGGAGCGTTTGAGCAAATCAAACACTCACCCCGGTCACCTGATCTGGGTTTAATCCATCACCATTCTTTAGCTCACTGCACCACCCCAGTTCAGACATGGCCATATGCAAATCAGTTTGACCCTGTGCCTCATGGGAACAGTCCAGCCCGAACTGCCAATCCATGTCTTCCCTGAACCAGAAACAAGCATCCTGTGGCCGTTTTTGGGTTCATAACCCTCATCAGCCAGGCTATCTTGAATCCAGTCGCAAAGTGAGCAAGGCACCCACATCCGGGCATACCCTGCCAACTTAGGGTGAACAAAGTGATACCAAAGGGGATGATGGACAGAGTGTTTGAGCAAATCAAACACTCACCCCCAGTCAACTGGTCTGGGTTTAATCCATCACCATTCTTTAGCTCACTCCACCACCCCAGTTAAGACATGGCCATATGCAAATAAGTCTGACCCTGTGCCTCATGGGAACAGTCCAACCCGAACTGCCAAGCCATGTCTTCCCTCGACTGGAAACAAGCATCCTGGGACCGGTTTCGGGTTCATAACCCTCATCAGCCAGGCTATCTTGAATCCAGTGGCAAAGTGAGCAAGGGACCCACATCTGGGCATACCCTGCCAACTTAGGGCGAACAAAGCGGTACCAAAGGGGATGATGGACGGAGCATTCGAGCAAATCAAACACTCACCCCCAGTCAAATGATCTGGGTTTGATCCATCGCCATTCGTTAGCTCACTCCACCACCCCAGTTCAGACATGGCCATCTGAAATCAGTCTGACCCTGTGCCTCATGGGAACAGTCCAGCCCGAACTGCTAAGATAGTGGAGTGAGCTAAAGAATGGTGATGGATTAAACCCAAATCAGTTGACTGGGGGTGAGGGTTTTATTTTCTTAAACGCTCTGTCCATCATCCCCTTTGATATCGCATCATACCTGAAACTGCTTTTTCAGATTTGGTACTCAATAAGTAACCGCACATACACTCTGTCACTCACTCATTCACCCACTCGCCCATTCGTGCATTTACATACTTCCCTTGCCACAAGAAAACAGCCGCACAAATTCAACAAGCATAAACAATCTAAAATAAAAGTATAAAAGAATAAAAGTAGGGAGCAGGTCGGTGAACTCTCTGAGGGAATACAAAAAAGATAGAAATTAAAGATACCAATAAAATGTGAAAAATGTGGACCTGACTCACAAAGGTCCCCGCACTAGTGGCGGAGGCCCCGTAGTCGTGGGGGAGTCTCCACACTTGTGGCGGAACCTATGCAGTGACATTTCTCATTGGGGAGATATTGGGCAGAGTGCCGAGACACCCCCACGACTGTGGGGTGTCCACGATGAGTACGGAGGCCCTTTGTGGATCAGGCCCTAAATGACTAGTCCACCAGTTCAGGCACTCACACGTGCTCACTTTCAGGTAGATGTGTGCAAGTGATCAGGCAGAATGACTTTACCCATAGGATAATAGAGCCAATAGCAACAATGGGCTAACCTTTTGCCATGCAGCT
The DNA here is from genome assembly GCF_964263255.1 of Lissotriton vulgaris. NCBI lineage: Eukaryota > Metazoa > Chordata > Amphibia > Caudata > Salamandridae > Lissotriton > Lissotriton vulgaris. Next base: position 64,543,628 of record NC_141700.1, read on the forward strand.
TCCTGTCACGGGGAGAAGTGAGTGAATGGTACTCGAACAGACTAAAGAGAGCTGGGGGGGAGTAGAGAGAGAGAGCGATATATATGTGTGTGTGTGTGTGTGTGTATATATATATATATATATATATATATATATATATATATATATATATATATATATATATATACATACATATCTCTTTGGTTTTTATTACAAGCAACTACCCCTGCCACTGCCTCCTAAGAAGGCCTAGTAAGGATTATTGCTTTGCAAATCTTCAACCCCAGGGTTTGTCATAGGAAGTAACCAACACCACGATTCTTGTCTTTTATCATAATCTCTGAGATTTCATGTAGTAAAACACTTGTTTACCTCTTTAACACAGTGTAATACAACCCTACCGTAGAGGCCTGTAATCTTTGTCACTGACGCGTCACCATAACCAACGTGGGACTACTGTATAAAGTTTTCACAGAGGCAACCATCCATATACAGTCATACACCTATAAATATGTACAAAATAGCAATTAGCAATACAATACATAACTCTTCCTAGGGTGGATTCTCAAAGTGGAAATCTTCACCTACTAGAGTAACCAAACCCCATACCTACTGGAGTAATCTATGAGATTCCATCTGGCAAAATAAAAATCTACAAGTTTTAACACAGTGTAGTGACATCCTACCCTTAAAAGCCTTTTTTTGTGTTACACATATATTTTTCACAATAAGTATGTCAAGTTTACAGCCTTTGGAATAACTTTTCATAATAAACAGTTCAAACTTACAGCCTTGCTCATTGGCTTGCCGCCATAACCAACTCAGCCCTGCCGAATTGAGCACACTCTATCCCAAAATACAAACAGTGCAACATAAGGACGCGTTTTCAGCAGAAGAACACAACTTCTGCCCAATCAGAATTTGTACTCAAAGTAATCAACTTTTGGGCAGTCAAAGCTTCTCTTTGTATGATCACATGACAGCTTTGCTGTCAGGCCAGACCTAAAAAGCATTATCTGGCTAAACGATCCAGAGAATATTGCGAGCACCACACAATATCACTTCTGCGTGGACAATATTACATTTTACGATGAGCAGCTTTGTAATCTTTCACCCCTGAGATATTATCTCATGAAGCACTTATATACACTTTTGGATAAACTAAGAGTGGGTTTTTTTTTGGGAGGTTTATATAGCACAAACTAGACCCAAAGATATCGGGTATCAGAGTACTTTACATAGCACCAGATTCGTTACACAAGGACACAAATTGTTTTTGGTAGGCACGGGGAGATTAAGTGATTTGCCAAGAATCACAGGATGTTGAGCATCGTTGTCCAGACTCTAACCCGGTTCTCCAGCTTCAACGTCGACCATTCTAGCCATAAGGCTACCAGAACAAAAATCCCTGTCCCCCTCAAAAAGGAAGACATTGCTGACATATGGCGAGAAGGTTCGAAGTAACACAATGCAGGAATTGGGAGGCCGGTTGAACGTGCGGTCACATGTCGGGAAGAGGATGTTCCCTCATGTTTACCTCTGTATTCCTTGATCTGTGGCAGGCGCTTCTCTATTGTCAGTCAAAGGGACAAAGACACTCTATTGACCGATAGTGGGAACTACAAATAGATGTAGGACTGTGCACTGTAATGACAGGAAAAACACTAAGGGCCCGTTTCAACAAAGGGCCTCCGCGGTCGTGGCGGGGGGTTCGCACTCGTGGCGAGAGAATGAGAAACTGCAATACCGAGGTGCTGCCATGAGTGCAGGACACCCACCGCGGTCATGGGCCTCGGCTAGGAGTGCGGGGCCGCGGCCAGGACTGTGGGGTCTCTGCCATGACTGTGGGACCTCTGCCATTACTGTGATGCCTCTGCCACGACTGCGGGCCTCTGCCACAACTGTTGGGCCTCTGCCATGGCTGTGGGGCCTCTGCCACAAGTCAGTGTGGGGCCTCTGCCATGACTGTGGGGCCTCTGCCACGAGTGCGGGGCCTCTGCCACGAGTGTGGGGCCTCTGTCACGAGTGTGGGGCCTTTGCCATGAGTGCAGGGCCTCTGCCATGACTGTGGGGCCTCTGCCACGAGTGAGTGTGGGGCCTCTGCCACAAGAGAGTGTGGGGCCTCTGCCATGAGTGTGGGGCCTCTGCCATGAATGCTGGGCCTCTTTCATGACTGTGGGGCCTCTGCCACGAGTCAATGTGGGGCCTCTGCCACGAGTGCGGGCCGCTGCCACAAGTCAGTGTGGGGCCTCTGCCATGACTGTGGGGCCTCTGCCACGAGTGTGGGGCCTCTGTCACGAGTGTGGGGCCTTTGCCATGAGTGCAGGGCCTCTGCCATGACTGTGGGGCCTCTGACACGAGTGAGTGTGGGGCCTCTGCCACAAGAGAGTGTGGGGCCTCTGCCATGAGTGCAGGGCCTCTGCCATGACTGTGGGGCCTCTGCCACGAGTGAGTGTGGGGCCTCTGCCACAAGAGAGTGTGGGGCCTCGGCCATGAGTGTGGGGCCTCTGCCACGAATGCTGGGCCTCTTTCATGACTGTGGGGCCTCTGCCACGAGTCAATGTGGGGCCTCTGCCACGAGTGCGGGCCGCTGCCACAAGTCAGTGTGGGGCCTCTGCTATGACTGTGGGGCTCTGCCACAAGAGAGTGTTGGGCCTCTGCCATGAGTGCAGGGCCTCTGCCATGACTGTGGAGCTCTGCCACAAGAGAGTGTTGGGCCTCTACCATGAGTGCAGGGCCTCTGCCATGACTGTGGGTCCACTGCTACGACTGCCGGTTCTCTGCCACGACTATGGGGCCTCTGCCACGAGTGCAGGGCCTCTGCCACTACTGTGGGGCTCCGGCCACGAGTCCAGGGCCTCTGCCATGACTGTGAGGCCTCTGCCATAAGTGAATGTGGGGTCTCCCCCACGAGTGGGGCCTCTCCCATGAGTGTGGGGCCTCTGCCACTAGTGTGGAGGCTCTTAGTGAATCGGGCCCTAGATACAGACTACAGCGGGTTGACACCCATTTTCTAAACAAGGATAACCTGGTGCTGAGTGTAGACATGTCCCAGACATAAACTACTCCACAGAGAAAGGATTTATAATCATTGTTCAAAGTCCAGCGAGGACGTTCAACCTTACCAAAGAGAAGGCTTGGTTGGAACACAAGGCTTCCCAGGTTCATCTGTTTTGGCAACATCATGTATCTGTTGGTTGAGAGGTATAGTCCAGTGGCTATGTGAAGGGGTATAGTGCAGTGGCTATGTGAAGGGGTATAGTGCAGTGGCTATGATGAGAGGTAGAGTCCAACGGCTATGTGGAGGGGTATAGTGCAGTGGCTATGTGCAGGGGTACAGTCCAGTGGTTCATTTCAGGAGGTCAGAAACCAGCACAGCCCACTACTGAAACACAGACCCAGTGCTACTCACAGACATAGTGCCTATCACAAAGTTTAAATTCAAAGCACTTTGCAATTCCACTTCTGTTGCATTAACTCAAACTATCTAGTGCACGGATACCCTCACAGGTGAGAACAAGCGCTGTACAAACCTACCGATTGATTGATGGATTCTGGTGACTTATAAAAACACATGAATGAAGTAAGATTTCTAAAGCAGGCCTTCACCTCACTGCCCTCCCCTCACTGCCTGGCCCTCTTCACAAACATGCAGATACGTGTAGTTTTATTTTCCGCTGACCTACACTTCTGCATTTATCTCCTGCCTGCCTTCACTAGGCATGTGTTCATTGTTTTACTGGAGGGGGGTAATACATTGCAGTGGTCTGTTCATTTCTCCAGGGAGACTGTAGGGCCAAAGGCTTATCTCCATAGGCTGTAGGATACCGCAGCCTACCACCTAAATTGGTAGGGTTGGCAAGTAGGTTCCCAATACAAACACATGTCTACATATTGTGCTCCCATGAACTGTACCTCTGCCTCCTGTCCTCAGCTCAATGAGCTGAAAAAAGAGGCCATTTTCAAACTTGCAGTCTTCATCTCTTCAGAAAGGGGGCTCAACAAGAGCTCCTCTTTCTGTTTCATAATATTTAAATGCGACTCCACACTGAACTGTTTGCTTTCATTTGTGCCAGCTGCCTTGCTCACCTGTGGACTAAGCTATACTCCTATGTCAAGAGTGACATACCACATGTCAAGAGGGCCTTTACTGGATTCATTTAGGCTTGAGTTGTATTATGGTGGCCCAAAAGCTTTAGCACTTTAGCTGGAATGGTAAATTAGTGTTTGTTTTACTAGTGAGAACATCTGGTAATTCACTAATTGACCTCCTAAGGTAGTGCCATGCTGTAAATAGTTTATAAGCGAATCAGATTGTGATGCTTCAATTTGGGCCTCTCTTCAATATCACGTGCGCTCACTCAGAGCTCTTCTTGATGGGCGAAACCAGTGCTTAATTTTTAAAAACAATATAAGTGCCAGGGCCCTTTTCAGGAGGCTATTGGAGCCTGCACCACCCACCACTGCCAAAGACAGCACCAACACAACTACGAACGATCACGGACCTACAATTGTGACAATTCAGACAATTATAGGCCCCCAAAGCTATACGAATTGCTTGGGTGGCATGTATTAGTCCTTTTTAATACATATTGAATGAATAAGCAACTGTTATGCTAATCTCTAACTGAGGCAAACAGCGCCATCATGTGGCCGACTGTCATAATTGCCGGTATTAACAATTAAGTGCTGGTGCCAAGTACCGGAAACAACTGGTTCAAATTAATCATTAAGTGGATTTGTACTTATTTAGTAATTTCTTTATTTTAAAAGTTTTATAAAGTTCAAGCCCAGAGGCTTGGCCAGGAAGGTCGACATGGTGGCCACATTTTAGCGTGGTCTGACCCGTGCCTGGTCTTCAATAAGTCTCCTCCCTTTCAAGGCACGTGGTGACAGAAGAGGAGCTGGGAAAGTGCCCACAGATCACAAGGGGCACATTTGGTAAATAATGGTAGCAAATGACTGACATTTTTTTTGCCTTGCGTGTCACGGATGGGCACTGTCAATCCCACAATCAAAACTGTACATACCAGACGATACCAAGTGCTTCGATTGACATAAGTTTTTACCAACTTGATACTGCACTTCAAATCCAGAAGGTATTGGACTAGAAGCCACTGGGCATGAATGCTGAAAGTGTAACATGTTTAATCCGGCAGATATGGCGAGTGAATATGAAACAGCGTTAGCTCCTGAACAGTCTATAATGGAGGACAGAGATGTGAAAGATGAAGAAATCGCTTTATGAACAGTTTGGAAGACTGGAGAATCTGTAAATTCACACAGAAACTTTCTGACCAACTCATCCACCCTTAACTTGGAGCCCTAACACTGGGGCCATCAACACCTAACCTCTGGGGTCACTAACATTTTTCTCCACATTTAGAAATAAAAAATATATTCCACAGATAACTATTATATTAATTCAAAAAATATTCCTCCTTTGAATCAATATGTTGACATCAGGCTAAAAATCTGGACTGAAATACACCGACAAGCATATCGCTTCTTACGCGCTTAATAAAATTTATAAAAAAAGGAAATTTAAAGGGACTGTAGAGAAGGATCTGAGCTGTGCGCCCGCTGGAGACAAAACAAAGAAAGCGCACCTGCAACGCATCAAAGAAAGCGTGCCCGCAATGCATCCTCAAAGAAAGTGCACCAGCAACACATTCTCTAAGGAAGGGCACCTACTATTCATTTGTAACTCCAACCACTAGTATCTGTAGTAGACATATGCACTTACTACCATTCTTATGTGAGTACAGAGTTTATCTGTTTCATATCTTATATGTAATTCATGGACTCTGAACTTCTAATGAAATGTAACTGGTTCTATTGTAAAGCGCTCTGACACCTTCGGGTAAAATGTGTGCTATATAAAACCCCTAAATAAATAAAAAATGGCCTAGTTTGTTCCCCACAAGCAAAACAATCTTAAAAATCTGACAAATAAATGAGCATGTGAAAGCCAAAAGTGCATTAAACTTATCTAACAATTCAAGCAGCCTGAAAAGACGAAGTACTGGTAGGACGGCTCCTGTTTATGCATTATGTGAGCTTTTCTTTTAGTTTCCTACTTCTGTTCACATGAAAGGCATTATGGGTTTTGTAGTAGAAGAGACTGCATATTGGAGCCTCCAGTCTTGTAATGAAATTCAGTGGGAAGTAAACGCCCTACTGGTCATCTACACACAAAATACATTATATGATGCTTTGTATACATCAAAATTAAAAACCCACCCTCCACCTCCACTGACTAGCTGGATGAAAATAAAAGGTGTCAATGCACACATTTACACATAATTTAGCTATGATAATGCCCTGCAAATGCATGGATGTCATTTAGGGGTCGCCAGAGGTCACAACAGCACTCTCTCACACCCCTTTACAGGATACAGGGATTCATTGTATGCACTTTACTTTGACTGCAGGGAGGCACCACCTTGAAGGGAACCCCACCTGCCTTCCTCTGATGCCCACAGGTCTTGACCAATCCTAGAATCCATAGCAGCAGCCAGTAAACAGCAACTTCATGAAGTGTAAAATTATCTACAAGTAAAACATATACACAAATTCAACTGCACAGAGATTTAAAAAAGGATTGCACCCTGCAGCACTCCTCGTCTAACAATTGCAGATACCTGAACACTGATCGTGTTTACAGAGATGTGTTTGTGTACATGGGCATGTATCTGTACGTGTAAGCATTTGAATGTGAGTGCAAGTGAGTGAGTTAGTGACAGGTAGTGAGTGAGATGGTGTGAGATTGAGGCCCAAATCTACTATTCTTTGACACAAGGCAACGCTGCACCGGAGATGCTGCACTGTCCTGCGAAAAAGGGAGAAGAACAAATGCAACATATCACCTAAGATAAGGTGCGATGTTTTTCTCCCTCTGCACTGGTGCACTTTTGAAAGCCACGCACCAACTACGCACCCTTGCGCCACAGTGCAAGGGTGTGTGCATTCTCTGAAGCATAGGTTCTGTACTGGAAGGGCTGCCTTTCATCACAAAAACTACCCATTAAGCCTTATCCCACTTTGCATGTGTGCTGTACAATGCAGTACAAAAGGGGGTGGTGATGGACGGAGCATCTGAATCAATCAAACAGACAATGCAGCACACATGCAGAGTTGGAAAAACAAGGAGAAATGAAAATATTTCTCCTCGTTGTACCTGTCTCAGATCTTGGTGCGGGTTCCTATCTACTAGTGTTTGTAGCGATTTGTGTCAAACCCATGGGCAATTGCATTGGAACGCTCATGCACCACCCATCAAGCGCCAACTTGGTGCAAAATACTGCAAAGCAATTTATAGCGCAATTTTACATTACTTTGGGAAACTATCCAATGCAAATCAGGATTTGCACTGGAATGTAAATCCCATTCCAACACTTTGCGCCACGTTTGCATCACAAAGCATTATTAAACAACATGGGCCTGAGTGTCTGTAGGTATGCGTGAATATGAGTGAGATTATGAGGGAATGCAAGTGAGTAGAAATGAATAGGAATGAGTGTAGGGGTGTTTTGAGAGTGTAAGTGTTACGTTAGGGCCATGTGACATGGCTTGCTGCAAAAAAAAGGGTCAAGAGTGATTGGATATCACTTCCTGTGATGTCATTAAGGTCAAAGGGTATGCAATGTCACTTCCGCTGCCACTGACATTTTGGTGAATCAGCGTCCATGTGCAAATGCTCGGAAAGGTATCATAATTTCAACTCTTCATCCTTTTAAATGTGACTCTCACAGACGGTTAACAATTACAGTCGTGTTTACCCTGTCTAAGACTTACCAATGATATGCAGTGGACACATACGCTGCACCTTTCCCTCTGGTTGGCCTCCAGACCTACTACATACATTTTAATTATATCCTCGGTTTGAAACCAAATTGATGTTTTTGGCCCTCTCCAGTTTGATGACTTTTGCTAAATTAAGAACTTAAACCTATTAATTGATTGGGAGTTTCTTGCTCTTTGTAAACATCGGGTGACTATTTAATTATAATGTTACTTGCTGCATGCATTGGGGTCACTTAACACTGGAATACAAACTTCCCGAGAGTAGAGCTGTGACAGGATACAGGGATTAATTGTATAGAATTTAACTTTGATTGCGGGAATGCACCACCTTGAAGGGAACCCCGCCTTTCTGCCTCTGATGCCCACAGGTCCTGACCAACCCCTCAACCCACAACCGCTGCCAGTAAACAGCAACTTCATGAAGTGCAGGATTCTTTGAAAGTAAAACATAAACACAATTTCAACTGCACGGAGATTACGAGCGAATTATTTCGTCCAATAGCACAGAAAGTATAGAACATGTGGTGAGGATGTGGCCTAACAACCAGAGCTGCTGACTTCGGAATTTGGGACAAGGGTTTGAGTCTCGGCGTTGCCTCAACATCCTGTGATCCTGGACAGATCACTTCATCTCCCTGTGCCTACACATACGGTGAATGCGTCCTTGTGTAACCAGTGGTGGTGTAAGGCGCTCCAATACATTTGGGCTGAGTTTGCGCTATATAAAACTGAAATTAAAAAAACATACAAGTTAAATAGGCGCCGTGAAAAAAAAGGAAAGGGTCAAAACTGAGTTAAGTTTGGTAAAGTTACTAGTATGATTGGTATGACTAACGTGTGACAACGTATGTCGGAGGCTGATTTTAAGTTTTTTTTTTATCATGTGAACAGTTTACCCAAACAATTCAAAGCAATACCAGTAAATACTGTTTGTCAAATAAAACAGCACGTTAAAATACGAGTCCCAACCCGCAATATACATCATAAATGTATGAACGACTATCAATGCATGGATTTTATTTGAAAAAAGTATCGCACCCTGAAGCCCTCCATTATCCCCTACAAATTACAGATACCTCAAGATTGTATGGATCAGTGCTTCTTCAAAAATTGGAATTAAAATCCTTTTGGTATATATAACTTAGTATTTGCAAAAAAAGATAAAATGTAGTAGCGTCTGCTCTGAAGCCCCCTCACATGGAAAAGGGGGAATACATAAAGCAGAAAAATGGCCCATGGGTGTGCACTTTTATGTACACTATACACTGCTTCGGCAAATTCCAGAATCTGCACGTGCAAAGTTGCACCCTCTCCAGGGTGAAGATTGATTACTTTTTGCAACTCACGAAACGTTCCTGGAGCGCGGTACCAGAATACCATAGTCAGGATAGGTTTGACGTTAATATGTTTTTCAAAACATCATTACGAAAAATATTGCCCCATTTGGAGCTAATAACTTTAAATCTACACCCAATGGAATTATATTTGTGTAAACTATATGTAGGGCACGCATGTTGTTACGTCTCCCTCCTCTCTGCCATCCGTCTGGAGAGCGTTAGTGTCCAAGGAGATAGCTCCTTGAAGTGATTGCAGGCCAGGTTCCAGGTGTTGGTATCCTCCGGGTAGCCTCATCGGGATTGGCGCACAGCTTCCACATATCCTCAAATAGCAGCTTTCCTCTACTCCTTACAGCCTCCTGACTGCCTGTCCACTCCTTACAGCCAATCACATTTGTCCTGGCTGCCTGTCCACTCCCTACAGCCAATCACACTTGTCCTGGCTGCCTGTCCACTTCTTACTGCCAATCACGCTTGTCCTGGCTGTCTATCCACTCCTTACAGCCAATCACACGTGTCCTGACTGCCTGTTCCAAGCTGGGAATCTTGAAAATCTTTCATCAAGATGTTTCTAGCTCACATCCTTGGGTGTTCCAGACTGTGCTTGATCAGATGGTCAGTCCTACATATAACCTCTATGACAGCCTTCTTATGAACACAGAACTCACTCCAGGTTTTATGTCAAGACTGAAGGCTAGCATTATGCATCAATGTCTTTTTTTCACAATTCTGCAAACAAACCAGGTATTCTTTACTAGAGTGCTTCTCTTGAAAGCACATTAGAACAGAAGAAACCTTTCCCCAGGAAACTGTTTTGGGGTTTACTTTCACGTTGGGTCTAGTGGCTCAGTGGACTAACGCGTTTACTGCAGGGGCCTGTGTTCGAGCTTATGGTCACAGGTTGAAATCCCCGCTAGGGTGACCAACCGACATAGGTGCAAATTCAGGACAGTAAGTTTAAAAATTCAGGACAAAGGGACTAAATTCAGAACAAAAGGTCAAAATTCAGGACAAAACGTCGGGACAAAATGTACGTTTAACAGACACGTCAGAGGTGGTCGCGCAATAGTATATAAGTAAGTACATAAATAACCACCTAAGTAGAAGTCTAAATTAGTTCATATTGGGTTGAGACAATCACGCACGTCACATTTTTTCAGTATGGCTGCAGCTTGGTACCTTAGACGATTCAAAATTCGCATCTCGCTCCAGAAGGTACATTAGTCACAAGACAATGGTGAACCACACCTGAATATAAGTGAGGCTGCTTTTATTGTTGAAAACTACAGGATATACAAGGAACTTTGCAGTGCCAGCCCCCAGTAACAAAACCACCCTTCACTAAGCATGGGCGGATTTTGCGGATCCACGGTCCGCGGATTTTGCGGATTTGCGGATCGTGGATCCGCAAAATCTTTGGATTTTGCAGATTTGCGGATCCGCGGATTTGGGGCGGGGCTTCCATGCGAGTGCACATGCTTCTTGTGTGTATAAAAGGTCAGAGAAAGATCAGTTCAGCAGATGAAGAGAAATAAGCTCCTGGTCACAGAAACAGCACGGGTATTGCGCTCGTGAAAGTCACGGATGCAAAAGCCTCTATCCAGCATCACAGCTGATTTTCCACGGTAGAGTTGGGAAGAAGGCACACCTGTCCAGCCTCGACGACGCTCACGATTGTTTTTGGGCTAATGAATGAGTCACTGAATTTGAGCATCAACTAGTTCGAGCGACCATGTGTGTGTTACTATGCAATCGCACCGATGTGCGCAGGGGTCCCTTGAGTGAGCTGTCCATCATAGTGGGTGAATGGCGGGAAGACGGTGCAAACCGCGAGTGTGTGGGCGGGGCCAAACGGGCAGGGCTACCATGCGAGTTCACACATGCTTCTAGTGTGTATAAAAGGTCAGAGAAAGATCAGTTCAGCAGATGAAGAGAAATAAGCTCCTGGTCACAGAAACAGCACGGGTATTGCGCTCGTGAAAGTCACGGATGCAAAAGCCTCTATCCAGCATCACAGCTGATTTTCCACGGTAGATTTGTGAAGAAGGCACACCTGCCTCGACGACGCTCACGATTGTTTTTGGGCTGATGAATGAGTCACAGGAAGGGCATGGTAAATATTTTAGGATGGCGCCGGCAAGCTGCCAGCGCCATCCTAAAATACTTACTAAATTAGCTTCAACAGGAAGCACTAATAGATAAAATAAAGCAGGTGCTCGAGCACCTGCTTTATTTTATCTATTAGAGCTTCCTGTTGAAGCTAACTTAGTAACTATTTTAGGATGGCGCTGGCAGCTTGCCGGCGCCATCGTAAAATAGTTACAACAGGCCAGGCTTCAACTTTTGCCCCCGGAAAAATCCGCCGCTCGCGGATTTGCGAATTCTCGGTAAATTCGCGGGAGTTCGCGGATCGCGAATTTACCAAAAATTCGCAAAATCCGCGAGCGGAACGGATTTTCCGCTCATACTTACCCTTCACCCCCTTTCCAGCCTCCCAGGGAAACATCCGATGCCCGGTCCGGCCAGTCCGGCCTTGCTACCACCCTCCAATGGTGCTCTTCATCTTCACTTAGACGGTCTCTCCTGTGTATTTAATTTCTTTTATAGTGTTACTCATTCAAAGTATGTAGCGCAGGGTGTCAGAGTGTGTTACATCACACACACATTATATAGAGACAATGACTCATATTAACATGAAAGTCAATGTATAGGAAATGTTACTTAAGATAATGGGTGCTACAAGGTGTAATCATTCTTTCATCCATCATTCAGTCTTTCACCATTCATTCTGTCCTTCCATCTGTGTGCCCATCTATATCCAAGCATATTCCACCATTTGCAAACCTATCCACCATATATCCTTCCATCCATCATTTCACTCATCCATTCCTCCATCCACCCTTTCACTCATCAATCCATTATTCATCTACCCACCCTTTCACCCCATCCACCCGTACAGTCATCCATCCACCTTTCCAACCAATCCTTCTATTCGCTCATCCATCCAGCCATTTACCCTTTTACCCATCCAGCCATCCATTCACTTACTCATCCATCTACCCATTCACTTACTCATCCATCCACCCAGTCACTTATCCTTCCACCCATTCACCCTTTTAGTCATTCATCCTTCCTTTCTCTCTCCATCCCCCTTTCACTTATCCACCCATCCATCTACTCATCCATTCATGAATCCATCCATTGATCCTATTATTCATCCATCCTTTCACTCATCCAGCCATCCGTTCTCTCATCCATCCACCCTTTCACTTAACTCATCTACCCATCCTTTTGTCCATCTACCCCCTTTCACTCACTCATCAATCCTTACATCCACCCTTTCACTCATCCATCCATTCACCCTTTCACTTATCAATTCATCCATCCACCCATTCACTCACCCATCATCTACCATTTCACTCATCCATCCATCCTTTCACACACCCATCCACCCTTTTACCCATCCATCTACCCTTCCACCCATACATCCATCTATTTACCTTTTCTCTCATTCATACTTCCACTCATTCACTCATCCATTCATTCTTTCATTATCTATCCATTCCCCCCTTTCATTCATCCATCATCCTTTCAGTAATCCATCCAGCCATTCACACATTCCTTCACTTATTTACTCACCCTCCTTTTCACATTATGAGCTGAGCCTTTGTCTGCAGAGTTGCAGACAGAAGAGGCCCATCAAGAACGTCACCTTGCTGTAGTTCCTAAAGCACGGGGTGGCTGCAGTGGGGGAGAATTCACTATGCCCCTGCACATAGGCAGACTGAAAACGTAGAAGTCATGAGTCATGCATGATGCACAGTGCCAGGATGTGAGGTGACTGTGACATGGTGTTGTTTCCAGGGCTTTAAGTGGTGTAAATAAAATGGCGGATCTCTTCAAAGGGGGTGTTTAATGTAATTAAGAGCGTGGTTTAAAACACCTAGGCTACAAATCTGCGCTTAGCATAGTGTTGCGCCTGACTGGTATTATGTTATTTCTGTCATTGCATTAATATATATATATAATACAGCAAGTATCATTACACCAACAACAAGCCAGGACTATTGGCTTTGTCAATGGTTGCTAGTTCCTTAAAATAAAAATAGCAGCAACCATGGCTTTGTTGAATATTATATTAAAAATACTTCAGTTCTAAAATGACCAGACAGTGAAAGAACGATAACCTGTTCTTTTTAACTTATTTTTCAGGCTTCATTAAATAAACAGTTTTTTCACGTTACAGCTTTGGCGTTTTACCTATTTTCTAAGGGAAGCAGCACTGCTCCCTGTGATGGGCAATATTACGGAGAAAAGGCGTTGGTAAAAGGGATCCTCACGGACAACGGACGTGAGGTCCCAATTACGGATGGTCAGTGAAATTTACGGACGGTTGGTCACCCTAATCCCGGCGGGTCCACTCAGCCTTTTATCCATCTGAGGTCGATAAAATGAGTACCATTGAGTTGGGTAACAACAAACATCTGTTATTCAGCGCCAAGATACCCGTAGTAGTGAACGTGCGCTTTACAAATACACATGTTATGTTGTGTTAGATTTCTGCTTCCCTCACTGCATGCTTTAAAGGGCAGATCGAAGGCACAAGGAGAAGCCCTTCTAAACCAGGCCACCAGAAGACTCTACGGCACCAAGATCATGTGGCACTGATTTGAGGTTTCTGTATAACAATCTAACGCATTCTGGGAGTTGTAGTCATGGTTCACTTCCATTAAACGAACACACCTGAAAGCAATGATTCATGAATCTGAAGCCCAGAAGTGGAACATTGCGACTTTGGTGCCATGAAGTGATCTGGTAAACCTTCCTTGGTATCTATCTAGCTTTTATCACCTTCTAGAATCCTGAAACCCGGTCATAGTGGAGCCAAAAGGTACAAAAAAGAAAAGCCATACCTCAGTCTTGAAAGTGAATGTTACATACCAACATGTTTGCCTGTATTTGCCTATGTTATCGGGCACAGGGGACGTTTTATTTCTATTTTTAGAACCAAGAGCTTTAAAAGTACTTCATAAAAAGTCTCAGGTGCTCAACTATTTCCTGTTCTCCGCTGACTCCTGGATTTGTTGCGCCCCCCTGCCCCCCCCCCTCCCACCCCACACAAACACACACTTGGCAAGCAGTTCTCCAAATAACCACTGCCCCTTGGGGTAAAGAAGGTGGCACTTCTCAAAGAGATCAAAATGGTTGAAATGTTTTTCACCCCACACGTGGAAACATCACGACAGCTTGGGGTGGGAAGAAAAAGCAGGAGGGCAGCTCAGATGCGTCTCTGGAGCTTGGGGCAGTGTCGCTGTAGTCTCTGGTTGTAGCGTGCGACTGCCCTCCTATGGCAGTGTGTGTCAGGCATGGAGCCCTAGTGTAACTTATTGTACTGTATTGTATTGTATTGTATTTGAATTTGTAGGGCGCGCAGCTACCCACAGGGGGTCTCCCGGCGCCAAAGAAGTAGTGATTGCACATCTCAGATGTTATTGAGAGAAGAGCCAGGTTTTAAGGTCTCTGCGGAATTTCAACAAAGATGGTTCAAGTTTCAGTGTAGCCGGAAGAGAATTCCATAGCCTGGGAGCAACACAGGAGAAAGAGCGTCCGCCCATTCTCGTCAATTTAAAGCGTGGAATCAGAAAATTGCCATGGGTTGAGAAGTAAATAGGCCGGTGCTGTGCAGTGAGTATCCTATTAGTTTACTGTTAAACTTTGGGTGTCCCTGACTCACATGAATTGGAGAACTGAGGGGCCCTCACAAGCAGGGGACCTAGGGAAGAGGGCCGAGCCTGCCAGTATGTGTCCTTTTGTTGTCAGTAATGGGAGTTTATTTACTCCGGCCTTACAGATGGTAGCCGGAATTTGTTCCTCAGTGGTGCATAAAATGGTTCTATTGAAACCAAGTATCCAAGGGGGTGTAGCTCATGGTTATGCAGTATTTTAGAAGCATGCGAACCGTGGGCCTCCCCTGTGTTGTGTGGAGTCCAACCACCACGCACCGAAGAGATGTTGCGTGAGCGTCTGAGGCAGAGCCTGCAGTGACGGGCGAGAAGGAACCTATGTCTATACAGAAGCGGAATACTTAAAGAGACACCTCTCAGGCTACCCTATTCCATGTCTAAGCAGCTCATCCAGTCCAGGATTTCTGTTGCATGCTAGAAACTGTAGTCTTCCTTAACTTATTATGGAACAAAAACTACAAGTCCCAGAATTCAAAGAAAGTCCACAGCCTGGTTGAGCATCTCAGATATGGACCTGGGAAGCTTGAGAAACAAAGACAGAGCTATATATATGAATGGCCTGACAGGATATGCGGCATGGGAGACATCCCTCAAAACTATGCACCGCCCTTAGGCAAAAGTCATCCACCTAGGACTGACGTCACCGCCTAGACATTGCCTGACCAATGGAAAACTTACTTAAGGAAGCCGGTGACCTTCGAAAACATGGAGGTCTTCATGTGTACTATATGTGTATCATGCACTGACTCACTCACAAAAGCATTTGTTCACATTCTGAGTAATTCAAAAACTCACTCATTCAGCCACTCTAGTCAGACACAAACTCATTCGTAAGTCCACTCATTCAAAAACTCACTCATTCAGCCACTCTAGTCAGACACAAACTCATTCGTAAGTCCACTCATTCAAAAACTCACTCATTCAGCCACTCTAGTCAGACACAAACTCATTCGTAAGTCCACTCATTCAAAAACTCACTCATTCAGCCACTCTAGTCAGACACAAACTCATTCCTAAGTCCACTCATTCAAAAACTCAGCCATTACCTGTTTTACATACCTATTGTCCCACTCAAGCACTCACTCAGCGACTGACATAACCTTTCATTTTTTAGCCACAGGGCGACTGGGAGTTGTTTTTCACAATTTATCACTACGGAGCCGTGCAGAAAATGGAAGGTGGGGACAAGCACTCATTCAGGAAATTAAAATAAATTTGAATAAAAATCCTTAAGGGATGAGCCAGATCAAATAGGCAGAATGTCCCAAAAGGAGCAGTTTGTTTTCGACCCACTGCTTCCTGCGATCTAAGAGTCGGTGCAGAGTTTTATGAAATGTGCTACAAGTGACCTCGAAGCGCCCTTTTCACAATTACAATCAAACACGTTCACAGTTAACCTTGCTAAGGTTACAATGAGGACATTTACTGAATATCATGTAATCACAGTCCTTTTCACACTTTCACAGTTATACAAATATAATTGGTTCACTATGTTTGGCACATACCTGAGTTTAGGGATATCACCAGTTTACAATGAACAGTTCACTGAGCATTACCATTCAGTTAACTCAGTAACAACAATTCACAATTAATCAGCAGTTCACTGGATCTCACTCATTTAGAGTTAAATGCATGTCACTAATTCACAGGCAACGGTTGTTGTGATAGCACTTATGTACGGTGACACAGATGTCACCAGTTCACAACTCAGTGGCCAGTGTGCTCGATAGGGCACAGTCACTTTTTAATAGATGTCACTTTCTCACGACTGCGAAGAAGAATTCACAAGCTTCTGATTCACTGTGAGATACTTTTCACTAGTTCACAACACACAGTTTGCTATTTATCAAACATACATTTAACTAGCTACTACCCGTTCACTATGTTTGCCACATACATGGGTTAAGGGATATTCCCGGTCCACTACCAAGTTCCCTTGATATTGAACCTTCGATTTTTTAAGATATCACCTCGTGCGATTACACGACACAGCCCACCAGCTTTCACTTCTTCACAGTTAAATAGACTTCTGCTGAGTCTTTTATTGCACACTTAAGGCATTACTTGATGCAAACTATATACTGCCCTTTGTATTCATTTTGTAACTGAATTTAAAAGTTTACATTAGACCTCCACTGTGAATAGTTACAAAATAATTCAGAAGTTCTCAAATCATAATTAACAAATAAACTGTGTATATAAGGTCCCAATATATCAGGTTAACGCATAACCATTAACATTGAAATGGCTTACAGCTGCTCAGAGTAAAGAATTTACAACGTAACAGTTCAAATTTACCAAGAAGTTTGGAACTTTTTAGGAGTTGAGAA
This sequence comes from Lissotriton vulgaris, assembly GCF_964263255.1. Taxonomy (NCBI): domain Eukaryota; kingdom Metazoa; phylum Chordata; class Amphibia; order Caudata; family Salamandridae; genus Lissotriton; species Lissotriton vulgaris. The sequence goes on from NC_141700.1 coordinate 64,560,824, forward strand.
TAGCTCACAGGCCAGCAGGTGTGTTCATACCGAAATGAAAGCACATCTGTTAACTGTTAACAATTAACAAGAGACCAGCAGGTCTGTGTTAAATAACCACTGGAACAGGTGGAAAAGTAGGTTGGTTTATTGAGCAGCACAGCAACACGAACAGCAGTCTCTTGGTCCACAGGAACAGTGCAACTGACCTGTAGCCAAGGACACAGTAGTGTTCTAAGAACACTTAAAGGAAAACAAACAGGATTTAAAGGTACAGAAGAAAGCAATGAGGATAAAATGTAACACATCTCCCTTCCATAAGAAGAAAGATTAACTGTTAAGAAACATAGTCATGAAACCTTACAGGCAATGATCTAGGACGATTGGATAATCTTACCCTTGAAGCGATGGAACTGCTGGTATGCTTGGGAACAGCGGGAATGGAAGTTTGTTGCACAGTGGGACACTTTGCAACCCGCTTAAAGTTCCATAATCTGCCATCCTGGGTAATGACACTATTACTAAAAACCTTTACCAGTTTCATTGGCTTACCAAACTTATTCGAACATTTTGAAAGAATGCCAGGTCTCTTGATCCTCACCACATCTCCCACAGAAAAATCAGGAGATTTTACGTTCCACTTCTTGTCGTACCACAATTTGCTTTTTTGTTGTTTGTTTTCAACCTTCTGAGGTGCTTGTTCAACCAAGTCTTGTGAAAACGACTTGTTGAGACATTTATCCCTGAACCACCAAGGACAAATGGTAGAAACAGGATCACGTCCTTTAAGCAAACGAAAAGGGCTGACTTCAGTGGTTGAATGAGGAGTAATTCTGTAACACCACAACTTTTCTCTTAAAAAAGTCTTCCAATCTGACTTAGACTTACAGACCTCAGATATAAAGCCTTTTAAAACTCTATTAAAACGCTCCACCAAACCATTTTCATGTGGTTCATAAAAAGAGACAGTATTGTGCTTGATAGAATGTAATTTGAGAAAAGACTCCATTTCTAGAGAAGTGAGTTGCACGCCATTATCCGTGACCAGAATGGACGGACAACCCTCTCTAGAAAAAACTTCCTTGAAAAATTCTATAACAACATTTGTGGAAGTGGAAGAAACAAATTTGACTTCTGGCCATTTTGAGTGGTAATCCACTAACACAAGAGCATAACGGGAATCAGAGGGAAGACACATAAATGGGCCAGAAATGTCAAAGGCAAGTTTTTTCCAAGGTAATGTGGGCCAAGGGGTCGTTTTCAAAGGGGGAACGTTAACTTTCAACATTTTGTCATTTCCTACACACACAACACACTCTCTGACCTTGTGTTCAACTAAACGATCCAAAGATGGCCACCAGAAATAATTCCTAATCAATCTTTTCATGGCAGACATACCTGGATGTGTTTTATGTGCAAGATCTAGAATCAGGTTCTGTATATCAAAAGGTGGAACACATTTACCCGATTTAAAAACCAAATCATTCTCCAACTCAAGCTCAGTTGAAATATTGAAAAATGGCATAAAATTTTCCTTTAACAATTTTTTATCAGGCCAACCTTCTAAAATGAATTTTTTAATATTTTGTAAAGTAAGATCTTGTGCATCAGCAGTTTTCCATAAATCTTCAGAAATCTCAATGAAATCAGTAGATAGGACATCCTGCAAACAAGTGACCACATCAGTGTCATTCAAACTCTTGCACTCAGAAACCGGAGATGGATGACGAGACAAGAAGTCTGCCACCACATTTCTCTTCCCTGGGACATACTCCGGAGTGAAAGAATATTCTTGGAGTCGTGAAGTAAGTCTGGAAATGCGAGCCGTGGCATTCCAACCTCCACCTGGGGATAAAATGTTAACTAGTGGTTTGTGATCGGTTCTCAGCACAAACTTATTTCCCCAAATGAAATTCCTGAAGTGCTCAATGGCCCACACACAAGCTAAAAGCTCTTTTTCAATGACCGCATACCTACGTTCTGTATCATTGAGGGTACGGGACGCAAAACACACATTCCACTCATCTTTGCCAGCCTTTTGGGACAAGACAGACCCAAGACCATACATACTGGCATCCACTGTGATGACACACAACTTATTCAGGCAGAAAGGTCTAAGTGTTGGAGCATGCAAAATATCAGACTTGATGCGTTCAAAAGCTACCTGTTGTTCCTCTTCCCAAACAAAAGAATTCCCATGTCTCAAAAGCTTCCTCAAAGGCTCCATTTTGGTGGCAAAATTATTTACAAATTTACTATAATATTCACACATTCCTGCAAATGATAATAATTGGTCTTTGTTAGTAGGCGGTGGGGCATTACTGATACCATCCACATTTGATCTTTTCGGCACTACTCCATCACCTGATAATGTGTGTCCCAAATATTCAACTGAAGATTGAAACAACTTGCACTTGCTAGCTTTCAAGGTTAAACCACTATTCCTTAGTTTTTCACACACAGATCGTAAATGACCCATATGGTCCTCCACAGTACCTGAAAAAATTAAAATGTCATCTTGAAAACACTTCACACAATGATCTAGATCCCTAAAAATGTTGTACATGACCCTTTGGAAAACTGAGGCAGCTGAGGCTAAACCAAACGGCATCCTGTTATACTGAAAAAGACCATGGGGAGTAATAAAAGACGTTAGACACTTGGATTCATCAGTAAGTGTGATCTGGTGATAAGCCGATCTTAGATCCAGGGTAGAGAACACCTTTGCGCCTTCCAGCATAGAAACCACCTCATTTATATTTGGAAGGGGATGACAGTCCACAATAATGGCCAAATTAAGTGCCCTGAGGTCCACACACATTCTCAAAGATTTGTCCGGTTTCCTGACTAAAACAATCGGGGAAACCCATTCTGCAGAATCAATGGGTTCAATAATATTCTCAGCCACTAAGTCATCTAACATTTTCCTCAGATCTTCCCTCACATTGATGGGTACCCCTCTCAGCTTTTGCCTAACCGGAACAGAACCAGATTTCAGTTTTATTTTGTGTGAAAAATTCTTGAGCATACCTAGTTTGTCAGAGAACACATCCTTAAATTCACCTTTAATTATATCAGAACATCCATCATTTGAAATGGCGGAAATGTTATCATCTTCAAAAACTTCACCTAAAATGACAGGATCCTTTGCACGAGGATTTAAAATAATGCCAAATTTCCATAAATCTTTCCATCCAACGACATTCACACCTTTGACTGCAATATATAATTTAATATTGACAGTCCTGGATTTGAAAGTAATTCTGACCTGGAAAAGACCTAACATTGTTACCATAGTACCATTGAAACTAATTGCCCTAATCTCAGAAGGAAGAATGTCTTTTAAATTCAGAACCTGTTTTAACCGTTCTTCAAAGTAATCCTTGGTAATAATGGTCCAGGGTGAACCAGAGTCAGCCATCAAGTTAAGACTGACACCCAAAACAAACATCTCACAAATTGGTTTTTTAATAAGTTGATCATTGTCATCTATCAAAGAAATCTCTCCAGCCAAATAAACCACAAAACCTTTATTGGGTGAATCACAATGCTCTACACTAGTACAAGCACAACTGCAAGTTTTTGAAAGATCTTCTGTGACAACAGCAACTTTATCTTTGGGACCTTGCACAGACATCCTTGAATCTCTACAAACAGTGGAGAAATGTCCTAACCTTCCACACTTTCTGCACTCTTTGTTGATGGCGGGGCATCCAGCATATGAAGCAACATGCATTTTACTACCACATTTATAACAAACCATAGCTTTACCATATCTCTTAAAATTAGTTGTGTTGTTGAATCTATTGGTATTGGAAAATACTTGTTGACTTTCATTGATTTGTCCTTCTTTATGTTTAACAAGACAAACCTCATCATGCGAGTTAGACTTATTGGTAACATGTTTTTGAACAGTGAGCATCCATTTCTCCGACTGTTCTAAAGACTTCGCAATAGCAATTGCTTCAGATAACTTTGGGTCACCTAACTCCCATAAACGTTCTTGCGTTTTCTTGTTTTTCACATGAACTATAATTTGATCTCTCAACATCTCATCACAAATGGCACCAAAATTACAATGAATGGACAAAGATCTCAAAGCAGTCATAAATTCATCAAACGATTCAGATTCTTGTTGCGCCCGAGTATAAAATTTATACCTATTAAGCGCTATATTAGAAACTGGTTTAAAACGCTTTTCAATTCTAAGTAGAGCCTCTTTATATACATTGGTACCTTCTCCTTCACCTAACTCAGGCGGAATAGGGGGTAAAGCTCTAAATACCATTTGCCCCTCAGAACCCAAACAGTGTAAGAGAATGCTTTTCTTCCTTTCAGAACCCATACGTTCTCCATCTATAGCCTTCATGTAGTTAAAAAATTCTTCTTTCCAACGAGTCCATGGAATGGGTGGATCACCCTTATTCTGCAAAAATTTTTCAGGTGGGTCAAATTGCATACTCTCTATTTCAGTAGCTTTCCCTTTTTTAAAATAATGAAACTAAAATAATAATAACCAATTTGTCAAATAAATAAATACCGTGTAATAATTTCTAAACTAACACAGTGGCAGATAAATCAAAAACACCAGAGTAAACTATAATATATATATATATGGCCTCTTTAAATTGCTGAAGTGAAATTTGTCTCATGTATTTTCTTCCAGGGTAAGAAGCCAAAACGAAATTTTGATTAATGACACAAAACTATGTAATACCCGACAAATGAAGATGTTTTGTCTCTCTGTTGTATTTTCCTGATGATGTTGTCGTTTCTTGGATGAAGTCTCAATTAGGAGTGTAGAGAAAACAAAAACGGAGAGAAACGATGGTTGGTTGCTATGGAAACGCAACCTGAAACCAACCCAATCCAAAATGGCCGCCGCGCTTATTTCCAATGCGTGATTACGTCATCACGCGCTGATCCGCCTTGGCGCCGGTGTCTTTAAGTTTAGTAGCGCGAGGACTCCTTCGGTGCACAGCTGGTTTGAATGACGCACTTCGCGCACAAGAGGATAATCCGATCACGAGCGTCCAGACAACAGCTGACAATCAAGGCTCTCACGCGCAGATGGGCACGTTCCAGACAACAGCTGGTGCAGACTCGCGCTGATGTTGTCTCGCGTCAATTACACGCATCAAAACCGATCCACCAGCCAGAGTCATGTAATTCAAAGGTAAACACACAGAATTACCTTAAAATGTTTCTAATTCATCAGATTTGCGTTGGTAGGAGTTCTTGGAAACGGATTTTCTTCTTCTTGTGAATATTGTTCTTGCCAATCTTCCTAGATGCTTCTTTGAGGGAAGAAGTTCTTGATTGTAGGTTTTTTTCTTTTTTTTTAAGAAAATCGATAAACTCCACCTCTGTGCTGCTCTTTAACCAATGAAGGTCACCCTCGTCGCCAATTTTGTTAAATAACCACTGGAACAGGTGGAAAAGTAGGTTGGTTTATTGAGCAGCACAGCAACACGAACAGCAGTCTCTTGGTCCACAGGAACAGTGCAACTGACCTGTAGCCAAGGACACAGTAGTGTTCTAAGAACACTTAAAGGAAAACAAACAGGATTTAAAGGTACAGAAGAAAGCAATGAGGATAAAATGTAACAGTCTGTTAACAGTTAGCAATCACCAGGATATTACTAGTCGGTTTACAGTTTGATAAAAACAACATAACCGGCGGCCCCCGTTAACAATGACCAATTGCTCGGGTATCACCAGTTCTGTAAACAGTTAACAAACACCGGTAGGTCGAAAGGTCTGTTAAGAGTTGCCAATTACTTAGATATCACCCGTTCTGGTAAATATTCACAAATAACTTGAGTCAGACAGTTATGTTAACAGTTACAAGTTGTTCGCATAGGATTAGTTCTGTTTACAATTAACAATTCGTGCAACAGGTTTGTTAACAATTAACAGAAAGCAGTTCCAGGTTAAGTTAGCAATTGACCAGGTAACCGTCCAACATTAAATGTAATCAGACATCAGCAGTTTGCTACTCACAGTAAGCAACTACCCGTATTTCATTTCAATTAAAATCACCTTGTTATCGGCAGCTCCTAATGACGAATTAACTAGATGCCAAAACCAATTACGTAGATATGAACAGATTACAAATAAGCTTAAGAAAGTTTACGAAGTTGGCTATTACCAGTGCATCATTAATTCAGTTGCCAGCCAGCCGCTACCTGAAAAGCATTTCAGCATAGCCACTTAAATAGCTATACGCAGTTTACTACCAAAATATGTCCAATTTTACTGCCGGCTAATAGCAGATATCCGCAATTCGCAAGTAAAATCGACCCATTTCAAAGTGTTCTAGAAACAGTTACTTGAATAGCAGCGCGTCACAAGTCAAAAGTACTAGTTTTATAGTAAACCCATAAAAAATATCTACATTTCAGCTGTTCAATGTCAACACCATTTCCCTATTTATGGCAACGTATTAATATTTTTTTTATCTAAATGCAGATGTTGCAATGCCAGTGATGCCACACTTGCTTGTACCCGTTGCTCTGTGATCTGGCTGCACCAGCTTGGCGACCCCGTAGAGAAGAATCATGAGAAACGCGTTGGGCTTACCATCCACCATGTCTTGGCCGTCATGTCGTAGCACAGCTGCCACTTGACTGAGCTCTCGGGCTTGGCCTGGACGGCCTCGGCTGCTCCGCTCTCTGCCATGCCCGCCCGCGTGAGCAGGACAAGCCGCTAGAACATGAGTGTGCCCACTTGGACACTTCGAAGTCATCGCCAGTCGCTGCTTGGCATCCTGCATGCACTGGTCCAGGAAGAGTCTTCTTAAAGGGGCTTCCTCGACCTCCAAAACCAAAGGAGAGTTGGGTAGGGGCTGGACACAGACTCCCCCAATTCAAGGTGAGCTAGGCAAGTCCAGACACAGACACCCCAAACACAAGGGGAGCTAGGCAAGCCAAGACACAGACAACCCAACACAAGGTGAGATAGGAAAGCCAAGACACAGACAACCCAACACAAGGTGAGCTAGGCAAGTCAAGACACAGACAACCTAACACAATGGGAGCTTGCCAAATCCAGACACAGACTACCCAACACAAGGGGAGCTTGCCAACTCCAGACACAGACAACCCAACACAAGATGAGCTAGGAAAGGGCAGGACACAGACACCCCCTAAACGAAGATGAGGTGCCTATGTCTAACTACAGACACCCCAACTTAAGGTGATCAAGGCAAGAGTCAGACACAGACCCTCACCCCCAGCCCCAACTCAAAGGGAGCTAGGTAAGGGTTGAACACAGACCCCCTTCCCTATCTCATGGTGAAATAGGCAGAGGTTGGACAAATGCCCCCCAATTCAAGGTGAGCTAGGTGAAGGCCAGACCCCCTACACTGAAGGCAGAGTCAAACCCTTGTCTCGATGGAGAGGTGGTAAGCAGCATGGCTGGTAGAGAGGACCGTCTCCGTGCCCGCGCCAAGGACCAGCCCGGGCATGTGGGTGGCCTCTCCCTCTGCAGCCCTGGCAGTGGGAAGGGGTTGGCACCAGTGTGCCCGAAGCTTCCCCTCTCCAATCACAGCCACTGCTCTCTTCCTCTTGTTTCCAGATGAATGGAAAGCAGCGCAGATTTGTGAATGAATGGCCTGAGCTCTTGTGGCTTGTGGTTAGGAGGCTCTGCGGTGTGTGTTTTTCATCTTTCTGCCCTACTGGTCCAGCTTAACCAGGAACACACACATGGAGCAGCAACTTACACCTACGCACACCCACAACACGTCGCTGGTGGTGAGTGTGCGATAGAGGGGCATATACTAGCCACAGGCTACAAACAAACAAGTACACATGATACAAACACACACATGGAGCAGCAACTTACACCTACGCACACCCACAACAAGTCGCTGGTGGTGAGTGTGCGATAGAGGAACATATACCAGCCACAGGCTACAAACAAACAAGTACACATGATACAAACACACACATGGAGCAGCAACTTACACCTACGCACACCCACAACAAGTCGCTGGTGGCGAGTGTGCGATAGAGGAACATATACCAGCCACAGGCTACAAACAAACAAGTACACATGATACAAACACACACATGGAGCAGCAACTTACACCTACGCACACCCACAACAAGTCGCTGGTGGTGAGTGTGCGATAGAGGGGCATATACTAGCCACAGGCTACAAACAAACAAGAACACATGATACAAACACACACATGGAGCAGCAACTTACACCTACGCACACCCACAACAAGTCGCTGGTGGCGAGTGTGCGATAGAGGGGCATATACTAGCCACAGGCTACAAACAAACAAGTACACATGATACAAACACACACATGGAGCAGCAACTTACACCTACGCACACCCACAACAAGTCGCTGGTGGTGAGTGTGCGATAGAGGGGCATATACTAGCCACAGGCTACAAACAAACAAGTACACATGATACAAACACACACATGGAGCAGCAACTTACACCTACGCACACCCACAACAAGTCGCTGGTGGCGAGTGTGCGATAGAGGGGCATATACTAGCCACAGGCTACAAACAAACAAGTACACATGATACAAACACACACATGGAGCAGCAACTTACACCTACGCACACCCACAACAAGTCGCTGGTGGTGAGTGTGCGATAGAGGAACATATACCAGCCACAGGCTACAAACAAACAAGTACACATGATACAAACACACACATGGAGCAGCAACTTACACCTACGCACACCCACAACAAGTCGCTGGTGGCGAGTGTGCGATAGAGGAACATATACCAGCCACAGGCTACAAACAAACAAGTACACATGATACAAACACACACATGGAGCAGCAACTTACACCTACGCACACCCACAACAAGTCGCTGGTGGTGAGTGTGCGATAGAGGGGCATATACTAGCCACAGGCTACAAACAAACAAGAACACATGATACAAACACACACATGGAGCAGCAACTTACACCTACGCACACCCACAACAAGTCGCTGGTGGTGAGTGTGCGATAGAGGGGCATATACTAGCCACAGGCTACAAACAAACAAGTACACATGATACAAACACACACATGGAGCAGCAACTTACACCTACGCACACCCACAACAAGTCGCTGGTGGTGAGTGTGCGATAGAGGGACATATACTAGCCACAGGCTACAAACAAACAAGAACACATGATACAAACACACACATGGAGCAGCAACTTACACCTACGCACACCCACAACAAGTCGCTGGTGGCGAGTGTGCGATAGAGGGGCATATACTAGCCACAGGCTACAAACAAACAAGTACACATGATACAAACACACACATGGAGCAGCAACTTACACCTACGCACACCCACAACAAGTCGCTGGTGGCGAGTGTGCGATAGAGGGACATATACTAGCCACAGGCTACAAACAAACAAGAACACATGATACAAACACACACATGGAGCAGCAACTTACACCTACGCACACCCACAACAAGTCGCTGGTGGTGAGTGTGCGATAGAGGGGCATATACTAGCCACAGGCTACAAACAAACAAGAACACATGATACAAACACACACATGGAGCAGCAACTTACACCTACGCACACCCACAACAAGTCGCTGGTGGCGAGTGTGCGATAGAGGGGCATATACTAGCCACAGGCTACAAACAAACAAGTACACATGATACAAACACACACAACGACAAACACACATAGTAGATGCTTGCACTAACACACACCACAACGCCTAGTGTGCAGTGGCTGCACGATACAGGGTCATATACTAGCTCCGGACTGCGCACAGCTAATGACATGTAACACATGTAAAGGCAGACACATGCCGCAAATGCTAACACTAACACACATTCACAACATCTCTGGTGCGGTGAGTGTGCACTAGAGGGAATAATTGTGCTACAGACTGTGCACAGCCATGTACATATGACACAACACTGACAAGGACAAACACATGCAGGACAGAATTACACTAACACACCCCACAACATCTCGTGGGCGGTGAGTGTGTAATAGAAGGCTATGTTTCAGCTGCGGATTGTGCGCGGATACACAATAGGGCAAACACATGCAGGACACACTTAATAACACACACACAACATCTTGAGGGCGGTGAGTGTGTAATAGAAGGCTATGTTTCACCTGCGGATTGTGCGCAGCTACACAATAGGGCAAACGCATGCAGGACACACTTAATAACACACACTCACAACATCTTGAGGGCGGTGAGTGTGTAATAGAAGGCTAAGTTTTAGCTGTTGATTGCACAAGGTAAATGACACGTGACACAAGTACATAGAAGGGCAGACACACACATCATATGTTTACACCAACACAAGTCTGCAACGCCCAATGGGCGGTAGATGTGCAATAGTGTGGCATGTTCTTGCTACAGATTGCGTCAACCATACAGTAAGATACTTTGCATACGCGGCACAGGTTTTCACTAACACACAGTCAGACCGTCTAGACGGTGGGTGCGTGATGAGAGGTGTATTCTAGCTATAGACAAATACAAGACACACACGGCAATAATAAGTCTGACCATGTGACCAAGCATACACCACACTTTACTTCATTCTGCGCACTTAACTGCTTTTATTTTCAGCCACGTCCGTAGCTCTCCTATCAGAGCATTGGGATATTGGGAGTTCCATTGAAGACACAGTTGTTGCTCAGGGCCAGTACTGAAGTCGAGGCTCAGGCCATTAATGGCCGGTATAGCCTCCTTCGACAAGCTATAAAGCGATATTAAAAAACTGACATGTTGTGTGATATCATCGAGAAATCAGTTCAGAGATGGCTATCTGGAGTAGTTCAGTTCAGTCTAGAACAGGCAAAATGAGTGGACAAAGTTTTGTTGGGACTAAGAGAGAATGGAACGATTGTGGAAGAATGCCCAGAAAAAGGGTTTTTTATGAGCAATATTTTATTGGTGGAGAAAAAGAACAAAGGAATGAGTCTGGTAATACATTTGAGAAGTCTCAACGATTAGTTTGCGTATCATAGTTTCAAGATGGAAGGAATAGACATGTTAATGGTCATCCTGCTATCAGGAGATCAGTTGACCCGCTTAGCTCTGAAGGATGCATGGCTGACCGTACTGGGTGGGCACCACACCCGAGTATCTCATGTTCAAGTGGGGCGGGAAGACTTGGACGCCTCCTCTTGTGTTAATAACAGCATGCATCCACGAGGCGCATCCCCACTTGAGACTCAGCGAGCTGTGTGGTGTCTGAAGATTTTTTTCCACTGGCGGAGACGTTTCGCGAAGTTTACATATCCCCCTTTGCAAAATGTGTGATTTTTTTCCATTCGCCTTTGCCTCACCAAAAACCTATTCCATACAGTGGTCGTGGTGCAAGGAAAGTTAATGGGCCATCTGTCTACTGGCTGTGAATTCAAATACAGCCATAATGTGATTGCATTGAAGCCTAACACCCCTGTGTCTCTGTGCAACTGCACCTGCTGCACTGTTGAGAGCTACGCATATTGCAAGATGACTTTCATTAGCTGAAATTTTTTTAAGTGCTTTTTCTTCGCATTTCTACCACTTGTGCGTTGCTTTTCTGCGCACACTTGCAAATGTACACCAGACTAGGGCACGGAAGAGGCAACCCTTCACTATCAGATGAGGCGTGGTTCGCCTGTGCAACAGACCACCCACACACATCTAGAACATGCATGGTGTTGCTGTGGGGTTCACAGTCCCACACTGACTGATAATATGCAGAATGTACTTTTTAATTTTGTTCATGATGCTCGCTAATTCGAACTCGAATACATTTGATGCGCCGGTGCTGTTCACAAGCACTTTAAAACAATATTGTGTGCAATTAGAGGCAGAAAGTGAGTTGGCAAAAGAAAAGGGACTCCCTTTTCAGCAAGATAAAATTATCGAGTTGGCCAATAAGACAGGAGATAGCTTTCTTTAGAAACACTGTGGCTTTAAGGAGTTGAAAAAACAGCACTGTCCCGAGCTGAACCAGCACTTCACATGCACGGCTTCCTTGTAATTTTTATCAAAATAAATACCGATTCTGGCTACATCCGTCTCCTGCTGCCTGCCTAACCACAGGGGGCCCGAGGCACACACAGGACATGGCCTGACCTGTCTGTGCTGCCCTGCTCTTCTGTGGGGGGAGGCGGGGGGGGGGTTCACCCCACCCCGCCCCGCCCCAGCAGCTGCCAGACAACAGATGTAAACGTAAATGAACAGTTTTTCTGTAGCGCTCTTTGGATTGCGGACTCTAAGCACTATAACTGAGGTTGATGAAAGCAATGAAGCCCAGAAAGATGGAGTCATCGGCCCGGGATCACACAATATGGTTTAAAGGTGAAGCTGAGGAAGAGAACTCGGGTCTGCTGCCTTCACAAATTGTAATTTAAGAACTGGATCACACCCAGGGGTGGTTCCAGGAAATGTGGGGCCAGATGTGAGACAGTTTTTCACTGACATCTGATGTGTAAGAACAACTTTTGGACTGCTCACACTGTCAACAATAGCATTTACCACAACCAGCTGGTGCAAAAAGCTATTATCACATTAGTCGGTTGCTCCAAATGTTGGTACAAATCTACTCTCCAATGACCATAAATGCTTACTTTTTAAATCTCATATTTTCAAAATCTCGCATGCAGGCCAGCTTCACCAGTTCTTTGTTTCAGTGCACCACAGACAGATGAATGGAGCAGACTAAACAAGCATTGTTAAAGCCAGTAGGTTTGGGTGTAATGTGCTAAAGTACACAGACACTGCGTTACCACAACGAAGCGAGACACATGTAAGAAATTAAAGTCGTCCATATGGAAAGCTCCCTTGTAACACAGTCCCTCATGCTTTGTTCTGCAGCATGAAAGAGGCCGAAGGCTACAGCCGTCAGCCTATAGCGAGGGGAGAGAGAGAGAAACCCCTCTGGGTTGAGCCAAGATGTGATTGACAAGGTTCTGCCAGGCTGCCCCGGGCCACCGAAGGGGGCCCCCTAAGAGGGCGGCCACCTTTAGTGCCACATGATGGCACAGACCCTAGCAGCGGTCTAGTGTCGGAGACCTGTCGGGTCCCCGGGTGACGTCACTTCCGGCGGGGGAAGGAGGGGATTGGGGGGGAGAGGTATGTATACCGTCGTCGCCTACCTGGCGCCCTCTTTGGTCCTGGTCGCGACGAGGACAGTCCCCCTCCTCCCCCCGTGCCAAGCTGCCCGATCGCTGTTTTCCCTCCCTACCGCGAACCCGGCGGTCAAGCAGCAGGGGAGTGCATCATCTAATACTATTTGCTTTGTATTGCAGGCAGAGTTACAGGGCGATCCAAAGGCTGGAAGGTATAGAAGGGTACCCTCTACAGGAGCACAGTAAGGGTGTGAAAACCAATTATCCCCAGGGAGGTCCTCGCGTGGGATCCTGGAGGAGCGACGGCGTCCCGTTAGTCCTACGGGCGGGTGCGGATCTGAGCAACCGGGGGTTGCCTGCAACTCTCAGCTCCCCGTAGTGGGGAGGGGCATGAGTAAGGGGTGGACTGGAGGTCCCCTGGTGGGAGGGGCTATCCCTTCCCCCAAATTGACAACACCCCTCTGGTTATTACCACTGGGGTTTATGGCTCATCAGGTGGGCAGGTGGCGAGGAGCTGCCTGACCCTGGATCGCCCGTAAGATACCCCAACATGTTGGCATATTGTTATGCAAATAAATCTGCAACAACTTTTTCCCCAAACAATTGTGTTGCGTCTTTTATTAAGATAATTGTTGTGGGAGGGCTGTGGTATGGGCCGATGTTGGCACTAAAGCCAATAGCTGAAAGAGGCTGGTCCAAAAAACTGGTGGATGAAGGGAGTGGACCCAAAGTCCTCTCCATGTTTATCGTAAACAATAGGCCTGTTGGCCATCGACACTATTATAACCAGACCTAAAACTGAGCCTCTTCCGTGCCTCATCTCCTTTCTTTTCGTGCAGGTTTTCACCCTTCACAGACCATGTCGCTTCTTCATTTCACCCTTTCCTCCCGGCCTTAGTCCATCATCGCTTTCTTATTTAGTTCATCCTTCCCTGCTTCTTTCACTCAATGTTTATCTTTTTCTTTTTCCGTTCCTCGCCTTCTCTCACCTTTTTTTTCCAGGAGCACCCTTATCTTCCAGTTTCTGCCCACTCCTTTCAACTCCCACACTTCTGTTTTCCACTCCAGCTGTTGGGACAGTTGGGCCTGGACACCAAGATGTCTGCCCTGCAGCTTCCTGCACCCATGGATGAGCCACAGGCGGACTTCCGGTTTTACAAAGAACAATAGCCAGATAACTTACAAGTGATCTCCAGGGCTCCCATTCTTCTTTCCTTCCTGATTACAAACTTCATGTGCATGTCTGCTTCACTTTCCCGCCTCGGGGTCGGACTGGGACAGACCTGGGCGCAATAATAAAAGTGGCTTCCTTCAGTGAATTAGTAGCACCTGGGGCAGGGTAAACATGTGTATTATCTTCCCAGCCCCCTTCTCTAACCCACTTTCTCTGTCTGTTCCTTCGTTTCTTTCCCTCCATCTTTTTAGCTGTCTTTTCTCTCTCTCGCTCACTTTATCACTCACCCTTTCTGCTTTCACCTCTCTCACACACTCTCTCCGCTCTCTCTCTTTTGCTCCCTCTTTTTCTCCTTCTATCGCTCACTCTTTCTGCCTTCGCCGCTCTCTCACACTCTCTCCGCTCTCTCTCTCTTTTGCTCCCTCTTTTCCTCCTTCTATCTCTCACTCTTTCTGCCTTCGCCTCTCTCTCACACACTGTCTCTCTCTCTCCATCTCTTGCTCCCTCTTTTTCTCCTTCTATCGCTCACTCTTTCGGCCTTCGCCTCTGTCACACACTCTCTCAGCTCTCTCTCTTTTGCTCCCTCTTTTTCTCCTTCTATCGCTCACTCTTTCGGCCTTCGCCGCTCTCTCACACTCTCTCCACTCTCTCTCTCTTTTGCTCCCTCTTTTTCTCCTTCTATCGCTCACTCTTTTGGCCTTCGCCGCTCTCTCACACTCTCTCAGCTCTCTCTTTTGCTCCCTATTTTCCTCCTTCTATCGCTCACTCTTTCTGCCTTCGCCTCTCTCACACTCTCTCAGCTCTCTCTTTTTCTCCCTCTTTTTCTCCTTCTATCGCTCACTCTTTCGGCCTTCGCCTCTCTCACACTCTCTCAGCTCTCTCTCTTTTTCTCCCTATTTTCCTCCTTCTATCGCTCACTCTTTCTGCCTTCGCCTCTCTCACACTCTCTCAGCTCTCTCTTTTTCTCCCTATTTTCCTCCTTCTATCGCTCACTATTTATGCCTTCACCTCTCTCTCACACTCTCTCAGCTCTCTCTCTTTTGCTCCCTATTTTCCTCTTTCTATCGCTCACTCTTTATGCCTTCACCTCTCTCTCACACGCTTTCCGCTCTCTCTCTTTTGCTCCCTATTTTTCTCCTTCTATCGCTCACTCTTTCTGCCTTCGCCTCTCTCACACTCTCTCAGCTCTCTCTCTTTTTCTCCCTATTTTCCTCCTTCTATCGCTCACTCTTTCTGCCTTCGCCTCTCTCTCACACTCTCTCACACGCTTTCCGCTCTCTCTCTTTTGCTCCCTATTTTCCTCCTTCTATCACACACTCTTTCTGCCTTCGCCTCTCTCTCACACTCTCTCTGCTCTCTCCGCTCTCTCTCTTTTGCTCCCTATTTTCCTCCTTCTATCACACACTCTTTATGCCTTCACCTCTCTCTCACCTCTCTCACACTCTCTCAGCTCTCTCTCTTTTTCTCCCTATTTTCCTCCTTCTATCACACACTCTTTCTGCCTTTGCCTCTCTCTCACACGCTCTCCGCTCTCTCTCTTTTGCTCCCTATTTTCCTCCTTCTATCGCTCACTCTTTATGCCTTCACCTCTCTCTCACACGCTCTCCGCTCTCTCTCTTTTGCTCCCTATTTTTCTCCTTCTATCGCTTACTCTTTCTGCCTTCGCCTCTCTCACACTCTCTCAGCTCTCTCTCTTTTTCTCCCTATTTTCCTCCTTCTATCACACACTCTTTCTGCCTTCGCCTCTCTCTCACACTCTCTCAGCTCTCTCTCTTTTTCTCCCTATTTTCCGCCTTCTATCACACACTCTTTCTGCCTTCGCCTCTCTCACACTCTCTCAGCTCTCTCTCTTTTTCTCCCTATTTTCCTCCTTCTATCACACACTCTTTCTGCCTTCGCCTCTCTCTCACACTCTCTCACACTCTCTCAGCTCTCTCTCTTTTTCTCCCTATTTTCCTCCTTCTATCGCTCACTTTTTCTGCCTTCGCCTCTCTCTCACACTCTCTCTGCTCTCTCCGCTCTCTCTCTTTTGCTCCCTATTTTCCTCCTTCTATCTCTCACTCTTTATGCCTTCACCTCTCTCTCACCTCTCTCCGCTCTCTCAGCTCTCTCTCTTTTTCTCCCTATTTTCCTCCTTCTATCGCTCACTCTTTATGCCTTCACCTCTCTCTCACCTCTCTCACACTCTCTCAGCTCTCTCTCTTTTTCTCCCTATTTTCCTCCTTCTATCTCTCACTCGTTTTGCCTTCGCCTCTCTCACACTCTCTCACACGCTCTCCGCTCTCTCTCTTTTGCTCCCTATTTTCCTCCTTCTATCTCTCACTCTTTCTGCCTTCGCCTCTCTCACACTCTCTCAGCTCTCTCTCTTTTTCTCCCTATTTTCCTCCTTCTATCACACACTCTTTCTGCCTTCGCCTCTCTCTCACACGCTTTCCGCTCTCTCTCTTTTGCTCCCTATTTTCCTCCTTCTATCGCTCACTCTTTATGCCTTCACCTCTCTCTCACCTCTCTCACACTCTCTCAGCTCTCTCTCTTTTTCTCCCTATTTTCCTCCTTCTATCACACACTCTTTCTGCCTTCGCCTCTCTCACACTCTCTCAGCTCTCTCTCTTTTTCTCCCTATTTTCCTCCTTCTATCACACACTCTTTCTGCCTTCGCCTCTCTCTCACACTGTCTCACACTCTCTCAGCTCTCTCTCTTTTTCTCCCTATTTTCCTCCTTCTATTGCTCACTCTTTCTGCCTTCGCCTCTCTCTCACACTCTCTCACACTCTCTCAGCTCTCTCTCTTTTTCTCCCTATTTTTCTCCTTCTATCGCTCACTCTTTCGGCCTTCGCCTCTCTCTCACACTCTCTCAGCTCTCTCTCTTTTTCTCCCTATTTTCCTCCTTTTATCACACACTCTTTCTGCCTTCGCCTCTCTCTCACACTCTCTCACACGCTTTCCGCTCTCTCTCTTTTGCTCCCTATTTTCCTCCTTCTATCACACACTCTTTCTGCCTTCGCCTCTCTCTCACACTCTCTCTGCTCTCTCCGCTCTCTCTCTTTTGCTCCCTATTTTCCTCCTTCTATCTCTCACTCTTTATGCCTTCACCTCTCTCTCACCTCTCTCCGCTCTCTCCGCTCTCTATCTTTTGCTCCCTATTTTCCTCCTTCTATCGCTCACTCTTTATGCCTTCACCTCTCTCTCACACGCTCTCCGCTCTCTCTCTTTTGCTCCCTATTTTTCTCCTTCTATCGCTCACTCTTTCTGCCTTCGCCTCTCTCACACTCTCTCAGCTCTCTCTCTTTTTCTCCCTATTTTCCTCCTTCTATCGCTCACTCTTTCTGCCTTCGCCTCTCTCACACTCTCTCAGCTCTCTCTCTTTTTCTCCCTATTTTCCTCCTTCTATCACACACTCTTTATGCCTTCACCTCTCTCTCACACTCTCTCACATGCTCTCCGCTCTCTCTCTTTTGCTCCCTATTTTTCTCCTTCTATCTCTCACTCTTACTGCCTTCGCCTCTCTCACATTCTTTCTCTGCTCTCTTTTGCTCCCTCTTTTTCTCCTTCTATCGCTCACTCTTTTGGCCTTCGCCGCTCTCTCACACTCTCTCCGCTCTCTCTCTCTTTTGCTCCCTCTTTTCCTCCTTCTATCTCTCACTCTTTCTGCCTTCGCCTCTCTGCTCTCTTTTGCTCCCTCTTTTTCTCCTTCTATCGCTCACTCTTTCGGCCTTCGCCTCTCTCTCACACGCTCTCCGCTCTCTCTCTTTTGCTCCCTATTTTTCTCCTTCTATCGCTCACTCTTTCTGCCTTCGCCTCTCTCTCACACTCTCTCACACGCTTTCCGCTCTCTCTCTTTTGCTCCCTATTTTCCTCCTTCTATCACACACTCTTTCTGCCTTCGCCTCTCTCTCACACTCTCTCACATGCTCTCCGCTCTCTCTCTTTTGCTCCCTATTTTCCTCCTTCTATCACACACTCTTTCTGCCTTCGCCTCTCTCTCACACTCTCTCTGCTCTCTCCGCTCTCTCTCTTTTGCTCCCTATTTTTCTCCTTCTATCTCTCACTCTTACTGCCTTCGCCTCTCTCACATTCTTTCTCTGCTCTCTTTTGCTCCCTCTTTTTCTCCTTCTATCGCTCACTCTTTTGGCCTTCGCCGCTCTCTCACACTCTCTCCGCTCTCTCTCTCTTTTGCTCCCTCTTTTCCTCCTTCTATCTCTCACTCTTTCTGCCTTCGCCTCTCTCACATTCTTTCTCTGCTCTCTTTTGCTCCCTCTTTTTCTCCTTCTATCGCTCACTCTTTTGGCCTTCGCCGCTCTCTCACACTCTCTCCGCTCTCTCTCTCTTTTGCTCCCTCTTTTCCTCCTTCTATCTCTCACTCTTTCTGCCGTCGCCTCTCTCACATTCTTTCTCTGCTCTCTTTTGCTCCCTCTTTTTCTCCTTCTATCGCTCACTCTTTCGGCCTTCGCCGCTCTCTCACACTCTCTCCACTCTCTCTCTCTTTTGCTCCCTCTTTTTCTCCTTCTATCGCTCACTCTTTCGGCCTTCGCCGCTCTCTCACACTCTCTCCACTCTCTCTCTCTTTTGCTCCCTCTTTTCCTCCTTCTATCTCTCACTCTTTCTGCCTTCGCCTCTCACATTCTTTCTCTGCTCTCTTTTGCTCCCTCTTTTTCTCCTTCTATCGCTCACTCTTTCGGCCTTCGCCGCTCTCTCACACTCTCTCCACTCTCTCTCTCTTTTGCTCCCTCTTTTTCTCCTTCTATCGCTCACTCTTTCGGCCTTCGCCGCTCTCTCACACTCTCTCCACTCTCTCTCTCTTTTGCTCCCTCTTTTTCTCCTTCTATCGCTCACTCTTTCGGCCTTCGCCGCTCTCTCACACTCTCTCCACTCTCTCTCTCTTTTGCTCCCTCTTTTTCTCCTTCTATCGCTCACTCTTTCGGCCTTCGCCGCTCTCTCACACTCTCTCCACTCTCTCTCTCTTTTGCTCCCTCTTTTCCTCCTTCTATCTCTCACTCTTTCTGCCTTCGCCTCTCACATTCTTTCTCTGCTCTCTTTTGCTCCCTCTTTTTCTCCTTCTATCGCTCACTCTTTCGGCCTTCGCTGCTCTCTCACACTCTCTCCGCTCTCTCTCTCTTTTGCTCCCTATTTTCCTCCTTCTATCTCTCACTCTTTCTGCCTTCGCCTCTCTGCTCTCTTTTGCTCCCTCTTTTTCTCCTTCTATCGCTCACTCTTTCGGCCTTCGCCGCTCTCTCACACTCTCTCCGCTCTCTCTCTCTTTTGCTCCCTCTTTTTCTCCTTCTATCGCTCACTCTTTCTGCCTTTGCCTCTCTCTCACACTCTCTCCGCTCTCTCTCGCTTGCTACCTCTTTCCTCCTTCTGCCACTCTCCCTGTCTCTCCATCCCGGTCCAGCTGTCTGCCCCGCTCCCTAAACCCCTTTCCACCTCTCCTCTTCTTCCTCTCTCCCCCTCTCTACTCGCTTCTTTTCTCTCTTGACTTCACACTGGGTGGGAAGCATCTATTTTGGTTGATTTTTGAGCTATAATTATCCAATTTCGTTAACTGTGCAAACAACAAGACGCTGTACTCGGGCCGTGTCCTCCAGGCCACCCGGAAAGGCAACCCCCACATCCTATCTGCCTTCTGGGGCTCACAGCTGCAGCAAAAGATGGGGAGTAACGGAGGAAAGAGGGGTGCGCCTCCCCAATCACCAGCCAGTACTCTTGCTGTGATGCTCCTGTGCCTGTACCCCCACAGTCACCCACTGCTTGTGATGGACCACTCAGTTCCTGCCATACATTGATAGCGAGCTCTGAAAATAGTTCACTCTAGCCAGACCCCCCTATACTTTTGTCACCCCCTTTACTGCCCCCTGCCCCATTCCTGATGCCACTCACCCAGACACACCCTGCTGGGTGACCCAGAGTTTGTCGAGGCCATGTTGTTTACTTGTTGTCTATAACATCTCTCTTGATGAGGCCAACATGGGCTCAGGCCTCCAGTCAGCTCCACAGAGTGAATATGTGGGGCCCCTCAAGGCTCTGCTGACACCCACATTCTTCCAGCTATTGATCAAGGCTATCGGAGGCCTGCTGGGTAATATTCCTTTTCTTCCCATCTGTATTCAGATGACACTCAGGCCCTCGATATGAATGGCCCAGTAGATGAGGTGGATACTGAGGTACCAGTAACACCCGGGGTGGGGTAAAACCCCCCATTACCAGCTGGACCCTGAGTGCCACGAACAAATGAGGAATTGCTGGGAGAATCAGTAATTGTGGGTCAGATTCTCCGGTAAGTCCTTGTTTCCTTCCATATGTTCACAAGGAGATCTGGATACAAGTAAAGAGTTTTGTGATACTCCTTCGGTTCTCACAACTCTCGTGGGGCTGGTAACTTCTGTTACGGGCCCTGTCGCAATTAAGAGGCCCCTTGTAACGAGTGTTAGCTGGTACTGCAGCCTCTGTGTCTCTATGTGTTGGAAGAAGTGTTGGAGTGTCTGTATGTGATTGACCCTGTGTCTCTGATCTAGTCTGCCATGGAAATCAAAACACCAACCACGTCTTGCAGCATGCTCCATCATTGGGTTGGCTACTCAGTATGTCACCACGTCTTGTGGCCTGCCACATCATTGAGTTGGCTACTCAGTATATCAACCATGCCTTGCGGCATGCTCCATCATTGGGTTGGCTACTCAGTATGTCAACCACGTCTTGTGGCCTGCCACATCATTGGGTTGGCTACTCAGTATGTCAACCACGTCTTGTGGCCTGCCACATCATTGGGTTGGCTACTAAGTATGTTAACAACGTCTTGTGGCCTGCCACATCATTGGGTTGGCTACTAAGTATGTTAACCACGTCTTGTGGCCTGCCACATCATTGAGTTGGCTACTCAGTATGTCAACCACGTCATGTGGCCTGCCACATCATTGGGTTGGCTACTCAGTATGTCAACCACGTCATGTGGCATGCTATATCATTGAGTTGGCTACTCAGTATGTCAAACATGTCTTGTGGCCTGCCACATCATTGAGTTGGCTACTCAGTATGTCAACCACGTCATGTGGCCTACCACATCATTGGGTTGGCTACTCAGTATGTCAACCACGTCATGTGGCCTACCACATCATTGGGTTGGCTACTCAGTATGTCAACCACGTCATGTGGCCTACCACATCATTGGGTTGGCTACTCAGTATGTCAACCATGTCTTGTGGCCTGCCACATCATTGGGTTGCATACTAAGTATGTTAACCACGACTTGTGGCCTGCCACATCATTGAGTTGGCTACTCAGTATGTCAACCACGTCATGTGGCATGCCACATCATTGGGTTGGCTACTAAGTATGTTAACCACGTCTTGTGGCCTGCCACATCATTGAGTTGGCTACTCAGTATGTCAACCACGTCATGTGGCATGCTATATCATTGAGTTGGCTACTCAGTATGTCAACCACGTCTTGTGGCCTGCCTCATCATTGGGTTGGCTACTAGGTATGTCAACCACGTCACGTGGCCTGCCATATCATTGAGTTGGCTACTCAGTATGTCAACCATGTCTTGTGGCCTGCCTCATCATTGGGTTGGCTACTCAGTATGTCAACCAAGTCATGTGGCCTGCCATATCATTGAGTTGGCTACTCAGTATGTCATAATATGTGCACACTGGAATTCAATAACTCCATTCGAAAATGTTTTTTTAAGACACCGCATTGTTAGCCCTTACGTGTCGTTTCTTAAAATGTCAAACATAAAATCTGACACTATGGTCTGCTTGTATTTCATCATTAGTCACGAATATTGTGTTAACAGATCCAGATAACTCCGACCTCTCAGTGTTTATACATAAAGACTTGAACAGACATATAATTTCCCTCTGAGATTAAGGGTAAGCCATACATCACTCTCTGCTATCCTGATAGGAAAATAAACCTTGACACACTATCAGTAATCACTACTAGCATTTTCAATACATGGATTTCACTCCCAATCGTGCTACTATAACTCGCCGTAAGAATTCCCATGCAGCTAAAAATATGATAGTAACGCATAAATTAATGCAAGAAGTTAACAAATGAATATGTGCTTGTGTGCTTTTATATACCCCTTATGTTTGATAAACGTTCTTACATTTAATTTTCATTATAGGTAAATTGAACCTCTATGAATCTAAGTGGGCAACAAAAAAGACCACTTAATACTGCACGAATTGTGTGAGTAAAATGTTTTAATTTGTTGTATCTGTCCTGACGAATGCTCAACAGACCCAGCTGGGCAATAAGGAGCTGAAACATGTTGACGTTTTGTTACAAGTGATATGCGAGGATAAGGTAACTAGATCCATGGGCATACCCATTAATCTTTTTATAACAGTTCTCATCCGTTCAGAATTAAAAGAGTTTTTTTGGATGAAGAATTGTTTTATAACAATAACCTTCTCTGTGGGGGTATCTGCACACATCTCTGGACACTACTACCCTATACCAAAGGTTGCCTCATGGTCTGAGGCTGGCATATAGCACGTAAGATAACCCGATGATAAATACCACAACGCATATGTGGGGCGGAAAATCAATATAAACCGCAAGTTACCATAGCGTTTATGAGGGTTGTCTAACAAACTAGTTGTAATGTAGTTACAAGTGTCCTAGTCTAATTTTGATTTACGCATACTCAGTATGTCAACCATGTCTTGTGGCATGCCACATCATTGGGTTGGCTACTCAATATGTCAACAACGTCTTGTGGCATTTCTACATCATGGGGTTGGCTCTGTCAATCCTCACCTGTATTTCCACAGGAGTGATAGGGAGACAGTGAAGCAAGGTCCCAACTTCCTCTCTCCACTGAAATGAGGAAGAGGAGAAGGAAATAGAAGAGCACAGGTCCCATGGAGTCAGAGCAGCGAGGAGTGTAGTGCCCAAACAGTCTCTATGTGTCTCTTGTATACAAAAACAAAAGGGACATTACTTGTCTAATCCCACATAAATTACATTGTAGTACTTAGTGAAAAATACTATATGTATAGATATACCTGTAACCATCCCCTCTTCCGTTACTTAAGGGAGTGCATACAAAGGAGTTATATGCAATCTATAAATAGAACAAGCATTTGCAATGCAATAGGTCTCGCATTATTTAAGTTTGAGCTATTATTATTGTAAATGGCAATGTTTTTTGCTTTATGCTATAGTTTTCTTATGTACATAAAAAGCTACATATAAAGTATTTGTTGTTAAAATTATTTATGCAGTATTTAAATTTGTTTGCATAAAAGATTACAAGAATATCTTAGCAAAAAAGTTAAACTTTTTAATGGTAATTGACTAAATGTCCATTTGTACATTTTAATTTCAAATAGGTAAGTGTAAACATCACAAATATATTGTGCAAACAGTGCAAAATATTTTAGCCATAAATATTTTTGTTTTATGAGGTAGTTTGTAAGAAAATGATTGTAAAAGGCAACCACTGTAATTAAAATGTAACATATAACAGTACAGTTATGGCTAGTAAACATACATTAGTAGTATAGTATAATTGTAAACAAGATGTAAATAAGACTACAGAAATTAGCATGAATTATCACTTTAATATCAACTTTACAAACATTTTGAAAACACGATCACAGCTGGTAATCATGCATTGGCTTGTTATTACAAGCATTTCATTCTCTCAATCCATCTTCTTCCTTGTTCAGAAACCATCAGGGACTATCCCTTCTGGAACTCAAGGAAGGGAGCTACTTTATCATTTATAAGCCTTTCAAGATAGCATATATACATTTTCTGTTTGCAATCCTGATGTTTGATCAGTTGTCTGACTTGTGTTCATCAAGGAACTGGCTCTTTGATGAGACCTACCCACAAGCAAGTTATAAAACATTAACCTTACGTGGATGAGTGGGTAACTGTGTGCCTTTTTCTCAAAGGCAGAGGAAAAGGTCAGGCAAGTTTGCAGAGTCTTTCAGTCTCACAGCATTTTAATTAACTTAGAACAAAACTCTCATTGAACCATCATATACTGGACTTTATAGGGGCCTACGTCTGCACACATCTGGGTACAGTGTTCTAGGCCACGAGATTTGTGTCTCAAACCTTCATCACCTGTCACTATCCTTCTGGGAAGAAGATGGCATCATCCACAAAATAGCTCCAGATCCAATGGTTATGACAGTCTGCACCCATGTGGTCCAAGGGATGTGAATTCCCTTTAGCCCATTTGACCTCCACCGCCTGAAATATTGTTCTTTCTCCTTGGGCAATCATAATGCCTTTTCAAGCAACAATTAGACTGCTGTGGTTTGGGAAATGGTTATTGTACTGACAATCAGAGATGGAGGCAAGAATTTCCTAAGTAAAGATAACCTGCAGTGGTTGGAACTAACTAACTCGACATATTGACTGAGTGGGCCGGACAGTCACTGTAAGGAGGATAGAAATAGAGAAGTTCTCGGACATGGCTATTTGACTAAGTTAATTCTTGAAGAACTTAATTATAGTAGGCCTACTATTGGGATTTGTCATGTTGATATGAACCAGCGCAACAATTCATTGTGTACATACCTAGCCATGATGCATCAATGTCAGCATTATTCATCTTCAATTATTGGCTGCGATTGCTACATCATAAGCCAACTCATTGAGTGCAGCAAAATGCCTCACATTAGGACAGAATTCAGAGTGTGCTCTGTATTTGGCACTTTGGGACAATTAACAAGGAACTGCTTAACACTGGCACCTATTTCTTAACACCATTTATAGTCTTGCTAATGTATATACATTGGGTTTAAGTGAATGTTTCCGCACGAGGTGAAAGTCCGCGCTATATAAAAATGCATAAATACATGAATAAAGAAATACCGCCTTCGGGTAAAGTCCGCGCTATATAAAAATGCATAAATACATAAATAAATAAATACCGCCTTCGGGTAAAGTCTGCGCTATATAAAAACGCATAATTAAATAAATAAATACATACCGCAAAACATCCTCGTTACTCTGCCGGCCTGCGACCAGGAAGTCAGGCAGGCCGGCGCGACACCCGGAAACAGGAAGTAGGAGGGCGGGAGCCTACCCCGCCTCCCACGGAAGAGCCGCGATTGGAGCCGTGTTGGGAGCAGGGAGCACCGGAGCAGGCAGGAGCCTACCCTGCGCCCCGGTGCCGAAGGAGGGAAGAAGAGTCCTGCTGCCGGGCCTTGCAGCTGAGGAGAGGAAGCCGGTGAGTGCGTTGCTGAGCGGCGGGCGGGCGGAGGGAGAGGAGCATGTAGGCGCGGGGGGGGGGGGCGGCCTGTGTATGTGTGTGCGTGTGTGTATGTGTCTTGGAGTGCGTGTGTGTGACTGTGGGGGAGGGGGTGTGTGTGAGCGAGTGTCTGTCTGCGACGTGTGTGTGTGTGTGTCTGTGTCTGTGTCTGTGTGCATGCATGCATGCGCGGTAGGCTGGGAGGGCGGCGCATGCGCAGTAGGCTGGGAGGGCGGCGCAGGACGGAACGTGCGCGTTCGCGCAGCCAAATCCGAATGCTAAAAATCGTGCCAGTTTCTTGTCCCTCATTCCCTGCCATCAGGCAGCTATAGAGTCTCTGTCCCTGTTCCAGGGCGAGACCTAAAAAGAGAGCATAGGTTGGCGGATCAAGACTCTTATCTCTTGTGGTTATATAAAGACAGACAGAAAGTATAAACATACCTAAGCTTTCTGAAAAAGGCAAAAAATGATAGGCCCAAAAAATACTGTAGAATCCTCGATACGTTAAATATAGATATTCCTCAGATCCTATCTAGCAACAAAAGTTAACAGAAAAAATGTGTAGGGCCTTTTTTGTCCATATAATGCATTTTCTTAAAATGCAGAAACTGTACACTAAACAGTGTCTCTTTTTCTCTTATGTTCTAAGACATGCAAAGTTTTACGAAGAGGCTAGAATCTCCAACAGCCAACAAATCATATCAGATAAGTATATGCACAACGTTGAACAGTATTATAGAATTTGCGCAGCTCATGTTACCACCTTTGTTTCATGAAGTTTCCAGATTCTTTAAAGGTATCTTTGTTACTTTTCAATGTAGTTCCAGTAGTGGGAGCGGGAGCGGTGAGGAAACAGCAGAAGAAGAAGTGTTTCGGGTCCAGGAGAAAAAATGCCAAACTGAACGACCTGCGAGAGGTGTCGATCATGACGTCTTGGAGAACCCAGAAGCGGAAGGTAAGTGAAAAACAATGGTGGAGGAGTGCACGAGGATCAACTAGAATGCAAAGCACTCCTCCACCAGCAAAGGCCAGCTGTATGCTGGAAGAGCTCCGTCCTGCTGCCGATCCGGCCAGGAGCGGAGCATACATGACAGACTCCTCATTATGTCAGCTACGTCTTGCGGCATGCTTCATCATTGGGTTGGCTCCTCACTATGTCAACCATGTCTTGCGGCATGCTTCATCATTGGGTTGGCTTCTCACTATGTCAACCACGTCTTGCGGCACACTTCATCATTGGGTTGGCTCCTCAGTATGTCAACCACGTCTTGCGGCATGCTTCATTATTGGGTTGGTTCCTCACTATGTCAACCACGTCTTGCGGCATGCTTCATCATTGGGTTGGTTCCTCACTATCTCAGCCGCATCTTGCGGCACACTTCATCATTGGGTTGGCTCCTCAGTATGTCAACCACGTCTTGCGACATGCTTTATCATTGGGTTGGCTCCTCACTATTTCAACCACGTCTTGCGACATGCTTCATCATTGGGTCGGTTCCTCACTATCTCAGCCGCATCTTGCGGCACACTTCATCATTGGGTTGGCTCCTCACTATGTCAACAATGTCTTGCGGCACACTTCATCATTGAGTTGGCTCCTCACTATGTCAAGCACGTCTTGCGGCATGCTTCATCATTGGGTTGGCTCATCACTATGTCAACCACGTCATGCGGCATGCTTCATCATTGGGTTGGCTCCTCACTATGTCAACAATGTCTTGCGGCACACTTCATCATTGGGTTGGCTCTTCACCATGTCAACCACGTCATGCGGCATGCTTCATCATTGGGTTGGCTCCTCACTATGTCAACCCCGTCTTGCAGCATGCTCCATCATTGGGTTGGTTCCTCACTATCTCACCACGTCTTGCGGCACACTTCATCATTGGGTTGGCTCCTCACCATGTCAACCACGTCATGTGGCATGCTTCATCATTGGGTCGGTTCCTCACTATCTCAGCCGCATCTTGCGGCACACTTCATCATTGGGTTGGCTCCTCAGTATGTCAACCACGTCTTGCGGCATGCTTCATCATTGGGTTGGCATCTCACTGTCTCAACCACGTCTTGCGGCACACTTCATCATTGGGTTGGCTCCTCAGTATGTCAACCACGTCTTGCGGCATGCTTCATCATTGGGTTGGCTCCTCACTATCTCAACCACGTCTTGCGGCACACTTCATCATTGGGTTGGCTCCTCAGTATGTCAACTATGTCTTGCGGCATGCTTCATCATTGGGTTGGCTCCTCACTATGTCAACAATGTCTTGCGGCATGCTTCATCATTGGGTTGGCTCCTCACTATCTCAACAATGTCTTGCGGCACACTTCATCATTGGGTTGGCTCCTCAGTATGTCAACAATGTCTTGCGGCATGCTTCATCATTGGGTTGGCTCCTCAATATGTCAACAATGTCTTGCGGCACACTTCATCATTGGGTTGGCTCCTCAGTATGTCAACCACGTCTTGCGGCATGCTTCATCATTGGGTTGGCTCCTCACTATGTCAACAATGTCTTGCGGCACACTTCATCATTGGGTTGGCTCCTCACCATGTCAACCACGTCATGCGGCATGCTTCATCATTGGGTTGGCTCCTCACTATGTCAACCCCGTCTTGCAGCATGCTCCATCATTGGGTTGGTTCCTCACTATCTCAACCACGTCTTGCGGCACACTTCATCATTGGGTTGGCTACTCACCATGTCAACCACGTCATGCGGCATGCTTCATCATTGGGTCGGTTCCTCACTATCTCAACCACGTCTTGCGACATGCTTCATCATTGGGTTGGCTCCTCAGTATGTCAACCATGTCTTGCGGCATGCTTCATCATTGGGCTGGCTCCTCACTATGTCAACAATGTCTTGCGGCACACTTCATCATTGGGTTGGCTTCTCACCATGTCAACCACGTCATGCGGCATGCTTCATCATTGGGTTGGCTCCTCACTATGTCAACTCCGCCTTGCAGCATGCTCCATCATTGGGTTGGTTCCTCAATATCTCAACCACGTCTTGCGGCACACTTCATCATTGGGTTGGCTCCTCACCATGTCAACCACGTCATGCGGCATGCTTCATCATTGGGTCGGTTCCTCACTATCTCAGCCGCATCTTGCGGCACACTTCATCATTGGGTTGGCTCCTCAGTATGTCAACCACGTCTTGCGGCATGCTTCATCATTGGGTTGGCAACTCACTGTCTCAACCACGTCTTGCGGCACACTTCATCATTGGGTTGGCTCCTCAGTATGTCAACCTCGTCTTGCGGCATGCTTCATCATTGGGTTGGCTCCTCACTATCTCAACCACGTCTTGCGGCACACTTCATCATTGGGTTGGCTCCTCAGTATGTCAACCACGTCTTGCTGCATGCTTCATCATTGGGTTGGCTCCTCACTATCTCAACCACGTCTTGCGGCATGCTTCATCATTGGGTTGGCTCCTCACTATGTCAACCACGTTTTGCGGCACACTTCATCATTGGGTTGGCTCCTCACTATCTCAACCACGTCTTGCCGCATGCTTCATCATTGGGTTGGCTCCTCACTATGTCAACCACGTCATGCGGCATGCTTCATCATTGGGTTGGCTCCTCACTATGTCAACCCGTCTTGCAGCATGCTCCATCATTGGGTTGGTTCCTCACTATCTCAACCACGTCTTGCGACATGCTTCATCATTGGGTCGGTTCCTCATTATCTCAGCCGCAACTTGCGGCACACTTCATCATTGGGTTGGCTCCTCACCATGTCAACCACGTTTTGCGGCATGCTTCATCATTGGGTCGGTTCCTCACTATCTCAACCACGTCTTGCGGCACACTTCATCATTGGGTTGGCTCCTCACCATGTCAACCACGTCATGCGGCATGCTTCATCATTGGGTCGGTTCCTCACTATCTCAGCCGCATCTTGAGGCACACTTCATCATTGGGTTGGCTCCTCAGTATGTCAACCACGTCTTGCAGCATGCTTCATCATTGGGTTGGCATCTCACTGTCTCAACCACGTCTTGCGGCACACTTCATCATTGGGTTGACTCCTCAGTATGTCAACCACGTCTTTCGGCATGCTTCATCATTGGGTTAGCTCCTCACTATCTCAACCACGTCTTGCGGCACACTTCATCATTGGGTTGGCTCCTCAGTATGTCAACCACGTCTTGCGGCATGCTTCATCATTGGGTTGGCTCCTCACTATCTCAACCACGTCTTGCGGCATGCTTCATCATTGGGTTGGCTCCTCACTATGTCAACCACGTGTTGCGGCACACTTCATCATTGGGTTGGCTCCTCACTATCTCAACCACGTCTTGCGGCACACTTCATCATTGGGTTGGCTCCTCAGTATGTCAACCACGTCTTGCGGCATGCTTCATCATTGGGTTGGCTCCTCACTATCTCAACCACGTCTTGCGGCACACTTCATCATTGGGTTGGCTCCTCAGTATGTCAACCACGTCTTGCGGCATGCTTCATCATTGGGTTGGCTCCTCACTATCTCAGCCACGTCTTGCGGCACACTTCATCATTGGGTTGGCTCCTCACTATGTCAACCACGTCTTGCGGCATGCTTCATCATTGGGTT
This sequence comes from Lissotriton vulgaris, assembly GCF_964263255.1. Classification (NCBI taxonomy): domain Eukaryota; kingdom Metazoa; phylum Chordata; class Amphibia; order Caudata; family Salamandridae; genus Lissotriton; species Lissotriton vulgaris. The sequence goes on from NC_141700.1 coordinate 64,590,873, forward strand.
GGCTCCTCACTATGTCAACCACGTTTTGCGGCACACTTCATCATTGGGTTGGCTCCTCACTATCTCAACCACGTCTTGCGGCACACTTCATCATTGGGTTGGCTCCTCACTATCTCAACCACGTTTTGCGGCATGCTTCATCATTGGGTTGGCTCCTCACTATCTCAACCACGTCTTGCAGCATGCTCCATCATTGGGTTGGTTCCTCACTATCTCACCCGCATCTTGCGGCACACTTCATCATTGGGTTGTCTCTTCACTGTGGTGACAAATGTGGCTGCATGTAGTTTGCAGTGGATGCGGTGTGGCTCACTGGTTAGAGGCGGCAGACCCGGAAGCAGAGAACGGCCTGGGACCAGGGTTCAATTCCCGATGCGGCAGGGTTGTGGACCAGGGTCAACGGACTCGATAATTCTCGCCTCGGTGCCTACTCTAACCAGGGATCACACTCGGCAACTCTGGGTATTAAGCTTGCCTCATCTCTACAACGGCCCCCCACAGACGCCGGGGATGCCTGGTTTCACCTTGGAGATCCCGGAAAGGGAACATCTCACAGGGAAAGCCAGGACGGGTTCCCCAGCGGTCTTCAGCGCCAGGACACCCCGAGATGGGGTAACAGTGCGCTTTACAAGTATCATCATTTTCATTACATTACATGCTAATGTAGATGTAGTAGAGTTTGACCTTCAGTGATAGTCAAGAGCTTCCTCTTCTCTGTGTAATTCAATCCCCCAGTGTAATGGAGTAACCTGCCTAATCTGTACCCAATGGAAACTCTATATTTCTATTAGTTTCTCAAATGACTCCCAAGCACCAAACTACAATTATGAAAGGGTAGGAAATATCCAATTGTTGATTTCAACTGATTTGTTAAGCTTAAAGTCCTGTCTCCGTCTGCCTTCCGAGCTCTTTGTGCTGTGCCGCATCCCACTTTACTCCTGATGTATTTTTGTACAAAAACCTAACTAGCTAATCTCCCCCATCAATGCCACCCCACATCCTATATACTTATCCTCTTTTTTCCTTCTTACCTCTTAATCAAGCTTTCCACTGCTGTCTTCTTGTGTCACCTTATTTATTTTTACGTTCTGGATGCTGTTGCCATAAAGTCTTTTGTAACAAATCATTATATTTTCATAGAAAAGGTATTTTGGCATTTTGACTTTTCTTCAAAATGAAGTTTCATCCGCCTGTTTTCATTGGTTGTTGTGTTTTAGTCGAATAATAAGTTGGTTTTGAAGAAAAGGGTTGTTGAACCAATGTTGACAAATTGTTTTATCAAGAAAGGGTTTTACAAGGTTGGTCAAAATCAACCTGGTGAAAGCCTTGATATAAAAATCCTTTCTGCACACAGAGTTTTTGGGCTCTTAAGTGGGGGGTTTCTCCTTTGAGGGACTCCTTCTTTTTTCAAAGACTCTCTTCCCTTCTTTAATGCCCCTTACTCCATTTTCTTGTACAAAATGTTACTCACCCTATCGCTTTTACTCCTCTTTTATTTACAAACCCCTTACTCCACCTCCTTCTTTACTACCATTTTTAACAAACCCCTTACTCTGCCTCCTCATTAATGCTACACCCCCCCCCCAATCGGAGGCCACTACATCATAGTTGGAAAGGCTTCTGGCATTATACACCTCACCCTCGTGCTAAGCAAGTTACCACGTACAAATCTGGTTTACAAACCTTTGTTGCTAGCATACTCGCTGACCATCAATCAGCTTAACCTAGCTGTATCTTCACCTCATCAACATAATATACGTCGTCCCCCCTGGAAGGAATACCAAGACCATGGCGATCTGCAAAAATTGGCTGTAAGTGACTTCATTGACCGCAAACAGACCCTCCTAAACAGAGGTATCCATGCAATGCTTCTCCTCTGCGCAAGTACCTCGCTTCTATAAACGCGTGACCCGATCATTTTAAAGCACTCCCATGCTGAGTATTCTCCAAAGCACAGGCATGATTTAGATCTTGCGGACGGCTAACTCCATCACAACAGTGACGGATATCCTGTCCACCGAATATATGAATCCCATAGGATATAATAGGATTTATATTTCCGCAGACAGCATATCCTTCAAAGTTGTGACGAAGTAACCCATCTGCCAATACCTAAATCAGGCCCTAAGCCACTGGGTGCCATCAACTACCCTGAGTTTTAGGTGAACCTTCTACCTCCATGTTGGTTTCTGTTGTCGTCAAACAATGATGAACGTGCCATACACATCCTTGGAATCCCCAAACAGCATCATACGACAGCACATCTCATCTCTCTCCAGCCATCATCCATTTCTGAATCCTTTAAGCAGGCCTCCACATGGCTCATGACCATATGGACATACAAGGGGTTTAGACTGTGTTGGGTCATTTGCGGATTCATTCATTAGAGCCGACAGACTGGCTCAGCCTACTGGCTTCTAACCACTCAGCTGCCTGTCAAGAAGATCTCCTCTCCTCAGTGGGAGGTGGAGTCCATGCGGGGTGTTATGGATTTCTCATACTGCTCAAAATGGAGGTCAGATTATCTGGTACCCTCTCGCTGCACAAGAGTTACTGATTCAGATGCCTGAGAAACAGCCGATCTTTTAGAAAACTATTCACATGCTCGCTTCGGCAGCACATATACTAAAAAATTGGAGCGATACAGAGAAGATTAGCATGGCCCCTGCGCAAGGATGAGACACAAATTTGTGGCGCAGTCCATATTATTAAAAAAACTAGTCACTAATACGTACAAGGATTGACTACAGGCTCTCAGACCACCAGCCAGTCAAGCCTTACCCATCGGATGTTGTATCCGGTGGAACCTATGAGTTAGTCGGAAATGAGAGGTGCTGGAAGATATGTAGGTGTGATACATATGAGTGAAATTCTATCTTCCTTGTTGTCTTCTGGTCACAAGCACTTATTAAATCCTTAACCACAGCATCATAATCATCCCATTTGTAACACTCATTTATTTATTTATTGACATTTGTAGAGCGCGGCGAATACCCGTGGGCGTCTCGGCGCTAATTAAGGGCATAGATCAGCAACTGGGGTAAAGAGGAAATACAGGCTATTGGTCAAATAACCACGTCTTTAGCTGTTTGCGGAATACGAACAGGGAGGGACTTGCTCGAATATGTGCAGGAAGGGTGTTCCAAAGTTTAGGCGCGGCAACCAAGAAATGCCTGTCGCCCCATGTGACTGTTCTGGTACGAGGCACAGCCAAGAAGTTCTGATGAGAGGAACGAAGAGATCGGGATGGAACATGATGGAGAAGATTCTGTTTGAGAAAGTGGGGACCTTGATTATTGAGTGATTTGTAAACAATACACAGCGATTTGAATTTGATACGGCTGCGTATCGGGAGCCAATGGAGATCCCTAATGATGTTTGTGACAGGTGCGAACTTGGGGATCCCAGCCAGCATTCGTGCGGCTGCATTTTGGATTGACTGCATCTTGTTTGTCACTCGGGCTTGAGCATTTAAAAATAGAGCATTACAATAGTCCAAAGAGGACAGGACTAGTGAGCTGACCAGTGTTTTCCCGGCTGTGTTTGGTAGGAAAGGTAGTATTTTCCTAATCATTCTCAATTTCATATGAGCTGAAGCCGCAGTTTTATTCGCATGTGCCATGAAGTTGAGGCCAACATCAAAGATGACGCCTAGATTTCTCACTTTTATGGCTGGACTAGGCGGGAGACCGAAAGAAGGAGGCCACCAGACAGGAGACCAGCCCGGGGAGAGGTGACCGAAGATGACCACTTCAGTTTTTTCTGAATTGAGTTTCAGACAATTCGTGGCCATCCAGTCACCTATTGCCATCATTCCTCTCGTGAAACGATTGGCCACTTCCTCACCGTCCCCATTGATAGCCAGTACCAATTGGGTGTCATCGGCGTAGGAGGTCAGGCTCATCCCAAAAGCTTTGATGACACTTGCAAGATCCGACACGTAGATATTAAATAGTGTCGGACTCAGGGATGAGCCTTGAGGGACCCCACACGGCAGAGACACCTTAGATGATTGGTAGGGTCCTAGAGATACTGCCTGTGATCTATTGGCCAGAAACGATACGAGCAAGTCCAGAGCAGTTTTCTGGACCCCCAATCTTTCGACACGGTCGACTAAGATCTTATGGTCGACCGTGTCGAAGGCCGCGGAAAGATCCAACAATACCAGGAGTGCTGTCCCCCCCTGGTCTCGTATGGCTCTGATGTCATCCGCAGCCTTTAGGAGGGCAGTTTCCGTGCCATGACATCTGCGGAATCCGAACTGGGTATTGTCGAGCAACTGGTGCTGCTCCACAAATTCCGACAGTTGCTGGTTCATGGCTTTTTCTATTACCTTAGCCAGGAAAGGAAGGCTGGCTATCGGACGATAGTTTTTCAGGTCATCTTTATTCAAATTAGCTTTCTTTAAGAGAGGTTTGACCAACGTATGTTTCAAAGAAGCCGGAAAAATACCGGAGCTAAACATAGTGTTGCAAACATGGGTTATGACCGGTATCAACGTGTCCATAACTGGCATAAGAACATTAAGTGGACACGGGTCTAGTGCAGAACCTGATTTTATCCTTGAAATAATGTTCCTTGTCTGATCCATAGTAAGATCGACAAAGCGGGTCAGTGTGTTATCCCGTAAGGTGGAGGGCGAGGATAATGGGGTAGAGTCCGTATTTGAGGAAAAAGCCTGATAGATGTCGTTAACCTTTTTTAAAAAAAAAATCAGATAAGGCATCGCAAAGCTGTTGTGAGGGAGGTGGTGTGAGGTCGTGCGTGCCACCGGACAAGCGTTTAGTGATGTCGAATAACTCTTTACACGAGTTTTTGGAGGTCTCAATTTGTGCGGCATAATAGGCTCTTTTCGCCTCTGAGATCATCTGTTTGTACCGGGCAAGAGAATCTTTGTATAGTGATTTACTTTCTAGGTCGTAGCGCTTCCGCCAAAGTCTTTCTCTTTGTTTATGTAACTGTTTCTGTTTTCACATGCACTCGTTTCCAGCCATGTATGCTGGATCTGGCTTGAAACTGATTGGACAAGGCATTTAGGCTCTGTCCAGAGTCCATTCTCTACAGACAACCAGACAAGGAAATAACGCTGTAGGATCACATCAGTGACAGAAGCACAGATGACAGGCATCTAAGAGTTTTACAGGGTTAGACTCTATATATTATATCAAGCACCAGCTTAGATCTCGTTGGTTTGCAAGAATACTGAGTTTCTAGAAACACTGCAGGAATGAATGTGTATGAAGACGCATGAAAACGGGACATTTCCACAGAGCACCAAAACTTCAAGCGTGTCCATCGGGCCCCTCTCACATACTTCAAGCGTGTCCATCGGGCCCCTCTCACATACTTCAAGCGTGTCGATCGGGCCCCTCTCACATACTTCAAGAGTGTCCATCGGGCCCCTCTCACATACTTCAAGCGTGTCCATCGGGCCCCTCTCACATACTTCAAGCGTGTCCATCGGGCCCCTCTCACATACTTCAAGCGTGTCCATCGGGCCCCTCTCACATACTTCAAGCGTGTCCATCGGGCCCCTCTCACATACTACCACTGGTACTTGCGCATGCGCACTGGGGTTCCGAGGCTGAACTCATGCAGGCTGCATACAAAACTCTGTGGTTCTCCTTAATGAACAACCCTTCTAGTGAGTGTCCTCCTCCTCAGAGAGTTGAAGTCTCTACTCCACACCACCCACCGTGGGCTCCTTTTCACTGATTGGCCTCTTGCATGGATGGGTGGAGTCTCTCGCTCCATAAAGCGCCCAGTGGCCAGTTTCTCACTGCTTGGCAACTGATTCTTTCCATTGTTGAGATTCTTGTGGAACCGGTTCTTTTCCATCTTATCCTGGGCTGTAGAGAGCTTATGAATCTGCAGGTCACTCACCAGGTGTGTCAGAGGCCCTTGACTCAGGGGGGATCTGCACTCTGTTGTAGACTCTCAGACTTTTTGAGTTAGGGTGACCAGATTTTAATTAGAGAAAAACAGGTCAAGCCAGACATAAAAGTAGGACTAAAGCCTTTACCAGTCCCGATTTTGTGCAGCCTTGTAAATGTGTGCACCCACGCAAGCACACACATGTGGTAAGTGTGTGTGTGTGTGTGTGTGTGTATATATATATATATATATATATATATATATATATATATATACACACACACACACACACACATGTTGTTGCAATATATATATATATAGAGTCGTGAACAGTATTGCATGGAAGCTCTTTGTCAACTACAAGACTGTAACAACTACATGCCTACAACGGAACGAGAGTACCAGGAGAGTATCCGGAACTATCACTCCCTTGTAGATCAATGGTATGGAAAGGGCATACTAAACAGGGAGGAATACTCTTTCCTACAGAATAAACAACCAAGATTACCGAGTTTTTATCACCTCCCGAAGATTCATAAACACCCCACGCAACCACCAGGGAGGCCCATCGTGTCATCCATCGGTGGGCTAACTGAGAATATGTCGAAGTTTATCGACTCATTCCTGGCACCATGGGTTACCGAACTGAGTTCCTATACCAAGGACTCCAAGGACTTTCTGAGGCAAATTCAAGACGTGGAGTGGGAGGAGGATCTACTGATGATCACTATGGACATCTCGAGCCTCTACACGAGCATCAGACACCATGACGGAATTGCAGCAGTTAAGACATTTCTGAATCTGCGACCCGCCCGTTACCTGCAACATAGTCAAATGATTTTGGACTTTATATCGTTTTGTTTGAATAACAATATTTTCATTTTCCAAAATCAACGATACAGGCAAATAAGGGGGACTGCGATGGGCACCTGCTTCGCCCCCAGCTACGCGAACCTCTTCGTGGGCTGGTGGGAGAAGCAGGTGGCCTGGGCAGACGACAAAACCCCTTGGGTGGAAAGAGTGATATGCTGGAGAAGGTATATCGACGACCTCTTCCTTATCTGGAGGGGGTCAGAACAGTCAGCTTTAGAGTACATTAAGATTCTGAACCAGAATGATCTTAACCTGCACTTCACTTGTACATTAAGCAAGAGTGAGGTCAACTATCTAGATCTCAGAGTTTTCGTTGACTCAGGCAAAATCCAGACCGCCCTCTTTAGAAATGAGACGGCGGGTAACTCTGTCCTCCACGGACGCAGCAGCCATCCAACCTCCCTGGTTAAAAGCATCCCCTACGGGGAACTGTTGAGGATCAAGCGCAACAGTTCTCTGGAGAGAGATTACACAGAGGCCGCTCAACAAAGCGTGAAACGCTTTAAATCTTGCGGCTACTCTACAACTACCCTCCAACAAGCTGAGAAGAAGGCAGAGAAAGTCAATAGACACACCCTCTTACAGGATAAAAAGGTGGACAGCCCCAAAGGAGGGAGTGGTATCATTAGACTTATCACTAACTACTCAGTGGCAGCTAACAAGGTGAGAGCTATCATGGCCAAGAATTGGGGGATCCTCAGATCGGACAATGTAATCGAGAAGGATCTGCAACAACATCCCATGATAACCTTTAGAAGATTAAGATCCTTAAAAGATAGATTGGTCACTAGCCACCTACCTAAGGGCAAATCCAAAGGAGAACTGGGGGCAATGCATGGCTCGTATCCATGCGGGAAATGCAAAGCCTGCAGTAATAGTCAGAGGGTATTGAGCTACAAGGTGCCACATAGGGACTCTAAAATTAAAATCAACAAGTTTATTACTTGTTCGACCACATTTGTGGTATACTGTCTGAAGTGCCCCTGCGGACGGATGTACGTAGGAAGCACTACTAAAGCAGTTAAGTTGAGGATCCTAGAGCACCAACGAGCCATTGCGAATAAAGATGAAAATTATCCAATGGCCCGCATTTTGCAAGTCACCACAATAGCGATAGGACACAACTCAGCTTCTTCAGCTTAGACTGCATCCCTCAAGACATCAGGGGTGGAGATCTTAAGAGGCGACTAAGACGCTTGGAGTCTCGATATATCATCGACCTCCAAACAAAGTCACCAGGAGGACTTAATGCAGGGGAGGAGTTATTATCACACCTTTAATCAGTTTCCCTCATCCCTGAACCACGTAACTGTCTGAAGTGAATGAATTTTCTTTTTATTGTAAATGCTGTTGATATTATTTGGTCTACAGAAGAATGGTCAACCCAACCCCCCACAAACCACACCCCTTTCCTTTAGTTAGGGCTAATTTAGTGTGGTATTGTAAATAATGGTATCTGTATCCATGGCCATCCAGGCCCCAATTGATACCAAAGAAAGAAATCATGGGGATTGAGTTACTTTAACTGTATACCAATACGAGTATAAGGTTAGTCGAGCAATGACCTTTATGCTGAATTATGATTTTGTGTTGAATTGTTTGCCCATCCAGGGCTCAATAAGTTGTATAACACATGAATTAAGCGCTTACAAATGTACAGCCTACACCCATTGCTCAAAAATGTGAAATTCGAACTGTAAATAGCGTTATTTCATCGTTCAAAGATGGCGCTTTCATTTGCATTATGAACTTTTGTCTGTTTCTATGAATTCAGCCTTATCAACTGCTGCCTTGCCGACGCCAGCTGACACTGACGAAGGCAAGTGCTGAAACGCATCTGTTACGATTTTGCTTTGCGCTAAATTAACCGTATATGGTTTAAAATCTGCTGCGAGTGCCGTCTTGTTGCTTTCTGCTGCCGGTTGCCGGTCGCAGAGTTGCGGAGCTTCAAATATATATATATATATATATATATATATATATATATATATATATATATATATATATATATATATATATATATATATCCATATAAATTCATGTGTATGCACTTCAAAAGATATCATGCTTAGACATATCACACTAACATGAGGCCTGGAGCTCCAAAGGGCTTACTATCTGACCTTGACTGGACAAGCTTCAATATTCTATATCCCCCTTAGAGATCACTTTGCTTGTCCTGAGTTCATGATATTTCTTTATCTGGTTACACAGCGCCGAACCAGCCTTTCTGGTCTACCCATATCTAGCTGTTTATAATTGGCATGGTGCAGATCTTTCACATCCCTGTTAGCCATATTTGGCTTGTTGCCTTGTTCTAGTTCTGCTGACATGGCATTACTAGATGTATATAGCACCTAGAAACCAGTCTGACAGCCCCTAAGGCAGGAGACCTGCCTTCTTCCTTGCTAATTAGCAATGATGCATGCATTTGGTACCAATAAAATAAATGTTGCTCTGTTTCTGAGCAAACTTGCTCTCTCTGGTGAGTTTCATTCATTTGCTCCTGGGAGGGTGCCAATATTTACCCATCCCATGTATGCCACACATTTGCAAGGTACGTATACAGAACATTAGCTGTGCCGTGACCCTGAGCACCTCGTACCATCCATTCCCACTCTGTCGCTGCATGCACGCATCCACAGGCTGAAAGAAACTATTTACTTAAGGAGAGCATACTTTTCTCTTATTTTAGGATAACTTGACCTTTGTCCCAAAAACCAGGGCATATGTTTAAAATTAAGGAAATCGTCAGGACACCGGGACAGTCCTTTGAAAACCGGGACTGCATGGAACATCTGGTCACCCTAATTTGAGTAGCTGTGTGGCTTCACTTCATGCATCGGTTACCCATAGAAACTTTTCCCTTCAGGGTGAGCGTTTGTGCTCCTGTGAGTGAAACAATTGTAATATTGGTCAAGCGTGGCCAATTACCTTTATGGCTATGATCTCACCCAACAGATTAAGTACTATGTCGAAAGAGAGTAGCACTCATTGGCTAGCACGACAGGTCTGTCGGAATAGTGGGGAGTATTTACCACACATGGAAAATACAATTACCCCAGGGGAGGTACTCATAACGTGTAGTAAATACCTTCTATTCTGTGTTTTCAACTGGAAAATGAAGTATATCATGTGGAATGGGTGTTTAACACACATAATGTCCTTTTTTCCGGGCCTTTCCACCGATACATTTTGTCAGGTTTGACTGGCTGGAATTTATATGGGGAAAACTGTGAGGGTGTGAAATGTATCACAGGGATTGGAATTTAGTCCTTCTCTTCTAATGAGGGCCCACATGTGTTGTGAAGAATATCAATAACTGATGCAGCTGATCTGCTCTTGCATTACCGCCACGTACCAGCAGACGGAGCTCTAGCCCTACATAATATTATGATTGGACCCATAAGGCTAATGCTGTGGTTTGAAATGGAAATATATAATCTGCAAGATCTCATCTCCCCAAAGACCATGTCTGTGAGGCCATTAGCAGTTCCTCTTCTTACTGTTCTTCCCATAAGAAAACCACAATCTCTCTTAACTCCCTCATATAATCACAGAGTTTACATTTCTAAAATTCCCAGAGGAGGTTAGCTATCAGGGAACTGAAGAATCGGCTAAAAGTGAAAAGGCTCTACATTAAGTAGAGTTTATTATAACACACACATAGTTATTAGTAATATGCACCAACCTGTGGTATGTGAGAACTTCAGCCAACTAAACATCTAACCCAACAGCACCTTGCACATTGAGACATGATATTTTGCTTGTCCCATGGGAGTGTGGGGCCTTTGTAAGGCCATTTTTCGAATAATGTAGTTGCAGTCAAAGTTTACTGAGTAATAATGCCCATGCTTATTCATTGCTTTACTTATAAAACAGGAAAATACTTCTATTAACAGTTAAGTAAATAGCTCACTTGACATTATAACAGGCTAAAGGAAAGGACACGGTCCTAGCCCCTTTTGGGCACAAGTAACAACCTCAAACAACTTTATATCTCCCTGCCGCGAGGCACTATATATCTGGCACATGCACATGGGCTTCAATAGAACCCAGCACTTACATGTCTGCTCCTAACTCACACAGTCCCAAATAACTGGCATCTGTCATGAATGTCTCAGACACTGTGTGGGCGAAGGTCCCCGCTGTTGCAAAATATTTATGAATATCCATATAAATTCATGTGTATGCAGTTCAAAATATATCATGCTTAGATAGATCACATTAACATCAACAAGCTATTCTGTACCCCCTTAGAGGTCACTTTGCCTGTCCTTACTACATGATATTTCTTATTCTGGTTGTGCAAGTTGCTTACACAGTGCGCGAGCCAGCCTTTCTAGTCTGCCCATATCGGGCTGTTTATAATTTGCATGGTGCAGACATTGCACATCCATGTTAGCCATATTAGTCTTGGTGCCTTATTCTAGTTCCGCTGACATGGCATTACTCAATGTATATAGCACCCAGAAACCAGCCACTCTGGGAAGAAGCGGTCTTAGAGCCCCTAAGGCAGGAGACCTGACTTCTTCCTGGCTAATTAGCAATGATGCAAGCTTTTGGTACCAATAAATAAATTTCAATCTGTTTCTGAGCAAACCTGCTATGTCTGGTGAGTTTCATTCATTTGCTCCTGGGAGTGTGCCAGTATTTTCCCATCACCCACAAAGCTTTATAAAGGGAGCCCCGGCAGCCACCCCACAAGGGCACAGTTAAGAAAACCTATACCCATGACTAGAATGACACTGCCACCTCTGCCAGTCACCGCATAACATCAGCAGAGTGGGGGGTAGCCACTTTCGAATAATGAGGGTATACTTGGGGGCACCCCTGATATGTTTTTAAAAACATAAAACGAAGGGGACACCCCCATTTGGCATGCATGACTGCAGAAAACATAGCACTGTGCAGAAACCTAGAAAAGAATCAGAGATTTACGCATACAAGTGGAGGAATTTCATCTCAACAGCCTACAAATCCCAACAAACTGTCGACTAGAAAGCAAGGGTGGGTGTAATTTGTGTAGTTTGTTGTTGGGTAACTACCCAAAATAACAGCATAATTATACAAGATTGCATGGAATTACGCAACAAGCGTAAACCTGATTTAAGCACTATTTTACTACTACTATATTGATTTTGTATTATGCATCATATTACAAATGTTTTTATTAATCATGCAATAAAGAATTACTGACATAAATCAGGTAGCCCCCTGTTTCTCATTTATTGGGTCTAAAAGCACCTCTCGAATTAAATGTCATTTCTACGACCTCATGCACTTCTGTCAATTAGTCCCATGGCTTGTGTGACACCTTTAGCCAGTGCTAACTTTTCAGTCAACCCCGTGTTGCATTCTGGGAGATGTGGCTTTAACTTTCCACGTATAGAGTCAGGAATTCCAGTATTTAAGGTTGTGTTGATTAAAAGTCCAGACATGCACAGCAGTCATGCATGTCATAGGGCCCCTTCACTTCTTGGCATGTTTCCAAGCCACATATGAGATGTCCATCAGGGCCTGGCAGCTTATCCCGCTTTATATTCTGGCATTTTAATTACTGCTGCTTTTTTAATATAAATGTGTCTTTCTCCTGCCAGTAGAAGTGTACTAAGGCCAAGAGTCTCCTTTTTAGGACTCACCTATAGGAAGTTTTTAGCTGTCTGTTGTCAAAGACCTACGGTGGACAATGCCACCACTTACAATGGGGTTTGGTTCAGCCTATTGCATTTTTTTGTAAAACGCATTTCCTTGGTTCTTACTCAGTGGCTTTCCTTACTCCTCTGGTCTTCATCCCTCGCCTGAAGCATAGCCTCTTTGGCTAACAGTTGTAATTCCAGATTGTATGTAATACAGCATTCTATGTTTGATGATTGCACGTTGTTTATTCTATCACCGCGCCTGGTTGGCCGATACCGTCATGTGACAGGTACGTCACACTTTGGTGCTGGTATATACAAGATTAATAGGTAATCATTATGGTGATAACTACATGTTTATTGTCCATTAACTTTACTGAATTGTCATGTCCACTGTGCAGATCATGGTATGCTCCCCTTTTGCGACTTTTTCTCACATGCATCAACATTGTGATCTCTGCCTGTATTAAACCTAGCCATTCCACATTGCCCTCCCCAACAGGTATCCCAATCCGCTACACATGTTGCCCATTTCATGTGATTCGCATACTCTGGGCCGACTCCGGTATGCACTATGCCATGCAGCCACTGGCGGAACAATTCATTTGCGTTTATTCGTGTATATATTTATTCCTTTTGATTCTTATACGCACCAACACTGTGATGTCCTAATTGGTTTTCAGCTTGTGTTGTGATAGTACGAGTTACTCCATCATGGCCGCTCTAATAAGCATCCCAATCCTTTACACAGTCCGCCCTCTTCTATGTCTGACACGATCCATATCACGTGATCGGAACTCAAGCTTGTAATCGTGAGTCTGATTCCGTTACGAACTCCGCTACGCAGCGTTTGGTGATACATGGATTAACTCCTACCAATGCAGGTACACTTCCACCGTACCTCTTGTGATCCAATTTGGGCCCTTCACGTCCGGTTACCTTTCTAATGGAGACTTCTATATCTTTTTGCAACTGACAGATGCCGTCTCGAATTTTCAGCTAGGAGACCCCAATCAGGCTCGGTGTTTCCATCCTGCAACTTTTCACGGTATGCCCGATCCACCTTGCATTTTTATTCCTTTTAGTGGCCCTCCTATAACGAAACATTTAGTGATGATCTCTCCACTTTCCTTTCCCAGAGTCCTCCATTTACTGATTCATTGATCCCCACACTGCCTATACTGTCTCCATATTAATTATCCGGAGATAACCGTCCTTTTCTTATGCCAGAAGCCGGGATCTATCAATAGGTATGTTGGAACGTGTTTCAGGGGATAGTGTTAGCTTGTTTATCTGTTACCAACAAGCTAGATTGGTTCTCATAGGCTCTCCTGCTATGTGGTACTACCAGTGACTAATCCCTTCTTTTTCTAGAGATTCCATTCGATACTATCTTGCGACTTCTTCCAAATTACTTAGTCGTCGACATCACTGACGCTACTGCATCCACTCCTAATCACAGTGGAGCCTACTGTAAGTTTATCCACTCTACTACATGTGGCTAATATGCATGTCGCTTGGTGCAAGCTTAGTTTCTTCATTGTTTCCTCCTATATAGAATGACTCCCCTACTAATCTCCAGTCGTATCTGACACCAGAGCGTGGTCCTCCAGCCTTGGCCCTACCTATCGTGCTCTGTGGGAGTACCAGTTCCCTCTCCGCCCTCGATAACAAGCATCCCTGGTATGTCTTGTTATTTCCAACTTTGATGTGCAGAATTTTAATTTTTAATCACTATATTGTGGATTTGTTCCCAATGGTATTATACCCTTTTTGTACTAAATAGGTCTGTGTCCCTGTCTTTTGTCCTGATGAAGACCCCAATGCAAGGGATCAATTTCAGCCTGCCTTCACACTAGGGGTCGAAATGTCGACTGTTTTTCTATGTTCTTCAGCTTCATTCCCACAATTACGTTATTAAACACATTTATGAAGCATGGTATTTTGTAGTATCAATATTGAACTTTGTTCCTTGGTAATTTGAATTAGTACAATAATCCTTGATTGATTGTAGCATTTTTGGCTTTGGTTTTATGTCACTTACCCCTTCCAACACTCACTTCACACCTCCCCTTCCCCGTTTCCAGGGCACTGTACTAAATATTGTAAATGTTTTGTCTATAATGGTTGCCTTAATAAGTGGCTTAGCTACATTGTAAATAAAAACAATGTTAGCAGAATGACCTTTTTGTCTTCATAATTGACTTTTCTTGATATAAATAATTTTCTGTGGTTTACTGGGACCCCTCTCTCTCAGCAGCATAGCCTCTTTGCCATCTTTTTATATTAGATGACTTGTATCCTTCCACTGCTTATGTTCATGAAACTCCTGTTTACTTTTCCATGGGATGTGTGTTTTCTTGCTGCAACTTGTATGTTGCCTTCATCCTTAAATCCCCACTCTTTTTGTACCCCCACTCCCCCAAGCTCAGCCACTGCTTCCTCTGCCCCTGCCTGATTTCTTGTGTTTCTTTTATAAACCCAAGCTCCTCCAATGCTCAGAGGTCCCACCCGTAGCTCACACTGCTGCGCAGCAGCGACTTGATAACATGAGCCTGCATCTCTGTTGCACCCCCGCCTCTTCCTGTCGCGTTCTCCTTCCATTGGAAGTACTTTTGTCAATTTTTTTCTAATTAAGACTGACATCTGTTTATCTAAAAGTGCCTCTTGATCACATGTTATTGTTATATTTAGTATTACTGTTATTATTATTACTGTGAACTTCTCTGTATTTCTTACCTCTTTATTTCTCTTACCATATATTTTTCTATTGCTGTTCCCCTTCCATCCCCATTTTTTCCCTTTCTTCCCTCTTTCTTTCTCTCTTCCTTCCCCATAAAATGAAAAGTTATAAAATCATTTTTTCTTTGTATAGCGTTTTCCCCTTTTGGGGCCTTTCTTGTTTATTGGCACATTATTCTCCACAATTATTTTAATTCCTATTGCTCTTTATTTGTGCTATTCTTCAACTCAATAAAGCTGTTCAAACTAAAAAAAAAAAGACTGACGTCTGTCATGTTTGAATGGTAAAATAAAATATTTTAAGTAGCAACCTCAATATGATGCATGCATGTGCATTCCTGGTGATGCATGCACATGCTTGAGTCATCACACTGAAGCAGTTTTTTTTTGTCGCTGTTGTTCTGCATTGGTAAACAAGCATTTTTTCTTTTTGCTGAGGCAGAATATGGTTGGTAAAAAGCATTGGCAAAGCCAAAAGGTCAGGTAATATCATTAAAAAGGTGAGACCCATTTGAATGGCCAATGTTTGCTCATTTAATACTTAATTGGTGAGAAATCACTCCCCCAGTGAGTGCCAGTCCTTCCTAGTTCCCTTGCTTGAAAGCCTCCTGTCAAATACAACTTCTTTTGCAGGCTTTGGAGAAGGCAGAGTCTCCTTAACTACCTTAGCATAGGGAAAGAGGACTACACAGCGGAGAGGCATAGGAGCTCATAGACCCCAGCAGTGCTTAATTTGTAAAGAATTGAGTGCCAGGGCCCTTCCCAGACAGCCACTGCAGTCTGCGCCACCCATTGCCCATGCTAGTGCTGCCAATGACAGTAACAACATAACACCTAACCGTCACACTCCTACAAGTGTGACAATTCAGAATATATCAGGCCACACAAAGCTATAATAATGACACAAGAGGCTGGTATCAACCATTTTCAATTCATATTGACTTCATAAACACTGTTGTTGTTCTCCTTTCAAAATTCAACAGACAGCGCCACCATGTGGTGGACTGTCACTTGTGCCGGTAATTAAGTGCCAGTACCGAGAGCACCGGAAATCACCGGCTCAAATTAAGCACTGGACCCCAGGCTAGTCCCCTATCACCTTTTGTCCCATCCATTGCATGTAAAGGACAGATGTTTCCCCCACCTTCCTGAATTGTAACATTGTGAAAGCGTATTTAGAAAAGCCTGAAATCAAAGATGACAGACAAATATTTGACGCTCAATGGGGACTGGAAAATGTTTTTAATAATCAGCAGTATTTTTTAGTCGAGGGAGTCACTATACCTTGGTCAAAATATCGAACTGCAATATTAAAAATCCACAACATTGACTAACATTATAAAGGCAAGTCAAAGAGTAGTAAACCTGTACTTCTCTGTGTATTTTTTCGCTTCAACAAACTCTAGTAGCGATATATCAATGCAGTATCATTGCGGGCGATATAATTGACCTCAATATTGTGACATATAACGTGATATTGTTCAATTTAACATAGGTGCAACACATTCTGATGAAATCAGTGTGGATTGTAATAAAACTTGGCTTGGTCAAAAGTCTGGTTGGAGGTGGAAGCTTGTGTCTTCTTTTACAGTGGTGGATGTGATCGGGATTAAACACAGTTGGCACTCTCTGATAATTGACATTTGTATGTAAATTGTTGGTTGCGCCACAGGGTAAAAGAACTCCAGTCATGATGCACATAATTCAATTTGTTCTAGCCCAAGTTACGGTAGTCAGATTGGCCTGATACTCCCCAGGGCTCTATATTTTATTTAAAAGAAGCTATGGTCATCTTTTATAGCGCAATGGGGCTATATGGCACAGAATTGAGTGACAAAATATTGCACTGTATTAATATATATATATATATATATATATATATATATGTGTGTGTGTGTGTGTGTGTGTGTGTGTATACATATATATATGTGTGTGTGTGTGTATATATATATATATAAATATATGCACAAAGTAGCCAGACTGCAACTCCAGTTCCCAAAAACGGAACAGACGACCAAAACGAATCAAATAATAAGGCAAGAAAGATTTTATTGAGGCAAACTTAGCAGCAAAGCGAACTGACGCGTTTCAGGCGGATGCCCTTGATCACAGTCCAGTCTGTATGTATATGTGTGTATATATAAATATACAGATTTATTATTTTTACTCTCACATCTATGTATCTTGAATATATTCTGGATACAATATTTTGGCAGGATGATAATTGAAAATTGATATTGTGGTAGAACACCCAAAAGGGTTTTTCTGTCTTCATCCCTGTGATGTGAAGGGACCATGTACATCGGTTGAAGAAAGCTGAAAGGAGCCCAGTACGAAGCGAACGGAACAGGTAGAACTGGCTGTGACTGCCTCACCTGACAAGCAGCGCCACCATGAGAACTCTACTGTAGGATTGACTCTCCTCCCCGGCAGCGGGATTGCCTTGCAGATCCCAGCAGAACATGAGCGAAGGGAAGTTATTTTAAGTCAAAATCATTACAAGAATTAAGCTATAATTACACTTAGCTCTTAATGATATGCTGGTGCTGGCGAGACACCTATTTTGACAGAAAGGAGGTGCCCCATCAGCAGCAGCTGAGCAGACAGCAACGCGTTCTCTCCCACTTGTTCGTGGGAGTCCCTATCCTTCAAAAGGGCTTCCGCCTGGCTCTCTGAAGAGAAGCTCGCACCTCTCTTGTGCCCAGCCAAAGAGTGTATGAACAAGTCACCACACAACGTGTGCTCTGTGAGGAATGCATTTACTTATTTTCTGTGCCCCTACAGTCTAGGTGGAAGATGGCGAATGGAGGGCATTGCGCCACTTCCCTCGGTGCTCCGTTCCAGCGGTTCTTAATCTAGGGTTTGCGGAGCCATGGGGGTCCGAGATGCCTATTCAGGGGTCCACAAGTGTTTCATAAATTAATATGAAGAGATTAATAAAGTATATATGCATAAAAAAGCAAAATGTGACATTTCAAAAACTCTGTAAATGTGAAGGAATTTGAAATTGGATGCTAAAAATTAAATTGAACCCCCAAGCTTGATTCGTGGTCGCTGTGCAAGTACTGCAAACAGAGGGTGAAGGATTAATGGTCGCAACTGAAGCTGTTACAAAACATGTGTATTCGTAAAGCAAACATTTACCCAGAAGAGTATTTTGTTGCTGAATACCAGATGTTTATTTTTACCCAACCCAGTGGTACTCAGCTTATCGAGCTAGGAAGGATTAAAGGCTGAGGAGACCCACCAGATTCGAACCTGTAAACATGAGATAAAAGCATTAACCCACTGAGCCACCAGACCTGGACAGTATGTGCTGACAAAAAGAGGTTTCATTAGGAACCAAAAAGAAAGTGGTTTGCTGGAGTCTAGGATATTGCTTTGTCTTTTAGAAATAAAGCCACATTTTGAAAAGCTACAACCTTCCCATTAAAATTACCTTTTTTCTTTTTGTATAGGTTTTTTAATTAAGGAAAATACTGTATAATTTGTGTGTTTGTTTCTGTAGTTTTGTGGGGTTTTTGGAGGTTTAAATTGTATAAATTCATTAGTCCGGCATCCCCAGCTTCCCACAGTGAATCATTTGGGCTCTGCAGAAGGCCACAGGTTCAGAACCGCTGCCTTAGACGTATCAGAGGAATACATGACTGCTGAGGGAAGTTCTTTCTGAGCCCCTCCCCTTAGTAAACCTAAATACTGTGGAACACTTTGGAGAGGACTTGTGGTTTGCACCTTCTTAAAGATAAACATTCACATTATTGAACTAGAAGCTCATGTGAAACTTAATTTGTATTGGGCAAGGTTCTGCTCAGTGTGGAGTCATCGCACTTCCTCCCCTGTTCCTGTGCTCCACAGTGGTCTGGAAACTGGCATGTTCGAGATGCAACTGTCACTACCCGACTCTGCCTACTGCTCCTCAGCCTACATTTGTCTAAATCCTCTACTGCTCCCACAAGAAATCCACTTCCTTTTAGGCCTCTCATATAGGATTTAGCTGCCTGTGGTCGAAGACCTATTGTGGACAATACTTATACTTACAAGAGACTTTGGGTCAGCCCATTTCTTACGATCGGTGGGCTTTCTTTACACTCTCATTGGATGACTTACTTGAAGCCTTTCCTTCCCCTTCTTGTATTTGTGGGTCCACAGGAACATAATTTGGTACCATCCTTTTGATTGGATAACTCGTATCCTTCCACAGCTCAGTCGGAGAAATACTTTTTTGTTTGCTTTTAGCACTCCATGTGAGTACTTGTGGTTCCTTGCTTTCTCCTTTACCTGCTGCTTCACCCCTAAAATGATGCCCCGCTTGCTCCCTCTCACTCCTCAACTTGCCGATTGGCTTCTCCCAACCTTCTGTTGTCCATTTTTTTGTGAAACCTATTTTCGACTTTCCACTACCCTCAATTCCTCTGTTACTTCCCTCCTTTCACCACTCCTTGTCCCCCCCATAGGCTTTTCCTTTTTTTTCAAACCTGCTGGGTTCTCTGCTGCGTTTAGTGTCCCCATCTCACTCTTTCGCTCCCTCGTCAGTACCATACTTTTTTTTCCATTGCAGAACTCCATGCGCGTGCATGTGTTTTTTTGTTACTTCCTCCATGTGCTGCTTCCCAATTGAAATCCCCTCCCCCACGATCTCAGTACTTCTTCTCTCCTCTACAGCTAGCACATTGCTTAACCTGCCCCATCCTATCCTGTTTTGTATTTTTTTTATGTTCCTACATTGCTCTCACCACCCCCACACTCCGGCTGCTTCTACAGCTCATCAGCAATTACGCCTTCTCCCCCACCGCCCTTGGTTCCTCTCTCTGTCGACGGTTGCACTCCCACCTCCAGTCTCATTCTTTAAAAAAAATATTTATCTTTTTGGAGGGCTCATTAGATACAGTTTGCTGTTCTATCCTACATACTCGTCAGTGCACTTTCAATGTTTTTTAATTTAACTCTCCAAGTTGGAAGCCTACCATCTTGCGGGGGATGAATTAAAAAACAAAACAAATTTGCTACCAACTCATTATGCAAGCAAACGGATCCTTGATGGTGTGGCTGCCACCGTAGCATCATAAAGCATACTCACATGTGATGATACTCGTGCACATATGCTTCATCCAACTTTTTAAAAATATATTTATACCAGTGCTGTTGAGTGCGATAAAAAAAATACATTGGCCAGTCCATTAGGACGAAAGGGTAAGACCTATTGCTTTGCCAAAGCGTGTTTCAAAATGGCCATCAGCTATCTTTGAGTAGTACATATTTAAACAAGCATTTGCAATGCAATAGGTCTTGCATTTACACGAGTTTAAGCTATTGGCAATGTAAATGACAATGCGTTTTATTTATGTTTTAAAAACCAAAACATAAATAAAAGGCATTGTCATTTACAATGCCAATAGCTCAAACTCGCGTAAATGTGAGACCTATTGCATTGCAAATGGTAGGTATCACGGACAAAGGGAGGGAGGATGGGCGTGGCAGTGGGGGGTGGGAGAAGGCATGGACAACAGGAGGGAGGGTGGGGGTAAAGAAGGCACGACAATGGGAGGAATGACAGACGGATGGGGTAAAGAAGGCACGGACAATAAGAGGGAGGGCGGTTTACTCTGCTGTGGTCAGGGATGTCGAGCATTGGTCCCCGAGGGCCAGATCCATGCCCAATTTTCGATATATCTCTAAAGAGTCTCTCATAAAGTGCTCTGAAGCAGCTAAATTGTGGCACTTTACATGTTAAACATTGAACACTCAATTGCTCACTCTCCAAACAGCTTCCAATGCTGGTCATTAATGGCAACCAGGAATCAGGCAAAATAAAAGGTGTCCACCTTTTATGAAACAACAACTTTGACACCTAACTCAGTAACAGAACAAACTGTCACCTAAAAAAATTACTACCATTTCAGAGTAGGAAAATGAGAAATGTAACTTTAACACTTGTAACAATATGTCAGGAAACGTTTGTAAGTAATAAGGTTTGCTTTCAACTCGACGTTCAAGGGGAGTATATTCTGGGTTCATTTGCCAGACAGTGACGAGGCAGGGCATCAGAAAGTTTTGAATGTGGCTTTGCCAGCAGCTAGGTCTCCTTTTAGAGGAGTTTCACAGAGATTGTAACGTGTGCACCTCACTCTTATAAGGAGGGCTCCCGCACTTATATACGGGAGCAGCACACCCTCCCCCTGCGGCACGAAGGCCTTGTGAGGCGTCTCTGTTTACAAGCGCCCGTCTTTTCTCGTCCGGAAAACAAGCCCCCCCATGCTCAGGGCACAAGTCCTAAAAAATAAGTGGGGGGACTAACCTAATTAATCAGTATGCAAGTGGTATCACGGCGCATGACATCGCAGTGCGCGACATTGCAGCGCGACATCGTGGCGCGTGACATCGCGGCGTGTGACATCACAGGAAGTGGCATCACAAGAATGGACATCAGACCTTAAGCCCTCACATATGCTTAACATGTCTATCATGAGTACATTCGAGCATAATTCAAGAATACTTGAAAACTCTCCTGATTTAGGCAGAAGATTCACACTTTTGTAAGCTTCACATAAAACAATGTTGCCTTTTGTCAGCGTAAAGCTTCCTCTACCCATAGTGCTTTAAAAGAAAAAATTGTGATATTTAAATTATTACAATGCCTCCTCCGGGGTTGTAAGTGCTATGTAAATGCTATTTAGTTTGTGCCTATACTGGGAAAGACCAACACATCTGACATTCTTACAGTGCAAGCATATCTCCTAAACAGGGACTGAACAAAGTGAAAAGCTGCCTCTCTTAAGTATGTGTGAAGTGTTAACAAGGTGTGAGCCTTTGTTTCTCCTCTGCTGCATTTGCCTCTGGGTGTGAGGCTCCTGACTGCTGCCAGCCAGGAGTCTCGAACAATAGGAGGCCTGATGACCCCTCAGACTCGGCCTTTGTTAAGAGCCAGCATGAGTTTAGAAATAAGAGAGCCCCGTCCTAGCTTGCACGTTGTTGCCGATCGAAAGCAGATAACGTGCAGGCGCTGCTGAAAGTGCCCCGGTGTTTGGAAATTACGCCGGGGTGAATTCAGCATCTGTTTCAGTGGGGCCCAACTTCTTGGCAGGGTGGACAGCGTTCACCTTGTGTAAAAAGTGGTTGAACGCCGTCCACCCGCGTGTATCCCCGACTCGTGCCCTGCCCACACTGCTCAAAGAGGTTGTTTCACAGGGCGGAGACAGGTCGTGACACCCCGGCGACGCCCTACAATTGAGGATTATACATTACACTGTTTGCAGTTCCAAATCTTCTTACTGCCGGGATTACCTGCAAAATGAACACAAACATGACGATTTTCGATGGAGAGAGAAGCTGCAGTTATTAACAGGCGTGTAAACAAAGCTGCATGGGGGGTTGTGGGTGTTCAGGCAAATGTGATGCCAACTTGATATTCAGTGTCCAGGAGTAGTGGTCTCTCAGGCCTGCTCAGCTGGAGAGCTGCAAGTCACCTGGACGTTTCCCTTTGCTTTGTTTTCTTACCTTAAATCTCTCCTCCCAGGGGGTCTGCAGCAGCGTAATCATCTCCAGAGGACAGCAGGAGGGAGGACGTGGGGGAGTAAAGAAGGCAAGGAGAACAGGAGGGAGGGCGTGGTTATAAAGAAGGCACCAAAACACATGGTGCCTGCAGTAAGAGAAACTGGATAAAGAAAATAGTGCTCACAGTCTAAATAACACATACCGGGTAACAACCGAAGTAAAGTGGCCAGTCGGCATGAGAGGTGACAAATGAAGAGGAGGTGGTATTAAGGAGGGACTAACAAGCCTTTTTACGAATCGGAAGCCAGCCTTTAGGACCGACAAGGACACAAGCCAATGGCAAATATGGGTAGAGTGGGCGGGGCTTCTATACCCTACTCCACTACAAGTCTCGCAGAGCAGCTGGCTCTAGGCTCGACCTAAAAAGGAGTCCATGACATGCCTTAGCTTGCATGTTAAAGAATGAACAAGTCATCAAGTTGGGCTGCTGCTGCATGATAACTCCTTGTGCATGCGTGATTATGCTTGCACGCCTATACATAATTGCTCTTTTGTCCTTTATTTTTCTATTTTTGTTAATTCCACTGCAGACCTATTCCATAAAACCAGAAATAAAGACTTATTGGCGTTTCCAATACTTGTTTTGTTATTGCAACACATGTCATGTAGGTTTTTGATAAACTTAAATTGCGTGTTTTTTTTAATATTTTGTTTTTTATGCGACAATCCTGACTATGCCACTTTGTGCAATTCTTGGTACAAATTTACAGTGAACGCACAATTTGTGGTTAAAATTAGCCTGAAACCCAAGGGAGCAACAGAACACAAGTATCTGTTTTCACAGTGCTTTTGTTTTTGCACTATTTTTTAATGCGAAATGCGCTCTTGCATCTAATTGATGCGAGTGTGCACTTTGCTCTTGGATATAGCGCTTAATGATGGATTTACATTTCAAGTAATTAAGTGAAATTTTGCATCACTTTGCCAAAAGCAAATTGCACAGGCCTCTAATGTCTCATTTTATTGCTACTGAGTGTCACTCATGGGGCATAAGTCTCATGCCATGGTCTCGCTCATTGGAGACGAGTCCCTCACACAGTCCCACTCTTTTGTTATGACTCCCTCACTTTGGAATACTATTTTACTGGTTAGCGATCAGGGCCGGACTGGAACCAAAACCGGCCCTGGCAAAGTGCTCGCCCCCGCAGTGGTGGTGGGGGGGGGGGGGGGGGGGGGGGGGTTGGGGGTGCCACTGAGCTCTTTGCCAGGGACGGTTTTCAGCCGAATTTGTTACAGGGACGATTTTGCACCTATGCTGCAAAAACGGCCCTGTAACAAAAAAGGCCCCCAGGGGCCCAAAACCGGCCCCTACTCGTGCGGCGCAACAGGGGATTGTCCGTTGCCCGCTAAGGCCAGCCGGGCCTGTTAGCGATGCTTACATAGTTTTTGTCCCAATCCCTTCAGATCTCACTTTTGTGAACTCCTGAACCTTGACTAGGGCCCAGAAGGCCACAGGTTTACATGTGAAGTTGGAAGAGTCAACTGGCTGAAAGGGCAAGATGAGGGAAGTCAAAAGAGAACCTATGCAAAGGTTGCAATCTAGCCAGGCTTTCCTCCTCCTGAGAGTTGGTGGCTATCTTTCTTCATCCTTTTGGGAGGAGATGCCAGGCCTTCCTCCTCCTGAGGGTTGTGCCTGTCTCTCTTCTTTAAAAAAATGTGGCTGCAGTGACTCCCACCTAACTCCACTTGCATTTCACATCCAGGCTCTGGCAGCTCAAGCTTTTCCCCTGCACAAATAAGACAGAAATAGTGAGAGATGCTAATCTGCCTCATTCTGCAGCACAAAGCGGCGGCGAGGTGTTAATTAAAGGCAGAATGAGTGTTAAAAAGCAGCTGACTGATAAAAGCTGGGACTGGGGGAGGGAAGACGGCTGCTGCCAGTCGATGAGCCCTGCCAGCTCTGTCCGCCAGTTAAAATAAAAACACATAATGGAGCAGGCAGAATATAAACACTGCCATTAATAAGTGTCTCTGAAATATTTATCTGGCCGGCAGAACCACAGGTTGGTTTGCATTGGGAGAGCAGGGCAGAAGCTGGCTGAGAATGTGGCATTTGTACCCCAAAGCAATCCCACTCCAAATCCTTTGAGTTTCATGACTTGCCTGTTGCCAGATATGGAAGATTGAAATGTCATACGACTCCTTGTCAAGAGGATTTGGTAAGGTAAGGTGAGGTTTCTTCTGGTCTCCAAAGGATGCAGGGGCGGAGAGGACGGGCCAAGGTCAACGGATTAGACAGGGCTACACGTGATGCAACACATCAAGATGGGCCCATTGACAAACCTGCTTTGCCCTGTCTTAGCTGATGCAGTGCGGCATCCCAGTCCAGGTCCAACCACAAACGTAGGATGTGTTGGCATAGTTTACATACACTTTCCAAGTTCAGCCTGCCCTCAGATTCTCCTATCATGTAATTTGCGCCCACCTTCTGTTGTAGCAAGAACTTACCACAGTCTCGGAGAAACTGACAGACTCAATCAATCACTCAGGGTTTTATAAGGCGTGACTACTCACCCATGAGGGTCTTAAGGATCTGGGGGAGGGAGGGCGGCTACTGGTTCTTCTGGGTGTGGAGGAACATTCAAAGAGCCAGGTCTTGAGGTCCTTCTTGGATTGGGTCAGCGATGTGGATTGCCTGAGGTGGAGGGGCAGAGTGTTCCAGGTCTTGGCGATAAGGTTGGAGAAGGAACTTCCTCTGCTTCTGGTCTTGTGGATCCTGGGGACGGAGGCTAGGGCGCGATGGGTAGAACAGAGTTGTCTGGCGGGTACGAGGAAAGCGAGGTGGTGGTTCAGGTATGCTGGTCCTATGTTGTGGAGAGATTTGTAGGCATGTGTGAGGAGCTTGAAGGTGATTCTTTTGTTGACTGGGAGCCAACAACAACTGGGAGGTGTTGTGTGATGTGACTGCGGTGGGGGATGTCGAGGACCACTCTTGCTGCGGAGTTTTGAATGCTTTGTAGTTTCTAGAGCTATTTCTGGGTGACACTGGCGTAGAGTGTGTTGCTGTAGTCAAGTCTGCTGGTGATGAGTACATTGGTGACAGTCTTTCTGGATTCTGTGGGGACCCATCTGAATGTAATTTGAAACAGGCAGAGTGTATAGAAGCAAGCTGAGGAAATTGTGTTGATTTGGTTGTTCATTAAGAATGAGGAGTCCAGTATGATGCCACGGTTGCGTTCGTGGTCTGTAGGAATGGGATGGGGTCCCAGAGCAAGTGGCCACCAGGAGTCATCTCAGGCTGAATGGGTGGGACCCAGGATGAGTACTTTGGTCTTGTCCGAGTTGAGCTTGAGGCAGCTGTCTTTCATCCAGGTGGCAACAACCTTCATTCCGCTGTTGAAGTTGGTTCTGGCGGTTGTTGGTTTGTTGGTGACGGAGAGGATCAGCTGGGTGTCGGCGGCGTAGGAGATGATGTTGAGTCTTTGGCTTCTGACGATGTCTGCAAGGGAGACCATGTAGACGTTGAAGACTACATTGTCATAATATAATAAGGTATATAAAAATTCAAAACACATATGAACAGCGAAAGCTGTTGGTTAGATGATCTAAACGTAGTAATTGTGTAGTATACAAGGCACTAAATCTCACATTTGGAACTGATCACAATTTGGAATTCCATGTCTGGCACTAAAAATTCAGCCTTTGAATGAGTACCCACCAACATTTCATGTATGTCACCAGATTCTCAGCCTCCTAACGAGCAACTGTCAACATTCCATGTCTGTCACCAGATACTCAGCCTCTGAATGAACACCCACAAACATTCCATTGATGTCACCAGATTCTCAGCTTCCGAACGAGCAACTGCCAACATTGCATGTCTGTCACCAGATTCTCAGCATCTGAATGAGCAACCACCAACATTCCATGTCTGTCATCAGATTCTGTCTTTGAATGAGCTCCCACTAACATTCCATGTTTGTCACCAGATTCTCAGCCTCTGAATAAGGAAGGCACCCACAAACATTTCTTATGTGTCTGCTGATTCCCAGCCTAAAATCGGACATTTTCCAGCTTTCAATGTCTTCACCAGATTCCCAGCCTCTGAAACAGCACTCTCAAGCATTCCATGTCTGACGCCAACCTCTCTAGATTGTAATCAGGTACCCAAGATCATTCCGGCCAGACACCGAGCTCACAGCCTGGAGTACGGAACCAGGCAACATTCTATGTCTGTCACCCGAATCCGAGTTGACATAACGCACCCTGGGTCACTCTTGGTCCAACTCCAGAATCAGAGCCTTGGAATCAGACATGCTGGGACATCCCACACCTGCAACCAGAAGCTCTAGGTGGGACTCATGGACCCTGAGTGTCAGACTCCACAATCCCAGAATTGGAGGCATGCACTCAGTCAGATTTCATGTCAGTCATCACAATCTCTGGGTAAGAATCAGGCAACCAATCTCTTTCCTGGTCTGACACACAGCGACGGCTCGTGGAGGGAGTTACGGTGGGGCAGGAGGGCGGGTAGGGGGAGGGGCAGGGCGGAGGTTGCTAAAAACCGGCATATGGATAATTGCAGGTAAGTAAACAATTTAATTAATAAAACGAATTTCGTAGCTCGCACTGCATTGCATTTTGCGATGCAAGGCGCACTACGAATTTCGTTTTATTAATTAAATTGTTTACTTACCTGCAATTATCCATATGCCGGTTTTTAGCAACCTCCGCCCTGCCCCTCCCCCTACCCGCCCTCCTGCCCCACCGTAACTCCCTCCACGAGCCGTCGCTGCTGACACATCACTGACACTCTTAGAGTCAGGCTCCCAGGGTCATCCCATGTCTGTCACCAGAATCTCTAGGTTGGAATCAGGCACCCACGGCCATGCTTGGGTCCACAGCCTTGGAATCAGGCACCTGGAGACAGTCCATGCCTGACACCAGCAACTCTGGGCCGGAATCCAGCACTCAGACATTTCTGGTTAGACATCGGAATTACGGCTCTGGAGTCAAGCACCCAGCGACCTGCTCTAACACCAGCCCAGCACTGGCTTCTAGTAAAGCAGAGAGAGAGCATCACCCAGGGCCCACTGCCTGTGACTGCTCCCCCGCTGGCCCAGGACCACAGAACTGCCAGGAAGCATAGTTGAAAGCAATGTTTGGGAAAGGCACGCGCGAGGCTGGAACCCCCATTTCTGCCTCGGTTCCAGGAATGCGAATTAATTAGGAGACGCTCTGTCCCGGAGGTGAACGGCCATGTAAATGTTTTTTTTCCTTCGGGAACACTTGTTCTCTCCAGTCGGAAACATTACTTGACGACCGGCTGCGATGCCAGAGAGCTGCCAACTTTGAAGGGCTTTTGGGGCCCTTGCCAAGGGGGGCGGCCATTTATGACGGCGGTGACGTCATAGGCAGACGGCGGAGTCACGGCGCTACCTCATACGCAGAGGCCGATGACCCGGAAGTGCCGGCCCTCGCGCCACAGCTTGCGAGCTGACAGCCTGCAATTCAACACACACAGCTGCTCTGTCAGAAAAAGAACATTTTATTCCGAAGCTTCCCCCGCTCCGTGCCAAGAGCCGTCCTTCCTTGCATTTTGTTCACCAGGCCCCGCTGGCTGGAGCGAGTAACAGACAGCACTGGGAGCCAAAAGCTGCCCGGGTAAATGTCGTACCAGGCCCAAGTACAACCACTGCAGCAGGGCTTGGGGTGCGTCTCATTTTTTGTTTTTGTTTTTACCAAAAAGGGTAACAATAGGACATTAATTAGCAACATATTTTAATGCAATCGTTCTCATATCCTCATCTCTTACCCACTCGCTCTTTTTTTTGTTTTTTCTAATTTTGTTTTCATCCATCTCCTGTTTTCTCATCACTACATCTCTCTATGGGTCCTCCTCTCCCCCCTTCTTATTACCACAACCCCCCCTTGCGCTCCCAGCGTGCAAGTGGCTTCCCCCTTCTCCCACTGATGAACAGACTCCCAAGAAGAGAGACAACTTTGATTATGGTTTACTCAAGGCGTCGCCCCTTATCTTTATTTAAACAGCATCAGTTCTGTGAGAAATGAGAACTATAGTTAAGCAAAATATAGTTATGAGAATACTGGTCAAAAGATCAGCAGAATAGCTTAAAGATTGCACAGGCAATACAACAGGCCATACAGGACTTGTCTCTAGTTTCATTACAGCACAACACTCCAGAATGAATAGACACAGAAGGCTCCTATTCCTTAACCATCTCCTCTGCCATCAACCAAGAGCATACCAGGGATTATTGGCTAGCATACCTTAGTGGCAACTTCCCCTCCATCTCTCAGAGGAATTGTCACTACCGGCAGGTCCATGGTAACACATACACCAGGGCTCCTCATAGCGCACCGTCCCTTGCCAGGGTACCTATCACCAGACAAATCACCCCCAAATTTTCAATTCCAGGCATCTCTGGGTAGGGCAGAAAGGTCCATTTCCATTTCCATTTTTTTGCATTTGTATCGCGCATAAATCCCCCCAAGGTCTCAGAGCGCTTGCAGGCAAAGGAACCTCCTGTCCGCCGAACCCAGGAGAGCTGGAGGGGCTCATCTGGCTAGAAAAGCCATGTTTTTAGCTGTTTCCGGAACTTCACATGATCAGGCTCTAGGCTGATCTGGATGGGGAGAGAGTTCCAGGCTTCGGGGGCGGTTTTACTGAATGCTCTGTCACCATTTCTAACTGTCCGAACTCTAGGTACAGAGAGAAAGGCCTTGCTGGAAGATCGTAGCGTTCTGACTGGGACGTGGGCCTTGAGCTTGTGTTCAAGATAGATAGGTCCATGACCATTTACAGATTTATGGGCTAAGCAGCATAATTTAAACTTTATGCGTTTTTTTATGGGTAGCTAGTGCAGTCTGAAGGCAGGGGGCTGAGGGGGTGCGAGGGGGTAGGTCAAGTACTAGCCTGGCGGCAGTATTCTGAAGGACCTGCAGTCGATTTAGTAATGTTGAGTTAATGGCTATAAAAAGAGCATTCCCATAATCTATCTTGTTAAAAATAAGTCCCTGGACTAGGGGCATACATGCTGAGAGTGGGATCCATTTGAAGATCTTCCTTAAGCTACACATCAGGCCATAACTGGTGCCCACGGTTTTCCTGATGTGCTCAGACATGGTTAACTTATCATCAATAACTACTCCTAGGTACCTGACAGAGGGCTTGGGGGCTGGGCATGGACCGAGGGAAACTGGCCACCAGTCTGGCGACCAGATTTTGTCGGCTTTTCGGAACAACATGACCTCTGTCTTTCCTGCGATCATCATGAGGTAGTTCCTAGTCATCCATTCATGTATGTCGACCATACCATTTTTTAACCTCCTTTTTGTGTCGTCAGGGTTCTGATTGATGGTGAATAGGATTTGGGTATCATCGGCATAAGACACGGTTCCAAAACCATGTGCTCTGATGACCTTCGCAAGGGGGGAGACATATAAGTTAAAAAGGGTCGGGCTCAATATGGACCCCTGCGGAACACCCTTGTCATTGTCATGGAAGATGGAAGAGTGCGCGCCTATCTGGACCCTGGACCGCCTGTTGCAGAGATAGCTTGTCAGCCATTGAAGTGCGGCGCCTTCGACACCAGCCTCAGCAAGGCGCTCTAATAGAACGCAATGCGAGATGGTGTCGAAAGCTGCAGAAAGGTCCAACAAGATCAATATAGCCGATTGTTTGGAGTTCAAGGTCAGTCTTATATTGTCCACGACCTCGAGCAGGGCCGTTTCGGTGCTGTGGAATGCCCTAAAGCCGGACTGGGAAGGGTCAAGGAATTTGTTGGACTCAAGATGAGTGATAAGCTGTTTGTTTATTAGGGACTCCATAATTTTTTCCAAACAGTGGGAGAAGGGAGATTGGTCGATAATTGGAAGTCTGGTGGCCACCATCTTTCGGTCCCCCGCCGAGTCTAGCTAGCAAAGTGAGAAATCTAGGCGTCATCTTCGATGCTGGCCTCAATTTTATGGCACATGCGAATAAAACTGCGGCTTCAGTTCATATGAAATTGAGAATGATTAGGAAAATACTACCTTTCCTACCGAACACGGCCGGGAAAACACTGGTCAGCTCACTAGTCCTGTCCTCCTTGGACTATTGTAATGCTCTATTCTTAAATGCCCAAGTCCGAGTGACAAATAAGATGCAGTCAATCCAAAATGCAGCCGCACGAATGCTGGCTGGGATCCCCAAGTTCGCACCAGTTACAAACATCATTAGGGATCTCCATTGGCTCCCGATACGCAGCCGTATCAAATTCAAATCGCTGTGTATTGTTTTCAAGTCACTCAATAACCAAGGTCCCCACTTTCTCAAACAGAATCTTCTCCATCATGTCCCAACCCGATCTCTTCGTTCCTCTATTCAGAACTTCTTGGCTGTGCCTCGCACTAGAACAGTCACCTGGGGCGACAGGCGTTTCCTGGTTGCCGCCCCTAGACTCTGGAACACCCTTCCTGCACATATCCGAGCAAGTCCCTCCCTGTTCACATTCCGCAAACAGCTAAAGACGTGGTTATTTGACCAATAGCCATGTATATCTTCTTTACCCCAGTTGCTGATCCATCCCTTAATTAGCGCCGAGACGCCCACGGGTATTCGCCGCGCTCTACAAATGTCAATAAATAAATAAAATAAAAAATAGTTGATCTGGGTCGGGTGTGGGCTTCTTTAAAATAGGCCTTATTACTGCCTCCTTCCAGTGCTTAGGGATGGAACAGTGAAGTAGGGATTGATTGAGGATATTGGTTAGGGCAGGGATCAGTGCCGGGGAGATTTTAGATAGAACTTGCGGAGAGGCAGGGTCTCCCGGGGCTCCAGACTTCATTTTCAGCTAGTGCTTTGTTCCACCTCTTTTTCTAAGAAAGGTGAGAACTCCCTTAGAGTGACAATATGATAGTTGGGGTCGTTGCAACTATTGGCGTCTGGGGCAGTGGTCTGATCAGTTATTGTGGACTGAGGGAAGCGTTTGTGGATGTCATTGACTTTCTCATGAAAGTAAAGGGCTACAGATTCTACCCATTCCTTGGTTTCGGGAGGCACCAGCTGCGAGCCTGGTGGATTTGTGAATTCTTTAACGATGTTAAAGAGTTCTCTTTGTGAGTTGGCTGCTGACGCGATCCTGTTGCCTAGGTAGACTTTTTTTGCCTCAGCTATTTCCTTCATATACTGCCGATGTGCAGCTTTATAGGTTTCCCTATCTTGGATGCTTTTTGTGTGTCGCCATTTCCTTTCTGCAACCCTGGTAGAGTATTTTGTTTGCTCCAGGTCTGGCGTAAACCAAGGTGAATTGTTTTTGGGGGGTTTAGATACTCGTGCAGGGGCAATGCCATCCAGTGCAAGAGTAATTGCCAATTCTAATTTCATGGCGGCTAGGCTAGGGTTGGTGCTCTTAGAGATGGTGGGAGGAGAAAAGTGGGCGGCAAAAGCAGCCGGGTGATCTTATTTCATGGCCTGCTCTTTTTCAGCTTGGTCGGACGAGTTGCCAGGGCCTGGGTGCCGTTGATGGCAAATTTTATGATGAAGTGGTCCGACCAAAAGACTGGGTCGATCTGTGTGATCACAATCTTTGGGGAGTTGGTGACCACCAACAGGTCTGTCCCCCCTTCTGACTGCACAGTGCCCACACAAATCACCACCCCTCCACAGGGTCAGCTCATTTAATAAGTCATCATTTTCTGGGTAGCCCCATTTTTCTGCTGCTAGTAATGCCACAGGGCAGGGAGGTCACTTGCGATCTCACCCTCCCCCAGACACTGCTGGAAGGTTTTTGGTTTTCACCCCCAACAACTGCACGGCTCTGGATGGCAAATGTACACCATCACTATGGGAGAGCAGCCTGTTTCCGTGACGCCTCTCTTAATGTGTGCTACAGGACATACACCCACTCCAGCATTTAAAACAGGGTATACGACTGAAGGAGTCCACACCAGCACTATAGTGAAGGCCCAATCACAGCCTTAGGATGCCATATTCGTCCCACTCAAGATGCCACATATCAATGTAATCTGGCAATGTAAATGTTCCAGAAAATCTGTTCCCTCCCTATTAGGAGAGTAAGGTGCCCTCTCAACCATTCTCGTTCGAGGCAGGATGTCCCTTCTGAGACCATTTGGCATCCCCATATTTATCTAGGGCTCCTCGCCCTCATGGATGGAGCCCGCCACTGACAGACTTCTCGACTTACTCAAACTCAGAGTCAACTTTTCACCTGACGGTACTGACTCCCTTTCCGACGGATGGAGCCCACCTCTAGCTGAATGCTCTGCCTTCTTGGACCCGGAGGCCTTTTTTGCCTGGTGGTAGCAACAGCTACCCCCACACGCAGATAGCTTGACATAATTGCCTGTATCCCAGAACTAGTCTGCTTTTTTTTGCTCCTATCTTTTTCCTTCCCCCTCTTTTCTCTCCATGTCCTTTTCCTTCCTTCTTTCATTTCCCCCTCATTTCCAACACCGTGCAATCTCTTTCAATCTTCCTTTCAGTCGTCCTTTGTTCTCCTTTTTTCTCCCCTTATTTTCATTATCTTCTTCTCCCTCATCTTTCTTCCTTCTCCCTCCCTCCTAGACCTTCCTTCCTTGCCTTATCGCCTCGTTCTTTACTTTGTTTCTATCCATCTGGTTTCTCCACTTCTCTCCCTCTTCTTGCACAGGTAAATAACAATAGTACCTGTAAGACCTGTACTTGTGTGAGGCTGGATACCACGACGGGTCTGACAGTGAGGAGCAGGCTAGAAACAGGGACAACGGTCAGCCCTACGACACAAGGGCAGGATAGTACTGTAAACAGTAAAGGGTAAACCCGGATACTACATATGCTCAGCTTTGAGCCCCTCTCTGTTTAATCTGTGTTCAGCCTTTGGCTGGGGTTGCTAAAAGATGGGACCTAACGATGGTGTCCTATGCGGACGATACCCAGCTGGTTATCACCTTAGCTGAGGGGCCATCGGTAGCAGCCTCCAGATTCAGAGAGGGGATGCCAGCAGTGGCACAATGGATGACATATAACTGTCTACAGCTCACGCACGTAAGACCGAGGTTTTGTTGGTGGGAAAGAAAGCTACTCTTTGATATGAGCATTGGTGGCCAGCATCCCTTGGTCTTACGCCGCCACCTAAATCTGTAGTTAAAAACCTTGGGGTCTGGATGGATTCCACCCTTAGCTTCCAGACCCATACTAAGAGAGTCGCGGCCACCTGCATTGGGCTACTTAGGGGCCTTAAACCTCTCCTGAAAATTTTCAATCCGGCGGTGCGTCAGCTTATTGTGCAGTCCACAATATTATCCCGCTTAGATTATGCCAGCTCGCTGCTCCTAGGTGCCAACAAAGCGGAGATACGGCGTCTTCAAAGAATTCAGAACTCCGCTGCTAGAGCACTGGTGGGCCTCCCTCGCCACTGCTCAATTGGGGCCACTATTCAAGGATTACAGTGGCTTCGGATCGACAAGCGGATTCAGTTTAAAGCTCTCTGCTTGTCGTTCAAAATCTTAAAGGCCAATAGCCCTAAACTCCTTTGTGATTTGCTGAGCCCATACATGCCACACCGACAGCTGCGCTCCTGTGGACAGCATCTGGCGAACGTGCCACGTTTTAGACGTTCTAGGGCTGGAGGGTCCTCGTTCAGGTATTTAGCTGCTAAGCTATGGAACTCTTTACCATTATGCATTCGAGCTTTGGATGACCTGCTTGCTTTTCGGAAAGCTATTAAAACTTTCCTGTTCTCATCTGTATAGCACTTGACCTAGACTTTCGTGCAGCTCTCTCTGGAAAGCTTTTTTGGTCTCAGTTCTGACTGCGCCGGGACGCCCCGTTGCTGGGGCAGCTGTGCGCTCTAGAAATCCTATAACATAACATAACATCAATGATCAAAGCTTGGTTATGGAACGACTGGATGAGGACAAGATCCCTCTTCTGCCTTCATGTTTCTTTGACTTACAGATTAATAATCTTGATTATTTTATCCAAGATCACAGACTTTCTTTTAATTATTGTATTGCTTCTCATCCCTTTAACGTGCTGGTCTTTTGCTTACCTTCCTGTTTTCTTTCATCCATTTCCCTCTCATCTCCCTCTGTCGCTTATACAGGAGTTCTGCTCTCCACATTTAAGCAACCTGCGATTTTCTTAGGGCAGTTTGACTAGTGGTAGCCAGGCCGGATTTCAGTTACAAATGTGCATCAGGAGAATCTCAACATGGTTCATGGTATCAAGTGAGCAGTAGAACCTCGACAAGTGACAAGGCTTCAAGGGACCACCTCGGTTATCGTCACTGCAAACGCAATGGCGGATTTGGGGGTATACGCCAGAGTTGAAAGACAGAGGCCCATGGAATGAATTTGTGCAAATACTGCAGCTTCCGTAGCACAAAGAATAGTGAATGCAATCACTCTGCTGGCCAGACCCGGCCGGTGCAAGTAGAGGAACCGTGAAAACACATCATAGTAGTTCCTCAGGGACAAGCGGGGACTATATTTGTGCAGCACTTTGTGGTTGACTGCGCCATGTGACAAATCATTGCAGGGCTCACATTAAAGTGCTCAACGCGCCTCGAAGTATCACGGTTCAGACAAGCTGAGAATACTCATTCTCACTTCTAGTGCTATGTTTCCTAGCCAACTCTACACCCCCTCTCTCATCCTACATCTTCACATCCCCATCACCAATCTTTCTGCTTTGGTCTGACTACTTTCACCCTTTGACTCGTTTAGGTTTTTACCATTGCTCTTATACTATTTGAGCTCTTGCTTTTCTTCACCCTGCATTTCTTCATTTTCATCTTCCTCATTCCCGCTACTATATATTTTTATACCTTTCTCTCTGCTTACCTTCCACATTTTCCTTTCCATTTCATCCTTTCTTGATCCATCTGTTCTGCTTCATTTACTTTTCATTTCTTTGTCATCTCATTCTTTCAGTTTTTTCTTGTCATTCTTTTTCCTTCTCCCTTCTTTGTTTGTTGTTTGTGTCTTATCTTATAACCCTCAGTCTTATCTTCTGTGATTTTCTTTGCGTCTTCATTTGGATAAATGGGTGTCATTGCTCTGCTCACTGTTCCCAATCGTTATGGGTAATATTTATAAGGGGCAGACCGGTTACAGACAGGCGAGTCACTGGGAGAGATGAGAACAACTTGGCCACCTGATGCGAAGGGCAGTGACACTGGGACACTGCTAGAGGAGACTCACATTCATTTTGGGACAGTGGCATGGGGCAGTGACACTGGTTGATTAACAAAAGTGCGATGTGGACACAACCCCAGGCTAGTGACTCAACACAGTAACTCCAATGCAAGGGCATTGACTGGTGGACACACCACGGAGAAACTGACCTATAGTTATTGACATGAATCACTCACATTGAAATACTGACACAAGGCACTGACAAAGAAGCACAGGCATTGGTACTTACTCTGGACACTAACATGGACATTGGTCGCTGTAACATCGGGTTGGCACAAGCAATTTATGTGAAATATTGTGGTAGATTATACCATTTTTCCATCCTAAATGAATATATTTAACTTCAACTATTCCTGAATTGTGCATTGATCTCACTTTGGAAATCATATTTTGTTTTGAGTATTCTGCATCGGTACCTGCCACCATATAGTTGATACGCTCCATTATGTACATTCTGGTAGATTATAATATGAAATGCAAAATCAGAATATGACCATTCTAGTCATGTTATTTGTGGAAGTCAAGTCTTGTGGTTTTCCACAGTTCTGCATCGCAAGTGCATGTCATCCAAATTAAATTTCAATATTAACAAAGATGCGCAATCCTTATTTTCCCTGAGGGCATAATTAGGCATTCATTTTAAGACGGACAGTTCTCTGACGAGGTGTTCGGCACGTACACACAATTGGAACAGCTTTTCAGCATGACATCTCAAACAGACACGAGGACATTCAAAGCACATTGATAACCCAATGCATGGCATTGCATACTATTGTTTTTTCCCTATGTTAGAGAGTTACCAATATTGTTTCAGTTCAACAACAAATGTAGTTCATTTAAGAGTCTGCCCTATAGAGCTTTACTTTTAAAATACAATGTCAGATTTACAACTTTAACATTCATTTTATCGTTAAAGCATCCTTAGGTGTATCTGCATCTTTTATTTTTGTTATAGAGAGTAGAATGTAACCCAACTTCAAGCAACGTTGTGCCAGTTTCAAGATTTACGGTCCCAGATTTTGTAAGCAGTGGGCAAAGATAAAAAGGCTTAACTGAAATAAAAGCACACTCTTAAAGTAGAAGCTCATCATTCAAATTAAAGGAATTTATTAGCATTAATAACACTCAAATCAAATTTTGCATATTTTCATCCAAGTTTTAGAACCAATTCATTGCATGATTTTCAATCAGAAATTGGCTTCAAATAGCAAAACAGTTTCCTTAGGCTCCTTCGAATTTTGTGTCAGAATGACTGAGGAAGTTATAGTATTGGATCGAACGTATTAGTAAATATGTCTTAGGATGTAGCTCTTAGTAAGGAAATCACTTCTGGGGAAATTCCTGTTGATTATTCCAAGACTTTCCTTCATCTTCTGAACAAACAACTTTGAGGATTTATAGTAAGTTTTCCCAAACTTCTGCCAAGACCAAACAGAATTTGTTCTAATGATCACCCATTCTTAGCAAATTACTAAAATCCATGACTCTTGACTGTGCTTGGACCATTTATGAAGATATACCCAGTCCAAAACTGATTGCTTGAACCATAGAATTGGTAGAGAGATATATCATTCACTTTAGACATTTACTCTCTGGGGAATCAGAACCCACTCTTCCAGCTAAAACATTTCTACAAGACCATATATTGCAACAGGCAATGGGTTTCATTGAATAGCTTTTCGTATGTGGATAGGTAAGCTACCACCATATAAAGCACTTTAGCTTCCAATGCCTACTTGCACTTAAACACATTCCTGTGAACTTTTCACATTAGAGTGCCTGAAGACATCATGTTGCCTGGACGGCCTCCAACTTCCTCCCAGCGAGCTGTCAAGATGAATTTCTCCTATTTCCTGAAACAACATTCCTTTTGTTTCACTTGTATTGATAACCAAGTAACTAAAGTTACAGTGGGAGTGCAGAGCATTTATTTAGAACCTAACCAATCTTCGCTGACATGGAATTATATACACAACGTCAGCCACAAATCGTTCTGTATTTCTGCCATTCACTTGGGGAATTTACTGTGTAAACCTCGGCCTTCTGCTAACTACAGCTTTGGCCACACTATTATAATATAAATCCTGTAAAACCCGCTTCAAGCTCCCAGTTTGTTATGTTATGTTACCACACATTTATGACGCGAGCAGCTACCCGGAAGTGTCCCGGCGCGATAGACCAATGCGGGGTGAGCGGAAGTAAAAGTAGGAGCTAAGCCGTCTAATCAAAAAGTAGGGTTTCAATTGCTTCTTAAATGTCCTCAGATCATAATTATTCCTGATCTCAAAGGGCAGGCTATTCCAGGCCCTAGCGGCCCTTACGGAGAGGGAACTCCCTCCTGTTATGTCAAGGCGGTAGCGTGGGGTGGCAATAAGGCATTGACCTGTTGACCTGTTACCCCATAAAATGCCCTAATCAACTGAACTGAAGGCCTCCCTAATGTCCCTGAATCCACAATTACATTTCCCAGATACTTCTGTCGATTTCCAGGCTATAGCCTAAAGGGCTTAAGAATGGACTGGTCAACCATTTTAATGTTCTCTTGGACGCCCCCCTATTTTAATGACACTTTTTTACACCTTTGAGAACATTCATCAGGAGTATAAAAGAAGTTTGGCTTATATTGTAGTAAACACATCAGTGAAAGAATTCAATCTGTAATTAGAGGGATTCCCCCGCCATCTTTCTTGAAGTTCAGATTGATGTTGGCCTCACCTGGGTGCTAGCATAGTTACAGTCTGTGCAATCAGACGACAAACGGAGTAAGGTCTACTGCCCACAATTCTAAATTGTGTCTAACAATTAATGCATAAATGTGGTCAGAGCATAGAGCTGTACCTAAATTGAGGAACTGCGTCACGATAGTATATTCTGTGTTGGTATAGGGGCTATTATATTATTGTCATGCATATAACCATAGAGGGTCCTCGCCTTCTCCTATATAACTGCAAAACATAATATAGCCTCCTCTGGAACCCTACATTAAGTCGAACCCTTGCATCCCGGGTACACAGTCACCCGTCTGCTGTCTCAGCCATCTGGGAGGCTGCCAGACACAAGATATTTGATTGCCTCCGTTTTTCAGGATAAGGGGTCTTTAGAGACCATCCAAATATATTTTTAGTTACTAGGTGAAAATCCACCCCAAGACAAAATGGCCAAATCCAAATCAAAAATTCAAAACAATGGAATTTCCAACTATTGTTAAAGAAATATAAACTAAAGGATATCAATTTTTCCCATGCTAATATGTCCTTTTTGAGTCATTCATAAAAACTCTTGAACTGAACCACTTTAAATTGCACCAAGATGAACAATATCCTCTTTCTGATTGTACTCATTACAAGAGGAGGAAAAACGAATTTTTATTTGTGTTCAAAAGTTATCATAAACCTTAACAGTAATTAGTGGATTAAAACTATGTTTAACAATTGCTAGGTTTTAAATATCTCTCAAGATAAGATATTCTCCGGTGAGTAACACAAGTCAACAATTTTTAAGGTGTTACCTGAAAAGTGGGATCTTAACAGATGATAAGTTCTGCTTCATTTTCAGGGTAGAAGGATGTACCTTCAATCCATTATTCTTAAGTTTATTGGTGTGGCAAATTATGCCAATAAACACACAATCCCAACTAGCATTTTAACTTGGTCACTGTTACTTTACTTAGTATAATCCTCTTTTGTAGCAAGATTAGTTTTTTTGTCTTTAGTGCTTGTGTCTCCCACCTTTTCTGTATTAAGAGCAAATTATGTTCGCTTAAATTCATCCCACGCTTTTGATATTATTAGTGTTATAATAGTGACCACAACAGAAAGAGATTACAGTAATGGCCACCATGTGCAAGCATGCGAGCAGTGATCACCTCAGTGCGTCAGGCATGATCGCCACCATTAATGAAAAAAAAGCTTTGTTAATGGGGAATGTCTTTGCATGTGTAATAAATGATATCCGTAACTGCAATAACCCTGGAACGATGTAATATTATTTGTAATAAGTCTCATCTATGCCATATGATTTATTACTCAAATATTAGCTTAAAATTTATTTAGGAAATTCTGCCATTTTTCTAAAAATACCAGCTTATGAGTTCTGAAAATTCAGACATTTCCATCTCCAGTAGACATTTTTCAGTTTTAGTATACGTTTATTAATTCACCCATGCAAAAGCTTCTAATTTAGCTGGATGGGCTGCACACAGGAGTGCAACTTACAGGTAGCTGAAGAGCTGCCAGTAGCTCATGAGCTACTTGTTGAGGAACCCTGGTCCAGCTAGAATAAGTGTGCCTTTAATTATAGAAATAATCAATCTATAATATTTTCTAGTGCCCACCGAGTAAACGGACAGGAAAAGGCAGTGAGTAGGTCACTGGAGGGAACTGCATGGGTGGATGTACCATGTTACAACGCATACCGTTACAACTACCTACTATTACAACGCGACCATTACAACGCATACCATTACAACGCATAGCGCTTTGAGGTGCTGGATAGTGGTAAGTATAATTTACTATTCTAACTCCAGTCCCCGTGGACACTAGGGAAGGTGTTGGATAGTAAATTATACTTATTCCCTATCCTAGAGCGCCCCCCAGCGCAATGCGTTGTAATGGTATGCGTTGTAAAAGATGCGTTGTAATAGTAGGTAGTTGTAAAAGATGCGTTGTAACGGGTGTATACCGCATGGGTAGATGCTTGCATGTGCTCTCGGCCCATGCTCCTGTTGGCCCTAATAAGTGACAGTGTAACTTTAGGTGTAGTCAAGGTGGGATAACTGCTATTCTCCCTTTGCAATTCAAAGGTTGTATAGTAGATGACATCAGCAGGGCGGGTCTACCGATGTGCACAGAGTAGGTTTGATATCGGCCATGTGGATGGATGGTCATGTCGCAAAGTGAGTGTGCAATTGGCAGGGTGGATGTATGGGTGTGTGTAAAGGATTTAGGATTCAGCAGTCAGTCAGCATACATTTAGTTTTCTCTGTTCTTTTATTCAGTATTTTAGTTTCCTTATTCTTAGACTTAAAACCAAATCATAAGTCTTCGTGTGTCTTCTTCTAGGATCTTCTTTACCCAGCGGTTTCAGAGTCAACTCTCCCTCAAAAGAAAGTGGCACAGGTAAGTGTTCTATCCACACTTAACCTGTTTTATTCTCAGGGAGTGAGTGAGTTCACCCACTAATATATAACCTTCACCAATGCAAATCAAGTGTTTCAGCATAGAGACTTTTAACGCCAAGTTAGTCCCTTTTTAGTTTATTTACGGGCTTAATTCAATTTACGGTACAAAAGGGGGTGGTGATGGAAGGAGCATCTGAATCAATCAAAGACTCACACCCAGTCAAAAGATCTGGGTTTAATCCATCACTGTTCTTTAGCCCACTCTGCCACCCCAGTTTAGACATGGCTATATGCAAATCAGTCTGACCCTGTGCCTCATGGGAACAGTCCAGCCCGAACTGCCAAGCCATGTCTTCCCTGGACCGGAAACAGGCTTCAGAGGACTGGTTTCTGGCATTCCAGCCGTCTTCAGCCCGGCTTGCTTGAATCCAGTGGCAAAGTGAGCAAGGGACTCACGTCTGAGCATACCCTGCCACACTTATGGCGGCCAAAAGCGGTACAAACGGGGGTGGTGATGGACGGAGCATCTGAATCAATCAAACACTCACACCCAGTTGTTTTTTTGTTTTTTGCTTAATTCTTATTACAGCTTGTACTGCAACACCCTTCAGTCGTCAATGTTGCCTGTTCTGGTTTATCTGCTGATACCCTCCCTCCACACATACTCACATTAACAGCACTAAATTCCCAACAAAAAATATGAACAAAGAGGAAATGTAAAAATAAATTCATAAAAAAGTACACAATGTATTCAAATAAGTATTAAGTACCTATTTGAATACATTGTATACTTTTTTATGAATTTATTTGTTGTGAATTTAGTGCTTTTAATGTGAGTATGTGTGGTGTGTAATTTTACCCAAAGGGGACTCCTTGCTTGACACTTGTCTTTATTGGTACCCCACTCCTTTGGCTGTTGGGTCCCTCTCTTTTATTAGAGATACCCTCCCTCCTCCTGATCTTACCCCAGAGACGTGCATGCACCTATGCAAGCTTCGCTTCCCCTGGAGCGTGGCGGGATGATTCGTGGGTGGTTTGGCTCGTTGGTGCTCTGGGACTTGTTAGCCTCTCTACACTCTTCGGCATGGCTACTGATGCCTCTGACCTATTCAACGTGTACGCAGCATCCTATGAAAACTGGCTCTTGCTCATTGTCCCTCACTCCCTCTCCTCTGGTTCAGCGTCTTCCTCCTCTTGGTTTTCTTTGTCCCGCCCTGACACGCATCTGGTCGTACAGCACTGATGACATTGGTGTGAAAGGCCGGCGACTCCTGAGGCTCACTCTGTTTGAAGGAGCCATGCTGATCAAATATTGCAGATGACAAAGGGAATGGATGTTGTTCACGACTGCTCGTGTCTCTCGGGCTGGCTAGAAATAAAGCAGAGGGGCAGTTTGGTGAGGTACACACCAGTACTCTTCCTCAGTTTCCCCACTTTCAGATTCTAGAGGAGGTTCTTAATGACAGTGTGTCAGAGAGTAGGTGTGTGATTAGGATGTATGACGTTACAACGCATGCTTTTACCACGCATGCCTTTACAACATGGTTTTTACAACGCATGCCTTTACAACGCATATTGCTTTGGGGCGCTGGATAGTGAATAGTTTAATTTACTATTCCAACTCCAGTCCCCGTGGATAGTAGAGAAGGTGTTGGATAGTAAATTAAACCTATTCCCTATCCTAGAGCGCCCCCCAGCGCAATGCGTTGTAATGGTTTGCGTTGT
Organism: Lissotriton vulgaris; assembly: GCF_964263255.1. Taxonomy (NCBI): domain Eukaryota; kingdom Metazoa; phylum Chordata; class Amphibia; order Caudata; family Salamandridae; genus Lissotriton; species Lissotriton vulgaris. The sequence continues at coordinate 64,633,536 of NC_141700.1, forward strand.
AAAAGTTGCGTCGTAAAGGCACTGGGTGGTAAAAGTTGAGTTTTAAAGGTTGTTTACCGTTTGATTAGGCAGTTCAAATGATGGGTGTGTCACAGAGTAGGTGTGTGGTTGGCCAGGTGAATGGCTGGGCATGCATGGAATCTCCTTGAGTGGGAATGCTCTGGAAGAATGAATCGGAGTGTTCCGAGGGTCAGCAAAGGGCATAAACAAGAGGATGATGCTTAGGTAACTGATTTTTTCCTGTCATTTTGTGCCCATGCAGATGACCATATCTTACAACGGCGTCCTCAGGAATGTCACACGATACAGGCTAAATTCAAAGGTTGGACATCGAGGTGTTAGGCATATCCCTAGTAACTTATGGGAAATTGGCTGGGAAGCCTGACTCTCACCGGTGAGGGCCCTATAACGAGTCTGATGGTCCAAGGACCGCTGGGCTATGGAGACACAGTGGTGGCGGATCCAGCCTCCACCGCACTCGCGGTCCAACCACCCGATTACGATGGTTCCACTGCCATGAAAACCCTGGCGGAGAGGAAACAAAGGTGATGCATAAAGGGGGGGCATAACATGCACATTGGTTCCTGCAAGGCATGGACATTCGAGTCCATGCAGTTCTGGAACCTTGTAGTTCGGTCCCACTGTGGTTCCTTTTTTAATGGCACCCCGCCTTTAACAGAGGCACTGCCATGGGACTGCCACTCCACCCACCTGCCAGACCTCAAAAAAGTCATAATCAGGCGAGTGGGCGGCACACGCTTTGGCAGAGCGGTGACACAGTGGTTGCACCAAGCCATTTTATAGCTTTGGGGGTGCTGGAATAGTCTGAATTGTCACACTGGTAGGAGTGTGATGGTTAGTAGTTGTGTTGGTACTATCATTGTAGCACTGACAGGGGTGAAAGCTGCGATGGCTTCCTGACGAGAGCCCTGGCACTTAATTGTTTACAAACTAAGCACTGCTTAATCCTAGTTTCAAGCCACACTTTAGACTTTGGCAGTCCATTTGGAATCAGAACACGGAGCATGGGAGATTTGGGAATAGTCTCTCAACTCAGACTCAGAGACACGGTCTCACCTGCACCTTGACATTGTTCCTTGTTTCCAGCTGGGAGAAGCCACAGGGTCTAGAATACAGGGTAGGCCGGGTGGCCTTGTGTGATGAATGAGTCTTAAACTCGGGTGTCATTGTACACTCATTATGTGTACTCAATGACTGGAGTGAGTTGTTTTTCACCACCAGATGTGCACGTAGTAGTATTTTGCCCATAGGAATGCAAACGGACACCCCACATTTATAGGGGTAATCCCAGACTAACATCTGCAACTGGAATCCTTTGTGAATCCAACATTTGGTGCCCACTAACTTTTTTTTCTTCTTTCATTTCCTCAATTCGGCACTCCTCTTAACATAGCACAATTGCTGACTGCCTGGTCGCTCGTGTATACGCGGCACTACATATTGTTTGCAACTCTTCTCCTGTGTTGGAAGGGTATTCCTCGTCACCAGGGGGGCAAGGAAGCATTACACGATTCCATAATGCCAACAGCACTTTATGTGAATTATTTTATGTTTCCGTTTTACTTGGAAAATCACTTGCAGCACCAACGGAGTGCTTTACATACAGAATGAGAAATAGAGTGCAAACTATTTACTTAAAAACTTAGTAATACTGAAAAAAGCTCACTACTAACAGAGCATTTTGAGAAAATACTATCATTTCAAAATATCTGTTTCCACACTGAGAAGTGACATGAAGGAGCAGATTAGTAAGAAGTGCAAAAAAATAGATTAAAACTGTAGCCAATCACTCGTATGAAGAGACACCAGAGGATGGAAATTTATTCTGAAACCTGGATTATTCTGAAACCCATTTTGTTTTATTATCCACATTTTTAATTATTCCACTTTCTGAACCACTTCATTCCTTCTTAATTTGAATCGTACTGTTTTAGGCGCTTGGATACCCTTCAAGAGCCTTTAGCTCTTTACCACTTTGGTGGATTTGGGGATTTGGAAGGATGAAATAATACAAGGAGACAAAAGACCACAGCTCAAAAGTTCTATTTCACTGAAGCAAATCGCAGCCTGCAAATTCAAAATTGCTTCCCTTTCTTGGGAAGGGACAGCTTTTTAGCTCTCTCTGAATGTACCACACTGGGGGAGCCGGGACGGCGTTAGGAAATAACCAAACCTGGAAGACATACAGGTTCTGCTGCTGCCCCCTGGAATCTCGGATACTTTTTTGCAGGGACTGAAATTGACAAAATCAAGTTTTAAGAACTCTGACCAAACTAAACAAGGCAAGAGGTACAATACTCAGATCCTGATCAGCAAAGGAAGAGAGCTATAACTAGTGAAGGCAGCAGATTACAACCAAGGTCATGGATGATGTCACTTCCTGGAGCTCACAGTTCTATTCAGAGCCAGGAAGTGCGTTCACCTCACCAGTTGTGACTAAAGGCTAAAAATCAGGTAGAGATTGTCTCCAACTTGGTCCAGGACGGCAATGAGTTCAGTGGTGACCACCACAAACAAAGGGTGGTGGAGGGAGCGCAAGGGGGTTAATATTTTTTTTTTTTTTAAAGGAACTTACCCTAAGCTGCCAGCCCACTCCCGCGTCTCGTTGCGCCTCTGCAGATACTGGGACAGACTCCCTGTGCAATCCCTGTGCTGCTCATGCTATGAGAACAGCGTGGGGATTGGCTTGAGCGGGCTGAAAAGACACTCCGCTCAGGACAGGGGGTCAATGCAGTTTCTTCAGCCCGGCTGTTCAATGCAGTCGGTTTGAGACACTTAAGTGCACATGTGTCTTTGGGCAGCCTGAGACGTCCTGCCAAACACACATGCACACTCCTCCTCCCCTTGGCCCGGCCCGACCCCCCTACACGCGCCGGCTCGGAGCCGGCAAATGAAAAATAAAACAATGATAGAGCATTGTTATGTTTTTCACCTGCTGGCTCTGAGCCAGTGGGGCGACGCCTATCCGCCATTGCTGTGGAGCCGCCCCTGAGTGAGTTGCTACTAGAATATAAAGGAGGGGGATAAAATCAAGAAATACTAAAACACAAACACTGGAGAACGTGAGGAAGGAGAAGTAGGAAACAACAGAGGCGCGCAGCAGAGGAAGGCCAGGTGTGAAATTCTACGAGAAGGGTAGTAAACCCACCAATAATCAAAGTTGTCAGACAAAGACTGGTTGGAACTCTCTCCATGTACGCTGCTCTGTCGCAGCGCAGCCACAGCGGCTCCTTCGAAGGACCTGCAAGTTTTCTGAGCAAACACCATGTATAAAGCAGCGGGTCAGCAGACTTTTTTTGTTCTTGAAAAGCAAAGTCCCAAATAGTGAGTTTACTTTTGAGAAACAAAAAAGGAATGATTTTGGCTCCCAGGCATTTTGACCTAATCAGTGTCATGTTAAGCTTTTTTTGGGGTGCCGGGCATGACATATTTTAGTGGCCCCTATACAAAAAAATGTAACATTTATTACCCATTTCCTTCTATTTTAAGCTGGCATTTTGCCAAATAATACTGATATATATGATAAACTTTAACACAGTCATAAAAAATAGTTGAAATATGTCTTGCCAGAGACCCAAAAAATCCTTACGACGATGCTGGGTAGAGAGGGACAGTCGAGATACATGTAGGCAGGGAGGGAGAAAGGTTTAGAAGGAGAAATAGAACATACAGAGGTTTAAGAGAAATAAAGTTCACTTTCTCAGGGGGCCTCTTGGAAGGTTGTGGTCCTGGGTTATTGTCCACTTCGCCCATGCCTTAACACTCCTCTGGCAAATAAATTCCAGTACTCTTTGACCCGACGCTCTAAATTGAGCGTACTTAACATCTCAGTAAAATTAGAAAAACGGACTTTGTGAGATTGTCCTCTTATTGCAGCGTAATATCAGAATACAAGAGCCCATGGGAACAACACAACTACAGCCTACTGAAGCAGAGATTTGAGCAAAGTCCATGATTTAACTATCTCACACTTAAGGAAAGAGGACAAATTACCAATCCAGTTTGGATGACTGTGTTCTTGGAGGTGGGTTAATCTAAGAGGTTAAGGATTTTAAAGTTGTCTGTGACCTGACGTTGGTTTCTTATTGTTGTCGATTGCAGAATTGCTGGAGTAACAACTTCTCTATAATTCTTCTAAATAAAATCCTGTTCAGATTTAAGTTCTGGTGGAAACAATTTAGGCTCTCTTTAGTTTGAACTTCAGAGACTTCTCAGTTGAGAGTTAAACCACTTTTTGAGCTGCCTTCTGACTTTAATATTTTGCAATTTCATATTGGCCAATTGGTTGTGGAACGCCTAAGAAAGTCATGCAGAACATCCAGGAGCACTCGCATTGAAGAACGGTGAGAGCAGGGGGTGAGCAGGTGTACAAGACATGGAGTATGTTCTATAGCCCCACCAGGCACTTACCTGTGAAATCAATAGCTATTCTTAATCTGCAGGTGTCCATACGAGATTCAAAATATCAACAAGGTGACTATGACCTTCACTGTTTATGCAGTCATGCAGCTCTTGCTGATGGAACTCAACCCTGGTCCAATGATCACTGAAGTTGATTGAGTTTGTCCATAATTTCCTCATACCAAGTAGTAGTGTTACTCAATGCAGTGGCTAGAGGCCAGGCACAACAAGCCAGGTACTCCATGAACTCCATCTCACAAGAGGTTCAGTTTTTCTGAGCAGGGATATGACTAGTTGATGTCATTGGAGGTATAGATGTAAATTTAGCACCATTGTTTCTACATGGTCACTGATCCTCCACCCGTCTCCAAGTTCACCACCCAGCTGGTATACCCATTAAAGCGAGGAAGCATGAACCCTGGTGCAGTAGCCACAGATAGCAAGGAATTCCTGAGGGCAGCTGTATTAATACTAAGAAATCAAACTAAGGCGCTCGACCTCGGACCTGAGGATCTGGGTTCGAGTCTCGGTAACAACGCCAAACATCCTGTGATTCTGGGCAAATCACTTAATCTCCATGTGCCCAAAAAAAAGGAATATGTGTCCTCATGTAACATAACTGGTGCTATGTAAAGCGCTCTGATACCCGGTTTGGGTCAAGTTCGCGCTATATAAAACTCTGCAAAATTAAAAATTAAAAAAATTAAAAAAAATAAAACTAATAGCATGGTCCAACAAAAGCGGACGGTTCAACATAACTCACATGCAACCAACAGCAGCGTGTGAGAAGTGCCTTGGGACGTTTGGGTGATGAACCCTGTCACTTACAATCATGCCAAGAGTTTGACTGCCCATTCGGTCTAATAGATCAAGCTGTGGCCCACCCCAAGGGCATATGATCAAGTCTCCCCCTATTTTGTGCCAGATCAGCTACACAGTGATGCCTCTGCTCTGCAAATGTGGTTTACAATTGGCATGTCATTTGAAAGAGAAAGGAACTGGAAAGTGCGTAAGCAAATACATTTTTTTTCTATGAATCAATTTAATTTCTCATTCACTTTCTCTCACTTGTGAAGAACAAGCATGAATTCCACCCCAGGAACTCTAGTTCAGAGAAAGCCTGATTGGTTCCTTGGCTCAAGCTAAAAACGTACCACTGCACTTGCATCTGGAGGTGTTTAATGTAGTCACAATAGTTATTTTTGGACCCCAGTCATGAGAGTTTTCTTTAGATATTTGGTGAATTCACGCTGATCTCCAACAACTTCACTCCGCGAAACCTCAGGGACACAATTAGTGATTCCATAGACATCCAATCAACACTTGCGATTCAGCGTCAGCCCCTGTGTCGTCGGCTGATACCTTGTCCCTTTTGACCCGAGCATGCCACAGAGATGGCTCTTAGTGCCGGCACACGGCTACCACACGTCAAAAGGACCATCTTTATTTTTAGATTGTTTCCATTGCTCATGGAGAACCAGTATCTGTATGACACGGGATCTCCTCTTCACTCCAGGATGTGGACTCCCACGTTATGATTATTCGAGATATGGCCTTCTTCATCTATCTTGTGATAGGCCTATCGCTTTGCCGGGGGAATCCTGTTGCTACTCTTTTTAGGAATGTTATGTGTACTGGTTTTTGATATATCGCACGACTCGTCCCCAAAGGTACATCTCGGTGCTTTAGCAGGCAGGAAATGACAGGATGACGTGAGATCAGCTCATTAGAACATCCTTGTGTTGAGATAAATGCCTCGTACATGGCTGACAATGTTCATAATCTCCAGTTAATCACCTACAGTTATCACTGTTTCATCATCAGATTTCTGATCTCCAGCCCCCATCGTGTCCCAACACCCCAGTTTCCAGTTGTAGGTCACAACAGCATTTTTCACAACAACAGCCCCCATTTCACTCTTCACATTCTTTCATTTCTAGGGCATCTGAAGCAGTCATCATAGCGTTTAGTAGAACACTGGAATGTTGAGAGCTCAGTTGAGGACAGTGGAGTAGCCCAGTGCTCATAATGGCTGGTAGAAGCCCAAAGCGCCAACATTCCAATGTTTACTTCATGCTTCTCAGTTTTTAATATAGTACATTCTACCCTTAGTGGGTGGAATGTTCTAATAGCCTTATAACCCTTCTCTCTCGGGCTATACCTTTTGTTAAAGGCTCTCTCCCTCGTTAAAGGCCCTCACCGACTTTAACAACCAGTATAGCCCTTGGCTGTGGGCTATAAGGCAAAAATAGGCCTAATATTCCCGATCTTAGGCCCTCTGCCTGCCACCTCCAGGCCGTGCCATTTAGCACCAATGGCAGTTTTTGCAACCACATCACCAGTCTTTTCTCTTTTGTCACATTCACTGTAAAAGTCTAGGCTGGTGTTGTGAGCCATGTCACCCCTGTTTTACCATGACGTTTGCAAATCGAGACTCAATCCTGCCTCCTACCAAGAGGCCCTATTCTGGGTGACTGCAAATTTCTTTACAAAGGCATTCGTTCTGGGATCAGATGACATAGAGTAACGATGGACCTTGCTTAGATCCAGGCAGGTGGTCCTTCGTCCATCAGGGTGGTGCAGGTCATCTCCTCTGCCCCCACTGTAGGACTGCTGCTGGCCACATTATAAGTTCACCACTGACCTGCAGTGACTTCTGATTGTATTGATGTATCCAGTGAAGGTACTAAAAGGTTGCTGCATGGCTGCCATCTTTTAGGTGTCCACTTGTTTGTTTTTCAGAAGGTAACTCCCAAAGCGGGAGTTTGTTTATTAAAAAAAGAAATGGGCCCCCACCCTAGAAGTTTTCTTCTAGGGTGTGTTCGTAAAGACCTTATTTCTTTCTGTTCGATAACGGACAGACAAAATGGACATCTGACCATCCGGTTTGAATAGGACTGGCGATCTGATGCCCGTGCTCCGACAAGATTTCGCAGTACGTTTTTCCACTGGCGGAGCCAGAGGGGTCACCACCATCAGAAAACGAATGATCCACTCAATGCAAAACAGAGCAGGCAGACCAGGGGTTTGGCGGACAAGGCACTTTTTTACTTTTATGATGTAGTACCTTCTCCACCAAATTCTATATCAGGCCGACTGTCGTCAATCTACTTTGAGGTAACTGGTGCCTTCCAAAACTTTAATTTATTTGGTGATTTATCTTAATCTATGCCCTAATATCAATTGAAAGTGGTCACAAATATTAAGTTGTTAATTATGAGCACTCTTGTTATTTTCGTGATTTGTGAAATTTTACATCAATTATTTTGTAGATGCAGGTGGAATAGAGTGATCTTAACTTTATATCATCAACCTATACATCTGGAACACCCCATGAGGAAGGACTTTCCATGTGAAGGACCTTTAGATCCCTCTGTGAAATTATTGTGTGACGTTGTGTGTTTATGATGTAACCCAATTATATATCTTGAGTAAAGTTGGAAATATTACTTTTCAAGCCAATCCCAAATCATTTATGGATAAGCTAAAAAGCAATATACCTTGTACGTAGGCCTATCGAACTCTAACATACACTTGCTGCCACTCAGTAATGGTCATTACTACGCTACATGATTCTTGTACGTTCATTAGAATTGATTTGTAAACGTGAATTTCATATTAAATTTGGTGACTGTAAAATGTAAGCTTTTGACGCTGTTGAAGCATCTGCCTTAGCAATGTCCAAGTACACAGCAACTACACTATCTCTTAGATCTGCATTTACATGCCATCTCACAGAGGTATATGAGTTTTCCAAGATCTCTTTTGAATTAGTCCATGCAAATTCATACCTATAACATCTTGTGTCTTCAGATACTTTGTGCAAGCTACTAAATGTAATGTTATAAAGACTTATTGAGCACAAACAATTACCAGAAGGTGCCAAGAAGCTAGTTCTGAGTTAGAAAAATATAAGCCCCAATCTTAGTTCTACTTCGGAAAAAGCCAGGTTTTTAGTGCCTTCCTGAACATAAACAAGTTCGGAATAGTCCTGATATGGGGGAGAAGTAGGTTCCATTCATTAGCCGTAGTATTGACAAAACTGCTTCCTCCCAATTGGTTCGTTTGAACTTATGAACCACCAATTTCTGGGTACCTGTGGACCATACATTTCTCCCTGGACTATCCCACACCTGGAGGATTCTTTCAGGAAATCTTGGCCAGCTCTATGAAGAGCCTTGTGGGCAAGACGATGAGCTTTGAATGTAATGTACTGCCTAAGGTGCAACTGAGTACAACTGAATGCAGTTGTACTCAGGAATATTTCCTTACTCCTCAGATTTACTTTCAGTCCGGTTTGGCATACATTACCTTTAACAGGCCACTCCTTAAAATCCACATGTTATTCCCCAAAAACTCTCAATATGCAATAGTTATCACATCCAGTAAATTCCGAACACTGGTGTGTCTAATTTTTATCAGATAAGAAAATAAACCCATGTGGCTATGGTCATTCGTAATCAGGCTCTTGTAGAGTTCTGAATCTGGGCAGTTTAATTTGCAGTAGTGAATTTTGGTATTTTCTACGACAGAGCTCTTAGTGAATCTTAGTATTTTATACGTAGAGTCAACTGTGAATCTGAGTATTGTCCTGTGGCGGCTCGCATAGGGTGTGCTGTGGGGTGGAGGGCGGGGGAGGGGCAAGGTGGGGGAGTAGTAAACTCGGACATACGATGGAACGGAGGAATCCGTTCCGTCATATGCCCAAGTTTGCTACACCCCCACCCTACCCCGCCCCGCCCCGCCTCACCGCCCCGCAGCACGCCCTATGCGAGCGGCTACTGCTATTGTCTACCTCAGAGCTGTGAGTGAATCTAGGTATTTTTATTTTTCAGAGTCAACAGTAAATACTAGATTTTTCTATTACAGAGATCTCAGTGAATCTGGGTATTTTCGTAAGTATAGTCGACAGTTAATCTTGGTAATTTCTCCTGCAGAGCTCTGAGTGAATATGGGTATTTTAATAAGTAGAGTCAAGAGTGAATCATGGTATTTTCTACTGCAAATCTAAGTGAATCTGGGTAATTGCATACCTCAAATCAACGCCGAATCTTGGTATTTTCTACTGTAGAGCTAAGAGTGAATCTGGGTATTTTAATATGTAGAGTGAAGAGTGAATCTTGGTATTTTCTACTGCAGAGCTCTGAGTGAATCTGTGTAGTTTCATTGGTAGTCAACAGTGAACAGTGAATCTTTGTGTTTTCTGCTGCAGAGCTTTGACTGAATCTAGGTATATTCATATGCAGAGTCAAAAGTGAATCTTGGTATTTTCTCCTGCAGAGCTCTGAGTGAATCTGGGTATTTTAATATGTAGAGGAAAGAGTAAATCTTGGTATTTTCTACTGCTGAACTCAGAGTGTATCTCTATTTTCATACTTCACATCAACAGTGAATCTTAGTATTTTCTACTGCAAAGGTCTGAGTGAATCAGGGTCTTTTCATACATAGTGAACGGTGAATCTTAGCACTTTCTACTGCAAATCTCTGAGTGAATCTGGGTATTTTCACAGGCAGAGTCAACAGTGAATATTATCATTTTCTACTGCAGAGCTCTGAGTGACTATGTATTTTCAATGGTAGAGTCAACAGTGACTCTTGATATTTTCTACTGCAGAACTCTGGGTGAATATTGGTATTTTCATAGGTAGAGTGTGTTGGAGAGTAGGATCTGCTTACTATGGTTAACCCACTTTTTTGCTGGTGTTTCACTGTTTTTCGACTTTAGTCTGGCTAGGGCCCTGCTAACCAGTACCCCAGCCTAGCTGCTTCCTCTCTAAATTGATTGCATGTACATTAGGTACACTCCAGATTGGTTACTGGGTTACCCTTGTGAGTACCTAGCATATAGTACCTTAGGTACTAAGGGCATAGGTACCCCATAGGCCTACCAGAGGCTGAAGCATGTATTATGCCACCCCTGGGAAGCCTTCCAAAATGGCACCACAGGTCTGCTACTGCAGCCTGGGTAAGGTGGTGCAGTCACCCCTTACTAGCATATAGGTTACCTATATCTACCTTTAATCACTGACACATATAAACCTATGAGTCACTCCTATGGCAGGTCTTATCAATCGTGAAGGCAGAGTGCTTGGTTTTGTGTGAGAGGGTGCCCGTGCATGAGCAGGACCCCTCTGCAGCTTTCGGAATCACTTCTCTGTAGCTGTTCTGTAATGCAGCCAGACCATATACTCTTAAGTTCTTTATAACCTTGCGGCTAATGCTAACTTTGGAATGGCTGCTTGGAAACATGTCGTGTTTGGTGTCAAACACTTTGGAATCCTACCCCCCGGCGGGGGTAGAAGTCCACCCTTCTAGAGAGAGAAGACACGTACACACTTACCTAACCGGTGATAGTTTAAAAGAGCCCCAGCATCACAACATGGATGCTACACCACAAACACAAGTCTGACCTCCTGCTGCTGGACGAAACTCCGGCAGGGGAGGCCTGGGCAATAGGTTTCCTGTCACAGGGAGGTGTAACCACCTTCCAGACAAGCGTTAGTGTATTGGGGCTGGGTGGGTGCATTCAGAGAATGCTTTTCAGACAGTGCTGGGGGCACACTTGGTGTCCCTGTGCATACCCCAGTTCAAACCGGTTGCAGGGGCACTCAGCCCCTGCTCTGGCGCGAAACTGAACAAAGGGAATGGGTGTAACCACCCCTCTTCCCAGACCCTTCCATAGGTGGGTCCCCAGAGTATGTCCAACCCCCTATCTTAGTATAAGTATAGGAACCCAGTCCTTAGGACTTCAGATTACCCTGGACGAAACTCTGCAACATATATCCTGGAACTTTGACATTCTATTTCGACTAGAAGACGGAAGAATCTCCCTTGGGGTCAAGGAGTGACTCCCCTGTTCAAACAGGCACCAAAGAAGCATCTTGCCAGTCTGCATTTCCAAGGCTCCCGCCGGATCCCGACGGATTTGCGACTCAGGACACAGACTTCCAGACTTCTCAGAGGCCAACACCAGATCCCAGCAAAGCTGAGACACGCAGCCCTCACGAGTGATGTGGGACCGGAACTCCTGGACACCGTGCACATTTGCAAGTGCATCGACTTCCCGAGCTTTCCCGAAGTCGTGCATTGGGCTACTTGTAGTCCAAGCCCCGAGCACCATATGCACCGAAGATTGTGGGCCTACACTCCATGAGTGTTCCGTGGGCCTGCTTCCAGCATTTCCGTTCGAGGCTCCTTTGCGATGTCTGGTCCGTCGATTGGTGGGTCCCCACGAAGGTAACTCTTCTGTTTCTTGGGCTTTCCTGGTTGCTCCAGACGTGCCCTGACTCCCCCAGTCCTTGCTGGTCTGCATCGAAGCCAATCTTTGCTTTCTTCGTGAGTTGCTGTTGCCAAGGCTTATTGGGTCCAATCCAGAAACCGACACCTCAGCACTCGACATCCTCCGTAGGACAGCTCGAATCCAGCTCCTGGTTGTCCTCGACGCCTCGTGGTCCTCGTGGCTGAAGAGTCATGCTTCACCTTCTTTACCTGAATTCACCCGACATCGGTTGGTATCTTCTCATCGCCTTCCTGGTCACTGGCTAGTGACCAAGACTCTGTCCCCTCTGCTTTCAGGTTCTTCAGATCTTCGATCCACACTTGGATCCACCCGGACACTTTCGACTTGGTCGCCTGCAGCACTTTGCAGCAGATCGCCCTTGAAAACGACGACGAAACCCGACACCAAACGACACCTATGCACCCGGCTTCCCTGGGTGAGGTAACTCGAGTACTCAGGTGCTCCCGTGGGTATTGACTCTAGAACCTCATAGTCCTAAAGGTGTTTGCTCCAAGTCCTCTTCTAAGTGTCCTTTATCTGTAATTTTCCAACCGCAACTTTCCCCATAGAAGTTAATGGTGATTTGCATCTGTGTTTAGACACTGCCCCATGGGGCCCCTGTATCACTACCTTGGGTGGTTTCTGGTGGCCCCCGTGGTTCTAAAGGTTCTAGGCCTTGAACCTATGTCAGTCATGGTTCTTATACCACTTTCTTAGTATATGGTTTGGTACGCCCCTAGGGCGAACCACATATTGTGCTAATTTACTGTGTGCTAAATAAGTTTACTGAATGTACTTTTGCCTCTAGCCTCTTAACCCTTTCGATGCTGATGACGAGCTCAGCTCGTCATCACCCACGGGTGTCGTGTGCTGATGACGAGCTGAGCTCGTCATGAACAATGGTGATCAAAGCTTTCCAGCACACTGGAAAAATCCCCGCAGCAGCCATGTGGTTAAAGAGACTAGAGGGATGTGTTTAGAATAAATACATATATTATATATATATACCTGGTGTGGTTCTCCTTTCATTTGGCAATTCATGAGATTATAGACTGGTAAAACAAGCTGCTTTACATTCCTTCAAGACTTAGACTGAAGGCTGCTCTCCACAGCTACCACTAGGGTAGCTTTCTATATAGGTTGTCTTTAAACCTACCATCAATAAGGGTCGTTTGGACTGGTGCAAGGTGCCCACTAGAATAGTGGACAGCATATGCCAGGCCAACTTCTAACAGAGTCAACCAGGAGAGCTCTGAGTGAATCTGGGTATGTTATACTGTAGCACTCTGAGGAGTGAATCTGTGTATTTTCATACCTCACATCTACAGTGAATCTTGGTATTTTCTACTGCAGAGCTCTGAGTGAATCTGTGTATGTTATACTGTAGCAATCTGAGGAGTGAATCTGTGTATTTTCATACCTCACATCCACAGTAAATCTTGGTATTTTCTACTGCAGAGCTCTGAGTGAATCTGGGTATGTTATACTGTAGCACTCTGAGGAGTGAATCTGTGTATTTTCATACCTCACATCCACAGTGAATCTTGGTATTTTCTACTGCAGAGCTCTGAGTGAATCTGGGTATGTTATACTGTAGCACTCTGAGGAGTGAATCTGTGTATTTTCACACCTCACATCCACAGTGAATCTTGGTATTTTCTACTGCAGAGCTCTGAGTGAATCTGGGTATGTTATACTGTAGCCCTCTGAGGAGTGAATCTGTGTATTTTCATACCTCACATCCACAGTGAATCTTGGTATTTTCTACTGCAGAGCTCTGAGTGAATCTGGGTATGTTATACTGTAGCCCTCTGAGGAGTGAATCTGTGTATTTTCATACCTCACATCCACGGTGAATCTTGGTATTTTCTACTGCAGAGCTCTGAGTGAATCTGTGTATGTTATACTGTAGCACTCTAAGGAGTGAATCTGTGTATTTTCATACCTCACATCCACAGTGAATCTTGGTATTTTCTACTGCAGAGCTCTGAGTGAATCTGGGTATGTTATACTGTAGTACTCTGAGGAGTGAATCTGTGTATTTCCATACCTTACATCCACAGTGAATCTTGGTATTTTCTACTGCAGAGCTCTGAGTGAATCTGGGTATGTTATACTGTAGCCCTCTGAGGAGTGAATCTGTGTATTTTTCATACCTCACATCCACAGTGAATCTTGGTATTTTCTACTGCAGAGCTCTGAGTGAATCTGGGTATGTATACTGTAGAAGGTGGAGAAGTGTGGCTCAATGGTTAGAGCGGCAGACCCTGATGCAGAGGTCTAGCCCGGGACCAGGGTTCAATTCCCCACCTCGGCAGGTCTTTGGCTCAAAAATTCCACGGACCTGATAATTCTCGCCTCGGTGCCTATTCCAATCATGGAGTCCCACTCTGCAACTCTGGGCAATAGCTTGCTTAATCTCCACAACGGCCCTCACAACGCTAAGGATGCCTGGCCTCCACCTTGGGGGTGCCCAGGAGTGGACGCCTCACAGGGAAAGCCAGGATGGGTTCCACAGCGGTATTCGTACAAGCGCCTTGAGACCCTTGCGGGTGAGTAGTGCACTATACAAGTATCAATTTACTGTAGCCCTCTGAGCAGTGAATCTGTGTATTTTCATACCTCACATCCACAGTGAATCTTGGTATTTTCTACTGCAGAGCTCTGAGTGAATCTGGGTATGTTATACTGTAGCACTCTGAGGAGTGAATCTGTGTATTTTCATACCTCACATCCACAGTGAATCTTGGTATTTTCTACTGCAGAGCTCTGAGTGAATCTGGGTATGTTATACTGTAGCCCTCTGAGGAGTGAATCTGTGTATTTTCATACCTCACATCCACAGTGAATCTTGGTATTTTCTACTGCAGAGCTCTGAGTGAATCTGGGTATGTTATACTGTAGCCCTCTGAGGAGTGAATCTGTGTATTTTTCCTACCCCACATCCACAGTGAATCTTGGTATTTTCTTCTGCAGAGCTCTGAGTGAATCTGGGTATGTTATACTGTAGCACTCTAAGGAGTGAATCTGTGTATTTTCAAACCTTACATCCACAGTGAATCTTGGTATTTTCTACTGCAGAGCTCTGAGTGAATATGGGTATGTTATACTGTAGCACTCTGAGGAGTGAATCTGTGTATTTTCATACCTCACATCCTCAGTGAATCTTGGTATTTTCTACTGCAGAGCTCTGAGTGAATCTGGGTATGTTATACTGTAACACTCTAAGGAGTAAATCTGTGTATTTTCATACCTTACATCCACAGTGAATCTTGGTATTTTCTACTGCAGAGCTCTGAGTGAATATGGGTATGTTATACTGTAGCACTCTGAGGAGTGAATCTGTGTATTTTCATACCTCACATCCACAGTGAATCTTGGTATTTTCTACTGCAGAGCTCTGAGTGAATCTGGGTATGTTATACTGTAGCACTCTAAGGAGTGAATCTGTGTATTTTCATACCTCACATCCACAGTGAATCTTGGTATTTTCTACTGCAGAGCTCTGAGTGAATCTGGGTATTTTCACGAGCAGAGTCCACAGTGACTCTTGATTTTTTCAGGAACAGGCCTCTGTGAATCATGGTATTGTTTGCGTTGTCTAACTACCATGGATACCTCTGGACCAGGTTCAGGTTGAATTTGTTTCACTTATACTAAAAAATACCAAAGGGTTGGACTAAAGAGGCTGATATTGGCCCAAGTCGACAGGACACCTTGCTCTTTTTAATGTTTTCCCTTCGTACAGTACCTTGAGGAAGGTTTTTATTCGTCCCATTTTGATGATGTTAAATTGTACCCAGGTCAGATCGGTACTTCTGGTTTTGCAGCCCCTACGGGTGTTAGGATTTGTCATCCTGTCGCTAGTTTCCCTGCGGGTGCCGTCAAATCTAGAAGAGCGCTTGGCGATGCATGAATTGTGTTGTCTAATAATCTTAGCTGTGTACAAGTGGTCTGTATGAACCTTTGCTGATATGCTTTTTAATGAAACTGTTTTAAGTTTATTGCTGATGTCTATAATGTTGAGGAATTACATCAGATACTGTTCGTCTGTGAGGAAGAGATTGTTAGGGGGCACTGAGCTTACGAGGGCACAGCAGTCACAAACTACATTTCCCAGCAGCTGTAGCGCCATGCGTGACGTGATCCGTTGCTTCCGGGTCACGTGGTCACAGCGCATATCAGCACGGAAACCGGGCAGGACGCTGCCGATTATTGTGTGAACTGGAGGCTGGAGTTTTGCATCAGGAGTTGTCGTCGGCTGGTAAGGGTGCCTTTGGCACCGTCTACGGAGTACTTTTGTGGAGCTTCATGTGCGAGCGTTTGTGCTGTAACAAACGGCGTTTTTTCCTTTGATTGCACGGGATCGTGCTTTGCTGGAGTCTGAAACCCGTGTACTGTTTGGGTTGTTTTGAACACTCTGGTTGAGGGGGAGCTAACCCTTCTTTTGGTACTTCATGGCCGGATTTACGAGTCAGTAGCAGGGGGCAAGAAGTGTTTAATATTGTCCCGGCTGCACAGATGTACATGACTTCATTGGTGTTTGGCAGCATTAAGGAAACTTGGTGTTATTGATTCATTCCTTACCTTCCTTGTTGGAGAGTGACGTAACTCTCGGATTTACAAAAAAGCTATTACCAAGAGGATTCGTGTTATATGTTGTTGAACCTGGGAAGTGCCTTACCCAAGACTAAATGTTCGTGAACTACATGCTTTTCTTTTTTCTTTACAGGAGTTGTGTATGAATGAAGGGATTCGTCTATGTTAGACAGGTAGTGTGCTTTATTTATGTTTCAGAGTGGAATTAGTAGAGTACATAGAGAACTGTCTGATACCCCTCATTGTTGTTTCAGCCTCCTGAAGTTTGAAGACTTCTTATACACAACTCCCAATGTGAATTCCTATGTATTTTTCTTTACAGGTTAGTGGTAGCTCAAATTGTTATATATTGCTAATGAGAAGAAGCACGCTTATGGTGGTTAGTAATTGTTTGTTCTTCTCTCTTCTTGTGTCTTCAAAGGTCTCCCTCCCCGCTGTTCCCATCCTTTCCTTCCAGGCTTTATCCACTCTTTCCCTCGCTTAACCATCCTTTAGTCTGCGTACTATACATAGCAGATTTGGGGCGGTTTAGAGATGGATACTATTTGAGCATCGAACCAACCCTGAGGATTCGACTGGTCGTAGAACAGAATAATCGGCCCACGAATAACTTATCCTCCCGGTTGGGTCGAACTCGAATACAATGGCCACAATGGATGATGTAATGGCCGCCTTAGCTTTGGTCCAAGTAGAATTAGCAGCCTCTCGCAATGAAACGGCTGCACTACAAGCCAAGGTAGATAGGATGCAACGCAATCCTTTTGATATGGGAGGCTCGTCACAAACTTCCTCTAATGCCATGGTAGTGGAAATCCCAACCCCAATACCTTTAGCGCCCCCTGAGAAATTTACGGGCGACACACATAAGGTGCAAGTGTTTTTGTCACAAGTGCTATTACATTTTAATTGTAAACCTAAGGTGTTTGCCACCAACCAAGCCAGGGTGTTGTTTCTAATATCGTATTTGGCAGGCGACGCAGCACAATGGGCCGTTCCCTTAGTGAGAAACGAGGATAATCTGCTACATGATTGGAATGCTTTCAAAGACGAATTTTAAAAGACTTTTGATCGGCGTGCAGACACTTATGCAGCAGATAGGGAGCTGATAGGCATTAAACAAGGGAATAAAGATCTATTGACATATGTGAACACGTTTAGAAGGTTGGTCACAGAAAGTCGATGGCCTGAAGATAAACAATCGGCAGTTTTCTATCAAGGACTCCGAGAGGATTTGAAAGACTTAATAGCGCAAGTGGATCCTCAACCTCAAACATGTACAGCGTTAACTGAACTTGCTATGAGATTGGATCATAGAATGAGAGAACGCAAAGGTGAACATGGTAGGAAGGATAGTTAACCAACACGTTACGATAAGCCGAAGACGTCAGAACCAGGAACATCTTCTTCAGAACCGATGGAAATCGGAACAGTGAGAGCTGCATTAACTGGAGAAGAAAGGGAACATAGAAGACGGAATGGATTATGCCTTTATTGTGGGAAGAAGGGACATTACCTTCGTGAATGCCCTGTGAAACCCAAAGCTGGTCGTTCTAAGTATAATAATACAGCCGCTTCTGTACCAAGCCCGAAAGCAGAGTCGGGAAACTGAAGAGCTGGCGATGTAAGGAAGGGGAGTCGTCAAGCATGTTGGGAATCCCTTCATTACAGAAAAATAACAGTGGGTCCAATGAACACTTTTTTATCGAGATCATCATTTATATGGATAAAAAACCCTGTAACATTCAAGCCATGGTGGATTCCGGAGCAACTGGGTGTTTCATGGACATCATGGAGGCCAAGCGTTTGAATATTCCATTAGATGAGAAGAAGGAGCCAGAAACGGTACTCGCGGTAGATGGCAAACAACTGGAAGCAGGACCAATTCGACAGATCACAAGATCGTGTGTAGTAGAATGTCTACCAGGCCATCAGGAGCGTTTATCGTTTAACATCATTTCCGCTCCTTCATATGGTGCAATATTGGGTTTACCTTGGTTGTCTTTACACAACCCAGACATTGATTGGGAAAAGAAGACACTGGTTCTGTCTTCAGAGTACTGTGCTACCAATTGTTGGACATCATCAGGATCATGCATCGGAAAGACGCTACACATTGCCACTGCTGCAGAGAAAGATATCGAACTGCCTTCGTGTTATGATCAATATCAGGATGTATTCTGTGATCAGAAAGCAGAGACGCTTCCGACACACAGACCCTACGATTGTAGAATTGATCTTCAACCTGGAGCAGTAGTGCTGTGTGGTCGGATATACGCGCTCACCGAACCAGAGAATATCCACTTAAGGGAATACTTGGATAAGTACCTGGAGTTGGGGTTCATTCGTCCTTCTGCATCCCCAGCGGCCTCGCCCCTGTTTTTTATTCCTAAGGCAAACGGGGAGTTAAGAACGTGTATAGACTTTAGAGCTTTGAACTCTATCACTATCCGGAATCAATATCCTTTACCGTTGATACCCGTTTTGCTAGAACAAGTCAAAGGAGCCGTGATCTACACGAAACTGGATTTGCGGGGAGCATACCATTTGGTGCGTATGCGTCACGGCGACGAATGGAAAACAGCCTTTAAGACAAGGTATGGCTTATTCGAATACCTTGTAATGCCCTTCGGGCTGTGCAATGCGCCAGCCGCTTTCCAGTTTTTTTAAAACGATGTTTTGAGAGAGTTTTTGGATAAATTTGTGATCGTCTACATTGACGATATTCTGGTTTATTCCACACATGAAGAACAACATGTACAGCACGTGAGTCTCATTCTTCAGGCTTTGAGAAAACACCATTTGTTTTGCAAACTTAGCAAATGCGAATTTCATGTGACTACTGTGGAATTCCTGGGTGTAATATTCACACCCGATGGTCAAGAAATGGCAGAAAGAAAAGTCAAAGCAATAGCCGAGTGGCCCAGTCCCAAGAACGTCAAAGATATCCAACGGTTTATGGGATTCGCTAACTTCTATAGACGTTTCATCTCTAACTTTTCAGATAAAGCTGCTCCACTCACTCACCTGACAAAGAAAAGTATCCTGTTCGTATGGACTGATAAGACACAAAATGCATTTGAGGAATTAAAGATCGCATTCACCTCTGCCCCTGTGTTAGTCCATGCAAATCCAAATCTTCCGTTCGTTGTAGAGGCAGACGCCTCGGATGTGGCCATGGGTGCAGTCCTTTCACAAAGACATCAAGAAACAGGGCAACTACATCCAGTGGCATTCATGTCAAAGAAGTTCAATGCAGCAGAGCAAAATTATACCATCACAGAAAAGGAACTTCTTGCCATTAAGGAAGCCTTTGGAGAGTGGAGACACTGGTTGATGGGAGCGAAGCATGCCATAACTGTGTACACGGACCATCGCAATTTACAGTATCTGAGAACTGTTCGTCTCTTGACTCCTCGTCTTTTACGGTGGATGACCTTCTTTGAAGAATATAATTTCATTGTCACCTTTCGACCAGGGAGCCAGAACAAGAAAGCAGACGCTCTATCCCGGCAGGATTCTACTGTCAGTTCTGTGGTGCCCGCAGAAAGAGCTATCTTTGAGGAACATAAGGTGATAGGAGTGATTCACACGGATCAATTCTTACAGGACACATGGAAAGGTTTTAATACTTTTCAGTGGAAAGACTGGTTGAAACATCATCCTGAATGGATCAAAAAACAAGGGGTGTATGTAAAAGGGAAGCAATTACTCCTATCCACTTTACAGTTACGTCGCATGGTGTTTCAGTGGTGTCATGAAGACCCTAGTGCTGGCCATCAAGGTGGGGAGAAAACCTGCGAAAAGATATTGAGGCAATTCTGGTGGCCATCTGTGAGAAAGGATGTTCCTGAATGGATTAAAGACTGCACAACATGCGCTCAAAACAAACCTTTGACAGGGAAACCACAAGGGTTGCTTCAACCATTACCCACACCAGAAGTGCCTTGGGAAAGCATCTCAATGGATTTCATAGTGGGATTACCTGCTGATAAAGGTCATACAGTCATTCTTGTAATCATAGATTACCTCACCAAAATGGGACACTTCGTGGCATGCAAATCCCTTCCCACTGCTGGTCACTTGGCAAAGATACTCATGGAAAACGTCGTGTGATTACATGGTCTACCAAAGGTTATAGTCTCGGACCGGGGTTCCCAATTCACTGCTAAATTCTGGAAGGTGTGGTGTTCATCATTGCATATCTCTACAGCTTTGTCAACCAGCTTTCACCCGCAAACAGACGGCCAAACGGAAAGGTTGAACCGAACTTTGAAACAGTATCTGCGATGTTACGTGGATTGTAATACAGACATGTGGGTGGAATGGCTTTGGTTGGCGGAAATAGCCTATAACAATGCACTTCACAGCTCTACGAAACACACACCATTCTACAGTACATATGGTTTCCATCCCAGGTTCATCCCTTTCAGTTCTCCTATTAGGGGTGATCGTGTTCCTGAAGTCAGAGATAGGATATCTGCAATTCAGAATGTTATTGTAAATACTAGGAAACATTTGGTGAATGCTAAGCTGATGTATAAAAAGCAGGCAGATAAACATTGTAAACAGGGACCTGTGTTTCAGAAAGGTGATTTGGTGTGGTTGTCCACTAGAAACATTCGATTCAGACGATATAGCGTTTTTAACCCACGCTATATCGGTCCATTCCCTGTGATTAAACATGTGAATCCAGTTGCGGTAAAAATTGCTTTGCCTTCCCACATGAAGTTTTACCCTGTGTTTCATGTGTCGTTGTTGAAAGCAGCTGCTAGACATGCTCACGTGCAGCCTCCTGCCATATGGGTGGATCAGGGGGAAGAGTACGAGGTTGCAAGAGTGTTGGATTCCAAGGTCAGCAGGGCGAAACTGTGGTATTTGATTGCATGGAAGGGCTATGGTGCTGAGGAGAACTCATGGGAACCTGCATCGGGAGTGCATGCTCCAAGATTGGTGGCTGCCTTCTACCGTCGTCATCCTGGTAAACCATGTGCCTGTCTGTGCCCTCCGGGAGGGGGATGTCCTGTTAGGGGGCACTGAGCTTACGAGGGCACAGCAGTCACAAACTACATTTCCCAGCAGCTGTAGCGCCATGCGTGACGTGATCGGTTGCTTCCGGGTCACGTGGTCACAGCGCATATCAGCACGGAAACCGGGCAGGACGCTGCCGATTATTGTGTGAACTGGAGGCTGGAGTTTTGCATCAGGAGTTGTCTTCGGCTGGTAAGGGTGCCTTTGGCACCGTCTACGGAGTACTTTTGTGGAGCTTTATGTGCGAGCGTTTGTGCTGTAACAAACGGCGTTTTTCCTTTGATTGCACGGGATCGTGCTTTGCTGGAGTCTGAAACCCGTGTACTGTTTGGGTTGTTTTGAACACTCTGGTTGAGGGGGAGCTAACCCTTCTTTTGGTACTTCATGGCCGGATTTACGAGTCAGTAGCAGGGGGCAAGAAGTGTTTAATATTGTCCCGGCTGCACAGATGTACATGACTTCATTGGTGTTTGGCAGCATTAAGGAAACTTGGTGTTATTGATTCATTCCTTACCTTCCTTGTTGGAGAGTGACGTAACTCTCGGATTTACAAAAAAGCTATTACCAGGAGGATTCGTGTTATATGTTGTTGAACCTGGGAAGTGCCTTACCCAAGACTAAATGTTCGTGAACTACATGCTTTTCTTTTTTCTTTACAGGAGTTGTGTATGAATGAAGGGATTTGTCTATGTTAGACAGGTAGTGTGCTTTATTTATGTTTCAGAGTGGAATTAGTAGAGGACATAGAGAACTGTCTGATACCCCTCATTGTTGTTTCAGCCTCCTGAAGTTTGAAGACTTCTTATACACAACTCCCAATGTGAATTCCTATGTATTTTTCTTTACAGGTTAGTGGTAGCTCAAATTGTTATATATTGCTAATGAGAAGAAGCACGCTTATGGTGGTTAGTAATTGTTTGTTCTTCTCTCTTCTTGTGTCTTCAAAGGTCTCCCTCCCCGCTGTTCCCATCCTTTCCTTCCCGGCTTTATCCACTCTTTCCCTCGCTTAACCATCCTTTAGTCTGCGTACTATACATAGCAGATTTGGGGCGGTTTAGAGATGGATACTATTTGAGCATCGAACCAACCCTGAGGATTCGACTGGTCGTAGAACAGAGATACGGAGTCTCGAACACTGTATACAATTTCTAGGATGTTTTTCAAACTGTTGATGTATTTACCTGATTCATTTTATGGTCATATTTAGGGGGAAACAGCTTTTACAATGAGGTTTTTACCACATTGTTCCTTTACCACAAATTTTGCACCACGCATGTTTTTAGAACGCATTTGCTTTTACAACGTATGCCTCTAGCACGCATTTAAGATAAACTCGGGGGTGTGGGGGTCTCCCTCCACAAATACATTGTTTATATAAATACATATATATAAGCAAAGTGGGGTAAAGGCATATGTTGTAAAAGCATATGTGATCTAAAAAAATGCAGGTAAAAAATGCGTGGCAAAGGAATGGAGGGTATTTCCCTACTTTCCGTCATACAACTATTTTTTTCAATTGTTGGATAGATTTTAACAACGTTTGCATTTACTTTCGTGCGCTTTGATGGTTTTGTCTTAAACCTAATCAAGCTTTTTTTTTTCACAACCAAATTTTATTAAGTGATTAGGCAGCGTAAGACACGTGGCTCCCCACAGTCAGGAGATCACCACCAAGCATCATGATACAGTTTCATCACTTGTGTTAGGTTCAATCGGCAGTAGGAGAAACAGGTCTTACAAATATAAACAAACAAAACCCCCCTCCTCCCCTCCCCCGCCACCCAACCACCCTTACCCCCAACTACCCGGCTACCCACCCCTTATCCCTCCCTAACCCTCTGCACGTGAGAGTAGCAAGTACTGTACATTGTGGTTGTAGTGTGTTTGGCATAGCACAGTTCATGGGCCCATACAGTATTACTTTCCTAAGGTTCTTCCTCATGTTCCACTGGGGGATCCAGTTCCAACCCCCTATAATCCGCCCACCGCTTCCAAATTTTAAAGTGTTTGCGGGGGCATCCTCTCGCTTCAAACACCGGGCGTTCCAATCCCATGAAGAAATCCAATCCAGCCATCCATGCACACGGGGGGGGGGGGGCTCGTACACCCTTCCATGACCGGGCTAGGTCCCTCTTGGCCACGACCAGACCCAGGAGCAACAAGTGACGCTTATATATATTCCCGCCAACACCCTCCAGTACATGAAGCAACCCTAAACGAGGGGTGTGCGGGGAAGATCCCAGCCCAGCACTTCCGACAAGCAACTCCATACGCCCCTCCAGAAACTAGTCAGTTTAGCACACGACCATACCGTATGCAGCAGTGTACCCGTTGCCGCCCCACAGCGCAAACACCAATCAATCCCGCTTTCCACAGCCGCTCCCGGGTATAATAGGCTCTGTGCAAATACTTAAATTGGATGAGCCGAAGCCGCATCGCAACAGCAGTCCCTCGCGGGGACTCCAGGGCCTCCCTCCAATCATCCTCATCAAGGGGACCAACATCTGCCTCCCAGGCTTCCCTGAGGGGAAGCAGGGTGGACGAGCAGTGGGTGACCAGCGTCTGATAAATTCGAGAGACTTTCTTATCACCAAGGTCCCCCATAAAGACCTTAGCTTCGATCGGGCTAAATTCGGGGAGTGTCTCCATGTCAGCGATGCTGGGCGTGAGCGCATGGCGAAGCTGCAGGTATCGGAAAAACTGGGGTCCGCGGCATGTGGAATTCAGTACTGAGCTCCTGGAACGATTTGAGTGTAACTCCGGTCAGCACATGTCCCAGTGACGAGATCCCAATTGCATCCCAGCTGTCGAACCCCGCAAGGGAGGCCAGTTCTGGGAGCAACCCGTTATTCCACAGTGGGGTCTCCGCCGTCAGTTTACCCCACCAGCCCGTGCGACGCAATGCTTGTCGCCATACCACGAAAACAATTCTCGTGACACACGGCAGTGTCCGCCGCAGCCGAGCAGAGTACAGTATCGTGTGCAGTGCAGTGTCTCCCATCAGCGAGCGTTCCAGGGCGTACGCCGGGTCACCTCTGTCTCCATACCACCACTCATTAAGCACCAATAATTGGGAGGCTTGATAATAGGCCAATAAATCCGATGTGGCAAGACCGCTGCAGTATGTGGACAGGAAGCATGTCCGCAGCGCTACCCTGGCTACTCCCCCGGCCCAGAGAAATCGGCTCAAGACTGAATTGACCTGTTGAAACCACCGGGGACTGATCTGGTGAGGATAGCTTTGCAGTTGGTATAAGAGACGTGGGAGCGCAACCATTTTGAATATTGCTGACCTACCAAAAATTGTTAGGGGCATTCGAGACCACGTCTTCACGTCTATTTGAACCTTCCCCCAAACCGGTACAATGTTACGCTCCCAGGCGATGTCCACGGACTCCGAAAGAAAGACTCCTAAATACTGCAAACCTCTGGTCGCGATCTGCAATCCCGACGCCCAGGGGTCCTCTACAACACCACCTCCCAACACCCACAGAGTGGACTTTCGCGGGTTTAGACAAAGGCCCGACACTTCCCCGAAAATCTGCATAATTTCCAACACCCGGGGTCCGGAGCGACGCAGATCCGTGAGAAAGAATAGGACGTCATCTGCATATAATGCAATTCTGTCCGTGAGGTTCCTGTTCCATACAAAGCCCCGCATCTGGGCATCGATACGTACCCAAGAGGCCAGCGGCTCCATCGCCAGGGCAAAAAGGTAAGGGGATAGTGGACATCCCTGTCGGGTCCCCCGACCAATCGGGAACTTCTCGGAGACCGCCCCAGCGACGCGCACCGAGGCCGTAATGTCAGTATAGAGGAGTTTGATGTATGAAAGGAACACCGGGCCCAGGTTGAGACGAGACAGGAGCGCAAACAAGTACGTCCAACTCACCGAATCGAACGCTTTATCAATATCCGCTAGCAGCAAAGCCGCTTGTTCCCCTGTGGCACCCATTGCATCGACTGCTGCTTGCGTCCGTCGGATATTGTGCCTCGTTGCCCTATGAGGCATAAAGCCGGCCTGGTCCGGGTGGACCAGATCTGTCACGTACGGAAGTAGTCTGTTTGCTAGAGCCTTAGCCAGAAGTTTAGCTTCTACATTCAACAAGGATATCGGGCGGTACGAGGCGGGGCTATCTGGGGGTCTGCCCGGCTTCTGAAAGACCACAACTTCGGCGTGTCGCCAGTCAGGTGGCAATCTACCCTGCGTTCGCGCTTCCTCAAGTGCCCGTCTGTAATGTGATCCCAATTGGAGCTGAAACTTTTTATAGAATTCGCACGGGAAGCCACTGGGCTCAGGTGCTTTCCCGGTGTTGAGCTGTCCCAACGCATCGCCCAGTTCTTCCGCTGTAAGGGGGATATCAAGAGCCTTCCTTGTCTCCTCAGAGACCGCCGCCGGGGGTAGGTCGTCGATAAATTTAGCTACGTCGTCTGCCGATAGGCACTCTCTCGGAGCATATTGCGCTGCGAGAAATCCAGCGAAGGTTGCCGCCAGCTCGGCCGGGTCTGTAATCACCACCCCATCCTCCGAGGTGAGGCCCGGCAGAGCAACTGGCTGGAACGTGCGCTGACACAGCCGATGAAGCATGGTGCAGGACTTATCCCCCCACTGGTATATTCTGCTCCGCGTGGCCAGCCACGCTTGTCTAGCCTCATCAAGCAGGATAGTTGCATAAGACTGCTGTGCCTGTCGGAGCAACCGCACCGCAATCTCGTCGCCCCCTCCCCGACCCCGTCATTCCAGGGACTCCACCAAAGCCGCAGCCTCCACAATCGCCTCTCGGCGTCGCTGATGGGCTGCGCACACCATGCAATGTCCACACCTCGTATAGTGGGCTTCAGCGCCTCCCATACCACCACAGCGTCCATACCGTCCACCAGGTTTTCCTGCCAGTAATGGGAAATCGCCCCCCTCAAATGTTGGACATAGCCAGGCTGCTGAAGGTGCCACGAGGACATCCTCCACCGGAACGGCTGTCGCCGCTTAAGCAACTCGACTCTGAACGCCACTGGGGAATGGTCTGACAGCCCTCTCGGTAAGATCTCAGCCTCTCGCACCCTGCTCAGGTGGGCAATGGGCACAAATACATAATCCAGCCTCGAGAAGGAGCCATGTACCGCGGAAACATACGTGTACTTGCGCACCTTGGGATGCATATGGCGCCACACATCCACCCAGCCTATCCCTTCCACCATGACATTCAATTGGGTTGGCTGGGCTGCTGCCTGCACCTCCTGCCGTCTCTGGCGATCCATACACACATCCATCACCTCATTCCAATCGCCCCCAACCACTGCCAAGGACTCAGGGATATCCTCCCACACCGTGAACAGCCTCTCAGACAAGGCCCATTGTAGGGGTGGAGGGGCGTAAACACTACCAAACACTACAGGTTCAACACCTACCATTCCTTTAATAAAAATGTAGCGACCCTGTGTGTCTGCCCACTGCTTCTTATGAACATAGGCCAACCTGCGATGCACCAGAATAGCCACTCCCCTGGACCCTCTAGAGAACCCGGCATGGAAGACCTGCTGGTACCCAAACCTCTGCAAGCTAAGCACCTTGGAACCCATCATCTGTGTTTCTTGCAGCAGGAGTACATCCGCCGCCTCCCTCTTCCCCCATCGTAGGATCGCCCCCCGTTTGATCTTATCGAGCAGTCCCCTGACATTCCAGGTTATCACGCGCATGGACTCACCAGGGAGCCCTCGAGGAACATCAGCCATAGTCCAGTGGAGCCAAACAGGTGGGCCCTCTGCGCCACACCCACACACTCAGTAACAGCAGAATGTCAAAGCAGATCACGTGCAGTCCCCCCCCCAACTCCATG
The DNA here is from genome assembly GCF_964263255.1 of Lissotriton vulgaris. Lineage (NCBI taxonomy): Eukaryota > Metazoa > Chordata > Amphibia > Caudata > Salamandridae > Lissotriton > Lissotriton vulgaris. The sequence continues at coordinate 64,660,698 of NC_141700.1, forward strand.
TCCCCCCCCACACCAACCTCAACTCCCCAACCTACCGCAATCATATGCAGTCCCAATTCACCCCCTTCCACCCCCCCCTGCACCCCCAACCCCCTGCTCCCTATACCTCATAGAACTCTGAAGTACCTGTCGCGGCATGGGTAACCTCGGGCCCAGAACCGAGGACCCAAGGCCAACCATACCAATGGATCCCAACCCCTTCAAAAACCGTGAAAACACCCCCCCCCCAGTCAACTCCCGATTTAACAGGAGGTCAGTGGCCCCTAAGAAGTAGCCACCCGGGCCTCAGTCCGCCATACAATATACATATAAGGCACTATCCGGAACTGGTAGGATAGGCAATGTTAGAATTTCGGAGCGGCGGGCCCGCAAGCCCCTCAGCAGCCAGAGTTCACGGCATCCATAGACCAGAGCGGTCCTTCCTGGGCCCTCAGCGATTCGTCCCTGAGTGATCTGAGACCATAGTTCCACCATCTCGCGGCACACTGGCGGATGCAGATCTCTTCCGCGATCTAGACCTCCGGTTCCGTCCGCCTCGGCCTGGCAGATCCCCCCGGTCCTGCTATGAACCCCTTGAGCCACCAGGGTCCAGGCCCGGCTGGGTATGCGGCCCCTAATCAAGCTTTTTGATGAATCTGAATCATGGTATTTTCAGGGCAGTACTCCAATGGCTATTTAAACCCCTTTTAAAATATTTTAATCCGGAATCAATGAAGTATCTCAGTTCTCTGACCTAAAGTCAGTGTTAAAATGGTCTTGGTTATTGTGTCCTGCACCATTCTGGGCCAGTTAGGCATGAACACATTGTGACAACGCCAGTGGTAATACCTCAGGGTTACAGAAATAGGAAAGAGACTATATCCTTTTGCACATATGGGTGTACAAATAAATTGTTTTGCTGAATGGGATTTGAAAACCCATCACGGTATCCAATTAGGAGTCTTGGAGGTACTTCCTGGTGTCTGTGTGTCGTGGCCAACAGTCCCACTGTTGATGTTGGACCTACTGGACACCTTACACCTTTGACTCATTTTTAAGCCTTACCATCTATGTGTAGCTACTATCTGAAGCTTGCACTGCACACAGATATGTGCTTTGTCAAGGATCGGTGCCCCCTCCTGCCTCCATGCGCCTCACTCCGAGGCCTGCCATGCTGATCTCACGCTTGCCCTAAAGCCGCTCAATTACTCATAGTCCTCGCCTAAGAGCTTTAATTTTTCTGTTAATTGTGGGCCTCCTGGAAGAGCTGCCTGGATTAAAGGTGCTGGAAGCCTTTGATTGTGCGGGTATCTGAGCCCAGCACCTGCCACCAGCTGTGCGGAACTCTCTGCTGCGGAAGTGACGTCATAGTTAGACTGTACTGCAAGCTGTGGCCCAGCCAGCTTTCATCCTGTGAGTGAGTACCAGAGTTCCCCTTGTTTTAGGTTCTGCACCTTCGCGAGAAGCGCAGTCCTCTGGCTCAGGCCAGCATCTGCAAAACCACTGGCTCCTCCTACACACACAGCACTGTAGCTCACACATGTGGGGTACTGAATGAGTAGCAGCACTGCATGCATCGGTCATGTATGGCCATTTAGTCGTCGAGGTCCCTGGGATACTTATCCCCACCCCCAGCCATCAGTATTGATGACCAAGCGCGCACCAGCTCTTGGGTTCAGGGTCTTAATACCCCCGGCTGTATTTATTTTACACACACACACAAAAACATTGTAAAACTTTTGCACAGTATTTACATTTTTGTTTATAAGTGAGACCTAGCCTAAACAGAGGTTCAAATACATGGGAGTTTCCTAACCATAACTAGCTTGTTCCTGTGAAACCAAGAAAACATACCTGTTCGAGTGGGATCATTACCTGTTTTTGGTGTCCCTTCCTCTTAAACCCCCGTCCTGAGGATGGGTCCCTACTTGTGTGAGGACCCCACCTCCCCTCTTTCGTACCTATACCGGGCTCTCTCCCTGCCTCGGGAGCTCTTGTGCAGGGGGCCCGTCCGCCCTTAGGATATCAACCTCGGGCACCCCCTGCACCCAAGGTCCTTGTCCCCCAAGGGCCTGTGCTAGCTTGCGCCAGCTGCACATGCACGGGTGGTTGACTGGTAAGGACTGTGTGTCAGCCACTGCCCCCAACCCCTTGTACCACTGCAACCTCTTTCCTTGGAGGGTCCAGTGACGCTGATGGTATTTTGATATAAAAGGATGCCATAAAGGTACCCCCAGTGTCCCCACCAATCATGACCTCACCAGACAATCTGCATAAATACGACAAATCCAAACATGACATAAATTGGGTGCTAGAAAGAAAGGTGTTAAACAAGACATTTACACAAGCAAATGATTTCGGATAATCCTGATTCTGTTTCTGGAAAGGGGAAAAGGCAATACATATGTCAAACCCAAACTACTGCATCCCTTGCAGGCCCTGCCCAACGCCCCTTGCACTGGGGATGGTGGGTGAGGAAAAACTCAAGACCGTGCGACTCCTGGGGGGGCAGGGCATGAAACAATGGCCGTCGGTAGGGTGGTGTAGTGGAGCATGACCTTGCGACCTTGGTGGCACGGCAAGCAGGAACAAAGAGTCTCGCTTGCCGCAGCTCCTTATAATGGGTGTGTACCCATCCCCATGCCCCCGGAAGCACAGTACTGCTTCCTGGGTTGGCGGCCAATCATTGCCCGCGGCTGACCTTCGTGCACCGCAACCAGGGTGTGTGTCCCCGGCTCCCGGCCATATTTGACGGCTCCCTCAAGTTGGGAGAGCCATGGTAACATTATGGGTACCATCAAACAACGAGAGAGAGGGATTTTTTTAATATAAGGAGCACTCTTGGACCCCCTGAACAAATAGTCAAAATAACAAAAGAGTGTGTCCTCTTAGGAGAAAAGCGAGCAAAAAGAATCACACTTGATTCTTTAGAAAGCGCTCACTCACAAACCTAGTTGGTGACATGCTTCATCATCGGGCCCCACCAGGAAGGTCGAGTACCTCCCCGGTGTCCTTCGACGCCAGAATTACTGCGGAGCTGGTTTGTTGTTGTATGTTTTTACAAGTGTAAGTGAAGGTGAAGTGAGTTTGAAAGTGTCTGGGTTGTGTCCAAAAGCAATTTTATTCATATGCCAACCAGGCACGGTTAAAAAACAGAAGTGAGCGATTTTAATGCTGAATAGATGTCTCAGCTAAGTCTCACTGTGGGTGGTCAACATGTTTCTTCAGGACCAGTGCGTAGACCCCGGTGGTATGAGCGCGCTAAGGCTCACCCTGACCTGGAGGTCATTAATGTGAAAAAACAGGAAAAAAAGAGTTTTAAAACCTGCTGTTCCAGAGGGAACCTGGTCCTTGTAGGAACCCTGCAGTTATATGTCTAGAGTTCATTAATCACTCCATGGGTCTCGGGAGGGTGGTGGTGGCTCGTAGGCACACCGCCAGCAAAGCCAGGCACCCGCTCGGTACCTGTGCACTCCCTCCGTGACCCGACCCATCCATTCAGCATTAAAATCGCTCACTTCTGTTTTTTAACCGTGCCTGGTTGGCCTATGAATAACATTGTTTTTGGACACAACCCAGATGATGAAGCATGTCACCAACTAGGTTGGTGAGTGAGCGCTTTCTAAAGAATCAAATCTGATTCTTTTTGCTCTCTCTTCTTCTAAGAAGGCACACTCTTTTGTTGTTTTGAACATTATGGGTACTGCATGAGCAGCTGCACAGCAGGCATCACTCACTGACTTGATACACTCTGAGCAGTAGCAGCATGGGGTTCCCTCGAACATGTATGACGTTCTCTATTCACTAAGAGCTGCAGCGCCCGAGGATTGCCTCACACACTTACAGGGTATATTGTGAGCAACACCAGAGGCGTCCTTCACATATACTTTGTACAGTATGTTATGACACATTGTGTTGTCTCATATGTAATACTAAGATCAACATTCAGGCTCTTTTTCTGGCACAGCACAAACCAGGGTTCTTTCTGCTCCCTCTGCATAAATAAAACATGCAGAGTGTGGGCAGTGGCTGGGCCACAGATAATATGCTATTGAACGTTTTACCCAGCAATGCCAAGCATGCTCATCTATAGACCAAACCCATGGGATGTTTAGCAGGACAAGTGCAATTTATAACACTCATTATTTTTCCTCTTTCTTTATCAATTGCCGACTGCGGTTTCATGCCCATCAGGTGCTTCATCGGAAAACCTGTTTTACGCGTTGAAACTAAAGCATGAAACAAAAACACCGTCACAAGTTCTGTGACTGCACAGTCCATGTAACGCCGGGGGTGTCAAAAAACATGCCTGCAGTCAATTATGCCTGAAGTCTTGTTAACTTTTGAGGTGCAGAATGAATGAGGATTTTAGGTTGAAACTATAAAGTCCCCCTGAGAAATTACTGGGGGAATCAGTAAGTCCAGGTCTGGTTCTCAGTTAATTCCCCATTCTCCCACAAAGGTTCCCAGGATGTTTCATCAGCGGTCAAAATCTTTGGACACTTGGGTAAAAATTATATTTTATTGTTTGAGTGCACCCTTTCCCTAGCAGCAACACTATCTGTAAATTCATTTTATGTCATCTAGCGCCCTCTTGTGGCATTCTGTGGTGGTGCCATAAGGCAGCCTCCTCAACGGGCCTTGATGTAGCATAAAAGAAGTCCTCAAACAACGGAAAAGGCTTCTTGGCATGCAGAAATGCTGTCATCAGACACAATGATGAGCGTGTGAATTGGACGTCTCTGTGTGTGTGTGTGTATGCACAAAAATGAAGTTGCAACCTTCCTGCTTTTATGCTCCCATCCTGGGAAAACGGTGGAGGCGGTCAGAGGAACATTTCTTCAGTTTCTCGTGTGTGTTTCTTCAGTGGATGAGTTCAAGTTACATGGAGCTGTTAGGTGTAATACAGTTTATTTATGCTTGTTGGGCCCAATTCACAAAGATTGGTGTTTGAGTCAGTGTGACTTAATATTGTAGTACTTTTGACTTACTCCTGAGCTTGATGAGGAAGACACGAATACTTCTGGCTTGCTTATGGAATTTAGGAGTATTTCTAAAATCTTTGTAAATCGGACAGTGGGTTTTATCCGCCTGTCCTTCATCAGCTTACCTGTGCCCTAAATATAAGCTGCTGAATATATGATTTCACTTTAATGCTGACCTGACCATGAGCCCTCACATCTCCAGAGAGCTTTCTTCGACATGGTCCAGCCAACAAAATGCTTTCCCTACATACATTTTAAACCCCATTACTCCCTGGTAGGACCGTCAGGTACCTCCAGTGTAACAACCCTGCACTTAGGTGTCCTTAACAATCAATTAACCAGCTACCAGAAGTTTACAATACTGCCATTCGCCTTACAGGTGCACAAAGTTTTTATTACACACACGTTTTCTGCTTTTTCTCCCTTTAGTCGCACTTTCACTTGGTTGGCCCCCACTAAAACTGCTTGTGCTGGTGTGAGTTTACTTTAAAATATTGTCCTCGTGAATTGAAAACTGGATGGATGTTTGCTATTTATTTATTGTGCGGAATAGTAAATCTTAACTTGTCTGTTTATGCTTAATTTAAAGACAGTCAATGTTTTGGAGTTGATATATATGTATCTCGAGATTTCTGTCTCTGAAATTTTGACATATAATCTCTATGGAAAGTGATTGTAGTTTTCGCAAACTTTGTGGGAGGTTTAAAAGGAAAAACCTTCACGCAATATGTTTGTTTGGTGCCAAACCCCATAGAACACAACATAAAACCAATATTATACTTTATATAAAACCCTAAAACATCTCAGACTGATGTTAATATAGACAATACGAATTGTTAAGATCAAGTAAAACAAAATCGTTTGGTCGTAAAACTATATGTGCTTTACAGATCCAGGCCTGATTTATTCCTCTTAATTCGCTCATAATATAGGAATTCGCTAATTTGAATAAAAGGTGAAGTATCATCAGTCTATAACGTTCTTAACACCAGGAAATAGTTCCTAAAACCTAAAGAAAGGTAAGTTATTTTCGAGTTCGTTAGTATGCAATACAAAAAAATAGGACATGACCAATATTTTCAACATTTTCATTGCACATAATACAGAAATGACTCGGCATGGCGCCTTGGTCCCTTTTGTACATAAGGCACTTGATTCCTAAAGTGTTGTGCCGAAACGTGATAAAAAGGGGTCTGGGCTGAATTGGTGAAAAGCTTCACTCACTCCAGCTCTTCATGTGTCTGATAAAGGTGGCCTATATCCGCTGTCCTTTTTAGTCTCCATTGGCTCCCAGTCCGAACATCTGTCTACCAAATGTGTGGACAGCACCACTGTATTGACAACAACACACAAAAAAACAATCAATCAACCAGGGAATTGTAAGCAGGCTACTCACCCGCAAGGGTCTCAAGGCGCTGAAGGGTGGGGGGGTGGGGGGGTTTGCAACTGGTCAGTCGAAGAGCCAGCTCTTGAGTGTCTTCTTGAAGTTGTTGAGGGACATGTGTAGTTGTAAAGCATGTATTCATCCCAGCAGGAGCATCTTGGCGCTGACTGAAATAACAGATGTTTATGTAACCCAATCCAATGAAACTCTTATTATCGACCTCAGAAGTATGAAAGGCTGAGAGGACCCGCTGGGATTTGAACCTGTGGCCATGAGGTCAAAGACAGATTCCTGCAATGGATGCATTAGTCCTCTGAGCCACAAGAACTGGCTCTAAAAGAAGCAAGTCTAAGATCTAGGTCCTTGCGATCTGCCAATCAATTCATTTTTTTATTTTAAAACCCCATCATGAAAGGCAAGGCAAGGCGATGTGACTTAAGATATTCTCGCCATTCCCTTCCATTGCTGCACTATACTCCTCAGTGAGATTCACCGCTACTCATCGCTCATCCCCTTCACCGAAGCACCAAAGAGCCATAACTTCAGTGTCAGTAGAGTGCAATGACCAACCATGTCACCTCTCCACTTCAGCTTATTGGATACATGCATTATACATACACACTCCTCTAGATTCACCAAAACATGTCCCTGATCTGCATGACACATGCAATTTGTCAAAGATAATGCTAACATGCAAAATGCAATGAGTGCATGCACACTGCTTTTTCCATACGCATTTTGCACCCACAATCTTTCTCTGGTGTTGGGGGGGTAACAAGGGAGTTGCAGGAGCAGTTCCACAGAGATATGCATTGAAATGTATGCCTGATGCATCTAACTTTCCCTATGCCCCCACCGCCCCCCACCCCCGCCAGGTTAGGACAGGTTCTACACTACCACCAGTGACTTAAAAGGAGTACATGTAAATCTGCGCACTAACAAAAATAAATTTTTTGTTTTGCCAATAACTTTAGTGCCGCTTGGCGAATCTTCAGGAACTTTTCAAAACGTTTCCTTTTGTTGGTTCAGCTGCTGTGTTGAAAGTTTCGGGGTGATCCGTCAAGCGAGGACGAAGAAAAAAGGGGGGTCCCAAAATGCATTTTCCCCATGCATTATTCCATAGGGGTTTTGAACACAACTGCAGCCCAAACCGCTGAACGGAATTACACCAAATTCGGCAGAAAAAGCTAGATGTTGGTCCAGAAAGCGTGCTTTTTGTGATTTGGTGTAATCCATTCAGTAGTTTTCGAGATATTTAAGTTTTAAAAAATGTAGTTATCTAGGAAAGCGGATCCCTGCAGTAGTCTAACAGTTGCACAGTCCCCATGCTGAAATTTGTTTAGCTGCCAACACTTCAACCAGGAAGAGTTGGCAGCCATCTTGTATCTCGACTTGAAGCAGAGCCCCATAAAAAATTTGAAAATATAGAAAGGCCCTGACCCCCCAGGCATGGTGGGGTGGGGGGTCCCACATGGACCAGGATGGGGGTTAAAAGCATTTTTTTAATTCAATGTTGCTGCAAATTCGTTGTTGGACCTGCAGCAATTTTTTTTTAAAAGACGCACTGGCTTCTGCGCATCTTTTATATGAAGCCCCCAGGTGGGACAAATTCCGTGGCAGAGTATTTTAATTATGCGAGGGGTGTCCACACGGCACCCCTGGGCAATTTCTACAGTTAGTTCAGGGTAGGTCCATACCGCCTCCCCTGCAGCTCCGAACACCACCACCTCCCCAGGACTAATTATAATAAAATGTGGGTGCCTTGCAGACCCCCCCTGCCCCAGGGATCACCTCCTGTGTCAATCAAAGGAGGGGTGATCGTGCTGCACCCCTCTTGGAAGAATACATGGCCCTGGGGACCGCCACCCCCAGGGCCAGCTCCTGCTATGCCCCAGGTTGCCCAGCCGCTGGACATAGCTGTTTGCTATGGCTTGGCACGAGTTTTACCGCTCCGCCAAGCCATAGCAAACTGTGCTCCGCTTTGAACGAGCAAGAGCATTTTGCTCTCTCTTGCTCAAAGCGGAGCACAATTGCTTTGACAGAGAGGGAGCTGCATGTTCAGCGGGTTCCTCTGTGTCAAAGCAATGCTGGCTCCCGGCAGGAGTCCACAGGGGCTTTCAGGCTCTTCCTGTGATCCTCAACAGAGTGGGTATCCTGGGTGGGACCAGGGCACCCACAAGTGAGGCCATGCCCCAAGGAAATCTGCTCGAGAGGGGGACTGCTTGGCCCCCTCCCTTCAAAGGAATATAATAAAAAATGTAAAAATGGCGGTGGCCCTAGGGAATGGGGTCTCCGGGGCCTAAAGTTGACAAGAGAAGGTGGGTCACACAGCCCTACTCCCGAAATACTTTAAAAATAAAATATAAACAAAAAAAAGACACGTTGCATAAGCCACGCCTCCTTTTTTCACCACGCTGCAAACGCGCCTTCTGGTGCAGTGTTGGTTGGCGGATGAAGTCCCCTTGGATGCTGGGGGTCCTTGTGGCCCAACAAGCCCTCCTGTTACCTCCAGGAAGTCCCAAACAGTGTAATTGCTGAGAGGACTTCGGAGGCCACGCCATTCTCCACCACTCTGCAAACGCACCTTCTGGTGCACTGCTGGTTGGGGAATGATGTCCTCCAGAGGGTCCTTGGGGGCCAACAAAACCTCTTGTTACCTCCAGTAAATCCAAGACAGCCAAATTGCTGAGCTAGCTTACAAGACCATGAACCCCTTCTCCACCACTAATCAAACACACCTTCTGGCCCACTACTAGTTGGGTATGAATTCCCCTTGAATGCTAAGGGTCCTTAGGGGCCAACACACCGTCCTGTTGCCTCGAGTAAGTCCCAAGGAGCTGGATTGCTGAGAGTTCCTCAGAGGCCATTCCCCCTTTCTCTCCCAGTCTCCAAATGCACCTCCTGGTGCACTACTGGTTGAAGGATGAAGTATCCTTGGCTGCTGAGGGTCTCTGGGGGACAACAAGCCCTTCTGTTACCTCCAGTAAATCCCATTCAATGGCATTGCTGAGAGGTCGTTGGAGGCCACGCCTTATTTCTCCACCACTCTGCAAACTCGTCTCCTGGCACACTACTGGTTGGGGAATGAAGTCCTCTTTGAAGCTGAGGGTCTTTTGGGACCAGGAAGCCCTCTTACTACCTCTAGTAAGTGTGACAGTGGCTTTCGTGAGAGCTGGTCAGAGGACCCACCCCCTTTCTCCGCCGCTCTCAAAACACAACTACTAGTTAAAAAACCATAGAAATTCACTGAAAAACCAAAGGTTACAGGGATGTTATAGTTAAGAAATAGAATTTTAAAACAACTTACAAATTCACTGAAAAAAAAAAGGTTACAGGGACATTATAGTTAGGCTGACATTTGACTCATACAAGACCAGAGAAATTCAACAGTTTACGCCCCGCAATGCACTGCTTATGACCTCACATATTATATCACTCATGACATGGTCAATGACATCACTGATTACATCATCCACACACCTACTCACTGATTCATAGAGCCACTTATACATCAACTCACCCATACAGCCTCTAACGCAACCAGTAAACTCACATTTCCAGCCACGTATGCACCTACTCACTGACAAATATGGCCACTGACACATCCAGTCATACAGATATACAGACACTTACACTCCCACTAATACACCCATACTGCCATTCTCATACTCAGTCAGTCACCTATACAAATACTCACCGGCCTACTCACTCACCCATCCATTCACTCACATATCTACTCAAACACCAATGCAGTTACTAACACATCCACTCATACATATAACCACACATCTACTCACTCATCTGTGCAGTCACTGAGACAAGTACATACTCTTCCATACAACTTTTACCTCACTCACTTACTCACCAATACAGCCCCTCTCACACACACACACACATTCACTCACCCATACAACTACTCACACACACACTCACTCACCCATACACCCATTTGTATCCCCATTCATGCACCAATACAGTCACTTATGGCCCGGTCACTCACCCATATAGATATTTATGTATCTGCTCACTCACCCATTCAGCCGTTCACCCACACAAAATCTCTAACACCCACTCACTCATGTACACAATACAATCTCTCAGGTACCCTCTCAATTTTGTATGCACCAATTATACGCCCACTCACTCAACCATATAGGAACGCCAACAGTCACTTACTTTAGCAAATATGTTTAACGCTCAGTAACTTTTAGAAAACAAACAGAATCACTGAATGATGTCATGAGTGATATAATTAGAGATGTCATGAGTGATGTAATATGTGAGGTCATAAGCAGTGTATTGCATGGGTGCGAGTTATAGTTAGCTCAGCTAAGTATAACTGCTGAATTTCTCTCGTTTTGTATGAGTCAAAAGTCAGCCTAACTATAATGTCCCCGTAACCTTTGTTCAGTGAATATATATATATATATACATATATATATATATATATATTTTTTTTTTTTTCTAGGTATGTATATGCGGAGTAAGAGTAGTCGATCTAAACTAACCTATCCGCATTTATCTTCACAGTACGTTGGTTCTCGATATCTAGCATTCGATACGATAGTGTGCTTGTTATTCTGACACACAAACCTTATTCTCTGCCGTCTGAAGTAGTTCAGAATGGAGGTGCCGCACAGAATACTTAATTTAGTGACATTTGGTTGTAGACCTTGCCGGGAAATCCTGCTGCAGTGTGAGAGCGGAAACAACTCACGCCTGGCGGCTGTCAGACCTCGTTTGATCCATCTCAGCCTATGACGCGTGAATCATCGCTCGACCGCAGAGCAATGAATATTTACAGTAATTCTGGACATTAACGTGGGGAGTACCTTCGTAGACTGGAACCAACAAATTATCTTTTTTTTAAATGCTGTGGGTGACGCATCAGTGCGTCAGAACACCGTAAGGAATTATTTCATTAGAATGTCTTCATGTTCTACTATCACAAACCATGTAGACAATTGGCAAGAATACAAGTTCTTCGGATAATGGTGTTTTCTCAGCCAGCAGGTCCTGCTTTCTGGATCAGGGCCACGCGGACAACTCAGTTTCTGAGATGTTGTCCTCTTATTCTTGGTGGTACAAGACACTACTTTGGAACCAAGCCTACTGAAGTGTCGGGTGATGAATGTAGCTATTAATCCATTACTGCATTGGTATTTCTTCAGCAGCAAACGGACACATGGTTTGTAAAAGGGCTTTGGAAGGCAATTCATTATTATGTACCTCAAGTGGGAATTTTAGCTTCGGTTTGCATTTCAAAGTCTTGAATTTTCAGACACAGGTAAGGTATCTTGGCAATATGTTGGAGCGCATAAAATTGCAGGTCGATATTAAAACATTGACATTGTAGTAGAGCACCCTTCCTTGATCGTACCTTTCAGGCACTGGCACAGCTCATAAAGCTGTACTTTGAGGCGAGGGGTTATCCTGTGGGTGGTACATGGGCGTTCCTGTGCAGAAACCCATGGTTTTTGATGCAAAGCCCTATCTTCTAACATTTGTAGATGTTGGCTCTGTGCCAAAAATGTATGCCTCTTTGAGGCAGGCGTAAAGTTGAAGTATTTTTTTTCTGCAAACGTTTAAAACTTTGCACGCGTGCCATATTGTACAGCTCACATACAAAGTTGGACACGTTTTAAACTATGTCTAATCTTAGTTTTTGTACTGGAAGGGTACTCTAGACATCATTCTAGACTACACACATATCTTTGTACTCTGGTGCAAGGGTGTGTGCATGGCGCAAGGCAGACTAATGTTCGCCATTGTTGGGGGAGCAAGCAACAATGCCATATCTCAGTAGACATTGTGCTGTCCTGCTGCGCTGCTTTCATGCAGTGGAGAGCAGCAAACTGCATGGCTTTTTAGTGAATTTGCCCCCAAATGCCAATATAATTGTGCAGCATGCCGAAGGAGGCTAGAGCAAATCTGGCCAGCCCTCTGTACAATTGTTTAGAGTAAATGGGAAAGGCCCTTTGAAGCCTGCTTTAAAAATGAAGTGTTGGTTGTGATGGCAGGAGGGTGGGGCAGACCTGGAAGCTGGAAAGGCACCTCTTCAGGGTAGTTGGGCGAATGAAAGGAGAGTGTGGGGTAAGATCAGCTAACCACTGTGCCATCAGGGGTGGCCTTAGGCATGTGCAAGCTGTGCACCTGCACAGGGCCACCAAACCCCAGGGGCCACCACGCCAATATATATCCTTAATATAATAATCCTCCAGGATGGATACATATTTGCATGGCGGCGCCTGGCAGGAATTTGGCCGCCTCTGGCTCTGTTCCACTTCCAAACACCCTGACCCCCCCCCCCCTCCCACCGACCCCCTCTTCACTGGCCTCCGCGCTCCGCCCCGCCCAGACTCCTCTTCCAGGGCCCCCTACCTACGCTCCCTGCCCAGGGCCACCATGCGCCTAGAGCCGCCCCTGGTGCCATGTTTGTCTCCTCAAGGTGTAAATCGCGGCCAGCAGGGCCATCTCACACTCCAGGCTGCTCAGATTCCTGCTGTATCGTCGTTGTTAGATTAAGACCAGGGCACCCAGTTTTATGGTATTTCTTTTTTTCACATTTCTATCTGTATTTATCCATATTTATTTTGTGTTTTGAGAATTAATAAATTTGTAAAATGGTATCTTTCCACATTTATTTAGCAGATGAACATGCACTCATACTTTGATGCGTCATGTTTTAGCAATATGAGCAGATACATATAACAAAACACTACACCCACAGGTACACATTAGCATGATAGATACAAATATATATTTAACATAAGACTCTATGGAAGGAGATCTCGTCCTGGTTTTTAACTCCCCGTGCTGTCTGCCTGCTCTTCTGTCTGCCTGTTCTTCTGTCTGTCTGCTCTTCTGTCTGCCTGCTCTTCTGTCTGCCTGCTCTTCTGTCAGCCTGCTCTTCTGTCTGCCTGCTCTTCTGTTGGCCTGGGATTCTTGAAGGACACCTTGGAGAGTCACTCACATGAAGCACAATTTTCTGTATTTTTCCACTTTTAAGAAATAAACACAGACAAGAAATACCTTGCATTCTGTCCGTATTTGTCTGTAAAAAGAAGTCAAAACGGAAACACAAGAGCCTTAATTATGACACATTCATCTGTTCTCTTGGGGATATCTCAGCGCTCGGCCTGGCTCTTTCTCTGCCTGTTTGAGTCGCTCTGAGTTTCTCAAATTCCTTCCCTCTAACACACTCAAAATGACTTCAGAGGTCGTTGAGATGCTGAATGACTCGCCCTGGTTCCACCCTCCACCCTTGTTTTCTTTTTTCTCTTGGTCATTCTTTCTCTCTCCCTCTCTGTTTATCTCACTCTGGCCTACTCCTCACTCTCCTACCTTTCTTCTCTCCTTTTCTTTCCCTCGCGTTCTCTTTTCCTCACTTTCAGACACTCTTTCTCCCTATTTATCTCACTATGGTCTCTCTCTCCTCCTTTTGTTCCTCTCTCTCTTTTTCTTCCTTTCTGTCACCTTTTCTTCCTTCGGCTGTATTTATCTCAGTATGGTGCCTCTCTCTCTCGCCCTCCTCCTTTTGTTCCTCTCTCTCTCTCTCTCTCTCTCTCTCTCTCTCTCTCTCTCTCTCTCTCTCCTTTTGTTCCTCTCTCACTCTCCCCGTCTTTTTCTTTATCTCTGTCCCCTTTTCTCACTTCGACTCTGCGTATCTTACTCTGGCCTCTTTCGTACTACCCTCTTACTGTTCTACTCTCTTTTTTGATTTCTTTCTCCTCCTTTTGGTCCTCTTTAATTATGTCTCTCTGTTGTCCTTTATCCCTCTGGCTCTATTTATCTCCCTCTGCCTATCCGTCTCTATTTCTTTTCTCCTTTTCTACCTCCCCGACTCTCCCGTCTTGCTCCCCCTTTCTCTGCCTCAGTCGCTCTGTCTCTCTCTCCTTTACCTCCTCTACGAGGTGGCACAGCCGTGCCCTCGGGGCACCATCGTAGGCACCACAGTTAACAAGTATTTGCTATGCAATAGGCCTTGCATTAGTTAAATGCAGAGCTATGGCGTCCGCCTGCCTTTGTGTTTTTTATTTATCGAATATTGTAGCTCTGGCAGCACACCGCACTTTAGCTTTATGTTTTTTAAATATATCTTTATTGGTTTTTCATTATTACAGACGTTCAATGCATCTTGTACAGACATACATACACCATCCACGGAACAGTTGGTTTGTATAACATAGCCAAAATTATTCACGGTGGGTCTCGTTTTGAAGCTGTGGATAGTAATTTATTCATTAAGCATTACTGATCTCAACTACGTTACATGTACCCTTGATCTGTGTCAACTCGAGGGAGTTACCCAAAACCTTAGGTAAGGATATATTCTAACTCGGTTGTGATCTAGCATCTTATGTCATCTTTTAACTAAACGTGTTGGTGGTGTATCTGCTAGCACCATCCACTCCTCCAAATCTATGTTATACTACTTTCCGGATAAGGAAAGTGTTGCTTTAATTTACCATAGGGGATCTGGGAACGCCATGTGTTGCGCTGTGTGAGGGGGGTGCATGTATACAGGGGTGCCTTGTAAGTCATCTCTCTTCTACGTTTATCATCTAGTTCCACCTCTGGTTCTTCCTCCCCTTCTGTTTCCATTTCTCGTCTGGTCTCCCAGGTTCTCAATATTTCCATTTAAAGGTCTGCTAGGGGGCGTCGACGTATGCCTCGTGCATCCTCTTTTTGGAGTAGCGATCGCAGGGACGGCCTGTGTCTTCCATTGCAGAGCTATCTGTCTCCTCGCCAGGACTAGTGCCAGGTCTACAAATCTATCACCTACTCTCTTGGCCTTTCGGTCTCGGGAACAGGCCTAGTAGGTAGACCTCTATTGTGTTAGGTAGGGTGTGTGCTAGTGTTTTCTTGATCATGTGTAGGACTTTCTCCCAAAACTCCCACAGGCATGCACAGTCCCAGGTCATATGGGCCAACTCTACGTCTCCCAAACCACATCTAGGACAGCCTCGAGTCTTGCCTCCGTGCATAACATTCAATCTATGTGGTGTTAGGTGTACCATATGCACGTCGTTAAATTGTATCAGCTTAAAATTGGAGTTTCTAGGTACTCTTTTTGGACCCCCTAAGAATCTGTTCCATTCTTTATCCGAAAGTTCTCGCCCCATCATGTCTCCCCATTTCCTGCATAAGCGTTCTAATGTTTTTTTTAACAATGTCAAGTAACGCTCTGTATAGCCATTTGATTAAGTGTCTAGCCTCCCCTAGAGTTGTCAACTCTTGGAGCACTTCATGCATTTGCTGTTCTTGTTGACCGCTACGCCACAGGTCGTGCACCTTTTTCTTTATCTGTTTCACAAATTTTTGTTATGACACGTTAATCTAATTGGAAAAGGAATGGCTACCTATGATGAGAAAGGGGCTAAGTAATTGGTAAACATCTGACCAAGTTCCCCGAGGGTGTTCGCCCGTGAGGTGCCTTCCTCTCCGCCACACATTTTTTCCTGTTGCAATTGTTTATGTGTGGGTGTATGTATGGTCTTATTAGGGCTGACATCATAGGTTGCGCCGAGTTGAATACACAGTGAACCCCCCTTATTAGCGTTCACAAACATGGTGTTTGGTTGGGACAGTGGGGCATTAGAGACAATAGATACCTAAACATAGAATTAAGAAGAGGTATATCCAGAATTTTACAATAGAAGATTCTAGTGGAGAATGTTCTCATGCCCGTTAGATAATTGCTAACTTGAGTCCTGGGTACAGGGAATTCTTTGGTTTGAATTTCATTGAGTGGAGGGCTTTCCCTGATTGTACCCGTTTTTCCCTCTAAGCTCCCCTTGCTATTATATATCATGCCGTTCAGCCACTGGGCCATCCACTGGAGCTGGGCTGTTAGCTAGTAAAGTTCGAAGCCAGGGGCGCCCAGCCCCCCCTCTTCAGGTGCCCTTTGCATCACCTCTAATGCTTTTTTATTCCGATCTCCATCCCAAATTAGTTCCCGAGGTATCTGGTTTAGGTCTGCAAACCATGAGGGCGGAATTGCCACTGGTAAGTTCACGAAAAAGTATAGGAGTCTGGGTAGCATGATGATTTTTGATAAAGCTATGCGTGCCATCAATGGCAGTCCTAGTGAACTCCAGAACCCGACACACGCTTTTAATGATTTTATGACCGGATTCAGGTTGCCATCCGTCAGGTCTTCCAGGCTAAGAAATATTTGTATTCCCAAATATTTAAAGAAGCGGGGGGATCATAATAGTCCCTCTGGGAGATCCTACAGGTGTGCGCTATTTTTCACTACTGGGAAGGCATATGTCTCGTTTTATTAAGCCGAAGCATGGCTAGCATGGAATAGTCTTTTAACAGGGTCAACGCCTCTTCCGCCCCTCGACCTCCATCCTTCGAATATAACCGCAAATCATCAGCATACAAGGAAATTACACGTGTCTCCCCTCGCAGCTGCATGCCGTAAAGATGCCCCTGCCGTCTGAAAGCTGCCGCCAGTGGCTCAATTGCCAAAGTAAGGAGTAGGGGGGACAGTGGACAGCCCTGTTGAGTTCCTCTATAAATATTGTATGCTATTCATATCACCCCATTGATATCACCGCGGTTGGGTTAGTGTATAGTAGTTTCACCCACTTAGCCCATCTGTCCCCCAGCCCCATATGTTCATTGTGGCTTATAGAAAGTCCCATCTGACTGAGTCAAATGCCTTTTCTAGGTCTATTGACACAATTCAAGCTGCCAGGTACTGGTTTCGTTTAGGATGAATAAAAACCAAAGGTGATGATGGACGGAGCGTTGACAATACAAACACTCACCCCCAGTCAACTGATCTGGGTTTAATCCATAACCGTTCTTTAGCTCACTCCGCCACCCCAGTTCAGACATGGCCATATGCAAATCAGTCTGACCCTGTGCCTCATGGGAACAGTCCAGCCCGAACTGCCAAGCCATGTCTTTCCTGGACCTGAATCAAGATTCCCGGGACCGGTTTCTGGCATTACAGCCGTCTTCAGCCGGGCTTGCTTGACTCCAGTGGCAAAGTGAGCAAGGGACTCACATCTGAGCATACCCTGCCACTTAGGGCGAACAAAAAAAAAGCAAAGGTGATGATGGACGGAGCGTTGACAATACAAACACTCACCCGCAGTCAACTGATCTGGGTTTAATCCATCACCCTTCTTTAGCTCACTCCGCCACCCCAGTTCAGACATGGCCATATGCAAATCAGTCTGACCCTGTGCCTCATAGGAACAGTCCAGCCCGAACTGCCAAGCCATGTCTTCCCTGGACCGGAGTCAAGCTTCCCAGGACCGGTTTCTGTCGCCCCAAGTGGGATGGGTATGCTCAGACGTGAGTCCCATGCACTCCACACCACTGGATTCAAGCAAGCCGTGCTGAAGACGGCTGGAATGCCAGAAAACGGTCCTCGGAAGCTTGTTTCCGGTCCAGGGAAGGCATGGCTTGGCAGTTCGGGCTGGACTGTTCCCCTGAGGCACAGGGTCAGACTGATTTGCATATGGTCATGTCTGAACTGGGGTGGTGTGGAGTGTAAAAAAACGATGGATTTGGGCCCAGATCTCTGTACTGGGGTGAATGTATGACATTGTTCTGCATTCTGTCCATCAACTGTGGTTTTTGCATTTGTCACCCCGAGTGGGATGGGTATGCTCAGACGTGAGTCCCATGCACTCCACACCACTGGATTCAAGCAAGCCGGGCTGAAGACGGCTGGAATGCCAGAAACCGGTCCTCAGAAGCTTGTTTCCGGTCCAGGGAAGGCATGGCTTGGCAGTTCGGGCTGGACTGTTCCCATGAGGCACAGGGTCAGACTGATTTGCATATGGCCATGTCTGAACTGGGGTGGTGTGGAGTGCAAAGAAAACGATGGATTTGGGCCCAGATCTCTGTACTGGGGTGAATGTATGACATTGTTCTGCATTCTGTCCATCAACTGTGGTTTTTGAATTTGTTTAGGATGATACATAATGTGGGAATTCCGCTGCAGATTTCTGGAAATGGATCTGGTTGATATACATCCATTCTGATCTCCATGTATCTGGGAGGTCACGAAAGGTAGGAGTCTTGAGGCTAGTACTCGCTAGGCTAGTACTTTGCTCAAGATTTTTAAGTCAACATTTAGCTTGGAGAGGGGATGGAATTCTGACGTTTTCTGTTCGGAATTTTTGGTCTTCCGGAGGGGTATGACCATGCCATCTCTAGTAGAGGATGGCAATTCCCCTCTACCCCAAGCCTCTGCATATATTGCCTCCAATTTCGAGGCCAATGTCTGTGCACAGGCGGAGTAAAACTCCACCGGTATGCCATCTGGTCCCAGGGTTTTCCCTCTAGCAATCTCCGTGAGCGCCACACAGATTTCTACAGTTGTCACTGGCCATCCGCGGCTCTCACTCTGTGTTGGGTCCAAAGTCTAAAATGTTAGGGGTGTTTGAAAGGTGACTAAGTTTTCTCGTTGTTGCGGTCTCAGTTTACTATATAATGCCTCGTAGTAGTTCCTAAATGTCTCATTCACTTCTCTAGGGTTGTACACTGCTGTTCCTTCAATGGAGCTAATCCTAGTAAAAGGGGATCCTCTATTTTCAGAGTGCAATAACCATGCGAGCAATCTGCCCACCCTGCCCCCTTCAGCGTGAATCTGAGTTTGGTACTCATGTGTGTCTAGGCATCTCAGCCTCTCCAGAGCCTTATCATATTCTTTCTTCACTTCTCTTAGTTTGTCCTGTGTGTCGACATCGGCCATCAGCTGAGCTCCTCCTGTGTATAATTTAGTCTCTAGGCTGGTTAGTTCCTTTATTATGTCTTTCCTCATTCCTACTGTTTGCCTCATGCAGTTCCCACTCACTGCAATTTTAAAGGCCTCCCATTCTGTCGCCCTAGAAGTGGCTGTACCCTGGTTAGTCTGAAAATATTCCGTGACCATTGTCTGTAATGAGGTGCGAAAAGATACATCCTCTAGGATGGTAGGGTCGAGTCACCAACTAGGTATCAATGTGGGTTCAGGTAGGGGGCGTACTTGGAGTAGTAATGGGTTATGATCTGATAGTGTACTTTCTAGATATTTCGAGTGTGTGACGCTGGGACTCCACCGGGACGAACGGGCATACATGTCAAGTCTAGTGTGTAGGCTAAACAAGTGGGAGTAATATGAATAATCTCGTGTATTCCCATGTTGTATTCTCCAAACGTCTACCATGTCCCATTTATCCAGCCTGTCTCTAAATCCCTTCATCACTTTAGACACTAATGTACCTTTAAGCGGGGGGTCAATCTAAGTCAGTATCCGCCACACAGTTAAAGTCTACCCCAAGCAAGATACTTGATGTGTCCAACTGATCAAGAGCTGTGCAAATAGTCAATTTGGCCCTGGTTTGAGGCAAAGATGCTTCCAAGTGTATCCATTCTGCCGAATAGTCTCCCTTGCACCAGGACATATCGGCCCTCTGTGTCTATGATAGAACTACTTCAAAGGGAGTGCCAAATCTGACCCACACCAGCGCCCCCCTCAAGAATGCTGAATATTTAGTTGCATATAATTGACCCCTCCACTTATGTTGTAGTTGTATGCCCTCTTCGAGTGTGAGGTGTGTCTCCTGTAACATTGCTATCTACGTT
Organism: Lissotriton vulgaris; assembly: GCF_964263255.1. Lineage (NCBI taxonomy): Eukaryota > Metazoa > Chordata > Amphibia > Caudata > Salamandridae > Lissotriton > Lissotriton vulgaris. The sequence continues at coordinate 64,680,642 of NC_141700.1, forward strand.
CCTCTGCATAAAAGGTAACTATGTATTTTGTGGCGTTTGGACGCCGATCCCATCCCTCTCACATTCCAGGATAACATTTTCACTTCATGAAATTACTTTGACAAGGCAGACATCATTATTCTCTAGTAGCTTCCCTTCCACCGTCCCCCATCCCCAGATTGCCCAACCATCTAATTGCTGACCAGTAACAGACACCGGAAGACCAGCAAACATCCCCAACAGATAACTCCCTCTTCCTAGGGCAGCGTTGCAATGACTGGCCACCCAAATACGTAAGAAAGAAAAACATCAATAGCTGAAGGCCCCCTCTATTCTTTTAGCTGGGACTATCTGAGCGGGGGGTGCAGGGAAGTAACTACTATTAGCATCTCTCTTCCCAGCCCTATAGACCAGTGTCAGGGATAGTAGTCCCTCCTGTGATGGTTAGCCTCTGGTGTACAGCCCTCTCTAGGATTGGGCGATTCAATTCTTCATATCTGTTTCATCATAATTCCCCTGCTATCAGGGTCTTCTCGTACCTGTACATGTCCCAATTTCAAGTCTGAAGAGGCAATTCCGCATTTCTTTTCTTACCCTCCAGTGAACTTTTGTCCCTTTCATATTATTGCTAGATTATGCTATCTGCTGTTTATGGGGGTCACTTCTGGAAACACTAATTTGCTCTGGGCTGAGCCTCCATTATCGGAGTCCTCCGTATTATGGTCTGAGGATTTTCCAGAGCTGTCTTTCTCCACTCGCAGAGTCATTATCTCTGCAACTGCTTGCAATGCTGCAAGCCTTTCCATCACCGTCTGAGCAAAGGAAGGTTTCCCCAAGTGAGTTCTCCTAGTCACCTAGTGGATCACCTCATTTGTTTTGATTGCGGATTGCTTGCGCTGCGGGCATCCTTTCCTGGTCACATTGTTGTTGCACCCATCTGGTAGTTCTCAAGCCAGGTCAACAGTTCCTCTGGTGAATCATAGAGGTGTATTGCCCCATCCAATGCCACCCGTAGTTTGGCTGGGAACAACAGGGAGTATGTAATACCTTCTCCACAAAGAGCTTTATTAGCTTACAGGAAAGAGGCTCTTTGGGCCTGTACCTTTGCCGCAAAGTCTGGGAAAATGGACACTTTGCTATTCCCAAATATGTATGGGCCATTATTGTGAGTGTTCTGTATTAAGATGTCCCGATCTTTATAGTGTAGCAGGCATGCCACCACAGGGCGAGGAGGCCACCCCGGCACTAGTGGGCGTGAAGCCATCCTATGTGCCTGTTCCAGTGCAAAAAACGTATGAGCTGCCCTGGAGCCACTGTGTTCCGTAGGCACTCTTCAAGGAACGATACCATTGCTTTGCCTTCTGTGCCCTCAGGGACTCCCACCACTCGTATGTTGTTGCGTCAGTTTCGCCCCTCTGCGTCCTCAGCTCATCTCTCCAGGGTCAACACTTTAGGGTTAGCTAATCTAATTTTCAGGAAGCATCAGCTTGTGCTGGCTGCAGCATCTCTATTGTTTGTTCAACGTCTTTCATTCTATCTACTAGTTTATGGTGCTCTGCCTGCACTGTGCCAATGTCTAGTTGGAGTATGGCCTTCGTGTCTGCTATTGCGGCTAATACCTTGTCGAGGTGTACGTTCAGTGATTGTTCTGCAAGCCCTGAATCTTCCACTCCAGCTTCACCGGATTTGTGGGGGGTCTCTCCCCCATCTGGGTGCACACCTTCTTGTTTCTGCCATATCTTGCCCATCGTGACTTTCTGATCTTTGTCAGGTTACTCTGGGTGGAGGCTCACCAGTTATTCTTCTAGCCGAAGGGGAAGGCCGAGACTGGGGTGCTGTCTGCTCTCTCTTCCAGGCTTGTCCGTTCCCACTGGCCTCTCAAATATCATCTGGGTGGCCTCGGTTCAAGTGGTGAGTGGCAGGGAATCTGGTATCTCTAGTAGTCTGGGTCAGCCTCATCTCCTCCGCTCGGGACCGCCTCACTGTACCCCAGCTTGACCCACCACAATCAGATACCGGACTGTTGTTGTGATTCCAAGTTCCGGCTTCTCCGTTGGTCTTGAATGTTTGCTGTCCTCCAGGGTCCCCTCCTAAAATGGCTAAAGGCCCTAGGGTTGACTGATCTCCTCATAGGTCAGGCTTTTTGGTTCTTTACTGACTCACAGGGGTTATTGTGCTGTATTCCATACTATTTTCCAGTGTTGCCTCCTTGAATGTGAGTGCGTGGAGCTCCCCTTTTCCATTTTTCAAGTTCGGGGTTAGCCACTACCCCTTTTTTTGGGCTGTCTACCCTTTTTACTCCAGGGAGACCCCTGTCTTACTTCACAGCTGTGCTGTCCTCATTCATCTACACTCAGTGGCTGGAAAAGAGAAGGGGGAGAGTAGAGGGTACAGGGGGGGCCAGGGTGCAACCACTTCTCTCACGGCGCACCTCCGGTGGCCTGGGCTTCCTGTGGCACCCCACCTCTCTCCCCTGGCTCGTATGTGTTTGTCTCTTTGGTTTGCTTTCGGACCATTCTTGGGCCTCCGCCTCAGTAGTTCATGAACTGCTGCCTGCCCCCAGTCTCCAGCTTAGGTGCAGCACGTCCAGCCTAGTTTCGGCTCGTCAGTCCCAGCTCCGCACTCCCTAGGCCTTGATGCCGTCCGAGGCGCCAATTTCTTCTTGGCCTGTGCTCCGGCACTCAGCCGCCCCTCTGTCTTCCCGCTTCAATAAATAAGCAGTTTTGGGTTGCTAGAGCCTCACCAACAGGCTGATTATTCAGGATTAATGTTCACTGTGCTTTAGCTTTAGAGGATTAAAACTAAAGTGTGGCATGCCGCCATTGCTCCAAAAGTCAATAAATAGAAGAAAAAAGTTGTGCAGCTGCCTTTTTTCTGTTCATTTACTATTGTAACAATCATGGCATGCCACACTTCAGCTTTAGATGTTTAAAGCCAAAATGCAGCATCCGCCTGCCTTTGTTTTTTTATTTATTCAATGTTGTGGCAATTGCGGCACTCCACGCTTTACTTTTAGATGTTTAGAGCTAAAGCGCGGCTTACCGCGATTGCTACAAAAGTCAATGCAGTGTTGTGCAGTTCAGCAGTAGCATAAGAAGGACGGCAGCAGTGACGGGCGGGAGGTGGTACGACGAGGAGGCAATAGATGGCCAGAGATGGCCAACCAAAAAAACAATTGGTGATGTCCGCTGGGAGGGAACCAAGCACACAAAGGTGGGACATATGGACAGTATTAACGAACCAGAGTAAAGGAATTTAGAAAGGCAGGCCAACTAACCAACCAGAAGCTCTGAGTGTGTTGAATACCTACATCCTGTCTCCAAGAGACAGCGCAAGCGCTGCCTAGGCGAGACCTAAAAACCTTTCAGCACTCTCAACAGGGGGCGAACTGTCCATGACGCTGAACTCTCACTGGAGAACTTCGACCCCTGGAGGGAGCCACAGCCCACAGTCCACAAACAGTGCGACCGCAAGCTGTTTCGGCTTTCTGTCTGCGACCCAATACCCCAAAGGGTACTGGGTCCCTGTAGGGAAAACAACCAAGCACGTTCATTGATACTGCCGCGGAGAAGGGGGGTCGGCTGGGGGGGGGCGAGTTCCCCAACCTTCCCCATCTCACGGGAAAACATGATAATCAGAAGTGACACTGACCTGCAGATGCTTTCCTTCCAGTGCTGTTGGTTGTGTTTAGTACCTGTGACCAGCAGCATGTGGATTATAAGGAGGAAGGGTGCATAAAGCACTTCTCTGCTCGTCATTGCAGTAATAATAACATGTTTCCGTTTTTTGTAGCGCCTGTTCTTTCAGATTCGCAGCGCTTTAAATAACACAAGACTTTTCAGAAGTATTAATAGTGCTCTTTTTTCGACCCTCGAAGGATTACAGACTCGGTCAGCGATGCTAGGAACCTGTGCATCAATCCGCAAAGCTATCCCAGTTGCACTAGGAATAAACAATCATCACTTTCACGCTGTAACAAGCATTGTCAAAGGCAATAATTCTGGCCTGTTGCAAAAAGCGATTTCTTTTCTTTGTGTTTTGCAAATGCACTTAATGTGCAATAAAAGTATAAAAAGAACAATGCCGCAGTACAAAGGCTGTGTGCGTATGTCCGTCAAAAAAGTTTAAAAAATAACTAATCCTACAAATAAATGTAAAAAAAGTAATTCAAATGAAATAAAATAAAATCGGTTGGCCTATCATCACTGGCATTGAAGTGGACTACATTTTTAGTGTATGTGCAAGAGCAAAATGTCATCACTCACAGTAAAGGCAATCCAGGGCGGAAGTGGGCTGGCCCATTGCCCCACCTCTATTGTGTGGAGGGTGGAAAAGACATGAATGACTCTTGAACAGACCAATGGACGAAGACGGCTGACCGAAAGCCTGTTTGTGTACGTTATATGTATGTCTTTTTATTACTATTTTTTGGGGATCACGTGAGGCTGGCGAGTAGGCTAGAGCGATCACCAGGCCTACCTTCCAAAAATGAGGGCCGAAATTAGATAGAAAAAATCTGTGTGCTATCCGTAGCTCACTGCAGCTTTAATGAGGATACAATACTTGTGTTGTACGAGGAGTTGGCTCTGCTGGCAGAGGGGCAACTCGTAGAGATGGCTGCAGTTGCCTGGCATCATCAGGATGCAGTGCCAGGGAGAGAGGCCTGATGTGCCCACAGAGGCCCTGCCAAGCACGGCGCTCTGAAGATGTGCCAACGTCCCCCGACAATGCCACCACACCCAGTGAAGGGGCGCGTGCAGGCGTTGCCTGGCAGGACTAGAGGGCACCGCAGTAATGGCCGCTGCATGGCAGCGCCAGGGGTTCTTACAAGGAGAGCTGCCCAGCTACGTCACAGCACCTCATGGCAGGTGCTTCCAGGCACTACCCATGTGTCACTGAAGAATCGCTGTGCCATGGCCAGTGGGTCAGGGGTGAGCTCTTCCTGGCAGCACCCGCGATGCTTTGTGGGAAGACTCCCTGGAGCAGCAGGGTGCTGCACATGCAGTACTCACGGGCGTTGCCAATGGTGCACCCCGCACGAAGGCATTCCTGCCGCCGCCAGTGCACCCCGCAATAGCATCCTTGTAACTATTGCCCTTTGCTTGGGGCATGCTCTTGCTTTCTGCACCAGGACAGCTCCCTGCCCTCTGATCTCAGTGTGCTGTGCATGGACCATGTTTCTGCACCAGGACAGCTCCCTGCAGTCTGATCTCAGTACGCGGTGCATGTGGCATGTTTCTGCACCAGGCCGGCTCCCTGCCGTCTGATCTCAATATGAGGTGCATGGACAGTTTTATTGCACCAGGACAACGTGCTGCATTCTGGTCTCAGTACGAGGTGCTGCATGCGGCGTGTTTCTCTACCAGGACAGCTCCCTGGCATCTGATCTCAGTGGGAGCTGTGTGCAGCGCGTCTCAGCACCAGAACAGTTCCCTGCAGTGTGGTTCACTTCGAGGTCGATGCATCATGTTTCAGCAGGCCGGGCCGCTGCAGTCTGATCTCACTGCGCGGTGCATGCAGCAAGTTTCAGCACCAGGACAGCTCCCCGAACTCACTGCGAGGCGCATGAACAGTGTTTATGCATTAAAGACAGCCCCCTGCCAACTGATCTCAGGATGTGGTGCATGTGACATGTTTCTGCACCAGGACAGCTCCCCGAACTCACTGCGAGGCGCATGAACAGTGTTTATGCACTAAAGACAGCTCCCTGCCAACTGATCTCAGTATGTGGTGCATGCGGCATAGTTCTGCACCAGGACAGCTCCCTGCCGCATGATCTCACTACGAGGTGCATGCGGCATGTTTCAGCACCAGGACAGCCCCCCGAACTCACTACGAGGCGCATGGGCAGTGTTTCTGCACTTAAGACAGCTCCTTGCAGTCTGATGTCCGTATGTGGTGCATGCGGCATGTTTCTGCACCAGGACAGCTCCCTGCCACCCGATCTCACTACGAGGTGCACGCGGCACGTCTGCGCAGCTGCACAGCCCTCTGTAGTCTGTCCTCAATACGAGGTACATGAACAGTGTTACTGCACCAGGACAGCTCCCAGCTGTCTGGTCTCAGTATGAGGCGCACGAGGCGTGTGTCAGCACCAGGACAGCTCTTTGGAATCTGATCTGAATAAGAGGTGCGTGCGGCATGTCTCAGCACCAGGACAGCTCCCCGATCTCACTACGAGGCGCAGGAACAGTATTTCTGCACCAAATACAGCTCCCAGCTGTCAGATCTCAATATGAGGTGCATGCGGCATGTTTCTGCACCAGGGCAGCTCCCTGCCGTCCGATCTCAATACGAGGTGTGTGAACAGTGTTTCTGCACCATCACAGCTCCCTGCAGCCTGATCTCAGTGTGAGGCGCGTGCAGCAGGACTCAGGCCCCCCCACCCAGAGGGCTCCCTGGCACTCCTCCCGCGCGGCTGCATTCCCTCAGCTGGCACGTACCGCGGTGTGCCCGCTCCACCTACGGCGCCCGCCCGCCCCCGGCCTCCTCTGACGGAACCCGGCGCCGCTGCACTCAGGTAGTTTGTCATGTAGATGAAATGCCTGTGCTCGTCCTTCCGGCCTCGCCTCCCCCGGACTCTCCTCCCACGCCCTGTCAGATCCCAGTGCCGCCGCCTCTGGGCTTCCCTTCTACTCGCTCGGCTCTCTCCGGCTCTCCCCTCCCCTCCCACGCTCTACTGTCTCCCCGAGATCCGTGGGTCAATGCGCCTGCTGCAGACATTATATTCACGCAGCCGAGCACAGCCTCTGGGCTTGCAGGACTCTGCTGATGCTAGCAAAACCAGTGCCACTAAGTTTGGCACTACCAGTAACCCTTACATGCAGCGCTATGAAGCTGCAAGAATCTCAACAAGCGCTGTATTAAAACGAGTTTTTGCTCGGTTGATCCCATGGGCACACGGTTTAAAAAAACATCAGGGTTTGACCGTCCATGAGCCCCGCCCCAGCACCGGGAAGAAAACTGCTGGCCCGACGCACATTAGTTCGAATATCAGTGAACGGCGTCTGGAAAGCCGGTGGGGATGGGGTAGAGTCTGCCACACCGTAGGGCATTACGTCTAAAAAGCTGTTTTGGAGCGAGTCAGCCACAGGTGACGGTAATCTGATTTCACAAAAGCCTGATCTGCATTTGCAGGAATCTGGCATATATTTATTGTGCCCGTCGCCGACGGACGAACCTTTTCTTGAGTTGTTTTTAAGCTCAGTTTTACAATATAAAGCATCGCCCTTTCAAAGCTCCGGGTTGATGTGCCCTTTAAAACATTTTTTTCAAACCTACTTCAAAATACTATTTTAGACACATTCTACGCCTACAACTGCTGTCTGCACAATTTACATATATTGCAGCTTATTTCAGCGCCATCTGCCGTCTGCGCAGTTTAGTTGGATGGGGAACCTGCCGTTTCTGTTATTGCATGTATCACTTTTTTCAGAAGCCTCACAGCTGTCCGCATTGATTTTGCCTCTTTCTTTTTATTCAAAGAGCGCCTGCTCAGCGTAGCTCTAACAGTGGCAGGAGACCAGACCAGGAGTGAGGTTTGCGATGGGCGTTTAAAGGAAGTGAAGACACACTAAACATGATTCTCTTCTATTGCCAAAAACTTCCTTCACCTAGGAGTTAAAGCGCCCTCCAGCCAGACCTAACAATACATCATTGTTACTAGTAATGTGCCTCCTGTGAAGGATGCAGGAGAACGCCACAGTTAATATGCAAGACCTTACCAGCCTGTACACATGAACATTCCCGGCCTGTACACATGGACCTTCCCGGCCTGTACACATGGACCTTGCCAGCTGGAACACATGGACCTTGCTAGCCTGTACACATGGACCCTCCCAGCCTGTACATATGGACCCTCCCAGCCTGTACACATGGACTTTGCCAGCTGGAACACATGGACCCTCCCAGCCTGCACACATGGACCTTGCCAACCAGTACACATGGACCTTGCCAGCCTGCACACATGGACCTTGCCAACCAGTACACATGGACCTTCCCAGCCTGTACACATGAACCTTCCCGACCTGTACACATGGACCTTGCCGGCCTGTACACTCGGGTGTTGCTGGCCTGTACACACACGTCGCCGGCCTGTACACATGGACCTTGCCGGCCTGTACACACGGACCTTCCCTGCCTGTGCACATGGACCTTCTCTGCCTGTTCACATGGACCTTTCCCGGCCTGTACGCATGGACCTTCCCGGCCTGTACACATGGACCTTGCCAGCCTGTACACATGGACATTCCCAGCCAGTACACATGGACCTTGCCTGCCTGTACACATGGACCTGCACATGAGCACAGGACCAGGTCATGTGACAAAAGTCTGCGTCCACCAGTGCACATCGAGGGCAGTGCTTAGGCATCCCTCCAAACACTGCTGTTAATTTTTCAGGGTTAGGTAAGTCAGGTGGAGGTAATTACATTGAATTACTTTCAACCGGGTATTTTGGGACACCTTCTGTGGGTAAGTCCACCATCTTCAACTCTCTGCCCAGTATGTTCTCCCGCTTTTGCCAGCGGCAGCTCAAGGTTTTCTGCATCATCACATTGAGTGCTCCATATAGCCATTTAACCAGGTGTCTGCCATTTGCCAGAACCAGCAATAAATGCAAAACACAATCCTCATCTCCACCAGTCTCCCAGAGTGCTGCAGTGGTCGGGCCAATGCTTCATCAGTGAGATACTGCCCCGGAGGCAAGTCGTGTGTCTCAGCCAGGAACTTCAGGGGCTTCAGCGTGGAGACCTCATAACAGTTGCCAACCATCACCAATCCCGCCTCGGTCCACGTTGATAGCTGTGCCGCCGAGAAGAAGGTGGGGGGTCCCCGTGCGGAAACCCCACCAGAGGTAACGAAGGGGCATACAGTGGACACTCCTGTGTCCTCCACATGCTGCACCGCCAGCATCAAAGCGCTGTCTCCAAGAGCACTCCACCCTCCAGGTGGTCGACTCAAGAATTGGGCTCTAAGTTCCACCTGATAAGGCACATTCCCTGTGTGGGTCTGATGGCTCAGTGGACTAATGCAACCACTGCAGGGGCCTGTGTTCAACCTCATGGTCACAGGTTCAATTACAGACGGGTCCACTCAGCCTTTCATCCTTTCTGAGGTCGGTAAAATGAGTACCATTGAGTTGGGTAACAAGAAACATCTGCTGTTCAGCACCAAGATGCCCCGGCAGGGAGTGAACGTGCGCTTTACAAATACACTTGTTATGTTATGTGTCCCAGCTCAGCCAAGTTTGCGCCGTCCAGTCAGAAAGTCCTTTTTTATGCATGTTTCAGCCACAGACCAGCCCCTGCAGCTGAAGCCCGTTATTCTTTGCATGCTGCATGTTTCAGCCACAGACCAGCCCCTGCAGCCGAGACCTTTATTGTGGCATGCCACAAATTTCAGCCACAGACCAGCCCCTGCAGCCTGAGCCCTTTATTTGTTGCATGCCACATGTTTCAGCCACAGACAAGCCCCTGCAGCCGAGACCTTTATTTGTGGCATGCCGCATGTTTCTGCCACAGACCAGCCCTTGCAGCCGAGACCTTTATTTGTTGCATGCTGCATGTTTCAGCCACAGACCAGCCCCTGCAGCTGAGTCCTATATGTGTTGCATGCTGCATGCTTTAGCCACTGACCAGCCCCTGCAACCCAAGCCCTTTTTTTGTTGCATGCCGCATGTTTTAGCCAAAGACCACCCCCTGTAGCCCAAGCCCATTATTTGTTGCATGCCGCATGTTTCTGCCACAGACCAGCCCCAGCCCATTATTTGCTGCATGCCGCATGTTTCAGCCACAGACAGTCCCTGCAGCCTGAGCCCTTCATTTGTTACATGCTGCATGTTTAGCCACCGACCAGCCCCTGCAGCCCGAGCCCGTTATTTGTTGCATGCCGCATGTTTTAGCCACAGACCATCCCCTGGAGCCCAAGCCCTTCATTTGTTGCATGCCGCATGTTTCAGCCACAGACAGTCCCTGCAGCCTGAGCCCTTCATTTGTCGCATGCTGCATGTTTTAGACACTGACCAGCCCCTGCAGCCCAAGCCCTTTTTTTGTTGCATGCCGCATGTTTTAGCCACATACCAGCCCCTACAGCCCAAGCCCGTTATTTGTTGCATGCCGCATGTTTTAGCCCCAACCAACCCCTGCAGCCCGAGCCCTTCATTTGTTGCATGCTGCATGTTTCAGCCACAGACCAGCCCCTGCAGCCAAGCCCTTTATTTGTGTCATGCTGCATGTTTTGGCCACTGACCAGCCCCTGCAGCCCAAACCCTTTTTTTGTTGCATGCCGCATGTTTTAGCCACAGACCAGCCCCTGCAGCCCAAGCCCGTTATTTGTTGTATGCCGCATGTTTTATCCACTGGCCTGCCCCTGCAGCTCGAGCCCGTTATTTGTTGCATGCCGCATGATTTAGCCACAGACCAGCCCCTGCAGCCCGAGCCCAATATTTGTTGCATGCTGCGTGTTTCAGCCACAGACCAGCCCCTGCGGCACAAACCCTTTATTTGTTGCATGCCGCATGTTTTAGCCACAGACCAGCCCCTGCAGCCCGAGCCCTTTATTTGTTGCATGCTGCATGTTTCAACCACAGACCAGCCGCTGCAGCTTGAGCCCTTTATTTGTTGCATGCTGCATGTTTCTGCCTCAGACCAGCCCCTGCAGCCCGAGCCCTTCATTTGTTGCATGCAGCATGTTTCTGCCACAAACCAGCCCCTACAGTAGAGTCCTTTATTTGTTGCATGTCGCATGTTTTAGCCACAGACCAGCCCGAGCCCATTATTTGTTACATGCTGCATGTTTAGCCACCGACCAGCCCCTGCAGCCCGAGCCCGTTATTTGTTGCATGCCGCATGTTTTAGCCACAGACCACCCCCTGGAGCCCAAGCCCTTCATTTGTTGCATGCCGCATGTTTCAGCCACAGACAGTCCCTGCAGCCTGAGCCCTTCATTTGTTGCATGCTGCATGTTTTAGACACTGACCAGCCCCTGCAGCCCAAGCCCTTTTTTTGTTGCATGCCGCATGTTTTAGCCACAGACCAGCCCCTACAGCCCAAGCCCGTTATTTGTTGCATGCCGCATGTTTTAGCCCCAACCAACCCCTGCAGCCCGAGCCCTTCATTTGTTGCATGCTGCATGTTTCAGCCACAGACCAGCCCCTGCAGCCAAGCCCTTTATTGGAGTCATGCTGCATGTTTTGGCCACTGACCAGCTCCTGCAGCTCAAACCCTTTTTTTGTTGCATGCCGCATGTTTTAGCCACAGACCAGCCCCTGCAGCCCGAGCCCGTTATTTGTTGTATGCCGCATGTTTTATCCACTGGCCTGCCCCTGCAGCTTGAGCCCGATATTTGTTGCATGCCGCATGATTTAGCCACAGACCAGCCCCTGCAGCCCGAGCCCAATATTTGTTGCATGCTGCGTGTTTCAGCCACAGACCAGCCCCTGCAGCACAAACCCTTTATTTGTTGCATGCCGCATGTTTTAGCCACAGACCAGCCCCTGCAGCCCGAGCCCTTTATTTGTTGCATGCTGCATGTTTCAACCACAGACCAGCCCCTGCAGCTTGAGCCCTTTATTTGTTGCATGCCGCATGTTTTAGCCACAGACCAGCCCCTGCAGCCCGAGCCCTTTATTTGTTGCATGCTGCATGTTTCAACCACAGACCAGCCCCTGCAGCTTGAGCCCTTTATTTGTTGCATGCTGCATGTTTCTGCCTCAGACCAGCCCCTGGAGCCCGAGCCCTTCATTTGTTGCATGCAGCATGTTTCTGCCACAAACCAGCCCCTACAGTAGAGTCCTTTATTTGTTGCATGCCGCATGTTTTAGCCACAGACCAGCCCGAGCCCATTATTTGTTACATGCTGCATGTTTTAGCCACAGACCAGCCCCTGCAGCCCGAGCCCTTTATTTGTTGTATGCTGCATGTTTCTGCCACAGACCAGCCCCTGCAGCTGAGTCCTATATTTGTTGCATGCCGCATGTTTTAGCCACTGACCAGCCCCTGCAGCCCGAGCCCATTATTTGTTACATGCTGCATGTTTCTGCCACAGACCAGCCCCTGCAGCTGAGTCCTATATTTGTTGCATGCCGCATGTTTTAGCCACAGACCAGCCCCTGTAGCCCGAGCCCGTTATTTGTTGCATGCTGCATGTTTCAGCCACAGACCAGCCCCTGCAGCCCAAGCCCTTTATTTATTGCATGCCGCATGTTTTAGCCACAGACCAGCCCCTGCAGCCAAAGCCCTTTATTTGTTGCATGCCGCATGTTTCAGTCACAGACCAGCCTCTGCAGCCCGAGCCCTTCATTTGTTGAATGCAGCATGTTTCTGCCACAGACAAGCCCCTACAGTAGAGTCCTTTATTTGTTGCATGCCGCATGTTTTAGCCACAGACCAGCCCCTGCAGCCCAAGCCCATTTTTTTGTTGCATTCTGTGTGTTTCAGCCACAGACCAGCCCCTGCAGCCTAAGCCCTTTATTTGTTGCATCTGCAGGTTTTAGTCACAGACCAGCCCCTGCAGCCGGAGCCCTTTATTTGTTGTATGCTGCATGTTTCTGCCACAGACCAGCCCCTGCAACTGAGCCCTATATTTGTTGCATGCCACATATTTTAGCCACAGACCAGCCCCTGTAGCCTGAGCCCGTTATTTGTTGCATTCTGCATGTTTCAGCCACAGACCAGCCCCTGCAGCCCAAATCTTTATTTGTTGCATGCCGCATGTTTTAGCCACAGACCCGCCCCTGCAGCCAGAGCCCTTTATTTGTTGCATGCTGCATGTTTCAGCCACAGACCAGCCCCTGCAGCTGAGTCCTATATTTGTTGCATGCCGCATGTTTTAGCCACAGACCAGCCCCTGTAGCCTGAGCCCGTTATTTGTTGCATTCTGAATGTTTCAGCCACAGACCAGCCCCTGCAGCCAGAGCCCTTTATTTGTTGTATGCCGCATGTTTTAGCCACTGGCCTGCCCCTGCAGCTGAGTCCTATATTTGTTGCATGCCGCATGTTTTAGCCACAGACCAGCCCCTGTAGCCTGAGTCCGTTATTTGTTGCATTCTGCATGTTTTAGCCACAGACCAGCCCCTGCAGCCTGAGCCCTTTATTTGTTGCATTCTGCATGTTTCAGCCACAGACCAGCCCCTGCATCCTGAGCTCTTTGTGTGGTGCATGCCACATTTTCATCTTCAGAACGGTTACTTAAGCCAGAGCCCTTTATTTAATGTATGGTGCATTTTTCAGAACCAGGACAGTTCCTTGCATTGTGAGTCCTAAATTTATTTTATGCTGCATGCCTGAGACTCTGAACAGCTTCCTGCAGTGTGTGTCGTACATTTAGTGCATGCAGCATGTTTTAGTCCATGAACACCTCCCTGCTGCCTTAGACCCACACAAGTTTCATGCAGCATGTTGCAACACCTGCAAACCACCTGCAGTAAGGGCTCAGAAAAGGCATGTGTTCCATCGCCAAGCCTGTTCACTGCAGTTTGGGTATATGCAGTCTCTTTCAGCCTTCGGGCAGCACCAGCCTGTCATGGTATTGCAGTAGGCACTTGCATAACGTTTTAAACACCGTCTGCCTGCACTGTGGGGTGTTTCATTGCATTCAGCCCAGACAGTATATATATTGGGCACATGCAGCATGTTGCAGCTCCTGAGCAGGTCCACGTGGTCTTGGCTATGTTCGGTGCATGTAGTGAACTGCATTGCTATGATAGCTCTGTATGGCCCAGACCTTGCATTAAGTGTGCACATCATATTCCAGTACACTCCATCCTTTGAGGTATGAACGTTGGGTGGATGCTGCATATTGTTGGCTCGAGGACAGCTCGCTGGGCACATGCATCAAAGTACAGCACCAGAGTAGTTCTCAGGAGTCTGTGCTCTGCTTGGAGGCATGAAGCATCTTTTAGGCGCGTACAGGCACATGCATCAAGCGATTTGGGAATCGCAAACGGTGCGAATCGCAAAAATCGGCCGTTTGCGATTCCCAAATCACTATTTGGGATGCATCAACTTAAAAGTGAATAAATCGCTATTTTAGCGATTTTTTCAAGTGCGATTGCTTTTAAGGAATCGCAAATTTGCGATTCCTCAAAAGCAATGCATGAAACTAAAAAAAATTGCGAATGGTAATTTTGCGAAATGTTACAAAAATGCAATTTTTTGCATTTTTTTAACTTTCATGTTGTGCACACACATGCCCTTAGGGCATGTGTGTACACAACATATGTGCATTGTTTGATTTCAGGGGTGCAACAGGGTGTCCTTTGGACACCCCTGCACCCTTGAAATCGCAATCTCAATTTGCGATTAGCTAATTGCGAATCGCAAATTGAGATTGTCTTCCCATTCATTCCTATGGGCCTCTAGGCCCATAGGAATGAATGGGAAGGGATTCCTTAATTGCGATTCGCAAAATGCTAATCGCAATTAAGGAATTCTAAGAAATCGCAATGTATTTAGCGATTTCTTGATGCATAGGCATTTGCAATTCCTTAATTGCGATTCCTTAAAAATCGCAATTAAGGAATCGCAAATGCCGAGTTTGATGCATGTACCTGTATGACTGTTCTTTCCTTTTGGTGCCTGTAGCATGTTTCGGCAGCAGAAAAGCTCCACCCTGCCTGTGTTTTACTGTAGGTGCATGCACCATTTTCAGAGTCCTTTCTGAAGAGTTACACAGGCAAGAAATATCAATGCAGATCAAAGGACTGTGGAATGTGCAGAGCTCCGCAGACCTCGCCATGGTCCCCCGCATCCAAAGCGACCTCCGGCGGAAAAACATTTGCCCACCTCGCCGCCAAGACCTGGAACACACTCCCCATCCACCTGCGGCAGAACCAAGACCTGCTGACCTTCAGTAGACTCCTTAAGACCTGGCTTTTCGAGCTGTAACAGCGCTCCCCACCCCCCACCACAGTGCCTTGAGACCCTCACGGGTATGTAGTGCGCTCTACAAATGTTTTGATTGATTGATTGGGAAGGATACGGAAATTAGAGGGAACATCATAGGGTCGAAGTTGAGATGTTCATCTGTTTTTTAAATGTCAGGACCTTTCCTACATCCTGAGGATAAGCTTCCCCCTAGCAATATCAAGCTATGAGATGCATATGTTACCTGCTGAGCACAATGCTGGGTACTTGATCTGAGATGGAAGGTTTGATGTCCTTGCTGTCCAGAATACCCACGTTAGCTTGGCCAAGCAGTCGCAGTCTGCCTCATGGAAGGTGATCTGAAGCTGGAATCATACTCATTGTAACACAATTGATTATATTACTCTGGGAAGGACCAATATCCAGTCAGGTTTATTACTTTCAATGGAAATAACATTTTTGCAAGCCCCTCAGAATAAAACTGCAACAATGTGGAAGGATAAATAAAATATGGATTTTCTAGCCCAAGCCATTCATTAGATGTTCTATAATGAATTCTTCTCAGCTAGGTTTCTGTTTAGTCTTCATGGGTCCATCCGCAGTTCGATATGACTCTAGTTTCCTTAAGGTTGGATTAAGGGGACAAATGGTCATAAGTTTAGAACTGCTGGTCAGTGTTTGTATAATTCTACCGCCACTGGCCCTCTGGAGTGTTGGCTACTGATGGTTTAGAGTGAAGGGGTTCATGAAACGTGGGCGATGGGTTACACGGAGACCATAATGTTACGGTACCAACTGTTAATACCAACGAGTGGTAGGGTTCTCCTACCATCTACAGCTGGCCATGTCTCACGCAGGGCGCCATAGAGGAGACAGCATCCTAGTGTTGCTCCCCTGCAAATAAGAATGGTAGCCAAGTACTAGGGTCACCATAGTTGGAATAGGCGGCTCGCCCCTCTGTTTTATTGCCCTGGACATCAAAAAAGGAGAGGAGTAAGGCCAAATGGGATTTTATAAGGGGTTGTCTGTTAAGGCTTGGCCTCGTTGGTGAATCTTTGAGCCAAAATAGGATTCCTCAGGTCACTGGGAGTCATCATGACGGGGCCCAGGGTGATGCTACATCGCTTCTTGTTCTCTCAAGAGACAGTGGAAATCCTGAGTAACTGTGGAGACACTTGCATGGCCCATAAGCTTACCTAACGAGCATGAACAATAAACTTGCAACACATTTTATCCACAGTGTCCTTGTAATTTATTGTGTGGCATGCATTGTATAGTTACTATACTTTTTCAAGGGTCCTCACATCCTCCAAGGGCCTGGGTTAGCAATGCTCTGCAAAAAGTGACAATCCAGGCTACGCTGAATCAAGCCACTGTCTGACCTCATGGGCCACTGAGTCCAGGGGCACGGGGGGTGGCCACCTGATTGGATCCAAGCATAGCATGGCTGGGTTGGTGATGGGACAGCGATGTCCCACTTCTGATGGATGTTGTCCACTGAAGCAAGGTGGGATTGTCCACTTTCTTGGCCATGACTAAAGTGAGATGTTTTATACCAGTAAGTAGAATGACAGCGGTCCAAAACACTTATGGAAAGACCTTCTTCAGTCCCATTACAGTCGCAAAACAATGTTTATCAACTAAAACGAACTACTGCACTGTCATTCATATGTCAACAAAGAATACTTTCGAAGATGCCTTAAAGTGAATGGTGCAAAAAGAACAAAACGAAAGAACAATGGATTTAATCCAGATCTCTTGACTGGGGGTGAATGTATGATTTATTCAGCATTCCATCCATCATTTGTTTGCGTGGAACTTTTCACCCTAAGTGGGATGGTTATGCCCAAACCACTGTGCCACTGGATTCAAGCTAGCCGAGCTGATTAAGGGTAGTACCCAGAAACCGGTCCCAGGATGCTTGTTTCCGGTCCAGGGAGGACCTGGCTTGGCAGTTTGGTCTGGACTGTTCCCATTGGGCGCAAGGTCAAGACTGATTTGCATATGGCTGGGTCCAAACTGGGGTGGTATGGTGAGCAAAAGAATGATGGATTGAACCCAGATCTCTTGACTAGGGGTGAATGTATGATTTACTCAACATTCCGTCCATCATTTGTTTGCATAGCACTTAACCTCAACCGGACATCACGGAAGAGACCGCCTGGAATCATTTTCTTGGTGATCGACAGTGATCTGGGATTGCATTGTACTAAACTGTGCATTTATTTTTGCACAAGTTTCTCATTAGAGCAGTGGAGCAGTATATGTGTGCAGGGTGAAGGGGAGAAATGGGTGAGGGAACAGTCTTTAAACCGTTCACATCACTTGGATGGGAGAGCGCGGTGTCTCAGAGAAAAAACTTTGAACCCAAATGGGCTACCAGGGGGCGGAGCATAGGTCTGATGTTCTTGAGGGTGGTCCATAGGGATATTCCAGCTTTGGCCAATTTTTACACCACCCACCTCCTCACCCACACAGCCCAGCACCATTTGCCCTCCTCTTCTTTCTGAAGCACCTCACTCTGTTGCTTCACGACATATAGCAACCCACGCTTGGCGTGTGGAGAAGAAACTTATTGGTGCAGCACGATCTCAGTCTCCCAGCTGGCAGAAGAAGTTATTGCTTTGCTTGCACCCAGAGATACTTCTTAATTTCCTGTTTCTCGCTTCTCATTACCCTTCCTGCCAGCCGCTTCCTCCAGGCTTTTCTCATCACACTTCGCCCATGTTGGATCCGCGGGAGCCCGGGCGAGGAGTCTCTCTTCGCAAGCCAGCCGACAGTGGTGGATGGCTCCGCAGTCCCCACTTTCTGTCTTTTCTGTGTCCCCGGGGACGCAATGTGTCTTTTCAACGACCCCCACTTCCACTTCAGCTCCTTCATCGCAGCCTCTTCGCCTAGATGGCCTAAAAATCTAATTTGTGTAAAATAACTTTGTTTTTTTGCCCAGTGGCTTCCCTAGGGAAAATAAGAAATCTTACCCATATCTAATCCAGGTGTACTAGGGGTGAGTCTCTTGTATGCCTTCTTCAATAAATAAATGCAAGCCACAGAAACTGGGTCATGAAACCCTGCAGGCTGTTCCTGCTGCAGATCTAACTTTGGAACTCGGCAAGTTTGAGGCATTTTTGGAAGTTGTGGCTGCCAGAAGGAGAGAACAAGTGCTCTTTGGGCTGTTATCAGTCTTCTTGGCGCTACACCCAGATGCCCACTTCTCTGGTGCTGCATCATTTTGGTAGCAACTAATGCCTACATTATTAATTTTTTACAAATCATGATAATAATAACAAGTGCAGGGACACAAGGTTTTTCTTAGAATCCCTCCCCAGCCACTGCTGAATAGTGAGATTGCTGAATACCAAAGCTGCTTGGTGCCTCTTTCTTCCACCCCACACTTCCGGTCCCTGTAGCTCATGAAAACCGAGGCTGTCTGGTCTTGATTCCACCTCATGCCTCTTTCTTCCACCCCCTACACTTCCTGTCTCTTTACCTCATGAATACTGAGGCTGATTGGTCTTGATTCCACCTCATGCCTCTTTCTTCCACCCCCTAAACTTCCTGTCTCTTTATCTCACTCGTCCAAGCTTTATCTAACAGTTTCTTCTGACACTCTTTTCCTCTGTTTCTCTTTCCAACCTTTTTTTCCCTCTTACTCTAGGACAAACTCGTTGAGAACAAGCGAGTCCCTATGCCCACAAATGTGTGCTGCGACTTACAATCACCAACCACCAGCACAAATTAGGCACATGTTCCACAAGAGCAGAATCGGCATGCTGTTTCATCGAAGCACTGCTAAGTTGACTTGACATATCTGGAAATACAAGGCCAGCTCCCAGCTTGACCGCCAAGCTCTGCAAAGTCCTTCTTCTATTTCTCATCATATAGCGTAAACAGATGAAGACATGAGGCTTACAGAGGAATATGACTTATAACACTAGCGCTAGGCTTGCTTTCAAGCAGTCCAATCTTTCACAAACAAGGCAGCTGGGAAGTTGAGGAGTTGTGGCTCAATGGTTAGAGCGGCAGACCCTGATGCAGAGGTCTGGCCCGGGACCAGGGTTCAATTCCCACCTTGGCGGGTCTTGGGCTCAATTTCCTCGGACCTGATAACTCTCGCCTTGGTGCCTATTCTAATCATGGGTCCCACTCTGCAACTCTGGGCAATAGCTTGCTTAATCTCCACTACGGCCCCAACAGCGCTGGGATGCCTGGCTTCACCTTGGGGGTGCCCAGGAGTGGACATTTCACAGGGAAAAGCCAGGAAGGGTTCCACAGCGATATGCGTACAGCGCCAGGAAACCCCGATTGGGGTATAAGTGCGCTTTACAAGTACAAATACAGTGTTTGTTTGTTTGATGATTCAGTGGGTTTGTCTACGATCACACATTGTGGCCAGCAGAGGGGACCAAGATTAGATTTTAGATTTGGAATGCAGACATTTTAGCAATAAGACGCACAAGAAATGTAATGCCAGTTCTGTAAATAGGTCAGACCGTGAGTGTTCCCATATGGCTGCTTATCTGTATTCCTCCATCGTATCAAATGTGTTCTTACACATCACTGTGACGTCGGAGAGACTTCTTGCTGTAATTAATGTGCTTACACGAAACATAATCCAGAGCAGACACATTACTCCTTCAAAGCGCCCCTACCACGCTCGCATGCAAGACGCTGATGGCAGCCCCTACTTAAACGTGGGCAACGCTGACCTTCCTCGTGAGCCACTAAGCATTGCTGTTGTAGTATGCACATGCTCACCCTACCATTTCTCTCCAGGGCCTCTGGAAACTTCTGCAGGCTGTGGCAAGAGCAATGAGGCAGTATTTAGTTATCCTGCTTTGCCAATTGAAGTTTGTATATCCCCATCGGGCTCCGTCTTGAGTGTCTTCCGCCATTTTGTATGCAAGAATGAAGTGATGGAAGGTCCAGCAGACAGTGCTTCTGGGGATCCCTCTCTGTGCTTTTTTTAGGGTTTTTTACTTATTATTGGGTCTGAAATCGACTCCGTTCCAGTCTGCTTACCACCTAAAAGTCCACGCTCTGAGTTTGTATTGCATTCGCACCGACAGGGTTGCAGCTCTGCAAATAAAAGATCTTACAACTGGCAAGCTTAATAGTACAGATGTTATCAAGCTTGGCAGGATGAATGACTGAGTTGCACCTGCGCCGATTGACAGCAGTGCGCGCCGAACCCAATGAGCAGTCTCGCCTGCTGTGCCCAGGGGGTTTGCATTGGCATTCCTCCCAGGCCAGTCTTTGCACCCACTGCCCACACACTCCCAGGGAATCCTGCCAGACGCCCTCTCTGCCCAGCGCCAGCAGACCCCCCACCCCTAAGCGAACATCTCACTCGTGAGGAAATGCTTCTGAAAAAGATAAATGCTCGGCCATCCATCCTCAACTGTCACACCGAAAATCTAATTTCCCACCCGCTCTGAGTGCTTTTAATCTGCTGCTGGCTGTCTGGGGGCGACGGATTCCGAAGGCGGGTTTGCGGCCTGCACCCTGTGTGTGGCTGAATGTGCTCGGAAGTCGGAGTGGAGAGAGGAGTTGTCGCATCCAGGGGCGTAGCTTCAATTGGTGCAGCAGGTGCAGTGGCACCGGGGCCCACAGTGGCCCTCTAAGCCCTGATTTATTGCTCTATGTTATAATTTCTACAGCAGCCAGGGGCCCATTTCCTTCTTTGCTGTAGGGCCCATGACACACTGGCTACTGCTTGCAACCATCCAGCGCCTTGACTCCCAATGTTGAAGGGGATGTCTGTGGGCACTGATTCGCTCCACTGTTGGTTGCACCCTTCGATGGTACCTAGTGTTTACACTGAGCATCTCAGATATGGGCATAACATAAGCCCTCGGCCACGCCCTTATGTAATTGATCTGTTCGAGTTCCCTGACAAGGTTTCACAGCGCTACTTAGTCTAGCGCCATAGTATGCATACAACGTGCGATCCGCCTCCCCATTACAATCCCCTCCCCACAGTCCTATCAAATACTGTCCAAACACAGTTTGTTGATACTCCACTGCGTAGTCCTTTATTTCACACTAGGAGCCCGTCCCGACCTTGTCCGGGAGCAACAGGCTTCCCCGACCCCCGCCCGCCCCGACATTGTCCAGCAGCCCGGGCCCCTGCCCAGCCTGTCCCCCCCTGCCCGACCCCCGCCTGCCCCGACATGGGTCCCCTTACCTCAGCCGCCGCTCCTCCCGCCTATCCGCTGCTCGCACCGCCGCTGGCCTGTCCGCTGCTCCTCAAGTCACCGCTCCTCCCCCGCGCCATGTCTGCCCCTCCCTTACCTCAGCCGCCGCTCCTCCAGCCTGTCCGCTGCTCGCACCATCGCTGGCCTGTCCGCTGCTCCTCACGTCACCGCTCCTCCCCCGCGCCATGTCCGCCGCTCCTCGTCGCGCTCCTGGAAGCCGCTCCTCCCTGCGCTCCTGACGTGAGCACGCACGTCCCGGCCGACGCTACTTCGGATGGACTACTTTTTTTTTTTACTGTAAATTTTTTAAATAACGTTTTTTTTTTTAAGATTTAGATAGCCTATAACCATCTACACACCCTGACGATTCCAACGGTGTATCGGGTGTGTGGATTGGCGCTGTGGTTTCCGAGTTTACCCGCCTCAAAGGCTGAAAGTTCTTCCTTTATTATAGTAGTATAGATTAACGTGATCGTTTTTAACTTGATCATTTATACCAACATAATCGCCATCAATCATTTGTTTGAACCTTAAAATCAGTATTATGATGGAGCAAAAGATGCACAGATAGTAAGAAGGTTACATAAGCGAAAAACTATTTACATTCAGAAAACATTGTATTAACCATCCTGACATCCCCTGTGCCAGCAGCCCCAACTTGAGATTCCTTAAATGCAATGCATTAAAATTAAAAAAAATTGCGATTTCGCTAAAAGCGGTCGCAAATTACAATGAAGTTGAACTTCATGGTCATTTGCAAAAACTTTGAAAAATGCACTAAAGTGCATTTTTCAAAGTTCCATTTTACACAAAAACATGCCCTTAGGGCATGTGTGTGTGCAAGATGTACCCATATGCAGATTTCAGGGGTGCAACAGGGTGTCCTTTTGACACCCTGGCACCCTTGAAATTGCAATTTCAATGTGCGATTCTCTAATTGAGAATCGCAAATTGAGATTGTCTTCCCATTCCTTCCTATGGGCCTCCAGGCCCATAGGAATGAATGGGGAGGTATTCCTTAATTGCGACTCGCAATTTGCAAGTCGCAATTAAGGAATTTTAAGAAATCGCTATTTTTTTGTGTGATTTCTTCATGCATAGCCTTTTGCTATTCCTTATTAGCGAATCCTTATTTTTCGCTAATAAGGAATAGCAAAATGGGTGTTTGATGCATCTGGGGGATAGTTCCCACATTGCTTGTCAGAAGAACTAACACTGCTGTCGAAACTACCATTCTGAAGTATGCCTCCTGGAGGAACGTCATTGGTTGGAGAGGGCAGGCAAGTTACACTGTGCCTTCTCCAGGGGCAGCATTGTATAATGGAATGTACCACTCCAAACGCTGTCATTGCAGAGGCCACAGTGCTCAGCAACAATGCAAACTTTCTATCTGTGGGTGGACTGCACTACTTGGTGGAGACAGCACACCTGCCAACTAAAACAAAAAGTTTACCGCGTGAGGAGGGGCGGAGCTCTGGAATGGGTGGGGACCCGTGCCACGAAGTACCTAAGACGCACTTTTGCCCCTGCCTGGCCCCAAACCTCCTCCTCCAAAAAGAAGAAAAAAATCTTGCTGAGGCTGATGTCCTGGGTTGTTTTCACAGTCTTTAATGGACGTCGGCAGTTCAAGACCCCTGAAAACGAGCTGGAAATCCACTGTTTATAGTGGTTTTCAGCTGGTTTCCCCTGCCTCTGTGTGATATCGACTCCTCAGCAGGTGACTGCGTGAAGGGAGCCTCTATTGTGTTTCAAATAGTGGCACCCTGTGTGTGTTGGCAGGTCTGAGACAGCAACTCCAGCGTGTGCTCATGCTAAGGGCCACGTGGCTCAGGGGAGACAAGCAGTTCACTCTCTGCCTGTGAGGACACAGAAGCCCAATGAGGACAGCGCCCCCTGTCCCTGGCGGTTGGAGGGGACCGAATGTTCGAATGCAGAAAATGACCAATACCCTCCCTCTGTAAGAAGGCATGGAGTTGTTTGAAAACAGTCCTAGAGGGATGGCATCTGGTATTATTTGGCAATAAAGGACCACATTATGTGGCAGTGTTGACTTAATTATTCAGAAAAAATCGGCAAATTGTGTGGCAAATTGCCTTTGTGTGGTTGCAGAAACACATCTGTGTGTACCTACACCCGAATAAAATCAGGGTGAACTGCTCCCGCAAGTACTGGTATTATTGTACCCCGTAGCTGTAAAAAAAACATATATATATATATATATATATATATATATATATATACACACACACACACACACACATCAGGAAAAGTGTCTGCTGTGGAGAGACCCCACACCAGGTAAGTCAATAGCCAACATCCTTTATTGAAAAATCAGCGAGGGAAGTTCATTGCAACACGAGGTATAAATCCTCAGGAGCCGACGCGTTTTGTGTAAACTTCTTCAAAGGCAGCGGATGAAGTGCAACACGGCTTTTTACCAGCAGCAATAGTATTTCAATCATAGTACCCCGCCCTCATGGGCGTGACCGGTGCTTGGCCTGCTGGTACTTGTGGTGCCGGTTGTTACTCCAGTGAGTTGCCGTCATGTAAAACACAATGTTCAACAGTGAAACCCCAGTGGGTGGTGGTGCCAATGATCACCTCCTCAGCTGGCCTTCTCACTTTCAATAAAACGGCACCTGGCCCTGTAACCCACGGCGTCGGTTGGCGCCGCAGCAGGAACGTTGAAAAACAGCGCTGGGGTCTTCTCAGCGACTCAGAACTAAGCCGCTATAAATTCATCAAGAAAAGTGTCTGCTGTAGAGAGACCCCATGCCAAGTAAGTCAATAGCCAACAACCTTTATTGAAAAAACAGCGAGGAAAGTTCATTGCAACACGAGGAATAAACCTGCAGGAGCCGACACGTTTCGTGTAAATTCTTCAAAGGCAGCGGATGAAGTGCAACACACAGCTTTTTACCGAATCGGTAAATACCGAATCCCTCAAGGGTGCAGGGGGTGTCACTTTGACACCCTCTAGCACTCCAAGTACAGGCTTGTGTGCCATGTGGCACACATACTTGCCCTAAGGGCATGTCCGTGTGTCACATTGCTCAGGTGTGCATGCACAGATGTGCATGCACACCTGAATTCGGTATTTTACCACCCAATAGGATTGGGTGGTAAAATACCGACTCTTAAGGGCCTGTGACACTCTTAGGAGTGTCACCTACATATGGTTTTACCGAATCGGTAAATATACCGATTCTGTATTTTACCGATTCTGTAAATTTAAAAAATTCTGTAAATTTACAGAATACCCTAATACCGGTCGGTAACGGCCGAATTCGGCAGTTACCGACCGGTATTAAGGCTCCTACATCTGGCCCTAAATGCTTACAAAACTGTGTGCTTCTTATAATAGCACTCACTATCATAACAAGTAAGGTAGTTATGGGTACTTGTTAGTTGCTTGGGGTTTTTAGTAGGACATGGCCACTGTAATCTAACTTTCAGTAACATTAAATGAAACAAATCCACTATCTTATCATTGCTATTGTTGAGTGTATTAATAATTTCCAAAACACACTAGAATGCCAGTAAGTAACCAAATTTCATCATACTTTCTTTTTTTCTTTGGTTCTGGTTTTCTTTTTTCTCTTTATTCTTTTTTATGGCTTTCCTATTATTAATAGGGGCAATTTCAAGATGGCAATATATACAGATATTTCAACCAGTATCTAACTGTCCCCTAATACCCAATGGGGGATTTGTTACAAGGGGATCGTCATCGCTTTAAATCCTCTTTACAATTGCCATATCTGTCACATTTTTCAGCTTTTTAATTGATTATAATATAATCAATCAATGTAGCTTTTATACTATAGCTATAGGACTTATTTGCTAGACGTTGTAAGTCGTCAGACAGTTCAAGAAACGTGCCCATACTTTATCAAATTTGTCAAAAAAGCCTTTCCTTACTTTTTGCTTTGCGCAAACTCAAGAGAAGCATCGCAATCCGCAGTCGGGCTGTACTAAGACTGCAGACGGGCCACTTCCAGTAATACTACAGATGCTCTTTTGCACAAAGGTATGATCTGTGTATTGCAGGTATGCTTGGACCAAACCAATAAACATTGTGGTTCTGTCCTTTTTATTCAAGAAGGGTCCCAAAGATGACCAGTGTCGCACCATCACAGGCACCGTCCCGTCTTCTCCATGTATTATGTGGCATAGTCGTAGCCAGGCTGCCGCATGATGCTATGACCATTGACATTAGAGAATTTAAATTCTTCCAATGCACAGAGTAGGCTTTTTGCATCAACCTAAAGGTTTTCTTTACCTTGGATGACTTCTTCTTGCCTAAAAACTATCTCTATAAAAAAGCCTGTCAAACTAACTTTCACCGTAGGCATTATGGTTCACCTAAAGCACGGGTACTCATAGTACTGCCCGCGGGCCGTAGTCAGAGTGGGGCTGCAGGGGGGCTAAGAGGTGACAAAGCCTCATTAACAAACGAAGTGTCTTTTGAAGACGTGTGAAGTGCTCCGGTGAGGCTGTGTTTGTGGGTGTGCCTACCCAGAAGCTGTCTCAGCCCGGGCACACACGGGCAAGGTGGAGGGAGGGAGACAGGGAGGGAAAGGGAGGGCGAGAGACAGGGAGGGAAGGAGAGTGAGGGAGAGTGATGGCAGGAGAGTGAGGGCAGGAGAGTGAGGGCGAGGGAGAGGTAGAGCGAGGGAAGGAGAGAGTGAGGACGAGGGAGAGGGAGGGAGAGCAAGGGAAGGAGAGAGTGAGGGAAGGAGAGAGTGAGGGAGGGAGAGGGCAGGAGAATGAGGGAAGGAGAGAGCGAGGGAAGGAGAGAGCGAGGGAAGGAGAGAGTGAGGGAAGGAGAGAGTGAGGGAGGGAGAGGGCAGGAGAATGAGGGAAGGAGAGAGCGAGGGAAGGAGAGAGCGAGGGAAGGAGAGAGTGAGGGAAGGAGAGAGTGAGGGAGGGAGAGGGCAGGAGAATGAGGGAAGGAGAGAGCGAGGGAAGGAGAGAGCGAGGGAGAGGGAGGTCGAGGGAGAGGGAGGACGAGGGAGAGGGAGGGAGAGCAAGGGAAGGAGAGAGCGAGGGAGGGAGAGAGCGAGGGAAGGAGAGAGTGAGGGAGAGGGAGGTCGAGGGAGAGGGAGGACGAGGGAGAGGGAGGGAGAGCAAGGGAAGGAGAGAGCGAGGGAAGGAGAGAGCGAGGAAGGGAGAGAGTGAGAGGGAGAGTGAGGGAGGGAGAGTGAGGGAGGGAGGGAGAGGGAGAGTGAGGGAGGGAGAGCACGAGGGAAGGAGAGCGAGGGAAGGAGAGCGAGGGAAGGAGAGCGAGGGAAGGAGAGCGAGGGAAGGAGAGAGTGAGGGAGAGTGAGGGAAGGAGGGAGAGGGAAGGAGGGGGATGGAAGAAGGGGGAGGGAAGGAGGGGGAGGAAGGAGAGAGCGAGGGAAGGAGAGCGTGGGAGGGAGAGGGAGGGAGAGTGAGGGAGGAGAGAGCGAGGGAAGGAGAGAGCGAGGGAAGGAGAGCGTGAGGGAAGGAGAGAGTGAGGGAAGGAGAGAGTGAGGGCGAGGAGAGGGAGGGCGAGGGAAGGAGAGAGTGAGTGAGGGAAGGAGAGAGGGAGGGAGGGAAGGAGAGAGGGAGGGAAGGAGAGAGGGAGCGAGAGTGAAGGAGGGAGAGGGAAGGAGAGTGAGGGAAGGAGAGAGCGAGGGAAGGAGAGAGCGAGGGAAGGAGAGCGTGGGAGGGAGAGGGAGGGAGGGAGAGTGAGGGAGGAGAGAGTGAGGGAGGAGAGAGTGAGGGAAGGAGAGAGTGAGGGAGGAGAGAGTGAGGGAAGGAGAGAGTGAGGGCGAGGAGAGGGAGGGCGAGGGAAGGAGAGAGTGAGTGAGGGAAGGAGAGAGGGAGGGAAGGAGAGAGGGAGGGAAGGAGAGAGGGAGCGAGAGTGAAGGAGGGAGAGGGAAGGAGAGTGAGGGAAGGAGAGAGTGAGGGAGAGTGAGGGAATGAGGGAGTGGGAAGGAGAGTGAGAGGGAAGGAGAGCGAGGGAGGGAGAGCGAGGGAGAGCGAGGGGGAGGGAGGGAGAGGGAGAGAGGGAGAGGGAGGGAGGAGAGCGAGGGAGGAGAGAGTGAGGGAAGGAGAGAGTGAGGGAAGGAGAGAGTGAGGGAAGGAGAGAGTGAGGGAAGGAGAGAGTGAGGGCGAGGGGAGGGCGAGGGGAGGGCGAGGGAAGGAGAGAGCGAGGAAAGGAGAGAGCGAGGGAAGGAGAGAGCGAGGGAAGGAGAGAGCGAGGGAAGGAGAGAGTGAGGGAAGGAGAGAGTGAGGGAAGGAGAGAGTGAGGGAAGGAGAGTGAGGGAAGGAGAGTGAGGGAGGGAGGGAGAGGGAAGGAGGGAGAGGGAAGGAGAGTAAGGGAGCCCGCCAAGAGTGAGGGAGCCCGCTAAGAGTGAGGGAGCCCGCTAAGAGTGAGGGAGCCCGCTAAGAGCGAGAGAGCCCGCTAAGAGCGAGGGAGCCCGTTAAGAGCGAGGGAGCCCGCTAAGAGCGAGGGAGCCCGCTAAGAGCGAGGGAGCCTGCTAAGAGCGAGGGAGGGAGACAGAGTGAGGGAGGGAGACAGAGTGAGGGAGGGAGAGAGAGGGAGACCGAGGGAAAGAGGGAAAGGGAAGGAGGGAAAGGGAAGGAGGGAGAGGGAAGGAGAGAGGGAGACAGAGGGAAGGAAGGAGAGAGGGAGACAGAGGGAAGGAGGGAGAGGGAAACAGAGTGAGGGAGAGGGAAACTGAGGGAGAGGGAAACCGAGTGAGGGAGAGGGAAACTGAGGGAGAGGGAAACAGAGTGAGAGAGAGGGAAACTGAGGGAGAGAGAGGGAAACAGAGGGAGAGAGAGGGAAACAGAGTGAGGGAGAGGGAAAGTGAGGGAAACAGAGTGTGAGAGAGGGAAACTGAGGGAGAGGTAAACAGAGTGAGGGAGAGGAAAACTGAGGGAGAGGGAAACAGAGTGAGGGAGAGGAAGACAGAGATGGAGAGGTAGACAGAGATGGAGAGGTAGACAGAGATGGAGAGGGAGATATAGATGGAGAGGGAGATATAGAGAGTGAGACATTCAGAGTGAGTGAGACAGAGGGAGAGAGGGAGTGAGCAAGACAGAGGGATAGAAAGAGTGAGACAGAGGGAGAGAGGGAGTGAGACAGAGGGAGAGGGAGCGATACAGTCAGAGTGAGGGAGACAGATGGAGACAGAGAGACAGAGGGAGAGAGAGGGAGGGAGAGAGAGTGAGGGAGAGAAAGAACGAGAGAGAGAGAGAGAGAGAGAGAGATGTGTGTATGCCGGGTCTGGTGGCTCAGTGGACGAAGGCGTCCGCTGCGGGGACCTGTGATCAACCTCATGGTCACAGTTTTTTTTCCTTGTTGCTCTAGCCCGCCCCTTCCCCCACTGACCCCGCCCCCACCAGTGCGGCCCTCGGACATAAACCACACTGTAAATTTGGCCCCCTAGAGAAAGTTTGTGAGTACCCATGACCTAAAGTGTTCCGCAAGGCCGTACAATGCTACTGTTTCGAGTTTGTGAGGCCTCTGTAGCCCCTTCACAGACATGGATACTATATGGCTAGACTTGATCAGCAATGAATGTTCCAGTCCAGGGCTTTATTTTAACAATCAGTGCATTTTGGGAGTTGTAGTAATGATTCACCTTAATTTACCCAATGGGAATATAATTCTAGGATACATGGTGTGTAGAATTGATAAGTGGACGAAAAATATGGTGCTTTGATGCCTGAAAGGTGCCTTGTAGCGTTCATTGGGCACATTTTAGTTTCTGACCCTGACTCAAGTACTAGCACTTTTGCGAGGAATTTTATATATTTCCTTTTTGCAGCTAAATTCTGTGGGACCTTATTTTTGCTTAAGATTGCGGTAATTCCATCTTTTGAAGAATTACTTTTTTTCAGTCATTGCAAAACGTCTTATGAAGGATAAGACTGATTTTTACACTCACTTGCGTCATCCACCGATGGTCAATGCATGTTAATATGAGGCAATAAGTAGCGGAGACCCACAACCGATGACCATAGGACGAGAGCTATAAATACTGACATGCTTAAAACCTCAAGGCACATATAGGGTCAAAGGATGGGCTTCCCCAAATGGAAGTTAAACTTTTAGAGTAAATTTGCACTTGGATATTGTTAATAGCCAAAAAGTAATACATTTACTCAAAAGTGTAAATTACTCAAAAACTGCGAGTTACGTTTGTGAATCTATATCTTCCCACTGATCTTGAAAGAGCAAGAATTTACCACACTTTAGGCTTCTAGAGGCAACTCACCCGACTGGACACATGATGTACAGAAACATGACGACCATCCTTGTATTCTCATGTTTGCCAATTGACACACTCATTATAAAAATAGACTATCATGTATTTTGCAAAGCACGTGCTCAACTCCCAGGGCATCTTGGCGCTGAATAACAGATGTTTATTTTTACCCAGCTCAGTGGTTCTCATTTACTGATGGGACGAAAGGCTGAGTTGCTTGCCAGGATTTTTACTTGTGATCTGGAAGTTAAACACAGATGACTGGAGCGAATGCATTAATCCACTGAGTCACCAGACCCGGCTGTGATAGCTCCTGGTGGCTGTTATAAACATGGCTGCCTATATATGAACCTAGATTTGTAATTGTTAATAATAGAAACTGATGTATGGATTTATTCCAGAGTTATATAGCGCTCCAAGCTTCCTCACTATTAATGCAGAGCACTAGAATAATGGAACACATTAATGGGTCAGGTGGATTCCAACCCATTGTAGGAATTGGCCCCTATTCGATGTTCGCTCACTAGCTCCATATTAGTAGCAGTAGTTATTACCTAAGCGGTATATAAAGCACTATACATCTGCTCCAGTTTGAGTGCCTTCCCCAAGCCCCCCTCCCACCCCAATGCTGCTCCTGGGGCACAGCAGCATCTCTGGGTAATGAATACAGGACCCTATTACCAGGACTAACGAGTCTGTTCTTGCTCTGCCCTGATGTGACCCCCTAAATCAAAAGCAGAGGTCTCCTAGGCAAAACCAACAGCTGCCCCCCACAAGTTAACACCCGTACAAACGGGGACAGCGTTTACAACGCAACTTTTACCACACAGTACCTTTACCACGCAACTTTTACAAAGCAAGTCATTACAAAGACTTGCGCTGGGGGACGCTGTAGGATAGGGAATAGTTTAATTTACTATCCAAAACCTTCCCTACTATCCACGGGGACTGGAGTTGGAATAGTAAATTAAACTATTCACTATCCAGCGTCCCCCAATGCAAGTCGTTGTAACGACTTGCGTTGTAAAACCTGCGTGGTAAAGGCATGCGTTGTAAAAGCATGCGTAGTAACGACATACATCCGTACAACTGCGCCTAGAGGGGGGTGTAATTATCAGGCTGGAAAGTAGACAATAAACTCAAAAATTTCATTGACCGGCAGTGGAACAGATAACTCTGTCATGGAGGGGCGTAGCTATCCATAGTGCAGCAGGTGCTGGGACACCGGGGCACAGGTACGTGGGAGGCCTACTTCAGCAGAATTAGTTGTTGTTTTTGTAATACAAAAACAAGGAATCTGAAACCCAATTTCCTTGTGTGCGGTAGGGCCAAAGGACCCTTGCTATGGGCTTGTCTACGACCCTGCGCTCGTGCTTGGCGACACAGTGCTTAATTTGTAAAACATTAAGTCTCAGGGCTCTCGTCAGAAGGCCACCACTGCATCTACCACACATTGCCCCTGTAATGCTGCCAATGATAGTAACAACACAACTACTAACTATCACACTCCTACTAGTGTGACAATTTGAACTATTTCAGGCCTCCTAAGCTATGTGAATGGCTTGGGCAGCAGCTAATAGTTATTTTTAATGTATATTGAATTAATAATTAACTTTTGTTGGTGTCATCTCTAAATTAGTCAGACAGCGCCACCTTGTGGCAGACTGCCACAAGCACTGATGTTGACAATTAAGTGCTGGTGCCGAGCACCGGAAACCACAGGTTCAAATTAAACACTGGGAGATAGAACGTAGAATGCGTGACACACGCTTGTATAGTGCAGTCCAACACCACATGCCCCGGCACTTCTTTAAAAAACAAATTTCAGACTACAAGGTTTTCTGACATAAAGTTTAGGGCAGGTAAAACAGGTGCAGCTAATAATTTACAAAATAAAGTCTTCATTTCACTCCCTCTGCCTTTCTACTCAATTTAAAATCATGTGAAGGGTGACGATACACCCTTCTTCGTGTACGTGCAAAGCTTCGGTGACAGGCAACCTTTTTACAAGAAGCCCCTCTTCCACTCTATGGTGTTCTTGAAAAAGAAAGTAAGAAGCATTTCAACAGAAAATAGCAAATTATGAACTTTCCCAGCAAGAACTGGGACAATATGGTGCCAGCTTGGGGCATGTTGCACACAGCAGTTGCTTAGTTTGATTGGAAACAAACTCACAGACGCAGAAACTAAGCATCATTGTTCTTAAAGACATTTGTTTGTTTGTTTTGTGCATCCCTTCCACAGAGGCAAGGACAGTGCCTTGATCAGTTCTGGATTGCCAAATAGGCAATGTAGGCACCAGCCTAAGGCCCCACACCTTTTAGGGTCCGCAACAACGGTTCAAAATAATATTTATTTGATTTTGAAAGAAAATTACAATCAAGCTTTCTTAAATATTGTTTTCAAAAGATAGAAAAAAATTAATTAACTCAAAGAAACGAAAACTTTACACTAAGGACTCCATAGATAAAATACTGTATTAATGTAATATACACAATAACAACTTAAAATACATAACCAGAGACATCAGATTCACGTAACAGTTTGTCTCTTAAAAGCAAATCTTCTGGCGCTGTCAGTTTGTAAAAATAAATCCGGTGCACTGGGTATAGGGAGATAATTTTCAAGGGGGTCCCTAAATTTTGACTGTCTAGGGGGCTCCAAAGGAATGAATCCAGCACTAGCCTAGAGTCACAAAGGGAAGGCCAGAGGTCAGTGTTGCGACCCCTGTCGATTCCTAAAATGTCCATAAACAGGAAATGTTCAGTGCTTTTTCTGCATTCATTGCCTATGTTTACAATTTGTGTGATCACATGCTAATCTCGCTCCTTAACACCTCACCCTTCACGTGCAGGTCTTATATTATACATATTTTTCACTAAATGTTATAGGTGGTATGACGTGACTAGCCATCTAGATTACATGTTGCAGCCCACAAGAGACGTTATCGTAACTTGCTTGTAACTAGTAAATGGCCTGTGCAGCCAGATTACACTCCCCCAAGTTTCATGTTCACATTCATTTCTTGACAGTCAGGTCTCCTGCATGCTCCTGGACCAGACACTTGGTCAAATGTGCACAGAAGCTGTACCACCTTTGCAGAGGTACTTCTCTTGACATATTATGACTATTTAGCATAGTACTCTTTCACAGACTCTAAAATGCCTTTGTGAACTGTCTCCAAAACATCAAAAATGTGAATAATAAAAAAAATAACGTGTATTTGTAAAGCACATTTTTACCAAGAGCGGCATCTTGGCGCAGAATAACATGTTTATTGTTACCCAACTCAATGGTACTCATTTTATCGACTTCAGAAGGATGAAAGACTAAGTGGATCAACCAGGATTTGAACTTGTGACAATGAGGTCAAACACAGGGCCCTATAGTGAGTGCTTTAGTCCACTGAGCCACCGGACCCAGCAGTAATACACATTTAGTATGAACAGAAAGGATGTTGCCCTATTTGAATTTTACTAATAGAAGTTCGACGCTTCAGAAATAATTCACATACTCGTGGGACAGTTTGTAAAAGAGTACTCCTGTAGGACTACCTCCCATATTCATCAATGCGTTTGCAAATTGGACCCTTTGTGTCTTGTGGTATAGTCTATAGATAGGTAATAGGGCATCCTGGGTACAGCTTTAGGAACTAAATGAGTTAAGGTGGCAACTTCCAAAAAGCTAGATTTCTTATTATTCAACACCACACTAAGGAACTCATGAAAAATATGTTGGTAGGTTACAATAATAAACCCTATTTTCCAAAGTCACAAGATATCTGGGCTGGCGTCAGTAGATTCGGTAAGCTTCATACCATCCTATGACCGGCTTTTTCCCTTCTCAAAATCGCCAAAACCCAGGAAGCAGGTTGCATTTTACTAAGGACGTACGTGACAGTGACACCACGTCAGCTGGTACAGAGCAAACATTTATGGCAGAGGTTCTTAACCTGGGGTTCGAGGACCCTGGAGGTCTATGACGTCTCGGGGGCGGGTCTTTCACGGTTTAGAATACCAGCAGATTTATAAAATATACATATGTAAAGAAGCAAAATATAAAACTGAATATTGAAGAAGCTGTATAAAGTTGAAGGAATTTGAAATTAGAAGTTAAACATTTAGGCTCCGATTACTATTGCGGAAGGACCACCACTGCCAGCCATGCGGCAGCGGTCCTTCGACAACCGGATTGCAATTTTCCTCATGCCACATCACGAGGGCAGGGGGAATCGCGTTCGGACCCCGGCAGACGTAAAGACCGTCCGCCACGGAACCACCACAGGCAATCGTTGCGATTGCCTGTTGGAGCAGTCTGCATCCAAAAAATGGTGGCGGTGCCTAGCAGGCACCATCCGCCAAATCACGATCCCGTCCACAGCCAGCCTTTCCGTAGATGGTAAACCGCCATTGAAAGGCTGGTGGAGTTAGGTTTCTAGGGCCTGTTGCGGGCCCCCCTTGTGTTGGGGGGAGGTGAGGGTGCACCCATGGTGCCACCCTACATTTCACTGCACCAAGTGGCGGGCACAGTGTTGTGTCTGCCACATAGTGCAGTGAAATGCACAACGTGCCATTTCAACTTCGTGGCGGGTGCTGCTGTCAGCAGCACTCGCGCAATCTTAAAATGCTAAATGCGACTGCCATGGTGGCGGTTGCATCCTGATTTGGTGTGTGAAAACACTGCATGTATTGCGGACGGTCCCGGTCACCACCACAATAGCGGACGGACTCCAGTCCGTCCACCATCGTAATCGGCCCCCAAGTTAGTATCCATAGCTTGATTTGTGGAAGCAGCCAACGTACAGGAAACAGAATCTAGACTGGACAATTTGTGGCCGAACGGAAGCTTTTGTACCATCAACACAATGAGAGCACGCATTTGAAGCTACAAAGACAAAGCGATATGGCACTTTTTATGCACCATTTTTTGCTTCTGTAAGACTGACGCTGAAAATATCTAATTGAAAAACAGTTTATGCTCGAACCAGTCTCCTTGTAATATGTCACTGGACTTTTTATAGAACCATGACCCTCACACAAACGTTTCCCATCAGATACCAGCAAACCACAAACCACCCTGTCTAATTTCACATAATTTCTGTGAAATTTCCTGAAAAAATATGCAATTTTACACCATAACCTAATATACAAGAACACACCCACCCCTTTTACAAGAACAGGTGAACTTCTCCCAATGCCCATGCCAGTGGTTGTTTGTGCTGCATTAATAATGCTAACAGCAGCTGACAGATGCGGAGAGGTTCTCTTAGACCAAGGACTCTGTACAGGAAAGCAAATCACTCAGGTCAATTATAGGCCTGCTGCTTAATGGGCACTATATCTGTGATGCCAGAGGCTATACTTAGAGCGGAAAATTCAAGGCCGGCTGTGCCTAGCCACACCCTTGTGCCCTTTCTTGCAGCCTGACAGGCCTCTGGGAGAACACAGAGGGACTGCTGCCACCTTTCAGCATCTTCTGCCAGCGGATCACAGGGTGTGAGGTGCCCCTCATCAGGTGAACATTCCAGAGTCTGGAGGTTGAAGCTCTCTAGGGGCGAGTTTTCCAGTTCTCCCCTTCCCCTGGTTTAGGGATGCTTGAGTATCAGAGGAGGGTGAAGATGCACTCGTAGAGATATAAGACTAGGGGCACACCACAGGATGAAAATAGGGGAACATAAAGGTATAAAAATTAGGGTACAGACGAGACGGAGATGGGTGACTTGGACACAAAGATAAAAAGTGCACATAAAGGCAGTTTTATAAGGACACAGAAGAGGGTGAAATTGAACACATAAACCACATATATCAGGGCTTAGGATGTGTGACTCGAGGAACATAAGAGGGCAAATCAGGGCGCAGTAGGGTGACTCAGGGCACAGATGAGTGAATCCGGGCAAAAAAATCTGTAAAATTGGGGGTATGGACAAGAGTTTTTCAACACAAGAAATTATGAATTGTGTGGGAGATCTGCCTTTTCTATGTGGTCACCCCATATTTTTTTACCTTTTGCTGGACCCTATATTTTTTGCCAGCTATAGAACAATGTGTACTTAACTTTTGCTATCCAGTGATAAAGTGCTTGTGCTCCTCCTTTAAACATGGTAAAATTGTGATACTCCTAATTGGTATATTTAACTTACCAATAAGTCCCTAGAATATGCTACAAAGGTTACCAATTGCCTGTAAGTTAAGTGTCACTAGTGAACTGCAGCACCCATTGTGCCATCCTCTATAGTGTCAGTGCAGATATGACTGCATGTCTACCATCTGTATGGCCAGGCTGCGCAGTTTTAAACTACAAATCGACCTGTCAAAATAACCCCTCTTGACAGGCCTTAACTTTGCTTTTAAATATTTATAAGTCACTCTAAACAGGCCATATTGCCCATAAGGCAGGGTACATGGAATTTAAAAGTAGAACATGATACATTTAATGTTAAACATGTCCTTACAGTGATTAGCACATTAAAGCTATTTTCAATGTAGCAAGGATGGCAGTCCCATAGTAAAACACTGGGATGCAATATTAAATACTAATCTTATATATCTGGATTGGGATTAGCTGGACAAATAACTATTATTCATATTTATTAAAACTCTAACTCAATGGTGAAGTCAGATTTTTACTAAATATTAGGGGAAAGTAACTTTTAGAAAGTTACCTTTTTCCTACCTAAAGAACCTAGAAGCTAATCTGCATTTTGCTCTTCCACTTTTGCCAACCAGTAAACAGCATTTGAGTATCTCCCTTGATGAGGTGTGAACTTACTCCCATAGTTCAGCGAAAGGCCTTGTGTGTGAGGAGGTGTTGTTTTGCCCGTGACATGATGGCCTTAGGGCTGGGGCCACAGAACTTGATTACTTTCAAAGAGGCCTACCCTGTCACAAGCAGATGTAGCTAATACCCAGGCCTGTCCCCTTCCTTAAAACCCCCGTTAGGCAAGCTCCATTCACAGTCTGCTTCCTGTCGACATTACAGTGTCAAATTCTGCTGGAGTGTCAAAATCTGACAGGTCTCTGGAGTTTTACATATAACACTGGGGCGCACTTGAAAGGGTGAAAACAGGATGGCAAAACAATTCTTGTGAAACCACTCTCTGGCTGTCAGAAAATTCAGATTTTGTTTTACCAGAATTCTGTCTCTCATTTTGGTATGGGTACAGGACTAGCTTCAACCTGGATTTTAGTGTTAGATGTGGGAGGACACTAGGATTACCATAGTACACTTCTCCAACACTACTCCAGCCCTCAGAGTTCAAGTTCAGTGTAGCTAAAGACTTTTGCCATCTTGAAAATGCCCAAAGTGGCCCCAGCAACCTTTACCCCACTTTGTTAGGGTGGGCCCAGGGTTCATTCCTACCCACTAAGTTGTGCAAGGCATAAACGTGGCATCTCCGGGCGCCCACTTCAGAACACTCTTAGACCTGAGGAAGATCAGAAGAGGACTGGTCTTTCTGTCTGAGGCATGGGAAGAGCCTAGAAGACGAGATCTACTCTCCTTTGTTGTACACATGACAAAGAAGTGGAGTCCAATGGTCATAAGATGGACCTCCAGTTAAACCTGCAGGGATGCAACTAGCTATAAGAGGCCTTTTTCTTGCAACCAATCAGATGGCCAGTGGCAACTTGACACGGACTTGGCCCTGCTGTTTGCCCATTGCCTGACACGCTGTGGGTCTCCAAGTTCCTCCCCTGATGTCCTAGGGGGCTTTAAAAGTGTACTCCTGTGGTGGGTTGAGACTTAAAGAACTAAAGTCAGAAGGTTAAATCGTTGACTAGGACAAACCTGATTACCGTATCCGACCTGCGATCATTGTTGTCAGTGTCAAACTTTGCCTAAGTCTTGATCTACTGCGACCAATAACTATCATTTACACTTTGTGCTTCTTGGCACTGTGTCTACTTAAAAAAAATCCTATCTCTAGTTCCCCTTATTGTATTTTCGTCATTTCGTGCCATTTTATTTATTAACTTTTACTCTTCCTAATCTAATTCGTTTTGGAATTTTTATTGGTTGCATGT
Organism: Lissotriton vulgaris; assembly: GCF_964263255.1. Taxonomy (NCBI): domain Eukaryota; kingdom Metazoa; phylum Chordata; class Amphibia; order Caudata; family Salamandridae; genus Lissotriton; species Lissotriton vulgaris. Next base: position 64,717,946 of record NC_141700.1, read on the forward strand.
TGACTTTAGTACAGGTTTGGTACCACATAAATACTTTATGTATTGCCTTTAAGAATGTTTGTCAGTATGAGGATGTATATGGTGTAAACCTTATTACAAAGGACCTGATTGCTGGAAATAGTTGGGGTAAAGAATTATGAGTATAAAGGAGCAGCAAGGAATGGATTGTAGGCAACACTTGGGGGTTAGCCAGCTGGAGTACGTCATGGGAGGATGTATGATGGAACCACGCATGCCTTTACCACACAAGTCATTACTACGGATATGCCTTTACAAGGAAAATGTATGTATTTCGCAGGTAAGTGTAGAGCCTATATATAGACTTAGATATAGTTAGGACCTAGTTTTCTTAGGATTTTTTTTTGTTTTGCTAATAACTTTGGTGCAGCTTGACAAATCTTCCAGAAAATGTTAAAACAAGTGCACCAATCACTTCATCTGCTGTCTGGAAAGTTTAGAGGTGATCCTTCAAGCAGGGGCAGAGAAAAAGGGGGCCCCCAAAACACGTTTCCCCATGCAATTTCCCGTAGGGATTTTAGAAATGACTACAGTCTGAACGACTCAACTGAAATTATAGCAAATTTGGACGAAAACTAGATTTTAGTCCAGAAAGATCTCTTTTTGTAATTTGATTTAAACCCGTTCAGTAGTTTTGGAGTTATTAAAGAAAAAAGATTTATGCATTTCTAGGGTCTTGAAACCTCCACAGATCCGACAGAAGTCATTGTGAGATCTGGTTGGCTACCACACCTTCACCGGGAAAGGGTGGCAGCCATCTGAAAAACAAACCACACAAGGTGACAGGGTACGAATACCCTGACCCCCTAGGACTGATGGTGAGGCCCCACAGGGACACCTCCTAGGGCCAAAAACTTTGTTTTGGTATAATTTTGCCCAGATTCATGGATCCACAGCAAAATGTGGGAAAAAAATACAAGCACAATCTCCTGTGCTTGTTGTTTTAGGCCCCCCAGGTAAGCCAGGTCCCGCGAGGATTAATAAACATATTTGGGGGAGGGAAGTGTGCGTGACACCCCCTCCCCTGGGGCCTAGCCTAATTGCAACTAGGAGGGGGGCATGTGGTTCCCCTACCGGGCTGATTTTGGCCCATCCCCCATGGCCTGACCATATTATAAATGGGAAGGGGGCCACGCGGCCCCTTCCCCAGGCTGATTTTAGTCCTGGGGACCCCACCACCCGGGGTCCGGCCGCAAAAGCAAAGGGGAACACCCCTGAGACATGTTACCATCATTAAAACCTCGTGAAAACCAATGTGGACTTGGATTCCTTTGTGGACCACCTCCCCTCTGTAGAAGACATAGTAGTTTCCCTGCCCACAGTGGCACAGGCAAGGAAACCCATGTTTGCTCTTATTTGGCGGGAGGAATTTCAAAGCTCCTGCCAAGCAAGAGCAAACACAAAGTCTGCTCCCAGCTGACAGGAGCTTTAAAAATGCTCCCGCCAGCTGGAAGAAGACTTCAGATCTGTTTCCCTGCCCGCAGTGATGGGGGCAAGGAAAACAGGTCTGAATTTTGCTCCCCCGCGCAGGGTGCAGTATTTTTAATTGCTGTGTGCAGGTGGGAGCAAGCCCTGCTCCTGCTGGATGCTAAGGGCCGTCTGGGGCCCCTGAGGCCATGGGGCTCCCCCGGTGGCCTCAAACGAGGAGATGGTGGGTGTCTTGGGTGGGCACCTGGGTAACCACCCTTTGTCGGCTGGCCTCAGGGGATGGGTCTCTGGGACCGAAATTGTCCCAGGGAGGGGGTCCGTGTGGCCGTCTCCCACTTTACTAATTTGGCGAGCACCAGAAGATGGGTTCCCCTGGAACCAATATCAACCCGGGCAGGGCAGCATGCCCCCTTCTCCATTTACAAAAGGTGCTGGGCTCGGGGGTTGGGGTCCCCGGAGTTGAAATTGGCCTAGGAAGTGAGGCGGTGTGCCCCCCTTACTTTTTACAATATGGCCAGACCCCAGAAAATAGGGTCCTCGAGGATGAAATCGGCCCACGAGCCCCCCTCCCCTAAAAGGAAATGCGCTGGGCCTTGGGGGATGGGGTTCCTGGGGCTGAAATCGGACCTGGCAGGGGTCTGTGTGCCACACTCCTGGGTTTGGTGCTTTTAGGGGGTTTGACCACAGGCCAGGCCTTGTGGTCAACCCCTTGCCTCACACAGCCGAAGGCCGTATGTGGCATGGTGTTGACTGCATGCGAGGGTTGGGCGCAGAGGCTGGCCGCAGGCCAGGTCGTGCGCAGCAGCAGATGAATTAACGTTTAGTAATTAAATATTACTTTATGTTAAGGAAACTCACTGAAAAAAACAAAGGTTACAGGGATGTTCTAGTTAATAAATAGAATTAAAGAAACCTTCGAAATTCACTAAAAAACAAAGGTTACAGGGACATTATATTTAGGTTTCGATTTTACACACACAAAACAATAGAAATTAATTTTTGGCAATTATGCCAGATTTTTGTTGACGATCCATGAATCCGTAGTAAAATTAGGGGGAAAATTGCAGGCTTTAACTTTTGTTTTTTATATGCCCCCGGTGTGGGCCAGGCCCCGGGAGGTGGATTCATTATTATAATGGGGGAGGATGGTGCCCATGGCTCCTCTCCCCAGGTCAATTTCGGCCCCTCGGACCAACCCCCCTCTGGGCCCACCCATGAATAATAAGGGTAAGGGTAGATACATGGCCCCCCTGCAGTGGCAATTTCAGCCCCAGGGACCACCCTCCCCCCTGGGCCTGGACATACATTATTGAGAAGGGGGCTGCACGGCCCTCCTCCACCGGGCCGTTTTCGGATCCTAGGGACCCCAAACCCAGGGCTAAGCAATCATAAGGGAGGTGGGCCATGAGGCCCCCCTCCTGGAGCCATTAATGGCCCTGGGGATTCCATCCCCTAGGGCCAGGCGCAGCTATTGCCTGGGGTGCCAATCCTCGGGATCATAGCGGGTTCCTTGCTCGCACAAAACTCTCACTTGGCGGGAGCAATTTAAAGCTCCCCTAAGCGAGAGCAATCATTCAGTCCGCAACCAGTGGGCAGGGGCAGGAAAATTGCTCCTGTCCGCTGGGAGCAGAGTTTTCATCCACAGCAGGCGGGGAAACAGATGAAAAAATTGCTCCCACATGCAGGGAGCAGCATTTTTGCCTGCTCCCTGCATGCAGGAACAATGTCGGCTCCTGCTGGAGGCAGAGAGCCGGCTGGGGCAGCGGGTATTTGGGGCTCTACCTCAGTCTCTATGTAGTCTCCTCGTCTTCTTTATACTAGGATTCATGTTATCACAGATTTCTGAAAGAATACGCTCAAGGAACAATCACATTGCCGAAATTAAAATCACACAAGGTCACTGGAGGCATTTTCACCTGGTCCATTACGGAGCTGTAGTGTAGAATTTGCAATAGACATTTACCCATTAAGGTAGCACTTACTAATTAAACAGTAGAAAGTTCTACAAGTGGGTAGACATTTTGTGCAAGACTGTGGACTTTTGTTAGATAAACGGGCAGGTGAGGTTCCGTTCTGGCGCTGGTGCTCATTTCACAGAAGTTAAATCTCAACCGGAAGCACTTACAAATATAAACATAGCAGGTGCCACACTTGAAGCTCCACTTTTGTAAAGGGCAAATGATCCTAACTTCTTGGGCTTGGCGAAGGCAAAGCAAGTGTATTTTCTCTGCAGTTATACCTTGAAAAACAATCTGAAATCCTTGATGCAGGTGAATGCATCGCTGATCTGTGGGGCGAAATCTCTTGTGACAAGTTCTTTCTTGTCATCTCCTGGTGAGAGCAGAGTGAATGGTTCTCCCTTCAAATTACTACAAGTATACAAATCTGCAAGATCACTTGCAAGCTCCTCCCATTTGGCCCCACACCATCCACCTTAGTAGTAGGCAAAGGTCGTCCCGCCTTTGCCCATGTTGATGGACACCTTACCTAAAGGCTCCGAGCGTGTTTCCCGCCAATTTTCGATGCAGAGGAATATGAAGACATCTCTTCCAAAAAAATAAGTACTTGCTTCGTACAGTTCAGAGGAAGTATCCTGGGTGGTGGAGATTCACCTCTTTGTGGTCTTGTCATCTTCTCTATACAAGGATTTATGTTATCACATATTTCTGGAGGAAGATACTCTAGGAACAATCACGTTGCTGAAATTAAATTCACACAAGGTAACTGGAGACATTTCTTCATGGCCCATTACACAGCTGTAGCATAGAATATGCACCAGACACTTACCCAACAAGATACCACTAACTAATTAACCAGTAGAAAGTTCAACGGTTGAGTAGACATTTTGTGCAAAGCAGTGGACTCTTGTTGGATAAACGGTTAGGTGAGATTCTATTCTGGCCCAGTCACTCACACTGCTACTGGCACAGCCAATCAACCACCCACTCACACACCCATACATTCACTCACACACCCACGTAACCACGTTCATTCTCACAGACCTATACAGCCACTCACACACCAACCTACAGACCCATACAGTCACTCACACACCCACACACACTGGTACTCACACACCCATACAGACATTCACACACCCACTCACTGACCTATAATACCACTCACACACCCTCAAACCTACTCACACCCACTGATATACCCACACAGACCCATACCGCCACTCACTGACCCATACAGCCACTCACACACCAACTCACATACCCATACAGCCACTCACTCACCAGCTCATAGACCCACACAGGTACTCGCACACCCACTCACAGACCCATACAGCCACTTGCACACCCACTCACAGACCCATACAGGCAATCACACACTCACTCATTGACCTCAGAAACCACTCACACATCCTCAAAACGACTTACACACCCACGGATACACCCTTACAGACACTCACACCCACTCACAGACCCTTAAAGCCACTCAAACACCTAGTCACCAACCCATACAGCTACTCACACACCCACTCACAGACCCATACAGCCACTCACAGACACATACAGCCTTGTATCTTCTGAACCACTTCTCCAAACACTGATGATCAAGGGAATAGGTCCAACTGTGTAAGCTAGTCTATTGCAAACCACAACATCACTATTTGTGAACTTGGAAATAAGTTTTACTGCAAGTGTCCGCTTTACACAAACCACTACAACATACAACCAGTAGAGAGGTCTTAACGGAGAGGCCACTGTGTCACAACCCACTAGTCAAATTATTCTTCATCCTGGACAAAGTTGTGAGCATTGAGGCGAGTCTGTTATAAATGCCTGCTACACTGAGGCATCACACTATAGAAAGGTCTTAGTGAACAGATTAATGTATTGCTATCTACTGCTACAGTCATTGATCACAAAAGAGAGAGGTCTAAGGAAACTGATCAGTATGCCATAAAAGAGAACTATACTTGGCCATCACTGTGGAGTCAAGTCTCAATGAACAGCTCAGACTGTCACAAAGCGCTACCATACACATACATCATCAGGGGACATCTGTCAGTGTAGAGGCTAATTTGCTGATAAATAGTACACCCATTTTAAAAATGGGAATTTAGATCAGATGAAATGCATTAGAAATAATATCACTAATTAGCAGTACAGAAAGAATACTAACTTAACATTTGCAGTAGCTTACTATATATCTTTAAGTTTCAAAATGTTTACGAAACACACTCACTGGAAGATGGCATCAGTGATGTCACTGACCATGTCATGAGTGATGTAATATGTGATGTCATAAGCAGGGCATTGCAGGGGGCACAAGTTATAGTTAGCTCAGGTAACTATAGCTGCTGAATTTCAATGGTTTTGGGTTGGTAAAATCTGAACCGACATATAACGTCCCTGTAACCTTTGTTTTTTTGTGTGAATTTCTAAGGTTTTTTAATTCTATTTCCTAACTATAACTTCCCTGTAACTTTGTTTTTTTCAGTATATATCAATCACCAAAATACCCCCAGTTTGAGGACGCACTCAAAAAGCAGATGAATTTCACTGATTCTCTATTTAAAAGAAACCAGCATTTTCATACAGATGCATTTCATTGCCGTACACGTTTCAGAGCAGCAGCTCCTTGGTCACAGGTTTCATGATACTGCGCAGGGTAGGTGGAAAGGCTCTCTCCTCTGCATTTCCTTTATTTAATTAGCCCTCAGTGGGCCTCACAGGTGAGTTCAACCTAGTGTTGCATGCTGGGACCAGTGGTGCACTTTCATGAATTCCTTTCCATCTAGTTTGTTTCTGCAGCATAGCATAATGTTCATTTAATTTCAAAGCCCTTCAGAGGGTCCAACTCCTGTTCTGTAACTTGGTTTGATTGCATGGAAGAGGAATGTGGCCAAATACTGGGGTGCAGAGGAAGTCCCCACTCTGAGTAAATGGAAGATGGGCATAACATGTACTTGGTGGCTGAATGAGTCACATATCAAAGCAGGGGGCGCCCAATTATTTTCGTAAAATATGGGGACGCTATTATGCCATAGGGCCGGCGCCTGTTGAGACTGGCAGTCTGGGACCTAGAGATATGGCTAAGTCCAACCTTCCAGGGTAGTCTGATGCCTATGGTGAACTAGCCTGTGGTAACGTGTTTGCCTGGTTGTGGGGCTGTTTGTCTTAATTCATGAGAGGGTTGTTTTGGGTGAGTTTTCCCCCGTTTTGGTACCATTTGTTGATAATACTGTTTTTGACAGTGTGCGCTTACTGATTTGTATCATGTTTTATTCGATGTCATGGTATTGGATGCTACATATTGTTGTTTATTTAGTTTTTTCGGAAAAAGCAAATAAAGATTTATTCATTTTTAAGATAATGCACCAGGAGTGGATAGCTCTATCTAAACTATAACACATGGGAAACCAATACAAGCGAATGTTGACAGATTTTATCCTAATTGCACTATTTGAGAAACTGCTAACAACAAACTCCATTTTTATCAAAAACTTAAAACAATTATCAAAATATTTGTTTAGCTGTAATGCATTTTCAGCTGCTATATCAAAATATTATTTGCACCACAGGGATTGGTTCCTGTTAACTGGAGCCTCCTTTGACCCATTTATCGTGACTGAAGAATTTGGCTTTGGTCACAGGCCCGACTGGAAAGACCAGTCCTTTTTAAAGGGGGACCCTAACATCGAACTGCAATCCTCAAATTCCTGGAGCATGTGGTGTGAAAATTACTGGTGCAGCTGAAAGAGGTTGTGGTGTAAAAGAGCTTAGTGTGTTGACAGTGTGTAACCTGGAGGTCTCACCTTTGCACAGTGTGTGCAAGGAGTTTTCTAAAGTGACTTTTGGCACCTCCCACTGATTGTACTGCAGTCCGTTGTCACCTTTTTCTTGACCTTGAAACGGGCCTGCTAATTTGAACGCTAGTGGGGGTGACCTTAGTTTTTAATCCTTAAGATGTCAGTAAAGAAGGGAGGCGTGGCCAGACGGTGAAGATGACTGATGCAAACTAAAATTGCTCCTCACTCATCCAGATCATACGACATCATCTTTGCTAGCAGCTGCAGCAACTGCCTCTGTGCCCTGACAAAAGCACCTCTGCTCGCTTGGTGGACACAGTGACGGTCTGCTGGGCTGAACCCATCTGCGGACTGCGGTGCGGAGAGTGGCTGGGCCAGCAACGTGGTGGCAGAGTGACCCCCTCTGAGCCCTTCCTGATTGGTTGTGCACTCGGGCTAAACAGCAGTGACAGACCCCATTGACCCTCTGAGGGCCAGAGAGTGCAGACAGACTTGGTCTTGGTGACGGACTGCCTTGAACCACCACCTGAAGTGAGACCTGCACTGACTCCCACGGAAGCACCTCCCTTTTCTGGATAGGGGTGCTGATGAACCAGGGGACCCCATTTCTCCAACCTGAGGGTCTTACACAATCTCATATGACCTACTGTGGGATAGCTCAACCACTCATGCCTAGGCATGAGTGGTTAGTTTCATGAGGGCGGAGCACATGAGTTTGAATGCCCTTTACAATCCTGATATTCTGGCCTGCTCGGGCCTAGTAAGCCCCAGCCCTACAACTGTATTCGATACCAAAACTCATTGTCACGTCTACTTTATTACTCGGCAATCCCATCCACAACTTTCTATTACCACCAGCAGCACGTGCCAGCTCTCCTTGTGGGGGCGTCCGGCGGGCAGAGCTTTGGAGCGACTGAAGACCCCTCCTTGTACTGCTGTGCAACTCCACCAGCATCAATGACTCCCTTATTAGACTCTGACACCCTCATCGCCCTGCAACCCTGTGCCAACTACACTCCTTGACCACGCTGATGGGAACCTTTGATTTGCAACGAAAATGCTATTACAGACTTGCAGCTTGTGGCCAAACTAGATCAACTCCAGTCACCCCTTGCCATTCGTCCCCGCCAAACTGGATCTGATCCTCGCAGTGTTTCTGGATACACGAGCAATGATAGAAGCAAAATAAATGTATGCCCTATCCATTGATATTAACCTACTGTGAGATAGTCATCGAAAAACTTAAGACAATGTAAATACAGTGCAGGCCCGCAGGATATTCTCCCACAGAATGACATGTCTGCTCGCTTATTGGAGCACACACAATGAGTCTGGAGTCAGGAAGACTGCTCCGAAGATGACGAACACCGAATGTGCCGCAATAATCTTCATATCATTGGCATGCCAGAGACCATGGAGGGCTCCAATTCCATGCTTTATATTGAACGCTGGCTTCAAACCAATGTCAGCTCTGTGGGCCTATCCCCAATGTACATGCTAGAATAGGTACAATGGGTCCCGGACAGATCACCTTTCCCTGTACCCGATTATTGTTAAACTCCTGAATTACTGCTACTGGGATCATACCCTGCATCAGGTCAAAGATCAAGCATCTCATAGTGATGGGGACATCAAGGGTCTCGATCGTCCCAGATTTCACGCTCGCGTACAGCAGCACCTAGTCTCCTTCTTGGCAGTTAAGAAAAGAATGAGGGATCTATCCCTTTAAAATACACATACTTGTTCCCCTCCCTCTTGAAAATCATCATGGACGACCACACTCACGGAGCCAAAAGACGCCCAGACCTGAATTTCTGAAACTTGCAGCACTGACGTCCCCTCCTCTAGTCAAGACACTCGAGCCAACGGGCAGAAACAACGGGGACATCCTCAGAGATCCCTTCCCCAGCCAAGAATTCAGTGGATAACCTACCTCTGCAGGCCCAGATACAGGAAGATCGCTGGCCAGCTATCGAAACTGCAGCTACTCTCCATGACTCACAAAGACACATCCTGGAAACATCACCGGTAGACGACTCTATAAACTTGTCATCCACTCTGGGCCCAACCGTTGTCCTCAGGGTCATCCCACAGACAGTGGATGACCTGATCTGAAGAAGAGGCCCCACTCCTCAGTCAACTTGATTTCTACCCCTTCCACTGCCTGCTCACTTGAACACAGCTTTCATCGTAACTCAACAAATACATCCATCCTACCAGATTCCCAGTCTCCACCCCCACCCCCCCGCCTGATCTGTGACCGTACCGTTACTGGCCAGGAAGTTCTTGCTGGGAATAGGTCACAGTCATGCAAATAGTCGCCCCAATCCCACCTTCATCCCTCCCCACACTGGGCGCCCATATATGATTGGACTCTAATTGTCCAACTTAACAATATGACCTCCAGGGCATGGAGTAAATACACGCTCCTTACATCGAACGTTTGGGGAATGGGCGAGGCCGAAAACCGGTACTGAATCCGACTACACTTAGCCCAACAAAAGGCAAATCCAACCTTTCTCACAGAAACCCACTTAAGCAATATGGAAGTCCTGGCACTTTGTCGCAAATCTTTATCACAAAGTACTCCTGCTTTGCTTGGGTTGCCACTTTCTGGGTCCGCATTGGAACCCATTTCCAAGTAGAAGACATCCGGGTTGATCCAGAGGGCAGATATGTGCTGTCTCCAGAGTGCCTGGATGGCCAACATATAATTCTGGGATTGATTTACTCTATTAGCACAGAGCACAGTATTGGGGTCCGCTCTGCCCAGGATGAATCTTCCCTGGATCCTAGGTGGTAACTTCAAAGCTGTCCTAGATGTCATATTAGTCTGATCACACCAGTCCCTCCAGGGCACCCCCTACCGTCCCCAACTCAGCGACTCTTGCCGACTGGCTTCATCATTGGGACCTCGTCACCGTCTGGAGTGGATGACACCCTCAGGCGATAGAGTACTCCTTCTTTTCCCCTGCCCATGCCTTCCATGTTCGCCTTGATCATCTGGTTTGCTCGCATCTCTCCAAACACAGTTCCTTACCGCTGGTTACCTCAGTAAAACCCTATCAGATCAGAAGGGTGCCTATAACGGTAACTACCTGGCGGATGCAATTGCTGTGGTTGGAAGATTAAGCATTAAAAAAAACGCTACTCCAGGCCATTGTACAATAGTTTGAAGAAAATAATGCCTTGTCCTCGATCAGAGCAATCAATTTGGAAGTGTACAAGATGGTAATTCGTGGTGTTAAACTATGCATCATGATCGGGCCCTGCGTGTTCCTGGAGCCAGATTTACAATGGGATGAGGCAGCGATGCAAGATGTCAACAATATACTGGCCACTGCCCCTGACCTCTGACCAGCTTGCACACAAGCAAGATGAGCATGCCGAACTTATGGAACGGCTGCGATGCCTGGACACAGTGGCCTATGCAGCTAGAACCCAAGCTGAGGCTGATAGGCCAGGCTGATTGTTAGCATGCTTTATCTGCCCCAGTGACATATTGTCCCCTATACACTCCGTCAGAGGCATCTCTGGTTCACTTGTATTCACACAACATGACGTCAAAACGCCATTTGTCCATCACTACAAGTACTTATGCACAGCAGGCCCTTCACTGAGCCCACAAAAATGACATCAGTTCCACGAGGGCTCAACAATTTCTCAAAACCCCCCTGATGTCATTCTGGTGCTCGAATCTTCAATTGATGTATAAGAAATAAAACAGGTGATACGGGCCCTGGCATGCTATACGTTCCCCGGCCTAGATAACCTTCTGATAGTTTTATGCTTCATATGAGTCCCTTCACGCACCACATTTAGAAACTCTGTTTGCAGAAGCATCAATCACACAGCATTTATATAGCGCACTACTCACCCGGAGGGTCTCAAGGCGCTAGGGGAGGGGGGTCTGCTACTGCTCGAACAGCCAGGTCTTGAGTTGCTTCCTGAAGGGGAGGTGGTCCTGGGTCAGTCGGAGGCGGGTCGGGGGGGAGTTCCAAGTCTTGGCGGCGAGGTAGGAGAAGGACCGTCCCCCTGTGGTGGCTCTTCGGATGCGGGGGACGGCGGCGAGGGCGTGGCCGGTCGATCGAAGCTGGCGTTTGGGAGCGTAGAAGTTGAGGCGGCTGTTGAGGTATCCTGGGCCTTGGTTGTGTAGGGCTTTGTGTGCGTGGGTGAGGAGACGGAAGGTGATTCTCTTGTTGACCGGGAGCCAGTGCAGGTCTCTCAGGTGTCCGGAGATGTGGCTGCGACGGGGGATGTCCAGGATGAGTCGTGCTGAGGCGTTCCGGATCCGCTGGAGTCTCTTCTGGAGTTTGGTAGTGGTTCCGGCGTAGAGGGAGTTGCCGTAGTCCAGACGGCTGGTGACGAGGGCCTGGGTGACCGTCTTCCTGGTCTCGGTGGGGATCCACCGGAAGATCTTACGTAGCATGCGCAGGATGTTGATGCACGACGAGGAGACGGCGTTGACTTGTCTGGTCATGGAGAGGGAGGAGTCCAGGATGAAGCCCAGGTTGCGTGCGTGGTCTGTTGGTTTGGGTGCGTTGCCTAGGGCGGGGGGCCACCAGGAGTCATCCCAAGCGGAGGGTGAAGATCCCAGGATGAGGACTTCCGTCTTGTCCGAGTTCAGTTTCAGGCGGCTGTTCTTCATCCATTCGGCTACCTCTTTCATCCCTTCGTGAAGGTTGGCTCTGGCGGTGGCGGGGTCGTTGGTGAGGGAGAGGATCAGCTGGGTGTCGTCGGCGTAGGAGATGATGTTGAGGTTGTGCTGGCGTGCGATGTCTGTGAGGGGGCTCATGTAGACGTTGAAGAGGGTTGGACTGAGCGAGGAGCCTTGAGGAACGCCGCAGATGACTTCGGTGGCTTCTGATCTGAACGGGGGGAGGCGGACTCTCTGTGTCCTTCCGGCGAGGAAGGAGATGATCCACTCCAGTGCCTTCTCCTGGATTCCGACGTTGCTGAGGCGCTGCACTAGTGTACGGTGGCAGACAGTGTCGAAGGCCGCGGAGAGGTCTAGGAGGATGAGGGCTTCTGTTTCTCCGTTGTAAAGCAGGGCTCGGATGTCATCGGTGGCTGCGATCAGGGCGGTCTTGGTGCTGTGGTTGGCCCGAAAGCCAGACTGCGAGAGGTCGAGGGATCCGTTCGTCTCGAGGAAGGCGGCCAGCTGCTTGTTGACTGCCTTCTCGATGACTTTTGCAGGGAACGGGAGCAGCGAGATGGGGCGGTAGTTCTTGAGGTCGGTGGGGTCGGCTGATGGCTTCTTTAGTAGAGCGCTGAGTTCGGCGTGCTTCCAGCTCTCCGGGAAGGTGGCGGTGTCGAAGGAGGTGTTGAGGATGTCCCGCAGGTGGGGTGCGATGACAGCGTCGGCCTTGTTGAAGACGTGGTGAGGGCAGGGGTCGGTCGGAGATCCGGAGTGGATGGAGTTCATCGTGCGGACGGTGTCTTCGGTGCTGATCGGGGTCCAGGCGCGGAGGGTGGTGGTGGGGGGCGGTGGTTCGGTCGTGGCGTGCGTCGGTTGAGTCCTGAAGCTGTTGTGTATGTCCGAGATCTTGTTGTGGAAGTAGGAGGCGAGGGAGTTGCAGAGGTCTTGCGACGTGGTGATGTCGTTGTTTCCGGCGTTGGGGTTGGAGAGCTCTTTAACGATGTTGAAGAGTTCCTTGCTGTTGTGTGCGTTGTTGTCCAGTCGTTCCTTGAATGCAATTTTCTTAGTGGCGTGGATCAGTTGGTGGTGTTTTCGGGTGGCGAGCTTGAGGGCAGTCATGTTGTCCGGTGTTGGGTCTCTGCGCCAGGCTCTCTCGAGGGCTCGGCAGTTCTTCTTGGAGCTCTTGAGTTCGTCGGTGAACCATGGGGCTTTCTTGCTGCCGGGTCTGCTAGGCGGGGTCCTCAGGGGGGCGAGGTCGTCTGCGCAGTCGCTGATCCACTTCGTGAGGTTGGTGGCCGCTTGGCTGGAGTTCGTTGCGCTAGTGGGTGGGTTCTTGCTCAGGGAGGTCGCGAGCTGGTCGGCTGTGATCTTGTTCCAGCTTCTGCGTGCAACCTGTTGCTGGTGGTGGTGGATCGTGGTCCTTCTGAAGCTGAAGTGGACGCAGCTGTGATCCGTCCAGTGGAGTCCGGTGGCGTGGCTGAAGGTGATGTCCTTGCTGGATGAGAAGACGGGGTCGAGTGTGTGTCTGGCGTAGTGGGTGGGGGTGTTGACCAGTTGCTTGAGTCCGAGGTTTGCGAGGTTGTCCAGTAGGGTGGTGGTGTTGCGGTCGTAGTTGTTCTCCAGGTGGAAGTTGAGGTCCCCGAGGAGGATGTAGTCAGCGGAGGGGAGGGTGTGCGGGCTGACGAAGTCGGCAATGTCCTCGCTGAATTGTGTGCGTGGTCCCGGGGGTCTGTAGATGAGGGTGCCTCTGAGGGTGGTCTTGGGGTTGATGTGGACCTGGAAGTGCAGGTGCTCGGCGGGTGCGAGGGTGTAGTCGGTGTTGGTCGTGATGCGGATGGTGTTCTTGTGGATGATGGCGATGCCTCCTCCAGTCTGGTTGATGCGGTCCCTCCGGATGATCTTGTAGCCGTCTGGGATGGCGATGTCGGGCGCTGAGGAGTTGTTCATCCAGGTTTCCGTGAGGAAGGCGACGTCTGGGGCTGTGGTGTCGAGCAGGTTCCAGAGCTCGACGGCGTGTCTGTGGACGGAGCGGGTGTTGAGCAGGATGCATTTCAGGTGGCTGCTGCTGTTGCTCGTCTTGGTCTTGGTCGGTGCTGGAGAAGTGCAGGTCCGGATGCAGGTGAACTTGCAGGAGTGGCAGCAGAAGGGTCCGTGGGTGCGTCTCGGGGTGGCTCGGTAGCAGCCCGGGATTCGGCCGGCGTTGAGTTCAGTGGCGTCGTAGGTCCGGCGGGTGGGCTGGTGTCTGCGGGAGCCAGGGGCCCTGGCACTGGGCACGGTCCGGGCGCGGACGGGCGCAGACGTTCTTACCTTTGGCGCACCTTCGGCGCTCAATCGGCGCGCCCGCTGCGCGTCAACGCTGCGCGTGCGTACGGTCGCCATTTATGGCGAAGTGCAGGGAGGGAGGGGCAGCTGGGAGGCGGGAGCGGGGAGGAAGGGGGCGTGTCTACACTCCCGGCAGCGGGAAGCGGCAGTGGGGAGCGGGGCGGGTGGGTGCAGGGGACAGCAGCACAGGGGGGGGAAACTAGCGCAGGAGACAATGTAAACAGCACAGAAACAGTAACAAGAAATGTAACAGCGATACAGTAAAATAACGAGCAAAGATACACAATGGCACAAATGCGGCAAAACAACGAGCGGGGGCGTGGCCCGTGGGCGGGAAGGCTCAGCGAGGCTGAGAGTAGCGGCAGGCGGGGGCACACGCGGCAGCTGGTGGCCGTGCGGCGCGGGGGTGTCCTACAAGTAGCATGACAATTGGGAAGCCTCTAGGGGTGGACGGAATGTTTTGATTCCGCCGGCGGAATTGGAGGAATTTCGAATTTCTGCGTTACTCATGTAACACGGAATTACTAATAAATTCCGCTGCTCTCCTAGTGGAATTAATCAGCACTGTAATTGGTTTTTAAACAGGGCTTGAAGAGGGGGCAGTCCCTCTATGTTTAAAAGCCACTGCAGATTAAACTTGAATCTGCAGTGATTTAGGCAGAAAGGGACTTCTCCCTCTTCAAGCCCTGTTTAAACCACTGCAGTGCATATCCCTCGCTGCCCTTACATAAGTATGTTAGGGTGCTGAGGGGTATGCACTGGAGTGGAGACCCTCTGGGATCTTACATACTTGTGTAAGTGCAACGAGGGGTATGCACTGCACTGCAGAAACATGGGGGCTTGTCGGGTCCCGATCGTGGACCTCAGGGACGCCTGCCTACACACACACAAACGAATGATTCCTAATGACAATCTCCTGCCCTGAAAGGACACACACACCTGCTGAGGGTTGTTGGAAAATGTGCTTGCTTTCCTACCCTTCCTTCTCTTCTCTCCTATACAACCTGTAATTGGTCCTGGTTTCAAACTCTTTCCACTCACCCCACCTCCATTTGACCACTATAAATCCATATGCTTTCACATTAAAGCCCCCCATGTAGGAAAGTGGGGCTGACTCTGATGCAACTTTGACTGAATGTCCCCTGGGTTCCTGCTAACCAGGTTCCCAGTGCCTGTGTTCTTTCCCAAAATTGTACCTTTATTTCCACAATTGGCACACCTCTGGCCCACATATAATTCCCTTGTAAAATGTACCACTAGTACCAAGGGCTTTGTGACTAGACATGGTCTCTAAGGGCTGCGGCATGTATTGTGCCACCCTCTGAGACCCTTCCACTAACACACACACTGCCATTGCAGACTGTTTTGGTGCAGATAAAACTTAAGAGTGACATGGCACATATCCCTGTTTGCCATGCCCACCATCACTGCCTGTGGCATAGGTCAGTCACCCCTCTAGCAGGCCTCACAGCCCTAAGGCAGGTTGCACTATACCCCATGTGAGGGCAACAGCATTCATAGAGGCGAGCCTCAAAGGCTTCCTGTCCTTTGGTATGCTAGCCAGGGCCTCTCCAGCCAGTGGAGATGCTCGCCCCCTGACCAAGCCCCACTTATGGCAGCAAGGTCGGCGGGACAATTAGTAGTAAGGAGAGGTGTGTCTCTTCTACACCAGGACACCCCTAAGGTGCCCTGAGCTGAAGTGACCCCCCTAAGAAAATCTCCATATTAGATGGAAGAATGTTAGACAATCAGGTTAGTGGATTCCCCCTGTCTAAAGGGAAGGGACATATGAAGGGTGTAGTTAGCCTAAATATAAGTAGCCCATTGGCTACTACCTGCCAGTACCAGTAGTAGTAGTAGATGTACTTTATTCGATAAAAAATGTCATCATAAAAGTATGCAATTTATACAATACAATTAAAAAGATATAAAACAAGAACCCACCAATCCTTGTATACATACAGCATCACATACTACCCAAATTCTAAAATCAATAAAATATACACTAAAACAGATACATGAGAACCATGAAAACATCCTACCAGGGGGCCATCTGCCAGTACCTGTAACACCCCTAAATCTAGTATTATGGGAGCACCCCTGAACCTTGATCCTAAGATTCCTGCAACCTACAAAGAAGGACAAAGAAGATGCTGTGCAGCAAAGCTGGAAGACAATATCTGACTTGGCCCTAGCACTACCCGCCTGTCTCCTGCTTAAAGACCCTGCAAAGAATGAGACACGTATCCTGCAGCAAGTGACTTCCAGAAACCTGAGGAAGACTGTCTGCTCTTCAACAATAACCAGATCTTCCCAGGACAGTTGCCCTGTCCAGAAGAGTCCTCCTACAAGGACTCCGGATATAGCTGGAACTGCGACGCCTGCACCCAACACCCGCAGTCTGAATGGCTCACCTATCCAGTAAAGTCTCCCCAACAGGCCGGACCTCGAATCCAGCTTTGGCTGACCTCTCCTGGACTCCACGAAGACACCTGCAGCCTCATCACGAAGGGTCCCCCTGACCGTGACCCGCTCTGGTAATGAAAATCCGACACCTAAAGGCACGGCACCCCCCGTATCCTCAGCCCCCCGACTTTGGGGAGCCCAGCGTATGGTACCCAGGCTTCCATCGACACACCAACTTACCTACCTAGCTGGTGGTCACCTGTGTCCAGCCTCCTGGTCCGAGCCTGCCGCCTCTTTGTGCGACTGAGATTCCCCTTTACTTGCATTGGGTGCCCAACGCTGATTTGCAGCCTGCGTCCCCTGTGCCGCAGGTGGTGTATGGTTGGTACTGCCTTGTGGCCCCCTTGTGCTTGCTTTAACCGCCCCGGCCTGTGCCCTGAAACCGCTGGCACTCACCTGCAACCAGCACCTCTTGTGGGTGCCCCCAGTCTCCATTGACTTACATTGGGCCCAGTGACCGATGCACCCGGCTGCTCCGTGCCACTGCAGTACCTATCCTTAATCTGCCCCTTGCCCATTGTTGCTCTAACCCCCGAAGACTGGATGTGTAAGTCGAGTACTTACTGATAAATGTGCATAACTATTTTTTTCCATAGGATTGCATTGCATTTATTCCTATTGCACTACATGTCTGTCTGTTACAATTGCTAAGTTCTACTACTGTTGATTTGACATCACAAAGTCTTTTCAGTAAACTGTAAAGTATTTCCATTGCTTTTGCAAACACAATTGTCTGTACCTGAAAAGTATTGGTATTTGAAAACAGGTACTTACCTACAACTGAGTTTCTCTTGGTTCTAGAAATAAAAGTAACAACGTCATATTTTTATACAAAACAATTGGTTTTTAATTCAGTCTTTGAGTGTGTGTAACCATTTCTTGCTTGAGTTTGAGCAACAAATCCTTAGCACATCCCTCTGATAAAAGCCTAACTGCTCAACCACACTACCAAAAAAGAGAGTAAGGTATTGTCTATTTTAGCCTCTGAAAACCTTTTGGGGATCCACTGGACTATGTGCACACTATACCTCACTTTGGTATAGTATATACAGAGCAATACCAAAGAGGATGATGGACGGAGCGCTGGAACCTGAACTGGGGTGGTGGAGTGAGCTAAAGAATGATGATGGATTAAACCCAGATCAGTTGACTGTGGGTGAGTGTTTGATTAGCTCAAACGCTCCATCCATCATCCCCTTTGGTACCGCTTTGGTTGCCCTAAGTTGGCAGGGTATGCCCAGACGTGGGTCCCTTGCTCACTTTGCCACTGGATTCAAGCAAGCCTGGCTGAGGACGGCTGATTAGCCAGAAACTGGTCCCAGGATGCTTGTTTCCGGTCCAGGGAAGACATGGTTTGGCAGTTTGGGCTGGACTGTTCCCATGAGGCATTTGCCATGTCTGAACTGGGGTGGCGGAGTGAGCTAAAGAATGATGATGGGTTAAACCCAGATCAGTTGACTAGGGGTGAGTGTTTGATTAGCTCAAACGCTCTGTCCATCATCCCCTTTGGTAATGCATAGTATATACAGAACCAGCTTCCTACATCACCCCCATCCCCACTCCTCCCCCCATTCGCCCAACCCAAAAAGTACCCATTGCACTGTGCTTTTCTTTCTATATATTGTTGTTCTACACTAACCGTGACCCCTCCCCCACTGCAGAGCTATTACTGTTTTTGTTTTACTGCTGTTTTTTCTGATTATAAATCAATTAAAAGAAAGGTATTAAAAAGATATCAGTAAAGAAGTATCAATGAATTGAGCAACAATTACTATTTTAGAACCAACAAAGCAGTTGAGTGTACACTTCTGCCGAATAAGCAGTCAACACCACAAACGATCTAATTGAGGAATGGGTGTATTTGGAAATACGCGTGTGTCAGGGGTGGCCTGACGCAAACTAACCGTCCTGCTCGTGATCTTGGTTGACTCAACTCGTATTGATAATGCTCGAGACATTATTTGTGAACTTGAGCCACAGGGAGGGCTTGCAGCACTCGAGGAGCAGGCGGGGCCGGTGTGTGCATTATTCATCCAGACGTTTTCAATGAAGTCCCCCGGAAGGGCCGCCCCCTTGGGCCGCGAGAGCCAATCCCCGCGGCCCGGGCGCCGCCGGCCCCGCCCCCCTGCCTGGATCTCCTCAGCCTGACGTCAGGAGCTGTCCGCCGGCCTCAGTGCTGAGACAAAATGGCTGGCAGGCAGCAGCAGCAGGGCTGAGCAGGGGCAGAGCAGCATGCCAGAGAGAGCGGCGCACAGGCAGCAGCAGGCTCCCAGCTAAGCGCCCCGCAGGGCTCCGCGCCAGGGGGACCCAGCCCGGGGCAGGACCATGTCCTTGCTCTGCGTCGGAGGTAAGGGGGAAAAAAACCTGCATTTGCTTGTTTTATTTTAACTCTATTGACTGGTATTGAATCTGGGGTTGGGAAGTGTGTGGGGCTGTTAATAGGTTGCAATCACTGCTTCTTCAATGCAAGCATTCTGCACCCCACTCAACCAATGCACCCCTCTGTGGGGACCGTGTGCACTCCCTGCACTCTAGTGCATCATTAACCCGCCCCCACGCCCGTAAATGCCTCACACACGGCTGTCTTCCCCCAGATGTTGCTTTCCACGCATCGCCCCCGCTCAGCAGGCATGCACCGTTGAATGTACCCTCGGTGCAGTGCTCACACACATCACAAGCGGCGTCCCCACCCTGCCCCTGCACGGGTGCACGGCCCCGGCCAGAGTGCACCCGGCTTCCCTTCCATTCCGCTCCTCGTAGCCTCCTACTACGGGGAATAAACAGATTTTCCGGAGAGCTGGTCTGCTAATGCGGTATCGACCGCACATGGCGATGCACGGTGAGGGGGTGAGCGCTGCCACCGTGCACCCCGGGCTGCTGCTCCGGGGCTCCGGGCAGGTGCGTCGTATAAGGGGGCTCTGTGCGGGGGAGGAGCGTCACGGTCCCCGCGTCAGGGGCGCGGACGTGGGGGCATGGTGAACAGAAAGTGGGGCTTCTGTGCTTTTCTCATTATTTTCGGGATTTTATTAAGCATCATTTTATTAAGCATCAGTCACCACCTGTATATGGGTGGCGATTTATATAGCGCACAGCAAATGGTCTCTTGGCGCTTACCGCATGGATGTTACTATCGACAATGTTAGTGTTGGCAATTTTATCGAACGCATGAGAATAAACGACCGAGTAAGCCCGGCAGGGTTCGAAACCCGTGACCTGCAGGCGCACAACCCGCTGAGCAACTTCTGCCCGGTACAGTACATGAACTTGATGATCCACCTGCCTGTGTAAAGCGCTCTGTTATCTGCAAAGATCTTGTTCGCGCGATATAAAACTCTCAAAATAAATAAAAAAAAATACAATGACTTACACACGCCTCGGATGCACATAAGGAGCATTTTTAGAATGTATGCATGTGTGATCTCCTATGCCGAGGGAGGGGTTTCTATGGAATGGGTGAGCGTGAAGGAGCACAGGGGGTGGCAGCCAGAGCCTGGAGCATGTGTGCAGCGTGTGTGGGGGTGCGCGTGTATAGAGGGGCGTGGTGCGTGCTGTGTGGGGGTTTGCAGCCGTGCGGGGGTGTGGGGTTTCTCTGTGGAGACGAGCGAGGCAATGTCTGTGTGCGCTGGGGAGAGGTGGGGGCGCTGTCTTTTCTGGAGGGATGGTGTGTGTGTCTGGGTGCAGGTGTGTGAAAGACGTGTAGAGGGAGGAGTGATGTATGTGTTTTTCTATAAGTTAGTCGTGCGGGAGGGCGGTTGTGCTTGTTCTGTGTGGGTATGCGAGAAGGATAGCTGTTGGGGTGGAAGCGAGGGTCAGGTTGTGCGTGTATCTTTGTGTGAAGGCGCGTGCCCGCGTTTGTGCGAGTGACTGAGTATATGTGTGTTATTGTGCGCGAGTAGTGGGGGCCGTGGGGTGGGTATGTCTCTGTGAGGCTGGAGAAGAGGTTTGTTGGATTGCAGATGTGGGATGTGTGTGGGATAAAGGAAGGTTTGTGTGTAGCACACGCCCCCACCGTCTGCTGAGTTGCTCTCAGGATTGCCTGGAGAATATATATTTTTTTTCTCCGCGAAAGCGCTGTGCATTTGTTGAGCGCATGGCCCCGCGATGCCACGTCTATTTTTGGAGCACGCGTTGTTTGCACCTCAGCCAAGAACGACGAGTGAATCGCTGCTTATTTCAATCTCTTCATATGCAGGCAAAAAACAGCCAGGAAAGCGAATTTGGTGAAAAGAGGCCGCAGCTGCTCCTCTCAGAGAGCGAGTGTGATTTAAACACCTGCGCCCTCTCGCCTGCACGTCACACATAGTGCACACCATGCCTGGGGTGATGGAGGGGGGCGACTCCCCTGCACAGCCCCAGAATGTGTATGTGGGTGCAAGGCTCGCCTGTCGGTGACCTTCAGGGAGGGTAGGTGGAGCGAACCCGTCTGAGTCGAGGGCGCGTGGGCACACTGGGTGGGCCTGACGGTCTTATTTCTCTGACTCAGAGCACCGAAACTGTCTAATTCCGACATTTGGCGCTGTATAAAACTCCATGGCCGAAGACATGCACGGTACATACGTAAAGAACACGCGTACATGTATGTGCCAGCCCTTGAGTCTGTGAACACATTGCCCTGTGGATTCCATGTTTGGGTACTTGGGGGGGGGGGGGGGGCTCATCTTAAGTGGGGGGACTCCCGAGGCGTCGTTCGCTGTGACCCCGGGGTGCTGGCGGAGTGGTCTGAAGTAACGTGGAACCCCCGGAACGCGCCCTCACACTCCTCCATTCACAAAACCCTGGGCTCGCGGCTCGGCTGCTCATTCACAGCAGCAGGTACAGGGGAGGGGAGGAGGGCCGCGCGCTGCTGGTCAGGAGACATGAGGGCGAGGCCACGGCAGATGCCCGCTGCTGGAGGGGCAGGGGGTGAGGCTTGGGTTCAAGAGGGTGAGGCTGGCGCGCAGGGACAAAGACTGCCCCTGGAAGGTCGGTGCGGCCAGGGCGGGGTAACCCACTTGGCAGCCGCAGAAATCGGATATTTCCCGACAGGGGGGCCGGTTCTGAAGGAGCAGCGGGCTGGGTCGGAGTCGGGCGTATCTTTACCCGCCGTGTAGTTGACTGTCCTTTCTCGGGCACCGCCCTGATGGGGACTGCCCTGGGTTAGCCCTAATCTGGCGTCTCTAGGATCTCACGGGCGAGGGGAGATCTGGAAAGACTGCTGCTTCTCGTTACATACAGCGCGCCCCCCCCCCCCCCCCCCCCACACTTCCGGAGGTGCACACATACTCCGATACCATGTACCAGGGGGAGGCTTTTGCTGGGAAGAAACCATAGGGAGGGGGTGGATGGAGTGTGGTGAGACCGGAAGATGGGGAAGCTGGGGAGAGGGCTTCACTGGATGGAAGATGGGGTGCACTGGAGGGGCGATAAAGTGGTCACACTGAGAAGGAAATTAGGAAGGGGCCTAACTGGATAGAAGGTGAATATAGGCCGGACTGGCCACACTTGGGACGGGGAAGAACAGATGGGGTTCCCAGAATTAAAGTTTGTTTATATTACACTGAATAGATGACAGAGCTGGGAATGGATTTATAAAGGAGCAAGCGTCCCTCTAACACAGGCTTCTGCGAGTCGCTCGTGAGCTACTGGTAGCTCTCTGGCTACCTGTAAGTAGCTCCCTCTGTGCAGCCCAGACTACTAAATTTGTAGCTTTTACTTGGTTGAATTATTATATGTATACCAACATTTAGAGTGTATAGTTGAGGTGAAAATGTGTTTATTTTCCAAACTCATAAGCTGATATATGGGGAAAAAATGGCTGAGTTTTCATATAAGATTGAAGGCTGATGTTTGAGCTATAAACCATGTGGCATTGGCAAAATGTTTAACACATGTTCCCACCTTGGTGCCAGAGGCATTGCAGCTATGGCTTTTATGTTTTGCCTATGTAGAGATATTTCATATAAAGCTTTTTATACGTTACTGCCTGCAACCATGCCTAATGGACTGAGGTGCTCGCTGGTAGTAATCTATGTGAATGGCTACTAATGTCATCTTGTCTGATGGGGTCTCTATAACCACGCTAATATTAGTTGCTCTTAATGAGCTTCATTGAACATAAGTAGCTCTTATTACAAGAAAAGGTCGGAGACCCCTGCTCTAACACGATATTAAAGTCTAAATAGGCATGCAATGAAACCTATCTCCGTTGTCATAAATGTTTATTATTGTAATGTAATTGTATTTATAAAGAACTTACTACCCCGACAAGAGGTCAAATCGCTTTTTGGCGAGTAGCACACTACTCCAGAACCCAAAGAGGATTAGTGGTGAATTACTATAAGAGAGTATGAAATTAATTTGAGTGGTGTATGCACAAGATCAATTAAAACAATAGTGTGGGGACAAAAAATACAAGGTCAGAAACAAGTCAATTTTGGCTATCAAAACTCAGGCATATGGGTGTGACAAAATAAAACACAATGTTTATAGTTACAATACAAGAGTACCAATACTCAAGTGTACAACAGTATCAACATTAAGGGACAGAGTCTAGGTACTGTAGTTAACGACGTTTCAATCCCAAAACAAGCATGGGATAATCATCAGGACATTAATCAGTGTGCCTGAGAAGTGCCAATATCAACGGAAGCATGGAAAGAATGGTCCATGTATGGTTCTGGAATTGGGCATGAGGCCTGAAGTTAATAACAGCAAGAAGCCAGGTGCGAAATGAACCACCACTTGAAGACTAGGGTAAGATGGGAGGGCCCTATACAAGGGGAACAACCTGCAATGTGGAAACACCCCGGGGGAGAATGCAGTGATAAAGAGTTCTTGGAGCACCAAGCGTGACCCAGTAAAACAACCGGTCTGAGTGCAGCCGGAATACCCCCACTATAATCTCACATGGGGTTTGTAATGATGTACACAGTGGGAGTCAGCAAAACACATACAGGAACCAGTCGGCAATAGCAATGCTGCCGGAGAGTGCAAGAATGGAGTGGAGGGGAGCAGGGGACCGGTCACTCTGGAGGGAAGATGCGGACGAACCACACCTGAGCGAAAAGGGTGTGTCCCCACTAGTTAGAAGATTGTGAAGGGCTGTACAAGGGTGCGGGTAGGGAGGCTTTACTGGAGACAGGCTACACTGGAAGGGAGATGGAGGTGGCCCCACTAGCTGGAAGATGGTGACGGGCTGTATTCACGTGCAGATGGGATGGCATGTACTGGAAGGAAGATGGGGGCAGTCCAAATGGGAGTAGGGTGGTGACCAGGCCACACTTGATGGAAGATGGACATAGGCCACCCAGGTCGGTATGTAGCCAGAAACAATGAAAGAACAACGGTGGGGTAGGACCCTGGGAATATTTAAAGCCCTAGCTCTGAATATAGATCCCAATTACTAAACAACTACAACGAGTATCAGAGGGTCTAGAACCAAAAGAGTTTAAGGAGTGATAGACATCAAACTGACAGTACACAACCCTTTGACTGACTGACCACTAAAAAGGTGGACTTCAACATCTCAAGTGGATGAGGAAAAAACCATCAGTCACCACTCGGATCCGCCCTTCATTATTTGGGATTTATCCATACCATCCGTGTGAGTGTGTTTTAGTCACAGTCAAAGATAGACCAGGTGGTTAGAAAGTCTACTTTGCCGCATCAACAGCAGTATGGTACATCACTCAATAGTAGTTAGTGAGTGAAAAACAGGGTGATGACTGTGCAGTGCAGAAAAAAGTGAATGAAAATAATAATAAACTGTGTGCTGTAAAATTGGATGAGAGAGCGTAGAACCAACTTTATTCAAATGACGCTCACTTGTCCAAGATTAAAAAGGTGTTTCCAAAGACAGTTGAATAGACTGTCTAAGGTAAAGCCAGGTCGACATGTTTCAGCAAATCTGGACTACTGCGTCCTTGCCTTCATCAGGACCAAATCAACAAAAGACTGTGCTACTGCACAAAAACAAAAAATTTCTAAAGTCACAACAGAGAATTTAACGTGTAAATAAACAAGTGCAGATGTCACCTGAATTATCCAGAACATGAAAGTTCGTCATGAAATTACAGCTAGTGTTGTTCACGTAGTCTGTAAGATTTGCAAACCTCACCCCACCTGGCAGCGGCTCAGGATAAGAGTGAAGCACCGCTCTGTCCGTCGGTGCTCCTATGCCGGCATCTGAACCGACTGGGTCCTGATGAAGGCAAGGACGCAGTAGTCCAGATTTGCTGAAACATGTCGACCTGGCTTTACCTTAGACAGTCTATTCAACTGTCTTTGGAAACACCTTTTTAATCTTGGACAAGTGAGCGTCATTTGAATAAAGTTGGTTCTACGCTCTCTCATCCAATTTTACAGCACACAGTTTATTATTATTTTCATTCACTTTTTTCTGCACTGCACTCCACAGTCATCACCCTGTTTTTCACTCACTAACTACTATTGAGTGCTATACCATACTGCTGTGGTATGCACCTGTTACAAAGCAATTTTTACTCCGCACTACCACTACAACGCAGGCATTACAACGCATACCGTTACAACGCATTGCGCTGGGGGGCGCTCTAGGATAAGAGGTAAGTTTAATTTACTATCCAACACCTTCCCTAGGGTCCACGGGGACTGGAGTTAGAATAGTAAATTATACTTACCACTATCCAGCACCCCAAAGCGCTATGCGTTGTAGCGGTATGCGTTGTAAATACCGCGTTGTAATGGTATGCGGAGTAAAAGTATGCGTTGTAACGACATACATCCTACTGCTGTTGATGCGGCAAAGTAGACTTTCTAACCACCTGGTCTATCTTTGACTGTGACTAAAACACACTCACACGGATGGTATGGATAAATCCCAAATGATGAAGGGCGGATCCGAGTGGTGACTGATGGTTTTTTCCTCATCCACCTGAGATGTTGAAGTCCACCTTTTTAGTGGTCAGTCAGTCAAAGGGTTGTGTACTGTCAGTTTGATGTCTATCACTCGGTATGTAGCCAGGCCACACTGGAGATGGATACTATAGCTGCCCTATTGAGTAGTTAAGGTGAGAAGGACTGCAGATTACAGCTGGGTGGCCCTGGGAAGGGACTGTGCAGGAGGAAGCGTGGTGGGAAGGTCGCTTGGTGGCTATATAGGGAGCGTCTGCATTGGGGAGAGGTGGGAAGGGAGGACGGAAGGGCACTGTTCCAGGTGACTGTTAGTGAGAGGTTTGCACCAGGGTTAGGTGAAGTGTAAGGAAGGCAGGCAAAAGCTTCACTGGAGGAGATGCTCGGGCAGGAGTTTGGAGTTTCCTGAAAGAGAGGGGGTAAAGTAGTTCACTGAAGAGGTTAGAGATGAAATGAAGTCTGTTTAGGGTAGGTAGTCGGGAGAGGTCTGAACCATAGGAGGTGATTATGAGGTAGGGTGACCAGATTATCAAAAGCAAAAACCGGGACAGACCAAACATAAAAGTAGGACTAAATCATAGTCTTACTTGTATATCTGGTCTGTCCTGTTTTTTGCATAGCCATGTAAATATGTGCACATACATAAAAATACACACACTAGGCCTGTAAATGTGTTTGTATATATATATATATGTGTGTGTGTGTGTGTGTATATATATATATATATATATATATATATATACACATATATATACATCCATCTATGACAGGACCCCCTCCACCCGAGATCCTCATGCCCATACCCCACCTAGGTCTCTTCTGGGAGCAGGCAGCCATAAATTACTTAAAACATTTCAGTCTTCTGGCGAGGTGGAAGGACAGTGGTACGTGGATTTACAGGAGCACCTGCATGAAAAGAAAACTTGGGGAGGGGTTCTGAGAGCAGGGCGTTAAGCACTGCACTGGAGAGGGAGGAGACAAAGATGGGTCTGTGCTGGAAACGTGGCAAGTAGAAAGAAGAGGAGGTGGCATAACAACTAGAGCTGCCAGTTTTGAAACACTGGAACTAGGTTTGAATCTTGGCCTCGGCTCAACAACCTGTGATTCCGGGCAAATCACTTATCTCCGGTGCACCCCAAAAATGTTATTGAAAGTGTCCTTGTGTAATGTGACTGGTGCTCGCCTAACACGCTCAGTTACCTTTGGGTCAAGTTCATGCTACATAAAACTACAACAGCTTGGGTCAAGTTCATGCTACATAAAACTGCAACAGCTTGGGTCAAGTTCATGCTACATAAAACTGCAACAGCAAAAAAAAATCCTGCTTATGAAATGTTGAAGGGCTGAGTTGTGCTCAAGATTGGCCATTGATTAGTCTCCTGTGTGTTTCAAAGGCAATAAACCATGCTGTGGTATGAAAGGGTGACACACATTCTAATATTAGGACAAATAAACACACCCACCTTTGCACACACACGCTCATTTTCATAGATACACCTATGCACGCAAATAATACACAACGATAGCCTACACACACCATGTAATCACACACGCACTTAAAACAACATACAGCTACACACGTGCATACCTGTACACCCACACACCATAATTTCATACATGATCCTATACACCATAAAGCTGCATCCTGACAAAACATACTTATTCACACCCATTTACACAAGCAGCGGTAGAAAAACGGACACACCTACACACGAACAGACATTCACAGAAACCCATGCACACGTACAACAGGTACACAGTATACATACACTCCCGGCCTTGAATTATTCATGCATGAGCAGAAGCATACACGCCATGTTAATGAACCCCACGAGGTCACCCAACATCATAGGCACGGGGACAGGAATAAACACAGACCCTCGTAAACATACGTACACGTATTCAGCGACACACCTGTGACAGATTTGCATACATACTCAAGAAAACAAAACTAACACCCGCATATTGATTTTCTCGTGGGAAGATTCGCGCATCCAATGCACACAAGCACGTGTTCACAGACATGCCTAACCATGTAAAACCAGAAGCACAGAAACCTACGACCCGCATGCATGCACACGTGTGTGTGTCTGTTACACACACGTTTGACCAGTGGCTGGCTCTACCCTGGCTCTCCTTGCCTGTCAAGAGTCTCTCACATTCCCTGTATGCCATTGTACTCGGTTGCGGGGGGGGGGGGGGGGGGGTTATACATGGCGCTCCCCCTTGGACCCCTCCACACGCCCCTTATCTGTTATATATACCGCCGCCTTGTGGCACATGTCAGCCCCTGGGATCCATCAGACAGGAGATGCTCGGGTGAGGCCGCCAGATGCGGAGCCCCGCCCCAGACAGTCGGAGCGGAGATGATTAGCGCCCTTTCTCACTCTTAACCTGAGAAATGTGTCTGAAGCACGCAGTTCACTGGCTGCTCGGAGCCACCGCCGCCTCAGACTGACGAGCCACGGCCTACCACCGCAGCCGCCTCAAGCTACCGAGCCTCGGCCTGCCACCAAGGCCTGCCGAGCCACGGTCTACAACCGCAGCCGCCTCAGGCTACCGAACCTCGGCTTACCACCAACGCCTGCCGAGCCACGGCCTACCACTGCCGCCTCAGACTACCGAGCAGAGAATCAGCCATGTGCCTTTTACCAACACTGCATGAAGCGGTCGCAGGAGGTGGTGGGGAAAATGTCCACCGTGCATGCGTGTTTGCGTCGACACGCTCACGCCACGCAGCCACGCACTCCCACGCATACGTCACCAGAAACGTAAAAACACGAACCAGCCGCATGTTCACCGCGTCACCTCAGGCGCGGACACACACACAACCGAGAACTGTCCATGGAGGTGTACCGACTGAGAACCACGTATACTCAAACTTATACCAATACATGTTCACAAACGCTGCCAATATTCACACCCCACACAGAATGAATGAATTCTTTATTTGTGTGGTTAATACAAACCAAGGCAAAAACAATAAATATATTAAAGAATTCAAATTGATAAATATATGTACACGACATATCCATAAAACCTCTTTTGCTGTTTTTAATTTTAAAACAATGCGAATAATAACAGTCTTTTAGGGCAACAAATCACGATGTACACGAAATATTCATAAAACCTCCTTTGCTGATATTAATTTAAAACAATGGAAATAATAACAGTCTTTTAGGTGCAACAAGTCAGTCTTTCAAATGGTTGCCAAACTGGGTAGGCCCCTCACCCGGATGATTACCACGGACAACCGATATAGACTGCTCCATAAGGGCTGTGCGGGTGTGGTAAATAACCTGAGCAAAATTGTCCATGTGCTTCACAGTGTCCAATAGATATAAACATTTATATAATAATACCTAGTATGTGTGTGTGCACCATTGTGTTTGTGGACATGCTCGCCATTCTCCTATTTGTCTAACCTGAGTGTGGTTTCCTGTCTCTCCCTGTTCCCTGCATGAGTGAGCTGGGAAATGGCGAGGGTGAAAACTCAAACGTGATGGGTGCAATGTTTGGAAAAGTCTCTGTGACTGCCAATTCTTTGTAGCCACATTCCAATCCGTCGTTTTATTGTTGGCCGGAGTGTCACTGCACAAAGGGACCCGCCGTCTGGAAATCAGACTTGGTCTTGCTCCATTAGGTACGCTTCAGCGCAAACTGAGAGGCCAGGATCCCCCTCAACTGGAACACAAGCTACCAACGGATGCCATAATAGCGCGGTGCAGCTTGAGTCCAAGGCGCAGAGAGCACAAACCTCCAACCCCAGACCCCAACTTCCTTCATGTACAAGTGTGCCAGTCCAAATTTAACATTTTAACCCATGCAAAGAGGTTTAAGGCGGGAGCCCTTGCCCTAACCAAGGGACAGTCATGAACATAAGAATTGTCCAACCACAGCCAGCAGTTCAGAAGATTCAGCCATTTTTAGATTTTAGGACCCTAACTCTTATGGAAGTGAATCTCTGGAACCACAACTATCTGGGCCATTAGGATTCTACAACCATGCCATAGAGGTACAAGATATCCAGCATGGCAATCTGTGGTGATTCCCTGTTCCCAACTTCAAGGTGCCAGGGCACCTAAGCATCCCTGGGGGACAACAATATTTTCGCGTCAAGCTGTATTAAATTGAAATATTGGATTTTTATTTCACATTAATATGAGTTTATGTCTCAAAACAGCATAAAATAGTTCTAAAACCATGGAGAGGTCAAAACACTGATTGTGGGGTCAGTATTTACTACCCTTTAACGTGGGATAACTAGATCCCTGGACCACCTCTGCAGACTCCCCTATTAAAAACACTTACAGCACACTGGACAGCCCCAGAGTTACCAATGGCACTGAGCTCTCCTAGGATTGCACAGGTTTATTTATTTCTATTAGAAGGGGGGGTCTCACTTAAACGAAACAGTAAATCAGTTCGTCCCTGTTATCTGTAAAATGCTCAATTCAATTAGGCGGGTTCTCTGCTCTGTACAATAATTCACACCCCCTATTCTACAAAGAGCGTGTTTTCTTGCAAGGGGGACAGATGTCTCTCAGGTCATATGTATCCCTTCTTAGACTCTGATGGAAGGGCTGTGAGCCTTCTCACATTTCTAGAGGTATTGGGATCTAAAATCAGCTTTTATGAGATGGCCAGGGCACCCCTTCCTTCTTTAGAGCGCTTTCTTCTGGAGTGGGGACTTCTTTCTAAACAGACCCAGTTCGCCTTTGGTTCCAGATGTGAGTGTGCTGAGGCTGGCCCCCGTCGTGAAGGTTAGGAGGACTGCCCCCTACTTGGTCTCCTAATGGGCTTTGATTATTGACCAGAGTGGCTTCACAGAATCCCTTTAGAGTCCTTGTGGTGCCCACCCTCGGTGGTCATCAAACAAATGGACTCTCTTCAAGAAGATGGCGTGAGAGTAATGCCACTGGAGGTGATACGGAACCCCGGATTGGAGTTTTAATCAAGAAGTGAATGAGGGTTGTCTACCATATGCCACCATGCTAGTGTGATGAATACATCTTCACATGGGAAGGCTCCTCACCCATTCCATCCTAAGTTCTATCTACTCATCATCCGTCATTGCAGTGGGTCAGGACTTCCTACTGACTCTCAAAGACAGCAATTTATTGAGATTATTTTGAATCCGTCCACGCATAACTACTCACAAGTGTGTTTTGACACAGTGTCTCAATTTTATTATGAAATGGGGAAACAATTCATTATATGGACCACTCGCATATTACTGAGTCAGGCTGGGTTGCTTTTTATTTAGCTAAATTGTAATAGTTTGGACATTACTATTCATTATAGATGATGCACCCTCAACAAAAGGACATTAGAATTTTTGTATGTAGTTGCCGGAGCGCAAACGTTTGTGCAAGGAGCAGCAGTTTGCTTGACAGAGCACATTTTCATTGAGCTGGAGTGTCTCATAACTGGTGTGCTGTAAAGAAAGTAGTGAGGAACATGGAATCTGGTTGAGGACTCATTACAGAACTCAGGATGTGTGTGGAGCGAGGACAGAACATGTTAGTCGGACGTTTCGCTCGTCATCTATTTTTACGTAAATGTGCCTACATGTTTCCAAGTTGGTGGGCAGGGACATCGAGTGATTTTCCCAAAATCACACAAATGTTGTATCAAAAGTCTGCATCTGCACTACAACTGAGGTGCTCCAGGTTAATACCTGTTGGCGCCTGGCTTCTGCTCTTCCCCGTTAGTGGGGCAACCAAATGCAATATAGCTACAGCCTGGGGCACGTGCACGATGAAACATCCAACTGAAGGTCCAAAAGGCTTTTTCTTGTGTGTTAACTCCAGAACTGTGACTGCCATGAACTGTGTTTCGAGATGGAGCTTTGATACTTTGCTTCTGGCAACAGAGAGCAAATACAGTACTGTTCTGTACCCCAAGAATGATGCGAGTGCCTCAATCCAGCGAATCGCGTCTCAGGGTACTCTAATAAAATGCAGGGTCAAGGCTCAGCTGAAAAACAAATACTGAAGGGCAAGTAGCACCTTATACTGCCCCTCTAGCACAATGATCTCCACCTACAGGAAGAGCAGCAACTTGCCCGTAGATCATGGGCTTCAGTGAGGACCCAGCAACGTGCTGTAGTGGATTCAGGTCTCGGTGTTGGTCAAAAACCTGCATCCAGACTGAGACACACCCAGCTGAGACCGCCATTAATATACCAACTTCATGCAGGTCTCAATGCCCACCCTCCTACAGTCTCTTCCACAGGGTATGCCCGTCTCTCATCCCACAACACTCTTACTCTTTGAACCATGGCCTCCATGGATATCCCCCCTGGATTGGGTGACCAGACTGCGGCCAATCCAGAAGCTGCTTTCACGCTGCTGAAAGCAGCGTCAGGATTGGCCTGAGGGCCAATGATTTGCGCTCCCAGTTAGACTGGGATCCTGTGTCTGCTCTCTCCAACCCGGCAACGCAGCTTGGGCTGGAGAGAGCTTCAGTGCGCACAGCTGTTTGGCTGGCCTGAGACAGCTGGCCCAAACGTCATGCGCACTGAATAGTAGTGCAACCACTCCTCCACCAGCCTGTCATCACCATGGCTCCTCCCCTAAGCCTTGTCTCGGAGAGAAAAATAAAACGATAATAACGAAAGGTTTATTATTGTTTTATTTGTTTGGTTGCTGGCAGGTGGGGCGATGAGCTGGACAAAGGTCAAGTTATCATAGAAAGCAGAATGGAAAGGTGTGCTCTCCTTTTACAGGGGCCTCTGAAGTCCAAAATAATGAAAGTCATTTATCTCTTTCTGTCAGGCATAAAATCTGGACGCCCTACCAAGGGATCCTTCGCCCACAATGGAGCCTTCTCCCATGTGGGAAACCCACAGCCGCAGACAAGTACTGAACCAATGAGGACAAGTAAATGGCTGCACTGACTTTGTCAATTCAAAGTCTTGACTTTGCCAAGTGTCCAGATGTTTAAAAATACCAACAATAGTCCTTCTTTTGCATCAACATAGACTTTCATTTCCACCCCAATACCCATTCCCCACTACATTATTCTTGCCTGGTTTCTTTCTATGTTTCCCTTTTCAATCCTTCCTGTGCCATCCCTTTAGCACTTTAAAGCAACATAAGGGGGGTGGGGGTTATAAGGCTCTACACATATTAACTGGCATAACAAAGGGGTGGGGTCAATCAGATGTTGTTTGAAATGCATTTAGACTTTCTCCTCCTAAAACCCTCCTAGCAGGATTGCCTAGCAATCCGTGTTCATGAGCACAATCTACTCTGCACTGGGCGGGTTCATGTGGGTTTAGGATCGTTGGATCATTTCCAGAATATCCAGCCAAGAAAAAGGAATTGATATTGAATATAAGAAGGACTCGTATACACTGTCAGAGGTTATCCTGAAAATGTGGCATGGATCCACCTACCCCTCCTGGACCCCTGCTGCAAACTCTTGAAGTATACAGCACATGCTGGAAGAATAACCTACATAATATTCTACATTTCATCACCTCAGAAAGGTTGAATAAGTCTTACCAGCCATGAGATTGTGGCTTGCACTTTACTCACAGATCTCTACAGCAGGCATGCAACCCGCTGAACTATCTGCATGCTAAATAGGGTGTAAATAAGGTGTCTTGATAACCCAGGGAAGACTTCCCTATGGATGAAAACATGGGTATGGGAGATGGGAGGGACTGAGGACATCCATCATGCATTTCTGTGCCACTCACATCTTTGCAAAGAAAATCAGGTTTTGTGTTTTGTTTGCGTCAGCAAAGAAATGCCTGTGACATCCAATTCCACACTCGTGTCATGCGGGAGTGTTCCTGCAGGGTAGGCTTACAGGCTCCTGGAAGCCTGCGTGATTTCTGTGTCATTCCATATAAACATTAGCCTTCTTCGAGTACAGATGAGGCGGCTTACAGCCATCACATGGCCGGCAAGACACTGAGTACGAGCACCCACTGCAAAGATCCTGTGTCCTCTCAAAGTCACAGCTGTAAAATCCTGGCGAGTGACAAAGACTTTAGTCTTTCTGAAGGCAGTAATAGGATCACTGCTGCGAGTAGTAATACATGTCACCCTGTTTGAAAGCACAGACCGGTTCAGCCAATCACAATGCTTAGAATGGTGGCGCAAACTTCTCTTGTAGTGAAAGTGGGTTGAGGGACCCTGGTTAGACAATGACATCTGGGTCTGACTTTGGGGGAGTAAAAGGAGTGAGTTCTGACCGCTTTATCTCAACATGCTCTTGGGCGTTAATGTAATCCGGTGCTCATATAAAGCGCTCTAGTGCCCTTTGGCAAAGTTGGTGCTATATAAAACTGCAAAAAAGAGAGAGGTGTTAATTTTTGCTTTTCTCCATTCCCACTCTCAACTTATCCAGAATTTTGTTGTTGTTTTTTGTACTACCCAAGAAAGCAACTTCACGTTATAAATGTAACTGGATAAGTCAACTTTTGAAAAATTCCTATCCCTTTGATTAATTGTGTTACCCATTGAGCAAGCCGTAACAAACTCAACAGCGTCTGTGTTCCGGAGTACAAATATGGATGAAATACTTGGTCTATAGAAACATGTGTACAGGTCATCCTTTCTAACTGCAGGTATTATGGGTGAGGCGGCTAAAAGCTATGTGTGAAGATGGTTGGTGCCAAAAGATTACTTGCAGATTATTACTGCCGTATGATGTTTTGCTCTCTGCTGCATCAGAGGTGGCCAAATTGATTCCACCAAACCTGGAGTTATTATTATTATAGAGGCTTTTGTAACGCGCTCTGCTACTAAATAGTATAGTATCCTGGCGCGAAGAGAAAAAAAGAAGGGGACAGATCACAGTAAATGCAAGGGAGGGGCAGCCTTTAGGCATTGGTGTTGAAGAGGTAGGTTTTTAGGCCTTTCCTGAAAGCCATGATGGAAGGGGCTGTTCTCAGTTGCAGAGGCAGGGTATTCCAAGCTCTCTCGCTGCTCTCTCGCTGCTCTGCTGTTACAAGTTAGAACTTTATTCCGGAACAATTCCTATTATTACTATGTCCAGCAAGGGCCGAAGTCCAGCTTAACAAAAACAAAAAAAATCGGTGACAAAAACTTATCGCATGGGACGTTATAGTCGTTTATAAACAAGACAACATTACAAAACAATCATTTGCAACGAAATAGTTCTCGCATTTACGAGACTTTGAGCTACTGGCATTGTAAATGACAATGCCTTTTATTTACGTGTTATTTTTAAAACAGATAAATAAAAGGCATTGTCGTTTACAATGCCAAAAGCTTAAACTCTCGCAAATGCGAGACCTATTGCATTGTAAATGCATTTGCGCTATAAACATTTAAAAAAACGCGTTAGGAGAGAGCGTGTCCTGCCTGCAACAGCAGGGAAGACAAAGCTATTTGAGAAAATATTGCTTGGAGGCTGTAATTAAAACCTACCGAGTAACAACACATGTAACAGGGTGTCGCCATGGGAGGTTACAAAATGAGACAAGGCAGTACTAAGGAAGGCCTACTAAGCCTATTGACCAATGAAAAGCCACAGTTTACATTGGACAATGATACAAGTCAATGTAACATATGGGCGGAGAGTGGGCGGAGCTTCAAGAACCTACCGGATTACCGCATGCCTCGCTCAACCTAAAATTATTTAAAGTCCTCTAAAGAAGATCAGTTGATGGAAGGTTGTAGTTTCAGTGCATTTCTTATCCATCGCATAGATGAGCAACATGCTTGTCGCCCACGGATAAGGGGACAGTTTTAAGGTGGGTGATGCTCAAAATGTGGCCTTTCTGAGCTGTGTTTGGGTGTGCATGATGTTCGGTGTAATGTGTTATTCGTAGGTTGTGTTTCGAATTTCTATTTAATGGTTATCTCCGGTGGTGTGTCCTTGTATAGTGAATGGATGAATATATTCAGTCTGTGGCAATCGTTACGAGTGGCCCGATAACCTCCGATCTGTCAGTCACACCTGCTCATATTTACCAGGGAACAAAATGGACAGTAAATACTGGACATGCAGATTTTGATGCAGCGAGCATCAAAACCTGCACGCTATTCCCATTTCAAGTAAAAAAAACTTGTAATAGGCGATAACTATCACACCTGATAAATTCAAAATCCATTTCTCAGGTTTTTCCAGGTACAACAATAATCTCACCAAACACTGGGCCACTGGTAACCAGGGGTTGTGTGGTTTGTGTGCTAGTGTGTTGCGTTTACTAGAGGATAGTGAAGTAAATCGCAATGAGATAGCCCTCTATCAATACATCTAAGCTCTCCTGTGTGGAAGTATGTTCCCTGTTCTGTCTCACGTGTTTGGCAGTAGTTTAGTGATAAAATAATATGCTTTGTTCCGCGTGGCATATTTTGTTGGGCGAGTGCTGGTCGCGAGAGACGTTGAACCCAGATAGGTTGAAAAGTAGTTTCAGTAGGAACAGAGGCTTGATAGAGCTGTGGTCTGTATATCCGAGATCAGTGGGGAAGGGCGGGTGGGGGTAGGAGTGTGGTACGGGTGAACTGACAGTGATAAATGACAGTCCCTCTGCAGTGGTAATTCTGAGCACAAGGTCGTGACACTAGCAAGATGCAAAGTTAGTGTGTGTTTGTGAACATCCTTCAGGCAAATGTTTCATAATTGGGGCTCTATTGATGGTTAAAAAAGGACTGGACTTTAGGCCTCTGTTATTTCATCACGTCACCAGAATCCTTTGATGCATCAGGCCAGTAATATATGGGATAAAGTACCCCCTGCGGTACTTTATAAGAATATTGCAAGTCACCAAGGAGCTCCATAACTAAATAGAGGAATGAGGCCGAAGGCAGAGTTCCTTTATAAGATTATGGAACTCCAAGTCGACCTGCAATATCCGTATTTGTACGCTAGGGATACATTATCCTATGTAATACATGATCACACCATCACCTTTCCCACAAACCACTTAAAACCTTGCTGCGTAGCAGTTCTTACAAAAGAGTGTGCATGTTGAATATTTGTGGCAAAGAGATATTCAAAACAGTTCATTACAAGTCATGAAAAAAAAGGTGCAGTAGTTCGGAATGTGTAGAAACATGTAGAAAGATTTTCGTTTTTCTCTATCTAAGGAGTGCTAATATTTCTGATTGTCATTGTAAGCTATCAAAGTAGAACTAAAGAAAGAAATGCAATGTTCTGTTTTCGTTGCTTTAGACAGCTGTTCCAATTATGCCCTGTAACCTGACCTGCATTTCACCTCGCTGCTGGCAGCAGGCATTGTGACATCAGAACTCAACTGTAATAACTTATAATAATAGAGTTCTGAGGTCTTTTCTTTATAATTGGCGATCAGGTGCGTCACAAGTAGCCGATTATAAAGAAATCAGAAACTATAGTTTATACAGGGATTACAGAATCCCATGTATTAGAAGGGTATTGTAAGTCACTGAGTAGTTCCATGACCATATATTGGAATGAGGCCGAAAGCAGGATTCCTTTATGAAGTAATGGAACTCCGAGGTGACTTGCAATTTCCTTATCATGTACTGCAGAGGGTGCTCCTTAAAAAAACACGACTGTCTCATCATTGTCTTACCCACAGCCACCTAACTCATTGGTGTTAGCTCTTTCATAGAAAAGAGAGAGCACGTTTGCAAGGATGAAAAATAAAAATAGATTCTCTCGTGCAAAATTAAACATATCAAAAAACTGTTAGATATTTGTTGCCTAAATATACTAAAATCAGTTTAATACAAGCCGTTTTTTTTTTTTAAAGGAGCAGTAGCTCGGAATTTGTGGAAGCATGTAGAAAGATTCTAATTATTCTATAATTTCCTAATGAGTATAAAAAATAAACATGCTGCCATAAACATCTCCTTTCTGCTTGTCACTGTGCAGCTAGAAAAAAACCTGCAAAAGATAGCAAAGCAATGTCTCGTTTTTGTTCTTCAAACTACTTTAATTGTGCTTCATGACCAGTCTTGCCTTTCCCCTTGACTGCTGGCTCTGACAGCAGTCATTGGGATGTCAGTACTCCACTGTAATAAGTTATTACAGTTGAGCGGCCACATCATTTCTTTATAACAAAAAAAGCAACTGGATGCATCACAAATCTCCCATTATAAAGAAATTAGCAATGCGTTTTTATATAGGAGTAGCAGAATCCCATTTATTATCCCCTTTCGTGCTTCTGTCAGCCAACGGCCGTCGTGCGCACTACCTTCGTAGTGCTGCGCACGTCCCTTGGACGCTGCAGCCCCGCCCACTCCACTGAACCGCCGCACCGCGGCGGAATTGCCGCCGCGAACCGGTTAAACATGGTTACCTGTTTTGTATAATTTAAAATGGGGCGGATCCCTGCCTTGGGGGCACCGCTGAGGCACTCGTCAAAATCAGGGCCTAGCGTTAGCGTACACACTCAGTGGCGTATCAGGGCCTGGCTTAAGCGTACACACTCAGTGGCGTATCAAGGCCTGGCATTAGCGTACATACTCAGTGCTGTATCGGGGCCTGGCATAAGCATACACACTCAGTGGCGTATCAGGGCCTGGCATAAGTATACACACTCAGTGCCGTATCAGGGCCTGGCATAAGCGCACACACTCAGTGGCATAGCAAGGGTACTATAATCCGTCATGGAACATGGGCTCCTTACACAGCTACACACGCCAGACATTTTCCTACAACATAAGGCCAGCTATGTTTCCCAGGTGCTTGTGTGTCTGGATACTCCAGCCAATTCCATTCTAGGACTTGTAGTCTACTGCAGATGGCCCTAATTATATGATTAAAGACAGGAATTCTCAAGGCGACGAAATCAGTGCTGGGAAAATCGGGCCGCCAGGCAGCTCTGGAGAGGAGGCGTGCAGCGCCCGAGCCTTCCCGGAACAAGCAGCGCGAGGCTGGGCAAATGCCAAATGATGCTAATGAGGCGCTTGCAAACCCCAGAACCGCCAGTGGGGCCCTCGTAAGAGGTGCCCATGTCACGAGAGACACCCTTTCCATGACCTTCTATTAAAAAAAGCTATTGCATTCTGGGAGTTGTAGTCTTGGTTTACGTCCACTGCATCAAATGGGCTCATTAATACACCTGAAAACGATGACGTGACAGAGGACATGGAGTCATCAGGTATCTGCACATTTCAATACGTTTAAGCACACACCCCCGTCGGCGTCAACTGAGACAGAGGGAGGCAAGCTTAACACAGATGTATAGAACTGGATATAATTCCCTTTAGAGTGTCGTTGTCTATTTTCAGTGTTGGTATAACTAATTCGGCGCCCCTCGGTCGATGCTGCATGCTGGTCCTACTTTTATGTCAATGCGATGTCCCCGGTTTCAGACCGGTTTCAGACCCCAAGGTTTCCTTGCTAAGCGGAAGTGCTGCCATGTTTTCGAGGAGCACCGGTTGCCTCGGAGCAGCCGTAGGAAAGTGGACCAAGAGAACTTGGTTCCTGCCAGACTGTCTAAAAGTTAATGTTTGTTACTTAGTGCCTAGAGGACTGGAGAAGCTTCTAGCAGAGCTGTGACGTCTCTCAGGCTCAATTCTTGCTCATACGACTCCTTTCATCTGCAGGTCTGCCGACAAAATGCTCTTAAATAACACTGCTATGAAATAACAGAAAAGGGGGTGTGAGGCTGTGAGTGGAATGCACCATGAAGGAAGTGGCGAGAGAGAAATAAGTAAAACAGTGGAAACAGAGAGGAATACATGGAAAAAAACAATAATGAGTGGGAGAGAAGGGAAAGAAAGAAAAAATATGGATGAGAGAAAAAAAGATGGGTATATAGAAAATGAAATGGAGAAATGTGAAAAAAGAACAGGAAGAAAGTGGAAGGGTGACCGGATGGAAAGGTGAAAGAAAAAAGCAGAATGGATGGGACACTGAAAGGAAAGATAGTTGAAAGGTTGGATGGATGAATGAACATATCAACAGGAGGAGGAGTGATGGAGGTAAGGCCAGAAGAATTGACTGGTGGGTAGGTAAAAGGACGGGTACCTGAATATACTGATAGGTCAATCGGTGAAAGGATGTATATATATATATTTGGATGGATGTAAACATGTATGACTGGATGCAGCAATGGATGAGTGGATGGAAAGGTGAAGCAATGGATGGATGAATAGATGGAAGGGGGACGCGTAGATGGATGGGAGGTGGGTTTAAGGATCTCTGCTAAGGAAGGTCGGGTTTGCTCCCATCTTGCCACTCTCACACCTCTCCTGCCCAACCTTCACGTGTACGTATAGCTCACATACCTCACCACTCAGCTCGCCAATCGCGACACCCTCCTGTCCAACCTCCATGAATATATCCTCAGCTCACCTCTCTTACCCCTCTCCTGTCCCTCTCACAGAGTATGCTGGCAGCTTATCACTCACCCCATTCGTAGACCTCACTCATAACTACCCTATCCTACCCCTGCATCCCTCTCCCATGCCCTCTTGCCTCCCTCTCCACGTGTTCCTCCCCCCGCTCCCTTCCATGCAGCCCCCTGCACCACCACACCTTGCTCTATTTCCTGCCCTCTGGATCATTTATCTCTGTCCCATTCTTCCACTGTTTATTCCCAGAGGTTTCAGCAGCTTGGTGTAAAAATAGAACCAATTTATGCCCCTGGAATTCAAAACTACTGAGAAGCAACACAGCCCCCCGAGGTACTAGGTGTGCTTCCCTCCCTGTCACCGGTGCCAGGCCTTGCACAAAATCTCAGCTCCTCTTAACTTGATCCGGTTTAATAGGAACCTTAAACTAGTGTTATGAGTATCTTTGGCCTAGTACCTTGGAAAGATTTGATCTAGTGTCATTTGGAGCTTTGAAGTGGTTTATTATAAACCCTTAAACTGGTGTTAGACGAAGGTTTCATCTAATATCACGGAAAAGTTTGACTTCGTGTCATATTGAAGTGGTTTAATATGAGGGATTGAAGTGATTTATATGAACTTTTAAACCTGTGGTTAATGAAGCATTGATGTATTATCGTTTATATGTTGCAAGCGGGGTCATACAAAGTTTTGATGTGGTTGAATGTGAAGGTTTGAACAGGTGGTATATTAAGATTTCAACTTGTTGGACCTGAATATATTAATCTGAATTAGGAATTCTCACTGTTGAAGTGGATGAAGCTGGTCAGGATAATGGTACGATATTCAATTTTGTCATTGAGTGGGGCTTAAAAGCCATTGGGCCAGTGCTAATTTTTTGTGAGCAGAATGTATCAACAACCGTCTACGCAATGCAGGGATGGAGTTCTTCCAACCCTTCCCCACTTTAGGTCACTGCAAATAGTTTTCCGTAAATACTATCTATCGGGGCTTCCACAATCAAGTTGATTTTTCACATTGCAAAAGGAGACCAGCCTGATCCCATGTTGAGGACCATATTTACCACCCTTTATTTTACAGACCCGTATATAGTAAAAAATAACCAACATTCCCATTGTTAGAGACGTGTTTTTTTGCAAGTCTTAGAAAATTCACTCAATAAGACGTATATAAAGTATCTGCATGTATTCTTGGGACGTCCAAATCCTTTGAAACACCATGTCTCAATTACTCACAAAGTTAGATTTGGGCGAGAGGTACTTTTCTAGACCTTAGAAATGCACCGAATTGAACTAATGAACAAAAGATTTCCTCAGATCCTTCTGATCTTTTAGTAAAAAACATCATTGGATTCCAAATGTACTCCATCTTGGTTTGGAATGATTATTCCTGGCTGGAAAATCTTGATAAGATTCAGAATGAGGTTATTGATCTATTGAATTTTCTTGGGGAAGCCCATCTGAATGCCGGCACTCCAAGACTTAGTGACCTTTCCTCTCTACAAAAACCCAGCACCTTGCTTTTATGTGTCTATTTCAGAGATGCAGTAGAGAAGAGTGTTTATTGACTATTGTAAAATGTATTGGTAGCTCCTGATGTAGGCTGGCCAGATGAGTTTTTTTCACTGTTTATATCCTTCTGAATGTGTTGCAATCACTAAAATGTATTTGGTCTGCCGTTAATGTAACATTTTCAATTATTCAGATATTTATAGACATTTGTGGCAATGCACATAGGAAGTTATTCTGTTTCTCACTCAGATCTAAAAGTGTAGTATTGCAAGTTACATTTTGGATCTTATTTTTATGTGAACTGATTAGAATTTGATGCTGCGAAAATGTTTTCCTTCTTACAGTGGCCATTTTGTATGTTATGATATATTTGTACCAAGTATATTTTTGTTTTTAAATAGGCTTCAGAAAATGATTTGATTGGTCTTATTAAGAGTCTTGTACTGATCCTGATCCAAAATTTAAACTGTCTGTGTATAAAAAATAACTCATTTAGTTTAAAGATGCATGTAGGTTTAGGATACAAATGGGATATAGCCGATGTTAAACAAGCATCTCAACTGGTCTATTAGAGATTTCTGTTGGCCTCATATTAACAAAATAGTATTTGAATCCATGTTTTCACCCGTTTCACCTAATTTGGATCAACTGATCTCCTAAAAACGTTTTTAATAAGTCAGTGAGTGAATTGATTTTTCTACGTATCCCGCAAAATAAAGTAAACCATTTGACAATGCTGTGAAATGGCCTCCTATAAACTTTTGAACTAATCTCTTGAATTTATTTGAACATTTTTTGTGAAGGTTTGAACTATGCTTATCTAAATTTGTGAACTGGTGTCCCTTACAGGTTTGACCTGACCTGTAAGGAGTTGAACTTGTCTTCTTTAAAGACCCTTGTATGGAAATTTGTAGAAGTCATTCATTATTATTTGAACTGATTTTTGTATCAAAATTTGATTTAGTCTTTCACACATATTCTGATTATTCTGATATAAAGATTTATTCTACTATTAATCATCTCATGTTGTAAAATGCAATACTAATTGTTAATTGGCTTCTCACCAAGTTGCAGGTCACAGAAACATTTAGGAACTTGGATATATAGAGAGTGCTTTTGACATCTGTTAAAATCATTGACGTAAGGGCTATAATGCTATTGTTTTTAAACGTTTTTATAGACATAAAATCCAACTATATTGAACAGCCAGAGTAGCATGAGAGCATTCATATTTACAATTATATGGCAGCTTGCTTTACTACCCAGTGCATTAGGACTTGGACTGGGAGATTGACCAGAGCAGCCCACCCTGAGCAGCTTCCCTCAGTTTAAAATCTCCTTTGGGTATTGAGTTACATGCTACATGCCATGGTCAGATCATAACATTCTCCAAAACTTTTAGCTGTATTTATGCCCAGGGTAGCCATCACTTTATGGCCTCCCAAGTCGGGTGGGGATAATGTGTATTTCAGCGCCTAGTGACCCATCCCCACGTTTACCACCCTCATGTGGCGGCATATTGTGGCTTGAAGATCCTGACATACATGCTGTAATTGAGAAACCCCGTAGTAGGGCATCATAATGAAACCCGCCACAGTAAATGTTGCATCACTGGGGTTGTAGCGACCCACATATAATATGACATCCTAATATTTATAGGCACTCTTTGAATTATGAGTTTATATCACCACCTGGGCAGTTCCACCATGTTCAAGACATTAGCCCTTCTCATAGCTGCGAATGGCAGTTTGTCCGCCTCTCCAGTTTATTGGGAGCATCTAATGTAACACCGCACACGTTCTTATCTTTAGCTCCTCCATCTGTAAATTAAATCGCCATATCCAGATATCTAGACATTGGAGATCCACCTCAGCAGAGTTACAGACGACTGTAAAACAATGTCTGACTTGTTATAATTCACCTGAAAATCTGTGTTCGGCAAGAACTTCTCAAGCCGATGTAAAATTGTAGGAAGAAGTGCGGCCGGTAGTCTCTGACTTTAAAGAACACGTGTACTGCTTGTAACATAATGATATGTCATGCCCCTCCTCTCCTACATTCTCAAAGAACACACAACCAATAAGGGCTCAGTCCCCAGAGCAAATGGTATTGAGAAGGAGCCCCCCTTCCAGGTTTCACAATGTAGTGGGAAGGCAGGAGACAAATAGTTGTTGGTGGGCAAAGTATCAACAGGGACATTCTACCACAATGTCGAGTTTTAAATATCAACCAATAAAAATCTGTAGTCAGA
Source organism: Lissotriton vulgaris (assembly GCF_964263255.1). Classification (NCBI taxonomy): domain Eukaryota; kingdom Metazoa; phylum Chordata; class Amphibia; order Caudata; family Salamandridae; genus Lissotriton; species Lissotriton vulgaris. The sequence goes on from NC_141700.1 coordinate 64,761,486, forward strand.
TGATAGACTACCACAATATTGGGAAGATAAGTATATATGGGTAAGAATAGATTTGCTATTCTTAAGTACACATGTGCAATACCTTGATATATATGGTACTCGTGCAGTTATGAGTAGTAAATCTGTACTTAGCTATTTGTACATAACTTTGTGATACTTGATACCGTGAAAGTCTATATTCTGAAGTCTATATTTTGGTAAGATGATATTTAAGACATAATATTCTGACATATAACCAGCACTGGGACATACTGGGTAGCTACTACGGACTGCACACGCATTCATTTAATCTAAGTACCTTGCGTAACTACTCCCAAATCAGAGAGTCCAAGGTTTCTTCTTCTCCACAGAGAGAGTCTCAACCTCATGGTCGTTCATCAAAATGTAGCCATCGCAGAACAAAGATTGCAGTTGCAGTAATGCTCTGTGAACTACAATTACCACCATACTGGGTCTCGTTTTAGACATGATTTCCATGCGCATCTCTACCGTGAAGGAGGTCAGAACAACAAGCTCTAGATCGGGTCTTTACTGGGTTGAGGGTTGAACTGTGCGGAGAGCCCACTTTAGTTCAGAGGACACTGCTGCAGGAGAAAGTGTCAAATGGTGTTTGGGAGAAGAAGGGATGGAATTCACTTAGAAATTTGACTCCAAGCCATCCTCCAAACTCCTCCTCACCCAGAACCCACTTGAAGGCCACCAAAAACCCAGTGTCCATGAGTCCTTCAGCACCCAGCGGCTCCAAGGCACGCGATGCGTACAGCTAGCAGCCTTTCTGTAGGCAAGGTACCATATTCAGGGATCACCGCATGAATGTTGTGGTAGCAGCCGCAGGACACTTTATCGAACAACACTGTGTTAGAAACTACGTCACTTCGGGGGTGGGGAATTGCCAAATTCCTCTTCCTCTCTCGCCACCTGTCCTCCAAGTCCTTTTTCTTTCCCTGTCCAAGATAATCTTATGTTTATATATCACAAGCTACAAAGCCATTAGAACAATCTACACACTGGGGGGCAGACTGTCCTAAATTAACAGGTGGAACAGAAATAGAAACATAGGAATGCCTTCAAACAGAGGCAATTGGCCATTATTCACTCTCAGCCACACTATTATCTTCGATGAAGCTCACATTTCAGTATTCTAAGTATAGCCATGAACCACTATTCTAAAAATATTGCATTGGCCTACATAAATATTCTAGTTGTCCTTTATAAAGATCTTAACTGGTTTCGTTAAAAAAAAAATAGTTGTACACACCACAGTCCAGAATATCATGTGAGTTTGAGTATTTAAGCGCTTAGAGAGACTTGTCTGCTATCCAAAAATGGCTTGTGTTAAACATTCAGCCATCTCTATGGAAATTATTCAACTTTGATGAGAGCCTGTCCACTTCAGTTCATTGCTCTGCAATCCTGAGCGGGCTTCTTTCTTCACCGGGAAGCAGTGGAGAAGTACAGTCCAAGCAGAAATCTAGTCTAGGCTCTCTATCCAATCCCAAAATCCAAGAGTGTAGATTTCTTTGGGATAAAGTGGTGTACGAAACCCTAGGGCCAAATCAGCCCATGTTTGGTCTATCTGAGAAAGGATGCAATAGAGGAGGGATGCAATGGGGGAAGAATGCAAAGGACGACTTAGAGGAACAGTAGAGTGGAAGAAGAGGGAAGAGGCGGAAGGATGCAATGGAGGACGGGTGTAAAGGTGGAAGGGTGCAGAGGAGGAAGGATGACCTCGCGGAACAGTAGAGTGGAGGAAGAGTGAAGTGGGGTAAGGATGACATGAAGACAGAATCTACTTGAGGAACGAGGCCATGGAAGAAGGGTACAGAGCAGGAAGGGTGCTGAACAGGACACCACACACTTATCAAGAGGCTTCACCACGTTGGAATCCAAGGAGACGCCCTCAAGTGGATCACCTGATCACCTCCCAGAGATTCCGCCCACCACTTTTCACCTCGGAACCTAAGAACATCATCTGTGGCATCCCTCAAGGCTCTACACTGCTCAACACCTTCATGACCACCGTGGCCAACATAATCAGAAACCATAGACTAAACATCATATTCTATATTGAAAACTCCCAGCTCATCTTCTCATTGTCAGAAGAGTCCTCCACCACAATGGCCAACTTCCACAGGTGCATGACGAGCATCTCCAAACTGTATGAAAGACATCTGCCTTAAACTCAACACAGACAAAACGGAAGTGCTTATCTTCTGGCGTAATACCTACCCGTGGAGCGGCGCCTGGTGGTCTTCCAAACTAGTACCCTCACCCACTCCAACAAGAAACACAAAAATTCCCCTGCACACGCCTGTAGTTTACAAACAAATTAATGACAATATAAAGACACTCTTCATTCACTGCTTAATTTGTATCCAGGGTTTATTGTTCCTCTTGTGAGCACCTTCATTTAAAGTCTTAGCCTAGCCAGCACATGTTTCGCTGCGTCCAAAAAAGTAAACAGCGACTTCTTCAGGGCTTAACTCCTGTGACTCTGATCATTGGTCTTGGTTGTAATTTCGTACCAAGGTGTATCTAAGTGCTGTTGTCTCCACGTGTAGAGACCAATCTTATATTCCTAATGTCTTGTTAGTAACAATCTCTGTCCAAGAATGCAGCTCATTGCCAATCGCTGCCATGTAAAGGTTCTCTATCCGATGCAATTGTCATCTCAAGTGAGCGTGTATGTTTCTTCAATAACAACTGGTCCCCTTCTGAAGTGTTGCGGCAGTAAGCCAGCAACAATACTGCAGCCGCCGGTCACCCAATCCGGTAACCTGCTTCATGATTTCTCCCGGGTGTGAGTGGGATGTCCTCACCCACTCCAACCGACCATGTCTGCAACCGTGGCATCATCCTGGACTGCAACTGTGCCATGAAAAATCAGACCAACACAGTCTCCTCCACCTGCTTCCTCACTCTTCACATGTTCTATAGGATCTTCTAATGGCTCCCCGTCAACACCAGATGAACCGTCACTCAGGCCTTGTCACCAGCTGACTGGACTATGGCAACACACTCTACATAGGAATCACCTCGCACCTCCTGAAGAGACTGCAAACCATACAGAACTCAGCAGCCAGACTCATCCTCGAACTCCCAAAGAGAACCCACATCACCCCCACCTCAAGAAGCTTCCCTGGCTCCCCATTCAGAAGAGATGGCAATTCAAGATGCTGATCCACACAACCAAGGACCAGCAGACATCAACCACTGCCTGAACTTCCACCAACCCTCCAGACACCTGCGCCCCACCTTCCTCGCTCACACTCCCGGCATCCGCCGAAGCAACAGTGGAGGATGCTTTTTCTCCCATCTTGCTGCAAAGTCATGGAACAACCTCCTACTTCGCCGCCGGACTTCATCCTCTCTGTTGGATTTCAGGAGGGGACTCAAGACGTGGCTTTTCAACGGAACCCTCCCGGACCAGCAGGTTCTCGCTCCTGGGTACACTCCAGGCGATTAGCCATGCTTTATAAGTCCTGTTTGATTGATTGGTACAAGCAGGAAGAATGCAAAGCCGGATAGGTACATCAGAAGATAAGTGCAAGAGGGTACTGGTGCATTGGAGGATGTACGCTAGAGCGCATGGGCGAATTAGAGAAATGACGCAATCAAGTTTTGCATAAGGGATTCGGGATGAGAAGTTTTAGTGAAGTAACAAAACACATCACCTGTGTGTCTATCTGACACATTATGGGTGTATTTTACGTACTCTTACTTGCCTTAGCTTCACTGTCTGGGGGGTGATTGACAGTGTGTCGTGCTCTGTCTGGTACTTTGCATTCCTGTGAAGTTTGCATTACACTCAGTGATAAGGGAGCCGAACAGCATCACGATGCTCATTCCCGTCCTTGGGCGCCAGGCACATCCTTTTACAAGGGTATTTACGTCACACCACAGGAGTATCTGAAAAGAATTTCTCTGGCCTTTTTAGTGGTCACAGTGTTGGCGTTGCTTAGCAACAGAAGACATTACTGCAGCATCCTCTCAGTAAGAACTGGTCCTTCCATCCCCCATGCTTACAAATCCTTGCTATAGAATTAATACAAATGTGCCCTGAAAAGACCAGCGAGATATCGTTCGTGCCTGAGGTATGCGCGTGGGCGAGCGATGCACCCCGAAGGGTAGCTTTGCTGTCTGGGGAGCGACACGAAAACCTCAACAGATTGATGTAAAGCTCTTTTGTCGGAGGCGAACCAAATATATCAGTAGCCTGAGGGAAAGCTGTCTGTCTTGGGATGTGACCCCTGGAACTCCACAGAAACACTAATAGCTGTACTAACCTGGCGACAGGTCTGTTGTATCAACAGAGATGTGACACTAAGAGCTTTACTGCATGAGGGATAGCTCTGCTATCTGATGTGTGACACTAAGATGTTTGTAATCATAGATGAAGATAGATATATGTCCATTGGACAGTATATGTATATATATATATATATATATGTTTGCAAAGGCCCAAAGCTTTTGAGGAAGCACACGACAGCAAATGAAAACCAAGAGATTTATTTAAACAGGAACCAGCATATGCATTCCAGTAAAGATTTATAGCGCCTGATGCGTTTCAAGGCTCCTGCCTTTCTTCAGAGGCGACTTACAAGTTGTGAAAGTTTTTCAGAAGGATTAAATACCCAGCTGCATTTAATGTTCATCAATTACTTTGCTCAGTTCGTTTTTTTATATTTCAGAGCATGCTGGAATAGGTAGTACAATTTAGTACAATTGGGTAAACAGCCAAGCGAGCTGCAACGAGGTGGTTACTGAAGGAGCACGCCGCCGAGTGCCGTACCGTTGCTCTTGAGCATTTTGCATTCTATAAACCGACACGGCAGCCCACACCGTGGGGACAAAGCACCATTTTCTCATCATTGACGAAAAGGCTGTGAGATGAAACGATTCCATTTCACGAAGCGCGACGTCCTCATGCAGCAAAGAAGCTCGTTTGTCTCAACCCCATCCTACTATAGGAATTAATTTGGCAACAATGAGGCAAAGAACAGACTGCACCTACCAAGGGGAACAACAACCTCTTACTGTCTCAGGACTACAAGTTCCAGCACACCATTTGGCTAATGAAACCACGCCCACCCAAATGTGATAAGAATTAATACAAATTGGAGAACAGTGAGCGCGCAGTGTGTTCTTTGTTAGCCCAAGAAGAAGAGGCGTCAGACCTCGAAACGCGTCGGCTCAATTAACTTACAATTGGGTAAACAGCCAAGCGAGCTGCAACGAGGTGGTTACTGAAGGAGCACGCCGCCGAGTGCCGTCCCGTTGCTCTTGAGCATTTTGCATTCTATATATATATATATATATCTGTCCAACACCTGCTACTGAGCTCTGTACGACTGAGTTTGTACGTGTTACACTGCACTAGACAGAACAGACCCCAAGATGTACTATTGCATTTTCCCTTAGACACAGAATGGGTAGAAAGCTTATGCCCCCTGTCCCTAGGAGGCATTTGTCTCTAGTCAATGATGTAGCTGTGCAGTCAGTGGTGTAAGAGGCAGATTACAGATGGTGAAGTACATATTTCCATCTCCGCCAGGCACGTGGAGATCTCCGTGCCTTTAGCAACACCCCCCCCCCCACCCACTGCCCCATAGTGGCTCGTCTGAAGGCACTGAAGCTTTGCTGCACACATAAATTATCACATTCTCCAGAGCACCTACCCCTTCGTCGTGATTTTTGATGAAGCTGGAATTTTGGCAATAAGACCGAGAAAACTATAAATAATTTCATTGCCCTTGAACTTATTTTATTTATTTTTGCAAGTTTATATAGCGCAGGCATGGCCTGAAGGCATCAGAGTGCTTTACAATAGTAGTAGGATACATGGGTTACAGCGAGTTACAGTAATGAAACTTAAACGTTTTCATTGGAGGATGCATGCAGGAGTTACCACATGAGACAATTACAGCAGTTGGTCAAAAGTCGTAAACAGTTGAGGCATCAATTTTAGATGGTGGGGTCTCATAACGAAGGTAGTACTGATCCTGGTGGAAACAGTACTTCAGTATGGTCGAGAGTGAGTGTAGGAAAGTAGGATCTTACTTCATGGTTACCGCCACTTTTTGCTGGTGGTGTTCTGTTTTCTGACTAGTCTGACTGGGATCTTGCTAATCAGGACCCCAGCCACTGTGCTTTCACCCTAAATTTCACTGTGATAAGTACTTTAGTACCTTCTCAAATGGCTACTGGTGTAACCATGTAATTCCCTAGTATATGGTACTAAGTTACCCAGGGCATAGGTACACCAGGATTCTCCCATGGGCTGCAGCATGTATTATGCCACCCATGAGCGACCACTCAATGACTACATGTCTGCCATTGCAGCCTGTGTCAGCTAGTGTTAGTACCACTTTACGATAGATATGTTTCCTTATATCTGAGTGCACTGCACTTAAAACCTATAATTCACCACTAAAGCAGGCCTTTTAATCCTGAAGGCAGGGTGCTAGGTTATCAGTGTGAGGGTGCCTTGCATGAGCAGGGCACCCACTACTAACCCGGAGTCGATTCTCCAGGCTTTGTAAGTGCGGTCAGTCATTTTCATGCATATAGTGCCCATGCGTCATTACGCGATGGATAATTATATATTGGCTGTGCAGAACCTGGGCATGTTGGAATCATACCCCAACACAGTTACCGGTGTTGGAGGTATGATTCCATGCACCCGGGGCTCCTCCCGGGAGCTACCAGTGTGATCGGTAACAGCCTTCTAGGCTCTGCCAGCAAACTAGTGCTGCTGCCGACCTCGGACACGATTTTGCCCTCCTGCTGCTGAGTTGAGCTCGAGTAGGGGAAGGTAGAACAATGGGTTTCCTGTCACAGGGAGGTGTGACCACCTCCCAGACAGGACTTAGTTATTGGGCTATGGTGGGGCTCTTGCCAGCGCCACCAGACTGCTTTGAAAGGCACATTTGGTGCCCTCCTTCCATACTCCAGTTTGAGCCAGTTCAGGGAGTCCTTGGCTCCCGCTGTAGTGTGAACAAAGGACATTGGAGTATTCTCCCTTCTGTCCAGTCCTCCTCTGGGAGGTACCCTTGAATTGTCCCAACGCTTTCACTAGCTATTTAAGGGCTTACACAACTTTCGATGACAGGCGCCTCAGTCATGAAAGCACTGATTTGGGAGGATTTGGCTCTGTGGATTCGGTCTTTGTATTTTTTTTCTTCGTTTTGTGAAGCTTACTCCTACTTAGATGAGAGGGCTCTAGTCTCCACTCTTTCTCACATTTTCTGATAAGTTTTCTTTCTTTGTAAAGTTCTTTTGAGAACCAAGGACTAGAGGGTTTTGCTCTGGATAATTTGCACTTCAGGAGTGCAGATTTGTCGATAAGGGATTCCATACCGGAGTTGTCCTTGTCACGTGGCCTTGTTAATATCAAGATGCGGCATAATGGAAATTAGGGTAGAAAGGGCCATGATTGCCATGGCTTCTGTGTCAAGGTTGGATGGGTCCTTGAGCCATGTTTTCTCTTTCTTGGGTTGCCCGGATGTTTTGATGTAGGAGCTAGATAGGGAGAACGGGATCTTCATGTGGTCAGACCAATAGACTGTAGATTAGGGGAATTGGAGATTATCAGGTTAAGGATGGTGCCTTTGTGGTTTGTGGGTTTATGGTGGTGGTGTTTGGAGATCACTGTCTTTGGGAAAAGAGGTAAAATTGTCCTCATATGTGCTCCTCGCCTCCCCAGTGTATGTTGAAGTGACCAAGGAAGATAGTGTCGTCCAAGCTGATAAGTTGAGAGGTAGAGAGATCCATGCATTCCTTGATGAAGGTGTTTTGACTCAGTGGATGGTAAATCACATTCAAGTCTGATCTTGGAGGTAGTGGATATAGATATTTCCACCGACATGCATTGGAAAGACTGAAAATGAGTCTCTGGGAGGGTCCTTCATCTCAGTGAGTCTCTGTGGCCCTCCACCTTTTTTATCTTTCCAGTCGTGACACAAAATTGGGAGGAAGTAGAAGATGTAGAGCATGGTTGGATGAGTCATTGAAGGGTAAAGGTGGGTGTTGTGCAGTCATCTGCAGCCATGCGAAGCACACTGCGTTCCTAGTGGTAGGAGGAGACCTCATTTAATAGTTTTTGGGTAGAGCGGTAGATGGGGCTGAGACAGCTTTCTGAAGTTGGTGACGATTGTTTTCTTGGGTGAGTGGCTGAACACTACTTACAGATAGATTCTGGCACCACACTTCATCAGCAAATAAGCACCAGTCAATTTTAGGCACACTTTAGAGTCTAATCAAGCCCTCTGGTACATTAAATCTTCCTTATTCTTAGCAAAATCCTGTTAAAGCAGATAGATCTTGTGGAATAGTTGGCTTACTTTCAAGATGAGACCGAAGGTGCTGGTGTGCTGTTCCGCAATTCAATTTTGGTTTAATACCATCCACAAAACAAGGTGCACAGCCCAACACATCACGTTAGTGGAGGTACTAGAAAAACACCACCACTGGTCTTAGTAAGAACTGTAGTCAATGTGAAAAACGTAGCCCATAAGAGACCAAAGAGTAAGATGTGGCAGGCCCTGCATTTGATCTGTGTATAGATGAGAACACAATTGTGTTTTGAAGTCAATAGGTAAACTTAACAATTGAGAATTTGGGGTAAAAAAACCTTCAGAATTGTGATACGATCCACCTAAGTCTTCTAAATTAGTGGTGTCAATTGCCATTCATAGTCAGTCCTTTAAGGATATTGATGACTGATGGGCCATGTCAATGGATCTGGAGTTGAGTTGTAAGAATGGTTGAGGGGAAGTTACTTACTGAGCGATTATTTAAAAGCATAGTATGAGCGTTGCATTTTGCTTATAGATAACCATCCAGACAGGACGGACCTTGTTACGACCAACGGTGCTCTTGTGGTTTCTCGACGTCTATGCACATTTCACCTTTTTACCTTATTAATACATTTTGGTATAAGTGTAGGAATGATAGTTGAGGACACTTTTTTAGCTCATGGTACATGTCTGTCAATGGGCTTATGTTAAAATTGTAAACTTTTATATATTTTATTATACTTGCGGATTGTGTTTTTTACACCTAACAGCCTAAAAAAGTCCAGTTTAATGGACACGCCATGTGTTGGCTGTGGTGGTTTTTGAACTGTAGCTTTCTTAACCAAAAAAAACATTGTTCATCTGTACCAAAGAAGAACAAATCAAACTGCAATCATTGACTACTTTGACTATTGTAATCTATACCACTATATTGTATTATACTAGTCCGTTACACTGGACCGATAATTGGTGTGCCACTAACATAAGTTTATATTGGCAGGAAATATCCCTTGGTGTAGTTGTTTTTGTTGCCCACTTTGGTGGCATGGTGAGTTGTTTGTGAGCATCCACCTGCATTGTGCCAACAATCACGCTGACTTAATTTTTCTGTATGTGCGGATCAGATTGTACCTACTGCTACCATTGTAGTTATCATTCCGAGTGTTGGTTTGCACATATTGGCCTGGTTAGACTATTTGACATGTTAAATATTTGTAGGTAAAAAGTCCAGGACTGGAAACAGTGTCCTTAATGACATGAAGTAAGGTGGTCATCCTGTGGACTGTGCATTCGCCATTTTCTATCTGCATCTCTGAAGACTACTGTTTATTATCCACCAGGTACTTGATGGTACCCTCGAATTACTAGCATTACCTCAGTCTATGTTCCTGGACTTTATAAATTCTCTGACCAGGTTCCATCATTCTGAAATGTTTCCTGGGATCAAACTATACATGCCAGTATCAAATCATGATTGCCGAGGCATTGCCTGGCATGTGGCTGACACTGCCCCACCACACCATACCTCCCAAAAGAGCAGTGCATGACATCCGATCTCTTTACCGCAGTTCAACCTTCCCTCTCCTAGTGAACAGAGGTGGTCTTCAACCTCCAGTCTATGTGATGGTTGGGTAGGTGGCTTAAATCCTTCTGCAGCGATAACTTTTCGTGCCCAGTGCTCTGTTGATTCACAATATTTGTGGAAGGAATACAAGTGTTGGGGAGACCAGAAAAGTCTTGTGAGCAAAAACTAGAAAATGACTCTTGGAGGCAGTTCTTAAATATTGGAATGTGCTCAAATCTTCTTTAAGGAAGAACATTGAGCATCTGGCTTCCTAACTAAGAAGAAAAACAAGCGCATGTTCTAAAGAGGGGTTGGATTGCAGAATGAGTGCATATCACAACTGACAACAATCTTTGAAACCAGCTGACAAACGCATCTCACAATCTTTACAACCAAACAGAGCAACTCCTAACCCGACATGTGCGATCACAAGAGACAATGCAAAGAGACGCATGGTATAGGAACATTAGCCAAAGTATTGTCTGATAGAAGCATTGTGTCCTAAATCTAATTTACAGACATCTAGCCCTATTGGAGTTTGTAATATAAATTGTATACCCATAAGTATATCTACCACTCCAGCCAGAGGGGAATTGGGTTCTGCTCCCTTCATCTGATAATGATGGAATGTCTGAGTCGGTGAACATGGCTCCTACATGCAGCCACATTTAAAGGCACTTATCAGTGACCTGCCCACCCACATATTTGTTGTTCTCTGTTTTGGTCCGAGTACAATAGACACCGTCAATCAGTGCTTAATTTGTGCCAGTGTGTGCAGGTAGTGGGCAGCGGCATTGTTTAGTTGGGGCCCAGGGTTTATTCTTCACCCTCAGACTTTGCTTTAGAGTTTGTAAGGGAAAGGCAGAAATTGAGATAGAAGGTGGAAAACAAACACAGAGAGGAAGGCTGAAGTGAAAAAGGTATAGAACTTAAGGAGTGAGATAAAGATATGGGACGTGTAGGAGGTGGAAGAAAGAGGCATGAGGTGGAATCGAGATCATACAGCCTTGCTTTTCATGAGATCGAGAAACAGTAAGTGTTGGGTGTAGGAAGAAAGAGACATGAGATGGAATCAAGACCAGGCAACCTCGGTATTCATGAGCTCAAGAAACAGGAAGTGTAGAATGGTGGAAGAAAGAGGTGTGCGATAGAATCGAGAATAGACCTCCTCAGTATTCATGAGATCAAGAAACAGGAAGTGTATGGTGGTGGAAGAAAGAGGTGTGCGGTGGAATCGAGAGTAAACCGCCTCAGTATTCATGAGATCAAGAAACAGGAAGTGTATGGTGGTGGAAGAAAGAGGTGTGCGGTGGGATCGAGAGTAAACCGCCTCAGTATTCATGAGATCATGAAACAGGAAGTGTATGGTGGTGGAAGAAAGAGGTGTGCGGTGGGATCGAGAGTAAACCGCCTCAGTATTCATGAGATCATGAAACAGGAAGTGTATGGTGGTGGAAGAAAGAGGTGTGCGATAGAATCGAGAATAGACCTCCTCAGTATTCATGAGATCATGAAACAGGAAGTGTATGGTGGTGGAAGAAAGAGGTGTGCAGTGGAATCGAGAATAGACCTCCTCAGTATTCATGAGATCATGAAACAGGAAGTGTATGGTGGTGGAAGAAAGAGGTGTGCGGTGGAATCGAGAATAGACCTCCTCAGTATTCATGAGATCAAGAAACAGGAAGTGTATGGTGGTGGAAGAAAGAGGTGTGCGGTGGAATCGAGAGTAAACCGCCTCAGTATTCATGAGATCAAGAAACAGGAAGTGTATGGTGGTGGAAGAAAGAGGTGTGCGGTGGAATCGAGAGTAAACCGCCTCAGTACTCATGAGATCAAGAAACAGGAAGTGTAGGGGTGGACGAAAGAGGCATGAGGAGGACTCAAGTCTAGGCAGTCTTGGTATTCATGAGATAAAGAGATGGGCAGTATTAGGTGGTTGAAGAAAGAGGCATGAGGTGGAATCAAGACTAGGTACCACGCTATTTGATATGCAGGAGGCAGGTTCCTAAGAAAATGTTTGGGACCCTGCACTTACTTTTTTCCTACCAAGGATGGAATGCACCAATTCATCCTGGACTATGGGATGAGGCTTGCTATCTCAAATGACTTATAGTGTTGACGGCTTGGAGACTGTGAGGTGCTTTCTGAAGCAGAACTTTAATTACCCAGTAAAGGTGGCGGGGACTGAGCTAGGGACTCGAGCAGCAGTCTATGGATTATGATGCGAACACTTCAGCTACTGAATCCATGTGCTTGGCCAATCAGAACCATTTATCAAGCCCGCTGACACACCAAGGTTGCCTCAAACTTGCCATCCCTCTCGTTATGAGACCCGGCTGTCTGCTTGCATTATTAGTGGGAGCCTAAAAACCTAACATGGATCCGGGCCTTCTAGACCAACACTGGCAACCTCTGGCTTAGCACTTTTTTTTTAAACTGTGGTACCTACAGTGCAGTGCAAAGACCTCACTGTGTTCATGTAGGGACCTCGGCACTTACCATTCCTCTAGGTCAGTTCTTGTTTACCTACACCTGAGATCACTGCGGTGCTACCTTGCCCACATGCCTATCCTTGCATTATAGTACATATGTCATTCTCTCGATAACTTATACAACCTAACTGTCCATTAGTGCCATGACCCCCATTATGTCCATCTCCCACATCAATAAGTTGATCTTACCTTACAGGCAACCACTCCACAGCCCAAGGGTCCCAAACCAGGTTTAAGAAATGTTTCCTTTGTTTATTCAACACCAACAAACATTAGTGGTGGGCAGGCCAAGCATCTGGCTCGACTACCGTTTCAGGCAGGTTCCAAAACAGAATCAAACCAAAGCCCACAAGAAACCGCCCTTTTCCTCTTGACGCAGTTATTGAAACTCATAAATTATTAGATGCAGGAAGCAGATATGCAAAATCTGGTTTTCCGCTTAACCTAAATGCAGATAATGTAACTAAATGTATTTCAAGAGCCAGTTGCACTTAGCATGTCTCTCTAACCCAGAGTGCGTGACCATTGCCCGCCGAGAGGACTTGTAGTTTTACAGGGAAGGTATCTCCATCCTGTAATCATCACTCCTGTAGGGTTTGACAGACAATAATGTTGCTTCACTTGCAACAACATTAGCCTTGTATACAATGCACAGGGTAAACTGATATATAGGCTGACTCACGGTAAATTCTTCTGAGAACAGAGGTTCCCTCAACTATCTTTGAAACAATTATCTTCAATGAATGTCTCTGTCAACTGGCATCATCTTATGTATTAATTTGGAAAACAAATCTACATTTTTTAATTTGAAAGAGTTTAAAAAAACTTATTTTACATGGTTTTTGTTGCATGATTCGCAGGCCAAATTTTGAGATTGCTAGGTTCCTGGTTTGCGATTTAGACCAAGCCAAATCTCTTGGTGTGCTGGGGCTCAACTCTCTCTAATTCTGTGTGTTGCCCACTTCTACTAAACATGACTGAAAGCAGCAAATTGCAGTCACCAAACATTGAAACATGGATGAGCGAACCGGAAGCATGTGTTGGGTGGTGGAGATGACATTCAGCAAGGAAAAAGATCCCTGCAATTTTTTTTTTATAAAACCTACTCATACCCATGGGTGTAGGCCTTACATTACTGAAAGTGCTTAGAGCCTGAAATGCAACATTTAATAGTACTCTTAAGGCGCCTGATAGCACGCACCAGAGCTACCGCTCTCCCCCTCCCCAGCATCCGCCAAGATGTGAATGGACTTCGCACGCCAAAGCTTTCATGGGTCTCCCTCGTAGACTGAAACTAGGGATAACAGGAAGTCAGTCCTGGTACAAACTTCAATCGAGATGATGCATCATTAATGATTTCTTAGAAACCGCAGCGTGGGCCTACGCTGTCAGCATCAGCAAATTGATAGATCCGCTCAGCGCCAAGTCTCTGCCGGCTTCGTAATAGCAGTGACGGAAGGGGATTCATTGTGGGAGGGCGCTGGCATCGTCACAAGGGGCCGGGTGAGCTGAGGCCGGAAGATGCTTTTTAGAACAACAGATGTCAACATCAACAAAAGTAACGCTCTGACAGGGACCTGTGGGGGCTCATGAACTCTGGTCTTCAAGTCAAGCACCATCAACATATCTTAGGATCTTATGGTCATAGGTTCCATTGTCAGATGCCACAAACCGCAGAAGAGAAAGAAGGTGTGACCGAAGTAGGAAAAGGGGAGAGGTCACCAAGGCGTGGCAGGCCTGGCGATCCCCGTTAAAAGGTCGGAGGTCGATCCGCCATTATGCAAACCTTGGTTTGGTAGTGAGTGAGTCCTGAGCACGTACACATTGCACGGTTCTGGAACTGATCGGATCATGGGGATTTGCTTCTCATAAAATCTCACCCAAGAGTGATGCGTTATAAAGAAAAAACAAAAAAAGATGTCAACATTTGTGGTGCTCAGGCCCAAAGAGAGATTTTCATGGTGTGTTTTTTTTTGTTGTTGTAGTTTTTATATAGCGCGAACTTGACCCGAAGGTATCGGAGCTCTTTACATGTGCACCAGTTGCATTACAGATGGAAATATTCATTTTTGGTAGGCACTGGAAGATTAAGTGATTTGCCCAGAATCACAGAATGTTTGAGACTCCCGCCAGACTCCAACCTGGCTCTCCAGCTTCAAAGTTGGTCTCCTTAGCGGTTATGGCTTTACTTTGGAATCTTAATGGACCCATTTGCCTCAAGGCTGGACTACTGGTTTCTAATTTTCTTAAGAGTATGTTACCTGAACATCAAAATATAATTTAATTTGAATTTTGTGTACTAAACATTGTTTACAAATATAGTGACCATTTGGAGTTAATAGAAAATATACAGCCATTGAAACAATGATTTTGTAATCCTATTTAGGACACAATATTTCAGCCGGACAATATTTTAGCGAATATAGACGTTTAGGCGGGGCTTGAAAACTCATTGATCAGACAGTGAGTATTCCTCAAACCGGGGTCCGGCCCATCTCCAGGCTATCCATGTGTCTCACCTCCAAATAACCATTACTTGTCCCAGCCTTGTAAATGTTTACGTCCTTCCTCCTATAAGGGTTGTCCATCATCGTAGACCCTCTGTGCGTGGCGGCATTGGTGGCACATGAGTCTGCCACCTTCTTTTCCTGAGAGAGAGCAACTGATTCATCACACTTTATTTTTTTTTAAATGCTATAAGTAAAGCAGGCTTTCTAAAAACTTACCAACATGTGCAACACAAATGGCAGTGCTAGATGGCACTTGGCGCATGCAAATCCATGCAATGAGGTCCTGCGGTCTAAAAATTAAATTTTATTGTCAGATTGTTTTGCACAAACGTTGGTAAACAGTTTGCACTGTGTTAAGACTGCACTGGAGTCAAGTGATTATCATTAGATGCAGCTTCTGAGTTAAGGGGGTTACATTTAACAAACGAATGCTGATGTCGTTAGCTGCTTGCTCAAACAGTAAGATCTTTCAGTTGGAGCCATATTGCACAGCAGTCTGCTGCGGTGAACGTCAGCTCTGTTCTAACTGCAAATATGAGGAAGGGCTACCATGGACCCCAGGGTCTGCCCCCCTCCTGCTCTGGAACCCCATCTTTTCATTCTGCCTCCATTGAGACACCCGGTCTATGTAAGACCACACACTCAGTTTTTAAGGCTTTCGATTGCTGCTTGATTTAACTCACAAAAGTTCGATGAGTGCATACTGATCTCCTCAGACAAATCTTCCTAGCTGAGGTGACCATCTCATCTCTCCCCAGATCTCCTGCCATGAAGGCCTCATGGTCACCGAACCCCTCCAAGTTAGTTGGCATGGCTCATGTTCTTTCAAGCCTTCAATAGCATCGCTTGGAATGGCTGCCAGAGCGGCTTTGCAATTCTCTGCCCAGCCAGCATTTGCTACACCTCGTTCCCCCGGGAGCGACAATCCGCAGAGCGTCCTTCCTTTGACCTCCTCTTAATAGGATGTGCATGCGAGTGTTTGATAGAGTCTGTCTCAGAGGGCAATCAAGCATTTAACTTCATGCCTCGGCAGAAGGTTCATCACTGCACGGCTCCGCTTTCTAGGAATATGGGCCGCGCTTCCGCTCCGGCTGCTACCGTGGGACCCGACAGTAAGTGGGTTAAAACTACAAAGACAATGTGGACTGACTTTTCTCATCTGCAAGACTGAGAGGAAGATTCCATTGAAATCAACCAATGATGCGTCTCATTTCATTCAAGCCTTCAGTTGTATGGCACAATTTCGAGGTCAAGGATAGCAACCTACAATTATACTGTGTACTACATCGTCATGGTGTGTTATTTGTATTTTTAGGTCACTCCTATGCTCTGTCTCTTGTTAAACCTCTTGTTATCTTACAGGGGGCTAAGAGGCTTCCAGTACTTACCAGTGGTTGGATTCATGGTCAATCTCATGTGCTTGCTTTTTCTTCGCCAGCTTCCGTAGGCTTCCTTCCTCTTTGTGTGTGTGTCCCTCCCCGGGGGCTCGGGCGCATTACTTGTGTCACTCCACTGCTCATGTTTTCAGGAACTACTTTTTTCTTTCTGTTTAAGCACTCTATGGGAGTGCGTGTTTTTCAGCTGTCTCTAACGTACTTCTCCCATGTACTGTCCGTGTGGTTGCCCTACCCCTTCCACCCTCTCTCTCTGTTGTCCACATGGTTGCCCCCAGCCTGGCCAGCTGACCTCTCATTGTCCATCTCCTTGCCCTCTCCCCGTTGTCTGTTTGCTTGCCACCCCCATGACCATACGTTGTCTGCGTTCTCCACCATCCCCTCTCATGAATCTATGACAGAATTCCGCATGCGTTTTTCATGCATGCTTTAGGAACCTCTGTTATTTGAACGAATGGGCCTTTAGCTCAGATTTGTTCTGCACGCAAGTCATTTTAATGATTTGCCTTAGGGGGTGTTGGATATTGGAATAGTTTGATTTACTATTCCAACTCCAGTCTCAGTAACACTAGGGAAGGTGTTGGACTTTAATTCCGACACCACTCCACCATTGCGCCCCCCTAAAGACGCATTCATTCTGTTGCCGGCACTGTGAAGCGACAGCGGGATTCCACCTTCGTCCTAAAGGACGTTTCCCCCTCCCACCTCTCCCTCCCTCTGTGTTTCCGTGGGGAGGCACATAACTTAAAAGCGCAGCTAGCTCTTGCCACGTCATAGCGCTGTTTTTGTTAATTACTTTTCGCCAGTGCTGCTGTACCTCATGGCTACAAAACATTGACAATAGCACTCGTAGGCGAGAACTATTAGTTTTCCCATTGCTTGTTAACAATTGCATTCATCTCTTAAACTTATCTTGTGATGTAGCTGTATAACTGCGGTGAATGCCATATAACTGGCATACATTAAAAGGCATATGATCCAGTGTGGGTACCCCCACCTCCTGGTAAGCAGTCACATGCCAGAATGCCTACACCTTTCACCTAGGATCTGTCTTGAACAAGAGAACCTGTCTTCTCTTGGCTACTTACAGCCTTTGTAGCAATGTTTACCAAACTGTGGGCCAAGAGCTGATTTTTGGTGGGTTGTGAAAGTCCAAGCAGTAAAGAGGCCTTTAAATTCTGTATTGATCTGCACTTCAAAGACAGGTTGTGCTTTCTGCTGGTACTGTTTTGTAACGTGGGGATTTGTGTTTACAAGCTGCTCTCACTTTGTAAGAAAGAAAAGTAAAGTGAATTATGTGACAATCTTGCTGGGGTACCAAGCGTACAGGATGGCGTTTGTATGTACACACGACAAAAAGTAAATACTTGTAAATGAACTGTACACATTCAGAAGTTAAGAAAGCAAAAATTAACCACATTAATTTTAGTCATTCTGAAGTGTGAAAAAAGCAAATATTTTAATAGGATTAAAACCAATCAAGACATGGTGATGCACAGAAATAATACATATTCACTGACACCCAATTTCCACACATGCTTTTTTGTGCAATGTAGTTTTACCATTACAACTGTATGTCTGTGCAAATTTAGTTTCAAATTCAATGAAAATGTGCTGTCTGTAAATAACCGTGTGCTACCACCTAATGCTTTAGTTTCACTACAAAAATAACCTGCCTCAAGTTCATTAAGGTTAGGTGTGTCATGAAAGTTTGTTGTTCTAAAAAGTGGGTCATGGTTCTACAAGGTTTGGGAAGCACTGCCTCAATGGGGGGTTGGCTCTTTTTGAGTCCCTCCATTGGACAGGGACGGTCAGGCCATTCGGCCATTTCTAAGTGGCCTAGGTCTGGACAGGCTAACATGATCAGTTCTAAAAGTAGTTAGCCTAAAATGCTTTAAAAACTTGTAGTATGCTTATCAACGTCTGGACCTATTTGTTGTAGCATTTTCTCTCTTGTTGGGGGTTGGGCTCGCTTTCTACGTTCATGGTGCAACGCGAGGCTAATATGATTTTTTTTTTGCCAGGGCTGGTTTTAGGTCCCCGTACGGATTAGTGCGCCAACGATTTGGAACTCTCTTCTTGCAGAAGCTTGAAACACATGACAGAGTCTGTCCCCTACAATTTCGCTTTGAGGAAAACCCTAGAGCAAAAACATTTAGCACTATATTTCTGTATTCATATCATAATGTCATAAAGCTTTGCACCGAAGCAATAATAGTGCAAGCCAGACGATTTTTCATCAATTTGTTTGCATCCGTTATAAATGTTAAAAAAATTCATAGTTTTAAAAAGTGATAGAAAAGAGTATTTTTTTTTAATGCAGTCTGTGTTTTTTGTTACTCATTTCGCTAGCAACAGCGACAGAAGAAAAGTACAAACTCCATGTGGGGCATTTGTCTTTGGTTTTTACCTACCCACAAACGTAATGGAACATTGCTAAGCAGGAAGGTCGGCTTGGGTAGTTTATTGTGATGCAAGAATCTAAATTTGCGTAAAACCTGTGCTTTTCGATTTTGCCCCCTGCCCGTCTATCTAGCGCTCCAGATCCACCACCATATTTAGGACCTGCTAAAGCGTTGTGCGGAGTATTCCTGAATGGACTTCCGCTTAGCAAAGTTAAGAGGTGGCCAGTGTTTTCCACCTGGATTTACAAGTTGCTAGAATACCGGACCACATTTTAGTGGCCAGGAAAACTGGCCTGGAAAATCGTTTTGAGAAAGAGTAGAGTTGCAGCCCAGACCTGTTTCCTGGCTTGTCCAGGCCATCAGCAATAGCAGGTGGGTAGCTTGTAATACTGCTCAATGACAGGAAATATCTTCCCTTACCAAACCCCTCCCTCACCCGGCCCACACTGTCGCACACAGGAGCTACTGCAGACATTTACCACTTTGGAGTAGGTGGTAAATGTATGCATTAACCTCCACGGAATTGGGAATTACATATGGACTACCGCCAACTCATAACAGGAGCACATATGTGCAGGGCTGCTGTAGGGAAGCAGCATTTTTGGCCACTTGTAATCTCCACACATATTTACTCCTAACTCGTAATCTGTAGCGTGGTGGAGTTAGAACTGGTAAACACCTCCAGGAGAAGTTGGCAGATTTTCACAAAAATAGAAGTATTGTGCCCCTAACTGGTAAATTGTATTATCTGTTGGGGGAACACAATACGTCGGCCTGAACAGCTTACCCAAATTTGAGGGTGCATTCTAAGTGTCCACGTCAGGTAACATCAATTCCACCATAATTTACTCACAGAAAGTAACTCACAGACTTTTTACCAAAGTTCTGCGCCTTCCCACCATAAACGTGGTGCCTCAATGGAGGAGGCAAACTCTATGATAAAGAAAACTCGGCAACTGAGGGATGGCCTGGGATCTGGACCCGCCTCAGCGCAGTTCCTTCAGTGAAACTTCTAAATTAGTCAATAACACTTCAGAGCTGGTTGAGCCATTTATGGGCAGACAGTGCATCCTCAAGCGGACCAGAAATACCACAGCTGCCACACTAACCGAGTAAGGCCTGCCATATTTCAAGAAGGCCATCACGGCAGAAGGATGTCTCTCCCTGCTCCACAGCCCACCCCTCTCCTACCTGCCAATGTGGCTTCCAGGAGAAACACTTTGTGACATTCATTCCACCTTGCCCACTGCCAAAAGGGTGTGTAGGAACTTCCCCATCAGAGGGTGGTACATTGATAAAAAAAACACTTTACAAGGGCGCTTGATATACTGAGACCCAGCTGTCGTGCAATAGTTGCATAACATTCCATGAAAGACCGTAGTGATGAACGTGGCGGGCTTTCGCAGAATAGACATTGCCAACATTGGCCAGCCAGTCAAAACCTTTCTTTGACTGTATCTTCAGGGCCCCTATGAGAATCCCGATGGATGAGCAGGTCAAGACGCTGCTACCTGGAAAGCTGCCTTCCACTTACCTCACTAGGGTGGTATAATGCCAAACAAGGTGCACAGGGCTCTTATTCCTGCCTGCCCAAAATCATCTCCTTATTAGACTTGCTAGCATTTTTGTTAAGTGTTTTCCTCTTTGTGTTTTGAACTGTGGGATGATATTGTTGCAGGTTGGTTTGAGGCTGCTTTTGTTAAGAACAGGATGATCAAGGCTCCTAAAACAAAGTTTGATAATAAAGCACCGCAGCATCAACCTTAGACAGGAGCTTCCAAGACAACATCTGAGACCCAAGCTTCAAAGAGCCAGAAACTAGGAAGGGAACTTGACGGAGAGAAAAAGCAGCCAAATGTGAAAATCATTAGCTGGGAGATGGACAATGCAACCGCGGGATGAGGATTTGAAGGGTCAGCAAGTTCTCTTCAAAACCACAGTAGGATATCAAAGAACAGGGATTTGGATTCAACTGAATGACAAAGAGCAAGACAGAGTTTTGATATCAAACGGGAGGCTGCACATATCAAACCCCCACAATGCTTTGCTACAGATACCCATCACTGTACATGATCTGAAAGTACATGGATCTGTTTCCCACTGCTCGTCACTTAGAAATGAAACCCGGTAATCTTCAAATACCATTAACCTCAGCTTTAAGGGGGTCAAAGGTCATGGAGGATGTCCATACTGCAAGAACAGAGGAAACATTTAATTTCCGACAGCGAACAGAATATTGGAATCTCATCCTCCAATCGTGTTGAAAATTTGAGAAACCAGGGAATGAAAAGGCGTCTATGAAATAGAGACCCCTTTTGTAAATGCCTCTTAATACATGCTCCGATGGGGTTGATCAATGGGGATTATTAAAATTAAATGCCCACTGCAAAGGGCTGTTTCATGAAACACACACAAGGTGGTGGGAGGAATGCTTGCAATAAGTGGAACCACTGGCAATCGCTCGGGGTAGCATTCCCGCCCTTCGTTCGTGCGTTGTCTTAGTTATAAATTGTGATATAATTATTCATAAATCACTCGATCAACAACATTTTCGTGATATTAAACAGAGAATAATCCATGTTACACTAACCTAGCTTAATAAAAAAAATCAAGTTTAATGGCCGGAAAGCCAAATTGAAGGGTTTTGCTAAATCTGAACAGGGAAGTTAAGGGAGAGCCCATTCTTTAATATTTAGGTCGTTGATCGAGGCCTACAATATTATCACATTCACTAGATCCACCTACAACCCCATTGACAGACAGGTATATATTTAATATTCTTCACTCCACACATACATACCTCGGGGGGGGGGATACATGTGAATGGAATTAAGAACAGTAATTATATACTTACCTTACAATGTTGTGGTAGGTCCATGTAGTGGATATTATTCTGATGTAAAATGTCACATGCAATATAGTAACAACCACCCACCCCCGCGTCTTTAATACCGCTAGACACTAGAGGAAATTGTCAATGGACAAGAAACTGGTACTCGCCTTCGATAATTTGATTATTCCACCTTACAAAAGGAGAATCGGTACAGGTCGATTTTGTCAGAACGGATATGCTGGCACTCAACCAGCTTTCTAAAGAGAACTCTCTCAACACTGATATCGGTTCAGCGTTGGACAGGAAGATGCTGACATTGTTTGCAGTGGATTTTACTGAAGCCCCCTTAAAGAACATTAACTGACTTTTTTCTGTTTTTGTGAAGTTCTATCTTCATTCTTCTACACAGATTTATTTTGTGTGTAGTCGTCTTCCAGACTTTTATCACATGTATTGCAATTCTTCTTTTGAAAAAAATAACCCTGATTGAGGGTATGTTCTGGATCACAAATGTCCTGACAAAGTACTGCTGATCTAGTAAACATCTGGCAGCTGCAAAGATGGTAAAATGGTGTGTAATGAGATCCGCTCGTAGACTGAGTTAAGTTTGTATATGTATCTGCTTTACATTCATCCACTTTTCCACGCTCTGCTTTCAGAAAAGGAGCATATCGTTTACTCAGGTTTGGAGATGGAAACAACCGGATGTTTTGCTGAGATGGCATTTCACATCTTTGATCTCAATGCGAGAGCGTCTAAACCATTAGACGAAGACTAATGCAAATGGCCGCCATTGTGTCTTAATCGCTGGCAAGAAAGTAACATATTGTGTTTTTTTTTTTTAACTGTATCCACTGTTGTATCGTTCACTGAAACGACATCTTCCAGTTAGAGAGCGGCTTTCTTCCTCGATGTGGAAACGTCACCATTGGAGATAAGTCCAGGATGAGCTTGATCAGCTTTTGACTTCCCGTTGTCCGATGAACATTGACCACACTCCTCGTCCAAACCTATTGAGTAATGTTGCTAAAGCAAGTGCTTCGCAATAGTTGCCTAGGCATCGATCACATAGATGCATAAAGAGGGCTTACGTTGCTTATTCTGTTCAAATAGCAAACACCTTATTTAAATTTCACTCGCAGAGAGGGTTTGCCAGCATTTAGGTTTTATTTCATAAGGTCTATGCGTTCGAGTGATTCCCTGAGCACCCGCAGTCATTAGACGAACCTTCATAAAGTACATTCTTTTTTTTTCTTCAAATCTATTGAATCTGTTCTGGTGCTTTAATATCCGATTCATGTACTTTAATTAGGTTCCTTTCTCATTTTCATCCATTGTGTCAGATTTGTTTTTCCGCATTTAATTTACATTTCTTTTGCTTTTTTCTCTTTTAAATGTGATTTTAATGGGGAGAGACTCATTTTCCCCATGCCTGTTCCCAACGTATTCCCCAGTTTTCAGCCCTCAACTGTTCCTGCTGTCGCCATTTATATTATTTCAGTCTTTGTAATTTGTCTTTTTTTTGATCGATTAGTTTTTAGACATGCCCCAGGACCAGTTCCCTTTCAAAGCATTTTTAAACCTCTCAGCTTGAAAATGAAACAAGAAAATCCCCCAGTGAAGGCGTAGTGCGAGTTACTTTGTTATGTTAGACATTTTTACTGTGCACGTTGTGCCTTTAGCGCAAACTCTACTAATAAAAAATTTGAAAAGTGTTTTTAATCTTCTAAGGGGGTTTCATTCGAAAACACAAATATCCCCGGTGATGATGCCTATTTTTAAAAAATAAATTCCTTAATCCCTTCATTCTTGCCAATTTAGTCATTAATAAAACATTTGCAAGAGAGAGCTTCTTTGCTTGAAGTTTACTAAATAACCCAAATGTAAAACAGACACCACTACTTCAGGAGGAGTTTTTAGTAGTTTGATGTGAAAGGAGCCAGAGGGTATGTTTATATCTATGGGCTATCCCAAAATGAGCCGCACAGACACTCGCATCCAAAATCTAACTTTGTAGGTTTGATTTAAGATTATCAGAATAACAATCCGATTCAGATCAGTTGACTAAGAACAATTATTTTGACCATAATCTGCCAAATTTTGGCTTATTATTGAATGGGTCTTGAAGGGATGTTGTTGCTTTTTTCTCCCAATCACTAGATATTTTTAGCAGTTCTATATTGCACCATAGAGAATAGCACACAGTGGCTCCAAGCCAGGCAGAATTTTTCCCTGGGGCACTTGAAAATTGTTGCCTCTGCAGAAATGTTCATAAATCAGAAATTGCATTGTGATTAGCATAGTTGTTTAATTCTAAACTAGTTCTTGATGTCTAGGTAAAGTCTCACATTGTGCGAGGCCAAATGTAGACTAAAAGCCCAGGACGGCTTCAGTTTCGTAGTGCAAGATGATGCTAGCCTCGCGACTACAAACCACACTTCCGCTGATTACCGAGGGGACATTTCATATGCTCACCTGCTGCCTGTCCACCAGAGGGGACACCTCTAGCTTCTGTTCTCTATCCCAGTACTGTAGCTGCCTCTTTTTCTGCTGCCATGATCTGTTTTACTCCGTCATCCTTTATTTTATAGTTTTTGCTGTAAATGTCCTCTTGTTTTGGTGGTCGTTGCTTGTCTTCCTAATGTCCTCATTCTGCCTACCTCTGATCATCTGCACCCTGCACTTTCTACAGAGGCAGCCATGCTGACACAATTTCCATTGGTTGTCTTCTTTGTGTCTCTCTGTATCTCCTCTTTGGTCCCATCGGACCACCACCACTGCTGTGTCAGGCTTTGCCAGCCCCTTCCGACACACCACGACAAGCATGTTGGGACAAATGTTGCATGGATGCTTCTATGCACACTGTTCCCCTACTTAACTCAATCCATATCCTGCTGTCCCTCCCCCTCCATATTGACTATCCTTTCCCCTTCCTCCACAACACATCCCGTATATTGTGTCTGCCGACACATGTTTTATTCTGGTCCCCCATCCTCCTTCTGCCCTCATCCACCCCGCCACACCTAGTCTACTGCACCATGCTGTGTCTACAGTTGTTGGTTGTAGTTGCTTTTCCGGTGTGCTTCCTGCGAGATCACTTTTTGTATGTTTCCCCCGTCTCTCTGTAATCCCCATTGAAGTGGGACAGCGCTAGAAGTTTAGGTTACGCTTGTTTCCCAGCAGCATGTCCCCTTTTCCTTTGATTGTACCAATCTGAAGTGACTTCTAAAATTTTGCTCCCTGACCCTTTCCACTCCCCAGCGCTGTCTCTGATCATGTAAGCATCAAACAGGGTGGCATTTCCTGCCATCTCAAGCATCAACCCTTTACCCTGGTGCTGTCTCACCTGTATGAGCATTACATCCATCATTGCATTAAATGTAAAACCTGCATAGTACAAAAACCTCCTGCAGGCACTGATTCGTAATGCTAAATGATGTTTCAGTGCAAAGCTCCCAGGTTGAATCACCTTTGATTTTTAGGCCGAGCGTAGCGAAGTACCTTTTGTTGGCGTGTTCGGAGGAATCTGAGACTGCGTTCGGGGCCGTGCCTCTGCTGTCTCAGATTCCTCCTCGTGGGCGCGCACGGCGCCGTGCCCATATTCCCGTGCGCACACAGCCAGCCCCCACACCACACAGACTGAAACACACGCGCGCACACCCATCTCCTGTCTCCACTGCAAGCCTGCTGGTTACTTTCACTTTCCATCCCCCCACCAGTCATCGGGCTCTTTTTACACACGCACGCATGCATAAATACACACACACACACACACGCGCGCACACACAGGCACACAGACACACCCACACACACACACACACACCCACACACACACACATACACACGCGCACACACACACTCGCACACACACACACACACGCGCGCGCGCACACATCCCCCCCCCTCACACCCCACTCACCGGGTTCTTTTCGTGTGTCCCTCTCTCCCTCAGCAGGCAGCGGGTCATTCTCAGCAGCAGGCGGGGCTCTCCACGAGCACGGGAGCCCCGCTAGCTGACACGAAAATCTTCCGGCTGACGGGCACAGGAGCGCTTCAGCACAGGAGCGCGGGGTAGGCTCCCGTCTGCTTCCTGTCTTTAGGCGGCCCCGCCCCCGTCCCAACACAGGTTGCCTGGCTTCCTGTTCAAGCCGGGCTGCGGCGGTGAGTTTTTATTATTTCATGCGACTAATTTTAGTGTTTTTATATAGTTTTTATATAGCGCGGACTTTACCCGAAGGCGTCAGAGCGCTTCACAATAGGAACAGTAAAGATACATGAGGAGAAAATTACAAGTGCGCAAATTACAAAAGCAAATGTATAACAGCTGTGAGCCCGTGCCTGAAACGGTATGAAAACAGCAGTAGGCCTGAATTATTTATTGGCAAAGCCAACATACCTTTGAGGATGGATTATTATTGCACTGTGTTAAAACCAATGACCGACTCACTTGCCATTCATTTAATCTACAGTGCATCGCATCCCATAAACCCACTTCTTCGAAATCAGACTGCCAAATGGGAATCATATTTTCCTTGCTGCATCATTAGTTTCCATTCATGTTCAGAAGCAAGAGGTCAGCCACCTTGGATCAGAATAGAAACAATAGACTAAGCACAATACTATTCCAAGACAGCCAGACATGCTATGTATATTTTTGTACCTATTTTTATTGTACGCACTTGCCTGCCAAAATGATATGCTACATTGATCTTTTTCTGCTTTTATTATTTTAATTTATCCTGCATATTTTTCTAGAGAATATGAGGGTGTTTTTGTGGGTTCGTAAGTGGATGAATGCAAGAATGAGTCAGTTGATGGATGGATGAATCCGTGCAAGCTTGAGTGGCAGAGCGCACGTGTGATTGGGTATGGAGACCTAAAATTCACCAGTGACCGAAGTGGCACTTGCAACTATGAGCCAGACGTTTTCACATTGCAGATGCTTCGTAGCGTTGTAGATGCTGTCACAGAAAGTTTCTGTCCCATCCTTATAACCAAGCTGCAGGCAGTTTGTGGGTAATCAAGCAGTTCCCTTCAGTGAATGGTTATGCGTGCTTCTGATCTTTTGCTATTTTCACGCAGACTGGTCCAGCAATGTTCTTTGTCACAAGTGTCAGCAGAAAGGCAAAGTGTGGGTGGAAGGCGGGCGTGAGAGTCCTCTCCCATAAGCAATCCAAAGCAAAATCACAAGCCCAAGGGAAACTGCCCGCTTTAACACCTTTTAATATACACACGCCCACTCGCACGCTCTTTCTCTCTTCCCCCCTCTCTCGCACACACACACAGGCACTTATGCACACATGCATTCTCTCTTTCTTTGGTGTGTAGTGCCGAAGTACCATTTATTCCTGCTAGGCACGGTAAGCCACTCATGGGTGCTTTTATTATGATACAAGGACCCCTTGCTCCCTGCCAGGCTTCTAGCACTTGTGGCGTGGTGGGGGTAGTTACAGTAAGACCTTCACTGGTGCTTTTAGCTTCACTGTGGTATGATACAAGGACCCCTTTGCTCCCTTTCAGGCCTCAAGCACTGGTGGCCTAGTGGTGGCAGTGCGCAGTGCCGAAGCACTTTTGCCTTCTGCTATGCACTGTAAGGCATTCATTGGTGCTCACTGCTTTCAATAGGGCCATGGCTTGACAGCAGGCAGGCCTTTGCTCCCTATCAAGTCTCCAGCAGTGGTGGTGCATCATTCATTCCAGCTGCTCAGGGCTGGTGCCTGTTAATGATTCTCCTGCAGCTGCGGAGTCAGCAGTGGGTGCGTTTGTGAAAGGCTAGGGTGGTGTGTGTGCGTTCCCTCACACCTTTTCCTGCTCTACTCCATGCTCCCGCTTGTCCCTCGTGTGTATATTACAGAGGTCCGAAAAACACAGCATTTGAAATACCTAAAACACAAAAATATTGCATGAGAACCGGTGCCGCGGGGCGCCTTTCCTCTCATTGATGAGATATACCCGCTCTCCCTACAACTCTCTCTTTTTCATGCACACAAGCTCTCTCCCTCTCACACATGCATGCACTCACACATGCATACTCTCTCTCCCTCTCCCCCTCACACACACATGCACGCACTATCTTTCTCACACACACACAGGCACACATGCACGCTCTCTCGCACTCGCACACACACACGCATACTCACACATGCAGGCTCTGCTCTCTTTCTCTCCCCCTCACACACACATGCACGCTATCTCTCTCTCTCTCTCTCTCTCTCTCACACACACACACAAGCTCGCACACATGCACATTCTCTTTCTCACACACACACAACCAAACACACACGCACAACCACACACACAAACCATACACACACACAAAACCACACACACACACAAAACCACACACACACAACCACACATGCACACCACCACACACGCACACCCACACAAACATCCACACACACACACCCACACAACCACACACACACAACCATACACACACACAACCACACACACACAACCACACACACACACAACCCCACACACACAACCACACACCAGGATAGTAAAACATAGCATAGCAAAACAAAACATAGTATAGCATAACAAAACACAACAAAACATAGCATAACAAAACACAACAAAGCATAGCATAACAAAACATAGCATAACAAAACCTAGCATAACATAGCATAGCATAACAAAACACAACAAAACATAGCATAACATAACAAAACAAAGCATAACATAACAGAACATAGCATAGCAAAACAAAACATAGCATAACATAGCATAGCTTAACAAACCACAGCATAGCAAAACAAAACATAGCATAACATAGCATAGCTTAACAAACCACAGCATAGCAAAACAAAACATAGCATAGCAAAACAAAACATATCATAGCATAGCAAAACATAGCATAGCATACCAAACACAACAAAACATAACATAACATAACAAAACAAAGCATAACAAAAAATAACATAACAAAAAATAGCAATGCAGAATAACACACACAACACACACACACCACAACACACACAACCATCTATCTGTCTATCTATCTATCGCCCTCACTCTATCTGTCATTCTATCTATCGCCCTCACTCTCTCTATCGCCTTCACTCTCTCTATCGCCTTCACTCTCTCTATCGCCTTCACTCTCTCTATCGCCTTCACTCTCTCTATCGCCTTCACTCTCTCTATCGCCCTCACTCTCTCTATCGCCCTCTATCTATCTATCGCCCTCACTCTATCTATCGATCGCCCTCACTCTATCTATCGATCACCCTCAATCTATCTATCTATCTCATAGCCCTCCCTCTATCTATCTATCACCCTCACTCTATTGCATCACCACAGCATCACTCAGCACCATCACAGCATCACTCAGGGGCACCACAACATCACTATGCGCTACCACCGCATCACTGAACGCCACAGCATCACTCGGCGCCAACACAACATCACTCAGCGCCACAACAGCATCACTCAGCGCCACCACAGCATCAATCTGTGCAACCATTCAACAACTGGTTCAAATATGTTCTCTCAATGTTTCAAGCTTTATTACAAATGTCACAAAAAGATGTTAATATTTCACTTCTGTTCTTGGATTTTCGTCACAATAAAATACACTGAACATAATCTTCACAAAAGTTATTTACAAAAGTTTAAGCTATTGCCATTATAAATTACAATAACTGTTATTTAAGTATTCATTATTAAAACAAATTAAAAGCCATTGTTATTTGTAATAGCAATACATCTAAGTCACGTAAATACAACACATATTGCTTTACAAATGCTATAGGTGTGACATGTGCGAAAGTTATAGCTATTGGCATTGTAAATGACAAAGCTATTAATTTCGCTATTTTCAAAACCAACACATACATACAAAAATTGTCATTTACAATACCAATAGCTCAAACTTTCCTAATGCGAGACCTATTGCATTGCAAATGCTTGTTTTCTAGAGCTAACATCCGTAGTGTACTACCTGAAATCCTGCGCCACCAAGGTGACCGCCTCTGTTTCCGAAGACACCAGCAGACATGGTTTATCCAAAGACAAGTTATTGCTTAGATGTAAATTGTGCTTTTTTAGTATCCGATAGCACCATGAAACCCTCTTGTAATCCCGTACTTCAGGAAGTAAATAAATGTCCTAGTTTGAATGTCACTCGCGCGTGCCAGGCTGAGAGTAAAGGTGGTGTTGGGCTAATGCCCCTGTCAACAAGACTGATCAGGCCTTCTGACCACCCAAGGCCTAAAGCTGCTTCTCCTACCTCAGCTCTGCCAGCCGTCTGACCAAAATCTGGTAGTTGATCTTCTCAAAGGTCGTCAAGAGGAAACAAAGAGACTGCCTTTTCCCAATACTATCACTAATTAAGCTTATTTGCCAGGCTGTGGAGTGCCAACTGTGCCCCTGCCCGGCCCAATGTCCATTTGAGAGGGTTGTTGCAAATGTGTTAATTCTCCTGTAAATCCTGAAGTTGTGTAGTAACAATCTACTCTCGCGACAAAGTGTAGACGTATAGAGGGATATCGGCTTTAATGTACTTGGTTCACTGGCTTCAAAGAAGTTTTAGTAAGGGGCTCCTATCTGCATTTTTGGAAACTTCCATGACTCCGCCTGAACACAGAGGTTTGTTACAAATTTGACTGAACACGGGGCAGCTGTTTCTGGAATTTGTGTTATAATTTTGCTGAACCGGGGGCCCTCCTGTCCACTGCACTGCACCCTGAATTCAAAGAGATCTAACAAGCACTGGGAATTTGGCAGGCACAATAAAATTAATCCACATCAACTGGTATATCATTGAAAAACAAGCCAGCGGATGATACTTTCTACCGCCCCTCCCCCTAATTTTCTAACCCGCGAGTTAAAAAATACAATTTCCTTAATTGCAAGAAAATTAGAGATAAATAAATCACAGCAAAATACAACAAAAGGACGTAAATATGCAAATGCTGTCCATTGGAGTCTATTAATATTATCTATGTATCCACTGGAAGCCTCAAATATAAAGGAATGCATTCATCACTATGAACCACTCTTATTTAATTACATTAATTTCTAAAAGAATAGCAGACTGTGTCC
Source organism: Lissotriton vulgaris (assembly GCF_964263255.1). Lineage (NCBI taxonomy): Eukaryota > Metazoa > Chordata > Amphibia > Caudata > Salamandridae > Lissotriton > Lissotriton vulgaris. The sequence continues at coordinate 64,792,029 of NC_141700.1, forward strand.
CTGTTAGCTGGCGGACTGCCAGCGTTATGGCAGAATTACCACTGTCAGCGAGGATCAGGTCAAACCGTCCGCTGTGGGATACAAGGAACATTTGCTTCAATACATTGACACGGTGCGAGTATTCATGAGACTATTTCTCAAACAGACAGGTAAGTGTCAATGATTAACAGTGTGGCACTTTATGTACCATCTTGTATAGCAGGAGAGGAAGAGAGATTTGAAAACTTTGCAAATATTGTCAATTCATTCTCAAAATTCAACCATCATTTGAATTTACAGCCTTATTTAGCGATTGGTGGTCTGCCTGCAGTCCCTTCAAGGGTGGAGGAGCTCAGGACCGAAGCCGCCCTGGCTGATGATCGGTATCCTTATTCAAAGATATCCACCTCCCCAGCGCGGACCACCATGTTTCAGAGGAGCTGGCCCCGCAACAGCTGCTCTGAAGGGCTGTAGCCCTGCGGAGCAGCTGCCATGTTTAATGCAGCCACTCAGCAAAGTTCTTTGTTTTGCAAAAACAAACTTCCAAAAAAAACAAATAGCCATGACACATTGGGATTTTTTTCCCTGTGTGTAGGGGTAATGTTTATTATTTTTTTCCTGTTGGGACTCCCCAAGCTTTCTATGGAGGCTCCAAACAGGATTCAATTATGTCAGAACTTTCACCCTAATTAAGGCCGATCGTCTAAGGTACTTAGACCGATGGCCCAATGTCCATGACGCCGTCCGGCAGAGGTTTCTGCTGACAGAATCAGAGGGGACTCCGCTGCCAGGAACATGATTCGTCTGACTCTAAGTATAACAGGCAGACCAAAAAGTTGGCTTACAGGTTACTCCACCCCATTTGAGATGAAGTAAGCTGTCTGCTACACTCTTAATCTAGCTGTTAGTCTAGATACAAGTGTGTACAATTGTCTTTGTATGTCTGTGTTGCTAAAGGTATTGAGGATCTAGAGAATAACATATATTCTCAACATGTATCATATCACTAAAATAGAATGAGGATGGTTGAGTATTGATTGCGCAAGGTTAAGGTAGAGTCAATTCCCAATACTTGATAGCTCTAAGGATACAGTAATTGCCACCCAACAATTACTGGAGATGTAGACAATGCTACACCATTAGGCACAAAAGAGGGATTGTATCCTGAGCATGTTCCTCAAAGTACAGTTCATAGTAAACGTTGACATCATTAATCTTCTTTTTTTTTTTTTTTTTTTTTTTAAACCTTTATATGAAAAAAGTGCACACAGCTATTCAGCCTGACATCCCGGAGGCAAGGCAGCATATCGAAACAGGAGAACAATAGTGCAAGAATCAATGTAGCAGAACAGTGAAGGTTGATTTTGTTTTTTATAAAGGAACATAGAGAAAAGAAAGAGAAAAAGGAGCGCCAGAATGGGCGCGAAGAGAGTGGCAATGGAGTACAAGAAACCAGTGAGGCGTTGTTGGGGGGCAGGTGGGGAACATAGGGAACACAAGCATGAAAACAGGATAAAAGGCCAGGAGCGAGGAGGGGAGAGGAAAACACAGGATAATATTTACAACGTTTTACAGTTGGTGTCGCAGGCTACGGCGACAGATGATCCTCCAGCGAAACAGGTTCCGGGGGTACACAGATGTCTCCCCTGTATGTATTCCAGTCTCCCCACAGTTTCTGCCACTTTTTAGGCTTACCCCTGGCAACATAGACCGTCTTCTCCCTAAACATACACCAATCCATATTGGCTTTCCACTGTACAACTTTGGGAGCTACTGAAGCTCCCCACTTCTAAGCAATATCACGTTTAGCCACCATGTTGCCAAGGGTCACCCACTGCGTCTGAGCCACGTTGTGGTCCGTCGGATCCCAGATGTTGAGGAGGCACCTCCTAGCTTCCGCATTAACCGCTACCCCAGTCACCTCGCCCATAATCAGGTGCACACGCCTCCAGTAAGAGGCTATGGCGGGGCATTCCCAGAGGATGTGCATAAAAGTGGCAAGGGCACCACAGCTGCGGCGACAAAGCCCATCGACCGAGTAGCCCATATGCACAAGTCGGGGGCCAGTCACGTAAACCCTATGCAGGACCTTAAGCTGCACCAGTCGGAGATGGGAAAGATGGCAACCTCCTTAGGGGAGGACACCGCACTCTGCCAGTCCTCGTCATCGATTTCCAACCCATCACGCACCCACTGATCCCTCACACCCAGGAGGAGGTCGGTGCGAACATTTATAAGCTTCTTATAGGACAGTGAAATGGCGCTGTCCGGCATATGGCCGTCCAGCACCCTATCTTCCAACGGGGAGCTTTCTGGGATCGCCCCCTCCTCCGGCCTAGCAGAGAGCAATGCGTGCCGTAACTGGGCATACCGGAAAAATTCCGATGTACCCAACTGATGTTCATCCTGTAGCTGGGAAAAGGTCTTAATCTCACCTCTCGATAACATATCATCCACCCTGGAGATACCTATGAGGTCCCACTTATCGAAACCTTTGGTGTGCCACAACCTGCCCAGGATGTCTGAATCGTATAGTGGGGTCAGCCTAGTCAGTTTACCTTGCCAGCCCTGCGCCTTGGTGATTGCCCTCCAAATATGGACCGCCGTTTTCGTTGGGCCCGACATCCGCCCATCTAGAGACCTCGAGTAGAGCGCCCTATAGTAATTACCGCCACCCAGGAGCCACCTATCCATGGCGTATCCAGGGTTGTTCTCCGGACCATAGAGATCGTGATTGATGGCCGCTAACTGGGAGGCCCAGTAATATCTATGGACATCCGGTAGGGCTATTCCCCCATCGTACCACGGAAGCGTGAGCTTCGTGATAGCGATGCGGGCCGGCCATCCCAAAGCAAGGCACGTTGAAGGCCCTTGATCTCCCGGAAGTACCGGGCGGGAACCAGATCTTGAGTATTCTGTAGGGCGTACAGGAACCTGGGCAAGGACATCATTTTAAATAATGCCGCGCGCCCAAGCAAGGAAAGCGGAAGTTTGCGCCAACCCTCCACATCTCGCCGAAGGCGGAGAAGAGGGGGAAGCAGATTGTGTTCATAGCGCGCCTTCGCATTGCTGGAGATATAGATCCCCAAGTACCTAAAGCCCTGGCTGGCCACCTGGATGCCGCAGCCTCTAGGGAGGCGTGGTGTTCCCCCTTTCAGTACATACAGATAAGACTTGGCCCAGTTGATAACAAGGCCAGAATATCAGCCAAAAAGCCTCAATATATCGCATGCCACTATAAGTGGCGTGCAGGGGGAAGTGAGGTAAAGCAGAATATCGTCCACGTAGAGGGAGACTCTGTCCTCGAAACTAGGGGCCCATCTGATACCATGCAGATCCGGGTGAGTCCGCAACAAGGCCGCGAGTGGCTCGAGTGCGAGCGCAAACAGAAGAGGCGACAAAGGACAGCCCTGTCTGGTGCCCCTGTGAAGAGCAAAAGTCGCCGAAACACGGCCATTAACGGCAACATTAGCCAGCGGGTCAGCATACAGGAGCTTAACCCATCCCACAAACACCGGGCCAAAACCGAGCTTCGCCAACACTGCCCACAGGTAACTCCACTCGAGGGAGTCAAAAGCCATCAAGGCGTCCAAAGATGCCAGGACAGCCGGCTCCTCAAGGGTATGGGCCCTGGCCAGGGCACCATGAAGCCTACGCAAGTTAAGGGCAGTGTTGCGGTGTGGAATAAAGCCCGACTGGTCCGGGTGCACTAAGTCGCCGATAACACCAACCAGGCGATTGGCGAGCATCTTGGCGAGAATCTTAGGCTCGGCGTTCAGGAGGGAGATGGGACGGTACGAACGGCACAAATCCCTCGGCTTCCCTTCCTTGTGGATGACCACAATGGTGGCCAACCTCTGGTCAAGGGGAAGTAGACCATTCGCCCGTGCCTCAAGGAACATGTTGCGCAGGTGTGGGGATACCACATCCGGCCTGATCTTATACAACTCAACCGGGATACCATTGGGACCAGGCGCTTTGCCCGATCGCAGTGAGCGGATCGCAAGTGCGACCTCATCTACAGAGACGTCCCTGTCCAGGTCATTGCGTTCTTCGTCCGACAGGCACGGGAGATCGATGGTGGAAAGAAATACTGTCGAATCGGTCTCAGACCGGTCTGATACAGAGGAGTAGACACCTCGAAAATAATCAGCGAATGACTCAGCAATGGCACTTGGGTCAGTGACCACCACTCCGTCCTCCCCCAATATCTCAGGTACGACACGGCTAGCCCTCTCCCTCCTGTCCAGCCAGGCCAGTAACTTCCCGGCCTTGTCGCCGACATCGTAAATCCGACCCTGCTGTTCTTTAGCTAGGACGAGGGCGGCGTTAGTAGCAAGATCGCGGTACTCCGACTGTTTAAGGGAGAGATCATGCAAGAGAACAGGATCGGGCTCTGCCTCCAACCGGGAGTCCATCTCCATGATCTCCGCCTCGATGCGCACCAAATCGGCATCTCTAACTCTACGGGCTTCTGCTATAAGAGCAAAAGCCTCGCCCCTCAAAACTGTCTTAAACGCCTCCCATAAAGTGGCGGCCGACGTGACCGACCCCTCATTTTCGGTGAAATAGAGATCGATGGCCTTGGCCAGGAGATTACGAGTTTTGGGGTTGCGGAAGTACCACGGGTTGACAACCACCGGCCGTTCCGACATGACAATATCAAAGTCAAAAGAGACCCACAGCGGGGAGTGATCAGAAATACCCTGTGCCAAGAAACGAGCCTCAGAAACCGCAGGCGCATGAGCCGCCAAAGTAAGGACGTAGTCGATTCTAGAAAGACTACCGTGGGCGCCAGAGTGGAAGGAATAGTGACAGTGAGTGGGATGCAGGAGTCGCCAACTGTCTACCAAACCCAGCGTCTCAAGGAAGGTTGGCAGCCACAATTGGGAGCTACGGAGGTCTCTAGGCGGATGTCGGTCCAAGGAACCGGAGCAAACCGAGTTGAAATCACCCCCCACAATCAACAACCCAGCGGGCAAATTCAAAATGGCGCCACCAAGGTCCTGAAAAGTACTAGTCTGTAGGCCCGGGGGGACGTAAACTGAAAGTAATGTCAGGGCACGCCCATCCCAGCGTCCCGCAACGGCGGCATACCGCCCCCTCTCATCAATCACAGTAGTGTCAATCTCAAGCGGAAGGGACGTACGCACAAGAACACCCGCCCCCCGAGATCCCGAAGAGAACCCCAAATGAGCCACCATTTTAAACTCTTTACGGTTGAGCGCTTTACATGTATTGCCAACCAGGTGTGTCTCCTGCAAGAGAACAATATCCGGCATATGTCGTTTAAGCAACTGAAGCACAACCCCTCTCTTAATACGGTCACCCAACCCGTTGACATTCCAACTGAGAACTTGCAATTTCCTACCCCCATCATCATGACCCAGGTCCCGCCCAACCCCGGAAAGCCTCAACAACAAGTGAAAGAGAGCAGTACACATAACCCATTGCCTAAGAAACAGAAAGAGAGAATAAAGAAAGAACAAACAAGCTTCCCCACCACCACCCCCACCCTGCACACATGCGTCAGACTAAAAAGCCCCCCCAACCAGCAGTGTGCCTGTCACCCCATAAACTAATCTACAAGAAAGACCCTGAAGGAGTGAGGAATCTCTGCGACCCCCTCCCGCCACCCTCCATGTAAAAACAGAAGAAACAAAAAAAATGGAAAAGCTTTGGCATTAGCTGTCACAGACATCAGGAACACCAACCGCCATAATTGGCGCAACAGAACCTAGTCCTGGAGATCAAGGCCACCAGTTGCGCCTCCGGAGCGCTCGTCATGCTCTTCTCGACGTTGCGGCAAAGTATCCAGCCAATCGCTCACATTCTCGGGCATATCGAAGAACAGGGCTCAGCCCTCGTACTCGATCCGTAGTTTGGCAGGGAATAGCATAGAGTACTTGAAACCCATGTCTCTAAGGCGCCGTTTCACCCCCGCAAAGCTCTGACGTTGTCTCTGAACGGCCCTAGTGAAGTCCGGGTAGAAGTGCACCTCAGAGTTCTGAAATTTAAGTGGCCCATGTCTCCTGGAGGCTTGAAGGATCACATCCCGGTCTCTAAAATTGAAGAGCCGGGCGATGATGGGCCTAGGTGCGACACCCGACTTCGGAGGGCCGCCAGGTATCCTATGAGCCCGTTCCACCGAAAAAAAGTTACTCACTCCGGCTGGTGCGAGATGTGTCTGTATCAAGTCCTCCACAAAAAGGTCCACAGCCGCCTCCTCCGCTCCCTCCGGTATACCAATGATACGGACGTTCTGTCGCCTTGCACGCCCTTCGAAGTCCTCCAGCCGTCTGGAGAATTGGTCGTTAACCGATCGTAAAGTCCGGACCTCCGCTTGCAGGTCTGAGACATCGGTAGTCAGGCTGGAGGTCTTAATATCAAGGGATTTCACCCGATCATTGGTCTTGCCCAAGTCGGCCCTGATCAGGTTGAGATCAATGGCCAGGGTGTCCACCTTATGTGTAAGGACCTCATGTTGTTTCTGCATTTCAGTCCTGATGCCCGCGATGGCCCCAATGATATCACTCAGAGTGGGCTCCGGTCAATCTTATTCAACTGCGTCTGAGTCGTCCTCCGAACGCCTCTGTTCGCCTTCCAGTCGGGGTCTCCTCTGCCGGCCATGATGGATTCAAGGAGAACAAAGGGCTACCTAGCCCGGACAAAGTGGGCAGATGTGTAGAACAGAGGCGAAGCCAGCACACAAGCCAGGCCGACAGCAGGCGCCTTCGCAGCTACGTGCACTCCGCCAGTAGGGATCGAAGGTCTACGCTTCGCATTCCAATCATGCGGAGCGTCGGCACGATCATCGGTCACCCATGAGACAATGGCGCATCCCTGGCACAAAGTTCAGCACGACGTAACTTCGTCTAGGAACAACGGATTTGAAGGCGGAAAGCAGTTCCCGCGTCTGCGACCTCTCACCAATCGAAATCCACTACCGTGGAACAGGATAGCCTGCAGGATATTTGCGGAGGGTCGGAGGGTCGGCGGAGCTCCGAGCTTACGCGGCCATCTTGCTCGCCCACGAAGCTCCTCCTTCCATCATTAATCTTCTTATTTCTTCTTTGTTTCTTCACAACAAAGAGAAGGTCCTAGCCGCCAACACGTGTATCGTCTATTTGTGGTGTAAGCCACAGACTTCCTTAGGGCCAATGTCTCACTGTAGTCCAAGGTAAGTATCAATATTCAAATTTTAAAAAACTCAAATGTCGTTTCTAAACACTATTAGCGTCACGGTACACACAATAGTAGTAAGGTAAATCCAGCTTCTATATCAATTCCTCTCCTAACCGTAACACGCTGATTTTCGAATACGGTTATGAGAGGAATTGATATAGAAGCTGGATTTACCTTACTACTATCGTGTGGACCGTGACGCTACTAGTGTTTAGAAACGACATTTGAGTTTCTTTAAATTTGAATATTGATATACTTACCTTGGACTACAGTGAGACATTGGCCCTGAGGAAGTCTGTGGCTTACACCACATATAGACGAAACCTGTGTTGGCAGCTAGGACCTTCCCTTTGTTGTGAAGAAACATAAAGAAATAAAGAAGAAATAAGAAGATTAATGCTGTCAACATTTATTATGAACTGTACTTTGAGGAACATCCTCAGGATACAATCCCTTTTTTATGTATCATATCATTTTATAATACTCTTATTATATCCTTAAAGGTAGGTTAAAGGCATATGCCAGGATTCCTGTGCCATAGAAATTAAACTCCTTAACAATTGCCATTGAGCTCACATTTTAGGACAACCTGGCCCATTTATTTCACAGCCTATTAGAAGCCAGGCACTGCCTAGCATGCTAATGAGTTCTGGCCTAAAGAGCTGCGTTACTTAAAGAATGAGCAGGAAAGGGCTGTGTGTCTATCGGGATTCAAGTTAGGGCTGCTCGAAGGTCAAAATATTATTGTTAATTATGCATCTACTAATAGAACACACATAGATGACAGCCAGACTCCTTAAAATGCTCCTGTCCCACCCTTAACATAAAAAGTGACATCGATCTCGGCTAACTACACTTACAGGCTCCTGCAAACAACTATCACCACCTGCCCTCATCAGAGCATGTGTTGAATTCACCGGACTAAGGTGTAGGAACCAGCACTCTGCACAAGTCAAATGCTCTGCAAAATCACTAACGAAACAGGTCATATCCTTTTAACGGCAATCTACCCACCTTCTCACCCCCACAGCACTTCTTAGCACTCATTATAGGTCACAGCACTTAATAAAATACATAATGCATTGAATAAAAGTAAAATTAATGTTGAGATGCAGGACCACACTTTTCTGATGTTCCCAAGAGTCGACCATAAATAATCTGTGAAAGAGCAGGGATGTACCTGCATCACCACAGCTTCCTCTAAGCCGCTATATTATCTGGATATGATTTCAGGCAATATTTGAATCAAGACACCTGATAAAATGATTATACATATCTAACTAACAGAGTTCAGACAGGGGTTTAAATGGTTAATGCTATACTGAAGTTATCTTTGTGTTGCAGAATTACCTACATGCAACTTCCATTACTGTCTGTAAGTTCCATAGCATGTCCTTCTGCATATAAATCGCAAACAGAATCGATTCCTGGTGCAAGTTATTCTGCAGCTGTAGAGAGAGGAAAAAGCAAAAACATTAGGAATGGGAGATCTCTGAAGTCTTCATTAAGGAGATAAGAAACCGTTGTTTTAAGATATAACAAGGAACATAGATAAAAAGGGTGTGAGCTTGAATTAAAAATGTCTGCCATCACATTATTCTCATTGGGGATGAAGTGTAGTGGGGTACGAAATGAACATTTTACCTACAATAATTTGCATATATGTTGATAAACTTATTACTTTTTGAAGACTGCAACGTTTGTTAACTTCACAAAACTGGGAACTAAAAAAAATCTTAATTCGTCCACTAAAAGTGGATTTTTGCAATGATTATCTTCACCAAAATCCTATGAGGATATTTTTAATAAATAAAACGTATGCAATCTATTTTGCAATGGTTTCCAAACCTTGTAGAAGTTTGAAATTAACTTCACAAAGAATGTAGATGCACTTTGTCATATCTATGAACATCTTTTGGCAATGGAAACGCCTGTGCAATGCCTTGGACAGTTTTCCCTATGAAAATGTCTTTAGAAATCATTCACATTTTCTTAAATGATATTGTAATCTTACTTTAATTCATGAATTAATCCAGGCTTTTAGTCATTTCAGGATTACCCTTTTAGATTGCTGTGAAATTATCTAGTGTACTTTTTTGCTCCCTAAAGAAAAATCTCCTATTCAAGACATTTGGATTCTGATTCCAAGGGTTTGACCCACATTCTACCCACGGTGTAACGATATTGCCCTTTATATTCTGGCAGCGCACAGACACATTTAGCAAATGGATGCTTGTAGGCCTGTGGCCCTCAAGGAATCATATCTGTTAATTTAAGTTGGTATTTCTCACCCTCCCCTCATATTGGACTGCCAGTCAATCCCTTTCTTTTTTTAATGAGTACTTTTCCACGCCTATTCCTCTACTAAGTCATTTGACACCATTGATGTTGTGGATTGATTACATTCATCACCGCAGCTGCCGCTTGATCTCAATTCCTTAATTTCACAACGGATTACCATCTGTTTTGCATCTGTGCTCCCTACATCATTTTCTAACCAAGTAGGTAAGATCTTCCCAAGGCCTTCTCTTCCTTTTCTGTTGTTATAATTCCCCTAAACATTTTAAAGGTAGTGCCAAATAATGTGACCCCCAGTGCATTCATGTATGTGGAGTTTTTAGACTGCGTATTCATGTTTTTGTCATGGTCACCATGGATAATATATAGCAATAAACCCAGCTCCCTCCAAATACCCACTAATTTCTTTCTTCCAACAAAAAACTGATAAATACAAAAATAATCTATGAATTTGAATTTTCTGACCCTGGACATCATTCAGAGGAGGTAGCTGTGACCCCTGGATTGTCCTTTGCTACCCCTAGCACTGCCTTTGTGACCCCTGGCCTCAGAGGTGGTCAATTCAGTGCCAGGAACACTGGGGCAGCTGGGCTCCACTCTCTTTATTTTCTGTCAACCCTTTATTACTCTGATAGCGAATAAATAAAATATACTATTCCCTAATGGTGTAATAAAAACGGAGTACAATAAGCTGGAATATGCCCTTCCATGGTAGCTGAGGTAAGTAAAACAAATGCTTTAAAATGCATGTTGCGCGCATGCTTGTGGGTGAGAGTGTGTTTGTGTGAGAGTGTATATGTGTATCCCCCCTGCTTTAATGTGACCCTGTGCCTTCTTGGTACCTGCTTAGCAGTTTGTCTTTGTCTTTTTATGGTGATTATAAGACGAGGCACCCTGAAGGGTGCACATAGAAAGGCAGACTTTAGGCTGACTTGCCAATCGACTGAGAGCGAAATTATCATTTCTAAATAACGTAGGATGGTAATCATTCCCAGAAGTGCATTGTGGGTCTGTTTGTGTTGCACATGAAATCCAGCTGGAGAAACTGCAACACTTGAGAAACATGTGAGGATTCTTTTGTGTTCGTCTGTTTTACTCTCCAGACATTCTTCCTAGTCAGTGGAGTCAGCGGCTTCCTGCCTTTAGGCTGACGCTTTGAATGCTGATGCTCATTGCTGCACATTTGTAGGCACTAATGTGCCGGTTTTACAGGAGGTGCTTGGCTCCTGGTGCCATCTTGGAAAGGCCGCGGCATCAGTTTTTAACGCCTTAACAGCTGCGGCAATTCCGCTGCGGTGCGGGGGTTCTAATGAGTGGGCGGGGCTGCGACGGCCGTTGGCAGCACTGGGGAGGGAGTGCTCGCCGACGGGAGCACGGAAGGGGTTAATAATTGTATGTATTGAATTGTCCCCATGTACTTTATTTTGCCTTTATTTGACCAGTCCTGTTTGTTCTTCAGGGGAGCCTGTGATTAACAAAGGGGTTGCTGGACCCCAATTGTATTTTTTTTTCCTCCCCTTTATCTTCATGTGCTGAATAGCTTTGTTTCCGACGTAGCTCCCGGCGATGAGCTATTTAAACAGCCACTCTACGCGGCCGCGCCTAAGGAAGGCAAATTTTTAGCGACACATAAGCCAGATATTACTTTTGGTACCGAAGCTTGGGTGGATTCAGCATCTGTTCTTAACTTGGTTCAGGCGATCCTGGCGGGGTATGTGATTTTTAGATCTGATTGAGTTGGTAAGCGAGTGAGTGGGCTAGCAATGGTCTTTCCCGATCACTTGTCCATATCCTGCTTCACGGTGGTGAGTGGTTCAGACTGCAAAACCCTTCTTTTCCAAATAGAACTTACAAAAAACTGTACCTTTAGAGGTTTACTGATTTACCACCCTCCAAACATCAGAACTTCCTTTGTCTCAAACTGAAGGCCATTGCTTGAATTCAGTATTAATTCATCAGACTTCTCGGTGTTGGGTGATTTTATTTTCCCTCTTGAAAACACTGAGGATAAGGATACTGTTTTTATGATCGTCACAACGGCTAGCCTAGGATTACATCAGATGGTTAACCTTCCGACCCACACTGCAAGCTGCATGTTAGATGGTATTTTCACTATTTTCACTAGCAACCCTTTTCTTCAGGAAACAGACTCTCTACCATTACTGTGGTCGGATCACAAAGCTGTTATGTTTAAAGTCAGCCTCCCTTGCCCGCAAGCTAGAAGTGATTTCAACCCCCAGGGCAACAAGGGTTGTGCCTGGTATAATATTGATCAGTCAGAATTGCACTTATTGCTTTCTGACGCAAAGCCCAGCTGCACGACCAATCTTAATTTAGCTCCACAGAACTATTCCTCTTGGATCGGAGCGGCGATCGATGTACTTTATTTATTTACTTATGTGTTTCATAGAGCGCAAACTTGACCCGTGAGGGTATCAGAGCGCTTTACATGGTATACAGTGGTGAACAAAAAAAAAGTTTAAAGTGCAGAAATATACAAAATCAATCAACAAAAATGATGGCAAGGGGCAGGGGTGCAGAGAACAAAGAGAAAAGGGGGATACAGGTGTATGGTTACAATCACAGTTAGTCAGTAAAAAACAAAGGTCCCATATATTCTCTGCGGGGAGAATTGGTGATCTGGGGAAGAAGCGATAGTCTTAGATTCATCTGGCACAATGTGGTGGTTGAGGGCAGGCCTTAGACGAGGAATTTACCCATGAGGACTTGCACCTGAAAAAACTTTCAGCAATCAGAGAAAGCCCGCTCAGAACCCTGGTTTTCCGAAAAGCTCAGAGCCGAGAAACTGATTTGTATAAGGAAAGAGCGGAGGGGGAGATTAAATTATGGCCCACAGGCTAAAGAGATCTACATGCAACCTATTGCAAATTATAAAAAGCTAATTTTGATGGAAAAAAATGTAATTTCTCTAATACAATTTTATAATCCAAGAACTCTCTCAAAGAGTTATTTAGTACAGTACAAAGCCTAGCAAAGATACCTGAGTATCAATAATAATTAGATCCAAACGTTGTGCAATACACTTGCAAATTGTTTCCAGACTAAAGCTGAGGATGTTTTCAATATCTTTGTAACCAACAAACATAATACTCCAGTCTATCAGATAGAAAGTGAAGCGTCTTCTATCTCTGCAGTTCTGGATAAATTTTCTCCACTCTGTGCCGAGCAGGTTTTAAGTCTAATTAAGTCTACCAAATCAGGCTCTCTCTTAGACCCCTGTCCACCAACCTCTTCCCAGAAATTGTAAGCATCCACCTGACTGTGATATTCAATGAGATAATTAAATCTGGATATTTTTCTTTAGAGTGGAAGAAAGCTTCCATTGTTTCCTTATTTAAAAAAACGAGTCTCCAGCCACAAGAGCCCAGTAGCTATAGACCCATCTCTCGGCTACCATTTCCTTCCATAATCTTAGAAAAGGCTACGTTGGTGTCAATAAAAGACATAAGTTCCATATTATTTCCACTGGTTTCGACACAATTTGGATTCAGAAGTGTACATAGCACTGAGACTGCTCGAATTGTTGCATCGGAAGAGTTAAGGTCAATTCTAGATGGAGGTGGTAAGGCCACATTGATATCACTGGACGTCTCTTCATGATATTCTGATTGACAGGCTCTCCAAGCTTGGAATAAGCCGTTTTGCTCCAACCAGTTCTGCCTGCCATGTGGGGTGCCGCAGGGGTCCTCATTGAACCTTATTCTTTTCAACCTATATGTCACCCCACTGGCAAGGCTCATTAAATCTTTCGGCTTCACTGTGGTATCATATGCCAGCGATGCCCAAATAGTGGTATCGGTATCCAGCAATCCAGAAGACACAGCTTCAAGATTTAGCACCTGTATGGGACAGACAGACTAGTGGATGAAGGTCAATTACTTAAAGCTTAATTTCGGTAAAACTGAGGTCCTTCTTCTGAGAAATGACTTCCCATTCTTGTCATCCAGCTGGTGGCCTCAGGAAAGTTAGGATGTTGGGAATTGTCTTTGACAATAAACTAAACTATGATGATCCGGTCAATGCCCTTGTTTCTTCCGTATTCTTAATTCCTAGAATCATTAGGAAGATTTGCCCTTTCATTCGATCAGATCTTAAAAAAACTGCTGTGATGCTCTTGCCTTATCCAGATTGGATTATGGTAATGCCTTATTTCTGAATATCCAAAAAAGATTCCTCCACAAACTCTGCATGCTGCGAAATGCATCAGAACAGCTTCTCTTGGGAATTCCCAAATATCAATCTGGCCCTGGTAAAGCTGCAGTGGCTTGCGGTAGAAAAAAAGAAGTGAATTTAAAGCATTATGGGCCATATGGACAACTGTAACATTTTGCATGTCCCTAATTTCAACTTTTTGTGACTCACAATTAGGAACTCGCAAAATGCAATGTACAACAGTGTCTCAGACACTGTTTGCGATTCCAATGGGGCTGCTTTTGGCATGCCTCATCGATATTCATGAGGCAGGTCGTGGTTTGCGATCTTTTGGGAATGGCCTGTAATCACAGGGATGGTGGCCGGCTGGGGTCAGCAGACCACCATGTCTGTGATTTGCTTTTTGAATAGAGCATTTTTTTAAAATTTGAAATGCATCACGTTTTCCTTAACCCCTTCGCTGCTGCGGCGGCTATTCCGCCGCAGCGCTAAGCGGGCGGGGGGGGCGCGCGGCGCTCACACGCTGGTGACGGAACCGCTCCGTCACCAGCCTCGGGTGAACTGTGCTGATGATGGAGCGGTTTTGTCATGGCCCCACCCGCTCAATAGAACGCCCAGCGCAGGCGCGGAATCCGCGCCACGCAGGCGCGTCGGGCGGGCCATGACGGAACCGCTCCGTCATCAGCACAGCGCCACCGCGGCTGATGACGGAGCGGTTCCGTCATCAGCATCGATGCGGTTAAAGGAAAATAGGATGCATTACAAAAAACTGAAAAGCTACTGTATCATTTTTGAAGAGTAGAGATTGGTCTGTGGGACCACTGCCTGCTGTTAAAAAATGTTGGTGCCCACATGCACAAAGAGGAAGGGGTCCACTAGGGACCCCTTCCTGATTGTGAATGGGTTACCTCCTCCTTCACGGAGTTGGTAAAATATGAATGTTTTGTTACTGCATTCCGGTTGCAAAACTTTCTTACATGCCCCTGCAACTTGCTATTAGAAAGGAATGCCCTTACTTGCGGGACATCATCAACACCTCCTTCAACACCGCTACCTTCCCGGAGAGATGGAAGCACGCCGAACTCAGCGCTCTACTTAAGAAACCATCAGCCGACCCCACCGACCTCAAGAACTACCGCCCCATCTCGCTGCTCCCGTTTCCTGCAAAAGTCACAGAGAAGACCGTCAACAAGCAGCTGGCCACCTTCCTCGAGACGAACGGATCCCTCGACCTCTCGCAGTCTGGCTTCCGGGCCAACCACAGTACCGAGACCGCCCTGATCGCAGCCACCGATGACATCCGAACCCTGCTCGACAACGGAGAAACAGTGGCCCTCATCCTCCTAGACCTCTCCGCGGCCTTCGACACTGTCTGCCACCTTACCCTAGTACAGCGCCTCAGCAATGTCGGAATCCAGGAGAAGCCACTGGAGTGGATCATCTCCTTCCTCGCCGGAAGGACCCAGAGAGTCCGCCTCCCCCCGTTCAGATCAGAAGCCACCGAAGTCATCTGCGGCGTTCCTCAAGGCTCCTCGCTCAGTCCTACCCTCTTCAACGTCTACATGAGCCCCCTCGCAGCCATCGCACGCCAGCACAACCTCAACATCATCTCCTACGCCGACGACACCCAGCTGATCCTCTCCCTCACCAACAACCCCGCCACTGCCAGAGCCAACCTACACGAAGGGATGAAAGAGGTAGCCGAATGGATGAAGAACAGCCGCCTGAAACTGAACTCGGGCAAGACGGAAGTCCTCATTCTGGGATCTTCACCCTCCGCCTGGGACGACTCCTGGTGGCCCCCCGCCCTAGGCAGCGCACCCAAACCGACAGACCACGCACGCAACCTGGGCGTCATCCTGGACTCATCCCTCTTCATGACCAGACAAGTCAACGCCGTCTCCTCGACGTGCTTCAACATCCTGCGCATGCTACGAAAGATCTTCCGGTGGATCCCCACCGAGACCAGGAAGACGGTCACCCAGGCCCTCGTCACCAGCCGCCGGGACTACGGCAACTCCCTCTACGCCGGAACCACCGCCAAACTCCAGAAGAGGCTCCAGCGGATCCAGAACGCCTCAGCACAACTCATCCTGGACATCCCCCGTCGCAACCACATCTCCGGACACCTGAGAGACCTGCACTGGCTCCCGGTCAACAAGAGAATCACCTTCCGTCTCCTCACCCACGCACACAAAGCCCTACACAACCAAGGCCCAGGATAACAGCCGCCTCAACTTCTACGCTCCCAAACGCCAGCTTCGATTGACCGGCCATGCCCTCGCCGCCGTCCCCTGCATCCGAAGAGCCACCACAGGGGGAAGGTCCTTCTCCTACCTCGCCGCCAAGACTTGGAACTCCCTCCCGACACACCTCCGCCTGACCCAGCACCACCTCGCCTTCAGGAAGCAGCTCAAGACCTGGCTGTTCGAGCAGTAGCGGACCCCCCTCCCCTAGCGCCTTGAGACCCTCTGGGTGAGTAGTGCGCTATATAAATGCCTTGATTGATTGATTGATTGCCGCGCGCCTTCTGAAAACTCATCCGCAATCCCTGTTTTGCAAGTTGATAATAGGTTACTGACTCGCAAAATAGGATTAGTACATGTTAAAAGCTAAACGGTTGTACATGTGGCCCTATGCATAGCCTGCTTTCAAGCATTACATAATATTGGTCCGGTCTGTTTACGGGACAGATTTACTTGTTACACCCCAGCGAGGAAACTTAAATCCTCCGCTGCCAAGTTTCTGGTATTGCCCAAGATTAAACAAGCCTCATGGGGAGGCAGAAGCTTTATTCTGGGAACCGCAAAGTTGTGGAACTCTCTTCCCATGACTCTGAAAAACAGCTCAGACCTTTTATCCTTCAGGATATCTCTTAAAACCTGTTTTTTCAGTCACTAGGGGAGCAGCCCCTCCTCCTACAGTCGGAAGCAGCGCCAAGACGCCTCAGGACATTTGTACGCTTTACAAAAACAGTAATCAAATCAACATTCCTTTACGATATTGTGGTCTGGAATATGTGCATGCAGAAATATGGCTATATGCTCCTAAACTAGAAGTAAAACCACATTGGAGGCTTCAGTGTAGTCCTAATTGGACTCTGAGTTGGAGTGAATCTTGCATTGCTGAATAAATAGACAAGAATTAAAAGTAATAGCATCTATGTCATGTTCACTTCCCCTCCCTCTTCCAGCAGTTTCATTTTGAATCCTCGCTGATTTACACATTCCTAATAAATCTGAAATCTGTACCAGGAACATAAACATGCAAGTATGAAATATGTTTCAAAGTCAGATTTTAAGCACTTTAACCACATTGCTGTGGCGGTAATTTTTCTGCTGTGCGGCTTTTTTCCAAAAGCCGCGTTACATGACGAGCTCAGCTTGTCATCCGCACACGACCACCGTGGCTGATGACGAGCTGAGCTCGTCATCAGCAGCGAAGGGGTTAAAGAATTTGGCGGCCAGAGCTAGATTTGTGGTTGAAAATATGCATTACCTCGCAGACAAAATCTTGATGTCTATATTGAACTTCTGCAATACAATAAGTTATAATGGTATTGTAATCCTATAGACCTCTACTGAGATATGATTCAGCTGAATACCATTTCTAGAGTAAAGGATAAAGATATCCATTCAAAACTTTATTTCTTTATCTGCCTGAGGAGCTGCTTTTTTTTTTTTTGCAATTCCGGTTTGTTTGCTTTGGAAACGGGTATTATGAAATCCCAGCTCAAATGTAATAAATGATTGCTTTCGAGTAGTGATGCCATTTTCTTTTTACATGTAATAATCCCACAAAGAAAGTGTAATTTTGCAATTGGATACCGTCTCTTTACTCGGCTAATATCAGCTTCCATGTATTATACCTGCTTAATATATGGATAATGGCTTATGGAGCCCAGGACCAGAGGTGTTGGTGGCTGGTTTTGGAAGGCAGGGCCTGTGTCAGTTTTTCAGGATATCCATATGAATAGGATCAATTTACATACAATAAAATTTAATGGGAACGCTCTGTCTAACATTTGACAAACAGTGCCTTGTGTGATTCGTGGACAATGAAACTGTCCCATTGAAGGCCTGTGATTGATGAAACATTGGCTGATGATTTGTCAAATTGTGTTCATCTCCCCATACAAGCTGAATCCCATTGCCAAAGGCTTTTTTTAAAGGAAGTTTTTGGGATGTCTATTTTGAGTGGAAACCCTGGCATGGCAGGGCCCTCATTGTGCCCTGGGCGGCCCTCCTGTATAGGAATATCCTCCAATAGGCCAGCACTAGTAGGTGGCCATTAGAACCTCATAAGTCAAGAATGGCCTACCATGTCATGACCAGCAGCAGACCTGCAAGAATAACACACACGCTTAATTTCTTTCTCTCACACACTCTTTTGCCTACTAACTGTCCCTCTCTTACTCATTCTATCTCACTCATATTCAGACTCCCTCTCCTTTACTCTCTTATTCTAACTCATACCCAATCTCTCTCACCCATAGAAATATACTGACACACTCACTCTTGCTATCTCTCACATGCACTTTCACTCATTGATACTCAGTCTCTCTCACACTCACTGTCACACTCCTTTTTCCCTCTCCCCCTCACTCACTTATACTCGTTCACATGACCACTCACTCAATCCCTCTCGCTTACCCTTGCCTCTCCCTTTACTCATTCTCATTCAGTCACTCTCACTCACTCTGTTTGTTACATGCACTCACCCACAAATACTCAAACACAATCACACATACACTCCCTCTCAATCATTCTCACTGGTTCTGATACACTCACTGATTCTCACTTACTCTCATTCATGCACAGTCACCCTCAACACCGCACATGCTCACTCTCACTGAGAGACTCATTGATTCTTTCCCCTCTTTCACACGCACACTGACTGCCACTCTCTCACTCATTCTCACTCACTATCATAAAAGTACAGATTCACTCCCACTCTTTCACACTTCCTCTCTCTCACTACCTCACTCACCCCCTGCCACTCACTCCCTTACTGATTCTCACTGGCACTCACTTTCTTTTTTCAGTCACAGACCAAAGGCAGGTTACTACCACCAGATGAGACTCCATTAGATCTGAGACTCTTGAAAGTCAGTAGACGCAGTCAGCCCCAACAACAAAGTCTGGCCTAGGGCCACCCATCTCTAGATGGTTTTTCAGAGGGACTGGCCTGATAGTTATTCTCCTTATTTCCTTAGAGGCCGGCCCCTGAATGACCACCAGGAGGATATCCTTGGGGAGAAGGATTGCATTTCTTTATGTCTGTGGTACATCATGATCAGTCCTACTCTACTGCAATAACTTCATCAGCTGGGGAGGATTGTGTTTAAAAAAAAACTGAGATTGGAGAATTGGTTGGTGCCAGATTTGGAAAGGGCGTAACGCTAGACAATTTATTCTGACATTGTAACGCAGATGAGGGTTCAGCTTCAAGGGGGGCTTGTAGACCTCCGCTCAGGTTCTGAGCAGTCCCAGAAGGAGGGCAGCGGCATTGTGAGGGCCTGTCAGGTGTCGAGTCAACCTCTGGCTGAGAGGGAGCTGAAGCCCCGATATCTTCTGAGTGGCGGCTCACAAGCCATGCTGTGCCTTCCAGATAACTGGCGCTATTCACCATCTGAAAGGAGGCCTTTACCCAGCATGCATTGCTGCTCGCTTAGGGGTGAGACCCTCTTCATTCCTGTGCTGAGAACACTGACGCGAAGTTTTAGGAATAATATTCTGGAATATGCCTACAAGCTGAGTCCAGGCTGCCTTCCTCAGTGACCACCTCCGCACAGACTGCATCTGTCCAGCTCCTCCACCCTCACAGATCAGCGCCAGGCAGGTTTTATCCCCCTTAGACCAGCCGCAGCCATGTTGCTCGCCTCACAGACCAGCTACGATTAGACTGCCTTCCTTACAAACCAGCCTGCATCGCTACAGCTCTGCCACCCACACAGATCAGCTCCAGTCAGGATTCATCTCTCACAGACCAACCCAAGGCAGGCAGGCTGCCTCCCCCCGGCCAGCCACAGCCAGAGTGCCTCTCTCACAGACCAGCCATGCTGCCTCCCTCACAGACCAACCTCAGAGTCAGGTGGCCCTATCAGTCTTACATTGCTGAAGTCACAGGGATTGTGAAAAATCTAAGTGCAACACAAAGAAGTGTAGCAAATTAGCCGCACTCATGCAGCAGAAGAGTGGTCAGGCTGTGGTGGGTCGCCAGCAGTGCACTTTCAAGAACAATCTTGCAAATATATTACTAAAGCACGGTTTGGTGGCACGCGGTCATTTACAGACAGCACTTTTTCTTTTGGCTTGCCCACAAAATTTGCACTGACATGCAGTTTTACAGATATAATTATATAGCTTAAATACAATAATGTGTGGAAACTGGTTTTCTGCAAATATGTACCATCTGAACATCACCAAGAAAAGTGTCTTGATCAAAGCTTTGATCACGGCGCATGCGTAATGCACATCTGTCCCAGGTCATCTCTTAAGGCATATATCTTTCCAGCTGCCCCTCATCACCAAGGACCAGGCGGACGCGCACACCTTTTCCACATGTAAACTAACATATATATTTGCCTGTCCTGGTGCCAGTTATTGTATTGTAATTGCATTTATAGAGCGCTTACTACCTCTGACGAGTCGTCAACGCACTTTTTTGCCGAGTAGCACGTTACTCCGGAACCCATAAAGGATTAGTGATGAATTAGTATAGTGAAATATGAAAGTGATTTAAGTGGTGGATATGCTAGTCTGTTATTTGGATTGAGAAGGATAGTGGAGGGAAAAAGATTTGCATTTATATAGCGATTGCTACCCCTGATGAGGTGTTGAAGCGCTTTTTCGGCGAGTAGTTATGTATGGAGCAAATGGAAAACATTGAATCCGACACTTACCCGACTGACTCCGTGGGCAGCGCGCATGCGCAGGTCTGTGTGCCCCAGCCATGCCTGCCTCTTTGGCTTAGTGTCTTCAAGCTCTGACGGGTTTCGCCTCTGCGCGGTGGGAATGTATGTGAAGCCAGAGTGCTGGGATAACGAGCTGCACTGCGGGCTGCTGTGCGCGAGCTCCCTGTAGGTTTGCTGTACGTTCACTGCACATTTTTCATGTCAGCCTCGTTTTGGGCCTTTGACGCGAAAGGACTTCCGCGCTACTCTGCATCCGGGTGTTTCCAAGCACCAGTAAATGGCGGTGACATCCCCCTGTTTGCCTTGACAGTGTGTTTATTTTTGTGAGGCCTAAATGAACCCTAAAAACAATGGTGCAATAATACACATACTCACTGCAGATGCACGAGCGCCAAGGGGCTGACTAAAAGGTGGCAAGCGATATTAAAAAAAAAAACTGTAACATAATATCTGCTTAAACGGTTCAATAAAGTTAAAATTAAACGCTTAAACATGGCAACGGAAATTAAATTCATAAATTACCCTGCCAGGAAGCGTAAATATCTTCGATCCAGGGTGTTTTTTTTTCTTTGTTTGAGACACAATAAACTCTGTGTAAAGGACAAACTAGTCCATGAGCCAGGCTGGTGTGACAACACAACATATGTGTGTGAAAAAAACAAACCTTTTGGTGATGGAAAATGTACAAAAAAAGTAAACCACAGCATGCCATATGAGTCGACCTTCGTGATGTTCTGTTTCATGTGCTTAGAAAGATACTTCAAGTGAAGACCCATTCTGGGTTGTAGGGTCATCCCTATGAATCCATTACAGTCCAACCCTTGGGCCCCTCCAGGTGCCACATGGCACAGGATGGAAGGTGGCCACCAAATTCAGAGGATTAAGCATCTTTTAGCTTAAAGAACAAGTCGTAAGAAAGAGCTGCCCAGCAAACCACAAAAGGGCCACATAGAGCAGCTCGCAAGAAACGCGCATGGGCCCAACGGAACAAACGCATAGAGGAAGCCTGGCAAAAAATGTTCTTCCTCCTAAAGGAAAGAAATCGGACCAATTTTGGAGGTATATCAATCAGCTCAGTAACAACGGCCACACTGGAGAAAACTGAGTTCTTGAAAACGTAAGGGTGGAGCATATTAATCAACTTTACAATGGCAGGGTAAGGGAGCGTTCATCCACCCCTACGCCTCTAGCCCCACTCAACGGAAATACCCCGGGTCTGGCCCTACCTGAAAAGGCAGTAAGTAAAATCATCAGCCGCATCAAGAACGATGGGGCACCAGGGCCAAATGGAATACCTGCAGCAGTCTTCAAAAAAATTCAGCAGTTTTGGGTAGAACTCCTTACACCCCTTTTTGCACGTGCTTTTCTCACAGCCACAATTCCCCCTACCTGGCAGGGCTCAATTCTACACCCAATCCACAAAAAGGGCAATATCTCAAATCCGGCCAATTATAGACTAATAGCCTTGCTGGACATTGAAGCCAAAGCCTACGCCCGCGTTTTACTGACGGAACTAGAAAATTGGGCCAGCGAAAATAACATCCTGCCTCACTCCCAGTCAGGCTTTAGAGCGGGCTGCTCCACGATGGACAACATAATAGCACTGTCCTTCCTGTCGCGGAAAGCTACCCTGGCTTACCATCTACCTTTATTCTGCTGCTTCGTGGACTACACTGCAGGCGTCGACAGAGTCAATCGAGGGACGCTGTGGAACAAATTAAATTCCTGGGAATACCATCTCCTCTTCTCTCAGCCTTGACATCCTTGCACCTCAAAACCTGGGTTAGGATTAAACCTAGCGCACAAACATTATCTAAAAAAATTGCAACCGAAAACGGCCTAAAACAAGGCTGTGTACTTGCCCCACTATTATTCAACCTCTACACCGCTGACTTACCAAAGGAATTGGGAGGTGCAGCCCTGGCTGCCCCAAAACTGGGCGGGCTGCGTTTACAGACAATGCAATATGCAGACGACATCATCATCATGGACCGCACGAAAATCGGATTGCAAAGATCGCTCACTGCTCTCAATAAATATAATACAAAGAACCATCTTGTGATGAACGAATCCAAAACCAAAATTTTGATCTTTGGGAGCTACAAAAATAAGAAAAATCTTACTTGGAGAGCAGGGGGATCACAGATAGCGACCTGCACCAGCTACAACTACTTAGGAGTTTGGTTCAACGCCAGGGCAAACCAAGCAGCACACCTTAGACACTTAAGGTCTAAGGGTATGGGGATCATTCACAGCCTGATGCGCTTGAATCGTCATTTGCACAGCCCTTCAGCCGAACCAATCCTAAGGGTGCTATGGGCCAAACTACTACCTGCAGTGACCTACGGCCACTTGGCCTTTCCCGGGAAAATGGACGCATTTCTGGGAAACTTACAAATAAAAGCTTATAAGAAAATCTTCTCCGTCCCGCAGCACGCAAGGAGGTCGAGGATGAGACTCGAGCTGGGACTTACATGTGCAAACGTTCACTGCCTGGGAGACCTAATCAAGTTCTACATACACACCTTACGAGCACCAGGACAATCTCTGAAAGAGCAACTACAAGCTGCGTTCAAGGACGAACACTCCCTTTGGCATAAACAGTTGCACCTCGCCATTTCCACACTAAAGATTGAACCAACCTCTTTCACCAACCCAACTATCCCTCTGTCAATGTGTAAAAAAACAATAACAAAACAAATCATCTCAGTTTCATTTCAGACAGACGTTGCCGGGCTATCTAAAAACGAACTTTTCACCGCTTTGAATGAATCATATATCAAGGGGAAACCTCAGCTATACTTTAACTACTCCCTCATTCCCCAGACTCGCAACAAAATATTATACATGAGGCTGCTAGCCCTACCAATCTTTGACTTTAACCCACAGTGGGCTTGGTGGAATGAGCAGCCCATTTGCAGGCTTTGCAATTACATACACGAGTCCTGGCTCCACCTGCTTTGCTGCTGCCCATTCTTTGCAACCGACCGACGCCGCCTACTGATCCCTATCTTTCGGGAACAATCACTGAGACACTGTAGGGAAGCATCGACTTTGTGTTTTAGCAACAATTCAGCCCAGGTCTTAGCAAGAGCTGGGAAGTTTGTTAATATTATTTTAACCGCACTGCATAATGCTTAGCATCAAGAATTTGATCATGATTTTATACTTTTTTTAAAAAATTTATTCTATCATGCATTGTTATGTTTGTACATTACGGTTTTTATTAACTGTATAATAAAGTAAGTCAAGTCGTAAGGAATAACAACAAATATATCGTCAGCTCGCTCGAAAAAGTATGACATTTGCTTTTATTGTATTATGTATATGTGTATTATATTTACTCATAAACAATAACACAAAGGAAATATGTGTTAGCAAACATTAGTTGCATTGGTCTTCAGACTTTTTGCTTTGCCAGTGCTTGTTTTGACAAAACTTTGTGTATTTTGAAAAAACTAAACATTGGCTTAAAGCAAAAATACGTTTTTGTTTAAAGTAATGTACATTGTCATAGTAGTCCCAAGCACTTAAGGGAGCTACTTTGTGTGTGGAAATTCTCCTTGCAAAAGGGCAACATGCCTTATAGTGAAGTAATCCAATGGCTGAAGGGGGCTGACCCATTCCCCCATGTTGTATTCTGTAGTGGACGGAATTCAAATGTGAACGACACTGTAACAGACCAATGGACGAATAGGGCTGGCTGAAAGACCCTATAAGTGTATTATACATATATTTTGGGGAAATCAAAAGGTCTTGGCTATCGCCAGACCTAAAACTGGAATTGTCTCTGTAGCGCCCCAACCAGCTCCCATGAAAGTTGTTTAGTATGCGATGGTGTGTTCGACTTGTCTTGCATTGCCGAATACGATGCTTTTGTTGTACAAGTGGAGGTAGAGGGCATCACTGTGGGCCCGATTTAGATCGGTGACTGATAACCCAACAGCCGAAATATACATCCATAGGATATAATGTGATTTATATTTCAGGGGACAGGATATCTGTCACCCTATATCTTTGGTCCCGGACAGCGAAAAGTTAGCATCGGGCAAGTTCCAGTTTATGGTCGGCCCATTAATCATTCTACGGTTTATAAACTATTCTAGACCAATGGTGGCTGCGGGCACTTCCACTCTTTTCAACCCATGGTTGCATTAGCACCAGCTGCCTCCAGACACTGCCGCCCAACTCGGGTCATGGAACATAGATTGAATATGCTCTGTCTTGGGCCCTAGGGTGCGAGATGATGTCTCATTTCAAATCTCTGCAGGCGTGTTCGTCAGGCACTGTTGCTTTGGAGTTCCGCGCCTAGGTCCAGAGTTACAAGGAAATGGGCGAATCTGCACTTTGTACCATCTGCTTGTCATCTGCTTATATTATTGCATTTTGAGGATTCGCAAAAATACAGAAGAACGCACGAAGAAATATAGGCACATCTTATTCGTCTAAACTTACTCCTGTGGATTGTCTGCACAGGGCAGACAGTCTACAAAAGTATAAGTATGTTTGGGGGAAATTCCTATTTTTTTATTCCCACGTAAAACATTCTTGATGAGGAGAAAAGGCCGTCCCCTGTGCTACCTGAAATTGTTGTATTTTGGGGACAGTTTTCCACTTTTTTGGGTGTTTAACATATTTCGATCCTGCATCACTCCCCAATCCATAGAAACATCCATGTTCCTTCCTTTAATCCTAAACTGACAACTATGAGAAGTCCGCAATGCTTGACATTTTCTGCAGCAATAAAAGAATGTGGCCATACATTTCTTAAAATATTGATGCTGTGTTCCAGAAATCAATAATTCTGACAGCTAAATCAGCTGATCTGAAAATCAGACCCTAACTTGCGCTTTCAGTGGGATAAAAAAACCAGTTCTCAGCTGTACTCACACATCTAAAGTGTACGTAAAAGAAAATGTGTTCAGAAATGTATTACACATTTCGCGTTTAATAGTGATAACTAAGGAACATTATTAAGCATGCTATTTTTAAAGTTATTCCATACCAATCTTTACCCACGCAGTCATGCAATTCGAAGCAGATAAACAAAAGTAGAATTAATGCGTTCGGTAGATGGATAGGGCCTTTCGGTGTTACATCATAGCCCCCTGCCAAAGGCTATACCATTGTTAGATGCCCTAAACCGGAGTTATATGGCTTCTAACGAGGGAGAGGGCCTTTAGCAACAAGCATAGCCGAGGCAGAAGGGCTATAAGGATATTAGAACATTCCATCCACTGAGGGTAGAATGTTCTAAAAGAAAAAGGGAGAAACATGAAGACAAACATTGGAATGTTGGGGATCTGATCTTATACCAGCCATTAGAAGCCCGGAGCTAATCCATTGTCTTCAATGGGGCTCTTAACATTTCCATGTTCTAATATAGACTTCGAGCCTCCGTAGCAGGCTTGTGCCAAATGCAGGGCTTTTATGGCCAGTAGAGCCTGCTACAAAGGGCTCTAAGGCTATTGCAACATTCCACCCCTAGAGGGTAGAATGGTCACAGAGCCAGAGGGGGTGAAATCCCCTTGGGCTCTGTGAGGCCTCTGTTCACAGCAACAGCTGTGAATAAGCATTGGAGTGTTGGAGCTCTGGACTTCTACTGGTCATTATAAGCCCGAAACACTCTGTTGTCTTCAATAGAGCACCCAACATTCCAATGTTCTAATAATATGCAACACTATGAAACTGTTTGCATTTGTTTAATTAGGACCTTGTAGATGTGGAGCCGTCAAACCTCATAACTTGCAGGACTTAAAAAAGAAACACTTACGTTTTGCTCTTTGCGACTTTTAGAACTAGAAACATTGAGGATTAAGAATTTGCACCATATACGTTTTTGTTTTTTAATTAAACTATTTATTAACTTCATAGAAAGAGACAGCACCATATAAGTTTTATGGATCATTTTTGTGTGTAATTTTAGCAATTCCTGTGTGGTCAGGACTCCATTGCTAGGTGAATTAGGTGGGAGATGTGCTACTGTGATGACTAGAGGCGAAATCAAATTCAGGGCTCTTTACCTCATAAAAGGAAGGCGCTCTGCTTTAAATCAATATCTTGCTTTTCATTGCAGGGCTTGTGCAGTTACAATTATTTGAGTACCATAAATGAAAACCGAACTGAAAATGTCATTATTTTTCATTTTGCTGCACAATCTCATTTATTTTAATGTCTATGTGAATCCTGGTGTTGATTTTAAGAAGGCAACAGTTCTTCTAGAGTTTTAACCCTTACCGTAGTTGGGGCAGCATCCGAGCCGTATGGAGAAGTTCTTGCGGGAGTACGTTTCATATTGAGTCTCCAGCGGAGGTCGGACTCTATACAGGGGGCCTTGTCCCTTCTTGCAGGGCGTAAACCTGGAGAGTTCCTCGATGGCTGGGAAGGCCTCTTTAAACAGGCTAGTTTTTCAATTCTGTTTTTGAGTTGCCAGGTTACATACATTCTTCAGTTTTGGCTAGGGTTGGGCGGACCTCACGGCGTGTCACTCTGTGAAACTCTGCAGAGTTACACAAAAACTCTGCAAGATTTTACCGAGTTCTGTCATCGGGAAGAATTCGGGACGTCACGCTAATTTTAAGCACCAAGAACTTGTTCCGCACTGTAAAATCAACATAAATGGCACTATATGGCGCGTCAGAGGGCGCTGCTTCTTTCTGCCGCTCGAGTAGATTTTCTCCGTGGGCGGCTGCTTTCTCAATGCGAATGGTCACTACCTGCCGCGACCGCCCGTGGTTAGAAATCTTGCCGGAAGGCATTCTAGTGCCCGGAAATCGCTTTAGGGGTCGCAAATTCTGGCTCATGCTCACCAACTAAACGTTGCCGAGCTACACATGAGTAAAACTCCGCCCCGCGGGAGTTAGCTGAGTTTTGCCACAAGGAGTGAGCAACTCTAAGGTTGGGGCTGAATTTTTGCCCACTCCTAGTTTTAGCCACAGAGAATTCCACAGTTTGCTAACAATTGTTATGTGCACTCGGGCCGGCTAGAGAGTTGGAGGCACCTGGTGCAACAATTGTTTTGGCGCCCCCCCCCCATGACCTCCTTCTCCACAGATTTTCTCACTACCACCTTCCAACAATGCTCCCCTCTTTCCACAGTCCCTCTCTAACATGCATTTCTTTTTAGTGCTACTCATAGCAACCCTAGGTGTCCAAGCACTTTGCGATTTACAAAA
This sequence comes from Lissotriton vulgaris, assembly GCF_964263255.1. Classification (NCBI taxonomy): domain Eukaryota; kingdom Metazoa; phylum Chordata; class Amphibia; order Caudata; family Salamandridae; genus Lissotriton; species Lissotriton vulgaris. The sequence goes on from NC_141700.1 coordinate 64,819,755, forward strand.
GGGGGTGGTGATGAACAGAGTGCCTGAATTAAGCAGACTACTCTTACCCAGTCCAAAGATCAGGGCTTGATCCATCACCGTTATTTATCTCACTGCCCCATCCCAGCTCAGAACCTGGCTATATGCAAATCAGTCTGTCCCTGGCCCAGTGCATCATGGGAACAGGGCAGACTAAACTACCAAGCCAATTCTTCACCAGAAAGGAGACAAGCTACCGGGGACCGGTTTCTGGCATTTCAGCCGTCTTCGGCCCGGCTTGCTTGAATCCTGATGGAGCAGTGAGAAAGGGACTCATGTCTGAGTATACCCTGCCACACCTATAGTGGCCAAAAACGATTTACAAAAGGGGGTGGTGATGAACAGAGTGCCTGAATTAAGCAGACTACTCTTACCCAGTCCAAAGATCAGGGCTTGATCCATCACCGTTATTTATCTCACTGCCCCATCCCAGCTCAGAACCTGGCTATATGCAAATCAGTCTGTCCCTGGCCCAGTGCATCATGGGAACAGGGCAGACTAAACTACCAAGCCAATTCTTCACCAGAAAGGAGACAAGCTACCGGGGACCGGTTTCTGGCATTTCAGCCGTCTTCGGCCCGGCTTGCTTGAATCCTGATGGAGCAGTGAGAAAGGGACTCATGTCTGAGTATACCCTGCCACACCTATAGTGGCCAAAAACGATTTACAAAAGGGGGTGGTGATGAACAGAGTGCCTGAATTAAGCAGACTACTCTTACCCAGTCCAAAGATCAGGGCTTGATCTATCACCGTTATTTATCTCACTGCCCCATCCCAGCTCAGAACCTGGCTATATGCAAATCAGTCTGTCCCTGGCCCAGTGCATCATGGGAACAGGGCAGACTAAACTACCAAGCCAATTCTTCACCAGAAAGGAGACAAGCTACCGGGGACCGGTTTCTGGCATTTCAGCCGTCTTCGGCCCGGCTTGCTTGAATCCTGATGGAGCAGTGAGAAAGGGACTCATGTCTGAGTATACCCTGCCACACCTATAGTGGCCAAAAACGATTTACAAAAGGGGGTGGTGATGAACAGAGTGCCTGAATTAAGCAGACTACTCTTACCCAGTCCAAAGATCAGGGCTTGATCCATCACCGTTATTTATTTCACTGCCCCATCCCAGCTCAGAACCTGGCTATATGCAAATCAGTCTGTCCCTGGCCCAGTGCATCATGGGAACAGGGCAGACTAAACTACCAAGCCAATTCTTCACCAGAAAGGAGACAAGCTATCGGGGACCGGTTTCTGGCATTTCAGCCGTCTTCGGCCCGGCTTGCTTGAATCCTGATGGAGCAGTGAGAAAGGGACTCATGTCTGACTATACCCTGCCACACCTATAGTGGCCAAAAACGATTTACACAAGGGGGTGGTGATGAACAGAGTGCCTGAATTAAGCAGACTACTCTTACCCAGTCCAAAGATCAGGGCTTGATCCATCACCGTTATTTATCTCACTGCCCCATCCCAGCTCAGAACCTGGCTATATGCAAATCAGTCTGTCCCTGGCCCAGTGCATCATGGGAAAAGGGCAGACTAAACTACCAAGCCAATTCTTCACCAGAAAGGAGACAAGCTACCGGGGACCGGTTTCTGGCATTTCAGCCGTCTTCGGCCCGGCTTGCTTGAATCCTGATGGAGCAGTGAGAAAGGGACTCATGTCTGAGTATACCCTGCCACACCTATAGTGGCCAAAAACGATTTACAAAAGGGGGTGGTGATGAACAGAGTGCCTGAATTAGGCAGACTACTCTTACCCAGTCCAAAGATCAGGGCTTGATCCATCACCGTTATTTATCTCACTGCCTCATCCCAGCTCAGAACCTGGCTATATGCAAATCAGTCTGTCCCTGGCCCAGTGCATCATGGGAACAGGGCAGACTAAACTACCAAGCCAATTCTTCACCAGAAAGGAGACAAGCTACCGGGGACCGGTTTCTGGCATTTCAGCCGTCTTCGGCCCGGCTTGCTTGAATCCTGATGGAGCAGTGAGAAAGGGACTCATGTCTGAGTATACCCTGCCACACCTATAGTGGCCAAAAACGATTTACAAAAGGGGGTGGTGATGAACAGAGTGCCTGAATTAAGCAGACTACTCTTACCCAGTCCAAAGATCAGGGCTTGATCCATCACCGTTATTTATCTCACTGCCCCATCCCAGTTCAGAACCTGGCTATATGCAAATCAGTCTGTCCCTGGCCCAGTGCATCATGGGAACAGGGCAGACTAAACTACCAAGCCATTTCTTCACCAGAAAGGAGACAAGCTACCGGGGACCGGTTTCTGGCATTTCAGCCGTCTGGGTGAGAGCTTTCTGCTTAATTCAGAGACTCTGTCCCTCACCACCCCTTGTTGTAAATATTTTTGTCCACCCTAAGCGTGGAAGGGTAGTCTCAGATGTGGGCCCTTGCTCATTGCACCATCAGGATTCAAGCAAACCGGGCCGAAGACGGCTGTAATGCCAGAAACCGGTCCCCGGGAGCTTGTTTCCTTCCCAGTGTAAGAATTGGCTTTTGTAGTTTGGCTTGCCCTGTTCCCATCATGCACTGGGACAGGAACGGACTAATTTGCATACAGCCAGGTTCTGAAACTGGGATGGTGCAGTGAGCTAAAAAACGGTGTTGGATCTAGCCCTGATCTCTTGACTGGGTGAGAGCTTTCTGCTTAATTCAGAGACTCTGTCCCTCACCACCCCTTGTTGTAAATATTTTTGTCCACCCTAAGCGTGGAAGGGTATTCTCAGATGTGAGACCCTTGCTCATTGCACCATCAGGATTCAAGCAAACTGGGCCGAAGACGGCTGTAATGCCAGAAACCGGTCCCCGGGAGCTTGTTTCCTTCCCAGTGTAAGAATTGGCTTTTGTAGTTTGGCTTGCCCTGTTCCCATCATGCACTGGGACAGGAACGGACTAATTTGCATACAGCCAGGTTCTGAAACTGGGATGGTGCAGTGAGCTAAAAAACGGTGTTGGATCTAGCCCTGATCTCTTGACTGGGTGAGAGCTTTCTGCTTAATTCAGAGACTCTGTCCCTCACCACCCCTTGTTGTAAATATTTTTGTCCACCCTAAGCGTGGAAGGGTATTCTCAGATGTGAGACCCTTGCTCATTGCACCATCAGGATTCAAGCAAACCGGGCCGAAGACGGCTGTAATGCCTGAAACCGGTCCCCGGGAGCTTGTTTCCTTCCCAGTGTAAGAATTGGCTTTTGTAGTTTGGCTTGCCCTGTTCCCATCATGCACTGGGACAGGAACGGACTAATTTGCATACAGCCAGGTTCTGAAACTGGGATGGTGCAGTGAGCTAAAAAACGGTGTTGGATCTAGCCCTGATCTCTTGACTGGGTGAGAGCTTTCTGCTTAATTCAGAGACTCTGTCCCTCACCACCCCTTGTTGTAAATATTTTTGTCCACCCTAAGCGTGGAAGGGTATTCTCAGATGTGAGACCCTTGCTCATTGCACCATCAGGATTCAAGCAAACCGGGCCGAAGACGGCTGTAATGCCAGAAACCGGTCCCCGGGAGCTTGTTTCCTTCCCAGTGTAAGAATTGGCTTTTGTAGTTTGGCTTGCCCTGTTCCCATCATGCACTGGGACAGGAACGGACTAATTTGCATACAGCCAGGTTCTGAAACTGGGATGGTGCAGTGAGCTAAAAAACGGTGTTGGATCCAGCCCTGATCTCTTGACTGGGTGAGAGCTTTCTGCTTAATTCAGAGACTCTGTCCCTCACCACCCCTTGTTGTAAATATTTTTGTCCACCCTAAGCGTGGAAGTGTATTCTCAGATGTGAGACCCTTGCTCATTGCACCATCAGGATTCAAGCAAACCGGGCCGAAGACGGCTGTAATGCCAGAAACCGGTCCCCGGGAGCTTGTTTCCTTCCCAGTGTAAGAATTGACTTTTGTAGTTTGGCTTGCCCTGATCCCATCATGCACTGGGACAGGAACGGACTAATTTGCATACAGCCAGGTTCTGAAACTGGGATGGTGCAGTGAGCTAAAAAACGGTGTTGGATCTAGCCCTGATCTCTTGACTGGGTGAGAGCTTTCTGCTTAATTCAGAGACTCTGTCCCTCACCACCCCTTGTTGTAAATATTTTTGTCCACCCTAAGCGTGGAAGGGTATTCTCAGATGTGAGACCCTTGCTCATTGCACCATCAGGATTCAAGCAAACCGGGCCGAAGACGGCTGTAATGCCAGAAACCGGTCCCCGGGAGCTTGTTTCCTTCCCAGTGTAAGAATTGGCTTTTGTAGTTTGGCTTGCCCTGTTCCCATCATGCACTGGGACAGGAACGGACTCATTTGCATACAGCCAGGTTCTGAAACTGGGATGGTGCAGTGAGCTAAAAAACGGTGTTGGATCTAGCCCCGATCTCTTGACTGGGTGAGAGCTTTCTGCTTAATTCAGAGACTCTGTCCCTCACCACCCCTTGTTGCAAGCACTTTGCATCATAAACACAGCATACAAATGTCAATGATTCTTACGTGTGCAATCATCTATAGGAATGTTACACACAACAATGAGGATTCACGTTCTGTGATCTGCATGTACTCGTTCTTTGCAGCAGGCACATTAACCCTCTGCGCTACTTTATGGTGAGTCAAAACTGCCACTAGACAAAACCTGATTTCTCTTCAGCGGGAACATTAATCACCTGCGTTATCTTGACATTTTTATTGTTGCCTAAACACTGCTGAACGCACAAGGAAACAGCAGGTGCTTTTTAAAGCAAAAGTTATTTCTGAAAACAGCGCCTTTCTCGAGGTGAGGGCCAGGTGCGGCTGCACTGGCCGCACCGCCCTAAAGCCAGCCTTGTGTACACTTATTCCCGAGGGAAATTGTACTTTATGCAACTTATTTGTAAATGCTTAAAAACACTCCTTTTGCTCAAGAGTCTTGCCAAGATCTAAGTGTGTTGTACCTTTGTTTGTGGAAGTCGATCTAATGTAACTCATTGGTGCAGATTTCTGTTCTTGTGATGCACAATCTGGAGGTTTTAATAATTATCTTTATTGTTGGAAGAATGAATGTGTACTGACCTTACACCATGACATTCACTGGGCTTGGTAATACTTTCTCATTCAAAATATTGAACAGGGATGCTTTCCCCCTTATACTCCCTTTAAAAGATCATTGTGCAACACATTCGTTTGACATTGTTTTATGAGGGGCTCAGTTCACCTGTCATTGTTAGATCAGTCAAAAGTTTCACAGGAAAACTAATATTTCTAAAAACTTTACGATAAGCCAAATAACAAAAATGTGTCCTTGCTGTAGCTTTGGAAATTTCCTTCGAATGTTTTGATTAAATTTCCCTAGATTAAAAAAAATATTAGTAAAAAGAATGTGAGTCGAGGAATGCCACATCGGCCTGGCACCTATAATACACTGATTACTTTGTGCACTTTGGCAATAAAGTTAGATTAAAATATTTGGTGTTGTGTGGACTATTGGCACTTTAATTTTCAATAGTACCAAACCCATTTGGTTTTTCATAAAGTAATTTTTTATATCACCATAGTCTTTAAAAGAAAAAAAACTCTATTTGTTGCCCCTAATTCCACGAGGCACCCTCTAAAGCCACCTGCAGCCCCCCTCCCAGCCTCCAAGAGTATGCAGAAGTAAATGAACAATTTCTCAGCTCAAGCGCTCAATGAGTCACTCGATACTTTATCTTGGATGGCACTCTACATTGCTTCTGTCATGCTGCGATAAGTTCGATATTTGCGTCGTTGTCATGGAAGTTTGCCGTTCACGGTCAAGTGGTTAATGTACAATAAGGATTTTGTAATTTACGTATCTAGAATGTTATTAGACCAGTTTTACAGTTTTTTAACCCCCCAAATGCTCATAATTTGCTTGGAAGGTGGACATATTTGAGGAAACAAGTTCTTCCAACTCTAACACTCATAACCCGCACCCTGAAGAAGCGGGCATCAAATACTTAGGAATTCCAGTAACTTGCTTAACGTCAATAGTGTACAGAAAGAATACAATTGGCACATTCAGTGGCATGTTGAGAGCAGAACAGCTGATGGAATTGCTCAGCATGTGACCCGTTACTACTGCTGTAGGATTGTTCTGGAATCTTCCTCGCTCAAACTAAGGGTCTAAGTGAAAGCATCCTTTGTGGAGAGGGGAGTAAAGAGGGGAACATATGATGCACGTCTGGACTTGCGGCATATGTTATCCTGTGCTTGTGCAGGGCAAAGGCTGGTCCTGTTGGAGAGAGGGGTATTCACTCCAGTAATCTCACCCACAATCATTCCAGCATCATCAGCAAGTTTCACAAATGAAAATCCATGAGGTGTAATGAGGGTCACCTGTGGTGTCAGATTGGCATTAAAAATATGGACCATCGGGGTAAGGTTGAGCCCTGCGGACAATGCGATTGATGACTATGTCTTCAGACTGCCTCCCTATCAATCATACGAAATGGTAATCAGTCACAGTGTCCAGTATTATGAAACGTACGTTGCCTCTCGTCGAAAAGCTCTCATAAAGGATGGCTTCATGAAAAGATGCAAAATGACTAAACACCTTAACTTGTTTAGGTCTTGCTCTCTTGAAACATCAGTTGGTTCCTTCCTTTTTGGTAATGGAGTTGATGAGAAATACATTAGATGTATAGCACAGCTTCAAAGAGAACCCTCACGGCCAGCACTATATGGAGACTTAATGACAAAGGTGTATTTTGCTTGTACGGTGAGCTGTCGATTGAGGAATACTAGCATTGCTCAGTGAATGGCAACATGTTACACTGTTATATATTTTTTCTGTCTGGCTTGATGACATGATGACCAATTGTTTTCAATTCTGTAACATATTCACTGAGTGGGATTTGATTCACCCAGAGGAGTATCCCTCTCACACTTCATGCTATTGGCCATTTAGTGCACCCTTCCGCTTCTATGGACTGCTTGCTGCAATGACTGACTGACTATTTTACATCTAAAAAGTACACTGAATCGTTACGCGCTGCATTATTTAATAGAAGCATTATATACAGAAAGCAATCGTATTTTGTGGTGTGTTACTGTTTTTCACTGAAGCAGGCTTTTTTTAATGTTTTAGTCAGGAATCAAAATGGGGGTCAGACCTATTGGCTTCGCCAGTGCTTGTTGCAATTTTGTCTCATAGAATTTTTTCTTTTTTTTAATATCTGAACGGAACTGAGATTGTCGTGCAACTGTTGGGATGGTTGTACTGAGTCATCAAGTTCCCTAAACTTATAGAATTAGATATTAACGTTCTCTTTACGTCTGGACATTTCTATATTCTCAGAGTGCATTATTCTTTATTAGCCGCCCTCATCTGGAAATCAAGATGGCAGTGATGTTGAGCTGGTTGTCTCAGGATTTTTACGAGTAGCTAACCTGCCATTTGCAGTGCATAGAGGGAGTTATTTGCTTTTTAAAGAGAGGAAAACCAGGGAGAGGATTACATTTTGAACAGCACACCCTATATTTCCCAATAGAAACGTCACAAGTCCATGATAGGGTTTGCCCAATATAGACTAAATTAGTAGATTCAACTTCCTTATGGAGCACAGTTAGTTAATAATGAGGAAGGAAGATAAACCTCTAGCTGTCGCCACAGTTTTTTTCTTAAATTTTTCTCCGATTGGCTATGTGTGAGAATCGTTCTGTTTGCTCTGTTGTAAAGTACGCGGGTTACGGCAAGATGTTTATGTGAGTCTGAGTAGGAAGATACACTAAGAAGCCAAGCATCTAACCTCCGACAACAATTGTATTGTCCAGGGCAAGTTGTCATGACAGCCACAGACTGAATTATTCTAAAACCTATGATTATTTATTACATGTGAAGGTCCTGAAAATTTGAAATTCACGTGGCTCACACAGAGTAAGGCTGAACACCACCAGCCGAAGCACATTGTCAGATTTACAACCGATAAACAATGACTTTCCTATAAATTTGTATATTGGTAAGATATTAAAAGGCTTTTAAAGTTGGAATCTTAGCCGTGCAATGGAAGCAGGAGAATTGCCCATGTCAATGAGGGGATGATTGACAGATTCCGTCACTGCAAAGCCTGACCCGCCTGGTGTTCGATAAAGAATTGATTTTCTTTATCTGCTCTTTTCTATCGACGAAAGACAGAGGCCGTGTAGAATGGGGGCAGACTAGACGTGACCACCTTTGATACGTCTTAAAGCAAGCCTCAGGGGGCGGCGGGGGATTAATGTTGCTGATGTAGCAGGAAGAGGAATTGGCAAAAACTGCAAGAGAAATTCTTAGAAATTAGATCTATGAACGCTTCGCCCCACTCGCTGGTCATCTGTTTTTATAGCTTAAAATTCTCTACTTCGAAACCAATAGTTTTGATGTGGCTCACTTTTAAAAAAATGGTTTGTAAGTTAAATGACAATTTACATCTTTTTGATCATATATGGGGTCCTTTTTATTTATAAATTTAAGATGATTCTGACTGTGTAATACATATCTACTATTCATAGGTTCTCCATTGATTTTCATATATTGTATGCATTACACTTTTTGTTGTATGAAACACTACATCTTCTTCCTGTTGTATTGATTTATCATATACCCGTGTAATCTAGGTATTTGTATGATTTCTTGCTTTTTATTTTTTATTTTTTTGTTATTAATTCTTTTTGTGATCAATGTCATTGCCCACATCTAATATTGTTCAATTGGTGTTTCTTTTGTTGATCATTGTATGTTTGATATTGAAAAAACATTAATAAAGAATTGAGAAAAAGATAAAGATAAAAAGATAAAAAGAAACCAGTAGCTTCATTATAGCACCACACCTCCGAGACGTCATCAACTGCTCCTTCAACTCCGCCACCTTCCCGGAAAGCTGGAAACACGCTGAACTCAGCGCCCTTCTGAAAAAACCCACAGCGGACCCCACCGAACTCAAAAATTACCGCCCCATCTCGCTCCTTCCATTCCCGGCCAAAGTCATCGAGAAAGCTGTCAACAACCAGCTCGCCGCCTTCCTCGAAGCCAACAAATCCCTCGACTCCTCACAGTCCGGATTCCGAGCAAAACACAGCACTGAGACCGCCCTCATCGCAGCAACAGACGACATTCGAACTCTACTGGACAATGGAGACACAGTCGCCCTCATCCTCCTCGACCTCTCCGCAGCCTTCGACACAGTCTGCCATAGCACCCTTCTACAGCGCCTCAAAAACATCGGAATCCAAGGTAAAGCACTAGAATGGATCACCTTGTTCCTCACCGGAAGAACCCAGAGAGTCCGCCTTCCACCATTCAAGTCAGAGGCCACTGAAGTCATCTGCGGCGTACCACAAGGATCTTCACTCAGCCCCACCCTTTTCAACGTATACATGAGCCCCCTCGCGGCCATCGCCCGCCAACACAACCTCAACATCATCTCCTACGCGGATGACACTCAACTGATCCTATCACTCACCAATGACCCTAGCACCGCCAAAACTAACCTACACGAAGGAATGAAAGAAGTAGCCGAATGGATGAAACACAGCCGTCTGAAACTGAACTCAGATAAAACAGAAGTCCTCATCCTAGGTACCTCCCCCTCCGCATGGGACGACTCTTGGTGGCCAGAAGCCCTTGGAAAAGCACCCATCCCGACAGACCACGCACGGAACCAGGGCGTCATCCTGGATTCCTCACTTTCAATGAACAGACAAGTCAACGCCGTCTCCTCATCCTGCTTCAACATTCTTCGCATGCTCAAAAAAACATTTCGTTGGATCCCCACCGAAACTAGGAAAACGGTCACCCACGCTCTGGTCACGAGCCGACTGGACTATGGAAACACCCTCTACGCCGGTACCACAGCTAAACTCCAGAAAAAACTCCAACGAATCCAAAACGCCTCAGCCAGGCTCATATTAGACATCCCGCGCAAAGAACATATCTCTGGTCACCTGAAAAACCGCCACTGGCTTCCCATCAATAAGAGGATCACTTTCCGGCTCCTAACCCACGCACACAAAGCACTCTACGAAATCGGACCAGAATGCCTCAACACACGACTATCCTTCTACACCCCCTCCCGCCAGCTTCGATCTTCCAACCAAGCCCTCGCCACTGTACCTCGCATCAACAAAACCACCATGGGAGGTAGATCCTTCTCTTACCTGGCAGCTAAAACCTGGAACTCACTTCCCACTTACCTTCGCCTTACCCAGAACCACCTAGCATTCAGAAAGCAACTTAAAACGTGGATATTTGACAAGTAACTCCCCACCCCTCCTCAAGCGCCTTGAGACCCTCTGGGTATGAGGTGCGCTATATAAATTCTCTGACTTGACTTGTCTTGACATTGTCTTGATAAAAATGACAAATTTGTGTCAATAAAATTAACAATCGTTTGATTTTCAGAACAGTCATAAATATCGCTTTGTCAGAATCTTGGAATGTGTTAAAGATGGACGCCATCTACTGTCATTATGTGTGCACAAAATTATAACTTTGCCTGCATAATAGCGCAAAGTTAAATATGTTACACTGTGCTAAAATTGTGATATTTTTTTAATTGGACCTGTGGTGAAATTCCCCATTTTAGTGAGAAATTTCTCTACCAAGGGGTTCATTTCCTGAGCTTCTGCAGCAAAATATTTTCCTCTGCAAATCTTCAAAAAAGTTAATTTGCTCATTTTCCTACTGCATAGACTGTTTACAGGTGTCTTCTCCCATAATTTAAAAGAAACTTTGCACATTTCATGAAAATGTATACCTTTATCCATGAGATTTCACAAAATTTGCAATGCAACACACTCCTGACTTTTATACCCGGCTTCAGTTTTGCTTTATGTTGTTACTTTTAATAATGTGTGTTCGATATTTGTAAAACAGTTCCCATTTGGTACACAATTTTTACAATTCTTAAGTAAGATACACAAATCAGTAAAACGACAGATTGCCAGGAGAACAATACACCCTCCTTCTGAAGCAAGGAAGAGGTCGCTACCCCAGTGGGACAGGAGGTCTTGTCTCTGGGGAAATTGAGGGATTACCTTAGAGTCCAGTGTCTCTGAACAGGGAATTAGCTTCCATTGGTGCAGCAGGTGCAGTGGCACCGGGCCCCAGAGGGTTGAGGAGCCCCATTGGACCCTGATTATTGCTGTATTTTCTAATTAAGACAGCAGGCAGTGGCATATTTTCTTCCCTGCAGTAGGGCCCATGATACACTGCCTACTGCAACATTGCCTCTGAAAGGCGAGTATGACAAGGAAGTGAGGCATCCACCAAACCTTGTGGGCCTTATAGAAAGATCTCATCTGCCATTGTTAGCCATGCAAATTCCCAATCTGAGCCCCCACCTCCCAAACCCCAGTCAGATCTAGAACCACATGGCTGAACGTATAGCCAATAACAGACATTCTAATGTCACTGCAAGAACTTCTGATGTCACTATAAGAGTTATGTCATTTCAAGACCTCCTGATGTCACTGTAAGAACGTCTAACGTCATCTCAGGAACTTCTGATGTCACTGTAAGAATGTCTAACGTCATTTCAAGGACTTCTGATGTCACTGTAAAAGAATCTAATGTAATTTCAAGAACTTTTGATGTCACTGTAAGAACGTCTAATGTCATTTCAAGAACCTCTGATGTCACTGTAAGAACGTCTAATGTCATTCCAAGAACCTCTGATGTCACTGCAAATTTTGAATGAATTGGGCCGCAGCCAGTGTTTGATGTCAGTTCTCTCTGTTTCTCTCTTTCCAGTCAAGAAAGCAAAGTTTGACGGGCCCCAAGGTGAGGCACTCTGTTTGTGTGTTGGTCTGTTTATTTGTCATTGCGTGTGCATGCTTGTGTCATTGCTTTTATGTACATGTATGTGTCTGCAGTGCTCAGACTTGCTCCAGCCTCATCTCCTTGCAATGAGGAGTCTGGCTGCTTCTCAAATGTCTCCGAGCTGCCACAACACCATGGGCAGATTCAAAATGGCGTCCACACGGCGTTGCGCTGTCGTTGCCCACCAGTCGTGAGAAGGCGATCTTTGTTTCTTTCTGGATGGCCCTCCTAACCCCAGATGTGCTGCACTGGCTAGAAAAACGTTGCCTTCCATGGTATCCACCCTGTTTAAATGCAGATGTTTGAAAAATACTTTCTATACAGTGTGTGGTGTCCATGAGACCTGTCGACACCACACACATGTATGTATGGTCTTGTAATGTGGACATCAACATAAATGGTGGAGAGATCTGTTCGAATCAGTTTCAACCACTGGTAATTTTCTGGGCAGTGTTACATTCCATCAGTATGTTATCAGAGACGTGGACCACACATATGCAAATTAGTTTTGACCACATCCTATCTTGAGGAGAGTAAAGAGTGGAGCTATCTGGGCTTTTGTGGGGATCTTGGGGGTCACTGTAAGGAAATGAAGTTCCCTGAGTACAGCAGACTCCTCTCCAGGAAAAGTTAAACCAGTCCGGCTGCTTGGTCGCCAGATGTTCTGGCACGTGCTGCCCCCTGCTTCACGCTACCCAGAGGGAAGCCGCTGTAAACCCTCCAAGGTGAGAGGAGGCTGGAGAAAGGAAGTGGAGGGCGGGTCCTAGGGTGATGGTGCTGCTCACTGTGGTACCGGGTTGGTGCTTCTTTCTTTAGTGGCAGGCACACCTCCACACTGTGGTTCTGTAGGTTGGCAGCAAAAGGATCTGTGCCGCAGTGGGCGGGACTTCCGGTCCAGCAGAGGAAACATAACAACTTGTTACCCTTGACCCCAAACAATATTTTGGGATCGGACGTATTTTCAGGGGTGGAGGGGGGTTGGGGTGTTACACTCCCCCCCCACCCCCCCCCCCCCCAATATATTTTCTGGTAATTAATTTGGTACAGAGGTTTTCAGTCTGGTATTGTGAGGTTGTCTGATTTCACCAGGGTTTTTTCAATACTCAGAGACCAAATCCCGGGCGCACGCTCTCCTCTAGTTTGAAAGTCTTAAAATGTTGGTTATTTTACAAAATATTGTGTTTTCTCTCACTTGGTACCCCCCTACCAATCCGCAGGTACCAATCCGCAGTCCTCTCCCTTCCCACAGCTACCCCTCGTGCTTGTCATAATATATTTTAACATTATATGCCAGGCATTAGTGGGGACCAGGGTGTGGCCTAACGGCACAGCTGATGACTTTAGAGCAAGGGAACCAGGCTCGAGCCTCTGCGTCGGTTCAGCATCCTGCGATTCTGAGCAACTCGCTTTGTCTCCCGTGCTTACCAAAAATGTTTGTGGTGTCCTTGTGTTACGACGTTACTGTATCTCACGTAAAGCGCTCCAATACCTTCGGGTCGAATATGCGCTCTATAAATCTGCCAAAGAAAAAGGCGTGAGTGTTGGACTTTTAAACGCACCTCACGGAATAGGCAGCGTTTTGTGACCTGCCCGTGGTGTTTTGTGCCGTGCCTCATCGACTCTACCCCCCTCCCCCTCTACGCCCCCCCCCCTTCCCCCCATCTGACTCCCTCCTGCTCAGCTGGTGGCCGGTCTGGGAAAAGTAATTAAAGGACGGGCAGGAGCCCAGATCTGATTCATGCTCTTGTTAGAGAGAGGTCACTGCCACCGCGCACCGGGGTTCTGACTAAGTGTGTGTGTGTGTGTGGGGGGGGGGGGGGGGAGGGGGGGGGATGATTGCACCAGGACGGGAAAAGGTGGAGCCGTAACCTACCAGTAACCAGCACCAAACATGCCCACCCGAAGACCTATCTTTAAAGATCTGCTGTGGGGGCGAGGGGCTACCTCTTCCCTCCCCCAGGCCCCCCCTACGAATTAGCACGGAGAGCTACGTCACTGCAGGCTCCAAAACACACCAGCCTTTGGTTGGGATTTAATGGTCCCAAGCCAGGCAATGAGGTTACCCCAATACTACGGGGCGGGAACAGCCTGGAGGGAAGTCTGCTGTAAGCGCGCGCCTCTATATCCAATCTCTGGGGTCGAAGGGTTGGCAAATTGGGCCTGGCTTCTGAGCCCCTGGTGCACTGTCAGCCCCTGCCAGCCATTGGTGGAACTTTTAATCTTCATGGTCATACCAGGTCCTCCTGCCTACTGAACTCTGGTGGTGCATTGGGATTTCTGTTTTGGAAAATTGGGGCCCCTGCCTAAAGTGATAAACCCTAGCAAGGAAAGAAACTTTTTTAGGAAGGTAAGTGTCAGGTTATTAACATCAATATTTGTGGAGTAAACTAGACGTTATTGAAATCAATAAACTCACTGGGTGTATATTGTTCAAATTATTTATTCTTATTTCATTTTGTTGATTTTTATGTTTCTTTTGTCACTGTTTTTTCTATACTTTCATTTGTACAAATCTTGATATTTTTGTTATTTTTAGACACATTTATTTTACATATAATACATTCACGACGTAAATACTGTACAATAGAAAAAGATTTAAAAACATTCAACAATACGCAGAGATTATTCCTTTCAACGCGTTTCGGCCTGCGCCTTCTTCAGGAATTCTGCTTATTTCTTTTCTTACTCTATAGCATCTGTATGTTGTCTGTTCTACCGCTTCCAAAAGGTACTTCGTAAATCCCTTAATGGTGGTGCTTCTTTGATGTAATAGCTTCTTATCACCTAGTATTTGGCTTCTGGTTATTCTTCTTTAGTTTATCTCTGCGTATTGTTGAATGTTTTTAAATCTTTTTCTATTGTACAGTATTTACGTCGTGAATGTATTATATGTAAAATAAATGTGTCTAAAAATAACAAAAATATCAAGATTTGTACAAATGAAAGTATAGAAAAAACAGTGACAAAAGAAACATAAAAATCAACAAAATGAAATAAGAATAAATAATTTGAACAATATACACCCAGTGAGTTTATTGATTTCAATAACGTCTAGTTTACTCCACAAATATTGATGTTAATAACCTGACACTTTCCTTCCTAAAAAAGCATTGGGATTTCTCTCCAGCCCCTCTCATGCTCATGGTTGTGACAATCTTGACTGTCCAAACACAAGGAGATGATGGACGGAGCGCTGAAACTTTTCAGACACTCACCCCTAGTCACAGATCTGGGTTGAATCCATCATCATTCTTTAGCTCACTTTGCCACTTCACTTCAGACCCAGCTATATGCAAATCAGTCTTGACCCTGTGCCTCATGGGAACAGTCCAGCCAGAACTGCCAAGCCAGGTCCTCCCTGAACCGGATGGATTTAGGCCCAGATCTCTGTACTGGGGTGAATGTATGACATTGTTCTGCATTCTGTCCACCAATTGTTCTTTTTGCATTTGTCACCCCGAGTGGGGCGGGTATGCTCAGACGTGGGTTCGGGTTCCGTGCTCTCCATGTCACTGGAGTCAAGCTATCCTGGCTGACGAGGAGTGAAACCCCGAAACTGGTCCTAGGATGCTTGTTTGCAGTCCGGGGAGGACCTGGCCTGGCAGTTCGGACTGGACTGTTCCCAATGGGCACTGGGTCTAGACTGATTTGTATATGGCTGGGTCCAAACTGAAATGACATGGTGAGCAAAAAAGCTATGGATTTAGGCCCAGATCAGTAAATGTATGACATTGTTCTGCATTCTGCCCATCAATTGTTGTTTTTGCAATCTTGACTGTACAGCTGTAGCTTGCTCTATAGGGGACGGCTTGCCTGACACCCACAATCGGAAGGCCCCTATATTACGGGCTGGCTTTTATATTTGCATGTACACCATTCATGCCCTATGATGCCATCAGGTTGACAGCGAGTTGAGCACCACCCCCAAGACCACCACATTATTGTGGCTGGAGCACAGGCCACCTTCTCCTGCACCAATTGTAGAATGTGTCAAACACCCCTAGGCACCTTCCGTACCTGCAACAAAATAACTGGAGACCATGAGTAAAAGGGCTTTGTGTTGGCTTGGATTCAATAATGCTTGAACTGGTCCGTCGAATTATTGAAACAATATGTGGCGGCGGTCACTGGCGCACACCCACAGACTCGGCTGAACCTGGTGTCCCTGAAACATGCCTGGAACCTCCAGCCTAATGGATCTCTACTGGATCGCCTTACCAGCCCACACCATCTTCAGAACTAACTACATCTTCTGCAAGGCTTCACCACCAACGCCCTTGCCTATATGGCACACAATCTCACTGCCTCCGGTAGCACCCGGCACACCAGCAGCTTGGGCAACATCAGACTGGGGACAAAGAAGTGCAAAAAAGAAATAAGGCACCAGGCCTTCTCCATTGGTGCTTCCATGATCTTTAACAACATGCCTCCATCCATCAGGACCACCCCATCCGTGCTCCATCTTAGGAAAGAGCTGAAGACAAACTTCTGTAAAGAACACTTCATCATGGCAAAGCAACAATCCACTTTCACTTCCAGATCCCAGCTACTCCTCCAACCATTTGTTGCCTGTACCTCTGTCTTTGACCCTCTGCAGCATTCTGCGGACTTCTTGCTAAGATCAATCTATAAAATGTAAATTGATACATGTATAGCGCACTACTCACCCGCAAGGGTCTCAAGGCGCTTGTACGAACACCGCTGTGGAACCCATCCTGGCTTTCCCTGTGAGGCGTCCACTCCTGGGCACCACCAAGGTGGAGGCCAGGCATCCTTAGCGTTGTGGGGGCCGTTGTGGAGATTAAGCAAGCTATTGCCCAGAGTTGCAGAGTGGGACTCCATGATTAGAGTAGGCACTGAGGCGAGAATTATCAGGTCCGTGGAATTTTGAGCCCAAGACCCGCCGAGGCGGGAATTGAACCCTGGTCCCAGGCTAGACCTCTCCATCAGGGTCTGCCGCTCTAACCATTGAGCCACACTTTTCCGACAGGTATCACAGTCATAATACACACCTACAGGGCCGGCTGTAGCTGAAGGTCACTGACGCACATTTTTAAGGTCATTGGTGCAAATAAAGGAACTTATCACAACGACACACCTGCAGCCTTGTATGACTGTTGGATTCTAACCTTTACCTTGGGTGATGCAGGAGGGATCACCTGCTGGGGGCAACAACATTCCCATTGGCTGGGCAGGTGGGCGGCATTGCCTGGGGTTTAGGCTCTTCGTTCAAGGCTCCTCCCATGTCTATGAGCTACCATCCCAGGATCCGACATTGGTGTCCAGTGCCTTGATGACCTCCACCACGCTGCGACGCCTTGCTGGTGCTGGCGGTGTGCTTGTGGGGCTTGTGCATTCCTCATGAACTTTAAGCGGGTGGGAGGTGCAGATTTCAGAACCAGGACAGGAGCAAACATCATCTAGTTTGTATCAACACAACCAGTATGCAGGGCTCCTGGTAAAACCTAGAAGGTTCATGTTCAGCAATAAAGGGTCAAAAGTAGCAGGTAAGGTGTCACCTCAGGCCAGCCGTGATGCATTCCAAAGCGGGCAAAAGACACAGCGGAGGTGCCACCAGGTATTCAAAGCTCTAGACCAACCCGCTGACCTTCCGATGCCAGGAATACTCGAATAGGGGGACTGTCCCCCAATTTTCTGTCTTCCCTCTGTTGCTTCAATAATTATATGGACCATCACACCCTTTAAAATCAAAGCTAACACCTAGGATGTTTCTCATTCTGCTCCTTTTATACCAGGTGCAGATTCTGTGGATATACCATATGTTGAGATGGGGAGGGGCTTGAAGTGGGTCACCCACACTCTACAACAGAGTGAGACATTGAGATGATGTCGAAATGCCCAAATTATTTGTCTTTATTTTTCAGAAAAGTTTAACGCCTACGTGACCTTGAAAGTTCAGAATGTCAAAAGCACAACAGTCACGGTGCGGGGCAACCTCCCATGTTGGGAGCAGGATTTCATGTTGTGAGTATATCCGCTGCCTCTCGCAGGCAGTAGGTGTGGGGCGTTAAATCTATTTTAATTTTGTTTTGTTCTCCTCAATCTGTTCTTTTGCTTTTGCTTGCCTCCCTTGTCTTTATATCAACTTTTCTGCAACTTGTATTCGGCTTGCTCTAACTTCTCCAACCAAGTTTCTTTCACTCCCCTCCTCTTCATCACTCTCACTTCTTCCCTGTTCTTCTTTTCATCACAAGCAGTTGTCACACCTAAACAAACTTGTCCCTACACTTCTCGCCATCTCCAACCTGCTCCCAGTCGCCTTGTCCCCATCAAAGTTTGCTAGTCTCCCTCAATGTTACTCTTCACTTCTCCCTCATCCTCAACTTCCCCCCCAAATCTTCCCTTTCTCATTGCTTCTTCGGACACCACTTAATTTCTGCCCCTCAACCTCATTTTTTAAATCTCGCTCTCTGGCCTCTTCCTACCACTCTGAATTCTAAAGCTCATGTTCTCTTCTTTCCTTCTTCTCTGCATAATCAGATTCCCTCCTTCATTTGTACCATTCTCACGCATTGCCATGGTCTATCCTCCCAGCCTGATATCTCGGCATCACCCTTGCCGCATCCTTCACCCTTGCATCGCCACCTCAGTGTCCATTCTCAGTCTTCAACCTCTTTTCTTGTCCATGAGCCTCAACTCTATTTCCTCACACTCACCTCACTTATTTTCTCACTTGTTCCTCCTCGCCTTACCTCCTCCACACTTTTCCCTGATGCCTCACTCAGACTAGCAGTTCTCCTCACTTTTATTTCTTCCACTTTATACTCTATTTTCCCCACTTCTCACATTTCTTCTCCTTCAACTTCAGATCTTTCTCTATGCCCACACATCATCTCTTTTACTCTCACTTCTCTCTTCCACCAAATTTTCTTTACTGACTCTGGTCTCACGAGGTAGGCACTGTTGTTGGGGTGCAGATCCCCGAAGGTGCCACAGTGGGGTATTTGTCGGTGGTGGCAACTGTGAGAGTTTTGGTTTATCACTTCTGTTTCAGTGAAATTAACCGCCTGGACCTGGGGTTGACCGTGGAAGTGTGGAATAAAGGGCTGATTTGGGACACCATGGTGGGCACGGTGTGGATCCCCCTGGAGAACATCAGGCAGTCCAACGAGGTAAGATGAGGTATCCTCTGGTGATGCATGACTATTTTTACTTTCAGCACAGCGTGTTATTCAGATTGGTTTGTTGATGGTTCCCTCTTCCTCTCCTTTTCGTTCTCACTCCCTCTTTCTTCTGCCTTCCTTTTTCTCTTTTCTTCTCTTATCCTTATCTCTGTATCTCGGACTTTCCAGCTGCCTCTTTACCTCCCTCTGTATCAATCTCTCTTCGAATTTTTCTGTTTGATCTGTTGGTAAAGTTTGTTCTCTTCCTCTCGCTTTCTCTCTTATTATCTATTAGCCTCTGTCTCTCTAACTCTGCCTTTCTCGCTCACTCTTGTGTTCTCTTATTGGGTCTTATTGGTGGTTCTCTTTTTCCTGTGTCACTGGTGTTCTCGCATTGCATCTGTTTGTGACTCCCCTGTCTTTTATGTTATTCTTCTGTTGTTTCTGCTTCTCAGTGGCCCTTACATTGTACTGGTATTTTCCCCAGTCCATCACAATGCTATAGAATGTCCAGTCCACTCCATCTCTAATATTTCATCCATCCACCTCCCTCTCTACTGCTGCTTGTTGACTTCCAATATAGCTTTCTTTCCTCTCTCCTCCCACCCTCACCCTGCCTCTCCTTTCTTCCACTGACACTTTCACTCCTTTGTGCCCTGTCAGGAGGGTCCCGGAGAATGGCTGACGCTGGACTCCCAAGTGATTATGACGGACAATGAGATCTGTGGCACAAAGGAACCCACCTTGCACTGCATTCTGCTGGACACCCGCTTCGAGCTTCCTCTTGGTAAGTGTCTCACTTCGGTGCATTCCAGCCCCTCACTGAAGCCGTCCACTCAAGAACTCAGCCGTAGATTCCCCTTCAGCCTCTTCTCCTTGTTCGTTTATTAATGATCCAGTACTCACTAGCCCTTAACTTATGGAGCACTGAATTTGCCACTAAGCGCCATCGAGGGCCAGTACCGATGGGGTGCAGTTAGCCATATGTCATTGACAGCCTGCTATGTGATTGCCTCTGCTTTAGCCCTATTTGCATTTCATAGGAAGTGGCCTGGTGGTAAATCAGGGATTTTTCCTACAGGACCTCCCTTTGCAGCTTCTACCTGCACACCACTCCTTTGTCATTTCACACATGCATTGCTGTTTGCCCTTTTCAGATTGCAATGTCCACCCAAACAGTGCGGGAGCTCAGTGCTTTCCTGCCACCCATTTTCCAGCTTTATATCCACTCCCCACACTGGAGGACTCAATCCAATCACACCTTCCCAGGCCCAATGTCTAATCCAACCCCTACAACCACTTCATGATTACCTTGTTATGCCTGGCTTCCATGAGAGGACTCTATTGTTTGTATCAGTTTCTGAATCTCATAACCCACTGCTGTGACTTAGCAAAAGTTTATAACAAAACTAGATACCTACTGTTGATATGCGATAAAGGCCTTCCAGGCATAGCTGATGGGGCTCTCTCAGAACCTGTAGATGCAGCTCTGCTTCTCTGCTTTGAATGAAAACAGAAAGCACAGCTGCAGGAGAGAGAAGGAAGGCAGGGAAGGTGCTGGGGGCAGGGAAGGTATTTAGTTTTCACATTTGAGTCCAGTAGGAGAGGCCATGTTACGTTTTGTTCTCCTTTTACACATCTGCCCTTCCACAGCAGTTGAAAGCAGGGGCAGATGAATCTGGGGGACATACATGACATAAAATTATAGATGGGTATAAAAGTGAATCACAGCGATATTTTTTACCTCTGGGTTCTGTGTGACATCATAGACAACGCTAGCTTCACCCTGTTGTCTATTTGACGGCATTCAGAACCCGTTGATGAAAAACATTGCTGTAATTCACTGTTATCTTTCTATAATTCTATATACTTTGCCCAGCCCTGAAAGAACCCACCTGGCTTCACTCCAAGAGTTTGCTCCTCACACCCATCCTAATCTCGCTTCATCAATCACCATCTCCCTTATTTTGGGCTCTGTCGTCTTCCCAACTTCTCGATCTACCGACCATGATCCCCAACTTGTATGTGTGCATATCAAATGTTTGTGTGCTCGGGTATATATAAACAGCGTGTGTAAGTGGATATGAGCATAAAATATGTGTGGGGTGTAAATCCAAAATGTGTGCTTATGTCTGAAAAATGTGTGAGGTGTGTTTAAAGTGTGTGTGTAAGCTGTGTGTTTGAAGGGAAAGTAAGCCTAAAATATATGTGCGAGACAGAGAGACCGTATGTGTGAGTGCAAGAGTGTGGGATTGTAGTTGTGAAACTGTATGTGATGTGTGTACATATAGTGTGTGTGTTTGTGTGACAGACACTCTATCAAGTGGCGTCTGCATACCTCTTCATGTGGCCCTGCACCAGTGGCGTAACACAAGATGATGGGGGTCCCCTCCAGAATGTGTTGAAGGGCCCCTGATGCTCCCA
Source organism: Lissotriton vulgaris (assembly GCF_964263255.1). Classification (NCBI taxonomy): domain Eukaryota; kingdom Metazoa; phylum Chordata; class Amphibia; order Caudata; family Salamandridae; genus Lissotriton; species Lissotriton vulgaris. The sequence goes on from NC_141700.1 coordinate 64,841,103, forward strand.
TATCTCACAGATATTCATAGGCCTTGGGCTGAATGAAGTGTGGGCCAGTCATTCTCCCCAGGGGCTGCAGATGCCTCTGGACTCCCATCTCTCCCAGGACCCCCGGAGATGAGCGGGATCTGAGCCGGCACCTGTCAGTGCGGACTCTTCTATCAGGCCTGGGCACCTGACAACCGACGCTCGTCTCATCTTCTCTCACTAATGAGCCTTAATTCTGTTCAGTTGTCTAATTAATGGCAATAATTAATGAAATTGCACCACCACAGTGGCCCAACTATTAATTACTGTGCTTGTCACCGCCAGTCGCTGGGAATGAAAGCATGTGGCGTGCAGTGCACACTGTCTTTTCGTCTCTCCGCCCTGCCTGCTCTTCCCTCAGTATTTCCGCAGCCCTCCATCTGCTTCATGTTCCCATCTGCACATAACCCGAAAAGACTTTCTCTCTTAAGCTACATGAACTGAGCAAGAGAGAGAGAGAGAACCGACTGATTTAAAAACAATGATCAGAGGAACTTACGCCCAAGCAGACCCAGTATTTTTGGTGGGAGTTCAGTGCCCTTGCATTAGAGAATCATTTAGGAGCTGTCCAGCATGCGTTGGGCAGGGTCTGCTCCATGCCAGATTTTCAGTATATCCACTTAAGAGAAATGTACATACAGTGAATCTAAATGGAACTCATTTACGTAGGAGATAATTCTAAAAATACTGAATGGCTTTGACACTACTGGACTTGAACCAGCCACACCTGAAACAGGGTCTTTGTGAATCGTGACTCTCCGTGAGGTAGATTCTCATGAAACTGAAGGAAGGAGTACACCCTCTTAATAGAAACTGAGCTCCCAAGTTTCTCTTGCCCATGCATGAGTGGATCTGCATCCTGGGACTTGCAGTCCCATTTATCTAGTTATAAAATCCAGACTTCTAGTCCCAGAGGGCAAATCGAAACACCAAAACTCGATGAGCTGCTCCTGGACGGACCTGGGAAACTTGAGTTTTGTAGACCTAGCCAACTAGGACTCTACCAGAAGTTAGAGGTTGATAAATTGCAAATGTATCTGAATCTTTGAATTCATGGTTGAGGCGAAAAAGCGGTGAAAAACTATGGACGTTGATTGCTATGAGCTGTCCGCTTGTCAAGCTGTACCAGCCTCTAGTATTAGAGGCCTGTTGAAAAATCACTCTGATTTTTCTGTAGGCCTGAGCTCCTGCGGTCACAGGTTAGCTGTAACAGGCAGATGCACCTATGGTCCGCTGGTTGTACATTGGTAGGAGGATCCTGGGACAAGCAGGTATGTGGCCACAAAGAAGGTTACGCTTCTGTGAGAAGCTATTTTGTGTAGGGAATAAATTGTGAATGCCATTTAGGAGTGGCCAGGCGTGGTGGTGTTACTCCTGCCTTGTTCATGAAGCCAATGCCTTTTTATGTATTTATTTATAAAGTTTTGTATAGCGCGAACATGACCCTTACGGGTATCAGAGTGCTTCACAATTTTGAGTGAGAGAGATACAGTATTGAGAAGTAAAAACTTGTGTCCATTACATAATTATATACAAGACATATGCAATAGTCTAGTAGGTGTCCGAAACCTTCACAGAAGGTTAGGGCGGATACAGCAATGGGTAAGGAACATTCAAACATATGCATGCTAAATAATGGTATTCCCGGGTATATAATCATGTCCAAAGTCAATCAAGATGGGCTTTCCTTAATGCCGCAACGAGACTGATTACTGGGACAAAAAGAAAAGAACACATTTCCCCAGCCCTAAAGTCCCTAAACTGGTTACCGTATGAGGCCAGAATTCACTGTCCCTTGTCTACGGTGTCATGAAGGCTGCTTCACAACCAGAAAGTAAGAGGGTTCTGTGTGCCTTCTCGAATTTCCCTAGACCCTTACAGACAAGTAGGAGACTATTGATGGGCTGTTGACGGGAAGAAGGGTCAAACCTTTGTATTCCAGGTCACAGGATGTGCAATGTCACTTCCACTACCAGAGTCATTTTTGTGATTCATCGTTCATGGAGTAAATGTGGCACCTGTCGCTTTTTCCTTGAGGCATCTTGGAAAATCATTCCAAATACTTTGTTGGAAAAAGAGTCCTATGAGATACAGAGACTGGATTCTTTCTAGCCTGAACTGTACAGGAAGAATGTCATAGTCTGCTCTGTAATTAGTAAGGTCGTCTGGCTAGACTCGTCATTCTTCATTGGCTCTTACTAGTACTCAAACGTGTTAAGTCAAAGAAGAAGCGTACTCAAGAAGTGGTACGGCATCCAGCAACGAACAATCGCAGGACACGGTTTTTGCTAGAAAGCTTGTTTGCTTCTTGTGAGTCCGATTAGGCCATGTGGGCTACCTGGACAAGCATGGCTGCTCCTCTAATCCGCTTCTGGAGAGTGGGTTACCACACATATTCAAGCTCTCTCTGCATTGCCACATTTCTGTAAGGCTCGCAAACCTCTCTCACAGAGTTACTTAGCTTAGTTAGTCCCCTGACTTTGTTTAGTGATGGAGGAATGTAGATGTTGCCATCTGTATTGCCCCTGGTGCTGTTTTGTTTGAAAAAGTAGTGTTGGGGCACCCAGCATATTTGGTTGTGTTAGACATTTAAATTAGGAGAGCGTCATGTTGTAATGTTATGTTGGCATCTCTATGGCCTTGCGACTGTTCTGTTTGCATGAGAAAGTGGTGGTGTCCTATCAAGTGTGTTCGGCTGGGTTGGTTATTTGCTGTTTGAGAGTAGCAAGCTGCCATCTCTGTGGCCTCTGGCACTGAACTGATTGCACAAGAAAGTGGTGTTGGTCATCCACCGTGTTCTGTGAGTTAGGTGTTTGGGGTCGACGAGCAGAACTTTATCATCTGCTGATTGCATGAGGATCATGATCCGTGTCTAGTGGAATTGTTTGGTTTCTGCTTTTATAAATCGAGCCTCCAACTAAGTAGGATAGCCAAGACAGTGGCACATCACCCTCTAACGATGCCACAGAGACCTTCGAAAGTGTTGTTCGTAATTTGCAGCCACTGGTTTCTTCTGTCTAAGAGGGTCTGTCGTATACAAGACAAGCTGTGGTGTCACACATTGATGTTTTGGGAGCACGTAGTCCAGGGTCACCAAGGATGTCTGCACAAGAAATATTTTTGGATAAAAATGTTGGGCACCTCATGAGAGAGGTGTAAGAGGAAGGTTCTACAATAAGCAGAACATTAATAGTTGAACATTGTTTGTTGCAGATATTCCCGAGGAGGAAGCACGGTACTGGGCCAAGAAACTGGAGCAGTTGAATGCCATGAGAGACCAGGATGACGTAAGTAATGAAACACATGTACCTAGGGTATTTGCTTTACAGCAGTAAGCTGCCTATTGCTTGCAGAGTTTTCTGTCACTACCAGTAATAAATTAACGTCTAGAATACTCATTTTGCACTGACCGCTTTGTTTCATCAGAACAATTTAATATATGCCCTCCTACTTTCCGATTGTCACCGTCCATGTCCATCCCAAATCCTGCTACATTCCGCTATCTGTAGACTCACTATTCGACATATCCAGAGGGGGGGCTTGAATATTCGCGTTCTTTCCTGGGACCTAGAGTTCATTTCAGAATATGAAACTTTTCACCCTGAAAGTAAACTCCAGAGGATCCTCTGCACTCCAGACAAACTCAACAGGCCTGAATCAGAGCAGAGCCAATCTGCTGTACATAGAACTGCTTCACATGACCCTCCCACTTGTTCAGTTTAGATTCAAAAGGTTTAGTGGCAAGTTTCTATCAGATATACATATGTTGATCAATATCCACATAAACCACCTCTCTTTGTCTTCACAGTGGCCCATCCCTATGGCCTATTGAGTAATCCCTAAATACCTTATAAAGCGAATGCAGATCATTCAGAATGCGGCCGTGCGACTTCTGTTCCATCTTCCACGAAGAACTAGTGCACGTGCCCATCTTCGAGAGCTCCACTGGCTCCCAGTGGCACATCGCGTTATGTTCAAATCATTGGTTCTGGCCTTTCGGGCCTTGCATCAGCAAGGCCCACAATACTTGCACAAGAGGTTTACCTTTTACACTCCTCATCGTGCTCTTCGATCTGCCAATCTCCGTCTGATATCTATGCCCAAAGTCAGATATGCGAGACTGGGTGGTCAGTCAATTTCTGTCCAAACAGCACGGTCCTGGAATGCCCTGCCGCTTTTGCTGAGATCATCAGCTACATTAGCGGGATTTAAGAAAGGGCTAAAAACCCATCTTTTTAATCTCAGTATTTAGTTCTCTGTTTCTTTCTTTTTGGATTGGGTCAGCTTAGTGCTTACATATCGCGCCAGGATACTCTGTAGTAGCAGAGCGCGTAATAAAATGTTTTATAACATAACATAACATCTGAATCAGGGTCTGGGTTCAATCCCTTCTGGTTGCCCTGATCCCTTATGGAATATGGCATGCATAGTTGAGTGGAGGATTTGTTGCCTCTGACATTTGCACTCTGAGACCTGAAACATATGTTCCAAAGACAATATAGGGCCCCAGATGTAGTCTACACTGTTTCTAGAAGTTGTGTCTGGCTTGTGTTTTGGAAATTGGCCCTGGACTAGCAGATCTCAACCAGTATTACTCCTATGCTAGTAAATGGCAGGGGTGCATAAACAGGCACAAGTTCTGCATTTTATCCATTCCTATCATACAAGGGTTTAAGTCACCCTTGCTGGCCCCATCCCTAAGGTCAACGTCTTCTTTTTCCAAGCTAAAATGGCAGTGTTAAAGGAACCATAGAATAGCATGCAAAGCACGGTCTGTGATATCTTAGAGACCCATACTAAGCTTCCAAGCTGGCATCTCTACACTTCTGCAAAGACCTTAGTGGTGAAGAGAGTCAAACAGCTTGTAGAAACTTGTATTGAATGTCCGAGCGTAACATTAGTATCACTCAGACTCTCTTCTGGGCTGTGTTTGAATCCAAATGAGATATTCTGGGTAAGAAGGATCAATACTTGCTAACACGTGCAGTCTCTCGCCAATGAATCTCTCGGTTTATCTCAATTTAGGCATAAGGTGTACTAGTTTGGAGTTCTACCTAGTTCTCAAATCTACATCACTGTAAACAGTTTGGAAGCATAGCAGCTAGAGGCTTTGCTGAAAGAAAGTGCAGTCATATTTATTTATTTATTTCGATTTGTATAGCGCGTTATAACCCAGGGGTCTCTAAGCGCTAGTTCCATGTGTTTTGTTCGGGTGTAATGTGGCTAGCATCATAGGGAAGCAGTTACTTACCTGTAACACTCGTCTTCAAACATCTTGTTGATATGTTAAAAGCTGAAGATGCCGGCAGATCTCCTGAAGTCCCAGCAATGGCCCTACAAGGCGCTTTTCTTTAGATCAGCGGGATATTCACAGCCCATGAATTGTATTATAGAATTGTAGTTTAGAGATCTTGCGTTACAGGTTATTAACTTTTTTCTTATTGTTTGTGTCATAGATTAACATACTTTGAATCGCCTCAGATATAAAGTTGGTATCTCCATTCAGGGATCCGTACGGGGTTTTAAGTCGCGTGCATTTTGGATAGTTACCAACTCTTAAGAACTAATGTTACTAGTAATCAACCAATCTTTGTCCAGCTTCTAATATTTCATAGATTCACATTCTTTGAATATTACCCAACAAAGACCTTGTCAGGAAAGAATATTTAAAGCATGTAAATCTTTGAAAGATGCCAACGCTGGAAAACTTGTGTTACAGATAAATTACTTTTTGGGGAGACAGACATGGCAAGTTTGTTAACGTATCATAAAGCGTTTATGAGCTATGGACAATGAGCCACCATTTCATATTTGGAAAGGATATCTCTCTTTCAATGGCATAATCAACTTTCTCTACTTACTGTCCACAGTTCTCTTACCAGGAAGAACAGGATAAACCATTAACTGTGCCCGGATCTCAGTGTTGTAAGTATCGCACCTTGTTAACTTTACGCACATACTAATAACCGTGTCGTCAAAACAACCAACATGAGTACGCTTTCTGATCCTACTCAGTTTAGAGTTGCAGGAGAGCTCAAAGCCTCAAAGACAGAAAACCTCTCAAACTGTTAATGGAATCACTGCATCTGCTCTTAATTCCAGACATACGCCATGTTCGGATCAGGCACCGGAGCTCACTGCCTGAGGGGGCCCAGGGAGGATGGGGTGGTGTGGTTGTTCCGAAGCTCGGAAGCAGACTATAAACGCCTGGTGGTACTGCATAGATTTGGGCTTATGTAATGCCACCTATGAAGTCAAACCAGATGCTGAAGAATTTTCTGACGGATTATATGTGTTGCTGATTTTTTGTTGTTGGGGGGAAAACATAGCTCTGTTTACTAGTATATTTACGGTCTCCACGTCCCAATATGTAGCTTGCCAATGTGTAAAAAGCCAACGTTTTCGGAACATGTCGTAAATGTGAAGACCGTAAATAAATTAGCAAACCTTAATACCAGGAGCACATGGGTGCAAAATATTGTCTAAAAGACTCGCTGAAGGTGTCCGGTTTGACATTTTGTCTGTTTGTAGCATAGAAGCTCCTCTTTGGAAGTGGGTCCTTATAGCCTAATAAAATTGCATCTTATTTTCATTTTGTCCCTAAACCCATGCTAGTGCCACAGTCTCGGCCTATTAAACTTGAGGGTCAACTAGGATAAGGCCACAGGCACACTGCCTCCCTCCAATCACATAGCTCCAGATGGAGAACTGGAGGACGCAAAAGGCTGGGCTTGGGCTGGTGTGGCAAATGTGGATGCTAGTACGCATGGCGAGAAAGAAACTCTAAAGCAGTCCAGTGTAGCCACTGAAAGGTCAGATCGATTTTCAGGATAACCGGTATCTAAATGAGTTAAACTTAGATTCATTTGGCGCCATGCTAAAAGCTATTTATGAGTGCAAGTTTTACATGAGCTAATCACCTCATTAATCTATGTAAAACAATGTCTCGAATTCACAATGTTCGTTTTGCACTTGTAAATTCGTTTTGTACGTTTATATTTATGCAAACAAACATTTCATGCAAGTCCGTCTACTAGCATGAGTGGGGAAGGGATGTTGAACAATAGGATTGCCCTGTGAGTTTGTGAACACCCACAAATGTCGCCTCTATGGAGATTTATTCGGGTTATATCCTTTTCCAGTGTGCCCAGTGAGATGGGAGCACGCCAAAAACATTATCAATGTGAAGGGAAGGAAATTCTATGGGGGCAAAACAGTTTCCATGGGTAGAAAAAAGTTAAGAAGTGCATTTGCACGAGTAAGTTGCATGTAAATTTGCAACTGTCACAGGTCTTCACACCTGACTTGGAAAACTTGGTCAATTCTAAAAATCTACCCCGTGCAGTGGTAAATATCTCCAAGTGCGGATTTCCAATTTTTTCTGGATGAGATCCTTTGAATGTAAAGTTATCTTTTGTGGAGATCCTGAAAACCTGAAAGTTTGTATGGACTCTTCATATAGCACAAACTCAGCAAAGATAGCGGAGGGCAGTACATGGTCAAAGACGTAACCTGTTATGGATCTGGCGTTCAAGGACCTAAGTGGAGACCCCCCACTGTTCATAAAGACATGTCCGGCAGGGAGATGATCCCTAATCTTAATTCCTGATCCTTGTCACTACTTAATGTCTCTGACCATTTTCTTTGTAGGCAACTGGAATACCTTTGGCTGGGGAGACCAACCAAGTAAGTACCTCAAGCCAATCCTTTCATTACTGTGGGCGCTTAACTTTCAGGGGAGTGTGGGTGGTGATTTACGGCTGTCAATCTGGCAGATGGACACTCCTTTCCTTCACGCCAGAGGTGGGACTGAGGTACTCTGAGTGGCCAAATTTCCTGTAGGCTCATGTCCTCTTTGTCTCAGAGGAAGCTCTCACCACTCCATATCTTATTGGAGTCTGTACAGGGTACTGTGTTGGTCACACTGTATGGAGCTGGAGATGAACCTGAAAATATTTCACCAGAACACCCCATTTTTCCTTTAAATAAATGGTCAGGCAAAGTCAACCAAATGAACCAAGCAGTGCATGCAACATGGAGAACAGCATTGAAAAAAGTACAGTTCTGCATGTGGGATGGCACGTTTCTCTTTCTTTATTCCCATTTATCAACATAATGTATTCTGGGAAGTGTGGTCTGAGTTCACTTCAATTTTACCAAATTGGCAAAAGTGTTGGATTAGCAATATTTTGGTAAAGGAAAGCTCAGGAATGGAACGCCTTCTGACTTGGTAGCGCAAGTACAACCTAAGTGTTGAGATGTCCTGGGAAGGGAACCTCAGTGATGGTGATCTACTAAAGATCATGGAGTCTACTGAGTGCGTGTTCATTGTACTAATGGGCAACCTTGTTGGAGCGCAATGTTATATCCTTGTGGTAGCAGAGCGCACGTTCATTCAAGTAATGAAGCGGTATTGGTTGGGTCGACGACAGACCACTTGGGCAGTACAGGGCACAATGACGGGTTTTGCATTCCCCTTACAGAAGCAGAGAATGCATTCTTTGCATGAATAAGATTGCATTGCTGGAGCTCTGTGCTAGGCCCCCAAGGTAGCAAAATACATGTTTGGAACCAGGAAGAAATTACATTCCAATGCTAGGCAGGCAGACAGATGGACATATAGGAAAGCAGGTGCATTGGGTCAACCCAGTTTCATGCCCGAAGTGTAGCAGAGCGTAAGTAGATTCCAGTAACAAGCGGGTATTGCACCTTGCCCCAGCTCTCCGGGTCAGCAGAGGAGGCTTGTGCTTGAATCTGTTGACTTTGTGGGTTCAGAGAGAGCGAGATGGGCAGCAGGGGACGCTTTTATTCTAGATTTTAGTAGGCGTTTTAGGAAGTCTGCTACAGGTCATGATGCTTGCAGAAATCAAACACATTATCTAATTGAGGTACTGCTAGTTCAACCCCACCTACAACTACCATAGAAAGGAGCATTGTTTAATTTGAGTAAAGTCTTCCCTTTTCCTTGGGTAAAGAGATTGGTGGTAGAGCAGTACATCTACAGAAGTTATCCCAGTGCCTTCATTCTGTGGAGTGTCTGTCAGTACTATCTTGGCACTTTTGTTTTTTATAACTATTTCTTGAGTGGGATCATCACTCCGCTTCTTGTCACTCACTCCTGGAGCAGATAACGATGACCCCGACAGTGCGGTGGATGACCGGGACAGCGACTATCGCAGCGAGAACAGTAACAGTAACCCACGGCCGTTCATCTCTACCTCCCAGCCCAACGCCTCTGTCCACCAGTATCCCATGAGGGGCCAGCAGGCAAGCTCCCGGGACTCCTACACGGATTCCATGCAGAGCTACGACATGGACTACTCCGACCAGCCGCCCATCAGGTACAGAAGCCTCATGGGAGTGGGTGAACACACAACTACAACGCTCTATAGATCCACACTCTGAAAGCTCTCAAGTGCCCTAGGCCAAGTTTAATAAGTGTGCTCCAAGCAGTGGGATATTGGATCTACTTGTGTGCCTACTATTGAGATAAATAGGTCCCCAGTAACCAGAATGCGTTTGGGTGAGAGTGAAAAAAACAGGAGTGCACTATAATCTCACTCTTAAGGCCGAGTCACTTGACAACTTGGTTTTTGGGAGGGTCAATGCAAGAAATCATGATTCTGGTAAATGTAATGACTTGAATCTTTCCACAAAAAGGCCTGTTACTCATCATACTTCATACTGACATCAGTAGATTATTTGAAGAAAATCAGCCTCGGTACATATTCACCTAACCACAAAGGATCATGTTCAGAAGGCATGCATTTACACACAGCTGATATACATGATTGTGCTCCGCAAACATATTGTTAGCATGCATGCTTTGCACATTCAGTCATGGATCTGAGTCTTAAATGGTTGTGCTCAGCAGACATATTGTGCTTCACAACTGTGTCGGCTCACCGAACCTGTTGGCGGCCATAAGTGATTGTGTTCAGTACACATAGAGTTGGCTGCGCATGGTTGTACTCCGCACATATACTGTTGGTCACTATGGACTGTGTCGGCAGTGATACTGCTAGCCACACTTAGTTCTCTGCATTCATACTGTTGGGTAGAATGGTTAGCACTTAGTGGACTTTCTGCTTGGCACAACTTACTGCACTTTCACAGTTCTAATGAGCTTGATCAAGGCAGAGAGACGCATCATAACAAACACCACCAGACTTGAGGTATTTGCCGCGGATATTGCAGGCCTGGGCAGACTCTCTGGCATGAATAGATAGGCAGCTTTCAATAGATGATTGATTTGAGACACATTTGCTCACCAGTGTAGACTAGAGTGTACAGCTGCTCTGTTGTTTCATGTCTGTTTTGCATGGAAAATTGCAGACATTGCCATTTAAGAAAAGAATATGTGAAACTGTTAAAACAGCCGCAAACTTGATGGATCTCAAGGGAAGACTGGACGATTCTGATTGAGAGCAATGACGTGTGAAATAGTACAGTGTGGAGTAGGAGATAGGATTTCTTAGGTGGGAGGTGGCGGACACAGATATCCTAGGAAAGAGACTCAGGCTTCCTTTATGGGAGCAGCTAGAGGAGGGAGACCTGGGCTTTAAATGAGGAAAGATGAAGACCTGGACTCCTAGAGAGGGAATAAGGGGGATAGGAACTGCCTCTTAGGAGGGTGGAGGGAGTGGAGATCATCGCATCCTAGAATAGGGACCTGAGAGGCAAGCAGCAGATCGTCATTCCCTGGTATGTAAACAGTAAATGAGGACTTCTTGGTCAAGCAGAGTAAAGTAGTAGATGAGCAATCTCCCTGAGGCATGCAGTAAATGAAAGCCTCCTCTTAGACAGTGAGTGGAGGAGCACTCTCAGTGGGAGGCTGTCTCTCAGAGACGGGCAATACATGAACATTCTGCATCTAAGCAGGCTGTAGATAGACATCTGAAACATGTTCTGTAGGTGAGCACCCTTCCTCAAAGGCAGACATTTGATTATCACTCCAAGGGAGCAGGCAGTGCAGAGCAATACATTGTATGGCACCTTAGAAAAAGTGGAGGCCGGATAGTTCAGGTAGTGTGGAAAGGTTAAATAGTATTTGTGTTAATGTACCTGTTTGCCAATGACAGTGCTTATTGAGTTGAATTGTGCTTAGAGAGGTGAGCTGTGTGTGAGTACTTTTAAGAAAGCAGTTTGTAGGTGAATGTTGGGAGGAGGCAATGTGGATGGGAGAAGCACCCATCTATATTGGCAAACCTCCACGCCACTATGGATTTTTAAATGGATTGATGCTTAACATGTTAATTTTGACGGCCTCTGCTTACATTGGCACTGTTTTTCTTTATTTCCATTGCACGTTTTCTTCTGTTGGTGTCCCACCCACATCTGCCCCTGGCAGACGCATCAATAGCATAGACTCTACCACGCATGGCCGCAGCGATCTGGAGTCTGCCTCTGGGTCGAGCAGGCTGACCAGTCGCCAGCATTCGCTCGAGAGCAGACCGTCTCTAGACCTATCTGATAGGTGGGTCTCTACCTTGTGGCTAGACATTGTGAGTGACGCCCAGTGCTGTGGTTGCCCTTACAGTCCGGGTTAGACCGATACCGTGGGGGGGTGGGGAACCAACCCAGAGTAGCAGGGCACGCAACCATCATTGCATTGGGCCACATTGAAAGAGAGGTCACTGTAACCTGTTGATGCTAACATCATCAGACCATTCTGCATTGAAGATTCTCCATTTACCTCGAAATACAGCACCTCACATCTGTCGCCGTACCCTTGTCCCAATTCGTTCCTTACCCCCTGGTTTTAGACTAGTCTAACCTGCTTCAAGCGTCCTGTTGGAAACTGGCAGTATGTACAAGGATTATCCAGTGGGAAAACTGAGTGAAGAAAAGGGGGAGTGGTGGTAAAGTAGATGGGTGGTATTTTGGGTAACCAAAACTTACTTTTGAATCTATAATCGCATATGAAGAACGAAATTTAGAAAAATGATGGTTAAATGTTTTACGATTTCTGAAAGAAAACCTACCTTCATATGGCCTGTCATGGTATGTCTGAACCTAATCTGATGGATTTTCTCCTACTGGAAAATAGGCCGAATTAAGGTGTAAATTCACCTTAATTGTTTTTCTCAGTTGCAACAATATGTATGTAAGCCGAGCGATTCCTACCACTGTTTTATTTAGGCGTGCAATAATTTTCTGATTCCATTAAGATCTTTCGGTGAATTTTTAACTTTATGAACAGTGATCAGCTCCAAATGCATACAATGTTCAAGTTCCTTCTCACTTTATGAAATGGTCTATTCTTCCAACGGTGCAATTGAGCATGTGCAGTTTTTTGCTATCCTAGCCTGAATTTTTCTCATGGATTAATTTAGCTTTCCTTCTAGACAATATTAAAGAGTCAATTTCTTGGTGTTCCCATCCAAATTCCTTGCTCTGTATCCAGTATCTTGGGACTTTCTTGGCATCTTCGAACTTCTTCCATCCATTCCAGCAGATTGTTTTCCATTGGCGAAGTAGCCAAGGGACCCCATTGTATTCTACCCAACTTCGTACTTTATAATATTACACTGTCTGCCAGGCTAGAGCTTGGGAGCCTACCTTCAAAAGTCACTCTTTTATACCTCTTTCATGACAAGTATTTCTGCCTCCCAGTGGGGTGGCTGGTTTATTCTCCCGAGATTTTCAGTATAGGTGTCCAGAAAAACCACTGCTTGTAATTTTGAGGAGTGAATCCTTGCAGGTAACTGCCTTTGAGATGGACTGTCTTCGTTCAATCTGAACCCTCCAGATTGTGGCAATCTAATCCCATTAGATTATAACTTGATCCTAAATTTTACAAGGTGATGATGCCAGAGAGCACATTCTATGTGTACACAGAACACTTCTGTAAATCCTAAAGAGGTCATCTGTGCACTCACCTGATTCTTCATAGGATGCTATGTAGCTTATAGTTGTTATATGCCGTAAACGAAGTGAGAGTGTATTAGGAGACTTCTTGGAGGACTACATAAGGCATATAAATCAAATTTTAAGAAGTCTTTATTTCAAACAACACAATGAAAACGGGGAATACTAGAAGCTGCGAACACAAACACACAGGATTTAAATAAGAATACTGAAAGATATCCCACGCAATAGTTTCAATGGTAAGGGATCTTTCGGAGAGGGTAGAGACAGGAAAGTAGAAGCTTCTCTTGTTGTTTGAGACCACTGGTTGATGACCTCTTGCAAGATGTTTATGACAGTATGGACTGCTGTCTTCTGGGATTTTTCTTCTGTTGGTCTGCTGCTTTTTGGGGACTCCCCACTCTCCCGGCAAACCTTGCTATCTCTTGGCACAATCGTCCATTGCACAGTAATTGCTGACACCCGTATGGCACTTTCTGCAGGAATGGGAGTGATCAAGAAGAACCAGCTGTTGATCTAACCTGGTGCCATGTTGATCATTTTATCTTCTTTCATAATCTTCAAATATTCATTCTCAATGTCGTTTGTGATCCTGCGGCCAAAGCAGGGTTAAGACCTTAACCCACTTAAGCAAGCTTTGAAAAAGAAAAACTTAGATTGTCATCTGTGTAAACCTTTGGCCAATGTGATAGACCTCTCAACCTTGGTTTCCGGCGCAAGCATCACATACACACATATTATGTGGAGATACCCCTCTGTTTTCAAGTGTTCATCTTCTTTCTTGGAGGATCCCCATCCTCATTGCTTAAATAAATGCCTACCAGCAGGGACCTCCTCCTGTCTACGCCATCTTATCTGACATCTCCCCATCGCATCCACATGCTGTCAGTCTGGTGTCAATAGAAGGTCCACCCAAAGGCAAAACACCAGAATAATTGCAAAAATATGAAAAATTAAGAGATGAAAGAGAAAGGAAAGTGGCAATACAGGTCAGCAGGTGCACGCAATCAAACACGGGTAACTTTACATACCACCAAATACCAAAAGTAGTCCTACCCCACTGTTCTATGGTCGCCCCGTTGTTTAATGCAAGGCAGAGATGTGCAGATGCTGAGTTGCCACATAGCTCATTTAGTTATTGCATTTGAATATTGGAGAGAAGGCCTGTTCAATGTTTTTGATTAAGTAGATCTGCCGGCGGTTATTAAGGGGTGCCAGGAATGTCTTCAAACTTTGCATGGTGGTGCTGGCACCAGTCTGAACACCTATGTGCCCACATCTTAGATTTTAACCTAGATTGATTCTGCTGAAATCGTTGGTGTACAAGCACAGATGCGCACACAGACATTCATACAAACATATACACAGGCGCACATACCCGCCGACATGTATGTGCACACACATCCAGACCCAAGCACACTCTGATTTACAACCACAGTGACACACAGACACACACAAACACACATTGACATTCACATGCTCTCTCTCATGTACTCACGCTTCTTCACAAACCGAGAAAGTGGCATCAGCGGACATTCACATTTCTCTCCGGGCACCCTCCCTCAGATACAAACACTGACATGTCTTCAAAGGTCTCTCTCTCACACACAGACGCACATTCAGCCCGTGAGTGTAAAAAAACTGGTTCTCATTTACTTACCTTCCTCGTTAAAGATATCTAATTTTCAAGCTGTAGATCATTAAAACATAGGCATTTCAAAACAAAAGTTATATGCTGCTTACCACAGAGAGACATTCTTTGCAGCATCAGAAAGTCGGTGCTGGTGGTTTGACAATTGGGATTCGGGTATGGTATCGGTCTTTCCCAGGGCTGGACGCTGTTCTTGTATGTATGCATGTTTCCCTGCGTCTGTGTCTCCTGCCGGGACACATAAATGTTTCTGTCCCTAAACCAGAACCTTGTGCCTGGTGCCCCTGTGTGGTGGGGCTCTTTTGGAACGACTACCAGCAAAAAAAAAGAACCACTCGCCTTGAATCCTTCATTTCTCTTGGCTGCATGGCAATGCTCTATCAGTGTGGGCTTTGGTGTTTAAAGTACTCCGGTGAAGGTGTTTGTTGGTGTTGCAGTTGATGTTAGTCACCTCAGGTATGGGCATCTTAACAGCTTTGACCACAGTGAATCAGCAGGCTAGATTGGGTCAAAATACGTTTCTCTGTAGTTCTTCAAAGCGCAGCCAATCATCTTTAGTCATAGGTAAATAGTTGCCATGCCCAATAATTCATGCCATATAAGTTAGAGTTACAGATTCAAACAATCTGGAGTGAAGTTACACATATTCAGCAGGTGTATCCCCTTTCAACTGGCAGTCAGAGTGGGTGTGAAAAGAACTTGTCAGTAAGGATTCTTTCAGTGAATCCTGCATGCTGCCGTACCCTTTGGAAATGACCTCCAGCACTACAGAATGATGCACAAATATGCAAGTGTGTTGCAACCACTTGAATTAAAGGTAAAGCATAGATAGCCATTGTATCTATTTAAGCAGTTCCCTAATGTCAGAAAAAAGCAGAGGGTGAAAGAGGATACCAGAAAAGGGAAAGAACGGGTCTGGGGCTTTCACTGACCATTAATGCAGGAGACTGAACAACTACTGTCTTGGGGAGATTAGAGAAGGGCAGACAGTTGAGACAAAGGAAATGATGGCTAGGTGTCTAAGAGACATACAGGAGATGGACATCTTTATGAGTTTCCACCAAACGTCTTGCAAAAAGCTATAAACGAACGGGGAGTTTCTGAAGCCTCTATGAAGTTGCCTGCTGCCCTAATGTTGTTTTCCTTGAGTTCTATCAGTTCTTTCTCCTCTATACCCTTCATTGCTGCTATATAGTTCCCCTCCTCAATGTCTCCTTTAGTATAATTGTTCAACTGATCCACTCTCTCCTATGGTGCAAGTCTTTGCACACTCAAGTGTTCTTGTTTAGTGACTGAGATTCCAGCAGGTCATTGGTTCAATCTGGTCTTCTAACATACATATTTTATGTCCTGAGCACTAACAGACCAAATGTAATTTGGAATGTTTTGGGTTGAAACACCTTATCTGACAGAAATATTATGAAGTCTCTGTTCATAACTTCTTTAAATTCTGGGGGCCAGGCACGACTGCCCTCTCCAATGGGTCAAACCTACACCCATTGTACAAGATAATAGATACTGGATCCTGGCCTCTCTTACATCCTTTAACCTACTCTACGCTCTCCCCCATTTCTCCTGTCTTCTCCTCAGAATCCCCCTTGTCCTAGATTGTTCTGAGTTCTTCTACTATTCCACACTTCTGGTCTTTCCTTCATATCTAGATTCTGGCATTTCTCCCTCTGCCATTCACAACACCCACTTCCTAATATGGAGTCCTCAAATCTTCCCTCTCTGAAACTCCTTAGCTTCTAAGGATGAGATTTCTTTTTCAATCCTTCTGATATCTTTTAACCTTCCCTGTTTCTTCTTTAGCTCTTTACTCTTGTGCTTCACTTCTGTCCTTCCCCTGATTCCACCTTTATAGCCTTTCTCCCTCTTCTCTCCTCAGTCCCCAGTTTATCCATTGTTTTTGTCTTTTGATAGAATGGTGTATTACATTCATCAGGGGACGCTTAGTCCAGCTTTCAGATGTTTACAGCTACTACACTTGTGTTAAGTAAGACACATGCGAGGAATCCTATATTCACAATGGGGCTAGTTTTCTCTCCCAGATCAGCCAAGTACATTGGGACCTTCCTCCTCTGACTATGCATCTCCTTTCCATCACCACTATTGGGGAAAAATCCATTCAAAATGGTCCAGAGTCAAGCAGAGGTGAAGTTGCGTACTTACCTGACTTGGAAGTTCATCAGTGCGACAGAACAGTTTGCAGGTTCAGAGACAGATGCTATTGAACCAGCAGATGATCTGGAAGCACGGTAGAAAGAGATTAAGCAGGTCAGTTTCAAATGTGCAGCGCAATGTTAAGTGGGTTGAAACCGTACATAAGAAGAGATGTATAGGGCTTGAAGAAAATCAAGCAGACATGGCGGGCAAAGTGTAGGAAGGTTTTTGGGAGTTTATGGAAATGCATGTAGAAGAGTGAGAAGAATTCGATGCAACTTTGCTGACGGTGTAAGCAGAATTGAGTAAAGGAAAATGCAGATGATTGAAGATGGCGTCAGTGCCGTTATGGGTCTCAAGAGTCTTACCAGACATAGTTGATAGCATTTATTGCGGGTTGGGACACAAGTGTACGAATTGATGTGGATTTGCTGGAATTATGTGCTGGTTTGGATTTGAGGTTATCAGGTGCCGAATATGTATTTCCCTGAGAACTGATGAGAAATTGTAAAGAAATGACTTTGCCTGAACTTGAAAGTGTGGGAAATGGTGACAGTGCTTATGTCAGGTGGAAACTGCAGAGAGGGCCGAACATGAGTTGAGGAAAGATGCTGGGTGGGGAGTTAGGAAAATGTGATGGTTTAGATTGGAACCCACGAGATGAACTGAGAAATGGTGTGACATATGAGTTGATGAGATATGGCAGAGGTTGATGGAAGATGATGGGTGGTGCTGTATATATGATGCTAACCATTATCAAAAATGGGGTGACCCAAAGAGTCAAAAGACCTGGGTTTTCAACAATATTCAAATACAATGGTCTTCAACCAATATTTTCACAAGAATCGATTAAATCAAAACATTCCATCCTCAAGTGCTCGAGTGGTGATTTTTGTAATAGACGGAATAATTCTTTTGGTTGGATCTGATTTTAGTAGGGTATAGTTTCCACCCACAGATAGTTGTGACAATATTTCACTTTTTTATTTGTCCACACTCTGAACAACGATGGCACCACCCTTATCCGCGGGCTTGATTACAATATTACTATTGTTTTTCAAGGTCGCAGGGGCATCTTTTTCAAGTTTAGTGATGTTATAGGGGACGTAGCGTCTCTCTGACAAGATTTTATCAACGTCCCGCAGTACCAAAACGAGACGCCAACACTACAGGTGGTAACACACAAACCTGATAACCCCATCATAAATATATCCAACTATGAATTAACCACGAGTGAACAACTAATCCTATCAAAAGGGCTATCTTTTGTTCCTACCACAATGCCTGACAACTTCAATCTAAGAATGGAACTCCAACAGTTTTTCAGGAAGGTCAGATTAAAACATTACTTTACCAAAATCCCTCATAAACCTGTGTTCTCGTGCAGTGGCCTGAGACCGCCATCCAAGTTCAATCCCCCAACACATTTGATTGACCATAAAATTATAGCGTATGAACAGGTGGTACTGCGGGACGTTGATAAAATCTTGTCAGAGAGACGCTACGTCCCCCAGAGTGGGTTGGAGAGTTGACCCGTTGTCCGAATCTGACAATGGCGAGGTTTTCCAGCAGGGACGATGTGTTCTTGTCGTTGGGATTGGTGAGTTGAAAGTTGATGTCACAGAGGAGGATGTAGTCTGAGGAGGCGTAAGCGTGGGGTGCGATGAAGTCTATGAAGGAGTCACTGAAGGTGGATGGGTTCCGGGGGGCCTGTAGATGAGGGTGCTGTGGAGGGTAGTTTTCAGGTTGATCTGAACCTGGAAATGGAGGTGCTCCGTGTTAGTTGTGTGGTCATCTGAGTGGGTGGCAATGCGTAGCGTGTGTTTGTGTACGATGACGATGCCTCCACTCAGCTTGTTGAAGCGGTTATCGTGAATGATCTTGTAACTGTTCAGGATGACAGTGGTGATGTCTGGGGCAGAGGTAGAGTTCATCCAGGTTTCTGTGAGAAAGGCGATGTCGGAGTGGACAGAGTCAAGTAGGGCCCAGATCTCCATTGCGTGTTTGTGGAGGGAGCATGTGCTGAGCAGGCTACAGCTGAGGTAGTCTTGTCCGATATCTGTCGATCGTGAGGTGGGTGGGGCTGGTGTGCGGTGGCAGGCGAAGGTGCAGCTGCAGTTTCT
Source organism: Lissotriton vulgaris (assembly GCF_964263255.1). NCBI lineage: Eukaryota > Metazoa > Chordata > Amphibia > Caudata > Salamandridae > Lissotriton > Lissotriton vulgaris. Next base: position 64,859,928 of record NC_141700.1, read on the forward strand.
GCATGAAAAGGGGCCCTGGGTATCATTCAGCGATCCCAGGCGGCAGGCGGTGTGGTGTCTGATGTTGAAGTTGTGGAGGGTACTTCTGTCGTAGTGGTGGATGATCTGAAGACCAGGGTCCATGGTGCTGGGAACGGTCCAGGCACCTACGGTACACCGGCGGCGCCCCTGCTGTGTGTGCCCGCTGCAGTGGCCATTGAGTAGCGTAAAGGGTAGAGCTGAACAGCAGGGAGGCGGGAAAAGCGGGAGAGCTGCGCTAGAGGGAGGTGAGGTAGGGCTGCGCGGGATGAGCAGCGATGGGGACACGCTGAGAAAAAGGCGTAAAAGTGATAGGAGGTAAAAGTGGAAAGGAGCAGAAAGAGAATGAAAGAAAGTCACAAAAAATCTGAAAAAGAAGAAGGTGACCGAAAAGGAGAAATACAAAAGAAGGAAAAAAAGAGATCAGGAGAGGAGGCAGAAAGCAGAGAGACAAAAAAGTTAATGGCAGCAGTCTCAGCCAGTGCGCCCCAGCCGCTTGTCAGCAGCCACTCGCCGGCAGTCTCTGGCAGATATTCGGCCCTGTAATGGGTAGCAGCAAGGGGCCACAACAGCCTACCAGGACCCAAGTAGATAGTCAGAGGAGGCATGAGTGCACTTAAGGGGCTCCAAGCCCCCCGCGGCAAGAAGCGATGGCTGGCTGTGGTGACCCCACCCCAAGAAGGCGCTGCGACCGAGGCTGGCTCCATGCGCCGAGTCCAACTCGTAGTGCCGCACGGGTGGGGTACGGCTGTCGCACCACACCCCTGGGCACCTCCGGTGTAGACACCCCCAGCAGGTGGTAATCACTGGGACTGGTGCCTGCAGTGGCAGCGCCCTCGTAGCCACCCGAGAACTTGGCGGGAGCAGTGGTCGGGCATGAGCCCCACCACACAGCCACTCGAGTATGCTGCCCGGGCTCAATCAAGGCCGCACGGCAGCAGCAGTGCAGAAGAAAGGTAAGAAAATAAGGGGGGGATAGGAAGCCCCTGGGAGGTCCGGATGAATGATGGAGTAGGTCCTTCAGCCAGCGGAGCCTCAATAGAGTGCGGCCATTCGTGCTCATGCGCAGTGAAAACATCTGCATCGTGCAGAAGACTGTTGTCATGGTGGTTGACTTGGAGGACTAGCAGGTTACTTGGCTGACTGGCCAAGTTGAGATAAGTCCGGGGTAGGTGACTGTACGGCAGGTAGGGTTTCAGCTGATCTGGGCAGAGATTGCAAGGAACTGGGCTAATTGTGCTTAGGTGGTGGATTGTTGAGAGATGGTGTGTATATGTGGCTGATCTGTAGCAGACTGTCAGAAGAACTGGCCTGTCTGGTTGAGGTGAGCTTAGGAGAGATGGGCGGTGTTGAGATAGTTTTATATGGTATGTGGGGCTGTGGAAAAAGGTTTATAGATACTTTTACACATTGATGACTTACCTTAGATAAAGCATATCACATAATGGCCTTTATAGGTGATCGGAGAAAGTGACTGGTTGGGTGGCTGAAGCTTAGGTGGAGAGGAACTTCTGAGGAGCATTCCAAGGTCCACCATTGGCATGGATGATAAAACCATTAAATGTAGTTGCTCCCTTGTGCTGGCAAGTGAAGTGTCCACATCTAGGGTTGTCCTGAGGGAGTTAGGTCTGCTTTCTCAGTCCAGAACAGCAATGGCTGTGTTTGATAAATTCCCCTATTGGAACTTGGGTGAAGAGCGGTCAGATGGGTTGACAGGGAACCTCAGATGGATGCAGTAATCTGTTAACATTTGGAAAGGTAGGTCATATTTTAGAAAACTTCGGTCCCATGGCTTCTTGTGACATCAACTCCATGTATCCTCAAGTGTATGCACTGACGGTGATAAATCATTAGTAAATAAACACCCTCTTTTCCTGCTATGTGGTTTACAATGTTGTGTTTTGTTGTGAAATGATGTGATGCAATGTGGCACTCCCTATGCACTTCTAGTCCCCAAACTGCAGGGTCTCTCCTCTATATAAGGCTTGCTTTAATGTGCTCTCTTTTTTTTGTTTTTTTTTTGTTTCATTGTTCAATCTGCTGAAGCCCAACGGGAAGCAGCCGCTACGCCTCATCAGCTGAACTGAGTCAAGGCAGTTCTCAGTTAAGTGACGAGTTTGACCCGGATGGAGAAAGCTTGCAGGGTTCTGATTTTGATGAGCGCGACCGGGACTCTTATCATTCCTGCCACAGTTCGGTCAGTTATCGAAAGGACTCTCCAGAATGGGACCCAGATGACGATGCTTACAGTGAGGAATATGATGAGGACTACCCCAAGGCAGAAGCAGACCTTGTGGAAGACCAGATCTATGAACCAGAGCCGGTGGAGCAGGATAAAGTCTGCGTGCCAGAGGACCTAGGCTACCTCCCAGTTGAAAGCACGGAGCAGCATGTGACGGAGGATTTCCCGGTCAAGGAAAAGACTCCAGAATCACTGATCCCACCCCAACCAATAATCCCCATTCAACCCCTTATCCAAACCCCGCCGCTGATCCAAACGCAGCCCCTCATAACAACCCACCCTGTGATACCAATCCAACCTCAGATCCAGACCCAACCAGTTGCACCGCCTCTGAAAACCAGTGAAAGGTAAGTTGTGTTACACCCTTTGTCAGAGCTGTCCAACATTAGCCCAGGGCCAGCCGGATTTTCAGGTTATCCAACTGAGATCAATTTGCATTCAGTGACTCTAAATGGGAGTGGGTCAGCCCCGGTGTAAGGATTTTTTCAACCAGTGGGCAAAATTTCAGTTTGCTATTTGAGTGCATCCCAGACCCCTGCCAAAATTGTGAATTCTCTGTTTGTTGTAACTTGGTGTCTAGTTGTATCTCTCTTGGAATCTCCATAAGGCTGTCGCCTACAGTAATATTAATCTATCGCTAGCAATGTCAGTGGTTATTCTGAAAATGTGGCATGACTCTGGCCCCCGTTGATTAACAGGGTACAACCCTGTCATGTGAAAATACCATTAATTGTGTTGCTGATGTAACAAGGTGGGAATGTGTTAACATCTATTGGGACTGCCGGCGGAGAGATGAGAGCAGGCAGTGACTTCCACTTGACGCAGAACAGTGGATTCAACCACAATTCCAGCCTGCATGACAGTCACAGGAAAGCATGCCATGTGTCTATTGTTGTTGTTATTATGTGATGATTTTTGGGAAATCTGCTATGTCTTGCTGCCTCACCAAACACCAGATAAAATGGATGCATTAATAGCCGGGAAGTTGAAAAGAGGAAGGAGTGTAGCTGAGTGATTCCCCAGTGGTCAAACATTTTTCTAAACCATTTATTTTGAAAATTTGCAATAGAATACAGTTAACAAAGAATACCAAATAAAATAAAACAAGGAAAGAGCAAAAACAAATGAGCAAAGTGAAGAATAAAACAAATGAACTGCGAGTAAACAAATGCAAAGAGTAATAAAAGTGATGTTTTGCATAAAGTGACTGGGCAAAGGGTGGCACGTCAGGGCTTTAGTTGGAGCCTCATGCTGCTAGTGTTCAGTCATGACAGCTTTTGAGTAACCTCCTGACCATGGTTGAATCTGGTCTGCAGGATCCATGAGTGAGTCCAGGAAGTCATTCAAGAGTGTGTCTACAGCGTCGCTATCTGAGATCTCTTGCCAGTGTGAGTGAGCGCAATATACTTCCATGTGATGTTCACCACTGCAAGTGTTGAGTCTATTCTGATTTGTTGTATCCCTTACAACATATCAAATGCATGTTTGCATCAACCTTTGTAAACAATGCCAATGTAACGCTCACCACAAAGATAATGGTCACTTGACCTCTAATGGTAACGGAGATAAACCTCATGGATACTCATTCTATTGAACGTGAAAGGGCTCAATCCAACTGGAGGGCTTCAGATTTTAAGTTGTGCAAAGACCTCTAGCCATTTTACTGGTTATACTTGTCTACTGTAGGTAAGATCTACTTAGAAGAGGTGTGGCGCCGCGGCCGGGGCGACTGACGTTGGAATCTGGGGATCCCGGTCCGATTCCCGGTGCCAGCGGCAGATTAGCCCAGCACCTTGTGACTCAGGACAATAGCTTGCTTAATCTTCCCAACGGCCCCCAGCGCCTAGAGACCCTTACGGGTGATTGTTCGCACTTTACAAATGTGGATTATTATTATTATTTGGCACTCGGAGTACCAATGCAATGTACTACTGCGGAAGTGTCCTCCCACCTCCTTAGAACACCATGATATCCTATAAGCAAGTGGCACTCCAAGACGTTTACTGTAGTTAAAGGCTATTATACATTTTGTTAACAATCGTTTTTGCCAGTTCAAAGCGGCAGCAGGTCAATAAACAGTGATTAGCTACAGAGGCAAGCAGCCAGCTACTAAAGTGGAAAAAGGCAGACCTCCTGCAGGTAAGAGCCATGGGGTGGTGGGGGGGGGGGGGGGGGTAGGACTCGACAGACGTTGAGGGAAATTTATTTCCTTATGTCGAGTCCCGGCCCCACCCCCCACTGCGCCCACCGCTGTTACCTGCAAACCAATGCTTTTGGCTAGCCAATAACACAAATGTAGCCCTTTACAACACCAGTAATGTTCCTGAATCACCTATAACATGATTTAGTGTTAATTATGTGCAACAGTGTGCTGATTTTAAACTTGGGTTACCCAATAAAATGCAGGAAGTGCATTTTCATGTTCAGGATTGCTGAATATTTCAATATTCCGTCTGTCAAACAGTTTCACAGTAAAAAATGATAACACAAAAGAATCATCAACATTTTATCAAAAGGTTGCTTAAAAAAGATACTTTTCGTAGATTTAAATATAAATCTTGAGAATACTTTGTTCACAGCTTTTCCCAGAGTGTACTTTGAAATCTGTTTACTAAAATGTACACATCCAAAAACTTTTATTGTCTAAAATTGCATATAATGATGGTAAATTACTAAACTATAACATGAGTGTATCAAGGGGATTATGTCCTGGGAGAACTGGGTTGCATTATTTTGAGGTAAAAATGTGTTTCCGTAATAGTATTTAACATGTATTAGGATTATCAACCTACAGCAGATCATGGTATTCATATCCATCACATCTTTTGAAGATTCCAAAATCTCCTGTTCTTTTCGTACTGAAAGCTGCTGTTCTGCATGATGCTTGCATCGAATGGATACTGTGCCACTGGCGTCCATATAAAAATAGGCCCCAACACATACTGAGCATAGAGCAATAGAATTACGAGTAAATTGGTCTCTATATTAAAAGTGAAACAGCTAACTTAAGATGTTGATCTGTGGTAGCGCAGAAAGGTAATCGATTATGTGTGATTTGACTTACACAGGCACTCTCCCGCTGCTATGGTTTCTAGTTTGAGCTCAGATATATTTTACAACTATTACGAAGAATTTGTTTTAAAAAAGTTAAACAGAACTGAAATATTAAATAGATTTATCTCTAGGTGGACTTAACGTTAGGGAGGGAGTGAAAAACATGTACAATGGTTTACAGTTGTCATTTGCTCATAACACAATCTAGAGGGCTCTGATTAAAAACCAATACAGTCACCTAGACCTTTGCCCATCACCACAATCTTGAAGGTAATTCAGTGCAAAGAGGAAGGTGCGGTGGGTCTGATGAACAGTTGATACTTGCATCTATTTATACTGCCCGTCCCTCAAGGGTGCGAGAGTCCTAATGTTGATGTCAACCACCGAACACCCCATGATCCATGAAAAGAGTTTATAAGCGATAGGATGAAAGATATGTGAGACTTACATTTAAACTTTTAATTTTGTACACTTGCAGTAGTAATTTCATGTAAGATCAATGAGCTCTTTTTAATGAAGGGGGACTTTTTGATGAAAAGATTGAACTTGAAATAATACTTTTAGGATGATGTCTTTAGAGAGCAAAGGGATTCTCGAAATGTTGACTTTTAAGTCCACAGAATCTGAGAGTGAATAGTTTTCACCCAGGTAAATACTATAAATACCGCTTACTGAGATATTATAGCCTGCTGCCGAGGGTTATGCCGGTTGTTAAAGGGCCTGAACCACTGTTATAGACCAGAGCCGCAGGCCAGGGCCTAAAAAGAGGGTGAAGGCCTTCAACAACTGTTATAGCCCTGGGCAGAAGGGCTAAAGGGCTATTAGAACATTCCACCCACTGAGGGTAGAATGTTCTAAATGAAAAAGGGTGAATCATGAAGACCAACATTGTAATGTTGGTGCAGAAGACTTATACCAGTCATTATAAGCCCGGAGCTACTCCGTTGTCTTCAATGGAGCTCCCAACATTCCAATGTTCTATACATTGTAGAAAATGCATTAAGGAGAAAATGCTTCCAAATAAACATGAATAGCCCATAATATACCAAAGAGTTAACGTTTCCAGATAAATATGGCATTCTAGATATTCTGCATTCAACAATATCCCAGAGAGGATTAACAAAGGTGACTTGGAAAGTCACTGTAAATGAGATTTCCTTGCTGTGGAAAAAGTAAGGAAACAGCTTAAGGTAATTAACGTGCACGAGGCCTCGCGGCCAGCTGGAAGCTGTCCAAGAGTTCTTAAAGAGATAAGTGCAGTTTTGGCCAGACTACTGTAATTCATTTTGAAAAATCTATTAAATCTGGTACATTTACTCATGATTTATGTTAAGGAGTACAGTGCCAATAGAGCCGAATGTTGCAATGTCAGCAATCTACGGCAGCCGGGCCAGAAGTCTTACAGGATGTAGGAACAATGCTTGAGTTTCTTTTAAGTGAAAGTTGGAGTAATCTGGACTCAATGTGGCAAGTAGTAGGGTTGGGTGACCTTCACAACATGGTGCTGCATCTGAACTGAGGAATGGTTCCATAACTGAATCTCAGTGCTCTGATGAAGTCTTATGTCCAACGGACGTGAGGAAAAATCCTGCAATTGGTTGTTCCTCCATTTGTAATCACTGTTCTATGCCATGTTTTGTTGGGTAAAATATTTCATTACTTCTGTCAATGAGAATCAATTGATTAGAAAGTTATTTTGCTGTATGTATGGGTTCTCAGGTGATACTTTTTAAGTGTTAATGATTTAGGGGATTGGAAGTCTGCGGTTAGAGAAGTTGAGGTGAAGTCGGTGGCCCAGAGTTGTGCCATAGTGTTAATGTGAGAATGGTCAGGGTGATTGGGTAAGAAGTTAGGGAAGTATTGAATCTGGGTGAAGCATTAGGGTAGGTGGCATGGAGTTGCTTGAGTGTGGTAGCAGGCGTAGAGATTTGAGGTCCTGTGGTGAGGTTCAAGAAGTGTGTTGTGGTTATGAGAGTGGGTACAAGGATAAGAGGTAAGTTTGACAATAGCTAAGGGGTCTGGTTTGGACAGATGTGCAGGGGTTGTGTCTGACATTACAGAAAACTGATGCACTCTGCTTTTTGAGCATTACAAAGATGAGTTTGAAGTACAAACAAATGAATAAGCAGCAACCCGGGGTAAGTTATATATATATATATATATATATATATATATATATATATATATATATATATATATATATATATATATATCAATGCATCTTCAAGTCAAAATGTACCTGCAAAGGCAGCACTCCTGATCCTTGCTGATCCTTGACTGCCAATCAATAGTTCATTTCCAAAATCCTCAACACGGAATAGGATCACACTCTTGAAGAAAGATATTAATGGGATTTAATGAAAAACACAATTACATTCTCCTCGGTCCCAACACCTTTCAACACTGTTATTCAGAACATATCAGAACAGAGGGGAATTTAACTGCATCTTTCATTAAAGCTCATATTTAGCCTCCTTACAAGGGCAGACTTATTCCTGATTGAGAATTTTAGAACTGGCATGTTTTTATTAAGTTTTTGATTATTAGTTCATTCATATTGCACTTTTATTCAATTTGTGGGCCATACCTTATGTTTACAGATATAAAATATATGACTCCTGAAGTAGCTACCCACAACCAGCTAGCAAAATTATATTTCTTACAAAGGAGTTTAATTGTATTTTAAATAAGGATATAATCGGTGAAAGGGTGCCAGAAGGCGAAATTGGATTCTGCAGTTTTGAAGAAAATGAAAAAAGGGTGTAAATCCAGAGGTAGCAGCTGGTTTGGACTCAAGTGATTGATCTGGTTAAGAATTGATGTAGATTGTATGAAGAAAAGCAATGATTCAAACAAACACAAAATATTTCTTCATTGTTGTAGATCTATCAACACCAGACATAAGCAAGGGATAGTGTATTAGATACCTTGAAAGACTTAGAAATCTCACTGTGCAGTCTTCCACCATCCCTGTCCTCTCTCTGCATTTCAACACAGCTTGTGCTACAGGAACAAGTCCTTTGCGCCCTGAGTCCCCAGCTCTGAGCACCTTTAATAATTCACCAGCTCAAGCCTCTCAATTATTGACGAGTGCCACGCTTTACTCAGTGTTTCCCTTCCGGCGGCCTCGGACACTGGGAGGTGGGAAGGAAAGCCGGCGGTATCGCTGGGTGGGTTAGTGCCCCGACAAGACTTCTGGAAGGTGGCTCCAATGAAATATGCATGAGCGGAGTCTGTATAAACTCCCGAAACATGAGAATGTCTTCCTGACCACTGTCCCTAGAGATGGACGGCGGAAGTAGTTTTGTTAACATGGGCCTAACAACTATGGTATTTTTAAGAGAGCGGATTGGCCATGATTTTGAAGTTTACCTCAGCCAGGCTGTCGAAGTATACAGACTCCTTCAAGGAAACAAAAGGGCCAATTTGTTTAAATCCCTAATGAAGAAAAAATAATAGTTCTGAGTCTGATAGACATGATACTCACAAAAGCTGTTGTGGCAGACTCACGTGGACTCTGAGCTCATTGGAAAAGGTTCTTATTAAAAGCTCCCATTTTGGAAGCACCCGTTTTCACAGAGGTTTTGGTTCTAACCAGCCAATGGTCATCGACACTTGTTTCTTTCTCGGGTAGGAAATGGCAGCTCATGATCACTCAGTCTACTGTAGAAATGGAAGACAATGTTTCTGTTGACTGGTACAACGAATAAATACCATCTTACATGAGTAGTTGGATGACACCCAAGGATAAAGCATCTGCTTGCCGAAATCTGTATCCAAAAGAACAGTTACAAATGCCGGCGGTACATTGCAGCCTAACTTCAATACAGCTGTGACCAATAGTTGGTCAATGATTACACCCATTGCTTTTGCCAGTAGTTAACTTATATGATAGTGTATGCTATGCAACTTGTACATATTGTGATTAGAAACCACTTCAAACTGAGCTTGTGACTGAACCCTAAGCATTTTGTCCTATGTAAAAATGGTTACAAACCTCTGGTGAGCAACATAACAAACACAATTCAGTTGCTTGTGCCAAGCAGGGTTGTCTGAGCCTTGTAGAAATTATGTTGTATTTCTCCATGTTTATTATTTATTATTTATTTTTACCATTTGTAGAGCGCACTGTAACCCTGCGGGCATCCTCGTGCTGGGACAGCAAAAAAGGACTGGAATACTAGACAGTTGAGCTAGATGGACGCCACTGATATAGAGTTAAAGACTCATAGATCAGACTTTGGGGAAGCGCCAGGTCTTTACTTTCTTGCGGAACGGCATTAGGTTCTGAATGCTCCTAATTTCCAAGGGAAGGCTGTTCCAAAGGCGTGCAGCTGCCACACTAAAGGCTATTTCCCCCATGGTTGCTCTCTTTGTCCTTGGTATCCTTACCGAGTAGGCAGATGCAGATCGAAGGTTACGAGTGGGTACGTACCATTGAAATCTGGCTTGGATCGGCTTTGGTCTTGGCCCATGAATTGCTTTAAACGTTACGCACAAGGATTTGAACAGGATCCTTTGCGCCACTGGGAGCCAATGAAGCTCTGCTAATGTCGGTGTTGTCGAGGAGCGACGTGGACGGCTCAGCGCAAGCTTGGCTGCGGTTGTCTGGACACTCTGGAGTCTGGCAATCAGATATCCATCCACGGGATTCCAAAAGCAGCGCATTACAGTAATCTAGACGGCTTAATATAATGCTCCTGACTACTTTGGTTCTTGCCTGGACAGGCAGCAAAGGTAATATTTTACGCAGCCCTCGAATAAGATTAAAACAGGCTATTTTGTTAACGTGGGATTCCAAGTTCATTTTCTCATTAAAGCTGACACCCAGATTGCGTACTGAGCATATTTGTGCCAGCGAGCCAATTGTGTTTGTTTGCCAGAAATCTTTCGGCAATTCTCGAGAGATCTTTCCCACTTTGCAGTGTAGAATCTCAGTCTTCTCACTATTGAATTGAAGCGAGTTGCCCTTCAGCCATTTTGCCATTTCAGACATGCTGGCATGAAAGCTTTCCAGTGAATCTGCTTGGTCACCCTCCAGGGACACAATGAGCTGGGTGTCATCGGTGTAATTGATCACACTGATATTATACATTTTAATGATCCCCAGCAATGGTCACAGGTACACATTAAACAGAATCGGGCTGATGGAAGACTCCTGTGGAACTCAATATTAATTGTTTACAAATTGCGATTGGTAAGGAGAGAGCGCTACTGCTTGCCACCTGTCAGATAGATAGGAACGCAGCCAACTTAGTGCCACACCTGTGACTCCTAGGGATTCCAGCCTTGCCAGAAGAATGTCATGGTTGCCCGTGTCGAATGCGTCGGACAGGTCTAGCAATACTAAAGTTGCTGATTGCCCCCTGTCTGCCCGCATTCAGAGATTGTCCAGGACGGTCACCAAGGCTGTCTCCATTCCGTGCCCCGGTCGAAACCCTAATTGCTCCTTAGCCAGTTTATTATTTGTCTCCAGAAAGAGAGACAGCGCCCTACTGACCAGACACTCCACGATCTTGGTCAGATAAGGTAAGAGGGAGATGGGCCTGTAGTTCTTATAACATCCCTCGGTCTAGTGTGGTGGCGTGATGATGGCCTGCTTCCAGCTGGACGGTACCAATCCATTGATAAGTGATTGGCAGCACAGTTGATTCAGAATGGGAAACAGCTCTGAACCGAGTTCTTTCATTACTTATTGGGAATGTGGTCCAAGTTTAAGGAGTAAACCGCCCAATATCTTCTAATCCAGTTTAGAACATGACGCCTGCCCATCTGCCTGCCAGGGCCACAGTGGGAAGCTCTGTGATGACCTAGAAAGAATTGAGTGTTAGCTGTCAGTACTGTATGTGGGGCACCACAGTTGTTCTAACCCGTTATAACGATAGCATGTGCATGTGTTTATGAGAAATCGACGTATTGAACTGTTCTGGCTGACTGTTTTTTATGTTTACTGGTTGTACTCAAGGTAGGCTAATTTACATGTTTATGTGCACAGCTACAGGGAGGAAGAAGATGGCATGTCGCGAGCTAAGGCCAACTGGCTGCGGGCGTTCAACAAGGTTCGAATGCAGCTTCAAGAGGTAAGTGATGTTCTGTGTGATCCTTCTGGCCCTGGACAGTTCACGCACCTATAAGTCATTGAATGAATTGATATGCATCAGACGTCGGCCTAATGGGAATACAGGTGTGTCGGGTCAAAGAGATGGATGAGCAAGTGTCCCATTGGAACACATCAGCTACAAAATACTTTCTGAATGCAACAGCATAATCAATATGCACCTTATTTAGCTTCTGAAGCAAAGCATGATCTTTGCAAAAAAGAATAGGTTTGATGCTTTCTTGTTCCATCAAGTAAGGCTGAGAAGCCCATTCAACTAGGCAGGGACTTCACAGCGCTGAAGAGCCAATGGGATTGATTAGTACTGGTCAATAAAGCTGACCTGCCATCAGCACAGAGTACCTCCACAGTATGATTTAGACTGCCAAGCAGATATGTTGTTGGAGAATACTTGTTTTGTTTTTGGTGGTGTAATGGTGGGGTTTAACACAGGCACAATGTTAGGTCCACTGTGGTGATTCGTTGCTAAAGGGATGCAAATTGGAATACCCAGTTTGAAGAATAAAGGGTTCGGAACTAGCGAGAGAGCGGTAACCTCTGCAGTGCCTATGATAGTTGGGTCAGATTTTAGAGATTCTAAGGCAGGGAAAGCCTGAGACACTAGAGATAAATGTGACACTTGCTGTAATGTTTGCAGTAGTTGGTTCTGGAGGTGAATGACCTTTAGTGGGCACCAGGTGGTATCAGCAATGAAGTCTTGCAAATGATGCTTGATTACCTCTGCCCACCTACTTAGCTCCTCTTCATGCTTCCAAGGAAACCAGCATGTGTTTGGGCCTGTGTGTCACCACCAAAACAATGGAATAGACCAGAGCATGACATTTACTCTCATCATTCCCTAAAATCACTCTGCATTGTTAAATTATGCAATGCTTTTCATGCAGTGCTCATGAACTCCCAATATGTTGCAAGTCCACATCACTGCACAGAACTGCCTAACATACACAGATGCAAGGATGTGAAGAGCTCCCCTTAGCACAGGTCCCTGCTCGCAAAACACCATAATGTTTTTTTTCCCATTCATTTTTGGCTTCCACCATTCATGCTGTTGAGTTTTATTTCTCCTGCTTATCATTTGGCTGCATTATGGTTTGCTCCCATCGCTTTAATTTGTCACCCAATGGCTTTTCTTTTCAGTTGCTCACAGTTCTCGTTTTGCATTTCCGTGACCACCTTTTCCTGCCTGCGACGGGTGGCAACCATGTGGCCAGGTATGTGGGTGTGCAGAGAAACATTACCAGGGGGTGGGAGGCATAAGAGTGGATCAGCCAAACCCTTTGAAGACCTGAGAATACAAATAAGACTGGGAGTCAATGGTGCTCCCTCCAAGGAAACAAAGCTTGCTAGATCCATTATATATCAAATGGAGATGTTTCAGTACAAATCCTAAACTCCATTTAAATGCATTTGGCAAGCTATTCATGTGAAAGACAGGAGATGCTCTATGTGTCATAATGCCCACAATTTGGGTTTGTCCCTCAAAAATGAATGCTGGAATTTGCTAAAGAAAACATTGCTTTAAACGAAATTATCCCTTACCCTGCTTCATTATGGCAGTCACCTTGGAATGGATTCTGTTTACATTTACTGCCATAGAAACTAAACTGGAATAAAAATTCAGGTAACACTCCGCTTTATACATGTTATTTAAAAATTCAATCCGTCTAAATGAGATTAACAAGGATGCACATCATGACATTTTAAAGTATTTTCCTATCTGATTGGCAATATTTGAGACCTTTATGATCAGGATATGTTTGAGGAACATCATGGAGAGCCCCCTTTCTTTCCCACTGCACAACTTGGCATATTATATTTTTATCAGGACAAAAAGTGTCAAAGTTATAAACTCTGACTAAAATTTGTTAGATGAATGCCCACAAAAAAATGGATCAGTCTGTCTGATAGGCATATTAAATTTAAACTAATCTGAAAATGCATACATCTAAACTCACCCATATACGGAGAGGTTCACCTGCCTTGAAATCACCCCCTCGAAAATCCAGTTGCTCCCGCTAGACTTTTGGTATCACCCAACCCTGTAACCTTCCTCATCCCACAGATTATGCCACCTCCATTTTCCTCAACAGGATCACCTTGCCACAAACCAAAGAATTAAACCTTACATGGAAACTCAATATGTTGCTAGTTAACGAAGATGTGCAATAAACAACGTCTATCCGTTTGTAAAATAATTAGACACATCTGAAAAAAGCTTAAAGGTCTTTTCACGATATGAATATTCATATCAAACATTTTTGTGTTAGATGTTGGACAAATGTATAGGTTCCATGAGTGTTGAATCTAAAAGGGATCTGTCAAAGTGTGGCATAAGGCTGACACATTCCTATAGCGAAAGAAGCCTGTCACGGATAGAATTCCAAAATAGCCCTTTATTGCTGAGATGGGCTCAATTATTGATAAATACACAATCCTGACATAGATAGAGCTTGAAGACTGCCACCATGCCTACATGTTTTAGGCAGGAGCTCAGCTATGGAAAAGGGAACAATTCTGCAGATTATAGAATTCCAAGATTGCCATCTTACCTATATGTTTTTAAATGGGCTCAGTTATGGAAAAATAAATAAGGCAGTCACTCGTATAATTCACAGATGGCCACTGTTTGCACATCATTCTGGAATGGGTCATATTATGAAAAAAGAAACGCTACTCTCAAAAAAAAAAATCTGCGATTGCTACCATGCTTCCGTGGGGCAAGGATAGATGCCGAAAGAGTTTAAACCCAAGTGTCAAAGACAAAATCTCAATGTGGCCCCTGTGCTGTTTGTCTGGTATGGTTTCAGCATAATCCTCGCTCGCACTTTACAGAACGTCTTGGCCAATCCTGTAAAAATGATTTAATTGGTGAAAGTGTTTAGAAATACAGAGTAACTGGTGTGATCGAATAGCCTAGTAAACATATGGCACCTATGCCTTCCTTCTTGTTTTGTTGACATATGTTATTTTTTTGACATATGTTTAGAAAAGGCCGACCAATTAGAAATATGTATTGAACGTATGCTACTTACAATCCATTCAGTCCATTCCAGAGACCCCTAACCTATATTTAATCAATGGAATCCGATTTAAGTGTATCAAATAAAGAAACCTGGAACTGAACTTTCAACTTGTTTTGTCTGAAAGTCTAGTTATACAACTACTAGCCATAATTCTTCTCAGTGTGGACTTTACTAATCGAGGGTGATGGCTTGGTGCTCAAGAAAAAGTACTCCTCTAACAGAAGCCAGCCGAGTAATGGAATCCATGCAGAATGCAGCCATGTTCAACATGGCACTCGTGGAGTCGCGTTAGAGGCCCCAAAGCAGACTGGGAGCGTTTTGAAAATGCTTGGTCCCAGAGTGTAGTATCTTGTAGCTTTGTTGTAGCGTAGTCCGTTTACAAGGCATTTGGGCTCCCAGCAAGATTAAGAAGTAGGGTGAATATGTTAGGAAAAGCAACGCTTCAATCAATCTTAAAAACCCCTGCGTGCTCGTTGCCCCAAAAATAAATTGATATAATTGTCTAGCACTAAATATCGGGGATCCCAGGATCCCTTTCATAGGACCATCTACCTACATAGTCATGTAATATCTGTCTGCTGACCATTGGGGTCTTCTGGAATACACCACTGCAAAGAGAGTATTTACCCTACCCGCAAACACATGCGATTGACATCCTACTCACCTCCAAACCAATGGAAGCATCCACAATTATCATGCCATTGCCAATCAGCCTACATTACTAACCTCCTACAGTGCAAGATGTTTTCAAGGTACAATATGCTAGTGAGACCAAACCTGCATTGCACATCAGGCTACACCTACCTTTTAGCCCTGTGCAGGTATGCAGGAGTGCAACAGCACCATTGAAGCATCTTCATTTTAGTTTTGGGATTGAACTTTTTTAAAGAGACACAACTACATTTAATGGGAATTAAAATATTTTAAATAGCTCAGCTTAAAATAAAAAAAGATAAAAACACATTGAAGTGAGTTTGTGGACTAGGGTTTATGGTGTGCTAATGGGAACTGTGCATTCTAAATAACTGTCACCATGACGACACGGCCTAATTCAGTTCTTAGATGTTTGAAATGACTAAACTCTGTGTTTTGTAAACTCTGAAAGACTGCAGCTGAATTGTGGGTTGGGCTTATGGCTATGGTATCTGTGTATTCTGTATCAATGTAATCAGGTGTACATTCACTCACGTAAGCTAACACCTGAATATTAAATGGTGTCAGACTAGGAAAATTGCCTATATTGAGATATAGGTTAATGAGTGATTGAATCTGGAGACTGTTTCTGTAATCACAGAAACTTCCTTCTGCTTGGAAACACCTACATGTGTTGCAGCACATTGCATGGTTTCTCCAGTATCCACTGTACATAGCTAAACACCCTGCACCATAAATCCTTTTATGCAAATGAAATCTGAACTTGAAGCATCTGTGTGCATTACACCTAAGAAAATGGCCTGAACAATGTAGAACAGATTTCTAGCCACAAGGATGAATAATGATCTTACTGGAATTGCAAATTTCTACTAGAAGCTACTACTTCGGAGGAAGTGACCTTTGGGTTTTATTTCATGTCTGTACCCATGTTGATAATTGAACCAAATATATTGTCACGTGGAACGTTAAAAACTATTGAAGAGCATTTGTCACAACATTAAGAGTCTCTTTCAAGGCATGGCCTTGTAGAACGTTACAATGCCCAAGTGTACAAACCACAAAGTTGTCACTCTTGCACACTTAGAGCCGTACAATCTCACCAGCTCTATGGAAGAGTACACCACACATTAAATCCCAAAGACCAGGGTATGCTGGTGGGCTTTCTGCAACTTTGAAGGAACGGAAGGCCTCAGCCCAAGGATATGGGGGTTCTTTTATGGATGTTATTAACAGTAGCATTACACTTAGTTTGTGTTTGTGGTTGCAGGTGGCGGTCACCGGCATTATTAAGTCGCAGAAAAAGGCAGGAAATAGAGAACAAAGGAGAAAGAGAAAGACTGGGAATAAAAGTAACAAAGAGAGAAAGAAATGTAGAAAAAGTACTGCAAGATTGAAATAAAGAGATAGGGGTGGAGTGGTAGAAGAAAGAGGCGTGAGGTGGAATCAAGACAAGGCAGCCTCGGTGTTCATGCGATAAAGAGCCAGGAAGTGTAGGCTGGTGGAAGAAAGAGGCGTGAGGTGGAATCAAGACCAGGCAGCCTCTGTATTCATGAGATAAAGAGACAGGAAGTGTAGGGTGGTGGAAGAAAGGGGCATGAGGTGGAATCAAGACCAGGCAGCCTCTGTATTCATGAGATAAAGAGACAGGAAGTGTAGGGGGTGGAAGAAAGAGGCGTGAAATGGAATTACGTCCAGGCAGCCTATGTATTCGTGAGATAAAGAGACAGGAAGTGGGGAAAGGTGGAGGTAAGATGCCAGAGATGGAACCAAGACTAGGCAGCCTCGGTATTCGAGCAATTCAGGCATTCAACAGTACAGCCACCATAATTATCCTGGATATATGTATTAAACCTCCTTTGATGTGACAATTACTTGTATTTCACTCTTTTATGACTCTCATAATTGCTTCCACTTTGCGGAATGTCTACTCAAATTGAAGTTCTAGTCGATTTGATCACAAAGACCTGGTTGAATTAATGGTCACTCGGCGTAATGGTCACTTCAAAGTAACGGTCCCTCTGAAAAGATGTACATATTTAGTGATACTTGGAGCATACTTCGAAAGGTTTATGTTAAAAAAAATCAGCGCTTGTGAAATGGTTTACCTCACGCCCCTCAATAAAAATGTCAACATGAAGCACTCAATATCTTCGTGAGCTATGCAGTGTGAAGCGTTAACCAGGCGAAGATCAGGGTAAAGTCTGTGGGCTAATATAGGGAGAGCACTTATAGACTAGTTGGCCCTCTGTTTTTTTCTTCCCTCAGTTTCTGTTAGCAGCAGCGCTCTTTGGTCTTCTTGTTGCTCAGGCCTTCCTTAATCTGCCAGATTCCAGGAGATACCCGTGTAATTGGCAGGCACTTATGACAAAACTCAACAATTCAAATATAAGTTGTCATTAGGACATATTGTTAGAGGAGGTAGGGAAAGAGTTATCTTTAAATCCAGAATAATGTACGATTAACTAAAAGTGGCAGAATTTCATATGGTACGACAATCCACGTTGGGATCAGTGTGCACATCAATATATACTAACACCAAACTGTCTGTTCTTCCAGGCCCGTGGGGAAGGCGAGTCCAAATCCATGTGGTTTAAAGGCGGGTAAGTACATGTATGTTGAGGACTGTTAAGATGGTACGAGATGAGCAACAGACTTGAGGTCAGTGGCACCTTGCACGTCTATGGACCACTGTGCCATGTAGGGATAAGTCACTCTGGGATTTTGTAACCTCTGCACCTGTGTGTTGTCACACTTTAATATTTTCAGATCTAAGAATTAATTCTAAATATCCCAACGGGCAATGTGAAGATAGTTAAACACTGTTTTGTCCAACTGTAATGCTTTGTTCATGCATGCAAGCAGCCTACAAGTTGGTGAAATGTTCTGTGGTCCTGTTCAGAAGGTAGGGTACTGTTTTGTCAAATTCACTGTGACTTTGCATAGATGTGGAAATAATGTCTCACTTATTTATAGTCGAACTTGAAATATGGTGTTGCACTGCATTAAATGCATGGCACCAGTCCAGTTAGTCTTCATGTATGGCCGGTCAACGTTTGGCATAATCAGGGTGCTGTTCCATTAAATAAATTATAGTCCACTGTGTGCCATTTTCAATGTACTGCAACCCTTCTTAGGACCATATTTGCTGAATTAAATGCACTGCGGTTTAAAAGAGAAATCTGAATTATATCTCATCAAATGTGTTGAAGTCCTAATGAAAAGAACCATTACTGTCCCATGAAGTCCATTATTCTTTACTTTAAAAATGTCAGTGCTTTACTTTTACATTTACTGTAGTTCTCAGTGGGTCCACCATGTATTGCATGGAGGTCACGGGTAGGAAAAATCTGCGAATAAGGGGCCGCCCTAAATAGGGCAGGGCATTCACAGTGAGACCTGGCAGCCCTGTTTCAGATAGTCTGCGGGTTGAAAAGTTTAAGAAGATGCAGCAGATGAGACTCCGTCATCCAAAACCTGGTGATTCCACCATCTTTAAATGGTGCAGGAGCTCTGCTCCCCCAAACCCTAAATGACCCCTCTAGGGTGGAGGAACTAATCGGTCTCTCAGTAGCATGCTCTGTACTCTGGCAGTAACATCTGTGTGCGTTCTTTCTTTTTTTCTTCATTCTTTCTCTTTCTTTATTTCTTGTTCTCTCCATGCATCCCTTCCAGGACGGCCGGTGGGCTCATCATCATTGACAGCATGCCCGACATCCGCAAAAGAAAGCCGATCCCTCTCGTGAGCGACCTGGTGAGGACCCTTTCACGCACCTGTGCCCTTGTCTTTAACCTCCTCCTTGGTTCACATGTTAAAGGGGGGGGCGGGGGGGATCTTTGTGAATTTTCTATTTGTGTTTCACAAGTGACCGCAAAATTGTGGGTAGAGAGGGGTCGCCAAAGTACAAATTAAAGCAGTCCGGAGGAAGACCAAAATCATCAGGGGATTTGAGCTTTAGACCTAAAGGTCAATTAAAATGTGACAGACCTCTGTCCAATGGATTGGGGTGGCATAGAGATCACCTCCATCACCTAAGTTGCATTCGAACTACCGGCCCTCAAATGCGAGACCTAACAGCTCCAGTCTCTTTGGCAGCATAGCAAAAGTGTCAACATTTCTGCAAGTTTTTCTTCAGGAATGACATAACTAATGTCCATCATGTGCTAGGTCTCTTCTCCTAGAAAAGGGTAGGATATTTAAGCACATTTCCTATCTGCAAGCACCAAGGTGTACCTAAAAGTCCTACAAAAGAAAAAAGCGAGATTGTACATAGCATCAGAGGGTCTTCTTGGGGTTCACATCTGTATAGGTAGCATGGAAGGACTGAAACACCGAGGCTCTGCTTTACCCATTAAAAGAAAAGTTATATATAACTAAAGCGTCAGCGTGGGCATTTCTCCCAAGCTCTGCAAATCTTTTTGTTACTTCCGCACCTTCCCTCTGACAGATCAGCACATTTGAAATCTGCTAGATTTCCCACAGGCACCTAGAAATATGCTAATGGGGATGCAACGTTCTGTTCTACTTGCTCCCCTATGCATTTGTATTTGAAGGAACTATAAAAAAAAGAAGCCTGGGAGGCGGTAAGAGAAGGGTCGTGCAGTGGATATTTTCAGTCCATCTTTGCTACCTTCTCCGTCATGCATATTCCATTTCAAAATTGCAAAAAAAATAGAGTGTAGCTGATCAGAACATCTACCAAAATATGGTAGATGTTCGGATCATCGTATTCGACTGCTAGTGACATCAATGCACTCTTAGAGGAGACTGCCTACTACTCTGTGGTGATTTCCCTCCATCTACCCAACATCAGATAAGGCCCTCTGCCTTTAGAAATAAAACATTGCATTACTCCTGCTTATTTTATAAAACCTATTCTTAGGCTAACAAGTACCAGATCCTTCTTTGGCAACTTGGGTTCTTGAAAGGATGACATTTTTTAAGAGATAAAAGCATCATGTGTTGTAGTTTTCTGCTTCGCTGAGTAATTTCAAAGTCCTTTCAAAGATCCTTCATAATTGTGTATTTGCTGGAGGTGATTATGACATAAGGTGGTTGCTGCTCAAAGT
The DNA here is from genome assembly GCF_964263255.1 of Lissotriton vulgaris. Lineage (NCBI taxonomy): Eukaryota > Metazoa > Chordata > Amphibia > Caudata > Salamandridae > Lissotriton > Lissotriton vulgaris. The sequence continues at coordinate 64,880,104 of NC_141700.1, forward strand.
TTAACAATGTTTTCTATTATTCCCTGCATTCCATTACAAAAAAGGCCATGGTAAGTTTTTTCTCTCTTCATAGTATTATTTAGGTTCAGCAATTTGTGCCATGAAGGTGTTTATGCTAAAGTACAACACACACTCCATGAAAGAAGTTAACAAGAAGACACATATATGGGCAATTAATTGTATAGGACCTTGGGGATCACATGAAAGAAGTGAATGGTTTTTTCAACAGAAGAAATGTACTTTAAAAGGACACTGTGTAGACCCACAGGAGTAATTGTGCCAGGATCACAAGGGGAAAAACTGGATATCTCCAAAAGTTGTGTGTCAAAAGTCGAAAAAAAAATTGGCAGGCTGGTCCCCAAGGCATACAATTCACATGCTGCTGAAGCTGCCATTTCCCAGTAGAGAGGGATTGCATACTCTTTGCAGACAGTCCTGTTCTGTCTAGCAGCTCACGGGTATCAATAAGGAATGCTCCAACAGGTACTAATACGACTGGAGCAAGCCGCAAAGGTCACTCGTAGCTCTGGGCATGCTTCCTGCACTAACTGATACCAGTGGAGCATCCTCTGGCATTCAGTCGTGCCACTGGAGCATGCGCCAGCCTCCACTGATTCCACACAATGGCACTGTTGCAGTCCCACTTAAACCTGGTGCCCCGTGCACCATCATACTGAAGCATGCTGCAGCAGGAACACACACCTCGGTATCATGCACCAGTAGGCATCAAGGCCACAGTTGCATGTTCCTGCAGGCACCAGTCCAGTGGAGAATGCTTTAGCAGGCAGCACAATACATTTAGCAAGATGCCGCAGACACCATAACCATTAGAAAACGTTTGTGTAACACAAATCTGCCCTCAAAGACAGAAACTTGTCACAAGGGAATGGATTTTACCAGAGTTTAAGTGCAACTGTTATGACTAAAAGAGCACAGATCAGCATAGCCTTCAGTACCGGGATTTTGTGCACAAAGTGCAGCAGAACATAGAGCCTTTCTAACATTTTTGGAGTGAGATTTCTGGAAGCTTTTGCAGCGTTCCATTCCACAGGTGCCCAGAGCTGTTGGTGGGGCCAGATTTACAGAGTAGATACTGGTAATGTAAATGGTTTCAATCCAGATTCATTGGTCCTGGTTCACGAAGAGCCTCTGCACTCGTGGTGGAAGCCCCGCATTCGTGGGGGCGTTTCCTGACTCGGATGGAATCTCCGCAATGAGAAATTCTCATTGTGGAGATTCTGGCCTGAGTGCAGAAACACCTCCACCCCCATCCCCCCAACACTGTGGGGCTTCCTCCACGAGTGTGAAGGCCCTTTGTGAATCAGATTCACTGTTTGTAATTATATCCTATGTGTTTCTTCTGGAAATGTGGCACAAAATCACCATCAGACCCTCTGCCCCAAACTATTTCTCAATGACACATGCACATCAGTCCTCTCATCAAGAGAGAAGGTGGATACATGAATGAACACAATTTTCTTACTACACCCTCAATGGCTGGTCCTCTTGGCCAAAGTATGGAAGCCATCTCAGTAACTCATTAAACATGGGATCTGCCAAGTGTGCCACTGCGAGGGTCGCTTTTCTTTCTATATCAGCTCTGCCAGACCTACGATGAAGTGAGTCTGGTATGCCATGAATATTCTGTAGAAGTGTTTTACAGTCAAACCAAACTTGGTAAATAATTCAGTGGCCTTGCCTGCAGCAAAATACCAGGTCCTAATTGAATGTATATAAACTTCAAAGGGGATGTGGTTTGTTTTAACAAGGTGGAACATTATAAAAGTGTTTTAAAACTTAGCTGGAGAAAAGTGCTCTTTGAGGTAGTTTCATTGTAGAAGCATTTCTTTTATTTTTGAATGCAATGCATTGTGGAGTGACCACTGACCCTTAATATAGTAAACATGAGTATTCATTGGGTCTCAGGAGCAGGGAAGGGAAAGCCTTCTTGCTAATGAAAGAAATCTACTGATCACAGGCTTCCATCAAGAGCCTGACTTACAAGAAAACACAGCATATCAGAGACTCAAACAGTGTGTTTCTTCCCATGAGAGATTTCATTTGAGAGAGGACATTATTTTAAGATTGAGTGGAAAACTCCAAAGTATCTCTGCCCTGGGTTAACTTGTAACCAGAGACGAGGTTCAGTCCATTGAAGGTCCGAACTTTCAGCACGATTAATATGCACCAGGTGAGCTACTAAGCCAATAGGAACCCCAACATAAAAATCAACATTTTATTTATGTTTTGGAGACAGAGGGGCCTTGGCTAATGAGGTTGATGTCTTTCGGCCAATCAGAGGCCGAAGAACCCAGATTTTTCAACATAAAGTGGTGCTTGTGTGGGATAAAACTGAACGTTAGATCATGAAATTAGGGATTAGTATTTCACATTTGGTGCATCCGTCAGGTGGTATCAACTTTCTGGGAATTTTGATCCAAAGTAAATAATCCTTTGGGGGTATAAAGTTACTGATGAAAAAGTAATTAATGGATTTCACTCGTTTGACATTAGCTCTTCAGAACATGCATATCATGTACATTTTAATGTTCAACATGATAATCCAGTTGCAGGAGGGACTTCAAGGGTACCAGGATACAGGAGGGACTTCACGGGTGGATTCATAGCCTAGAAAATGATTTAGTATTCATTACTGACCATTCAATTTGGTTATGTTGATGAATTTGCCTTTTTGTTCTAATTAGCCGGTTCCTCTTCCTTAACGTACCCTGTATTTATTGAGGTAACATTTATAGTACAAAAGATTGTCAATTGTCGAACTCTTGTATTCCCCCCAGATGCCTTTGAGATTTATCAGACAGATGTTTTGAAATATTTAGGATGCCGTTAGTATCAGGCAATCTGTCAGGCTTGCTAGCAGCTCTTTTTCACCAATGAACTTTGACCCACATTATCTATAGTCCAGCTCATCCTGAAGCCACTAATACTGTGTAAAAATATAATTGTTTATTGCAGTCATTGGTCCAATCGAGGAAAGCCGGGATCACCTCAGCACTAGCATCCAGTACCTTAAACAACGAAGAGCTGGTAAGTCACCCTGTCTTCCCCTTAGCTTCTCCCTACTCCAGTCTGCATGGCGCCTAGCGGCAGAGGGAAGACAATTACAGGCAAGGCCAGAGAGACGCTTGAGGGCTCCACCACTCCAGTCATCATTGTACCCGTAACCAGTGGCCGGGAGCAAGAAAGGAAGGAGTAATGCCAGTCAGACCCTTTAGCATTTTCTCAATGCACCATCATGCAGCAGATTGTGGGTGGGCGGATGGCATGAGGCTGAGCCTGGTAGAACCTCTAGGGCTCTATACTGCCTAATGCTGGTAGTTGGAAGAGTAAGGAGCTGGGCCAGGAATACCTTCTGGTGATCTGCCACTCTAGTCTCCATTATGCTCACAGCCAGCAGCATGGAGGGAGTATGGGGCAGGCCAGGGAGAATCCACCTAAGGATGGCTTGTTCTTCATGCTCACTGCTTGGCATCTCCTGTGCACGGGACCAGAGTTGATTCCTTGTCCAACTATTTTCAGCGTGCTAGATGTTGGGCATGCACCTTCCCAAGTTGCACTCTGCAGCAATATGTGCCTATATTTTCTTTATTTCAAACTCAAATCCTGTGTCCCTGCTCTTACTGCAATTTTATGATGGGAGAATGTGTTCTTGTAGGAGGTGGACATTTTAGGGGAAAAAGAGAAATGGTGGGACATGAGCTGATTTTAGATAAACGTACATTGTAAGAGCGAATGACCTCTCTGCCTCTCTCTTATGCACATTTTATGCCCCTTAGAAAAACCATGTTTACAAGAAGACCCTTCAAGCCTTAATATACCCAATTTCCTGCACAACCCCGCACAACTTTGAGGTGTGGACAGCCACAACGCCCACCTACTGCTACGAGTGTGAAGGGCTGCTCTGGGGGATCGCCCGGCAGGGCATGCGTTGCACAGAGTGTGGGGTGAAGTGCCATGAAAAGTGCCAGGATCTCCTTAATGCCGACTGCCTACAGAGTGAGTAGGTTGGGCTGTGTCTGCCTCTTCTGGGCAACTGTTCAGCATACCTGACATTCTTTCTTCCTAGCTTCCATTCGGTTTCTCTTACAATTGCTTTCATTGTTTCCTTCTTTTTCGTTCCTTTTCTCTTTCATTTGTTTCTTTGTTGCTTTATTTCTCTTTCTGTCATTCTTTCCCTCCCTGAATCAAGTTCTTTCTCTTTCTTTCATTCTTTTTCCTTCATTCTTTCTTTCATTTCCTGACTCATTGTTTACTCTTCCTTTTTCATTCATTCTTTCTTGTCTCTGTTCATTTCTATCTCCCACTTGTGATTTGTTTCCTTTTCTGTTGTTGTGCATTTCTATTTGCTTCTTTCCCCCATCGACCTACAGAATTATTGGCCTGCAATCTGACTCCTAGTCCATGGACCCTGATACCATACACATTTCCATAATGTTGAATTCTTGACTTACGTTCTAAGGTTACTACTGCGGGTGGAAAGAAAAGTAAAGTTAAGAGCACCTTTCTGGTTTCAAGGCACAAAGAATGCCTAGAAATTAGCCCAAGTACCAGTAAGTATACTGTTAATATATTTGCAAACACTGTAAAGGATAATTCCTTTCTATGAGTTTGCCTGGTAGAGGGTTATATGAAAGGTACATGCGCCAGAAACATTTTCACACTCTGCATATGGAGGATTCTCCAGAGCTGGGATACTTTATTGCTTTAGGATATATTCCTTACTTACTTTCCAACATTCTAGTGCTGATCCTGCTAATGCTCATGTCCTCTTGATTCTCTGTGAAGGAGCGGCAGAGAAGAGCTCCAAGCATGGGGCAGAAGATCGTACCCAGAACATCATTATGGTGCTGAAGGATCGCATGAAGATCAGAGAACGCAACAAGCCAGAGATCTTCGAGCTGATCCAAGAGGTGTTCGGAGTCTTAAAAGCCACCCACGCTCAGCAGATCAAGGCTGTGAAGCAGAGTGTCCTTGATGGCACCTCCAAATGGTCGGCCAAGATCAGTATAACAGGTATGCATTGATAGGCTCTTCATCACATGTTGACACTGCACAACCCCTTAGTGTGCAAGCTCTTGATCTCCAGCATATGTGAAGCTTCAAACACAGTGTTTCAGGCACAGGTGTCATGAGGCTGATTCACTACGCTATGTCTCCTGCATTTTCAGTATCCATGGCTTACTGGGAAATCTACGCCTTTCGTTATTGGACCAGTCCAATCCTGGAATGGGTCCCTCCTATTTTGACTACCTTTGCGTATAAATGGATTGGTTTATTTTATTGAAAAAAATGTAAGCGGATCGGTTGACTTCGGTAAGCCTTTGACCATGAATCATTTCCGTTGATGCGAACATGTGAATGTGTGTTAGCAAGTGAAAGGTGTATTCATCTCAGAATTCAGTGAATGACTACTGCAAACTAAACCTCTTGGCATACTGAAAGTTAGAGAAGGGAAACAAGAGACTGGAAATAGTCTAATACGTAGGTTGTTAATGCCCAGCAGCAGCCATCTTGCACATGATGTTGTAGGGTGTAATGTCAGCAGTAGAAGGGACACCACATATTGTAAGGTCCTATCTGGGTTGAGTGTCCACTCTGTGGCCCAACAGCATCTTTGTGCAAGTTTTGGGCACTCTATATTTTCATATGTGTATGTCAGTGTAAAGCTGTGTGTTGTATGTAATCACATTTGTTTATTACAGTTGTATGTGCCCAGGGCCTCCAAGCCAAGGATAAAACTGGCTCCAGCGATCCCTATGTTACTGTTCAGGTGGGAAAGACGAAAAAAAGGACGAAAACCATCTACGGAAACCTGAATCCGGTGTGGGAGGAGAACTTCCATTTGTAAGTGGCATGCCAGAATTGTCAAAGCTCATCCATCTGAATCTATAAACAGACCTTCATGAGTAAAAGGCACCTGTGATGAACAGTCCTTTTTCCATTAAGTGACTCTAAGATGCTGTACCTATAATGTTCATCATTAAGACATTGTGCGCCCAAGGTGCACCTGTGAGTCGGCTGGTTTGCTGTTACCAGCGTTTCTAGACTGGAACTGAGGGTGTCTGCACATTATAAGTTGACTGATGACCTGATTAATTTAAAGGCCTCTAAATACCCAACTTAAGGCCACTTTCAAAAACATATATTGGGTTTCTTGTCCCATTTATTTTTAAGGTCAATTAAGGTTTTTATCCTGTCTCATGGCTTGAGACACGCTTCTAACAGTGATCATTATTTTGGGTAATAAATTGGCTGAACGATGACCCATAAGTTATGGTCCACTGGGGTAGATGTATTTGGCCATGTAACAAATAGGACAGTCCTCCAATGGTTCTGCCCTTCATAGGGTTCCAGCTGTTAGTTCAAGTTTCCTGGTATCTTGGAGTTATATAAAGGTGGGTAGTAACTGGACATCTGCCAAAATCGTTCTAGAGGTCAGGGATGGTGTTTCACCAGCAAGGGTGCATGTAATCATTTGGACTGTCTATTTTGGGCACAGGCACCACTGTCCACCTGGTTTTCTTACATCTGTGCTTTTCAAATAGAAGAATGCACAAATGACCAAAATGTGCTGGGTGCAAACTCCCTGGTGTCAGGATTTTTTTATTTTTTATTTTCCAAAGGTAAACTTACATAGTGCCAATTGATCCTCCAATCAGCCATGGCATGGCATGGCAGACCTGAAGATGCTGGGATTTTTTTTAGGCCAAGGCAGCACCAACTATTTGAAATGAGAGCCACTTTTAAGGAAAAAGAATAGCTTACTCAGTGATGAACTTAAGCTATGGATTGCCAGCTGGAACCCGGCTGGCATTGTTGCCTGAACCATAGACGCCTTATGGCCTTCTCAGCCAGTTAAACTCTCAAATGGCGGCTTTCACCTGTTCAGGATCCCTCCTTCCATAAATCATTGATAAAAACAGTCACCTTTTTCTAATATCAGCACTGCCACTGCTCTAGATATAGAGGACTTAAGTGACCATCACCAAAGGCAGAGTGGGACCCAAAGATATCCACAGCTGAAGATACTGAGGATGCCTTAGCCTTAAGATGATCTCTGCTCAAGGCACAATCAGCCTAGGATGGTCATCACTTAATGCACAATTAGTGTAAGATAGTCATTCTCAAGACAAGAGGAGCCTGAATTGTTCATTCCTCACTGCATGTGGAGCCTACAGTGTTCATCCCTTTGGCATGGCATGCCTAAGTTGGTCACCGTTTTCGGCATGGTGAGCTAAAAGGTTCATTATCAATGCACAGTTAACCTAATGTTGTCGCTCCATAAGACATGGTGTTATGTTATGTTGATTTGTATAGCGTACTAATCTCATAAGAGGGTATCCAGGCCCTTGGGCAAGGTGTTTCGGGTGTGGTTCCAAGGTGTTTATATATGGAGAGCCAGGTCTTGCGCTTCTTGCAGAACTTGAAAGTGAGGAAGAGGCTCTGATGTGCTGAGGGAAGTCTTTCCAAGTTTTGGGTGAACGACCTCCAGTTTTGCGTCTGTGGATGCGAGAGTGTGTGTGAGTAAGAGTGAGACAGCGCATAGTATAGTGGGTTGGTGAATGTGCAAGCGGCTGTTCAGGTGTTCTGGTTCTGTGTTCTGTAGGGCTTTGTATGTGTGTGTGAGAAGTTTGAATCGGCTGCACTTGGGAATGGGAAGCCAACGAAGCTTCCTGAGGTGCAGTGTAATATGGCGGTGGCGCAAGAGTTCGAGTAGGAGTCTTACTGCAGTGTTCTGGATGGTTTGGAGTCTTTGAAGGAGTTGTTTGGAGTATCCGGTGTAGAGAGTGTTGCTGTAGTCCAGCCTGCTGGTGATTCATGTTTGTGTAATAGTCCGTCTGGTGTTCTAAGGCAACCATTTGAAGATCTTTCACAGAATGCATTGGATGTGGATGCAGGAGGTGCACACTGCGTTGACTTGAGCTTGTCATCTAGGATGATCGCTAGATTTCTTGCGTTGTCTGTGGGTGTTGGTCCCAGGCAGAACTTAAGATGAATGTTACCCGAGGATTATTCAGCTTAAGATGCTGCTCGTCCACTTAGGGAAGATAAACCTGAGAACATAACCTCTTAAGAGCAAACTTCAGATATTGATCTCTGAAGGCATGGTGAAACTGAAACAGATGCCCATAGCATGGCGAGTCTTAAAACATTGATTCCGAAGAGCAAGTGAACCGAATAAGTTAATCACTCAAGGTATGATGGTCCTTAGATAGTCATCCCTCCTTGCACCGTAAGCTTCAAATGGCCACTGCCTATGGCACAATGGACTAAGCCGATCTTCACAAGATGAGTAGTAGACAATGCTCCAGCAACACAAGAGGAGCCCAAGATGTTCCTAATTATTAACATGATGAGTGTAAGATGGTTATTGCTCAGGGCACGATAATCTGAAGATGGTCTCTGCTCAAGTTGTGGTGAAGCCAAGATGGTTAACAAACCGGGCATGCGGAGCATAAGATGGTGGTCCCCCAATCCACCGTTCGCATAAGGTTTTCACTCTGGGCACGATGAGCATATGAGGTAGTGAATCCCTCCAGGCATACAAAGCATAATGTGGTATTCATTCAGAGCTCAATCAACACGTGAGGTTATCTTCTTTTAAGGCATGGTGAGTCTAAACTGGTAAGGTCATTGCCAGGATGTGACGAGCCTCAGTGTGCCCCCCTGGCAGAACATGTTGAAACCAATATTGACACAGCTTAGTACACAATAAGGCCAAAATACAGAAAGTCAGGGTTTAATCAATCAAGCGTGACTACAGTTCAGTGGACTATAAACTTGCTAAGCCCACCACTACATGCAATAAAATGGTGGATGGTAAGACCATGGGCTGTCCAAGATGGCCTCCCCCTTTCACCACCAGAGTGCTCTGAGGCCACTATGCAGTGCTTAACAGTGCAAAAAACCCAAATGAGCTCAGTAATAAATAGATTGCACAGTAAACCTAATGCAGACACTGCTTAGAATGTGGCCAGTCTAGGACGATGTAAACTATATAATGACAGGGGGATCCTAAGATGGTCGCTGTCCACGTACTGCACGATGGATGACGTCTTATCTGAAAGTTATGCATTGTAGCCCGCTGCTGAGGGCTATACCGGTGGTCATGAACCAGAGTTATAGGCGGCAAGGGGCAATAATGAGGGAGAGGATCTTTAACAACCAATATAGCCCGAGGCAGAAGAACTGCAAGTCTATTAGAACATTCCTCCCACTAATGGTAGAATGTTCTAAATTAAAAAGGGAGAAACATAAAAACAACCATTAGAATGTTAAAACTCTGATCTTATACCAGCCATTACAAGCCCAGAGCTTCTCCATTGTCTTCAGTGGAGCTTTCAACATTCCAATGTTCTAATTATGCTTAACCCTATCCTTGCTGATGACGGAACCGCTCCGTCATAAGCAGCGGTGGCGCTGTGCTGATGACGGAGCGGCTCCGTCATGACCCTGCCGCCGCGCCTGCGCGACGCTGATTTCGCGCCTGCGCGGCGCGTTCTATTGAGCGGGCGGGGCCATGACGGAACCGCTCCGTCATGAGCACAGCTCAACCGGGGCTGGTGACGGAGCGGTTCCGTCACCAGCACGGCCCTGCCGCCGCGCGGCCGCCCCGCCCCCTTAGCACTGCGGCGGAATAGCCGCCGCAGTGAAGGGGTTAAATGACTCGGAGGTAAAAGATCAGAAATAGGAACAGAAAATTACAAATCTTTATTTTTAATTTCCTCAGTGAGTGCCATAACTCCTCCGATCGGATCAAGGTTCGAGTGTGGGATGAAGACGATGACATCAAGTCCCGTGTCAAGCAGAGGTTCAAGCGCGAATCTGATGACTTCTTGGGTCAAACCATCATTGAGGTTCGAACACTGAGCGGAGAGATGGATGTCTGGTACAATTTGGGTAACTATCAAAATATCATTGACATTGCAAATATTATTTACCCCTCTAGCCAGAGCATAGCATGAAACAGTCCACATGGATTCCTAAATAGAAACACACCCCAAGTGGTAATATTTTAATACCCCAATGTAGATAGATGTTCAGCTAGCACTAACTCCTGTCTTCCAACTCCATTTGCAATGCCAGTAATAATACCCCAAGCTCTACAACAACACAGAGTCCTTCCCTTACTGCACTATCCCTTTAAAAGGCATTACCTGCAATGAATAGATACGTCCCTCTCAGTAGCATGGGACAGTTAGTACTTAAAGCTCCCCAGACTCATCCAAAGCGAAGTATTGCCAAAACTGTACTCCGATAGTATCATCTCTCCAGAGTCCTACCTTTTACCCAAAGCCACATTGTGTTGGTAATACTAGGCATGAACTGTCCTGACATGGTAATGCCAATGTAGTCCCCCTATGGGGCAGTAGTGCTTTAACACTATTTGCAGATCCCTTGAGGACGGTTGGAGCACTACGCTAGAGCTGCCGAAGGAGTGTTCTACTTGCCGTTCCGAAGATTGCTGATGAAATGTCAATAATAGCGAAGGGGGGAGCATCCAGCCCAGAATACACAAACACAGCTTGAAATGGTTGAACATTATTCAAATACCCACAGTGGACTGATAGGAACGTATCAGTAGCAAAGGTGTTTACAACTCCATGGAAATCTCTGCTGCAAGAGTGCCGAAAATCTTATGAGAAGGTATGCACAATCTTTGCTGCAAAGGTCATCCCAGTCTATCTCTGGGGCTACTCGGAAGGTACAATCAGACCTCCACGAGAAATGCTCCCAATCTCAAGGAAAGGTGGTGGAAGTGTTCCTTTACTTGCTTGTAACAGCTGCTCGAAGACTGCAATGCCAGGACAGGTGATGGAAAGATTCTTCTAGCCCCTCAGCAGAGTTGATAGGGAACGCCACCTTTCCCCAGGGACAGCCATACGTGAAAAACTGCAGTTGCCCCAGGAGAGCTTATGAAATGATTTGGGCAGCCATGTCGGAGAGCTTGTGGCACATGGCACCTGTTTCCTGGTAGAGCTGCAGGAATCGTACTACAAGTCCCAAGTGGAGCTTATGGAAGCGAGGATGGTACCAGTCAACAGACGATCTGCTGGAAGGATACTGACAGTCTCTTGTGAGAGCGGTGGAATTTATACTGCATGTTTGAAGCAAATATGATGTAAGTATACAGCCAAGAAGGGTAGAAAGAACGTGAAAGCTGTTCAGAATCTGTTGCAACATAAGTTTCCATTCCCTTAGAGAGTTCATTGAGTAATATCCACAGAAGAACAGCTTGAGTGTTACTACAAGTCCACGGAAAAGTGTAAGGCATGATATTACCATTTCCCTGGGATAGTTCCTCGAACAATGATACCGTTCTCTATAATAGCTCATCTCGCGTACTACCAGCCACTGGAGAGCTGCAGGTGAAAAAGAGAGAGCCCGGAGGAAAACTGAGAAAAGCACCACACAGCCCTTGGACAAAATGCCTGAAGGAAAATACCAGTCCCTGGAAGGGCTACTGAATGTATACTGATCGCACCCCATTAATAGAAGGATACAACCCATCTCCTGGAACAGCTGATGAAAGCATATGTTCAGTCTCCAGGAGGAAATGATGAAAGAATACTACCACTCCTCTTGGATAGCTGATAAATGATATAGGAATTCCCTGGGAGTCATCAAAAAGATACTGCTAGCCCCCTGGAAGAGCTTATGAAAGGATACAACCAGTCCCTTGGCAGAGATGACGATACAAGCGTCTCACTGGGAAAAAAACAAGAAAAGTGTACGATCCATCCCCTGTGATAAATAATTAAAGGATACAACCAGCCCTGTGAGTGAGCTGATAAAATAACTCCCAGGAAGTCTTATCAAAAGGATACTTCCATGCCCATTGAAGAGCTTACAAAAGAATACTGCCTGTCCCAGGGAAGAGACGATCTAATGATACAACCATCTCGTCCCCAAAGATCCCGATCACCCAGGGTTAACTACTGTCTCCTGTCATCTTCAACCTCTTTGTGGAACCGCTTGGCGCTCTACTCACTGATAACAGCATCAATATTCACCAATATGCCATTGGCATACACCTCTACTTGGATGTCTCCTCTGCTTCATACATCCAATACCTCAAACATTGCCTGCGAATCATCCATACCTAGATGTCTAGCTCCTATCTGAAGCTCAATCCAACCAAGACATAATTACCGTTATTTGAGTTGAACAATAATTAAGAAACAATACAAGCCTGGATCAATGAAATGAACCTCCACGGCTTTGAACCCCAACTTTCACCGAATGCCAGTCACTTGGAATGACCATGGGCACCAACCTCGAACTCCAGGAACAATATGCCAAAGAAAAAAACAAAGACTACCTGGTAAAAGTTCCCTCTGCTAAAGAAAGTGAAACTGTTTCTGCCAGACAGCGACTACAGAGCTGCCGTTTAATCCTATGTAGCCCTTATACTCTTGCATCTGGATGGTGTTAATGCGCTGCTCTGTTGACTCCCAGAGTCAACGCCGGCACCAATTAAGAGCATCCTACTCACTGCAGCAGTTTATCTAGGGCTTGAGTAAATTTAATCACATGAGCCTCATCCTAATGGAACTTCATTGATTCCCAATGCTGTCTTGCACCAACTTTAAAATCACCAGCATCATTTATGAAGCCATCATAACCAGCACCCCAGCGTATCTTGCAGATAAACTTGTCATCTCCAGGGGTTCTTGGCACACTTGCAGCCAGGTCACCATCAGTCTGTAGAGTAAGAAGGGTAAAAATGAAAAAACGAGACAGCAGGCGGTTTCCATCTATGCACCCAGAATCTCGAACAACATCGCCATTTCCATCGGGACCGCCCCAACGCTGCTCCAATTTGGGAAAGAGCCACCTGACAATACATTAAGCGTCCACAACCCAGCAACCTCTTCTATCGGTCGTTGACTTTAGGCTTATCTTTCAGCTTGTACAGTGTTTCGCTACCTCTAAGATAGATTTGCACTGCAGAAATTCCATGTACATGCGTTTCTATGTATATACATGAAAGGATGCTACCAGTTCCCTTGTAGAGTTGATGCAAAGACTCTAACACAGCCAAGAGTGAAGCCATAAAAGAAAGCATACTCTCTACGTGGAGAAGTGTGGCTCAATGGTTAGAGCAGGCAGACCTCGATGCAGAGCTCTGGCCAGGGACCAGGGTTCGATTCCTTCCCCGGCGGGTCTCTGGCTCATTAATTCCCCTGACCGGATATTCTCACCTCAGTGCCTATTCTGATCATGGGTCCCACGCTGCAACTCTGGGCAATAGCTTGCTTAGTCTCCACAATGGCCCCAACAACGCAAGGAATGTCTGGTCTGCACCATGGGGGTGCCCAGGAGTGGACACTTCACAGGGAAAGCCAGGAAGGGTTCCCTTGTGGTATTCGTACAAGCGCCGGGAAACCCACTGCGGGTAGCTGTGCGCTATACAAGTACAAAAACATTTACATTTACATTACCCATTGAGAGAAGATTGAAGGATGCTGCAGTGCCATGCATGGCTGCGTTAGATTATATATAAATCTCTCTGGAAAAGACAAGGACATGATGCTACCAGTCACCTGGAGTTATGATGTAAGGACTCTACTAGTTCCATGAGCAAAGTTGTGAAAGATGACTTCCATTCCCCTTCAAAAGGTGATGAAAGGATAATACCAGTCCCATGGGAGAGATGATGTAAATACACTACCTGCGCTCTGGCAGACCGAATTAAAGGGCACTATCTGTCCCATCAGCGCGCTCCTGGCATTAAGGCCCAAGCCCTCTGGGAGGCTTGCGCACAGATACCACAGGTCCCTTGATAGGATGGTGAATGGTAGACCATGCATTGTGAGTCCTGCTGATAAAGTATTGTCATCAAACTCGCAGAGCTGCTTGAATCCTCTCTGCATTTCGCCTCCCTCCTACAAGCATCAACAATCAAGTCCTTGAATCCCTCGCAAACCCGATCTGCTGTGCCCCCCAGCGAGCTCTGTTGTTCGTTAATTCTGGGATGATATCATACCAGCAGTTGTTCCCACCAATGCTACGCTTTTCAGAAAACCTTACATCTGTTTAATGTAAATAATCATTGCCTTTTGTTCTCCTTCGCTACAATTATCCAGAATGCCTGACATTAATTGCATGTATTGTGTATTTAGTAAATTAAAGTTCACAGTCTTTTTTTTTGCCAGCCATAAGCTCAGATCCCTATATCCCCTGCTCTCTGGCTTCTTCTACGCCTGCACCTGTAATAATTGTAAACTGGTAGTGGACATGTCATTGCAACTGCTATTTTAGACGTTCTTCCTGCTCCATCAGTCATCCTTTGCCCCTGCTAAGGACAGAAATGCCTATTCATTTCCATTGTTTTAGATGAAACTGACTGAGCTCCTATAATCCTTCCTTTCATATTACAAAGTATAAGTGTGAGCAAGTCACAAAACGGAGAGAACGAAACTGATGGATGAATAGGTGAGGACAAACACGGAGAGTCCTCACGGATGTCGAGCTTTTGCACTGCTTCACCCAGTAATACTGTAATGTTGCCGCACCAGCAGGCCCAGCCCTCTCAGTGAAGTACATTACTTCTTAACTTATCAAAGACTTTGAGACCTCCCGCAACGAAGCCCTTTTGCTGAGAGATGAAGGAGCCACTGCAGTTCGTGCATCTGACCGAAGCCTTGTCCTTTGACTATGCTCTGTGGTTATGTCTAGTTGACACAAGTCTGCAAATACACTAAGGTGAATGGGACTGAAACAGCTCTGATTTAAGAAACCTATATACGATGGAAAAAGAGTTTCGTAAGGCTTTTATTACTTCATCGTTTGATTAAAGGATTTTTCGCACTTCTACTGCAGGCCTCTTTCCAGCCCTTACTTTGACTTTCACAACTCCTGGAATTTCTTCTCCACACCTCTTAAAAAGCTTTGTGCAGTCTTGAGTGTTTGCTTGAAGACCTGAATCCTTGACAAAGCTTGGGGTTCCATGTCTTTGGTCAGTCTCTTCTAAAGCCTGTTTTGCCCCTAGAACCATTTTCTCTCCTAATTAGGCAAGTCCATCTGAAGTTTAGTAGTACAGTCCATCTTAGTTGATTATACCATCAGTACGACCTTTTTTCTCTCATCTCTACAGTAGACCTTCCAGGAAACTAGAAGAACAGTCAACACAGGAGTCTTATCTGACATAGATCTTTTAAAATATATTTTGGGTATCTACCTTACTTCCTAGTTGCCATCAATTAATTCCTCCATGATGTTTCTTTGGTCAGTTATTTCATCAAACTGATGTTTGCTGCTTCCCCTTTGCAAGAAGTCTATTTAGGATCCCAACATCTTGTCCAGTTTCAAAAGTATTCTGAATCTGACATTTGTGTGAAAAAGGTCAGTGTGAACAGGCACCAAAAAGGATCTGTTTCCTAGTGAGACAGATCATCTTTCATCATGGCTCCTGTATGTCCTATTGAGAGAGACATTTCCAGTTTTACTTACGGATGGTTCTCCTAATGTGGAAAATGACAGTAGAAACTGTACCCTCACCTTATTTCATTATTTCAGTTCTGTGAGCAAGTTTCATTTCCTGGTTGATCTGCTGTATCAATGGGCAAAAATTGTGTCTTGGTCCCATTATTCTATGAGAAATGTTTTACGGATAATCCTGAGGTAATCCTAAAGCTGGCAACAACAGTGGGCAACTTAACATCATGCCTAACCACGAGACCAGGTGAAATACTACCATTGCATTATCCCAAGCCTCATTATAACCACTGGGATTGTTTTTGATTAAGATCACATGTTTAGA
Source organism: Lissotriton vulgaris (assembly GCF_964263255.1). Lineage (NCBI taxonomy): Eukaryota > Metazoa > Chordata > Amphibia > Caudata > Salamandridae > Lissotriton > Lissotriton vulgaris. Next base: position 64,895,891 of record NC_141700.1, read on the forward strand.
ACGAGATTAAGTATTTTCTCTGGACAGCATGCTTTCAGTGGTTCCGCAAGTCGACAGATTGACCAGCAGTTAGCTTTTACACCTTGAGGCACACCACCCCATTCTTCGCTTCCTGCCTCTTTTGTGTCGAGTTGAGATAGTATTTTGAACCCTGGCTGTGCTACTATGGCAGTAGGTATAGGTGTGACCTAGGTATGCCATTGCTGCAACACTGCCATCCTCAAAGTGTGCAGATTGTTCCTAACGGGCAAGCATTCATGCAGAATCTTTTGCACAATTCATAAGACTTTCCATTGCAAGAGACCTAAATATTTGAGGCAAAATTGGACATAGTTGTACAAATCATCCAACAATCGAACCATCTAAAAGGGCGGAGTATGAGTTGTATGGCAATACTGTTACAGCCAAAGTTTCACTTTTCAGTCTAAATGGGATTCCAAGTGGTGTGCTTTTATTGCACCCGGGATTGCCGGTGACCCTATTTCACCTGCTAAAAACGGATAGACTATGTACCAAGTAAAAGAGACAGGGTCGGGTTAAATATGTAGAGAGTGGTGCCGTAGTTCCACTTTCTGTGTTAGTTCCCATACCACGACATCTGTGTCATAATTTACTCAATATCAATATCATGAGTAGCAGAAATAAAATCACATTCCCTTTGACCCTGCCATCCCGCGAGGATTGCATGAAAAATGTTTTTTTCCAAATAGGAAATGTTTTTGAAGACAGTTAAATGCTGGACTGTACTGCTGCCTGCAATAAATAATAAAATGTTGTACTCTAATATATCGGTTCATTCTCTGTTTTCTAACTCGCTAATTTTCATTTCGTCAGATAAACGGACAGATAAATCAGCGGTGTCCGGTGCCATTAGACTGCATATCAGTGTCGAGATCAAGGGGGAGGAGAAAGTCGCACCTTACCACGTCCAGTACACCTGTCTCCATGAGGTGAGTGCATGCAAGTTAGCACCTTATCACGTCAATGACACCTGTTCCCACGAGGTGTGTGCATGGAAAGGTAGCACCTTACCACGTCCGGTACACCTACCTACATGAGGTGAGTGCATGGAAAGGTATCATGTCCCGTAATCCTCTTTCCTTGAGATGTGTGCATCGAGAGATAGCACCTTATCACGCCCAGGACACCTGCCTCCATTAGGTGAGTGCATGGAAAGGTAACACCTTATCATGTCCAGTACGCCTGTTTCCATGAGTTGAGTGCATGAAGCAGTTGCTCTTTACTTTACCAAGTGCTTCCCCTCTGGACATGCCAGCTCTGAGCTCTCTGATTCTTACCAATCCAATACCCTCTTTCAAAGAGAGCAAACTTAGTACTCTATATTCAATTCACCAGAAAAAGTGTTGGATTCCATTAATTAATTAGAGGTCCCGAGTAGTGCCACATATCCCCAGCAACATCTTCTGGGTGTTTGACAAAACATCAAAGGATTGTGTGGTGAAGGATGCAAAACATGTTACTCTTTTTCCCATTGCAAGTGAGGTTATTTCTTGGGCCTCCCAGAAGAACTGGAGTAGCTAGAGTAAAATTGTCCAAAATACTTATGACTCTTAAAGGTAAGTAGAGCTGGGAAAAAGTAGAACATTTGCCATACTTCCAGGATGCATAGCTAATGATATCCAATAAGTAATGGAACCGAAGTAAGTCTTGACATTGTATATCTGTCTCCACTCTATTTCAGAACTTGTTCCACTTCCTGACAGATGTACAGAACAACGGTGTAGTGAAGATCCCAGATGCCAAAGGCGACGACGCCTGGAAAGTGTACTTCGATGAGACCGCCCAGGAGATTGTAGATGAGTTTGCGATGAGATATGGTGTGGAGTCCATCTACCAAGCAATGACGTAAGAAATCTGTAATGTTGATTTCAAATTTGAGGAGTTTTGGCAGCAGGTGGGGGGTTTGGGGCTCTCAACATTAAAAGGTTTTGGGGCCTGGGCGAGTGTAAATCAAGATAACTATTTGTTACCTTGAAGAACCCTCACCGAAAGGCAGCTCTCAATCTTCATTTCATCATTACGATAATTTCAACCATTTATCATGATGAGTAGACCAGGATCTTTGAGTCGCTCTGTTTTCTTAAATCTAAGGACTGTAATAGAGACATGGCCTAGAGACTCCATCCATTGGTCTACAGACATCCCTATGATGTACTCACCAATGCTGGCAGTGCCAACTTCCCTAGTGGCGTCATCTCCATGGATGCATGTTCTTGGTTGAACTTCTTTTTCTTAAATGCTCACCAACAGCAGCCGGTGAACCAAGCATGTGAATCTATGGACCTATCAATAGTGGGTAACCATTGTTTTAGGTAAGTCATTTTGGGGTCATTTATTGTTTGGTGGGTGGCCCATCAGCAGCTGGCTCAGCAGAGGCCTGGCCTCTAACATGCTTGTGGATAGCCCCCTGTCCTATCTAAAGATTTTTGACTGCTTTGTGGGGGTCTCTGCAGCAACAGTGCGTCCGCCTCACCGATGGATACACTTTTGGCCTACAGAATGCCAACCAGGTCGCCATGTTGATATGGGCACATGACCTTCACTTTTGCTTTTCAGAAACAAAACCCTGAAATTGAGGTTTTACTTATGAGAAGGAAAAAAGGCAATGTCGCTGAGACAGGGATTTTTCTCCCTGAGCATTGGACCCATAATTATTTGTTCGGGACATGTGTGGCTGTAGATGCATATGCTGTGCATACTCCTGACATCTAGTATTGGGTCTGGATGTGGGCAAGTTGTTTTTCATTGAAGAAAGTCTTTTGAGTCACGAGGTAAGGTGTTATTGTTAAATTGTTTTCTTTCCACCGCCGGGTTCGAACATTTATTACAGCGCTCCGGTTCAAGACCGTTTTCAGGATCCTTTCGGTGCGTAATCTGTGCTTATCCCCCGAGTACAGAGAAGAAGACTATAAGTTATGATTTTAAAAAACTGCGGGACTGTCTGGCACGGCGCAGAGAAATGCAGAGATATGAAATCTAACACATGCCTGATATCTTCAGACAGGAAGATGTCGAACAACAAGAGGAAGATCTTGAGTCCTCTGCGGCTGGAGAAGAGGGAACCTTTTTGGTTGGAGATTTGGACTCCGACTTGGATATCGATTTGAAGTCGCATGATCTGCCCCCAGGTTGAGGTGCCGTGAGTGTTCAAACCCTTCCCCTGCCCACATTAAAACTCTCGGTTTCCACAAAGCTAAAGGCTTCCACGCCGCCACTGCCATCTGGCCATGGTCTGCACCAAGATTCAGCTTCAGCTGCCCCTTCCTTGGGCTTGGCACCGAAAGCACAGATAAAGCCTTCCGGTTCCGCATCGAGCCAAGATTCCACCTCTTTGGCTCCAAATGCTCCAGTTCCGAAAAGTAAAACCAGTTGGTTACAAAACCTTCTGCACCGTAACCAAACCGGCTCTTGCTACACTCCCAGAGCCTATTTTGGAAACCATGCAGGAGAGACTCTATTCCAAGAAAAACGGATCCATATCCATCAAGAGACTGGCCGCATTGTTACAAAGTGCCTTCTACCAAGTGGCAAACCTCTTTTCATGAAGCCATTGATTTGCCACTGCCCATGAAGAAGAAGAAAAAGGACAAGGCTCCCAGTCCTCTGCACCCTATTCCTCCTACTTATCCATCTACCACCACCACCACCTGTACCTCATTCACCACAGATCCCTTAAATATTGCACCTCTGGTATCTCCACATACCGACCCAGATGCAGATGTTTGGGGGGAGGGGGAATGAGGACACTTATGGTGCACCACCGGACCCCTTGCAAAATTATGACATTGACCCCCCCAGGGGACACAGATCCAGACCTATAGCTGCCAAACCATCACCTCCTGATGATACTACATCATATCAAGAGCCTATTGCTAGGGCAACAGCATACCATGGGTTACATTGCATAAAGAATCCATGGAAGAAGATTTATTGTTTGATACATTGTGTATCACACACACAGGCATTCTCAATCTCTTCTAATGCTTAAAGGCATAATGCGCCACGCAGGTGATATTTTTAAGGATCCTGCACGGGCTCGCCTTCTCACCCCTAGGGTAGATAAGAAATATAAAGCTGCACCATCTGAACCAATTTTCATTCGATCCCAGCTTCCATCAGACTCCCTAGTTACCTCAAATGCCCGTAAACTAACTAACTCACAAACTACAGCCTACACACTGCCTCCTGATAATGAATCCAAATGTATTGATGCGTCAGGAAAACGGGTTGCTGCTTAATCCTCCAATCATTGGTGAATTGCAAACACACAGGGATTATTAGCAAGATATGACCGAGTTCACTGGGATGACATGGATTAACTCCTTCAATATCTCCCGGAAGAAAGGGCAAGAACTGGTTCAGGAAGGGAAGTTAATTTCCTACTTCTCTATTAGATGCGCCCTGGGCTCTGTGTATACTGCCCCAGAGCCATCAATACAAGTGTCCTTCCACGCAGGCATGCCTGGCTGCGCATTTCATAAGTCGAGCAATCGTTGCTTAATGTCCCATTGGATAAGCAGCATCTCTTGAGTCCACACGTTGATGAGACTTTAGAAAAGATGGAAAAGGACACGGAAGTTACCAAATCCATGGGGCACTTCAAACACCCGTTCCTGGGGGCTCTTATCATCTCTCTTCTTACAGACCAGGTTCCACAGTGACATCTACAGATGCCTCTGCATCTTCTTACAGATCGCAAAACCGCATCTCTCCATCTATAAGATATTTCATTGGCAACTATAGAGGTAACAACTTCAAAGGTCAGGGCAAAGGTACACCAAGTTGTAGTGCCCCATCCGGTAACAAACTATCTCTTACTTATCCTTTCCCTTGATCATTTAACACCTGTCGGGGGTCAATTGCAGCTGCAGTCTATAACATCGGACCGGTGGGTGTTGGACATTATCCAACATGGTTATTGCCTGGAGCTCATCAGTAATCTTCCCAATATTCCACCTCGCATAGACAGACTCTCTTTAGAACATCAATTGCTCAAACAGAAAGTGCAAGCTCTCTTACTCAAAGGAGCTATAGAGCCAGTTCCTCTACAACATCAAGGGTCATGGATTTATTCCCTGTACTTTTTTAGTCCCCAAAAAGTCTGCCCCCTACAGCCCATTTTAGATCAATGACCTCTGAATGACTACATATTATCAGAGCACTTCCATATGGTCACACTTCAACAGGTGCTTCGACTTGTACAGCAAGGCGACTTCATGTCAGCACTAGACTTAAAGGATGCATACTTTCATATCCCCATTCACCCAGCACATCGCAAATGTCTCCGGTTTGTGATAGCAGCAAAACATTACCAATTCAAGGTCCTTGCATTCGGAGTCACTACTGCACCCAGAGTGTTCACCAAATGCTCAGCAGTGATAGCAGCAAATTTACACAGACAGATTATACATGTCATCCCGTATCTAGACGACTGGCTTATCAAAGCCCATACACACCTTCTGTGTCGTCAACATACTCACATTACATTATCAACTGGGGCTCGCCATCAATATTCAAAAGTCCCATTTTCAACCTTCACAGCTGCAACCATATCTAGGAGCTGTGCTCAACACTCAATTAGGTTTAGCCTATCCAAATGCAGCCAGAGTTCAACATTTTCAAACACTGCTACCACAATTTCAGGCCAATCAATACTTGACAGTCAAAACTTTCATGCGTCTTTTGGGAATGACTGCATCATGTATTGCCATAGTGCCTCAGGCGAGACTGAACAGTGGACCGAGTCACAGGTTAGACTGAACGATCTAGTGTTAGTAGACAGCCGCACTCATCACTCTTTGCAGTGGTGGAACACACAAAACCTGTTAAAAGGGTGGCCTTTCATCGACTCTGTACCACAGTTTGTGCTAACAGTAGACGCATCCCTCAGAGGGTGGGGTGCTCACCTACTCAATTTAACAGTTCAGGGTATCTGAGACACCACACACCAGAATCTCCACATCAACTGCCTAGAGCTTCAAACTGTTCCAAGCGTGGAAAGCATTTCTCACCTCCCCTCATAGGCAAGTATGTACAATATGACAGCTATGTACTATATACTAAAACAGGGGGACACACACTCTCTATAGTTGTCACGCCTCTGTCAGACCATTTGGCAGTGGGCAATACATCCCAAATTCCATCCGTTAGCGCAACATCTTCTGGGTACAGACAACGAATTTGATGACCTCCTCAGCAGAATGCAGCAACAAGTCCACAAATGGGAACTCCAACCCCAAGTCCTCCTCCCCTACTTCCACAATTCGGGGTTTCCAACAATGGATCTCTTTACACCCGCAGAGAACGCAAAATGCCCAAACTTTGCCTCCAGGTTCCTACACCCTCTATCCAAAGGCAATACACTAGGGATGAGTTAGTCAGGGATATTTGCCTATGCTTTTCCACCTCTCCATCTTCTTCCGTTTCTGGTTTGGAGACTCAGGCAAACATCTCTCACCCTCATTCTGGTGGAATTCACATTGGCTTATCAGCCTTGGTTCACCACGCTGTGCGAACTCTCAGTAATTCTACAGAAGAAGCTTCACCTCAACCCGGATCTCCTCACTCAGAACTGTGGCAAAATTAGACATCTAGTCCCAAAGGAGCTAAACCCTTGTGATTTGGCTCCTAAAGGCAGGTACCTAAATTTGCCACCAGAATGTATGCCCATTCTTAAGGAAGCGTGTAAGCCTACCACTAGAGCTTGTTATGCAGCCAAATGGAAACTATTTGTTTTTTACTGTCATAACAAAAATATTGATAAACTCACTGCATCTGTACAAAACATTATTTGTTACCTTTTTCATTTACGGTGCTCTGGCCTTGCTTATACCTCCATACGCTTACATCTTGCGGCAGTGGCTGCCTGTCCACAAAAGAGGCACCACATATCATTGTTCAAAGTGGCCGTTATTAATGCTTTCACGCAAAGCCTTAAAAGAGTGATACCACCATGGGTCCTGCCTTCACCTGTGTGGAATCTCAATATTGTTCTCACAAGACTTATGGGTCCACCCTTTGAAGCATTACACAATTGCCCCCTCCAATTTCTGTCTTGGAAGGTTGCTTTCTTAATTGGCATCATTTCACTAAGGCATGTCAATAAGCTCCAGGCAGTAACTTTGGAAGAACCTTTTCTCCAACGACGTAGGGATAGGGTAGTTCTTCATAAAAACCCAGAATTCCTTCCAAAGGGGATGCCTCTTTCCACATTAACCAATCAGTTGAACTACCTGTTTTCTTCCCTAAAGCAGATTCTGTGGCAGAAGGAGCTCTGCAGACACTAGATGTCAAAAAAGCATTCATGTATTATATGGATAGAACAAAAGACTTTGGCAAAACAAAACAACTTTTTGTTACTTTTGCACCCCCTCATAAAGGAAAGCCCATTTCTAAATCAGGCATTTCTAGATGGATCGTTAAATGTATTCAGATATGCTATATCAAAGCTAAACACACTTTAGCTATATCCCCTAGGGTGCACTCTATTTGCAAAAAGGGCATCTATGGTTTTCTTGGGCAACATCCCAATAGCTGACATTAGTAAAGCAGCTACATGGTTTACACCACTCACTTTCTATAAGCACTATTATTGTAAATCAATGATGCAGAGACGAGAAATTAGTAAAGCATGGAGCGTCTTTATTATCAGTTATCCCATCTCCACAAACTGTCAACTGCCTAACTGAACTTTCTAAGGTGAGCTCCCATAGAACGTTCCAAGGGAAAAAGGGAAGTAAGGAACCTACCATTGTAATGGTAAAAAGGTAGAGGGAAAAGGGGAGGGAAAAGACAGATTACAACACATCTCCCAACGGCTTATGAAAAATTCAGTTAATTTTGGTTCACATCAACTTTAACAAGGTTATCACCATTCCATATTTGTCCATTATCAATTTGAACAACGTTTTTGTTAACTATTGTCAACTGATGTGTCGGGTAAAACTTGCTGCAACCTATTATCTCTTTAGTCGGTATTTTGACTAATACAGAGTCACCAACTTTCCAACTACGTTCCTTGACACTGTGTCATATAAGTCTTTGTATTTTAGGTGATGTTTTTGTACTTTTCTACCAGTATCATGTGTATTAGTTGAAACTGGCTTCCCCCGCCCGACCATAGAGGATTTATTTTTGTGCTGGACTCCCTCCCCCTGATGCAAACAAAAGGAGATATTCCAGTAACTAAGTTAGGTGAAGTGTGATACGAACAAATGCAGTGAGGTAAGGATTTGTCCACGTCATGTCCATTTACCGTATCTAGTTGAATGTGTTCATTAATCATGCGATTTGTCCTCTCAACTAGGCCATTAGCTTTCGGGCAGTATAGAGCAGTTTTTTCCTGTTTGATACCTAGCTCTTGAAGGAATTCTTTCATTTTCAATTAAGTGAACTGGCCACTATTGTCTATAACCAATGTTTTAGGAATCTCTTCATTGCTGAATAACTCTCTCTCTATGGATTGTGCTATGCTAATCGCCTCCCTTAATGTAGGATTTTCTGCCAATAGTTTCTCTTGGATGCAACTATTATTTGTGCATCTAACTAACTGATCCCTAACAAAGGAGTCAATAAGGTCACCAAAATCACATAATTTGGGTAGACCCCTTAGAGCTGCTACATCGTTTGTGACAGACTCCTACTTTCCTTGAATACGACTAAAAAACGTATGTCGTTCTAAAACTACATTTACTTTGTCACCAAATGCATTTCCAATTTTAAAAGTATAACGTTAAAAACATCCTGTTTTTCTTCTTCTAACTCTGGTTCTGGTAATGTCTCATACATTTTCCTACCTCGAACACCTAGATTATGTGGTAATATATGTTGTTTACGAACAGCAGAAAATCTTTCACCACCCATGGAAGTTAGATATGACTCAAACAATTTTATCCAGTCCTTCCAATGGATTTCTGGTTTCCTAATCTCATTAAGGAACGAAGGTGGTTGACTCATAGCAGGCACAGCCATTGTCAAGACTAATTAGGTGAGGATTACAAGACTGTGAAGGAAAACAATTACTGTATGGAACAATAACAACGCCCTCCTAAAAAAGCAAATGATTTCACAGGGCTGAGTAAATATTTGCAACATGGAACACTGTACTGATACATAGCAAAATCCCACATTTATTGAAGGTGTACGTGTCATCGTGACTAAAATAGCGACACACACAGAGAAGGTGAGTGTGTCACTGTGGAATGTCTATAATGTTGAAATATGACAAAGCATTGGTACACACAAAAGGGGTTTGTGTGTCACCTTTGTGTGTCACTGTTAAATATCTTTCCATGGAAAACTGTTAATTATTCTCAATTAAAAGGTGTGCGTGTCACTGTGTCAAAAGCTTGTGCACTCATAGTATAAGAAAGGCACTCGATGCTAAAGGTGTGTACATCACTGTGAAAACAATTTTAGAATTTGCTGAATCATACCTGGAATGTTGCCACATGTAATGCACACCCTCCTGCAAAACAAGCAGAAGAAAATAATCAACAAGTGTTAAAGGAGAAGGTGTGCGCAGCACCATGCAGCTGAACGCGCCGGTACCATCCTTTACATAAAAAAGCTATCCTCTGTCAGCAGGACTCGTAAGGAGTATGGAGTTGGTTTCCTGAAGTTCCACCTGCTGACGTGAAGACGTGCTCCGCAGAGAAAAGACACACAGGGCGTGACGAGCTACTGTGCTCTGCCTCAAGGTGTTCTTTCTGAAAGAGGCGTTCCTCATTAAAGCGAACTCACAGATCCGCGATCTTCCGTAGTGGATATCTTGGGCGTGACAAGCAATAGGGCTCCGCCTCTGTACGTACTTCCTGTGGAAGGCGTTCCTTCCACCACAGGGAAGACGATATATGGAGAGAGCACTGAGGGGGGAGATGACTGGGTAGTCCTCTACACCAAATTGTCGCCAGTATTGTAAATGAATGACGGAGAGACGAGAAATGAGTAAAGCATGGAGCATCTTTATTACCAGTCATCCGCACTCCACAAACTGTCAGCTGCCTAACCGAACATTCTAAGGTGATCTCCCATAGAACGTACCAAGGAAAAGAGGTGAGTAAGGAACCTACCATCATAATGGTAAAAAGGTAGAGGGAGAAAGGGGAAGGAAGAGACCGATTACAACTATGTTGTGGATGTTCTAGCATGCCAACAAGCTAATGTAGGACAGGCGGTGCTATGTAAACTTTTTCAAAGCACTGCAACGTCCACTGGTTAGCCAGCGCTTTTGGAGGACACTGCTATACAGTCTATGCAAAGCATGTGCATCTGCAGCCACACATGCCTCAAACGGATTATGTTACCATGTAAGCATCTGTTCTTGGCAAGTAGTGCTGTAGATTTACATGTGTCCACCCTCCTCTCCAGACTCCTACGGTTGCAGTTCTTATCTATTCTTTCATATGCATGGACATCTCTTTATTGATTCTTACTTATTCTCCATTTTCACCCTCCTGTGTGAAAACAATCTAACTATGGAGTGGATGTCCATGCGCACTATTACCAAGAGGAGGAGTCACCGTACCTGGTGACTCGAAAGACGTTCTTTGAAGACAAACAACTTTCATACATCCGGACCCAACTCTGGATGGCAGGAGTAGGCAAAGCATGTGAATCTGCAGCATTGCATGCCAAGAACAGATGCTTACAGGGTAAGTAACACAATCCTTCCAGCCTGGGTCCATCATGCCACACAGTACTAAAAAGGGCAGACCTTCCACTTCATAAAAAGACCGCCACCTTTCACTAGACATCTATCTACCTGTGATCAATCGGCACAGAATTCACAGCAGTAGCTTTAACAGCAAACAGAAAGGGGTTTCCTCAACTGTATATCAGCTGTGTGAACTTTGAGGTTGATGCAGTTGCATGGAACATTGATTTACTGCAGTTCTTCCATCACTCCAAACTGTAAATGACCCACACCATCTTTTGTACGAAGTGACCTTCCTTAGAGGGAAAAGACCTGTTTAGATCGCTAGTGACAGTTACTTACAGATGCAAAAGGGATGTTAAACCAATTACATCAGTGTGTGGAAGATAAGAGCGGCAGAACCATTCTTACATATTATCATTTTTCCTACTCTCTCCTTTTCTTTAGCCACTTTGCCTGCCTTTCTTCTAAGTACATGTGTCCTGGGGTGCCAGCTGTGATGAGCACCTTACTTGCCAACATCAATGCCTACTATGCCCATACAACTGCCTCCACCAACGTGTCTGCCTCGGACCGATTTGCGGCTTCCAATTTTGGGGTAAGTCCAGCAGTAAACCTGATCTGACATATAAGAAACTCAGGAGAATTCCTGATAAACCACTACCTCTGAAAAGCAGGAGAGACTGTGACAGCATCAAATGCAGGTCAAGACAGGCTTTTGACCGACTTGTCCCAATCTTACCCACTTTTCTAGTGCAATGGTTTTTTAGACTCTGTCTCAGAATGACACTATACACTCTACATTGGTGAGAGAGAAGAACGAGCAGGAGGAGTAAAAATAAGGAAGTCAGTAAGGTTTGACATAGCCGTTGGTACAAACCAGGCCGATTGCTGCACTTGCATCTGGTAGGAATCATGAACACAGATATGTCTGTGGAAACGCAATCCTCCCCTTTCTTGCTGCACCAAGTTGGCCTTGAGTTAAAGCAATGTCTAGTTTACTCTCCCGGAATATTGAGAAAGGAACCCTTTTTTATGTCAGTAGTAGAATGACTTCCACTAAGTCTACTGGGTTTCCTGAGATGTCTCTCTGTCATTTAAAAAATCTGTTATGAGATAAGTGAAGGGAATAGCCAGGACAGAGACATACAGATGAACCTTACAATTAAAGGAGTATAGCAGCTATATTGCATAAAGGAGATTTATGGAAAAGTCGACTGTGACCCTGTAGGTCACCTTTCCGGAGTCGTTTGAGTGGTATGACATGTACCCCGTCATCTGCTTGCATTCAGACACTTTGGCCCCTATACCCAGTGGGGTGCAAATTCTGAGTCCAGCATGAATTCCTGCTTGCCCCGAGTCGATATTAGAGCATTGTGTGAAAACTTCAAGGGGGTTCACTGGGTCCAACCTGGTGCAAAGCACTCATCCTATAGCAGGCACTACTATTTGTGCACTTTGAAATGCTGTTTTGCAGATGCTGTTTGTGCAATATCCCCCAGTAAGAAGTGTACTAAGAGGTATTGGGAATAAACTGTGCACCCTATAAGTCTTGTACCATACAAAATTCCCATTTACCAGTTGTGCAGTTTTTGTTTGTTAGGCCATTTGATCTGAGTCTCTGTGTTTTATACATAGGCCTGTTGTTTTACAGTGTAGACACTCTAAGCACAAGTGGGAGATAATTATTAGATTTCAATGAAGTACCTTCGCTTTTGTATATGTCTTAGTGAAAAACATGAAGGCTGGCAGGTCTATCTTGCTGCCTTCTCAATGGCATGTTAGAGCTGCAGTCATCTTACCCTCAGGCATCCTCTCCCCCACTCCCAGAAGCTGTTCTCACAGTGGGCATAGGAAACACTTTGGAGGGTAAATGTCTGCCATTCAGGGAGGAGACTTTAAATTTGGCAAAGCAGCTGGAATTACAGAAACCATGCCAATTTTAACCAAACCATACAGTAGATGACATAGTTCGAAGGCACATGAGAAAGTGTATCCACAAAAGTAGGATTTTAGCAATGTAACAATACTATTGTATGATGTGCATTAGATTTGGATACGATTCTCGTAAGCTGAGCAGAGGCATTGACTCGAAAATCATAAAGAAACAAAAGATGTCGGGCTAAGATCAAATGGATAGGATATCCCATTAGATGCATCACTCATGAACTGATCTGGTGTTTCTCCTTGTATCCCACAGAAAGAAAGATTTGTGAAGCTCCTGGACCAACTACACAACTCCCTCCGCATCGACTTGTCCATGTACCGGGTAAGAAAGAGGGCAACTAGGGAACACCTGCCAAGACCCACTGTTCTCATTTTAGGGTGCAATAGGAATAGAGATGGCATTTTAACCATACAAACAATATATATATATATGTCCACTCCATTTCAGGACCCTAACCCCCGCCAGGTTGCTGTGACTTTAATAGTGGGGACAATGTTATCAGCCTTACTACTGGGAGAGTTCACTATCTTAGCAGGTTAAAAACATTGCACTCTTTTCAAGGAGCTAATTTTATCGAGCATAAAGTTTTCTTACTCTGTTACCATGGGGAGAGCTCACCATAACAAGTGAAACAGTTCACTTGGTGAAATTCCAGTATATTACCTGGGGATGGCAAAAATCCTACTAGAGCCACAGGAGTAGCTGTGCTTTACTTTTAAGGAGTATAGTATACCTACACATATGAATGGGCGCATTGTCTCTACATAAAGTGGCATGGATCAGCCTGAGGTGGAGTTACATAAAACGAAGGGTGCCTTGTGAACAGGCCCTCAAGCCACGTAAACGGGGAAATATCAAAGCCGGTTCCTCAAGGAATTTATGTTGGGAACAACACCAAAGTTCTCGCTCCTGCCAGTTACACTCTTGTTTCATTTTCTCTTTTCCAGAATAACTTCCCTGCCAGCAGCCCGGAAAGGCTCCAGGATCTTAAGTCGACGGTGGACCTGCTCACAAGCATCACTTTCTTCAGGATGAAGGTACTATGAGCCACTGGTACCAGAGGCTGGAAAGCATAGGGTTGCGTTCATCTTCAGGTTAGGCCTTTATTCAGATTATGGCAGGCTTTATTCTGTTCCCCTGGTGTTGCGGATAGATGTACTCTGCTTCCCTTGTGGAGTAAAGCCAGCCATATTTGGGAGTTATCCTCCTGGCTTATGAAGATGTTAGTGCCTTTAGAGGAGCCCTTGATCTGCAAGGAGGGGCTAGTTTTGGTCTAACGCAAGTGGCATTCAAGACTATCCTTAATATGTCCATGTTTTCACATGCTCCCCTCTTTCCCATTCCTGTGCACAGGTCCAAGAGCTGCAAAGCCCACCCCGTGCCAGCCAAGTGGTGAAGGACTGTGTGAAAGCCTGCCTCAACTCGACGTACGAGTACATCTTCAACAACTGCCATGAGCTGTACAGCCGGGAGTACCAAACTGACCCTGTGAGTAGGAGCGGCTTGCCTTTACCTAGAAAGGTCTGCACTGCACTGATAACAGTGGTGGCAATACCTGAGTGACAATGTGGCAGACTTCAGTATAACTAGTATTTCTGTACACTCACCCGTATGGTTAGGTTAGCGCCTTTAAAAGGGAGATATTACACTGACTTCCAATACGGATCCTCAAGGATCACAAACTTACACGTTCAAAGATTTGGACGATGAATCCACTTAAACTGCATCTGATAAATGGGTAAATAGACAGATGGGATTTCAGTGGCAGCTCTTCCGCTAAGGCGGAGGAGCGTTGCCCCACTGCTTTTCAGCAGTGTAAAAAAAGAAAAAAGAAAATGATAATAACTTGAGGTTATTGTCATTTTATTTGTTCCTGCCGCAGCTCATGAATGTTTGGCTCGCCGTCATTGGCCGGCCAATCTATCATGCACACTTTGCATGTACTCCACCTAGGCTGCATTACAGCCTAGGTGGACAACAGGCCCAGGCCCCGTCTGAGTGCTGAACCACGGCACTCGGACCAATCACAATGCTGCATTGCAGCTTTGTGATTGGCTTTGGGGTGCCTGGGTGCTTTCCTGCTTCCGCTTCGGCCGCGGAGAGACGACGAGGAGAGACTCCATGGTCAGGTACGTTTATTTTTATGCACACCCAACTGATCCGCCACTCCCACTGTCCCTGATCTGTCCCGGCCACCACTGGCGGGATTGGCTCATAGATAAGTGCCTATTGTGAGTCTACCCTTACATTCCCCTTTCACAGGCAAAGAAAGGAGAAGTGCCTCCCGAGGAGCAAGGGCCCAGCATCAAAAACCTGGATTTCTGGTCGAAACTCATCACGCTCATTGTATCCATCATAGAAGAAGATAAGAATTCATACACACCCTGCCTGAACCAGTAAGTAGGAGGTGCCATGGCTAATAAGATGCCAGTTTAATTTTATGGTTGTGTATTAATACAGAGTACAGTGAAAACAAAATAAATGTTATGTGCATGCCTAATGCAAGCACTGCCAAAACACAATAGTACTAAAGACTTGTTACAACTTTTTATGCAGGACAAAGTATTTTGTGGCATCGTTAACAGACTTGAATTAACTGAGTCTTGAAAAAGTGCTCCGCTTTATCAAGGGTGGTTGGGAGATAGCAGGTTAACATCTCAGACTAAGCCGGAGGTTGGGGAGGGCAGGTTAAAGCACATATTGATTAATAACCATGCATTGTTATTCGATTATTTTAAAATTATAAAAGTATGCTATTCAATCACATGATAAAATCAGAAATACAATAAAATATATAAAAATTACTTTACAAGAATGTACAATTCATATATACAAGAATGTACAATTCATATATACAAGACACCCAGTGGTGTCGAATTGATGATTATTCATTATAGCTTACATATTATACACGATAGTCAGTGATTCAATATAAATTTACAAACAACAGATTTAACTTCATGTGCATTCTGAGTTAGGTGGAGGTATTAATTTCATTTTTTGATATTACATTTTCCAGAGATGTCTTCCCCAATAATCTGTATTTCTTGTTGCGAATGGAAGCTACCAAAAAGTTTGCTACCCCAAACATGACAACTTTTTTACTCTTGGAGATTACAACACACTAAGCAGAGACCAAGTTACCACATAGGGGGATAGCTAAGACTTCATGCAAAGCTGAAAAGTTGGAATGAGTTACCTAGTTTTCTAATTTCCTATCGAGTTGTAAATATCCAAGGGTGTATCCTTGCAACTACTGTAGAATTAAGTTTTGTGGAAATGTGCATTTCCACAGTACACCTTTTATTGCCTATTTTATCCATTAATAAAGGATTTTCGTGGTTGTGAAATCTCCCATAGTTTTCCCTACTAACATGCATACTAGGGTGGCATTTTTTTGATAGCTAGGCATACGTTCACACACTGGGTGTGAAATTTCATTGGGAAGGATCCGGTGGTAGCACAGCGTTACAACCCTGTAGTTCACAACCCTCTTCTGGGTACAGCGGGTTCTCGCTCCATATCTTATCATTAGTAAAGCGTCCGTACTGGCTGACTTTTTTTACCGCCATTCCACCTGTGGACAATGATATCTGCAGTTCATATTCTTATGAATCACAAGTTGGGCTACAAGCACGCATGTGCTGAATGTAGGTTCATGAAAAATGTTGTGCCTATTATTACTGGATACAGTGAAGTGCACACTGTGGACCTGATATCCAGTTAGGTTGAGGGGTATCCCTGGGTTGGATACCGCTCCACCTGAATACAAATGGACAGGTGCCTTGGTTTTTCCAGTTGCAGGAACACCAAACCTGATGTTACCTTCTTGTATATCCAGACAGTAAAAGTGCACATGGCTTTGGTGCAACAGCTGGAAGCCTTGTTCCTGGACCCACCCAAGCTTCTTCTTTGACAGCTCTCCCCTAAGAAAACTATTGTTCCGTTTACCCCTTCTCTAAGCCGCCCTCCGTCCACCCCACCATGCAGTGAAAGTACTCTTATACCCCTCTGAATAGAAACTACCATGCAGAATTCCGCTTAGTAATTCCATAACGCAGTTATTCTGCATTTCAAAGGGGTCTAACATGTAATTGGCATAAATGCATTCGTAAATACAGGCTAGTGACCGTAAATCCAGCCGCTTGGAATTCCACCTAAGCCATAACTTGGGCCTATGGAGTGAATAGCCTTCAGGCAGTGTCTGACCAGTCTGAGCAGTTATGATGAACTCTTATTCTCCCTAGCGTTCCCTCGAACTCCATCCCTGACCCTATAAACAAGGAAGAAAGAACAACAAGAGCCGTGCACTGGGGCAATTTGCTGTATCTTTAGTAGAAACTATACGAGTCATGTTTGGACAGTTTAATGACTTGCAAATATAGAGAAAATCTGTGATATAATTTGCAAACATTCTTGGTCTGTTTCATAGGAATTCTGTGGCTCATATTAGGGAAATCACATGGCCTCTGTTATGGACATATAATGGCTTGTGCTGTAATACATCTCTGGGCTGTAATTAGGAAATTGAAAGGACAGTGTTATGGTGAACTCATACATTGTAATAATTAAATTGTCATTTTTTAAGCTTTTAAGGAGATTGCAATGATGGCCTCCTTGAAATTCCATGGAATGCATGGCATTTTTACCAGGAAATGTTACCTGGATCATAGACAATTAAATTGCGTGCTTTGGCTTTTATACTGGAACTTACCAAGCTATTGGAAATTGCCCACGCTCTCATTGTGTAATTCTCATTTGCATTGCGTAGTGTTGCTTTGTAGCCATGTAGGAAAATACTCCTCATGCTTAAGATCAACCACCCTCACTCTTATATATTTCATCATTTTTGTCTGCTTGTATTCCTTTTCTGAATAATGTCCTTGTTTTCAAAAATCCTCTGTTCAGCTTTGCTTAGTCCTTGCAGACACATGGGCGAGGTGAGAACTCTAGTTTACAGAAGTGTGTTAAATACCCATAAGGAAAATAACAGGCCTAGTGGGCAACCAGTTGAAGTTATAGTTGCTTCTACCATCAGGAGGTTCCAACCTTATGCATTATTCCCATGCCTGTATTATAATGCCTACAATGTGTGTCTTCAGCAGCAGGAGGCCTGAGCATCAGTTGTGGGTTGAAGGCTATTAAACATGATTTTCCCAAAACACCATTAGAATGCAAAAGGGTAATGCTTTGTATAAAGTTATGTTCTCGTTTCCTTCCCAGGTTCCCTCAGGAGTTGAACGTGGGGAAGATCAGCGCCGAAGTCATGTGGAGCCTCTTTGCGCAGGACATGAAATACGCAATGGAAGGTGCGTGCTTAACCCTCTCCGCTCCCATCACAGGTGTTCAATGTAGAGCCTTCTCCAGGTACCTGGTGAAACCAGTTTCACCACACAGAACTGCACTCTTGAAACCCCTTATGTGAAGGTAGGGACAATGTTTAACCTATATTTGATCCTAACCATAAACATTGCAATAAGCAGGCGTGAGAATGCACCTAGATCAGGGATATGCTAAAAGCTCGCTCAATGTATATCCTTCTTCAACTATCCAGTAAACCAGTCACACACCACAAAATTACAGTCTTCCAACATCTTTCGAAGGTGGACATGATAAACATCTGATATTCGACCATAGTCCTAGAAATTACAAAAAGAGTTTGCAAAATGCAGTCTTATGACGGATATTCTAAACACGTGTATAAGTCATCGATAAAGGGTTCTTTAGTCAGGCCCAAAAGATTAAGTGTTTCTCTGCATTACATCTTGTATGGAATCACGTGCTATTGGGATATTTTCCACCATCAAGCTGTAAATCCTTCTGCAAGGAAAGATCATGGAATATGGAATTCCCTTAAGTCAGGGACCCATGAAAAGGTTCTTTTATGCCTTCAGTCGAGTTCTTTTCTCCCATGCTTGTGTGCCATAGTAATGAGGCTCTACTAGTCTCTTGCTCTAGTTATATTCTGACTTCATTTGTAGGGGAATCTCCAGAGAGCGCCATGCCTAATGCAGCCGTGTTCCTGGACTAAGCTGCCATCTTGGCCGCAGGTCTGTGACTGGAATTTCTCAGACCAACAGAATATATTTGTTTTGCCATGTATATTGAGCCAAAGAACAATAGAAATGTCTTAAAGCAATTGAGCACAGTGGTTGGAAGTAAAATCCTGAAATCGATCCAATATGTTCCTCTGGGAAATCAGTAACCACGTGACCCCTTTTCACTGATTTCGTATTCCTTACATATACAGATGTTTTGGATTTTTTTTTTTATAATATCAGATAATCAGATGTTCACATCCTTGAAGGAATATAATGTAGACATCTCAACTGAGTAGTCCATTATTATAAGTCAAGGCACTGTGCATTGCACAGCTCCAAGGCTTCAGATGTATGACATACTGAATAGGTGGGTAGTATGAATGCTTATCAGATGTGATATTGAGATTATAAAGTTTTCTGTGGTTACTGAACTGACCGACAAAGAATGGAGCCAGAATTTCAGTTGAGTTGCCCTGAGAGGAATGATTGCGTGGTCACTGCTATGGAGACAGAGTCACGTGTCCCGCACCCCTGGTGGGCCTTCTGAGAGACCTATAATACCTTTGTTGTCAGAGGCATAAATTTCACATTAGTGCCCATGCTCGATACATTATTCAACATCCAAATACTTATTCACAACCAATGGCATTTTAGCCTGATCTACAAGATTTATGAGTCAAAATCGCTCATTTTTCAACAAACTCAGAAACCAAATACCTGAGACTACAGAGTATACTCTCCATTTGACCAAGACTGTTAATCTAACCTAGGTCGATAATGATTTTCTGATGCAAATAAAAAAAACATGGGGAGGGAAATGGAGGCCCCTCTTCATTCCCTCTCCTCTCTGGCCACCAGATCCCCAAACTGGCTCTTAGCCCATTTGCTACATCTAATCTGTCGGGGAAAACCCCACTTGAAAACTCAGCTTCTTGCATTATATGGATTGTTGCATTTCAGACGAACATTCATCGATGACCTGGCGTTACTCGGTGGAATGGGTCTGGGGCTTGTGGTCACAAGGGCTGATGTGGTTATGGAGTTCTGCTTCATCAGCTGATAATGAAAGTGTCCGCATTTGAAGGATTGATAGGGGAGGTCATCATGGCTCATTCTTGCTGCGGACACTCTCGCTTTTCTCCAATGAAGGAGAGACTCTAATTTTCTCTCTAGACAATAGTGTGGGTGTGTGGCGGGTTCTTGTAAAAGACTAGGGATGAGCGGGGAGTTCCCATGAGTTAGTGTATGTAATTTAAAGGGATTCAAATAATGTTTTTCCTGAATATGATAGAGAAGTCTGCATGAGTCTCTCTTCGCTCCATGGCTCCAGAAAGGAGGTCTTCGATTTCTGATATCTTACTATATCTCTTTGTCTTCCTTCCCAGAGCATGACAAGCACCGTTTGTGCAAGAGTGCTGATTACATGAACCTACACTTCAAGGTGAAGTGGTTATACAACGAGTATGTGAAGGAGCTGCCATCTTTCAAGAGTCGCGTCCCTGAGTACCCAGCGTAAGTGCGTGCTTCACCACTGCAGGTAGACGTCATGAGATCAGACTAGGTGATTTAGGAACACCAGAGTAAAAACACTCATCAGCATCACTAGGACACTTAGAACCACTAGAATAGGACCCAGAACCACCACAGTTGGTCAGCCTTCATCACTAGAATACCTAAGGAAACTAGAGTAGAAGCACTTCATCATCATCATCACTAGGCGGCCTAGAATATAAAAAATATCATCATTACAGGTAGCTTAGGCACATGAGAGTATAAACTCACTTGTCACTATCAAGTGCAGACTTAGAGTTACAGATTAGGAGACCCCAAAGCACCACATTACTATTACTATAAGGTACACAATTGGGATACCTTGGAGAGTACAGTGGAAGATCTAGACACACCAAAAGACCAGTGAGACTCAAAAGCTTATCAAGGGCAAAGTGCTGTACAGATACACACTCGGTGCAAGCTTTACTTAAGCTGCGTGACCTATTTCTGCTTGCCCCTCCCCCCCTCCCCAATGCTGCAGTACACGGGCAGGTGGGGTCAGGAGGAGCAGCTTTCTTCAGTTCCTGCGCCTCTGCCTAAAAGCCCATCTCTGGTGTCCTAGGACCCGAGCCTGTGGAACCGATTATTCTGGGCCTTGGGATATCATGACATGTGTGAGCAGTGGATTAGGTGACCTTGGAGACTGAAGTCAGTAGACAATGGAGCCCGAGAGCAGATAATGAGAACATCTTGGGGCTCCACATTGGAAGCCCAGCACTTTGTAAACCCTTGCTGCCAATAAGATATCGGTTTTCACACCTAATCTTCAGTGTTTCAACTCCCTATGATCCTTCCTTAGTCATCCATCTGTTCCCCGATTGTGTCATAACACTGCAATAAAAAAAAATATCAGTTAATCTCTTTTACTTTATTTTAGTCTTTCTGGCGTCGCCATTTCACAATTTGTGCTGCTTTTCTCTGGCAGACTCTTAAAAGGAGTGCCCCTGTAAAGCTCCAAGTCCACTGCAGCCATGTTCGGTCATGGTCTGACACTGAGCGGGAGGGGATCAATAGTTATTTATTGTTAATTAAAAGGCTGGATGCTGCAGGCACATTGATTCTTAAAGCCACAAGTGATTCCTATCTGGAAACCTGCCTGAATTACAGTCCAGCTCAGCACTCAGCCGGATGCAATCACACAATTGTGAGACTGCGGCAGTCTTCTGCTCCAAGTTTGCAACAGGATGCACTCTGGGAGCTGTAGTCTTGCGTTTCTAATTAATAAGCATGTATGTAAGCCATGCATACTAGACCAATAAAGCTAGCTTTGGGCAAGATCCTAAGTATGAATTGGGCAATTTGTGGAACCTTTCTAGGAAAGGTCAGTGTGGGATAAAAGGTGCTTAAGAAAGGAACCAAAGCTCAGGTGGTTCCCTGTCTAGTGATGGGTGTTCAGCCATTCCATGCTTTTTTAGATTCCAACACTTTGCTTGTGCTGTGCATTTGGTAACTCTGCTGTGCATCGTGGCCACTTGGCCCCATGTCATGTGTGCACGTTCAGCCTGTGGTGGCTTTGTAGACAGCACGTTAGCTTAAAGGCTGCAAGAAGCTTAATTATGTTTGCTGAAAAATAAAAGCGTTTCCCAATGCCACCTTCATGACATGAGCATAGTTCAAAACTATAAACACTGCCTCTTAGAAAAGGCAATTTGGCCTGACTTTAATACCTTCAATAAATATCTCCATCAAAAGTTTATATGGGTGATTAAGGGCTGTGTGGTGAAAGCAGGCTGCATCCCAATTACCAAATGTTTCCTAGGGACACCATCTGCCAACCAAGGCCTCTCTCATTTCACAATCTATTGTGTTGTAGTTTTCACTCATTTCAGTTGTACAGATTTGATGTAATAGTATGTACCCTACAGAGTCAAGATTGAAACAGAAAAGAGGTCCTTAGAAACCGGCCCCGAAATAGCTGATAATTCAGGTGGGAAGCAAGTGTACTTATTTTTGGGAACTAGGACCTATTTTTCATTCAGACATTGACTCAAAACAAGATTGAGAATTGCAGAAAAGGGAGAGAGAACGAGAAAATTAGAATAATTGTGATAAAGCAGGGATGAAAAAGGCAATGGAAGAGACGAGCATGAGATGAAATCTAAGTGGTTAGGCAGCCATGTCATTTGACAACCCCTGCATTCGGCCTCTAAAGAAAAACATTGGCTCCATGCACTTTTACAAATTGAATTCCGGGTAAAGGGGTTCTAGAGTTTTGACCAGGGTGCTGCCTCTCACCAGGCCAAGCGGTGTGGCATTTGTGCAAACACTGTTGCATTATTGTAGGGCTTCTGAAGTTCAAAGCTGTGCTATGTTATGTTGTGCAGATTGTAGAGCACACTATCTCCTGGGAGGGTATCCTGGTGCTGAGTAGGTGTGAGTCTTGGCACACCTAGGACCTAGTAGGACTACTCAAAAAGACTGGTCTTCAGCTTCTTCTGGAATTCAAGAAGTGAGAAGGAAACTCTTATTTGTAGCAGCAGGTCACTCCACGCTTTAGGAGCAATGCAGGAGAAGGCTCGACCACTGGCTCTGGTTTTTTGTATGCGTGGGATTTGTGCAAGTTGGAGTCCAGACGAACAGAGGTGCCTGGAAAGTTTGTAAAAGCAGATGCGATTGTTGATGTATGCTGGGCCATTATGTAGAGCCTTGAAAGTGTGGGTGAGGAGTTTTCATTGTGCTAGTTTGTGATGGGGTGCCATTGGAGCTACCTCAGGTACGGTATGATGTAGGTGCCGATAGGAGGTTGAGAGTGAGTCTTGCCGCTTAGTTATGAATTTTCTGCAGCCCTGTGGTGATAATTTGTTGATCCCAGCATAGAGGGTGTTTCAGTAGTCCAGTTTGCTTGTCACCAAGGCGTGCATGCCTGTTTTCCAGGTGCTGATTGGGAGCCATTAGAAAATCTTCCTCAACATATTCAGGGTTTGGAACCATGAGGTGGTGAGGGCATTGTCTTGGGCATTCATGTTGAGTTTGCAGTCGATGGTGATCCCGGAAATCTTGGCGTGTGCGGTGGGTGTTGGTCCTATGTGGCTACCAGGTAGAGTCCCACTGTTGTGTGCTGTTCCCAAAGATGACAATTTAGGTTTTGCTGGTGTTCATCTTTATTATCACAACAGAAAACACCTGGGGGTCACAGAAAAGGGTGGATCACAAAACCAATGCAACACAAAAGACACCAGTGAGTGAGCTCCGATAGTGAAATGCCGGCCAGACTAAGGCTCAAGAGCAAATGGAGAAATAGTTCCCATCAGAAGCCACACTGTACCGCCCTTTTTCTCATCATCTGGGTTCTCCTTACCCAGGAGACTGAACGGCCGGTCAGATGTTACCGTAACCGATATGTGTGAGATAAGGGTGGTGTATAAAGTACAAAGAATTAAAGTGGCTACTGTAGAGGCAGTGTTGTGGTGGTAAGAGTGTTAAGTGAGGGAAAGATATAAAATTAGGTGATCGGGTGGACGAACAACATTTATTAGTGTCTCCCAATCCCTAAGGTTTAAAAAGCAAGTGTAAGTGCGGGTTCCAAATAATCACCGTACTACATGGTGGTCGACATGTTTCTGCATTGTGTTGAACATAGTTTCAAATGCATTCTTCAGGACCAAAAATATAAAAACACTGCTACTTAGATTAAGGAATTAAGAACAATATCACCTGATCTTCAGGTACATACTCAACCGAATACTGTTGCGTCGCACGATATTTGATCCACACAAAAAGACAAACAAAATACAAGAAAGAACATGAATGTGTCATATTCCCATGATTAATATACTGTGACAACAGGACATTCACATGTATAAGGACAAACATTGCCAATTAGCAGACTCACCCAAATCTGGTGGTTGAGAGGCTTCACCCCACCTGGCCACAGCGCAGGTTTGAGGAGCACCGCTCTACAAAGAATTCATAAGTAATATCTTTAGAGCAAAAGATCAAAGTCTAAAATGAGTTCACATGGTGGCGAAAAGCTTAATATGTCCTTCATACTCCTCATTAAAAATGCGGAGCATCCCACTAATACTCGACTCCATCAATCCAAAAATGGCAGGCCAAGTCAAGGATAGCATGGTCATAGAGAAATAGCTCGTTGTATAAACTACGCTTATCAGCGTGTATGTTCGCTTGTCAGAAAAGAATACCCCACAAGTGTCAGCCTGACCGATTTTAAGCCACATGCTTTCAGTATAAATGCTTAGCATTGGGGACTTCAGGCAGCCAAAATATAGCGCTAGTACTGGCGCGATCGATATCTATATTACAGAAGTGGTAGTGTTTATTGTAATAACCGGGTCAGAGTACCCGTCTCACTAATTATTTGTACACAACGCGCTCGGCGTTTTGGAGCAGGCAGGGAGCGCGATAACTAAACTAGCGCGTTTGGGCGCTGATCTACGTAGTAGCGCGATCGTTATTTAACAGCGCTGTTTCAGTTAGGCTTAGCGCTCAGAGTACCCGTCTCACTAGTTGTTTATTAACAACGCGCTCGGCGTTTTGGAGCAGGCAGGGAGTACTGGAGCGCGATAACTAAACTAGCGCGTTTGGGCGCTGATCTGCTTGGTAGCGCGATCGTTATCTAACAGCGCTGTTTCAGTTAGGCTTCGCGCTTAGAAAGAACTAGCGCTCGCTTACCTAACCGTCGATGTCTCCTGGCAGTCAGCTGTACTGCTTGGGGGGGCACCGACGTCTCTCTAGACAGGACTGATATGCACTTCCTCGTTGTGCATGGAATGATGGCAGTCACATGATTAGGTCACATGACCGCGGGAATGCTGGGAAATGTAGTCCCAACCAGAATTAGTGTGTAATATAGACTATCAATAAAACAAATATATGCACCAATGTATATTTAGGGAAATAAAAAGAGTAATCTATGGCCAGAGGGCGCTTAAGAGGCAGAGCAAGGTAAACTAGCGAAAACCCGTGTAGTTAATTAATTTGAACTACGTGTATTGTATTACAAGTTCATAGGGACATCCAGGGAATAGGTTCATTGAGTCCCTCTTTGTCACTGTTAAGACGGTATACCCACTTCTGTTCTATTTTGAACAGGAACCGGCTGATGTCAGTGCAGGACATGGGTATTTGCGGTTGCTCAAGAACAGTCCAACAGAAATCTTCCGGGCCATGTCCCTTTTCCAAAAAATGCGCGGTGAGGCGGGTGGCTTGTTTTTTACACCGCACCGTGCTTTTGTGTTCCTGTAGTGTAGTGGGGCGTGCAGTGTCTGTCCCCAAACCAGAAAATCCACCGAGGTCGATATTGGGACTAGTCGCCCTTGGACACAGAAGAGATTCACCAACTGCAATAGCAGCAATCTAATATACTTGATAACCTGCCCATGCCCCTTGCGATACGTCGGTATGACGACCCGCAAAATCAGGACAAGACTACAGGAACACAAAAGCACGGTGCGGTGTAAAAAACAAGCCACCCGCCTCACCGCGCATTTTTTGGAAAAGGGACATGGCCCGGAAGATTTCTGTTGGACTGTTCTTGAGCAACCGCAAATACCCATGTCCTGCACTGACATCAGCCGGTTCCTGTTCAAAATAGAACAGAAGTGGGTATACCGTCTTAACAGTGACAAAGAGGGACTCAATGAACCTATTCCCTGGATGTCCCTATGAACTTGTAATACAATACACGTAGTTCAAATTAATTAACTACACGGGTTTTCGCTAGTTTACCTTGCTCTGCCTCTTAAGCGCCCTCTGGCCATAGATTACTCTTTTTATTTCCCTAAATATACATTGGTGCATATATTTGTTTTATTGATAGTCTATATTACACACTAATTCTGGTTGGGACTACATTTCCCAGCATTCCCGCGGTCATGTGACCTAATCATGTGACTGCCATCATTCCATGCACAACGAGGAAGTGCATATCAGTCCTGTCTAGAGAGACGTCGGTGCCCCCCCAAGCAGTACAGCTGACTGCCAGGAGACATCGACGGTTAGGTAAGCGAGCGCTAGTTCTTTCTAAGCGCGAAGCCTAACTGAAACAGCGCTGTTAGATAACGATCGCGCTACCAAGCAGATCAGCGCCCAAACGCGCTAGTTTAGTTATCGCGCTCCAGCACTCCCTGCCTGCTCCAAAACGCTGAGCGCGTTGTTAATAAACAACTAGTGAGACGGGTACTCTGAGCGCTAAGCCTAACTGAAACAGCGCTGTTAAATAACGATCGCGCTACTACGTAGATCAGCGCCCAAACGCGCTAGTTTAGTTATCGCGCTCCCTGCCTGCTCCAAAACGCCGAGCGCGTTGTGTACAAATAATTAGTGAGACGGGTACTCTGACCCGGTTATTACAATAAACACTACCACTTCTGTAATATAGATATCGATCGCGCCAGTACTAGCGCTATATTTTGGCTGCCTGAAGTCCCCAATGCTAAGCATTTATACTGAAAGCATGTGGCTTAAAATCGGTCAGGCTGACACTTGTGGGGTATTCTTTTCTGACAAGCGAACATACACGCTGATAAGCGTAGTTTATACAACGAGCTATTTCTCTATGACCATGCTATCCTTGACTTGGCCTGCCATTTTTGGATTGATGGAGTCGAGTATTAGTGGGATGCTCCGCATTTTTAATGAGGAGTATGAAGGACATATTAAGCTTTTCGCCACCATGTGAACTCATTTTAGACTTTGATCTTTTGCTCTAAAGATATTACTTATGAATTCTTTGTAGAGCGGTGCTCCTCAAACCTGCGCTGTGGCCAGGTGGGGTGAAGCCTCTCAACCACCAGATTTGGGTGAGTCTGCTAATTGGCAATGTTTGTCCTTATACATGTGAATGTCCTGTTGTCACAGTATATTAATCATGGGAATATGACACATTCATGTTCTTTCTTGTATTTTGTTTGTCTTTTTGTGTGGATCAAATATCGTGCGACGCAACAGTATTCGGTTGAGTATGTACCTGAAGATCAGGTGATATTGTTCTTAATTCCTTAATCTAAGTAGCAGTGTTTTTATATTTTTGGTCCTGAAGAATGCATTTGAAACTATGTTCAACACAATGCAGAAACATGTCGACCACCATGTAGTACGGTGATTATTTGGAACCCGCACTTACACTTGCTTTTTAAACCTTAGGGATTGGGAGACACTAATAAATGTTGTTCGTCCACCCGATCACCTAATTTTATATCTTTCCCTCACTTAACACTCTTACCACCACAACACTGCCTCTACAGTAGCCACTTTAATTCTTTGTACTTTATACACCACCCTTATCTCACACATATCGGTTACGGTAACATCTGACCGGCCGTTCAGTCTCCTGGGTAAGGAGAACCCAGATGATGAGAAAAAGGGCGGTACAGTGTGGCTTCTGATGGGAACTATTTCTCCATTTGCTCTTGAGCCTTAGTCTGGCCGGCATTTCACTATCGGAGCTCACTCACTGGTGTCTTTTGTGTTGCATTGGTTTTGTGATCCACCCTTTTCTGTGACCCCCAGGTGTTTTCTGTTGTGATAATACTGTATTTTGGGGCATGCACCTGGTCAGTCGGTAAACTCGCCCTTAGACCCTACTCTCATTGTTTGTTGTGTAGGTGTTCATCTTTATACAGTTGATCTTCATCAGTGAGCAATTTCAGTGATGCAGGCATTGAGCTTGATCCAGGTACTGGGCGTCTTGTCAGTGAAGGAGAGAATGAGTTGCCTGTCGTCTATTTAGGGGAGGACTTTGATATTGTGAGAACAGATGATGCTAGCGGGAGGGATCATGAATGCGTTGAAGAGGGTCGGGCTCAGGGAGGCTCCTTGCAGAACTCTGCAAATGCGAGTGTCCACAGTGTACACTGCCAGGCTGACTGACTGGGTCCTTCCAATCATGAAGAAGCAGATCCATCAGAGTTCATCTCCTTGGATTCCTATGTCATGTTGGTGTTGGATGAGGATGTCATTGGAGACTGTCAAGTGCTGCGGAGAGGTCAAGGAGGATGAGGGCCGCCGTGTCTCCTCTGCCCAGAGTCATGCAGATGTCATCCGTGGCAGTGATGAGGGCAGTTTCCGTGCTGTGGTTGGGTCTGAAACCAGTCTGAGTGGTGTTGAGTAGTTGGTGGGTGTTGTGGTATTTGGTGAGGCATCGGTTGATGATTTTCTCTAAGACCTAGGCTGGGAATGGTTGCACGGAGATCATTCTGTAGTTGGCAAGCGTGATGGATTGTTCAGCAATGAGAGGACCGTTGCTTGTTTCCAAGCATCTGGGTTGGTCGTGTAAGAGGTGGTGGCATTCAGAATGGGTGTGATCATGGCGCTGACGGATAGCAGTTCTCTGGAGTAGCCGTGGTGGTAGCAGGGGTCCAGTGGGTCCCCTGAGTGGATGGACTTCATGGTGGTGGAGGTTTCTTCTGGGTTGTTGATAAGCCGTACAGTAAATATTAGACCTGATTAGATTAACTCAGACATGGAGGGAAGAGCAGAGGAAAAGCTTTCACCACAGTAGATTCTTTTCTATGACTATCAAGGGGGAAAAAGTCAAACATGAGGAGCGCCATTGAGTTGCATCATGGTAGTAATATTCATAACAAAGATGGCTCAAAATGGCTGTTTTCCCAGTGTGTTCTCTTTTTCCTGCTACTAAGTGTTTCTATAAATTGTGGTGACGGGTAATAGCTTCAGATATCTTATCGTATCAGAGCTGACTCGAGTGTCACCAACTTTCAAAAAGAACTTTGAGGGGCACCTTGAGCGAGGTATAGATTTTAGTGCCCAGTCTGAAATCTGAATGGAACCATATGTTTTTCACTATCAGGGCTGCAAAAAAAAAGCAGTCTGTATAATTTAGATTTAGAGACAGTGAAAAATGGTGGAAAGCGGTAAGGGTCCTCTGCTAAAAAAAGACCAGTCATTGCTCCCTAGTATTCTACCACTACATCATGACAGCAGATGCCGCATCAGTCGAGTCTCCTCTCACTTCTCCTCTTGGTCCCGCACCAGCTGTTGAAGACACTCCAGAAATTCTGGAGTCCATTTCTGGCGACACAAGCACTGTGAAAGGCCACCTTACAAATGATGGTGGACTTGCACTAAACTGGACTCCAAGTGTCCAGGAAATGCTTGAAAGCATACCTGTATATCAAGGACACTTGAAATGTAGCTACCAACAAGTACCTCCACCCTTTGGGGCAGTGCGTATGCCTGTGGACATAGCACTGTGCCACACAAGCGAGGTAGCATCCTGATTTTCCCCCAAAGTGTCTGCCTCTGAAACCACAACGAACAAATCTTGGTGGGGCGGATTTTCCTCCACATGTGTTGTAAAGCTGGTGCCTCAGCCACACTGTTGGATGTGAAATTCTCTGCATCGCCTCAGACTTGGGCCTTGTGATTCCCCCAAGCACTGCTCCTGGAGGTGCAGTGAAGGAATGAAAATAAAATAAAGTAATTGTGGAAATAATTGTCATACTCCTTGAGAATATTCCATAAAGACTTTATGAAACATAACTTCAAGAACAGTGGTAAATAATATTCGAATAATTCTGTCTCTTTAAAATGCACTGTGCGTGTTAAATATTTTATAATGTTATTTTTTTGTACAAAGACAAAAAAACATTTCCCCTACATTTTAGAGTAAAGTACAATGTGACCCTGCAATGGCCTCTTTGCTAGTGAGTGGGTGGCCTCAAGAGACCTGTAGGCTTGGGAAATCAGTCACATGTTAGGTGAGCCTGATGTGTTTGCTGATGTTTCCAACACTACCAGCCTTTGAGAGGTACTAGTGTATTTGGGAACCTACCAATTTCTTGAATGTCTAGCCAGCCTAGTTTATGGTGGGCGTCAGTCTTTGTCTTACTGCGTGCAATCTGTTGTCGCACCCCATTTGATTTATAGATATTCTTTCTTTCTTCCATTTTTACCTCCAGGTGGTTTGAGCCTTTTGTCATCCAGTGGCTGGACGAGAATGAGGAGGTCTCCAGAGATTTCCTACATGGAGCACTGGAACGGGACAAAAAAGACGGGGTAGGGCTTTGTGCATGTTTATTTATAGGCTCAAAGAGGCCTTATGGCTGCCTTACTACCTATTCCAGCTGTTTTCATGACTTCATGGCTCTTATTTGTATGAGGTTCACACATTCTGCATTTATATACATTTGGACTCATAGACTCCTGGTTGTAATTTCTGTGTATTTTGTCCTCACTTCTGCTATGTACATTCCATTGCCCTCTAATATTATCCCCTCGCATATATTCCATCTCCCTAAAACATGACCACCTTGCCTTAGCTTAAATCTCCCTAAAACATGTCCTCAGTCCCTTCTGTTCCATTTCCTTTAGACATGACCTCCTCTCTTACTATTCTATCTCACTTTGACATTCCCTTGTCTCCTCATATTAAATATCTCTAAAAAGTGTACCTCTCCCTATATTCCATCTCTGTTAGGCATGGCATTCTGTCTGTACCCGTCATCACCCTTAGGCATGTCATCTATTTGCATATTCCATCTTCCTGAAGCATGGTCTTCTCTCTGTGACTTTTATCACCCTTACGCATTACTTCCTCTTTCTATTCCATCACACTTCGGCATGTCTTTCTAGCTGCACATTCCATCTTTCTTAAGATTGACCGGCTCTCCTTACATTCCATTTCCATTAGACATGACTTTCTCTCCTTACATTCCACTTCCATTAAACATGACCATCTCTCTGTATTTTCCATCTTCACAGACATGATCTCCTCTCCCTACATTCCACTCCTGTACACATAGCTGTGCCATCTTTCCATTCAATCTCCATTTACCTTAAGCATAACCTCATCCCCATAAATTCCCTCTCACTTGAGCATGGCCTCACCTTCTTACATCAGAGCACCCTTGGGCATGAACCTTCTTTCATTAAATTCGTTCTCCCATAGGCATGACCTCTTTTCCCTTACATTGCTTCTCCTTTAGACATCTATTCCAAACACTGTATGTACTTGTATGTAATTTCTCTTGACCTTGACATGGCAACTTTCCATCCAACAAAGAACAAAAATCCTTATAAACTGTCTTACCAGCCCACAAACGCTTTGTAAGGAGCTTTGGATGTGTCTGTTCACAATGAACTTTCACCTAGTGCTCACTGTTTCCTTTCCTGGTTACAGTTCCAGCAAACCTCTGAGCATGCTCTGTTCTCCTGCTCCGTGGTTGATGTCTTCTCGCAGCTGAACCAGAGCTTTGAGATTGTGAAGAAGCTGGAGTGTCCTGACCCCCAAATTGTTGGACATTACATGCGAAGATTTGCCAAGGTAGGTGGATTATTTATCTGGGTTCTGCTAATCCTGCATCCCATATCCCGCTGGGATGTGTCCTTGCACGCAGAAGTTGGGTGGTGTATAAGGAATTCAGGAAAGTCATGGTCCGGTAAGAGTCAGACAGAAATCGGGTAAAGGCGCAGGATGGACCCTACATCAGTGGCATCAACCATTTGAAGCCCGGCCTGTATTTAGAGCCCCTAATGTCCCTAGAGACGTGTGTAGGCTGACCACTGAGATGGTGAGAGACAAAGGGGA
Source organism: Lissotriton vulgaris (assembly GCF_964263255.1). Classification (NCBI taxonomy): domain Eukaryota; kingdom Metazoa; phylum Chordata; class Amphibia; order Caudata; family Salamandridae; genus Lissotriton; species Lissotriton vulgaris. Next base: position 64,927,615 of record NC_141700.1, read on the forward strand.
GCCCTGGGGGACAAACGAAAGGGCAAATTTGGAAACCAGATAATAAGATAAAGAAGGGAATAGGAAGGCAGTAATTGTTGAAGGACAGTAAAGCCAGTGAGAAGACAGTGGGGCAAATACATAGATAGTGGTTAAGACAGCAGAAGCGGTGAAGAGAAAATGAAACCAAGGCAAGACAAGGGTGCAAAAGCAATGGAAAGACTAAATGGGCAAGTGATGGATGGGATTATGATGGTGAGTGAAAAAAGACAGTTCAGTGTCGGGAAGACAATGGAGGCACAGGTCCATCTGTTGGAGGAGGCAGCGGTGGAGGGAGGTGGGAGCTACAGAAGTTTGGATGGTCATGGAGGAGAATTAAAGCGGCATGGTTGGATTTTTAGATAATACAGGAGAGAAACAACATAAGCATCCGAAGACCATTAGGCAGGTAGTGGCAATGGAGCGGGTGAGTATTGGAGGAGGCGGGAATAATAGGGGGGATGAACAGAAGGGTGGTGAAGCCTTGAAGCTGATGAAGAGGCAACGAGAAGGGATGCAATTTATGTGCTGGGATATAATGGAGAGGGGTAAGAAAATGGAGGAGGAAGATAGTGGAAAAAGTAGACGACTAAAGGTGACCAAGAAAAGTAGGGGGATCAGACAATGTAGGTGTGGGACAATGAAGAAGCTTAAAAACCACTAGAAATGTGAGGAGCTATTATTATTACTGAATTGCAATTCTTCCAAAACAATTGAGTCCCAACTTGATTTGTTTCAATATACCGCTTGGTAATTGACATACTGTTGGATTAAATCATTTTAGGATCACCGGCAATCCACAGTGCCACTGCAAATAGTGCAATGCTTGCAAGATCACCTTCTTAGGTATCAAAGAAGGCTGAGTGCAAACTTTGAGACTTGGAAGTCACATGATTGAATTCCAGATGATGTATTCAGCATCTAGAGGTCAAAAATGTGCATTACTGAGTTGGGTAAAAAAGATATCAGTTTAAATTTCGACCATTTTGGATTTACCAATTATTGTGATATATTTCAAACTTCTCTTGGAATTCTATCATCTCTAGTTCACATATACTCTCATCACTGATTTCTCATAATATCACTTGAAATTCTACTTTCTTGTATTTCATGTATTATTGTGTCAAGGTTCTTCCATCCTCAGGCAATTTTATAATACACTTGATGTAAAAATGTGTTAGATTTCAGGTGTCATTTTGAAGTAAAGCTTCTGTCATTGCTGATTACAGTTAATATCATAATATCGCTTGAAATTCACCCGCTTGGATTTCAGGTGCCATTGCACTATAACTCAAGCTTCTTCCATCACTGATTTTAAGGTGTCCCTTATTGATTCATCTTCCAACATCAGAAAGTTCAGGCAACATTATCCTAGTCATCCGTTCCATATATCAAGGATACTCGCCCAGTTCTGTAACTTGGGGGTTGCATTTTGATCTTTTGCTTTTCTTTTTATGCATTTTCGATTTTGATATTTCTCCTCTCCTCGTCCAAATATATTTGGTATTGGATGCTGTTGCATATTATACAGTAAATCTGTTATCTTTCAATGACTTTGTGTCTGTGAACAATACTTTGAGTTCATATTTTCTTCCTTGTTCTTCTCTCTCCTGCCGTCCTTTCTTCCTAACCCTTTCAATCTTCTTATGCTTTATTCTCACACTCCTACTTTCCTTCATTGTCCCATTCCTCCCTTCTGCTATTCTTTTTTTTTTGTTGCTTTCTAACCCACCTTTTTCATCCTTCCTGCTTACATTTCTTCCTCCCTTTCTTCTCACCTTAATCCCTACCTTCCTTCTCTACCTCCCTACATTCTTTCCTGCATCATTCACCCTTTATACCTACCATTCTCTCTCCATTTCCTACTGTTTTCTTCACATTGTCCTTCTTCCCTTCCTCCCTTTCTTCCATATCCCTTTTCTTCTGCCTTTAGACTATAAGCACCATACTGTTGCAGTACGCAGAAATCATCTCCAGGTGTTTCGCCTCGTATTGTTCCAAGGAGAAACTGGTGATGTACCCTTTCTGTTTCACTTTCCGTCATTCTTTTAAGTCTACTTGATTCTACCTTGTCTGTGATTTCTCCACCAACGCGCTGCTGGGTGGCACATACCTATGTCACCTACAATAGAATTAGTCAACAAAACTGTGCCACATGATTGAAGAAAGGATAGCTTGCTTTCCCATGGAAGGGGTGGATAAGGATGAAAATGAGAACAGCAAAAGAAGGGACATCTCTTTCATATCAGGAAATAGTATTTTTAATCCTGGTGCAGTGTCCTCAAACATGCACTGCTGAAAGACCCGAAAAACAACAGACAAAATTATGTTGAATCGGAGACACCAATGATGAGACAAAGAGTTAAGTGAGCTGTTTGGGTTACTGAGGATAGTGGATGGAGGCTAATACAAGGGTCAATGAGTGTTGAGCGTATGAAATTGTATTCAAGCAAGGATTGTAGAGTGGTTAAAATATTTCCTGAGGTGGGTCTAGAATATCTGTATAGTAGAGGTTTTGTCTAGTACCTTTTACCCAACCTAATCCTGTTATTGCCGAAGGTCTGCGTAGTCTCATATCTTTTTCTACAGGAATAACGGAATTTATCAAATCCCTAGCTTTATCACATTAGGCTAACCATATACGTATGGGGTAGGGCAGATTAAGATCATACCTATCTATAGTTCACCAGTTAAACCTTTGAGTTCACAGTCACAAACTCCTTAACCATACATGGTTTAAATTGATTTAACTGCATTTTTATATTCTCTGTCTCCTAGTTCCATTATTTTATATGTTTTAGGTTAGTGTATCCAATGTAAGCAGAGATATTGAATTACACTGAGATGGCCATTTACCAGCTACAGGCTTTCCATTGTGGATATGTAAGGAGCACAGACTCGTTTGAAAGCTCTTGCTTTGCTGACGCGACTTCAAATTAATTGTCTGTAAATAAAAACCCGTAGTTTAACATGTTCCAATAAAAAAGCAGTGAAACAATTAAAGTGTCAAATTTTGCAAGGAAGGACTTTGTCACTGGTTCAACATTTTTTAAATCACAAGAGGAATGTTTTCAGTTTGTATTTTTTGTCCCCAGTTTTGTAAATTTCAAATTATAGGTAATAAGATTAGGCTGCAGAGAATTGATGACTGAATGTACGTTATCATTATACTAACACCAGAGGAAATTATAATTGATTAACAACTATAATCATAATTTTTTAAAACCCCAATCACTCATTTTCGTTACTCATTACAGCAACCTAGCCAGAACCCTTAGTTTCTGCTCAAAATATTTGTGCTCACAACTCTTTCTTCAAATTCTGCCTCTGGCTTTCTGGCATTTGCAGTCTGTGGGATGACCTTTCCAACAGACTGTAATCTTCCAAAACAATTACCAGAATCAAATTTCTGCTCAAAGTCCATCCACTGTTGCATTTTTACTTGAACACCGGACCCAGAGAGGGCTTGCTATTTAGATACACTATGTAAGTGTCATAATTTTCAGTGTCTTTTTAATTTTAACTGTGCTATCTACATTAAAAAAATGTATAGGTTGAGACAATAGCATTCTAAAGATGTAATATTTCGATATTTGAAAATTGAATGAAATCTGTCAACCTAAATACATATTATTCTACTGTACTAAATTGTTCTAAAAGTTTAATGGTGTTGAATATGATATGACTCTCTCTGGTAAAAAAAAAAAATCTTTCCTTTGCTTGTCAGTTATACAATGAAAAATCACTCTGATATACTAACTTTGAACAGCAAACTTTGCAGTGTTCTGTCTTTTTATTATCGCAATGGTATATTTTCAACACGGTCGGAAAGCCTTCCCGACCAACATGGTAGGTTTAAAGTCAGACTGCCATAATATGATGACGGCGGTCAGAGTTTAAATCAGTGGGGGAATCCGACGGGCTCAAGGAACCCGTCGGCCAGTCGGAAAGCGCTCATAATCCCTTAATGACAGCGTTTCTGCCGTCTGGATTATGATGTCGGTTTCCAGCAGCCAATCCATGTTGATCTTTCCGACATGAATTGGCTGTCGGAAGCTGACTTGGGGGCCCCTAGCAGGGCTCCCTGTCCCTCTGCAGTTGGGCCATGTGCTGTCGCATCTTAATGGGGTTGTCAGAACCATTGCCCTATGGGTATGGCAGTTCCGAACAACATTTTAACTAGGCCCATAGTATAGACACATCGATTCCAAGTATGTCACTATTTTATAATAACTAAACAATATTTTTATGCACCATTCACAATCGCTTCTCATGTTAAATATTTACTTAAATTGGAATAATGAATCAAAGTTAATTTTGTGCACTTGTACCCTAAATAGATTATTTCTAACCAGCTTGATGACATGTATGCATAAAGTTATGTTCTTAGCTTATCTGCCACCAGTCCTTTATTTTCAGAACGTAAAACTGCAAGCATTGTTCTAAATACAGCTGCAAACGCTAAGAGCATCTTTGTCAGGGAAAAAAAAATTATCATTAAATGTGACTTCTTGAATCTAACTAAAAAATAGAGAGAGAAGGCGGGGGCCCCGCTGACCCGTAAGGCTTGATGGCCCACCATAGGCAAAACGATGCTCTGTAGTGTTTAGCAATAAATATATGTATTCTGTTGAGGGGTATGTCCCATGCACAACAAGAAAAAAAGGAAAGTAGAAGTATCTTATTGTATCTAGTATTTACATTAGCAGTGCAAGAAGCAGTTGCTCAGTGGTTTGCTAATAGAAGGCTCCTTGCCTTAAGAGTACAGTATTTCACCTTCTCATTATCAGGTGTTACACATATTTAGATTTACACTGACCTTAATAATACACTGTCAGATTAATTCCGAAGCTGCGTTTCCCTCCTGGAATATACACGGAACATGCCCATAATCTGACAAACAATCATTCAGTTATCAACACAGCAAACAAATGGCACCTGAGAATAGCATGTGGTTTTCTGATAAAAAAATTAGTTATCACAGTAATTTCACGTACCATGGTATTTAACTTGTAATTGGATGGTACTGGGGTGGATTTAGTGCAAGGTAAAGGTAAATTGGCGTGCAAATTTACCGTTACCACAGCACCGTCCAACTCATAAACAGGTCCACTGACTTTTAGGTGCTGCAGTTTTCATCTGCTACCTCCTTGTAGGATCTCTGTGAAACACTTTTTTTCAATTAATTGTTTATGCTTTGGTAATTTCAAACCAGTTACTCTTTCCTGAAACAAAATCAAGTGAGCTATCAATCAAATGTAGTGCTTGTGTGACAATAGCATGTATTTTAAAATGGGGTCATATATTTCTATTTTTTTACACAGGCCACATACCATAGGGCAATTATTTTTCATTTTAAATCAAATTAGTACTAATTCATAAGAAATTTGATTTGTTACCAGGCAATATAAATCTAAATTATGAGCACCTCCAAGTAGTGATAGTTTGTTGCAAGATTTCTAGTTTGTGGTAATGGCTTAGAAGAGAGGAAGTGGGTAGCGTGGGCCGGAAGAATGTTATTAAAGGCTGTGAGCCAGGAATCAAAATAATATTCATCTCCACATCTGGGAACCTACCAGTATTGATACTCCATTCCCTATTCAGGATGTGTTTTAAGTACTCGGAAAAGGCTGTGTTCACGCTATTAAGGGTACGACTGGAATATTGGGGAATGGTCAGCAGGAAACATTCTGGAAGTTAAAGAAAGGTGTACAGTATTCAATTCACCCCTTTTAAACATTTCTGAAAATGCTTTAAAAGATTAAGTGGAAAAATGTTTGGCAGCCTAATTTAATTTTTTATGCTGCGCCCCATTACTGAGGAAGTAAACATTACTCCCAATATTGGCAGACTTAAGTAGTAATAGTAGCAGGTGACTAACTAGCTATTCTGTCCTTCCACAGCCTTGTATCCTGATGAACAACATTCAGCAGCTGCGGGTCCAGCTGGAGAAGATGTTCGAAGCCATGGGCGGAAAGGATGTGGGTCCCAAATTCTTACTTCTTACTTTGATAGATCAAGCACCAAACCTCTCCACCGCCTCATCCATCCCACCTATAGATCTATAAGCCCTGGGGTTTGCATACACAAGAGAGTGGGCTGAGAAGGATTCGGTATTACAAGCAGAACAGGCACTCTGCCATTGAGCGTAGCACTTCACAAATCCTTGATTACACCACATACTTGACAATCTGGGCTAGACATGGTCTTTCGAAGAGTTCTTAAACTTTCTTGCAATGCATACCAGATCATACTACACTGCGAGGAAGGTTAAACACCCTCTAGCATGACCTGAGCATGAACAGCCACAGCTCAATCATCAGTCCTGACAGGACCTGCACGCACGGTATGCAGCTAAGTAGGGCATGTGCAGCCACAGTGTGCCCTAAAAACAACTTGTCCGCTCCACATTCTACTTCCAGGACTGTACATCACCAATGTCTCTAGCCTCCGCAGAGTTACTGGGTATGGGCCATTCACTTTTATAACGCACCAATAAATTCTAAACGAATGAGCCAAGAGTTCTCAGTCACATGACGGCTCTTTCTCCACCAATGAGGTGACTGTCTTGGAATGACATGAAGAGTCGCCCTTCAGGCACAGTACACTCACACAAGCCACATTCGAAAATAAGCCATGCCGTATGCTCTTACAACAAGCAATGCTCAGTGAACAAATTCACCACTGCCAAACTATAGAACGGGATCACACAACCCAGCACTGCGCTGAAACCACTACCATAACACGAGAGTCCAGTTTTCATTCACTGAATCACACAATTGTTCCTGATTCAAAAGAATGCACTCACTTTTCAATTTGTGGCTGCAGTGGGTCAGTGTCCCTGCTTTATTTCACTTTATTGCGCTTCTGTTTAAATTGCTTGTCTGGTATGGATCTAAACCCTTTGTTTCTGAGACAAAGGTTTCTCACAATTACAATGGTCACAAACTGTTCGCTTGTACCTGCCACAAGCCGAAGCATTGTGCCCTGTATACCAAGTGAGCTCTGTAGAGTGGTGACATTTCAGGATTTCTGAATAAATATTCAGGACATTCATTTCCATACCTATAGAATGATTGCATGTCATTTAAAGGAAATCATAACTGTCCATAATGGATCTTCTAAAACCTGATATTTTTGTAGCCCTCACGGACTGGAGTGGGTGTGGTTGACTTGCACTAGCCCTTATGATGTGAATAGGTCATTGATAACAGCACCAACATGCCTCTCTTTCTCCCCCAGCTGGACTCGGAAGCCAGCGACATCTTAAAGGAACTGCAGGTGAAGCTCAACAACGTGCTGGATGAGCTCAGCAGAGTCTTTGCCACAAGGTAAGACGGACAGGAACCAAGGTATGGCCTGTGAACATGGAGTCACGGCCAGCGCAGGGGAGATTCGGCATACTCACGGTGAACTGCTGTGGGGTTTCGGCACTGGCCACTATGGTCAAGATTTCAGGGCTCCCTTTAAGAGCTTTGGAAGATCTCTGTGCCTGTGTCCGAGCTAGCCACGTGTAGACAGTGAGTGTCTCAAAATATGGTCTATGCACTAGTTGACTTGTCAGCATTTTTAGTGAAAGCATAAGACCTACCTAATTTAATAAACATAAATCTGCACTGGACTTAAAGGATGTGGTTTATTAAAATGAAATATAATATTATGCTTTTGAATATGAAAAGTTGCACTTTCACCTATTTACTGATTTGAGAGTTTGTACTTGTTTGAACAGTACAACATAGGAAATCATTACAGAGTTTACATAGTATATGTATTCGTTTGCACCTGCTTTTGAATGTTGTCTGTGTGCGTATTTTGCAGACTTTGCATACCCCTTTATAAAGTTAATGAAAATAATAAATAATACTGTATATCGGAGTTTAGCCCATTACTTATATGTATAGTATGTGGTTAGGTGATCCTGAGACATTGTGGAAATGCTCTTGCAACATCTGGCTCTGCTGCATGGCTGGAGGTTTAAGCCTGGAAATAAGCTGAAGGAATCTGTAAATGAGTGTGCGTGTAAGTGAGGGAATGCATGAGGTGGAGTGATGCAATGGAAAGACATGGGATAACAACCATTTTAGGGCTTAGCAATACCCAGATGATGTGTGCAATGTTTTCTAACACTGCCCCGTACACGATCTTAGTTTCCAGCCTCACATTGAGGAGTGCGTGAAGCAGATGGGGGACATTCTGAGCCAAGTGAAGGGAACGGGCAGCGTTCCCGCCAGCACATGCAGTAGCGTGGCCCAAGACGCAGACAACGTGCTTCAGCCCATTATGGATCTCCTCGACAGCAAGTAAGTGGGAAGAGTTTTAAACAATCTCTACAATTGTTTTAAAACCAGACAGGGCATGCTATCCTCAGACTGCTTCCTCTGTACTTTGGATCTAGCTACATACTGTTAAAACTGTGCTTGGATTGTACGACTCGCTGTCAACATTTCTGTTCTCTTCATGTGGAACGCATTTAATATTGCTGAAATTGCATTTTATACCGCCAGTGTTATAAATGTTTATGGCAAATAAAATAGTTTTTTTGATGAAATTTTTTACTACAAGTCATGATTTAATAAATTGAATTGTTCTGTGCTCCAGACTTGTATCAAATGTTATATTGATTATCGCCTATGGCAATGTTCACAATTGCACTTCCTTGCAGAAGCAGTGCTGCCTGTTGTAGCACCTAAGTAATCTGTTTACTGACCACAATCTGCGGGGGGTCAGTGCTGGGTTTTCTATTCCCCTACTGCTATTTTGGAATAGGTGGTGCTTCCTCTGTACTACTCACACTGCTTCGTCTGTACTACCTCCCATCTGTACTACCTCCCTTCTGTACTTCCTCCCTTCTGTACTTCCTCCCTTCTGTGCGGTTTCAATTGAATCTGGACTGGTGGAGAATATCTAGAAAAATGTTGGCACGTTGCCTGGAGACGCCCAAGAGTTAGTCTTAATGTCTATCCTTATTCCCCATTTCCGCCCAGCCTGACACTCTTTGCCAAGATCTGCGAGAAGACGGTGTTGAAGCGGGTGCTGAAGGAGCTGTGGAAGCTAGTGATGAACACGATGGAGAAGACAATAGTCCTTCCTCCTCTCACCGATCAAACGGTTAGTGCGACAGCAGACACCTCGGGCATGCACGCCTTTAATGTACATTACTTGCTGCTAATACCAACATCTTTCCTGATGCGCACAGTTGCAGTAGAACAGAAAAATATTTGCATTCTGAGAGGGAATTCGAGGAAGCCCATTTGAGCAACCAGGGAAGACAAGTTAGCCTACAAAGTTGTGTCTCCCCTTGCAGAATGATTTATACAAAATGATTTTCAAGGGAAAAACATGTGCACTACTCACAAAAACATCAGTATCCACACCACACTCCACCTACAATAGAATCCATGCCTTATGGTGTATATTCCAACCCCAACCAAAAGCCACATAAAGTTAAACTCAACTTCTGAAGAGATCCAATCTCAGGTTAAAGACCGACAACAAGGATCCCAGCTGACTGTACCCAAGGTATTATTTACATAAATGGACACTTGCAATGATGAATCTAAGAGACTCCGCTGATTCGAGGGATGCACCTTCAACTGTACTGTGGGTCAAAGGTAGAAAGTGGAAACTGATAAAACTTGAGGTTAGAGGAGGCATGCGCAGTGATCAATTTATATACAACATATCCTGCTTTAATTAAGAAAAGAATATTGTTTTCTCATAATGTTCTTCATTAGCCTAAACAAGTATTTTATCAGATATAAATAGTGCCTTAGAGTCCTTGTTACAATGCAAAAAACCTCTGAGAGGGCCTGGTTCACTAGTGACTGATGTTTCACAGAGCAAATGAGCAGGTCTGCATTTTAACTCCGGTTAACGTTGTCCCCTGCCCGGTAACTGCACTGCAAGTGTGGTAGTATGCGTAGCCTTATGGAGATTTTCACTGTTACTTCAATGAGTTTGGAACGTCACCTGTTAAGGTACATTTTGCAAATCTACTCCTTATAGCTAATGGTCTAATCTCTGCTCGCTCTTTATCGTCACCAGCTCTGTGGTTTCATAATGTCATTGTTTTAGTGAGCAACTTAGTTGTTTTTTTTACCTCCAGTCCATCTTTCAGAATAATTCTGAGCCCTCCATAAGTTTTCCGTTGTAGATTTGAATTTGTTATGCCGAGGTGGATTTTTTTGTTTCTTGCAATGCTCTATGGCGCGATGATTCCCTTGGAAATCATTGATAGAGAAGCAGCTACTATTTCCTTCATTGAAGGAACAGTCATAAACAAGGTACCAGGTCAGCAAGTAGTTTAGTTGTAATCAGGATGGCTTGATGAGCTATGGATGTCCTGTTCCCCTGCTGGCTTACTACACATTTTACGCTGTGGACTTGTTAAAACGTTGGAATTACTAACTTGCAGAAGGCCGTAGGCAATGCAGATGTCTGTATGGAGGTCCTACAAGTTCTTGTCATCCATGCCTCACATTATCTAGTTAAGGGACTATATTCATGCGAAATCTCGTGCTCATGGTATTTCCATTTTTCTCCTTAATAAAATGTTTACTATTAAATAATCCATGTGTTTATGATGCGGAAAAACAGATCTATCAACTCCAGTGTTCTTGGATACAAATGCTTTTTCTAGTAGCAGACAGTTACAGGGTGGCTACTGTTAAATATTTGGTGATATCAATATAGGTCAGAAAGGTGAATTTGGCTTCCAAAAGAGCGTTAATATAAGAGAATAGCTGTTAGGGTGTGTCCCAGGGCCAACCCAAAATAGGTCATAAATTGCTTCCGACTCTTTACAAGAACTGTATTGTCGCATTGCTCGCTCAGGTAGCTGTAGTATAGACAAATCCTTCCTGATTAATGAGGAAGACTTATTCCGCATCCGTTCTGCTCTTCAGAGTGCTTAAACTACATTTGTCAGCAAGAAGAGCATTGTAGGAACTGTGTCCACGCCACTTTACTCACGCCAAACTGTGACCTACTCTACATTCTGCCCCACAGTAATCCCCTGTCCCTACTGGCTTGTTAATAAATAAATAGATCAAGATGCCCATGTAGTCAACCTCTCTATTCGCCTCCACTTCATAGTCCTACGAACATTACTGGATTGTTCGAAAGCACAATAATTGTGAAAGTCTGCTACCAAGTACACACTCCGTTGTCTGTGCCAGTCGCAAGACTAATCACTAATCCACTGTTGAAACCATTAGCAGCCGTATTCTCTGATGTAATTTACCTACCATACTCTGTGCAAAGTCAATATCTGTAAGCAACTGTGTAAAACCATTGCAGTGTCCATGCTTGCCTGTGTCCTACGTGCCAAAGTTTGCATTATGACCACAACGGTCCGGTAACTCTCTGTTGCAAATAGATTGCAACGTTGGTAGAAAGAATCAATATAAGACCTTGGTCGGCTTTTCATCCTTAGGAACCCGCGCTTCTCAGCTGGACTTGTGACACACATGTGAATTGTATTCAAGGTTGTTTTCTCCGCAGTGCAGTAATACTACTTGGCATCTAATCATATTTAATTGCAGTGAGGTCCAAGGGCATCAGATACTCAAGATCAATATTAGGTCACATAACACTATCAGCATTTCTTATTCAACTTAGAAAATTCCTTTTGAATACAAATGTTGCAAAATCCTTCCTGGTTAACTCCATGAAAACCTTTGGTACTATACCAAAAGCTGATTACCTTTCTGTCTCCCCATCACACTAAAGCTCTAATTTGACTGCAGAAGGGCCATGCTTAGGTTACTGTGTACCAAGACAAGACATCTCTTGTGAGACATAACCACAGCCAACCAATTCCAATCCAGAGGTTTTCTTAGCGAGAGCAAGAAAGTTGAGCGCCATCATAGACCCTTCAGATAAATGGAGAGGTTTACTAATGTATAGTAACAGTTAATAGTTGTTGTGAAGACTAAAGTTGCAGATTGAAGTTAATAGCCTGTGAGAAGGAAATTGGATGAGTGTGGAGACTCTTTTGAGAAACAAAGAAGCATAAGCTGAAAGAAGCTGGGGTAAGAGGGGTTGCAATAGAGATGAGCCAGGTTTTGACAACCTTGTTCTTGGGGCAAGGAGGATGAAATAAGCTGAGAAGAGGTATGCATAGGAGAGCCACATCACTGTGTTTGGTGAGGGTTGATCCTGCCCAGTGGAACCAGTGGTTTGCTGCTTCAATCACGAGTGGCAAGGTCATTATGCCAGTGTTAATTAGTACATTGTGCTTAGTTAGTACAGACTGATTAAATGATGCAAAGCTGTTTCATCAGGTACAAAGGGCTTTTCATAAGGTCATTTCAGTGTTTGAAACAGTAAGCCTTGGTAAGGTTAAGAGTTTGTAGCATTTTGGCCCAGGAGCTGAATGGCAGGATAGTCAATTTTAGGTTGCATTTAAGGCCAAATGGATTCTGACTAGGATGTGTTGTATTAAGGTAGCGTATGGGTAAATAGGGTTTTGGGCAAATGCTTGTGGTACGTCTGCAGGATGCGTTGACGGAAAAGATAGATTACAAGCAGGATGAGAGTTATGCAAAGGATGGTGAATTTTGGGGCAGTGAGTGGGAGTTAATGCTCCACACTAACACCAAAGAAGTTCTTTTGAGATGCCAGAAGACCAATGTAAGGGTCATTGACAGAGGGCAAATATAGAATTAGACTTAATAACATTTATATAATGTATTATAGGACCAATATAGACAAGGCATAGGGTTAAACAGTCAAAAAGATGAGATAGAATTAGACAGTACTAAAATGGATGTCATCTATTATAGGTCCATAATAAAAAATGTTGAGCTAGGGCACTTGGGTAGGTGAACCGATATAGAGTTGTGTCCAAACTGTAGGACATGGTCTTTAGTGTAGATGAAACGTGACAGGCAATTCAAGTAAGGTTTGGAGAACATTTCTTTGAGGATGTAGAGGGAAAGTGTTGTAGTGGATGTTAAGGCCTGAGAATAAGACATCTGCGGTTACCGATAAATATGGGTATTTTAAGTATAGTAAATTAAAGTAAATATTGTAAATATGGGGATTTGGGGTGGTTGTTGAAGATTAGAGTACAGTCTCTTCAGGACACAAGATGGGGTGGGAGGTGTAGAGGTTAAATAGATGAAGGGTTTGCAGAATAAGTGTATTTGAGCACACATGGGTTAACAAGGCAAAAAAAGATTAACAGAGTCGGAATGAAGTTGAGCGATAAAGAATGGATTTAGAGGTAATGCGTGTAGAGATGTGGCTTTGAAGGGTAACATAAAGATGGAGATTGAAGAAAAGGATGTAGAGAAAGCTTGCAAATAACTTGTATATAATGGCAGAAGAAAATTAAGGCTGGTGCTTATGTGTGTGCTGATAAGAGAGTGATCATGAAACTAGCTAAAAGAAATATATTGAGGTAGAGGAAGGCTGAGGGAAAGCATTGTGGGGAGGAGGCATGCTGTCCTCCCAAAACAGAAACAGACTGAGAGGCCATGGTTAGTTCAAAATGTACAATACTGACTATCACACTGACAAAAAGGTGAGTAATCAAACCAGAATGCATTAATCCAGTTACAAAAATGAGTCCTAGAATAAGCATAATAACCCTAAGTTGGTGATGCCAACAAGGTCAAAGGTATGAAATCGATTGGAAAGGATAATTTAGGCGAAAAGGTGCATGTAGGGCACCACCAACTAGGTTTGCCTTGTGAGTGTGGCTCACGCTTATCATGGCTCTGTGTCCGAATGCCGTCTATCCAGTGTAGTACAGTGCAAATGCACAGCGGCTAACTCACATCCATGTAGTCCGGATTGCTACCCAAGAGATGTACATACACAGGCACACTCACACCACGCTGACATGGCAAATCTACACCTGTTTTTTCGATACAAAAAAACTACACTGGTGGAGGGCGAATCCTTAGCCCTCTGTTCCTCAACTAAGTCAGTTGATTTACATATATTAAAGACTCTCATCCTATGCATACTTCTGACCAATCAGAAGTTGTGAGGGAGAAATAAAAGGATGAGAGGTCCTAGCCGCTTAAGAGCCATCCGCATTACAGGTATCTGTGTAAAGGTTGCAAGTGAAACATCGAGTTCAAAATGAGTTAGGAAAAATAGCGTATAAGATACATGTATTTCAAAGGTAGGCTGAGGAGACATAGTGAAAATGTAGATGGGGGAATCCTCTAAAAGAGAGCATTGGGAACTGGGTTGGCAGTGACAGAAAAAATAGAGTGGCCATGGGAGGTAAGTATGCAAACTAAGTTGAGGAGAAGAGATATTTTGGAAGAAATGAGTAGGAGTGGCTAAATGGGCAGCACTACGAGGAAGGGAGATTTATGGAGAAGCAGATAGTTGTGCAAACATTGGAAGACGTTTAGTCAGGACATGGATAGCAGATGGCCTTGTGATTGAGGAGAAGGTAAGGGCCTCAAGGTGAAAGAAAGAAGCATGAGAAGGCTGACACAGAAGAGAAATGTGGAGAAAGAAGGTAAGAGAGTAGAGAGATAGAAGGTATAGGAAATTAGAGAGTCTGAGGGTGACAGGAGGATAGAGTAGTTGAAGGCAAGTGAGGATGACGAGAATTAAGGTAAGTTATGCTAAGAGGCGAGTAGTAGTTGAGAGTAGAGGGCATGAAAGTTAAGGGCGAGTAGGGGAGATGAGTCTTGGTATGAAATGGAGGAGATGAAATACTTGGGATGAAATGGGGGATATGGATTGTAGGAGGTGGTGTTTTGGGGTACTGTGTGATCCTCTGCAGTGCACGAACACTCGCGCTTTGACCTCTTTGGTGACATAGGTTTATGCTGAGATATACATTAATGCTCTGCAGAAATGACACTCACATGACCCTTGTTTTTTCCAATTGCTCTGCTCTCCTTCAACGGCAGATGATAGTAAGTACGGCAGCTCCCTGTCTGTCTGTCTCTGTCTGTCTGCTATGTCCTGACTCCAATCATCCGGTCCATGTTTTGTGTAGCTATACTCCAAATCCTTATGCCCCTCTGGCTCCCTCCTCGCCACCTCCCTCCTTGCTCTATCCTGCTCTGAAACTGAGAAGCTTGGTGCCAGCTAATCAAGGTTTTTGCAAAATAAACACCCCTCTCACCCCAGATCCCTTTCGTTTAGCTACTTGGTACAACATTTCAGATGTTGGTTTATGCCTGTTATTTTCAATATACTTTCCGGCAGCTGTGCCCCTTTCTCAGTGACCTTTGCACGATTTCCGCTTACTTTTGGCCTTGTGAGTGGAAGGATGGCGCTGTAATACCTCAAGAGCCTGCTCCCCTGCTTTGCCTCACCCCATCCTACCACTGCTACCTGGAGTTGACTCTTCCTCCCTCCCACTTCAAGCATAAGTCCCCCGGCTCCGCTACAAGTTTGTTCAAGCCATGTTCACTGTCCTATGTCGCGATTTTTGCCCCTCGTTGGTAACGCTTGGTTCTCTTCAATCCTCGCCATCCTTGTGTTTCATGGGGTACTCTACATGTTCTTTGTGCATTCTAGCCCGTTAATGCCTTCGGCCTTGGCAGCTGAAACCGTGAAACCAATGGACTCACAATTTCGGTCGACACATGTTAGTCAGCAGTCTTGTTTTGCGTTAAAAGGCAGAGAGCAGCGACACCAAAGTTTTGCCGCTGGCACTGACTGGCTTGTCTATGTGAAGGCCACACCATGGCGAACATTTTAGTTCTTGGAAGGGAGGTTTGTCTGCCCTTATCCTACACTTCGATATCATGGCATGCCCTCACCACATATACTTCCCTTCACACTGCCATGCAAGCACAACACTCACCTTTCATATTTCTCTTCACTCCCATAGTGTAGCAGTTATTGCAAGCAGACAACCAAAATTTGGCTTGGGTACACATTTATGCATTCATGTATGCGCAAAAATTAAAACATATGTGCCTGTGGTGGCATCTAACTTGACTTACCAAAACCTGGGGTCGGGGTAAAGGCGCACATGCTCGCGCGCACAGTGGGGCCTAAATCCCATAATGCATCTGTTTTGGACCATTGATCAACTTTGCTGTGTTTCTATAGGGGACGCTCCTGAGAAAGCACGGCAAGGGATTAGAGAAGGTAATTGGTCTCCTGAGAGTTTGTGCTTTTTTTTTTAATCATGTTTCTTGGAGCAGTGGAGTTGGGCTGGGAGGAAGAGGTGGGAAGCCAGCACAGTCAACCTGGTGGGAGGAGAGCAGCCGGGACTGAGGGATTTATGTAGGAGAGCAGCAGTATTACGTGCCCTAGGGAAGGCAGTGCCATATGTGAGGGGCAGCAGATGTGTTAGAAAATAGTATGAGGGTGAATGTTTACTTTGTGTTACGTATAGCCAAACTACTCCGATATGGCAACCTCAAAGCGATTACAGAATGCAGCGCTGTAAAAAAAAAAAAGGCCATCTGCATTGTTAAAGAGGAGTGTGGGGAGATGCCAGGATTGGGATGTACTATGCACGGAAACAGTACTTGGGTGAGAAGCATAAAGTAGCACCAGGGGAAGAGTCAATAACAAGGGCAGCACCACTGTCAGAGGAGAGAGAAATGAGAACGTGTTACTCCGGGTAGGTGCAACAATGGCGTTATCAAGAATATTGACTGATGTTTGATGAGGGAAAGCAGTACTGAGAGAGGGGTCTGCGAAGTGAGGGTTAGCATTGTTAAAGAGAAGTGTAAAGTTAAATCAGAACTTGGTTGCAGACTTGTGAGTGAAGAAAACCCTTAGGTGAGGGGTGAGAATGAAACTAAGCGCGACAGGACTGCGATGTGAAGAGAGGAGCAGCACTGAGTGGGAACAGTATTGCAGATGTTCCGTGGAAGAACAGGAGACTGTTATGGGAGACATTACTCTGGTAATGGTTGTGGAGGAGACAACAGTAGGAGATGTGCAAAAATGGATAGCAGCACCGCTGGGGGGCACGTGAGGGGGAGGAAGTAGTAGACCAAAAAAATGGTGGATCTAGTCATGCATTTGCCTCATACTAATCAAATATTGCAAATAGATAAACTAATCTATCACAAAGATATCTACACAGTTGCCCAAACTTCCTAGTGTGCATCTGTGTCTGGCAGCCCGATAAGGATATCAAAGTGCAGACAAACATTAGGCACACAGGACGAAGGCTCTAAACAGAGAAGAGCAAGCCATACAAGAGTCCAAAGTGCTTGTAGAATCAACGCCAGTGATGCAGATTCTAAGTAATGAACAGGGCGTAGGCGGGGAGAACTGCAGCTGAATCTGCAGGGTAGAAATAACGTTGGGTAAAGTTTTACACCAAAATGAGCAATTGCCCCAAAGAGAAATTTTGCTCACTAAATCAATTTCAGTCTGACTGTTCTCATGAGGCACAGGGTCAAGGCTGATTTGCATATGGCTGGGTCCAAACTGGGGTGGCTTAGTGGGCAAAAGAATGATGGATTCAACCCAGATCTCTTGACTGGGGGAGAATGTTTGAATCATTCATCATTTCGTCCATCATTTGTTGCAGTTACACTACATAACTGTAGCATTTCTTTACAAGTATGTTCAGAATTCATGAATTATGCACAATTTCGCAATATTCGCGGAATGATTTCGTCCAATGCCAGCCTGGGGCAACCGGGGGACCAGACCAACATGCTCCTCAAGCAAGGTACATTTGGGAAAGCTTTGAAGGACCTTGTATCCTGTTTTGCCTTGAACCATGAGTTGTAATTGAGAAGTGATTGGATGTATGTATGTGGACACATGTGTGATGTGAGAATGATGAGTGGAAACAGAAAGATATGGAAAGTGAGTTTCTCTCTGAGGGGACTGGAAGGCAGTTGGAAGCCTTCCCTGCACCCTGAATAAAAAGTTGAACTTAATTTTGTCTTTGCTCACTAGTATATCGCAACATCTAGCAACGATGAATGATGAACACCCTTACGTTCATTAACCCATGGCAACCATAGGCTGGTTAACAGGATCCTGGTGAAGAGGGCTGGCACTAGAGGAACCAAAACACTGGGGAGCAGTGGGAAAA
This sequence comes from Lissotriton vulgaris, assembly GCF_964263255.1. NCBI lineage: Eukaryota > Metazoa > Chordata > Amphibia > Caudata > Salamandridae > Lissotriton > Lissotriton vulgaris. The sequence goes on from NC_141700.1 coordinate 64,945,634, forward strand.
AAGTGAACAGGAAAGCCCAATGCACCAACGGCAACACTTGCATTCTGCAGTCAAGTACTAGCTACCTGGGTGCTGAAAGGTGCAAGATTGTAAGGCATGGCCCATGCACTTTTGTGCAGTGGGAGGGGACACAAAGAAAGCACTGGTGCCAACCACCTGTAAGGATAATAAGTGTAGATGTTTGTAACAAGTTTGATTCAACCACCAACCTACTGCTTATTGGAGGAATGTTGGAAAAGAGAGGCGCATTGAGTCTGCCATTCGGTCTGGCTTCTGAGTGGTTCAAGGTGTGGCCTGCCCTATTCCTCATTGGTTTCCTTATCTTTGGCTCCTTGGCATGACTAAAGGCTCTATGTCAGGGCTTTTAACTGTAGCTCACTCGTTCAGCGTCCTTTGATATATGTCCTGGATGATGTTGCACTAATTGCAGCACCTGTCTGGTATCTGCATTAGATCCCCTCATTTCAAGAGGTGGACCCTGCAAGTGGCCATGAGATGCCATGTGTTATGGAAGACAAATGCACATTGTGGTCTCCAGGTGCCCGTGGCAGCTCTTTCTTATGAAGCATGCATGAGGTCATTGAGTCCGAGACCATCAGTGTCATTTTTGATGCCCCATTACAGTGCTTAGGAACCCTTTGGGCCTATGTCTATTTACAAGTGTTACTCCTATCTCAACCCTGTTCCCTGCCTCTACAGAGGACCACAGCTCGCTCAGTGGACAATAATTGATGATGGGTGGATTTAACAGGGCTTTAAGTGGGCTGGGTCTCACCAGGTCTGAGCACCAGCAGTTTTTTAATGGGGCCTCGAAACGGGTCTCTATCGGGCTCTGTTTCGTACCCTGGCACAGGCGGTCTGTTTTTTTTTCCTGCCGTGACAGCAGGCACGGGCACGTAGATGTGCGTGTGCTCACGCTGCTCACTTCTCACTAGTGGAGAAGTTGCGGCGTGACGTCATGCCAGGTGAGGGTTGTAGAAGGGAAATCCTTTAAAGTGAGTCATTTTCTCTCTGGATTTCCCTTCCCTTTTTGAAACTCAGGAGCAGCAACATTGTCGTGGTGTCACCAGGGCTTTAAGTGGAAGCTTTTTCAATATTGTAAATGTAAATGTAAATGTAGTTGAGCTTATATAGCGCACAGCTACCCGCAGTGGGTGTCCCGGCGCTTGCTTAGGGAACCCGTCCTGATATTCCCCTGTGTGATAGCCCCAGGTGAAAGTCAGGCATCCCGCCGCGAGGGGCCGTTGTGGAGATTAAGCAAGCTATTGCCCAGAGTCGCAGAGTGTGAACCCGTGAGTCGAGGAGGCACCGGATCGAGAATTATCGAGTCCGTGGAATTTTTAGCCCAAGACCCGCCGAGGAGGGGAATTGAACCCTGGTCCAGGACCGATCTCAGCTTCCGGGTCTGCCGCCTCTAACCCCTGAGCCACACTTCTCCACGTATTGTATACAAGCCATAGTTGCTGCTTAATTATCTTATGCAACTAACAACCATTGACAAAGCCAATAGTCCTGCCTTGTTGTAGGATGATGTTACTTGTATCATATATCTGGATGCAATGACAAACCGCAAAATACAAGGCGGGGATGGGGGGGCACACAATGCTAAGTGAAGGAACTTGCAATAAAGGATCTTAACTTATTAAGTGGACTCTGCATCTTTCTTTTACCACACTAAGCACAGATTTTTAGCTTATGTGTTTTAAGCCACGCCCTTAATTACATTGGCCTCGCCCCTTGAGAGTTTTTCCATCCGACTTAAAGCCCGGGGAGTTAACATGGAACTGGGATGTTATAGGCCGCGTGGGTGTCACTTGAGCTTGGGACAGAATGCTGCCTTTAAGCCGAGGAGGTGCCCCCTTGTGACGGTCCTGCAATGGCTGCTGACGTTTAGTGCGTGCCTTTCGATCAACAAGACTTGAATCTGTGAATTTAGTGGACGAAAAGTCGACGAGGAAGACATCCCCGTCCAAGGGAGCTAGCCTATTTGCTACTAAGAAGACGGGTCTCCTTCCCGCGCAAGACACGCTGCTCTTGTCTCGCGAGAGTGCGCGGGAAACCTGCAGCCTTTTGTTTCCGGTTCAGGTCGGATGTCATGGGCGCCAAGTTTGCAGAGCTCTCCAAGGTGCAGGGCATTGCAACGGATAATGTCCTAATTGTGAAACCAAACGTGGCTTAGTTTAAGTGTCTCCCGCCTGAAAATGTCCCTAATTTAATAGAAGTCAGTGTGGAAATTATATTTACCCGATTTTCCGTTTGCAAAATATCCACTGTCCTGTTATAAAATGTTTAAGGGTCGCTGCCTGCCAGGCCTAGGCCAGTACACCCCGCCTGAGGGGCTGGTGGTGCTAGAAATGGCCTCTGGGTCATTGGCGGTGTCCATCCTTCGCAAAAAAAACCTGGCCTTTGGGCCGAGACAACTAAAGACGAGTTCTTTACTTTTCGCAGTTTTGCAATCCTCCGGTTGTGTTGTATGCGTAGCACTATGTTGGAATCTTTACAGGGCAGCAGTTTTCATTTTGAAATGTAAATCGAAGTAAAAAAAATGCTGTCCATGCCCTGAAGGCCTGCAGAGATTTTATTTCCTGGCGCTTGTGAAAGAGGGCCTGTGGGAGGGCGGCCAGGCATGCTGGCAGCTCTATTCAAACAGGCAAAACTGGCAGGAAAAGCTGATTGTTCATAACGCCGCTTTCCTTCAGTGCCACCCCAGATTAGAAAACTGCGTGGGCATTCCGGATTCAGGGGCCCTGGCAGACCGGCTGCGGGGGCCGAAATAGAACCGCAGTTTTGCAGGGGAGGAAGGGAGTGGAACTGAGAAGCCATAGCAGTGTAATAGAAGCGGAGCTGCAGGGTTGCAAAGGGGTGGGCGTGTACAATTGCCTGTATGCACTGTATTGTTCTGATAGTTGGTGCTGCATGGAAGGGTGTGCGTCTGAAGATCTGTGTTTGGGGGCAGTGTTATAAGAAAGAGCAAGGGTTGCTGCAGGCATGACGTAGTACTGGGCCAACACAGTATTGTAATATTAAGGGATCTGCAGGCAGGAATTAAATGTATCTGTAAAATTAAGTTCTGCAATAGTATTGTGGCAGCAAGGGAAGGTTCTGCCGACTAGAGATGAGGCAGGAGGTGAGAGATGGCACTGCAGACCAGGAATAAGAACATTATTAGAGCCTACTTGTATTCACAGCTGATTTTTACATAAGAGTTTATTTAGAAAAAGAACATTATTGGAGCAGAGTGTGAACCCAGTAGTATAAAAGGGGTCATTGCTGCTAGCAGGCCACTAAGGTCAGAAGTGATTGGCTTTACCAGAGCTGTATGTGGGTGGAGTTGAGCATTTCCACGTAATGGTTATGGTGCGGAATGGGGCTGCGGGGCAGGACTGGGGCATTAGCACAGGTATCAAGGTATGCTGCAGGTTAGGATTGTGCACCTTAATAAAATTGGTTGTGTTACATGAAAGCTTTGTGCCTCAGGCGCTGAATTGGACAAATGCAAATGTGCATTTTTGGCCTTTATTTCTGTTATTATCTGGTTAGAAGAGCAGCATGTAGATAATTGTATGAATCAATAGACAGCCTTTTTCAATCCCGGTGGCACTTCCATTGACTGAAGCAGTGGTCATTGATTTGTGGTGGAAATTCCTTCAGCTCGGTGTTGAAATGTTGCTTATCTCAAGCCCTGCTGCCTCCTTACCTCCGAATCTCTTGTGAAGAACATTGAAGCAGTACTCGTAGTCTTTAGTCCCAGTGCTAAACCCACCGAGTTCTGCATTTTAACACTTCAGCTAGCACATGTTTGCCCAACTATGAACTCTCCCCTCAGGGTGTGGGCTAATTATCACAGTCTCATACCCCACATGACACTCACACAGAAACACAATTCAGATAACGAATATACGTATTCGATCAGACATAAATGAGGTTTCAACAGAAGAACACCATATGAGAAGAAGAGACCCTGTCTCACTTCATCCCAAGTGCGGCGTGAGAAGAGAGAACTTACTCAAAGCTGCACTAGTGGAATATCTCCCAGAAAATCAGATCTCGAAGCGCTTGCTTGCCAACTACCCAGCCGTTGTCCATCCATTTGGCCAACCCTCTGTTAGCCAGAAGCTCTTGCTCTTCTCAACCTATGAATTTCCGTTCTGTCTGGTAGTTTTCATTTCCCCAACTAAAGGTTAGAATCTACTGTCATAGGCGCCATATTCTTGATCTCTCAAGAAGGGGCCCCATGTCATTTGCCCTGAAGTTCATATCCTGCAATCCATGTTTGCTAGGTTCCTGAGATGGGAACTTTAAAGTTTGTCTCGTAGATTGGTGTTCACTCTAGTCCTTAACTATATTGTATGCACACCGTTTGTAATCACTCACATTTTGTGCGGGGGTTTTATGAATTGACTTATCCTCTCACCTGTCAGCTTACCACTGTTGAGTGCGAAGTCCCTACTTGCCTTCTGGTATCACCATTGGTGCAGCTCAAGTCCTAACAATCAGTCTGCAGTGTTACTTTGAGGGTCCTACACACCCCATACATGGACTATTGCCTGTCAAGTATCGCTACTCATTTGTACACATAGGTCTTGTGCCAAGGCACTTAGTAGCTCAATAATAGATGTGAGACTGCTATGCCAGAATGACCAAAAAGTCCACCTAGGAAGCAGGAAGAATACACAGTGTCAGGATGGGTTACTTAGGCTGGACTCTGTTTTGGTGCAGGGATGGTTTCCATTGAACTCTGCATAGAACAGACTTTGTGGTGGGTGGGCCTTCCTGTGCTGCTGAAGACGAAAGTGGGGGCAGATGCTATATTGCCGTCCTCAGCTCCTCAGTCTCATCATTGGGCCACAAGGAGTACAATGGAAGTACAGAACTCGTGTATGGGCATTAACCTACCCCCTACCCAGAAGTAGTGACTGACTGTCGATGTGCCATCTCTCAATTACACATCATTTCCTGTTGTGTTTTTTAATCCATGTATAAATCCATCACAGTAGCCAAGTAACTCACCCTCTCTAGTTCATGACTCTTGTGCCTGCTTGAAATCTTGTACCAGTTACAACCTTAAATCGTTATGGGTAGGGCTCTTTAAAGCCTGCATATTATTTATAACACATTCCACCGCATAGAGCTCAGTGCTGCCCCTTGGTAATAAACTCTAGTCAAAATTAAAATTAGTTGGATTATTCAGTACAAAGTTTTCAAAAAATGCATCAGCACACGTCTGTAGTTAAGCGGCGTTATACCAGCGCTTATTCACTTCTCTGGAAAATAATCACTATGAGGTCAGATAATAAAATGATTATGCATGAGACCGTATTGCACTTCATCTATTTCACTGTGGTCCAGTGATGAGATAAATGACCTGGGGTAGCAGTGTATCTTTGTCACTTCCCATCATTCCTAGAGCTTTACAGGAGGGCAGACACTCCACACGGTCCGTCCTGAGACATGTCTGCTTCTGAGTCGAGAATAGTCCCTTTAGACACCATAAGTGATCTGTTCTGACCCTAGGAATTGACATATACGCGTGTGTCCACTCTGTTTGCATCCCCTGGAGGGCCGTCTAATACATGCTGGGGTTTGTAGAGTTGGTGTGGCTCATACCACAGCGTGTGCTAAAAACAGCTGTTTATCAAATGGTACTGATTGTCCTGATTAGCATGCTAGCGTACATGCAAGGATACTATGTGTAGTCAGAGAGCAGGATCTTCCCACACGAGTCAGAGCCTACCCTCAAACGACATCACTTGGCTTGTCTCTCTTCCATAAATGGAGTTTCTTTGTTCCCAACTTGACCATGTACTCTATTGTTGCATGATTTGGAGGTTCGGAAAGGACTGCACACCCTGCTTCAGATTTTGTTCACACTTGCTGAAAATTCTCACCACAAACCAATACCTAGTAGACCGATTGATATAACATTTCTGTTTTTAATCATTTTTAATTGCTTCATTCAAGCACCTGGGAAAGCAACCTAACTGATTCAGAGAAAAAAATCAGTTAAAGCTACTAAAGGCATCAGACTGTTTATACTTTTAAGTAGACATAACATATTTCCTTTAGATCCCGGGTACAATCTCCTACACTTTCTCCTTTACTAGAGAACAGTGTTTAGATCCTAGCATTCCATGGGATGGGGAAGTGGAAAGGGTTGAGGCTCTCTGTGAAAGGTCAGGGTGAAAGGGAAAGGGGTTCAGGAAAGCATATGGAGGGACAGGGTATGGCAAGTGAAAATGATTTGTTAGCGCAGCAAAGATAGTTTAGGGTATCTTTCCGTGGTCTTCCGACACTATCCAAACTGTAAACCTGTGTTCTTTCTCCAGAGCAGGGTGAAGCTCGCCTGCCACGCGGATGTAAGAATCCCATCCTTTTTTTTCTTCTAGCTCTTGTTTTTGTCTCCCATGGGGCTGCCTCTGCTTCTGTTCTTTGCCTGTGTGCTTTCTCTGCAGTCTGGTGACCGTCGTCCTGTGCTTTCTGGAGGGGCGTCCACTAACCTGTGGCTGATCCTGTCTGTTGGTCTTTGTTCAAAACGAATTGTGTCTTTCCTCACTGTGTCTTACCCAGCGTCCCTACCTGCATGCGCAGAACCATCATACGAAGGAAAGTGCTGAACCCCATGCGGTCTGTCTTGTTCTAGAGAAATGAAACACAAGTGTCTGCTGATTAATGGTGGTTGTGATCAACAAAGGCAACATATTTCATTTACAAGCAGCATATTTGGCCCTCTCACAATGTCAAGGGGGGCTGAACGCTCCATCACCAGTATTTAGAAAAATTCTTACACTCATCCTGTGCTGTAAAATACTTCTCATGGTCCTCTTAGCTGAGGGCCTGTTTAGGGCATGAAGGGCCTTGGCACTCTTTTACCAATAGGTGCTATCGTCTTTTTCCTGACATTTTTGATTTTGAGCACGCAAGAAATAGCCATGAAGCTATAAGTGACACTAGAGAGTCGAATTCTCATAAAATAAAAAAAGTAATGCATTAAGATTCGCTCTAAGGCAAACATGGAGCAAACTGGTTTTGAACTGTTTTTGAAATATGGGACTGAACAAGCTAATGTTGCTTTATTCAACTGTGAAATAAATGAGTAGATTTTTGTAAGAAGCTAAATATGGAGCAAAAACTTTGATGGCGGATAACCTTATGGAATTTAACCCAAACTATGTTGCGGGTAAATCCCTTATTATTCCATTCTTCCCATAACAAAAATGTATTTGCTGCATTTTTTGCTTTACCTTAATATAATATGTTACCTGGGCCCAAATGACACGCAACCAAACAGAAGGCTGGGGGGCTTTAGAGCTTCTGTGGTAACCATGTAGATTTAAGACAGGTTGAACATAACCCCTATAGCACTTTTGGACTTTCCAGGGCCAATGAAAGAACAAGAGATCAAAAAGGATCTGAGGCTGAAATACATATCAATACGTTAAAGAAGATAGAGTATTTGTTCTCTTGACTTCTATTCCTTCCTTGGTTCTGAGGAGACATTAGGAGAAAGGCAGGTTACTGAAGGTGTTGACGGGCATCTTGAGTAAATTCTGAGGTGTAAGGCTGCTGCAAATTATGGAGAGTGCTCAGTAGAGGCCTTTGAACTCAAATCCGCCTGGTACTACCAGGGAAGGAGGACTGCTTCAGCTTGGAGCGCTATATCACAGAAAGTCCTTAGCCAAGCTAGCCTTGCATGTGACCGATTCTCCCCCAGTTTCATTAGCCTTTTAAAGTCTGTGGCATGCCTCAAAATGTTACTACTTAACTGTGGGCCTGCTTACACGCATTACTAAAAATTGATGAAGAGTTGCACTTAGAACAACTCTAAGGCATGAGTGTATTTTCTTTCTGTCCACTAAACATCCCTTGTATGTGGTGTTACGCATTTGTTATTGCAACCTTTGAAATGTATTCACGTGCAAATGGGGAATGTTAGCAGAAAAGGAAGCATTCTCCGCGTTTGACAGAGAAACAAATTAAACTATTACCCACACAGCTTTTCCACCATATGCCTGGTAACTCTAGCCATAGAAAAGATGGAGATGGAGTGACTTCTTATCTCATTATAGAAACAAGACTTTGCAGATGTTACAAAATGCTGTGTTTTTAGTCTTCCTTACATTAGTACTTCAGATATAACTCTGGGGGTTGCCTCACTCATAATTTCTCTCGACTGAACATTGCAGCGTTTTACATTCCCTGACTTGTGCCAATTTCTTTTTTGGTGCTGGGCACTGAAGACTTATTGCCTGCCACCCTGAGGGAAGCCAACTTTAGCATTCACATTGGCGAATTCTCCATCTCTGTAGACAATGTTGATTATGTTCCCTCACTCTGATTATAGATTTTGAGGGCCTGCGTTGAGTCTTAGTCCTCGCAGGTTGGATATCCTTGGGAATGAGGACCTTATGGAGGTCTCCGTCAGAACGCTTTGTCTCTTTTGTGTGGTTTGTTACCTGACCGCTTTCTAACCCACCCTGTGTTTATTACCTCTTTGGCTCTCTTCTCTCATGCTCTTGTTATTCTTATCCAATTTTAATCTCCTATGTGGCTGTACATTGTTTTGTCGACAGTACTGTTTTTGCTGTTGGAAGTGGCTTGGTCTTGTGCAGCATGTTTAGCAATACGAAAGGTAGCTGCACAACCTTAAGCAATTTAGCATCCTTTTTGTGGGTGGGATTGTGTGTGTAGGTAAAATAAGCAAACTATAAAATGGGAAAAGGGCACCCATAATTCTGTTTACCCTTTCACCGTAACTTTAAAGAAGTCAAGTAAACATGCACATTGTGATCGAGATTATTGATAGATATTTTGACACCCAAAGAAACATAATTCTTTTCACAATTTCAAATTGTTAGCAGTATCACTTCCCACTACAACAGCACCAAAAATTACCACTGCATCTAGCATCACTCCAAAAAGCAGTAGAAATAATACCCTTTTTTTAACATTCAGTGTGTGTGGGGAAGCACTTTATCATTCTCTAGGTAGTGGAAGCCTCCATTCGTTACCTTCCTCAGATGGGGGCAGCTTCCTTTCCATTGACCCCCAAACGGTGTCAGCTTCCTTCTATAACACATGATGTAGCTCAGTCTTTCTGTTCCTTCTCTAGCAAACGGCGGCAATTACACTTCCTGTCCTATCCAATTGATGTCAGACTCGCCTTTTGTGATATCTAGGTTGGGCCACTTCATTTACCGTCATCCCTATGTGTTGGGAACTTCATGATCTGTTCTACCGAAGGGTTTGGAACCCTCAGTCCTTCTCATAGTCAAGTGTTGTCAACTTTGCTTCATGTCCTATGCAAGTGATGGCAAATTCCCACTACTTTTAAGTAATGGAAATCCCACCTGTCTCATCCAAGTGATGGTGGTGACCTCAAACTCTCATTTTTGTGAGGTGGCAGCGCCACTTCCCATCAAATGTGTGTTCTGGTTACTGTACTTACTATTACATTCTGTTGGTGGGAACCTGAATTGTTTTATATTCCGTCTTGTCAAGCCCACTTCCTTGTGCCAACAATTTGAATGGGATACCCAGCCCATGTGACATTCAAGTAATGGTACCCTCACTGCATGTGACATTCAGGGGTTGGCAGCCTCTCATCCTGTCAGTCCTTTAGATTTTCCTACTGTTGATAGGGGTTTCTTCCTGCAGTATGGCAACATTTAGAAATAAATTATTGGGAGCAAGGTTTGATGATCAGTCAAAGGAGGATTGAATAGTATTATGTCATTCACAAGATGTTCCTTAGTCCATTATTGGGCTTATGGTAAATTATTATACTACCAGATCTAAATATATGACGAAACCCTCCATAGAACACTTGTACGGTAGGAGTAAAGCAAGAAAAGGCAGACATTTCCACTGCAAGAATGGATTCTGCAACGCAGAGTTCCCTGTATACCAAGGTGCAACTGGGAACTACTACAACTCTCAGGAGCTTAGTGGTCACATTTCTGAAGGAAGAACAAAGAACTCCAAACTGGATTGGGGAAGAACTTCCATTGAGTTATCCATTTAAGGTTTCCTACAGACCTTTCTAAATCCGGGATAAGACTCGCAGCCTTATTTTGAGTTTGCCAAACAGGGTGCTTCATCACAAATGTGAAGGATGTCCCCTCAGCCATATTACAAGTGTATTATAGCCAATGGTGCCTATAATGTTGCAGGTTTGGCATGCACCACATATTTCATGGGGTTCCTGCCCGCCAAGCTCTAAATAAACACCTGAACCTTTAAGAGCCAATGTTAAAGCCAAGATGGAGAGCTTGCAGGAAGGGCTTCATCTTTCACCATATGCAGGGAAATATTAGGACAAGCACATACATCTCAAAATCTGAATCTCTTGGGCCCGGTTATAAATTTCAAAGTAATGAACCCTATAATAAATATTAAGAGATTTTCTGACCTTCCATCCCTCTTGTGATGGCTGAGAACAGCAACCTGTAATAGCCATACAGAGACGGGACGATGAACGGTCAAAGGGGCACAGGAATGGTCACTTCTACTAAAGGATGTGTGTATCTTTTGTGTTTTCCTTTTCTGCACCACAGGGCACACAGCTGATATTCAACGCAGCCAAGGAACTGGGACAGCTTTCCAAACTCAAGGTAAGAGAGGGGCAGAAGAGCTTCAGATGTGTTTTTGAAGCAAAATGAATACAATTCCTATCTACATGTTCACAAGTCATTCCACCTTTTTTTTCAGAGTCTAAATACTTTTCTTCTAATGTGCTGAAAGTGAATGAAAGAAAATTTGGAATTGAACAGTGAGATGAGGAGCCAGGTGCAATACTAGTGATTTCTCTTATTTGAGGGAGGGGTTCAAGGATAAACTAAACGGAAACAAATGGGACATATGGTAATTTAAAAAAGCTTTTATGTTCCAAATCAGGAGACTCAAAGTAAACTCTGTCATATCTGTAGAAGTCTTTGACTTCTGGCTCGCATAAATGGAAATATTTCTTATCTTAAAATGCCAACATCACTTAACAAAAAAGGCTGAATGATGGGGTTCAAAGGCTATGGAATGCACGAGGGGGGTTTCCTTTCATTCGAAAAAGAGGTGGACATTTTTGCGTTAATTATGGGTTTTTATGATTGTCTGGGCTTTCAAATGGTGCACCATAGGTTTCCATGAGTGTCTAATTGCTCTGATTAGTCAAAGTAACTATTGGATTTACCTATAAAGAGAGTAACAATTTTTACTGCCCAGTGTCGATTGTGTGTTACTCTTAATGGGTTGACTGCATATATTGGAATGAGGAATTCCCTGATTAAATTGCAGAAACTTCCCAGCATCTGCAAGAACAATTGAAAACATTTGGAAATGTATTCGGTATAGTGACTTCTCCAGCAGAGACAGGAGTCCTGGGAACAATGGGTGAAAGTTCATGGTATCTGCTGGACTGAGGTCTTGCGCTCCTTTGAGTGAGCAGAGTCTGTTCTGCATGGTGCTCTGGAACAATGGAGGGAGCTCCTAGAGTTATTTTTTAGAGCTGGGTCACTGCATGAATGAAACTCCCCTAGTGAATATGCTTTTGACGTTGATGGTCATCTCCAGGACAGGAATAGAGTTTTTGACTCAAGACGACATTAAGGAGGTCAGCCATTTGGAAACCTCTGTAATGAATCAGAGTACTGCAAACTGATAGAGACTTCTAGCCGCAGATTCCTTACCTTGAATTTTCTAGGCGCCAGACTGGATCTGGAAGATTTTCCAAGCAGTGCCCCTGCATGTTGGTAGATTGCATTGATCGGATGCGCGTCAGTTGTGTGCACCGGAGTGATGTCGTAGTACCTATAGAGGTGCCACCCAGACGTGCTGACGTCCGTTCTTTTCTGTTTGCTCCAGCCAGCGCAGATCTGGAGAAGAGCTACCCCTCTGTCGGTTTTTGACAGGAATTTTGTGACTTTTGTTGTCTGATTTTTTAGGTTTCCTCCTGCTGTGTCGGGGATGTCATCACTGAGGACAGGACCTGTGGAGCCTAACACCAGGCGATGTCTGCAACAGATCCACTCCTTATCTGCCTGTGGTAACTGGAGCGCACTACAACACCAAGTTATGCTCCAGTTGCCAGGCCATGGTGCAGAAGGCTTTGAGGAAGCGTTCCCTGAAGCTGCCAACGGCTCGGCATGTGACTCCATGGAAGCCAAGGTCCCAGTCGAGAGGAAGGTCCCGGGATCATTAACCGAATCCGAAGTACTCTTCGTCCCTTTCGAGATCGTCAGACATTCAGTTAACCGGCACTAAAAGAAGAGTAAGAATTCAAAGCGATCTTCTACTTCTTGTGACGAAGGAGCATCCGAGGCCTGATTCTTCGGAGCCTGGGTTGGCTCAACGCCTCCCGGAATATACGGGAGCCGAAGCGACCACCAACCGACTTGAAAAAATTGTATGAGGCCCTGTGTCTCATATTTGGGTGTCCCAACCAAATCTAGGACCCTTCGGGCCCGCAGGGTCAGTGTGGCCTACCTGATTCCACGCCTGTGGGTCCGGCACCAATGGACCGCCATAGGTTCGATAATGGACCCGGATCGTGCCGGTCACACCACTTCGACCTTCCCCGATGCCAGTCTGGATGCGGAAGCTCCCAGCGCTTTTGGCACGCACCAGGGGCGCCAGCCCCATTATCATCCGAGTCTTACATGGAGCCTGAGGGGCATTGCCCGATGCAAACTCCAGCGCAAGCAGGACCTTCGGATCCTAAGCCTTATTCCTTTAGGCTTGGCCTCTGGGAGGAGTGGGAGGGGTTGCTGAAACCTCTAGAATACCAGCCACATGAGCCCCAAATGACTCGTGGGAGGAACACGGTGATGCCAGCAGACTGGATACCTTTACAGTTTCCGAGCATGCTTTCACCCCCTACCGTGGCTATGGAGGAGGGAGCTTCTTATGCTATGATGGTGCGGAGAGCAGCTGAGGCTCTTAAACTTCAGCTGTCCTCTGTGGCTGTCAAACTAATCTCTTGACTGAGATGCTGCAGCCGTGAGTCTCCTCCTCAGAACCCCTACTCCTATTCAATGAGACCCTCACAGACATCCTCCTGGGAATCCTGGCCAAACCCACAACACCCTACCCTGGAGAGCTTGGTGGTCCAAGCTTCCACATCCTATGGCACATTCCCTTCCACACAACCCAAGACAGGGAATCCAAGAGGCTGGACTCCTTGGGTAAGAAAATGTTTTCTTCCGCAAGCCTGGTGTTGCAGTCCGTGAACACCACGTCAGGCATATTGTGCAGGCATTCCCACATGCTGTGGGATATGGTTGTGCATGTGCTGCTGCAGTACCAGGAGGAGGCACAGGCGATATTCTCCCAAGCTGTTACAGACAGGAGAGATGCAGCAAAGTTCACGACACATTGTGGTCTGGACACGACCGAATCGCTGGCAGAGCTGTTTCCTCAACAGTGGCCTTCAGGCGCCACGCCAGGCTGATAAGAACTGGCTTCTTGGGGGGGATGTTCAAGCTTCCCTTATTGGCCTGCCCTTTGATGGCACTCGTCTCTTCGGAGCCCCTGGCATACTTGGCGCTGGAGTGATTTAAGGACTTGCAGGCTACGGCCAAGTCCTTGGGCCTCTTGGCTGCCCCACATCATCCTTGGTCTGCCTTTCGCTGCTTCGGGTTTTCAAATAAGCCAATCCTATCCCTGCCACCGAGCTGTTCAAGATTCCCAGCCTCTGCATGGACAAGTGCGCGGGTCCTACCGGCCTCGTGGTTCAGGTTGCCAGTGATCTGGTCCAGCTCTCCACCCCCACCCCCCCACACCTCCCCCCTGCAGCTGCTACCTCCAAACCGTTCTAATCTTGCCCTTTTAGATCATGGGCATCCAGTTGGTGGCAGATTCTGCCATCACTTCTACCATTTGCAGTCATAGAGAGGGTTCCGGAGCCAGAAGTAGGCTGTGGTTGTTATTCCCGATACTTTCTGGTCCCCAAAAAGGACAATGGCTTTTGTCCTGTCCTAGACCTCCAAGCCCTCAACCTCATCCTCAAAAAGGAGAAATTCAAAATGCTCACACCTGCTCAGGTCTTGTGTGCCATCGATCCAAAAGACTGTATGGTAGTGTTGAACTTACAGGACGCTTATTTCAATATCCCCGTTCTGCCGGGTCCCACCGGCGTCATCTGTGGTTCACGGTAGGCCACAAGCAAATTCCGTTCACTATGCTGCTTTTTAGCCTTACCTGCGCTCCTTGGGTGTTCAGAAAAATGATGGCGGTGGTTACAGCTCATCTGCAGAGATCAGGGATGTCGGTCTTCACCCATCTGTATGACTGGCTGTTGAAGGGGGGGAGTGGAGGGGGTCACACCAGACTGTCGTCTCCCACCTCCAGGCTACGGCAGACCTGTATTTGCTAGCGTTCACAATCAGTGTGTCGAAGTCACACCTGACTCCCTCTCAGGTGCTCTCTTTCATCTGAACTATTCTGGACACAATGCAGTCTTGGGCTTATCGTCCTGAGCAGCGAGTCCAGGATATTCAGGCTATTATACTGATGTTACAGCCTCCATCCTGGATTTAGTTGAGATTGACTCTGAGGCTGCTGGGCCTCATGGCCTCTGCATCCTGCTGGTCACACAAGGTAGATGGCATATGTAGGCTTTGCAGTGGGACCTGAAGTTCCAGTGGGCACAGCATCATGGGAATCTTTCTGACCTGGCCCAGATCTCGGAGAGGACTGCAAAGGATTTGCAATGGTGGCTAACAAACCGCGATTGAGTCAGAGACAGACCCCTCTCCCTTCCCCAATCAGATCTCACAGTAGTGACAGGTGCGTCACTCCTGGGATGAGGCACTCATCTGGGAGAAGTGGAGATCAGACGACTCTGGTCTCCAGCAGACTGGGTGCCACGTCAACCTGTTGGAGCTGCGAGCGATTCGATTGGCATTGAAGGCCTTTCTACCGTCCATCATGGGAAGGCTTGTACAGGAGTTCGTAGAACACACCTTCACTTTGTGGTACTGCAACAGACAGGTTGGGGTGAGGTCATGGACCTTTAGTCAAGAGGCCTTGCATCACTGGGCATGGCTGGAACAGCAGCGCATTTCCCTGGTGGTTCAACACCTGGCAGGTTCCCTGAATGCCACGCGACAAACTCAGACGTCCATGCCTAGCAGATCGCGAATGGTGTTTCCAATCAGAGGTGGTGCATGGTTTCTTTCAGCAGTAGGGAGAGCTTTGGTTAGATCTGTTCTCTTCTGCGGAGAAAGCGCAATATCAGCAGTTTTGTGCCCTGGAGTTTCCATGGCCGCACTCGCATGGAGATGCTTTTTGTCTCGAGTGGAGCTCAGGTCACCTGTACGCCTTTCTGCCCATATCACTACTGCGCAGAGTTCTCAGGAACGACTGGGGCCAAGTCATCCTTTTGGCTCTGGACTGGGCTCAGAGTTTGCATCCCCGGCTACTGATCATGGCCCCCGATCTTCCATTCAGGGTACCCCTTCTCGAGGATCTTCTGTCACAGCAGCATGGGAGGGTCCTCCACACGAACCTGTCAATTCTACGCCTTCTTGCGTGGAGATTGAGCGGCAGCAGTTGACAGCTTTCGATTTTCCTCCCGAAGTCTGCGAGGTTATTCTGGCAGCCAGGTGTTCCTTCACTAAGACAGTAAACACTTGAGGTTGGAAGCTATTTGTATCCTATTGTACAGAAAAGTCCATTTATTTGCTTTCTGCCTCCCTTTCTGATATTGTGCTTCTTATTCTTACCCTTGCCCAGCAGGGTACTCTGAAGGGTTATCTTTCTGCTCTGTCTGCTTTCTTGCGGCTGCCTGAACAACCCTTTTTATTTAAATCCCATACTGTAAAAAGATTTTTGAAGGGCCTTGTACATATGTTTCCCCCTTCGCCTTTTATTATGTCTCAGTGGAATAATAAAAGGACCTTAATTTGATTCTTACATTCTTGATGTCTGCTTTTGTCTAGCCTCTGCACAATTGTCCCCTCTGGCTGCTCACAATTAAAGCAGCCATTCTCATGGCAATTGCATCTGCCCGGAGATGAGCAGGCTGCAGGCTTTTGTCATCCAAGCATCCATTTTTCTCTGTTTACCCTGACAAACTGATGCTTCGCACTAGGGCCTCTTTGTCGCCAAAAGCGGTTTCACCATTTCATGTGGGCTGTTAAAAAGGGTTCCAAAGACAACCGGTAACCAAAGACCCTTTTATGTTGCCCGGCAGTATCGCCTCTATGACCCACCAATATTAATCAATGAAGAAGCGGGCGCTGGAGACTGGAAGGCGGGAAACGAGGATTTTATTCTCTCCGGAGGAGAACACATCAATTCAGACAGCAAGTATCGTCACGAGGTGCTCTAACCACATCTCTGAGGCCTGGCCTCTTATACTAGGGTTTACGACCTTTATTGCACATAACACATTCTCGCAATACTTTAGAACTTGAAAGAACATCCTCGGAATCTCCCCTTCAGACCCGTTCCCACACACATTTACAGTTGGATTCCCCACCCTGGTCACAACAGGTGATGGTCGTCGCACAGCAGGGCATTCCGCCGATTCACGGAATGCATGGGGTTGATCGGATCTCATGGGGTGGGGGCTTTGATCGGTTCGGGGGTCTTTTGATGGAGAGGGGAAGCTTCCTACTGTACGGGGTAATAAACAGTATCCGCAGAGCCAGGTGGCGGCCTGGGAACAGGGAAGGCAAACGGGGGCACAGGAAAAAAGGGGTTTGTATCAGAAGGATCTGAGGCCATGAAAGGAATGAGGGGAGGTGTCGCGCTGGGAACAGGATGGGATTCCGTGGTGAAGCTGCGCTGAAGAGGGGTTTATGACCCGAGGCATGAGAGAGCGGGGGTTGTCAGCGTGCGGGGGAATGCTTGCGAGGTTAAGAGAGAGAGAGACGCGCTGGCTATTAGTGAGGGGCAGGGAGGCCATGGTGCTCAAAATGGCTGTCGCTTACGCGCACGAATGGGCCTGGAAAGGGGCAAGATGGCGCCGATAATGTTCACTAAGTTTGTATTTATTTTTCACAGTCCTCCCTTTAACATTTCCAAGACATCTTGCTGGCCTATTTCCTATCTACCCCTATATGCAGTGATCATAAGTAAGGGAGAGGGGACTTAGGTGAAAGAACTGTACGTAAACATCACATTATAAACATCATATTGAAAAATCTCATCAGTTAGTAGGCGGGTTCATCGTTAAGTTGATTGCAGGAAAAAGTCATCGTAATGCAATATCAGACTAGAATTACGTAGCGAGGGCGTTGGGTACAGATCATAGAATAAGAACTGGTAAGTTATCATATGAGTAAGTCCTTTTTGTATACGGCGAGTGCATAGTCAGTCCAATGGTGCTTGGGAGAGAAAGGAGAGACAGTAAAAATATCAGAGTTCTCGTTGTCTTTTGTCATCTTCTGTTGGCACTGTTAAGCACCTGGATTACAATTCGGTCCATCAACAGGAATGTTCATGTGGATTGAGTCGTTGGAGGTCTGCGGGCAGGGGTACATTTTGTCTTGTTTCGCCAGGCCTCATAGGAGCAATGCGTTACGGTTTTGGGGCAGGTGCATCTTCTTCCGTAATGCAGAGCACAGATTTTGCAATGGAAAATGCAATTTGTTCCAGAACTGTGAGATCTGTTCGTTCCTTGAGTCTCTGTGGTGGGCACTTCCTGTTGCTTCCATCATCTTCAAGGTGCTTGGTAGCGGGCAGAACCACAGACTTTGTTTATCTTTTCTTCGGGGGTGACCCTTGGTGGAGTTCTAGGTCACCGTTCTGGGATTTAACATAGTTCGTGGTCTACTTAGTCGGAGCTCCCCCCCTTTCTGACGCAGGGAGTACTCTTCTCTGGGTAGCTCAGTAGGTTTTGGAGGAATTTGGGAGTTCGGATGGAAAGGTGCGGGTGTGAACAGTCCTTATGGTAGGTCGGAGGAGGAGGGGATGGAGCAAGGCCAAGTCGGGGACAGATCAGGGGGAGGCGGAGAGTTTGCGACAGGCGAGTCCGTAACCATGTTCAGAGAGCGGGGACTCTTGGCACACGTTGATCATAGAGCAGGGGCTTCAGGTCAGCCCTTTCCTTAGCTTTGTTTGAAACAGTGCCCCGTCCTGCGACTCCTTACTGCTGTGGTCTCGCCTCGGCCTCCGTCGCTGATGTTCCACAATCCGCAGTCAGGCCGCGTGCTCCCACATCCGGTCTCTTTCTCCTCCGACAGTGATACCCTTAAATGAGTTTTGAAAAGACAGTCTTTAGAGATTTTGCAGAAAAAGGTAATTACATAAGTCTATTTCTCTCCCAACACCAAGCAACTGGGGTAAGCACTCGCTACATTGGAGATTCTTGCGGCTAACGTATAAACAATTGATGATGGGTTTGCTGGATTCCTTACAATTTCCTTTCGCTTGCTAATTCTTTGGCGCTTTGATGATTATTTCGTTCATTTGTCATATGTCTAGTATAGTAGATGTCAGTTCTTCTGGCAGAGACCCATTTCCCTAGTACAAGTCTTGAAAGGCTAGGCTGGTCTTCAGGGCCTTGTATTTTACAAAAAGTGCAACGTGCTATTCACCATAGTCTGATAGGCATCCTTCTGAGGGATGAACATAGGCTAAACAAGTCTGCATTACATAAAAGCATCTTATTTTCAACCATGCTTACTGCAACAAGTTCTTTCGTTTTTCAATCTAATTTTCAACTTTGCACACATCCTTCTAACTTTCTATATAAATCCTCGCAACCTGGTTACTACAAAAACTCGGGAGGGGTGGTTTGCAATAATTATTAAACTTATCCTCGGGGAAGGAGGGATCTTATGGATACCAAACTGGGGGCATTTTGGGTAGATGGGGGTGTCTCGATCATTTCTTACAGCTTGGGGTACGGAGACAATTTTCAATGGGGATGGTCGCATTACCACAGACACATTTTTATCATAGGAGCCACTGACAAATAGTTCCCTGAGAGTGGGTCAAATTTAGGGAACCTTAGTCGTCTTACCTGTCCCTTTCCTATCGGCCAATTTAAATTTCATCCATATTTTAGTAGAAAAGGAGAGGTAGTAACGTGGTACCAATACAATTTTATTTAGGACAAATTTGCGCAAATACTTGTGGTATTTGGGGCCAATCAGGAGGTGCACCAGGTTCGCCAATTAGGTGCCAGTTGCTAGGAAGAGGGAAAGTGTGGAGGGGTGGAAGAGTGAGTGAGAGAGAGAGAGAGAGAGAGAGAGAGAGAGAGAGAGAGAGAGAGAGAGAGAGAGAGAGAGTAAGAGAGAGAGAGAGAGAGACAATAGGCCGAACAGTACACGTGTGACATAGAGAATGACCGTGTATTGTTTGGGCTATTCAGTGCGTTACCCAACGTTAGACGTTTCGGGTCTGTGTTAGGAGGTAGGAAGCATGCAGTTTTGGGACAGAAAAGCGTTAGATTTGGTAAAAAGGTCGTGAGAGCGTCCTTGTTGTGCCATTTTGTAGCGCTAGTCCGTCTTCATGCATCGGGCGTGACGTGGTTCCAGATCCCTTATGATACTCTAATCGGGATTCTAATGTAACCTGCAGAGGAAAAAGGGGGGAGAAATAGGGGAGGTAGGGGGACAACATTCGAACACATCAAATGTAAGGGCACGAAAATCCTTTACTTACCACATACTCGTACTTGTCTCTTCGGGATATAATCCCTTAGGGTTCTGGTTTCTTAAAGTCATGGGGGCAGGCAATGTGATAGGTGGTTCATGGGGAGGTTCGAGGATGGCATTAAGGATCGTGTGTAGTGAAAAACGCTAAAAAGAGGAATCGGAGGTGCCTAGCGCGAGGTACCCGGTTTCGTAGATGTATCCGGTCATCGGGGTCCCTAAATCATTCCCAAAGCTGTGATGTTCTTAAGGCATACCAGTTCTTCGTTCAACTGTACCTTAGTACCTTCGACCACCATATCCTTATAACAATTTATCAATCACACCATTTTACTTTACCCACTCTCTGAAGTCGAGGTCCTTCTTCATACGTCAGTTCCTGAGCTTAGTCGCATATCTTGGAGGCAGCGTTTCATACCTTCGATTTGACCATCAACCCAGGGCCGAACAACCATTTCTCGGATAACCTTAAAAAGAGAGCAGAACAGTTGCGCACAGAAAAACCCTCCCACCGATACCCGTATTTACAAAAGTACGCGATGCCTATCCATAGCTTTTAAGACTTTTATTTGTAGAATTATTCAGTACGTAAAATGTGAGAGCGCAATTCATATTTTGGCCTGACATGTCGTCGATGGAAGCACATACAGTAGGGGGTTATTTTGTAGTACAAGAACATGTAAAAAAGGTCTAATTAATTATTTGTAAGTAACCAAAAACATTTCATTGCGTGACGAAGGAATCAGGGGCATTTCAGTTCATAGATGGAAACACAGTCAAGCTCATCGTAATCACATTTCCTAAATGCAAAACCGCGGGCGTGCATCATGAGCGACGTTATGTATCAGTTACAACAAATATCAAAAATAAATTGTTCATTGAAATCAACATTTTTACGGAACCCTTCTTAAATGTTCGCCAAGTGAACCCTCCTCCCTTTAACATCGAGTGCGCAATGGTTCGTATATATATATATATATATATCTTAGTACATCCAGTTTCATTAGCTAAGGAATACCACGAGGCATCCGTTAGTTTCCATTGATACCAGCGCCATTTTGGGCGAGGCCGGTTTAGTCCGGAAGTAGCATCAGGGGCAAAATATCCCCGCCAATTGGCGGTTGGACCAGAGTCCCTTTCGGTAGTCCAAAAGAAAACTGTGCTAACAAAGGGG
This sequence comes from Lissotriton vulgaris, assembly GCF_964263255.1. NCBI lineage: Eukaryota > Metazoa > Chordata > Amphibia > Caudata > Salamandridae > Lissotriton > Lissotriton vulgaris. Next base: position 64,966,403 of record NC_141700.1, read on the forward strand.
GCTGGTGGTGTGGACCGTCAATCAAGAGAGGGAGGGGGTAAAGTCTCTCTTACCAGGTCATGTTGAGGTTCAGCCGGAACTTGCTCGAGTTCGTTAGCCCATAATGTTCCTGGGTGGTTCAGACGGAAGCTGATGCAGACACGAGAGCACCGCCATCTTGTTGCTGTGCCGTGGTTATTTCATTTGAGATCAATGCAACTGTTCCTCACCGGAAGCCTAAAGGGGCCGAGGGCTCTTGGGACTTTGGTAGAATCTTCAAAGTCGAGGGGATGTTTGTCGATGGTGGGGGCTTGCGCCCAGGTGGGCAAGCGCCCGAGTTGCAATTTCGGACAAAGTTACTCCAGCGGCCTAGACCCGCCTTTCGAGGGCCCAGACGCCATTTTGAGGCCCTGCAGCAACCTTTGCCGTATCCATCAGGAGTGGAGGAAAACTTCTTGTGATGGCGAAAAACAGAGCATCATGCGGTTGGAGCAGGACATTTTGGTTCGGGGCGCCAGGGTGCAGCGGTGGAGCCTTCGTCTGGGGAGGTAAGGGAGGCTCGTCTGTGCCGTCTCCCTCTCCTGGCGCATCCTACACCGTCCCTTGGAATCAGGGGCGCACATGATGACCACCCTACACCCCTGATTCCGACTCTTGGGGGACCACTGTACATCCGGTGCTCCGTAAATATGCCCATCGGACATTGTGTGTCCTGTACCACGCAAGTATACCAGCCGGGTCTTGTATATCCTGTACTGAGAAAATATACGAGTCGGGCATTGTGTGTCCTGTGTTGCGGAAATATGGCCGTCGCCCGGCTGGAGGACATCGGTGTCGGGCCAGGGCAGGGAAGCCTCCTACCTGTGGAGGTGGAAGAGGCTCGTCCGCGTCGTCTCTTCCTCCCTGCCCACCCTGCATCCGTTCGATGGAGGAATTCGTGATGGCCGGACCAGGAGATACAAGGGAGGGGGTCACCTTCATCCGCCCCCTCCCTACTCGCGGTCCGGGGGACGCCATCCCTGGAAGGGCAATATGGGAAGACCATTTCATTGCCCGCTGTGTGGGGTCTCCAGTACCTTCTCGCCAGCAATCTCTTTTTGGGCTCATGGTTGCTGGCAGGCCCCGCCCCACACGTGCTATGTGTTTCGGATGGGCGGGACCATCGAACTGTTACATTTCGAGGACTTCCGGAGTGAGCATAACATGTTTTGTATTTTTCCTATTAGTCAAGTTTGCTTTTTAGAGAGTTCTACTAGTTATTCTATTTACTGTTGGTTGTGTGTTTTACCGTAATTAAATCCTAAGTTATATAATAGACGCTTGGCTTTCTTGAATCTTTTCTCTAACGGGGGGTTGTTTACACTGGCCTGCAGTTGTGTTTGTTTTTCAGAGTGGGGGAGCAACAGAGAGCAATCAGTCCCAGAACTCTAACATGTCGTTAAAATTGGTCTGACGAAATCTGTGCCACCGAGCATAATCGAACGGGGTGGTCCTGTCTGTTCTGTCTGCACTAGTCTGATTGGTTTTTATCTCACGTCTTTTTCCTTTCTGTCGGTCCGTCCTTTCTGTCAACCCTCCATTCTTACCTATGCTTTGCAGAGTCGGGCATTGGGCTTTCCAGTGTCCAAGACATTTACAGAAAGCACATTGGTTTTGTTTTAAATCTGTCCGTCCTGTGCGTAATGTCGGGGGATTACCTTCGGGTCGTTGTGTTCCGGGGTTGGCTTGTCGGCACATCCCTTTACACCATTCGCTTTTCATGTCTACTCCTCGGGGCTGTGCCATCGCTGGTCCTTCCCTTTGCCTACTAGACGTTTGGAGGGTTGTCCGTCGTGTCCCTTCACCTTTTCTAAATTCGTCGCCTTCCCTTCGTTGCGTGGCTTCTTTGCGCCACATACCGAGACTATCGAGCATAATAGGTGTTGTTTCATTCCTACGAAGGGCTATTTCTACTGTTTCTATTTTGTCGAGATCAAAGGATCCTCTCAGTGGCCACTGTCTTTCTCGATCCCTTTTCGTATATTTATGCCACAGCTCACTATAGGCTATAGCGATTAATCCATGCTTCATGAACATGTCCTTATTAGGGGTGCCTTCCAGCGGAGCCGGATGGTTCATCTCTAATAAGCGGTCCGGGTTAAACAGGCTATTGACCAGTGGGGAGAAGACAGGCATGACGGATCGCAATGGGATAATAGTCAGCACTACCTATCTTATCACTGCGCGCAAAGACTAGACAGAATATTTCTATTCTACGTTGTTTGCACGTAGTGAATACCTCATGAACCAATTCTGAGCAATCAATATTAGGTCAAAAATAAAAAATCAATATGGTCAATGGGAAGAATAAGTAGGCTCGCAAAGGTTCGCGTCACCTACCTTTTCGCTATCTGCAAAGAGGGGACCTATTTTTCCCTGTTTGCAGACAGAGAATCTCCAGAAAACAATCTATAACAGTTAATCAATGGGGGGAAGGGGCAATTGTTCAGTGGGGGAGAAAGATAGGTCCGACGGGTGCGTACCTATCCTTCGCTGTTTATAAAGGGAGAGCCTGTTGTTTCTCCGTTTGTAGACAGTGAATCTCCAATAAATTAACAAAAAGTAATACTAGTATTTTCTCAACAATTATCAATCACTTCCTATTATCTATCACTATCGCAATTTCGTCGTGTTTACACGACCTTACCCGGACCGCATGGACAGTTTCTCGTCTTCCGAATCCAGCGCCCGATCGTCCTCTTCTCTTCGTACTTCTCGTGGCACTCCTGATGGTTCCCAGTCAGGACCGCAGATCACTCGAGAGAGGTCTGTTCGGAACCAGTGAAGTTCGGATGATCGGCTGTCAGACGAGGGTCTATCGGACAGGGTACCTTCCGATCGTTGCAGTCGTTCACTCTGTCGTCGGGACCTCTCCCACTGGATCCACGAGTCGCTGATGGGCCCCACGTTTGGGACGCCAATTGTTAAAAAGGGTTCCAAAGACAACCGGTAACCAAAGACCCTTTTATGTTGCCCGGCAGTATCGCCTCTATGACCCACCAATATTAATCAATGAAGAAGCGGGCGCTGGAGACTGGAAGGCGGGAAACGAGGATTTTATTCTCTCCGGAGGAGAACACATCAATTCAGACAGCAAGTATCGTCACGAGGTGCTCTAACCACATCTCTGAGGCCTGGCCTCTTATACTAGGGTTTACGACCTTTATTGCACATAACACATTCTCGCAATACTTTAGAACTTGAAAGAACATCCTCGGAATCTCCCCTTCAGACCCGTTCCCACACACATTTACAGTTGGATTCCCCACCCTGGTCACAACAGGTGATGGTCGTCGCACAGCAGGGCATTCCGCCGATTCACGGAATGCATGGGGTTGATCGGATCTCATGGGGTGGGGGCTTTGATCGGTTCGGGGGTCTTTTGATGGAGAGGGGAAGCTTCCTACTGTACGGGGTAATAAACAGTATCCGCAGAGCCAGGTGGCGGCCTGGGAACAGGGAAGACAAACGGGGGCACAGGAAAAAAGGGGTTTGTATCAGAAGGATCTGAGGCCATGAAAGGAATGAGGGGAGGTGTCGCGCTGGGAACAGGATGGGATTCCGTGGTGAAGCTGCGCTGAAGAGGGGTTTATGACCCGAGGCATGAGAGAGCGGGGGTTGTCAGCGTGCGGGGGAATGCTTGCGAGGTTAAGAGAGAGAGAGACGCGCTGGCTATTAGTGAGGGGCAGGGAGGCCATGGTGCTCAAAATGGCTGTCGCTTACGCGCACGAATGGGCCTGGAAAGGGGCAAGATGGCGCCGATAATGTTCACTAAGTTTGTATTTATTTTTCACAGGGCTAATCTGTCACCTTGCCCACCTTCTATGCTCCTCCACATCCTTCCAAAGAAGAGGAGCGACTACACTGTCTGGTCCAAAAACAGCATTTCGTTCTACATTGACTGCACACGAGAGTTCCGGGTGGGCAACCAACACTTTGTGGGGTATGTTGGTGCAAAGAAGGGTCAGATGTGGAAGCACAAAGAAGTAGCCTCCTGAAGGGTTATGAGCTGATTCCACCAGAGCTAAAGCTGCGACCACTGCGTTAGCACGCGGAGTTCTGGTCCTGGATATCTGTCAGGCAGCAAGGTGGGCATCCCTGCACATGTTTACTAAACATTATTGCCTGAACAGTCATGTCGCAGGGATGAGCACGTCACCCGTTCGGTCCTGCAGGGCTTCCTAGTTTTAATTTGTCTGCAGACCCTCCTTCGGGGATGGTATTGCTTGGGTATCTGTTCAAAAGTAAGGAATCTGTGGCTAGAATGAACAAGTTACTTACCTTCAGTAACTCCTTATCTGGTACAATATTTTAATCTTAATTTTCACTTTTTCCACACACCTTAGCGCGTGTGTAGGACAAAAATCACCCGTGGTACTAAATGTTGCCGCTCACTTCACTTACCCTTGGTCCTGAAGAAAGTCCAGCTCATTTTTAGGTCGAGCAGACCTACTCTAAATGCGTGAGCATTGAGAGTGTCTGCTTCAGACCTTTTGTGGCCCGTATTTAGGAATGTGGACAGCTACCAGACGCGCGCTTTGACGAGGTCAGATTTCACCTCGGGAGCGAGCGTCTGGTAGCTGCGCATGCGCAAAGCCCTTTCTCACACACAGACACAGGCAGCCCCCACCCCTCTGCATGCATGCACGCACGCACACACACACACACAGGCGCGCGCATGCACACGCAGGCATACGGCACACATACAGGCACACTATCCCCTACCTCGCATTCTCTCTCAATCACACACAGTCACGCATGCGCACACACGTTCCCTCGCGCACACATGCACACACGCGCGCACACACTCCCCCCCCACCCCCCCCCCCAGGCATACACACAGGCACGCACGCCCTGGGCCCCACTCACCAACTGCGCTCTTCCGGCGGGGCTCCTCACGGCGCGGCGTCTCCTCATCTAAATCGGGGCTCCCTCAGGTCAGAGGAGCCCCGCAACAGGCGCCACACTCCTCCTTCTCCCCGGCCCCCTCCTGGGGACCCGGGCTACACCGGACGGCAGGGCGCTCCATGCGCCGGCAGCTCGCGGACCTCGGGAGGCGGGACTTCCGGTCGGCCGCGAGCAGATTGGCCGGCCGGCCAAGAGCTTCCGGGTCGCTGCGGGCAGCGCGGCGGCGCCTGCCTCCCATGGGATTTTTTACACCCCTTAGTGCTTGTTTATTTAATGTAATCGACACTATAGCATCACGTGATCCCGTCCGAAAGCTGCCTCTGAGGTAAAGTTGAACGCAGGCCCTCAGGGAGCAGGACTCCATGCATTGCCGAACTCAACCTGCTTTGCGGAAGGTAAGGCCAACAGGGCAGATGAACCATGTATTTTATTTCTCTAACTGGTGTCCCTGATTGCTATGCCACGCCACTGGACACTTTGGTACAGTTTGTTATTGATTCTGTGGCGGTACAGATTTCAACACCCGGTAACGTGTTTGTAGCCTGCGGTGTCGGAAGCGCTGGCTCAGCCTGCGAAACATTTGTTGGCTTCTTGTTTTGCACGTGAGCGCTTACCATATATGCAGCACGCGCTTGTATTCAGCGACATGTTTATCAATTTGGTTTCTCGTGTAGCAGATGCATGGCGATGGCTGCTGCCTCGACTCAGATCCATATCTGAACTTTTGATTTTCAGCTGACTTTCCGAGTAAATTTCAGCCCAAAAGCTCGATTTTCACAAAACGGAACCAACAATGTATTTTAAAAATTAGCTTGTGCACCTGACTAACAAGGGCAGCACCTAGGTTTCCGCGTGTTATCCATCAAGCCTCTGCTCTCATAAGAATCCGAGCCAGTTCCTGAAGTACTGATTAAATGGGAGTCGGTGTCCCTGAGCTGTTTACAGTTTATTTTAACGGTTGTGCCTCAATTGCTACTAAGACAGATATGTGAGCCAGTGCACCTGCTGCAGAAATCTGCATGCACATAGAAGGTCACCAGTTGAAGTCCTGGCTGTGCCATCATTGCTTTTCACCCGATCAAGGTCGATAAAAGAAGTTCCAATTAGTTGGTGTAGAGTAAGTAAAGCATTTTGTTTACATCAGCATGCAAGCTCGCTGTTACAAAAAGAGGGCTCCATTATCAAGGCTGGCACAGTCATTACTCGTTTGGTCCTGCTGGTCAATGGCCCTCACAGGGACAGTTCAAGAGATTCTGAATGTCGGACCCTTTATTTGGAACATGAACTTATGTTGCACATGGCCGTGCCTGGGAACTGTAGAATAAATCAGCCCTGCGCCCTTCTCTGTAAATCCCTGATGAATCGCGGGCACCTGTGTGCGTTCAGCGCTTTATGTAATAATACACATATTACATTAGAAATGCTATAGGTGTCACATTTGCGAAAGTTAAAACTATTAGCATTGTAAATGACGAAGCTATTAATTTTGCTATTTTCAAAACCAACACATAAATAAAAAAATTGTCATTTACAATACCAATAGCTCAAACTTTCCTAATGCGAGACCTATTGCATTGCAAATGCTTGTTCCAGAAGGGACTGAAACATGTCGACCACATAAGTCAACTCTTAGTAACAATTTTTCTAATTGTAGTTTCATCACATATTTTAAACAATACCCTGGGCCGCCAAGAATAAAACAGTAGGTAAGGATTCCCAGAGGTATCTTTTAATATCCACCTTCATCCCCATCACACTTTTGCACGACACCTGCTCCGCTGTAGTCAGGCGTAGAAGCACAACCAGGCGTCACTCGGCTGCCTGGTTGGACCCCGATGATGAAGCATGACACCAACCAGGTTGGTGTGCGAGGGGTTTATAAACAAGACCCATCGGGTCCAGTCAGAAGGCCATTATTTAAAGTGACCCTAAATAGCAGTGAATACTTCTACACATAGTGGGCCAGTCCACATTGATTCTACATAATACATTTGGGGACAGGACACGCCCCTAAAAACCCTTGCTCTCCCTTTTGATTATCCTATTTTTCTAGGCTGATCACTTTCAGGGCCCTAGTTTGAACACACCAGTGTCAGTGCACTTAATGACTCTGCAGTTCTGGAGTGGACATTTTTTTTAAGTAACTGACGCCAGTGTGCCTGGAAGGTGTCTATAAAGGTACCCCAATGTCACTCCTGTGCAGAGGATACCAACGACTGACATGCTGCCGATCAATGCCACCTACCGGTGCTCATGGTTACTGTTCGAAAAATCTTTCAGAACCAGTCTGACGCCTGTGAAATTCAAAGGTAAGGAATCTGTGGATAGATATAGTCTCTATCAAATTGCAGTACTCTGCTTCATTACAGAGGTTTCCAAAGTGGGCTGACCTCCTTAATGTCTCCTTGGGTCAAAGACTCTTTTCGCTGTCCTGGAACTAGTCCTTCTTGTACATTCTCCAGAGATCTGGGGAATGTGCGGGTCCTAGGGTTCACAGACGGTGGTTAAAGGAAGGTAGTATACATAGATATATCCATACTGGGGATAGAAGTTTTCAGCGAGGAGTCCACCAAGTTATGAGAAACTCTTTTAAGCTGCAGAAAATTTAGAACACAAAAGCAAATTTGAAATACTATTGCTAACATCACTACTGCTAAGTAAGATGAAAATAGGAGCAGCTGAGTCTTGTCTGATTGCACTGTTTTGTATTGATAGGTTAATATATTGTAGGATTGCAGATAAACCGGCCATGTGTGTTTGCTATATGTATATTTCACTACTCCAAAATGGTTGATTACTGAGGTATGCCACCTTCTGAAGCCAACGACTTGAGATTCTCTGCTCAGACTGAGATCGGCCATAGGTGCTAGAGGTTAACAATGATTTTTGTTTTTAGCTCTGACCTCTCTTGTCTATTTTCAAAATCATCTTGAGATAGATGAGTAAATCTTATCTGCTGAGGGATTGGCCAAGAAGCAGAGAGAGACTCAGTATACAATTTCCGTAAATGAGTATAGAAGTACTTGTTTAGTGTGAGTATGTGTAGTTTGCATGACCAGACTTTAAACAAATTAAATGTGGTGTTCTAGGATCATATGGTGCGGGAGGAGGCGAAGAGCCTGACGCCGAAGCAGTGTGCAGTGGTGGAGCTGGCCTTGGACACAATAAAGGTGAGGAAGAGCTTCTTGTCCATGTGCATCATTCCAACTCCCAGTCAACCACCTACCCCTAACTCCAGATTTCCATAAACCCCCAGACCTCACCCTAGATATCAGTGACTTAAATCTTGACCTCCATATTGACACCTGGTTTTCCTTTAAGGCCTGGCAGGCCGGAATCCTTGAGTTCCACCAGAGATTCTGAATTACACGTAGATCTCTAGATCGCATATCGTGTTGCATGAATCCCATAGGGAACCCCTCACTGGTTAAAGCATTCTGCACTGAATTTGTTTCTAGGCTTTCCTTGCAATTCTGACCGTGCATTCCACCTCATTTATTTCTCAACCTACAGTCCTACCTCTCCATAGGAATTAGGTAACTTGCAAAATCCAGTCACTCCCCTCAAAGATCCTAGTTTTTCATCACCTTTTAGCCTAGTTGCCATGAACCTGGTTTTCTGTGGTGCCCATTTGCCACATGCCCGATTGCTCCAAGCATGTATAACTTCCTGCTTCAATCTAAATCTTACCATCCTTCATTCTCCAGCAATACTTCCATGCCGGAGGAGTCGGTCTGAAGAAGACATTCCTGGAGAAAAGTCCTGACCTGCAGTCTCTGCGCTACGCTTTGTCATTGTACACCCAAGCAACCGACACTCTCATCAAAACCTTTGTCCAGACACAGTCTTCTCAGGGTAAGAAGTTTTCTAGATAACTGCAGCAGTAATGCATGTTTAGACTTAATTCCACTCCTGAAAGCACTGTATCAAGTCTGTATGCAGCTTCCAAAGAGTTACATCTATTTTGCTTGTACAGTCCACCTGAATCTCTTGGCTGCCTTTGGCAAAAGAAATGCTCCTTCCAGTACAGTGCTGGCAGACACTACTCTGACCATGGCATAGGCGTTGCTTCTCCAGCATGGCACTGATCAATCGAATACAGCCCCTAGCATGAGAGCTGCTCTTCCAATTCTTGTGGTAGGCAATATTTGACCTGGAAATTTCAAACACATTGAACATGAACAGCTCTTTCATTGGTCATCAAGATGCAGGATTATCTCCCAGTTCTCTGATAGTGTGATGTATGTTGTAAGCACAGCGAAATAACACTGTATGTAGTGTGTTGGAACTATATGGAATCTGCGTACGGTGCCTGTGGTGCTAAATAGAGAAAAGAGAAAATGTCCTATGTCCATTTTGAGTGGAGAATGGGGACCTCTGCCATTAGCATGGTGCTTGCTGGTCACATCAGAGGTGAACTCTAACAAGCCCGTCTGGCCTCAGTATAACAGCTGCTCAGTGCCAAAGTAGATTGCGCTGCAGCGAGGTCACTCATGGCTTATAACGCACCATCAGAATTGAGTTGCACGTAGAGAAGAGTATGGTAACCTGTATGAGACTCGAAAAGGCAAATCATAATTGCCACATTCTGCCCAGCTGGAGCCAGAAGAGGCCCTGCCCAATTAGATGTCAGCATTCATGTAAGGTCTGCTCATATTGATCAGGCAGAGCATGGACATGACAAACTAGAACCCCTGCGCTCAAGCAATCCACAAGCCTCAGACTCCCAAGTGTCTGGGAAAATAGGCAAACTCTACCATAGGCAGTAACCACCCCTTATGGTTTCCAACCAACACTTTGCTCTTGAGTGGAGAATATATTGATTATTTGGGCTCCAAAATTCTAAGTGTTGCCACATTACTTCCGGTGGGCTTTCAACAATTAAGCCACTGTAATCTGTGACTCTATTACAACTAGTTCAGTTGAAATTAAATAAGGTTGCAACTCCCTAATGCTGTACTTAGTTAAATGAAAGCTCAAGGCTGGAGAACCCGTGTCACACTGGCATGAAGCCACCAGGTCACTTTCCACACACAGAAAACTAGAGCAGGAAACTAAGGCACAACAAATTGACATAAGTGAGAATAATGTTTAACAATGAACAATGTCAAATCCACTGAACAGAAGAACTTTTTGACCTCTCTATAGGTTATGTGCAAAACATCTGGCAGAAACCATTAGGTTCAGGAGACAGCAGAATTTCTGCGCCCAGATTAATCAAAGTAATGTGTTACCCTAGCGTCACACAGGGGCAATGCCACTCTTAAGTCAGAGTTACCAACCCACCTTGCGTGGCCCTGCGTGGCTTGGTAAACCTGGAGTAACGCAAGGCCGCGCCAGTCGCTGTCTTGTGTTACTCTGCACCGGAAAGATGTTAAATGGGTGGTGAGGGGGTGTTCCCACACATCCACCCGTGCATTTTGGCTCATTCCCAGACTTACCAAGAAAACTAAACTTCGGCATGCATCAAAATTGTATATGCACATAGTGCATCCGTGCAGCGAGAGAGCAGGAATGTACATATCTTGGTAAATATGACGCATTCCTGCTCTCTCTTTTTGACGCAGGGCAGCAAGTTTTCTTTCTGCGTTGCGCTGCGTCAAATTTTGATCAATTTGGGCCTAGGTCTTTAGGCAGACTCCATGGAGTTGCTGAATACCAGGGACTCAACTATGTTGTTGCTTGGTGTATTCAAGCAGAAATATGCTTGATCTGTAGTAAATTGTGTATAATTAATTTACACATTCTCGAAGACAGTGCACCGAAGTTACGCATACAAGTATTTCATTGATAAAACCAAAGTTTTTCACAATGATAAGCACTTACAAAGTCTCATGCTTGCAGAATTGTTAATCCTCTCTCGCAAAGGTTTTCTACACTAACCGTGTAATAAGTGGGCCAAGGTCTTGATCATCCCAGTGAGTCGAAATACCCTCTGTCTACAGTGTACACATCCCAAAGCACGACACAAAAAGTAGAAAAGTGGACATCTGAGATTAAGGGGGAGGATCAAAGATGGTAATGATATTGGCTCAGAGCAGATGAAATGCTCACCAGATGCCATTTTAATTTGAACTCCATGAATGTTCATTACACATCGTTTGCAATGACTCGATAAATGTCAACGTTACAAGGAGGTGTCACTATAAAGCCACATTTAGAGTTGGAAATATTGTTATGCAATGCTGGAGGGATCACATCCTCATCTGAAGGAATTGGGTTCCTTAATATGTAATTTCTGAAAGCAACAACTCCTACGAAATTTCCAGTTTGACCTGTTATGAGATGTTGACTTGATCAGATTGGTGTGAGATAATGGTTTTAGGGAAATCTATTTGTCCTACCAGTCTTTTCTAGTCGATATCTACATAGTAAATGTGACCGTTTTATTGTAAATAAAAACTAAATGACTAGGCATAATTTGACCTGTATGATATATCAATTGCATAAAAAATTATTTCCAAGATGCAACTGGAATAATCTGAAATTTCTAGCAACTTTGCTTAGAACTGGCATATAGTGAAATAATTATTTTCTGTGTGTGTCTCTGCACATCTGTTTGTGTTTTTGTTTGTGTTTAAATGTGTGTATTGTTGCATTTGGAAGTACTTGTCTTTTTAACTTTTGTTTCAACTCCTTCAGCAGAACCTGATGTGGACTGTCCTTGTTGTAAAACCTGTAAAACCTTTGATTTTGTGTTTTCCCCTGCATTCCCCCTCCCCCTCTGTCTGTCTCCTCTTTATCTTTCATAGTCCATGGTGGAAAGGGTGTTAGGTTTACCCTTAGTGAAGAAATTTATCCTGAAAAGGGTACGTCGAACGCAAATGAAATGACAAGTTCCTCCCCTTGCACTGCTGATGCGCCTGTTATGAAACCATTTCCAAGCCCTTGGAATGGGTATCTTGGGGCCCACACCAGAAGAAACACCCAGATTAGAAAACAACTCTTGAGAGAGAGAATAGAAGAGTGAATGTAGGAAGAGAGGGTGCAATTGAAAGAAGATCAGAGCTTAGGAAAGAGGAATAAAGGAGAAATGTTTTTCTGGCAGGGTTCAGGAGAATGTGAGGAAGGCGTCAGTGGTAGGAAAGGCAGCAGGGCAGAGTTTGGTGGAAGCAGAAAGAAGGACTGAAGGTTGAATAATCCATTGGTGGAAGTGTTGAGAAAGAACAAAAGTGACATGAGGTAAGAGGAAGTTCGGAGGTACCTGGAAGCGGTGAGCAGATGGAAGACCGAAAAGAATTGTCTGTGATTACCACAAAGATACCAGGAAGTCTGGAAAAGGTACAACAGAGCAGGTGTGACAAGTGTGTCAGTGGATAAGGAGAGCAAAGATCGGAGGACATTAAGCCTCACCTGTTAGATGAGTGGGGGAGGAGTGAACTGCAAGAGAATCAATCCGCCAACACCTGGTGCAGGAAGGTGGAGTCATGAAGTTAAGATAAGCAGCCTCTATCGAGTAAGGGGATCTTGAAAGTGATCTGAACTGGGAAGAAGGAATATTTTGTGTTGAATCTTTCTTGAAAGCAGGATTTCAGGGCTTCCTATTTAGCAAGAAGCCTGACTTGCCCATCTGCTGGGTTGGTCGTTCGGGGGACTGTATTTTGTAGCATCACCCGCAGTGGCTCAGGTGAGGGCTGGAGGAGCACACTAAAACCAGTAAAGAAAATATGTCCCTGGTTTTTCTGGTTATGTAAACCACTTGAGTGGAGGGCGACCCAGTCCAATTTTCCCTCTGAGCTCCCATTTAGAGTTGATTTTCTGGTTATGTGCCTTAAGGTGAAACTTACTCCCCCCCCCCCACCCGCAAGTAAACATCTTTTCTTGGGTCACTGTTAGCCAGAAGGATCAAGTCAGTGAGTCGGTTAGCAAAGTTTTCAATCTGATTGTTTCCTCCGGTCATGGCTCTGGGGTCAGCCTTCCCCACTCCCCGGCAAGAGTTTCTCCAGGGATTGATTCAGTTTGCTAAGAGGAAACCAGTACGAAGGTAGAGAAAAGCTGGGAATTTCTAGGTACAACACTAGGGGTTTGAGCTCAAAGATAAAGCTTTAATGTGCCAGAGAAAAAGAAATGCACATCTCATTACATTGTATGAATTGTAGTCTTCAGTGCCGCTATTCAGCCTAGTAATTACGAACGGTAATTGGCAGCAATTGGAAAACCAAGGTATCTCAATCAAGCAGCTATGCATGGGCTACAATCTTGTACTTTTAACAGGAATATTTAAGATCTGGAAACGTGTGCAGCCCAAAACACGGCTAAACCGTTGATAACTCCTGGATTACTATAGTTTGCCCATGAACATAAAATGTGGGTCTTTCGTGCGCTACCACATTCATGCTGGTGGTGCTACTGCTGATTCGGAGAGGTGTATAGAGGTATTATTTTCAAGAGGGGCGTTTAGTTAAGAATGCAAAGGGGATTGAAGAACAGCAACTCATTAATTTATGAGAATGGTCTGGGTTAATACAGGGTGATGAGATCTATCCACAAGATAGATAAATAATATTTGGAGATGGTCCAGAAGTCTAAATGGTTGGATCATCGGGTTCTAATTGTGATGACATAGGCATGCAAAATATGGATCATCTTCATAAAAAGGGTTTATTTAAATCTAGGAAAATAGACACCAAGCTATGCTATGAAGTTCTGCATTCTTAGTCTACAGCATTATTTACTTCATATTTAGTTTGCCTACTGACACTCTCAGAAGTACGCTACAACCCCATCTCAAATATTTCACTGGTTCTATACACTTTCCAACACCTGACGCTCTTAGCAAACTGAATCAACTCCTCGGAATGAAAGGTCGGAGAGGGTCTCAGTCGCTGCCCTTGCCTTGGCAGTGCCCACTGCATTCAGAGATAGCATTTTCCCTTCCATTTACAGTGTTGAATGCTTACACTGAGCGTTTGTTTTCATTTGGATTGTACATGGGGTGGGGATTGGGGTAGGGGGTGAAATAGCATGTGATTCACCCAAGAGTTCCAATCAAAAGCCAGCATCTCACTCCGCACACAGTGAGGTAGCAGGCCCTAACAAGACTATGGATCGCAAAGTACTCCCTTCTCTATTTTTGTGTGTGCCGGGGAGAAAACAGGACTGTTTAGAAGTTACAGGTATCATAACACAAAATATTTGGCCATAATTTGAATAAACTCACAGCCAGTATCTCAGTGGCTACAAACATGGTTCCCCTGATTGGCTAGCGCTTCGGGAGTACTTATTTCACGTTCGATCCATAGTCTTTAAAGTTGACTAATCCAAAGACCTCAAGAAGTTTGGAGTAACAAAACGTTTTCAAGTTTTGTTCTAATTTTTTCTGTTTTCATGGATTGTTTGAAACACTGCAGATATGCACCAAAGCATTGATAGTGATTTTATTGCATGCTGTCCTGGTAAGCCTGAATGCAAGTGATACATTTTGCCAATGATAATCTCTTGTTCTCCCCTCAGCATATTTACCATCAGCACAACACCAGAAATGGTTTGAAAGGCAAGCTCGGGTCTTGCAATTTATCAACCCATACCATGGTTTAAAACTATTTTGAGGGCTCTAAAAGTATGCTATGGCATTTCTAATACCACCAGCCACATTAGTCAACAGATGGACTATGTTACTGGTCTGTTGGTGACTTTAATGTGTTTTATAAAGGGTCTGTTGGTGTGGAGCTCTGCCAGGGGTTCAAGATATTCATGACCTGACCGCGCCAGTAGTACCAAGGGTGTTATCACGGCCAGATAGACTGTGATTGCTATTTACAACTTTCTTTCTTTTGCCAAGCAGGATCTGGTGTGGATGACCCTGTTGGGGAAGTATCAATTCATGTGGAACTGTTCACACACCCCGGCACAGGAGAACACAAAGTCAGTGTGAAAGGTAGGTAAACTAGACCCTTGTAAACCCAATTTTACTGCTGCACAATAACTCTCTTCCCAAGCATTTAATCCAAGCATTGATAGCTCTCATAAGATCTAATGAGCCTTGGACGCTACCCTGTAAAGGAAACCCACAAATTAAATTTGAATTTTCCTTGGACCTATTAACAAGGCTGAACAAACAAAATTAGTCAGAGGTCGAGAGTTCTGACTGCCAAATTGTACAAAAAATAGACTTTTGATTTAGCAAAACTGTAAAGGTCCTTGGGAAGGGGTGGTTCCTCCTGCTCCTTAGTCAGTCAAGGAAGGGTTAAAATGAGATGCCAACGTGCACTTCCTCAGCCTGGCCTGAACAGGTGGGTATCATTGATATGCTTCCTATCGTGGGGTAATGATTAGTGAACAAACTCATGTGCGAGCCCCACAAAGCCATTTTCGGCTCCCCAGTGTTACCCAGGGCCAGGATGTGCCCACTGCACACACCTCATCAGCGCCCCTGTCTTTTTCAAGCCCTAAGGAGAAAACCGGCTTGTCCCCTCATCAGCCTTAGTTGGTCCTTTGGGACCAGGGGCTCAAACCTTGTGTCACGGGTCCCCTACAAACTTTGCAACTTCATGGCCTTACCCATTGTCGGGGACAAATATTATCCAGATTACTGAGTATGAGTGTGTCATTTGCTCCCTATGTCACCAGGAGGCTCTGGATACCATGGCCTTCATCAAATTGGTTCTTTCGGGGACACCAGTGAAACCGGCTTTTCATCATTTATTCTACGCAAGTAGATCAGTGTGATGCCAGGATTGATATCTGCTGCGTCATCAACTTCACTTTCCAATCTCACTTACATAGAGCCAGTTAGGAAACCTGGCAGCGGTGTCCCAAGCTTGATTGGACAAAAGTGCCCTGCAGCAGCCACTTTCTTTCTAACTGGAGCATTTGGCCTCCACATGGGAAAATAAAAAAAACTGTGCAAAGGCCTGTGCCATCCTTTGAAGAAAAATCCAGCAGTGGAAACAGCCTTCGGCTTAAGGTTTGCAAACAAGCAGAACTGACGCCATCTTTCTTTTTATTATACTCTGATATCATTAATGATCTTTACCACCTATGACATTTGATATCACATCACTTTTTATATTGTTGCTGAATCACTGAAGCCATAAATTATTACACATATTCTGTCCAGGCCCATTACAGAGGTCTATCCTAAAACCATCCCGCGAGCCTAGGCTTGCTGCGCTTGGCCCAAAGCCACTTTCAACTGTCTCTGGGGACAGTTGAGCAGGGTTTTGGGTGAGGTTTAAAGCAACAGTCCACGACCAAATTTCACAGGGCATAACCAAAGGATGTTGCCGACAGACACTTGCATCAATTTAATGGGGCTGGGTACAACTGAAAGTCATGGCCTGCAATCAAAGGCTATTGAATATACTGAGATCCTCATTATGAATGACCTGGCGTGTGGGTTGATATTTATCGGAGCCAACAAAACCCGACTCCAGTTAGCAATTTGACCCCAAAAAAGGACCAAATCAGCATTCCTGATAATTATCAGGCATTTTTCACCTGATAAATTTCAACACATTTGATCTGCCGAAATGTATTAGATAAACAAAGTTGGAATGCTGGGTTTACTTCTAAACTCCCAATTATGATCTGTGCTGCCCCAGGAGTATTGCAAATAACTAGGCCCCCCTCAATGCGTGCCGGAGTAGTGCTTGTGGATGGGGAGAAAAGTGTGGGCAAAGGCCATGCCCTGTGCTCCATGATCTCTTGAAATGGTCAACCCGTGTTCTCTGTGGGGTACAGGTGTATTCCAATCACTTATACACACAGGGGGTCGCACTTCACACTATAATACAAACCAAATTTTTCATTTTCGTTTAAAAATAGTATTATATTTCCAAGTGTCTGTGGTGTTGTATTATCATCACAACAATAGTAGATCCATCTAACAGCCTTGAACACAGTAGGTGATTAATGTTAAATTCTGTGTTTATCCTTTAATTTTCTCCACAAAACACACATCTTGTCTTCCCAGCTTCTATTAGAATCACTCCATTCTCAGCTCGCACCAGCAGCATATCTATAAATTATTGAGGGCGTTATTTGGCAGTAGAACCTCGGGGTTGAGCATACTTTGTAGATTGTTCAGGTGTATGATAAAAAAAAAAGATTAGCCAATAAAATGTTCTTTAAGAAAATATGTGGTCTTTTTCTAAGGTCAGTAGTTATTCCAAATTATTCTTGACAGCTAGAAAATGTATTTAAAATAAACTTGGTTGAAGCTATGTTAGTTACGATATGGAACATAAAACCTCAGTAGTTTGCCAGTGGTTGTGTGCTACATAGTTAACTCCCACAATGCATTTCTCAGGAACTCAAAGATGACCTCACTAAATACTTCTAGCCCAAGCAGTTGTAATCCTTATTCTGTTGTTTTCTAGTGGTTGCTGCCAATGACCTGAAATGGCAAACATCCGGAATCTTCCGTCCTTTCATTGAAGTCAACATGATTGGCCCCCACCTCAGTGACAAGAAAAGGAAGTATGCCACAAAATCCAAGAACAACAGCTGGGCTCCCAAATACAACGAGAACTTCCAGTTGTGAGTGAAAGATATGCTTAATTATATACTTTTGATCTTTACATAGTAGAGCAGTCCCCAACCAGTCTGTATAGTCCTCTTGTATGCCACAAAGTGTACCGACCCGGAACCCATACAAGTGTTTGGCTCTGTAATGTTAACTGCATCTTTGTTTTCTGTTCTTTAACGGCAAATTCCTTGATACAACCAGACTAGAGTTACTGTGATGTAGCTTTATCACACAGGTAAAACCTATTCATGTGGTTGATAAGTCTAAAAAAAGAAAAAGCGTCCGATGATAAAGTTATAACCAGCAGATACAAATGTTTTCCTTATTTGACATAGGGATAGCAGACAGGGTGAGGTTCTGACTGGAAGGATGCTGCATATACAACTGGCAGCCTGAAGCGTGGTTTTGCCACAGAGAGAAATGGAATGGAATGCTGGGATAATTTTTCTAATGTTTGTGTCATCAATAGATGCCAGGAGTTTTAGATTTGAAATCTGACCAACTGTTTTAGGGAGGCACAACTGGATCCTGAGATTTAGGGGTAGGGGAGTGGGGTGAGAGAATGGGCGATAGGGCAGAAGGAGAGAAAGGTGGGTGATCCAGAGGGGTGTCATCCGGACTTTGGAACTCTAGAACTAGCCAGAGTCCCATGCCAAAGCTGTGCTCTGGTGACCCACTATGCTGTGTTGTGCTTATGCTACGTTCTCCGACTCCCAACAGTATTTTTTAATTATGCCATTTTAGACCCTTGTCGTGGGGGCGTGGTGAGTTCTAATGATCATGGTCCAGTCTATTCTGAGTGCCAGTAAGGTTTTCCTGGCTAATGCGTTCCACGTAACATCAGTTGTGACAGAGGAGGATGGGCACTAGCTCCACGCCTTGCAAGAGCAAAGGGAAAGCCCTACCCTTCTTGAATATAACGAGAAAACAGTTAAAGTCAAATGGCATTTTTCCCATGTCCTGAAATTGAAAAGACCTCCTTACAGTATCAAAGTTGAGGCAGCTCAGATCCCCTCTTGACAAGGATTCTGAGAGACTTTTAGAGACAGAAACTTTGGTCTCCGAAGCTATCCTGATTCTTTAGGCTAGTGTGAATGAGTAGTGAAGGCCTAGCTCCCTGTAGCTGTGTGAAGGTTGAGTCAGAGACCACATAACAAGTTGTTACTTACACTAGAAGTATGAATGCAGTCCTGAGTCATTACAAAAGAATAACGCAGAGAATTTGAGTACCGTAAACATACAGAAGAAAGGAGGTAGTTGCAAGTCGATAGCCTTCCCCAGTAAAGAAAAATAGACAAATGGTTTGGGGCCCTGTTGCAACGTTTATGGTCCGGTCCATCTCATAGTAAATAAATGTGTCCGTTCAGGCTCTGGTAGTTGAACACCAGGGATACTTCCAAAGCTGTCAGTGGTGAAAAAGTCTATAGGGTGCCTTTATGATGCTGCGGATAGAAGGAACTGGTACTGAAATGTAAGTGTGACCTAGCAGGATTTACAACTGAGGGCCTGATCTAGATCTTGGCGGGCGGGTTACTCCGTCACTGCGGTGACAGATATCCCCTATTCCAAAATATAAATCCCATTATGTCCTATGTGATTTATGTTTCGGCGGACAGGATATCGGTCACTGTTGTGACGGAGTTACCCATCCAACAAGACCTAAATTGGGGCCTGAGTTTCTCCCAAAATGAAAAACTGCATATAACTTGTTTTGACTATTAAAAACAAAGTGATACCAAATGTGTGTAAAGGTACCACTTATCGAGTTTCAGTTGGACGTGGTCAAACTATATTATTTGGAGTTTCAAGAATGTGGGTGTTATCTCCGTGCACACCTAAATATTGAACAGTGTTTCAGAAAGTTCTATTTGGCCCAATCCTTGTCGCACTGTGCCTTTCAGTGCCTTATGTCATTGTGAGAATATGTGATTGGTAGATCACGAAGGGCGTGCTCATTTAACATGAAACTGTGGAGTTTCTTCACTCGTTTCGCTTCTTTGGTTACCTTTAGTTTTTAAAATTAGTGAGTCTTCAAACTGTTGGAATCATCAAATTATTTTATTGATTCAAAGTTTGTAGCTTTTTCAAATATTTTGAGTAATTCATCCCGAAACTCTCAAGAAACATTTACCCACATCACAATTCATTCGCTTGAAAAGAATTAATTCTGATCCTCATATTCTGGAAAAATCAATGACAGAGCAACAACAACAATACCTTGCCAGAGGATACCCTAAAGAGATTCTAGAAGAATCACTTAAAAAAGTAGCCAAACTACCCAGAGAAAGCTTATTGACGCCAATATCTCAAACCACAGAACAAAAAACAGTATGTGTTTTGAAATTCTCCACTGAAGCCAAAAAGATCAAGAGAATCATCAATCAACACTGGTCTTTAATCAAAGCTGAACCAGATCTCCAAAATCTGTATAGTGACCAAATAACCTTTGCTTTCAAAAGATCAAAAAATCTGAAGGAGTTCCTCACTACTAAAAAAGAAATCAAAACACAACATAAAGGAATGTCTAAATGCTTGAACTGCATACACTGCAATAATGTAATAACTGGAAAAACTTTCATGCATCCTACAAAAGGCCACAAAATTGATCTACATTTTTTTTTTTTTTTTTTTTCCAAGACCTTTATTGTAGCAAAGTCATAACATTACACAGCTGGTAGCCTACAACCCTGGGGCCGGCTGCGAAGGTGGAATCCACAATAAACGCGCATTGTACATAGATACAAGCAGTCGGGACGGCAGTGTAAAACATACAGTTGGGTCTTGTAACGGTATTTGTGTTTTTTTTAGGAACCAGAGGTCGCAACCAGCAGACCTGGGTACAACATTTAACTGGAGACCATTACCCCTGAAGAAAAAAAGGAAATGATTAGTGCAATGCAAGAAACAACGGCACGCGCAGGCACCAGCGCTCACGTGAATAATGGCAATCGTTAAAGACATATCACCCAGGCGATAGCTCAGGGAGCCCTTGCTCCTCCTCTGCAGCCTGTCTTGCAACTAGAAAATCAGTGAGATAACACCAAAAGTCCTTAGGTCTGGACTTCGCCGGCAGGTCCTCCTCGTAGGTTCTGAGCCTATCTCTGCAGCTGGCCATGTCCCCCAGCCATCTGGCCACAGTTGGTTTCTTGGAGCTATTCCAGCATTGAGCTACTTGTCTCTTGGCCAGCAGCAGCGCGATAACACAGAATTTACGTTTAACAGCCTTAAATTGGGCCGTTATTCCCAGAAGACCCATTCTTATAGAACATAGTATGTCGGAGCTCAGCATGGCAGACAAAG
Organism: Lissotriton vulgaris; assembly: GCF_964263255.1. NCBI lineage: Eukaryota > Metazoa > Chordata > Amphibia > Caudata > Salamandridae > Lissotriton > Lissotriton vulgaris. Next base: position 64,987,098 of record NC_141700.1, read on the forward strand.
CAATGAAAACCTCGCTCCAGTAGTTCTGGATCGCTGCGCATGACCAGGCTAGGTGTAGGAAGTCAGCCCCCTCCCTCCCGCATCGTTTACACTGGTCAACATCTAACAAACCATATTTGTGCATGCGAGCCGGGGTATAGTAGGCTTGGTGTAAAAACTTGAAATGTATGATACGGAGATTCCCATTGGGAGTAAGGATCTGAGTTAGCGCGCATGCCTGCTGCCATTCCTGTTCAGTGAGCGGATCGTCAAGTACCGTGTCCCAGCGCCCCTTGGCCCTGGCCGTGGAGTGGGGTAAGTCCGCCTGAGCTGAGGAGTACAGCCGTGACACCATATGGGAGATGTTTGGGGATGCAATCATCAGCTGTAGGGGAGACAGGGAATCTGGTTCCTGTGGGAAAGTGGGGTAGTGTTCCCGTAACGCCCTTTTCAGCCTGTAGTGTGTGAATATAAACAACGGGGACTTATTCTGTACAAACGTCATGTCGTCTAGTTCTATAAATTCCCCCTCACAGAATAAATCGCCGAGCGTGGATATGCCCACTCGTTGCAGTAAGGACATGCCCACCGATTCCCCAGTGACCGATAAAGCCTGGTGATGTGCCAACGGCAGGGAAGGGGCAAACAATGGTGATTTATGTGTTAATTGACTCAATTTGTTCCATGCTTTAACAGTGGTATCCACCGGATTGATGTCCTGGGAGTGAAGGGGAGGGCGCTTATGCGTGAGCATGGAAGTGAGGGGCACTGGCGCCACATCATCTTTTTCAATAGCTGTGTGCGTGAGGTAGGGGACCTCGTGAAACCAGTATGCAGCAAATTGAGCTTGCGCGCAAAGGTAATATAGTAAAAAATCCGGGACACCAAAGCCCCCCTTGATATATGGGAGCGTCAATGTCTGCAAATCGATACGCGCCTGTTTACCCGCCCAAATGAGCTGTAACGTAAGTGTTTTTATGCGACGGAATACCTCGCCAGGGGGGGTGATCGGAATGTTATTAAACAGGTAAAGGAACTTGGGCAAGACATTCATTTTGACAATCGCTATGCGATCCGCCAAGGACAGAGGGAGCTGAATCCAACGCCGGATTTTATCTTCCAACGTGGAAATGACAGTGCCATAGTTCGCCCTAATCACCACCTCCGGGTCTCTATGGAACATGACCCCTAAATAGCGAATTGGGTCCGTTTGCCATACCAATGGATAGTCCGTGTGTATGGGGTCAGCCATATCAGTCAAGGGGATAATGTAGGATTTGGTCCAGTTGATGGCAAGTCCGGAGTGACCCTCGAACTTCACGTATTCCCGTAGAAGCGGGTTTAAGTGAGTGGCCGGATCGCGCACATACAAGAGCATATCATCGGCGTATAATGATATATGAAGGGGTCTGTCCGTGAAACGCAGGGCCGAGGAATTGTATTTTTGCCTGATCCTGCACGCAAGGGGCTCGAGGGCAAGGGCAAATAGTAGGGGGGACAGGGGACAACCCTGTCTCGTACCGCGTCCTATAGGGAAATCGTTGGACACGTAGCCATTCACTCGCACCCTAGCGCACGGGTCGGTGTAGAGTAGTCTCACCCATTGCACAAATCTTTTAGGAAAGCCCATTCTGTTAAGTATAGTGATCAGGTAGCTCCACTCCACTGAATCGAACGCCTTTGCAGCGTCCAACATTATAGCTACCGCCCTCGTGGAAGGCTGCAGATAGTGGGATAATGCGAATAGTGTCCTGGTATTGTGCGCTGTGGACCGAGTGGGGATAAATCCTGACTGGTCAGGGAGCACTAAATTAGTCATTAGGGGAGTGAGTCTGACAGCTAGGATTTTGGCTAGTATTTTAGAGTTGGCGTTAATAAGCGATAGGGGCCTGTAGGAATCACATAGTTCGGGATCTTTGTGGGGTTTTAACAACGTGATGATCACCGCTTCCCTAAGTGTGGGTGGAAGTACTCCCTGATCGAACGCTGCACCGAACATTGCCACCAGATGCGGGGCTAGAATGTCCACATAATGTTTATAAAACTCATTTGTGTAGCCATCTGGCCCAGGTGATTTATTGTTTGGCAGAGATTTAATTATTTCCGTGACCTCCTCGACTGTGATGGGGGCGGCCAGATCCTCCCTCTGAGAGTCAGATAGCCAGGCGATGGCCACGTCCTCCAGGTAGCTGAAGATTTCAACAGGGGACGCTATAGAACGGGAAGCGTAAAGTGCGCTATATGCGTCAACGAAACAGGACAGTATGTCAGTGGCTTGCGTCTTATAGTCCCCCGCAGTGGACCGTACGCGCAGGACGGTGTTTCGCTTTCTGCCCTCGCAAATTTTAGCCGCCAGTACCCCCCCTGGTCTCCCGCCCTCTCCAAATGCTCTGGCTGAGGTACGCTTGTCTAAGTATTTGATCTCATCCTCAACATAAGTGCTATGTTCTGAGTGCAACTGACGCAATGCGCCCAATAAGGAGATGTCCTGCGATGCTTCGAAAGCCTTTTCAAGCTCCCTCATTCGCTTTTCACGACTATTTATCTGGTGTCGTATATCTCGTAGTGTGCCTACTGTGGTGCTGATACAGACCCCACGAATCGTGGCTTTAAAAGCCTCCCAGAGCAGGCAAGGGTCGTCTGACGATGGCTCATTCAGCTGGAAGTATTCCACGATGGCCGTGTGTATAGTGTGATCATAATTGGTGTCAGTCAAAGCTCTAGAGTTAAATCTCCATTGGAAGGGAGGCGGACAGTAGTTCGGGATAGTTATTGAGAGCAGGACAGGGTTGTGATCGGAAAGTGTTCTGGGTAGGACACGTACTTCTGTGGCCCAGAGTGCAACGTCTGTCGAAGCGAGCCAGTAATCCAGGCGTGACCAACTGCTGTGTACCGCCGATATGTGTGTAGCACCAGCGGTGACCGGGAACTTATGCCTCCAGACATCCGTAAGAGTGAGATCGTGCATTAAATGATGTAGTTGTAGTCTAGCGTGTTTGTGTGGTTCGTGCGAGTTTGGTGACCTATCCAGCTCATCATTCAAAGCTATATTCCAGTCCCCCCCACAGATGACATGCGCACCCCGATACTCCTGTAGTCTACCCCACAGGTCTCGAATAAATTCGGGTGCGTCTACATTAGGCCCATATACATTCAGTAGCACAACTTTTTGGCCGCGCAGTACGCCTTTGACAATGATGAATCTACCCTCGGGATCAGCAGTCGTCCCCAAATGTTCGAAATTCGTACCTTTCCTTATCAGTGTAATTACCCCTCTAGAGTAGGATGAGTAGTGTGAAGCGTAGGAGGATTCGGCCCAGCGAGCGCCTAAGGAAAGTTTAGAGTTGGGAGCGATGTGGGTTTCCTGCAGGAAAGCGATATCGACCTCCCACCTTGTCAAGTAAGAGAATACCTGCCTTATCTTTTTAGGTTGTGTGAACCCCCTGACATTCCAAGTGAGAAGGCGCAGTTGTGTTCCGTATCTATTAGTATTCACAGTAGTCATAAGTCAGTAACAGTATAGCAGACATTGCCATGATGGTACAGCATAACGGTATGTAGCGCAGGAGACCATGGACGCGCTGGTGCATGTACCAGTAGCACTTAGGTGACAAAGTAATAACATAGTTGTGTTGTAAAGCAATCGGTCTCAAAACAGTAACAAAACACCCCTCCCACCCACCCCCACCCACTCCAGCACCCCAATCCTGCCGAAGCCATTGACCCCAGGAACAATTACCCCAAAAACAACGAGGACATAAGGAGTTCCCCATCCCAAGTAACTTTGCGGGGAACACCCTTTTGGAGGACCGCAGGGGGCACAACTCAACACCCGAATGTACGGGCGTGGACGTCTCTAATGCATCTAGACTTGTGCAAATAACACTGTATGTAGCAATTCACATGTGGCCCAACCTCCTGCCCCATCGGGCGGCAATCAAACATATACCCTCCATCTCCCCCCCCCAGTGGCTTCGTTATCAATGTCTATCAGGGCAGAGTCAGAAGGCGACTTGGGCCACAGGCAAATGAGGCAGCTAGCAAAGGAACAAAAACATGTCTGGGCCCATGCTACGCATTCCATCGGTGAAGGAGTGGCCGGGAGATGGCATGACCAGGAAACAAAACATAGGCAATTACCTAGCCGCCCTCTAATTGGCCGGAGAAAAAGCAATACAATAAGAGCGAGATGGGCCAGATGGCCACTATATGTACATTTGAAACTTTGTGGAATCAGAATACCTGATGGCATAGTACAAGGCACTATGAGGAACAGAAGGGACCCTAGGTATATTGTCCACAGGAACGTTCAACACAGTTAAACAAGCACAGCCTCCCCAGAACCCCCCCCCCCCCCCCCCCCCAGTGACCTCGCTATTAATTGCGATTGAGGCTGAGTTAGTAAGCGACTTGGCTTTCAAACAAATGCAGTGGTAAGCAGAACATCAACCTCATCCCTGGGCCCATGCATCGCAGCTCGTCAATGAAAGGATGGTGGGGAGACCGCCTGATCAACAAATAAACCATATGCAAGTATCTAGCCGCCACCAATTTGGCCAGAGGAAAAATAACATAGCAAGCGCGTGAAGGGCCTGATGGCTACCACGCTTACTCATGAAATTGTGCATTAGTAGAATACCTGGCAGCATATTGCAAGGCACAAGGAGGAGCAGGCGGGACCCCTGGAAAACCGTCCACAAGACCATGAAAAATAGTACAACAGAATATGTAGAGCTCGGAATAGAGTTGCTGTCAATGGCCAGCTCTGTGGCAATGTCTATCGCACTTATGTGCAATGGTGAGTCAATGTAGCAAAAGTCAACGGTCAAACACTGGTGAAGATGAGCACATATCCATTACAGGGTCAATATAGGTACAATAAGACTGAGTGAGCGTAACAGGCTCAAACAGTGGGGTACATTACCATCTCGTTCCGGGTTCACCTTTCGACAAACTCGGGCAGTTGTTCACAGTCATTTCTGTACGCTTGTGTTACCTACAATTGAGCAGGTATAATCCGTGTTAGGCCGGCAGTGACTAGCAGTGGTTAATAGGTGCGATAGATTACCATCTCAGTCAGATTCCGCATTTTGTTCATCTCGGGCTGTCTTTTTCGCCTGCTTCTTTGCGTTTTTTACAAATTCCATTGCTGCCTTAGGGTTCGGCAAAATGATAGGTTTTCCTTCCCACGTGACCCTGAGTCTGGCTGGGTACAACATGGCGTAGACGATGTTCAACTCACGCATTTTTGCCTTCGCCGAAGCAAATTCTTTCCGCGCTTGCTGAACCGCAACTGTGTGATCCGGGTAAAATTCCAGCTTGTTCCCCTGGTGCGTTATTTGGCCCTTCTCACGTGCAAGGCGAAGGATGGTGTCTCTGTCACGGTAGTTCAAAATGCGCGCGACTATGGGCCTGGGAGTCGCGCCCGGAGGAGGCCACGGTGCGAGAGACCTGTGAGCTCTTTCAACAATGAAGACTGAAGACAGAGCCTCCGTGCCGAATAAATCCTTGCATAGTTGTTCAACATAGAGTTCCATGCGCCCAGTGTTGGTTGTCTCCGGAACCCCCGTGATGCGCACATTATTGCGTCTGGAGCGCGCTTCCAACTCTTCCTCCTTTGCACGTATCACTTCGAGTACTCTGTCCATCCCATTACATTTTGTCGTGGTGGCTCTAGATTCGTCCTCGACCTCCGAGATCCGCACCTCGGCCGCATCGAGCCGTTCCCCATGTTTCTCGAGTTTGTCCGCCATGCCATCCATTCTGCAAGTCAGATGATCGAGCTTGCCATTGATATCCTGCAAGTTAGATTGAATGGCAAGGAGAATCTTCTCCATGTTGTTGCTGGCGGGCACGTCAGGCGGACCCCCACTCTCCGCCATTGCCTCTGCACCCTTAGTGGGCTTCTTTGATTCAAAGCTCAATTTCGGTTGCTGCTTCTCCGGCCTCACCATCCTACCTCTCGGCGCGATCTGGGTCTTAGCGGTCTGTCGTGTGGATCTCGTCAATGCAGTGACCGACCCCGTTGTGGCTAGGAATGTTCCTGCCAGGCGGAACTGAGGGGTGCGAACTCGGCCTCGCGGTGATGTGGTGGCCTCTCCAACACCCCCACTACCCTGCTGAATACTATGGCTTGCGAACCACACACACGCAGCCTCGAGATGGCGAAAGGAAGGCGCCACGGGGATACCAGCTAGCGATAATAGACCAAGCCCTAGCAATGGTAGTCCTCAAGTGGCGAATTGGGGACCCGAGCCCGCCAGGCAGGGCAATGGCGACAAGCAGATACAGTATAATTGCGAGCTTTCCCAGCTGGATCTCCCCAGGTTGTTTACTCCACACGCATCGCCATCAAAGCGCCCCCCATGGGGCGAGGTCTATCTCACAGCGCCCAGAGTGTGCAATAGTGCGCTATCTCACTATCTCGCAGGGAGCAGTTGCCTCAGCAGGGTGTCTCAGTATAGCGCAGTCACCACGAGGCGGGCTTGCCGTGACCGGAGTTCATTTCGCGCTCCCCGCGCTTAGTAATCGGGCGCATTCACACAGGTGGCGAGCACGGGGCACGTTAGTAGCAGAGCCCTCAGTCATGAAGGACTCACGAGTGATAGGGCGCGTGGGGGCGAAGCCCCTATCCACCGCCTCGTGGACACCACCGCCACTCACCAGATCCCTCGTTGTCCGGCGGGGTCACTTGAGCCTCTGCAGCCTGGGCGCTGCCATCTTGTCGCCTCCAGGTCTCGGGGGGCTCCGCTGACGCTCGAGTCTCAATCCCAGCCTCCAAGTTTCGCACAGACGTGAGACCTCACTTTACCTCACGCGTCCGATTTCACCATTACGCCGCACTGCCAGACAGCTGTGACCTCGACGAGGGTCCCGGAGGCAGACTGTCGGTTCATCGGGTGGCCGCCATCCTGACCGTTGCTCTCGCTCGCGGGTGCATTTTGCAAAAATCACCCGCTGCTGTCCAGATGATCAAGCGCAGAAGCCCACAGCTGCTGCTCCGTATGTTCCGAGCCACATTACTGCAATTTTGGGACGAGTCCGGTCAGTTTCGGTGTGTGTTTTACTGCAGGATGTTGGACGTCCGGCGGAGCTGCGATATCACACAGCCATTCCGCTGTGCGCCCCCTAGCGCCTAAAAAAAATTGATCTACATTACACTGGAACTTGTGACTCCAAAAATGTTATTTACGCCATCAAATGCCCATGTGGCAAAATATACGTTGGTCAAACGGAAAGGAAGATAAAAATAAGAATGTCTGAACACAAAAGCAGCATTCGCACCAAGAACATGAAATCTTCTGTGGCCACACATTGGCTTGAATCCAACCATCAAATAGCACAATTAAAATTTACCATACTGGAGATACTCCCACAACGCTGCGATATGGATCCCGTCAAACAGCGCCTACAGGCTGAATTGTTTTGGATCAAGAAATTAAATTCCCTTCAACCAACAGGGATTAATGACAGAATCGAATTTTCATGTTTCTTATGACACTGCAGCACAACATTGGACTTTGAGGCCCTTTCGCTCCCTCGTCATATGCATATGACATTCAGACTTAAGTTTCAGCTTGCTGGCCTCCTTATTTAACATTAAGTGCAGCTTATGTATTTACGTATTTATTTTTCTCCATATAGTTTGTCCAGTTTTCCTCCCAATATCACACATGTATCCTTACTAAAAATGTATTACCATACTCCACTCTCTCAATATTTTCTCACATCATTCCCATTTTTGTCTCTATACACGCCTCATATACCGTATAGTATTCCTTGTTTACTTCCTTGTTTTCACCACCACGTGATCGGAACTTTCACCCTATCAACACGCAGTTTCTTGTGTACTTCCTGGTTTAACCACCACGTGATAGAAGCTGCATGTTGATAGGATAAGGGTTTCGAAGTTCCCACAGCTATCGAGCCGGTGTTTCACAATTCAACATTTTTCACTTATTATTTCACTTTTCGATTTTCGTCTATTTTCCAATACCATCAGTCTATCTATTCTCTTGTGAGTAGCTATGTATTTGTCGTTTTCATATTTTTGCCTCGCGTTTTCCAATATCCCGTGACTCAGCAATTTGGATTATAAGAAGCCTCACGATAGGCTTATTGTTTATCCGACTGGTTCCGCGTTTGGAACGCCGTGAAAACCTCGCGTTACATCAACAGTAAGTTTGTCATTCTGTGCTTTGACCTCGGTTCTTTTTCTTCACTTTATGCTCTAACTTAGTCTCTGATAGGGTTTTCACTCCCAAAACATCCTACCGCTCAGCACGCTAAACTAAGTTGACATTTTGTTCACCACCATCTAGAGCTGGCTATTAAGTGTGTAATTTTTCTATGTGATTTCGTTATGCACAGTTTGTTATATGTCTGCCACGAATTTTATCTTTACAATTTATTCCATGAAGTGTATTTTGTTTGCAATGTGACTATATGAATCTATGGTTTGTTTTCTGAATTCTAAGGTCCTGTATGCTTTCATTCACAGGCCCCTGATGAAGGGTTATTCTGTTCAACCCGAAATGCATTGGGCATGATGTAATGCAATTAATTTTTCATGATTTCAATGAATTACTCAAAATATTTGAAAAAGCTACACACTTTGAATCAATAAAATAATTTGATGATTCCAACAGTTTGAAGACTCACTAATTTGAAAAACTAAAGGTAACCAAAGAAGCGAAACGAGTGAAGAAACTCCACAGTTTCATGTTAAATGAGCGCGCCCTTCGTGATCTACCAATCACATATTCTCATAAACTATATTGTTTCCCTTGGGTTACTAGGCTATGCTCAGTGGTCCACTTAGTCTGTATGACAGCTATCTCCTGATCTACCACTTTAGATTGAAAAAAATATGTTTGAGGCATGTGGCTGGAGATACACATGCTTTGCATACTCCTGTCATCTAGTGTTGGGTCCAGATGTTGCAAGTTGTTTATCTTCGAGGTACGAGTCACGAGGTAAGGTGACTCCTTCTTTCGGTGATAGTGCGCATGGGCATTGACTCCATTGTTAGATTGTTTTTTTCCGCCATTGGGTTCGGACGTGTGCTGCACTCCGGTTCAAACCCGTTCCTCGGGTTCCCCTCGACGCACAATCCTCTCTACCCTCAACAGAATTGTTTCCGTACGCCTTCCCACTTCTCCGCGTATGGTTTCGACATCGGAACCGACCATCCATCGTAAAAGCTTCATGGATGGTCTTCGAGGCCTAACCGCGGCAAGTCAGCTCTCAGTCGATGGATCAGACTCTGTTTACTTTCTGTCCTTGGTGTCACGCAAAGTATCTACGGAGGCGAAACCCTCTGGTTCCAAGCAAAAGTCCGGCTCAGATCCTAAATCCTCTGTGCCAAAACCTAAGCAAGCTTCAGAGCTGAAACCTTCCATGAGGAAAGGCCAGCCTCCGTCGGTACTGAAAACACCGGCACCGAAACAGAGACCCCTTCTGATCCAAAAGTGGACACTATTCCGTTAACACCATATCCAAAGCAGAAGAGGCTACATATTAACCCCGATACTGGTCACAAAATATAAGGCCTCTCCTACAGATCCTATATTTATCTAGGGACAATTGCCTATAGATTCCCTAGTAGTACCTAATGCTCATAAGCGGGTGAATTTTCAAACATCAGGAGATGCTCCTCCGCCAGATAAAGAGTCTAAATTAATTGATGCTTCTGGCAAGTGCATAGCTGGTCAAGCTGCAAATCAATGGAGTATTGCAAATACGCTGAGCCTTTTAGCCAGGTATATCTGAAAGAAAAAGGTTAGTATTAGATTCCTTACCTTAGAATATCCCAAGGCGTCAGACTGGATCCGGAAACTTTTGCGTAGCAGTACCCCTGCGTGTAAGTAGGCGTCTGTCGTCGTAGGCGCCGGGACTCGCGCGCTAACGTCAGTTCTACTTTTTTCCGCGCCCGCAAGCGCAGATCCAGAAAAAGTGGTACCCTTTAGTCAATTTTTGACTAAACTTTTTCGATCATTTTTGATCCTTTTCGAAGTCTAACGACTCCGACGGTGCCGGTAGTGATGGCCGGGTTTAAACCCTGCGCCGACTGATGTCTGTTACCGACCCCCACCGCCGGTGTCTTCACTGGCTGGGCCTCGACCACGAAGACAAGGCCTGCTCCGACTGTCGAGCCCTGGTGTCTAAAGCTAGGCGGGAGCGGTCCCGCAAGCAACTAGAGCTCCGGCAGTCGGCCCGCGCCGCTCGAGGTCCCGGTCCGCGAGGAGGTCGAGGGACCGGTCGCGGGGTCGGAGCCACCATAGCTCTGAGAGTCGTCCTCGGTCTTCGGGCTTGAAGTCCTCAGGTAAGCACAAGAAGTCGAAGAGACGTCATCGCTCTTCCGACTCCCCCCGACACTCGCGTTACGCGGCCGGGGGTTTGGGCGACACCGCCCTCGCGGCTCTGTCCGAGCTGCGGGCATCGCAGCCTGCTTCATACCCGTCGGTCCCTGGGCAGAATGCGACGCCGAAGGAGATCGAGGCCTTCCTCACGGCCATGAGGTCGCTCACTCCTCCGTCGGGCTCCGCAGCGCCTTCGGGCCAAGCGGGTCGGGCGCATCGGCACCGACGCCGCCGGTGACTTCGGTCCCAGCGCCGCAGGCCCCCGCAGGATCCGGATCGTCGCCTGTCGACCTCACGACCTCGCCGGTGCCGTCCTCGAATCCCTCCCTCGATTCGGGTCCGGTGCCGCTCTCGACGCCGATGGGAGATTTCTACTTCTATGACCCGACCCCATACTTTGGTCCGGAGTCTTAGGAGATGGGTGGCGAGGGGGATTGGGAGGGGTCTGAGGACCCTCTGGCACAGGAGTGCCAGTCTTATCAGGACTGGACAGGTGAGCTAGGGGAGGCCAGTGGTCTGGACACCTCGCCGGACACTGGTTTTGTCTTCCCCCCCTACCGTGGCTACGGAGGAGGGGGCTGCCTATAGTGTGGTACTGACGCGGGCGGCCAAGGCCTTGGGCCTGGAGCTCCCCGTCGCGGCTGTGAGGACTAACCTCCTCACTGAGGTCCTTAAACCGCAGGCAAGCTCGGCCGAGCCTCTGCTGCAGTTTAATGAGGCTTTTATGACGTTCTTCTTGGCACTTGGTCCAAGCCTGCTACAGGTCAGCCTGTAGATAGGAACGTGGCCAGACGCCACCGCCCGGCTCCGGGCGACCCTTGCTTCCTGTCCACCCTTGCTTCCTGTCCACCCATTCCACCCCGGAGAGCCTGGTCATCCAGCCCTCTAACTCCCAGACCGCATTCCCGACGGCTCCCCCCAATCGGGAATCCAAGAGGTACGAGCAATACGGAAAAAAGGTATTCTCCCTGAGTTTAGGGCTGCGGTCAGTCAACACCGCGTGCCTCTTGGGCAGTTATACCCACTCTCTGTGGGACACGGTCGCGGACGTGCTGCCACAATGTCTGGCGGAGGTCCAGACTAAACTCGCCCAAGCCCTTGCAGAGGGTCGAGATGCAGCAAGGTACTCCATCCGGTGTGGACTGGATACCATGGACTCTCTGGGCAGAGCGATGGCAACAACGGTGGCGATTCGTCGCCACGACTGGTTGAGGTCCGACAACTTTTCAGCTGATGTCCAGAACACCCTTATTGACATGCCGCTTGATGGCCGTCGCCTCTTTGGCGACAAAGCAGGCCATGCGCTTGAGCGCTTTAAGGACTCCAGGGCTACAGCCAAGTCCTTAGGCCTCTCAGCCCCGCGCCAGCAAACGACTGCTCTTCGCTCCTTTCGTGGCCAAGGAAGGGGCGCCCCAATACGTCCTGCCAGCCACGGGCCGTAGACCAGGCCCGGACTGGCCATAGCGGGCACCGGCAATTCCCCGGTGCGCCGCAAGGGTGGGGGCCGGTTTTGAGCCCCTGGGGGCCGATTTTGTTACAGTGCCGTTTTTGCAAAATCGGCCCTGTATCAAAATCTGCCGAAAACCGGCCCTAGAAAAGCGCTCGGCGGCACCTCCAACCCCCCCCCCCCCCGAGTGGGGAGGGGGGGCCGGCCGAGCACTTTGCCAGGGCCGGTTTTAGTTCCCAGTCCGGCCCTGCCGTAGACTACCGTCCAGCGCGGTGGCGGATGTGGGAACCGCCGTGGCGGCGGTCGGGGACAACGGCGAGGCCAGTCCACACCCGCCCCTGCAGCATCCACCTCAAAACCTTCCTAGTCCGAGCTTTCAGGCCCATGTGACACCAGTGGGGGGCAGGGTTTGCCATCACTACCTCCACTGGCGCACTGTCACATCGGACAGGTGGGTGCTGCAAATCATCCGAAGGGGCTACTCCCTCCCCTTCGAGGCGACCCCTCCAGCCATGCCACCGCGTGTCGGGGGATCACGTGACACTTCTACGAGAGGAAGTTATGGCCCTCTTGGCCAAGGGGGCCATCGAGCGCGTGCCTGGGCCAGAAGTAGGGTGTGGTTGCTACTACCACTACTTTCTGGTACCCAAGAAGGGCAAAGGGGGCCTCCGCCCTATCTTGGACATGCGGAACGTCAATGGCTTCCTCCGGCAGGAGAAGTTCAAGATGCTGACACTAGCTCAGGTCCTAGTTGCCCTGGACCCAGGAGACTGGATGGTAGTGTTGGACTTGCAGGACGCTTATTTTCATATCCCTGTCCTGCCGGCCCACCGGCGTTACCTGCGGTTCATGGTAGGTCACGAGCATTTTCAGTTTACCATGCTCCCCTATGGCCTTACCAGCACCCCACGGGTGTTCACGAAAGTGATGGCGGTGGTCGCAGCTCATCTGCGCAGGTTGGGGGTTTCAGTCTTCCCCTACCTTGACGACTGGTTGTTGAAGGCGGGCTCGCCCCAGACAGTCGTCAGCCACCTCCATACTACGGCCGACCTCCTGCACCTGCTGGGGTTCTCAATCAATGTGCCGAAGTCACACCTGTACCCCTCTCAGAAGCTCCTCTTCATCGGAGCGGTTCTAGACTCGGCGCAGTTTCGGGTTTATCCTCCCGAACAGCGGGTTCGGTATATTCAGGCTCTGATTCAGATCTTTCAGCCGTTATCCCGAGTCTCAGTCAGGTTGACGCTGCGGCTTCTGGGGCTGATGGCCTCCTGCATCCTTCTGGTGCATCACGCCAGGTGGTGGATGCAGTGGGACCTGAAGTTTCAGTGGGCCCAGCATCAGAGCAACCTGTCCGACCATGTCTTGATCTCGGAAGGCACTGCAAGACAGTTGCAGTGGTGGCTCACGGACCGCAATTGGGTCAGTGGCAGATCCCTCTCCCTACCCCAACCGGAGCACGTAGTTGTGACGGACGCGTCCCTCCAGGGCTGGGGTGGCCACATGGGAAAAGCGGAGATCAGAGGCCTCTGGTCTCCGGCAGAGTCCCGGCTCCACATCAACCTTATGGAGCTGCGGGCGATCCGGCTTGCACTGAAGGCATTCCTCCCCTCTGTCCGGGTGAGTGTAGTGCAGGTGTTCACGGACAACACCACCGCCATGTGGTACTGCAACAAACAGGGCGGGGTGGGGTTGTGGACCCTATGCCAGGAGGCTCTGCGCCTCTGGCAGTGGCTGGAACATCAGGCCGTGGCCCTGGTGGTTCAACACCTGGTGGGTTCTCTGAACGCCAGGGTGGGCGAACTCAGCCGTCGATGCAGGATGGATCACGAATGGCATCTGAACTTGGACGTGGCGCAAGGCCTCTTTCAGCAGTGGGGAGAGCCTTGGTTAGATCTATTTGCCACAGAAGAGAATGCGCAATGTCATCAGTTGTGCGCGTTGGAATTTCCAAGGCGGCACTCGCCCAGAGATGCTTTTCGCCGCGAGTGGAGTTGCGATCTGTTGTACGCCTTTCCGCCTATACCACTTCTGCCCGGAGTGCTAAAGAAGATCAGGCGTGACCAGGCCCAAGACATCCTTGTGGCTCCGGACCGGGCACGAGGATACTGGTATACCGAGCTACTCAGTATGTCTGTCGATCCCCTGATTCGTCTGCCTCTTCAGGAGGACCTTCTGTCGCAGCAGCAGGGGACGGTCTTCCACCCGAACCTGTCTAGTCTCCACCTCCATGCTTGGAGATTGAGCGGCGACAGTTGAGGCCATTTGACTTGCCTCCTGAAGTTTGTGATGTCATTCTGGCAGCCAGGCGTCCCTCCACAAAGTCGGTATACGCCTGCAGGTGGAACAAGTTTGTGGCATGGTGCACAGCGAAGGCTGTGGATCCCCTTTCTGCCCCTCTTTCTGAGGTTCTCCTCTTCCTTCTTTCTCTTGCCCAGCAGGGCTCTGCTCTGGGCACTATCAAGGGCTACCTTTCTGCCCTTTCCGCCTTCTTAAGGCTACCTGATCAGCCTTCTTTGTTCAAGTCCCCAGTTGTTAACAGATTCTTAAAGGGCATCACTCATATGTTCCCCCCCTGTTCCTTTCGTGATGCCTTGTACTTACTTTTCTGATTTCTGATGTGCGCTCCCTTCGAGCCACTTCATAACTGTTCTCTCCGTCTTCTTACCCTTAAGAATGCTTTCCTGGTTGCCATCACCTCTGCCAGGAGAGTGAGTGAGGTCCAGGCTCTTTCATCCAAGCCTCCCTTCCTTTCTGTCCATCCGAACAAGGTTGTGTTGCGGGCAAGACCCTCTTTCCTGCCCAAAGTAGTCACAGCCTTCCACATCGGGCAGTCCATCACCTTGTCCACCTTCTTTCCACCTCCGCATCCCTCTAAAGAGGAAAAGCGGCTCCACCGTCTGGACCCAAAACGTGCGCTCTTATTCTATTTGGATCGCACACGCCAGTTCCGGGTGGATGACCAACTCTTTGTTGGTTACGTGGGCTCTAGGAAAGGTCGGGCGATGCACAAGCGGACCGTCTCTCGGTGGGTCATGCATCAAGGTATGCTACTCCTTGGCTAAAAAGGAGCCTCCTGTTGGGCAGAGAGCCCATTCCACGGCGGGCCACGGAGGCTACTACTGCTCTTGGCCGGGGAGTCCCCTTGCAGGACATCTGTCAGGCAGCTACGTGGGCCTCGCTGCACACGTTCGCAAGACACTTCTGCCTGGACAGCCAAGTCCGTCCTCCAGGACTTTCTGGTGTGATTATTGGTTCGCAGACCCACCACCGGGGTTGGTATTGCTGGAGTATCTATTCTAAGGTAAGGAATCTAGTACTAACCTGTTTCTTTCAGATGCACACGTTGCTTACCTTCGGTAACGATATATCTGTAAGAAACAGTAGTTAGTATTAGATTCCTTACCGCCCCACCCATCCTCCCCGTTCTGCGAACCGATATCTAGGGTTTAGGTCATCCCCTTTCAGGGCCCTAGTTTCATGGCACCAGTGTTGGTTTTTATCATGGCTCTGCGTTTCTGGCGCGGAAAAGCTGTGTATAAGAACGGACGTCAGCGCGCGAGGGCGGCGTCTAAGTACTCCGGCGATGTCATCCCGGCGCCTACGACACCGACGACTGATGCGGAGCCGCAGATGACGCCTACCGACGTGCAGGGGTACTGCTACGCAAAAGTTTCCGGATCCCGTCTGACGCCTGGGGATATTCTAAGGTAAGGAATCTAATACTAACTACTGTTTCTTACAGATATATCATTACCGAAGGTAAGTAACTTGTGCGACAGGACACACTGGGACAAAATGGAGCAATTGCTCCAATATCTCCCAGATGAGCATAAGGCTAAGGAACAGGACTTAGTAAATGAGGGTAAGCTCCTTTCTAATTCCTCTATACACTGTGCTCTAGATGCTGCAGACACCGCAGCTAGAGAAGTTAACACCAGCATCCTGATCAGGAGACACGCTTCGTTAAGGATTTCAGTGTTTAAACCTGAAGTCCAACAATTAATCCTTAACACACCCTTTGATAAAGAACACCTATTTGATCATAACGTAGACCAGGAGTTGGAGAAAATGAAGGACACTGAAGTAGCTAAATCTATGGGAGCACTCCAGAGTACCTCCAGCAGAGGCTCCGTTCGTCTATCCTTTTACAGAGGGTCAAAAACACAATCTCCAGATCAAAATGCCTCGACTTACAAAGGTAACAACAGTCCTCTCCCTCCAGAGTTTTTTTTAGGAGGATTTAGAGGCAATAACTTCAAGGATAGGGGTAAGTGCAACACACTCGTAACTCCCCTTCCCACAACAAACAGCGGCTGGCCCATGCTTCCCTCTGATTACACCGCACCTGTCAGGGAAGACTTCAACAATTTCTCCCCGTTTGGCTGTCTATAACATCAGAAAAATGGGCGCTTGGAATTATCCAACGTGGTTAATGCCTGGAGCTTACCAGCAACCCCCCAAACATCCCACCTTGATCTCATAAGTTGTCTCCAGAACACATACACATGCTGAAACAAGAGGTCCAGTCCCTCTTATTGAAAGGAGCAATAGAGCCGGTTCCAATACATTACCAGGGCTCAAGGGTTTAATCTCTGTACTTTCTCATCCTCAAAAAGGATCTATTCTGGATCTCAGAGAGGTCAATTGTTATGTACTGTCAGAGCACTTTCACATGGTAACACTTCAACAGGCACTCCCACTTTTACAAAGAGCAGACTTTTTGTTTACCCTAGATTTAAAAGACGCATATTTTCACATTCCAATTCATCCGGCTAATCGCAAATACCTCAGATTTGTGATAGCAGACAAGCATTACCAATTCAAGCTGCTTCCCTTCGGAGTGACTACAGTGCCCAAAGTTTTTACCAAATGTCTGGTGGTAGTCGCTGCTCACATCAGAAGACAACAAATTCCTGTCTTCCCCTATCTAGACAACTGGCTTATCAAAGCCATCTCTTATCACAACTGTCTACAGCACACACAGATAACACTAGATCTACTTCATCAACTGTGGATCACCATCAATGCTCAAAAAACGCACCTGCATCCATAACAGATGCAGTCTTACAGGCCAGTCTAGACACAGTCAAAGCCCTAGCATCTCCCAATGTAGCCAGAATCCACAGTATTCAGGCTATGATTCTACAATTTAAACGCAAACAAGCTTTACCAGCCAGAGTGTTCATGCAATTGCTGGGAAATATGGCGTCTTGCATTGCAATTGTACCCCATGCGAGGCTTCACATGCAGCAGGCCGGCCTTTCATCTACCCTATTCCACAGATCGTGCTCACGGCAGACGCATTTCTAACAGGTTGGGGGGCTCATTTCAAAGGTTGCGCAATACAAGGCCTCTGTAGCAACAAGCACACAACTCTCCACATCAACCATCTAGAGCTTAGCTTTTAGCAGTTTTTCTGGCTTTTCAAACTCACCTCATGGCCAACACTGTCCTAGTCTGAATGGACAACATGACAGCAATGTATTATGTGCACAAGCAAGGGGGGACACAGTCTCTCCTACAGTCAACACTCGCTCAAGCCATTTGGAAGTGGGCAATCCATTACAAGATTTATCTTCTGGCAGAACATCTCCCAGGAGTAAACAATCAAATTGCCGACCTCCTCAGCAGAAGGAGACAGCAAATTCATGAGTGGGAACTTCGTCCCCAGGTTCTCCTTCCTTATTTTCACAATGGAGTTTTCCACTGATAGACCTGTTCGCCACAGTCGAAAATGCAAAAAGCCCACGCTTCAGCTCCAGTTTCCCACACCTTCTCTCAAAGGGCAACGCCCTATGGATGAACTGATCAAGGATATTTGCCTACGCTTTTCCGCCTCTCCTGCTCATTCCATTGTGGTTCAGAAACTCAGGCAAACATCCCTCACACTAATTCTAGAAGCTCCCACATGGGCCCGTCAACCATGGTACACCACCCTGTTGGAGCGGTCAATAGTTCCACATTAAAAGCTGCACTTCACCTCCAGTCTCCTCACACAGAACCATGGAGAAATAAGACATTGAAATCCCAATGAACGGAAATTAGCAATCTGGCTCCTGAAGTCATAGAGTTTGGTTACTTAAACTTACCACCAGACTGAATGAATATTCTAAAGCAAGCAAGAAGGCCTGACACCAGAGCTTGCTATTCAGCAAAATGGAAAAGATTTGTTTTATTCTGCAATAACAACAAAATCAATCCTTTAGATGCTTCTATACAAAACATTAACTGTTACCTGTTACATTTACAGCGAACAGGACTGGCGTATGTGTCTATTCATATGCACCTTGCAGCAGTAGCTGCCTACTTACAGAATAGGCAACATCTGTTACTGTTCATAGTTCCAGTAATTAAAGCTTTCATGGAAGGCTTAAAAAGAGTAATACCACCACGGATTTCTCCTGCCCCAGTGTGGAATCTCAACATTGTTCTCACAAGGC
This sequence comes from Lissotriton vulgaris, assembly GCF_964263255.1. NCBI lineage: Eukaryota > Metazoa > Chordata > Amphibia > Caudata > Salamandridae > Lissotriton > Lissotriton vulgaris. Next base: position 65,005,325 of record NC_141700.1, read on the forward strand.
TCATGGGTCCACCTTTTGAACCATTGCACACGTGCCCTTTGCAATTCCTCTCATGGAAAGTTGCTTTCCTCATTGCCATTACCTCCCTGAGGAGAGTTGGTGAGCTACAGGCATTAACTTTAGAAGAACCCTTCTTTCAGCTTCACAAAGACAGGATAGTTCTCCGCACCAACCCTAAGTTTCTTCCCAAGGTTTTCTGCCTTTCATATAAACCAATCAGTTGAGTTACTAGTTTTCTTTCCTCAACCTGATTCCGTAGCAGAACACGCTCTTCACACTCTTGAGCTTTACTGTACAACATAGACAGGACGAAAGACTTTTGCAAAACAACTGTTTGTTGCTTTTGCTCCACCTCACAAAGGCAATCCTATCTCTAAATCTGGTATTGCTAGATGAATTGTTAAATGCATTCAAACGTTCTATGCTAAAGCTAAGAGAACTTTGGTTATACCCCCTGGAGTGCATTCCATTTGCAAAATAGGCGCTTCTGTGACCTTTTTAGGTAACATTCCGCTAACTGACATGTGTGAGGCAGCTACATGGTCTACACCACACACATTTACCAAAAACTATTGCGTAGATGTGTTGGCACATCAACCAGCTAAGGTAGGCCAAACAGTACTTAAAACTCTGTTTTAAACAACTGCAACACCTACATGTTAACCACCGCTTTGGGAGTATACTGACTGCTTTATAGTCTATGCAAAGCATGTGTATCTACAGCACGCATGCCTAGAACGTATAATGTTACTTACTGAGCAAACATCTGTTCTTGGCATGTAGAGCTGTAAATTCACATGTGCCCACCCGCCTCCCCGGGTACATGGAGTTGTTGCAGTTCTTAATTATACATTTATATGCATGGACATCTCTATTCTTTACTTACTAACTCCATTCTCACCCTCTTGCGGGAAAACAATCTAACAATGGAGTTGATGCCCATGCGCACTATGACGGAAAGGAGGAGTCACATTAACTCATGACTAGTAAAGACTTCTTCGAAGAAAAACAACTTGCAACCATCTGGGCCCAACACTTGATGGCGGGAGTATGCAAAGCATGTGAATCTACAGCTCTACATGCCAAGAACAGATGCTTACTGGGTAAGTAACATTATCCTTTTCTGTGTGACATTTGAGATGGGCTACTGTTAGATGTAAATGACCCCAAAAGTTAAAACAACAATATCTTGATCTCTCAGAGACCACTGGTTCTAGTCGAGAAATGTCAATGCATTTGTGGATTATTGAGCTGTAGCTATTTTGCTGTGTAGGTTTGCGACTCCCTGGAGTTTAGGCTCATTTAGTCACAAGTTCAGAGGTGCAAGCAGCAAGAGGTCAATGGCTGCGAGGTAAGGGACAGCCCGGCAAGAAAGTTGAAGGAGTGAGGATAGGCTCGAACTCCAAACAGGTAAGGTTGTAATCCGGGCTTGGATAGGAAATCACAACCTGGACCTTCTGTTGAGACCCGATTAATCTGGATACACACCGGAGGGTGAAAAGTGTGCAAGTTACAGGGCACCACTGACTTTTAATGAAAGGAAGAGCAAAAACGACGTATTACTATTGCTAGCCAGTAGCCTCTTCCACAGGAGTTTAGGTGGGTGCTCCCTTCTGAATGAGTTGCCTGGGGATCATGAAGCATTTTCCCATCTTCCCTCAACCGCCTGGACGTTTGGCAGAGAGCACGGCAGTCTCTGTGCGGTGGCCAGTCAAACCCACCACAAAAAGGGCAACTTAGATGAAAAATGGGACAAAGTTGTCCATGTTTGTTCTTTATGTGGTATGATATTATTTAATTAGTCGTGATAGGGTCCGTCCAGCACTCTTGTTTTTTTGTTTGTCTTCTTTGCGGTTTAATCTTTTCGTTGTGGTGCACCATTACCTAGTGTTTTAGTCTAAAAACACTTCTTGAATATGTTGCGAAAAGTGAGACACTGGGAAATCCCGATGTCTAAATTAGACATCGGGATTTCCCATTATTTAATTAGTATCAGGCAGACTGAACATCCCTTTAAATTTGCCCTAAAATTGAATCAAGGTAGTTTTTTCATTCCCTATGAAAACAGCATAGCTTGGGATCCTCTGCTGAGGTTTTTGATGCCCGATGGGAATAGATAGTGTGGCTATAGTCTGTGCAGTTGTGGGGAAGGGTGGCATTCTCTGTTGAGTACCTAAAGAATGGTTATTGTTGTTTGGTCTTGTAAAGTGATAGATCAGCATATGTTGCTTCAGGGTGACAGAAGAGGCTCCATGAGGGATTAAACGTTACCCCGCCATGTACCCAGGTGGAGTGTGACTCTTGTATTCCAAATATTTAGTCCTTTTCATTTTTCCTCTTCACAGCACCCTCAGCAGCGAGACGGGCCCCGAGTGCTATGAGCTCCAGATCTGTGTGAAGGACTACTGCTTCGCTAGGGAGGACCGGACTGTGGGCATTGCCGTCATGCAGATGCGAGACATCATGCAGCGAGGCAGCTGCGCCTGTTGGCTCCCATTGGGCCGGCGGATCCACATGGACGAGACAGGGCTCACCATCCTGCGCATCCTCTCCCAGCGCAACAATGATGACGTGGCCAAGGAGTTTGTGAAGCTCAAGTCAGACACACGCTCAGCCGAGGAAGGCAGTTAAACCCAGCAACATTCCTTCATTTACATCCCACGTTGTTCTACTTTACCTGGTCATGCCCCAGTTGAGTTTGCTCATAGCTTTCTGCAATGTGAGTACCCCTATCAGCCGCAGCCAAGATTACTTCAATAATCCGTGGAAAAAATATCATCAAATGGCCCCATTTCAAGAAGGCAGAAAGGGGGAGGATTGCGGGGTGGTGGTAGAGTAAACACAATCACTTAGCAAATCCAGGACCAATATGTTCTCTGATTTAAACGATACCATTTGTCAAGGCTTCAACCTGGAAGGAACACTGAAAGCCTGCATGCTGTGCCAGTGGCAACAAAGTTTAACATGGTTGCATAAGTGCTGCACTGTTGTGTGACAGAAGATGCAAGCTACAAAGGATGGAAGTATGTCTGTAAAATAAAATTCCATCAACAGAATGAAAGGGAGCAGTCCAATATGAGTCGCACAGCCTGCAATTCCCTAGTTAAAGGGTGTTCTGGTTTCCTGGGAAGCTAGGAAGCTTAGTCGAGTGCATTTTAAGTTGGAAGGAATCATTACTGGCGCCTCACTCGCAGCCTAAATAAGTTTGTCAGTCCAGTAACATTCATGCACCCCGTGGGTGTCTGACTTACTCCTCTGAGCTGCTGGCGCAAGGGATGCCATGCAGTAGTCTGAGCAAGTTGTGTGCACCATGGACCAGAGAGGCAACTCCCCCATCTGTACAATCAATTTAGGATTGCACCATACCTCAGGCACTTTGTTTCCAGTTCTGGGATTTCTTGTAATAAATTACTGTTATACTCTGATTTGTTTTTGTTCTCTGGATATTACAGTCTGGGTCTTAGTCTTGTCTTAAGTATCATTCTAAGGAACAAGTACCTTTCCTTTGGGCATAGGATTCCATCCAAAGAGCTTCAGGTTTCATTGGTAGAAACCATGTTTGCCTCCCTTGTAGACAGACATTTGTAAAGAGATTTTGTTTTGAATCTCCGTCTGTGTTTCCTTAGCTCAATACCCAGATATAAGGCCACGTAAGTAGGAAATGGAAAACTGTCTTGGTTGTACCAATAGCTTATCCACCACTTAAATGAGATAAATCTTGTTCAGAAGATGCATCTCTTTCGAGTGTGGAACATTCCCCAGAAAATTCGAGGAAGCAATATGCCCACAAAGAGAAACATATTATTGCACTAGCTTTGGACTGTAGAGTATTCCAATTCTGATTTTGTAAGTAATATCTATAACCCAAAAGCTGGGCTGAAATTGCATTCGGTATTGGCAGCCGAAGTTACCACATTGGTGAAAAAATGAGCACATCTTTTAAAGACAGCCATATAAGCAAAGCAAAGGGCAGCAACTTGACTGTAGAACTGTCATAGTAGGCTATGATACATATTAGAGGCAAGCACAGTGGATGCTTTTAACATTGCTCTAGCAGTATGTATGCTGGGATGGGAGAGCTTTAGCCCAGTCCACAGATTACTAATGCGACTGATTCTTATCCAAAAAAACACTAGTCGAGAAAAGAATGTTATCTCCAGGTGAAATCGATTTCTCGTCTTCCCATGGAAGAATATTTCTCAAGCCTCCAATATCTCAAACCTTTTCAACCCGGACATTCTGATATAGTTTTCATGTAGGTTTCTTAGCAAAGTGATAACTGGTTGCGAAAATGATTTGTATTTGAGAGGTGAGGTTTGATTTAGCACAAGTGTTATGGAGCCTGGCCGTAGTAGACTGAAGGCCAACCCATTCTGAGGAGCTGGCTTTAAAGTGATAGACAGATTAAACCTCTGATGTCCAGAGCCACTGACATTCTTTAAAATGGATATCCTTGTTACCTACTAACAAAAATCATCTTGGCACATTTTCCTACGCGCAAGTCTGCCAAAAATAGCAACAGAGCCAACATGAGGCAACTATAGGCCTGCCATAACCCCTTATCCCTCCTACTCCTCAACACCACCCCAGGCTTGCAAGAGTTCATGGAAACTAAAGGTAAACCTGCTGTATGAATGCCTGTAAGGGAGCGGGTCTCCGGTCAGGGCCAAGTGTTGAGTCACTATTCACGAAAGATGCCTCTAAAATGAACAAGAGTCAAAAAAAGCGAGGAAAATTCCTTCAGCCTAGGATCAGCACACTGCCTCACTCTGCCGGCCTTGGACCCCCATGTTCACCACTACATTAGTAAACTGATAGCTCCTAGAAGGGCTACAAGTTGAATCATAATTTACATCCAGAATGTCTCCTCTGCTGTTGTAGTTCCTTCATTTTCTCAAAGATTTTTATGCTCTTTACCTTTCCTCTGATATGTTGTGAGATCCTCTGAATTGTGTATTTTTGAATGCTAGTGAGGACTGGGACTACACTGGCTACAAAAGTAAAAATTCTACTGGACTAATATAGAAAACTACAATGCAAATGCCCTCGCTGATCGCCCTCCTGGATGCAAGACTAAGCTCGGCATAGCACGACCTATAAAACTAGTGAGAAGTATCAAACAGTACAAAGCGTACCACTCAATCCTCTCAATATTAGTAGACCAATAATTCCTTTCCTCGCTCTTTGGAAACATTCCCAAGGATGTAGCCTGCTTTAAAGGTTGTTGCCTACAGGGGACACTGAATGGACCATGTTAAAATGTTCTCTTCGACAGTGGACTACATTTGCTTCTGACCAATTGCAATTCTCCTTTGTGGTTCTCTCATCTCCTCTCTAAATTCATATCCCAGGGCCAGGAAAACGGTGAGCCAGAATCTAGCTGTGCATTTGTACTGTAATCACCGCACGCCTTGACAAGTGCAGATGTCTAGTGAGAATGCTGCTTGTGCGGTGTGTGTTTAGCTAAGTATGATTGGAGCATTTGCAGCCTTCCTCGACCCATTCTGTTGGCTTGAGGTTGCCACCTGTTGTCAGACGTGAACCCCAGCAGTCACACGTAAGCCAAATTGAATCGCTGGGTGGGGGGTATTTAGAAGCAGTCCGTTTCTTGCTACTCTCGATGTTTCAACTGTAGGTACTTGGAAATAAGACTGCATGACTTGTCCCTGTTTCCTTCCCTTATCCCTAAGTTTGCAATGTTCCCTTATGTGAAGCCTTGATGCAAACCCAACAGGGTAAGCACATCTAGAATTGACCCAATGAAATATCTTTAGCCATGTCCTAAGGAATGTGTACCATAAAAGACATTGTAGACATTAAGCAAGACCATTATTTTGTACTTTATCATGAATTTATAGATCCTATTTTTGTTACAAACGTTGAGCATCTGTGTAAGAGTACTGCAGCCATTGGGCAGTAGCATGATGACAGAACTGGAGATCTGCTCTGTGGTTGGTCAGCAGTTGCCACTATCAAGAAATGTTACTGTGTCACTAGAAGTAACCCTTCTACTCCCAGATCTGTTTTGCACGTGTGTGTATGTATGTGCGTGTATATAACAACATGTATATAATGTTTATAGATACTGTGTTCTTATAACCCCTGAAGATTGCCCAGATAAGCGTGTGCATGCCTCAGCAGCATCGGTTACGCAGGTAGTTTCTGTCCCTACTTCCCACCTCCATACCACTTCACCCTACAGAAACTTAATAGGAAAGTAAATACATCTGCCATGATGTGCTTGGAGGAGACCTCCTGTCAGTCTTTAACTTGAAATTTGCCAGTATCCACCCACTTTCATGCCTCTGCCCTGACCCTGCACTCCACGGGCTATGTAGCCATGGAACTTGCCTAGAACTCATCTTCAAGTGGACCTCCCTAAACACTCTTATGAGGCTGAAACAACGCTCCTGCTCAAGATCAGTGATTCTTGAGGAAATGTAGCTTTCAGCTGTGGAACAGTAAAGCCTTGTGCGGTTCTCCCCAATAATACCATCAGAGGAATACAAATCCAGGAGCATTTGTAACAGAGGTCGGTGTCTTTCCCAATTGACTGAATGTGTTCCAAGCATTCACTACCCACAGATATGCTCAAGACTGTTAAGACAATTTTTAGTCTATATGTGATGTATGTGGCCACACTTGGAGTTCAGCATATCTGTGTGTAGTAAATTGGGCGTTAACTTCCAGTCTCCTTCCCTTGTTTTGCCCTTTATTTGCTTTTTTTTCCTAACTGAACAGTCTGCAATTGTCGAATTCCAGTGTCCGTGTCTGCCAGAGATAGTCATTCTCATCCATAGGCACCCTTTGAGAACTGCCAGGATACTGGGCTGGAGTCACAAACTTCATAGGAAAGAAACTTCTAAGGATTATGGCCACTGGGTGAACATAAGGAGCATTTTATTCAGGAGGGAATGCAGTAGCTCTGCTTTGGCCCCTCAACACACTGCTCACTGGCCCTTCCTACCTTGGTAGGCGGCCTCTTGCAATGGGGCTGTGATGGAGGCCTTGTGGCTCTTCTCTGATGGGTGTGTTTGGACACCACCTGCCAAATTATTTTGTTTGAGAATCCTTTCCGCAGTGGTCGCATGTGCACCAAATAATGTAGTGGAGCTTGTAACCACCCCCCACCCTCATATTTTGTGATGCTCTAATCTGTGGGAACCTCATGGGCGTGTGCACTGTCCAATCACATTTTCTACTTTGGGCAAGGCCATACAGCATCCACTGGTGGAGTACATGGCTCTTCTTCTGATGATGCGAGCCTAGTCTTGCACTGCTTTGGTGCCCACATCCATTAGAGATGCACTATTGTACAGAGACCCATCTGCTGCTTTTAGCAGACATTTGCAAAATCTGTTTGCCACAATTCAGAAAATCCAACCATCGTTTTTTTGGCATGGCAATCTCCTTCACCCTCTCGGGCAGAGGTTTGTTTGTGTATTTACAACCTCATATTGCGACATTTGGGCCGATGAACTCCCGTGTTACAGTGCAGTATTTTACATGTGTATATTTTATATGTAGGAAGATTTCATAAAGCGCTTCCCAAATTGCTGTGGGTTAAGCCCCTAAAAGACTTCCCTTTGGTTTTAGCCATTTCTCCGTCCACCTCCATCTCAGCCTCTTCTCTAAATGTACATAGGTGAGCTTGTGATACCCTGTCTTCAACCGTGGCTTGAATGCTGTGAACGTCAAACAATGCTTCTCTTTCTTTAATAGGGAACTTTTTGTGGTCATCCCAAACCCATCCCTAAGCAACAAAAAAAGGGCTACACCCCCACCTCTATCCCCGTCATAACTTGATTCCCAAATGAAAGAACTCCCTTGCGCTCTCTTCTCAAAGCACAGTCTTACCGCATAGCAAAGGGGGTAAAATGGCGCTGCTTACCTATGTCCACTGAGTTTGCGCATTTCCTTTCTGTGAAATTCATTAACCCTCTCTGTGGGACCAAAGCTTTTTATACACAAACTCTGAGCATCATTTGTTTCTGCTGTCACCCGCCATTTTGAAGCACTGCAGTAGTCTCCAAGATGGCTATCCTCTTATCCACACACCATCCATTCCTAATTGTGATTTCAGAGTTTACATTGGTTGACCACAGCAGAAGCATAATTCCATACCAATAGGACTCCTCCCTACCCTCCCCATCTCAAATCTATGTCCCCCCCCCCCTTTTTTCATCCACAGTTCCCTTTGGAAGAACTTTTGTTTGGCATGTGATCAAAATGACTCCTCAATAGAGCACACTAACAGGCACCCAGTGTTTCCCGTGTAAGTTAATGGAAAATGAGAAAAAATTATGAAACTGAACATGGATGCATGATGTTGAGATGTTTTGCACTATTTTGACTTTTTTGGTCTCTGTAAAAATATTTTATTATAACTGACATTAAAAAAAAAGCACAGTCTGCTCTGGGTATTTGCTTTTATTTTCTAACCATACTTCTTAGGACTAGGTAAAGTTTCTTTGTATGTTTTGTAGGCCAAGAAAGACAAGTCTGAGCACAGTTTGGTGAAATGCACCAAATAAAGGGACATGATATGAGCACACATCTAGTTGTCTTTCCCTAATCTTGTGTCACAAGCAGTCAGCATTTCAGAGCGTCCCTTCATTTGAGGCTTCACGTTGTTTACCTAATCTCACATTACCAACAACCAGGTTTCCAGGATGTCCCATTTTTTTTTAAGGTTCTAGCCAGAGGAAAGAATAGAAGTTTGTCCTCTTACCGAATCTTACATCATCAACAGTAAGATTGCAATGACTCTTATGCGATGGCATGTGGCTGGGTTGTAAAACCTATAGTGATATTGTTAATCCGGTTACCAGCATAACCATATCCCGTAGCACTGGATCTTTCATAGATTAACATGCTTCTTTCCTTCCCCGCTGTCAGACTTGGAGCTCCCGGCAACATCACAAACAGCAGCACACACATTGACACTCATTGAAACTTCTCTTAATCCATCCAATCATTATATATGATCAGAACCCTGCTGTTCCCTTCATGGATCCTTCTGACTGTCAGATTTTCTACCGCACGTTCCATATGAAGAGCCCGCTTTGACAGTTCTGTGAAAAAGAGAGAAAAACAGAAGGACTGCAAACATTTCATGTTATGGCTGAAACAGGTCCTAAAAAGTTAACCCCTTCGCTGCTTCTGTCGGCCAACGGCCGTCGCTAGCACTACCTTCGTAGTGCTGCGCAAGTCCGTTGGCCGACGTGGTCCGCCCACTCAATGGAACGCCCGCACCGCGGTGGAATGTCCGCCGCGATTAAGGCCTGTAAATCATGTAGAAGCCGATTATTTACGTGGAGGGTCCTAATAAATAATGCTTCGGCTGCTTACACCCTGATCCCAAGTCAGCATATTGTAGTATTTCTACATAGACTTTAAAAGATCGTGAGAGGCATTTGGCTCTTGCCATTTTGGAAAAGGAAATGGGAAGGGTGCAATATCAAAGAAGCAGGATACAGACCTTCTGACCGCTGTTAAGAGTCAGACATCTAGCCTGAAGCACTCTAGTGAAGTGCACAGAAAGTATAAAGGAAAAAGTAGAGATCCTGAAAAAGAAGAGGAACCATTAAAAACATCTGAGTTAGTGTTGCCGCCAGATGGTTAATTGTCAAGGAAAAATAACGATGAGAGCACGTCGATGGGATACTAGTGACAATTGTGGAGTAACATGGTGTTGTTCCTTGAGAAGTAGATAGTATAGGATAAAGAGAGCAAAAGCGATATTGAGAAATGGAGAAGCGTCTTTGTTGATAAATGCTGCAACGGATGCCTCAACGTGTGTATTTAGGCAGGTTGGAAAAGCGACTGCCATGCAGAGTTATGGCTGGTTTAAGGTCTCATCGTTTAGACCAGAAGCCCAGGCATGCGAGAGGGACATAGCTTTTAAGACTGCAACTTCGCTGTGTATGCTGCAGAATAGGCAGCCAAACAGAGGATTTAAGAGACAATTTTTCTGCCAAGGTCAGAGGCAGCAAGGATTGATTTTCCGACCCTACACGCAGTATGGCTCATATGGCTAGTACAGTTCATATGTACAGAAGGGGAGGCAGCAAGGACAACAGACAGGCGAAGGTTTTAGTCGGGGACAGGGAAGAATCCGAAAAGGTAAGTCCACCTTCAAAATTTGAGGGCAAAGGACCATGGTTTCCTGGGAAGGTTTGTCTCCAACATTCAGCTGAAGCTGGAGGAAGAAGGCAGTTTTATTTGAGAGTTTGGCAACAGATAACATCAGACAGATGGGTATTGGACATTGTAGAACATGGTCGTGTTCTTGAATTTGATGAGGATTCACAGTCAGAGCCGTCAATAAAGGAGAGAGACAGACATTTGAGAGAATTACAGTCTGAGATAGCTAAATTAATCAAGAAGAGAGCGATCGAAAGGGTGCAGTTGGAGGAAGCATACAAGGGCTTCCACTCAAGCATGTTTCTCGTTTTGAAGAAATCTGGACAATGGTGTTCAATATCGGATTTAAGGGCATTGAACCCATTTACATAGAAACAGAGAAATTCTTCTATTTATAAGAAAAGGAGATGAGTTCAATAGACATGGAGGATGCATATTTCATTATAACCATTCACAAAACACACTGTAAATATTTGTTTTATGGTGTCTGGTCAGCACTATCACTTCAAACCCCTAACTTTCAGTCAGGTCAGCCTCTCGAGACTTTACAAAATGCATGGCTCCTATAGCAGTGTTTGAGGAGAAAGGAAGGTATACTTGTCCCTGGACAATTGGCTTGTAAATTTCAAGCACATTTCAAAAGGCCAAGGAAATTACCAAGTTTACGAAAGAATCGCTTTTGAAATTAGGCCTTGCAATAAATATAAATAAATCGATCATGGAGCAAAGCAGGTAATTTGTGTTTTTGTAAGCGAGAATACCATCGAAGGCGATGGTGTTCTCATCACAAGAAAGAGACAAAAACCTAATGAGGTAGGTATCAATTTTGACCAAAAAAAAATTAACATTGAGAATGACTAAGGCAGTTCTGCTGAGAATGCTTAAGGCAGTTCTGCTGAGAATGACTAAGGCAGTTCTGCTGAGAATGTTTAAGGCAGTTCTGCTGAGAATGACTAAGGCAGTTCTGCTGAGAATGCTTAAGGCAGTTCTGGGGACTGCCTCCTCATTCACTCTGTTGATTCCTCATTGCTGCATTTGAATGAGGATTGTTCCGGAGGCGAAGGCAATGGCTGCAGAAAATTTGATGATGGGACGATCTAGTCAAACTAATTCAGATTATCAAGTATGCTTATCGCTGTTGAATGCGGAGTGAGAATATTTTCAAGGGTCAGGTGCTGCAATCAAAAAAGCAACAGCTGTATCGGACTACAGATGCTTCCATGATAGGATGGGGTGCATGTCTATGCAACATGTACGTACATGGTGTGTGGGCAGAAGAGGAAAAAAAGGTTGCACAAATGTATTGGAGTTAAGAGCAGTAGGTTTAGCACTAAGACCCTCTTGACATTTAGTAAGGGACTGTCACGATGAGGACAGACAATACGACCAGCATGTATTATATCTAGAAGCAAGGAGGAACAAGATCATTGAGCCTTTCAACGGAAGCGTAGAAGATATGGAGCTGGGCGATTGCAGGAGTGGGCAACGAAGAGGCAGTTCAGGTGAGCAGACGTGATGTAGATACACACGAGTAGGAAATAGACTCATGCCAATGGACATAATATTTCAAAGATGGGGAAAGCCAGAATGGGATATATTTGCAATGGACCAGACTTGCAAATGCAGGTGGTTTGCGACAAGATGGTTCTGCCCATTTTCAATAAATAGGACCGAGGTTTTCCATGCTTTCTCACCAGTACTGCTAATTGCAAGAGTAGTATGCAAGATGGGGAGGAGACGGTTTGCATTGCGCTTTTAGTAGTGCCTGCGTGGTTATACCCACATTGATATGCAGACCTATTGGAGTTGGGTGTAGGAAAGCCAGGGAAGGTTAAGCCAGATCAATTACTTTCAAGGAACAAGTACTTCACCACAATCCACAGTCGCTTCACCTGATGACACGGCTCATCAGGAATGACAATTTGGACATTTGCGAATTCCGGAGGATTGTAGAGAGGTTCTAAAGAAGGCTAGAGCACACTCGCTGTCAAGGATTGAATCCAGTGCGTATGGAACCGCATTAATTTTTACCATATCGGCTACATTTAGCAGAGTCAGGTTTGTCTTTAGTGTCAGTTGATAATGCACCATACAGTGACTGCAATTTATGTTAACATCAAATAAGATGTCTTTATATTCACAGAGTAATGTGTTTGTGAAAGGTTTATTTAGAAAATGTCCACTAGTACAAAAATGTCAATGGTTAGGGAGCTGAATGCAGTTTTGGCATCCTTGATAAAGGCGCAGATTCATAGCACAACACTAAAAGATTTGACATGGAGTACTGCCTTTTTATTAGCCATAACGTCAGCGAGAGTTAGTGAAAGGCAGGCTTTCTGTTGCAAATAACTATATCCCTTTTTTGTAAAGGAAAATTGGACTAGGATGACAAATACAAAGTTTATTTTTGAAGGCGCCGAATATGTTTCTGCTGCAAAAAATGGCATTTGCAACGTGTGTTTACAAATTCAGCCACGCCAGTTAAAAAGGCACTGCATTCATTGGACATTAAGGGATGTCAGAAGTTTTATTTACATGCAACTAAGGAAATACGAAACAGAGACTAACTATTTGTAGCCTGTGGTTTGATAAGTAAAGGAAATGCACTATCCAAGCAGACAGTTGCAAGATGCATTGAGGCATGGATTGCTACAGCTCTTGGTGTACTGCAATGGCTAAAGGCACAAAAAGTCAGGGCACATTTGAAAAGGACAATGGTTTAGACAGCAACTTTTTTGCAGAAGTATCATTGACAGACATTTGTAGAGCTGTGATGTGGCGCATGACACATGCTTTTGTTAAGCATTACTGTGTAGGCTTGCAAGTAAGCAAAGAGGCTGCAATGGGTCACTTGGTTCTCCGGAATCTGTTTGCATTAGGTAAGCCTAATTCCCGCCTTCAACATTTTGAGTGTTGGTTTGGTTTCAAGATTTTGATTCTATGAAAGATCCAGTGCTGAAAAAGGAAATACGTTTCCTACCTGTAACTCCAGTTCACCAGCATTGGGATCTTTCAAAGATTGGCTTGCAGCCATCAACCTCCCGTTTAATGAGTCTTCCAGAAATATGAGAAAGGAGCATGCGTTTCGAAAATCTGACCGAAGCATCAGTGAAGTGAACAGCTGGGTGAGGTGGGTTCAGATTGGCTGGAGTTTGGATCTTATATATTGATGTTGATAGGTTAAGAAATGTTTCATTGAGTGTCGATGTTAATGAAAGCTTATATGTGAACTGCCGTTTGTAATGTTACTTGGGGTTTCTAGTCTGATAACTGTAAAGGATTCAAGCATGTGAATCTATGAAAGATACCAAAGCTGGTGAACTGGAGTTACAGGTATTTAACATATTTCTTTTTTTCCCCAAAGATGGGGAGGGGCCCAGAGAGGGGGTTGGGCATTTCAATATGCTGCCTGTCTTGAGACACCTCCTTGGATACTGAAGGTGTCTCTATGACAGATACAAAATAACTGGAACCACTTTTGTCTTTATAAAGTTCCCTGTTTTTCTTATGTTCAAAAAACGCCATTCATCCTGCTGAATTCCGTCTGGTTTGCTAAAGACATCCTGGGGACATTTAAAAAGTTGACCTAAAAATGCATTCCACAGTTGCTTACCACTGGCATTCTATTTGCTGTCTTTATTTGCTTTAGACTGTCCAGCATGAGTTCGCCCCTTCTGTTACACTACGCTTATTTACTGTATTCTTCCATAAACTTGCTTTCTGCAAAACATACTTATAATTCTTGTTACATTTGCTGTGCATTCAAACACAGAGGTCAAATGTCAAGTTCTCTCTTCTGAAAGAGCTTGGTGTTTACTTTTCTTTTTCTGACTTCAAAGTGAGAGAATTTATGTGACGATCCTGCTGATAATTCAGGTAAGAGGAGGGAGTGTAGGGTGTTTTATTTCCCCTAGCAAACAACACCACCAAAAAGTTAACTTTGCTGATGTTTCTTAATTAGTACGAATGAACCATTTTGTTTTGGTTTTAGAAACCAATTTTCTATGTGCAAATGTAATGGTCATTTCAATCAAAAAGGTGTTGTCTGTAATGGCAGTTGTTTACCACACTATGCCCTCCACTTTATGCCACCTCACTCTGTTTTACAACACCTCACGAAGTGCCACTCCTCGCCCCTCCACTCTAAGATACGCGACTGCACATTACACACCTCCACTCACACCCAATCCACTCTCCCCATTCCACGCCACTCCAATAAACCCACCCCAAACGACCCCACTTAAGTCTAGACTAAGTGTTGTGCTAGAAAGCTGCCCTACCTTGCCACGGAGCATTGGACTGACTGAGCCCTCGACCTCGCCTCGTCCAGGTTTCCCTCCCGCCGCCGCTCGAGTCCCTCTCGCGGCCGCTGAGCGGAGGGAAACTACAACACCCAGACTGCCCAGCGACCCGGAATAACATCCAGGGGTCATCGCGCCCGGAGGCGCTAGAAAATCCCGCCGTCCTCGGTGGAGCGGGTGTTGTGCTAGAAAGCTGCCCTACCTTGCCACGGAGCATTGGACTGACTGAGCCCTCGACCTCGCCTCGTCCAGGTTTCCCTCCCGCCGCCGCTCGAGTCCCTCTCGCGGCCGCTGAGCGGAGGGAAACTACAACACCCAGCCTGCCCAGCGACCCGGAACAACATCCAGGGGTCATCGCGCCCGGAGGCGCTAGAAAATCCCGCCGTCCTCGGTGGAGCGGGTGTTGTGCTAGAAAGCTGCCCTACCTTGCCACGGAGCATTGGACTGACTGAGCCCTCGACCTCGCCTCGTCCAGGTTTCCCTCCCGCCGCCGCTCGAGTCCCTCTCGCGGCCGCTGAGCGGAGGGAAACTACAACACCCAGCCTGCCCAGCGACCCGGAACAACATCCAGGGGTCATCGAGCCCGGAGGCGCTAGAAAATCCCGCCGTCCTCGGTGGAGCGGGTGTTGTGCTAGAAAGCTGCCCTACCTTGCCACGGAGCATTGGACTGACTGAGCCCTCGACCTCGCCTCGTCCAGGTTTCCCTCCCGCCGCCGCTCGAGTCCCTCTCGCGGCCGCTGAGCGGAGGGAAACTACAACACCCAGCCTGCCCAGCGACCCGGAACAACATCCAGGGGTCATCGCGCCCGGAGGCGCTAGAAAATCCCGCCGTCCTCGGTGGAGCGGGTGTTGTGCTAGAAAGCTGCCCTACCTTGCCACGGAGCATTGGACTGACTGAGCCCTCGACCTCGCCTCGTCCAGGTTTCCCTCCCGCCGCCGCTCGAGTCCCTCTTGCGGCCGCTGAGCGGAGGGAAACTACAACACCCAGCCTGCCCAGCGACCCGGAACAACATCCAGGGGTCATCGCGCCCGGAGGCGCTAGAAAATCCCGCCGTCCTCCGCGTCGCGGGACGCGAGCGGGACGCCCGGACTAAGCCCGGACAAAGGGCGGACAGTCTAAGACAGTCCAAGACTGGCCACGACTGGACTGGACCAGGACACTAACATCTGTTGCACCGTGAGTTATTTGCCGCAGTGTTTACTTGCTACTGACTGTGTATACGCGCAGGGGCTATTTAGCTACTCTTACTCTGCCTTCTTGATTAACCATGTCAAAGCAGAAAACACCTATTACCCCTGCCAATACCATGGAGAATTACCTAGTACACAGGGTGACAAAAATAATCAATGATCGGAGGTCCTCCCTAGGGCTTAATGATTCCCCTCCCTGCGCTCAAACAGAAGTGTCTTGCTTAATCGATCTGGACATAGAAGCTACGAATCTAAGTGATGCTGAAAACGTGGAAAATGTTGTTTGTCCAGCACTAAATGCTTCTTTAAATGTTTTACAACCTGTTACAAATACTGAATCACTAACGGGAGAAGAATCCAACCTGCACTGTAATGACTTAGTGTTAGTTGATGGCAGTATCACCCCGCCAACGCCAGTCCCTGCTCCAAGAGCAGTTAGGAGGTCCACTAAAGTTCCCTCTAAAAGACCAGGACTACGATCGAATAGTAAAAAACCATCAACTCCGCCTAACACTAAATACAAAAATGTAATTGATGACATAGCAGAGGAAGGGAGTAGCACTATAGATTGGGATGACTTGCTATCGAACAAATTTATGGGCATGTTAGAATCTAGGATTGTACGAATAATTAAACCACTTATGTAGGTCTCAGCCAGGAACTCATTACCCTCCTTGTCCGCCTCCATGACAATAACTTTGCCAAAATTAGATGGGGCAAGCAAGGTGAAGCCACAGATCCCTTCCCAGTAGAACGAGGAGTTAGACAAGGTTGTGTGCTAGCTCCAACACTATTTTCAATTTACATTAACGGAATTGTTGACCATCTAATGAAATCCCCAAGTGACGCCCCAATTATAGCAGGTCGCCACGTCCCAGTTCTAATGTTCGCGGACGATACGCTCCTACTTTCACGCACTCCGAGCGGTCTCCAGAAAGTGGTTGATGCCTTTGGGGAATTCTGTGATAGTAGAGGACTTGAATTGAATACCACTAAAACTAAATTCATGTGCCTAAACTATCAGTCCTCCTTCAAAGGAGTAATCAAATATAAAGGTACCCCTCTAGAGAAAGTGGACGCTTTTACCTATTTAGGCATCACCATGCAAGGAAACATGAAGTGGCAATCGCATATTGATAATACTCTATTAAAGTTTAACCAGCTTGCTGGTGCAGTAGCACTGAAACATCGTAAATCACTAACAAAGCCGGTTAAATCTGCACTAGAGATATACAATATGAAAGTATTAGGTGCTTGCTTGTATGGGTCTGAACTGTGGGGGTTTTCAAATCTGAGAGAATTGGGACGTGCAGAAAACAGGTTTTTGCGAGGGCTTGTTATGGTCCCACAAAGCACACCCATGCTCCCTCTGAAATTGGACCTTGGCAAGAAAAATATTGAGGATATAGCTAGACTACGGCCACTCCTGTACTGGAGGCGCTTGATGGTGACCCCAGAGCTGGGCCATTATGCTGAAGCTTTGAAGGATGTCGTTGAGTTTGACCGTTTCCATTGTATCAAATGGCTAAAAGAACTCAAGGGGCTTCTTGTATTGTTAAAATTGGATCATCTATGGGGAAACTATGATGTGGCTAGCTTTCCATCGAAAGCAAAATTGAAAGAACTGTACTGGGAAATGGTGTACGCAGTAACGTTTTGTAAAGGTTCCCAATCAGCATTGACAACTCGCTTCTGGGACATTAAAATGTATCCGTCCTGTGAAATATACTGGGATATTATAGAACGCCCCTATGATAGGAAATTGTATTTCCAATTCCGCATTGGAACCTTACCAGTAAATGCATTCAAAAAACATTGGTCTCCCATGTGGGATGATCATTGCTATTTTTGTAAGGACCAAATTGAACATATTTCCCATCTGCTGTTTTGTTGTCCACTATACGCTACCCCTAGACGTAAATGGCTGAAGCCAGTGTGCCAAAATATCGGCACACGTAGTCAATCAACAGCCTTGAGAATACTTGAAACGGATTGCTCCACACCTCTGTAGTTGCCGTAGCTAAATTTCTTGCCTGGGCATGGTCAATACGCACACGCACCTTAAAGTCAAATGTGAATATATTATGAATTAGTGTTGTTCTACCAAATTATCCTATTGCATTGTATGAATTGTTCTTTTTTATAGAAACTAATTGAATTTTAACTTTATAGTATTTATCATGTAATATTCGGCTGTCAAAATGTTTAATATGTGTTTTAAAATTATTTTTAAATATAGTATTTATTGTATTAGGGTTAGGAAGGATGCTTTTATGACAATTGTCGAATAAAGCTTTACAAATTGAAAAAAAAAAAAAAAGTCTAGACCACTCCACTCAGTGTAATCCAGTCAAACTCAGTCTACCCCACTCCAAACTTCACTGCAATCTATTCAAATCTTCTCCATTCTAATCTACTCCACTCCAGTCATCCCTCTTCAATCTACCCCACTCCACTCTAACCTACCCCGCTACATTACAGTTGGCCCCAATCCGCTCTTTTTCATTTGATCTCTCTTCACCTCAATATGCCCGCACTGCATTCCATTCTGCCATACTTTATTCCACCCAGCCTACCCCAATATATCCCACCTCAATCTACCCCACCTCAATCTACCCCACTCTTCATCAAATCTACTCCACCCCAATCTCACCCCTACAATCTGTACCAATACACACAATATACCCCACTCCAATCATCCCTCTTCAATCTACCCCACTCCACACCAAGGTACCCCACTACTCTCTTCCCCAATCTAGCTCACTACAGTTTACCCCACCCTAAACCACCATAATGCAGTCTGCCCACTCCACCACAATCTAATCCACATCAATCTACCCCAATATATTACACTCCACTCTACCCTACTACAACCCATCCCAGTCTACCCCCACTCATTCCGTTCTACCCTACTACAATCCACTGAGTCTACCCCACTCTATCACACTTCTTTCAGATCTACCCCACTCCTATCTTCCCTAGCCCTATCTCCTCCACTCCAGTCAACCCTACACTGCTCTACCCCCACTCCACTCTACCCCTTTACACTCCAATCTACCTCACTCTACCCTGCCCACTCCTCCCACATTACCAAACTCCACCACACTCCAATCTACTCCCCCATAATCCACCTAATCTATCCCACTCCAATGTACTTGACCCCACTCTATTCTACCCCTATATATCTCACTCCACCTCAATCCAATCTACCCCACTACACACTAACCCAATCTACTCAATTCCTTTCTACTATACTATAATCCACACGCTCTACATAACTTCCCTACTCCAATGTACCCCACTCCAATCTACTACTCTCCATCTAACCCACTCCACCCTACTAATCTGCAGAACTCCCCCACCCCAATCTACCCACTCCTATTTATTTCAATCAAATGACCCCACTTGACCTTAATTCAGTCTACCCTATTCCAATCCACTCTACCACACCCCAATCTTACCTCTTTAATCTACCCCACACCATTCCAATCTACCCTACTTTAATCCACCCAGTATATCTCACTCCAATCTACCCATCCAATCCACCCCAATTCCAATCCACTCAATCTATCAGACTCCTCTCCTGTGTATCCCACTTCAGTTCAATCTACCCACCCCACTCTATTACACGGCAACCTACCCTACTATATCCCACCCCTTCCAATCTAGCCTATCATAATCCACCCTTTTTGTCCCACTCCTCTACTCCTTTCCTATGTACCCACCCCAATTTACTCAGTTTCACCTCAATCTGCCCGCTAATCTATCCACCTCCACCACAAACTGCCCCTCCCTTATCTACCCCATATACTCTTTTTCAATCACTCCACCCTACCCCAATATACCCATCCACTCCACCCCACAAAACTCTAACTCCAATCGACTCCACTCCAATCTATCCGACTCCTCTCTACCCTATCTCAATCTACTCCACTCTGCCATAATCCACCCAATCCTCTCTTCTGTATCTCACCCCATTCTACTCTACCAAACTCCCCCAATATATCCCACTCCACCCTAATCTACTCATTTCCCTCAGTGTAATCCACCCAAGCTGCTTCACTCCTCCCTAATCTACCTCAATGTATCCAACTCCACTCTACCCCACCATAATTCCCTCAATGTCCACAATAGACCCCACTCCACTTCACCTCAATTCAATCTACCCCCCAATAATCCACCCACTCACTTCAAGCCCTACTGAACAACAGCCACACTGGTTAAATAATGGCAAACACACATTGCCAGTAGCTCTCGCGTACCCCAATCCTTTTGGCTTTGAATTGCTTGTTTCTTTTTGTGACCACCCCCCCTTTTCTTTTTTCTATTCACTTTCCCGAATTTTGTTTTCCCATTGTATTTGTTTTCTAGTCCCCTTTCCTTGACATTATTATCCTATTATTATTTTTTTGAAAATGTTTTTTGTTTTTTAATGGACATGTCTAGAGTGCCTGTTTGTAAGAAATGTGAGTATTAGTTGTTATGGATAAGTACCCACATCAAGTATTAATTAGTTCTTGTCAGGGTGAACCTCTAAAGTCACTAAATAAAGCCAGTAAATCAACTTCCTGAGCTCAACACTCTTGTACTTATAGATCAGAGCACACAGACACAACTTAGTAACAATGTGTAAAGTATTTATGATGTACTATAACCGTAATAGAGTCGAAATGCAAAAAAATACTAAAATGCATTAGGAAAATGTAATAAATAAAATGACAGATATCCAATAATGAGAAACACATATATGTTGAACTTTGGTGCAAACATCTTTCCTCAGAAAACCAGAAATGCCTGTTCCCTGCTTAGCACCTGGGCTGTGACAACAAACCTTGTGCTGTATTTACAGAGTTCTCTTGGCCAGTACGTGTAGCTTCATAGGCAAGTCACATTAGACTACATGATTTTAAGAATACATGAGAGCAGCACAAACTAATCATTTTAAATCCCAAATTATGAAAGGTAAAACAAGGCCAGATTTGAAGAACAGTCCCTAAACGTAGCCGATTCTCTGCCCTTAGTGCAGCTGGAGAACACCTAATACATGCGGTAGATATGTTCCAAAACTGTCATCCACGTTTTACTACTTGGTGAGTTATCAAAGTCCTAGGAGATGAAGTTGCTCAAAGTGTAGACCAGAGGAAGTAGATGAATCAGATGTAATATGGATCGGGGGGAACTATATCAAACCTAAATATTTACCCCCCCCCCCGATATATTAGAGGAGTAATAAGTACAGTTAGGCTTAACCAAGCAGTAATAGTTGAAAAATGTTTTTATTGGATAATTGAACTAAATATCGAGTTGTTAATATTGGGATGCAGAAATATTGTTTTTTTTTTAGGTAAGTAATGGAGTTTTTAAAAATGTTTTATATTAATATTGTTTTTAATAATATAGTTGTAAAAGAATATCGTTTTTGAATTATCTTTGTGATCTGATAGAGACATCTAGTCGCAGATTTCTTATCTTTGAATTCTCTTCAGGCCAGCTGGTCACCCTGCCGAACCGCAAGGGAAGGTGTGGCCCCCATCCCCGCACCCCGGTGGGGCAGGGACGGGAGGGGAAGGCCCCCGTGCCGGAGGGCACGTGGTGGAGGCAGCCTCCCGCAGGCCCGCGTTACCCCCTCCGCATCCCTCCCGCCGGCCAGGCGGCAGAGGGACTCACCCCTGGGTGTGGTGGAGGGAGGCTTCCGCGGGCGCCCACGCACGGAAAGAGACAAAAGCTTGGCTCAGAGGATGACTTTCAATAGATCGCAGCGAGGTAGCTGCTCTGCTACTTACGAAACCCTGACCCATAATCAGGTCGTCTACGAATGATTTAGCACCGGGTGCCCCACGAACATGCGGTGCACTAAGGGCGATGGAGGCGGCCCCCTTCCGTCCGCGCTCCGGTCCACAAGCGAGCGGCTCTACGCACCGGCCCCCCGAGAGAGGCTGGCTATCCCAGGCCAACCGAGGCTCCACGGCACTGCGGTATCGTTACGGTTTAGGGGGGATTCTGACTTGGGAGCAGAGCTATTACACCCAGTGATGGCAATTTGACCACGCGAATTACAGAAGAAACAGAGGGAGTGCAAAGTATGGCTCAAAATCAAAAAAATTAAAAAAAAAGGGTGGATGAGTCTACTACTACTGATCAAAACGACAAAAGGGAGAAGGAAATTGGTGATGGTTTAACGCATGAATCTACAGCTGCAGCTGATGAAGACTCTAATTTAGAGTACGAGGAGCTGACAGACGACGAGGGAGCTGATGAAGCACTTAAAACTCTACCAAATAAGAAAACTGCTTCAAGGAAAATTAAGATGAAAGTTAAAACCAAGCAAAAAAATGTATTACTAAAAACAGTCAACAAGGAACCCCTTGGAAATAAAAAAAGCCGCCTAATTGATGATAGTCCTCTGAGAAGATGGATGGAGGCAAAGGGAGGGGTTAAGAACATGGCTCTAAGACTGTCAGGCGCCAGCCCCGACGAGGGGGTCAGCACTCAGGGGGCAAACAAAACTAACCCTATAGATCTCACTGGTGATCCTAACCTGGATGGCGTACATATAAATCAAGAGACTTCGCAACACGCGGCCTTGACCGATACAGAGTCGGCAACTGAGGTTTCCCCAATAAGCACAACTACCTCTCCCACTCATATTTACAATACTTCTTCTACTCCGGCTACGTACAATAAAGAGGCGAATAAATCCGAAGACCAGGGTCTTGAATCCACCACCCTCGACTCTGACCAACTGAAAGAGAATACTGAATCTATAATATCAAGCTTGAAAAAAAACCCAGATACTGCGAACAGGAACTTCTACTGAAAATATAAGCAATAGTCTTGAAGAAAATGATATAGAGCTGAGGTCAAACGACTCTATTAACGAAATTCAAGACACGCGAACAGGTCCCGGATTGCTATCTGGAGCAAGACTCCCACAAATGGTCTCACAGGATTCCTCTAATCTCCCTAACCCCTCTAATTTCCCTAACCCCTCTAGTTTTTCAGATCCAACAAAGATATTTATGGAATCAATTATGCAGACTCTCCTAGAGCAAAGAGCAGAGATCCAACAGCAATATTTGCAACTTAGAGAAGACAATACTAAGATGCAAGAAACTATGAGCGTAATTTGCCAAGGCCTGGGAGGAGTGACAAAGGAGATCGAAGACATCAAACAACGTATTGTTGAAGTGGAAGGAGACGCAATTAAGACCTCAGTAACAGTAAAACAGAATACATCAAGAGTCTCTAAGCTAGAAGCTAAAGTGGAGGATTTGGAAAATCGCGCTCGAAGGCAAAACCTCAGATTATTTGGTATACCAGAAGGAATGGAGGGGTCCGATCCGAGGGCATTTATGGTGAAACTTCTTCAGAGAGCCTTCACGGATCTTGCTGATTGGGATTGGGACTCTCAGCTACAGAGAGTTCACAGATTGCCTTTGATACAAAGAAATACTAGCAGCAAATTTCCTCGACCATTCTTGATTTATTTTGGTAACTTTCTTTTGCGGCAAGCTGTATCACTGAAAGCAAGGCCTAATAATCCCGTGACTGTGGACAACCTAACTTTTTTTGTGAAATCGGATCTAAGTAAGGGTACTATGGACAAACGTTGGGAGCTTAGGAAGTTGATAGATGCTTTCAAAAATTTGGGATGCATGGCCTATCTCCAAGAGCCTGCTCGTCTTAAGGTCATACGAAACGGCCATGTGGTTTTTTTACAGATCTTGAAGCCGCGGAAAAGTTTTCTAGGGAAAATGAAAATGAAAGGGATAAACAGAACGAAAATGAAAAAGAATAAGTAGATATTTATGGGCTAAGTAGATATATATGGGCTCGATGGTTCTAGATTGGAGGTATGAGTTAACAAGGAGTAACTTAAGTTGTGGCATGAGCAGACTATCATGCTAGCATCTTCACTCTGCTGCCACTTCAGCGGCAGCTCAAGATAGAGGGGTGCTCCCCCCTAAGGGACGGGTGGGTGCGAGGGCTAGGTTGGGGTCCTTGCTGGGGAGGGTTCGACCCTTTGGGTCAGGGGTGGGGACTAAATGTGGGGAAAAAATGGATTGCAGGATTCAACCGTTTTTTAATGTTTAGTAAGGAAAACTTAATCTATACGAAAAGGGCAAAGATAGTGGGGAGAAATTTGTATTGGAAGACCATCATGATATCAATATGTCTAAACTAAGAATACTAAGTTGGAATGTTGACGGTTTAAATAGTAAAAACAAAAGGAATTTAGTAAAAGAAGAGATTAAAATGTATAATCCGAATATAGTTTTGCTCTCAGAGACACATGTAAAATATCAAGACCGCAAATTGCTTTCACAATTGAGCTATGATTTGGTGGTATGCTCTACTCTAAATGAGACTATTAGAGGGGTAGCTATTCTAAAACAACGAGGTGCTCGACTAGAAACAATTGAAACCGCTTCAGATGTCCGGGGTAGGTGGGCAATTGCGCAGATGCAGTGTGATAATGTTAAAATAGTATTATGTGTAGTATATGGACCAAATATCGATGATCCAAGAGTTTTCGAAGAGCTAAGTTTAGAGTTATTGGAATGGGAAGGAGAAATTATAATAGCAGGGGATTTTAATTGCACTATTGATTATAAAGTAGACTCTACCGGGCAAAGCAAACATAAAAGAATGTATAAAGTTAGAACAGCTATCTTAGAATTAGCAAGATTGAACAATGTCAGAGATGTATGGCGATCAAAATACCCTTTGCAGGCAGGCTTCACTTATTATTCTGTACCACACAGATCCTGCTCAAGAATTGATATGATTTGGGCTTCTGAACAAACTATAGACAATTGTGTGATTGACATTTGCCCTAAAGTCACCTCTGATCACAATCCCTTGCTACTTGAAGTCACACTTAAAGATCAAATAAAAGAACCACGAAAATTTACCTTCCCGAGACATTTACTAGCAGACACAAGATTCACTACCCTACTTAAACAGCATATACAGGAGTTTATCTCAATCAATATTAACTCGGCCAATATAAACGTGGTGTGGGACACATGTAAGTGCAGCATTAGAGGTTTTGCCCAACAATATATACTTAGGCAAAACGCTGAGAGCCGCTATAATAATAAACAAATAATTTCCAATATACGGAATATGGAAATACGCCTGGCAGAGGCATCACGTTATGCAAAGAACCATATTGAAGGGATTAGGCTAAAGTTGGCGAAACTACAAGCTGGATTAATAAAAACTTTGAGAGAAAGATACATTTCCAAATTACAAAAGTATAAATTTGATCAATATGAAGGTGGCGATCGTATTGGGAAATTACTGGCCTTTAAAACCGCGGATAGGAAAGCTAAAACAAAAATTAAAGAAATAGTAGGAATAGATTCAAATACGTACGACCGAACGGATCAAATACTAAGCCAGTTTGTTAAATGTTACCAACAACTTTATACACCAGAGGCTGTACCAGCTAAAATAGATATAATACACTATCTAGATAAATATTTAACTCCATCTCAAGCACTAAATACAGAAACACTTCAACAACTCAACTCAGAAATAACACTAGATGAAATAAAACGCGCCATAGATAACTTACCCTTAGGGAAGGCGGTTGGAGAAGACTGTCTACCAGTTGAACTCTATAAACTCTGCGCCCAAGAATGATTGCCCCTATTAGAGAAAGTGATTAACTCAATTAGTGTCTCCAAACAAGCACCTCCTTCATGGAAAATAGCGAAAATTATATTTTTTTTGAAAAAAGGGAAACCGGAAAAAGAATGTGGGTCTTACCGACCGATTTCTTTACTTAACTCTGATGTTAAAATTTTTTCTAAGATTCTTGCAAATCGGCTAGCCCCTACCATGCCATTTATTGTTAATCTCCAACAGCACGGTTTTGTAATGGGAAGGGATACTACCACGCATGTTAATACGTCAATAACAGCCTTTGATGTAGCTGAAGTAGCACACACCCCGCTCGGTATGATTATGTTAGATGCGGAAAAGGCATTTGACCGAGTGGGGTGGGAATATCTGTGGGAAGTATTAAAGAAATTGGGGCTTTCCGGGCCTTAGCTGGATTGGGTCATGTCTCTCTATGACGAACCTTTGGCTTTGATAAGCTATGGAGAAAAAAACTCAGCGAACTTCAAAATAGCAAGAGGCACAAGACAAGGCTGCCCCCTTTCCCCATTACTTTTTGCTCTTTCTTTAGAACCTTTTTTAAATGCACTAAATGATCAAGCTAATATTATTCCAGTGAATCATGGGGGCATAGCTCTTAAACTAACGGCTTTTGCTGACGACATAGCAATATATACAACCGATATTAATAAAGCTATGCCAGAAATTATCAATGAAGCACAAAAATATGGCTTAATCTCGGGTTATAAATTGAATGTGAGTAAAACCCAAATTATAGTTAATTATACTCCGGATATCCACATTTACGACACTTGCAGAGAAGCTACTTATTTAGGTATTAAATTAATGGCCAAAGTAGGGAAAATCCTGGAAACAAATAATCAACTCTTTTTTAAAAAGCTAGACGGTATATGTAGCAGCTTTATTTGGGGATACAAAAAGGCACGCAGGGCTATTAAATTTTTGACATTGCCAATATCGAAAGGGGGACTTGCTTTCCCGGATTTTAATTTATACTTTTTGGCTACCTTTTTTTTTTTCGAATAAGGAGCTTACTTAAAAATGAGCCTTCCCTATTTTTTTATCAGTATTTGTTGGGTGCTGACTCTAACCAATTCCTGCTTCGCACACACGATCCAAATTATTTCAAGCGGGTTAAATTTAAGACTGCTAAACATGCCATAAAAATCTGGAATAAAATCATGCACATTAGTCAGAGCTCATTTTATAATACCGAACTTAGGCTATGGAACAATCCGGGTCTTCCGGGTATCTTTTCGGATGGGACAGGGAATCGTTGGATTAGTTGTGATATTAATACATTAGGTGATATATTTGGAAGTAATGGTATGCTAGATTTTGAAACTTTGAAAACATTAAAAGGTTTAACGAATGATATGCACTTTAAATATCGCCAGCTGAGAGACTTTTTTTTTAACAAAATGAAAATAACGGCAGTAACTCAGTCTGATATTTTAGAGTGCATATACTCTGATAAAACCAAATCACTCATAAAGTTGGGATACCAACTTCTAATTAAAGACAAATGCGAAAATACTACTAAAATTGCAACTAAGTGGTCTCGCCGTTTAAACCTTGACATAAACTCAAGGCAGATCGGAAATGCTCTAACGCACTTAAGTGAGGTCGTGCACTCCTCTAACCTAAGAATGCAACTGTATAGGACTATCACCGAGCTATATTACACACCACAGAGAATTTCCTCATGGACGCAAGGGAACCAATTATCCGACAAAACGAAATGTGTGAAGTGTAATACTTATGCTGCTGGCATAGAACATATGCTTTTTTCCTGTCCTGCATTTTCTAGCTATTGGAATGGAATAACAGATCATCTCCAAGCTAGCCAGATAAAGATACCTGAATTATCTCCTCAGTTGGTCTTATTAGACATTTATGAGACCAACTGTCCCAACCAGGATCTTATAACAATTCTGTTAGCCTGCGCAAGATTAATCATAGCAAGAGCATGGATCTCTAAGGATACTCCAACCGCAGCTGAGTGGTTAGCATTGGTTATCGAAATTAGAACCATGGAACTCACACTTGCCAAATATAGAGGACCAAAAGCTCTTGCTAGAAAGGAAAAGATTTGGAAACAATTTTTTGAAGTATAAGAAATGGGGATTGTTAAAGGCTTATTTGTGCGCTTAGTAGTATCTCTATTAATTGTTTTCCTGAATTATTTTCATCTTCCTCTATGCCCCTTACTATTTTCTTCGTCTATTATTTCTATTTCTTTTTCTTTTCTTCTCTTCAAACCCTCACTATCTTACCTTTTAAACTACAATGATTGTAAATATATGCTTTTCAAGGTCATTGGAAATTGTACTTATGTATCATTTTTGATTTCTGTCGCTTCCTGCAATAATAAAAATATTTAAAAAAAAAAAAAAAAATGAATTCTCTTCAGGCGCCAGACTGGACCTTGAAAGTTTTTACAGCAGGATCTCTGCGCGTCAGTAGAGGGCGTTGCGCTGCTTCATAGTAAAGTCATCCACCAGATGTGGCGTTGATTGAGTCCATATAAGTTCCTCTTGGACATGGTGACCCCACTTATCATTTTCTGTGCTTACAATGTGGATCTGGAACAGCTGTTCCTCAGGCTGGTTTTGGCCTGTCCCGACAATTTTTATCGAAGGAAGTGTGGCTTTTCCTCTTTTGTCTTCTGGGTTCAAACCTTGTGGGTCCTGTGGAAGGCAGATATTTGTCACAGACCCTCATACTGTTTGCATGTGGCGCCTTGGAGAACATCATGACTCTGAGGAGTACGACTCCTGCCGTCGCCTTTGTCTGATAGATTTGTGGGAATGACCCATGAAGCTCTTGATGGTGCGACTGTCTCAGAAGCTTCCATCCTGTCCTTGGTCTTGCTCGCGGTCCAGGGAAAGGTTAGGGACTGCTCCAGAAGACATTCTCACGGATGTCCTTTGACGTCAAAAGGTAAGTCGAAATACAGGCGGTCGAAGTTATGGCATCCCCTGATATCACCATGTAGATCTGGCGTGTGACACCTCCTCCCATACTCTGCTGTGGAGTCTGCGCGAGAGACCACCCCACACCTCCCTGATTTTCCTAGAGCTGGGGTTTCTCTAGCTCAGATGCAGCAGTACTATGTTTCCCTGCAAGCCAACTTTGGGCCCACACTTTCCTCTGGCGTGCTTTAGAGCCCAAGGAGGTGGGAGGAGTTTTGACTGCATGATGGCGGGTTCGCCCACGGCAATAGTTAAGCCCTCTAAATCCATCATTAAATCCAGGTCCGCTCTGGTGCACAGTCCTTTTTAGGTTTGTACCAGAGTTCAATCAAGTTACACCGACAGAGATTTTGGGGGTGGCGATTGACGTTATGGCAGTCTTCCACTCTGACGCGAGATGTCACCGGACGGTGTTGGTGGTGCCGTTCACCTCAGGCACCTTCCCTCCCCCTTATGAGAAGCTGTTTATTGTTGCTACAGAGGAACAGAATTTTGGAGGTGAAGCAGAGGATTTGGGCCTTGTGAACTCAAGGGATTTCACTATGCAGCGTCCTCTGTAGGGTAGCTCGCTGACGGAGCTGGGTGAGGCTAGTGGTCTTGAGAACTCACCAACTTCAGGTATCCTTTCCCCTCCTAGCCTCGCTATGGAGGTGAGTTCTTATTTAGCTGAGGAGCTAAAATGGGCAGCTGTGCTCCTAGATTTGCAGATCCCCTTTGTGGAGATGACCATTGATCCATTAATAGATGTGCTTCATCAAGGCCAAATAGGGGTAGAGCCTGTGCTCCCCTAGAGTGATGCTTTGTTTGGGGTCTTGGCTAAGCCTACTATGGGGGTCTCTGTGGACCAGCCCTAAGACACAGCCCGACCCCCAGGGACCTGGCCTGGTTCCTCTGGCATCCAACTCCACAGAGTTTTGTGGTGCAGGTCGCTATGGTTTCACCTGACCTCAGCACCCTACTGAGTGCCCCTTCGGACAGGGAGTCCAGAAGACGGAAAACTTGTGGGAGGAGTATCTTTTGTTCAACCAGTTCTACATTGCAGTCCGTCAAAAGTGATTGCGTTCTCTTCCCATTTTCCCCATGTGTTGTGGGATTATGTGGTGCGCCTGGAAAGAACTCACCCAGATACTCCATGATAGGTGTCAGGCAGCTAACTTGTTTATAAGGCGTGGTGTGGAAACAATAGACTCCATTGGTCGGGCTATGGCATTTTTCCGTTGTGCCTGGCTCCGCAACTTTGGTTTTTCGGAGGCTGTCCAAGCCATCTTGGAAGATGTGGCATTTGTTCAGCACAAAATGCTGATGCAGCATTGCAGCGCTTTAGGAACAGCTGGGGTGACACAGACTCTTAATTCCGTCTATTATTTACCATCTGAAAGAAACATGTTAGTATTAGATTTGTTACCTTAGAATATCCCCAGGCGTCAGACTGGATCCGGAAATTTTTGCGTAGCAGTACCCTTGTGCGGTGGTAAGCGTCGTCTGCGGCTCCGCGTCAGTCGTCTGCGCCGTGATGATGTTGTCGGAGTACTTAGACACCACCTCTGCGCGCTGACGTCAGTTCTTCTTTTTTCCACGCCAGCAGCGCAGATCCGGAAAAAGTGGTACCTTAGTCAATTTTTGACTAAACTTTTTACGATCCCTTTTGATCATTTTCGAGTCTTCGACTCCGAACGGTGCCGGTAGGGATGCCAGGATTTAAACCCTGTGAGGACTGCGACCGACTGATGTCGGTAACTGACCCTCACCGCCGGTGCCTTCACTGTCTCGGTGTCGACCACGACAACAAGGCCTGCTCCTCCTGCCGGGCCCTGACATCGAAAGCAAGAGGCTCGAGCTCCGGCAGTCGGCCCCGCTTCCGGATCCGGGTCTTTGCCGGTTCAACTGACGACCTCACCGGTGCCGGTCCTTAGGGTGTCACCTCCGGCGCCGCCTTCGGGCGACACCGTCCCGATGCCTCCTTTGATCCGGTTCCGGCGTCGGAACGGCGCCGCTGGGTGCCGCTTTCGACGCTGCTTGGAGAGTTCTACTTCAACGAACCGGCCCCATCCTTTGACAACCCTGATTATCAGGAAATGGGTGATGAGGAGTATTGGGAGGGGTCTGAGGACCCTCTGACGCGTGAGTGTCAGTCCCAGCAGGACTGGACAGGTGGACTTGGGGATGCCAGTGGTCTGGACACCTCGCCAGACACTGGTTTTGTCTCACCCCCTACCGTGGCTACGGAGGAGGGGGCAACCTACAGTGTGGTGTTGACGCGGGCGGCCAGGGACTTGGGCCTTGAGCTCCCCGTCGCGGCCGTGAGGACTAACCTCCTCACTGAGATCCTTAAACCGCAGCCAAGCTCGGCTAGCCTCTGCTGCCGTTTAATGAGGCCTTGCTGGACGTTCTTTTGGGCACTTGATCCAGGCCCACTACAGGTCTGCTTGTAGATAGGAACGTGGCCAGACGCCACCGCCCGGGCGACCCTTGTTTCCTGTCCACCCATCCCACCCCGAGAGCCTGGTCATCCAGGCCTCCAACTCCCAGACCGCATTCCCAACGGCCCCGCCCGATTGGGAATCCAAGAGGTACGAGCAATACGGCAAAAAGGTATTCTCCTCCTTGAGTTTGGACTGCGGTCTTCAAACACCGCGTGCCTCTTGGGCCGCTACACCCACTCTCTGTGGGACGCGGTTGCGAACGTGCTGCCAGAATGCCCGGCGGAGGTCAAGGCTAAACCTGCCCAAACCCTTGCGGAGGGTCGAGATGCTGCACGTTATGCCATCCGGTGTGGGCTGGATACCACCGACTCACTGGCCAGGGCGATGGCAACAACAGTGGCGAATCCTCGCCACGCCTGGTTGAGGTCCGCCAACTTTTCGGCCGATGTCCAGAATACACTCATGGACATGCCGTTTGATGGCCGTCGCCTTTTTGGCGACAAGGCAGACCATGCGCTTGAGCGCTTTAAGGACTCCAGGGCTACGGCCAAGTCCTTGGGCCTCTCGGCCCCACGTCAGCAAACGGGTGCCTTTCGCTCCTTTCGTGGCCAAGGAAGGGGCGCCCCCACACGTGCTGCCAGCCACGCACCGCAGACTAACATCCAACGCGGTGGTGGCCATGGAAACTGCCGTGGAGGCAGTCTGGGACAACGGCGAGGCCAGTCCACACCTTCCCCCACAGCATCCACCTCAAAACCCTCCTAGTCTGTGCTTTCAGGCCATGTGACGCCAGTGGGGGGCATGGTACGCCATCACCTCCTCCACTGGCGCACTGTCACATTGGACAGGTGGGTGCTGCAAATCGTCCGAAGGGGCTACTCCCTCCCCTTCGAGGCCACCCGTCCAGCCATGCCACCGCAATTCCACCGCTTATCGGGGGATCATTTGCGACTTCTGCAGGAGGAAGTTACGGCCCTCTTGGCCAAGAGGGCCATCGAGCGCGTTCCTGTGCCAGAAGTAGGGTGTGGTTGCTACTCCCACTACTTTCTGGTGCCCAAGAAGGGCAAAGGGGGCCACGCCCTATCTTGGATCTACAGAACGTCAACGGCTTCCTCCGGAAGGAGAAGTTGAAAATACTGACACTGGCTCAGGTCTTAGCTGCCCTGGACCCAGGAGACTGGATAGTAGCGATGGACTTGCAGGACGCTTATTATCACATCCCCATACTGCCGGCGGTACCTGCGGTTCACGGTAGGCCACGTGCACTTTCAGTTTACCGTGCTCCCCTTCGACCTTACCAGCGCCCCACGGGTGTTCACGAAGGTGATGGCGGTGGTCGCAGCTCATCTGTGCAGGTTAGGGGTTTCAGTCTTCCCCTACCTCGACGACTGGTTGTTGAAGGCGGGCTCGCCCCAGACAGTCGTCAGCCACCTCCAGACAATGGCAGACCTCCTTCACCAGCTGGGGTTTTCCATCAATGTGCCGAAGTCACACCTGTGCCACTCTCGGAAGCTCCTCTTCATCGGAGCGGTTCTCGACTCGGCGCAGTTTTGGGTTTATCCTCCCGAACAGCGGGTTCGGGATATTCAGGCTCTGATTCCAATCTTTCAGCCTTTATCCCGGGTCTCGGTCAGGTTGACACTGCGGCTCCTGGGGCTGACTGCCTCCTGCATCCTTCTGGTGCATCTCGCCCGGTGGCGGATGCGGGTTCTGCAGTGGGACCAGCATCAGGGCAATCTGTCAGACCATGTCCTGAACTTGGAGGGCACTGCGAGACAGCTGCAGTGGTGGCTCACGGACCGCAATTGGGTCAGCGGCAGATCCCTCTCCCTTCCCCAACCAGAGCACGTGGTTGTGACGGACGCATCCCTCCAGGGCTGGGGGGCCACATGGGAGAGGCGGAGATCAGAGGCCTCTGGTCTCCGGCAGAGTCCCGGCTCCATATCAACCTTTTGGAGCTTCGGGCGATTCGTCTAGCACTAAAGGCATTCCTCCCCTCTGTCCGGGGGAGTGTAGTGCAGGTGTTCATGGACAACACCACCGCCATGTGGTACTGCAACAAACAGGGCAGGGTGGGGTCACGGACCCTCTGCCAGGAAGCTCTGCGCCTTTGGCAGTGGCTGGGACATCAGGGCGTGACCCTGGTAGTTCAACACCTGGCAGGTTCTCTGAACGCCAGGGCAGACTAACTCAGCCGCCGGTGTATGATGGATCACAAATGGCATCTGCACTTGGACGTGGCGCGAGGTCTTTTTCTGCAGTGGGGAGAGCCTTGGTTAGATCTATTCGCCACAGAAGAGAACGCGCAATGTCATCAGTTCTGCGCGTTGGAATTTCCAAGGCGGCACTCGCTCGCAGACACTTTTCGTCGCGAGTGGAGTTGCGATCTGTTGTACGCCTTTCCACCTACACCACTTCTGCCCAGAGTGCTGAAGAAGATCAAACGCAACCGGGCCCAAGACATCCTTGTGGCTCTGGACTGGGCACTGGTATACCGAGCTACTCAGTATGTCAGTCGATCCCCCGGTTCGTCTGCCTTTTCAGGAGGACCTTCTGTCGCAGCAGCAGGGGACAGTCATCCACCCGAACCTGTCCAGTCTCCACATCCATGATTGGAGATTGAGCGGCGACAGTTGAGGCCATTTGACTTGCCTCCTGAAGTCTGCGTTTGATTCTGGCAGCCAGGCGTCCCTCCACACAATCAGTATACGCCTGCAGGTGGAACAAATTTGTGGCATGGTGCACAGCAAAGGCTGTGGATCCTCTCTCTGCCCCTCTTTCTGAGGTTCTCCTCTTCCTTTTTTCTTTTGCCCAGCAGGGCTCTGCTCTGGGCACTATTAAGGGCTACCTTTCTGCCCTTTTAGCCTTTCTAAGGCTGCCTGATGAACCTTCTTTGTTCAAGTCCCCTATTGTAACTCGTTTTCTGAAGGGCATCACACATGTTTCCTCCTGTTCCGTTTGTGATGCCTCAGTGGACTTGAACCTTGTAATTACCTATCTGATGTGCGCTCCTTTTGAGCAGCTTCACAACTGTCCTCTCCGCCTTCTTACTCTGAAGACTGCTTTCCTGGTTGCCATCACCTCTGCCAGGAGAGTGAGTGAGCTCCAGGCTCTTTCATCCAAACCTCCTTTCCTTTCTGTCCATCCGTACAAGGTTGTGTTGTGGACTAGACCCTCTTTCCTGGCCAAGGTTGTCATGGCCTTCCACATCGGGAAGTCTATTACCTTGCCCACCTTCTTTCCGCCACCGCATCCCTCAAAAGAGAAAGAGCGGCTCCACCGTCTGGACCCAAAACGTGCAATTTCGTTCTATCTAGATCGCACACCCAGTTCCGGGTGGATAACCAACTCTTTGTTGGTTACGTGGGCGCTAAGAAGGGATGGGCGGTGCAAAAGCGGACCATCTCTCGGTGGGTCGTCTTGTGTATCAAGGCTTGTTACTCCTTGGCGAAGAAGGAGCCTCCTGTTGGGCTGAGGGCCCATTCCACTCGGGCCATGGCGGCTACCACTCCCCTGGGCCGGGGAGTTCCCTTGCAGGACATCTGTCAGGCAGCTACGTGGGCATCGCTGCACACATTTGCAAGACACTACTGCCTGGACAGCCAAGTCCGGAGGGATGGCTTCTTTGGCCGTTCCATCCTCCAGGACTTTCTGGTGTGATTATTGGTTCGCAGACCCACCACTGGGGTTGGTGTTGCTGGGGTATCTATTCTAAGGTAAGGAATCTAATACTAACCTGTTTCTTTCAGATGAACAAGTTACTTACCTTCTGTAACGATATATCTGTAAGAAACAGTAGTTAGTATTATATTCCTTACCGCCCCACCCATCCACCCCGTTCTGCGAACCGATATCTAGCGTTAAGGTCATCCCCTTACAGGGCCCTATTTTCAATGGCACCAGTGTTGGTTTTTAACATGGCTCTGCGTTTCTGGCGCGGAAAAGCTGTGTATAAGAACTGACGTCAGCAGGCGGAGGTGGCGTCTAAGTACTCAGACGACTTCATCACGACGCCGACGGACGCAGAGCCGCAGACAACGCGCAAGGGTACTGCTACGCAAAAATTTCTGGATCCAGTCTGACGTCTGGGGATATTCTAAGGTAAGGAATCTAATACTAACTACTGTTTCTTACAGATATATCGTTACCGAAGGTAAGTAACTTGTTCATCTAGCTCCCTAGTTCCCTGTGTACCTAGGTAGTCATATTGGACCCATATCTGAGCAGAGTCCTATGGATTTTTCCTTCAAATACTCATCCCACCTTCTGGTGGCACCATATGGGGTGTTCCTGTATTCTGCAGGTATTATTCTTTTTTGGGGTATGTCGTAGATGGTTTTTGGACCCCTTATCTGACACCTCTTTGCTTTGTGGCCCTCAGTGGGATTTACACCTGATGGATAAAGTTATTTTCTTTCTCTCCAAATGGGCTTCATGCCCAAGTCAATATTATATGTATGGTATTTTTGTTTGCATAGTGCAGATGCACTCTTACCTATTTGATATAGGATATCTTCTGTATACTTTATAGGCATTACTAGGTATATTTATGCTTCTTTCATATCCCTTATTGTGAATTTCAGATTTTGAACACTCGAAAGTTTGTGCATGTGAGTTTCCACTTTGCACCTATTATGCCCTGTCTCTAGTTATTCCCTGCTTCATTCTATGCAGAATTTTTTATGCTCCGTTTTCGCATTCTTCTGTTTCCCTGCTGAGCAATGGAACGAGTGGTATGGTCCATGACCTACAGTATATCATCCATTCCTGGCTTAGGAACGTCCCAAGTGGTAACACTAGCTATCTCAGGCTGTCGTTCCACTTCCTTAGAGAGCTGCCCTCGCTATACCTCAGCAGAATGGAAACATGCTGTCCATTTCTTAGACCTCTGTGGCGCACAACTTTTTTTGGGGGGGTGGGGGGGGGGGGGGGAGAGAATTATTCTATTTACTATAGCAGGTGACTTTTATCCTTTGACCCTGTTGTCCTTCCTTGTTGTGACATCTTGTCTACATTCTTAGTGTCTGTAGGTCATGTTCAAGAGACTGTTCTCTTATACCGCCATTCTCATTACACTGATTAGTCCTGGCAAGGCAATGTATTATTCTTACCTATAGATTAGAGTTGTGTCTTGTACCCACAGGTACCTCTTATGTAAGGGTTCAAACACCACCCACAGCATTTGATTTTTAGTTGCTTCAGCAATTCTTGAAAGTTGCTATATACCCCCCTCCATTCTTGTTCCTTTCATTTTGGGAGTAGTTCCTGAGAGGGCTTGGTTGCTCTCGTCAGACGCTATCTCCCTGTTGGATTACTCTCACTCTAATCGGGAAGTAATCTTATTTCTAGTCCTCTGGGTTTAGTTATACCTTCTCTACTTTTGTTAGGATTCCCTTCCTTTAGGTGCTACGTGGGTTCTTTTCCGCTCCTTATACGTTGATGTAACTAAGGTTGTAGGTGTTTGCCTTACACCTTGCTGTTGTTAATTCCTCCTGTGGGGACATTACTTTCTGGGTTCAACACTTGTTGCTATTGTTCACGCAGCACCTCCTTCTGTTTTGGCTTTTAGTAGATGCTATTTTGTTTTTGGACTTCCAACTTTGTGTGGGGTTTTTGCCTAGACAAGTACCTCTTATTTTTTGTGCAATACTTAAGCCAGGTCCTCTTCTGTATGATATAACTTCCTCCTGCATTTTTGAAGCTGGAGGCCTGTTTTAGGCCTTCTGCGTGCTAGCCTCTGTTCAACTTGGACTTCTTAGGCCATGTTGCGATCTTGCTTTCTCCATTTTATCACATTGGCTGTCTTCTCTCACAGTATCATATTAGTGGCTTCAGTGTAGCTGACTTGGTCACTTAGCATAGTTTGAATGGTTTGGTAGTTGGTTTTTTTCTGGAGTTTGTTCCTGTTTCCACATTTCTCCCTTTCAGTGAGATATTCTGATTATTGGCTCAATTGTATTTATTCCTGATGTAATTATGGTAATGTGTAGGGCTGAGATATTTTGATTTGTACGTAGATCTCTGTTATATAAGTATCTTCCCTAGAGAGTATATATGTATATCGTCCCTATATATAAGTATCTTCCCTAGAGAGTATATATGTATATCGTCCCTATATTAAGTATCTTCCCTAGAGAGTATATATGTATATCGTCCCTATATACAAGTATCTTCCCTAGAGAGTATATATGTATATCGTCCCTATATATAAGTATCTTCCCGAGAGTATATATGTATATCTTCCCTAGAGAGTATATATGTATATCGTCCCTATGTATAAGTATATTAAGTATCTTCCCTAGAGAGTATATATGTATATCGTCCCTATATACAAGTATCTTCCCTAGAGAGTATATATGTATATCGTCCCTATATACAAGTATCTTCCCTAGAGAGTATATATGTATATCGTTCCTATATACAAGTATCTTCCCTAGAGAGTATATATGTATATCGTCCCTATATTAAGTATCTTCCCTAGAGAGTATATATGTATATCGTCCCTATATATAAGTATCTTCCCGAGAGAGTATATATGTATATCGTCCCTATATATAAGTATCTTCCCTAGAGAGTATATATGTATATCGTCCCTATATTACGTATCTTCCCTAGAGAGTATATATGTATATCGTCCCTATGTATAAGTATATTAAGTATCTTCCCTAGAGAGTATATATGTATATCGTCCCTATATACAAGTATCTTCCCTAGAGAGTATATATGTATATCGTCCCTATATACAAGTATCTTCCCTAGAGAGTATATATGTATATCGTTCCTATATACAAGTATCTTCCCTAGAGAGTATATATGTATATCGTCCCTATATTAAGTATCTTCCCTAGAGAGTATATATGTATATCGTCCCTATATATAAGTATCTTCCCGAGAGAGTATATATGTATATCGTCCCTATATATAAGTATCTTCCCTAGAGAGTATATATGTATATCGTCCCTATATATAAGTATCTTCCCTAGAGAGTATATATGTATATCGTCCCTATATTAAGTATCTTCCCTAGAGAGTATATATGTATATCGTCCCTATATACAAGTATCTTCCCTAGAGAGTATATATGTATATCGTCCCTATGTATAAGTATATTAAGTATCTTCCCTAGAGAGTATATATGTATATCGTCCCTATGTATAAGTATATTAAGTATCTTCCCTAGAGAGTATATATGTATATCGTCCCTATGTATAAGTATATTAAGTATCTTCCCTAGAGAGTATATATGTATATCGTCCCTATATTAAGTATCTTCCCTAGAGAGTATATATGTATATCGTCCCTATATTAAGTATCTTCCCGAGAGTATATATGTATATCGTCCCTATATATAAGTATCTTCCCTAGAGAGTATATATGTATATCGTCCCTATATATAAGTATCTTCCCTAGAGAGTATATATGTATATCGTCCCTATATATAAGTATCTTCCCTAGAGAGTATATATGTATATTGTCCCTATATACAAGTATCTTCCCTAGAGACTATATATGTATATCGTCCCTATGTATAAGTATATTAAGTATCTTCCCTAGAGAGTATATATGTATATCTTCCCTAGAGAGTATATATGTATATCGTCCCTATATATAAGTATCTTCCCTAGAGAGTATATATGTATATCGTCCCTATATTAAGTATCTTCCCTAGAGAGTATATATGTATATCGTCCCTATATACAAGTATCTTCCCTAGAGAGTATATATGTATATCGTCCCTATATATAAGTATCTTCCCGAGAGTATATATGTATATCTTCCCTAGAGAGTATATATGTATATCGTCCCTATATACAAGTATCTTCCCTAGAGAGTATATATGTATATCGTCCCTATATATAAGTATCTTCCCTAGAGAGTATATATGTATATCGTTCCTATATACAAGTATCTTCCCTAGAGAGTATATATGTATATCGTCCCTATATTAAGTATCTTCCCTAGAGAGTATATATGTATATCGTCCCTATATTAAGTATCTTCCCTAGAGAGTATATATGTATATCGTTCCTATATACAAGTATCTTCCCTAGAGAGTATATATATATCGTCCCTATATTAAGTATCTTCCCTAGAGAGTATATATGTATATCGTCCCTATATATAAGTATCTTCCCGAGAGAGTATATATGTATATCGTCCCTATATATAAGTATCTTCCCTAGAGAGTATATATGTATATCGTCCCTATGTATAAGTATCTTCCCTAGAGAGTATATATGTATATCGTCCCTATATATAAGTATCTTCCCTAGAGAGTATATATGTATATCGTCCCTATATTAAGTATCTTCCCTAGAGAGTATATATGTATATCGTCCCTATATACAAGTATCTTCCCTAGAGAGTATATATGTATATCGTCCCTATATACAAGTATCTTCCCTAGAGAGTATATATGTATATCGTCCCTATATACAAGTATCTTCCCTATATATAAGTATCTTCCCTAGAGAGTATATATGTATATCGTCCCTATATACAAGTATCTTCCCTAGAGAGTATATATGTATATCGTCCCTATATATAAGTATCTTCCCTAGAGACTATATATGTATATCGCCCCTATATATAAGTATCTTCCCGAGAGTATATATGTATATCTTCCCTAGAGAGTATATATGTATATCGTCCCTATGTATAAGTATATTAAGTATCTTCCCTAGAGAGTATATATGTATATCGTCCCTATATATATAAGTATCTTCCCTAGAGAGTATATATGTATATCGTCCCTATATTAAGTATCTTCCCTAGAGAGTATATATGTATATCTTCCCTAGAGAGTATATATGTATATCGTCCCTATGTATAAGTATATTAAGTATCTTCCCTAGAGAGTATATATGTATATCGTCCCTATATACAAGTATCTTCCCTAGAGAGTATATATGTATATCGTCCCTATATACAAGTATCTTCCCTAGAGAGTATATATGTATATCGTTCCTATATACAAGTATCTTCCCTAGAGAGTATATATGTATATCGTCCCTATATTAAGTATCTTCCCTAGAGAGTATATATGTATATCGTCCCTATATATAAGTATCTTCCCGAGAGAGTATATATGTATATCGTCCCTATATATAAGTATCTTCCCTAGAGAGTATATATGTATATCGTCCCTATATTAAGTATCTTCCCTAGAGAGTATATATGTATATCGTCCCTATGTATAAGTATATTAAGTATCTTCCCTAGAGAGTATATATGTATATCGTCCCTATATATAAGTATCTTCCCGAGAGTATATATGTATATCTTCCCTAGAGAGTATATATGTATATCGTCCCTATGTATAAGTATATTAAGTATCTTCCCTAGAGAGTATATATGTATATCGTCCCTATATACAAGTATCTTCCCTAGAGAGTATATATGTATATCGTCCCTATATACAAGTATCTTCCCTAGAGAGTATATATGTATATCGTTCCTATATACAAGTATCTTCCCTAGAGAGTATATATGTATATCGTCCCTATATTAAGTATCTTCCCTAGAGAGTATATATGTATATCGTCCCTATATATAAGTATCTTCCCGAGAGAGTATATATGTATATCGTCCCTATATATAAGTATCTTCCCTAGAGAGTATATATGTATATCGTCCCTATATATAAGTATCTTCCCTAGAGAGTATATATGTATATCGTCCCTATATTAAGTATCTTCCCTAGAGAGTATATATGTATATCGTCCCTATATACAAGTATCTTCCCTAGAGAGTATATATGTATATCGTCCCTATGTATAAGTATATTAAGTATCTTCCCTAGAGAGTATATATGTATATCGTCCCTATGTATAAGTATATTAAGTATCTTCCCTAGAGAGTATATATGTATATCGTCCCTATATTAAGTATCTTCCCTAGAGAGTATATATGTATATCGTCCCTATATTAAGTATCTTCCCGAGAGTATATATGTATATCGTCCCTATATATAAGTATCTTCCCTAGAGAGTATATATGTATATCGTCCCTATATATAAGTATCTTCCCTAGAGAGTATATATGTATATCGTCCCTATATATAAGTATCTTCCCTAGAGAGTATATATGTATATTGTCCCTATATACAAGTATCTTCCCTAGAGACTATATATGTATATCGTCCCTATGTATAAGTATATTAAGTATCTTCCCTAGAGAGTATATATGTATATCTTCCCTAGAGAGTATATATGTATATCGTCCCTATATATAAGTATCTTCCCTAGAGAGTATATATGTATATCGTCCCTATATTAAGTATCTTCCCTAGAGAGTATATATGTATATCGTCCCTATATACAAGTATCTTCCCTAGAGAGTATATATGTATATCGTCCCTATATATAAGTATCTTCCCGAGAGTATATATGTATATCTTCCCTAGAGAGTATATATGTATATCGTCCCTATATTAAGTATCTTCCCTAGAGAGTATATATGTATATCGTCCCTATATATAAGTATCTTCCCGAGAGTATATATGTATATCTTCCCTAGAGAGTATATATGTATATCGTCCCTATATACAAGTATCTTCCCTAGAGAGTATATATGTATATCGTCCCTATATATAAGTATCTTCCCTAGAGAGTATATATGTATATCGTCCCTATATTAAGTATCTTCCCTAGAGAGTATATATGTATATCGTCCCTATATTAAGTATCTTCCCTAGAGAGTATATATGTATATCGTCCCTATATTAAGTATCTTCCCTAGAGAGTATATATGTATATCGTTCCTATATACAAGTATCTTCCCTAGAGAGTATATATGTATATCGTCCCTATATTAAGTATCTTCCCTAGAGAGTATATATGTATATCGTCCCTATATATAAGTATCTTCCCGAGAGAGTATATATGTATATCGTCCCTATATATAAGTATCTTCCCTAGAGAGTATATATGTATATCGTCCCTATGTATAAGTATATTAAGTATCTTCCCTAGAGAGTATATATGTATATCGTCCCTATATACAAGTATCTTCCCTAGAGAGTATATATGTATATCGTCCCTATATATAAGTATCTTCCCTAGAGAGTATATATGTATATCGTCCCTATATTAAGTATCTTCCCTAGAGAGTATATATGTATATCGTCCCTATATACAAGTATCTTCCCTAGAGAGTATATATGTATATCGTCCCTATATACAAGTATCTTCCCTAGAGAGTATATATGTATATCGTCCCTATATACAAGTATCTTCCCTATATATAAGTATCTTCCCTAGAGAGTATATATGTATATCGTCCCTATATACAAGTATCTTCCCTAGAGAGTATATATGTATATCGTCCCTATATATAAGTATCTTCCCTAGAGACTATATATGTATATCGCCCCTATATATAAGTATCTTCCCGAGAGTATATATGTATATCTTCCCTAGAGAGTATATATGTATATCGTCCCTATGTATAAGTATATTAAGTATCTTCCCTAGAGAGTATATATGTATATCGTCCCTATATATAAGTATCTTCCCTAGAGAGTATATATGTATATCGTCCCTATATTAAGTATCTTCCCTAGAGAGTATATATGTATATCGTCCCTATATATAAGTATCTTCCCTAGAGAGTATATATGTATATCGTCCCTATATACAAGTATCTTCCCTAGAGAGTATATATGTATATCGTCCCTATATATAAGTATCTTCCCGAGAGTATATATGTATATCTTCCCTAGAGAGTATATATGTATATCGTCCCTATATTAAGTATCTTCCCTAGAGAGTATATATGTATATCGTCCCTATATATATCTTCCCGAGAGAGTATATATGTATATCGTCCCTATATATAAGTATCTTCCCTAGAGAGTATATATGTATATCGTCCCTATGTATAAGTATATTAAGTATCTTCCCTAGAGAGTATATATGTATATCGTCCCTATATTAAGTATCTTCCCTAGAGAGTATATATGTATATCGCCCCTATATATAAGTATCTTCCCGAGAGTATATATGTATATCTTCCCTAGAGAGTATATATGTATATCGTCCCTATGTATAAGTATATTAAGTATCTTCCCTAGAGAGTATATATGTATATCGTCCCTATATATATAAGTATCTTCCCTAGAGAGTATATATGTATATCGTCCCTATATTAAGTATCTTCCCTAGAGAGTATATATGTATATCTTCCCTAGAGAGTATATATGTATATCGTCCCTATATACAAGTATCTTCCCTAGAGAGTATATATGTATATCGTCCCTATATACAAGTATCTTCCCTAGAGAGTATATATGTATATCGCCCCTATATATAAGTATCTTCCCGAGAGTATATATGTATATCTTCCCTAGAGAGTATATATGTATATCGTCCCTATGTATAAGTATATTAAGTATCTTCCCTAGAGAGTATATATGTATATCGTCCCTATATATAAGTATCTTCCCTAGAGAGTATATATGTATATCGTCCCTATATTAAGTATCTTCCCTAGAGAGTATATATGTATATCGTCCCTATATATAAGTATCTTCCCGAGAGTATATATGTATATCGTCCCTATATACAAGTATCTTCCCTAGAGAGTATATATGTATATCGTCCCTATATTAAGTATCTTCCCTAGAGAGTATATATGTATATCGTCCCTATATATAAGTATCTTCCCTAGAGAGTATATATGTATATCGTCCCTATATACAAGTATCTTCCCTAGAGAGTATATATGTATATCGTCCCTATATATAAGTATCTTCCCGAGAGTATATATGTATATCTTCCCTAGAGAGTATATATGTATATCGTCCCTATATACAAGTATCTTCCCTAGAGAGTATATATGTATATCGTCCCTATATATAAGTATCTTCCCTAGAGAGTATATATGTATATCGTCCCTATATTAAGTATCTTCCCTAGAGAGTATATATGTATATCGTCCCTATATTAAGTATCTTCCCTAGAGAGTATATA
This sequence comes from Lissotriton vulgaris, assembly GCF_964263255.1. Lineage (NCBI taxonomy): Eukaryota > Metazoa > Chordata > Amphibia > Caudata > Salamandridae > Lissotriton > Lissotriton vulgaris. The sequence continues at coordinate 65,048,983 of NC_141700.1, forward strand.
TGTATATCGTCCCTATATTAAGTATCTTCCCTAGAGAGTATATATGTATATCGTTCCTATATACAAGTATCTTCCCTAGAGAGTATATATGTATATCGTCCCTATATTAAGTATCTTCCCTAGAGAGTATATATGTATATCGTCCCTATATATAAGTATCTTCCCGAGAGAGTATATATGTATATCGTCCCTATATATAAGTATCTTCCCTAGAGAGTATATATGTATATCGTCCCTATATACAAGTATCTTCCCTAGAGAGTATATATGTATATCGTCCCTATATACAAGTATCTTCCCTAGAGAGTATATATGTATATCGTCCCTATATACAAGTATCTTCCCTATATATAAGTATCTTCCCTAGAGAGTATATATGTATATCGTCCCTATATACAAGTATCTTCCCTAGAGAGTATATATGTATATCGTCCCTATATATAAGTATCTTCCCGAGAGTATATATGTATATCTTCCCTAGAGAGTATATATGTATATCGTCCCTATATACAAGTATCTTCCCTAGAGAGTATATATGTATATCGTCCCTATATATAAGTATCTTCCCTAGAGAGTATATATGTATATCGTCCCTATATTAAGTATCTTCCCTAGAGAGTATATATGTATATCGTCCCTATATTAAGTATCTTCCCTAGAGAGTATATATGTATATCGTCCCTATATTAAGTATCTTCCCTAGAGAGTATATATGTATATCGTTCCTATATACAAGTATCTTCCCTAGAGAGTATATATGTATATCGTCCCTATATTAAGTATCTTCCCTAGAGAGTATATATGTATATCGTCCCTATATATAAGTATCTTCCCGAGAGAGTATATATGTATATCGTCCCTATATTAAGTATCTTCCCTAGAGAGTATATATGTATATCGTCCCTATATACAAGTATCTTCCCTAGAGAGTATATATGTATATCGTCCCTATATACAAGTATCTTCCCTAGAGAGTATATATGTATATCGTCCCTATATATAAGTATCTTCCCTAGAGAGTATATATGTATATCGTCCCTATATTAAGTATCTTCCCTAGAGAGTATATATGTATATCGTCCCTATATATAAGTATCTTCCCGAGAGTATATATGTATATCGTCCCTATATACAAGTATCTTCCCTAGAGAGTATATATGTATATCGTCCCTATATTAAGTATCTTCCCTAGAGAGTATATATGTATATCGTCCCTATATATAAGTATCTTCCCTAGAGAGTATATATGTATATCGTCCCTATATACAAGTATCTTCCCTAGAGAGTATATATGTATATCGTCCCTATATATAAGTATCTTCCCGAGAGTATATATGTATATCTTCCCTAGAGAGTATATATGTATATCGTCCCTATATACAAGTATCTTCCCTAGAGAGTATATATGTATATCGTCCCTATATATAAGTATCTTCCCTAGAGAGTATATATGTATATCGTCCCTATATTAAGTATCTTCCCTAGAGAGTATATATGTATATCGTCCCTATATTAAGTATCTTCCCTAGAGAGTATATATGTATATCGTCCCTATATACAAGTATCTTCCCTAGAGAGTATATATGTATATCGTCCCTATATACAAGTATCTTCCCTAGAGAGTATATATGTATATCGTCCCTATATACAAGTATCTTCCCTATATATAAGTATCTTCCCTAGAGAGTATATATGTATATCGTCCCTATATACAAGTATCTTCCCTAGAGAGTATATATGTATATCGTCCCTATATATAAGTATCTTCCCGAGAGTATATATGTATATCTTCCCTAGAGAGTATATATGTATATCGTCCCTATATACAAGTATCTTCCCTAGAGAGTATATATGTATATCGTCCCTATATATAAGTATCTTCCCTAGAGAGTATATATGTATATCGTCCCTATATTAAGTATCTTCCCTAGAGAGTATATATGTATATCGTCCCTATATTAAGTATCTTCCCTAGAGAGTATATATGTATATCGTCCCTATATTAAGTATCTTCCCTAGAGAGTATATATGTATATCGTTCCTATATACAAGTATCTTCCCTAGAGAGTATATATGTATATCGTCCCTATATTAAGTATCTTCCCTAGAGAGTATATATGTATATCGTCCCTATATATAAGTATCTTCCCGAGAGAGTATATATGTATATCGTCCCTATATTAAGTATCTTCCCTAGAGAGTATATATGTATATCGTCCCTATATACAAGTATCTTCCCTAGAGAGTATATATGTATATCGTCCCTATATACAAGTATCTTCCCTAGAGAGTATATATGTATATCGTCCCTATATACAAGTATCTTCCCTAGAGAGTATATATGTATATCGTCCCTATATTAAGTATCTTCCCTAGAGAGTATATATGTATATCGTCCCTATATACAAGTATCTTCCCTAGAGAGTATATATGTATATCGTCCCTATATATAAGTATCTTCCCTAGAGAGTATATATGTATATCGTCCCTATATTAAGTATCTTCCCTAGAGAGTATATATGTATATCGTCCCTATATACAAGTATCTTCCCTAGAGAGTATATATGTATATCGTCCCTATATACAAGTATCTTCCCTAGAGAGTATATATGTATATCGTCCCTATATACAAGTATCTTCCCTAGAGAGTATATATGTATATCGTCCCTATATACAAGTATCTTCCCTATATATAAGTATCTTCCCTAGAGAGTATATATGTATATCGTCCCTATATACAAGTATCTTCCCTAGAGAGTATATATGTATATCGTCCCTATATACAAGTATCTTCCCTAGAGAGTATATATGTATATCGTCCCTATATACAAGTATCTTCCCTAGAGAGTATATATGTATATCGTCCCTATATACAAGTATCTTCCCTATATATAAGTATCTTCCCTAGAGAGTATATATGTATATCGTCCCTATATACAAGTATCTTCCCTAGAGAGTATATATGTATATCGTCCCTATATATAAGTATCTTCCCTAGAGACTATATATGTATATCGCCCCTATATATAAGTATCTTCCCGAGAGTATATATGTATATCTTCCCTAGAGAGTATATATGTATATCGTCCCTATGTATAAGTATATTAAGTATCTTCCCTAGAGAGTATATATGTATATCGTCCCTATATATAAGTATCTTCCCTAGAGAGTATATATGTATATCGTCCCTATATTAAGTATCTTCCCTAGAGAGTATATATGTATATCGTCCCTATATATAAGTATCTTCCCTAGAGAGTATATATGTATATCGTCCCTATATACAAGTATCTTCCCTAGAGAGTATATATGTATATCGTCCCTATATATAAGTATCTTCCCGAGAGTATATATGTATATCTTCCCTAGAGAGTATATATGTATATCGTCCCTATATTAAGTATCTTCCCTAGAGAGTATATATGTATATCGTCCCTATATATAAGTATCTTCCCGAGAGAGTATATATGTATATCGTCCCTATATATAAGTATCTTCCCTAGAGAGTATATATGTATATCGTCCCTATGTATAAGTATATTAAGTATCTTCCCTAGAGAGTATATATGTATATCGTCCCTATATTAAGTATCTTCCCTAGAGAGTATATATGTATATCGTCCCTATATACAAGTATCTTCCCTAGAGAGTATATATGTATATCGTCCCTATATACAAGTATCTTCCCTAGAGAGTATATATGTATATCGCCCCTATATATAAGTATCTTCCCGAGAGTATATATGTATATCTTCCCTAGAGAGTATATATGTATATCGTCCCTATGTATAAGTATATTAAGTATCTTCCCTAGAGAGTATATATGTATATCGTCCCTATATATAAGTATCTTCCCTAGAGAGTATATATGTATATCGTCCCTATATTAAGTATCTTCCCTAGAGAGTATATATGTATATCGTCCCTATATATAAGTATCTTCCCGAGAGTATATATGTATATCGTCCCTATATACAAGTATCTTCCCTAGAGAGTATATATGTATATCGTCCCGAGAGTATATATGTATATCTTCCCTAGAGAGTATATATGTATATCGTCCCTATATATAAGTATCTTCCCTAGAGAGTATATATGTATATCGTCCCTATATTAAGTATCTTCCCTAGAGAGTATATATGTATATCGTCCCTATATATAAGTATCTTCCCTAGAGAGTATATATGTATATCATCCCTATGTATAAGTATATTAAGTATCTTCCCTAGAGAGTATATATGTATATCGTCCCTATATACAAGTATCTTCCCTAGAGAGTATATATGTATATCGTCCCTATGTATAAGTATATTAAGTATCTTCCCTAGAGAGTATATATGTATATCTTCCCTAGAGAGTATATATGTATATCGTCCCTATATATAAGTATCTTCCCTAGAGAGTATATATGTATATCGTCCCTATATATAAGTATCTTCCCGAGAGTATATATGTATATCTTCCCTAGAGAGTATATATGTATATCGTCCCTATATATAAGTATCTTCCCTAGAGAGTATATATGTATATCGTCCCTATATTAAGTATCTTCCCTAGAGAGTATATATGTATATCGTCCCTATATATAAGTATCTTCCCGAGAGTATATATGTATATCTTCCCTAGAGAGTATATATGTATATCGTCCCTATATATAAGTATCTTCCCTAGAGAGTATATATGTATATCGTCCCTATATATAAGTATCTTCCCTAGAGAGTATATATGTATATCGTCCCTATATTAAGTATCTTCCCTAGAGAGTATATATGTATATCGTCCCTATGTATAAGTATATTAAGTATCTTCCCTAGAGAGTATATATGTATATTGTCCCTATATACAAGTATCTTCCCTAGAGAGTATATATGTATATCGTCCCTATGTATAAGTATCTTCCCTAGAGAGTATATATGTATATCGTCCCTATATTAAGTATCTTCCCTAGAGAGTATATATGTATATCGTCCCTATGTATAAGTATATTAAGTATCTTCCCTAGAGAGTATATATGTATATCGTCCCTATATATAAGTATCTTCCCGAGAGTATATATGTATATCGTCCCTATATATAAGTATCTTCCCTAGAGAGTATATATGTATATCGTCCCTATATATAAGTATCTTCCCTAGAGAGTATATATGTATATCGTCCCTATATTAAGTATCTTCCCTAGAGAGTATATATGTATATCGTCCCTATATACAAGTATCTTCCCTAGAGAGTATATGTATATCGTCCCTATATATAAGTATCTTCCCGAGAGTATATATGTATATCTTCCCTAGAGAGTATATATGTATATCGTCCCTATATATAAGTATCTTCCCTAGAGAGTATATATGTATATCGTCCCTATATTAAGTATCTTCCCTAGAGAGTATATATGTATATCGTCCCTATGTATAAGTATATTAAGTATCTTCCCTAGAGAGTATATATGTATATCGTCCCAATATATAAGTATCTTCCCGAGAGTATATCTTCCCTAGAGAGTATATATGTATATCGTCCCTATATATAAGTATCTTCCCGAGAGTATATATGTATATCTTCCCTAGAGAGTATATATGTATATCGTCCCTATATATAAGTATCTTCCCTAGAGAGTATATATGTATATCGTCCCTATATACAAGTATCTTCCCTAGAGAGTATATATGTATATCGTCCCTATATACAAGTATCTTCCCTAGAGAGTATATATGTATATCGTCCCTATATTAAGTATCTTCCCTAGAGAGTATCCCTATGTAGAAGTATATTAAGTATCTTCCCTAGAGAGTATATATGTATATCGTCCCTATATATAAGTATCTTCCCTAGAGAGTATATATGTATATCGTCCCTATGTATAAGTATCTTCCCTAGAGAGTATATATGTATATCGTCCCTATATATAAGTATCTTCCCTAGAGAGTATATATGTATATCGTCCCTATATACAAGTATCTTCCCTAGAGAGTATATATGTATATCGTCCCTATATACAAGTATCTTCCCTAGAGAGTATATATGTATATCGTCCCTATATATAAGTATCTTCCCTAGAGAGTATATATGTATATCGTCCCTATATACAAGTATCTTCCCTAGAGAGTATATATGTATATCGTCCCTATATACAAGTATCTTCCCTAGAGAGTATATATGTATATCGTCCCTATATTAAGTATCTTCCCTAGAGAGTATATATGTATATCGTCCCTATATACAAGTATCTTCCCTAGAGAGTATATATGTATATCGTCCCTATATATAAGTATCTTCCCTAGAGAGTATATATGTATATCGTCCCTATATATATGTATCTTCCCTAGAGAGTATATATGTATATCGTCCCTATATTAAGTATCTTCCCTAGAGAGTATATATGTATATCGTCCCTATATATAAGTATCTTCCCTAGAGAGTATATATGTATATCGTCCCTATATTAAGTATCTTCCCTAGAGAGTATATATGTATATCTTCCCTAGAGAGTATATATGTATATCGTCCCTATATACAAGTATCTTCCCTAGAGAGTATATATGTATATCGTCCCTATGTATAAGTATATTAAGTATCTTCCCTAGAGAGTATATATGTATATCGTCCCTATATACAAGTATCTTCCCTAGAGAGTATATATGTATATCGTCCCTATATATAAGTATCTTCCCTAGAGAGTATATATGTATATCGTCCCTATATACAAGTATCTTCCCTAGAGAGTATATATGTATATCGTCCCTATATACAAGTATCTTCCCTAGAGAGTATATATGTATATCGTCCCTATATTAAGTATCTTCCCTAGAGAGTATATATGTATATCGTCCCTATATACAAGTATCTTCCCTAGAGAGTATATATGTATATCGTCCCTATATATAAGTATCTTCCCTAGAGAGTATATATGTATATCGTCCCTATATATATGTATCTTCCCTAGAGAGTATATATGTATATCGTCCCTATATTAAGTATCTTCCCTAGAGAGTATATATGTATATCGTCCCTATATATAAGTATCTTCCCTAGAGAGTATATATGTATATCGTCCCTATATTAAGTATCTTCCCTAGAGAGTATATATGTATATCTTCCCTAGAGAGTATATATGTATATCGTCCCTATATACAAGTATCTTCCCTAGAGAGTATATATGTATATCGTCCCTATGTATAAGTATATTAAGTATCTTCCCTAGAGAGTATATATGTATATCGTCCCTATATATAAGTATCTTCCCTAGAGAGTATATATGTATATCGTCCCTATATTAAGTATCTTCCCTAGAGAGTATATATGTATATCGTCCCTATATATAAGTATCTTCCCGAGAGTATATATGTATATCGTCCCTATATACAAGTATCTTCCCTAGAGAGTATATATGTATATCGTCCCGAGAGTATATATGTATATCTTCCCTAGAGAGTATATATGTATATCGTCCCTATATTAAGTATCTTCCCTAGAGAGTATATATGTATATCGTCCCTATATATAAGTATCTTCCCTAGAGAGTATATATGTATATCGTCCCTATATACAAGTATCTTCCCTAGAGAGTATATATGTATATCGTCCCTATATATAAGTATCTTCCCTAGAGAGTATATATGTATATCGTCCCTATATATAAGTATCTTCCCGAGAGTATATATGTATATCGTCCCTATATACAAGTATCTTCCCTAGAGAGTATATATGTATATCGTCCCGAGAGTATATATGTATATCTTCCCTAGAGAGTATATATGTATATCGTCCCTATGTATAAGTATATTAAGTATCTTCCCTAGAGAGTATATATGTATATCGTCCCTATATATAAGTATCTTCCCTAGAGAGTATATATGTATATCGTCCCTATATTAAGTATCTTCCCTAGAGAGTATATATGTATATCGTCCCTATATATAAGTATCTTCCCTAGAGAGTATATATGTATATCGTCCCTATATTAAGTATCTTCCCTAGAGAGTATATATGTATATCGTCCCTATGTATAAGTATATTAAGTATCTTCCCTAGAGAGTATATATGTATATCGTCCCAATATATAAGTATCTTCCCGAGAGTATATCTTCCCTAGAGAGTATATATGTATATCGTCCCTATATATAAGTATCTTCCCGAGAGTATATATGTATATCTTCCCTAGAGAGTATATATGTATATCGTCCCTATATATAAGTATCTTCCCTAGAGAGTATATATGTATATCGTCCCTATATTAAGTATCTTCCCTAGAGAGTATATATGTATATCGTCCCTATATATAAGTATCTTCCCGAGAGTATATATGTATATCGTCCCTATATACAAGTATCTTCCCTAGAGAGTATATATGTATATGGTCCCGAGAGTATATATGTATGTCTTCCCTAGAGAGTATATATGTATATCGTCCCTATATATAAGTATCTTCCCGAGAGTATATATGTATATCTTCCCTAGAGAGTATCCCTATGTATAAGTATATTAAGTATCTTCCCTAGAGAGTATATATGTATATCGTCCCTATATATAAGTATCTTCCCGAGAGTATATATGTATATCTTCCCTAGAGAGTATATATGTATATCGTCCCTATATATAAGTATCTTCCCGAGAGTATATATGTATATCTTCCCTAGAGAGTATATATGTATATCGCCCCTATATATAAGTATCTTCCCTAGAGAGTATATATGTATATCGTCCCTATATACAAGTATCTTCCCTAGAGAGTATATATGTATATCGTCCCTATATATAAGTATCTTCCCGAGAGTATATATGTATATCTTCCCTAGAGAGTATATATGTATATCGTCCCTATATACAAGTATCTTCCCTAGAGAGTATATATGTATATCGTCCCTATGTATAAGTATCTTCCCTAGAGAGTATATATGTATATCGTCCCTATATACAAGTATCTTCCCTAGAGAGTATATATGTATATCGTCCCTATATTAAGTATCTTCCCTAGAGAGTATCCCTATGTAGAAGTATATTAAGTATCTTCCCTAGAGAGTATATATGTATATCTTCCCTAGAGAGTATATATGTATATCGTCCCTATATATAAGTATCTTCCCTAGAGAGTATATATGTATATCGCCCCTATATATAAGTATCTTCCCGAGAGTATATATGTATATCTTCCCTAGAGAGTATATATGTATATCATCCCTATGTATAAGTATATTAAGTATCTTCCCTAGAGAGTATATATGTATATCGTCCCTATATACAAGTATCTTCCCTAGAGAGTATATATGTATATCGTCCCTATATACAAGTATCTTCCCTAGAGAGTATATATGTATATCGTCCCTATATACAAGTATCTTCCCTAGAGAGTATATATGTATATCGTCCCTATATTAAGTATCTTCCCTAGAGAGTATATATGTATATCGTCCCTAGAGAGTATATATGTATATCGTCCCTATATTTAAGTATCTTCCCTAGAGAGTATATATGTATATCGTCCCTATATTAAGTATCTTCCCTAGAGAGTATATATGTATATCGTCCCTATATATAAGTATCTTCCCGAGAGTATATATGTATATCTTCCCTATATTAAGTATCTTCCCTAGAGAGTATATATGTATATCGTCCCTATATATAAGTATCTTCCCGAGAGTATATATGTATATCTTCCCTAGAGAGTATATATGTATATCGCCCCTATATATAAGTATCTTCCCTAGAGAGTATATATGTATATCGTCCCTATATACAAGTATCTTCCCTAGAGAGTATATATGTATATCGTCCCTATATATAAGTATCTTCCCTAGAGAGTATATATGTATATCGTCCCTATATACAAGTATCTTCCCTAGAGAGTATATATGTATATCGTCCCTATATACAAGTATCTTCCCTAGAGAGTATATATGTATATCGTCCCTATATTAAGTATCTTCCCTAGAGAGTATCCCTATGTAGAAGTATATTAAGTATCTTCCCTAGAGAGTATATATGTATATCTTCCCTAGAGAGTATATATGTATATCGTCCCTATATATAAGTATCTTCCCTAGAGAGTATATATGTATATCGCCCCTATATATAAGTATCTTCCCGAGAGTATATATGTATATCTTCCCTAGAGAGTATATATGTATATCATCCCTATGTATAAGTATATTAAGTATCTTCCCTAGAGAGTATATATGTATATCATCCCTATATATAAGTATCTTCCCTAGAGAGTATATATGTATATCGTCCCTATATACAAGTATCTTCCCTAGAGAGTTTATATGTATATCGTCCCTATATTAAGTATCTTCCCTAGAGAGTATATATGTATATCGTCCCTAGAGAGTATATATGTATATCGTCCCTATATATAAGTATCTTCCCTAGAGAGTATATATGTATATCGTCCCTATATTAAGTATCTTCCCTAGAGAGTATCCCTATGTAGAAGTATATTAAGTATCTTCCCTAGAGAGTATATATGTATATCTTCCCTAGAGAGTATATATGTATATCGTCCCTATATATAAGTATCTTCCCTAGAGAGTATATATGTATATCGCCCCTATATATAAGTATCTTCCCGAGAGTATATATGTATATCTTCCCTAGAGAGTATATATGTATATCATCCCTATGTATAAGTATATTAAGTATCTTCCCTAGAGTATATATGTATATCATCCCTATATATAAGTATCTTCCCTAGAGAGTATATATGTATATCGTCCCTATATACAAGTATCTTCCCTAGAGAGTATATATGTATATCGTCCCTATATTAAGTATCTTCCCTAGAGAGTATATATGTATATCATCCCTAGAGAGTATATATGTATATCGTCCCTATATTTAAGTATCTTCCCTAGAGAGTATATATGTATATCGTCCCTATATTAAGTATCTTCCCTAGAGAGTATATATGTATATCGTCCCTTTATTAAGTATCTTCCCTAGAGAGTATATAGTCCCTAGAGAGTATATATGCATATCGTCCCTATATATAAGTATATTAAGTATCTTCCCTAAAGAGTATATGTAAGTATATTGAGTATCTTCCCTAGAGAGTGTATTAAGTTTCGTCCATGATAAATAAAATGTTTCGGAAACCTACCTCATCAATAGATAATTTATATTACATATGCTACAACAAAAAACACACATTCGGTACATTCATAACAATTAAAAACGAATCTATTTTACCTTACTATCATGTAAATTATTGAATAAACCCTTTTTTTAACGCAATTTCATATGTATAGGGGAATAATAGTTCTGAGCTCGATATTATGTCACTGATCTACAAGCATTTCTGGGACGACCCATATTACTATCAAATATGGGCAGACCAGAGCTACAAGAGGGAATACTATAATGTTTTTATTACACTGTGCAGGCTGCAAACACAGGCTGGAATATAATGCATCCTTTTTTTGGGGGAGTTCATCTAGAAGGTTTTGTTACAAGCATCTATAAAATATGCTAAATTCAACATAACGCTTCATGAACTAACAAAAGACAATATGGACATGTTTCCTGGTGGTAACAGAGTAAAATAAATAAATGAGTATTAATTTGTATTGGATATTTTACTTAATAGGGTTAGACTTTTTACAGTGTCATCAATTCATACAATTGCTTGGAACAAGATGGGTCAACATTGCCAAGCTCAAGTTTACAATTAGCGTGCAGCACAGTAGTGCAAGTAAAGGACAGAAAACTATGTAGCATCATTGAAGGATAGTCCATTAATAAAAGATCATATTGGTAGCAGAAAAGAAACTACACAAAACAGCAAAAATCTATTTTAAGCCCAGACCATATTTGCACAAATGTTGCTTGCAGTGAATGATAGGTGTTAAGGAGCTAGGTCCCGGGGAGGGCGTGGCTTGAGCGCCGATGGAGGAGGCCGCCTGAGCTTCGGGCTCCGCGATCGAGCCTTCATTAATCCTTTTTCAATCCTGTTTTATTGACTTTGCTGACCCCCAATTCGCCTAATACAATGGGAGGGAGATCTCCCTTGCGGCGGACCTACAGAACGAGAGAGCACACCTAAAATGGCGGCTGCAACGACGGGCTGAGTCCCTGGGTGCCGGACGCTGCGGGGAGCCCCGCCGATCCATGGTTTCTCCGGGGCTGAAGGTGGAGTGAGGATTGTGTCCTGCGGTACGGCTGCCAGCCAGGGAGATCACACAGGAGGACGAGTGTTGAACCCGTTCAGCCCGCTCTTGAGAGCTGTACTGAAGATCCACAAGCCCATGCACTGGGGGTGAGGTGCTTGACCCCCCCCACATCGGGCTTATCGGACGGGGGACACTACTGGCCCCCGGCTCGCGGGGGCGAGGGACACCACTGGGGGGCTTGCTATAATGAGCTCTGCGTGTCTACTATTCTGCCTACATTGCTGGCGAGTGCGGATGATGGCCTCTCCCCACCCCCTCAGCCACTGCGAAGCAGAATACCCCCAGAGTGAGGAAGGTGGTGGTGCTGCAGTCCGACAGCGCAGTGGGCGGGTGGCTCCCCCGGACCCCTGCGGCTCCCAGAACACAATCTCAGCTCACTTGGAGGCACGGTCTCTGAGACATAGATTCTGCACTGCGGGACCCACGGACTCGGCAACCTGGGGAGGCGCTAAGGGCGCGCTTGATTGGAGGCGGGCTGGGGCCCATGAGGTGCGATAGCGCTCCCACTGACTTCGCCCCCGGGCTTGTGGCGAAGGGATGGACTTCGGCGTCTACCAGCCGAGACTGCTGAGCGGGGTTTGGAGGCGGCAGTGAGGCGTGCTGCAGATTGAAGGTGGGACGAGGTGGCGAGCTCCCAAGACGGCGCAGCGGGAGCACGGGTGGCGAGACCCCTCGGGACGGTTCCCAGCATTACCCGGACAACGATCATGGGCAGATGAGGCCAATCTTCGAAATTCTCATGGGTGTCATGCGGCGGCCCGAGGTACTGGTGAGTGCACTACTGCGGCCCCGGATCAGAGTGAGGGTGGAGAAACACTGCGCAATGACCACTATAAAATAACTCTGTTGCTGGGGACAGATTGCTGCTGCCTTCTAATATTCTTGGCTGCACACAGATCATTTCTTACCCTTATGACCGGAAACCCCTGAGATATGGTCTACTCCTGTGGACCCTTGGGGCGAGTGTGCACAGCATTGTGGTGGCGGGGGACCCTCCCGGAGCTAACTACGGAAGTCATTAGATCACTACAACACGACTGAAGGGCGCACGCCGACTGACCCGGTGGGGACTGCCCTAGAGCGGGCTTTACGCTGCTGGTTAGCCGGTGACGATACATTTGGGCAATATCGACCTGCTCCTTACCCATCGCCGGGGGGGACCTACAGCTGACACATAGCCACTCTATTGGGGTGCGTTCTAACCTACCCCGAGCTCCCGTGGCTGGTGCCTACATAGTTGCAACGTTGGTGGCTCCCGCTGGCTTCATAGGACAGTGTTGCTGCTGGGGACCCCTATGCCCCAAAGCGCCTAGATCATAGTTCAACAGGCTCCTGGGATACGAACTCGAGAGCGGCTAACTACACAGAGTACACAGAGCCCCTTGCTTCCGAATTGCGCTTTCCTACCTATTGCCGAGACATCCCCCAGCATGGGCAAACCTAAGGGGACCAAGGGCAGAGCTCAGCCCACGTCAGATACCGAGGCGCCAGACAAGGGGGACGGCACAGACTCCAGACAACTGCGAGACCCTTAATTGCAACTACAACTGTACAAAATTCTCTCGGCAATAGCGGACTCCCGAGCGGCGCTTCACCAAGACATTGCACAGGTGGCCATCGGCCTGGGACTACTGCAGGCCAACCACGGAAAATTGACAGAGTTAAGCTGGTGGAGGACACGATCCACACTCTAGAGCCGGCGCAAAAAGACCTCGCAGCCACTATGACCAACGTGCTGGACCGCATGGATGTGTTGGAGAGACGTGCGGAGGAGGCAGAAGGGCGTAATCGCCGGAACAACATCAGGATAGTAGGCTTACCGGACAAAGTGGAGGGGAAGGATATGGTACTCTACCTTTAAGAATGGCTCCAGACAGTGGTGGCACCGGAGGTTCTCTCCACTTTCTATACACTGGAGCGGGCCCACAGAGTCCCGGCCAGGCCACCGCAGCAAGGCCGACCCCCGCGCCCGGTGGTCGCCCGACTGTTACACTATCGGGACAGGGATTTGCTGCTCCACAATGCACGACTGAACGGTCCTTTTCAGGTAGAGAACAGTAAAATCAATATTTTTCCGGATTACACATACGAAACACGACGGCGGACCTCTTTCCTGGCAGTCAAAAGAGAACTGAGAGCCGAGGGCCTACAGTACTCCTTGCTCTTTCCAGCTCGGCTGCGAGTGATTGTAGATGATACCACCAGGTTCTTTGACACTCCTGATGATGCCTGTGCCTGGCTAGAACTGTACAAATCCGGAAGAGATGCCCTTGATCACCGACCCCGGATGGGCGCCGAAGGGTTGCCGCAACGAAAATCGCGGCAGATCCGAAACAGGCGGAGGGGTCTGAGAAGACCATCGCAGTTGGAAACTGAGGCGGAGCGGCTGGGGTTCTGGAGGTGGTGACTGCTTTGTCCGGAACACAAGATTCGCCATCGCAGGAGGACGAGATTTCCGAAAAAGGGAGATGAACAATCGGACACTGAGCGATCTGAAACAGACAGTACACCTTTGCCGGTGGCCACTCAAGCGGCGGAGGAAATGATAGATGAGGGCTAGAAGCACCCGGTGAGCTGTAAGAGTTCCACCTTTGGACTGTAGCGAATGCTTCGTGGTATATTGTGGGAGGGACTGTTTGATTGGGATTGAGTGGCGGTTGGTCATTGCGATGCTTCACTAACTGGGGCTCGATCGCTTAACAAGGAGCTTAGTGCTTGGGCGACTGCCCGCTGGCAACCAACCCGCCCGTACTGCCCTTAAGGCATACCCACAGCGACTCCTGTTGGACTAGGCAAATGCTGTTCATGGGGAACGTTTGGATGGGAACTAGATGGAGGTTACTAGGTCCGGTTCTGGGGGGAGGGGGTTGATTCATTTTGGGGTGTTGTGGGGGTGGGCTCATCTTCGATGCTGTCGTTTTCCCACGTTTAGGGAGACTGCGAAGTGGGTGTGGTGGAATGTGCAGGACATTGTGGGACAATGGATGATCTAGCTAACTTGAGATGTATAACCTGGAATGTGCGGGGGCTACACACCATGACACGATGGCAAAATCCATGGCTACTTAGTGCGTAGAGGAGTGCAGGTCGCGATGCTTCAAGAAACACATCTGATGGCATTGCAGCGCAGGGACCAGTATTTAACACTTACTCGGCATTTGCTAGAGGCACTTTATGGATCAGAGCTGGGGTCCCATTTCAATTAACCAAACAAATTATAGACCCGGAGGGTAGATTTGTAGTTATAGCGGGAAGGTTGCGGCGTAGAGACATAGCCTTCTGCAGTGTTTATGCACCCAACGTTGATCAGCTGACTTTTCTGGCGAGGTTGTCAGGATCCCTAGCTCACTTACTGGTGGGACCATTACTAATGGGAGGGGACTATAACTCAGTGCTGGATATCTCACTTGATAGGTCGCACCCTCCACTGGCTGACTCCCCAGCACACCGCATCACCAAGGGTAGAATGGAATGGCAACGGAGATGGGGTTTGATAGACATTTGGCGTGCACAGCACCCACAAACCCAGGATTACTCTCATTTCTCGGGCATGCACGAGCTCCATGTGCGACTGGATGCGATGCTTTGCTCCCCAGACCTAGTACCAATGATTGTGAGGACTGAATACTTGTCAAGGACGGTATCAGATCATAATCCTTTGTTAATTGCTGTGCAATGGTGTCCTAGCGCATCAAGCGTCCCCACTTGGAAGCTGCGCCCTGAGACATTAGAGGACCCCCTTTTTCAAGGGGCATTAGAGGAAAGACTGGTGCAGTACTTTGAGGACAAGGCTGGCACGACTGAGGTGCGGGCGATAGAGTGGGACGCCTTCAAGGTGGTCTTGAGAGGATTCTGCATAGGGCAACAGGTAGGAGTGCGGAAAGTTCTCCTACAAGATCTGGATAGGGCGGATAAAACATTACGCGATGCAGAACTCGCACGACCTGGTCACCCAGAGCTACGAGGTAGGGTCAGCGAGGCTAAAGAAGCGGTAGCCATGGAAACGGAACGTTTGCGTAGCTTTGATCATAAAGCGTATACAGCCAGGACTCATGTGGAGGGCGACAAGGTTGGGACACTATTGGCTTGGCTTGCCAACCCCATGAAGAGGGGAACACCGATAGTGTCCATGCGTACAACAGACGGCGTGGAGGTCTCCTTCCAAACTGAAATTCTGCACAGTTTCACAACATCATGAAACATTATACAAAAGCAAACTGACAACCGGCATTCTGGACGTGGAGGCCTTTTTCAAAGAGCTCCCCTTTCCAGAATTAGATCAGGGCCAAGCGAAAGCGCTGGGCAGAGATTGAATTGGAGGAAATACGACGCGCCATAAAGCACATGGCACATAACAAAACCCCTGGATTAGACGGGCTACCCATTGAATTTTATGGAAAATATGTTGACCTTCTGGCGCCAAGATTGCTGGAGGTCTACAGAGAAGCAAAACAATTGGGATGACTCCCGCACTCCATGCGGGAAGCACTAATACCCTTACTGAAACCAGGAATGGACAGTGGAGACAGCCTCGTACAGACCACTCTCTATGCTAACCACTGATTACAAAATACTTTGCAGCATCCTAGCGTCTCGCCTCTTAGACCGCATGACCTCGCTGGTACATGAAGACCAGGCTGGCTTTATACCAACGCGAAACACGACCTCGAACGTACGCAGTTTGCTGCGGTTGCTGGAAGGAGACCACCCTGAGGCTCGATGTCCAATGATATGGTCGGTGGACATAGAAAAGGCATTTGATAGCCTCGAATGGGAATACCTCTACGCGGTGCTGAGACGCGTTGGAGTGGGTGAGGATTATACAAGATGGACAACTGCTGTACACCTCAGCGGTAGCTAGAGTAAAAACGGATTCACTTATCTCCCGGAAATACCCAATAGAGAGGCACGAGGCAGGGGTGTTCGCCGTCGCCTCTGTTGTTCGCCCTGGCAGTAGAACCTCTAGCAATGTCGATCCGAACAGGTAAACATTATGGAGGTTTACGAAGTAGAATTGGGCGCCACTACATATCGCTATACGCGGATGATCTCCTGCTCTCTCGAAGATGCCGACGAGGCTATGATGGGAGCTGAAAACGTGCCTACGAGCTTTGGCGAAATATCAGGCCTGAAAGTGAATTGGGCCAAGACATGTCTGTTCCCTGTACGCCAAGGGGAAACCCAACCATCCACCACCACATCAGTATGCTGGGAGCCCAGCTGCCTGAAATATCTGGGCGTGTACATTTATCACACGCCAACCGATTTATTGGAAGGCAATAAAGGCCGCGGAATAAGAGCCCTGAAGAGCAACATGTCCTTCTGGGCCACCCTCTCATTGTCCATGGTGGGCCTCATAGCGCTGCTGAAGATGGTGGCCCTTCCGCGACTCCTTTATTACTTCAGGACGCTGCCAGTGTGGATACCTGTTGCTACCTTCCCACTTCTGAGGTCTAGGATTGTATCCTTCCTCTGGGGATCGGGTCGCCAGAGAATGGCATTAACGACCCTGCTGCGACCTAAGACGGAGGGGGGGCTAGCGGTCCCCGATTTCGAATTGTATTACTTAGCAGCTCAACTACAGGTCTATACACAAGAGGAGGCTCGAGAATTCAAAGGCCCAGAAATTACCAGGGGTCGAGGTATTCTTCGCCATGTTCTTTCCTTTATAGCATTACAACAGAAATTAGCTCTTAGAGACGTAACACAGGAAGAAAGAACAATCAGACTCTGCTGGAATCGCTCACAGCGTAGAGTGAGTGTGTTACATCCGTATGCCCATGAAATTCCTTTGGGGGTGCTAACGGCACTGCCACATGGTGGGGATTGGCCGCAACTACAGGATTCACAGGAAGGACTCACTCCCCTAGAGTCACTGAAGGAAAGTGGGTGGCCGATATAGGTAAGGATATCCCTGAGACAGTGTGGGCGCAAATAGTGCGAAGGGCCTGGAAAAGTACATGCAATGCACGATTCCAGCTAGTGCACTTCTACATGCTCCACCGCGCATACCTGACACCGGGAAAGATCAAAAAGTATTTTGACGCAGACACTGCAGCGTGCCCTCGATGTGCGACATTAGGCGTAGAATTAGGCCATATGCTATGGACATGCCCGATCTTGGAGAAGTATTGGAAGGAGGTGGGAAGGAAGCACTTTGAACACTATTACAGAGAGGGGCTTAGAATTTGACATGGCAGTGAGTGTCCTACACTGGTTCCCTCATACCCCCAAGAATAAGGTCACTAGTAAGTTTAGACATGGGGCTCATATTAGCAAAGTGAGAAATTACGAGACACTGGAAAGCAGCGATGGGACCCAATGACTCTAGATGGAGGAATGAGTTTCTTAAGCGGGCTCAGGGAGAAAGTATGTTAAGATTTCACACTGCACGGAGACAACGTAATGACAAAGCCCTGGAAACCGCTCAGGCTTGGGACGCATTAGTACAAGCATTGCACGATTATGATACACGTGACGAGGTGACGGCCTAACACTCTGCCCAGCACACTCCCCCAAGACATGTCAGGTACATCACATTGACCACCTCCCAGTGGCTCCTGTACACACACGCTACTTTGTTGACTGCTACCAGTACCCATCGATGAGGGTTCAGGGAGGGGGGGGGGGGGGAGGGGGGGGGGGAATATGGGATTTCTTGTTAGTTTATTGGGCGAAGACGCACCAGGGTGTCTTTGTAGGAGAGCTCGCACACATGGTCTGACTATCATCCTGCTCTACTGCCCGAAAACGTGACTTTGTGGTCTTATCGGATGTTGGGGCAGTATAGAAAACATAATTGAATTTGTATGTTCTGTGTAACAAAACCCAATAAAAATTTGTTTAAAAAAAAAAAGCAGCTAGGTCCCGGGACCACAGTTTCTGGGACTTGCCATCAATCTCAGTCAACAAGAAAACAAATACTAGGTAGTAACAATTACATCTTTATATAAAACCCCAAGTGTCTGTGGAGTAAGAGTTAGAATGGATCATGAAAACAGCTTTTACAACCCCAAAGATTAACAGTGTCAGAGAAACTGTGATGTAAACAAAGTGCAAAAATAAATACTGGCCACAGATAGATCAACAGTTCTAAATACCAAAACCACATTTGTTTTTAATGTGTGGTACAGCAGAAGAAAAATCCCGGCCATTCCATGTCTTGTACCACAATCCTTGAACCAAACAATTAGAAAACTAGCTAATAAAATTTCAGAATGTTTTAACTCTCAATTGCAAACCTAAGTGAACACTAGCAAAGCATACTACATTGTTTGTTTGCCATTCACTCAACACTTGCTGGAGTTTGAGCAGGATTCTTCAAACAGAAGTGGACTATCACGATGTACAATTCTTTAAAGAAGCAGCGTGTATTAATCTATAAATACACCAAATAAGTGGAATCTGATACAGTTCATCAGGTGTTCACATGCAGTATTTCCAGTTATGAAACTAAGAGTAGATCACTCTCTAGCAGAAATGTACAACCTTGAAGACATCAACCCACCACCTATAAACTTTCCCATATAAACGACTGGTTTACTTAAGAGATCACTATTTCCCCTATGTACAGCCTCAAAGGAGAGCTCAGAATGTTGTTAAGTAAGGGTGATAAGCGCTGACGACCTAACAATGT
This sequence comes from Lissotriton vulgaris, assembly GCF_964263255.1. Classification (NCBI taxonomy): domain Eukaryota; kingdom Metazoa; phylum Chordata; class Amphibia; order Caudata; family Salamandridae; genus Lissotriton; species Lissotriton vulgaris. The sequence continues at coordinate 65,068,780 of NC_141700.1, forward strand.
GGCGACACTTTACCAAAAAATATTGAGGATAAGCCACTTGAAAGCTCTAGTGTAGAATCCAGAGGTATCTATTTACAAATTGTAGTTTATTTAAAAGTGGATGGTATTTAATTGATCAATCTGTTACTCAATTGTAACCCTATCACAGGCCCATGAGAGGTAACATTGTCAGAATGTTTAAATAAAATTAAAATCAGGCCACAGGTTGGATAGTGGATCTGCTTGAAAATATGTTGACAGCAGCTAAGCTATCATCTCAAAGATAAAGTGCTGAACTCACGAGGCATGGCACACCTGCCTTTCGAGTTTCAAAAATGTACTTTCCTCCATTGTGTAGAAATGCAAGTTGTACAATAAAATAAACAATGGATCATTTTGTACATTTAAGTACAAATCACATTTAATGTTACTACTGTGGGTTACCAGGCCAACAGCAGACAAACCTGCCATAAAAATGACCCAGGGAAGACATGGCTTGGCAGTTTAGGCTTGACTGTTCCCATGAGGCACAGGGTCAGACTGATTTGCATATAGCCATGTCTGAACTGGGGTGGCAGAGTGGGCTAAAGAATGGGGATGGATTAAACCCAGATCTTTTGACTGGGTGTGAGTGTTTGATTGATTCAGATGCTCCGTCCATCACCAACCCCTTTTGTACCGATAAAAATGACCCACGGCATACTGATAGGAGAACAGAAAAAAGGATAAATTACCCCTGTAGCACTTAATAGGATACATATTGGCTGATCAGCACAATACTACAGATTGCCCTAATGGGAGAGTCTAAATTACACATTTGAGAACCTGTTTAGAGGGGTTCGTTGAAGTACTCCGTTTCCTCAGGAAGGCCTTGCGATTGATGTCGAATTTTACAAAAAAATCCATTAAACCATAGCGGTCATTGCTTCCAACTGCATTATGTTCAACTTGCCAAGAAAGCATATATTGGGCTGCTCATGGTGCTACAGTGGTTATTGAAAAGATTGATATTTCTTTGATTTAATAGACATCTTAGAATATTAAGAAAAAAAATCCTGCAAAAAAATCCCTTAATAATGGACACACGACTGAGAAAGTCAAAGTCATGGGGCAGACTCAAAAGATATTATGTTACTGGCCTGCATAAAGTTACTAAACTGCAAAAACAAACAAGACATGAGCAATGAAAATACACTTAGCTTTATTATTTTAAATAGAGACAAACAAACACATAAATAGAGACAAACAAACACATAAATAAAAATCTTAACATGGTAGGAGCCACTCATTTATCCAGAGAAGCTAGCACAAGAGCCTTTAGGTTGGGTTCAGTCCTGACTCGCGACACAGAGGGTATACATGGAAGCAACTGTCCAACAGAAATACACCGCTCCGAAAACCCTTGAATAAAGGTGTTCTTGCTTTGGCCAGTGGGCTGTCGGGTGATCCCCCTCAGATACGCCTCAGGAAGTTCAGGTTTAAACTTTCAGGGATACATATCTGGTCAAGTGGGAGGGAGGAGCCAGCAAACTGGATGTGCAGGGGATGCAAGTATTTAACATCGACAAGAAGATGCCCATTGACTTGTGCCGCACGATCCTGCAGCCGCATCTGCAACAAATACACAGGTAGATGAGTTTCTCAGAGTGCATAGTTGAACTCAAAACGTCAGTACACTACTAAAATCACATTAAAAAAATTTTTAAACATGTTGACTCCACTGTGTTTGGTACCACCACGACCTGCATTACTAGCACCAGCAGAATCATTATATGAAATCCTATTTTTACAATCCGAACGCAAGTCAGTCAACTACAGACAAAGGGACAGAGTCCAGGACCTGGATCCAAAATCAAAATAATGTTTAAAGTGAGACGCATGCCTGAAGAATGTGAGCAAGCGAGACCATGTACTACATGGGTGCTACAGTGGTATTATAATTCCCTTCGTTTTTGGAGCGGGCATAACAGTCAAATTCAATGGAAATATGGACAAAAAGCAGAGTAACAGAATATGGAGAATGTAACAATTCCAGCAGAAAGATTTAGGGAATTTGAGTTAAAACCCACACTAGATGCACAATGGGCAGTAGGAAGACTGCTACTGTCAAAAAGTCAGATAATAAACATTCAAAATGATTGGGCAGATAATTGGGGTCCTACCCCAAATCTGACTGGAGAAAGAATTTATGGTTGCATGTCCTCCACTAAGAAACGTGGCCCAAGTTGCACGGTATAAAGAGTTTAGAAACAGAATCGGTCTTTCATTCGGATAGTGGAAGCAAACATTTGTTAGAGTGCAGTGTCTGGACAGTAGTAGGCCGGATTGAGGCTACACACTGCAGAGACCAGAAATTTAAGACCAGGGATTAAGAACAGTGCCCAAAGTTAAGGAGTTCTACCTTATGGTCCAATCCAATTATCAGTAAGACTTATCCAGCCACCACCATATCGACACAACAAACTACATGGTATTAGCCACAAGAATATAGAAATATGGACATTGATCCGTTGAGCCATTGGATGGAAGGCCACATTGAACTGTTAATAGAGAGGTGCACTACCAATCCCATAGCGGAGGAGGGCGGCAGCCTCTAGTGGATGCACCACAGGATCGGGCCAAAGTGGAACCTGTAACCCTACTGCCCATGAAAGACTATGAATAGTTTTCATAAACCGCAGAGCCGCACTCACCTGAACATTTTCTGTAAAACGAATGGAAACCCGTTCCTCAAAATCCAGTGGGGTGTACAATTTCAGTATTTTCACGATCTAAGAAATGAAAACAGTGGTTAGTTTCTGAAATCTAGTTTTACTAGTGCCCTAACAGGCATACTGATAATTTGCATCCACTTGTGTTAGGGTAGGAAGGCGGCCTTGGGCCTTCATGGTACAAGGGGACTGCATCACATTCACTGCTCTCATTTTTATGCACCACCGTACGTAGTAACTATTTAAAATGGACCAATTAAAGTAGGCCACAACTATTCTGCAATTGGTTTCATGCATTGAAGACCAAGCCTGAAAACAAGGTGACCTGAAGTTATATGGCCACCAAAGGTGGAAGGCTTTGCACTGAATACGATTCTTGAGATGACTACTTTTCAGAATAATCACTTCAGACAGCAAGTAAATCTATTCCAGCCAAAAAATACTAAAAACACAATTTTCTAAATACCAAATTTGCAAAGTAACTAGGTGGTACTGAAGAAATGAAAAACAACATTTAACACCATAACATTTTATGTAATGGATTAAACAAACAAATGTATACTTGAAAAGGGATATCAGTAAAGTTATGGAAATTGAGTAGTTTGTTGGTTTGCCTGGGACAACCAAAAGAGTAGGGCAAAGTTTCCCAAACTGTGGGTCAGAAGCCAATTTTTTGGTGGGTCGTTTAGTCCCAAGCAATAAAGATACCTTCAAATTCTGTATTTATCTTGTCACGTTTGTTGCACTTCCTAGACAGTGGTCTGATGTCAGGCTTTTTTTTTATATGAGGATTTTACAAACTCCTGTTGCTTTACAGTCAGAAAAGTAAAGTGAATTATGTGAAAATGTTGCTTGGGCACAGTGTGTGAAAGGCTACTAGAGGAGGTCATTGTTTTGTAACAAAATGTAAATACCAGTAAACTAATACACATTCAGCAGTTAGAAAGCAAAAATTAAGCATTTTTGTAATTCTGAAGTGTGATGAAGGAAAGATTTTAAATGGATCAAAACGAAGAAACTTTACTCTGATGAACAAATAATACATTCACTGAAACCCTATTTCACCACATTTGTGTTCAATATAGTTTAAGCAGTGAAACTGTAGTTCTGTGCAAATTTAGTGGCCATTTTAATTAAATGTGTGCTACCACACCATGTTTTATTTACACTAAAACACTGCCTGCCTCATGTGATTAAAGGTAAGTGGGTCACAAAAGTTTTGTTCTAAAAAGTGGGCTGTGGTACTAAAAGGTCAGAGAAGGATTGGAGTAGAGAGATCTAGGTAGCGTACTCTTTTGCCAATCTAAAATAACCTCACTTTCTTCCTGAAGCCACCTGTCAGGGTGCAAGAGCAGTGAAAAGCCAACAAGATAAAGTTTAGTTTTAAATTGTAAAGATAGTTAACCCCCTTTCCTCCCAAACTGGTTTCGCTCTCAACAGTGAATGTAGTCGGGACTGTGCATGAGTTACGACTACAGAGCCATTATTGGTAGACTAGTGCATACGCAACAGCACCTTTAGTAAGGAAACAATAGTTAATAGCACGCTGAGCACACGCCCAACATAGCTTAGATATTTCATGAGTAATCTCAAGACTGTAACAATCATAATAATTAACGACTGAGGAGAACAGTAGGCAGAACAATGGACACACATCTAACCGAGACACCATACAACAATCATCCAAACAGCTGGAACAGCAAGTGACCATCTCACCAAGCAACATGCCGTCATGGCAACAAAGTTGGCGGACCAGGAGGGGCCGGCGCAAAGATAAATACAAGTGGTCAGGGGGTCCGAGAGGGGCACAGTGTCGATCTCTTCCTAGAGAACTTCATAATTAACCACTTGCACCCTAAACACTTGTCGAATTTCACTATCGAGCGAGCACATAGGGCGCCTATCCTCAAACCGAAACCCAGAGCTCCCCCTCATATGATCACAGAACGGATCTTGAACTACCGGGACAGAGACGCTATCATGCAAGCGGCACGCCCCATAGGGACCTTCAGTATGAAGATGCAGTGGTTCGCTTCTTCCAACTTCCCAACACGGGTACAACGCCAATGCAAAGGCTAAGAGGGGGAGGACATGAATGTGGTCATGGACCAACAGAGACAGGGTCTCGAATTCCTGTGACAGGGTAAAGGGGTGCAGAACCCTTGAGGTCATTTGTGGAGGCAATAGGGTAGCTGGACCTTAGGCGAGACCACAACCCTGTGCTGAGACAATATACGTACTACTCTGAAGCACACGGTAGCTACTCCCAACTGGTTATATCCTCACACATTCTCACGTTGGTCTATTCAGTTCTGCAGCACAAAGGGGGGCGTGATATTTCAGACCACTCTCCAGTGAAGGCGCTATAGTGGGGCCCTCCACTGGATGACACTCTTCCCCTCCAGATTAGAATCCTGGTTCTTCAAGGACAAAACTTATGTAGACGATCATATTACAGACAGACTTATATTTTAAAGAGCATGAGGGGATGGCTTCCTCACCGCTATGGTAAGATTGTAAGGTGGGCATATATGGGCATGTCCAAGCAATGATGGAGAGCAGATGGAAGGATCAAAGACTGAAGTATGACAATATTGGACAGGAAATAGGTCAATTAGAGGCAGAGTAATTAATTGGTTGCTAGGACCCCTGCCTCTTCCATCCCCCACCAAATTCGACTGAAGAAACAGGAAATGAGGAAGTTGACAGTAGACTGGACCCGGATGCAGAGAAGACTGTAGGACATAGGGGATAAGGCTAGTAAAATGATAGCATGGATAGAGCCGAGGGACCAGGGAAGAAACTGGGATCAGGAAATACAGGAGCCAGATGGGACTGTGCACACAACCAGAGGGACGATAGCAGGAGCATTTACTGATTATGAACAGTTATACATGCATGTCTCAGTGAAATCTGCTGAGGATTGCACTGAGCTCTTACGAGACATGTCTCGCCCCTTACTGTCAATTGATGATGGAAATGCATTGGATCAAGATTCTACAGTGGTAGAAATTGAGGGAGCCATCAGAGATCTATAGTCCGGTAAGGCTGCGGGTCCGAACGGTCTTAGAGTAGAACTCTATAAGGGAGTGGTGGGCAAGGTGCAACGACAAATGCTAAAAATGTTCCAGACTACCAGGGATGAGAGGTATCTGCCCATGGACCAGCGCATGGCTACCATCGTGGTCCTATCCAAGCAGGGCAAACCTTCGGAGTTGTGTAGCTCTTACCGGCCCATATCGTTGTTAAATCTGGAGGTGAAGATTCTGGCTAAGGCCCTGGCTTCAAAACTCTGTACAGTAATTTCATTGGTGATACACTCTGATAAGTCGGGCTTCATGCCCCTTAGAAACACCAAACTGAATCGTACAGGTCTATATGGGGTATTGCATATGGTCAGGGAGAGGAGGCTGTGCCGCTTGCCTTAAACACAAGTATGGCGTTTGATAGCATCAAATGGATGGAGTAGTTTCTGTCCTGTAACTCCAGTTCTGTAGTAGGGGTATCTCTGTTATAGTCAATCTAGTGAATAGTCCCGCCCATGTGCGTGGACCCCGGCAATCAAAAATAATCTCTTAAATTGTCAAATCATGCAGAACTGCAAAGACACTTAAGACAGAATTTAAAGACAAATAATGCAGCCTATATCCACAGGCTACACTGTCCAGTACTTCAACTAGAAATACCATCAAACCACACAACACAGCCTGCCCAGTTTCTTCCATAGAGAAACTTGCCTCTACCAGTAAAAGACTCTGGAAGATAGAGAGAAAGGAATGGACAGACAAGCCCCATAGGCTGCCATTATGTGGCTTAAATAGGATACTGTGCCTTTAAGAGAACTTTCCAGTATCCCAGAATGCACAGCAGGTCCCTTTTACTTTCAGTTCTTTTGGAAGGCATAGCACACCAGACCTGTACCATTCCTTACATAAATATCTTTCTCCACCGGGGTGGAAAGCGGGCGCTTATGACTATAACAGAGATACCCCTACTACAGAACTGGAGTTACAGGACAGAAACTACTCCTTCTGTAGTAGGGGGATCTCTGTGTATAGTCATAATCTAGTGAATAGAATGGCAAGCCCATCCCCACACCAAAGCTGCGGTGGAGAGAAGAAAATACACACCACTATTGTACGAACAAATTCCGCAACAAAGTCTGCCCAACCTGAGCATCTGCCCTGGCATCAGTGTCCAGACAGTAATGCTTAGAAAAGTTTTGAACCGACTTCCAAGTGGCCTCCTTGCAGATCTCTGCAATCGGAACATTACGAGTAAAACGGTCGTGGCAGCTTCTCCCCTGGTGGAATGAGCCTTAGGTTTACCGCCTAAGGTCTTATTAGCTTTTTGGTAACACAACTGTATGCAGGACACAATCCACGAAGAGATGGACTGCTTGGAGGTAGCAAGACTCGTCCTGACCGATTCATAATTGGCAAATAATGGGTCTGACCTACGAATATCTTTGGTTTTATCCAGATAAAATTTCAACACTCTCCTAACATCCAGGTGGAGATGAAGGATTCTGAAAAAACTTAGGCAACGTTATGGTCTGGTTGACATGAATATCAGAAATACCCTTGGGAAGAAATTTAGGGTGAGTATGCATAACAACCTTAGCAGCATGAAATTCAGTATAAGGTTCTTGGCAACATTACGCCTGAATTTCACTTACCCGGCGGGCCGATGTTATGGCCACGAGGAACGCCGCCTTTCAGGACAGGTGCTGCAACGAAGCCTTATGAATAGGTACAAAAGGCTCCTTCATCAATCTGGACAGCACCAAATTCAATTCCCATGAAGGCGAAGGAAGCCTGACAGGAGGGAACACTTTCTTCAAGCCTTCCAAAAAATCTTTGATCACAGGGATCTGGAAGAAGGAAGTCTGTGAAGGGCATTTTCTGTAGGCAGTCAATGCAGCAAGATGAACCTTAATGGAATGAACATTAAGGCCCGACTGCGCCAAATGTAGAATGTAAGGAAGGATGACATCTTCCTTGCACGTCGTCAGGTCATAGTTCTTGGACTTGCACCAGATACAGAACCTCTTCCACTTGTAAGCATAGGAGGTCTGAGTGGAAGGTCTCTGACTCCTTCAGTATGTCCATGCAATCTTCGGGCAGATTCAAATGGCCATATTGCACTCTCTCAGGAGCCATGCCGCCAAACTCAAAGACAAGAGGTTGGGGTGCAACATCTGCCCCCCCGAACTTCGTGAGAAGGTCCGGCCTGCACGGCAGCCGTATGTGAGGAAGGCGAGACCGGTGAAGCAGGTCTGTGAACCACCACTGCCTGGGACATTCCGGGGCAATAAGTTTCACCCACGCCCTGGACCGGGCCAGCTTGATGAGCACCGCCGGAATCAGGGGAATGGGTGGAAAAGCGTACAGAAAGCTGTTCGACCAGTTGATCCATAGCGCATTCCCCAGCGTCCCCTGCTGGTAGTACCTGGAGGCGAAGTCTCGGCATTTGCTGTTTTCGGCGTTGGCGAACAGATTTACGTCTGGAGTCCCCCACCTTGCGAAGACTTCTCCTAGTACTTCGTCGTTTATGACCCATTCGTGGTTTTCCTGAATCCGTGTGCTCAGTGCGTCCGCCTGAACATTCTGCACACCTGGCAGATGGGTAGACATTATAGTCAGTCCTCTGGCCAGAAGCCAGTGCCAGATCGCCTGCGCCTCCTGTGACAGAGTGCGTGATCTCGAACCCCCCTGCTTGTTGAGGTAATACGTTGTGGTCGTATTGTCAGTCTGTACAAGCAGAGAGTTGGTCTGAAAGGAAGGAAGAAAGGCCTTCAGTGCCAAGTGGACAGCTCTGAGTTCCAGGAAATTGATGTGATACGTGGCCTCCATTGGGGACCACGTTCCTTGAATCTGTAGGTCTCCGGAGTGCGCCCTCCAACCGTGGAGAGAAGCATCAGTCACGACAGTCTGTGTGGGAATGTCCTTGTGGAAGGGAACCCCTCTGAGGAGATTCTCCGCTGAACACCACTTCAGCGACTGAAGGGCAGGCAGAGACAGTCGTATCTTGCCGTCCCAAGATCCTTTCCTCTGATCCCACTGGTCCTCCAAACACTCTTGCAACGGTCTCATGTGCAGTCGTGCGTGTGGCGTCAGGAAGATACAAGAGGCCATCGATCCCAGTAGAGAAGACACTGTCCTCACTGTTGTAGATGGAGTGGTCATAAGAGCCTGAGCCTTCCGAAGGAGTGATAATCGTCGCTCCTCCGAAGGAGACACGCTTGCTGACAGCGTATTGGAGGCTCCCAAGTACTGTATGCATTGGACCGGAGTCGGGACAGACTTGGACATGTTGATGTTCAACCCCAGCTTGTTTAAGAGAACGCACGTCTTCTGGAAGTGTGCTTGAGCTTCAGAGAAGGAGGAGGCCTTGATCAACCAATCGTCCAGGTACAGGTAGACAAACACCTTGTTCTTCCTCAGGTGTGCTGCTATCACCGCCATGCACTTCGAGAACGTTCTCGGCGCAGACTTTAGTCCGAATGGGACTACTGTGCATTGATAATGATTGGCGCGGACTTGGAATTGCAGGAACTTCCTGTGTTTGTGTGCAATGGGCACATGGAAGTACGCATCTTGTAGGTATATAGCACATAGCCAGTCTCCCTGTTGCAACTGAGGATAAATCTGATGCAACAACAGCATGCGAAACTTCTCTCAGCGAATCCACTTGTATGCTTATCACAAGTCCAGAATGGGCCTGAACTCGTTCTTGTCCTTCTTGCGAACCAGAAAGAACCGTGAGTACAGACCTCTTCCTCTCGGAGACAGAGGTACGTCTTCTATCGCCCTTTTCCTTAACAGGATATCGGCCTCCGCCTGGAGCTCGCGCAGCTGAAACTGCGAGCGAACCGGTGGAATTGCTGGAGGCGGGCTGGTGAACCGAAGACTGTATACATTGCAAACCATATTCAGCACCCACTTGTCCAGAGTAATTTTTCTCCACTCGGCCAGAAAAAATTGAATGCTTCCGCCTTCCGGAGTGGGTAACGGATCCGGGGGAAGTAAGCTCTCAGGGCCTCGACCCGGTCGGGCCTTTGGTCGCTGGTGCAGACTGTTGGCCGCCTCTGCCCTTCGGGCGTTTCTGGAACGGCTTACGGAACTGCTGTTGTTGCTGTGACTGTCCCGAAGCTTGGCCACGCCCTCTGCCCTGTCCCCCAAACAGTCTTTGGAACAGGCGGTACGATTTCTTCATCTCTTTCGGCTTCTCTAGACCCACAGCCGTGAGTGTTTCGGCATCCGCCTTCATGCGGGCCATTTCATCATCCGCATGTTTCCCAAATGGGGTTTTGCCAGAGAATGGAAGATTGGCAACCCTTTGCTGTGCGTCAGGTTTCAGTGACGTAAGGCGGAGCCAGGCATGTCGTCGCTGGTTAATCCCATGGCAAAAGCCATGCGCCACCAAGAGGGACGAATCGGCTGCAGCGCTGATAATCCGATTCCCCACCAGCATCCCTTCATTTAACACTTCCTGGAAATCTTCCCTCTTCTCACGAGGCAAGTGTTCCGCAAACTGCTGGAGGGAGTCCCAGAGGGCACGGTCATAGCGTCCCAACAAAGCTGTGGCACTCGCAGCCTTCATAGAGGTCGCCGATGTACTGCACACCTTCCTTCCAGCCGAATCCATCCATCTAGACTCTTTGTCTGGGGGAACTGTGGATGACGGGGTGGTAGCATGCTGTTTGCGGGCCGCCGTCACAATCACAGAATCTGGAGGAGGTTCCACCCTTAGAAAAGCTGGATCAGAATCGGGAGCCCGGTATTTTTTCTGTAGTCTCAAGGGGGCCGCCTTACTCACCGCCAGGGTGAGAAAAAGATCCATGGCCGATTCCTCCAGGCCTGGCACCAGTGGCAGTAGTAGACGAGATGGTGTTTCTGGTGCAGTGTCTCGAAAATTACAGATGTCTTGGGCGTGGGCACCGTCAAGGAGATGCCCAATTTTGCTGCGCCTCTTAACAGGACATCGTGAAAGGCCACCAGATCATCAACCGGTGACACCCTTGTGTCCGGCGACCCGACAAAGTCGGAGAGTAGTCCCTGGTCCCTGAGGATCTCGAATGAGAGCGAGACCTGTGCCTCCTATGGCGGCGTCTCAACCACGTGGACGACCTGTTGCGTGACTGTTCCCTCCTCCTGGAGCAAGAGCGCGACCTCCCAGTTCTTGGGCACTCCGCTGGTTTCCGTGGAGGCGTCTTCCGTGGCCTATCCTAAGGTCTTGGTCTAGGAGTCCCCTTAGGTGGCGGAGGAACAGGAGGTATCTCCGGCAGAGGGGCAGGCCCATGCGGCGGAGCGGTGGTGGTTGTCCTGAGTGAGGAAGTGGTGGAAGAGGGTTGACGGGAGGATCCTCCTTAGGTACAAGGGGAGGAGGCACCTTCGGCCGAGGTGGTGTATATACCACAGAGTACACCGAGCCCGGTGACTTCTTCTGAGGAGGGGACTGCGAACCAGCCCCTCCAGTAGGTGATCGCCGTTTCCGGCGCCCTCCACCAGTTTCAGCTCGACTTCTGGCGCCAGAACTCCTTCTGCGCCACTTAGGAGAGTAGGAACAACTCCTAGATGCCGATCTCTTCCTCCTCGACTCAGAGCGTCGCTTTTCCGGTGTCGAATGTCACCTCCGCGACTCCAGCGTCAACGTCGCCTCCGCAACGTCGACCTCTCCTTCCTTGATGCCAAACGCCGCTTCCGCGACTTCGACTGTTCCATTATAGACGACGAGCGTCGTCGACTCAGACGCCGTCCGCTTTCTCGAGGTCCTAGACGCAGAGGATCCCCCTCGACACCGACCGTCTTCGACGGCGAACGGCGGTGTCGCCTCGACGACGAGCGCCGACGCCTGTCGCTTCTCCTTCGATGCCGATAGCTCGACGCTGACGTCGACGAAGACATCGACGCCGGTGGTTTCGACGGAGGCCTACCAAGGCTCTCAGACGTCGAATCTTCACGCCGTCTCGACCCGGAGCCCCGGGGAGATGGGAACACACCGCCGTCATCCCTCTCGACGTAGTCGTCGATGCAATCGACGCCGACTGAGACCGGGACCGTTTGCTGGTCTTCCTGCCTCTGGGGAGCCCCCCAGAGGCCTCAGCAGAGGCAGAGGGAGCCTTCCCAGCCTGCCCAGACCCACCTGCAGCCGTCTCTCTTCTAGGCCTTGAAGCCTAATCTTCAGCCTTTCCCTCAGGGTTCTTGCTGAGAGGTTCTGGCAGATGTCACATTCTTCAGGGACATGTGCTTCAGGGAGAAAGATAATGCAGACTTTGTGTGGATCAGTCTTGGACTTCTTCCTTCCACATGCTGGGCATTTGTCGAAAAGAGCAGGCATTTTAAAGCCCTAAAAAACCTGAACACAGGAGTGAAGGGAAACACCAAGAAATTTAAACTGCCAACACTTTTATCAAAAAGTTAACCATAATCCAATATAAACCCTTGAAAAAGGGAGAGCTCAATGCCAGGGTCCTGTAAGCAGGAGCCGGAAAAAATAACTGAAAGTAAAAGGGACCTGCTGTGCATTCTGGGATACGTTCTGGAAAGTTCTCTTAAAGGCACAGTATCCTATTTAAGCCACATAATGACAGCCTATGGGGGATTGTCTGTCCATGCCTTTCTCTCTATCATTCCAGAGTCTTTTACTGGTAGAGGTAAGTTTCTCTATGGAAGGCTGTGTTTTGTGTGGTTTGGTTTTGGTGGAATTTCTAGTTGAAGTACTGGACAGTGTAGCCTGTGGATATAGGCTGCATTATTTGTCTTTAAATTCTCTCTTAAGTGTCTTTGCAGTTCTGCATGATTTGACAACTTAAGAGATTTTTGATTGCTCCGGGGTCCACGCACATGGGCGGGACTATTCACTAGATTATGACTATAACAGAGATCCCCTACTACAGAAACTTTTCTTGGTTTAAGTTATTAGTTTCTCCTCCATACAAAACAGTTGAAAATTTTAAGCCCAAAAACTAACGAGATAGTCTACGATGGGAGAATAATGGTTATCAGTTTCACAGGCAAGTAAACGTCTCACTATTGGGAGTTTTGGGGGTTAGGACCAAAGGTCCCCAAGGTCTAGGTAAGACCACAAGTTGCACCACCAGTGGCACTGGTGCAGCCAGGTGCAGAGTGCAGGGGCCTAATGTTAGCCAATGGGGCCTTTGGTTAGGGATTGCTTACGAGCAGGCCACGTGGGTGTGTGAGCAAAGCTCCTGGGATTAAGGTCAGCACTGCAGGGGACAACAATCAGCACAGGAGCTGCATCACCAGTGACACTGGGGCAGCTGGGTGCCTAAGAGACATCGGGGACCTGTGATTCTCAATGGAGACCTCCGGTTCAGCAAAGTTGCTGCAGGCCCGGCCAGGGAGTCTTCCCAAGGTGACCACTGGCTAAAGAGGTATAGAGGGTTTGTGGGGTTGCCTGGAAAACAACGGGTGGGACACCCAAGGCCATGGGGTGTCGGGTGCAGGGGTTTCTTTACCAGCTCCATTAGCGGTCAGGGGACCTTTGAGGTTGAGGTTGCAAGCGTCGTCTTGAAGCTTGAGGGAGGTTGGGGATCACCAGATCAGGATCGCTAGGGAAACCTCCTTGTGGTGTTAGGCAACTCAAACTCGGGCCATGGGCATTGGGTGCAGAATTGCGAAGTCGTCGGAATCTGGATTCTGTGGGCGAGTCTTGGTTTGAGCAAATCCAGTGCTCACAGGTGACCGACTGTTAGTTGAGTGCAGGCAGGCTCTCTGGGGGCTTCTGGCTGCTGGACTCGCAGGGATCTTGCTGTAGGCAGGTAGTAGCAGAACAGGCCAGTAGAGCTGGAGCCAAAGCAGTTGGTGTCCTCTTCTTCCTGGGTTAGCATGGCTTTTCTGTCCTTACTTCATCAAAATCTGAGGAGGCAAGGTTCAGGGTGGCCCCTAAATACTACATTTAGTGGCATTTACAGGGTTGTGCATGTTGGGATCAATGGGCCCCTTCCTTGGGGAAGTCTCACCCCCTATAATGCCACCCATCACTGGGTGGGGGCATGAGCCGGCCCCAAATTAGCAGAGTCCCCTCATCTTAAAGATGGAGGGGATCGAGTTGTGTGCTTCACCTCGCCTCCCCACCAGAGGGGTGGGGTTGGCAAAGTTGGGCACATCTCCCCTTAGCTTGGTTTCCTGCCCAAAGTAGGGGGTGAACCGGTGGGAGCCAGTTTCTGGGGGCAACAAAAGGCAGGGACAGATCCCAAAGGCAGCAGGCCCTTGAAGCTTCCCCTTCGTGGAACCAGCCCATCCTGGGGGAGGAGGCTTGACACCCTTGCCCAGGACGGGCTTTGTTTTTTGGACTCAGAGTGGAGTCTCTCTAACCACGGGTGCAGGAACCAGTCTTGGGGTAGTGGCGGGCAGCCATTTAGAAACCACACCAGGGATGGTCAATTTTCAGGGGGCATCTCTAAGATGCCCTCAGAGTGCATTTTACATTAAATCCCACACTAGCATCAGTGTGGGTTTAATGTGTGGAGAAGTTTGCTACCAAACTTCCCAGTTTCTAGTAAAGCCATTATGGAACTGTGCAATTTGTAATGACCAACTCCCAGACCATATACTTTCTATGGCTTTACTACACTTACAATGTCTAAGAATGTACTTGGGTGAGGGTACAGTGGCAATACCCCTACAGTGTCTGAGGGCTAGTTTACCCTGCTAGAGGGGTGACTCACCTAGGCCCCAGGCAGTGGGTTGCAGGCATGGCACGCAGGGATGTGTGCTACATCTTCTCTTCTGCATCAAAACATGCAGCCTGCAATGGCAATATGTGGGTGTTAAGGGACAGGGCCTCTAATGGTGGCACAATAGGTGCTGCAGCCCGTAGAGGCCTTCCCTGGTCACAGTACCCATGGTACCTTTTACAAGGGACTTACCTGCCGCCAGTGATGTGTCAATTGTGGGTACAAAGGTACAGTCTTGGGAAAGACACCAGGTCCTGGGAACCTGGTTTGCAGGGACCCAGGACACATCAAATCAAAGTGCCTCAGATGTCAGGCAAAAAGTGGGTGGTAACCACGCAAAAAGAGGCACTTTCCTACAAACAGCATGGCAGAAACAGAAGTATTTCATTATTAGCAACTGAGCCATGCGTTATAGAGGTACATAACGGAGGGAGAACAGCTAGTGGAATACACGCCCCTAGAAGACAGACTCTTACTGGATCCAATGGTGTCCAAGGCCCCCTCTCTTACACATAGGAAGATCATGAACAACTCGCCTGACCTCCTGGGGGCCAGAGAGAGGTCTACGAAACTGATATTGGACTTTTAGAGGAGGAGGACTGGGTTGAGGGGCTACAGAGTCCAAGGGAGGTGGCCATGCAATCTCGTTTCCGTCTGGTACAATTGAGAATACTGCATAGGTCTTACTCTTGCAGGCCGCTTATACATCAGTTGGGACGAGGCGACACTGACATTTGTTCTAGGGGCTGAAGAGTAGTGGGCTCTTATTTCCATATATTGTGGGGCTGTCCCACCATTCAGAAGTATTGGGCAGAGGCTACAAGGGTTATGTCAGAGGTCTCGGGCCTGGTGGTCCCACTTGAGGCGCGGTGGCACATCCTTTATATAATGTTAAAAGAGGCCTGGCACAAATACAACAAGCTTTGACCCATGTTGTCGGCAGTGAAAGCGAAAAAGAATATAGCTAAGGCCTGCGGGGTGAACCTCCAGCCAAGTGTGTCCTATTGGAAAAAGGACTTGGACTGGTGTAGTTAGTCTAAGAAAATTGTATACCAAAGCCGAGGCTCTCCAAAAAAGTATGGGACATGTGGGAGGCATATAGGGGGTAGTCACCAAGTGCCTGGTATATTGGAACACATGTGAGACCTTTTTATTTACCAGTACTGTGTTGTGAATAGATCCCTAATGTGTGGCTCGTTGCCGGTACCAAACAAGTATCAGAGTGTTCATAACTGTATCGAAGGTTGTACTGTTGAATAGGTGCAATTTAACTGAACAAAATGTTGAACAGAATCATAAAAAATTATTTTGAAAGAATACACCCCAAATATATAGAGCAAGAACTGGGAGCCTCTGAATCTCTGCAGCGTATCAGAGAAAAGTAAAGATACTGTCATCTCATTTGTGATGACTTTTTAATCTGCGCCGTTGGAAACTAAGGGTATAAATAAAGAGAAGACACAAACGGACAGAGTGAATAGCGTGGTGTGCGTTTACCTGCTGCGGTAGCAAGGCGGTGCACATGCTGCAGATTGCCTCCGCATCCTCATCAGATTTCTTCTTCACCTGAAGCAGCTGCGCAGCCTGGATCAGAGGCTGCAGCTCGTCTTCAATGCTAGTATGTCGAAGGCCCCTGACCTGTAGCCACTCCTCCAACTGGCTGATGTTGTACCTGTAAAGAGAGACACGTTAAGGATGGACACACGACACAAAAAGATCAAGTGTGGACTTGGGCAGGGACAAAAAGGTGCAAGTTTGGACTGTGAGTAAAGAAAAACTTCCTGCACATACTTCAAAACTGGAAGTAAAAAGACAACATATTGGGGCATCAGCAGTTTCAGAGGAGGACCCAAACAGAATTTCAAACATATGCAACACTGAAAAAAAGGATGCTCTTTGACATGTGTCCTGCCCCAAACAATCCTTTCTCAAGGCATATTTGACTCCTAAGGGTTCTTTTGAGTCCTGCACCAAAATGATAAAGATTTGTTCCGCGCAGAAACAAATTGCAGGGGCTGCTGTAATCATGTTAAACCACAAACCGGCAACAAATACAAGAGGATGGCCAGCTACTGTTGAAGTAAAGACATTCCAAAAAGTGCTCATCTGAAAGGTTTCTACAAGACAGTATCCCAAAACTGTTTAAACTAAATTCTGAATTTACTAGACCTTATATTTATATTACAAAAAAACAAAAACTTTCTTTTAAACTCATGCTTAAGAATGGAATTTTGACCAAACTTCGAAACTGCCTCTGGTCACCACATCTCCATTCTTCAGGTAATTGTGTGAGGCCTCAAAAAAAAAGTCATAAGGATACCTTATCTTACTTTTTTATTTTTACTCTCTTGTGGTTGTTGTGTACTGCAAACCTGAGTACTCAACTCAGTTTGTCCATAAAACGTCAAAGTTCTGTTTAGGATATTTTCATTTCCTTCAGTAGGATTTCTCCAAGGTGGAGGGCTAGTGCACACAACATAACAGACCTCGCAATTTAAATTCCACATTAATTCTTTTAGTAGACGACTATTCTAGGATATTAGTTTCTATAATTTCAGAGTCACCAAAGTTCTGTGGGCAAAGTGGGTTTTAAATAAATACATACAAACTGAGTTGGATAGAATAAAACGTGATATAGATGTAAGATGCAATAAGGTCCTGTTCTTGTTACTAAGCAAACAGATGGGCAGACTGCCTTGGATGATTGTATTTTTAATATCAAATTTTGCACCGAGCAACTAGATTGCGGCTATGGCCTAGTTAATGGTTAAGCAGCTTATCTGCTACTGCAAGGGCTTGGCATCAGCTGATACAATGTATGTTCTTTCACAGAGAAGTCCCACCCAAAGAGTGAATATGTTGAGGGAATACTCCAGGTATCAGGTTGCAAATCGTCTTTGTGAAAGGATTGTGGCATAAGGTAATTAAACAGCCCATGCAGTTGGTTCTCCTAGCTTGTGTTTAGTTCAATAAGAACATACATCACCCTGGTTTCAACATGGCCTCCATCAAGAAGTTGCTAGTTAAGAACTTGAGAAAAATCTACTTTACCAGATATATGACAAAGTGTTAAACCAAACGCAGTCGATCCTTATCTCGCAAAATTTATCTGCTGTCAAATGATAAAGGAGGGCACCAATAAGTTACATAACGCTATCTCTACAAATCTTGGATCAGCAGTACTCTAATTCCATGTACCATACAAGTCAAATAACCCTTGTCCAGGCGTGCTTGTGCTGGAAGTTCTCTGCCGCAGACACACAGGCGTGTACATTCCTCACAGCGAACCCCTCATTGGACAACATACAACTAAACTATCATTTAGTCAGTTTTAAGCTAGACCCAAGGGCTTTGAGAGCAGCACCAAAATACATTTACCATGTAAAAATAAACACAAAAACAATGGATTAAGTTCAGGGTTTGAACCGTCATTTGTAACTTACTAACAAAGTTAGGAGAAACTTGTATGCTTATTTTTTCATGACCAAAAACCTTAAAGATCTGGAAACAGTTTGTTGGTAACGTGGTTACAAGATGCTCCGATTCTGTAAATATTGCAGTTGTACATGTCAACAAAAAATCTTTTTTCTGGCAATCATCCTAGAGCAGTTGTTTTTGTAAAACTCATAGGATGAACACCTCTAATGGTCTACGTACCTCAACTGAACCCCGTTCTTCCAACAGCAGGTTTCCTTCCTCAGGAGCAAGTAGTTGAGTGTAACGCCGCTGATGAGATGGAAGATCTGGCGGAAAATCTGCCTGATGATGTCAGACTGCAGCTGACTGCGCCCTAGCACCTCGTGGAAATGAGTCAACTGGCGGAGAATGGAGCTCATTCCAGGAACAGACGCGCTCTCTTCCTCTCTCCAGAGGGCCATGCTCCTCCTCCGGGGAGCAGACATTCTGGCACTGGCCAGGCCCTGTATGGCGTGATCTTCAAGCATACTATCAACTGGAAAAAGAGAAAATATAATGGATTCTAACAATCATGCCGTGCCGGACTGAGCGGTGTACTCGCTATGAAGGAGCATTTTACAGTTTCTATGATGCACAATAAGTGTGCGAGCTGAACGAGACGCCCAAGTTGGCCAAAATGTACTGAGCGTTCGCAGGTCGAGGATGATCAATAAAGACTGACCTAGTTGGTCAAGGACAGGGAGCAGGTGATCACAACTTTGGGTCTAATGCAATGATGGATTAGAGACTCTTAAGTAGTGTGCAACCCCCTGTCATGAGTTGAAATTACCTACCAATCAAAGGTCGAAGGCGGCCTTCCGCAATCTGAATTAGATGCTGGTAGATCTGTATGGCTAGGTCAATCAATATCTGACGATGGTGGCAAAGATCATAATTTTTCAGGCACTGTCGATTCTGCGCATGTGTGTTCGACAAGCTGAAGACCTGCAAAACACAATAGATTTTAACAGCAGTATCCACCACAGGCCAAACCTCAGCAGAGATGCAAAGACACAAATTAAAAGAACAGATGCAGCATGGCAGAATTGAGCCATGTGAACAAAATATGAACTCAAATACTCATATAGAAATGAGAAGGAAGGAAGGAATGAAGTAACATTCACAAGTTGGGTATTGCCACTATGCTTAAACAGTTTTATGAAACAGCTAGCATTTACATCACGAACAGAAGCATCACATCAGCCTTGCCTGTTCGGATCACGTTATGATCAAGAAAACCAGTCCATAGGGACACGTGTACAAAATCGTCCATACTCCATTGAAACAGGAAGCATTTTTGACCAGTTTAGGAAGCTTTGGGTGTGTTTCCAGTAAGATCATCAAGCAAGGACTCATTCAAGAGCCCATATTTTGAGGAATTTCCAAGGACAGCCTGTAATTTAGGATATCACCATATCTTTTCAAAAGATAGGTTAAGCCGCTTGCAAATGGGCGAGATGAAAAATCCGATACAAGTAGACATTCAAAATGCGACACTGCGTTTCAGCAGCATGGCCCGTGTGCAGGATTAAGGTGCCACAAGATGAGAAACAGCACTAGAAATGCAACTGAGGGATACAAAAGAGGATTAAGGACTTTAGACCCTTAACTGAATGACATGCAAAGCAAGTCAAGTGCAGGATAATGGTAAAAAGAACAAGGAGAGGAAAGACGGAGTGCTGTATGGGGTCATCTTAGTTAAGGATATTTGTGCGATTAGCGCCGTCAAGTTCCAAGCAGTGCCATGGGCTGACCACAAAAGCAAAATGGACAAACATTGTACTGTGGTGCAGCGTGCTATTAGGAGTGAAGGGTCAGCCCATAGTTTCGGATTAACATTAGATTGCACTCACCTCCTCACCACTGTACTGCTTCATGCAGTTTACTAAACGACAGGTGTTGGAGAGCCACAAAGCTGCCACTTCAAAGTCGTCGCTATGCTTCTGCATGGAAAAAATGGTTATCCTCATTAGCGATCTGACAATTTATGATCGTCCTCTAATAAACCACGATGGAAGGAGATTTCCAAAATATGGATTACATCTATCAAAAAAAACCTCACTGTTTCTTATTGAAAGAAGTCAGATTCTAAAGTACAATGGGAACACAAAAAAGGTGAGAATATGATTTGGTAACTGTAGTAACAGAATTGGTTATGTTATTTCAGAGTAAAAAAAGTGCAATAAAAAGTGAAACCTTAACAGACTTCTTGATGCCCCCGACTGCAGCACTGAAGAGAGAGCGTATCCTGATGTCATCTTTGCAGTGGTCCGCATGACGAACACACATGAACAGAACATACGCGGGCAGCGTCGGGAGAGAGGTCGGTCCACCCTGCACATGAAAATCTGTAGAAGTAAAATAGGAGTTAAGTCCGATTCAGTGCATCTTCTGCTCCAACCTTAATCCAGCAACACAATGTGATTACAAAGCTGTAGCAGGGGATTGTACTGAGGTCATCTGCCTGATGATCATGTAGCTGCATGATTAAATGCGGGAATTCTTTAGCTTGTGCAGATCAAGTAAATGGTGACTGAGTTGTTCATGATCTGGAAAACACTCTAGAAACATCTTCGGTTCATGTTAAAATCATATTTCTAATTTAGTGCATAGCTTGACTTTATGCTGTCACTACTAGGGCTCTGCAAATTTGCCAAAAAGCCAACAGAAAGGAAAAATGTGTTTTGCAGAATACACTGCTCACCCACTTCTTACATGAAAGAAAACCACCAAGCAAAATAAAGAAAAAAACTATTTAGAAAAGTAATTGATTCATAGGGAAACAAAAAAAAAAAAACAACAAAAAAAAAATCAAGAAATCCATTCCGCAGCTGGCAAGTTTAGAGCTGAATGATTATTAGACCAGTGATCCACACTTGCAGTAAGATTTGCGTTGGCGCTCTGACTGCTTCACTGCAATACTGCAAGTAGTAAATCAGGACTTCAGTCTAAAGGTCTGAAGAGAGCACATGTGGTTCCTAGCTGATTCACGTAAAATGTAACCACTCACCTAAATGGAAATGGAACGCAGAGCCTCACAACCTCCGGCACATGTGGTGGGCATGCAGAATAGTTTAAACATTCTGAGCCACTGGTCTATCATTCCAGGTGGGTTGAGGATCAAATCTCTTAAATTATATCCCCAGGGAATTCTACCCATCACAAAGAAGTACCAACCCCAACACATGTTCTTGGCTCTAGGATTTGTTTTTCTTAAGCATATCATTCCTGTGACGTAGAGGGGCAAGAACCTCCTTGGATAGTTTTCTTTGTAATTCTCCAGATTTGAGAACTGGATGAATGTGTAAAGACCTGCAAGAGAGGTGTTCTCTCCCCTACCCCCACTAAATATGGTTCAGAGGTAGGATGGTATAGTTTACTTGGAGGCTTTGGAGGAGAAAGTTACCTACTACCCTCTTAGCTTGGTACTTCCATGATTGTAGTGATTTACAACATATTTTGCCCCCGTGTCTGGCAAATGCCCTTTCATCCACCATATTAAATCGCTGTTCAACATTTTGCAGATGAAGAACAGACATGCTAGGCAACAATAAGGAGAACTTAAGAAAAGAAGCATTTTGGTTCATGTATGGCCTATAAAACGTGGAATGTTTGATCGAAGATTGGGCAAAAGATGATTCGGGTGGCCGCACTTTAATGAACATGGTGCTTTTGTTCTGATCTTATTCACAGCACATTCATGGAAATTATTACTGGCAAACTCCTGAGGATTGGTGGGTGCCCACAAATACAAAACCCAACAATTAGATAATGACATCAACTAATCTAAGTGATTTAAATCAATTCCAAAGTATAAAAGTGTATATGGATTAAAAAAATAAAAATTTGTAGAATTATGGAAATAAATGCAAATATGTTGCTGTGATAAACGAGTGCGCAGTCCCAAATGTAACCCTCTCAAAGCAGGTTAATATCCAGAATGACTATAGATTCAGTTCACAATAATAATTACGTACAAGCTCATAGAGTGGCTGTGGCCACCCTCTACAAATCTAATTAAAGAAGTAGCATTTAAACATTAAAACTGCAATCCCTTACATGACTGAGCTTAGACAGTTGGGTTCCATTTGTGTTATAGCATCCAGGTACATCTCTTTAGAACACCTCAACCCTTAAAGTGTATTAGCTCAGGACTTTAATTGATACTTTAAAAAAAATATCACTAGAAACAAAAAAATAGGGAACAAAGGGGACCATAAAAAAGAAGTCAGAGGAAATAGTAAAGAGTGGGTATAAAAATAAAAAAAGACAACAGAAAGTAAGAATAAAAGAAAGGAAGGCTGGTCAAAAAGATAAAAGGATGTCAGCAGGGGGTATGGTGTTTTCTAATTAAGAATAAAGGAGGACTTTATAAAAGACAACATTATTTCAGTTCTTTCGTATTGGTCGGAGAGACCCCCAGATTATCCAAGTAGGTGATTCGGGACAGGCATTAGAGGATGGTGATATTGACCACTCCTCAAGTCAACACTTTGGAAGTAATATTTCACAAATAAGAATTTGAAAAATAAAACGGAGAGAATCAGAAACACAAAAGGAAAGAAAAGGGTGTATTCAATAGAAATTTGAAAAAAGTCCAATGCTGAAAGAGAAAGCAGTAATAATGGCATGAAGATGACATGTAGTACAAGGGAAAATCTTGAAGCAATGAAGTACACAAGGTTAAAGAAAGCAAACGAGAAGGAAAGACCAAAAGTTAAACCATTGACAAAAAATGATTTTGAGGTAGGTTCATAACACATGCACTCATGCCATCTAATAAGTATTTCACAAATAGGTTGAGCTAACAAAGGATTCAGCGGGGACTGTTTTTCAAGTGGAAGTAACTGAACCCCTTAACCAGGGCCTGCTTCTCAGTAATGGGATACACACAGCCACTGTTGGCACCAAGGTTGTAGGTTGGCCAGAAATGAACAGTTGTGCAGGCGGGCACCTCCGTAGATAGCCAGTCACTCTCACTCACCAAGAACGATGCTCTTGATTAGGCGCGCTTCATCCTGCGGCCTGCATTCCAACATGCCCTGGAAAGGGGTGAACACCTGCCCGATTATATCCGGTGGTCTGTTCATCTCGGGGAGGCGCTCTTCTGGCTCCGACCTCACAACTTCATGCCGGTCTGTGCAGCAAAAAAAATAATAAATGTGGTACCGCTGAATTAGGATTAATGGATGGAACAAATGCAAGTGCTTTACTTCTAGCATTTAATTAGCAGGGCATACCTATGAAAGGAAAAGAAGATAGAAGCATCAATGGTATTTTTAAGGTCACTGCTTTCCGGAGAACCACAACTTTGAAGGTAATGGTCTAGCAAAATGCCAGAGGATTACCTTAGTCAGTACTTTTTACACCATTGCATTGTTGAAAAGCACAATGTTGTAAATAAGACCATCAAACCGTACAATTGGAAGATAACAGATGGGCTTAGTCTTCTTCGATTAGGATCTCTTGTAACAGAAATCCATATAAGGTTTAATCAAGCTCCCCTTCAGTCATTATCACAGAGCTGCACAAATCCAGCCGCTTCGTGCATCCTCAGAACAACAGCCTTTGGAAAACTCACTTGTCCTACTGTTGCATTGTTTCCGTATGCAAACCTTTCCATAATGTGGATAGGAGCAGTGCATATATTATATATATATATATATATATATATATATATATATATATATATATATATACACACACACACACACACACATATATACGTATATACATATACATATACACACACACGGACATTTTGATTGGGCTTAGAATTATTTTTTTGTTTTTAAACAATAAACACATTAGTTTATGGGTGAACTGTCCATTTGGCTTTAGTTCCTATTAGTCTTCGGTTCCTTTTAACCGCGAGCCCCCAGTGATGCAATGTGCAGGAGTCATGACTGTGGTCTGTGGAGCATGGATGGAGAACAGAGGCCAGACGATGCCAGTCTGGTCGGCTACAGCACGCCACTGGTTTTCAGAAAATTCAGGTAGAAATTGTGTGTGCCCAGTCCAAAATATACAAAATGTTGTGCTGATCAATTTCACAGGACACCAGTAGTTAAAAGGATGGCATCGTCTGTCCAGAATGACTGGATCCACAGTTTTGTTCTGCAAACTCCCGAAAGTCTCTTTTTATGTTGGGTACCAGAGCTTCTCCGTGTAAATGAAAGCAGGAGTTCAATGCAGGAGGACTACCTCCTTGCCGGGCACCGTGCTTGGTGGGGGCTCCACTCGGGTCAAGTGAGGAAGTAATCGGACCACCCATATCTATTCAAGCAATCCTTAAAACTCACTGTATTGAACTTTTACGCTTCCTCAATAGATCAGCCCATCCTATTAAATTCCACATTCTATCACCACGACAGCGCAACTCGCACGTAACTTGTGAATATGCAATCTTTTAAACGTCTTGTATGTTTAGTTTACCCTGTTTATCTAATGTGGGTTCCCAATATTCAGGTGTATGCCTCTACCTTATGTGTAACCACTGTAGAACAGCATATGCACCACCTGTGGCCATGTCCAGCATTTCCACTAGGAAGGCTTCAAGCCTTATTTTATTTTTTTTGAGAGTTTTATACAGCGCCAACCAGACCATTGCGGGTATCAGAGCACTTTACAAGGTAATTGCCTTAGTTACATAAAAACAAGGTAAAAAGCATCAAGATCGCTAATAGACAATGGTAGTGTAATCATCCTATCGTTGATACAAGGTATATGATACAAAACGAGGCGTTCACTGTATATCAAGCATAATATAGATACAGTATCTAGGGTAGCTGGCTGGGCAGTGGATATTGTAAAGTTCCATGAAGAGGATACGTTGGGTCGCAAAATGACAGTAGCCCCTGCTCAAGTGAATTTAGCCATGAGGCGCGATTTCACTTAATGCAGTAGATCGATTAAGTCTTGTTTCTGGGGGTAGAGCATTTCAAATTCTGGTTGCCATCCCTGAAAATGTTCGGTTATATGTTTTTTTTTCTAGTTAAATCTTTACGGTATCAGTAGAAGGTTGTTAGCACTTCTTGAGGATCCTTAAATGTAAATACTAATAGAGCAATGCGCCCAGACAGGATATCACTGTGTTGAGAAAAATGAGAATTAAACAGAAGTGTATAAGAACTCATGAGGGGTGCTGATCAAAAAGGTTTGCCATGCAACATCAACACATGGCACTTCTGCTTACTGGGAAGTCAAACCTACATAATGCCAGAGATAGCAAAGTGTAAAGGTTCATATTATAAATAGCCCTTCAGCACCACGGACTATCCAGAGATGTAATCTTGACTGCACCATGGTAAAAGAAGTTTAATCCCCCCCTCTTCCCCCCCCCACCAAAGAAATAAATATAAAGGGCAGGTATTACAACATCTGGTTTTATGGCTCCATATGGCTCCATAGGGCCATGTGTCAATGTCCCTAAGACGAATGAAGGGCTTGCAGAGGGATCACCAGTAGTTGGTTTCATTTGGTTTCCTTCTGCGGCCGCATGTCCTTCACACAAACCATACCACTAGGGTGCATACCTGTAGCTTCCTGGATCTTCCTCATGTACAGCTTGAGTTGCTTCTGCAGCTTCAGGTTATCCCTCTCCAAGTGCTGCACCTGCTCCTCCAGATCCTGAACATGTGTCGACACAAAAGGACAATAATGTGACAAGATGAAGGTTTAGAACACAAGGGAGGAACACAGATGAAAGAACAAGAAAAAAAGCAGAGAGAAACGTGGCAAACTAGCAAGCAAGAGAAAACGTGTACCGTAAAGTTCTAAGTACAAACCGAGTCTGAGCTACTGACCGGCAAAACATGATCCCAACCATAATCAAACCCACAACAAACCATTACCCATCTGTAATAAGGCATCAAAGATCTTGTTAGTCTTGTACAATACAACATGTATGGGAGGTCCCACGCAGTCAGAAGAAGAATCAAAGCATCAAAAGTGAAAACAAAGCGTTAAGGATAAACCTCAATATGCAGAAACACATTAGTAACGCAACTAAGGAAGCAAACCTTCAGATAAATACATTGAGGGAGCTGAAACCCTTCCTGCCCACCAATGACTTCAAGATGGCGGTTCAAGCTCTAGTTTTACCTCGGTTGGACTATGGAAGTGTCTCTATGCGGCCTCCCCAATCCTACCACAGCTCCCCTAGAGCCTCTACTAATGCTGCAGCGAGACTCATCACTGGCTCGAAAAGAAGGTCTCACATCTTCCCTGACCTAAAATCTTTAAACTGGCTTCCATTTGAAGCCAGAATTCACCTGAAAATAGCGTGCATGAAGCACAAGGCCATACATCACAATGCACCCAGCTATCTCACACAGAAACTGACAATATCTGGTGGGATAAGATCCACAAGAAGTGCGAAAACCTACTGCTGAAGCCACAAAGATTCAAGAAAAAAAAAACACGATCCTTCTCAGGAATGGCGCCTAGGATATGGAATGCCCCACCCCCAGAAACAAGAATGAACTCCTCCACTGTATCTTTCAAAAACGAAGTAAGACATTCTTATGGCAAAATTCACCTAAACACAGACTTAGGAATTTGTGAGAACATTCGCCCCCGATATCCAACTAGTCAACCCTATCATTCTATTTGCCTTAGTCATGACTCATCAGGACTCTCCTGTTCTGCATCTTATTGCTTGACTTTATATTTGCTCAAGATGTTATGTATATTTGACTTACTTGTTTTTAATGCATTATAGCATTAACCTCACTTACTGTAAAGTGCTCAGATACCCGCAAGGGTATTGTCCGCGCTCTATAAAACTTTCAAATAAATTAATAAATAAGCTACTGTGCTTTCATTAAACCTTGAAAACAGCTCTGATCCAGTTACCTTTATCAATTCCCGTGGACAAGAACATTAAATATTCATTCAATATCTGGCTTCGGGATTGGTGAGCATGTTCTGAGCAACTCAATGGGAATGGGTTTACTATCGGGGCTCTTTCGATTGACAGCTGGTGAACTATATACAACAACCATAAATTTGACATAAAAATGTGTTTTGGTTATGCTCCCTGATGGTTGTTATGCTATCTATTTAACCTGAATATTCCCATCTTAATGTATGTGACTTACAGTTGTAAAATGAATAAAATCATGTTTTAAAAAACATTTGTTTTGGTTAAAAAAAATACACTTTATCACTAGATATTGTAGGGAACTACTTAGTGTGGAGGTGCTTGCTGTGAATAAGCAGAATCAAGTCTCACAATGATGGTAGTCAATGGCTGAAGTGGGCTGACCTTTAGTCCCATGCATTATGCTCTAGTAGGCGGAGAAAAACCGACCAATGAATGAAGAGGGCTAGATGAAAGCCTCCAACTATATATAGCGTATATACAGTTTTAGTGCAATGAAGAGGTTTTAGCTCAGGCCAGACCTAAAAAGTAGCCTTCAGTGTCCTTGAAGCTGCGATTCACCATCAGATGGTTGGGCGGTATCGAGGAACCAACAAGAACAGACTTTCTACAAGTTTCTCGATCTATTGTAATTCAGATTTAAAAGAATATTAAGTAGAAGCCTAACCTCCCTTTGACATGTTGTACCAAAATATTTCAGAAAATGCTAAGTCCATTTCTCCCCTGACACGAAACACAAAGTACTCAGTCTTTTCTTCCATCTAAAAGTCCAGCATAAGGGTCTTAAAATAGTTTACACAAAACCAAAGCTCAGCCGCTTGACAACCACATCATTCCATCACTATCCAACCGGTTAATAATATCACGCTTTACCAGGGAAAAAGAAAGTTCCAATAACTTCTTAAAAATAGCTTATCCCTTCTGAGTGGGTAACCTGATTATCTACAGTTATAAAAATAAACAAAATCCTTAAAACTGATGTGATTAGTCATTGATCAATATCGCTGATACAACCCCTAGCGTATCTAAACTGTAAAATATACCCACATAATCAGTAAATCACAGGAATCATTCAGAGACTTCTGGGAATTATGACAAGCTTGGCTTGCACATGCACAATTTCAAAGCCATAGGCCTAGTGCCAACCTACAAGCATTGGAGAAGCAGCAGACTATCAAGAGTCATGCACCTCTTCAAGCAACTAAGTTTCAAGTCCATCCTGGGATGCATCTTGCAATTCTTCACTTGTTCTCAAACGACTCACTCCTGGGCAGTGTAAGGTACTCAGGGCTTTTGAAAAGGAGCAGGTAAACAAAGTGAGGGATAGTCCAAGGGAAGGCAGTAACTAACCATTTTATCCTGCTTCAGTTGGTCAACTTCATGCTGGAGGCCGAACTCCACTTGCTGATCCAGAGGAAGATGCAGGGCCTGGACCAGACTGTCCTGCTGCCGCTTCATCTCCTTCTTGAGCCCGGTGATCTCCTGGCGCAGAGCATCGGCCTCCCGCTCATAGCATCTCTGTTGGTCCTGAAGCTGATCCTCCAACAACCTGGAACGAGAGAACATCGGGGAAGGCAAGTGGTAAGTCTTATTAAGTCAACCAGCTGTATGCTCAGCAGATTTTCAGCAACAGTGCTGTAAAATGAACTAGTTTACCCTTACTGAGCAAATTAAACATTCTGGTGCACTACATTTACATTTAACCATCAGGTCACAGGTCATATTCGACCACAGTATTGTGCCACATCTAAGCGGAGGGATAGGTCCTCTGATCTCAAAGCGGTTGCTTCAGCCAGGATGAGGTAAATGTATAGGTCTTCCCTAAGGCAAATTGGAAGTTTATCCTAGGAAGCTGTAAAATATCAACCCGGGATGACACTGCTCATGTCCCACGCCTGCCTGTTGGCCAGGTCCACTTTGAATAACAGTTGCACAGCACTCTCCTTGGAAGTTGTTCATGGTCGCAGTCACTCCCTTAACTTTCCAGGTATTTTTTGTTTTTTAAAATGTAATCTTATTTTTAAGTTATGGGTTTAAACTTTATGATGCAGTATAACTGTATATAGACTAAGGAATTGCTTCTACACAAGAGAATCAAGTACAGGGCTACCTGTACACCCTATAGACAAAGTGATACACAGCAGAGCGAGGTCGGCCATTTAGTTCCACCTATATAGAGGCCACAACATTAAACAGACAACTTTAAATATACCATTACCTCCACTTTATAGTTTTACCTAAACACTAGTCCCCAAACTTAAACTACCCACAAGAGAGAATCTCAATTTAACCTTGTACATTGATACATTTTTATCTCTAGGCATATACAAAGCATTTTTAAAAAATCAACGCACGTTGCTATCGAACAATGATACATATTTAATTATATTAAATTAAAAAACATCCACATTCCAAAACTAACCTGACCATATACTGCATTTTTCCCCTTAGATTTAAGCTGATTAAGAGCAGGGATCAGCAGCCTCCGGAGGGAGTGTCTTGAGGGCAGCAGCAGACAGAAGGGTTAGTTTCTGTCCTGTAACTTCAGTTCTGTAGTGGGGGTATCTCTGTTACAGTCAAAATCTAGTGAATAGTCCCGCCCATGTGCGTTGACCCCGGAGCAAACAAAAATAATCTCTTAAATTGTCAAAAAATGCAGAACTGCAAAGACACTTAAGACAGATAATGCAGCCAATATCCACAGGCTACACGGTCCAGTACTTCAACTAGAAATTCCACCAAACAGCACAGTTTGCCCAGTACCTCCACAGAGAAACTTGCCTCTACCAGCAAAAGCCTCTGGAATGATGGAGAGGAAGGTATTGACAGACAAGCCCCATAGGCTGCCATTATGTGGCTCAAACAGGATACTGTGCCTTTAAGAGAACTTTCCAGAACGCTCAGTATCCCAGAATGCACTGCAGGCCCCTTTTACTTTCAGTTCTTTTTGAAAGCGTAACACGCCAGACCTGTAGCATTCCTTACATGAATATCTTTCTCCACCGGGGAGGAGGGCGGGCGCTTAGGACTGTAACAGAGATACCCCTACTACAGAACTGGAGTTACAGTATAGAAACTACTCCTTCTGTAGTAGGGGATCTCTGTGTATAGTCATAATCTAGTGACTAGAATGGCAAGCCCATCCCCACACCAAAGCAGAGGTGGAGAATAAAGACATCACACCACTACTGTGTGAATAGATTTCGCAGCGAAGCCTGCCCAACCTGAGCGTCTGTCCTGGCATCAGTGTCCAGACAGTAATGCTTAGCAAAGGTATGGACCGACTTCCAAGTGGCGGCCTTGCAGATTTCTGCAATTGGAACATTACGGAGCAAAGCCATTGTGGCAGCTTTGCCCCTGGTGGAATGAGCCTTACGTTTACCCCCTAAGGTCTTATTAGCCTTTTGGTAACAGTTGTATGCAGGACACAATCCACCTAGAGATGGACTGCTTAGAGATAGCAAGACCCGTCCTGACTGATCATAATTGATGAACAACTGCTCTGACCTACGAACATCTTTGGTTTTATCCAGATAAAATTTCAACACCCTCCTAACATCCAGGGAATGTAGAGACCTTTCCGCTGGAGATGAAGGATTCTGAAAAAACGTAGGCAAAGTTATGGTCTGGTTGACATGAAAATCAGAGAACCTTGGGAAGAAATTTAGGGTGAGTACACATAACAACCTTAGCAGCATGAAATACAGTACAAGATTCTTGGCAACACAACGCCTGAATTTCACTCACCCTGCGGGCCGATGTGATGGCCACGAGGAACGCCGCCTTCCAGGACAGGTGCTGCAACAAAGCCTTATGAATACATTCAAAAGGCTCCTTCATCAAGCTGGACAGCACCACATTCAATTCCCATGAAGGCGAAGGAAGCCTGACAGGAGGGATCACTTTCTTCAAGCCTTCCAAAAAGTCTTTGATCACAGGGATCTGGAAGAAGGAAGTCTCTGAAGGGCATTTCCTGTAGGCAGTCAATGCAGCGAGATGGACCTTAATGGAATGAACATTAAGGCCAGACTGCGCCAAATGTAGAAGGTAAGGATGGATGACGTCTTCCTTGCACGTCGTAGGGTCATAGTTCTTGGACTTGCACCAGATGCAGAATCTCTTCCACTTGTAAGCATGGGAAGTCCTAGTGGAAGGTCGCTTAGCCTCCTTCAGTATGTCCATACAATCTTAAGGTAGATTCAAATGGCCATATTGCACTCTCTCAGGAGCCATGCCGCCAAACTTAAAGACGAGAGGTTCAGGTGCACCATCTGCCCCCCGAACTTCGTGAGAAGATCCGGCCTGCACGGCAACCGTATGTGAGGAAGGAGAGACCGGTGAAGCAGCTCCTTGAACCACCACTGTCTGGGCCATTCCGGGGCAATGAGTATCATCCGCGCCCTGGACTGGGACAGCTTGATGAGCACCACCAGAATCAGGAGAATGGGTGGAAAAGCGTACAGAAAGCTGTTCGACCAGTCGATCCATAGGGCATTCCCGAACGTCCCCTGTTGGTAGTACCTGGAAGCAAAGTCTCGGCATTAGCGGTTTTCGGCTGTGGCGAACAGATCTACGTCTGGAGTCCCCCACCTTGCGAAGACTTCTAGCACTTCGTCGTTTATGACCCATTCGTGGTTTTCCTGAATCAGTCCGCTCAGTGCGTCCACCTGAACATTCTGCACACCTGGCAGATGTGTAGCCGTTACTGTCAGTCCTCTGGCCAGAAGCCAGTGCCAGATCGCCTGCGCCTCCTGCGACAGTGCCTGCACGAGCCCCCCCTGCTTGTTGAGGTAATACATCGTGATCGTATGGTCCGTATGTACAAGCAGAGAGTTGGTCTGAAAGGACGGATGAAAGGCCTTCAGTGCCAAGTGAACAGCTCTGAGTTCCAGGAAATTGATATGGTACGTGGACTCCGACCGAGACCACACCCCTTGAATCTGTAAGTCTCCGGAGTGCCCTCCCGATCCGTGGAGAGACGCATCAGTCACAATTGTCTGTGTGGGAATGTCCTTATGGAAGGGAACCCCTCTGAGGAGATTCTCCGCTGAACACCACCTCTTCAGAGACTGAAGAGCATGCAGAGACAGTCAAATCGTGTCGTCCCAAGAACCAGTCCTCTGATCCCACTGATCCTCTAAGCACTCCTGCAGTGGTCTCATGTGCAGCCGTGCGTGAGGCGTGAGGAAGATACAAGAGGCATCGACCCCAGTAGAGAAGACACCGTCCTCACTGTTGTAGATTGAGCGGTCATAAGAGCCTGAGCCTTCCGAAGGAGTGATAACCGTCACTCCTCCGAAGGAGACACGCTTGCTGACAGCGTATTGATGGAGGCTCCCAAGTACTGTATGCATTGGACCGGAGTCGGGACAGACTTGGACATGTAGATGTGCAACCCCAGCTTGTTCAATAGAACGCACGTCTTCTGGAAGTGTGCTTGAGCTTCCGAGAAGGAAGAGGCCTTGATCAACCAGTCGTCCAGGTACGGGTAGACAAACACCGTGTTCTTCCGCAGGTGTGCAGCTACCACTGCCATGCACTTCGAGAACGTCATGGGCGTAGACTTCAGCCCGAATGACAGTACTGTGTATTGATAATGATTGGCGCCCACTTGGACTCGCAGGAACTTCCTGTGTTTCTGTGCAATGGGCACATGGAAGTACGCATCCTGTAGGTCTATAGCACAAAGCGAGTCTCCCTGATGCAGCGGAGGGTAAATCTGCTGCAACGACAGCATGCGAAAGCTCTCTGCGAATCCACCTGTTTGCTTGCCGCAAGTCCAGAATGGGCCTGAACTCGTTCTTGTCCTTCTTCCAAACCAGAAAGAACCGTGAGTACAGACCTCTTCCCCTTTGAGGCAGAGATAGGTCTTCTATCGCCCTTTTCCTTAATAGGATGTCGGCCTCTGCCTGGAGCTAGTGCAGCTGAAACTGCCAGCTCACCGGCGGAATAGCTGGAGGCGGGCTGGTGAACCGAAGACTGTATCCATTGTAAACAATATTCAGCACCCACTTGTCCAGAGTAATTTTTCTCCACTCTGCCAGAAAAAATTGAACGCTTACCCCCACCGGAGTGGGTAACGGATGTAGGGGAAGTAATCGCTCAGGGCCTAGACCCAGCCGGGCCTTTGGTCGTTGCTGCGGGCTGTTGGCCTCCTCTGCCCCTCTGGCGTTTCTGGCACTGCTGCTACTGTTGCTGCTGTCCCAAAGTCTGCCCTCGCCCTCTGCCTGAAGCTCCGAACCGTCACTGGAACGGGCGGTATTTCTTCTTCTTCTCAGGCTTCTCTAACCCGACAGCCGTCAGGGTTTCGGCTTCTGCTTCCGCTTTCATACGGGCCATCTCATCGTCCGCATGCTTGCCGAACAGGGTTTCCCCCCAGAAAGGCAGGTTGGCCACCCGCTGTTGTGCCTCCAGCTTGAGTGAGGTGAGGCGAAGCCAAGCGTGACTCAGTTGGTTGACGCCGTGGCAGTATCCATGCGCCGCCAGGAGAGATACATCAGCAGCCGCGCTGATGATGATCTGATTCGACACCATCATCCCCCATTTAATATCTCCAGAAAGTCCTCTTTCTTGTCACGAGGGAGGAGCTCAGCGTACTGCTGGAGGGACTCTTATAGGGCACGATCATATCGCCCCAGCAGGGCCCCGACACTAGCAGCCTTCATGGTGGTAGATGCTGTCCCACAGACCTTTCTGCCCGCTGAGTCCAGCCAACAGCTGCCCTGATCAGGTGGTACTGTCAAAGGAGTGGTGGCATGCTGCTTCTTAGCCGCTGTCACAATAACGGAGTCTGGTGTTTGGTCCATTTGAAGAAAAGCCGGGTCAGATTCCGGAGCCCGGTATTTCTTGAGGAGCCTGGAGGGAGTTGCCTTCGCCACCGCCGGAGTGAGAAACAACTCCTTGGCGGGCTCTACCAATCCGGGTACCAACGGCAGCAGCGGTCGAGACAGATGCTTTTTGTGGAGAGTCTCGAAGATCACGGACGTCGTAGGTGTTGGCACCTTCACCGTGATACCTAGCTTAGCCGCACCCCGTAACAGCACTTCCTGGAAAGAGACGATCTAGTCAACAGGCGACACCCTCGTCCCTGGAGACTCAGACAGTGTCGGTGAATAATCCCTGGTGGACGAACCCGTACGGGATCTGGATCTGTGCCTCCTGTGGCGTCGTCTAGACCGAGATGACGACCGGCCACGGCTCCGCGATCTCCCTCGCCGGCCGGAGCGGGAGTGCGATCTTCTCGGCCTGAGCCAATCTACAGGCCTCGCAGGAGCAGGCGATGGGGGGCCTGGCCGGGAGCCTCGGCTGAGGGGTCCCCTTAGGTGGCGTTGGATAATTTTTATCATTTATTTATTTGCTTATATAGCGCAGGAATTCAACCCCCGGAGGGGTATCTCCGCGCTTATGGGCTTACCAAAAGCCATAACCAAATGAAAAAACAATCAGAAACAAGAAGATTAGAGTCTACATCGTCAGGAACAGGTAAGTCTTTAAGCATTTCCTAAAGGCTCCAAGATTGGAGTTGTGCCTCAGGGTGTTCCAAAGGGTGGGGCCCCTATAGAAGAGGGCTCGGCCACCGTGTCTTTCCCTTTTGATCCGCAGTACCTGGAGCAGTGATTGGTTCTTAGAGCGCAAAGAACGACATGGCTCTTAAGGTTTGAATTTTTCTGACAGGTATTTCGGACCGGTACCAAACAGGCATTTATGCATTACTCAGCATATCTTAAATTTCACCCTCTGGCGGATAGGCAGCCAGTGGAGTTTATTCAAGAGAGGGCGAGAAGGGGATCTGGCTGGAACCTTAAGGGGATCTGGCTGGAACGTTAAGGATCAGCCGAGCTGCTGTGTTCTGGGCCACCTGTAACCTGCCAAGTTGCTCTGGGAACACTCGCCTCAAGAGCCCAATGACCCTAAGACAAGATCCCGCTACCTGACTTACATGGTCCTTAAATAGCAAACTGATCAAGGAGAACCCCTAAATTTTTTACTACCTGTTTGGGGCAAGGTGCAGAACCTAGTTCGGGAGGCAACCATTCAGGTGACCAGAGGAGCGGGGCCTCTCCGAAGAGCATGACCTCCGTCTTGCCTACATTACATTGCAGGCAATTGGAGGTCATCCAATCGCATACAGCTCTCATGCCTGCAGCGAAGGAGTTTTTAACTGCTGGCTTAAGTGTTTGAAAAGGGAACAGGAGCTGGGTATCATCTGCGTAGGATATAGGCGTGAAGCCATATGCTCTCACAATTTCAGCCAAGGGGGCCACATACACATCGAAGAGTGTGGGGCTTAGGCATGAGCCCTGTGGAACCCCCTTGTTGAGCTCCCTGGAGATAGAAAAATGGGAGCCCAGTCGAACACTGTGAGCGGCCAGTAATAAAACTCTCCTGCCATGACAAAGCAGTTCCGCCTATCCCTACCCTCTTCAGACGACCAATGAGAATGTCATGTGACACCGTGTCAAAGGCAGCGGACAAATCTAACAGCACCAGAATCATAGAGCCTCCTCTATCCTGTGCCATCCTGATGGCATCGGTCACGGAGAGGAGGGCAGATTCGGTACTGTGATTAGGTCTGAACCCAGATTGTGAATGGTCCAGACTGCCCGCTGCCTCCATAAAATTAGACACATGTGTATTGACATGTTTCTCGGTCATCTTACTAAGATGGGGTAGAAGGGAGATCGGGCGGAGGTTGGAGAGGTCTGACCATGGCAATGCCGTGTTCTTTCGAATAGGGTTCACAATCGCCTTTTTCCAGTCCCTGGGTACCTGCCCTTCCTTAAGGGAAAGGTTGATCACAGTTCGAATACCTGAGGAGAGCAGGCTACCTAAGGGTGCTACCATTTTAGCAGGCGGGAGGTCAGTTGGGGACCCTGTTTTAATTTGAATATACAGAGCAGTAACCTCAGACAAAGTAACCTCAGGGATCATGGTAAGTAGACTGCTTTGACACTGTGGTAACCGGGGAGGAGTGAAGTCAATATTGCTCTTAAAATTTGGGGCTTCAGTGATTTTTCCATAGATTGACTATTTTGTTCTTAAAAAATGCAGAAATGTCATCGCATATAGTTTGAGTTAAGTCATCCGGGCTTTCACAGACTAGAGGTCTTACAAAAGATTGAAGAATTTTGAGAAGTTCTCTGGAGGAATTACCCGTTTCCTCTAATTGTAGCGCAAGACTATTTTTCCTGGCCAATTTTATATTTTTAGGATAGTTGGCTAGGGCCTCCGAATACAGCTTCCTACTATAAGGTGTGTGCATCTTCCTCCAGACTTTCTCTAACTTTCTTTCTACTCTCAACTCTTCAATATATCATATTTCCTGTTTGGATCTAGAATACTGTTTATGAAGTTTCAGAGGCGCGAGTGAGTCCACTGCCTCTAAAAGGGCCTTATTAAACTTAATAAGACCCGTCTCAACATCATCATTCTCCGAAACAGAGGGTTCTTTCCATACCCCTCTGGAGTCTATCAGGAGTTACTTTATGCGACGGTCTTCGCCATACTGCTGTAAGAGATTTATGATGTGGCAGATATAGACTGTGGCAACGAGGCCGTCCTGGGTGGAGGCACAGGTGGAGGAACGGAGGGAAGAGGCGGTGGTGGGAGTTGAGGCAGCGGTGACTGATGAGGAGCCGGCCCACGAGGTGGAGGTGGAGGCAGGGTGGGGTTCCGCGGAGGCAGACCCTTCGGCAAAGGAGGAGGGGTAGGCGACCTAGGTTTAGTAGGTGTCTACACCACTGAATACACCGAGCCCGGTGACTGGGTCTTCTTCCTTGGTAACGATGGCGAACCAATCAGCGACCTCCTAGCTTCAGGACTCCTCCTGCGCTTCCTTGGAGTCAAAGAAGGCAGTCTCGACGTCGAGTAACGTCTTAGACGTCGACTGGTGGCGCCTCCGACGGCAAACGCCTCCTCGACGGCGAACGCTTCCGACGGCGAACGCTTCCGACGGCGAACGCTTCCGACGGCGAACGCTTCCGACGGCGAACGCTTCCGACGGCGAACGCTTCCGACGGCGAACGCTTCCTCGACGGCGAGGATCCCCCTCGACGCCGATCTTTTCTGGACATCGATGACTCGACGATGACGTCGATGCTGTCGACTGTGGTCTGTTTTGACAATACAGGGCACCCACAGGGAAGAAAAAAGGCTTAGTACTTAATAAAAAGCACTACACAAAAAAAGTGAAAAAAAAATCACCAAAAAACCCTTGAAGGGGAGAGCTCAATGCTCCAGGGTCCTGCTTGCAGGAGCCGGAAAAAAGAACTGAAAGTAAAAGGGACCTGCTGTGCATTCTGGGATACTGAGAGAGTTCTGGAAAGTTCTCTTAAAGGCACAGTATCCTGTTTGAGCCACATAATGGCAGCCTATGGGGCTTGTCTGTCCATACCTTCCTCTCTAGAGGCTT
This sequence comes from Lissotriton vulgaris, assembly GCF_964263255.1. NCBI lineage: Eukaryota > Metazoa > Chordata > Amphibia > Caudata > Salamandridae > Lissotriton > Lissotriton vulgaris. The sequence continues at coordinate 65,105,925 of NC_141700.1, forward strand.
TTGCTGGTAGAGGCAAGTTTCTCTGTGGAGCAAACTGAGCAAGCTGTGCTGTTTGTGTGGTTTTTTGGTGGAATTTTTAGTTAAAGTACTGGACAGTGCAGCCTGTGGATATAGGCTGCATTATCCGTCTTTAAAATTCTCTCTTAAGTGTCTTTGCAGTTCTGCATTTTTTGACAATTTAAGAGATTATTTTTGATTGCTCCGGGGTCCAAGCACAAGGGCGGGACTATTCACTAGATTATGACTATACACAGAGATCCCCTACTACAGAACATGGGAAATATGGCCAAAAGAAGGTGCCCACCCCCCTTGGAAAGACACTCCCCACCAATGGCTGGTACAGCTGTATATAGAATCCATTATATCTTCACCGGGGGTCTGTGAATCATTAACATTGAAAGGGGTTCATATTTTACTGTGGTGTTGAGGCAACAGATATGCCAAGGGAGCAAACATCTTATAAAAGATCAACGTACACAAAACAAAGAAGCAAGTCGATACTGGAATTGGTGGAACACATTAATGTCCCAAAAATGCCACAGGCACTGCTGTCAATGTACACTCGAGGGGAGTGGATCTTACTTGTTGGTGATGCAGACGGCATCGTAAGCACACTTGAGATCCTCTTCGGTCATTCCCTTGAGGTTCTTAGCAGATGGCAGCAGATCCAGTGCTGCGTCCTGGGAAGCGTGGGATTAGACGAGGGAAACTTGCTTTAAAGATGTGCAAACAAGGAAAATACGAAGGAACAGATAAGGGACACAAGAGCAGGGGGTAAACGGGCAGAAATGAGAGGAAGGTGAAGTGACCACGGGAGACAAGAGTGGAGAAGATGTGAGGGAAATGAAAGATGGACAGGAAATTAAACTGAGAGGATAGGTGAAGGGGGCATGTGAGATGAATACATGGGCATAGTCTGAAAAAAGTAGCTAGGAAAGGAAATGGTTATTAGAAATCTGAAGAGTAACAGGTGAAAGGTAAAGTGGAAGGTGAATGGGGAAGAGGTGAAAAAATGAGGACTGCCGAAGAGGTGGTGAGGCTAATAGAGGAGAATCTTTCAGAGGAAAGAAAGAAAATAAGGCAGATGGTAGAATTGGGTGGGGGTACTGCAATCTTACCCCTCCCTTCTCAATTTCACTCCTGTTCTGCGATTCTGTTTCTTCTCTGAAAAGCTGCTTCCGGCTTCCTCCAATCTCACTACTGACTGTGTTGAGCTGACCCATAATCCAGCTCTGGGCCCTTTGGTAGGGACTAATGCCCAACTTATCACTCCGAGCCAACGTCGTGCTGCCCAGTTTCACGAGCTGCCTCTTATTGGCTGTATCAAGGGGATCCTGGTTTAAACTCCTCAGGTCTGGATCCTAAAGAGCCAATGGGAGGCCAAAGAGCACAGTCATCACTGCTTCTCAGGAAAAGTACCAAAGATTGGCAGCTGCGTGTCTGCTGCACAATTCTACACATATTCAACAGGCGAGAAGGTGGTGATTGTTTGTACGGTGGACAACATTACTATAGGATTTCTGCAGGACATGCCAGCCACCAGAGATGTCACTTCTACAGCTGTCTAAAGGACAACAGGACCGAGGCAGTCATAGGTAATGGCTGCACATAAGATGGCTCAGAAAAACAATTTTGGGCGCCCCAAAACTAAATTAATGGGCCCCATCATGGTTATGAAGCCCCCCCAGAAAAAAAGACAACTGCACCTAGATTTCATCAAGTAAGGAGCTCAAGAAAGGTGGTCAGACTAACTCAAAAGTTTTTAAAAACAAGGGCATTTGCAAAGAAATAGAAATCAAATTCAGAAAAAGCAAACAGTGAAATCATGGAGCGGGGGTCAGAGTAATTGTAGGAGGAAGTTTCACCCATACTTAGAAGACTGGTTATTCACAGAGAACCAAAAAGCCAACTGCTCGCTGTGGTCCAAACCAGTATAAAAGCGTGTTTCCTGCAGGTTACTGACCTGGTCGTTCAGGTCGACTTCTTGCACCTCCACAGAGGGTACGTCAGTGGACAACAATGACCACATTGAACCGCTGGACGTCATACTCAGAGAAGAAGGATTCCTGATATGATCTGGATTCTAAAGAACAAACACATAAGAATATAGTTCAGACAATCAAACATCCCCTCCAGCTATGGGATCTAGGAGAGCAAATAAATTTTTACCTTTTACACACATTGAAGCTCTGTGTTTTTAGACATCCAACTAACTATATCTAAAAAAATCCCTCCTTTCATGCCTATCGCTGCTGAAGCCTCTGACCATCAAATGTTGCCATTGATCAGGTTTACGTTGCCTTCACTCTAAAGAGTACGGTCGTAATGTTCCCTTATGGACTCTAGAATATGCCAGGGCTCCGCTCTCAACCTTCCATCCAGGTGCTCTCAGTAGGACGAATAGAACTCCAGGAACTCTTTGAAGTGGTTGCTCGAGAAGCTACTCTACTCCTACCAGCACACTGTTCAGTGGTGTTACTGCTCATACAAGAACAGCTGTGGAAGGAGGACACCCAGAGTACTCTCCATGGAGTCAGCCCACCGTGTTGCCAGACTCTCCCAGAGCTCCTACATAAGTGTGCACACATGTCATTTTGTAAATCTCGTCAACCACCTTTCCATTGCCTACTGTTAGTCACCTCCCCATGAGGCGGGTTTCCAGAGACTACAATGAGCAGCTAGAAAGCACACAGCAATGAAAAGTCAGAATAAGCATTTTTTCTAATCGTGACAAACTTTGGTTAAAGCGCTGATCCTTCTCTCTAAAGAATTGGCTGAGATCCTACTTATGTTCGTTAGCCCCCAACAGCCTTTGCAAGTAGCCAAATTACAAATGATGCACAGAACTCATCTGATTTATCTTCAGCATCACTACAGATCCATCACCATGAAATATAGGGGAATCCAAAGAGCAGGGTGCTGTCAAAACAGGGTCTTCGCTTTAGAGGAACAAAGTAATCCACATGTGAATTAAAATATAGGGCTATCCTCCGGTCATATGTCATACTCCGAGGCCACAGAATATTGAAGGCGATCTGACTTCTCAATCCCAGATTCTACTAGTTTCTCTATTGGACATGGAGTCTCTCACTCCTCGAATGTCTTGCAATGCCATGCTGCATGGTTAGCTTGGCAGAGTCAATAACCAGTCTCTTTACTACTTAAAAGTTCTGTGCAGTTAGACTCCCACCAACCAGGCTGATCACTATTTGATCGGGCAGGCTGCTCATTTGGAGAAGTGATTGCACCTGGGCTCCCTCCATCTCTTCATAGTCTTCTGATGCGGTAATACTGCACCATCACTACCTTGGTAAAAAGTCTCTAATATAGTCTGCATAACAGCAGAGTCACAGATTTGTTTACCTGCAGACAGTTTTACACCATGGGAAGGCTTCAAGTAATTCAACAGCCAGCTTCTTGGTTTGCATTCCCACCTTTTAGCTTTCAGCTTATAAGAGATGATTTGTAAGACCCCTTTTACACACACCTCTTTCCAGAGCATAACCGCATGTAATAAAAAGTCCATGTTGACCTTATCTGAGGCACCCAAGGGGGTAAGAAAATGCTAACAGTAACCATAATATAGAGCATAGCAAAATAGGCTTTTATTCAACAAGTAGGTAAGGGCAAGAAGATAAGAGTTACTATTTCTTTTTCAGATTTTTAGGTAGAGTGCAGTTTACCAGGTTGAAGACTCCTAAATAAGATGAAGGCAGTACTGAGAAAGTAGCATGACCTTTTCATCCTTTGCATCTAATTCGGTCAACAGCAGAAACTGACAAGCCAGACGGAACTGCCATTTCCACATACTATGCATGTAAAACACAAGCTGTCCTAAGGTTCTCCACTCACCCAATTGGAGGAACGATTTACACCACTTATCCAGTGGTGGATATTAGGATGCGTCTACTACATCCCATGCAGTTGCATTTAACAGGATATAATGTTGTTGCACTCTCTCTACCAGCCAGTGGCATAATGTGCACATTTCTACTATTTTATCACCACCCAAAGGGAAGAAGGTGATCGGTTACATTTCTTTCTGATGGACAATCTTTCCACCAATCACCTTTAGGAAGTAGACCTCCTCCGTAAAGTTCTCATGGCTCTGTTCGAGACGAGTGTACTCCTGCAACAGGTTCTGGTAACGAGATCGCTCCTCCTCCAGTTCCTTCTGCAGATTCTCAGTCTCCAAGGACACCCGTTCATGTACAGAGTCTAGGGGAAGAGAAATGAGGGATAGGATATGAAGAAGAATTTGCTAATGTAGTATTGTAAACTTACACATGGCTGCAATAATACAAATTATGGACCACTTGAGAATTTCAGACATAGGAAAAGCTACTCCTTGAGAATTTCATTTAAAAAAAAGCATTACAGTTTTGTAGAAAATGTTGACGATGCTGCAGGAAGGGATTTGCACAGTTTTCTTAATAATGCCTGCTAACAATTCAAAGTAATTATCGAACACTAAGCAAAGGTCCCTTCTAACAATGAGAGTCTAAAGGAAGGAATAGTTTCCGCAAACTTGACAAGCAGGAGTAAGACTTCCCAAGATACTGTAGCGCCTACATTTGTAGAGGGCTCTCTGCCACCAAAATGTGTCCTCGAAGTACGGACAGGTGGGAATAGTGGCTGTGGGGGACAGGATCTAAATACCATGAGTTGGGGAAAGGATTGGGCAAATTTTTGCATCTGTTTTTCTTCTTCTGTACATAAGGCTAGTGCCTCGCTACAGTGGCATCGGGTTTTTACCACCGACACATGATGGCATTGGTCCGGATGCAGATACTTCTTCAGGAACAAAACTTTTAAGTTCCCAAACAGTTAAAAATAATCGAGTAAGCTCCCCTCCTTACAGGGCAGGACAAGGTCCAGCAAAGGTTAAAAACTTACACATTGCCTGTTAAATTTCACGAATTGGAAACCACATACCCAGACATAGCACAAACTTGTACCTTCAAGCATAGCCTATGTCAGGCCTGCTTAGCTCAAGAGGGGCATTAAAAAAATAGAAATAAAGTTTAAGTGGCATCCAATGAAAAGTAGGACGCCGCCTTCCCATAAGACACTACTGTCAAAAACACACTATATGGATGTACAGATGTCTGTGGTAGAAGTCAGATCCACATGGTCACTGGTGTGTCCCCCCTCCTTCTAATGTGTCATAAAAGTCTTCAGAGCATCACAGTTTTTATAATATTCCCTCAGAAAAGAAAAGCAACATTAAAGCGGGGTGACTTTGGAGCCAGTTCTTAAACATACAGGGCCTTTGTGGGGGGTGGCTAACCTCTGGAACATTCAAGCAGAGAGCAGTAAGGTTGATGCACATTAAAATTACTTTCAATTCAAGCATAATAGGAAAAAATGAAAAGCTATAAATATGGGCTTCCTTCAGGAAAGAAAAGATAGGCAAGGTTTTGTCCACTGGCCTTGAGCTGCAAGTGAAGCCTGTTGTGTTATAATGACTAGTAACAAGTCTCTATTGTGCTTGTGCCCTTATTCTTGTGACCTTGGAAAGGTTCCAATCCAAGAACCAGCACAACAGATTGGGAGAGTGGTGGAGAGTTCTGAAGCTCTTTTGAAGTTTGTCCTCTCTCTGAATGAATCGGAAGTACAGTTGCATCTGCACTCGCCTCACTGCAAAGCCAGATTACAATCAAATGCAACGGGCATCTCCCTCCGACCTCCAAGCAACTGTGCAGCGAAGGCTGGCAGAGCACGAATTGTAGAGACGGGCTTGGATTGCTGACTTCCATTTGAAGGTGGACGCCAAGACCTGCTTAGAAGCCAAGCCTCCGAGGGATTTTTGCGACGAATGTCAGGTATGAGGCAAAGCTGCGGTTGGCTGGAATGAGGCTGTAAGAGTTGGCTGGACAGCCAGAATCCACAGGTCTTCGTTGTAAGAAGTTGGCTCTTTTATAGTGGGCCACAACAAGGTACACTGCGTAAAGAGTCCAGGCAACCCTTATTGGTTTACAGAGACAAAAAATGCTAACACTAGATGTTCTCTTTTGTGGTAGTATGGGCAAGCAGTTTAGGCTTATCAGAGGCTAGTGCTAAGCATTTGCTGTACTCACAGAGGCAATAAAATTAGACACCCACGCAGGAATGAATGAGAAACTTACAAAAATAAGTTGCATTTTTATATACATTTTGATACCAATAACTTAGTTCTCAAGTAAGTACTTTTACAGCTATTAATTTTTACAGGTGAGTAGATAGTTACATTTAATGCGTTTTTACACAGCAATGCTTCTCTATGGGGGGGAAAAGGCTTATGTTGCATAAAGTTATTTGCGGTCGGTTTCTGAGGGTCTCCTTCGGGACCTAGGATCAGAGGGGACCAAGGACCAAAGTACCACCAGCGGTTACTCGTTACCTGCCCTGGGGGCATCTGGATGCAGAAGTGCTGTCGGGTTAGTAGCTGTGAGCTTATGAGTGGTTGATGCCCTGAAACTGGTCCTAGAATGCCTGTTTCTGGGCCAGGGAGGACCTGGCCTTGCAATTCGGGCTGGACAGTTCCCATTGGGCACAGGATCAAGATTGATTTGCATTTGGCTGGGTCCAAATTTGGGTGGCGAAGTGAGAAAAAGAACGATGGATTCAACCCAGATCTCTTGATTGTGGGTGAGTTGTTGGAAAGTTTTAGCACTCCGTCCATCATCTGGATGTGTTTGCAATTTGCGCAGGGCTGGCAGTCTCCCAGGGTTCTTACAAGCTGGTCAGCTGCAGGACGAGTCGCTGGTCGCGTTTGGGGCAGGGTTTGGCACCCCAGTCCACAGCAGGTCTTCAGTTCTTGGGATTCTTCTTTGTCCTTTCTTCTTGATCGGTCAAATCTAAGTCCCTGGTGTCAGTTTATGGGTGTTACAGGAAGTGACAGTTAGTAGCCAATGGGCTACTTACCTTTAGGGTGTCTTCATTCCCTATATGACCACTTCCTGTGGGGAAATGGGTATAATCCTGACCCAGAGAGCCTAATTCCGCCAAAACTAAGATGGTGGAATTATAAAAGTCGTGTTCGCATCAAGACTGGTACCAGCCTGAGAGGGGACACGCCTCCTGTTCTAGCTAATTTTCCCACCTGTCCAGGCGCCAAATGGGCCCTGGGCCAGTGAAGCCGTTTCTCCTGTCTGTGGAAGCCTTGGGTCACAGATCAAAGGAGACCGGGGCCTTTGAAGCCTCCTGCCTTGATATGCCGATCACTTAGCCATCCTGCTTGGAGGAGGTGACATTAACTACAGCCACAGCAGGCATGGTTTCTGCGCTCAGAAGACGCGGGATCTCACCTGCAGGGGGCAGAAACCAGTCTGTGGTAGCAGGCTGGTCTACACATTAGTAGTGGTAGGTTTTCAAGGGGCCCCTCTGGGTGTATGCATTAATAAATCCATCACTGGAATCAGTGTGTTTATTAATACGAGATGTTTCATACCAAACATCGCTAGGTTCAGTGAAGTCATCATGTAGCTGGGGAACTCGTAAATACCAGTGTCAAGCACATGTTCTTAAAATGGCTTCCCTGTTAGCTTGTAATATCTAAGAAACGACTGACCTCACAAGGGCATAGCTGCTAAGGCAGATATAGCCACACACGCAGTATAGTGCACCCTGCCTTGGGGTTGTAAGGCATGCTGTAGGAGTAACTTACCTATACTGCATGCAGTGTCTGCAGGCATGGCACACAAGTGTGCCAGGTCATGTCCTCACTTTTCTATACGCCATGGCATGCAGCCTGCAGTGGCAGCAGGCATATTGGTGCTGAAGGGGCATTTTAGGGTGGCCAATACAAGCTGCAGCACTTAGGGATCCTTTTTAGTACCCCATGCCCTAGGTAACAGGAGTACAGTTTACTAGGGACTTTGGGGGGGGGGGGGCGATTAGGGAAACAATTCTACCGTTTTATGGAAAGAGATGGCACTGGGGACCCGGATAGAAGGAAACTTCTGTCAAAATAGTATCAAATACCAGGAAAAAAGTGGGGGTGGCCATGTCAGCATGGTGCACTTTCCAACACTTGCGATGGATGCCTGGAGGTACAGGGAACAGACACTACAATTTGCAGAACTGGATTTTTGGATCAGATGTTGTGTAAAAAACTCAATGTGGCTAAGGGATAGAAATGATCTGCCTGAGCTCGCCAACTGGCAATGCCTCAGAAACTGTGAAAGGATTACTTTCACCCAATCAGAATAAGCTGGAGGTAATCAGAAACTGCCAAACTACAAGTGTACTGAACATTTAACAAACTCGTTAAGGGACCACTGCAATGGAGTGAAGGAAAATTGATGCCTTGCATTGGACGGACCCTATGGGTAAGGCCATCCGAGCATACATTATATTATTTCTGCAGTACACTGAGGTACTTTCATACAAGTATCAGACAGCACACAAGTATAAAGGAAGGGCATGTGGGTGCTGAATATAGAGATAACCATCTATAATCAATTCAGAAGAATCCCCCCCCCCCCCAAATAAAATATCTTGTGGCATGAGTTCCAATAATGATTAATAGATCCTGGCTTTAATAGCCTTAATTCAAAAACACTGTAAAATGGTAAAAAACATTGAATTTTTCTAGACAAAGTTCTAGGGAAAAATAAATTTCAAGAGGACAAAAAGAACGCACACTCAGCCAGTGACATCGCCATAAAGGAATAGGTGCTACAATAAAGAAAATGATGCAGCAGAAGAAATTCATGTTTGCACAGTGCTTCAGAAGACCAGCATTCTTTCATATGAGAGACCGAGACAATTTAGAAAGCGACACCAGTTAAGGGACAGAATAGCCCCCAGAGTAATTTTAGTTTCTCCACTGGGAGGCAGGGGAGGAGTGGGAGTGTGAACAAGGGTATGTATTCATATTCCAAATTAATCTTTACTGAATCAATTATCACATTAAATATTGAGACATAGCCCCCATGGGTGTATGCTACCAGACAATGTATACACAAAAACCACGCCACAATATAATTATCTGACAGTACTCTCATAAAAATACATTCTGCACAGACGCAGCAGAAAAGTTCAAAGTGGCAAATTAAGCCAGGTCAGATGTGTCAAAGCCACATATGAATATTAGCCCCTTGACTGCCACGGATCAACGCACAGCTCGAACACATACCATATGCAATGCTCGTGCAAACATTAAATAATACCATGAGACTGGACATCAGGAGACAAGAGCAGGAAAGCACAATTCAGGAGGCAGACCTTCTCCATCAGCACAAGCAGGATCTGGAATAACATCCTTAGCAACAGAACTCCTCTGATCCTCCTGCGATTCTTTTGAAAGACCACTACCCCTGATAATTAACCGGTAGGTAAAGAAAGTTCTACTGTGTTGGCTGAACAGCACCCTTGGCGCTTGCCTCAGCATCCCTCGGCCCAGCTTGAACTGTACAATTACTGCTGCGTACATACGAAGGTCATTAAGTAAAATAAAGCTCCTGGGAGAATACCACTCCATCACCGCCGAAGTTTAATAAGTCGAACTGTCTCCTAGTAAACAGCCACAGCATCACTCACCTGCAGAGGGCATTGCTCCGGCCTGGCTTGTAGCATGGCATGGTTGATGTGAAAAGAAAGTAGAGTCATTTGGGATAAGACTAGCAGGCCTTAATAGCAGGTCACCTATAGACGCTCTCAACATTGCATTACCTGTAGCAAGTTTCACATCTCGGAGCACATGTGAGCAGCGCTGCAAGACTGAGGATGCCAGGCTAGAGGATTCAAGTAGTAAAGGTAGATGTAAGGGAGGGGTGTTTGGAGAAGAAAAATTACCTTCCATATTATGAGACTGCTCCAGGACCTGGAGGGTCAGATTGGCCTTTTCCTCCACAAGGAGCCGATTTTCATTCTCCAAGCCGACGAGCTTCTGAAAGGAGGAATTTGGGAATGATGAATGTATCAACCGCTATTGCTCTTAAACCACACAGTGCACTAGGCACCTAAAGACGCTTTGAAGCTATTGAGTTGGAATGAGCGCTCTCTTGCAGGCCAACCAACCAGAAAAGTGGATTCCAAGGCCCATTTGCTCGATCACAACTTTTAAACAGATTTTATGCAGATTGTTAATATAACCAGCCCGTTTATTTTGTTTCTCAAAATGTGCTTTACACGCCCTCTAGCACAACAGTCACGCCATATCTGCAAAGAGCCTAACATGGTGAGCCTTGAATGTTCAAGTGTACTTCGGTCAGTGCACCCAGATATCCACTCCCCACAACTATTCACCCTCACACAAAGATCACTCTTTAGTTACTGTTCTGGGAGCATTAAAGGAAAGGTGGCTTAATACCCTTAATTGGTCTGTTAGAATTGGTGGAGACCCATTGGAAATGCAATGCCTTCAATGAAGCTATTGTTAAGGAATTTAATCCTGACAATATTTGTATTTATGTACATTTTTCATCCATGGCTTCAGTTTTTACCTTGCACCACGCACACTTCCTCCATATATCAAAAGGCTGCATTACTGGCTCAGGATTTCTGCATACATCTAACATGTAAATATTTGGTGTAATCTGCTTAGGTCTTCCCTTTAAATTCAATTTCTTCTACCTCAAGGCCTGAGCACCACAATGATGTCTTTGGGCAATGGAAGCAGCCCACTTTGAGACCTTGGAAAGTAAAGAAAATTGGACAAGTGTCTGATCCTAGAGTCAGTGGCTTGTATTTACAAGAGGATCAATGCCCAACCTGCCCATGAGCCAACCAAGTCACTCACCTGAGGAAGGGCACAAGGGGGTCAACAGCCTATGCATGCATGCCTCACTAGAATTAGTAAGATCCGTCACTGACTTACCGAGCGCACTTTGTCTACTGCCCGAATTACCGGTGTGTGATCTGCCCCAAGTACCTATGCGTCTTTCTCCGGCCAAAGCACCACCCAAGCGCCCTTATGGCAGCAAAGGGCGTGGCAGACACAGGGATTTCATAGTCGCTATTTTAACTCCAGCCCTAGAATATTTGGGGGAAAAGTGGAACTCCCCCCCCCCCCCCCATATAATCTAGCTGCGTATTTACCATTCTAAGCCCAGTCCTGAAAAATTATGGAGAAAAATTTAAGTTACCCATGTTTAAGAAAGGATTTAAAAGTGGTAATTGTGCATTAACTAGAGTATTTTCCTGAAAGTGCTGCTCAAGGGAAAAGAAACTATGAAGAGTTCCTTGCTAGAGGATCCAAATGCAGCCTGCCTGAGTGTCTACCGGTCACAAGATCTCAGGCTCTCAGTTCATGCATCACCCGTGGTTCATCCGCATAGGAATACCACGGTTACCCATCAACTGCCTCGCGATCCACTTTCTGCTAAGCGATTTCACCCTTCAGGGTTCATGTGCCTACTTAATGACTTCCCACAGTCACCTGCTGAAAGCCCATTCATCACTTGCATTACAGCCCAAGCGCAGCTGGATACGTCTCTTGACCAGTACCGTAGAAAATCGTGAGAAGAACCAGTGAGAATCCGGTTGAGCAGACAGACTTTATGGAAGCAATGGGCTGACAACCAGATCCCAGGTGTTGCAAATGACCTCGCCTAAGGGTTGAGGTGGGCTCTAATCTAGCTGGAAGTTGTAGGAAACAAACATATGCCTAAACCACGCGTTCGTTAACATTGCAGTCAGAACTACTGCTTCTTAACCACAAATTCATTTACCAGGACTTGCCTCTAGGAAAGCACTGGACATCCGAGCGGTTTAATTTACTATTCCAACTCCAGACGGCACAACAGTAGGGAAAGATTGGACTTTAATGTCCAATGCTGCTTTACCTAAGGCATGTCACTGTAACGAGCTGCGTGGTAAAGAAATGTGAGGTTAAGACATTATTTGTTCCGACCGCGTTGCAAAGACTACACGAAGTTTCCCCATCGTCGTAATTGCGGTTTCCCCTAGCTGAAGACGTGCTGGGTAGCAGTACTCTGCAGTTACAGAGTAGTGGCTTTGCAAGGTCTACTTTTTCCAAACTAATGACATGCGCTCATACACTGTCTGGGCTAAACAATGACCCACCAGTTTCAGGGCTTCCATCTCCTTGCTCCAGGCGATCTCCGCCTGCTTCCTCTTGCTCTGCTCAGTCTGCAGCTGCTCCTGGAGCGCCACGATTCGGTTCTGCTCAGTCTTATCCTCCCGCAGCTTTTCCATCTCCTTCTTCAGGCTCTCCACCTGGCTGTTATGGGCAGTGATCAACAGGGCCATCTGTGACGAAAGTGCCTGCAGCTCCTTGGTCTTCAAGGAACGTAAAGCAGGGACAGAATGAGGGCTCATAAAAATATACAGGGCACAAAATGTAAAAAGCACTCAAAACAGGACATTCATTAGATATTAGTACACCTTAGCATCTAAAAAAATACTTAACACAAAAACAAGCTGGGCATGCGTATACACACAGAAGGGTTACATCACAAGTCGGGGTGTGAAAGAGTGCGAGGACCTGGTGTTTACACAGATCCAACAAGCCCAACTTAAAAGCTCTTCACCGGGACATGTTGAAGAGGATGATTGTCACAAAGAGGAGTATTACATGAATAACGAACAGGCATCTCAGAGTAAGTTATTTTAATATTTGCATCATTCTAAGGAGAGTACCACAACTTTGAATTTATGGATGGAGGCCAGGCCTCCTGAATACTGAGGAGGTGAAATTTGCAATTGGAGAAGTGGACAACAGGGTAAAGTCAGGCAGAAGCGGTTGAAGGATAGCCTAAGGGGAATAGAATGATTCATTAAACTTGCCAGACAATGAACACTGGAGACCGAGTTCCCATAAGCAGCCCGAACCCAACACACAGCCCATCTAGAAGACCTGTCTAAGATTCTTTGCAACATCAGTCCACTGCATGCCCTGAATGCTCACTAGGATTACTACACAAGTGAGTACAATGTGGTAGAGGGAAGGGTTGAACACCAACTATTTTAAAAATCATGGAGTAACACGGGGACTGGTTCACAAAAGGGCTTTTGCATACATGGCGGAGGCCCCGCACCCGTGAGGGAGTCTCTCCAATGAGAATTCTCATTGCAGTGCTTCCACCGCGACTTCAGGCCTCTGCCACAAGTGCAGAGGCCCTTTGTGAATCAGGCCCACAGTGCGGAGCCAGATCAATAAAAATGTCCGTTCTGTGAAGGCGACCTGGCTCAATCCATATAGCATTGCCTGTATGTGCTGGGCCGGCATAGTCCTGCCCTCTGCATTGTTCTTACATAAGACAGGCAAGGCGTTTTGCTTCGGTTCATCCTTAATAATAAACCTTTTCTCACTCTGCTGAAACTGTCAGACTGATGATTTGTGTCAGTTAGAAAAGTGGGACTCTGTTACAAGCCCAGGGTCAATGGTCCAGTCTGTTTGCAGCTCCATGTTTACGCAGCCAGAATGCTGGCTTCGGCCCTTTGCATTCGGCACATAATCCCAGTGCAAATGTAAGTGCGCTGTGCACTTCCTGCCTTCCAATGCCCCAAGGTGGTAAAATCATTTAAATCCATCATCAGGCTAAGACTATGCCAATGGCTACAACCTGAGCTGAGTTGGCATCAATTGTTTGGCATGGGAAGACCCGTATGGGTCTCAGGAATTGTTCCCCCATAGGGACCTGTGTGCTCTATTACTTTTCTGGTGATCAGGAAGTTAGTCTTGGGAAAGTTCAACAGGACACTGTTAAGGAGCAGCAGTAGATGGGTATCCTATAGGTCCTCACAGGAGTGGCCACAAGGCAGTCTAAGTTTAGGCCTTGAGTTCTGCAATACCTAGCCAAGCCACTCTGGACATAAAGGGAAAATGGCGGTCCACTCGCACCCTTCGAGACCAGAGTTCTCTGCTCCCATAGGCCAAGAAGTGCTAGGAAAAGGATAGCATGGATTTAAAGCCCCCACCCATTTCCTACTAATGAACAAAGGGGGCTATCCCGCGAGACTGACCTCACGTTTGGTAAACACCTATCATTTACCTCTACTGTGCACCTTTGAAACAAAGATTCTTTTTAACGGCCTAGGGAGTTCGAAGAACACTTTATATTAACTACTATCCTGCAGATTGTACAGCTGTGCTGTAGCCTGAATTGGGACTCCAAATTAATACGGATGTACTACTGATGGGTGCAACTGGAAAAAATATTTGTTTCTGTGATCATTTTTCTCATATTAATAGCCAGATAGCAATGTACTGGACGATATATTTTGCCTTTTTTTAGGCCGTCTTAACCCAATACAACTCATATTTGAGCCGGGTTCCAGAGGGTTATTTGGACTGCCTTAGAATCCCCACCTTTTTTCTGAGTAATTCTTGCCTCCCTTCTCACAGCTCTATTCCATTGTGGCCTCTGCAGGCAAATACAGCGATTATAGAGACGGCGCCAGAGGACTGGGGTTGAGGGAGCAAGTGACCATTGTCGCTACAAGCAATCAGGTCACCAAACAACCAGTCCTTGGTTGTGTTTTGGTAGGATGGAAACTGCAAACTAGTTCCCATGAGAAACAGAATAGAGTTGTTCGGTAAAGGATTTAAAAACGCATGTATTTACAGGTGCACCATGACCTCTTCCTCCCCTCCCCCACACCTGCCTTGAGCACTTGCGTACCGTAGTCTATACACTTTCTTCTTTCATGGCCTCCCATATCCCCTCCCCCCAAACACACACTTCTATTGAGTCTCGCTTTATATGTTCTTGCGTTCCGGATTTACTGTATTCTTTCACAATCATGTAAAAGCGCTCTGATACCTTTGGGTCTAGCTAGCGCTATATAAAACTTATAAATATTATAATAAGCAGAACCGGTGTTGCTAATCCATATATCATGTTAAAAAGCAAGTCACTTGCCCAAATGTAGGGGGGGCGCGGTTAATGTTTAGTCTAGAATGCAATGCAAGTCAAGGAGCAAACAAGGCTATCATTCCATTCGGCTTTTAGTCCAGGTTTTTGCCTCCCAAAAGTAATCTTTATCCCTAAATGGCATTGCCTCTTCTCCGGACCTCCTACACTATGACTATCGGGGGTTGACAAACTTTGTTACTGGCCAAGCTGCTCTGTATTATTTTCTGAAGGAAAAGGGGCAGGAAAGCTTCAAAATCTAGGTAACATCTGATGTGGCCACTGATCTAATATGTAACAAGCCATCGTCACCCACACCCCTCCCAACCTCTACCACAAACTCTAGCATCTCACAGCGTCTGCAGAGAGCCAGCAGACCGTGGGCGTGAAACGGATTCTCGCTTGAAATTCAAGGCACATTTGCAAATCCTTTTCTTCGGCATCCTCTTCAAGAACAGGCTGCCGTGCCCTGAAAGGCGCCGAGCACAGATGGTGGTGCTGAGCACACCTGCTGGTAGCTCCACAGCGCCAAGATATGTCCTACTGTGAGCAGGGCTCCACAAGCTTTGAAAAGACAGCTTCCTGGAAAGAGATCAACATTTTGAAGAAGTCATACCTAAGCCACTATGGTCCAACAAAGAAGGGGAGCAGGGAAATTTGGTTAGAATTTGTGTTAGTGCAAGGATGGTGCCTCATATGTTGGTATCTAGGGCAATCATTTTAATGAGCAATTCAAACCAAGCAAGCAAGCAACAAATCCTCTTCTGCCTTTCCTGCTTCCAAACACTGCCACAGCACGGGGACAGGAATGTGAAAGTAAAACTTACAACAATCCGCCAACTTTCAATACCTTCGAACGGTGCCTGAATTATACCAGAAATATAGGTCTAGTAAATAGTACTGGGAAAGGCGAGAGATCACCCAATTAGAATCCGCAAGGTGGGTGATAGCAGTGAGATGTCAAGATCTCCGAATGGTCCCATTGAACAAAAATAAATAAATGACCTTGCTTCTTTTCATCAGCTTTAGCCTTACTCACCCCCTTTTGGTTTCAATGCAGAGCTTCCGATCACAGATGACAAGAGCGATTATGAATGCTTGGTAGACATGAGGGAGCTGGCAGGAAACCAAAGGCTTGAGGCTGCATTTTACAGTGACGAGGGACTTCCACTCAAGAGGAGAATGGGTAGAATAATTAAGAAATGGTAATCAAAGGTTAAGAGACTATTCGCTCAATAGAGGGGGGTAAAACCACTACCGCTGATGAGGCAAATCTTCTAGTAGTGATGGACCAAGCAAATTTATGGGAAGCAGAGATGAAAACTCAAACATGGCTTTGGGTATGAATAGGAGGTCTTGACCGCTGCAATTGTACGAATAGAAGAAAATTTCGGCAGCCATCTCCTGAATCACGGGCTGCTTTTAAATGCAAAAAATATAAAGAGGGAGCAAAAGACAACATACAACCCGCGTTTCCCTTGACCCCGCTATAGCGTGGTCTCAAATGCAATCTGACTTGACATCAGCAAGAAGGATGGTGGTGGCTGTGTTGACAGGAGAGGATGATGAGCTGTGATTTGATCACTTTAACAACTGAAATCAACAGAGCATTTGACTTCTCGCCAATCTGGATAGCGGCTCGATAACTTACCTGGGACAGAAATTAAATCCCTAAAGGTCAATACTTCTATGGCAGATCCCAGGGAGAGAGGCTTGATCAAAAAGTTTACATTCACATTTTACGTTAGTACAGCAGGTGGTTGGAAAATACATGCCCAACACAATATCCTAGTTAAATCGTACAGTGAACCAGGCACCCAAAGCAGGCATTACAAGACTATATCCTAAACCCACAGAGGGAGTTCTTGTAGTTGGGAGAGGGCACCAGAAAAATACCCAATAGACTTGGGATATAGGCATCCCTCCAAGGAACACAACGTAAAGGAAGCAATTGTGAAACGCAGGGCCATCAGTATTATGCACTAATGGTGGATCAAATTATACAGCAAAGTATACTGCATAATGCACCCCACTCTGCTGCAGTAATATTTTGCTATATATGGTGTTTTTTCTATTAACCTGCATTTGCTTTTATTCAACCATTTAAACACAAGTACATTGAACTTCTGAGCATATATATATGTTAGCTAGTATATGGGGGATCACCCACACAAGATGGATAGATGTAGTAATTGAGGTTGAAGTATATTTCTCAGAGAGTTTGGGAATATCATACTACCGTGTAATTTTAAACAAAGGCTAAAACGGTCTGGTGAAATTTCACCTCAGTTGTACAATTTTACAACCAGACTACATGAATAACCAACTGAAAAGTGAGTAGTTAACCTTTCAAATATCTTCTGCATCCTAGCAAAATAGGTTGCGCTTTTATTTAGCAAATCGTGATCCATTTGGCTCAGAAAGGAGTTTTGGTTTAAGTCTGAAAATTAAGCAGCAGATGGTGTGTTGTGTTATTTTCAGTCAACTTATAAATATGCAGACAACGCTGTATACACAATCACAAAACTTCAGTGGCCCTGGCTATACTTGTTGGATTTTATATAATCCGGTATTCAAATATATGACTTCATCTAAATTCTATTAATGAAATTACTGGTTTCATGGAAAATAGACAATAATATGGTTTAAGCGACAAGAGCTGTTTGACTCAATGGATGGGCGGGAATTGAAACCGTTACCAGGTAAGGCGCATCTGTACTCTGCTTACCTGCGCATCAACCTTGCACTGCAACTGCATGACCTTGATCTCCATGCCTTTGTGGAGTTGCTTGTAATGCTCCACAGAGCGTGCCTCGATGCGTAGCTGGCGCAGCTCCCGGCGAGCTAACATGCGCCGGCAGCAGCACTGTATGTAGATAGTGGCAGCGCGTACCCTGGAGTAGTAGCAGCGCGCTAACCAGCCCCGGACCACCTTCTGCAGGATAATGGCCTTCCTCTCTGACACCATCTACAGCAGGAAAAAAAAAAAAAAAAAAAAAACGCAAGTAGTGTCAATGATTGATTACTAAGAAAATAGCTTTTTAATGACCTATCAATCTTAAGCAAAGGCTTGAGGGCCCATCAATGCTGAACCCCTGCATCCTTCGGCGTTCCCCCTCGGAGCAGTTAAGTTGTCTTTTTAAATGGTTCAAGGCGGCCTACGTTTTAATTCATCTCCCAATTTTTCAATGTTAAGTCCAGGGTGTAGATTGAGAAGTGCACCTCTACAAGTCCCAGAATATCAAGCATGTGGCAGAGCATTCCTCACCAAACACAGTACTGCTTAACATCCACACCTTCTCAAACACCAGAAACGTCAATGAGAGACAAGTAGTTCATTCTAGAATTAACAGTGCTTCATGAACGCCTTCAATTCAAAATGGGTGTGTTGATACCTCCAACTATTTATACGGCTCAAAGAACAAACCAGGCGACAGTCATCGCAGACACATGTAGGTTCTAACAAGTAAAATGGGGTTGACCATCAATATCCTGCTTCGCACTCAGGAACCACTCTTGTTTTACGGACTTGTCCATGTAAAGAGCGAGCCTTGGTACTGGTCGTCAAAGATCTTGTAGATGCCTTCTGTGCAGTGACAGAAAATCTGCCCTGACAACAAGTAAATATACGGAAAACAGATGCCAACAGCTCATCTAACTAGAATTGTGGCAAGAGAAAGAAAAGATGTGGGAGACATCCAGTTTTCTAAGGAACGATTGTTTCTCAAAATATACAGGTTGGAAAATAGGTCATTTGTACATCTTTGCAGCTGATGTTCAACGATGGGCGGGAGACACAAGGGTAATGTCAACTGTGGCCAGTACCCCAGCTGAAGTCCTTGCCCAACCAATCATTTTCAGCTCCATCACTTCTCACATTAGGTAAAGCATGGGGAAGAGACCCAAACCAAAAACACAGGATATTAAGAAAATGGAGATGTGTTAATTAGAGAAAATTGATGGACAGACAAAAAAAATAATGCGAAATAAATAAGACCGTATGGAAAAGTCAATAAGTGAATTTGGAAGTTAGGAGTCAAGATATAAACATACTCTTTCCTTTTGCCAATCAAAAGGTAGCCCACCCCACCTGTATTCGGTCACCCTTTGTGCCACCTCTTAAAAATAACTTGTAAGGACGCCACTGTCAATGGGTTATTAAACTACCTACTTTGACAGAATATTGCCAACAATATTGCAAAATTAGAGAACCGTGTTGGGGCAGGGGGTGAAACATTGGTAAAATGTGTAGGCTCTGGGGAAATGTGGTTCCTTAAAGTGAAGAACACGTGAAAAGTACTATATTCCAACATCATCTGTGGTCCTCCATTTTTGACCATTATTAGAGAGTCCTTCAATGCACTTGGAGGGTATTAACTTAGTTTGTAATGCTTCCTGGTTCAGATTTGCCTACTTCTGCGAAACGTTTTCTGTATTTGCGAGATAAATCAGATGGCATTGTGAGAGCTAATATGCAATTTGTACCCAGCAAAGCTGCAAAATTCAGGAAGAATTTACTCTCTGCATGGCGACCTTTTTTGCTGTTTTCTATGCAAAATATTACTGCAAAGTGAACAGGAGAAAAGCAGAAGTTTTGCTAAAGTCACGATTGTCGGGTGAACATGGAACCATGAAAAATATTGCAACTTCTGAAAAGTAGCAATGTACTCTAAAGAACTTTGCTGAGGATCAACAATATGGCATTGCAACCATGCATGCTTCATATTTTTAGCGCTATCCAACTAGCTTGGATTGGGATAAAAACGGGCTGTTTTCGATTTAAGTGTTTAAACATTTTTAGTAACTGTTTGCATTATGTCCAAATTCTACTTCTGATCTTTTGGGTGACGAAAACGATGGCTCATGTTTGATAAAGTGAGGGGGAAAAAAAATCTGAGGATAATTTCTATATTACAAACAACTGTTTTCAAAAATCACGGATACAAACTCCACTCTTGGTATCAAGAAATGCAAGATAGCTAGACAGTGTCACTTTCCCCCAAAGAGTTTCATTTTAAAGTAACCACAGAGCTAGGTGGGTGCACATGCAAGGCCTTTGTGCGCTGTCCAACAAGAATTCAACACAAGTGAACTTAATGGAAGCGCATCAAGACCAAACTAAGAAGTGAGGTGAACTTGGATGAAGAAAGAACAACAGAACACAGACTATGGTGACGGACACAATGTGACTGGAAGTATTCTGTACTAGAAGATGGAACAAGGACCCCATACACATCCATGAGAATACTTTATGGATTCATTTATTTTGCTGCTTTCTTGGATTGCCCTCATTCACACTACTGTGGCTTGGTTTGGTGCTTAGATACAGTTCAGTCTGTTTAGAGTGCAGTATACAATGGTGTCTATGGCCCAGCAGGTATGCTGGGCAGGCAAGAAAACCTTTGTTGTCCAGAAGTCCACCCACTGACTTACCTGGTGCCAAGGTAGGCCTTTCACCTGATCCCTGCAATCAAATCCAAAAAAGTCACCAGTTCCTGGGATGCCAAACCTGCTCAGTTAACCAACCACCTACTGTGCAAGGAGAACCATGTCCAGACGTTATGCTTTTCTACAACTTCTATAACAATGCGGTGAAAGGAGGTACCTGATGATACAGTCGCCTGGCGAATAGGCCCCGGGCGTGGGCCTGGATCATTAGGGCTGCAGCACGACACAGGAGGAAGAGCCTCCTCACCATCATCATCCGCCATTGCTTCTGCAGGATCACAGCAGCCTTAGATCTTCTTAAGTGTTGTGCTAATCTGTGCAAAGAGGAGTAAGTGTCAGCAGAGTGATGAAGCCAAAGACAGGTGGAAATGCATTCTGGGAGTTGTAGTATTGGAGCACTGCAAGTAATTCATTTGATCTAAATGCTGGATTTATTGGCTTGTCAAGAGAAGTCCAGGAATGGAACTGGTCATCGAAGTGCCTTCTGGGAAGTGTACCCCACAGTGCCCTTCGATCAAACTCTTACCTCCTTGCTAGAAATCCCCGGACGTGCCTCTGGAGGGTGTTGGTGGCTTCACGCACTCGTAGGTATTTCTTCCTAACTACAAAGCCTTTTACCGTCTTCTGAATGCGGATGCAAGCCTGTCTGAGCTGATCTGCACGAAGCTTTTCTAGATAAGCCACTTGCCCAGCGCGGAAGAAGATCTTTGTGTTCCCGAACTGGTACAGGTCTGGATCCTGACAAAAGATTAAAAAATGTAACTTTTTAAAATTATAAATACTTCTACTAGAAACAGGGCGTTCATTAAAAAAAAAAAAAAAAAGACTACGATCTTACTAGCTGCAAACAGGGTAATATTTCGGGGAAAGGAACGGTGAATCTTTGTGAGAAATATCTAAAAACAGGCCCCAAAATAAACTTTGCCCAAGACAAAGGCAGTGTCTCTTATTTTGATGGATTGTTAGACTTTATGAGCACTATGACCGGTTAGGATTTGTTGGAAGTGAACGGACAAATTGGTTTCATAGAAAACATGAGTACGTCGAATAATATGGAGATCGAAGCAGGAAGAACACCGAAGTGCTTACCTCTGAAGGGACTTCATGCAATGCCTCACCTGCAACACTATCTCAACAGGGATGCAGCCAGTCTACAAACCTTGGACCCTCCTTAGCACTGGGTTTACTCTTTCTGATGTAAAGCTTAACGTTTCTGTTGAACAGAGTACACCCTTCATCTGTGGGATCCAATGAGAGGCCCTGATCAACAAATTCCATATAGGATCCACGAAGCAGCGTGGACGTCCATAGTCTGACTCATGCACACATTCTTCGTTCTTACTACTGGCACTAGAGAAATCAAGTAATTGAAATACTGTGTCCATAGCATGAGTGGAGTGCAGAGGTAACAGCGGTACAAGTGGAGTCCACAGAACTGGACTTTATTTATTCTAGCATCGAATAGTGCAGCTTATGCAAAACTCAGTAAGGATAACTAGATTATGACTATACACAGAGATCCCCTACTACAGAAGGAGTAGTTTCTGTCCTGTAACTCCAGTTCTGTAGTAGGGGTATCTCTGTTATAGTCATAATCTAGTGAAACCGCCCATGTTCGTGGACCCCGGAGCAATCAAAAATAATCTTAGAGTGTCGGACAAATGCAGAACTGCACAGACACTTAAGAGAATTTAAAGACAGATAATGCAGCCTATAACCAGGCCACACTGTCCAGTACTTCAACAAGAAATTCGACCAAAAATCCACAAACAGCAAAGTCTGTCCAGATTTCCCTTGCCTCCGTAGCAAAAACCCTCTGGAATGATAGAGAGGAAGACATGGACAGACCAGCCCCATAGGCTGCCATAATGTGGCTCAAAACAGGATACTGTGCATTTAAGAGAACTTTCCAGAACTTCACAGTATCCCAGAATGCACTGCAGGTCCCTTTTACTTTCAGTTCTTTTTGAAGGCGTAACACCCCAGACCTGTAGCATTCCTTACATGAATCTCTCTCCCCACCGGGGAGGAGGGCGGGTGCTTATGACTATAACAGAGATACCCCTACTACAGAACTGGAGTTACAGGACAGAAACTACTCCTTCTGTAGTAGGGGATCTCTGTGTATAGTCATAATCTAGTGAATAGAATGGCAAGCCCATCCCCACACCAAAGCGGTGGTGGAGAAACGAGAAATAACACCACTATTGTGCGAACAGATTTCGCAACGAAGCCTGCCCAACCTGAGCGTCTGCCCTGGCATCCGTGTCCAGACAGTAATGCTTAGCAAAGGTATGGACCAACTTCCAAGTGGCGGCCTTGCAGATTTCTGCAATAGAAACGTTACGGAACAAAGCCGTCGTGGCAGCTTTGCCCCTGGTGAAATGAGCCTTAGGTTTACCCACTAAGGTCTTATTAGCTTCCTGGTAACACAGTTGTATGCAGGACACAATCCACCTAGAGATGGACTGTTTAGAGGTAGCAAGACCTGTCTTGACTGATCCATAATTGATGAACAATTGGTCTGACCTACGAATATCTTTGGTCTTATCCAGATAAAATTTCAACACCCTCCTAACATCCAGGGAATGTAGAGACCTTTCCGCTGGAGATCAAGGATTCTTAAAAAACGTAGGCAAAGTTATAGTCTGGTTGACATGAAAATCAGAAATAACCTTGGGAAGAAATTCAGGGTGAGTACGCATAACAACCTTAGCAGCATCAAATACAGTATAAGGTTCTTGACAACAACGCCTGAATTTCACTCACCCTGCGGGCCGATGTAATGGCCAGGAGGAACGCCGCCTACCAGGACAGGTGTTGAAACGAAGCCTTATGAATAGGTTCAAAAGGCTCCATCAATCTGGACAGAACCACATTCAATTCCCATGAAGGCAAAGGAAGCCGGACCGGAGGGAATACTTTCTTCAAGCCTTCCAAGAAATCTTTGATCACAGGGATCTGGAAAAAGGAAGTCTGTGAAGGGCATTTCCTGTAGGCAGTCAATGCAGCGAGATGAACCTTAATGGAATGAACATTAAGGCCAGACCGCGCCAAATGCAGAAGGTAAGGAAGGATGACGTCTTCCTTGCACGTAGTCGGGTCATAGTTCTTGGACTTGCACCAAATACAGAACCTCTTCCACTTATAAGCATAGGATGTCCTAGTGGAAGGTCGCTTAGACTCCTTCAGTATGTCCATGCAATCTTCGGGCAGATTCAAATGGCCATATTGCACTCTCTCAGGAGCCATGCCGCCAAACTCCAAGACGAGAGGTTGGGGTGCAACATCTGCCCCCCGAACTTCGTGAGAAGGTCCGGCCTGGACGGCAGCCGTATGAGCGGAAGGAGAGATCGGTGAAGCAGGTCCGTGAACCACCACTGCCTGGGCCATTCCGGGGCAATCAGGATCATCCGTGCCCTGGACTGGGACAGCTTAATGAGTACCGCTGGAATCAGGGGAATGGGTGGGAAAGCGTACAGAAAGCTGTTCGACCAGTTTATCCATAGCGCATTCCCCAGCGTCCCTTGCTGGTAGTACCTGGAGGCGAAGTCTCGGCATTTGCTGTTTTCGGCGGTGGCGAACAGATCTACGCCTGGAGTCCCCCACCTTTCGAAGACTTCTCCTAGTAATTCGTCGTTTATGACCCATTCGTGGTTTTCCTGAATCAGTCTGCTCAGTGTGTCTGCCCGAACATTCTGCACACCTGGTAGATGGGTAGCAGTTATCGTCAATCCTCTGGCCAGAAGCCAGTGCCAGATACCCTGTCACAGGAGGCGCAGACTGTGCGATCTCGAGCCCCCCTGCTTGTTGAGGTAATACTAAGCATGGGCGGAAAATCCGTTTAGCTCGCGGATTTTCGGTAAATTCACAATCCGCGAATTTCCAGCAAAATCCACGAGCGGAACAAATTGGTTCAAAAGTTCAAGCTGACTTTTGTAACGCTTTTAGAATGGCGCCGGCAAGCTGCCAGAGCCATTCTAAAATGGTTACAAAAGTCAGCTTCAACAGGAAGCTCTAATAGATAAAGTAAAGCAGGTGCTGCTCAAATTCAGTTACACAATCATCATCCCAAACTTGGGGTGATTAATGATTGTGTAAGTTAATTTGACCTTCAACTCCAGCACCTGCTTTACTTTATCTATTAGTGCTTCCTGTTGAAGCTATTTGCAGCTATTTTAGAATGGCGCTGGCAGCTTGCCAGCGCCATTCTAAGTGGGGCTGAGGGCAGAAGGGCACAAAAGTGAGACAGAGGGCAGAAGGGGACAAAAAAATGAGGGGGGCAGAGGGCAGAAGGGCACAGAAACAAGTGGTACAGAGGGCAGATGGGCATAAAAAAACGAGGGTGGCAGTGATTAACCAGCAATCCCCCCCCCCCCCCGAGAAAACGCAAAGAGTCCCCCGCGAACATCCGCAAACTTGCAAAAAGAAAAAAAAAAAGAAAAAAGAAAAAAAGAAAAATCGCACTTTTCGGATTGCGAATTCGCGGATTGCGAATTTGCAAAATTCGCCCATGCTTAGGTAATACATTGTGGTCGTATTGTCAGTCTGTACAAGCAGAGAGTTGGTCTGGAAGGATGGATGAAAGGCCTTCAGTGCCAAGTGAACAGCTCTGAGTTCCAGGAAATTGATGCGATACGTGGACTCCATCGGGGACCACGTTCCTTGAATCTGTAAGTCTCCCGAATGCACTCCCCAGCCGTGGAGAGAAGCATCTGTCACGAAACCCTCTGAGGAGATTCTCCGCTGAACACCACCACTTCAGAGACTGAAGAGCATGCAGAGGCAGTCGTATCCTGTCGTCCCAAGATCCTCTCCTCTCCTCTTGTCCCATTGGTCCTCCAAGCACTCCTGCAGAGGTCTCATGTGTAGTCGTGCATGAGGAGTGAGGAAGATACAAGAGGCCATCGACCACAGTAGAGAAGACACCGTCCTCACTGTTGTAGATGGAGCGGTCATAAGAGCCTGAGCCTTCCGAAGGATCGATTGCCGTCGCTCCTCCGAAGGAGACACGCTTGCTGACATCGTATTGATGGTGGCTCCCAAGTACTGAATGCACTGGACCGGGGTCGGGACAGACTTGGACATGTTGATGTGCAACCCCAGCTTGTTCAATAGAACGCACGTCTTCTGTAAGTGTGCTTGAGCTTCCGAGAAGGAAGAGGCCTTGATCAACCAATCGTCCAGGTAGGGGTAGACAAACACCTTGTTCTTCCTTAGGTGTGCCGCTACCACTGCCATGCACTTCGAGAATGTTCTGGGCGCAGACTTCAGCCCAAATGGCAGTACTGTGTACTGATAGTGATTGGTGCACTTGAAATCGCAGAAACTTCCTGTGTTTGCATGTAATGGGCACATGGAAGTACGCATCCTGTAGGTCTATTGCACAAAGTCAGTCTCCCTGTTGCAACTGAGGATAAATCTGATGCAACGACAGCATGCGAAACTTTTCTCTGCGAATCCACTGGTTTGCCTGCCGCAAGTCCAGAATGGGCCTGAACTCGTTCTTGTCCTTCTTGCAAACCAGGAAGAACCGGGAGTACAGACCTCTTCCTCTTTGAGACAAAGGTACCTCTTCTATCGCCCTTTTCCTTAACAGGATATCGGCCTCCGCCTGGAGCTCGCGCAGTTGATACTGTGAGCTGACCGGAGGGATCGCTGGAGGTGGGCTGATGAATCGAAGACTATCCATTGCAAACAATATTCAGCACCCACTTGTCCGGAGTAATTTTTCTCCACTCTTCCAGAAAAAAATTGAACGCTTCCCCCCCACTGGAGAGGGTAACGGATGAAGGGGAAGTAACAGCTCAGGGTCGCAACCCGGCCAGGCCCTTGTTCGCTGTAGAAGACTGCTGTCCCCCTCTACCCTTCTGGAATGGTCTCTGGAACTGCTGCTGTTGCTGCTGCCCCGAAGATTGCCCTCGTCCTCTTCCCTGCGCACCGAAGTGTCTTTGGAACGGGCGGTAGGACTGCTTTTCTTTCGGCTTCTCCAAGCCCACAGCCGTCAGGGTCTCCGCCTCCGCGCTGGCCATCTCGTCATCTGCGTGTTTTCCGAACAAGGTCTCCCCGGAAAAAGGCAGATTGGCCACCCGCTGCTGGGCCTCCGGCTTGAGTGACGTGAGCCTGAGCCAAGCATGGCGCTGCTGATTGATCCCATGACAGTAACCATGGGCAGCCAACAGGGAGACATCCGCCACTCCGCTGATGACCTGGTTTGACACCAGCATTCCTTCCTTGAGGATCTCTTGGAAGTCCTCCCTCTTGTCTCTTGGCAGAAGTTCCACGAACTGTTGCAGGGAGTCCCACAGAGCCCGGTCATAGCGGCCTAGCAGCGCCGCATCACTGGACGCCTTCATGGCCGTGGACGCAGTCCCACAAGCCTTCCTTCCAGCCGAGTCGATCCATCGGCTTTCTTTATCTGGAGGCACAGTGGAGGACGGGGAGGTAGAGTAACTTCCTGGCCACCGTCACTATCACCGAATCAGGGACCGGATCCATCATCAGAAAGGCAGGGTCCGAATCCGGGGCCCTGTACTTCTTCAGAAGCCGGGAGGGAGCGGCCTTCACTACCGCTGGTGTGAGGAACAGCTCCTCTGCAGGTTCTACCAGTCCAGGTACTAGTGGTAGGAGAGGGCGAGACAAATGCTTCTTGTGAAACGGTTCGAATATCACGGACGTCGTGGTGTTGGAGCAGTCACCGTGATACCCAATTTCTCAGCCCCCCTCAGAAGAACCTCCTGGAATGTGCTTATGTCGTCCACTGGAGACACTCTGGTCCCTGGGGAGCCAGACAACGTCAGTGAGTAGGAGCGGGTCCTGGAGGAGTCTGTGCGGGACCTAGATCCCCCTTCTCCTATGGCGTCGCCTTGATCTGGTGGAGGATCTGCGTCGACTCCTCGATCTTCCTCTCCGTCCGGAGCGTGATCGTGACCTCCTCGGCCTTGGGCGATCCGCCGGTTCCACCAAAGCAGGTGACTTAGGCTTGGCCGGGGCCTTCGGCTTAGGTGTCCCTTTGGGAGGGGTCAGAAGATTAGGCAATGAAATCGACCTCGGAGGAACCAGAGGCGGCTTCTCTGGCAACCGAGGTCCAGGTTGAGTTGGAGGTAACCGAGGAGTAGGGTTCCTCGGAGGGGGACCCCTCGGCAATGGAGGCGATGGTGTCACCTTCTGTGACGGGGTATACACCTCGGAATACACCGAGCCCGGTGAACCGCCTTCTTTACCAGCCTGGGACGTTGGCGAACCTCCCATGGCATCAGGTCTCCTTCCACTATTCGAACGGCGAGCGTCGGTCCCTTGACGTCGAGCGTCTTCTCCTCGGCGTCAAACGCCTTCGCCTCGACGGCGACCTCGTCCGCGACCTCGTCCGCCTCGACGGCGACCTCGTCCGCCTTAATGGAGACCTTCTGCGCCTAGACGGCGATTCACTCCTAGACGACGAGGATCTCCTCGACGAGGATTGTCTCCTCTTCGCCAACGGCGAACGACGGTGTCGCCTCGACGGCGAGCGCCGACCCCTGGCCTTTCAACGTCGATCAATCGACGGCGAAATAGTCACAGGAGACTTCGATGGTGGCGTTGTAAGGTCCTTCGACGCCGAGCGTCGACGTCGTTTCGCCCCCGACCGTAGTCATCCCTCTCGACGCCGTAGTCGGTGCAATCGACCCAGACGGAGAATGGGGACGCTTCTGGTCTTCCTGCCCCTGGGGAGCCCCCCAGAGGCCTCAGCATGGGCAGATGAGGCCCCTCCAGACCCACCTTGCGCCTTCATTCTTAGAGGTCCTGAAGTTGGATCTTCTTTCTGTCCTTCAGGGTCCTGCCAGAGAAGCCTTGACAGATCACACACTCCTCTGGGACATGAGAAGATTGAAGGCAGAGGATACACACCTCATGGGGATCTGATTTGGCCTTCTTCCTGGAGCACTCTGGGCATTTATCGAATAATGCAGGCATATTCGACAAAAAAACAGAGTGCAAAAACCAAGGAGAAAGGCACCAAAGTACTTAGAAAGCACTTAACTTTGAAAAAAGCAGTGAAAAATCACCAAAAACCCGAAAAGAGAGCACAATGCTCCAGGGTCCTGCTTGCAAAAGCCGGAAAAAAGAACTGAAAGTAAAAGGGACCTGCAGTGCATTCTGGGATACTGTGAAGTTCTGGAAAGTTCTCTTAAAGGCACAGTATCCTGTTTTGAGCCACCTGGACAGGCTTTGCTGTTTGTGGATTTTTGGTGGAATTTCTAGTTTAAGTACTGGACAGTGTGGCCTGGTTATAGGCTGCATTATCTGTCATTAAATTCTCTCTTAAGTGCCTGTGCAGTTCTGCATTTTTTCGACACTCTAAGAGATTATTTTTGATTGCTCCGGGGTCCACGCACATGGGCGGGACTATTCACTAGATTACGAATATACACAGAGATCCCCTACTACAGAAGTGTGTTAGAACTTATTGCCAACCCTATATACTGCCCGCTACACAGAATATCTTTCTGCTCTCTCATGGCCTTATGCTGAAGGTCTTTATTGGACACTCTAGTTAGGTCCTGTTTAGCCTGTCTACTACCAGCATCTCTACTGTTTTGGAGTTGCTTTTCCTCCCCTAGTTCTCATTAAGACTTTGATGTAGGAGGATCTCTGCATACATTGCTAAGCCTGAAACGGGTTGATCCCAGCAGACATCTGGCACTACATAGCTTCTACTTCCTTGCTCCCACTTTATCCAGTCTCCAACTAGTACTTTTTGCTCTTCACTAGAGGCGGTTGATTCTCCTGCCCGGGCAAATCCTGCTTACGTAGAACCCCTGGGCTTCCTGAAGGATTTTAAAGGTTTATCATACCCTCCGATCACTTTAAAAAGTTCCCATGCAGTGTGGAATGTATTGTATGTTGATAAAATGCAACAAAAGATTTAAACCATAAAAAGTTCCCATGTAGACAGTCAGGTAGGTTGTAGGAAAGGCCCATCAGTTAAGGGATTTCTCCATCAGTCCCAAGCAGAATGCATGTGACTTTAAGAAGCCAATCCCTGGTCCACGTGGAATATTCAGGGATGCATATCCACAGCAATAGCAAGTCTGGGAGCACTTTCAGGTGTCTAATAAAGTTATCTGGATCTTTGCCCTTAAGGAACAGAGGTACTGCTGGGCTCAGCTGGGAATATCTAGGCTAAAACCAGAACAAACTTTTGAAACCCTTGCTACCAGAAGGGCCTCATTGCTTTGCACGTTGATGGTTTTTCACTAGAGTATTGTATAATGTATTTGTTTACTTTTTTCCCCCTTCCCTTTTAGGTCTTGGCGCACACACTTGCTCGAATGATAACTTCAGTCCTGAGGTGGTGTTTGCTCACAACACGCTACTGTGGCAGTCTCTACCATACCATCTGACCCAGTGGGTCTTCTCAGGACACCCACAGCTTGTAATCAATCTTACCTCTCCCATAGGACCACCCCCCCCCCCTTATGACCATCTGGGTTTCGTCATTGAACATTAACGACCTACTGGACCGAGTGAAATGCGCTGCGGTATTTACCTTCGCCAATCGTCATCTCCCGAGGTGGTGTTGTTTAAAGAAACTCATCTTTCAGGAAAGCGATGTCCCTTTCTGGGTCCTAAAGGATACAATTGGGTCTTCCATGCAGGGTATTGCCGGGGAGCGGCTATTCTTCCGCACTGCTCCTTTCCCATTACAGTTACTCACGTCACACATGGACAGCCCCAAAGGACGGTTCATTGCTCCAGAGGGTACCCTAGAGACAGGTGATTATTCTAATGAATGTATATGTACCACCTGCCGCTTTGCTGGTCTGAAACAGACCTCTCGAGATTTCTATCCTATTTTCCTTAGGGGCTTACAATATTAGGAGGCGATATCCATGCCATATTCGACCTGGACCTAGACAGTACAGGCTCCCCTTCCAACTCTATATTTGCTGGGGCTAGCAGACTTGCAGACTGGATTCGTACGCTGGGCTTCTGCAATGCTAGGAGAGCCTGGCACCATTGACTTCGCCAATTCACGTGTACATCTGCAGCTCATGATACTCACTCCTGAATAGATGTTATCTTTACTACCTGCCCCCGATTGTCAACTACTAACTCTAGATCCAAATCATGCCTCGCAAAATCTCAGACCACTGACCGTTCATCTTTACAGCCACCACCTGGGCTGCACCCCTTGATGAAACCTTTGTTTAATTGATAGGTACTGAAATCTGTGCGTATTTTTAAGCCAATGAAGGGTCGATTGCACAGGTCGGTACTCTGTGGGCGGCTGGTGCGGCGACAATGCAGGGTTTGCCAGGAGTTGTATCAGAGCCCTCCTCTCTCGTTCAATTGGAGGCCCGCATCCTTCGCCTGGAGCAGTGACTGGCGTTCACTCCTCAAGAGGATGTCTCCCATCAATTGGGTCTCATCCATGAAGACATACGTCTGCACTCATTTGATGTAGCCGAAACTCTTCGGTGGGCACAAAGGCCAAGATTAATGGTTGGGGTGACGCGAATGGATAGCTACTCTATTGGTTAGCCTCTCACCAATAAGCATATAGGATTATCCCAGAGGTCATAGATGACACCGGTTGTTCATGACAATCTCTACCTGAGATTGTCCAGGCTTTCGCTCAATACTATAGGAAATTATACTCTAGGCCAGTAAATAGGGACCCAGCGGTATCCTGTTCCTTTCTTGACTGGGTCTGCCTTCCTAGCCTATCTCACGCTTAATAGTGTTCACTTGACAAACCCTTCACGTTGGACTAGATCGGTGATGGTGTTGAAGTGTGGCTCAATGGTTAGAGCGGCAGACCCTGATGCAGAGGTCTGGCCCGGGACCAGGGTTCAATTCCCCGCCTCGGCGGGTCTTGGGCTCAAAATTCCACGGACCTGATAATTCTCGCCTCGGTGCCTATTCCAATCATGGAGTCCCACTCTGCAACTCTGGACAATAGCTTGCTTAATCTCCACAACGGCCCCCACAATGCTAAGGATGCCTGGCCTCCACCTTGGGGGTGCCCAGGAGTGGACGCCTCACAGGGAAAGCCAGGAGGGGTTCCACAGCGGTATTCATACAAGCGACTTGAGACCCTTGCGGGTGAGTAGTGCGCTATACAAGTATCAATTTACATTTACATGCACTGTCTGGCCTGGCGTCGAGAAAAACCCCTGACCCAGCTGATTTCCCACAAAATACTACAGCACAAATTGAGAAAAACTTCTCTTGTACTGGTATACAAAGGTCTGCCACATGGGCACCTTTCCTTTAGAGTTGTACTTAGCCACCATAGTTGTGATGCCCAAGTTGAAGCCTCTCTACGTGCTGCATCAACTATCGTCCAATTTCAGTCTTCAACTGTGTGGGGAAAAAAATTGCCATGGTATTGACGAATAGACACGAGTGGGTCTTGACTACATTTATAGAGCCAGACCAATGCAGTTTTGTGCCATCCCAGAAAATGAAGCATTGTATCAGTCTGCTTCACTTGGCCCTGGCCCACTGTCCTCGACTGCTCTAGGATTTGGCATTGCTCCTTATCGACTTTGAGAAAGCTTTCAATACACTGAACAGGAGTTCCCTTCAGTTGGTGTAGGCCCGCGCTAGCTTTGGCTAGAGATTTTGAAATACGGTTTGTGCCGTGTACTCGAACGCCCGCTGCTCGAGTGCAAGTTAACAGGGTCCTTTCTGCCAGCTTCCCAATAGAACATGAGACAAGGCGGGGCTATCCCCTCCCCCCTTCTCTTTGCCTTGGCAATAGGGCCTTGGCCCAACTTATCCGTACAGATCCCCGGTACTCGGGATGGACTTTGGATGTGGGTCGTGAGGACCGCAACGCATTGTAACCAGATGGCATTCTTTTATACCTCGCTAACCCGCTGTAAGTGGCCCCAACACTTTGAAGAGTCTTCAGGCTTGAGGATGAATCCAACTAAATCGTTGCTCGTCCCTTTGGTGTCAATCAGAGACTGCTTTGAATGGCAGACGACTGTCCCTCTCCGCCAGCTTAGTTTTATATATATGGGCAGCTTTAAATCTGGAACTTACCTGGGCCTTTAATCTTCAGCCTTTGGTCCTTAAAGCCAATTCGGACCTCGCTAGAAAGCACACTTCCTCTTAATTTCATGGGATGCATCGCATTATATAAAATGATGATCCTTCTGCGCTCTCTTTATATATTTCAGAACTTACCAATGCAGTTCTCTGGTGTGGTTTTGCCAGTTAGATGGACTTGCGAGAACATTCCTGTGGCGGGGCGCTAGGCCGCGTCTGGCCTTCACACAGTCAACAAGGTCCCTTTGATGGTGGCATATGAGTGTCTAGCCTTTGCCTCCACTAATTGTCCTTCCACCTTCTTATTACCCACGAATAGTTTAATTTGGGATGGTCAGATCCTGCTCTTGCTGCTGGACTACCCTCGTTTGAAGCCCATGCTCTATGGCTCCACGATTTTGAACTCTACACCTTTGGTAACGAGCGTGGTGTTTCTTGCATGGAGAGCTGCACTTCTGCATGTATAATTGGAGGCTAGACTTACACATGAAACCCCTCTCTGGCATGGCACCTGTCTGGAGTAAGTGGCGGTGCGCCGTGGCTTTCAAATCTGGGACCTTAATGTGATCACACAACTGGGAGATGAGTGGAACTGGGAGATGAGTGGTTGACAGTGGCAGCATGGGGGGGGGGGGGGGGGGGGGGGGAAGATTGGGTAAATGGAGAGAAAAAACAGCACTTACCTGCACGCTGGCTGCTTCCTCTTAGGTTGAGTCCAGGAGCCGGAAGAAAGCAGGAACCAGGTAGCACCCAGGCTCCCCCAGCAAATCACAACGCTGCCTTAAAGCAGGGTCGCAACAATTGGTCTCTGAGCGCCGTGATTTGGCGATCATAGAAGGACTTGGGGCCTGGGACTGTTCTACACCCAGGCTGTAATGCAGCCTGGGTGAAGAACATGCAAAGTGTGCATGAATGTCTTGCCGGCTAAACATTCACGCGCACTTAAGATGGTGCCACCACTGTTGCAGTGACATGCAGCCCGCCCCTAACTAGGGGAGACATGGATGGAAAAATGAAATAATGACGAACGTTATCTTATTTTGCCTGTTGTCGCTCACAGAGTAGTTAAGCAATGCTCCTCCGCCTTGTGGTTGGGTTCACATATACACCCCTTCAGGGACCATCAACAGACTTATACGCTTGCACATACCAAATTCTACAAATACCTCCAACTCAGACAGGCTCTCCACGCTTACATCCGGTCAACTGATGCCCTCCCACAATTCAATCCTTTGGAAGCTGAGCTTTTCAAGCGTAGTCCGGGCCACGGGGGAATCTCCGAATTATAGTACCCTTGGGATTACCATCCCTGGTTCGCTAGACCACCTTAGCGCCCTCTGGGAGAGCTGGGTGGAACACATGGAAGATGGGGATTTGCCAGATACCCTGATGGCCCCTCGTAAACTCACTATCTTCTCGCGGCTCTGCCTGGTACACACTATCTTTATTTTGCTTACCTTTCCCCAGCCCGACTGTGCCACGCAGGCCTTCGCCCTACCTCTGCCAGTCCACGTTGTGGAACCAGCTTGGCAGACTTGTATCATAC
Source organism: Lissotriton vulgaris (assembly GCF_964263255.1). NCBI lineage: Eukaryota > Metazoa > Chordata > Amphibia > Caudata > Salamandridae > Lissotriton > Lissotriton vulgaris. The sequence continues at coordinate 65,139,765 of NC_141700.1, forward strand.
GGTCTACTCCTGTCCAATGATACATAATTATTGGGTCAAGGTATCCTAAGATTTGTCAGATGTCCTTGGGTGAGAAGTCCTTCCTTGACCCCGCTTGATTCTCCTTGGTGTGTTTGAGGGCTCCGGAGGTACAAAGGTTGAAAAATCATTCCTGGGAACAGCCCTTTTTGTCGCAAAACATGATTGCCGTACAATGGCTATTTCCCCCCCATCCCCCAACTCTCACAGGATGGAGACGAGGTGTGGATTGGTGTGCGCAATAGAAGCGTGTGGTCTTTGAAGCCAGGGCTGTCCACAGAAGCATGGCTGGGTGAGGGGGAAATGGTTGGGTTAATCTTTTTGAGACTGCTACGGACATGTATTTCTGGTCACTGCTTTCGCTCTACACGATGTACTGCTTGAGGGTTACTGCCTTATCTGGTCCACATACTTTATCCTATACAGTGCTGTATGTTTGCCTAATGTTCTTCGCCACCATTTTTAATAGACAAAAATTCACTAAAAACTGTTTATAAATAAAATGTATATTTTCTTCAAATAATTGCTAGCAATACAACACATGACCATTCTCAGATCAGGTGACAAAGGTTGAATTCAAGATTGTACATGTTGTGGACCCGCATGTTCTATTCCTTCCAATGGCCTCGCCTAATCTTGCAAACTATAGAAATCTCTATACTGAAAAGCAATGGCCATAGGAAAGAGTAGAAACCAATTTGGTATTCCAATCCCCCTATTTTAGGAGAACATACAGCTTTTTTTCTATTGCAATCATGAAAACTAATCTACATAAAAAAATAACTACAGATCAATTATGAAATCCACAAAAAACTTCTAGAAAGAAAAAATTAGAATGGACATGTAACACTTTAATATTCATTTCGTATAAGTACAAAAATAAACGTTAAAACAGGCCTATAGTAGGGAGTTTGGAGACTGATTCAAGAATGGTCTCTGAGACAAGAAATCTTCCAAGATGTTCAGGAACGTTTTAATGAACACCGCTAATCTTTTGAAAGGTGCCAATAGAAGGTTGGTCAATCTGGACATTGACACAGAAGGTGACTGATTTATATATTTTTTTTACTGCGTTTTATGTAGAGCAAACGATACCCGAATCGGGTATCAGAGCGCTTTACATAGCACCAGCTTAATTACACGAGGACACTTTAAAAAAAAATTTGTTAAGCACCGGGAGATTAAGTGATTTGCCCAGAATCACAGGATGTTGAGAGTCATTGCAGAGACTGGAACCCAGTTCCCCAGATTCGAAGTCGACCGCCCTAGCCGTTAGGGCAACTCCTCTGGTTGAGGTGTCTTGACTGTTGCAAACTTTTAGTGTACTAACACGGATGTAGATATAGGCCTCACCTTGAGAAGCTGTTTCAGGAGTTGCTTGCAGACTAGTTTTTCATCTCCCAGAGCAAGGACTTCCATCGGCATCAGAACCCGGTAACGGCTGAAGAATTCAGAGTAGGACCATCTGCAGGAGGGCGTCGGGGGTAGAATGGAAGACCACAGAATAAGTTTACAAGTTTACTCTGAACACACAAGTGTGCTGTGAAAGTTGCGTGTATACCCTGGAACAGTTGGGTAGTCACGACAAGTCGGTTACTAAAAACACATTCATTAAATTCCGAAGTACATATGCAGCAAGGAAGGGCACCCCCAATGGCCATCTGTATGAAAGCAGCGCACAACCAGCAAGAACAAATGTGCTAATTACTCTTATGCATTAGTGGCACAGAAAAGCCTTGAATGGCTATACACACCTCATTGCCTAGGGTATCATCACAGTAGCAAGCTACTCCTTGTTCTTACCTGGATGGGTAGCCAGCTGCACTTATACGCACAGTTTCCAGCACTCCACAGGCTCTAAGTTGCTGAACTGCTCGATTGGGGTTGAACCTGCCAGGGAGAAATCCAAAGAAAATATCTCAGCCAGACAGATGCTCCACAGCCATGCCAAAGAGAAAGTCGGAGATACAGAGGGCTCCCTGCTGCGACAGTTCTATATATTAGGGGAGAGCGCACCTGCTCATGACACGTGTAGCATCAACGACTGCGGCCACAGCTGCGCATGCCCAGTGCTGGAGAGGGAATTTAAACTACTACGTGTTGTACATGTTCCACTTACAAGAGGAAGATTGCAATGCTTGGTTATGCCTCAACCTCGAGATCTGATAATAGCTTGACAACTTCTATGGCATACTTTCCAAGATAAAGATTGCACACAAATATTGGACCATCACAGCTCTAGGAGACTGGTTCTTCAACATTTGTTTATAAAGATCAATTTATGGGATTAGGAACGTTACGGAGAGAAATGCATTTAACAAATCCAAACATATCAAAATGAAGTTCCTAAAGTCAAAATTATGTTTCATGAGACTTCAAAATGCAGGTTTCTCTCACGCATGCGCCATTGGTCTCCAAGTGAATTGTGGGGCATCCATACATGTGCACTATTCCACAATCCTCTAATGAAGACAGCCCTTTATAAAGGAGGCAGGAGCTTCAATAGCGCACAGCCTGCTAGTTAAAGATAGTGCAGAACTCTCTCCTCCAACCCCTCACCCAAGAGCAGACCATACTTACACAAAGGGCAGCTTCTCGTCGTTGGGTTTGATGCAACGCACGAAGTGCGGAGTCGTGGAATTCAGGGTGATCATGAGCTGATGCAAGGACTCTCGAAACTACAAAAAGTTTAAAAAAGAAAGCAAAAGTGGGGAATAAGAGCCAGAAACTCAGGTTTTCACATTTGTTTTAGCACTACAAGACCACAACATAGAACTAAATGAAAGCAACCGGTCACCATTTCTGGCTTTTATAGCCTTAACGTTTCAACTATACTTGCTAAAAGACAAGTAACTAAGGCGCTTTAAGCTCCCCATTCAGGGCAGTTTGTTTTCTACCCTGCTGCAATGCTTTAGATTGCGAGTGAAGCTGAACGGTGTATGTCTTGAGCATGGTCTCTGGGGTCTGCACATCCGAGACTACTTATTAAATAAACAGGTCAAGGTGATGCAAAAGTAATGAAAAAGAAACTTTCCCTCCAACAGTGCCTTCACATTTTTGAAAAAAACATGCAAACACTCACTCTCCTACAAACCAAATGTAAATGATTCTTAAGTACTTTTACATCTACGTTAGAAAAACCTAACAGCCACAGCAGCAATAAAATGTCAAGCATTAGCCATCTATCCATGGACACCGACTCAACTTATTAAAATTTCTTTGTAGTATTGCATTAAAGACAAGCATGCTAGTTGCTTCTCACCTGGAACATTCCTAATTTCACTTTAATTCTATTTGAAGAATTAAGTGACTACCAGGGGCTCGCTCTATAGATAGATATTTATTTATTTGAATTTGGAATCCTTTATTTTGTATTCTTCTGTAGAACCCTGTAGCATGTGCTTGACCATTCCTGGAAAACAGACGGATTTACGGCCTTCTCCATAAGTCATGCTCAATGCATACGGATGCATAAGGGGCCCCCAGTGCCCAATCATAACCTATATTAGTGTTCGCTGCTCGTCCGGTGGCAGAAAACAGCACTCTAACAAAACCTCCAGGTATTGACCTCAGAGCTGACTTTCTTCCAGCAGCTCAAATGCTTACATTCTCTTTACGAGGAGACTACTCCATTTTATTAACTTCCTCTCAGATATTTTAAGAAAACAGACACCTGCCTAAAGCATCTGACAGTTGGAAAGCCACCGTACCTGAGAGCCGATGGTCTTCCGGTGCTCCTTGTTGACAGCTGGCATTGTTCGCCGAAAAGCTCGCATGGTCATCTTCGTCAGTGGGACCTTCCCAAACGCCAGAGGCAAGGGATGCTCCTGCTCTTCTTCTTGGAAAAGTTCGGCCACCAGCTTAGACTGCCACAAAAGTAAGAAGCAAAGAATGAACAGCAATGAAATATGGAACCCTATCATGCTCCTCCAGAAGCGGAGAGAAAATACGTTATTTACCTGGAATGGGAGCTCCTCATCTAGATTGAGACAAGTTGGACTCCCAGTGTCTGTGACTTCTCTATCAGAACAGCTCGGTGCATCAATGTGAGCAACAGAGCTAGACATGGGGCAGGTCATAGAAGGTCTGACTGCTCAAAGGAAAGCAAGGTTCAACCGCGATAGTGGCGTGGGGAGCTCCTCAGACGAAGTTATGAGACTTGCTCAAAGCAGCTAGGGTATGAAGATTGGGACACATTTCAGATGAGCTGTGGAAGGAAGACCTCTGCGCAAACACCCACGAAATACAGCATGCACCCTCTGACCAAGAATGAAAGACACCTTCTAAGAACCAGAAACACTTTCAGATGGGGAAAACAGTTTTAAAGGAAAGTTAGTCCATCAAACAAGAGAAAATTGCAACAAAATGAGTCTCCAGGTTATGTACACTCAGCAGTCGAGCAACAGTTCATGGCTACTTGAAAAGCTCTTGGAGTAACCCAGGAAGGTGTCCCCAAATGTGCCTTGTATAAAACATTCTCTCCCAGAAGTTGAATAATATGTTGTCTGGTCACACCAGTGGCATATTGAAGCTTGAGGGGACTCCTGTGCAAAGTACATGGATGCCCCACTCAGGAGCTTTTAGGCCAGATTACTGTGCTGAGGGGGCCCCTGTAGCTCAGGGATCCCTGCACTGCGGGGCCTTTGATACGCCACAAAGTCCCACATGGGCGCTCACATGCCTAGGTAGGTCTCTGGTACAATTACCTGATCAGCGGCAAGGGAAAGGTGTACAGACCAGAACAAGCACCATCTCAGCTTTTAAAGTGGTGAGAACAAGTCCGTTGTGTGATCTCGCCAAAGTGCTCTTAGACAGCCTAGGAATAAAGAACGCGCTCCAACCCGCTCATGAATGGCAGAATAAAATGGAGTTTTCAGCAGGCAAACTACCCTGTTGAAGAGATGGATGTATGGGTCCAGGAGACTTCAGCAGCCCAGATCTGTATAACAAGGGGGTTCAATTTACAAATGGGACGACCTCTCTCTCTCAGCAACCCTGGAAGTCTGTCCCCAAACATACAGGAAGTGCTTTCAGCAGCCCAGGAAATGGGCTGGCCTACATAAGGTGCATTCTCAGCAGCCAAGAAAAATGAACAAAAGGACGCAAAACTTTAGTGGGGATGCCATCAAATGGGGTACACAGACTGCTCAGCACAGCTTTATGCTGAAGGAACAGAATAAAACCATGAGTAACCAAGAGTTGAGCACTCCCAACAAACAGAGCGTCATAAGAGAACAAAAGAGGTGTGAATGGGCACAGAGTTCCAACAGGTGCATCTTAAAAGAATGGTAGGTGGGCTCCACATTACTTTTGTGAGTACTGGCATTTTTAGGCTGTACAGCTTAGCCGGATAGCCACATGTTGCAATTCTTGTGTCAAGTACGTGCGGTGTAAAGGTTGAGGAGCATGACTGCAAAAATCTTCACAACGTTGCATGAGGCCTTCCATGCTACAGAAACGGGCACAAACTAATCAAGATTGAAGTACATTAGATGTTTTGAGGGGATGTTACAGTGGTGAAGACATGCAACACGTTATTGGGATGGGGTACACAAACAAATGTGGCAGCGCATAAAGTACAGAAAAGGCAAGCACCATGTCAGCAGTCCAAGAGCAGAATAGGCAAGCACCACAGCAGCGGTCCAAGAGCAGGAAAGGCAAGCACCACAGCAGCGGTCCAAGAGCAAAATAGGCAAACACCACGGTAGCGGTCCAAGAGCAAAAAAAGGCGTGCACCATGGCAGCGGTTCAAGAGCAGAAAAGGCGTGCACCAAGGCAGCAGTGCAAGAGCAGAAAAGGCAAGAATGACAGCAGGGGTCCAAGAGCAGAAAAGGCAAGAATGACAGCAGGGGTCCAAGAGCAGAAAAGGCAAGCACCACCACAGCGGTCCAAGAGCAGAAAAGGCGTACACCACTGCAGCGGTCCAAGAGCAGAAAAGGCGTACACCACTGCAGCTGTCCAAGAGCAGAAAAGGCGCACACCACTGCAGCGGTCCAAGAGCAGAAAAGGCAAGCACCACTGTAGCGGTCCAAAAGCAGAAAAGGCATGCACCACTGCAGAGTCCAAGAGCAGAAAAGGCAAGAACGACAGCAGCGGTCCAAGAGCAGAAAAGGCAAGTACGACAGCAGCGGTCCAAGAGCAGAAAAGGCAAGAACGACAGCAGCGGTCCAAGAGCATAAAAGGCAAGAATGACAGCAGCGGTCCAAGAGCAGAAAAGGCAAGCACCACCACAGCGGTCCAAGAGCAGAAAAGGCAAGAACGACAGCAGCGGTCAAAGAGCAGAAAAGGCGTACACCACTGCAGCTGTCCAAGAGCAGAAAAGGCGTACACCACTGCAGCGGTCCAAGAGCAGAAAAGGCAAGCACCACCACAGCGGTCCAAGAGCAGAAAAGGCATGCACCACTGCAGAGTCCAAGAGCAGAAAAGGCAATAACGACAGCAGCGGTCCAAGAGCAGAAAAAGGCATGATGTGCTGTTGCAAGTCAGGACTGACCAAACCCAACATGGGCTCCTGGATAGGATCCACTGGAGGTTAAAGTACGGAACCACAGCAGAGCATGTGCTCCATATTAAATGAGTGGCAGTGTGGAATGCACTACTGGGAGCTCACGTGGGCTCCTGGGACTAGAAGTAAAGGTGAGGGTGCATTGCATCACCGGAGCCCTGCTACAGAACTAGGAGGTGCCTCAGTAGACACACCCGAGCCCCGCTCGGAGGCAGTACATCTCCATAAACATTCCACAAATAGAACAGCTCGTTTGGATACATTCCAAAGGTCTCCAGCCTTTCATTGCCTCTGCTTTAATACAAGTGAATGGAAGAAATATTTTCTCCCGAGGTCTCTTTTTAAACCTCCGACTTTTTCTAAAACTTTGCCCTGAGTGTGCATTTTCCTTCATGAGGTAAAGGATGTTAATGCACGCAAACATTTACATAGATTTCTGCTTGATTGTTTTAGCACAGCAAAGCGACCAATTGGCCAAGGCTGGTTTATCATCATCTTATAAGGTCACTAAATGCCGACCACGTGTAAACGCTGCAGTGCCTCGAAGCTGTATCGATGGGCCGGCGCAGGAACACCTTTAACCAGGACAGTACACGTAGTATCGGTTGCACACAGAGTGGATCAACAGCCGAATTCACCGTGAAAACTCGGCAGAACCCGCGGGGGCGTCAATGAATCCGCCCGCCTTCGAGCCACACCATTCGTGTAGAACCAAGAGGAAAATGCCATGCAATATATGGAGATTGAATAAACGTGACTTTGGCGCCCTCTAGTGATAAAGACGTGCGTTGCGGATCCCCTCGAGGCAGCAAGTATATACCATGCATTATTGTTCAATGGTTTAGACAGAACAGGGACCATGGAGGGCAGACCTCAAGGGTGCACATTATGCTGGATAAGGTTTTAAATAGAGCGTGCCCCCTATTTCAAGAGCACTTCATGGTAGAAGACATTAACAGGAGGGTTAAACAAGATCCACTCGAGGTCTCTCAGAGCCTTCCTGGACGGATCAATCTTGGTCACACACCAGATTCGTTTCGCAACTTTGCGGGGTTGATATCCTGCAGTTGCATCTACTCTTTCTGATGGATGGTTTTGACATGACAGAAGGCAAGACTGCTTTGCATAGTCACGGTGAACAGCCATGACAACACGGGGATTACTCCGCACTACCATTACAACGCAGGAATTACAACGAAAGTCGTTGCAACGACTTTCGCTGGAGGGCGCTCTTGGATAGGGAATAGTTTAATTTTCTATCCAACTCCTTCCCTACTGTCAACGTGGGCTGGAGTTGGAATAGAAAATTCAACTTTTCCACTATCCAGCGCCCTCCAGCGAAAGTAGTAACGACTTTCGTTGTAATTCCTGCGTTGTAATGGCACGCGTGGTCATGTCATACAAACATAGTCACCAATCACGGAAGTGCTAACTCACTCAGCAGATCCAAGTAGCACACGTGGATCATAGAGAAGTCCCAAGCAGGCCTTTGTATGTCCGCCTTCCTGGCACAACTGTCTGCCCTCACCCTTCACCAGCAAAGGATCCTATAGATCGGTGCAAAAACTTGGCTCATGCAATCAAAGTCCAAGGTTGTACGAGGTGGCCTGGGATGTCGTAGGATCAGGTCTTCCAGCGCGGAGACCGTTCTCATTTCAGTTTGAAGCCATGTGTCATTGAACATGTAACAAGTGATCAATTGTTCTCATCAAATGCTCATTCCTGGAATGTATCTTTTATTCTGTAAATGTATGACGACTATCTCTGACGAGCAAGATTAACCAAAAACACACTGATAATTTAGTAACTATTTAGCTTAGAAATTATTCCAGCCATGACATAAGATTTGACTGTTCCTCTCCAAAACTCTATAATTATAATCACTTTCTTTTAGGCTTCTTTCTTTTAGTTTTAGGTCCTAAAACACATAGGAACGGTTCCATTTTAGTTATAGTGCCCAATTTAGTTAGCCTGTTTACCTTTGGCCCTGAATGGTCCTAGGTAATGGAGGCTGCTATTTTTCCTCCACTTATGCATAATCAACATGTTTGTCTTTAATGCAGATATTGCCTGTGCCTATCTTTATATGAACTGTGAAAGTCATTCAGATATAGACATCAACAAGACCCCCAATGTGAGAGCACTTTGGGACCGGTGCCTTTTTGAAGTCATAACATCCATCGCCAAAATAGTGTGGTAGAAATTGATGTAATCTCACCTATCTCCATAAGTAAACATCTGGTATGCACATAATCTAGGTCAGACATTCCTCAACTTATGTCAGAAATTAAAATTTCTGATAAGATTCAGTTTATAAGGATTGTCACTTGGCCACCTAGTTAGGAGAGAAACTTCGCCGCAGACGAGTACAGCACCAGATTCCATCTCGACCGAAGAAGTCAAGCAAGGCTTCCTGAGGCTCTGCAAAGCATTTCATTCTGCCTTCACGAACTGAAGCCAGGATGGTCTTCTCTTGTAGATGCAATTTCCTAGCTCTTGGTCTGGTGTGCAAAATATCTAAAATTATTCCAAAGCGACAAACCCTGTCGTCGATGTATGTGCACCACATCCGAAACTCAGGCTTATTATTTATTCGTCTTCTATAAATAGCATAGTGAGGGTGCAAGGGCCTTAAATTGTGATGTTACAATTTATCTGCGTTTTCACAGTTATTGAAAAACTTAGCTGCTTTTTATTATCTTCTGTGATGTTACCAATAGTAAGTGCACTAGATCAATAGGTTTTAAAATAAATACGTTGAAAAACATTCCATTTCTAGTAATCTTGAGTGCGTAAACCATTAATAAATGATTGCTTGGATTACCACTGCTCCCCGCAAGTAACCCGAAAGCATTGACACCACCGCATTTATAAACTAGGGAGAGTTCTGCGGGCCGACAATAACCGATCTTTCAACTTCAGCGCTAGTGCATTGAACTAAGTTCACCCGTGTCACCCATGGGTGTGAAAACAAACCTTGTACAATTGAACAAAAGTCTGAGACGAATATCACTGAGACAAAATGTGCCAAAATCTGATAAAGGCGCCATTTAAAAACAACAAGCATTAGCTAAAAGAAACTTTTACAGTACACCTAACTATACTCAAACTTTTTTTAATTAATAATGATAAATATATGCAATTAAGAAATTGTTCTTCGCTGGTAAAAAAATGTTTTATATATATATATATATATTTTAATTGTGTACAATATGTGCGTGAAAAAGGCACTGACAAAGCTAACTTTGCGCAGTGGCAAAGTTAAGTTCCTGTTAAAAAATTTCCTGGAGAAAAAAAGGTTTGCACCTCCAGAAAAACTGAGAAGGGATGGGAAAAAAAAAAAAAACAATCATGATTGACAGGGAAAAATGGAAATAAATAGATGCTGCCTTCTTGGAAGGGGGGTGGGGCTCGGATGCTACAGAAGGACATGCCAATGGTCTTAAGGGGGGGCTGGCACACCTGCAGGAACTAGTCCAAACACCAAATCAGAGCTGTAACTAACACTAGGAATATGCAAGAATGTTATCTAAATTGTGCGGCAAACAAGACCACTTATGCAACACCTTCTTTGGCAATATTATTTTCATCCATTGAGGTAAAAACATTTTTGGAATATGCAGATTATGTGGCCATCATTGTACAATAGTTTAATCAATAATTTATTCATGAAAATATTCTACTTCAAATCAATGCCCAGTTTTATCGGCACTTTGAAAAAGAAACCACCTTCTCAAGGTAACTACACCAAAATAAAACATGCAATATAAATCAAATACATATTAGGTAATTATACTACTATTATAAAGCAAGAACTTTGAACCTTTGAGGCGGGTAAACTCGGGAACCACAGCGCCAATACACACACCCGATACATCATTGTAATTGTCAGGGTGTGCAGATGGACATAGGCTATATAAACTATAAAAATATGCGTTATTTAAAAAATGTACCTTAAAAAAAAAAAGTAGTCCCTTCGAAGTAGCGCCGGCCGCGACCTGCGTGCTGACGTCAGGAGCGTGGGGAAGAGCGGCGTCCAGGAGCGCGAGGAGGAGCGGCGGACATGGCGCGGGGGAGGAGAGGTGACCAGCGGCAAACAGGCGGTGAGGACCGGCGGGAGGAGCGGTGACGAGCAGCAAGTAGCGGCGGAGCGGTGAACTGAGGAGCGCGGGGGTGGAGCGGCTGCTGAGGTAAGGCTTCGGGGGACCCAGGGACAATGTCGGGGCGGGTGAGGGGGTCGGGGCAGGCGGGGGACGGGCCTGGCAGGAGCCTGGGCTGCTGGACAATGTCAGGGCGGGCGGGGTCCCCGGATGCTGGACAATGTCGGGGAAGCCCGATTGCTCCCGGACAAGGTCGGGACGGGCTGCTAGTATTTGTAATACGTCCCTATGTTTGATGGGCTCTGGTGACATTTACAAGACACTTAACCTTCGGCCATGAGGTTTATGAAACCACCAGAATGCGTCAATGGAAATACTGGAACATATTACATAGTTACACATTATGTATCCCATAAAAGATCTACAGATTATAATTTCCAAATCTTGTCAAACAAATTATTTCATTAATTGAATGGGGATGAAGCAGTCATTGAAGGGGTGATGCACCCCAAGAGTAATCCCTAGGAGCAGGAGATTTGTACAGGGAGGAGAATAAAACTGGTCATTAGTCAGGAGCCAACAATGAGGTGCTGCAGCCATCTTGAAAGCACAAAGGCTCCTGGGCATGTGTGCATGGCTGATGGGCTCTTCATATACACGGTCACGGTTCTTCTCTAGGAACCCCGAACATCTGTACTCCACCTGCAGATAAGAACAATGCTCGATCAACCAAGAAACAGATAGAGCGAAAGAGGAGCTGAATTCCAAGAAATCTAAAACATGTGCACTGCTTACCATAACTAGTACATTTTTTTTTTTTTTTTTTTTTAAAGATGCACAACTTTTTTTTCTGCCCAGGACCCTTTCAGAGATGAGCATTACCTCTGCCATACAGCCAGATGTTTAGCTGCTGGGCTTTGCCAGGGCCCTACATGCCGCATGGGACTGACCTCTGCCGTGGGCAGCAAACAGCCGCTTCGCACAGCTACCCACCACTTAGCACAATCTTTATTCATTGCAGATCCCCGGTCTAAGCAGCCTCACCAGGCCCTACAGTGGAGCCTAGCAATACCAAGCATCCCTATGACTTTCACTTAGCAGTCGCTGCCAGCACCAGGGACTCCAAACTCGCGTATGCACAGAGGGAATGCTTCAAGTCTATCTCCTTTGACACCGCAGTATGTTACAACCACAGCCCTTCATACAGCAAGACGTGCAGCCTTGTACTGGCCATGCAACTTAATTTCTGTTGCAGGCTGAAAACTTCAAATGTTTCACTGATGCAAAGTTTGACTGCATATAATAAAGCATTAAATATGGACACAAGCTATTGCCCATCTGGCAGAATGTGTGCAAAGAGCAGGGTATCCCAGAAAGAAACTACAAGGCATTGAACTGGAGGCTGGGCTTTTTTTCTGCATTCCATCACAGGCTGCCGAGGTATGGTCTGTAGGAAAGTGACCCTTTTTGACATGGTCAGCCCCTCTTTTTTACTAGTACTTGATGCGATTTTGACGGAAGTGTACTGGTTCCTTATCCAGCTCCCCAGTGCCAGATCTTTCCCCAAAACCATAAATTACCTCCCCATCCCATGTTGGCAATACCTTTAGCTCCCCCTGCAAGTCCTTAGTAAATGGTACCCCTGATACCTAGGACAAGCAAGCTAGAGGGTCCCCAAGGGCAGCAGCATGTAATGCGCCACCCAAAGGGACCCCTCAGGGAATTCATGCACACCGTCATTGCAGGCTGCATGATTTAGTGCAGAGAAAAGTGAAGTCAAACTATGGCACACTTCCTGTGTGCCATGACTGAAGACACTGCATGCAGTACAGGCAAGTTACCCCTACAGTAGACCTTACAGCCCCAAGGCAGGGTGTGTGCATATATGCCCCTGGGATGTCAAATTTGAGTCTTAGATATTACAAGTGAACAGGGAAGCCATTTTAAGTGCATGTGCTGGACACTGGTATGTACGAGTTACCCAGTTACACGAACGTTTAACTGAAACTAGAGATATTTGGTATCAAACATCTTGTATTAATAAACCCACACCAAATCTAGTGATGGATTTATTAATACATGCACCCGGAGGGCACCGTGGAGAGTGCATCCTTGACCCTGGGGGGAACCCTGGTTCTACCCCCAGACAACCATCTCGTAAGTAGAAAAAGTAACTCCAATGGTTTTACAAACAAATGACTTAACTGTAACCAATCCAATTGCATTCAAACTGTATATAACTGCATTAATCTTGCAAAGTACAATTACGCTTACCTGTACCTGGCTTGGCTCTAGAAAATGAAATACAACTGAATAGGTTTATACAAGCAAATTGGTCTCAGGTTAGTCTGAGTGTGTGACATAATTTCTTGCCAGAGTGTGAACAATAAATGCTTAACGCTACCCTCTGATAAAGCCTTATTGCTCGCCCACACTACCATAAATAAGAGAGTAAGGTATTATCTACTTCAGCCTCTGGTTACCTTTGGGTATCCACTGGATTCTGTGCACACTATACCTTACTTTGGGACAGTATATACAGAGGCAGCTTCCTACAACAAGGAGCTGAAAGGGTGGCCCAAATCCAAGATGAAAAGAGACAGCACTTTGAAGCCAGACAGCAGCACCCTGCAGTCAGTTCCTTTATAGGAACCATGAGGTCCTACAAGATGAGAAGGTCTGCAGCAGACTAATGTGACACAGACTCTGCACACACCCTTCAGATGTTCCAAACACCAGCCTGCTGAGGCCCCACCTTGATCAGAATCTTCTATAGTCCAGTCGACCCTGGCTGGCACAAAGGTATAATACAGGGTGTAGTCATTAATCACCATTTCTGCGAATGTGACCAAGTAAGCAACGACAGGTTCAGCTCTCCTTTGCAACAGCGCTAAGGCACGTACGATGGGAGATTGGGTGGGTGCTCCACTTACAGTATCAGCAAAATGAACGATGATGAAGGCTGTGCTGGAGAGCCGGGGCCTCTTGAAGTGATGGCGGCTGCTTTGCAAATGCTGATCATAGAGTTTCTGAGCCCAACGCTGGTCGCTGCCTTTGAGCATCTAGAAAACAATGAGAGAGCACAATGAAGACCTCTGGGAGGTATAGAGGTTCAGCTTCAGGTCTGCAGGATTTTATTTAAAGTCCTGGTGTAGAGGGTGGTGCAAGTAGAGATAGGAGATGGTGTTAAAAGTGAAAGATAAACTACTGAAAGGCATGTGTGCCATACAGGTGGTAGAACAAACCCAATTATAAGCTGCCATACGGGTCTCAAGTTTGGGGACGTTTGGGCTCGGACACCACAGAATAGATGCCCGCAGTGACCATCATCTCTTAGAGACGTGCTTATTTTCAGCAGTGCATGCCACCTTCATGATATGTATGCTTGGCACAGTCAAGAGTCAAGAGTTGTTTTGCCAGGGGACATTGACAATACTCCGCTCTACTGTCTCCTCTCACCCAATCTAGGAGAGGCATCCTCTCCCAAATGCAAGTTTTCACACAAAGCAATAGGAATTGGCGAAGTTTAACCCAAACAAGTTGGGGCAGAAAGTATTGTGCACATCTGGCAGCACTGCATAAATCTTGCCTGGTGTGAGCGGTTCTACGTTAAAACAAGAGTGGCCTTGAGGAATGCTGTGGGAAGGTTGTTTTGGGGGTTCAGCTAGGAGTGTCTGACTACAGATCTGGGTTCTACCCATGTCAACAGTTCACTGCATGCACTATACATTGCCTAGTGCCTACTGCCCCCTTGAGAAGGCACTCACCTTACACTCCTCATCCAGCAGGTCAAGAATGCCAAGCTTTGCCTCTATGAGGTCAATACAGGGCTGGTTGTCGTAGAAATCAATGCGGGTCCAGGGGATGCCCTCCGCAACGTACTCTTCCTGTTCCAGCTTAAAGACGTGCTGGCGGAACGAAGGTGGCAAAGAAGACAACAAACAAGCGCGTCAAGGAAGGATGGTGCTCAGTGTCCCACGTAACCATTTAGCACAAAAGAGGTGGAAGCACTCTGCCCAAAATTCATCCACTTAATTCCAGTTCAAGTTCAAATACTTTTGACAAAAGACATTGTGTATTAACTAATCAACAAGGTAGATTATTATGCAAACAGCGAGGGTGTATGTAGTGCAGGCAGTATCAAGGATATATCCGGCGCTGTACGTTGTGAGGCTTCCAACTGCAATTCAGTCATTTAATGCCTTTAAAAAATGACACATTGCATTTTTTAAAGGGGAAAAAAACAAGGCCAGCCATCTAGTTCTCACAGTACACCAACGGCTATTCCCATAGGCTACCACCCCAAGTGAGAACAACCATATACATCTGGCTGCCCAGTAGGTTGTTTCCCGACCTGTCCAACTACTCAACGGGTCCGCTCTCTGCCTTACCGTGTTGAAGTGCTGCTGGAGCTTCTCATTGGCGTAGTTGATGCAGAACTGTTCTAAGCTGTTGACATCAAAGGTTTCAAAGCTGCCAGAGGAATGAAAGAGGATGGAGGTCATTGGCAAGTGGTCACTACAGGGCAAGAGCTGAGGAGTTAAGAACAGGTTTCCTAAATTTATGAAGCGCCTTGTGCCTGTGCCTATGTCTTCTGCAAGCACGCTTACGGAAAGTTCTATAGAGTGAAGGACGTGACAGGGCCACGAGTGGTCTTTGTAGCAAGACTGAAGTGGATTTTCAGAAGTGAGCGCAAAGAGGAGCTAGCTCAGGATTAGTGCTGCAGAAAAAGAACACAGGTGGTAAGAAGATTGGGGTTGGAGTGCATTTTGTCCTATGGAGAATGTTAGGCAGTGATGGTCTAAGGCATCTTTGTCTTAAAGGATGTTTGTATTGAGATGGTTGGGCGGGTGCACCTTCGCCTTGGAAGAGGTTAGCATAGGAAGATGCATGTCAGAAGGTGTGGATTGGTGCTCTTCTGCCTTGGAGGAGGTTAGCAAAGGCAATTGCATTATCAGGTGGTGTGGATTGGTGCTTTTCCTCCTTGGAGGTGGTTGGCGTAGGAAGTTGTATGTCAAAATGTGCAGACTGGTTCTTTTCTGCCTTGGAGAAGGTTAGCTTAGGAAGCGGGAGGTCAGAAGGAGTTGATTGGTGCTCTTCTGCCTTCGATGAGGTTGTATACAGGGTTGAGCATTGGATGTTTAATGATGTGTTGGGACGCAATAGTTACTCATACCGCTCCCAAATGAAACTACAAAAAACATGCACCTTGCCGCCATGCGAGAGGGATGTATTAGGTTTTTATTTTCTTCCAGGGATTTAGAGAGGTTGACTTTCAGAGACCTGAAGAAAGAGTACAGGAAAACAGTATGTGTGATGCTGCTAGTCCACACCACCATCCAAGCCCTGGCATTACTTAGAACCATTAGACCAACATTTGCAGCAGTCTGGAAAAACAATTGTTGTTGAATATTTATACTCAGCCTGACTAATCAACGCATATCATTTCAGGTGCCCGGATTTTAGCGCCCGGTGCAGAGACGGCAATTCCACGCTGGTTGGGAAATGTACATTTGAAATCGATGCAGCCGACTGGCATTCCTATAGCACACCAGTATCAAAATGCAAGGCTCTCAAACAATGCTCATGGATTGCAGCAGTCAAGGTACAGTTCAGATGGGCATTCCTCAACACTTCTGTCAAACACTACAATGACCATGAGAACATGAAGAGTTGAAGGGCAACTTCCCTCCGACTCCAAGAAGTAATGGATAGGACAGTGGCCTGTCCCGAGGCCCTTGGAACGGATTGAGTGTCTGGTGTCTTGCACTTCAGCTATTCGGGAGCAGATGTTACCCTTACTCCTTTCCAGGACCACCGCTTTTAACCCTGGAGTGTTTTCATACAGGGTGATCCAACCAACAAGATCAAGCGGACAGCACAGTCTTCAGTGAAAAAGTAACAAAAAGCAAATAATAAGCAACAGTAATGTTCATTTACAACATTTGCTAACATGTGTTAAATTATTGGACAAAGAAACGTGGAAATAAATTCTTCACTTCAGTAAACTCTGCCAAACTCCAGGGCAATCCCTAAACAAAAGCCCTATGAACGCGGTAAAAAGAGTACCAACAAGTGTAAATATATAAACTAGTGGAACAAAATTCGAATAGCAAAGCTGCATTCTATCCAGTTCAAAGGTTGCATATGGAAAGGGCTCATACAGTGCTTGTTAGAAGACCCAAGGTGGGGCTAAAATACAGAGACAGGAGGTACGAACAATAAATGTGTGCATGTATACAGAATGGAGTGGCTAACCTAGCACATGCATGCACGTTGTAGAGCGAACTTGACCCAAAAGTATCAGAGCTTTACACGAGCACCAGTTGCATTACACAAGGACACATTCATTTTTGTTAGGCTCAGGGAGATAAGTGATATGCCCAGAATCACAGGATGTTAAGCGTAGTTGCTGAGACTCAAACTCGGTTCCCCAGGTTTGAGGTCAACTGCCCTAGCCGTTAGGCCACATCCTCTCCCCATTGTTTTGATGGTGGGGTTGTTTTGGTGGTGGGAGTAAGGAGGCGCCGCAGGAGGTCCTACTCTCACCCATAGATGTCCAGCACACCGATAAAGGCTTCACGATGGGCCTTCGACTTCAGAGCACGGTTGATTCTGGATACGATCCAGTTGAAGAGCTGCCCATACAAGTGCTTGCCAAGCGCGTCCCGGGAGTTCACGGCCTGCTGCTGTGACATGTTGGTCACGTAGTTGTCCTTCACCGTCACCAGCTTGCGGTGGCATAGCCAGTGCGCCATTTGTCTCTTCTCCAGCCCCAGCAGATCGCAGAACATGCCGAGGTGCTTGTCGTCGTGCTGCGGAATGTAATGTCAGAGGAGAGACATCCGTGAAAAACCGACCCTGGTGATACACTCGAGCCCATTACCTATAGCCAGGGCTACTGGAATTATGTTAATGCGCAGCGTCTTTTGCATAATTGTGGATTTGCCACACAATCTGTCTTCTGATGCATAATCTGAGAATTTGAACAAAAATTGAAAAACTGCAGCTCAAATGGTTCAAAAGTTACAAACAAAGCAGCAACACATGTTGCAGCACAGGGGAGGTCCTTTGCAAAGGTTGACTGGTCACTTTTATGTTGGGTATGGCTATATTTAGGTGTTGAACTGGCACCAATGAGGTGCAACCTAGGCACAGACCGTGTTATCAACTGTAAAAATGACAAAATAATGAAATTCCACAAAAAGTGTCAAATTACGCGGCACATTTGCCTTTTCTTGCTGCATAATTTAGTCAACCCTGATACATAATTTGTCTCTCCTCTTTGCATAATTCCAGTGGCCATGGCTATAGCACTAAAGCACCTTAGTGTGACGTCACTGAACAGTTTGGTGCCAATTTGCTTACACAGCAACACGCCAAGGTGTAATGTCACAGCATAGTTTGCGGCAATTGGGTAAAGCAGGATGGTCTGGGAGTCACAGCAGAGGCAGTAATCAATGGGTCGGAGCTAAATGTACTTGCAATGGATACTAAAATTACCAACAAGGCACCCTTCTGGCTGCATTTATGAAATCACTAAGTAGGTAAACTGGTTTCTTTCTGCATTCTGGCCAGCAGGCCCAGAGATATGCATACACCTCCATGGATTCATGTTTCCTCCCAGAGTCCTACCTGGACAAAGGACTGCTCCCCGTGCCGGTCCTGCGCCAGGAGTTGGATGTTTCCGAGATGAAGGATGGCGGCGAGAGTGCGAAACACTTCAGACTGCTCACTCTTGCGGAAACCTGTGGAATGGAAGCCAAACCAACAATGTACTGGAGAAAGACAAATACCTGCTGAAGACACAGAAACAAACATGTGTATGTACTGTTGGCATTGAATTGTAGGATTGGTCTTCAAGGAGGAGGCAGATCGGACCTGCTCAAAGCGCCATGGGGCTCTGGGGTGAAGAGGTCTTAAGGGATCCACAAGAAAGAAGAGACTGAGCGGCCAGGGTCTAAGCCTGTAGAGCAGAAGCAAGGGAGCCGGGGCGGGAAACAAGGGAGCCGGGGCGGGAAACAAGGGAGCCGGGGCGGGAAACAAGGGAGCCGGGGCGGGAAACAAGGGAGCCGGGGCGGGAAACAAGGGAGCCGGGGCGGGAAACAAGGGAGCCGGGGCGGGAAACAAGGGAGCCAGCAATATCAACCAGTTACATTGTGCGTAAAGGGTTCTAAGTGAGGAGGCCTGTAGTAAAGGAACCCTGGAAGGTATTTGCTGTGGTAGGCAAAAAGAGATTGCGTAAGTGGTTGTTGATCAGCCGACTAGGCCTTGCGTACAAATGCCATCGATGAATGCAATGACGCAATAGGTTATTTCAGCCAGGGGGTGTCCATCATGGAAAGTGGTGTAAATGTTAAGTGGGATGGGGGAGGCTGTTGGGGGGGGGAAGCCATAGTTTAGGTTTTTCCATGACTGGCAGTGGTGTTGCCACTGTAGGAGCAATGTCGAACATAGGATCCGCAGGGCCAGGTCCCTGCCCCATTGGAGATATCCACACAACAGATTTGCATACAATGAAACTGTGGGACCAGCAATGTTCGCGGCAATCCTAAAAAATATGGCAAGGATCATCTCTCCTGGCACCAATGTGGACACTCCTGCTGCAGAAGAGGGAGACATGACTACAACTTATGGACCAGACAGATGCTCCAGGTAGGGATTGCATCAATGGAACAGCACCTTGGAATGGGCAAAGCTTCCTGAAATCCAAGATCTGGCGTTTATCGGTTTATTCTCTGGACATCGCTCAGCGTCATGCAGTCTTGCACCCTCCTTGCAAATTTCAACCCTTAAACATGGAACTCGTGCTCCTTCTGGGAAAGAGATTATTTTATGGAAATGGGAAGTATGGCACGTGAGAAGGGCTCTTCGTCCAAGAGCTGCAACGAGTATCTCACAAGGATGCGAGTGGGTGACAAGCTGGAAAGGATCCTTAATGTGAATTTCCAGCTTATATTTCTAAGCAGTGTTGAGGGGACTAAAACGCAGATAAACGTCAACTTTGGACAAAGAAGCGCTTGGTTTCACCAGGCTCGTGGCATTATAGTACTTTAAGTAATAGGCACCCTTCAACCCCAATTTCTAACTAACTTAGTCAACCTTCAAATCGGTTTTTATAAGCCTCTTTAAACTAGGGACCTTCTTCAGGTGTGGGAAACTCACTTTTGAGGAGTGTTATGCACACACTTTACGTTTGAATAAAATTAATGAAAGCTGTTAAGTGATACAAACAGCATCCTCAGAACAAGACCTGGATGCATCAGAAACAGCTGATGTGTAATGCGGCCAAGACTGAAATATTTCTCATTTGGCTCGGACTCCTATTAATTGGCCGGCGTGCTGGCCGGAAAGAGACCCCTTTCTGGTCTCATTAGATGTTGTTAAGAACCTAGGAGGTATGTTTGATAATCGGTCATCCTTCCAGCCGCAGATTAGATCTTTGGTTGTAAAGTGTTTCAGGGTCCTCGGAGCACTGAGAAAGTTCCCGTTCTTTCTTTTTCATCCAGGAAAAATGTTATTCAGGGCTGAATTCTCTCGTTTGGACCACACCAATGCCTTTTATTTAGGACTGCTGGGTTAGGTCACCCAGAGACTTCAGGCGGTCAAGGATGCTGCTCCGCGACTTTTCTTTAATCTTGCTCGGAGAAGCAGGGTCACGAAGCATCTTCACACTTTGTACTGGCTGCCAGTCAGGAAACTAATCCTTCTCAAGACCCCAGGGCTGACTTTTCATGCTCTACATCGGATTGGCCAAAGTTAATTGTCTAGCAGAATCCAGTTCTACTACCCGGGTAGGAGCCTTTGGTCCTCGAACAGGGCCTTGGCTAAGGTCCCTGGATTCTCTGGGGTTAGGGCTGGGGTTGGTGGTCTTTTTCTTTACTCCGAGTGGAATGAACTCCCAGTGACTCATCAGCAGGAAAGCTCAGAGCAAACTTCAAAAAGTTCCAAAACAAATGTTGCTTTTTAACCAGTTTTAACCAATTTGCTTACTAACTAGCAGCAGGACACTCTTAGGAGCATCTGTGCACTTTATAAATCCCCCTCATCTTCATCAACTCTAGCAGGGCCCTAACCAACCCTTAAATTACATGTTCCATTTACTATAACTGGTTAAGAACAAGTAGAGTGTTATAACCTCACTTCATGAAAATAGTCAGCGTTCACTCTTACACCAGAGGTCAGCCAGCAGTGGACAATAACACCAGGAGGTCAGGCAACACCTTCCCACTCCCTTCGACTCCCACTCCAAACCCAATGGCCTCAGATATTATGGTTTTGTATTTTTGTGGAATGATGCACATACCTAGCAGAGACAAGGCGTTCCGAGTCTTTTCCAGATCAGCCACCTCATCCACCCCACTGATGCGTAAATTCTCTCCCTGGTTGGTGTAGTGAAAGTCCTCTGCTCGACCTATTAATAAAAAATAATTTTTAAAACCAACGCTTGTATCAAATTTCACATGTATCTGGAAATATTACGAAAGAATTTAAGAGGCACCACAATTTTATACTCAAAAATCCAGTATTTTATACAGTCATAGATTTGTTTCACAGAACAATTATATCTAATGCATAATATGAAACATCTAAAATGGAAAAATTGAATATGTGTGGTTATATAATACTTTGTAAGACAGTTTTGACAAACTCAACTACAATCTTGATCATAAACTGTTATTTCACAAGATATGCATTCCAACATATTCCTGGATGAATTCTTGCATGCCAGAACAGACATGCTTTGCTCTGGTCGCTTTCTCCAAAGTGCAAGCTGCCGTTCAATTCCTCTTGTGCAGCCAACATTTGTTAGAGCTGTGATCTTATCTAGTAGATCTCATGATTTCTTCTATGCCTTCGTGTGAATTCAGAGCGGAACATACTCTTTTTAACAGCCAAATTGACTTCAATTAGTCTCATATTCATGGTACCAATAACTTAGATAATCGTAGCGAAATCTTTATTGAAATATTTCAGTGCTCAATTTGAGCCAGTTGTTTCCGGTGCTCAGCACTGGCACTTCAATGTTAACACCGGCCCTAGTGACAGTCTGCCACACGGTGGCGCTGTGTGGCTAATTTAGAGAGGACCACAACAGTCAATTATTCATTTAAAATGATTATTACCTGCCACCCAAGCCATTCCTTTTGCAATGGTGACCTGGAACAGTCGGACTTGCCACACTTGTGAGAGTGCGGTGGTTAGTAGTTGTGTTACTGCTATCATTAGCAGCATGGCAGGGGCAATATGTGGTACAAGCTGCAGTGGTTGGGAAACGGCCTTTACAGCACGGGCTGAGCCACGAGTGCAGTTTACCCACAAGCGGAACCACGCTTAGCAGTCCGTGGTCTAGATGCTGGAATGCGTGGGCAGAAAGAGGAAAGATCGGGAGAGGACGCGGTCAGGTAAGTGCAGCTGGGGAGGTAGTTTTTGGGTGGGGTACTTTAAGGCTGGGGAAATGCAGGCTGCTTGTAGGGCATGGGGCTGGATTCAGGGTAGTTTATAGGGCATAGGGTCAGTTTTCAGGCCGGGGGGAAGGGATAAATTACAGGGCTGGGGCAGTTTTAGGCCTCAGGAGGGGGGCTGGATTGGGGTAGTTCACAGGGATAGGGGTCACGTTTTAGGGCTCAGGGAGGGGGCATGCAAATAAACTCACTAACTAATAAATACTTAGAGGATTCTAAACATCTGGCTTGGATTCCACCCCGTTTGACCTCTGGAGATCCCCCCCCCCCCAATTTAAGAACTTCCTGGAGACCGATTGGTAGCCCCGGTGCAGTAATAGGACTGGGGCAGAGTCAGTCTCCTCCCCCTCTTGCAGTGAGAGGAGAAAATCTGATGGTCCTACATCTAATCCAGGGAGCCAATCACCCAGGAGAGTAAAGAGGAGTTTTACACACAGGATCCCAAATGGATCCATTTTTATGACAAAAATTTGAGCCAGAATTGTATGAGGGGGCTGCCCCCCCCCTGATGCTCTGTAGCATCGGGGGGGGCTCTGTTGCATCAGGGGATTCTTCGGGGTCACGTTGCTGGACCTATGCCGTAAAAAGCACAGGTAGACTCCTTTCGCTCCATTCAGTTTAAACATATGTTTATGTCAGTCTTTGGAGATAGTTCACCTCATCCAAGAAGCGCCGGTTATAACATGCGGGACGCAGTCTGAGATGATCTTTTGCAGTTAATGAGGCAGAAACAACACCTGGGGCAAAGAGAAGAACTCGTGATACCCCTGCGAGGTGGCGGGGCAGATGCCAGCCAGAGAGTGGTATGCTGGGCTGGGCAGTTCAGGTCACTAAAGTCAGAGGTGTGGACACAGTCCCTGTAGCTTGTGGTAGTCAGCCTGCTTCTAGGCACCTTGAGATCAGAAGAGTATTGAGGCTCCTGGGAGCTCATACACCTCCCCCCTCGCCCCAAGCCCACCTCCACGAAGGCTTCAAGGGATGCCCTCACGTAGCAGTTCATAGTTCAAGATTCTCCAAAAAGGCAGCTTGCCGCCAGCTTGCAAGAGGAAGCAGCGCCAGGTCCTAAGCCCCGATAAAGAACACCCTTGCCAAATCTCCTTCTGAAGTGAAGACCAAAACAAAATGTAAGAAAATTAAAGTATTTTGCCCTGAGGGCCAGTATTGTAGTGTAGTAGGCCCTGCCTTCGACAGTGCCCTAAAGGCGCCAGAGCTGTTTAGATCCTAAAATTCTAGGACTTTAGTCCTTTTGTTCCCGTCAAGGTTGTTTATGGAGCAGTAAACTGAGAGGAGACTACCCAAACGGGGTCAGACTCTAGGGTTTCAGTGCAGAGGAGGTGTGGACCTCTACCCCCAACAGATGGGGAGAACCCACAGGGGAGGAGACCCTACTCAAGGGACGTGGAGGCGTCCCATACACCGAGGTGGAACACACTGCTCTATGCACACACACTCACGGCATCTCAGATGGACTCCTGCTAACCTTTTCTTTGTTTTCCACATAGTACATGAAACGCAGCTCATTTAAAATGAATGCATGAATCCCTAGGTGTGTGGAGCTGGCAAATTTTAAAGGCGTGGGCTAGAAGGCAACCGACCCACCTGTGGAGAGGCACGAGAAAAGGGGCAGGTCCCACGACCTCTGTTCGCATATAAACGGAGCGCCAATCTGAAAGACAAACTAGTCCATACTCGACCACAAGTGACAAGACACCAGGGCCCAAACACTTTGGAATCTTCCTCCAGTGGTAGGACACTTTCCGTGTGGAACTTGTACAGTCTGCCCACAAACAGAAAAAACTCAGGAAATTGACATAGGGACTTCACGCCCATGGAAAATTGATAAACACACCAACTGTAACAGCGAGCGACTGATCTATCTAATATGGTGTCCCGGTCAGCTTCGTTATGTGGGAATGACCACTAGAAAAATTAAAACCCGTATTCAAGAACATAAAAGAGTACGATCAGATGTGGCAAATGCTCTACAAAGCTGACTAATCATTTTTTGGACAAAGGCCATCTTGATACCCATCTACATTGGGTGGTTTTGGAAAAACCTTGGATCCCACCGCATCCCACAGATCCTTCCAAGTTCTTATTCCTTAAAGAACAGTGGGTTTACAGACTTAAAACAGACACAATAGGACTAAATGATGAAATACCTTGGGCTTCTATTTAAGTATCCATTTATAACATCCATTACATCTGAAGGACTGATTTTGATAAAGAACTAATGATACATTATTTAAACGGGTAACAGAATGAGTAGAATGTCTCAACCCGTTACTTATGCGCTTATTAAGGTGAGAAAGCACATATAGCTTGAAATATAGGTGAACCTAAGACCCATAATAAAAGAAACTTGTGGCACGGATAATAAACATGACACGATTAGATGCGAGAGTGTGACTAATAATTATATGGACCACGTTTCCTAAGTAATTCTGACGGCTTCAGAAGTCCTTATTGTATGCATCTCAGTGAACAATAAATAAAACCTGAGAGTCTAACATAGATAAGGCGTAGTATTAAACATCTTTTTGACACGAATATCCGCCTAGTACGGAAAGATGAGAAAATGACATGGATCAAACGCGCATGCACGGAAATTAGTGTCATTTACACTTACATATGCCGATCATAATGTACTTTTCCCTTCGAGGGAAGGAGGCAGTACATACATGAGCGTAAGATGCATAGTAAGGTACGGTGACCATAGTTTCTCTTGTGTTGACGACTTTGGGTATATCGTCTAAAAAGAAACATCACAAATAAAACTGGCAGGGAGCGCATGCGCGGAGTTTAGTGTCATCTGGTAAGATGCATGCGCAATGAAAAACGCATGCAGCGGAGAGGTCAGCCTTAACGGAAGGACCCTTGTCTTCACACAGCGGCAGGCAATCATGCCGTATGTGTATAAATGCGAGCTCGCCATTCCGTTCGGTACCTCCCGGGGCGAGCTCTTTCTTGAGTCGAGGTACCGACGGAAAGGTGAGTGATTGAGTAGGAACCATATCATTACTTTGACTTTGATGGCTGTAATTGGCAAACAACTGGTATGCATGCCTTGTGAAGTGTAATATCTCCCCTTTCAATAGAATTCCTGGTTAATTTTAAGCACCCTCCTCTTTCTATTTTAAAGAGAAATGAGGAAGATCTTGGCGTGGGGTCTCTTAGACTGCCTTACCTAGATGTGCTTACTGTCCTCCTGATTGACAAAGAAATTAGGAGTAAAGTGGAGAGGGTGTAGAAAATTTCTGACACCTTCAGCACTTTTCTTTTCTTTCCCGCAGCGCGGGGCCTCCTTCCAGAGCAGCCTGTCAGGTAGAGGTGAGGCAGGGCTATCCTACAGTTGAGGGTAAGTCCCTATTATTTGTGACTATAAAGAAGCATAAATAGACTTGTGACAATGCTCAAGTTGCCATGTGATTTATTGTTTTTTGCCCTTTTGTCTCTGTCTTTCCCCATTTCCTGTTTTTATCATTAGATATCTTGGGTATAACCTGACAACAGAAAGGAAAACAGGAATACCGGTGTTGTATAAACTTTACTATTTTTCACATTTTGCAACAGCAATAACACGATTATACCTGGTCCTGAAGAAAGCCGCCGATACAAAGTTTTGATCAACAGGCTGAAACATGTTGACCATAAAGTGACAGTGGTTATATATCCATACCACTGTGCCGTTTCATTTTAATCCTGTTAGGTAGAACACTATAATAAAGTAGTTGACAGTGAATTCTATCTAGACAGTTTTAACTCCCTTTCTATTCTCCCACACAGCGCTGCTAACCTCACTACACCCATCATCTCACATATGGGATTACTATCCTTCTCCTTACCAAAAAACATCTGAGCTCCTTCCTTAAAACTTGAAGTAGTAGCTCCCAGTGTTGACTAGGTTTTCCACACTGGTAAGGAGGACCCATATGATGAAGCATGTCACCTTCGGGTGAGTGAGGGTTCTTATCCTTAAGGGATGTCTCCCCCTTGATGATAAACATCACTTAAGTTAGTTTCGAGAGAGGTAGGGCTAAACTGCATAAATTGTTTTGATACACATGGATGAGACGAGGTGTGTCTTTTGGTATATAGCCCTTCCGTAGGTACACCTAATTGCCCTTACACCCAATGTTGTGTTGGTCAAAAGTCTGGCCTGGAGGGGTTCATCCTTGCGGCATCACCTCTCCCCCACCCCCTTCAGTTGGTTAATAGCAGACAGTCGCTCACCGCCCAAAATATTCTTTCTACGCAAACAAAAGGACGGAATTCTGAATAAATCATACATTCACTCCTAATCAATAGAGCGGTGTTAAATTCATAGTTCTTTTGCTCACCAAGCCACCCCAGATTGGACCCAGCAATATGCAAATCAATCTTGACCCTGTGCCTCATGGGAACAGTCCAGCCCGAAATGCCAAGCCAGGTCCTCCCTTGACTAAAAAAAAGCCTCCTGGGACCGGTTTCGGACTATCACCCTTCATCAGCCAGGCTAGCTTGAATCCAGTGGCATAGGGAGCATGGGATCCAAGACTGGGCATACCCATCTCATTTAGGGTGAAAAGTGCTATGCAAACAAATGGACGGAATGTTTTTTGCATTTGTCACACATGTGGGTATGCCCAGACGTGGGTCCCGTGCTCTCAATGTCACTGGGCCTTGCGTGTCCATGCAACCAGGGCCTGGCATGTCCCCGCAACCAGGGCCTGGCATGTCCCCGCAACCAGGGCCTGGCATGTCCCCGCAACCAGGGCCCGGCGTGGCATGTCCCCGCAACCAGGGCCCGGCGTGGCATGTCCCCGCAACCAGGGCCTGGTGTGCCACTGTCAGCAGCGTGTGACATTTTTCTCAAATAGCTTTTTTCAAGCCACCCTCTCGTCACCATTCACCAATGAGGACAGGCGTACTCCGGAGTAGGGCTTGGTCGCCATTAATATCACCAAGCTGGTCAGAGATCTGCATACATTTCCCACTTCTCAATTTCAGATCAACAATTACTTCACTTCCCAGATTTCGGATTTACACCCATTTTGAACCCCCTTACATATGCATTCTATGCATATAGGCAGGGTACTGGGACAGTAGTGTTCACACAAAAATTAGGAATCGAGTTAAAAATTATTATGAAAAAAGTAAGCACTTAAACGAAATAACATTCCCCAACAGTGGCAATCCAATATTAGAGAAGGCGAAATGGTAACAGAAAAGGCTTTTCCACAGTCGGAGCAGCCACAAAGAATCAGAATACAACAAAACCAACCAAGAACAGAGCATTCTCCAGTTTACTCGCTAGAGGGCAGCGCCTGACAGCTGATCTACAGTGCAAAGTTAGTTAACGGGGAGACCAAAGAAAGAGGTTACAATCCAGAGCAGGCTTCACACTTAACAGAAGGACAAGTAAAATACGTCTATTCACATTACCAAAAATATAACGTGCATAAGGGCGGCTCCTCTGCCGGGACGCAGGAGCGTCGCCCACTGCTTTTCAGCAGTGCAAAAAAGGGAAAAATAAAATAACAATGTTATTTTCATTTAATTTTTCAGTGCGAGACCGGTTAGGGCGTGGTGGGCTTTCAGAGCAGGGGAGGAGGAAATATGTGCACTTAAGTGCGCATGACGGTTTGGTCGGCGGTTTTAGGCCGGCCAAAAATTCATGCGCAGTTAGCATGTTCTCCACCTGGCTGTATTGCACAGTCTGGGTTGAGAACATGCACAGGGTCTCACTCCCAGTCTGAGCGCCATACCAGGCGGCTCAGACCAATCACTGCTGTCATGCTGATGAGAGCAGTGTCATGATTGGCTTAGGGGACTGTGTGCTTCCTGCTTCTAGGTGTCAAGGAAGTGAAGCAGAGGGACGAGGGAGAAGAGACACGGCACCCATGTAGAGGCATAAAAAAAAAATTTTAAATGTCACCCTGCCCATTCCATATCAGCCACCACTAATGCATACAATAGACCTTAAAATACCCTAGAAGCTGAAGCGGCCACTACTGGGTAGGGGGCAATAAACTGCACTCTTAGATATTTGCCCAGCTGGCAATGCCATTAATGTCCATTTTTACCCAGTCTAAATTTCCAAATGATGTGCCACCAGGATATGAGGCTTGTAATCAGGAGCGCGCTACAACTTCATCCTCTTCCACCTCCCTCAATAACCCCCTGCCCCCCAAACACACACTTCCACCTCACTCACGCGGCAGGTCAGCTGAACACTAGATGTGGGCGAGCCACTTAAGGTACAAGCCTGAGGCCTGGCTCAGCCGGAGGTCCTCTTGGACCCTAGAGTCCGAGCCAAGCTTTACTTTGGTTTTTGCCTGCCACACAAGTGGTTCCCATCAAGTGTCAAGTAGTAACAAGCATTGGCAAAGCCAATAGGTCTCAGCAATCCAAGAGCTATTGGAGTGCATGTATGTGGTGTGGTTTTGAAATGTGTATTGTAAATTGAGTGGATTTTTGTGGAGTATAATTAGATTGCATAGTATGGATTTACGTGGAGTGGCATTGTGTGGTGTGGCATAGATTGGAATTGTGGTATTATGAGGTGTGGATAGCAATTATGTGGACTGGAGTGGCATTAAGTGGGTTGTAGTTGAAATGTGTGGAGTGGTGTATTGGAATTACGTTGCATCATGTGCAGTGACATTATGTGGATAGTAACTAGGTGGTATTGTGTGTAGTGGAATGTCAAGTGGGATTGTGCGTTGTGGTGTTATGTGGCACGGTGTTAAAATATGGAGCGTAATGTGGAATTCTCTGGTGTAGACTGGATGTATATGTTGTGTAGTGGAAATTTTTGGTGTGGAATTGTGTGGTGTTTATTTCTGTGACATGGAAATATGTGCCATGGCGTAGAGTATAAATATGTGGAGTATTGCTATGTGATGTGCAGTGTAAGTATGTGAGGTGGAGTGCAATTGTGTAGTTGAATTAAGTGGAGTGTACTGGTATTATGTGGAGTGTAATTGTCTTGCATGATGTGGGATAGTGTGGTGTGGTCTTGTGGTGCATTGTTAGACTTGGCATCTGTTGGCGTGTTTCCCCTGAGTTTTTGCTTTCTGACCTCCCGGTTTTGACTCAGGTTTTGCTGGCGTAGTTTCTTCGCACTTTTATCACTGCTGGTCTGTGGTAAAGTACAAGTGCTCCTGTGGTAAATTGTGTAATGGATTGGTGTCTTGATAGTGAAATATGGCCAATTTCGTTTTTCGCTATTGCAAGGCTACCTTTTCCCCTTAGGACAGAATGGGGAGTTTGTATATAAACATAACTGGCCTGGAGAATTAGGTAGGAAAATAAAGTGTAGTATGCCTGAACTCAAAACCTAAAGATGCATCTTTCAGTGAAGGTGAGTTTTAAATTCTGTGTTTGAAAATACCACTTTTAGAAAGTGGGTATTTTCTTGCTCAGTAATCCCATGTGCCTCTGCTGGAATGTGGATTGCCTGTCTGGGTGCTGGATGACAGAAGGCTGGGGAGCAGGAGGAGTGGCCCCAGATAGTCTAGATGGCTCAGGAAAGTACTGAATAGACCTGGGCTTCAATTAGGGTAGGGGCAGGAGATTTCCTTGCACCTCAAAGTGCCTGGTATGCCTCTGACCATGCAGTCTCCACCTCCTGCCAGGAAGTCACACCAGAGAAGGCAGAACTGGTTCTGGCTGGGCACAGTCACTCTCTGCCTAAGAGATCAAAGCAATTGCGATATAATTATTGGGGCCCATACCCCTGAACTTTAGAACTCTTTTGGACCAAGAAGAAGAGCTGGAGAAGCTATGAGGAGGGACTACCACATTGCAGTGTGCTTTGCTGTGTTGGCCTGCAGTGGCTGCTTCTGTCTTGGGCAGTGAATGGACTGGACGGACCCTTCAGCAATCTACTTTTGTGAGTTTCTCCAAGGGCTTCAGGTAGAGCTTGCCTCCCGTTCAAGAAGTCTCAGGAACAGCAAAGACTTCAAGCTCTTCTGCCCTCAGCACAGAACTGTGTGTTTTGTGCTGCAACAAAAGAAAAAGCAACCAGACGACCTGGACGACGCTGCCAACTCCGTGTCCTGAAGGCACTGCAGAAGGCACCGCCGCAACGCCGCACCATGACCCTGGTCTCAGACGCCTGATGACGCCGTTACCGAGCCACTGTCACACCCCGATCTGTGAGGCTCGCACTCCGCACCACCTAGCTTCACGTCGATGCCTTGGTATCCCAAACGACGCCGTTGCATGCCAAAATAAACGCCGTTGCTGGCACCATTATTCGAGGGCACAGTTTGTAAAGTTACACGATGCACAGCTCTCATTCCACACCGCAGCCTTGGCCTACTGGCTCAGACGCAATTGGCTTCAGCAAAGACTACACCGCAGCTTGCACCGCGACCTGCCAGCAGCACGATTAGCACCACATTCACTTCGCACTGCGACCCTGGTCTCACTGACGCCGCCACCGAGCTGCTGCTCACACCGCGACACGAGGGCACTGCACGCCGCACTGCAGCGCCCGTTGCCTGCCGTCAGCGCTCCTGACTTCAACAGAGAGGACTTCAATCTGCAAAGCCTGTGACTTTGAGGGCCCCGACGACTCCTGCACCGACCTCCGGAACGGATGCCTGCAGACGCCGTGCTTTCTGAAGCTCAACGAGAGGTCGCCGACCCCCAGCATTTCTAAAAAGGTACCGTTTGCGGTTCTTCCCAACACTGTAGCTGGCACGCAACACCGCAGTCAGCCACAACGGTTTGGATGTGTTTGCTCACGATGCCGTGATAGCCCCGGATGGAGCCATCAACATCAAGGAACTGTTTTTCAAGAATGTTTTGCTAACCGAAGATTTTAAGTACACTATGGTAAATTTTTATCGTTTTTGGTCTTGTCTTGAGTATATAAAAATATTGGATATTTTTCTAAACTGGTGTGGTGTCCTTTTGTAGTGCTTACACTGTATTACTGTTGGTTATGTGCAAACGCTTTACACACTACCTCTAAGATAAGCCTGACTGCTCATGCCAAGCTACCAAGGGGATGAACAGGGGTTATTTTAGGAGTGTAACTCCCTTATCCTGACTAGAGTGGTGGTTTCTGCATGGCTTTGGCACATGCCCTAGGCTACCAAAAATACCATTTCTAATACGCATTATGTGGACTTAAGTGGCATGGTACAGAGTGGAATTATGTGTTTTGAAGCTGAAAGGATATACGAGGACTGAAATTATGTGACGTGGAGTGTAATTATGCAGGTTGGATTAAAATGATCTGGAGTTGAATTATGTTGCGTGGAGTGGCATTATTTTAAGTGGAATTATTGAGGCAATGCACGGTTCAATGATCTTGGGCTGAAACATGTAGAAGGGGTCGTGGTAAGGAACCACAGCCCTCTACATGTATTCTCACAGACAATGGTTGCATTCTTTCTCAGGCCACTGGACCCCTTTCCCAGATATGTATTTTTATAGTTTCGGTGGCTCTCCTGCTCGCATACGCCCCCCCCCCCACGACCTCCTCAGCAACCATGCTGGCAGGAGTCTTAAATGATCTAGGCACCCAACAGGCCTTTCGCAGTCATGTAAATTCCACGAGCACCTGTACTTCAAAGAAGCTGCAGCCCACATCGTATGAATGGTCTTGCCTACCCTTTTCTGGTGCACATGAAGGCCACAAACCCAGTGGCTGTATCAAAAGAGCTCCCTCACCCCTGCTCTACTCACACAATCCTCAAAGCTCCTCAGCTCCAGTTTTATGCACTTACTTAGGCCAAGTCCCTGGAACTCCGGCAAGTGAGCAGAGGCACAAAGCTGGTAGAAAATATGGTAATTTCTCTCCGATTCCGCCTGTGGGAAAAAAGAAAACAAAGAAAAATGTTATACAGAAACTTCGACAGTGAAACAACATCAGGGTATCTTTGAAACCAATCGAACCAGGTTGATTTGCGTATTGCACCTCACACAAACTCTACGTTAGGCTGAAGGATACGTAGTTGAAACCGCTTTTATAAAAGCATCCCTGAAAGACATGGCAAAGAAGGTAAAAAGATAAGACACCAAACAGATGTCAACATATAGCCCAGCCAGAGTTGAAGTCCTTCACTGGTGACTAGTCGCAACAATTATATCCCTCAAAGCCTTAAGAGTTTAAGGCAATTCATTCTACTGGACTACACTTCCTCAAATCAAAATTCATTCTCTAGTCCCCAAGGAGGAGTTTTAGCTCAAGAATGGCTCCGCTACTGATAATCCCACCACCATCCAGAACAAAAACTACAGGAGGAAGACCTTCCCCAATAGGAACCTGTAACTCAAAGTCACAATCAGCTTTATTCAGTGCAATAAAATCACCATAAAAGCATGTACATACAAAACAATCTAAAATTTTAATCATGATACTACAAATTAAAACTGCATTCAATTATTACTACGTATAAGCTACATTAAATGCCTATTAGCAATAATAAAAAACATCCATAGGGTTTCAGGTATAAGGATATAATTCATACCGATTAGTGTAGTGGTGATCATAGGTACATCATAATACTACAGATTAAAATGGCATATAGAATTGTTACTACATATAGGCTACATAAAGTGCATGGAAGCAATAATAAAACATCCATAGGGAGTTTGGGGCATAAAGATATGATTCATACCAATTAGTGTAGCTGATGATCATAAGTACACATTGTTGTATATAAAAAAAATAAAAAATAAGTGTTCCTAAGATTCGTTCTCCAAATTTCCGTATAACAAATCATCCAAGTATGTGCAATCTTTTCTTTATCTAATTGCAGATTGCACATCTCATGACAAGAACCTGTAGCTCTCTTCCCACAGAGATCAGGACCAACCCTTCAATAACCCTCTTCAAAAAGGAGGTAAAAACAATACTATTAAATAGTCCCCTTCCTCTCTGAAGGATGAACCGCACCTCGGTGAACCCTGCCGTTCCCGACATTTATTTTCTTTGTTTTCCCGCTCACCACAACAGATGGGTGTACTGCATTACTATGCCCTGCTACCCGCATCAGTCTTGCTTCTTGATATCAACCGGGACTGTGTGCTACTTTCTGTACATTCCATTTTATTCTCCTTTGTACAGCGCTTTGCTATATCTCCTATGATTCTTTGTACTAGGTTGTGTATATTCTCGGTTATTCTTCATTGTACAGCGCTATCCTACAAGAAATGGTCTTGTTTGCACCATATAAAACTTCCTAAATAAAAATAACCTCTGGAACACACCAACAAAGAGGATAGGAAATTATTTGGAATTCGGAAAGGCATTAAAAAACTTGGGGTTTCGCCTTAAAACATCACTCAAGTTCTAGAAGACCACCCAGAATGCCATTTAACGAACATAAGACGTCGCACGTGGTCTATCCAATGCCTAGAGAGACCAGGTCAATGGCACTGCGCAGTTGTTTATTAAAGATAGATCTATCTATTGCTTTCTTGTTTGCGCATTTTTCTGAAGCCCCCGCACTTGTGAGCTTTTTCACTATTTAAATCCCTACGCAACACTTCTAATCCACTTTCAACCCCACATGCAGGACCCAACTTTCCCCTGCATCGGAATATGGATGACCAACTGGCTTTCAGCCATGCACCTTAAGGGGACCTGGAAAATTGAGAAGCACTATGTGCTCGGGCCACGTAGCGCTATTAAATAAATGCGTACTCATAGCCACTTACTCAACTCTTGAGATGGCACTTTAGACCTCGCAAGGGGTATGGAAAGCGCCATTTAAATACCAGTAGAATATACGCACGAAAACACATTTCAGCATAAGAAACTACAGTATTCATTTCCACCTGATGGACATTGTGCACAAGTTTGGAAGGCTAGATCACTCCTGTGGCTCTACGTAAGCCTAACAAAAGTCAGAAATCAAATCCAAAATTGAGGATTAAGCCAGCACGATTTCAGTCTTTATAAAGCTGCTCTTTGTTTTCTGTCAAAGTGGAGAATGACAAGCATTGGCAACTCATTTAAAGCGAAGAGAGCCTCAAAGATAAAGATACCAATGAAGATGACCCTGACAGAGGCAAGGACAGACCCAGGATGAGGAAGGCCTACCATAGAGGACCTTAAACTAGTAAAATTGTAAAAGACAAAAGAAGTTTAATACAAGAGATTCTGAGAGGCTGAAAGTTCAAAGGAATGTGATTCAAAAAGAGAATGTAACAGAGAAAGACCAAAGAAGCCAAGCAGAAGGCTCTAAACAGATGTAGAGATTATAGAAGACAAAAGGTATAGAACGCATTCTAGAAGGGGAGCACAACGAAGGAGCAGCGAGTAGGAATGAAACCCAATGGATAAGAGAGACAGAAGAAATGTCTTACAACCTAAGTGGTAAGGGGAGTAAGCCTTTGGGAGAAATTGATAGTGTTTATAAAGTGTGTGATTGCCCGTAGGCGTCTCTGCACAATTGTCTACCCGACATCATAATCTGCTCAGCGAGTTAAGTGATAGAGAACTAAAAAGTCAGATTGTAAGTTGTTTTCTGAAACAGAGGTGGTTAGCAGGTTTTAAGAATAAAAAGAGGCGGAACGTAAAAGTAAGAAGACTTCAGGAGGTAGTCGAGGTGTGCCAGCGTGGCAAGGGACAATACCAGCACAGACCACTCTTGAAGGCAAGACTAGCAATGATGAGGTATGGAGACGTGATGACATAAGCACACAAGGACCCTGGGCAGTCGGATGCAGGAGACATGAGGAGGCGACTGCACAATGGAAAACTCACAGGCAACAAAGCACAAACCTGGAAGGCGACACGCGACTTCTCCAGCAGGTAGGTCTTCATGTTGGCACCAATGATGTGGTATCGGGCACTGAAACCGATCTCCACGTACTTCCCGAAGCGGCTGCTGTTGTCATTTCTGGTGGTCTTTGCATTCCCAATGGCCTGAAAGTAAAGCAGAAATTTATCATTTAGCTTTCAATCTTTCAAAACATTTTACAAATGAAGAAAACTGTAGCAAAAAAATGTTTAAACCAGTAGAGGCTAAAAATCAACTTAAGTTTAACTTTTCTTAATTGCAAGCGTTTGTAAAGTCTTGTTGTACATAGGATGGGAGATCATGTATCTTCTGGTGGAGCCTTAAATTATCATTCCGTGGTCTGGCCCCTCATATCGGACCGTCCTCCTCTTGTTAAGAGGAAACTAATCAGACTCATTGAGGACCAGACTAGATCAGGGGTCCCCAACCTTTTCTGTAACAAGAGCTACTTATTTATTTATTTATTTATTTATAGGTTTGTAACGCGCTAGAATCGACTCTATACAGAGTATCTCTGCGCACAGAAGAAAAAGAGAGAGAAAGAAAAAGACCAGCAGCATCAGTTTAGCATATAGTTCAGTTCAGTATGGACATAGGGTACATAAACTAAGTCTGAAATAAGAATGTTTTAAGTTTTTTTCTAAAATGTAGATGTTCTGGACATTGATTCCATTCCATTCCATTCCTTATGTTCGATGAAACTCAATTAAGCTACTAACATTGTGATGTTATATCGTCCACACCTGATAAGAGGACATTACTAGCACCATAAGCAAGATAACTACCAGTGTTCACCTCCAGTTATTAGGCGGGTCGCTAGCAGTAATGTAAAAAATAAAAATAGAAAAAAAGGCTGCGTCAGTCTAGAATGCCTCTACATGTTTAATACTGAACAGCCATGGATGCATTGCCTCTGGCATCAAGATAATATTTGTAAAAAGTATTTAGAAGAAAAAAAAGACAATTTATCACTTTATGAGCTTTAAATATATTTTGGAAATATAGCCATTTTTCTCCAAACATCAGCTTATGAATGCTGAAAATACACACATTTTAGCCTCAAATATACATTTTGTTTTCCAAGCAAAATCTTCGAATTTAGTAAGCCGTGCTGCACACAGGAGAGCTACTTACAGGCAGGTGGAGAAATACCACTAGCTACTCATTGGATAAGACTAGATGATGCACATGTGCCAAATTATTAAAAATAAAATAAATCAGTGTAGGAGGCCCAAGTTTCTCTTTGGAGCCAAGTACTGCCGACAACCAAGTCGTCCTCAACTTGTTTCCACCACCCGACACTGCGTCTCCATCTTCCTCGTGCAGGCTCTGTTTCATTGCTGTTTTTCCCCTTTGTCACAATGTTCTAGTAGTTTATTTTTCTAAATAAAATTAACCATTTGTGGCCGTCTCTCCCTAGCTTTGGGGTAAACCAAAGGGAAAAAAAAAAAGTCTTGGTCCCCAAAAATGAGTGCCCTTCCCCACTCCCTTAGCACAAATGAGGCAGCAGCAGGTGCCCCCCCCCCCCCCAAATACTACCCAGACCTCCACAAACTCGCCTTCATCTTTAATCCAGGGACACTGAATGCTTTGCAGGGTTCTTTCTTTGTCTAACAAAGGCCGGTGGGTGTAAAACTCCACTTTGTTAGTCATATGTGTAGGGGGCCATGCCGGCCTGCTCGCTTTGCACATTACGCGACGACCGCTCCAGGGATCGGCATGCTCTTTACTAGAACTTCCAGGCTTCAAGTAAAGCAAAAGGCTTTTGCCAGAAAGAGGACGCCTGAGCAACCAAATCACAGTGGTGAAGTAAACACAGATAAGGTAGTTACAGAGAAGGGAAACCAAGAAAGGAATTGCAAACAGAAGTCAAGACCCTGGCCCTCAAAATCCCAAAGGAGCTCTTCCCACCAGCCTTCTCAAGGCTGCCCTTGTCCCATCACCTTGCACAAATCCCCCTGTCAAAGGTCTGTCACTTAATGTTCCTCCCAGCCCGATGACTCCCTCTGTACACCTCAGAGCTCACTTGTTCAATGCTCTTTCTTTCACCACTCATGGCATAGCTAACTGCCCGAGGACTTTGGGGTTTGAACAATGGAGTATACATTTCTCCTTTAAAGTGAGTGATATTTCTCACAGTAGAATTGGCCAGCAGTTAAAACAATTTACATCTTTTAGTTGAATGAAAGTAGTTTGGCATACACAGGTCCACGAGCCAACGACAAAGTTATTATGAGTTTATTATATGGACCAAACTATTGGATTTAATATTTTACATTTTTATCAATGGGAGGGCCACTGTTGTTCAAACTGTTAAGTTTGACAGTTTCCCAGCCAATAGAAGGGAAAAATGTGAAAGCTGAGAGTAGGTTTCCATATGGATTTGAGGATTAGTACTAAACTTGAAGTAAAACTCCTCTACAATTAGAAGTGTTA
This sequence comes from Lissotriton vulgaris, assembly GCF_964263255.1. Classification (NCBI taxonomy): domain Eukaryota; kingdom Metazoa; phylum Chordata; class Amphibia; order Caudata; family Salamandridae; genus Lissotriton; species Lissotriton vulgaris. Next base: position 65,177,038 of record NC_141700.1, read on the forward strand.
ATTACAAATACCAGTTTTAATAGTAGGCAAGTAAAGTTGATAATTATATGTTCTTTCACCCAGCTGGAACAGGATACCTCAAATGTTCTTTTGTAATGGTGAAGATTATAAAATGTAAAACACCACTTAAATATTACAGCAGGAAAAAGGTTAAGACTGGAATCTTATGTATTATTTTAATTAACTTATACAACAAAGATGTGGATGACTTCAATCTATTCTCTCACAGTTACTGCTTGTCCTCATCTCAAAGCAGACAGTGTTTCTCCCAGGGATCTGGTACACCCCAGGCACCACCCCCAAGACCGCCTCTCTGAGAGACTTGAGGTCACTCTGATTGGCTGAAGATGTCTTGTCCGCAGCAGACTACGCACTCACATCGTCCAGGTTCCTGCCTAGGTGAGCACTCTGGTGTCGACAGCGGGAAGAATCACACTTTAGTGGGTGATCCGCAGTTTGTTAAAACAAGTGTGTTTTTATATCCATAAACAAGCATCTCCCAAAAGCCTCTTTGGTGGTTGATGGTTACAGCATCTGGTAAAGTGATACCTCATAAAGGGTGCATTCCCCTTACCGGACACAAAAGACATTTTATTTCTTATTTGGATTACTTTCGACTTGGAAGACTTTCAGATATGCCCTTGTGCAGTCCCCTCATCCTTTGATACTCTACGCCGAACCATGTCGTTTCCATCTCCGCTTGGCCTGCATGTGACGCATCAGGTCAGCATGGGAGGGAGGAAAGAAGGTTTGTGGTAAAGGAAGAACCTTGGGAAAGAGGCATAATAAGCAAATTGCAGGTTTCCTATAAGGGATTCAAAGACAATCATATTGGAAGGATGCAGGTACAGATATGAGAAGGATGCGCTGCAGAGAGAGGAGTAGCAGGTGCCACCTCAGTGTTTTGGGGGGTTTAATCTCACTTGTCAGTGTTTCTGTATGAGGTACAGCAAAATTAAGTCCAAGATGGTATAGTGGTGAATGTCCTTTAAATGTCGACAGTGTTAGACTTCTAAGTTATTAAAACCAGCGACACAATCCTAACCAAATTCCACAATCCAGGAACGGGTTCAAGGATGGTCAAAGAAATGTATGCAAAGTTCTACATTTTACCTACATTACCTTCAGAAATCTTCATTTTGAGTTCAAGGTCTGGAGAACCATTTCCGAATACGTATAATAGAACACTTCCAATTAAAAACATTTTTGCAGAGATGCCTTTAAAGAGCATTATTGTGTATGTGGTCCCACTCCCCAGCGACAACGCGCATTTGTTCAAGAAGCTAGAACGCCAGGTATCGAGTGCCAAACCAAAACTTGAATTCCCATCATGTAAAATTAAAAAACGTGGTTTGGTGTTTTCTTTGCCTACTTGCTTAATGAGCAGGTGAGCCCCTGCTGATGAGTGCACTTAGAGGACACTTGACAGTGTGCCTGTAATTAACAATGTGTACAAGTAGGGGGGACTTAGGGTTTTTTAACCAGGTCCAGCATACATGTCCAACAACTAATCAATCCAGAAGGGTATGCAGTTCCTGTTTGAACAGTACAGGTTATATAAGTGAGATGGAGCTCACTTAATAGCTAGCTGGAGGAGGGGGGGGGGGGGGGTTCCTCCTCTTGGAATTAGGTCCCTCACACACCCAGCCAGCTAGGTGTCCTGCTTCATCGGGTCGGCGCTGCAATACCAGACGGGCACCCTAGAAGGGGCTCTTTAGCAGAGATCTTTTATTCCTCGTCATAAGGTGCAGTGCGTGTGAGGTGCCTAATGTGTAGATGGGAGTGTAAAAGTGAGGGTAAAACAGGAAATAGAGGTCCAGTCAAAACTACTTTAATGAGTGTGGCCCCTATCCTGGTTAAAACTAAGTGTGGCGCACCCCTGCTATAATATCACAGGGTACCGCACTCCATTGTTGACATGTTTCTTGCCTAAATGTCAATTAGACGGCAGTTCATCAGGACCAGTAACAAGTTCTATCTACACTGTCAATAGTGGTCCAATGTAACAAGAGTGATAGACCATACACAGCACCCTAAGTGTGGTTCCTGTGAATCTAGGAAGTCAACCCCAATGGGGTCAATGGCTCACATCAACATGTTCCGGTAGGTGTTGACACTGAAAGATGCAGTGTCGAGTCTTCTCTGTGAGATGTCGGAGGACCTACACCTCACTCTGCCGGGAGCTGTTATTAACAAGCAATTTTACACACTATTATGAAGACGCCCTTTTTTCTTTTAAACTGGATAGTATGCAAAAGCCTATGTAGTTCTCCAAATGGACACTACTGCCCGACCTTTCAGTGAGCTCAAAGGTCACATTTTCAGAGTCGGCATTACACTGGACTACCAAGAAAGGCACTCATGCAGTACCTCCATGATGGGATTGGACGCCAGCACCTTCGCCTCCACATTAGAATCCTCCGAAGACCCTCCGACGGTGGCGAAGTACCTCATGGCATATTTAGCAGACACGGTCTTGCCAGCCCCAGACTCTCCACTGATTATCAACGACTGGTTCTTCTTGTATCTGAAGGGCAGAAGAAGATTGGTCGATTTGTAGGCAGGAGTTCCAAAGTATGTGTGGCGGGTGGAGGGATGGGAACAGAAAGGGTATCCAGGACGTAGGACAAGATAAGTAAAAAGTCACTGACCAATGGAGAACAAGGCGGCAGCGATGTAGAGAACAAGAAAGTTGTGATGTGGATAACAGGCAGGCAAGGCAGGGGACTGGACAAAAGGAGGACGTGACATCAAGAGTGGGCAGGCTCTGAGCAGAGTCAGATGTCGCGGGGGGAATGCTACAAACCAGCCTAGAAGGTGGAGGCCAATGTAATTTAACAGAGTACACACTGCTGCAGGTAAGAAAGGCTGCAACTCATTAAAATATAGAAGAGAAACTCAGAAATTGGAAAAGGGTTTGCAAATAAACCAGGTTTAAGAAAATGGAGAAAAAATGTGTTTTCTTACCTGGCCAACTGCTTGTACGCCTCTTCGGCCACTGCAAAAATGTGGGGGTCCATGTCGCCCATGTCCTGTCCGCTATAGGCATGGATGATTTCCTCATCGTAAATCGACAACTGGTCATACGGATTAATGGCGACCAAGATGATCCCTGAATGCAAGAACAAGGAACAATTGGCAAAGACAAGAATTCAGACTAGATAAGTAGGATGGTGTTCATGGCTTACGAGTACTTTTGTTTAATACACATGAAAGATTTCTGGAACCCCTTTTACTGGTGGCATCCTGTTCCACAACTTCAGAACTGCTCCTCGTATGAAATGTTTAATGACAATCAAATGACTGAATAACAATTTCTATTTAGGCTTCAACCCGGAGAAATCCACTGTTAACGCAACCGTGGATATATCCCCTTTCTAAGGATATACAATTTTGCACATTTAGAAAAGCAAAATTTAAATACAAAATAGCATCAGGAACTAAAATGATGAAGGGGGCCATGCAACCCAAAAAAAAAGTGAACCTCTAACAATCAGATCGAAGGAATGCTCCTAGTTGAAATAAATGTCGGTGTACACACAACGCATGGGGGCTCGGTTCAGTCTCTGTAGCCTGCACCAACTTTCTTGTGCTGTGGACAGATGGCGGTGCTAGTAGTGTAGGTGTGAAACTGAAAGCTGGAGAGCACTAGTGCTAGCCACGGTAAGCAGGCTCTACCAAGATGACTCAAGGAGTCCTATGCGATGTTCTATCGACAGCTAGAACCGCGTTTAACATGTGACTGCAGGACAAGGTGGCTCCGACATGTGCACAGAAAGGAAAAATACTATAACTCTGTTCCAAGCGGCAAAGGACGATTACTTCAGTATCTCAGAACGACTCTGGGCAGCAGGTTGGATATGTGCCATATTCAAGGAGAAGGAGCTTCTAGGAACTGGATGAAGATGAAAGCTAGCGGGTAGGTTGGGAGGAGGTGGTGAAATGGCAGAGAGATTAAACGAATTGGTCCACCGTGCAGAGAATATTGCAGAGAATCTGGTCTGGTATCTTTGTTGGGGGGTAAACAAGAATTCAAGGCCACAGACAATAGGCTGGGGTGTGTTGTACAGAACACATCCATTGTTGGATTATGTGGACACCATGTTAGTGAAATACCCACATGGCAATAGAAAATATTAGGAATGCACTCACTCCGGTGCGATCCATGAGAGGCACCGTGAGGTGTGGTAGGCAACGCAAACTCTTGCTTAGTTTTTGGCGAAGGGGTGCCGGCAGAAAAACACTGGTAGGGTAGATCGGAGATGCGTACACACAAACTCTAATGCAGTCACAGTGGGGCCTGGTGGAGAAAACCAGGAATGCACTCACTCCGGTGCGATCCATGAGAGGCACCGTGAGGTGTGGTAGGCAACGCAAACTCTTGCTTAGTTTTTGGCGAAGGGGTGCCGGCAGAAAAACACTGGTAGGGTAGATCGGAGATGCGTACACACAAACTCTAATGCAGTCACAGTGGGGCCTGGTGGAGAAAACACACCAGGGATACCCTCGGTAGGATGTCGATGGATGGCCAAGTGGGGAGGTCAAGCCAATCATCAATCTTTAGAGAAAGGAGTTTAGGCGGATTCAGGAACCCACAGTCCCTGAAGTCGCAAATAAACTGAAGCGACACAGCACGGAGTCATAGAGCGCTCAGTAACTGAGCTTGGCAAGCATCCACCCATTCAGGGTGAAGGCTAACTACCCCAAGTAGTCTTGGTTAGGTCACCAACCCAACCATGTGCACAGATGTTCAACAATCCCAGTCAAACTTAAATTGTTTATATCAAGGGTGCATCAGACAAGTAATCAAAGGCCTTACACAGCATGGGAAAGGAGTTACATTGCATGTGGAAACAGCTGTAAGGATGCCTTTCTGGCTTATTATAAAGGCTCCATTTTTAGTAAATTAATTGTTACAAAGAATCCCTTTGTGGTCTGGCAAGCAATACTTCCAGGATTACTAAAGCAAATAACTGCCTCGTGTATATAAACTCGCAACAAAAGGGCCAGCACTGCGCCTCGTTCTAGTCAAAGGACGCGTGCACACACAACGCTGTCCAATGCCAACTAAACATTTACATACAAGAGACGTTGTTGACTCTGGTAATCTTGAGACTTGGCTTTCGACAGAGAGAACATTCAACTTGCAACGATTCACCATGAAGAGCATAAACCGTACGCGAGCGCAGACCTTCCGAAAGTGAAACGCAGTCATATCGACTGGAGAACAAGTCTAGTCTATGTTAATCCAATGAAAGGGCGGCAACACAACCCTTGCAGTTTGTGTTCCTAGGGTCTACTCTCCCCTTCAAACTCATTCATTCGGCTTCTGGGAAAGACAGGGTGCCTTTCCAAACGCTGATCTCCACGCTCAAGAAATTGGGCTACATATGTAATCCTCTCTTAACCACTTCGATGCTGATGACGAGCTCAGCTCGTCATCAGGCTTACCAGCCGTGTGCTGATGACGAGCTGAGCTAGTCATGTAACGCAGTAATTTCAAGAATGCCGCACACAGCGGGAAAAGCCGCCGCATTGATGCGGTTAAAAGGAAAAAACATCAATTTTAAGCAACAAGTAACATCAATTGATAACACTGATAATAATGGAGGCATTGCGTAAAGGCATAAAATTAATTCCTAAAGAGTGTGCCTGTAGCACTTTGCACTAAGGCCAGACCTGGAAGGGGTCAGAGTCTAGCAAAAATTAACAGCCCACCACTCATTCCTCATATATTGCTCTGTTCAGGAATAATCCCAATCTGCTACCAACCCGCCAACGATCTAGGACAAATTGTCCTGTGTTCTTGCTCCAGCTGCTGGTCCTGCCTTGGCATGGAAAGAGGCCTGGAGATGGAGAAGGTAGTGATGCACTCTCTTCCAACAGCCAAGGACCCTCCCACCGCACTCCGTATAGGAGAGGTGTCAGGACATGTACATTAGTACCAATCTGGAGAATTTGTCCTGGATCGTTGGCGGGTTGGTAGCAGATTGGGATTATTCCTGAACAGAGAAATATAGGAGGAATGACTGGTGGGCTGTTAAATGTTGCTAGACCCAGACCCCTTCCAGTTCCGGCAATTAGCGGACACTCAAGCACTGCACAGGCATGAGCAAGGCATGCACACAAAAGGGCACAGCACAAGCACCAGCAGTGTAAACTTGAACTACTCGCATACACACAGGAAAGGTCTTAACATGCAGCAACAGTCCAGGCTACCAGCACACCGACAAGAGGTACCACAAATGCAAGAGTGGTGAAAGCTGGACAAACAACAGGCTGAGCTGGTGACAAACACACAGAGCCACAAAGGCATCATCTGTGCAACCTCTCCTTACCCAGGCAATTAACTGACCTCAGAGGCCTCCAGGCAACATCAGCCTCAGGAGGGGGCTGCAAGGGCAGAAGATTGTTCAAGGAGAAGCAGCAGGGGACACCATGAGCACTGCGAAAACAAGGACCATCCAAGGCGGGACAGAGTGGCCGAGGCATGGAGCCCTCGGCATCAGGAGGGAGGCAGAGAGGCTGCCTGAGGAGACGTGCTAGTGAGGCTGCATTGACTATCAGAGACTCACACCCCAAAGGCTGCAGCAGGTTGGAAGTGGAAGAGTTGAGTCAGTCAATGCTGGTCTTGTGGAAGAAGCAGCTTACTGCACACAACACGGATCCCATTTACACAGGTTCTGTGGCTGCCTTACTGAGAGCGACAGCAGTCACTCAGCAGAGACAGCATAGGTGTCTCAGACAGACTATCCAATGAAAAACTAGTAAGAGTTTCACCCAGCCACTCACACAAGTTTGCTTAGCCAATCCAAGGTCAACACACTTTCAGACCACCTTTAAAAGTTTGCTCCACTTCCATGATTGGTTTTGAGCACCTTACAGTGTCACTGGGAAAGATACCTCCGTAAGAGCCGTAGACACAGACAATGGATTAAAGTTTTCATTGTCGACTCTTAGGTTAGTCATCCTAATAGCACGGAAAAGAACGACAATTGTTTTCTTTCTTCTCCAATAAAGCCAACACATCAGTTACGATGAAGGTTGCAACTGCGTAGCGCAAGAGCCTCCTGCCTTTATACCCCACTGCAATGGGAAACATGGGTCACACAGCAAAGTAAGGATTTGTGATGCACATGTGTAGTTCACTTCCTGAAAGAATACAAGTCAACAGTTTTTCACTAGTGGTACAGGGGAGTAAATATATATATGAAACAATCTCTGCTATCTCTCGCCCGGAGCCCAGTCCTGGATACCTTCGGCGCAGATGAAGAGAGGAGACCCAAATGCAGGCGAGCAGTGTTTTTATTCAATTAGAAAAACGGCACACCTCAGCATAACGTTTCGGCCTTCACAGAGGCCTTGGTCACATTATATATATCTGGATAATGCCACTATTTTTTCTTTTAACTTTAACTCATGGGGGGGGGGGGGGTTAGGCAGGGGGTTTGTAAACGCTGGAGGGTTTCTACAGTGTGGTGGGATGATCCAAGGTGGACACCCTTGGGGTTGGAATCTGATGAGGTAGCTTGCATGGCAGCCACGTTATTTGTGTAGGTCGAATGTAATGCATATGTAATGTAATGATGTCTTGTAAAGCGCCTGAATCACCCCACATGGGGTATCTCCGCGCTGTAGACCGCTGAGGAACCCGTCCTGGCTATCCCTGTGAGATGGTCCCTACTGGGTATCTCCAAGGTGAAACCAGGCATCCCCGGCGAATGTGGGGGGCCGTTGTGGAGATGAGGCAAGCTAATACCCAGAGTTGCCGAGTGTGATCCCTGGTTAGAGTAGGCACCGAGGCGAGAATTATCGAGTCCGCTGACCCTGGTCCACGACCCTGCCGCGTTGGGAATTGAACCGTGGTCCCGGGCCGTTCTCTGCTTCCGGGTCTGCCGCCTCTAACCAGTGCACCACACCACTCCACTAGGAGTGTACTCGGATCATTGTTCTTATGTCTATGATAAGTTACTCCTCTGCCAATAAAGATATATTTTAAAAAAACACTTTAACTACTGGGGTTAGAAGTGTTGCAAACCAAATCACTTGGTGAATGAACGACAAGGCGATTTTGAAGGCAATATTTGTTCTCCGATGAGGGTGTGCTGTGCATGGCATCAACTAGACAATCGAAGTAACCTCCTTAGTCCATCACCCGTCTTACCACAGTATGTATAGATGGAGCCTATATCCAGAAACCGCACTTTCAGGTTGTGAAGGACAGCTGGCTCGTGCAGGTAGCTGAGTGTGGTGAGGTTGTTTTCTCCCATCAAGATGTCAGGGTTCCGTAAAAAGGGAAGAGGTCTATCAACTGCATAGTCAAGGACCTTGAAAATTAAAGGAATCAATTAGTTAAGAAAAATAAATTTAAGTTCCAGACAATAGATGGGAAAGGCACAGAAAATACAATCTTTCATCAGAAGTACAAAAATGGTCCAGGTGTTGGAGTCAAGCAGGGCAAAGACTTGGCATAAAATGGTATAAGTTTTCTAATTCCTACGTTAAACTAAGACAATAAAGAACAGAGTTGCATTCATCCAAGTGTTCTGTAACAGAGAATTGATTTGAACACATGAGCTTTCAAAGACCATCTCCTTGGTGAAAGAGCAGCTCACCGTGCCATCTTCAAGCCGGAGCACGAGTGTGGTGTCCCCTTCTCGATAGTCTCGTATGATCTCAGCCGTTTTCCAAACCACCTGGTGGTCCGGGATCCAGACCCTGGTGCCCTAAAGGAGTGAGAGGTGGACAGAAGTTACTAACCCGACAACACTCCCAAATACTATTGAAATGTAGAAAATCATTCATCGATATAGAACAAAGACTAACAATGTGATTTGTTCCTCCAACCAAGCCACATAATAGCTAAAGTCAACCACCATTAAGCAGGCCACGCGTATTCCTGAACTCTCAAAGCACTAAATGTTTCGGGTTGCACATTTGAATCCGTCACTGGTAAGTACTCTGGGAATTATTTAATTCCATTTTTAGATCAATGGTGCAACAACAGACTGGGATGAACCAAGTGCAAATAAGTCCTAGTTGTTCTGCAATAACAGGCTCAACCATAACACCACACTCTGCATTTACCACATGCATTGTAGCACACACCAGGTTGCCACTTCTTAAGTATCTCTATGATATTGCAGATGTGCACAAGAATAGTCGTGCCACAGGTTTAGAACAGAAGGATCCTGCGCTCTTATACAAGCGTGAAAGTGAGAGACCAACAGGTCTCAGCTCTTCAACAGCCATTAGGGACTTCATGCTCTCCAAACGTAATCAGCTCGTATAGGATGAAACATCGGTGCCGGCACTACAGCATTACCTTTGAGTGGACGCTTGCAGGTACCCCTCCAACTCCAGTCCAGATGATCAATGATCACACCATACAACCTCCCTCCGCCACCCAAAATAAAGAAATCTGGCTCACCCGTTGGTACTGAGTGGTACCCACCTCACTTTCAAACATTTATCCAGATTAAATATAGTACTTATGATCAGTAGGCTGAGAAAGAATATGGCATCCCTTGTGCCAAGTGGAGTTTACAAACAGGTGAGTCATTGATCCAAAAATAAAGTGTGACTAGAACCAAGTTGACGGATCATTGGTGGATTGGGGGTTAGTACAGCACAATAACTTTACAGCCAGTGGATAAAAATCCCTTAATAGCCACAGGGAAATTGTTCAGACAAATGACAGCCACGGTAGAGTGCAAAATGGGCTTGTGATAGACTAGAGTAAGCGATGGGCTGGACAAAGATGGGCTACTGGGACATTCGGTTACGCTTCCAGATGGCAATCAACAGCCACAGCACAAGAGCCAGAGTAACCTCCAAAAGTCACAGGATATAAAACATAAAATGCTCTAAATGCAAATGAACGTAATCTACGAATTGGCCATCAAGGATTTGGATTGCTTTACGAACATGGGATTGCACGTTAACCTCTGGTAGATCACTAGTAGCCTTTGGCTACGAAACATCTGGCACCAACCATTGGGCAAATCATAGAAACGACCCTACCCACTGATCCTTTCATTCCGGAAGCATGGACAGGTGACCCCCAATCTCTTTACAAGTAATCCGGTCCAATCCTCCGAAAACTGAGAATGTAGACCCATAGTAAGCCTTTCGGTGTTATCCAAGCAGGGGGGGTGGGGGGGGGAGGAGGAAGAGTTCAAATGCATCTTCAGCGTCACTTGGAATAGGCAATGATGCGCTGGGATGATTAGGAGATGGAAAAAGTCAGATCAGGGGGTCCAAAGAGGCAATTGGCTATGGAGATCCTGAGGTATGAAAGGCCATCCCTGTTGCCTTGCCGGCTGCCATTGAAAGTGTAAATCACAAGGTATGCGTAAAAACATACTGGGGGCATGGCCTTGGGTACTGCTATGTCCAGGAGGGAATCCTTTCTAGAAGGTGATCAGTCAATGACACTACTCCAGGGCTCAACACCTAGAGTGTTCATTTATGTTATCTGTTCTACAGGTAAGGAGGGAGGATTCTGCTTTACACCCAGTACCCCCAAAAAGTCTGTGCTGCTTTGCCTGGATGCTACCGTAATGTGGTGGTGATCTGCACAGGAGGTTTCTCCTTCAGGGGACCAGTCATTTTGAGATTTTATCATTCAACTACTTCCGCAGCCTTCCAAGTCATCACGATTGCTCAAGCTGGTTCTTCTAAAGAGATTCAATGATCATGATAACCTTGGTGAAAATGAAATTGATTGTTTATCAAACATTTACTGTAAATGACGATTAAAAACACATAAGAGGCAAGGACTACACATACCACAATGCAATCCATCTGAATTGAAGGAGCACACATGAGAAGAGTTCTGCACTGATTTAAGTGCTACCGCATTCCAATTATTTTACCAGATTTCATACATTCGCCACCCATGAAAAATTAAGAACACCAATGAGACAGAGGTTGGAGAAAAGGCACATTTTATGTCCAAGCTGGCTAAAATATTCTTCTTTTCCTTCAATCACTACAGTACTTCACCCGGCTCCATTCATCAGTTCAATTGCAGGATGAGCGAAAGTCACCCTGGACCGTCACCCAGTGACTTGCATGGATTGAAGAAAATGTGGATCCGAGCAGATGGAGCCATCTTTGGACCCAAAGGCCACCCATGAGCCCATCCTGCCCGCACTGGCCAGGTTGCAACTGTGGAGGCGAGATAATGGAAGCATAAGTAGCTCTTCAGAAATCGATTCAAGACTGAAATCTTGCAGACATGTGGTTAGCTTGTGCAACAAGGCATGGTCTTCTCAATTTATTTTCTTAGGGCCGAATCTTACACCTTTCAAACAAGACATTCCTGCGGTAGACCAAACAAATTAAACACAACATGATTGAGCATAGCCAATTCCTCTGCGTGAACTCAACATATTCCAAAAGCCATCCCCAACCAACTCTTTCCGCACGTTCCTTGGCCCACATCTGAGACTTCCCATCTACACACCTTCGTACACTGGCTAAAAACCATCGATGATCGACAGACGTGACCTCTATGGACCAACACCAAGCATACCACCCATAGGAGGGTTTAACATTCATCCACCTCACACCGATACATTGTACAGCAAACTAAGAACATACCCACCCGCTCATTCACTGAGCAGCCTACCGCACTTGATCGCACTTAACCAGCTGGAGGCACAATACCACAATGAAAGCGCCCCAGCGATTACTTTGATCCAAGTGTACAATGGAAAGACAAGCGATAAGTTAAGGATACAATACAAATAAACAGGTCTAACTCAGTATGACTACAACCTACAGGTCACATCTCGTCCAGATGACACAAACTATAATTGATTACCTCCATGGAAAGAAACCCCCAGACCAGTAAAAAAAAAAAAAAAAAAAAAAAACACACACAGGCAAGCTGAAAGCAAGCACTCGAGGCTGATAACACAGTAGATCAATATTTGCTTCGGAAGATAATATACTGCAGTCCGTTGCCACAGGTGCTAGTGGACGAGCATCACTCCTCTGCGATGATGCATCGATGCAGGACCGAAGGAACAGGATAGAGGCTAAACCTAGATTCTGGGCATTCCAGAGAGAGAGGGGGAGGGGTGATGAGAACTGGAACCCTCCTGCTCCAAGAAGCACGTGTTAATATCATTAATGAACGTTCTAGCGGACATCTTCGTTGACATTAAGTGTCCATTCACCTTAGTCAAGCAGGCTCACCTTCGATGCATAACTTTCTGCCTCCTTAACTTATCTCAGGATAATGCCCCTTAAAATATTCACTAATTCCATCATGCCAGCAGGTCTGGTCTTAATCCTAGGACCTACTTGCGACCTCTAACAACAACGAAAAACATCCATTAATGGAAATCTGGCTTAAGATACTAACAGACTCCACTTTGGCAAGAACTAATTCGGCTGGAGTGCCTATTGGCAACTTCTTTTTCTACCTCTAACCTCTTTCATAATATTCGCAGAAATTTCTTAACCCCTGCAAGCATAATTCAACTCTGGGCTCCCATCACCATCTTAACTTGGTGGTGCAAAATCAAAATGTGATTGACAGTTTAACAAACTAATGAATTCACCCACTGACAAAAAAGTCCCTCTATGTACCTAGGTTATGCGTTTTTAGGTGATAAAGGAGTAATCTGACGAATTATCTAAAATGGTCTCAAAGGCCAGACCTAAAGAAAACAAGCATTGGCAAAGTTAACACTACTTCCTCCTTTGAGAGTCACAACTAATTCTTTTGATTAAGCCTATTCCAATCAAAAATAAAAATGATATGTAGCAATGCATCTACAAGATAAATAGATTAATATGTGCAATTTTGAGCGATAAAATGCAAGCACTTCAAAGGAACTAGAATGATATGAAAAAAGTATGAGGTTGTACATTTTAAAGTATTGGTAATAAAAGCAGACGAAAGAAAAAAACACACACACACACTTAGCAATATCACTAAATACATCCGAATCATCCAACACAAATTCCTGCTGTGGATCTTACCACCAGATTAGTGCACAAGTTTTGTTACAAACATTTTACATCGACCCAGTCTTTTAAAGTATTTTTTCTCCACTCCAAAGGCCTGCTCTACATGCAACGAAAAAGTAGCTTCATGAACACACAAATTACGCTCTTGCCTTCGTAGATGCACGTAGAACATAGACATGTCCCTTGGGGGGGGCACCAAAGTACAAATCTGATCCGCGCACCAATGTAGGAGGCGCAGTACTGCAAGGACAAGAGCTAGAAGTGCCACATCTAGTTTAAATTAGAAAGTTGAGAGCGATAATTTCGACATCTTTAAGCTCGGTTTAAATGACCACACAAGGACCCCTCAATCTGCAGCGTCTGAAGACTTCATATAGTAGGTTATTCTACAATTCAGTAACCACAGACATCGCTACACTCCACTCAGAACCACTGTGTATTCGCGCTATCCACCCTCAGACAGTGTTCCTAGTGTCCTGCTCAGTAGTCCAGCCTCCTAATGCTTCCCCTTTCTTCTCAGGGTATCCCAGGTAATTGTCATAATGTTGGGAAGGGGGGGGGGGCAAATAAAAGGAGAGGAGCCCCAACACTGTCCAGCACCCACTCAACTAATCATAAGTCTCCTTCTAAGGGTAAACCCTTGAGGTCTCAGGTGGGTCAGTTACCAACTTGCCATCCACTGTACACCTCAGAGTTCTAATTCCAAATCTTAGGTTCCCTTCGAATTGAAGCACGAACATCCTTCTACGGTTTCCCTGGTTCATACACAAGCTGAATATTCGTTTTTTTTTGCTTGGTGAAGAAAAGCTGGAGTTTGCTATTCGTTGCTGTGTATTCCCTCATGCCATTGTCCACATCCCAACTACAGATTTTCCACCAGGTCTCATCTAAGCGCCCCTTTCTGTTGAATTTCTAAAATACTTCTGTTTAGTTTGGCAGGCAGGCCTTAAGCCTTCCAGCTCCGAGCCTAGGTTCAATGAACGAGGACTGCGATCCGAAACAACCAGCTAAGATCACACAAGTTACTTCCAATGATGTGACAAACTCCCCAGCCCCACAAAAATGCAAACATGTATTCCACAATTGAGGTGCCCAGCCATCTAAAATAAACAAAGCAGGGTTTAATATTGGGTTCCAGATCTCTGGATCCCTAGTATTTCCAGTGGTCCCCCTTTAACCCTCTCTAGATCACTTGTTACATGCAAGGCCAACTTAAGTAGCGGAACAATAGAGATTCCAGTCCCCATCCAATAAGACTATTTCCTTTCGGAACGCTAAAAATTCTGTTCAGACGAGAAATTAATGTGGTTTCTCGCAATTTGGGTCATATGCCCCCCCCCCCCCCCCCCCCCCCCCCACAAATACATACTCTGCTCTAGTTGTGCATACACACTTAAATGGCGATGGAAGACATACATTTAACAGTTTGCTGCTGAAGAGATTTCCGTAACAAGATTAAGAACCACCTGTCATAACCTCTACATCTACAGTTCAATATCTCTTGCAGACCTCTTCCAACTTCACCACTATCTTAGTCCAAGGTATTGTAACAATATATTACTCTTAAAATTAACTAAAAAGAACTTCTTGTATTGAAATTGCAATTACTTTTCTCTTACTATTCCCGGGGAGGTGTTTTACAGTGGGTAGCACGCTACTCCAGATATTATTTGATGACATTCTCTGCTCTAATTTGCAAGTCTCCCATCTTACCTTCTTAGTTTTAGATAACTATAAATTAGAATGTATTTAGCGATATCACCCTCACTTAAATTGGTCCAACAGAAGCGCACCAAATAATCTAAAACAGATACTTATTCTCCTAACATTATTAAAAGTAACAGCGACCTACATAAGACACTCCGTCGGAATGCACAGCCTGGGATAAAGAGCTACTGATCACATGTTGGCTATTGGCAACTCCCTTCCCCCACCCTGCCATTTTCTCAAGTCTCTGGCTGGCCCAAATGTTATCCCCTTCGTTCCGTTTCACCAGTATCTCACAAGAGTTCGTGTTCAGGCCACAATTTTTACAAATGTCACAAACACCGATTCGGACAGATTTTGTGAGCGCCCTAAACCACTATTTCCTAGTTGCACTTCCCCCTATTAAACCTAATTTTGGTCAACATGAAGTCCCGATTTCTTTCCAACCCGTAGCCTGGTTTTCTGTGGATTCCCGTTTTTTCCATACAGTGTCCCGACTAAGCTCTGAAGAGGTTTCTCCTGCAAAGCTACTAGGGGTGGCTCCTCAGTTAAGGTGGGGGGGAGGGGAGTAGCGCCGCCACATTAACTTAATTGCCCCTAGAGATGGAAAAATAATATGGTAATAAAGTTCATTTATTACCATTTTATTTTTGCAAATCCCCATGTCGAGCATCAGGACAGAGCTAGCCAGACATGCACATTTTAAGCCTCTGTAAGACAGCTGGGTTAGAGACAGCATAGGGCTCCAGTTTTCTTGGGAGCGCCGAAAGCGGCCGCTCCATCCAATCCTGGTGCTTCTTTCATGCCGCATGAGAGCCGCACCAGGATTGGTTACTGCAGTTTTCTGAGTCTTGCGTTGGGGAGCCTGCCTGGAGAAGACTCGAGCCATGAGGTTGTCGTGCCAGGAAGGTAGGTGTCATAATTTTACTTATGTCCCTCCCACCCGCCTCACCACCATCATACATGCCAGCCGCCACTGGATCCTTAGGGTGTTAATGGTGCGCCTTTCCCAGCCCTTTTACCTCTGTTCTGTCCCATTTACGTTCATTTATAGTTCATTGGTGTTTTGTATAGCGCTCTTACAATCAGGAGGCCTCTTCAGGGCACTAATAGAAACCTTTAGAGATTTCCGCCTCTGGCTTCTCTATCAAATCGGACAGAAAGTACAAAGTTATAATTTGTCTCTATGTAACCTTCCTTTAGTCTCCTGTTTTTCTTTGTAATGTTTTATTGTGTTCCGCAGTTCTTTTGTATTGTAACTGACTATTGTACAGCGCTCCGACACCTTCGGGTAATGTCCGCGCTTTATAAAAATGCATAAATACATACTCGAGTTCGGGGCCATTCCTATGGAGGTGTGACATTTCACATTGCCTATGCAACTAAGTTACTTTTATGTTTTTCGGACTTGTTCAATGACGTGGGCCGAATAAATGTGTTTTTTTTGTATTCGTGGTCCTCGTGTCCCAGAGGGTTCGGCTCGACCCTCGCGGGGTCTTGTCCGCGGACGGTCTCTCGCTGTGGTGAGTGTCGGCAGCTCACCGAAGCACGCAGCTGCTCGTGAGCCTCGCGCCCAGAGCACGTGGAGCCAGGGTCCTCCCGCGAGGCTGCGCGCGCGCCGCTGTCCTCAGGGTACCCTTGCAGCGTGCACTGCACTGCCCTCCCCCGCAGCAGTTCCTGAAACGCTGCAATTAGGACCGATTCTGCAACGCGGGGTAATTCTAGACCCCAGAAACGGCCGGCATTGCAGAAAGACAATAAAAGGGCTGCTGTGCAGGGTAGAGGCGCAATGAGCAGACACGGAGGTCTGACAACCGAGGGATCGAGTGACCCGGGGCGGCAGGCTGGTACCCAAGTCCGTGCGCATGCGCACCCTGGTTGTATTTCAGCACACAATAAGAAGGGTTCCTCGGCGTGCCCCAGACATTTGGGAGGACCCGAGGGCCGACATGGGAGTCAGAGGAGGGCATCTGCCAGGCGGCTAGCAGAGGCGTGCTGCTGGCTACCAGCCAAAGGCAGCGACACCTGCAGGGTATGCTCCTATGTGCCAGGAAGACCATGCCTGAATCGAGAGAGAGATATATCTATATAGATATATATATATATATATATATATATATATATATATATATATATATATATATATATATATATATATATATATATATTCAATACAAAGTCTGAATTCGATGGCAAAGCCGTTTCGAATTCTGCTGCATTTGCTCCGAGCTTTTATTAAAAAAAAAGCTACAGATAATCCAAAAGCTTATGACGCACTCCAGAAGAGTTTATGACGTTATCTAGGTTTCACATTTCAGACACAGGTTTTGAATGTTTTTTCAAAGCCCACAAAACATTTAAATTCGTATTAACCGCCGACCTTTTCTGATCAATTGTGACAGAATAGAAAGAAGGAAACAGTTACTTTAAGTTCTCCTCTTTTGAGCTCCGAAAGCGGAGGACACCTGCCTCCCATTCTTAGGTGGGAGGGGGTGGACCAGGTGGCGGGCAGGAGCCAGAGATAAGTTACTTTTAACTGAATGACCCGGCTTCGGATAGATTACTCCGATAACAAGCCCTGAATAACAGAGCGCCTCGAAAGCAACGGGTACCAGACCACGCCCTATTTATAATAAACAGATTCTTTGCAAACTTGCAAAGCTCTCGTTCCCCAACACCCAGGGGGGTCGAAAGATGTAAAGGTAACCAGACACGTCATTTCTCCAACACACCACCACGAGGCTTAGACAAGGATCTTTACAGATTACTTTTAAGCAAACCAGCATTCCTGTGCGGGGTGGACTTCCACATGACAGCTTGACAAAGGTTCCCAAAACTCGGTCGTAACAAATGCAACCTACACAGACTACAAAATCGAATTAACCAGCCTGAGTAAAAAGATCGCCACGGGCACTGGGGCAAGGAAGGAAAAAGACCCCTCTGACTGCCGGTGGGGTAGTAAACTACAGCAATCATCAGGGTTCAAGGGGCCCTCAGATCCGTGGGCCCTGGCGTCACTGCACCTGCTGCACCAATGATGGCTACTCCCTGCTAAGTGGCCACTCATACCGCTGCATAGACCCACGTATGATGCATGTCTGGTGCCACCATACCAGGGAACCAAATAAGACACCATTTACTGCCCTTTGGCCTGGGCATCAAATACACAAATGGCAACATACAACGTGGCGCCATGTATTTTGGCAACTAAGATAGCGCCTGGATACGCTCGCAGGTTATTAACTGCACTTTATACATCCGGTTTGATCGGATTAATGAACTGAAGTATAACGCAAGCTGCTGCCAACACAGGGTGTGTGATGTGGGCTTTGGGAGGCCAACTAGCACTAGAAGGAAGTAATCCGAGTCTTGAGCGTGGCACTGCCAACACAGGCAATGCACGATGGAAACAGGGATCAGCTGCCACCCGCAGGGATAGGATCGGGTGAATCAGATGGGATGCTGGCAGCCCAGGGGGCAGGATACACACGAGGCAGGCAACGGCCACCATAGGGAGGTTCTATGGGTACCAGGGGTGCCAATGCCACCAGAAGGGAGGGAAAACCAGTAGAGCCAATGCCACCATCAGCTATGGGCATCACAGTATCCGTAGACCCGCCTCTGCTTACAAATCCAACTCATGCCAGGCATCACCTACCCAGGGGGACCATGACCGAGTCCACAGACAGGCAAGTAAACTTGCAACACCAGCTAGACCCGAAGCACCCAGTGCCACCCTGAACACCAGACCATGAGGCTGCCACCATGCCTAGAATACAGAGGTGAATAGACAACTCTACAGGTCAGAGGTGAAGAGGGGCGAAGGTGGCAGAGGGGTAGAATTGAGGGGTGGGGGTTTAACGGAATAGCTGCTTAATACACCGTCTATGGTGCAGTATAACCAAGCAAGGCTGTGCCAGGGGTAGGATCCACGAACTAGCTCTGGCACCATTTGTAAATTAGAGGGGGGTTAGAGAAGAGGAGGAATGGCCCCCAACTCCAGCATACTTCAAGGAAAGGGGATCTACTATCTGTGATTTCGTATGTGGAACCAGCTCCTCCACTATAACAAATTGTGTAATCTTAAGCAGGTTAACCCCCTGCACTCACATATTTGCAAACTGGAAGCGCATGGAAACTGGTGCATCACCAGTATTAGTAACTATGCATTGCAATTGCATTTAGATAGCGCTTCATACCCATGGCGAGGCACTTTAGTGCATCTGGTAAGGTTACCCTCCAAAATGACTTCGCTTCTGGTATATGTGCTGGATTTACCTACAGCAAGATAGAGCATAAGGTTTACTTCTTACGGCCATAAAAAACAAGACAGCACCTTCCAAGAGCGCGTCTGATCTCAACAGAGCGAGCAAAGACTGGCTTTCTGCACTAAGGCAGCCCATCTGCATTTTGGTGGTCAACACGTGTTTAGGAGGTACGCTCTTTAACTAGAGCGCTGTGAGATCCCTGCACCTTAAAACAAAGATACTCGAGAAGTGGGTTCAGGGTAAGTGGAGCGTGCTAGAGCCAGGAACTGGGTGCCACATGGTGCACCATTGAGTACAGTCAGGAGGAACCAGATGAAGACGCGTTCCATCAACGGGACATGTGGTGCAGGCCCTGGCTATCCGCAATCCCAAATAAACTACAATACCCACAATCCTTTGTTTTATACTACACAGTAGCCTGCTACACCATATTAAAGCTGGTCTCTAAATTCCTTATTACAGTCGAGTTGTGACGTAGCCAGGGCTAAGGTGAAAGGCAGGACACAGATCAGAGTTACATCTGCCATTTCAGCAACGAATAACGTCTGTTTCCTGCTTGTTGCTTTTTTTCTAAAATGAACAGCCATCAGCAGGAAAGAAAATAACTGCATACTACTACAGCATTATAGAACAATTAGAATATGTCTGCATGTTTCTACACGTTCTGAATTACAGCACATTTTCTAATCTGACATGTTAAAGTGATGTGAATATTTTTTGCAAAAGGTTTAGCTGTTTTATGGTGTGTTAATTTCACACTAGATATTCTTCTTGTATTCGCCTGCAACAATGCTATTTTTTTTTATATAAAAGAGCATGAAAATACGGATTTAAACTGGTTGCGGGAAGGGAGGTGGGTCATGTATTATGAGGAATAAAATACCCTCTGCTGTATGGTAAAAGGATATTGAATGTCAACACAGAGTGCCATGACCTCGGCCTCATCCCTCTTTATGGTCATCATGGAACTCTTTGGTGACTTCCAATATCCTTACAAGTTTTATAGTTACAGAGGAACTGTCCTTGCTCTTAATTCAACATGTACACCGAGTAAATGAAAATGTTGTTTAAGTATTTTAAATATTCCACTAAACTTATTTAATTTTTTGTTCATCCAAATAGGAGGATTGAGCGTTGTTCTTTAGCCCTTCATTGTTTAAAAACAAGAGCAGAATCCAACAACCAAGAGCAGAATCCAACAACCAATGTGTTCCGTTCACAAAACTGGGACTTTCTTTAAAGATTAACAAATAAATTATCTGTTTACTAAATTATACAGTTACAATTGGTAGCAAACAGATATCTGGCTGATGCTGCAATACAACGTATGTACAGTACAACTCAATCACAGAGACCCAAAAAAAATATAATTCTATATAGAGGTTTAAGAACATTTTCCTGTTGGAAACCATGCATCTAAAACACAAAATCCAACAGTGAATGAACCACTTAAGATGGGAACAACATCTTAAATTCACCTGCCTTGAGGATCCAACAAGCATCTGTTACACACTCATTTGTTTAATTTAAAAACCTCCAGGGTAGATAACAGTACTGGAATTCTACTCCAGTTCCAATAATTTCCTTAAACATTCCCAAATAGTTTATAGCATTTCATCACATATTCCTTAGCTTATTCTTCCAGTATAGAGTATAATTCTAGCCTGATCACTTATAGAAATAGCGTTGACCGGTCTAGGACTGCACATCAAATGATATTAAATTAGAACTCTTCCCCAGCACAGAGGTGGGTTCTTATCCGAGCCTTCTCAGCCATCTCCCGCTAGGCACCCCCTGCATCTATATGTGCCACAGATAAAGAAGGGACGGCGGAGAAGGCTGTCGAAGGTAATGTTATCCCTCCCTCCTAAAGAGCGAATCCTCAGCCTGCACCCAGAACCTGAGGCAGGCGTGTTGTTGAGCCGTGGCATGGAGGGCACCTCACTCATCACGAGCAAATGAACCCAGGCTCTGACTTCTGGCTGCGACACACTTTGCTACTCGTAGGTGACCCTTTATTTGACAAGTGGGAGCTGAACAGCTCCTGCTGGCCAGGTCTGGAGTAAAGACAGCCTGAGCTACTTGCTAAAGCACATAAAATGAAACAAAAAGAATACAGAGAGGATTTGGGTTAGTCCCCCCTGGCCATTGTCTGTCATTCGGATTTTGGATTAGCCTACAGAACAGACATTGGATGTTTAGAGTCATTCATCAGGAGTAACAGCGCATTTTTTTTTACATTGGTATTAAATTTATATAGCATTCAGCCACCAGCATATTTGCCTCCTACCAGATCCCTTTAGGGGAGTGGAGGCTGGGGCAGTTGGGAAGGGTGGAGGTTGGATGTCATGTTAACATAAAGACCTTATGACTTGCTATAAGAATTAAAGACCAAAGGAAGGTGCACTACATATAAGTCAGGACAAGTAAATGCTTCGAAGGTTCTTCTTTTTATTGAATTCTTTGAAAAGAACAGCGGCACACAGCCAACGCGTTTCACTCCCCAGTGCCAAGGGACCTTCGTCAGGGCTTACGGTCTACATAAAGGTTCAGTAACCGAGAAGGTGATATATCTCGTAATTGTTCGAGGATGAATAATATGTGCTACACGATCAGTTAACGTTGCCCTAATTAAGCGGCTGACAGCGAATCAGAGAGAAGCGCTCCCAAGATAAATAACAAGTCTCCGGTGCACCAGAACCAGTGCAGCCCGGCACCAATAACTCAATAACTATACTTGACCAATTGAAGGAATCCCAAGGGGTATCGATAGAACAACAACATATAGCGGGATATCACCAAGATAAACACAATAACCTTGGCTTTATAATGAATACATTTCAGGCAAGGACATCTGACTCGATGAGTAGTGGTGATCGCTGCGAATCGGGGTAAAATCAAATCCAAGAGAGTCGGGATACCAATAGTGCGAGGTCCCAGCAAATGGCAAATTCGGCCTCCAAGTGAGTAACGATCAGAACTTCCATAATAAGAAGACGAAAGACATATTGATCCAACGGCATTGACGCAGTACAAGGTGAGGAGTTAGACGGGGAAGGCGTTTGGAGAGAGGCTTTAAGCTGGGAAGATGGAGCACGGGCTAATGCAGAAGGGCGGAGAAAGGAGGAGGAGGATAAGTGGGTGGGGCGGTCTTTTTTCCAAGGGTCTGAAATGTGCTCAGGACATGGACAAAAAGAGGTGCTACAGGCAGGTTAGGAGCCCTACCATCAACTGTACCAGAGTTAGTGTGGTGAAGACGCTCCAACATAGAGGTGCTGGTAGTGGTGAACAACAGGTCCTAATACTCACCAGGCGCAGGCCCGATCCCCGCCCCGCCCCGCCCCCCCCGCCGCCAAAATGTGGGCACAAACATTAAACGTGGCCAAACTGCTGAGAAATACATAAAGGTTGGGAAACTTTTCCAATTAAAAGTAGATCAATAGATATTTCTCTAGGTCACACAAACAAACATGAAAAGTGGCTCCCCTCTTTTAAACACCACAATTATCGAAGTCTGCATAAACACCGTGGAGCAGAAACAAGAGTGCCGGTACCCGCGGCCCAACTCCGTGTGAGGTCACCACACAAACTGCATCCATGCACCAAATACGTGTTCTCTCTTCCATAAGCAAGATGAGTTATGCTACACGCTCTTTTCAAGAGGCTCTCTACCCATAAGCGATAAGGGGAGTCCTCTCGCCCATCAGTCTCGGGTACAGCGGCCCCTGGTGGAGAATTAGTGCCCTTTGCTATCCCTCCATGAGATTCCATGGATGCAGGAAGAGTCGAGGCCTCCTGTAGTACACAGGGATTCCGCATACGACCCTAGTTCTGACGCGGCGACCTGCATATGTTATGTACATCAGGGCTATTCCAACAGCTCGGGCCTTGCACACCCCAGATACTGTACACAGAATCAAGCACCAGCCAGCATTACGCAAGCGTCTTTATGGCCAGAGGGGATGCCTCTTACGTGCAGGCAAGTTGTAGCATCACAACAAGTGAGCCATCCTAGCTCAACCCCACCCTGGCTCCATCTGGGGTCATCGAGGCGACCGAGAGCCATAAATAGTAAACTTTGCACTGGCCAGCAGCCCTCAAGAGCAGGCACAGAGGAGGCACGTGAGGAAGCAGTCAAGAGATGGAAAGTGACCATGAGGGGAGGAAATAGCCCCTTGACCCCTGGGTGACCTTGAGCCTACAAGTCTCAGCATGTAAAGTGAGGCTTGCTGGATGTCAGCTGTGTAACAGAGGAGCAGTTAGGGTACCACCCAGCCAGTGCTTTACAGGCACAGACAGTGTTTTAATGGCAGGAATAAAATAATAAGGAGGGGAGGGTGGGAAAGAGCAAAATCCGGTGAATTCCCTCCTCTGAAATGTCCACTCAGCACCGCACATTCTGTAAGAAATGACTCGAAAAGTTTCAGAAATGTAACCCCCCTAAAGGATCATTAAAGCAAGCCGAGGCAGCAAATCCACGCAGATGATTAGACACAATCTTTTTTTCCAAGAACTAACTCCCAAAAACATAGCCAGTATTAGTGCAGCAGGTGCAGTAGCACCGGAGTTCTTGGATGCGAGGGGCCCACTGCCCGGATTTAGACTCAATACACAACAGGGGTGGGGGGGGGGGGGGCGTTGTCCTTCAATTGGGCTCGGAACTCTCTTGCTAACCTGTTATACATCGAGATAATTTTGAACAATTCGAAAGGAAAGCAAGGCCTTGATTTTTCCTGTGGAGGGTGAAACCCCAGGGGGGCAGCAAGTGAAAGGCGATGTACGTGCTCTTTCGAGACAGTTAACCACTTTCAACAACACCCCATCCCTCCCAGCCTCACCCCAAGCCGGCCCCCTGTGCATGTTAACGGTGGCGGCCTTACCTTGCTGTAGAGCTCAGAGGCGGACATCGCGGCGCCTCGTCCCCCCTCCTCGCAGGGTGCACCGGGTGGACGGGACTGGGAGCGTCTATGCCAGACTCCTCGCAGGTGGGCCTATCCTGAACCCGAGTAAGACCTCCCCCCGAGCCCGGCTCCCCGCACTGAAGCCCACCCCGCCTGGCCTCTCTTTGGCGCTGCACTTTGCCCGGGCCTGGCCTGGATGCACCGGACACCTGCGGACAATCAGTGATTAACAGCGGCCGCTCGGGTAAACTAGCAGGAGCAATTCATTAAGAGGAGGAAAAACACATGCCCGCCTCGAATACTGAAGAGCAACGAGGCACACACGTCAACGAGCCACGTCACGCGCGTGACCTCCTGCCAACCAGGTTATTTAAACCAAAAGCACAAAATAAAGCTGGAACAGGGGCTTCCGGTTTAACATAGGTGAGCGTTCACGTTTCACAGGCTCCAGCAAGTGTAGCTTTGCATTCTGGGATATGTTGCCTTGGCTCTGCTGCTCTAAAGTAAGGACTACAAATCCCAGAACCCACTTAAAACAAGCGTTTGCAATGCAATAGGTCTCGCATTTATGAGAGTTTGAGCTATTGCCATTGCAAATGACAATGCCTTTTATTTATGTGTTGTTTTTAAAACAGATACATAAAAGGCATTGTCATTTACAATGCCAATAGCTCAAACGCTCATAAATGTGAGACCCATTGTAAATGCGTGTTATAAAAAAAATAGGAGAGTGTTGCAGGAAGGACAAAACTATTTGATAAAATAGTGCTTAGAGGCTGTAATTAAAGCCTACCGAGCAACAACACACGTAACAGGGGATGTCGCCATGAGAGGTTACAAAATAAGACAAGGCGGTACTACTAAGCCTTTTGACCAATGAAGAGCCCCAGTTTACAGTGGACAATGAAACAAGCCAATGAAAAATGTGGGCAGGGAGTGGGAGGAGCTTCAAGCCCCTACAGCATGCCTTGCAGAGCAGTGCATACGCTGCCCAGGTTCGACCTAAAAACCTGTACTGAATGAGCTAGTTATGTATGGTTCTGGGACACTTCAGAGTTCTGCTCCATTCTCTCGAGCTCCTCACCTGTTTCTTGATCTTGTCCAGGGCTCGCGTCGGGGTACCACGTGGGTGGACGGCGTCCCCCCACTTATTTTTCTAGGAGCTCGAGTACTGGAGCAAATGGAGCCACACATTCACTCTTTGGCCTCTCTGGGGCGAGATCGGAGCTCATTCTGAACGCTGCTCACGCGCTGGCTTCTTTGATGCAATCGCATCTAAGGGGTGAGCGAGGGGAGGCAATGAGTCCAATGGTGCAAGCCATCTTTCGTGACGTCACTTCCTGTCGTGACGTCAGCCTCCCCTCACTTCTTTTTTTGGGACTTGTGCCCTGATCTTGTCACCTTCCTCCTGTCCCTTGAGCTCCTGTCCAGCCTCCTGAGTGCCTCACCTTGACTCATGGCTCTTTTTTGGCCACAGTAAGGCCAAATCTGAGTTTATCCACCCTTTGTAGAAACATGGTTTTCCCACCTTCATTACAGGAGGCGAAAAGACATAGTGACCGCAGATTCGCCGTGCCATACAAACAAAGTGCACCAGGCCACAATTATAGGCCAGATATACTTACACTTTGACCAGTCCAATGCTGCCCAAAGAGACAAAAACCAGCTCAAAATGTTTTTGTGAATTTACTTTCCAGTGCAAAACTTGGTTTGCGTTGGAAAGTAGCCCTAAGGTAAAGCAAAGAAGTGCTCTGTGCCACAAGGCAGCATCCATAGGTGGTACATGGGTGTTCCCATGCAAAGACCCAGGTGTGCAACGCCCATAAGGCTCAAAGGGCTTCAAGCCACCCCCTCACCCCCCGTTGTGAGTGTCGGCCAGGCTGAGTCAGCTTCCCGGGCGCGCACACACAGTTTTTGAGCTGCTGTGGGCTGGCTGGTCTGGCGTCCGTCTTATTGCAGCCGCCCGAGTAATTCACAGGTATTTAAAAGACCATTTACTTATTAACAAGGCTTTGTTATTTTTTCACCCCTTCTTAGAGCCCCAGCATCTCCACTCTGACTGTTGCTGAAAGATTTAGGCCCCCCCCCCAAATAAAATGTTTGTAGCTCTTCGCCCCCCGAAATTTTGCTCTAGTTGCGCCTCTGCAAAGACCCATGAATAAAATTTTGTTTACTGGGAGCTGCCTCCAAAAATAGGCATTGTCAAGACAGGCATTAAGTTGGAGCAATGTTTAAATGGCATCAAACTTTGAATGTGTGCTGCATTATAGAGGACACATAGTAAGTCGGAACAGTTGTTGAGTATGTCAAAGCATAGTTTACCCCTCCAGTAAAAAAACCTAGGCACGGCATCATGCAGAAAAACAGGTAACATATGTTCTCTGGGGCTGGGAGTTTTCTGTCTCTGTGGAGACATTTCTGGAGTTTTTAGGTCGAGCCTGGGTAGCAGATCTGCTGCTCTGCGAGCCATGTTGTATTGGAGTATGTATTCAAAGCCCGCCCACTCTCCGCTCATATTTATCATTGCCATTAGAGATAATGGGGTATCCCAGTGACTCTCAGAACCTGTGTATCAAATTTAAATAAGAATCAATCAATCAATCACGGCATTTGTAAAGCGAGCTACTCACCCGGGAGGGTCTCAAGGCGCTGGGGGAGGGGGAAGTTACTGCTCGAGCAGCCAGGTCTTGAGCTGCTTCCTGAAGGAGAGATGGTCTTGGGTTCGCCGAAGGTGGGTGGGGAGGGAGTTTCAAGTCTTGGCTGCCAGATAGGAGAAGGATCTTCCTCCGGCGGTGGCTCTGCGGATGCGTGGTACGGTGGCGAGTGCGTGGCTGGTCGATCGTAGCTGGCGGGTGGGCGTGTAGAAGGTCAAGCGGTCGTTGAGGTACTTGGGGCCCAGGTCGTGGAGAGCTTTGTGTGCGTGGGTGAGGAGTCTGAACGTGATTCTCTTGCTGACGGGGAGCCAGTGCAGGTCTCTCAGGTGTCCGGTGATGTGGCTGTGTCGGGGGATGTCCAGGATGAGTCGTGCGGAGGCGTTCTGGATGCTTTGGAGTCTTTTTTGAAGTTTGTCTGTGGTTCCGGCGTAGAGGGTGTTCCCGTAGTCCAGTCGGCTGGTGACGAGTGCCTGGGTGACGGTCTTCCTGGTTTCAGTGGGGATCCATCTGAAGATCTTGCGGAGCATGCGCAGAGTGTTAAAGCACGAGGATGAGATGGCGTTGACTTGTCTGGTCATTGACAGGGAGGAGTCCAGGATGAAGCCCAGGTTGCGTGCATGGTCCGTTGGTTTGGGAGCGGTGCCCAGGGTCGGGGGCCACCAGGAGTCGTCCCAGGCGGAGGGTGATGATCCCAGGATGAGGACTTCCGTCTTGTCTGAGTTCAGTTTGAGGCGGCTGTTCCTCATCCAGTCGGCGACGTCTTTCATCCCTTCGTGTAGGTTGGCTCTGGCGGTGGTGGGGTCGTTGGTGAGGGAGAGGATGAGCTGGGTGTCGTCGGCGTAGGAGATGATGTTGAGGTTGTGTTGGCGTGCGATGGCTGCGAGGGGGCTCATGTAGACGTTGAAGAGGGTTGGACTGAGTGAAGATCCTTGTGGTACGCCGCAGATGACTTCGGTGGCCTCAGATCTGAACGGAGGGAGGCGGACTCTCTGGGTTCTTCCGGTGAGAAATGAGATGATCCACTCCAGCGCTTTCTCTCGGATTCCGATGTTGCTGAGGCGCTTCACTAGGGTGCGGTGGCAGACAGTGTCGAACGCCGCAGAGAGGTCCAGGAGGATGAGGGCCGCTGTTTCCCCGTTGTCGATCAGGTTTCTGATGTTATGTTATGTTATGTTATTTATTTTTATACCGCGCACAGCTGCCCCAGCAATGGGGCGTCCTGGCGCTTTGATAAGACAAACACAACACAGCACTAAAGAGGAACAGAAGGGAGACGAAACACAGCATAGAGGCTAAACAAATAAAGTGTGATGTCGTCGGTGGCTGCAATGAGGGCGGTCTCGGTGCTGTGGTTGGCCCGAAACCCGGACTGCGAGGGGTCGAGGGACCCGTTCGTCTCGAGGAAGGCGGCAAGCTGTTTGTTGACGTCTTCTCGATCACTTTGGCCGGGAAAGGAAGGAGCGAGATGGGGCGGTAGTTCTTGAGGTCGGTGGGGTCCGCCGTTGGTTTCTTCAGGAGGGCGGTCAGCTCGGCGTGCTTCCAGCTCTCTGGGAAGGTGGCGGTGTGGAAGGAGGAGTTGATGGTGTCTCGGAGATGGGGTGCGATGACGGCGTCGGCTTTGTTGAAGACGTGGTGTGGGCACTGATCGGTTGGTTATCCGGAGTGGATGGAGTTCATCGTGCGGGTGGTGTCTTCGGTGCTGACCGGGGTCCAGTTGCAGAGGGTGGTGGTGGCGGGCATTGGTTCGGTGGTAGGGTGCGTGGTCTGTGCGCCGAAGCTGTTGTGTATGTCGGCGATCTTGCGGTGGAAGAACGAGGCGAGTGAGTCGCAGAGGTCTTGCGGGGGAGTGATGTCATTGTTTCCGGCGCTGGGGTTGGAGAACTCTTTGACGATGCTGAAGAGTTCCTTGCTGTCGTGGGCGTTGTTGTCCAGTCGTTCTTTAAGTGCCGTCTTCTTGGTGTCGCGGATCAGCTGATGGTGTTTGCGGGTGGCGTGCTTGAGGGCGGTCCTGTTGTCTGGTCGAGCCGCCAGGCTTTCTCGAGGGTGCAGCAGTTCTTCTTGGATTCCTTGAGTTCGTCGGTGAACCAGGGGGTTTTCTTGCTGCCGGGTCTGCTGGGAGGGTTCTTTAGTGGTGCGAGGTCATCGGCGCAGGCGGTCAGCCACTTGGTGAGGTTGCTAGCTGCTTCGTTGGGGTCCGTTGTTCTGGTGGGAGTGTTCTGGCTGAGGAAGGCGGTGAGCTGCTTGGCGGTGATCTTGCTCCAGCTTCGGCGGGGGACCTGTTGCGGCTGGTGGTGGGTCATAGTTTTGCTGAAGCTGAAGTGGACGCAGCTGTGGTCGGTCCAGTGGAGTCCAGTGGCGTGGCTGAAGGAGATGTGCTTGCTGGATGAGAAGACGGGGTCAAGCGTGTGGCCGGCGTAGTGGGTGGGGGTGTTCACCAGTTGCTTGAGTCCGAGGTTGGCGAGGTTGTCCAGCAGGGCAGTGGTGTTTCTGTCGTTGTTGTTCTCCAGGTGGAAGTTGAGGTCCCCTAGGAGGATGTAGTCAGCGGAGGGAAGATCGTGCGGGCTGATGAAGTCTGCAATGTCTTCGCTGAATTGTGTGCGTGGTCCCGGTGGTCTGTAGATGAGGGTGCTTCTGAGGGTGGTCTTGGGGTCAGTGTGTATCTGGAAGTGCAGGTGTTCGGCGGCGGTGAAGGTTTCGTCGGAGTTAGTCGAGATGTGGATGGTGTTCTTGTGGACGATGGCGACGCCTCCTCCCGTCTGGTTGACGCGATCCTTCCGGGTGATCTTGTATCCGTCCGGGATGGCTATGGCGATGTCGGGCGCTGAGGAGGCGTTCATCCAGGTTTCGGTGAGGAAGGCGACGTCTGGTGCTGTCGCGTCGAGCAGGTCCCAGAGTTCCACGGCGTGCCTGTGGACGGAGCGGGTGTTGAGCAGGATGCTCTTCAGGTGGTTGCTGTTGGTGTTGGACTCGGTGGGGGCGGTACAGGTCCGGTAGCAGGTGAATCGTCAGGCTCTGCAGGCGAAGGGTACGTGGGTGCGTCCGGGGTGGCTCGGTAGCAGGCAGGGTTCCGGCCGGCACTGAGTGCGTGGAGGGTTGTGGCGTCGTAGGTCAGTCGTGTAGTCTTGCCTCGGCGGAGGGGGCCAGGGGTCCTGGCGCTGGGCGCGGTCCGGGCGCAGACGGGCTTGCCTTTGGCGCGCCTTCGGCGCACAATCGGCGCGCTCGCTGCGCGTCAACTCTGCGCGTGAACAATTGGTTCTGTCGGATATTTGTCAATTTCTTTGCTATATTGTGAATATACTAATTCTTTATATACTTCACTCATTAGCGGTATGGTAAGTAAGGACACACACAACAATTTTCACTTTTTGAAAAAGTTCTTCTTATTATTGAAATTTTACACGTATAAATCAATTTATGAAAAGTAGCTGTCTAGGACAATGAAAGTACAATGGCTGATTTGGGACCTTGGAACTTTCCCTAGGTTGATATCTGTTTTACCATATGCTAAGACTTTGCTGCTTAGGTACGTGTATACTTAATCATCTATTCTCTTATTTCCTAATTTTGGGATGTAATGTACACAGTAGATTTATGTATCTATTGAACCTTTCAACCGTGTAACCAACTTGTATATATGCTCACAATTGTATATCCAACTGTACATATGCAAAAGCACTTGGTTTTGTGTTTCTTTAAATATAATGTGTAATATACATTATGATCGACATTGTAAATATTATTTGTATAGTTTTTCATGTGCTTTATAATTAGTCACTCTCCATTCTTCTAAACTCGGTACTCCTTGATCTGTCTGGAGTCTTTCCACAGTAAGAACTTCACGTGTTGCTAGGCAACGTTCGGTGTCCCAAAGCAATCCGCAGCGGCGTGCACGTTGGTGCCACGCTTTGTATTTAACAGCCGATTCAGGGCATTACTCAGCAGTCTATGTAGACGGAGCCACGATGACGGCTCGCGCCTTGTGAAACTTGAGGTATGTTTGGAGACACGTTCTTTTCTCAGGAGTAGCTTATATGGCTCTTGGACGCGGATTCCGAAATTTAATGGTATACATATTTCCATGGATAACCATTGGGATTATTGAATAATTTACCGGAGTTTCTCCCGCCGTTACATACTGCGTGGGTGAGTGATACTCGCGGTTTCGAGCACCATTGGTTGTTTCATGTAGTATTGTAATCCTATGTCCATAGCACTGATGGCTATGCGCTTCTCCCTTCGTTTAGTATTGAAAAGCACGCTTGGACAGCTTTTCACTGCAAATTGAGTTCACACCAATGGCACACCATTAAAGGGTGAGTGCCCGTGGTAATGAAGGTTTTGTGTATTTCGACCTTTTGAGTGTCGGTTTGAGATATTTAGCCCGTTTATTTGTTTTTACAGGTGCCCACCCATACTGTCGGGGTTACTTGCTTTCCTTGTAACTAAGTCTCCCCTACCACCCCTTCCGTCCTGATGAAGACCCGTCCATGAGGATATCATTTACCCTGCTTATCGTTGGGTCGAAACGTTGACGACAATTTCCCCCCCCCCCCCCCGAGCCTGCACCCTTTTTTCCTGCCCCCTTCCCTCTTCCCTGAAAACGAGAACACGGATGAACTTCCCAATGTGGCACAGCAAAAAAGAATAACATTTTTTGCTAATTATATTTTTAGGGCAGGCTCATTGTTTTCGCTAAGGATTCATCAACCTTAGACCTACTAAAGCAAAGACTTTATTGTGTTCCTATTTCACCTTTTCAGACCTTCTTGGTCTTTTTACTCACAACAGCACTTACTTTCACTCTATCCTTTGCACGCTACTTAATAGTCACCCCCTGTTTCAGATGTATAAATTGTACTTTGAAGAACCATGATGATCATTTTTCAAGTGAATATTAAATAACAGAGTCTCTCTTTTTTGAGACATACCTAAGGTTCATGTGTGGTCTGTTGGATCAACAAATGTTTTGGGCTATTG
The DNA here is from genome assembly GCF_964263255.1 of Lissotriton vulgaris. Taxonomy (NCBI): domain Eukaryota; kingdom Metazoa; phylum Chordata; class Amphibia; order Caudata; family Salamandridae; genus Lissotriton; species Lissotriton vulgaris. The sequence goes on from NC_141700.1 coordinate 65,208,532, forward strand.
TTTTCTCTGTTTATTTTCAAAATTTTCCATTGCAGGATTCAATCGCATGAGGAATAAAAGTAAAAATAATCTATTTTTCATTGAACATAAACAACCTGTATTTAGAATCAACGTCTAGGACCATTTTTTTGTCAATTTCTGGGGCATATACAGGGGCAGATTAATCAATGTTTTATGCAGCAAGACACCTTACTGCGCTGGGTGAAAGGGAGAGGGCGGGAATGTGCCATATTGAACATTGAATGGCGCATTCCTGTCCTCTCCTTGCGCTGGCGCTCTTTTGGCTGCCTAGCTCCATCGTAGTCTCCCTTGCACCATGGTGTAAGGGTGCCTGCGTTGCTGGCAGGGTTGTTTATGTGCATCAAGGGACACCTTCCTTCACAAGAACGATCCTATGGGGTTTTTTCCTCTTTCTGTGTGTGCAGAAGAATGAGGAATAAACAAGGAGCAATAAACATAATTCTCCTTGTTACACCTCCCTTGGAAAGGCGCAGCATTTTGATGCATTCCCAGCTCTACCACTCATGGTAAATGTGGAAATGTGCCAAAATCCATGGGTGGATGTGTGGGAACACCCACGATCAACCCAAAGAGCACCCTCCCTGGGGCAGAGTAATGCAAGGCAGCGACTTCCATCACTCCAGATTTAGCGCATACCGAGGGGCCACAGAAAGTGGCCTGGCCTGGCTTGATAAATCTAACTTTAGTGTCACTGTGCCTTTGCATTATCTTGTGCGATGCAAGGGCAACACAACACTTTGATAAATCCTGCACCCAGGTTCAGCCTACGCAAACATACCCATGGAGTCGGCCTCCTGCTCTAAACTAGTGCTTGTAGCGCTTTGCAAGCTAGTAATCTCACCAGTCTGCATACTCGTTCTTTTAAGAACTGGGTGTCTGTAGCAGCTTGTCAGTCAAAGTCTTTCCACTGGACTCCATCTTTATACCATCTTCGCTCTGAGTCCAACCCCTGTTGGCAGTGCCCTGTTATCAGTGTCTTTATGGTGGCAAGCCCTTTTCAATTCTGGTCAAGTCTTGGGTTCCCGCTCCATTCGTCTGGTCAAATTACCTGCCATTTTGGATTCCAGAAACTCCTTAAAACCCACCTGCTCCATCGACCTTGACAGGAGTCTTGCTGGTTTCAACCCACCCAGCTTCTAAGCTAGAACCAAGATGCCCCCGGGCGAACACTCACTTTACAAGCAATCCTTCAGTTCACTGCAATTCAGTGTTTGTTAATATGAATCAGTCAAGACTTTACAAAAAAGAGTGACCAATCACAACATACTTCGGCCCTTGTTAAGAACACAGAGGCTGTGATGTCATGGGGACAAGAGAGGTCAAGGTGTGCTTTTAGTCAGTTCCACTAGATCTAAGATTTAATAAAATTGTATCACTGAGTTGGCTCTCTTTAGAGATTATTTTTTTTTACCAATATCACCTACGTGCCTCGAGAACCTTTAATGTTGCAAGGAGCTATAGAAGTATTACTTTTCAATCAATCAAACATGAAATGTCCACATTAGTTGTAGCTCTGACAAGCCCTTCATCCTTCCAAAATACCACAGCCACATCACAGCTAGAATATTGTTAAAATCATTTGATACCACATAGTGAAACAACTGTAAATGTATTAAGCTGAAAACATGTAAGGGTTATTTTTGTAAGTTGTTGTGGTAAGCAGCAGGACACTTACTAGTAAGTTACAAGATAGATTTATTAAGACACAGCAGAGCACTACACCTCTCCAGCTGGCCAGACCATCAACTGACAAATGTAGAACATTTAAGTACACAGTAGAATGCCCACGGGTATTCTGGGAGGCTTCAGAGGTGGGAACATAGAGAAAGGTCTAATGACCAAAGGTGGCCATGTTGTGAGGAGCATACGTTTACTACAGTTATCTTGTCAATCTCGCTTCCCGTAGATTGCACTGGTGCTGCCTGCTGCTGCGCTCCATGCCTGGTGGTGGCGCTAGAGAGAAAGGACACATGTGCAGCCGGAAGTAGGGTACCGTGGGCCCTTTAACTGCTGCCTTGGGCCTGCAGACCTCACAATGGCGCCTTCTCCATGAACATTCTACGCCTGCCATTGGAGTTTTATCTTCAGCTAGCAGAGGCTGCTACACAGGATTAAAAAAAAGATGGAGGCGGAGGTTTGCTTTCAAGTATCTGCACCCTGTCTTTTTAAGTGACATTGGGAAGTCCAGGGACCCCTGAACTACAGTAGGAGGGCATTGGATCACAGCAGAAGGTACACAGTGGTCTCTGCTTCTCCAGAAGGTGGTTGTGAAAACACTGGTGAAGTCCAGACAGTGAAAGGACAGAGAAGATCTGCTCACTTAAAATGTGCTACAAAGGTGATCTACTTGGAAGAAACAACAGGATAGAAAGATATCCCAGGGAGATACAGGACCCGGGTCATCTCAGGTCAGTGAAACTAGTTTAAGTGGGAAGCCTGCTGTTATATCTTATGCAGACTTGCCATCTTCTAACTGCTGGAGCCCATGTATACAAAAAAGTGATGGCTGGAATGCTTGAAATAATCTCAACCACTAATTACTCGGGTTCCAAACCATCGTTATTTTGCACACCATGTCACCTCAGTTTGGACCCAGCTATATGCAAATCTGTCTTGATCCTGCTCCAATCATAACAGTCCAGCCCAAACTGCTAAGCCAGGTCCTCCCTGAACCAAAACACAAGCAACACAGGACTGTTTTCCCCCAATTATGGGTTCATCAGCCAGATAAAGCTCGGTTCCAGTGACACAGTATGCCCGGGACCCACATCTGGGCATGCCCGTCCCACTTAGGGCAACACAACAAGTACACAAAACAGTGATGGATGGAGTGCTTGAATTACTCTCAGCCACTGGTAATTACTCTGCTGCATCCCGGTCCATCATTATTTTGCCCATTATGCCACCTCAGTTTGGATCCTGTCGTATGCAAATGGGTCTTGACCCTGCTCCAATTGGAATAGTCCAGCCCAAACTGATGGCGGCAATGCAGCAAAATGCCTAGTTTATCAGTGACGTCACCTATTTTATTTTATTTATTTGTTAGGCTTATAAGGCGCACAACTACCCAACAAGGGTTTCCCGGCGCCATGACGTAGCACAGTAGTGTGGCGTGGAAATCAGCAGAGACTGTTATTGGTCAAACAACCAGGTTTTGGTGTTTTTACGGAACATTGAGTAGTTTTCCTCTTTGCGAACTTGGGGAGGTAACTCATTCCAGAGGGATGGACGTAGGTGGGAAAAGGATCTGCCTCCCATTCTTGATAGTTTGAACCTAGGCACGCAGAAATTGGCTGCGGATTGAGACCGTAGGTTGTGTTTAGGTGTGTAAGGATGGACTAATTCTTGTAGATATTTAGGTGCTGTGCCCGCTTTAATCTTGAACATATAGCTCAGGGCTTTGAACTTGATACGGTTCTCCTCCCTGAGCCAGTGTAGGTTACACAGATGAGGCTAGATGCTGGCGGTTTTTGGGATTTTGCACAGCAACCTAGCAGCTGAGTTCTGTACTAGTTGCAGTCTCCGCACTGCAGCTTTATTTGAACCTAGGTACAAGATGTTGCCGTGGTCAAGCCGGGATGTGATGAGGGCATTGACAACGGTCTTTTATGTGGAGGTGGGCAGCATCCAGAGAATTTTTCTGAGCCATTTCAGGATGGTGAAACATAGAGCCACTACTTTTCCGGACTGTTGCTTCATGGAGAGAGTACTATCCACAATGACCCCAAGGTTGCGAACTTGGGTGGTCGGTACAGGGAGGTTTCCCATTTGGGTTGGCCAGTGGGAGGAGTTCCACAGGTCTTTCTGTTTCCCCAGTATGAGGACCTCCGTCTTGTTTCCATTTAACTTCAACTGATTGCAAGTCATCCAGTTGAATATACCACTGAGACCTTGTTTGAGACGGGAGGGAGATAGTGGGCTGGATTCCAAGAGTGAGAAGATGATTTGTGAGTCATCCGCGTAGGACATGAGGGTAAGTCCTACTTTGTCAGCTAAGTCAGCCAGAGGTTTAACGTACAGATTGAAAAACAGCGGGCTCAATATTGAGCCCTGGGGTACTCCAAGCGGTGAGCTGAAGTTTCCTGAGCATGCTGAGGATGATATGATTTGGAACGTCCGGTGTTCCAAGAAAGAACTAATCCATTTTAGTGCTTCACCATGGATCCCAATATTTTTCAATGTGGTTAGCAGTATTTCGTGGGATATGGTGTCGAAGGCCGCGCTCAGGTCTAATAAAATGAGGGCTGCCGTTTGACCATTGGCAAGGAGTTTCATGATTTTTCGGTGACTCCCAACAGTGCTGTTTCCGTGGAAAAGCAGGTTCGAAAGCCAGATTGTGATGGGTGAAGGAGATTGTTTTCTTCCGTAAAGTGAGTTAGGACAGAATGCACATGTCTTTCAAGTATCTTTGAGAAAACAGGAAGAAGTGATACCGGTCTATAATTTGACAGTGTCTCGGGATCAGCCGTTTGCTTTTTCAGTAGAGCGTTCACCATTGCGTGTTTCCACAACGTAGGAGCCGTAGAAAGTGTAAAGGAGGAATTTAAAGTGTCCACAATTATCTCCAGGGAAGGAATGTCCAGTTGATTTAGTACATTAGTAGGGATTGGGTCATTGGGTGATCCTGATTTGATGGTCTCCAGAATGGTTTTTAGTTTGTCTGTTGTAATGGGAGGCCAACGTTCCAGAGTAGCCTTAACGATGGGGACGCTGTCAGTGTCAGCTAGGGTGGTGGTGTCAGTCTTGTTGCTTTTTATTGCTGTGATTAAGTTGTCTATTTTTTCGGTGAAAAACTGTGCTAGATCCTGACATTGACATTCATTTAAAGGACGTGCAGTTGCTGTAGTTTGCGCACCTGCCAGGTCTTTGACCGTGCTGAACAGAGTTTTTGATTGGTTTGTTGCTTCCATAATGGTGTTGGACACGTATTGGGCTTTAGCTTTCATACAAGCAGCGTGGTATTTGTTTCTTGCACTGTTGTATGTCCCCTTTTTGTCCGGAGCATAATCTTTCCGCCATTGTCTTTCTAGTTGTTTACATTTGGTTTTTACGGCCTTTAAGGAGTCGTTGTACCATGGGGCTGGAGGACGGTGTTTTTTTCTTTTTATGTGAGGGGTGGGTAGGCATAGGTAGGCAGCGTTGCTAAGCCACTCGTGAGTTGCTTTTGCTATGCTTTCCATGTTTTGGCCCTTATGGGGGGGATTGTCAACTAGCGCCTTGTTGAAGTCTAGGATATTTACATTTTTCCAGTTTTTCCTTGACGTAGTTTGGAAAGTGGACTGTGCAAATGCTGAAGCTGGTAGTTTGAGGCTGAATTTAATTAAATAATGGTCCGACCAACAAACAGGGATTGCATTGTGCCATACTAACTCAGAGAGGTTCGACAAAATGGGATCCAATAGGTGTCCTGCCTTGTGTGTGGGTCTTGAGTTTAGTAACTTGATGTTTAATGCTGTAAGGTCGTCTAACAGGTTTGCACATGAGGCATTAGATGAGTCCTCTAAATGCAAATTTAGATCTCCAATCAAGGAAAAGTTTTTTGAACCTAGATGGAAAGGGGTGATATAGTTGGCCAATGTGGAAGCCCATTGGGTGGAGTTTCCTGGGGGCCGATAAATCAACATGCCAGATAACATGAAATTGGGGTTCATAGATATTTTAAAGAAAGCTGCTTCGCAATCAGGGATATCTACAGGGTCCAGGCTGCATTTTAGCTGCCTCTTGAAAATAATTGCGATGCCACCACCCGTTTTTGTTGCTCTATCTCTCCGTACAATAGCGTAATTGGAGGGGAGAGCTGTGGCTATATCCGGGCCAGCACAGTCTTGTAGCCAGGTTTCAGTCAGGAAGAGTGCACTAGGGGCCAGATGTAGGCACCCTAATACCGGTCGAAAACTGCAGATTTCGGACGTTTCCGACCGGTATTAGGGTTTTCAGGTGTAGGGGGCTAAAAAATACAGAATCAGTATATTTACCGATTCGGTAAAAATACTGATTCTGTAAATTACCGAATCGGTAAATATACCGATTCTGTAATTACAAATGTAGGTGGCACAGTTTACAGTGCCACAGGCCCTTAAGAGTCGGTATTTTACCACACAATCCTATTGTGTGGTAAAATACCAAATTCGGGTGTGCATGCACATCTGTGCATGCACACCTGTGCAATGTGACACACAGACATGCCCTTAGGGCATGTATGTGTGCCACATTGCACACAAGCCTGTACTTGGGGTGCTAGAGGGTGTCAAAGTGACACCCCCTGCACCCTTGCAGGATTCGGTATTTACCGATTCTGTAAATACAGAATCGGTATTTCCCATTGATTCCTATGGGCTTCAAAGCCCATAGGAATCAATGGGAAATACCGATTCTGTATTTACAGAATCAGTAAATACCGAATTTTACAGATTCGGTAATTCATATTTTAAAATTACCTACATCTGCCCCCTTCCCATTTACAGACTCTTAAATACCGAATCGGTAAAATTCGGTATTTAAGAGTCTGTAAATGGGAATTACCTACATCTAGCCCTAGGTTTCTCTTCTAATAGGAGGCTAAAGATATCCAATTTGTGTTTGGGCAACGAGCAGCAGTTTATACTATAAAGCAGAAAGTCTTTCGCGGTGGGAACAGATGGTTTCTCCCGTATAATGTGTCCCTTTTTCTCGTCAGGATATGGTTGGATATTTGTGAGTGTGAGATTATACTTTGGACAGGTGGCATTTCCTGGAAGGTGCACCTCAAGTGTGGTGCAGCCGTCATGCTTGGGGGGAAGCTGCGCCTTTAGCTGGCAAGAGGACAATACCTGTCTGCTTGATGCTGTTGGAGCGTGGCTTTCTGCCCCTTGCCCCGTCCTGGCCTGGACGGGCCCAGACGGGCTAGTCTTTGGCTTGTCTTCGGCGCGGACGCTGCGCGCATCCGCTGCGCGTATTTGGCGGCATCAGGTTTTAGTAGAGGACGGGACAGCAGTCAGCTCCGCCTCCACACGCTCGCCCAATCAATGCCCAGTACCGGGAGGGAACCCGGAAGAAGGTACCGCCCTGCACCCTCCACGTCAAACAAGCCTAGCGCTTGCGGTGGAACGGGGCTGCAGAGGTGGGAAGTGAGCAATGAACTTAGTGAGACAGTGAGTTTACAAAATAACAATTTTTTAAAAGAGGAAAAAAGTGCCTCCGTGAATTTTTAAGATCAAAAACACAAAAAGCCTTAAAACATTTCTGGTCGCGCTGCGATCACTCAAAGTGCGCGTGTCATCTGAGAGAGCAGCCTGTCAGTGGGTTTTAGTAGAGGACGGGCTAGCAGTCAGCTCCGCCTCCACACGCTCGCCCAATCAATGCCCAGTACCGGGAGGGAACCCGGAAGAAGGTACCGCCCTGCACCCTCCACTTCAAACAAGCCTAGCGCTTGCGGTGGAACGGGGCTGCAGAGTTGGGAAGTGAGCAATGAACTTAGTGAGACAGTGAGTTTACAAAATAACAATTTTTTAAAAGAGGAAATAAGTGCCTCCGTGAATTTTTAATATCAAAAACATAAGAAGCCTTAAAACATTTCTGGTCGCACTGCGATCACTCAAAGTGCGCGTGCCAAGTTAAATTCCCCAAAATTATGTTTGTGGTTTGAGCCCCTAAAAAGCCTCCTGTTTATTGCTGAAGAGGTGCAAGTTGTTCCAACTATTGAAAGTAAACAGGACTCATACAGCACTGTTACTTCCTGTTCCTACTGCTGCCTTTGTGACCCCTGATTCTGAGGTCAGCAAGGGCAGTGTCAGGCATACTAGAGGGCAACACGCTTCTGTACATTGACGTCCACATTTTTGTGTTGTAGTCACCACTTAAGTTCACCTGATCCGAACAAAGTTGGGGCCATTTTGTGCCCACCCATTTCAAGGCCTGGCCTAGAAACAGCTTTAGCTGCATCTTCACACTTAATTACTACAAAAAACTTGATACATACATTGGCAGTGCCGGATTGGGGAACTAAAAGCAGCTCTGGCAAAGAAGCTCAAACAAGCCCCACTGTTTTTGTTTCCCCATGCTCTTTCTTTCCATCGATTCTCTCCCTCTCTCTCTTTCTCCTGGATTGCTTTCTCTACTCCTGCCTCTCTCTTTATCGATCTCTTGAACCCTCCCTGTGCTTGCTGCAATTAATCTCATGCAGGTGGGGAAAGTGACAGAGGCACCAAAGGTGGTCCTTGGTTTTCAAAATCCCATATCATGGGCTCTTTGCCCCCTTGGAAATTTCCAGTAGAATAAAGGCCTGTCCGGCCCTTTTGATCAGTGCATGGGTGTTATGTATGTATTTATTATTTATTTTCTTGTGTTCTCTCGTGCTTTGCCTCGCTCTTGCCCTCGCTCCAACTTTCCACTGCGGTGGTGTTCTAGAGTGTAAAGCAGTTGGAGAGCTGAGTGAAGAGAGTAGAGGTGTTTCTTTGCTGCGCTACAATAAATCATCTTTCAACATTATCTATTCGTGTCAACCATTTTTACAATTTGGCGACTAGTGGAAAATCGAACTCACGCACATTTGACTTCGTTGGATTTTGTGGAATTTGGATTTCATCGATTTGGATGATTCATTCAAGCGTCCTACATCGGTTGGGGGTCTTTCACTACTGATTTCCCACGTTGGTGTTCGTATCGCTTTACAGGTCGTATATACCTGTTAATTTCATTCTATTAAAACACTTGTTCTCTTCCTTCTAAAACGCTAAGTTTAAAGCCTAACTGTTTACTCTCGAGCACGAGCGCCTTACCTCGGCTCAAGAGAGTTCTATTACGCAGCAGAGTTCGCCTCAAAGCTTCTGCATTCTTCGTCAAGGAAGGATTGACGTCCTGCGCGTTACGCTCGGGTCACGTTTGTTAACCTCTACGTGCCACCATCTTGGATTTGGATATATTACCATTTCTGTGAGGCACACACTCGCGTTTTTCTGCGCAAATACAACCTTTCTGTCTATAGTCATTTTTTTTAGGTCGAGGTAATATCCGGTCTGCCGAAGGCAGAACCGGAAGTACCGAGATTTAATGATTCTTAGTATGGACTATTTGTCCCGCCTCTGTTTTTGCCTCTCTCCCATTGGCTGGCTTCCTAAACGGAGGCCAGCCATTGGAAAAGAGAGCTGTCCCTCCGAATAGGCTCCGTCCTTTTCGGATTTGGAGGTGTGTTCGGTGTTCTTCTTTCCACTTTTAGGCCGCGCCCATTCTGAGAACACCAAACACGCCCGCCATTTTGTTTCCTTCGCAGTGAAGGTGAGCCATTCCTCGCTGTCCTCTTGCCTTCTTCCCCCTGATTGCACTCGTGTTTTTCTTGTTCTTGTCTTGCCTTCTGTCCCGCTGTCCGTGTATGTGTATGTTTCCCACCCCCCTCCCGCTGTCCGTGTCTTTTTCCCGCCCCCTCCCGCTGATGAGGTCGCCAGGGCTTTATTCAGGAGGTGCAACGGGGTCAGGCGGCCTGTTCTCGGGCCGTGGAGGTGAGGAGGGCAAAAGGCTAATTTTATAGTGCTCCGGTGGGGGTAGCACTCCGGTTGTCCACGTGGCATATTTTCAGGCATGTGGCATGTTCTGTTTAATGTGCGTGCTTTGGGTAAACAGTGGTTCATATTTAACGTTGTGGCGCTGTGCTTGGGTAAATTACTTAAATATCATACGTAGCATGTGTTTGTCTTTGACAGCCGTGGCGGTGTGTCTACCCTTTGGCCTCAGACATTGTTCCTCGGTCGTATGTAAAAGCTATCACTGGTTCAGAGTGGGAAGCAGCCTTCTATCGCCCGTCCCTCCCCTCCACCCTTCGGCATTTATTTGTCCTTCGCCCTTTTCATGGAGGGACAGATGACGTCAGCAGAGGCTCCACTGCCCACTACAAGCCGCCCATCCCTCCCCCCCGTCCTCACATGATGCAGGGATGCGGTAACTGCCCAGGTATGTGGCGGTGCGCTTTGGTGGGGGTGGGAGCAGTCTGCTCCAAGGGGGCTATGATACGCGGCGCATTTTTTGCATCAGTGGAAAGCACATGCGATCCCCGTTGGATCTGGAGTGCGGGGTATTCTGGTTACATGCATTCGGCTTCGGGGTGTTGCTGTATTTGTGGCTTGTTTCCTTGGGGGTCCGTTTTCTTGGAGCTTTCTGTGGTGGGGGTTAGAGGCCCTGGCATGACTGGAATTGGCCCGGTTATCTCCCCGAGGTCGCGGGTTTTTCGGGCGTGATTGGACACCAGTTGCAGGGGTCTGCTTTGCCAGGCATGGAGCGGTCGTTGCTTGGGGATCGTCTACCGCTAGGGGCCACTTAATGCGTTGACCACAAGTATAATTATTGATTAGTATAGCGACTGGGCACAATATCTGGACCTTGGATTTTGTAGGAGGGATTTGTAGTCAAGATCAGTTGTGTAAACGATGCTAATACGCAGCAGAACACCTCCCCATTTGGTTACAAATCCAATGTATAGCTCACCATTCCAGGGACACAGCAATCCTGAAGTCAACATTCCTCGATATATTAAGAGTCCAAACCCATTTATCAGTTAAGGAAAGTACATGGTGCAAAGTGTATAAAGGGAGTAAAGTGCTGACTGACGCTTTTAGACAGCTCCCTGGCCTTTCAGTTGAGGGTCAGCGCGGGAGCTTCCCGTTCGCTCCCAGGATTTGTTGTCCCCCCTGGGGAGTCCTTTGTCCCCCCCCTCCCGGAGTGCTTGGGGGAGGGAGTGAACCGCTGACTGCAACGTGCATGCCCGACCAGCGGTGGTGTTTCCTGAGAGCGGAGGGGCCTCACGGAGGGGCAATTGAACAGCGTTTCGTAGAGTTGAGAGGGGAGGGTTTCCCATTTGCACCCAGGTGTCAGTCTCTCTGGTTTGGGGCCAGTCAGCAGCCCTTATCGTTGAGCTGCAAGTCCGGGCCATGCAGGAGGGAGACGACGCCTGGGGGTGTTGCATATATGTGCCCTCGTAGGGAGGGTCTCTTCCTGTCTTGGGATGCGGTGAGCTGGTGTGCCTGGTGTTTCCTTTAGTTCTGTTTGTGGGGACGGGCTAGACGCGTTCCGTATCTGGGTAGTATCGAGCTGTGCCGGTCTGGTGGGGTGCAATGTCTTGGAGCCGCCTTGCTCATTAGTAGGTTGTTTAGTCTGCTGAACTATCTCCCGGGTTCCTCCCGCCGGTATCTGCAGTTTTCTTGCATTTTACGATATGGCTCACACGTGCCCAGGCCCCCAACACAGGGGACCACGAGCAAAGTTAATTATTGGCACCGCAGGAACATGGCTCTCGCACTCGGCCTAAGGGCCACGCAAATTTTTAAATGGCGCCCACTTGAATTAGACCCCCCACGGTGCATAAGTATATGTCTAAATTGGCACCCAATTTTTAGGATGTGCGCACTAGTACCTGTGCAACATATGAGGTGCAAAGGAGAGCTCCTGTAACATTACAGAGGTGGTCTGGGGTAATGTTCCAAGCCCAGTGATGAGCTGATGTATCTTATCAAGTACAGAGTTCGTGCTACTTGTCAAGGTACAGAGATGTGCAACACACCAGCCACGGAGGTGATTTACTGTGCTACATGTTAGCATACACAAGTGAACGTGTATTATCTATTGAGGAACAAAGCTGAACCGATGCAACTTTCCAAAGCACCGAGGTGAGCTAGTATTATACAGCAATGTACACACATTACATATTCAAGAACAGTAATTGGGTGCTATTAATAAACAAGGTACACAGATGAGCTGGTATTAAATAATAAGACATAGAGAGGAGCCAATGATGAAATCAAGATATAAAAGTAATTGAACGAGGCATATCAAAGTATAGTGGTAAACTGGTGCTACATATCTGGATATAGAAGTGAACTAATTATGCATATCCATGTACAGTGAGGACTGGTGCAAAACTGTGGCATAATAATTTAGCAAGATATGCTGGTGCAACATATCAAGGCATAGAGGGAAGCTTAGACTGCGTTTTGAAGAATGAAGGCGAGCTGTCCTACGTATCAATGTACAGAGATGAACTGCGATTACATTTCAATAAATGAAGGTGAGCTGTCCTACGTATCAATGTACAGAGATGGACTGGGATTAAATATCAATAAATGAAGGTGAACTATGCTGTATATCAATGTGTGGAGATGAACTGGTATTACCTATCAGTGAATGAAGGTGAGCTGTTATACATATCAGTGTGTGGAGGTGAGATGTATCAATGAATAACGGTGACATGCAACATATAGTATGACTTAATATCTGGGAGGCTGTCCCCCTGGCTGTGCTTGCTCTCCTGCCCCCTGGCTGTGCTTGCTCTCCTGCCCCCTTCTGTGCTTGCTCTCCTGCCCCCTGGCTGTGCTTGCTCCCCTGCCCCCTGGCTGTGCTTGCTCTCCTGTCCCTGGCTGTGCTTGCTCCCTGCCCCCTGGCTGTGCTTGCTCCCCTGCCTGTGCTTGCTCCCCTGCCCCCTGGCTGTGCTTGCTCCCCTGCCCCATGGCTGTGCTTGCTCTCCTGCCCCTGGCTGTGCTTGCTCCCCTGCCCCCTGGATGTGCTTGCTCCCCTGCCCCCTGGATGTGCTTGCTCCCCTGCCCCCTGGCTGTGCTTGCTCTCCTACCCCCTGGCTGTGCTTGCTCTCCTACCCCCTGATGTGTGTGTGGCTCTGTGTGGATAGCTTTTTTTGTAGGTGGCTCTATGTGTGGGTGGCTCTGTCTGTGTGAGGGTGGCTCTGTGTAGGTGGCTCTATGTGGGTGGCTCTGTGTGGGTGGCTCTGTATGTGTGTGTGGGTTGCTTTGTGTGTATGGCTCTGTGTGGGTGTAAATGCAATAGGTCATCCATTTGCGAGCGATTAAGCTATTGGCATTGTAAATGACAATGCCATTTATTTAACGATTAAGCTATTGGCATTGTAAATGACAAATGCCATTTATTTATGATTTTAAAAAAAAAGTCATGAGCAATGCCAATAGCTCTACCTTTAATAATGCCGAGACCATTGCATTGTAAATGCTTGTTTTACCTTTCGGTGCTACACTTCTTGGGAATTACAGTTGATTTAATGACTTGAATGCAGATCGCTCTCCATACAGTTCACGGTGATGTGCACACCTTCAATGAGACACATTGTGCACACCTTTATAAGCACATCAAATTATTAATACAAGTACACGGTGATGTGCACACCATTTTCATTATTCTAATTCAGTGTTGTGTATATTTCAAGCTGCAAGTTTAAGTGTTTGTTATTTGAATAACCTTGATTTATTTATTTCGGTATCAGTGATGTGTACACTCTGAGAAAGCACATCATTTATACATCTGGTTTTGGTGCAGACTCAATTTTTATGCTAGATTCATTTTTTTTTATTTTTATCATTTTTTTTTATTTAAAAAAGACTCTTCAACATGACAAGTCAAAATTATTCTATTCAACCCCCTCAAGCATTTTGGCCGGCAGGATCTGAACCATGCATGAAATGGTCAGAATGGAAGGCGTATTTTCTTAACTTTATTGACACTATTGATGAGGAAGGTAAAATGAAACCTGAAAGGAAAAAGAAACTTGTATTACATTCCTTGGGTCCTGGTGGGCTTAAAGCTTATGAGGAAATGACAAAAGCGTTGGGGGGGTGGTGATGCTAACATATTTTATGCTATTGTGAATGATTTTGATACTTATTTTGCACCAAAAGTATTGTTAGATTTTGTTTCTTCCAGCGTAAACAAGAAAGTAGTGAAACTATTGATCAATATGTTTCTGCACTTAGGAAACTTGCACAAGATTATAAGTTTGATCATTTAGTTGATCAATTTATTAGAGATCAGGTTGTTATGCACAATAAGGATCCAGCTGTACAAGACAGACTGTGGATAAATGGTGATGCTGAACTTAAAGACATTCTTAGTATTGTCAGGAAAGCTGAAATGTCTAGCCGTAGTGCTAACCTCCTCAAACAAGATGCTGCTGTTGCTGAAACTTCGGCTGAGGTTGTTAATAAGATTAGAGCAAAAGCATCTAATTCAAACCTATAATTCCTGTTAAACAGAAATTTGATTTTAATAAGAAAAAAGAGTTTAACCGTAATTCTGGTTTCAGGTGTTTTAGGTGTGACAGTCCTTCACATTTAGCTTCTAGTAAGTTATGCCCTGCTTTGAAACAGCGTTGTTCCAATTGTGTAATGATTGGCCATTTTACTAAAGCTTGTAGAAGAAAAGGAGGAGGTAGAAGGGTCAAATGCTTAGATGAACCAGATTATGAACCTAGTTATGGTGATGAGGGTATTAAGAAACTCCCCATCAAAGATTCTTGTGATGATTCCGTTGACCATTTTATCTGGAACATAAATGATTACGATAACAAGTCATGTAAGAAACCTTTATGTTCTATGATCATAGGAGGGATTACTGTACACATGTATGCGGACTCTGGTTCCCCTTATACTATTATTAATGAAGATACATGGAAATCCCTTTTTGCCACTAGATTAGGAAACAAGCATTTTGTTTCAGATATCCAACCTGAAGGCTATTCTGGAGAGAAAATCGACATGGTTGGATACAGGCCTTTAGTTTTCAAATTCAAGAACAGACAGACGTCTAGCAAATTGTATGTTGCGGAGAAAGGTCCATCTGTTTTAGGTTGGAAGGACCAGGGCAAGTTAGACATTATTCTTAACCCAAACAGTCCGGAACCTGTCATGGTTCTCAATGAAAATGATTTACTATGTGAAGAGTTGTTGAAGAAATTTCCTAAAGTTTTTAATGGGAACATTGGTAATCTCAATGATTTTGAACACAGAATGTCTTAAAGTCCAATGCCTGCCCTAAACTGCACAAAGTTAGACATATTCCAATCCTTCTGAGGGATGATGTTGAGAAAGAGTTAGATAAACTTGTCAAAGCTGATATAATTGAGCCCATAGAGTCCGCAGAGTGGATTTCTCCAATTGTGGTTGCCAGACACAGTAATGGCAAATTGAGATTATGTATTGACCTCAGGCATTTAAATAACAATATAGTAGTAGATAAATTTCCCCTTCCTAAAATCTCCGAAATGTTGTCACTTGTGAAGGATGCTGCATGGTTTTCATCAATTGATTTATCTGCTGCCTATCATCAGATTTCACTGACTAAGGAAAGCAAACAGTTGACAGCATTCATCACACCTTTTGGCTGTTTTCAATATAAAAGGCTTCCTTTTGGCTTGGCCTCTGCGGCTGCTATATTTCAAAACTTAATGTATCACCTTTTTGGCAAGATGAAAAATGTAAGGTGTTTTCAGGACGACATCCTTGTTTTTGGTGTTTGATAGGAATGAACAAGACAACATTCTTAATGAGGTACTTTCTATTCTTGAATCCAAGGGCCTGACTGTTGAACACTCCAAATGTAAATTTGCTGTGAAATCAATTACGTATTTGGGTCACACGCTTTGCAAAGATGGTATCTCACTTAAGTCTTCTTTGATAGAGGCCATTCGTGATGCACCAAATCCAAGGAACAAAGAAGAAGCTTGGTCCTTTTTAAGGCTTGCGGAGTTCTATTCTAGATTTGTTGACAATTTTTCTTCAAAAATGTATAGCAACAACTCCTCAAGAACAGATTTAAGTTTTTTGGGAGTTCAGAATGTCAAGCTAAGTTTAATTTTATTAAATCTGCTATCGTCAATGCTCCTGCTCTTAAAGGATTTGATCGAGAATTTGAGAATGTTATCACAGTTGTTGCCAGCAATAAGGGTTTGGGTGGTGTGTTGTACCAAATAAGACCAGATGGAAAGGAAAATATTGTTGGTTATGCTTCACGTGCTATGTCTCCCTCGGAGGAGAAATTCTCCGTAATTGAAAAAGAAACCTTTGCCTGTGCCTGGGCTATGGATTTGTGTGGGGTAGATTTTGTTTATTACGTACTGACCACAAACCCCTTGTTAAATTGTTGACAACGGAGGGTATTCTTAACGCTTCTGCTAGAATTGCGAGAATATCTCTATGTTTACAGGATTATAATTACCAGGTTGTTTATGTACCTGGCAAAAAGAATGTTGTTGCAGACTTTCTGTCGAGGTTACTGATTGACATTTTTGAGTGTGATTCTTCTCATTTCGATATGGAGCAGGTTGCTTTGGTTCTCAATGAAGGTTTGTCCAATTTTAGTGAAGATGAATGGTTGACAAGTTATAAAATGGATGCTTCTTTACAACAGTTGTTGGATTTTATAAACAAAGGTTGGCCCTGTAAGAGCAAAATTCCTGATTCTCTAAAAGCTTTTTGGGAAGTTAGGCAAGAACTCTCTGTCGCTAATCATTCCATCTTCAGAGGTGATAAAGTGGTTCCTCCTAGTTCTTTAAGATCAAAGATTGTGGAACTCTGTCATGAAGAACATTGTGGTATCATTAAAACTAAACAAAGAGTTAAGCAATGGTTTTGGTGGCCAGGTGTTGATGTTTTAAGTGAAAGGGTAGTTCATGATTGTTTACCATGCTGCAATTCTGACAAATCTTTAGTTACTTTGACACCAAAGGTAGGAGAATCTTTTGTTCTGAGCAAAGCTTGGCATACTGTTGCCATAGATATTATGGGTCCAATTGGTCCTGAAAAGAAGTATGTGATTGCACTTATTGACATTTTTTCAAGATGGCCAGTTATTAAGGTTGTTGACAGGAAAATTCTAATGAAGTTTTGAAATTTCTTGATAAGACCTTTATTGAAGAGGGGCTGCCAGTTCAGATTATTTCTGATGATGGTGTTCAGTTTTTGTCCAACCTTATCCAGCAGTATTTTAACAGGGTTGGTATTAAGCATAGGACCACCTCTCTCTATAATCTTTCTGGTAACGGTATGATCGAAAGATTCAATAGAGTGTTAAAGAATTCCATTCAAATGGCTGTTCAGAATCAAAGTGATTGGGAGGTGGAGATTTTCAAAACCATGTGGACGTATAGAACTACTCCTCATGACTCCTTAGAGGTTTCCCCTTTTGAAGTAATGAGGGGCATCGGTGCAAGAACTAAATGCAATCCTGAGTGGCTTTTGGAAGCTGCTTCTTCTACTGTTCCTACTGAAGTTGTTAGATCAAGAATGGTTGAGGAGAATAACAAGTACTATGTTAAGTATAACCTGAAACATAACACCAAAGTTGTTTCTGTCAAAGTTGGTTCATGGGTCAGAGTTAAAAAACCTTGGAAGGTTTGTAAGGGAGAAAGTCAATTCTTTAAACCTATGAAGGTTATTAAAGTTCTTTAAAATGCTGTAAAATTGACAGATGGGGGGGAGGAGCCAGGATGGCGACCTGATCGGACGTGTAGTCCCTCGGCTCCGGAGACCGTCTCCTTCTTCGTGACTATCCTGCCGGTGATCCTGTTTTTAGAAGGCACGACGTGGAAGCCGATGCGCCCAGGCATCCTGTGGTGTAATCCTGAGGCTTGCGACTTTTTGCAAGTGGGAGCAATGTCCGACTGAAGTTTGCGGCCCGCAGCGGACCCGAGTCCGGGGCCTCGAGTGGACGCTGGGGCCGGCTGCCGGGTGATCAACACCAGGCGTCAGAAGCGGCTTTGACCCTGTCGGATCATTTACGATAAACGCGGCCAAATTTGGAACGTGTGCTCCCTTGGACTGCAGGTACTGCGTTGGTTGTGCCTGGCGAACTATCCGCAGAGATTGCATGAGTGCAGATGCCCACATCGCGACTGCGGACGTGTGCTTGAACACTACCCTGCTGGCGGCGGGAGGCCCCCGATCTTTCTACCCCCTCGATGTCGAGCGGAGCGGCTCGCTTCTGGGGCACTGTTTACGGGCTCTTTGTGGACCCGCTTACTGCCTTTCCTAGAGCTGCACGCCTTTAGCTAATGTTAGCGGCCCTGCATTACTTGAGGTTTTTTCCAGTGGTGTTCACGAAGTGCACAATGGAGGGCAGCTTCGGCGAGACTGTGTTATGGAGTGATGGTGGATGTGTGGTGCGAGGCGACTTGACCGGGGAGGCACATGGAGCTGCTCGGGGTTATGGAGATCTATTGGCGGCTATTGTCTCCCTTCACTCCGGTGTGCTACACTCTGCTAAAATCCTGATCAACAAGATGGACGTTCTAATAAGTGATCGTGGATGCTCTAAAATGGCCGCCTCGTTAGACAGTAGCAAGGTTCTTTGTTCTACGTCTGACCGCGACAAGATGGCGGCGTTGCGTAGTGATGCCTGCCCAGCGACCCCAGACCCCGGGGTGCCTCTTGCTACTGCTGATTATTGCCCTGGCCGGAATGGAATGTACGGTCTGCAACCACGACGAGTGTCCTATCCCAGCACTGTATCCCCATCTACCCGGAGATCGCTCCAGAAGGGGCCTGACACTGAGACTTTCATCCTTGGATCGACTTCGCTTTGTGCCACGGGTGTGGCGTACTCCTGGCCCAGCTGGTTCTCATCGGCCTTGTATGTACGGGACATGGTTGAGTGCTCTAGTCGATGCTCCCCGTTCGGACTATCGTATACATCTCCCTGGATTCTCTGGGTTTCCGTGATTAGCAGTGGTGGCGGAGAAAGAACGGGACAGGGGTGAACATTTATTATTGTGGTCTGGGGATCTCCTATTGCTGACCTGGGCATGTGGGTGGTGTGTCGCTGCTTTTGACTGTGCTATGTGTCGATTCTGCATCTCTAATTTATCCTGATTTTATCGCTTCATATCACCGGGCTTTTTCCTCCTTGTTGTTGCTGGCTTTGCGGGACGGTGGGGCCGAGGGACGGGTGGCGGGCTCCTCCCCACCTTTCTTTATTTTTGAGAGTTATAGATTAGGATTCTTTTCTTACTCTCTATATTTCGGGACTCCCATTTACTGGGCGACAGGCACATTGCTAGGGGGGGTTGGGCCGTAGCCAGCTGCATTTGTGCAGGGTGGGGGGTGGATAGGGGGGGTTTTTGTTTTTTTCTTTTAGGTTCTATGGGCCCTCTATTCTTTCTCTTTTTTCTTTTTCTGGGTTTAGACGTTTTTACATGTGTGATAGGCAGCGAATCTGGCATTTCATTACAGTTCCTATTTGTCAATCCTGCTCCTACGACGCCAGATCTAACTCGTTGTTCTTCGATATCCTGCTTCTGTCTATCCTACAGGAAAAATCTTTAAAATTAGTCCTCATTCTTCCTGTTACATGTCCTTAGCACCCTTTTTGTTGCAATGTGCTGACTTGCTAGCCCTCGGGCTCGTTGCTGTATTGTTTGTGGTTCTTGTCAATAAAGGTCTTCCAAAAATTTAAAAAAAAAAAAAAAATTGACAGATGGTAAAGTTTGGAATTTAAAGAGAGTAACTATTTTTCATCCCTCTTCTAAGTGGTCTGAGAGTTCAGGTTCTTTGGGGGCTGCTCGTCCTTTTGATCCTCATTCTGAATGGGATATTCATACAGATGCACTTTCTGATTCTTCAAATGTCAATAATGGTGATGTTGTTGAAGGAAGTGGTGCTGCCATTACACTTGAAAGAAATGGTGGTGCCATTACACCTTCTGATGACACTCATAATGTACCTAATTGTGGGGAAAATAGCAATGTTGATGTCAATCAAAAACCCTGTGATAAGCGCATTTGTCAAAAACCAAAATGGATGTCTGATTATATTTGTAAGATTGTATCTTGATTGTTTTTTTTTTTGTTTGTTTGTTTTTGTTCTTTTATTAGGAGTGAGATGTGTGTGTTAGGTTTGTAGAATTGTTTTTTTTCCTATAAGGAGGAGGATGTGTTATGTATGTATTTATTTTCTTGTGTTCTCTCGTGCTTTGCCTCGCTCTTGCCCTCGCTCCAACTTTCCACTGCGGTGGTGTTCTAGAGTGTAAAGCAGTTGGAGAGCTGAGGGAAGAGAGTAGAGGTGTTTCTTTGCTGCGCTACAATAAATCATCTTTCAACATTATCTATTCGTGTCAACCATCTTTACAATGGGGCAAAGGATCCACTCAGTTAATCCATTGGCTGTCTTGCACTGTGAGTGATCGTACTTTACCTGATCACATCAGGCGCGCAACGCCCATTGGGCTCAAATTACTTCAGCCCCCCTGTTGTGTGTGGCAGAGCCCGGGCTGAGGCAGCTTCCCGGGCACACACACAGCCGCACCCGAGTACTTCACAGGTATTTAAAAGACCATCTGATTGTTAATGAAGCTTTGTTGTTTTTCACCCCTTCTTAGAGCCCCTGGATCTCCACTCTGCCTATGGCCGGAAGAATTAGCCCCCCGCGAAAAAAATTCTTTGCCCCCCCCCCCCAAATTTAGGTCTAGTTGCGCCTCTGGTTCACATCCACCTGAAAAGAAGTGCACTTTAATGCTAAGTATTACAAAAAATCTGGTTTCCCAAAGGGACTGCCTAGACCAATAGTTGAGTGATTTGTATAAACAGAAATGGAAAGCCCGAGCGGGATATATGATGTGATCCTAACAAGAAACTATGGGGTGACCTCATAGCTGAGAACTGTCATGCGGGCAAATAAGAACGGTTAAAGCAGTGAGAAATAAGACTTGCTATAGGCATTGTCAACTCGTCCAAATGGCTTTTAATCTTTCCATTGCAAGGCACTATGAATTTGCATTATAGACACAGTAAACTAGCCCACCATAACACTTACCTTGGCTGTGCATTTGGAAAGATTTTGGGTAGGATGGGGGGCAATTAAATACATTTTGGGATAGCTGTATCCACTTAAATTAATATTTGAACGCATTTGATGAAAATCACACCTAATGTCATATTATATCCACTTCCATCATGTCAACAGAACGGAAGGCTGTGGAATGTCCAAGGTCACTGGGGTCAGCGGTGGTGTCGACAACGTCCCGTAATCCAGTGAGGATCAAAGATCGTTGAAGACAACTTCTTGTGGTGTGAACACATTCAACAAGTGTGTGATCTCACGGTTTATGACACTGGAGAGGTCAAAGAGCATAGGATGTCACATGACCATTTATGGTGTTAAAAGCACACGCCCAATAAAATGAGAGCATACAAAGAAGGGAGTGTCCCTATGAGCACCACTCCAGTGTCAACATCTTAAATCACTCGGATGGCGACTCTTAAACTCTTCACAAGCCTCTACATCCTCTCAATGGGAGGCTAATCAAGACCCAGCACCAGGGGTCCTGGTTGTTAAAGAGACAGAGCTGTCTGAAGTTGTCACTCCATGACACCAGGGGCGGCCTTAGGCATGTGCAAGCTGTGCACCTGCACAGGGCCATCAAACCTAGGGGCCACCAGGCCAATATATATCCTTAATATAATAATCCTCTGAGGATGGATACATATTTGCGTGGCGGCCCCTGGCAGGGATTTGGCGGCCTCCAGCTCTGTTTCACTTCCAAACACCCTGACCCTCCCTCTTCACGGGCCTCCGCGCTCCGCCCCCCCCCCCCGGACCCCCTCTTACGGGGCCCCCTACCTATGCTCCCTGCCCAGGCCCGCCATGAGCCTAGAGCCGCCCCTGAGACACAAACCCACCTGGCTGAGATGGGCCAAGGCTGCCAGATGCTATCAATTGAAGCAAGTGAAGACTACAACTCCCAGAATTAATCACTGTCTTGTAGGAAAGCAAAGAAACCCATTTTTCAGCAGACATGGAGCGATCAAGCATCCATTTATGGAGAGAGGAGTGCATTTGATTTGATTTGATAAAGATTTATAATGCGCAAAACAATAACCCGCAGGTATCAAGGCGCCTAACAATAACATCTAAAAAATGGAAACATCATCCTTACACATAGGCTTGCAGGAAGAGGCGAGTTTTAAGGGCACTTCGGAATTTCTGTAGGGAGGGTAGGGACCTGAGATCCAGAGGGAGATCATTCCACCATTTAGGGGCCAGGGTGGAGAAAGCCCTGCCACCCTACTTGGCTCTTCGTATGCGGGGGACTGTCAGGAGCAGTTTCCTGGAGGAGCACAAGTCCCTTCCAGGAGTGTAATGGGAGATGATGGGACCAACTCCCGTGTCGCTGTTCTTTGCAATGGCTCTATAGGTCATGCATAGGACTTTAAACCGTACTCGGTGCTCTACCGGTAGCCAATGCAGCGCTTTCCTGGCCAACGTGGCCGAGGAGCGTCTGGGAACATCCAGAACAAATCTGGCTGCAGCATTCTGGACTACCTGCAAGCGCTGCAGCAGGCTCCTGTTTAGCCCCGCATACAGCGCATTACAGTAGTCCAGTCGTGAGCCGATAAGTGCATGGATGTGAATTCACCGCCAGGGGTGACATCACACACTTTTTGGCCCCCATTAACATCACATGGTTGAAGGCTTGTCCAGCCTTTACTCACTCAACGGCCTCTTATTTTCTGCTGAGGGTTTATTTTCGGTTCCTGTCACTGCCTTCGTGATAGTAGAAAAACGGGGTAACGGGAGCGGACCTAGGGGCCTCCAAGTGCAAGCCAGGGGAGCCATGCATGGGTGGGCAGTCAGTAATGCCTTCTCCTGAGGGAGAGGCCTGCTGCAGTCTGAGATGCCTTCTGCACTGCTGGAGAGATGTACACCTTCCCTCCTGACTCCGCAGGCCTTCAGCTGTAGCGAAGGTGCCCTTAGCCCACACTTTAGCCGGGATTTACACCTATATCAAAGCATTTGTTTTTACATCACCTTAAAAACACAAAACATTTCTAAATAAATGTGTGAAAATAGTGTAATACGTTTTTTGTTTCAATATGTATTCAATTTGTTACTTTGATATAGGTTAGGAATCTAACTTGCCTATTCGATGCACATTAAATGCAGTGCTTATGTTTGTGTATAATTGTACAAATACTAACTATATCGATTGATTGATTTATTGATTACCGTTCGATTATTTAAAACCATTACAGTAAAAAGCTAAAATTAGAACCCAACCCCCCTTGCCTACCCACCCATCCCACCCCCCTCCTGTGAGATTTAAAAACCCCATTTCCAACCGTCAAACTATATGACTTTTGGCCGCATAGAATGACGGTGTAAAGACCCATCGGTTATTCTCTTATTACAGTTGACTTGTGACATCTCTAGTCGCCTGTCATAAAGAAATGATGTAGCTCCTCAGCTGTAATAAGTTATTACAGTTGGGTTCTGACGCCATAACGACTACTGCCCCCAGCCAGGGAGAAATGCAAGTCATGGAGCAGAATTACATCTGCACATTAAACCAGGCAAAGAGGATGTTACTTTTTCTTCTTCTTATATATTTTTCCAAAACAATCATCGATGAGCAGAAAGGAGTTATGCCAACATTTATTTTTTCACACTAATGTGTTTATTGGAAACATGGAACCGCTCAGGATTTTTCTACACATTCTGAGCCGTGGCATTATTTTAATCTGACTTACATTATATTGAGATCTTTTTGCAACAAACAACTAACTGCTTTTGATGTGTTTAAATGTGCATTAGATTCTTCTTTATTTCTTCATGTCTGCAATCCTACTATCCCTTATGTATAAAGAGCAAGTTACCAAAGATTTAAAAAGTTTCTGGGAAGGATAATATTGTGACCATGTACTATAAGGAATAAAATACCCCGTGCCCTACAAATAAGGATTTATCTTTTCAAGTCTCCTCAGAGTTCCATAACCATATAAAGTAACTTGCCCTGCTACGTCATTCCTGTAGATGGCTACAGAACCTCTCTTTGACTTGCAATATCTTAATAATATACATCTGGGGTACTTCATCCTATTTGCATATATCTCACAATAAGTTAATTATTTTTTGCTTTCAACAGAATGCAATTACTACAAATCGGAGGAACCCAAGAGATTCTCACTGATGCATTGTTGGTTACACGCATATGTTTGCACAGGATGAATGGCTTACTATTTAACACGAGAGACACTTGTGAGTTGCAGAACAGACCAAGAACTTTTGAAAAAATACTGAGATTTCTGCTCTATCAAAGGATATGCTGACTGCAGGGCATTTATTCAGAGCTCTGCTGCAGGCGCAGTGACCATCTGATATATTTTATGGTAAATCAACCCCATGGCCAGCTGACAGCACAGAGCTCTGCAGCACGTTCGTTAATGGTGCACGCTGCAGTACTATATTTTAGCGATCCCTGGCTACACCCAGATATCTGCAGCAGGCGCACTAACCCGCTGAACTAGATAAAATTGTGTGGAGTAGCTCGAAGGTGGCAGGCCTTAGCTGCATGTTAAAAAAATAGAAAAGTGCATGCAGGTGTATTTGCAAGCAGAAATGGGGGCTGATAATGGGCGTGTCAGCAGAACGAGGCTTAAAATCAAGTCTTCACGTGAATACTTAGTGGTATCCGTACAGGGCTGCGGCTGCTGCCCAATTTGGACTCCATGCGAACACCTGGGACCAGTTTGTGCAAACACTGAAGAGCTCTTCTATCAGGAAAGTCCGGAGGCATGTTTGGGGGCGGCGAAGGTTAATAAAATAAACAGAAGGAGCCCCCGCGCTTTTGCCTGTAGGCTGCTGCTACAGTTAGCATAATGTGAATGAAATGCGTTAGTGTTACTTACTGTAACTTGCCGCAGGTGAGTAGTCGGCTGCACTCGGCCTGTGTGACCCTAATTTAAACTTAACCTACCCTGCTGAATCTGATGACCGCATACCAGTCCAGAACTCTCTGTACTGAGAACTCTACTAGAAGGCTGAAAACTGGTGTGAACTGTGGGGTGGGACTGTCTTGTGACCAGAATGAAGAGTGAGAGTCGCATTTGACCCACAGGCTCGGAGGCGCCACAAGTGCAAAAAACTTGTGTTCTTCAAATAAATACCCACAGGATGGCTCCCGCGCCTCTGCGCCTGCCTGCTACGCTACCACCCACTCCGGTTCGAGTGTATGCCAGACAATGCCCTTGCGCCAGTTCTGAGATGCCAAGTTAGAAAGCCTGCAGTATAGCTTTACGCGTTCTCCCTGCCTGCAGGCTTAGAGGCTCTCAGAATAAACAGTCTGGAAGTATTCCTGGCATTCTTGTTTACTCCTTGCTCCACAACAAAGAACTTTTTAGGTCTGTGGGGTGGGGTGAGTATTGTTTGTTGTCCTACATTATGGCAAATGGTATTTTTAGGCCTATTGTACGTGATTGTGATACTGTTTATGTACACGTGCGCTAACATAATGTAGTAGTGAATGATTAAAGTTATTTTTCTTTTCAGGTAAAAGCCCTGATTGGACTCTGAATGTTTTACTGCACCTCGTTGCATTAGTTAAGAATCATGCTTCAATACCGCTCTTAGAGGGCGTCGTCAGTAAACTCATTCCACCACCTGATGATTGCGGGGATGTTACCACATCGAGGTATTACCACATTGGTAATACCTCGATGTGGTAACATCCCCGCAATCATCAGGTGGTGCGTTATTACCATTGGTTGGTTTATGTTATCGCATATTTTACTATGCTTACATGTACAGAGTTACTGTCTGCGTTTAACTGGCGGCGCCGGCGATGATGCACTGGGGGCAGAATGCGCATAGTGGGTAGTACTGTTTCCCACTGCCTCAAATTACTATCAGAGCTTCTCCATTTTAGCGACTGAAAGCAAATTTATTTGCTATTAACACTGGAATGCTTGGGTGCAATTGTGAATTTCTTGCATAAAATGTATTCTCGTCGGTCGTCCTTAATCTGCAGGTACCAGCTGACGGCATTCATAGCAACTGCCTGTCCATGACTGCTATGAGTGTACTATGGGACCCGTATCCGATGATTTGTACCAGCCCGAGAGGTGGATGTAGCTGGGTTTGGTTGCAGGACAGACACAATGGATATATAGATCCAGACCTAGGGTTCTGATATGAAAATAAGAACAACAGGACACGGACAGAGTATGATTGTAAGGGCCGCCTCTATTTTTAAAAACTTAATGGACCGGCCAGGGTTTGTAGTAGGGGTATTTTACCCTAGCACGACGTGCGATTTGAAGGACATGGAAGAAAGGCAAGTTACGAACGAATTATGTGACAAGTATGTTGGGAATGTGGGCAACATCTCCGTGACATCAACTGAAACCAAATGTCTTTGCCATGTGTGGAAAAGAATTCTTTAATGGCTTTGAAGAGACACTGATGGAATGAAACAGTAAACCAAAGATGAAACGGGTAAGGTCTGGGATCTGATAATATAAGAACAAATCGTCGTTGTGGCTACTGTGGTCCGTCTCGAGTATTGTGAAATGAATAAAAGACGCTAAATTAAGACAGTGCTGAAATGAAATTTGGGAAGTCATGTAACTACTAAAGACTTAACTGCATGATAAGAATGGCGAGAAGATGCACTGTCTTTATGCATTGTATGTGACAATAACTCTGCAACCATTGAGCCTCTGCCACTTTAATAGGAACAATATGTGAATGGTCCAGTCCTTCCTTACTGTTTGTAGTTACCTTTTGTAAAGATCAAACATGCCTGCCTTAGTGCCTTTACTATGCTGTCAGCAATGTCAGTGCCGTGACTGGTCTTAACACAAAGTCGGACGCGCCACCGTGATCGCTTCTCACTCAGCCAAGCACGGCAGGGTCCGTGGGCCTGCCTGAGGTCCGAGGGTGAGAACTTGAAGGCCTGATGTCCGGGGGTTAGAGGGCTGCAGAGTGTGAGAGCCCGATGTCTTGGGTGAGAGGGGCTGGGGTCCAGGGTGAGAGCGCTGCAGAGTGTGAGTGTCTAAGGCCCGAGAGGGTGGGAGGGGCTGAGGTCCGAGAGTGTGAGGGTCTGAGGTCCGGGGGTGAGAGGGCTGCCTGCAGGGTGTGAGCCTGAGGGTTTAAGGTCGGAGAGGGGCTGAGGTCCGAGAGTGTGAAGGTCTGAGGTCCGGGGGTGAGAGGGCTGCAGCCAGGGTGTGAGGGTCTAAGGTCTGAGAGGGTGAGAGGGGCTGACTGAGGTCCGAGGGTGGGAGGGTCTGAGGTCCGGGGTGAGAGGGCTACAGAGAGAGTGTGGGGGTCTGTGTTACAGGATGAGTGGGCCTGAGGTCTTGGGTTTGAGGGCTTGAGCCCAGAGGCCTGGAGACAGCAGGCAGCAGAGTGTGAGGTCCTGAGGTGCTACGGTGCAGTGTGATTACCACTTTCCGCCCCACCACTTTCAAATGTCACCAGCCGCCACTGGAAGGAAGGCTGGCCTGGTGCAGGCGCTGACCTGGCCGCGCCTCTGGACACCCCAGCAGAGGGCCCCGCCCCCGAGCGCGAGCCCGGCGGTGACGACACCCGAGCTGCTTAAAAGCCATCGATCTTTGATTACAGCCATCGATCCCCGCTCCGAGTCTCCGGTCCGCCTGTCTGCGCGTGCGGCGGCCCCGCCGGATCGATGCGTGCCGGCCCTCGGCAGAGGAGCTGGGGGGGGGGCTGTGGCACTGCGCGGGGGGGCGCGGACTGGACCCTTGAATAGGTATGGCAGCGGTTCACAAACGTTTTCGGCTCCCTTGACCCATTGGCCTTTGCCCGGGCTCCCCACTGTCACTTTTTTGGACAGTGGGGGTATGGGGGGGGGGGGGGGGGGGGGGTTAGCCCGACTCGGGAGCACTTGCATTTTTCTCCCTGAAAATATTTGGGATGAAGCTGATGAAGGTATCATAATCATACACGCTGGGTGTTTTGTATTACTAAGGCGGATCTTCTAATAAAATATTCCTAGTTACACTTCTTTGCCCATGCCTTTTTTTTTAGAGTACCCTCTTAACCCCTTCGATGCGCGTGACAAGGTAAGCTCGTCATGGGCGTTACCTGCGCTGCGCGTGTGGCGAGCTGACCTTGTCACGTAACGCAGGATTTTCAAAATCGCAGCACGCAGCAGGAAAACCGCTAGCGCGCATGCGGTTAAACTTCTTTATCCCACTTACAGTGCTAGATAGCACCCCTATGCATGTAGGCCTAATTGCCAAAGTGTTTCTGAGCTTAAAGAATATTTGCGTACACTTCCATTTCTACCCATGTCATACGTGCCAACACGCCAGTCTCAGCGGGGTGACTCACAATCTTTTAAACCACATACAGCTTCATTTTTGCTATCTCCTCCCTAAAATTGCCTCCAAATCAATGGAAGTAAAATAAATTCCTCAGATTTTTTTTAAACGTCCCTCTTTCCAGCTTCAAATGTTAGCATTATGCCATGGGGTTTCACTTCCCTGTGTTCAAGGAGGCAGCCGGCCTGTCTGGAAGTGTGTGTACTGAGAGAAATGTGTACTGGAAGTACCTATGTTTCAAGTTCAAATGTCAATATTTAATAATACGTATTGTGTTTAATAGACAGGCAACTGCACATTCCTGATGACTTGCATTTGGTAAAAAATGAAACTATTAACAGGGCTAACAAAATAAATCAGGCATCTCCTGCCTACTTTGGGAGTGTTGGAATGTGGGGATCCAGGGAAATATGGAGGTAATCTCCATCAATATCAATTAAGCACTACATTTACAGCTTTAGGCATGTCACTTACAAATCACCAACATCATATGTTTAAGTCTAATTAGTTTAACTGAAACCAACAACCCCTTCAACATTAAATGCATTAAAGTGCTTGGGGAGCGGGGCTCCCCAGGGGAGCCACGGTGCACAGTTTGGGAACCACTGAGGTAAGGGATGGAGAATAACTGGAGACGTGGCTCGGTCATGAGGACAAACTCTGGACACCAGTCTAGGCCATCAAAGGAGCCACTGGACACTGTCCTAGGCCATCAAAGGAGCCACTGGACACTGTCCTAGGCCATCAAAGGAACCACTGGACACTGTCCTAGGCTATCAAAGGAACCACTGAACACTGTCCTAGGCCATCAAAGGAACCACTGGACACTGTCCTAGGCTATCAAAGGAACCACTGAACACTGTCCTAGGCCATCAAAGGAACCATTGTCCTAGGTCATCAAAGGAACTACTGGACACTGTCCTAGGCCATCAAAGGAGCCACTGGACACTGTCCTAGGCCTTCACAGGAACCACTGGACACTGTCCTAGGCCTTCAAAGGAACCACTGGACACTGTCCTTGGCCATCAACTGAACCATTTGACACTGTCCTAGGGCTTCAAAGGAACCACTGGACACTATCGTAGGCCATCAAAGTTACTACTGGACACTGGCCTAGCCTTCAAAGGAACCACTTGATACTGTCCTAGGCCTTCAGAGGAACTATTTGACACTGTCCTAGGCCATCAAAGGAACCATTGGACACTGTCCTAAGCCATCAAAGGAGCCACTGGACACTGTCCTAGGCTATCAAAGGAACCACTGAACACTGTCCTAGGCCATCAAAGGAACCACTGAACACTGTCCTAGGCCATCAAAGGAACCACTGGACACTGTCCTAGGCCATCAAAGGAACCACTGGACACTGTCCTAGGCCATCAAAGGAGCCACTGGACACTGTCCTAGGCCTTCACAGGAACCACTGGACACTGTCCTAGGCCTTCAAAGGAACCACTGGACACTGTCCTTGGCCATCAACTGAACCATTTGACACTGTCCTAGGGCTTCAAAGGAACCACTGGACACTATCCTAGGCCATCAAAGTTACCACTGGACACTGGCCTAGCCTTCAAAGGAACCACTTGATACTGTCCTAGGCCTTCAGAGGAACTATTTGACACTGTCCTAGGCCATCAAAGGAACCACTGGACACTGTCCTAGGCCTTCAAAGGAACCGCTTGACACTTTCCTAGGCCATCAAAGGAACCACTGGACACTGTCCTAGGCCATCAAAGGAACCACTGGACACTGTCCATACACTGTAGAGTCTTGGCACTAGCTTAGGGGATCACTGGATTCCTCCCTGGAAGATATATACAGGACTCGGGCCACTGAAAAATGGCATGAGCCATCAGAGTAAGACCTGTAAGTATGAACTGAGGAACCACCAGGCAGATGTCTTCTTTTTCAGAATGAAAAATGCTGTATTTTATGGCACTTACTGCCAGAGGCTGGAAAATTTGCAGGGTGAAGGACTCTCTCCAGCAGATGTTTAAGATCCTGTAACTAAGTGCACTTAAGTTTGTCGCTTCCACTTTATGATTTAGATGGTGCCATGTTGGATCTGTCCCAGAGTGCACTGCTCTAGAGTGACCGGTCCCGGAAAGAATCAATACCAACCAGCGGATTAGGTTTGGCAGGTGTAATGGTGGTATCAGCCTCAATATCAATCTCTATGCACAGGTGCTTTGTCAGTCCAAAGAACAGCTTTATTCATCTCCAGCCTTAGCAGATATAATATGAAAGCATTAGACGATGCATCTCTATATCTGTTTCGGTGCTCCAAGTCCCCCAGAGGCCCGCGCAAGAGCGTGTGTGGCAATAAAAGCTTCCCACCTCCGTAAAGGAATTTACTGAAAACAGCAAAGCCACACCCCATGTAAGATGTTTGTAGGAGGCGGTCTCTGTATATACTATACCAAAGTAAGGTATAGTGTGCACAGTCTAGGAGATCCCAGAGGCTTTACAGAGGCTAAAGTAGATAATATTAATGCTCTCTTTTGTGGTAGCGCGGGCGAGCAGTTAGACTTGTCAGAGGGCAGTGCCAAGCATGTGTTGTACACACTCAGGCAAGAAATGATTACACACACTCAATGGCTACATCTGAGACCAATGGTTTGTAAAAAATATAACTTTTTGTAAGTTTATTTTTTAGAACCCAAAATACGTTTTGTAAAATCACAGTTTTTAAGTATAAAAAGTGAACACAGGGCATTTTTCAAACCGTTCAGTGTTAACCTTTGGATGAATCACAGTGTTGAAATTTCACAGGTAAGTACATAACTTACAATTCAAGTCTTCCTGTTTTAGGACCAACACTGGGCAAGGGTCGATAAATGTAGAGAATGCACCACCAGTGGCACTGGGGCGGCTGGGTGCAGAGAACAAATTCGGTCACTGGGGCCCAATGGGGACTGGGGGCAGGCAAAGAGGTGCCAGTTGCAGGTAGGTAAAATCGGAGTTGGGGTCAATCTCCAGGAGTTAAGACAAGCACTGGGGGGAGCACGAGGCAGCAACAAACACACTCTCAGCAGCACAGAGGCAGCCAGGTGCAGAGTGCCAACTCAGCGCCTGGTGCCCAAAGCAATGGAGAATGAAGATTTTGAACAAAGGCTACAGGCTCGGACCAGGAGACTGGACGAAGGGAACTGGTGGCTCTGGAGGTAAGTTGGGATGTTGAGGGACACCTGGGCACCATTGGTCAGGGTCCCAAAGGCCTGGGGGATGCATGTGCAGGAGTGTCCTTTGAGGTCAGAAGATCCTTACCTGAGCCGGTCACGGTTAGGGGGTCCTTCGTGTTGAGGCTGCTGGCATCATTGTGGAGTCCAGGAGAGGTCACTCTGGGGTGGACTCGAGCTCAGTACCGCTGAGGAACCTTCTTACAATTGGTGGGCCACTTCAACTCGAGCAGGAGAGTGCAGCGGTAGGGCCGTAGGTCTATTTGTGTTCTTTGTGGACAGGGCCGCTGTCCTCTGGAATTCTTGTATTTGGGGAAGGTAGAGAGTCCTCCCAGGGTTGTGGAGGTTGCTGGGCCTGCAGGACGAATCACTTTTTGCACAGGTTTCTTTGAGGGCTGCAGACAGGCCAGTAGGGCTGGGGTCAAGTCAGTTGTCATCTGGAGTCTTCACTGCTGGCACAGCTCTTCGGTCCTTCTTCTTTAGGTCACCAGGAATCTGAGAATAAAGTTTCTGGGGTGCCCCTAAATACTCAATTTAGGGGCATTCCAGGTAGTAGCCAAAGGGCTACTATTCTTTAGGGTGACTACACCCTTTGTGTGTCAACTCCCTTTGGGGACGGGGCATACCTCTAATCCTATTGTCTAAAATCCTCACAACCACAATATGGAGGATTTTCGAAGGAGGGGGTCACTTCAGCTCAGGACACATTAGGGGTGGTCCTGGCTGAGTGGGGACACAATTCCCCTGTCTATTAATTTTCCAGTCAACATTGCCCTCAAACGTGGGTCTTGGTCAAGGAGGGTTTGCATCTCCAATAGCTTGAGAGGTCCTGGCTAGCCTAACAGACGATAGGAAGTCTTTGAGGCTCACCACCCTTGAATGATGTTCCTGCTTGGGGTAGGTGTGAAGTACCTCCACCCAGAACAGGCTTTGTTTTTGGCCCACGAGAGGAGAAGGCTTCCACCTCAGGGGGTGGTTAGAAACATGTCTGGAAGTAGCAGGCTGGTGCCGACCAGTCAGCTACGTACTAACGGTTGGGTACGTTTTCAGTGGGCGCCTTTGAGTGCATTTATTAATGAGTACAACACTGGCATCAGTGTGGGCTCATTAATCTGAGATGTTTGGTACCAAACATCTTGGGATTCGGTGAAGCCATCATGGAGCTGTGGAACTCGTATTGTGTAGCTCCCAGCCCATGTGCTCGGTATGGCTTCACTGCACTTATAAAGCCTAAGAATAGATTTAGACACTATAGGGACATCTCTGCTCATGCAGTTATGCCCTCAACAGAGGTATACTGCACCCTGCCTCAGGGCTGTAAAGCCTCTTATAGAGGTGACTTGCCTATGCCTCTGGCAGTGTTTGTATGCCTGGCACACAGATGTGTGGCAGGTTTTAATTGCACTAAAACATGCAAGCTGCAGTGGCAGTGTTTGTTGCGGAGTCTCTTAGGGTGGTATAATACATGCTGCAGCCCTTAGAGACCCTCTTTGGTCACAATGCCATTGGTACCTTTGAACTATATGTGGGCCAGAGGTGTGCCAATTGTGGAAACAAAGGTACTGTTTTGGGAAAGAACACAGGCACAGGGAACCTGATTCGCAGGGACCCAGTGCACATTCAGTCATCAGATATCGGGCAAAACCTGGTGGGTAACCATGCAAAAAGGGGCACTTTCCTACAATGTTGTTCTCTGAAGTTTATATTTCTGAAACAAGCGCAACATCTCCCAGTCACTGGGCATATGAAACATGGCTGAAGTAGGAACACCGGGAACCAGGTTTGAATCCAACCCTCTGCCTAACTTCCTGTGACTCTGGCAAAATTACTTTATCTTGAGGTGCCTTAAAAGTGCACAACTTACTAGGATTCATTTGTAAAGCACTCTAGTTGCTGGTTTGTGCCACAAATAAAAAGACTGGTTGAAAAATCGTCAAGTTCTCATGAGGTTTCCATGAAGTGACCTTTGCCTCCTGCAAGTCCACTCCCCTTTGGGATTCGGCAATTTCATGTCAAGACTGGGGGCAAGCATTATGCATATAACTTTTATTGCCAGCTACTTGCAGCACTTCAAAGTATTACATCATCAGTACCAAAAATTTCAGAACTTAGAATGTCCCTTAAGCCTATATAAACTCAGTCACAGCAGCCATCTTTTATCTGCTGCTCTATGACAGATAAGTATCGTAGTTGAGGTTAATTATTTTAAGTATGCGAATGTAGTTTCATGATAAAGGGTTGTAGTAAGGAAATGTTTTAAATGTTTATGGTTACAGAGTTTTTTGTTTGAATGGAGTTTGTCAATTAATTAATATCTGATGTATGAGAATTGCTTAGGAAAACCTGGTTCATGGGTGTGATAGGCATTCATTGGGGCTTAGAGTACTTCTTGTGTGTAAATAGGATTATTATCTGAAACAGGGTAAAAACAAGACAAGTAAGAGATTACTGTTGCCCCGCGAGCGAGCGTGTCGTGCTTCAGCTTGCGGCATGTGTGGATGAAGGGCCCCAAGCTGGTTGCGTGAGCTGAGTGAACTTTATCGAAAACCAATGGTGAGAAATTCACTACTCCAGTATGATACCAACATCCAAAGGCCTTAAGGGAAAATTTACCCTATGGGCAGTTTCTCTGCTTGCGGAGAAACTGTTCTACCACAGTAGCTTTTGAGAATCATGCTAAAATCCTGACTAAACAACTGTTAGAGAGACATTATCCATACTCACTCATCAAGCGTTCACAAAAGCGAGCTACTAACAACAATCGAGAAGCTCTCCTAGAACCTCCAGTACATAAAACTCCTCTGGACAGGCTGACTTTTGTGAGTACGTTTAACACCAGAACCAACAACATCCAGAAAATAGTCAGTCGACACTGGCGGATTTTGAATCACAGTAGTGACAAAATTGCTTCACCCCTCTTTGCCATCCCTCCCTAACCCTCTCCTGGTCAATCCTACCCCAGCCCCCGCAGCAATTGTAGGGAGTTAGCATATAATCACCCTCCTAAAGGATACAATGGACAAGGCAGTGGTACAATGCCTCTGGTTAATGGGGCCGGAATACAGATAATAGCTGGGCGCTCCTTGGATTACTAAGATGCTGTGGCTTGTGTAGGAGATAAGTCTAGTGCCTCCTGGTGAAGTATCATAGGCTCCCACTCTAGGGAGATATGTTGCTTTCTCAGCCCTCTCTCCTTCCTACGAAGAGCTGCGCCCCCGCCGTCCCCATTGGAGCATGTTGGTCTGCCAAGCAGCCACCATCGGGCATCTGGGCGACTTCCACCTCATAGTGAGCACCCTGACCGCCAAGATGAATGCTAGATCAAGAAACTTCAGCTGCCCCTTACATATTGCATCACTCATGACCTGTTCTAGGAATTACTGATGACATCACCCAACGAATGCGCTAGTTTGTTTTATAGTTTACATAGTAGTGTGTAACTACCATATTACTTTTCTACCTAATTTTGTACAGCCTGTTTCCAGCCAATTGGAATAAGTTTACAAAAATTGTGTGCGCCTAATGCACGATAGGTGTGTAGAGGTATTAAACAGGTTATAAATCTTTGCATTGAAGTGTAACCCTGTGTGCAGGTGACCGTTGATGATTTGTGTTACACACAAGTGTTTTTTTGGTACTGCAGAAAAAATTCGAACAAGGCAAAAGATTCTACAAAGTACTTACTAAGTATGAAGGGCGTGGCTTAGCCGGCTGCAAGATGGCCACACTTTAAGTGGGCTCTGCCAGCCAAGCTAATAATCCGACATCATCCTTAATGAGACAGCACTAATCCTGCCGAAGATCAACGTTTCCCTAATCAGCGTTACCTGTGGAGCAGTTTGGTATCACTCTTGCTTTCTGGTGGCGTGTGACGGCCTCAAACAGCTTCCCAATCACCATGCTGAGCCCACTCCTGGAGGTAGGCCTGGCCCGGCCCTCCATTCCCCCGAGCTGGCTGATCGCCAGAGGGGTCCGCATCGCCTGGAGGACTCCAGAGGTTCCCCTGCTGCCTGACACGGTGAGTGCTGCTGCTGCGGGGCTGGGAATTCACAGGCTGCACCTCCCAGCCCGGGCCTTTCGTGATTTTGGCGCCAGGCTATTTCCCCTCTACAGACGCCCACTAGCACCCAGGCCCTGTCAAAAACGGCGTGCCCCTGCCTGCGCTTTCCCACAGTAGCTGCCTTACTTCCACGCGTGCTCCCGGCCTACAATTTGCAGACCAGGGCGGGACGCCCTGAGAGTGCCCGCATCTCAACTGTCTCTTCCGGTGGCCTACCGTGCGTCGGCTCTGCCAAGTTTCAGCCCAGACACCGGCCACCCACCCTGCTCCCCTGAAGGGCCTGGACTCAGCATCGTCGGCTTTGGATATCGGGCTCGCCGTGCGCTGCCATAGATTGACCCGGACTGGCGCTGGGTGAGCTACAAATGGTGACTGAGCCTGGCAGGAAGCCCTGACCTACGCGCACTCCCTGCTGCTACACTCCGTGAATAGACACGCTCACACATCAACATTTCTGCCTTTGGTGCTACCCTTGCTGTATGGACTTGTTTGGCCCTTGGCTGCTGCAGTTGATACTCCCTGCTGCTGGGCTGACTCTACCCAAAGGTCCGAGATCTCTCTGGTCTGGGGGCTTGCCTCCTGCCAACAGACGTGTGCCCCAGCGTCGCCTTGGGTCAGCCATCCTGTGTGTGATGTGATCGCCCCTCTAGTGCAGTGCTACAGCGTTGTATTTGTGTCTCTCTGGAGCCTGCGCCTTCTGACACTTGCGTTTGGCGCACTTCCGGACCCACTGCCTGCTAAGGTTGGCCGCGGCTGTCTCCTAATGCTGGGAGTTCCACCAGTTCTCCTTTGTCTTTACCGGCTATGAGGTGGTGATCCATCCGCTGTGCCCTGTGTCGCTGCCCCCTCTGTCCACTATACAGCCCCCTCTGTCCACCCCTCTGCTCTCCGGTGACACCTTTTGCCTGTGTCTATTCGACTTAGGGAGGACTGACCCTAAGAAGACTAAAATTGCCTTTGACCAGCGCAGATCAACTCGCCAGGACGGCGCGGGTCCGGACGGGGTGATTCTGCGGCCAACATGGAGGCCCCTCCATCTCATGGCGATGATCTGAAGGCAATTATGCTTGATGTTAAGACCATGGTCACCGGAATCGTGACCCAAATAGACCAATTCTCTCCACGCCTGGACTCAGTCAAGGCCCAGGTGGTTTCTGACAACAATCACCTCCTTCATGCCGAGTCCAGGATCTCTGATATGGAGGATGCAGCCACTCAGGATCATCAGAAATTATTGAAGATGGACCAAATATTAGACATTATCAGAAATAAAAATGAGGATTTGGAGGCGCGCTCTAGTCAGAGCAACCTCCATATCACCGGAGTACCAGAATCAACCAATATTTCCCACATGTAGGACTTCATGGAACAGCTTGTCCGGGGACATTCTCTCTTCGGTCTTTATTGTTGAACACGGCCACCGCTCCCTTACTCCTCGTCCTGGTCTTCCTCCTCACCCCAATATTGCAAAAATATTAAATTTCATAGACAGATGCTATCCTTTGTGCAGCAGGTGACAAGGGAAAAATTAATCAAGGAAACTCGCTCTCATTTTATCCGGACTACACTTTGGCAGTCCAGGCCACCTGCCGTGAATTCCTTCCAGCTAAGCGGATCCTCCAAAAACATGATGTTGCTTACTCTCGGGCCTACCTGGCGAAGCGGAGAGTCCGACAGGGAGCAAAAACGCTCATGTTTCCCGGTCCCAGAGACGCCCTCGCATTTGTAAAGAAACTCGATAAATCATTCCACCAGTCACTCTCCGGCAGTCAGCACGCTGCATCTGACCACCTCAGTGACGAGAATTGATCTGTTGCGACTCTTTGGTGAACTCTTATCTGAATGCTGTCTGTCGTCCCTATAGCTTGGCCACCCTGCTTCACTACGGAGGTGTACGCTGAGCCCTGCCATGCCCTCACAGGATAAGTCCCTTTCCTTTCATTGTTTTCCTTTTCCCAAGTTGTGGCTTCCGGGGGTGGGTAGGGGAGGTATCTCAGCCTGATTAGGGGGTTGGTGGGTTTTTTGGAATTCTTTTTTGGGTTGCAAAGGTGGGGGGGTTGGTTGTTGTTTGGGAATGCCATTGCCTGTACTCTATCGGTTTTTCAGCTGCCAGAACCTGTTTTTCAGATCGCAGATTGCGCGACGGGTTGGATGGGGTCATGGTGGGGTTTTACGTGGGTTTGCTCATCAAAGTATGGGTTTTCTGTTGTTTTCTTGCCCTTCCGCTTTTACACAGACTGCACCACTTCACCGCTAGCCATGTCCATCACAGCTGGTTTATGCACATAATCCTCCTCTCCCTTTTTGCTCTATACGCACTTGAAGCCCTCCCCTATGACTGGGCCCTTTAGCGTTGCAGGCTACCACCTCGTTCCATTAGCCGATTTAGGCGGCTTTCCCACTCACCCCATGGTCAGATCCTGCCTACCAGAGCGCACTCAGTGGCTTTCTCTGAAGTCTGGCCTCTCGCTTCGCATCCTATTTCAACTGGTTGTAGAATATCATGACTGACACCATATGTTGGACCTGGATCATCCGTGGTCTAACCTCTTAAGTGCTTCGAACGTTCGGCGGCCGACAGCACCACTACCTCAGGAGTGCTGCCGTCGGCCGTTGAACGTTCGAACCTCATAGCTGCAATGGAACATCCAGCACTGGAGCTGGACGTTCCATAACCGTTATTAGGTTAACATTCACCGTAAAGCCAGGCTCCTTCACTCCCACTTGCACCAACATAAGGTCGACATTTGCTTTTTGCAGGAGACCCACCTGTTGCATGCAACTTCCTCCAGACTTCAAGCCCGCCACTGGGGGGAATCACATTCTTCTTGTTATTCTTCCTACTCTAGGGAGTGTCCATTCTAATACGAAGGTGTCTCCCATGGCAAACCACTCGGGTACTGACGGATGGTATGTGATTCTGCATGGTTCCCTATTGTCCCAACCTATGACGATTGCTGCTGTGTACAGCCCTAACTCGGACGACCCGATCTCTTTACTCATATATGGCACCTAATTTCTTCCCTGGGCCCGGCGTCCCTCCTTTAGGGGGGGGGGCTTTAAGATCACCCTATCTGCAGCCGTGGACCACTCTGGTCCCCACTCCTCCCATCCTCGCTCCACCACACTACTCCAGTTCATTCTTACGGAAACCTTGTTATATGATGTCTGGCGTCACATGGGGCCCATGAGGGCACCTGCGTCACTGGCACTCGAGGCTGCTGGTCTCGTATTGATTTATGGATTGCCTCACTGGATGTCCTCACTTGGCTTACCTCTGCTAATCATATGGCACGCACATTCTCGGATCATGCGCCAGTCCAAATTTGCCTCCGTCTCCCCCACTCCACACAGTGCGCTTTTACATGGCGGCTACCTCCGAACACTCTCCGGGATTCTGTCTTCTGTGATGGGATCCAAACAGCGATTACCAACTATTTTGAGTTAAATGTTGGATCCGTGGATTCTGCGTCAATTCTTTGGGAAGGCTTTAAAACAGTGATACGCGGCTAGTGTATTTCCAAATAAGCTGGTGTCCTTTGTTCCATCTGCGCCACATCG
This sequence comes from Lissotriton vulgaris, assembly GCF_964263255.1. NCBI lineage: Eukaryota > Metazoa > Chordata > Amphibia > Caudata > Salamandridae > Lissotriton > Lissotriton vulgaris. The sequence continues at coordinate 65,247,218 of NC_141700.1, forward strand.
CATAGGCTGGAATCGGAGATTAAGGCTTTGGATGCTGCTCATGCGGCATACTCTGGGTCTGATACCCTTGCGCAAAATGCATGAGAAGCATACAGAATTTGCTGAGGAGGCCAACAGGGAACTCTCCTTTCTTAGCAGAGAGGCCCGAGCCCGCCGCTTCAGTGAGGGCGACTGGCCTGGTGAGACCCTAGCCAACCTCCTACGCTCCCCCGCGCTGCGTCTTATGTTGCAAATCTTCGCGATGGTGGTCCCACTAGAACCACCTCCCCGGCGAAATCCAGGCTTGCTTTACGGACTATTATTCAATTATTCGCAACGTTACACTGCCAGTCCCCCTCCCTTGCGTGTGGACTTTGAACAATATTTTGACACCCTTCCGCTGGTTTGGCTGGAGGACTACCATCGTAAATTTTTTAGAGGAGCCTTTCACTAAGGAAGAGATACTAGCTGGCAAATAGTTTACCTTGTGATAAGGCCCCTGGACTGGACCGTCTCACAGCATCTTTTAACAAGACTTTTGCTTCTAGTGCCACACCTGGCCGCCATGTATAACGATTGTTTTGATCAGACACTTCTCGCAGTCTCTCCAAGAGGCGATAACGTTACTACTCAAGGCAGACAAACCAGCAGACTGTCGCGATTCCTACCGCCTCCTCTCTCTTATTAATATCGACAATAAAATCTTTGCAACGTTATTGGCCTCCCGTCTACTTCTCCTCATGCCCCTTATTGCCTTGCCCGATCAGTCTGGTTCTATCCCCGGCCGGGCCACCTCCCACAACCCACAGACTATTTTCTCTGTACCTCATCAAATCAACCCTAGCCTCCCCGCTGTGGCCGCTCTTCGACGCCAACAAAGCATTCGATACACTGGAGTGGCCTTTTTTATTTTTTCTTCTACTGTGCCTTGGCTTTAGCAACATTTTCCTCTGTAAGATCTCTCCTCTACACTCACCCCTCCGCTCGTCTTCGTATCAATGGCCAGTTATCAGATCCTATTTTGATTGGATGAGGCACTCGGCAAGGATGCCCGCTATCCCCCATGCTCTTCGCCATTGCGATAGAGCCTCTCGCGGCCAGACTCCAGCAACACCACACCCAGAAGGGTATCAGCTTTTTGGCCCGCTAGCTCCTGGTCTCCATGTATGCAGACATTATATTGTATGTTCGCCACCCCCAAGACCTCAGCCCTCCAGTGCGAGAAATAATACGATTTGGTGGACTGTCCAGCATACTGGAGCAAGTCAGTGTTCCCTTTGAATGATACCACCAAGCAGTTCACACTGGAATTTCCCTTTGTTTGGGCCTCTGGCCCCACCAGTTACCTAGGTATTTGGCTGAGTAGGGACCTGGAAGATCTTAGGAGGGCCAACTTTGGGCGTGCAGTGGACTGGCTAAAACCTAAAATACCCCATTGGAACAGTCTTCCGCTAGCCGCATAGCCATTGCCAAGATGGTGGTCCTACCGAAATTCCTTTATCTTTTTTTAAATATTCCCATTCCTCTCACTGCGCATTTATTTCACAAAATTAGTTCTCTGATCATTTGTCTGGGCTGGCAAACAGCCTAGGATAGCATACGAAATCCTCACTCTCCCCATGTCGGTAGGCGGTATGGGCGCTCCTAACTTGAAGCTTCATGCTTTAAGTGCCCAGGCCAGTTTCTTACATTTCTGGATTCACCCCTCTACTTATCAGCTGCATGTAACGGTTGAGGCCGCCCTATTTGCCCCGGCGTGTCACCCCCGTGCGGAGGTGGAAACGGTCAAGACCCTGTGATGGGCCTGGTCCGGACTGCGCCGTCTCTCCAATGCTATCAGCTGACTTCATGACGATTGTACGGCATCATGCTCCTCCCCCCCTCCAACCAATCGGTATGTCTAAACATGTCACCCGCTTGGGGCTGACGACATTGGCGGATCTTTATCCCGGTAGCGAGTTTTATTCTCTCCCTGACTCCTCAGGTCCGATGTACACAGTTTTTTTTTATCAGCTGCGAGCCATCTGTAAAGAGTTGCATCCAACATTCCCCCAACCTCCACCTTCAATGCCTGCGCTTGACTTTATATACACATCCCCGCCCGCCTGATTTATCATCAACCTAGAGATCAACATGTCCGTCCCCTTTTAGAAAGTCTCCATTGGCTTCCGGTATCTGCCCGCTGCAAATTTAAGCTTGGCTGCATTATTTCCAAATCCCTTGCAGGTCACAGTCCCCTTTTCATCTCCTCCCTTCTCCACCCGTATGTTCCTTCCCGCACTCTCCGGTCAGCCCAGATGGCCCTGTTATCAGTTCCTAGATTCAAGAGGAAGAAACATGGTGGCCTCAGGTTCTCATCCCTAGCCCCGACCTTTTGGAATTCCCTGCCCCTTCCTCTTAGGTTGTCTTCTCCTTATTCCAAGTTCAGATCCTCCCTTAAAACTTTCCTCTTCACTGAGTCTTATAATTAGCTGCTATTTCATGTTTCTCTTCCTGCTCTCTCCGTTAAAGCGCCAAGGAACCTAATGGTGTTAGTTGCGCTCAAAAAGTTTATTTAACATAACATCCCCGCAAGCTTGCTACTAAATTATACGCCCTCACGTTGTTGACCACCTCCATCTCCACCAACTGTGCACGTGTGGCATGGGGTGAAGACTTAGGCATGGACATTGCTCAAGCCGACCGGCTTTACTGCTGCAACCAGACGAAGAAACAATCACCAAATTATCAGCTTCGTCTTATACACTTCAAATATTTGCAATGGCTATACAGTACCCCTGTTCAGGTCCATAAACTGGGACTCATACAGAACGATAGTTGCATGCATTGCGCTACCCCCGCCGCAGATTTTACTCATCTAGCGTGGTTGTGCCCTAAGGTGTTGGATTTCTGGCTGGCGGTTTGCACCGCCATTTCCGGGATTACCTCTGCTCGACCCACCGCTGTGCTTTGTTAAATTCTGCCCGGATTCTTCTCGCCATCTGATCGCAATGCTACTAGTCCTTGCTAAACACACAATATGATGGACGTAATGTTGCACAATGGCAAAACATTCACCCCCAGTCACAGATCTGGGTTTAATCCATTGTTCTTTTGCTCACCAAGCCACCCCAGTTCAGACATGGCCATATGCAAATCAGTCTCGACCCTGTGCCTCATGGGAACAGTCCAGCACGGCGTAGGGTGGCCATGTGCTGGGGGTCGCAGACCGGCGCCCACGTTCGCTCACTGGCTTGAAGATGCTTTTAGATGTCAGACCTTGTTATCTGAATTCTGGTACCTACTGCTTGCAAGATCCCGCCCAATTGACATATGGGGTCCCCTAGTGACATACCTTCATTCCCGTCCACATCTGAGTCATGCTTCCTCCCCCGCGCTCCCCGCCAGCACTCCGCCCTCGGCGAAGGTCAGTAACTGCCTGCCTCCCGGTCCCTGCCTCCCCCTCTGACAGTGCCTGCTTCTAAACCTACAGTGGTTTCACCAACTTTTTTAGCAATGTGTAGATTATGGTGCCATGACCGTGGTGAACAGGATAGAGCTTTTGTGGGATTGTTTTTTCATTATGCCTATGATTTTCCCTAAATAACCTGCTGTGTACGATGATTTGATCTGATGCAAAAGTGTATTTTGAGTATGTTGAACCGGTCAAAGGTTTTGAGGAGAAAAAAAACCGACTTACTAAGTATTGTAAGCAGCCTTGAGTTATTAGACAGAACCGTCTCAGCATGACAATTTCTACTCAACATAGAAGACTGTGTGCACCAGGTACTAACCTATGTAGATCTGCTTGTTTTCTTTCTGAAGATCTCTCTAAAGTTTTAACCACAGTATGAAGGCTGTAGGTAGTATGAGCCTTCGCACCTTCAAGCATTGCTTATTTTAAGCTAATACTGCCTTTACTGCCAAGTGGTGCATAGAGTGTACACTGTTCTTATATACTTTTTAATACTCTAGTGTATTGCTCATAAGAGTTTCATTGTCTGCAAACAGTCTGGTACAGGGTATACTCTCTCCATACTGCCAATACTGTTTACAGTACCCACTTAATTTCTCAGTGTAGGCTTTGATACAGATAAAAGCTGTCCGTAGTAGGGCCTTCCTTTCGGAACAGATGTTCTCTGAATAGTTAAATACAGCTTGAACACTGTACTCAAAGAGGGCTTACTCAAAGAGGGCTTTCTATGTATCTGACTGACTGTTAATGTGAACTACGTTACCAATGAAGTGTATGTTATAGGGTCAATGTGGCACATAACCCCTGCTTTCTATACCCAAGGGAGTTGTTTCTGTGCCGGCATTATTGCCTCATTCTTCTGAGCTATTTTGCCCTTACTTTCAGAACTCTAATGCTATACCTGTTTATAGAGCAATGTACGTGAAAGAAACTTGAGTGATGTCAATGTCATTTGAGAGGTTTTATAAATGAAGTCATTGAGCAGGTCATGAGAAATGTGAGGTCATAAGCAGTGCATGGAGGGGTGCAAGTTATAGTTGGCTCTGCAAACTAACTGGCAAATTGTTTAACGTTTTGTTGTCACGGGCAAATGTTATTAACTGTAACGTAACTTGAACTTTTTTCCAGTGACTTTTTTTTTTATAAACAAAGTAATATTTTATTACCATATATAAAGTCAACACTCCAAGGCCTTCGTCCATGCATGGCAGGGGGTCAGCCACAGGGACGTATGTTTGGGGAGGGGGAATACGTTTGGTACTGAGAGTAGCTGAAAATCTGGTTGACCGCAGGGCGCCTACTCCCTAGCTCACTTCGAGCCGCAGCCTACCATCTGAATAGATGCCACACCTTGCCTAAGACGACCTCGGGAAGTAGACCACTAAGCCGACTCTACCAAAATCTACCACCCCTCCTAGGCCCAGATCCGGCCTGAGTCCTAGCTACACTTCAACAGGCCTGATAAGCCCCAAACGACTAAGTTTAACATTTTCACCCTCCCCACACCAATCTCGATCGACTCACCCCGTCCCCGCCCCACACAGGCACCCTTCTGTTCACACTACCTACACGATGGCTCGCGACTTGCTATCCACTCCCACACAAGCCCTTCCTGCCCATCTGAAACCCCACAGCCGGAACTCATTCACCATCATCTCCCCCCCCCTCTCTACAAAAACGAGACGCATTTTCAAACAAACTTATCCGCCAACACAAAGAATCCCTATTCACAGACATCTACCACTCAGCCTCCAAAGGTCCGACTAAGATGGACCTTATATTCCACAATGAAAGATCGGAAGACTGGATCTCCATGATTAGAACGCAACTTTGTATCGCCAAAACCACATCCACTTCCCACAGTTGCAAACTAACTTCCATACTCCCTAACCGTTCGGCCATAGTCCCTAACCGTTCGGCCAGAAGAGGGACTACATCCGTGACCATCCACACGAATGGCACAGTCCTCATTCAGGCAAACAATGAGAAACTTGAAGCTTTCGATTCCCTATTTCCCATATTAAGATCCGCCCTCCCCCCCCTATTGCACCCCGCCTCAATCCTAATCCCGCCTGCAAAAACAGCTAATTTTGAAGCCTATAATTCTCTCTTCCACCCACTCGGTACCGCTCCGGCCCGCTACGCTCCCCGTCACACACTTGGCCCCGCCGCATCCCAATGCACGCCTTCAGCCAACCAGACACACCTTCACTTCCCCCTTCCAACTACCACACTGCCCCTACCAAGATTATCCCCCATCTCCTTACAGAAAGCACTACCTCGCTCCCTTACTGGATCCCCCCTCAGCAAACACAGACGTAACACGCTGCTAGAGACTTTTCCCACTAGCTTCATCCCAGCTCTCAGACACCCAAAACCTTCCCTTGTCCCCACCCATCCCCTCCCTCTAACCTCTCCCCCGATTTTGAAAAAGGATTACCTGCCATGCTCCACCAATAAGAGGCCGCAATCCCCCTACCTGATCCACACCACGCAAGATGATGCCCCAGATGACCCCAATTCTTCCCATGACTCCTTGACGCAGCGCCTCGCAGCTCTTGAAAGCCAGATAGACGTAATCTCCCAGGTCTCAAGTGAAGTCCTCTCCAACCTAGGTAAAGCCCGCAGACCACTGAAATCCCCTCCCTGGACCCTCCCACACAGTCAACGCAAACAGCCCTCCCGGGCCCTCAGAAACCCTTGGTACCCAGCATCAAAGTCCCCCCACCAGGGACTTTGAATCAAGCCCACAAAAAGCCTCAAAAACCGGGGTCCCCTCCCCTAGGACACTGTCTAAGATAAAACATCTGACCTCAAGGCCCATTAGAACAGTAGCACCTATATCAGACAACAAAGCAGCCATGCTAGCCTCATACGACACCCCCACCTCGGACTCTCCTAAAACCGTGATCACAGGCCTCCGGAAAGACCTTCCCTACACAAAACCCTTGAGACAGCCTGTCCTCACCGCCATACCTAGTGCGACCAAAGAAAACTGCCAGCACTCAAGAGCTTTTCACCAACTGCTTACTGATCAACTGCAGATCGGCCTCACTCGAGACAAACAATCCTCTAATCCAATCGCTATCCAGTCTCCTCTGTGATAACAATCTTATACAATACTGTACAGAGGAGACACATTACAAAAGCAGCCACACTGGATGCCATCATTGCGCAAAAGAACTCAATCACGGTCAACCACATACTTCCCGTCGACTGGACAAACCATCGCATGATCCTATTTCATATCAATCACCCCACTCTCTCCCAACAACCCCCACATGACCCCCCCCCCCCAAATGGATGAGAAACCTCTCCCAAGTGCCCCTGGAAATCCTGGAAGATCAGATAAGCTCACTTCTCCCGGCCACAAAGTCCACCTCTCTACCAATGACCTCACTGACCGGTACAATTCCGAGCTAGTGTCCTTACTCGACAAATTAGCTCCACTAAAGCTCAAAAGGAGCAGAGCCATTCCATCCAGATCATGGTTCAACTCTGACCTCAACTCAGAAAGGAGAAACTTAAGATCCAAAGAAAGAAAGTGGAGGAACAACCCTACCACCATCCTTCGCGATCAACTGAAATCAGCCCGCAGGAAGTACAACACACACATCAGGAAATCCAGCTTCTTACGCGAGGCACTGGACAGTGCCAAAAATAGACCGAAGGAGCTCTACAGCATCATTAGACAAACCTCCAAGCAAGTAACCTCATCTGTACAGGCGTCCAAAGAACTCTGACAACTTCGCCCACTTCTTCAATGACACGATCGCAAAAATCGAACTATCGTTAGACATCAACAAATCACACCCCATAAAGAGCATCATTGCTGTAACTCATGCTCTCTCCCCTGGCTCTTCTCCCACCCCCTGGCTTAGCTTTCGCCCCGTTCAAGAAACAGATAATCTTGTTGATCTCCACCTCCAAACCATCAGCGCATGTCTCAGACCCCATTCCTCCCCTACTAATCAAAAAAATGAAACATGATTTTGCACCACTATGGGGCAAAATCATAAATAGCTCCTTAAAAAATGGCGTGGTTCTGGATTGCCTTAAAATGGGGCAAGTCACACCCCCTGCTGAAAAAACCTGGCCTAGATTCGACAGATATGAACAATTTCAGACCTATATCAAACCTCCCCTTGCTCTCAAAAACACTCGAACGATGCGTACTCCATCAACTAACAGCACCTGGACAACATCAACCTATTGGACCCCCACCAGTCAGGCTTCAGAAAAGGTTGCAGCACAGAAAGCGCAATTCTGAACATCATGGATGATATCCAAGGATCACTAGACTGACAAATGCTGCCTCCTCATTCTCTTGACCTCTCAGCAGCATTTGATACGGTGGACCACAAACTCATCAGGACTCTTCAAGAAAGAGCTGGTCTCAGCGAGGTAGTTCAAGTGGTTTTCCTCCTTTATACACAATAGCACGCAAAAAATAAAAATCAAGAACTTCACTTCGGATACCCAGCAAGTCAACAAGGGCGTTCCCCAAGATCGGTGCTCTCTCCACAACTCTTTAACATCTACATGGAACCGCTCTCCAAACTACTCAGAAAAGCCAACATCCGCTTCCACCTCTACGCGGACGATACGCAGATCTATCTGGAAACTACCTCTCTCAGAGACATCTAAAGACTAAATGATGTCCTGAAAGATAGTCAAGAATGACAACCACCTGAAACTAAATCCAGACAAGACTGAGACACTCCTCATCTCGAACAAGGAGGATAACCCACAAATCACCGAATGGTTAAAGGCTATCGATGCACTTGAAGGGAATCTTACTCTAGCAGACTGTCAAATTGCTAGGCATCACCTTAGATCCAAAACTGAACATGATGAAACACATTAAGAACTCGGCCAAAAGTGCATTCCTTAACCTTAGACTTCTGAACAAAATCAAACCCTACATTCCAACCAAGGATCTCAAACTGGCCACACAATCTCTGGTACTGTCAAGACGGGACTATGGGAACGCAGTCCTAACAGGAATTCTTAAATTCGAACCTGGCACCGATCAAAACATTACATGCGGCAGCCAGTATGATCTGAGCACATCTCACCTGCACTCCAAGAACTCAAATGGCTTCCAGTAGAAATGCGAAGTAACTTCAGAACGGCCTGCCTAACCCACAAAGCACCCCATACAGGCAAACCTGAATACCTGGCAAAAAAAACACAAAAAAAGCATGCCAATCCAGGAATCTGAGAGGTTCCAACCCCCTCCTACTCATCCCACCTAGAAGGAATAGAACAGCTGATTGCTCTTTCACTGGAAACGCCCCCAAAATTTGGAATTCCATCCCCCTGCACATCAGAACCATGCCTTCCTTTATGGAATTAAAAAGTAAACTCAAATCCTTGTTCCTCAATCGTTCCATTGGTTGTGGATAACACGGGACAGACAGTAACCACAAAGCTATCTGACCCCTAAGAATCTGAAACCAAAGAAGCTCTACATTACAATTACGCTGCTCTATACTCGGTCACTGATTGTTTTATCGCTCATATGTCATGTTTCTGTTGACTATATGCTATGCTCCTACTGTAAATCGCTCTAATACCTGTGGGTCCTGACAGCGCTATAGAAAACTTCTTAAATACATTTTTTTTAAAGTAAACATCCCCCGGGGCCGGCTCAGAAGCTATTTCTCAGGGAGTCCGACCCTGGGACATAGTGGTTACCCTTCCTGCGTGGACAGGGACACCTGTGTTTACTCTCGCTTGGCAGGAGCATTTTTCAATTTCCCGCCAAATGAGATCCAACCTAAAGTCAGCTCCCAGCAGGCAAGAGCTTTAAAAATGCTCCCACGGGGGCATGGCCAAGATGGCGGACTGAACATACGTCTCAGTGAGTGGCTCCCCATCTTAACCCCTTTTAGCGCCCTTTCTACAGCTGAAATACCACCCCCCCTGCACCTTGAGCCCTGGGGGCGTTTGTGGGGCTCCTCACGGTTGTTCCGGTGTGACCGGACGCTGCATTGCTGCTGTTCCCGGGCATCCCCGGGCTGAGAGAGAGGCGCCCGGACCTTGGAAGGAGTTATGGCGGCCGTGCCCGCCCGGTGATTGGAGCCGGGCCCTTCCCTAGTGGCGGCCCGAGACCCAACAAAGACCGGAGCCACCCGCTGTCTCTACCCGCGGGCCAGGCGGCGTAGACAATCGCAGGCGGTTGGCGACAGCTGCTGCCGGCTGTGCGGCATCGGCAGAGGAGAGAGTCGCGGGGCCAGCCGGGAGGAGCGATACTTGAGGCCCCGGGCCTGCATGGGACCTAGCTGGCGTGTCCCCTGGTGTCCCTGAAGACCGACGCGGAGGTGGTGCCCCGGGAGAGCCGAGGGGGGAACCAGCTGATCTACAGCCCCAAAGGTGAGGAGAGCCTCGCGGGGCAGGCGAGGGTGCGGAGGGCATAATCGAGCCCCCGGAGCTGGGCCTGGCAAGGCCTTGCCTGCACAGAGCAGCAGCACGGAAGACCCAGAGCTATACGGAGTGGGGGAGGCCCGGGGGCTAGACCACCAGAGCCCGCGTGCCCCACCGTTGGGACCACAGCGCAGCACCCCCGGTGGTAGTGGGCTGAGCGGCATTAGAGGAGTAGCTAGCACGTACCCGCAGTAGCTGGGCAGGGGACAGGCCCGTGGGCGCCATTTTGCGAGATCGGCCTGCAGAGTAGTGGCCCTGAGTGGGCAGCCAGCGGCACACGGGCGTCACCACAGTGGGGGCCCAGGGGACGGGCCCCTGTCAGAGCTCGTGGAGGTGAAGTGGTCTTCCCGTGGAGCACCTATTGTTTGGGCCAGTTGTGATCAGACTGGGAGGCATTCCTCCCACAGCAAAGAGATTGCTCTAGGGGCGAGGCAGAGATGAGCAGTGCCACGGGACAAAAAGGCACCACGAGACGGGACCGTCCCTCTGTGGCCGCAGGGATTGTCTGTGCGGGTGCGGGACGCCAGAGCAACGCCGCAGAGCACCGCATAACCGGGGAGGAACGTGATGGGGCCGACGCCGGCCAACATAGAAGCACCAAGGGGACCCGAACGTCCCACACGCAGAACCGGGGGCGGCGCGGTGGCCCTCATGGCGGTTCTCCGAAAGAAAGGGGACCGGACACTCCCGGAGATGCTCGCGAAGAACCAGACTAAGACTGAAAAAGGGCCACCTTCCCCTGAGGTCCCGAAATCACTACCGGCCACCTCTGAAGACAATGTGCAGATCACCAAATTCTTTTTGGAATCGCTGTTTGACTCCCTCAGGGACGACTTCAAATCACTGAAACAGGAGGTAGCCGGTGAAGTCAGGGAGCTCAGGCAGGACGTAGAAGGCCTGGGGGGGGGGGGGGGGAACGCATGGTTGCTATTGAGGACTTCCAGGCCCATGCAGAGGACTTGGAAAACCGGTCCAGTCGAAACATTCGGGTCCAGTGGGGGTCCCTCTTCAGGCAGAGGGGACGGACATCACTGGATACCTACAAGACCTTTTCGGGGACATACTGGGAGAGGCTGCGGGTTTTGACATCAGGATAGACAGAGCCCATAGAGTGGGGGCCCCCCGGCGCTCCTCTGGCCCACCTCCGGACATTCTTGCCTTCCTCACGGACTTTCCGCTAAAGGAAACAATCCTCCGCGAAACCCGGCGGAAACACCAGCTTCAGTTCCGCTGCCATCCCATTGCCCTTTACCGGGACCTTTCTGCGATCACTTTGCAAAAACGGAAGACATTCAAGATAGCTACTGACTTCTGTCTTCTACGTGAAATTCCGTACTCCTGGGGTCACCGTTCCATTTGAAAAGGAGTCGGAATGGTGCCCTACATCAGCTGCGCTCTCTCAAGGACACTTGTAAGTTACTGGGCATAGAAATGGAGGAGGAGCTCCCACCGCCGAGGCCGGAACAGGGGCAATCCAGAAATGGCTGGCATACAGTCGGCCGCAGACGTTCCCTGAAGCCACGCCTGAAGCCCACATCATCTCGCAAGAGAGAGCAACGGCCATCCTAGAGGTGGCCAAAGAAACATCAGCTTCTGAGTGATTCTGTCCTCCAAAATGGGGGGGGGGGGGGGGGGACTTAGCACATTTTTATTCACAGCGCGGGGATGGGCGGCCACGAAGGCCTACTGATCACACATGTTGTCCCTCCAACTGAAGATCCCCTCTCTTGATGTGAGGGGAGAGAACAACCCTCCCTCTTGGAACACTCCACAGCAGATATCTGCCTCCTACAGGAGACGCATTTGCTATCGAAAGATCACCATAGACATTTGCTATCGAAAGATCACCATAGACTTAAGTCCCCAGCCTTCCCCTTGCAGTTTCTCGTCCTCACCGAAGAAGGTGGCGGGAGTGGCGATTCTAGTGTCCAAATCCTTTACCGGTCAAGTCTTGCAGAGGGAGGTAGAGATCAAGAGCAGGTTGCTGGTACATCGCTTTCTGATCGCCGGGCTCCATATACGCACCTAACGAGGGTCAGGAGAAATTCCTACACACTGCTTTGGTAGCGGCCACGGCCAACACTATCCCACACTTATTGCTAGGTGGTGACCTCAACTTGGTTTTCCATAACACTGCGGACCGCTCCTGCCAACGCTCGGGGCAGGTGGGATCCCTTTCCAGGGCGGGACATGCACATCTTGCAGACTTGGGCCTCACCGACCTATGGTGACACTTCCACCTACACTCCACAGCATACACCTACTACTCCGCGGCTCACAAATCCTACGCTAGGCTCGATTACTTTCTGTGCTCCTCACAACTGTTGCTCCGAGTGAAGGATGTTGACATCCTTACAGCCTCCCTGTCGGACCACTCCCCGGTACTGGCCACCTTTCTCTTTCCAGCTACTCCTGCCCCACCCAGTCACTGGCACCTTCGGGATGCCCTGCTCCAGGCCCCTACTATAGTAGAGCGGATTAAAACTGCTATCGCCCAGTTCTTAACCCACAACGCCAACACCTCTAAAGCCACAGTGGGCTGCGCTCAAAGCGGTCCTGCGCGGAGAATTCATCTCCATCGCTACAGCCAACAACAGAGACCGCGCTCAGAAGAGAGCTGAAATAACCCAACGCGTAGCAGAATTGGAGCAGATGCACCAACGCACAGGGGAGCTCGGGCATGGCGCCAACTTTGCACGGAAAGAAAGATGTTGGCCGCCCTAGATCAGGACACAGCGAAGTATGCAGCCCTCCGCCTCAGACACACGTATTATAGTGGGGGTGACCGTTGTGGGAAACTTTTGGCGAGCAAGCTGCGAGAACAGCGTCAAAGGCAGGGCATAAGATCCATACAGACCAGGCGGGGAGAACTCGTGGTCGACGGCACGGACATCGCCGCAGCATTTGGGTAATTTTATGAAACTATATATACGGGTGACCCGCTCGACCTGCAGGCCGGATTCACATACCTAGGAGGCTCGCACCTCCAGTCCCTGAATGCAGCTCAGGCGGAGTTTCTCGACCGGCCCATCGGCCTAGAGGAGGTGATTTTGGCGATATCGCGCCTCAAACTAGGGAAATCCCCAGGCTCAGATGGTTACTTGGCGGCCTTTTAAAAAGTTTTGTCCCAAGGTGGCCCCTCTGTTGCGAGACCTCTATAATACCTTTGACCAGCCTGGCGCGATCCTGGCAGACCTCCTGGAAGCGGCGATAACAGTTAGACCGAAGCACTGCCGGAACCCCACACGTTGTAGTTCCTATAGGCAGATATCCCTTTTAAACCTGGACCTCGAATTGTACACGGGCATCCTGGCTAGCAGGTTGGCACTGTATATGCAACAGATGGTGGAACCTGACCAGGCGGGTTTCATACCCCAAAGGCAAGCCAGTGACCACACCAAACGGGTGGTCCACCTTATTGAGGCTGGGTAGCGGAGATCGGATTGCATGCTACTTTCCATCGACGCCGAAAAAGCCTTTGATAGGGTGCACTGGCCCTACCTGGAACAGGTGCTACAGCATTTTGGTGTGGGGGAAGTTCTCTGCAATCGTATATTGAATTGCTATGGCTAACCCAACGCCACGGTCCGCGTTAACGGGCACACTTCCTCGCGCTTTCAAATCGGTAGGGGGACCAGGCAGGGGTGCCCCCTCTCCCCTATCCTTTTCGCTCTATATATGGAGCCCTTATTGCAACGGGTCAGGCAACAGGTAATCAAGTCAAGTCATAACATTTGTATAGCGCACTACATACCCATAGGGTTTCAAGGCGCTTAGGAAGGGGAGGAGGATTATTTGTCAAATATCCACGTTTTAAGCTGCTTTCTGAACGCTAGGTGGTTCTGGGTGAGGCGAAGGTAAGCGGGGAGTGAGTTCCATGTTTTAGCAGCCAGGTATGAAAAGGATCTGCCTCCCATGGTGGTCTTGTTGATGCGAGGTACAGTGGCGAGGGCTTGGTTGGAGGAACGTAGTTGGCGTGAGGGGGTGTAGAAGGACAGTCGAGAGTTGAGGCAATCTGGTCCGATGTCGTAGAGTGATTTGTGTGCGTGGGTGAGCAGTCGGAAAGTGATCCTCTTATTGACGGGTAGCCAGTGGAGGTCTTTAAGGTGACCAGAGATGTGTTCGTTGCGTGGGATGTCTAATATGAGCCTGGCTGAGGCGTTTTGGATTCGTTGGAGTTTCTTCTGGAGTTTAGCGGTGGTACCTGCGTAGAGGGTGTTTCCGTAGTCCAGTCGGCTCGTGACCAGGGCGTGGGTGACTGTTTTCCTTGTTTCGGAGGGGATCCAGCGAAATGTTTTTCTGAGCATGCGAAGAATGTTGAAGCAGGAAGAGGATACAGCGCTGACTTGTTTGCTCATTGAGAGTGAAGAATCCAGGATGACGCCAAGGTTCCGTGCGTGGTCTGTCGGGATGGGTGCTTTTCCGAGGGCTTCCGGCCACCAGGAGTCGTCCCAAGCAGAGGGGGATGTGCCTAAGATGAGGACTTCTGTTTTGTCTGAGTTCAGTTTCAGACGGCTTTGTTTCATCCATTCGGCAACTTCTTTCATTCCTTCGTGTAGGTTAGTTTTGGCGGTGCTGGGGTCATTGGTGAGAGAAAGGATCAGTTGAGTGTCGTCCGCGTAAGAGATGATGTTGAGGTTGTGTTGGCGTGCGATGGCCGCGAGGGGGCTCATGTATACGTTGAAGAGGGTGGGACTGAGTGAGGATCCTTGAGGTACGCCGCAGATGACTTCAGAGGCCTCGGACTTGAATGGAGGAAGGCGGACTCTCTGGGTTCTTCCGGTGAGGAACGAGGTGATCCATTCAAGTACTTTTCCTTGGATTCCGATGTTATTGAGGCGTTGTAGAAGGGTGCTGTGGCAGACTGTATCGAATGCTGCAGAGAGGTCGAGGAGGATGAGGGCGACTGTGTCTCCATTGTCCAGTAGAGTTCGAATGTCGTCTGTTGCTGCGATGAGGGCGGTCTCAGTGCTGTGTTTTGCTCGGAAGCCAGATTGTGAGGGGGTCGAGGGATTTGTTGGCTTCGAGGAAGGCGGCGAGCTGGTTGTTGACGGCTTTCTCGATGACTTTGGCCGGGAATGGGAGAAGCGAGATGGGGCGGTAATTTTTGAGTTCGGTGGGGTCCGCTGTTGGTTTTTTTCAGAAGGGCGGTGAGTTCAGCGTGTTTCCAGTCTTCTGGGAAGGTAGCGGAGTTGAAGGAGCAGTTGATGACGTCACGGAGGTGCGGTGCTATGACGGAGTCTGCTTTGTTGAAGATGTGGTGAGGGCATGGGTCTGTGGGGGATCCTGAGTGGATGGAATTCATCAGGCGGATGGTGTCCTCAGTGGAGATTGGGTTCCAGGCGTTAAGGGTGTTCACGGGGGGAAGATGGTCAGCAGATGGTAGGGTGGGTTGGTTTCCGGGTTGGTTGTCAAAGCTGTTGTGGATGTCTGCAATCTTGTTGTGGAAAAAAGAGGCGAGGGAGTCGCAGAGGGTTTGAGAGGGGGTGATGTCGTTGGAGTTGGCCGAGGGATTGGAAAATTCCTTGACGATGTTGAAAAGTTCCTTGCTGTTGTGGGCGTTGTCGTCAAGTCGATCCTTGAATGCTGTTTTCTTGGCTTTTCGGATCAGTTGGTGGTGGGTGCGGGTGGCGCTTTTGAAGGCGTCCTTGGTGCTGGTGGTTGGGTCTTTTTTCCAGGCCTTTTCAAGGGAGCGGCAGAGTTTCTTGGACTTCTTAAGATCGTTGAACCATGAAGCCTTCTTGCTGCCAGGTTTGCGTTGACGTTTTTTCAGTGGTGCTAGGATGTCGGAGGTGTTGGATAACCATAGGGTGAGGTTGGCGGCGGCTTCGTTGGAGTTAGAAGAGAGGGCTGAGGAGTTTCGAAGGAGCGATGCGGAGATTTGGTCCGTGGTGATTTTGTTCCAGTTTCTTTGCAGGGTAGGTTGGGAGTGGTTGATGGGTTTCGGCTTGTTGTAGGTGAAGTGAACGCAGCTGTGGTCGGTCCATAGGAGATTCGTAGTGTGGCTGAAGGAGACATGATTGCTGGAAGTGAAGATGGGGTCGAGTGTGTGACCTGCGATATGGGTGGGGGAGGTGACTAGTTGTTTAAGTCAGAGGTTGGCGAGGTTGTCCACGAGGGTGGCGGTGTTGTGGTCGTTTATCTTTTCAAGGTGAAAGTTGAGGTCTCCCAGAAGAATATAGTCTTTGGAGGGGAGCGCGTGTGGAGAGATGAAGTCTGTGATGTCTTCACTGAATTTTGCGCGGGGTCCTGGTGGTCTGTAGAGGAGGGTGCCTCTGAGTGTAGTTTTGGGGTCGATGTGGATCTGGAAGTGAAGGTGTTCGGAGTTGGCGAGGTTGGCGTCAGAGCTAGTTGAGATGCGGATAGATTTCTTATGGACGATAGCGATTCCTCCTCCTGTGTGGCTGGTACGGTCTTTGCGGGTGATCTTATAGTCTTCAGGGATGGCAATGGTGATGTCTGGTGCGGAGGAAGCATTCATCCATGTTTCCGTAAGGAAGGCGACGTCTGGAGAGATGGTGTCTAGTAGGTTCCATAGGTCAATGGCGTGCCTGTGCACCGATCGGGTGTTGAGAAGGATGCATTGTAGGTGGTTGGGGTCGGGAATCTGTGGTGTGGTCGTAGCGGAGATGTTGTCGGTGCCGCTGAATTTGCAGGAGTAGCAGGAGAAAGGGCCATGGGTGTGTCCAGGAGCGGCTTGGACGCAGTTGGGGGCGCGACCGGGGTCAAGGGCTAGGAGGGTGGCGGCATCATAGGTAATGCGGGAGGGCTGGGGAGCGCGAGGGGCAGGGGCTCTGGCGCTGGGCGCGGTCCAGGTGCGGACGGGCGTAGACGGGCTTACCTTTGGCGCTGCCGTAGCGCGTGGACGCTGCGCGTGGGGGCATTGGCCATAAATGGATGGTGGGGGGGGAGGGGCGAGGGCGCTTCAGCTGGGAGGCGGGGCGGGCAAAGGAGGACGACAACAACAAAATGGAGGTGGAGGGGTCAGGGCGGCAGGAGCGCTAGGGGGAGAGACGTGCACAAGATCAGCCTCTACGCGGATGACATATTACTCTCCCTCACTAAGCCGATGCAATCGCTTCGAGCACTTTTTATCGAACTACATACCTTTGCGTTGGCTTCTGGGTCCAAGATTAACGTTGAGAAATCGGAGGCTCTTAATGTCTCTCTCTCACCGGAGACACTCAGAGGTACAAGGCGAATTTGACATGCAATGCTCGAGCACCACGATCCCCTACTTGGAAGTTCTGCTGGGACCAACCACCCCGGCCACTGTGGTGGCGCAACTATAGTAGGCTCCGGTGTCGCTTCAGCGACGAACTCCGGAGATTGAAGTGCCATTCTCTCTCCTGGCTGAGGAGGATAGCAGCTACAAAGATGGTCCTGCTACCCCAAATCCTTTATGTGTTCCAGACTCTCCCGCTGCGCCCGCCAGCTGGTTGGCTTCAACGGACGAAGTCTGACCTGGCGCGCTTTAACTGGAATGGTCGCCGTCCACACTTCAAGCATGCGATCGCGGTACTCCCGCCCATGACTGAGTTGGGGTCCCTGACATCCTTCTACACTATCAAGCGACGCAACTTCGCACCCTGGTGGAATGGCACCAGTTGGAATCGGGCAAGAACTGGCTTTTTCAGGATCAAGCAGTTGCGGGCCGGCCCCTTCAGGGGGTTCCCTTTCTCCCCAGGTGCTACTGCCCCCCCATCCCAACCTCTACGCCTCACAGATTACGAGCACCGTCTAGGAAGTGTGGGACAGAGTTGCTGTCCAACAAGATCTTACGTCCTTTCCCTCCCCGATGACCCCGCTCTCCGCTAACCCCGACGTTTTCCCCAGGACTGGACCCCAAAGCATTTACAGCCTGGAGACGTTCTCCCTGCAGAGCCCTGGGGCATTTGTTCAACTCAAACTGTATTCTCTCCTTCCAACAAATCTGGGAGGACTATGGTATACCAGAGTCCGATCGCCCACCTTATATGCAGATCCACCATTGGGTACTACAGCCGGAGGTCAGACCAGGTGCACAGTGTTTCCTCACCCCGTATGAAAAAAATGGTTGGTAACCTGCACCTCCGATAAGAAATTGATTTCTGACCTGTACCAACATCTATTCCTCACATCCACCTATACATACAACACGGGCAGGACCAGATGGGAGCGGGACCTGGGAGACCACTCACACACAAAGAATGGGGCGGCATATATCATAGGGCCAGGCACTCTGCTTACCACACGGGCCTCACCGAAACCTTGACTAAAGTGGCCACATATTGGTACCATACACCGGAACGCCTATACCACTGGGACCCCTGCATTAGTGACCGCTGCTGGTGAGGGTGTGGGGGGTTGGGCACACTGGAGCACTTACTCTGGAGCTGTGATAGGGGTAGGCTCCCTGGGGCCTATAACTAATGCATGCAGCTTGGTGGCCATATAATTTCATTTTTTGCGATCCCCTCCCATGTGACCTGGGGGGGTAGGATAGCCCTACCCTGCCACCATATATTATCATTGTAGGAAAGTGCCCCCATTTTATACCTGGTGATTGATGCAACTTTGACTGAAGTGCGCTGGGTCCCTGCTATCCCGGTCCCCAGTGCCAGTGTACTTTCCCAAAACAAGGTAACTATGCAGTTCTAATATTGGCAAGATCTTTAGCACCCTTGTGAAACCATAATAATTGGTACCCCCCTGGTACCTAGGGCATGGCTACTGAAGAGGGTCCCGTGGCCTGCTACTTGTATTGTACCATCCTAGGAGACCCACCACCAAACTCATGAGACTGCCATTGCAGGTTGCGTGAAATGGTGCAGACAAAAGTGAAAGCACAACATGGCACACGCCCTGTGTGCCATGTCACTAGACACTCCATGAAATATACGCAAGTCACCCCTACAGCAGGGTGCATTATATTACATGTGTGGTCATATCTAAATGGGCAGTTAACACAGAAGCCAACTTTAGTATATGCACTGGTTCCCCTTCTACATGACTGCTTCACTAAAATCTATGGAGTTCGGAATTAACACCTTGTCTTAATAGACCCATACTGATGCCAGTAGTGATATATTAAGACATGATGCACACAGAGGGCACCTTAGAGGGGCCCCTGAGAACTTACCAACCTCTAGTGTGCTGGCTCACTGGTCTTGACAAACCTGCCACCACACTCGTTTCTGACCCACACTATCGCAAATAGCCAGCAGTCTCCCTTGGAGCAAAGAAGCCACTTCCCTGTAGCTTATAGGCATCAAAGTCCGGTCCACCATTCTGCTGCCACCCCGTTCCACCGACGCAGCAGCCACCCAGGAAGAGGTCCTCATGCTCCAGAAGGTCAGACCTGTCTTCCCACCAAGTGAGAAGACCCCAGGACCAACCAGAGTCACAGCACTAATGCCCGGGGTACAGGACTCAATGCAGCAGTCAAAGCATGTTGGGAGTCCAAATTGAACTCCACCAAAACCAAGCAGCTGTTGAGGGACATCAGCACTGCAGAGACCCACTGCAAAAGTGGCCCAGTTGTCCCCTCAACAGACAACTGAGTACCAGTAACGCACAAGCCCAGCTGACCCAACCACTGTGCACCAGAGCATCCCAGCCCAGGTTTCCGAGAGCTGACTATGCTGGCTTGTTCCCAGGGCCCTTACGAACCGAGCTCCTGTTGGGAGCTCCTGGACTGGTATCAGTCTACCAAGTCTACAAGCACCCCTGCACCGGACGATCCAGAGCAGGTAAATACTAGGTGCTGGTGGTTCTTGGACCTTAGGCCCTACCACCTTGAGTCCTGAAGGGGAACCTCCAGATATCTATTGCAAGTAACCGTATGCAGTATATGCCTTTTTATCCCAAAGGAAAGCATTGCTATATACACACGTAGTGAACATTTTACTTACCTGTTAAAAAACACTAGAAGAACTTTCTTTATCACGAAGTTCTTGGTGTTGAAAATATCAAATTAAGTATAATTTTTCGAAATTGGTCTCAGATTCATTCTTGAGTCATTTATTGCCTTTGTGAGTACAACAAAAGTTTCACTACCATAATGTGTGCCACAGAACAGACCTCTGCATGACCATGCTAGCCTGACAAGGCCCATACACATTTAAAAGAATCTTAGACAATTATGCATGATCTCTAGTACTGCTGCCCACACTCCTCACCCTCTACACCACAAGCCTACTCTAGAGGATTCAGATCAAGTCCACTTGATCGCACTCCGTGCAACCTGATATAACCATTATACCGTCAACTACACATCACTGGACAAGGATTAAGAAACGGACAAAAACACAAATTGCATGATCCAATAAAGTACTTACTACAGCAGTAACGCTCAAATCCCCAAAAGGGCCTATGCCTGGGGACAAACACCCAGTAGGTGCAATGCGACCCCCAAGCACATATTTGTGAAGTGATTTACTCCGCAAGATACAAATTGCTCTGCTTTGCCCTCCGAATCATTTTTGGCCAATGAAGTATCCATGCTGCATATTGGGCTTCCTCCCTTCCCTGAAATGGGGGGCCGGGGGGGGGGGGGGGGGAATTTCAGCTGTCACTCTGCTAACACTGCCTCCCATTGGCTCTGCCCACCAGTTAACTCCAAGTAGTAATTTGCTCCGGAATCATGGTCTTTTTAGGACCCATGTTACACAGAGACCCAATTTACCCTCTAAACCGTAGAGCACACAGTTTTCCATTCATGTGTCCAGGCTACAAAATGCCAGACTAAGCAGGTTTGATTCTGGCATTCCCAGAAGACGTTTGGAGAATATTCCCCAAGAGTTAGGTCAAGTACCCATTGTATCACCCATGTACATTTGAAGGACTCTAGTCCTAGCCTGGTCTAAATACAAGAACTGGAATTCTACACTCAAAGGAGGAACAACAGAAGCCATGGTTAACAGTCTATCCTATTAAGCATCTGCAAGTACAGAGTGAGGCGAATGAAGTCATGGTTTGTAAAGCATGCACGAAGGCCCCTACCATTGGGACTGCTGGACAGGATCTTGTGAGGTGTTGTGGTAGCAGCATCACCTGGAGCGCCTGGTCCGTTGGACCAAGGTCAGAGCTCCAACGTGCCTTGTGAAATACTGCCTGGCCAGGTGCTGGAAGGAACTGAGGCCAGAATAGTTCAGAAAGCTGGGTTCAATGCAGTAGGAGACTAAACCCCACAGCCCTCATTCCACCCATGGTCACCAAGAGCTGTGGCATACAAGCCCTAAATAAAAGCCACTTCCTAGCAGCCTTGGATTCCCAAGTGCTGCTGAGGATGTAGCCACGGTAGCCTTGCTATGGCTTTAAACTAGTGAAGGAAGAGTTCAGAGCAGAACACCATGGCACTTTACATGTAATGCAATTGCAAACATCCAAAGCAAACCCCCCCCCCCCCCCCGCCCCCACCACCCACAGGAGCGCCCCTGAGGAAACCTTGATCACTGAACCATTCTCAAAATGAGCACAGACACAATAATTCAGTGTATACCATTTATTTTACAATAATGTGAAGCTGTGAAATGAGACCAGGTCTGGCCACCAAAGATTTCCTCCAAGAAGCTTCCTGTGGGAGGAGAGTCACCTACAAGAAAACAAGATGAACGTGAGTGAGGACCGCAACAGCCACCAGAAATGTTGAAGCATCCACAATAATCTAAGACTAACAGATTCTTTACAAATGTACTCCACCCGCTCTGCTGTAAACCAAACAGGTAAAATTCCTACTAGAACCTACAGTGGAGAGAAGGCCCCAACAAGCAAAGCAGTATATGAAAGGGAAGTAGAAAATAAAGGAGTATGCGCAGGACACTGTCTTGTGAGCCGGTTTTAAAATGGAGATTAAAAACCCATGTATACATACACCCCCATGCAGACAGACGCTATTTAGGATCCACAGGAGTTTGCTATGGAACACATTTCTTGTCATGAGAATGTAAGTTCCAATTTCCTTTTCTTAAAATGGTGTGGGAGGCTTTCTATGCACCCTTTGAATTTCACGTATTACCAGTTTCCCCAATTGTCCCGCAGCCTCAGTTAAAGCTCTAGCCAAGCGATGCAAATGACAGCCTTGGACAAAACGTTAAATATCCCCCATCCCTCCTGTGTAAGATCCCACAAGGTGAGCGTTCACCCACAGTCTTCAAGATGTACCTTCCAAACCACACCCCATTGCAAAACAGTAGGGTCTGCTGGTCACAAACCTGGCGCAGCAGGTCTGTTATTTCTCGAATGTACTCTCTTGGCTCAGTAAACTACTCTTACCTCTCAATACCCTTTCAATTCTCATAGTCCCCTCTCACCCTTCACAGCAATATTGCCTTATAAACGCCATTCCACCACCACCACCTCAGAGAAGGCAGTGATCCAAACTACTATAGCATACTTAATCTCAAGCCTAACATACTTTTGTACAGTGCATGTTACATACCTGAAGCATTCATAACTTACCTTTAATAGTGCAGGCAAAGTCAGATGCAAAAAACAGGCTTCACACAGCAGAGTGGACAACTGAGCAACACCAGGTCAGCTGCAGAAGGCGGCTCCAAGGCTGTGGTGGAAAATTGCAACACATTAGAATCTGGAACAGCTATGCACTCGGTCCAGTTTGCATTCAGAATTGGTACAAAACTTAGCAGCAAAATCCACTAAGAGTGATAGATAATGTACCAACAACAAGAGCAAACTTCTCTCCAGTCCTGAAGGCTCCTGCTCTTGCCCCACTCCAAGGTGGTCACAGGGAGTACATTTCACTCTACAGTCTCTCAAAGGCAACCAGGGGTACTCTCAGAAGCCAGAACTCAGAGACCGAACCAATCTCATCCGTTTCTCAGTCGACACAAGTAGTAGTCAGTTCATCCCTTGGGGTATCCCAATAAAAACCGGTGGCCAGGTTGGACCTCAGCTGTAGTGCCAAAGTCAGGCTCAAAGTATTTTTTATCAAGTCATTAAAATATAAGTGGGGTAAGAAAGCAGAAGGCAAAAGGTGAAATATAAATGACAAGTAAAGACTGGATTAAGGGTTGTCAGTTACCATGTAAAGAAAGGTTTACAGAATTCAGAGGAGATTTGTGGGTTTTAATAGCACTGAGCATCCAAAGAAGTTGGTTTCCAAAAAGCAATGCAAACAGACCGCAGCAGCTATCCCCTCAGGTACACTAGCTGGAGGAAGGAAGCACCAGGAACCATTAGTAGCAATGTACATGTGCTAGATCCACCATATTAAGGCAAGTACAACAAAGATTAAAAAGCACTACCATCTGAGGAGGCGCTCACAAGGACACATTTGTAAACTTCCTCCAGTCCTAAATAGCAGCTTCCAATCTACACCTCCCCACATCCTTCCCAACTCCACTCACTGCGCTTAACTTAAACCTCAGGACTATGGAAGGACACAAGCACACATTTTTCTCTTACACTGCTACTATACACACTACAAACCCATGTGTGTTTGTAGAAAATTTCATAAATTACTCTAACTGCTGAATAAAATTTTGCAGGGTGAATGCATTTCCATTTCATAGAAGCAAATGCATCTATAATTTATAGTTTTACCAAATGCATGAGGTGCAGACTCAGTTTTATTCCTGAATAAGTTCTTCGATTGGTTTGCTGCAAGGTCCACCGTTCCACACCACTCCCCTCTCTGCATCAGGAACTTTGGCAGCACAGACACAGAAGACGGCTGCTGGAAATCTGTAATAGATAGCAAGCACAAATTAGTACAAAGCTCAAGTAGAGAAGACAATATCTACAGGTAGGAAAGAGAATTCAATATTTGGGCATACAGTATCAGCAATCAGCAATAAGGCCTTCCAGTGTCAAAGGTAGAAGCTCTTGCTCGGCCAGAAGGTTTTCTCCTCCAGTGACTGGAGTGGATTTCACTGCGAGATGCCCGAATAGAGGCGTTCTGTGCGGCCCTCGGGTGCCAGAATTCAGGCTATCTCGAGAGAGGTGACAGACCGGGCCCGATCTCTGCCAGCTCTCAGTTGACGTCAGCACTGCAGCCGGTTCACCCAGTGGGACACCCCAAATTGTAAAACGGGGGCCCACATGGGGCCCCGGCTGCAGTGCTGAGGTCAGGCTTAAATGAGCCTTTTTCTTTTTTAATTTAGTCATCACATAATAGAAATAAAAGTAAGAAATAAGAAAAGTGGAAAAAAGTAGGGATACAAAGGATAGGAAAGAGACACAAGAGGCTGTACAATTGCAGTAAAACAGCAAAATGTGAAGACGGTTAGTACTCAGTGGGTATCACAGATACCCATCTTAGTGGTACTCAACAGCCAAATATTTTGCATCTAAAGACTGACGCAGAATAGGCCTCCACTCGCCATCCCTCATGGGAGAATAGCAGCTTGAATGCAGGACTGGAGGAAAGTGCCCCACTTTGCATTGACTAAGTGCGCCCTGGGTTCCTGCTAACCAGGTACCCAGGGCCTAGGTTCTTTCCCTACAACTGTACTTTTGTTCCTCCAAATAGGCACATCTGGCCACATGCACGTACAAGGGGCCATAAGTACCAAGGGCCTTGTGACCAGAGAAGGCCTCTAAAGGCTGCAGCACTTATTGTGCCACCCTTAGAAGGCTTAGTGTTTTGGTGCAGGGAAAAAGTGGAGTCGACAGGGCACACATCCCTGTGTGCCATGCCTACAATCCACTGCCATGGCATAGGTAAGACATCCCTCTAGTTGAGTTCACTGTGCCACTGGTGAGGGTACAGGTGCATGAGCCCTGTACACCTACAGTGTTCAAGAGACATAAGTGCAGTAAAGCCGTAAGGAGTATATGGTCTGGGAGGTTGTCACTGAACTCCACTGCACCATAATGGCTTTGCTGAATTCTGGGAAGTTTGGTACCAAACTTTTCAGCACATTAAACCCACACTGATGCCAGTGTGGGATTTAATGCCAAAAGCACTCGGGGGCATCTTAGAGATGTTCCCCTAAAAAAAAAACCTAACTCAAGGATCCTGGCTGAGTGGCTGCTCGCCAGCTGCCAACCCCAGACATTTTTCTGGACCCCTGTGTCAAGAGCCTACTGCTCTCAGGTTTCTGAAACAATGCACATCCTGGGATGAGGTGACGAATCTCCTACCCCAGAATGGGCAGGGTCCACGAAGGGGAAACTTCAAAGGCTTGCTGCCTTTGTGAGATTCTCCAGGCCTTTTCTGCTTCCAGCAACTGGCCCCCACTGGCTCTGAAACTCACTTAGGGCAGGAGAATCAGCAGGAAATCCAAGTGAGGATGGAGAGGTGTGCCCACCTTTGACAACTCCACCCCCCAGGTGGGGGAGGCAAGGCACAACTCAGTCCGCACCATCTTGAAGATGGAAGACCCAGCCAACCAGAGCGAGGCAGATACCACCCTCCCACTAGAGGGTGGCATAACAGGGGGTGTACCCACCCCAGGGAAAGTACCCATGGGTCTCAAACTGTACCTACCTGAAACACCCCTAAGTTTAGTAATTAGGGGCAACGTTGAACCTTGCCGCCTCAGACAAACAAGAATAAGAGAAGGACTGAAGAGCTGTGCTGAGAGAAGGACACCAACTGACTTGGCCCTAGCCCTACCGGCCCGCCCAGACCTCCACCTGCTCCAACAAAATCCTGGCATGACCGGTCCTGCCTTCCCTACCAAGACTGTCTCCTGTGAGCACCAAATGTGTTCACCAACAGACAATGGTTCCAGCCGAATCCGCGAGTCTGCACCCTATGCCTACAGAGTTGGAGGGGCCCCAACACCAAGAGGTGGCCTCCCTAGTGATCCTGACCTGGGATCCAGTGACCCCTGACCTGCCTCAAACAGAGGCCTGCAGCCACTATCTGGAAGGTCCCCCCCGACCGGACCTGGTAAGGAAACCAGACGCCTAAAGACACCCCTGTACCCAATGCCCCATGACCTTGGATGGCCCAGACTGTTCAGGCAACATCCATCATAAATGACCTCTCCAATCAGTGGCCACCTCCAGGAGGCCTCCCTGCCCGAGCCAGCAGTCTTTATTTTGATCAGAGAATCTGCATTAAAACCAACTGGGCACCAGACTCCAAATTAACACCCGGCCGACCCTGCGTCGCTGTGGGTGCACCTGGTGTGCAAACTTGGATTCCCCTTTGCCCCGAGCTAAACAGGAGCTTTGCTCCCACATCCAAGTGGCGTGCCCGTGAGCAGCCACCAAGCGGAGGCCTCCTATCCCCTGTTGGATAACATAGGATCCCAGGACTCTGCAAGGAGCTGCCCTAGTGCCACTGAGGGTGCTTTTTGAGTGCATCCTGGACCGGTGGGCGGGACCCTGGGTCTATCCCCAGAAACTCAACCCTAAGGACAGTTTTCCTCCATACGTTTGCAGACTGTTTTCCTCTAAACAGCATCAAAGTGTTGAGGGGGTTTCTATGCAAACGTAAGTAACTGTTCTATTGCAAAACTGTTTACCTTTTATCTAGGTAATTTCCCAGTGTGATAACCAGGCATATCATACGGAGGCGAAAAAATAACTTACAAGGTAATCCAAAAGTAATTTCAACTGTACTCAGTGTTTACAAACTTGTAACAGTCCTATTCATTCAGCTTGCTTAAATTGTTCAACCCACTTTGAAAAATACTACTTTACTTACCTGTACCAAGTCTGGTTCTAAAATAAAATGCCCACAAAAGTAGCTTTTTTTTTTAGACAAACAATTGGTCTAAGTTCAGTGTTTGAGTGTGTGCTCTCATTTCTTGCCTGCGTGTGTACAATAAATGCATAACACTACCCTCTGATAAAGCTTACTGCTCGCCTTCCCCATTACAGATAAAGGTAATATCTACTTTTACCTCTGTAGGCCTTTGGGGAGCCACTGGACTGTGCACAAGATACTGTACTTTGGTGTAGTATATAAAAAAAAGTCTGCTTCCTACCTGGACCATGCACCCCTAATTGGCACATGCTGGTATTACAGTCACCATGTTGCAACAAGACTGCAAGCATTAATAAACACTGCAAATTTAAGCAGTTCACTTGACATGTCTAAGCTTCATATATTGTCATTCCCAGGAAGCTCCGGCAACTGCCATTTCCAACTAATGCAGACATAGCAGCCACATTTGATTTATAAAGCACACTAACGCTCTTGGACGTCTTGGTGTTAACATTTGCAAATTTCCTGACCTGAAGACACAGGGAATAAAGACTAAAGGGAGAGGACAGTTATGGTTAAACACAGATCAGTTGACTAGGGGGGGGGGGGGGCGGGGGGAGTGCTTGCAATGTTCAACACCCAGTCTATCTTCTTTGGTATCACTTTGTTCGCCCTAAGTTGGCAGGGTATGCCCAGACGTGGGTCCCTTGCTCACTTTGCCACTAGATTAAAATAGCCTGGCTGTCCCAGGATGCTCGTTTCCAGTCCAGGGAAGATCTGGTTTGGCAGTTCGGGCTGGACTGTTCCCATGAGGCACAGGATCAGACTGATTTGCATATGGCCATGTCTGAACTAGGGTGGTGGAGTGAGCTAAAGAAGGATGATGGATTAAACCCAGATCAGTTAAATGGGGGTGAGGGCTTGCAATGTTCAACACTCCGTCCATCATCCCCTTTGGTTTTATTAAGCTTCATATATGGTCATTCACAGGGAGCTCAGGGAAATGCCATTTCCAACTAATGCGGACATAGAAACCACATTTGATTTATAAAGCGCACAAACGCTCTTGGCGCTAACAATTACCATAGAAGCCGCATTTGATTTATAAAGCGCACAAACGCTCTTGGCGCTAACATTTACCAATTTCCTGACATGAAGACAAGGAATAAAGACTAAAGGGAGAGGACAGTTAGGATTTCAGAGGATGGTGAAAGCTTGTCAAAAGGATTGACATTTAGGTGCTCAGAGAGTCGATTCTAGAGTGCTTTATGCGCCAAACAGATCCTTAAAGGACACCCTTTTCAAATGGAAGCCAGTGAAACGCCAATAAAGCACAAAAAACAGATTTGAACTTGGGTATTTTATTAAGAAGGTGACCAACTGCGTTCTGCAGAGTGCGTCGTTTTAAACCCAAATGAAGGGAAATGCAGTGATCCAATCTGGATACAAGCAATGCAATGGAAACCGGTTTCTGCAAATCAAAAGGAACAATCTGGCTTCAACCCTGATAATTTGGTTCCCAGGACTGGGGAAATTGTGTCTAGGCGACAATCACCAAGTTTTGCCGAATCATTTAATTAGGAGAAATTAAAGTTATGGGAACACTCGTTTTGTGGATCGTCCACACAGACCACAAGGAACCAACAGAATCTGATTGTAAAGAAGAAAGTTATCCGATTAATCAGCAGCTGCTGAGGTAAGATCACGTGTAGAGTCATATCCTCAGGCAAGACCCGCTAGAGAACCAGCCAATTACTCCATGGCCAGGACTGGCAGCCAAAGAAACTGAAAAGCTTGGAATTGCCAATACAAACTATACCAAGATTTACCAACTCGTTCACTGCATCTCTGCAATAGCCTAAAATTAGAGAACAAAAAAATAAGTTAGCAAAACTCAAGCCAAAACAGCAGACCTTCAAAACTGGCCGCTCAATTTGGGTAAAGAAAATGCACAAGCAAGTAGACCGGAATTTCACTTTTGGTTAAATCTGAAAACATGCACCTGGCCCATCAGACGGTCAAAATCACAGCTGCTCCAAGCCCACCACCACACTGAAGACCACCTTCCAGCGGCTCACAAAGGCTAGTGGGCAAAACACCATCCCGCTAAAAGTCATATGTACTCACCGATATAATGAGAAGTTCTGAAAAGTTGCAGGAGACAAACAGCCACAAGCCTGCATAAAAACAAAAATAGATATTACAAGGCACTCTATCTTAAAGAAAACTCCCACTGAAGCCCAAAACCACCCTCTCAGAGAGAAATGTACCCAAAGCAGAACAGAACCCCGAAACAAGGAATATTTCTTACCAACAGCCCCTAAAACGTACCTGAATTAAGGAATCGCACAGATCTTGCCTTTATCTACACAGCAGACAGTTTGTCCGCTGTTGGTTTTCGCTCTTTATGTCCTGGAGCACAACCTTTCCAAATTCATATGTGAGCCTCGTCCTTTAAGTGCCTCCCACAACCGTAAACACTTCCTCTAACTGAACTCAGTGTTCCAAGTAAGTCTGTCTCCTTTGATAAATAGCCTGGCAGAAGCCACCCCCTCTTGAGCTGCATCCCAAGAAACTAACATTGGTATATTTTTCCTTCGAGCCAGACTCGTGGACTTCAATATTCACTGGGGAACAAAAACAAATCCAACACACAGCATTACTGAACAATATAATCATGAAACTGACTTCAATAAAACAGCCAACACAAAATGCCCCCAAATCTGAAAGCCCACATTTTATAAACACGTTCCCGCTTACCTTAAACACCAAGACCAACATGCATTACATGCTGCAAGAAAGCAGCCTTTCAGATTACCCTGGAGAATCACTCTTCTCCTTGCGAGAGTCAACACAACAACAACATTGTAACTGTTAATTAGAAATAATTTAACCAACTTAAGTGCTTACTTGATATAGTGTTTAGAAAACTCCTGTTTCTTAAAGCGCTTCCCTACCAGATTGCAGGTTTTTCAGTTTCTTAAATTGAACAACTCCGAGAAAACATTTATGTATTAATAAAAAAAAGTTTCCTTGAAAAGTCATCTAACTATACCAAAATAAATACCGTTTTTTGGAGAAAGTTGAGAAAAGCATTTAGCAAAATTGAAAATAAACATTTTTATAGCAAATAACACAATACAGAAACGTAAAAAGATACAAGCATTTAACCTCAAGACAATGAGGTTTGAGATGCAAAAAAACTAATCATCAATTTAAACGTGTTGTACAGAACAAATTTGCGTTTACTCAAAACAAAATATTTTAAAATTACATATCAATTATGACAGTCTCTCAAGAGCTAACATTATCGATATTAAACATACTCAAAACCGATTACTGGAAGTAACGCAACAAATAAAAAAATGAACATTCAAAGTATATATATATATATATATATATATATATATATATATATATATATATATATATATATATATACACACACACACATACACACATATACACACACACACACACACACCTTAACGCTCACCCACCCACCTCAGAAACGCCGTTCCATCTCCAGCGCTCATAGGAATGAACATGGAAGCCCTTAATTACAAAACAGATAAGCTGCAGACACTAAAATCACACGAGAACGTTCGTTATGTAACAAACGTGATAATATTGCTAAAACGCCACAAACAGATAAATAGTACTTACCACAGAAATACTTCTAAATCCTAAATAAACTACATAAACGCCAACAACATTGACCATGCAAACAGCTTATCAGAAAGAAAGTAGAGCGACACAGGAGGCCTCCTTTGCCCATTTTTAAATTAAAAGTGCAGGTGCGGCATTTGCTCACGTGGACACCTTTGGACAAACCAGAGGCTCGCCGATAACTAGAAACCACGCCTATCACCGTCACGTGACAATCTCATGGCCAATCCAGGGCTTCCCTGAGACCTTGGCGGGAGCGAGGAGGAGGCAGGTGGGAGCACCAGGGATGGAGCCAGGGGCACAATTCAGGAGTCATTCATTGGCTCCTGAGTGAGAGCGCGGACTGTGATTGGCCATGTGCTATTAGGGTGATGGCGTCAGTTGTGTCTTTATCTCCCGGAGGCTTCTGGGTACCTGAGGGTGAGCAGGGAACACTAGCCCCGGAAGTGGAATTCTCTCTGGTCGGAGATGCCCCTCTTTGCCACTACATGCCTTTACCTCCTCGATCATTTAATTATAATAAAAAAGGGGGCGTGTCAATTGCACAGTTTATGGACAGTGGCTGTAGGGAAGTAGCTCTGGGGTAGGGGTGAGAATAAAGGAAAGTGGAGGAACGGGTTAGGGTTGTCACCAGCTCATGCTCTATCTCTGTATGTTCTTTTCTTTAACACTCTAATGCATTCTGGGAGTTGTAGTTTTGGCTCACCTGCATTGCGCAGCAATGACTATGTAAACCTAGGTGTGCATTCGTGTGTGGCTGACATGGAGGGAGAGTGAGTTCAGGTTTAGAAATATGTGTTACTGGGTCGGGATGTACTTTTCTAATGGGTGCTCCAATCCACAGACCAGATGTGTTCACTTTCCAAAACAAGTGTCAAGGTTGACACAATGCATACACTTGCAACAATGCGTTCTCGGTGATGGAGTCCCATTACAAAGCAGGGACACCAATAGGTATGGGACAACACTTTAATTGTGGCTAGGCCATGTCCCAGACAGTGTGTGAAAGGGGTAGGTACTGAGTACCTTCACTGAATGTGAAAGGGAAAGTACCAGCACTGGTGCATTACTTGTAATGCGAAAGTACCAAACATTGGTGCATTACTTGTAATGGGAAAGTGCCAACACTGGTGCATTACTTGTAATGGGAAAGTACCAGCACTGGTGCAGTACTTGTAATGGGAAAGTACCAGCACTGGTGTATTACTTGTAATGGGAGAGTACAGGCACTGGTGTATTACTTGTAATGGGAGAGTACAGGCACTGGTGCATTACTTGTAATGGGAAAGTACCAGCACTGGTGCATTACTGGTGCATTACTTGTAATGGGAGAGTACCATCACTGGTGCATTACTTGTAATGGGAGAGTACAGGCACTGGTGCATTACTTGTAATGGGAGAGTACAGGCACTTCTTGGTAGTAAACAGGTCTTTTGGGTAGTGAGTACCAGAATTTCAACATGTATTTCTATGTTTCCATTTCAGCACTGGTCCTAGGTCACCCCTTATTCCAGTACTGTGACTCCTCCGCTTATCTGCTAGTGCACTGCAACATTGTTCTGCAGTACCTTGCACCCTGTCAATATTCACTCCTGGTCTCTCACACACAGTTATACTAAACTTCCGCAGTCCTGACACATTATCCCTGACCCATCAGCTGTTCCAGTGCTGGGGCCTTCATACCTGCCTGTCCAGTGCTGGAATCCCACACTCTTTCACCACCACCACTACTTCTGCTACCCATGCACCTCAGGGCTAGTCTGCTTTAGCCTCTGCTGCTCCAGTACTGAAACAGCCAACTGTATGCTGCCGACCCCACCGCAATCCTTCCTCTTCATGAAATACCAGTATTTGCAAAGTGCACAGCTACCTCCGAAGTGGTGTCCCGGCGCTGAGGGCCCTCAGGAAGATTAAGAGAGTTATTGCCCAGAGTCACATGGTGCTGGGCTAACCTGCCACGGGCACTGGAGATCGAACTGTGAACCCCGTGGTTCAGAGTAAGGCACCCTGGCCGCTGCGCCACACCTCTTCCCTACCCTGAAGCATGGGTGCATTACTTATGTCCTTCCACTGCTCATTTTTTTAGGCTCTGCTTTTTTCTATGTTTAAGCACTTTAGTAGAGTGTGTCTTTTTCAGCGGTCTCCCTTGTGTACTTCTACCTCTTCCGTGTTCCATCCACAGAGGGAGGGCAGTCTGTCATACTGTCCCCCCACCTCAGACACAATCCCTCCGTTGTTCCTGTTATTCTCCCCTGTCATTGATTGTGTTGTTACCTCGTCTCCCCCCTCCTGTCCTTGTTTACTGCATTGGCTTCATAATCCCCCTTTTGGGTCAACGCCTACCAGACAGTTTGCTGAAGACATTGGGGGGCATTCAGAAAGCTTACCTGGGAATTCATTCCACCCAATGCTCAACATTGACTTTGTGGTTTGTAACTCACATTTTCTGTCTTTCTATTTGCTGGCTTTATTTGCCTTAGGCTGTCCAGGTTCAGTTCGTCCCTCCCAAGGAGGAAAGCCTTTTCACACTACCTCTCGTTGTTGTTGCTGCTCTTCTGTAATTAGGCTTGTTCTTATCTTGTTATATTTACTGTGCATTCAAAGACAGAGGGCGAGTGGCAGGTCCCATGTTCACTACACCACTGGATTCAAGCTAGCCTAGCTGATAAAGAGTGAGGCCCTGAAACCGGTCCTAGGATGCTTGTTTCCGGTCCAGGGAGGACCTGGCTTGGCAGTTCGGGCTGGACTGTTCCCATTAGGGGCAGGGTCAAGACTGATTTGCATATGGCTTGGTCCAAACAGGGGTGGCGTGGTGAGCAAAAGAATGATGGATTAAACCCAGATCCTTGTGACTGGGGGTGAATGTTTGCATTGTCCAGAATTCTGTCCATCAATTATTTCTTTCACATCTGTCTTCCGAGAGAGCTTGGGGTTTATTTTTTTTCCTCTGACTTCAAAGTGAGAGTATTTATTTGACAATCTTGCTGGATATTGGGGTAGGAAAGGGTTCTTGTCTAGAACATAACATTTAAATGAACTTTGCAAGTATTTCAGAATATGTCAGAATTAACAAAGCAATTCTTTTGTTAATTCTGAAATGCTAAGAATAAATATATTTTACAAAGCGCAATTTATGCCCATGTGCGTCTTGGCGCTATAGAAAACTAGGATAGCTACAGCAGATGTCAGCGGCGAGTCAGGCCAATGACCAGATGCCTTGTAATCCTGCGTGAAAAGCCAGGTCTTTAAGGCCTTTCTGAAAGTAAGTAAAGAGAGAGCAGCTTTTAATATCAGTGGCAGGCTGTTCCAGAGCGCTGCTGTAGCCCTGAAAAGCTCTTCCCACCCCAGTTGGTCCTCCTAAATAAGGGGTCTGTCAGGTTCATGGCAGAGCCTGAGCGAAGGATCCTCACTGGGACGTACATTTGAGTTTCTCCTTAAAGTGGGCAGGCCCCAGTCCATGCAATGATTTATAAGCCAAGCAGAGAGCCTTATACATTGTTGTCTAACTGAGAACCAGTGTAGGTTCCTGAACACTCCTGTAATCTATTCATGTTTAGGAATTTTAAATAGGAAACGGGCAGCAGCATTGATGGAAATGAATACTTTAATATGATGAAATCCATACACTAGGTGATGCAATTTCCATACATTATCATTTGTGCGCTGTATAATTTTATTAGTAAAACTGTCTGTGCAAATGTAGTGGTCATTACAATTGAAAATGCGTTGTCTCTAATGGCAGTGTGCTACCACACCATGAGTACGCCACTCTACTCTACGCCACTCCACTTTACACCACACCGCTGCATTATGCACCACTCTACACCGATGCACTCTACACCACACCACACCACACTACTGCACTCTATTTCATTCTAGTCTACGCCACTCCTCTATGCTCTGCACAACGCCATTGCACTCTATGCCAATGCACTCTAGTCTATATCATTCCACTTTACACCCCTGCACTCTGACAATACACAGTTCAACACTCAATCTACTTGCCACTCTACTCTACCCAGCACCACTCCACGCCTCTTCACTGCACTCAAAACCACTGCACTATACTCTACTGTGCACCACTCTACGCTCCTGTAGTCTATGTCACTACATTCTAACCCACTGCACCATATCTTACTCTACTCTGCACCACTCTAATCTATGCCACTGCATTCTATGCCAATACACTCTACACTAGTCTACTTTGCACAACTCCAATACACAACACTCTATGCCACTCCACTCTTTGCCATTCCATTCTACAAGACAATACCACTCTCCACTACACCAATAACTTTTAGCCACACTGAACAGCAGCCACGTTGGTGTACAACATGACAAAAACACACCGGCAAAGCCAATAGCTCTTGCATTAGGCTAGACCTATTGGCTTTGCCAATGCTTGTTTTGCTCTGCCTCCTTTCTTTTGCTGGCAATGCCTCGTTTCAAGCGAGCTCTATTAAGTGGCAGGGCCTTTTCTTCTATCACCCCGTAGATTCTGAAAAATCTTCCTATCACGCTTAAAATTGTTCATTGCAGAGCATTCAGGAACAGCTCTGAAAACACATCTGTTCTGCCCGAACACTGGTTTAAACTGTTAGGTCAGTTGCATATCTTCCTCTATTTGCCGATCACCTATACACTCCAGGAAAGTTTTTAGAATCCTCTGAAAATCAAGTCAAATTTCGTCCTAGTAATGAGCATCAAAGTCCTTTTCCCCAGCTGCCAGAGTGAAACCCTGCTTTTAGATCTGGCCTAGAGACAGCTGTAGCTTAATTGAAAATCTCATGTTTAAAATAAGTCCTCTTCTTCCTTTAGTCTGTTCCGCAGTCATTCATATTCTGCTTTCTCCTGTTACATTAAACTCTTCAGTCATTGGCGCTCTTGCACTTTAAAAGATAGCATTTTACATGTTCACATTTACCTAAAAAAGCGTACTTCAGTGCAAGAGCTCGAAGGGCAATTTTTTAAATTCAAAAAGTTATCCCTTTTTTCATTATTTAAGTTATCCTTGGGTGTTTTTAACTATCTGTTCGGGTTAAAGTAATTCAAAAACAGTAGCACTCTTCTTTGACTAATAAAATACATTTTCTCTAATGTGCATTAAAACCAAAAACTATTTCTATACCTGTTGCAAGATGAACCACCTCCTTGGAAGTACCCATTTTATTCCATTACAATTATATGTGGTTATTTTAGGTTTGCCAATGAATTTCTTTAATTTAAAGCATGTGGCTGCACATGCTCCCCTTTCACCTCTTTGGCATACAATTGAAAAGGGAAAAAAAAATAACCATCACACTTATTTGTCATGGTCTGACCCTCTGGCCAGGCCAATGATTGTTCCTTCTTTATTGTGCCTTCCAGGTTCATTTCCAGGAGAGAAAATGACCACCCTACCTATGATTCTCTAGCAGCATTAGAACCAGGCTTAAAGGTACTAGACCTGTTATGTGTATTTGTAAGCGTGAGGGTATCCTGGCGCTGAACAGGTGTGCTCCTAGCCCTACCTATGGTAGGTTGGTTAATTAAAAAGCCAGGTCTTCAGCTTCTTGTAGAATTCAAGAAGAGAGGAGGCTCTTACATGGAGGGGGAGGCCGTTCCACACTTGTAATGTGTGTGTATGGATGGGACACGTAGAAATAGAAGTCCTGTGGAGCAGAGGTGTCTCGGTGGATGGAGATGCAGCTGTTCAAGTAGGTGGGGCCAGAATTGTGTAGTTCCTTGAATGGGTGGGTGTGGAGTTTGCATTGCGTGAGTTTGTGTATCGGGAGCCAGTGTAATTCCCTGAGGTGTGGTGTAATGGGAGTTGTGTATGGGAAGTTGAGGATGAGTCTGGCTGCTGAGTTCTGGGTGCTTTGTAGTCTTCTAATCAGTTGCTTGGTGACCCAGCATAGAAGGTGTTCCCGTAGTCCAACTTGCATGAGTGAAGAGTTTTTTCTAGTGTTGTTTGAGCACCATTTGAAGAGCTTCCTCAGCATCTTCAGGGTGTGGAAGCAGGATACAGATGTGGTGTTGACTTGTATGGTCAAGTGCAGTTTGCTCTTGCTCATTTTGAGGCACCTGGCCTGGGCTCTGGGTCAGAGTTTGTCCAGCCACTAGTTGGAGTCCTAAGGTGAGGTGTTCTTGCTGAAGGTCACTAGTTCTATTTTGTCGGTTTTGAGCTTGAAACAGTTCGCTTTCATCCAGTTAGCGACTTCGGTCAAGCAGGCGGTGAACTCGTTTTTTGTGTTAGGGACCTTGTCCGAGAGGGAGAGTATGAGGTTTGTGTCATCTGCATGAGAGAGGATGTTGATGTTCAGTACGCAGATGACGTTGGCCAAAGGGACCATGTGTGCTTTGAAGAGGGTGGGGCTAAGCAATTAACCATGAGGCACGCCGCAGATGAGTTTGTGGGCCTCTGAGGAGTAAGGTGCCAGGGTGTTAATGCTTGTATTCTATCCATTCAGAAGGAGCAGATCCAGCGGAGAGCGGGTCCCTGAATGATTCTCATGCAGACACCTGATGGGGTGTGAGAGTGTGCCAAGTACTGCAGCGGTTCAGGAGAATGGGGGCTGTTGTGTCTCCAGTGTCTAGGATCGTGTGATTGTTGCCTCTGGCGTAATGAGTGCCATTTCAACACTGTGCTTGGGACTGAATCCTGACTGCGGGGCTTCAAGGAGCTGGTGGTTGTTGAGGCATCAGTTGATTTGTTTCTTTAACACATTTGCCCGGTTTTGTAGGAGGGAGATAGGTCTGTAGTTCGAAAGTGTAACTGAGTAAGCAGACAGTTTCTTAAGCAGGGGCATGTCAGCAGCATAATTACGAGTGGCCAGGTCTATGGAGGGTTTGAGGATGGGTGTTTGTGCTTCGCTGACCAGTAGGAGTCCTTTGGCGAAGGCGTACTGGGAACAAGGGTCATATGGAGCCCCCGAGTAGATGTTCTTGATGGTAGCAACGATTTCCACAGTGGTGACATCAGGCCACGTGGTCAGGGTTTGTTCATCAGCCGTAATGAGAAGTTGAATTGCGATGGTGATGGTGTAGGGTCTTAGAAGAGACCTTGAACATTCTTGGAGGACATTTTTCTTCCAAGTCTTTTTTTATTGTAAATTGCTTTATATAGCGTTTACCACCTCCCGATGAGCTGTTAAAGCACTTTATGGATCAAGTTGCTTCACAACCCAAGATTAGTGGTTAATCCACAGCTTATTCATTATTGTCGGGTACCTGGGTTATTCTAATTCTTCCAAGAAAATCATTCCATGCATTTACTCTAGGTTCATGGGGACAAACTCTGGACTCCAGCCTAGGCCATCAAAGAACCACTGGACACTGGCCTAAGTAATCAAAGGAACCACTGGACACCACTGACCTAAGCAAACCAAGGAACCACTGGATCCTGGCCTAGGACATCACAGGGTAACTACTGAATACCAGCCTAGAGTATAAAAAAACTACTGGACACCAGCGTAAGCAATGAAAGAAAAGCCGCTGGCTACAGACCTAGACCATCAAAGAATAACGTCTGGACACTGGCCTAGGCAATCAAGCAGTAAACACTGGACACTGGCCTAGGCCATGGAATTAACCAATGGACACTGGCCTAGGCCATGAAAATAAACACCGGTCTACCCACCCAGTCAAGACACATCTAGGTCATCCAAGGATAACCAGTGGACACCGGCCTAGGCCATCACACGATACCCATGGGACACAGGACAAGGACATTTGCACAGAATTTACCGCTGGACACTGGCCTTGGCCGTCACAGGGTGACCACTGGACACTAGCATAGGCTGGTTAGTACAGGATATTGACCAGACACAGGCTAGGCCATCAGTGGTACACCCTGGGCACTAGCCTAGGGGATCACAGGATTCCTCCCTGGAGGATATACACGGGACTCGGGCCAACAGAAATTCAAGTTATAGCTAGCAGAACTAACTGCAACATGTGCCCCTCCATGCACTGCTTAACACCTCCCACATTACATCACTCATAACATAACATGTGGTTTTGTAAAGGGTACGTTCACCCATAGGCATCTTGGCACTGAATAAGAGATGTTTATTGTTACCCAACTTAATGGTACTCATTTTATTGAACTCAGATGGATGAAAGGCTGAGTGGACCTGCCGGGATTTGAACCTGTGACCATGAGGTCAAACACAGGCCCCTGCAGTAGACGCATTAGTCCACTGAGCCACCAGACCTGTTCTAAGACATCGCCCAATGAGTATGCAACTTTGTTTTAAAGTTTACATAGCAGCGGGTAACTACCATATTACTTTTCTACCTAATTTTGTACAGCCTGAGCCAAGCTAACTGGAATAGGTTTACAAAACGTGTGTGCTTCTAAGGCACCATAGGTGTGCAGAGTTATTGAACACGTTATAAATCTTTTCATTGAAGTGTAACCCTGGTGCAAATGACAGTTGACAATGTGTTTATGATGTTCCACACAAGTTTATTTTTGGTACTTGAGAAAATAATTCTATCAGGGCAAAAGATTCTACGAACGACATACTAAGTATTGTAAGCAGCCTTCAGTTATTAGACAGAATCGTCTCAGCATAACAATTTCTACTCAACGTAGAAGACTGTGTGCACCAGGTACTAACCTATGTATATCTGCTTGTTTTCTTTCAGGAGTTGATAGCACCGTAAAGTTTTCCCCACAGTACGAAGGCTGCAGGTAGTATGTTCTTTTGCACCTTCCCTTCAGGCATTGCTTGCTTTAAACTAATACTGTCTTTTTGGCCAAGTGTTGCATAGAGTGTGCACTGTTCTTCGTGTATATATACTTTTTAATACTCTGCAGTGCATTTCTCAAGAGAGTTTCACGATCTTTGAAAGTCTGGTACCGGGTAAACTCTTTCCATACTGTCAATACGGTTTAAATTACCCACTTCTCTACTCATACAACTTCATTTCTCAGTGTAGGTTTTTATACAGATAAAAGCTGTCCATAATAAGGCATTCCTTTTGGAACAGACTTTCAGTATTTTTAGGAACATTGCTTTCTCTGAACAGTTGTATATAGATTGAACACGGTACGTAAATAGGGCTTCCCATATATCTGTGGTTGATTGTTAATGTGAACTAGGTTACCCGTGAAGTTTATGTTATAGGGTCAATGTGGCACATGACCCCTGCTTTCTGCCCTTAAGGGAGTTGTTTCTGTGCCGGCATTAATGATGCCTCATGCATTTGAGCTATTCTGTACTTACTTTCAACATTTTAATGCGATACTCGTTAAGAGGTCAATGTGCACAAAAGAAACTTGGATGATGTCATCAGTTATGTCATTTGAGATATCATAGAACATGTCATGAGTGATGTAATATGTGAGGTCATAGCGATACAAAAGGAAATGATGGGCGGAGCGTTTGAGCAAATCAAACACTCACCCCCAGTCAAGTGATCTGGGTTTAATCCATCACTGTTCTTTAGCTCACTCAGCCACCCCAGTTCAGACATGGCCATATGCAAATCAGTCTGACCCTGTGCCTCCTGGGAACAGTCCAGCCCGAACTGCCAAGCCATGTCTTCCCTGGACCGGAAACACGCATCCTGGGACCGATATGTAAGGTCATAAGCAGTGCATGGAGGGACGCAAGTTATACTTGGCTCTGCTAACTGTAACTGGTGAATTTCAGTTTTGTTTTTATAAAATTCAAAACGTTCATGTTGTCACTGACAAATTCACCTAACTATAACGTTACTTTAACCTTTGGTTTTTTCAGTGACTTTGAAGAAGAAAAAAAAGTTGTTATATTTTATTACCATATATAAAGCTAACTCCCCGCACAGCCTTCGCCCCTGCGCAGCGGGTTGTTGGCCACAGGGCCTTATGGGTTTTAAAGGGGAGGGGGCAAAACGGTTCCCCTCCCCAGGTATTATGAGGCCCTGTGGACACCATCTCCCAGTACCTATGTCCTTGTGTGCCCACTCCCGGGACATAGCGTTTTCTCCCCCTGCACTGGCAGGCACACCTGGGTTTACTCTCGGTTGGCAGGACCATTTTTTGATTTCCCACCAATGGAGATCCAAAGTCAGCTACCAGCAGGTGAGAGCCTTAAAAATGCTCCTGCCCGCTGGTAGCGGAGTTTTGGTCTGTTTCCCTGCACTTACTGAAGCGGGCAGGGAAACAGATCAAAATATTGCTCCCACCAGGAGGAAATAGCCTTAGGAGCTGCTCCCTCCGGGTGGGAGCAATGTCAGCTTCCGCTGTGTGCAGGGGGCCACGGGGGCTTTGGGGCACCCCCAACAACCATATGGTTGGTGGGCACTAGGGCACCCACCAATAAGTGTACAGGGCCCCGGAGGATGGTGTCTCTTCAGCAGATAACTGCTTGGGCAGGGAGGCTGCGCTGACCCCCTCCCCTTTATTTTTAGAAATGGCCCGGGGGCGTGTGGTCTCAACCATTACAAGGCTGGGGGAGGGGAGCCGCATGGCCTTTCCGCTTTTAACTTGTATGTATGGCATTGGGGGATGGGGTCTTTTGGGCCTAAGGAGGCTCAGGGAGAGGGGCAGTGTGGCCCATTTTCAATAATTTGTGCTGCAGGTGGGCTCCCTGGGGCCTTAGCAGGCTCAGGCATGGGCCAGTGTGGTCCCCCTCCTTTATTAAAGAAATCGGCCCCCAGGATAGGATTCACAGTGCCTCTAGAGGCTTGGAGGGCTTTTTGCCAAATTTTGTCCCGGGAAGAGGGGCAGCACAGCCATCTCCCCCTTTTTGTTATTTTTATTGATTTCAGCCCCGGGGTAGGCTCATTTCATTTTTTGCAATCCCACAGATCGCTGCATTTTTTTCTTTTTGACCCCACGGGTGGTCCCTCTCATAGGGTCTAGGGTGGTCAGGATATCCGTACCCTGCCACCTTATATTATTATTGTAAGAAAGTGCCCCTTTTTGACATGCCGCCCCCCCACCCCCCATTTTTTGCCTGGTATTAGATGCAATTTAAACTCAAGTGCACTGGGTTCCTGCTAACCAGGTCCCCAGTGGCTGAGTTCTTTCCCAAAAACAAGCTAACTGTGCAATTGTTCTACAATTGGCCTAGCCTTTAGCACACCTGTGAATCCATAATAAATGGTACCTCCTGTACCTAGGCCATGGGTACTAAAGAGGGTCCTGAAGGGCTGCTGCATGTATTGTACCACCATAAGGGATCCACCACTAAACTCATGCAGACTGCCATTGCAGGTTGCGTGAAATGGTGCAGACAAATGTGAAAACACGACATGGCACACAGCCTGTGTGTACCCAAACAGTGCTTGAAATGTATATAATTCACCCTTACAGCCCTAAGGCAGGGTGCATTATATTACATGTGTAGTCATACCTGCATGAGCAGATATGCCACTGTGTGGTCTAGATCAATTAGTGGTACAAGTGAAAAGGGAAGCCATCTCAAGTACATGTACTGGGCACATGTCATTACGAGTGCCCTACCTGCATGACGGCTTCACTAAAACCTACGGTGTTTGGTATCAAACACCTTGTCCTAATACATCCAAACTGATGCCAGTAGGGGATTAATTAAGACATGCACCCAGAGAGCACCTTAGAGGGCCCCCTGAGAACATACCAAACTCTAGTGTGCTGGCTAACTTGTGTTGACCAACTGGCCAGCACAGACTCCTTTCTGAACCCATGGAGGTGAGAGCCTGCACTCTCTAAGGTCAGAAATAATGCCTGCTGTGGCCAGAAGTGTTGTCACCTCCTCCAAGCGGGATGGCTAGTAATCAGCATATCA
Organism: Lissotriton vulgaris; assembly: GCF_964263255.1. Classification (NCBI taxonomy): domain Eukaryota; kingdom Metazoa; phylum Chordata; class Amphibia; order Caudata; family Salamandridae; genus Lissotriton; species Lissotriton vulgaris. The sequence goes on from NC_141700.1 coordinate 65,289,096, forward strand.
AGGCAGGAGGTTTCAGGAGCATCTGCCGCCTTTGATATGTGGTCCCGGCTTCCCCCAGACTTGGGAGATGTCACCCTCTACGCTGAGGCCCATTAGGCACCAGGACAGATGGGAAAATTAGCTAGTCAGGAGGCATGTTCCCCATCAGGCTAGTTACACCCCTAAGGTGGGCTACTTGAAGTGAAAACGAAAAGTAGATTCCACCATCTTGTTTTTTGGTAAAATTAGATACACTGCACCAGGAAGTGGTCATATGGGGGTGTAAGCACCCCAAAGGTAAGTAGCCAACTGACTACTACCTTACACTCTCCTTAATACCCCCACGTTGAGTATTTGGGTGACACCCCTGAAACCAGGAACTCCGAATCGGCGGACAGAGTGAAGAAGTGAGAACTGAGGACTAGCTGCAGACTTTTTGGTGCCAAACCCCGCCTCCCTGCACCTGTTCCAACAATTGCAACAAACCAACTCGACCTGCCGCTGTCCATCTGCCAAAAACCACAGAGGGCTGCCAGCACTTCGCAAATAGCCAGATATCTCCCTTGGAGTAGAGAAGCTACTCCCCTGCAATTTGCAGGCATGAAACAGCAAATTCCAGTCCACCATTCTGCTGCCAACCATTCCACCGGCGCAGCAGCCCCCCGGGAAGGGGTCCCCAAGCTCCAGGAGGTCAGATCCGTCGCCCCCACCAAGTGAGAAAACGCCAGGACCAACCAGAGTCACACAGCAGCAATACCCGAGGTACTGAACCCCTTGCAACAATCAAAGCCTTGTTGGGTCCAAACTGGAACCCAATGACACCTAGACTAAGTAGCTGTTGAGGGACATCAGCACTGCAGAGACCCACTTCAAGAGTGGCCTGATGGTCTTGTTTTTTCCCCCTCAACCTGCCAGTGACGCACAAGCTCTACCAACCTAACCACTCTGCACCAGAGCGTCCCAGCCTGTGTTTCCAAAAACCAACAATGCTTCTTTGCACCCAGGGCCCTTACAAACGGAGCCCCTAGTGGGAGCGCCCGGACCGGTCCCCAAGCCTCACACTGCAGCATTTATTTTAGGTGCCCCAGCCCTCTCCTTTGGAGTAGCGTGCCAAGCTACCAACCCAACCAGCACCTCTACCCCCTGATGCTCCAGGGCAGGTAAGGACTAACTGCTGGTGATTATTTGGACCTTGGCCCTTACCACCTTGAGTTCCGAAGGGTACCGGCCAGAACGCTATTGCAAGTAACCATATGCTGTATATGCTTATTTACCCATTGGAAAGCATTGCCGCGTAAAGGCGCATTTAAGAGAACATTTCACTTACCTGTAAATATCAACAACTCAAAAAGTACTTACTTGATCACAAAGTTCTTGGTGTCGAAAATTATATAACATTGAGTGTTATTGTTCTAAATCAGTCTCGGATTTATTCTCGATTGTGTCTCTCATTTATTGTTTCTGAGAGTACAACAAATTCTTATCACTTCTATCTGATAAGTGTAAACTGCTCCCCCATACTCCCACAAAAGAGAACTTTTAAGATTATAACTTGTGCCTCTGTAAACCAAATAAGGGTTGCCTGGACTATCTGCACAGCGCACCTTGTTTTGGTGCGCTATATAGAAACCCAGCTTCCTACAATTATTATATATATTTTTAATCTTCAGGACAAGGGACTAAGTTCACAAACCCTGTAATTACCGCCAGCAACCTTTTTCTCATGTTGCTGGCAGCCAATCAGAGCATTCTCTCCCGCGGGAGCGAGATGCCTAAGGGACATAAAGTCCCTGGACCAATTAGAACACTCAATTTTTAAATTGGTGCTCCGGAAAGAGTCTCTCGAGACTGGCACGGACCCAACTGCCCAGAGATGCAATTATTTAAATATTAATTTCACAAAAACTACTGAACAGATTTACACCAAATCACTAAAAAGGACAGTCTGTGGATCCAGCTTCCTGTCAAATTGAGTGTGATATTCAGCAGTTTTTTCTGTAGCCTTGTCCATGGAAAATGCATGGGGATTATGTGTTTTGCCCCCCCCACCTTTTTTCTCAGCCCCCGCTTGATAGATCACCCCAAAACTTTCCATGGACAAACTAGTCAAGGTTTGTAGAGATTTGTCAAATGGAGCCAAAGTTATAAGTAATGCAAAAAAACGTTTTTCCTATGGCACCGCTTACCTAACTATACCTAGTGGCGATCACCACTTGGATAGATATAGAGAGAATATATATATATATATATATATATATACACACACACACACACACATATACCTAGTGCGTATATATGCACACAAAATTTAAAAATGTAAAACACTAAGCGAGAAAGTTTTTTAACCTGGAGGATAAAAATTAAGTTGGTGCCCTCCCTCTTATTCTTTGCAGCAGCTCAAGTACAGCTAACCGAATCTAGAATGGAACATGTGTAGCCTCAATTGAAGCCCTGGTATGTGCAAAAAAAATATATAAATCCGGTGCCAAAAAAGACAGAAATGAGCCTAGCACAATGCTTCATCTTTGAGAAATGAAACAAAATGCTGAAAAGCTACATTCTTCCCATTACATTTCAGATTTTTGCATATTTTTATGATTTAAATATATTATTTCATAATTTGTGGACTTGTTTGGTGTAAGCTTGTTTCTGTATTATTTTTGTGTATTGATTTGAGGTTTGAATCATAAAAAATGTTGAGGCAGGTGTCCCCGGAACTCAGTTGTGATTCAAAGAATTGCTGCCCTTGGATGGCACAGAGAGGCCAGAGAAGAGGCGTCTGTATTTCAGAGTCCAATTAGGGCTTCCTCTAAACTGGTCCAAAATGTGTGATTTTATATTTATTTATTTATAAACTCGTCCCAAGTGGTGACAGAGTGCTTTATAGTCCTCAAAACAGTGGCAAGTCTCAGGGACAACATGGAACAAAGCAGAAATAAGAGGGGCAAAACAGAGGAGCTATGGAAGAAGAAGAAAAAAAATAATAAAACATATACAATATCAGCATCCGTATAAGTACATCATAATTGGATACAAGTTATGGAATTGGAAAGATTAAAGGTTGAAATTGGAGCCAGTGCTGTAACAAAACTTGAGGGGGGCTGCAATTTTAACAGAAGGAAAGAGGTTATTTGGTTGGAATCCAAAAGATTCAGGTCCCACTCTTGTGAGCAAATTTTTTACGTGCAGCGCTCTCCTACTGGAAGTTTAGTTGTCTAAACATCTATCCATAATTATTATTATTTTTTTTTAACCCCTTGAATGCTCATGACGAGCTGAGCTCGTTATGAGCCACGGCGCTCCGGTGCTCATGACGAGCTCCAAGCAGACCAGAAAACATCAACAATGGCCAGTCACAAAGTACCATAAGACACACAGGGACAAATTAGTATCCCATTAGTATGTTGCATGCTAACAATTCCAGCCCCCACCAGCCATCCTCTAAACAATTCCTTGTCCTGCCTTTCCATTCCCCAACTAAACGCAAACCTACTCTAGCATCGCCAGTACTAAGGTGGCTCTCAAACTCCTCTTCCACTAAGCTTCTTCTTCAGACTCTGCACACTGCTCCATCCTTTTGCCTTCCTTTACTGTGCCTGGCACTCAAAGGTCACTGGAAATCCTACAGTACTTCACTTCCACAATGCGTGCCACTTAAGAGACCTCTGCATGACAATGTTAGCCGGACAATGCCCATAAACATTTTAAACAATTATTCTCTACCCCCTAGAACTGCTCACCCTCTCCACCCCAAGCTTAGTCTAGAGGATCATGACGAAGACAACTTGATAGCACACCGTGCCAACCACAACCAGCGTACCATCTAGTATGCAACATCACTGGACAAAGATGTAGTAAGTACCAGACGAAAAACCCAATTGTATGATCGGATAAAGTCCTTACTAGAACTACAGCAGTAATGCTCACTCATTCTCAAAAAGAGAATATTCCTGGACACAAGCTTCCTGTGAGGTGCAATGCACCCCCCCCCCCTCAGTCACTTGTAAAATGGTTTACTCTGCAGGACACCATAAACTGCTCTGCTTTACCCACCGAATCTTTTTGGACCAATGAAGCCTCTATGCTGTATACTGTGCTTCCTCCCTTCCCAGAAGGGGGAGAATCCAGCTGTCACTGCCAACACAGCCGCCCATTGGATCTGCCCAGTTAACTCCAAATAGGAGTTTGCGCCTTAATCATGGTCATTTCAGGGCCCATGTTAGTGACCTCATTTACCCTCAAAGCACAGTTTCTGTCCAGGCTGCCAAATGCCAGACTAAGCAGTTTTGATTCCAGCATTCCCAGAAAATGTGGAGTATATTCCAAGGAGAGTTTGGCCAAGTACCCATTGCATCACCTTTGTGCATAAGGAGTAGAGTCCTAGCCTGGTCTAAATACATGAACTAGAATTCCACACTCAGTAACAACAAAACGGCATGATTAACAGTCTCTCCTACTAAGCGCCTCCAAGTACCGAGTGAGGCGAAAGAAGTCATGGTTTGTAAAGCGTGCACAATGGCTTCTACCAGTATAACTGCTGGATAGTATCTTGTGCGGTGTTGTGGTAGCAGAATCACTCTGCAAGAGTAGATCTAGCCCTTCCAGCCCATGGTATGATGAATCCCTTAGACTGCTCAAATCTACCTGTAAAAAAGCTGAACGTGCATGGCGTAAAACTTACGACGCGGACCTTAAGTCCGCCTATAGGGCCTGCACGAGAGTCTATCATCGGGCCATCTGCTCTGCCAGAGCAGCCTTTTACTCTCGGGAGATAAAAAATAGTTCCAATCCCACAAAAGTAATTTTTAAGGTCTGCAAAGACCTTACAAGTAAACAAAATCAATCTGCCACTCTGGCAGCCTCCCTAGAGCACTGTGAGGATCTGGCGTCATTCTTCATTGAAAAAGTCGAGGCCATTTATAGGTCATTCTCCCAGTCTACCATCCAGGAGAATAACATAACACCTAAGGCTTCCTTACCACTGCTGACTATTCCCAGCCCTACGCTAGAGGAATTTAAAGCCTTGACATTGAAGGTTAAATTCGGCTCACCTGATGACCCCATGAGACCCATTCAATTCCAGGAAATTGCTGAGTGCTGCTACCCGGCCATGCATAGTCTCATTGAGCTGTCTTTTAACACCGGCTGTGTGCCTAGTGCTTGGAAGCAGGCTACCATCATTCCTATTCTAAAAAAAACGGCCCTCGACCCCACTAAATCGGAACATTATCGGCCGATTTCCCTGCTTCCTTGGCTAGCGAAATTAGCAGAATCTCATGCTAACCGCATCCTGTCACTCCATCTGCAGGAAGCGAAAATACTGGATAAATCGCAGAATGGGTTCCGTGCGGGTCACAGTACCGAAATGGCTCTTCTAGCAGTGGTGGAGAACATCAGGAAGATGCTGGACCAAGGTCAAACGGCGGCACTGATCCTATTGGATCTTAGTGCCGCGTTTGACACGGTGTCCCATCAGATCCTCCTCCATCGCCTTGAGGAGGCCGGAGTTGGAGAGAGAGCACTCGAGTGGTTTCGATCTTTCCTTACTGATCGAACTTTTAAAGTATCCACTCCCCCTTTTGTTTCTGCTCCTCGTCCGATCCTGCAGGGTGTCCCACAGGGGTCGGCCCTAAGCCCTACCTTATTTAATTTGTATGTCCAACCGTTGGCTCAGGTCGCCCATAGTTTTGGTCTCTCCATGGTGTCATACGCCGATGACACGCAGCTGGCGGTGGCACTTAATGGAGAGACCAACATGGATGCTGCCTCTTTTCAGACCGCGTTAAAAGCTGTGGCGGGCTGGATGGCGAACAACCGTCTCCAACTGAATGCCTCTAAAACCGAGGTTATTATTTTTGGTAGGGAAAGTGAGCTTTGGGGCGATCAGTGGTGGCCATCTGAATTAGGCCCTGCTCCCACCCCAGTGGCTGAAGTTAGGAACCTTGGGGTGTGGTTGGATGATAAACTTTCATTCACCGCCCACACTAAACGGGTTGCCGGAACTTGTTTTGGTGCCCTGAGGTGTTTGCGACCCATTTTTAAGTTTTTTGATGCTGACATGAGACAGATCATTGTCCAGGCCACAGTCTTGGCTAGATTAGATTACGCCAGCTCTTTATTCTTAGGCGTTAATCAAGCAGAACTAGTTTGCCTCCAGCGGGTGCAAAATGCGGCCGCCAGGATGTTGGTTGGTCTTCCGAAGTTTGTTTCTGTGCGTCGTACTATTCAGGATCTTCACTGGCTGCCTGTGGGGCAAAGAATTAAATTTAAAACCCTTTGCCTAACTTTTAAAATCTTGAAGTTGGCTTCTCCCCCTATTTTGTCTCAATTAATCTGTCATTATGAGCCATCCAGAGCTCTCCGATCTTCAGGGACTAACCTTGCTGTAGTGCCACGTTTTAAAAAAGCAAGGATGGGCGGACGCTCTTTTGCTGTGATGGCAGCAGCTCTCTGGAATTCCCTGCCTGCCTCTCTTCGCTCCATTCCTGATCTGCTCCCGTTCAGAAAAGCCTTGAAGACCTTTTTATTTTCTACTGCTTAGTCTTTTCTGGTCACTAGCTTCCGTGTTGTGTTTTTTACCTTCTCCTAAGCGCCGGGACGCCTCTTGGCTGCGGCATCCGTTGCGCTTTATAAAATAAAATAACATAACAAATAACATAACATAACTCATCACCTGGAGCACCTGGTCTGTTTGACCAAGGTTAGAGCTCCAACGTGCCTTGTGAAATACAGCCTGGCCAAGTGTTGGAAGGAACGGAGACAAGAATAGTTAAGAAAGCTGGGTTCAGTGCAGGAGACGAAGTCCCAGAGCACTCATTCCACCAGGAGCCGTGGCATAAAAACACTCAATAAAAGCCACTTCCTAGCAGCCTTTGAGTAGGCATCTCAAGTGCTGCTGGGGATACTGTCACGGCAGCCTTGCTAGGACCAGTGCAACTAGTGAACAAGGAAGAGTTCAGAGCAGAACACCATGGTCCTGTAGACGCAATGTAATTACAGACATCTAGACCGCCCTCTCCCCTCCTCCACCCCCACGAGAACCCTTGAGGAAACCTTTAGTACTCTCACCCATTCTCAAAATTAGCACAGACACAATAATCAGTTTAAACCCTTTATTTTACTACAATGTGAAGCTGTGAAATGAGACATGGTCTGGCCACCAAAGATTTCCTCCAAGAAGCTTCCTGTGGGAGGAGAGTCCCCTACAAGAAAACAAGATTAAGAACATGAGTGAGGACAGCTACAGCCACCAGAGATGCGAAAGCATCAACAATAAACTAAGACTAACAGATTCTTTACAAATTTACTCCACCCGCTCTGCTGTAAACCAAACAGGTAAGATCCCTACTACAACCTACAGGGGAGAGAAGGACCCAGTAAGCACACCAGTATATTAAAGGGAAGTAGAAACAAGCATTGGCATAGCCAACAGGTCTCACCTTTGGGACCTTATAAGTGTTTAGCCATGCAACACATGAGGTTGTTGCACCAATTGGCTAAGCTAATGCTAGTTTAAACTGACTTGCATTTTTCTGTAACAAATTACTGCATTTTGGTGTTTAATTTCGCACTGCATTCCGCTTTTTTCCTTCATGCATGGTATCTCTGAGTTGAAACAGCAATACATCAAGGACATAAGTTGTTGGCGGAGCAGGAAGACCGTGTGACCATGCATTTTAACAAATAAAATGCCCTCTGCCGTACAATACCACCTTAAAGAGCAAGGCGCTTGGGAGAGCAGGGGTTAATGAGCCATGAAAGCCACATGGCGTCTGCGTGCACGTGAACGTAAGCATGAGGCCAGGAAGAGATAGTGGTAGCACTTTGAAAAGCCACTAACTAAATGTCTTGCCAGATACAGGCATGCGCTGGCTCTAGCGAGACCTAAAAAAGGAGGAGTATAAACAGGTCTCTGCTGTATGAGCTGGTTTTAAAGTTGAGATTTCAGGAACCCATGTATACATACACCCCCCATGGTAATCTTTACTCCTTTGGGCCACCAGAGATTCAGCATCTGGGAGCTGCATAATTTTTATGAAGAATACAACCACCCCCACAATTTAAGATCCATAGGAGTCTTCTACAATGAAGACATTTCAAGTCATGAGACCAGGTTTAAAGTTCCCCTTTCCTCTACTCACACCCCACCACACTACCCTAAACCCTAATACACTACCCCCTACACAACCTTCTCCTTTACCCCTGCCTTGACCCTACACTCTAACACTACACTTCACAACCCCCTCCACACTACCCTCAGCACAACCCTGCCCCTACCATCAGGCCTGTCTCTACACTGAAACACTACCCTGCACGACCCCCGACACTACCCTAAACCCTGAAACACTACCCTACACTACACTAACACCACAACACTACCCTAAAACACTATACCCTAAAACACTACACAAACACCACACCACTACCCTAAACCCTAAATCACTACCCCCTGCACCTCCCTCCCCTACTCTACACTACACAAACACAACCCTGCACTACCCTAAAAACAACACAGCCCCACTTACGACCCTCCCCCACTCTACATTACACAAACACAACACTGTACGACCCTAAAATCTACACAGCCTCACTTACCTCTCTCTCCTCGTGGTCCCTCTCTTCTCCGTCACGTCTGATTCCTGTAATCTCCGTCTTCCTGCACCGTCAGTGCTGCACCTCGTTGTTTGGAAACGGAAACGCCTCCTTTTCCAAACAACGATGTGGATAGCATACCATTATAATGCATGCGTTCTAACAACGCATGCGTATTAATGGTTCGCAATGTTACATCGCAAGCGTAGTAACGCTTGCGAAGTAACGGTATGCGGACAAAAATCTGCGTACTAAAGGTAGAATACCGATGAGGACCGTTCTTTCACCTCAGTGGGAATGGTGTTTTGATGTAGTCCTTGCTCTTCGTGTGTTTGTCCCTCCCCTGAAGCATGGGTGCATTGCGTGTGTCCCTTCACTGCTTATTTTTCCAGGCTCTACTTATTTTTCTGTTTAAACACTCCACAAGAGTGCCACTTTTTCAGCAGCCTCTCTCGTGCACTTCTACCTCCTCTGTGTTCCTCCCACCCAGACACGCTACATGGTCTTTTGTACTGCCTCCCCCCCGCCCCCACCCCCCTAATGCAAGCCCTCCATTGTTCCTGTTGCCCCACATGCCATTGATCGTGTTGTCACCTCCCTCACCCTCCTGCCATTGTCCTTGTTCCTAGAGCTGGCTTTAGAATACCCCTTTTTAAGGTAAAACAAAGCCAAACAGTTTGCTAAAGACATCTGGTGAACATTCAGAAAGCTTCCCTGGGAATGCATTCTGCCAGTTGCTTACCATTGGCTGTGGTTTGTAACTCATATTTTCTGGCTTTCGATTTGTTGGCTTTATTTGCCCTAGGCTGTTCAGGTTCAGTTCGTCCCACCCAAGGAGCAAAGCCCTTTCACTCTACCTCTCCTTGTATTTGCCTTTTTTCTGTAAGCAGGCCTGTAAATCTTAATTTTATCTGGTCACATTTGCTGTGCATTCAAAGACAGAGGTCAAATGTCAGGCTCTGTCTTCTGAGGGAGCTTGGGGTTTAGATTTTTTTCTTTGACTTCAAAGTGGCAGGATTTATTTGGCAATCTTGCTGGATACAAGGGGTAGGAAAGGGTTTTCGTCTGGAACCCAACATTCAAATGTACTGTGCAAATACGTCACTATTAGCAAAACACATTTTTTGTTAATTATGAAGTGGGTTGGAAATAAGTACTTTAATATGATCAATTCAATACACTAGGCGAGGTGATGCTATTTCCACACATTATCGTTTGTGCACAGTACAGTTGTATTAGTAAAACTGTAGGCCTGTGCAAATGTATTGGTCACTTCAACTGAAAATGCGTGATCTCTAATGACCGTGTGCCACCACGCCATGCACTCTCCACTGTACTCAGCACCACTCCATGCCAATGCACTCCACATCACTCTAGTCTAGGCCACTCCTCCATACTCTGCACGCCACGCAAATACACTCCATTCTGCACCAATCCACTGTGCCCCACTCTAATCTACATTGCACGCTATGTCACTGTACTTTACATTATTACTCTACACCACTCTATGCTATTGCAATCTACTAAAAAACACTGCACAATACTGGCACCACCATAGTCTACGCCCTTGTATTCCAACACTGCCTTTTCTGCCACTGAACTCTACGCCACTCCAAACTGCAATACCCAACTGTACACCACTCTACGCTACTGCACTCAGACGCCACTCTGAACCACTATAATACATGCCACTGCATTCTATAATGATGCAATCTACATGACTCCAATACACTGCACTATATGCCATTCCACTCTTCTCTACGCCACTAACTTTAGTCATGTTGAACAGCAGCCACACTGGTGTACAGCATGACTAAACACTATGGCAAAACCAATATCTCTTATATAGGTAAGACCTTTTAACTTTGCCAATGCTTGTTTTGCTTGGCCTCCTTGCTTTTGTTGGCAATTTCTTGCTTCAAGCGAGCTGTGTGAAGTGGCTTAAGACTATTCACCACAGAGCATTCAGTAACCGCTCTGAGAACCCATCTGTTCTATACAGTCACTGGTTTAACTTCTTGCGTGCGGGGCGTATTTTCCGCCTGTGCTGACTCCGCCTTGCGCGGGCGGAGTCATGACGGAACAGTTCCGTCATCAGCACAGCTCAACCGATGCTGATGATGGAACCGTTCTGTCATCAGCACGCAAGGGGTTAATGTCTTGTACACATATCAGAGCACACGCAAAAAAAATGTCATTTACTCAATTAAGACAAGTACATTGCATAGTATAAAATCAAAGATAAAATATTGAATTTTAAAGTCTATCATCGCGATATCCTACATGAGAAAAGGGGCTACTTTGCTAGGAGAATAGAGGCAGCCTCTAATTCGTGTAAAGAAATCTTCACTATTGTGAGGGAGTTTTCGGCCCCGCGGTCGAATCTCACTCAGGCTGCCTCCTCGGACTCCTGGGTTTATGACCTGGCCAAGTTCTTTACGGCCAAGATTAAACTGATTCAGGACTCCTTTCCTGAGAGGTTGGTTGAAGCCTCCCCTTGTTTGGGGAAGGGGTCTTCTCCACTGGCCATCGTGGACCCTGTCCTGACTGTTTTTCTGCCTATTTCCTCTTCTGTGTCATTGGCACTTTTGGCCAATATTAAATCTGGGTCACCTTTAGACCCTTGCCCGGCCAAATTCCTGGCGAGGATGGCGGAGGTGGTAAACCCGTTGGTGAATCCACTTCTGAACCTCTCTCTTAGTGAGGGGACGGTTCCGCAGATCTGGAAGCAGGCGATGGTGATCCCCCCTCCTTAAAAAGCCTGGCCTTGATTCTGAGGTGTTAGCCAATTATAGGCCCATCTCGCTCCTCCCGGCATTGGCCAAAGTCGTGGGGAAGCACTCGCGCAGCGTGCTCTCTACTTTTTTGGAGACCAATGACCTGCTGCATCCCACTCAATCTGGCTTCTGCCCCAATCTAAGTACTGAGACAGCGTTGCTGGAGGTGTCGGAAGCCATTAAGGAGGCTCTGGATTCAGGGGGCAAAGTCATGCTCGTCATGCTTGACCTGTCGGCGACCTTTGACACCGTCCCCCATGAGGGGCTCCTTGCCAGACTTTATGACATCGGTCTGAGGGGGACGGTGCTCAGCTGGTTTACATCTTTTTTAGCGGGTCGTCGACAAACGGTCTGGGCCTCTCCTAGCTCTGCCGAGATGCCGCCGTTGGGAGTGGGAGTTCCGCAGGGTTCTGTGTTGAGCCCGACTCTTTTTACCATCTTTATGACTCCCTTGGCGGCTCTGGCGGAGTCTTTTGGGGCCCAGATCGTTTCCTACACCGATGATACCCAGCTCCTCTTTACGAGTGGGAAAGGTGAGGAATTTGACGGAGAGAGCATTCGAGAGTGCCTGGGGCCGTTTTCAGGTGGTTTCATCTGAACGGCCTCAAATGCAATTCTGATAAGTCCGAGGTTTTGTTTTTTGGCTGTACCTCAGACCCTGATTGGCAGACATGGTGGCCGACTAATATGTTCCCCCCAGCTAATGCGTCTCGGCTGGCAAAAAATCTGGGTATTAAGATCGACGACGGTTTGACTATGAGATCTCAGATCCTCGGTCTTACGAGCACATGTTTTGGCATTCTTAAGATGCTCCGGAAGTTTCTCCCCCTGCTGTCGGAAGAACATAGGAGGATTACGGTGCAAGCCCTAATTGGCTCCAGATTGGATTATTCCAACGTCCTTTATTTGGGCCTTCCAGACTATCTTGTACAGCGGTTACAAGTGGTGCAGAATTCTGCTGCTCGCGCCATTTTTGGCCTTCATAGGCGTGCCAGAGTGTCCGGCCTTTTGCAGTCCCTCCATTGGCTGCCTATCCGGAAACAGATAGTTTTTAAGACGCTGACACTGACACACAAGGCGCTCTTCGGTTCAGGAGCAAAATACCTTCAGCGCAGGCTAGGCTTCTATCGCCCGGCCCGTGCTTTGCGTTCTGAATCTTTGTTTCTTGCGAAGGTCCCCCGAATAAAGAAGGCCCGTATTTGGGGGGCGTTCTTTCGGGTTAAGGGCACCACAGCTTTGGAATGCTCTGCCATTGGCCCTACGGGGTAACTCTGACCTATTGTCCTTTAGGAGGGACCTTAAAACGTGTCTCTTTACCCTGTAAGATGCTCTTTACCCTGTAAGATGCTTTTTCCGTTGTTCGGTTGTTCCCTTTTTCCTTTTCTCTCGATACCTGTGTTGTGTTGTTTTTTTCTGCTGTTATGAGCCACCAATTAAAGCGCCGGGACACTCCAGTGGAGTAGCCGTGCGCTATATAAATCCTAAATAACATAACAGCACGTGTTTCATCATCTGGGAATAACCCACAACTTCTTCAGGGCTGTGTTGAAGCAATTTAACTTTGCCAATGCTGGTTTTACTTGGCCTCCTTGCTTTTGTTGGCAATTCCTCGCTTCAAGATAGCTGTATGAAGTGACTTAAGACTATTCACCAAACAGCATTCAGTAACATCTCTGAGTACCCATCTGTTCTGTCCAGTCACTGGTTTAAAGTCTGTTAGGCCAGTTGCATATCTTCCTCTATTTGCGTATCAACTATGCACCCCAGGAGAGATTTTAGAATCCTCTGCAAATCAAGTCACACTTCCTACCAGCAATGAGCATCAAAGTCCTTGAAGCAAGCTGCCAGAGTGAAACCCCACTTTTAGGTCTGGCCTGCAGACAGCTTTCGCTTCATTACAAATCTAAAAAATAAAAAAAAGTCCTCTTCTTCCTTCAGTCTGTTCCGCAGTCATTCATATTCTGCTTTCTCCCGTTACATTAAACTCTTCAGCCATTTGCTCGCTTGCACTTTAAGGGATGGCATTTTACCTGCTCACATTTGCCTAAAAAGAAGTGTCCAGTGCAAGTGCTAGCAGGGTAATTCTTTTCCCAACTTTTTTAAAAAATTCAAATAGTTATCCTTTTACATTATTTAAGTTATCCTCATGTGTTTTAACTATAGGTTTGGTTTAAAGTAATTCAAAAACAGTAGCACTCTTTTCTATGATTAATAACACATTTTCTCTATTGTGCATTAAAACCAAAAACATTTTCTATACCTGTTGCAAGAAGAACGACTTTCTTGGAAGGACCTGTATTATTCCATTAAATTTATGTGGTGAATTTAGGTTTTCCAAATAAAATATTTTATATTTTATTGTAAAGCATTTGGCGGCCCCCTTACACAGCATGCTGCCCCCTTTCATCTTTGTGGCATACAATTGAAATGAAATATAAAATAATAAATCACAGTAATTTGTCATGGTCAGACCCTCTGGCCAGGCCAATGATTGTTCCTTCTTTGTTGCACCTTCTAGGTTCATTCCCAGGAATGAAAGACAATCCCACCTATGCTTCTCTGGCAGCATTAGAAAGCATGCTTTAAGGTGCCAGGCTTGTTATCTTATGTGTATTTGTAAGCGTGAGGCCATCGTAGCACTGAATTGATGTGTGCCCACCTATGGTAGGTTGGTTAATTGAAAAGCCAGGTATTCAGCTTCTTGTAGAATTCAAGAAGAGCGGAGGCTCGGTCATGGAGTCGGAGGCCGTTCCTCACGGGTTGTGGATGGGTGGGACGTGTGGAAATAGACGTCCTGTGGAGCAGTGGTGTCTTGGTGGATGGAGATGCAAATGTTCAAGTAGGTGGGGCCAGAATAATGTAGTTCCTTGGATGGGTGGGCGTGGAGTTTGTATTGAGCGAGTTTGTGTATTGGGAGCCAGTGGAGTTCCTGAGGTGTGGTGTAATGGGAGTTGTGTATGGGAAGTTGAGGATGAGTCTGGCTGCTGAGTTCTGGGTGGTCTGTAGCCTTCTAGTCAGTTGCTTGGTAACCCAGCATAGCAGGTGTTCCCATAGTCCAACTTGAGTGAGGGAAGAGTTTCTATAGTGTTGTTTGGGCACCATTTGAAGATCTTCCTCTGCATCTTCAGAGTGTGGAATCAGGCTGCAGATGCTGTGTTGGCTTCTATGGTCATGTGCAGTTTCCTCTTGCTTAATCCAAGGCTCCTGGCCTGGGTCAGAGGTCAACGAGCCACCAGTTGGAGTCCCATGGTGAGGTGTTTTTGCCGGAGGTCACTAGTTCTATATTGTGTTGAGTTTGAAACTGTTGGCTTTCATCCACTTAATGACTTCCGCAAAGCACGTGGTGAACTCGTTTCTTGTTTGGGGGCCTTGTCCGAGAGGAAGAGTATACGTTTTGGGTCTTCAGCATGAGAGGATGTTGATGTAGTGTGCACGGAGATGGCTCTCTAGTTGGTAAGCATAACTGGGTTAGCAGATAGTTTCTTGAGGAGGGGCATAGACAGCAGCATACTTTTGCATGTCCAGGAATGTGGACAGGTCTATGGACGTGTTGAGGACAGGTGTTTGTGCTTCACTGATTAGTAGGAGTCCTTTGGCGAAGGCGTGCAGGGGGAAAGAGCTATATGGAACCCTGGAGTGGATGGTAGCAGCAATTTCCACAGTGGTGGCGGCAGGCCACGAGGTCAGGGTTCATTCATTGGCCATAATGAGTAGTTGAATTACAAATGTGACTGGGTCCTGTTGAGAGTGTTAGAACAGATTTTGAACATTCTTGGGTGGGAATTTTTCTTCCAAGACTTCGTTTGTTATTGTCATTTGTTCTATCATAGCCTTTACCACCTCCTGATAAGGTGCTGAAGCACTTTATGTCCCAAACTGCTCCAGAACCCAAGATTAGTAGTTAATCCTGTACTTATTCATTATTGTTGGGTTACTTGGGATTATTCTTGTACTTCCAAGAACATCCTTCCATGCATCTGTTCCAGGTTCTCGTGGTAGAATAAATTAATCTGAGTTAGGTGTGGTTATTATTCAGCCACAGAACATCCTCCTAGATGAACAGGTATCGGAAACAACCCCCACCCAAAAAAAAATAGTAGAAAACCAGAATTTGTATACACGTAGCAGGTCCTGTTGTTAAAAAGGGTTCCAAAGACAACCGGTAACCAAAGACCCTTTTGTGTTGCCCGGCGGTATCGCCTCTATGACCCACCAATATTAATCAATGAAGAAGCAGGCGCTGGAGACTGGAAGGCGGGAAACGAGGATTTTATTCTCTCCGGAGGAGAACACATCAATTCAGACAGCAAGTATCGTCACGAGGTGCTCTAACCACATCTCTGAGGCCTGGCCTCTTATACTAGGGTTTATGACCTTTATTGCACATAACACATTCTCGCAATACTTTAGTACTTGAAAGAACATCCTCGGAATCTCCCCTGCAGGCCCGTTCCCACACACATTTACAGTTGGATTCCCCACCCCGGTCACAACAGGTGATGGTTGTCGCACAGCAGGGCATTCCGCCGATTCACGGAATGCATGGGGTTTGATCGGATCTCACGGGGTGGGGGCTTTGATCGGTTCGGGGATCTTTTGATGGGGAGGGGAAGCTTCCTACTGTACGGGGTAATAAACAGTATCCGCAGGGCCAGGTGGTGGCCTGGGAACAAGGAAGACAAACGGGGACACAGGAAAAGGGGGTTTGCATCAAAAGGGTTTGAGGCCATGAAAGAAAGGAATGAGGGGAGGTGTCGCGCTGGGAACAGGATGGGATTCCGTGGTGAAGCTGCGCTGAAGAGGGGTTTATGACCCAAGGCATGAGAGAGCGGGGGTTGTCAGCGTGCGGGGGAATGCTTGCGAGGTTAAGAGAGAGAGAGACGCGCTGGCTATCAGCGAGGGGCAGGGAGGCCATGGTGCTCAAAATGGCTGCCGCTTACGCGCACGAATGGGCTTGGAAAGGGGCAAGATGGCGCCGATAATGTTCACCAAGTTTGTATTTATTTTTCACAGTCCTCCCTTTAACATTTCCAAGACATCTTGCTGGCCTATTTCCTATCTACACCTATATGCAGCGATCATAAGTAAGGGAGAGGGGACTTAGGCGAAAGAACTGTACATAAACATCACATTATAAACATCATATTGAAAAATCTCATCATTTAGTAGGCGGGTTCATCGTTAAGTTGGTTGCAGAAAAAGTCATCGTAATGCAATATCAGACTAGAATTATGTAGCGAGGGCGTTGGGTACAGATCATAGAATAAGAACTGGTAAGTTATCATATAAGTAAGTCCTTTTTGTATACGGCGGGTGCATAGTCAGTCCAATGGTGGTTGGGAGAGAAAGGAGAGATAGTAAAAATATCAGAGTTCTCGTTGTCTTTTGTCGTCTTCTGTTGGCTCTGTTAAGCACCTGGATTACAATTCGGTCTGTCAACAGGAATGTTCATGTGGATTGAGTCGTTGGAGGTCCGCGGGCAGGGGTACATTTTGTCTTGTTTCGCCAGACCTCATAGGAGCAATGCGTTACTGTTTTGGAGCAGGTGCACTTTCTTTTGTAACGCAGAGCATAGATTTGCAATAAAAAATGCGATTGTTCCTGATTTGTGAGATCTGTTTGTTTCTTGGGTCTGGGTGGTGGGCATTTCCCGTTGCTTCCATCATCTTCAAGGTGCTTGGTAGCGGGCAGAACCACAGACTTTGTTTATCTTTTCTTCGGGGGCGACCCTTGGTGGAGTTCTAGGTCACCGTTCTGGGATTTAACATAGTTCGTGGTCTATTTAGTCGGAGCTCCCTCCCTTCTGACGCAGGGAGTACTCTTCTCTGGGTAGCTCAGTAGGATTTGGAGGAACTTGGGAGTTCGGGTGGAAAGGTGCGGGTGTGAACAGTCCTTATGGTAGGTCGGAGGAGGAGGGGATGGAGCAAGGCCAAGTCGGGAACAGATCAGGGGGACGGAGGGTTTGCGACAGGCGGGTCCGTAACCATGTTCAGAGAGCGGGGACTTTTTGGCACACGTTGATCATAGAGCAGGGGCTTCAGGTCAGCCCTTTCCTTTGCTTTGTTTGAAACAGTGCCCCGTCCTGCGACTCCTTACTGCTGTGGTCTCGCCTCGGCCTCCGTCGCTGATGTTCCACAATCCGCAGTCAGGCCGCGTGCTCCCACATCCGGTCTCTTTCCCCTCCGACAGTGATACCCTTAAATGAGTGTTGAAAAGACAGTCTTTAGAGATTTTGCAGAAAAAGGTAGTTACATAAATCTATTTTCTCTCCCAACACCAAGCAACTGGGGTAAGCACTCGCTACATTTGAGATTTTTGCGGCTTACGTATAAACAATTGATGATGGATTTGCTGGATTCCTTACAACTTCCTTTTGTTGGCTAATTCTTTGACGCTTTGATAATTATTACGTTCATTTGTCATATGTCTATTATAGTAGATGTCAGTTCTTCTGGCAGAGACCCATTTCCCTAGTACGAGTCTTGCAAGGCTAGGCTGGTCTTCAGGGCCTTGTATTTTACAAAAAGTGCAATGTGCTATTCACCATAGTCTGATAGGCATCCTTCTGAGGGAAGAACATAGGCTAAACAAGTCTTCATTACATCAAAACATCTTATTTTCAGCAAGGCTTACAGCAACGAGGTCTTTCGATTTTCAATCTAATTTTTTAACTTTGCATACATCTTTCTAACTTTCTATATAAATCCTCGCAACCTGGTTACTACAAAAACTCGGGGGGTGGTTTGCGATAATTATTAAACTTATCCTCGGGGAAGGTGGGATCTTATGAAAAACGATTAAGAACACAGCGAATCGGAGCAAGGGGCGTTTTTCAAGTTCTCGTTCAGGGCAGCTGATACCAAACTGGGGGCATTTTGGGTAGATGGGGGTGTCTCGATCATTTCTTACAGCTTGGGGTACGGAGACAATTTTCAATGGGGATGGTCGCATTACCACAGACACTTTTTATCATAGAAGCCACTGACAAATAGTTCCCTCAGAGTGGGTCAAATTTAGAGAACCTTAGTCGTCTTACCTGTCCCTTTCCTATCGGCCAATTTAAATTTCATCCATATTTTAGTAGAAAAGGAGAGGTAGTAACGTGGTACAGATACAATTTTATTTAGGACAAATTTGTGCAAATACTTGTGGTATTTGGGGCCAATCAGGAGGTGCACCAGGTTCGCCAATTAGGTGCCAGTTGCTAGGAAGAGGGAAAGTGTGGAGGGGTGGAAGAGTGAGTGAGAGAGAGAGAGAGAGAGAGAGTAAGAGAGAGAGAGAGAGAGAGAGAGAGAGAGAGAGAGAGAGAGAGAGAGAGAGAGAGAGAGAGAGAGAGAGACAATAGGCCAAACAGTACACGTGTGACATGGGGAATGACCGTGTATTGTTTGGCTATTCAGTGCGTGACCTAACGTTTAGACGTTTCGGGTCTGTGTTAGGATGTAGAAAAAAAGCATGCAGTTTTGGGACAGAAAAGCATTAGATCAGGTAAAAAGGTCGTGCATTGGGTAGAGCGTCCTTGTTGTGCCGTTTTGCAGCGCTAGTCCGTCTTCATGCATCGGGCGTGACGTGGTTCCAGATCCCTTATGATACTCTAATCGGGATTCTAATGTAACCTGCAGAGGGAAAAAAGGGGGAAAAAAGGGGGGTAGGGGGACAACATTCGAACACATCCAATGTATGGGCACGAAAGTCCTTTACTTACCACATACTCGTATTTATCTCTTCGGGATATAATCCCTTAGGGTTTTGGTTTCCTAAAGTCATGGGGGCAGGCAATGTGATAGGTGGTTCATGGGGAGGTTCGAGGATGGCATTAAGGATCGTGTGTAGTGAAAACGCTAAAAAGAGGAATCAGAGGTGCCTAGCGTGAGGTACCCGGTTTTGTAGATGTATCCGGCCATCGGGATCCCTAAATCATTCCCAAAGCTGTGATGTTCTAAGGCATATCAGTTCTTCGTTCAACCCTGTACCTTAGTACCTTCGACCACCATATCTTTATAACATTTTATCAATCACACCGTTTTACTTTACCCATTCTCAGAAGTCGAGGTCCTTCTTCATACGTTAGTTCCTGAGCTTAGTCGCATATCTTGGAGGCAGCGTATCATACCTTCGATTCGACCATCAACCCAGGGCCGAACAACCATTTCTCGGATAACCTTAAAAAAAGAGCAGAACAGTTGCGCACAGAAAAACCCTCCCACCGATACCCGCATTTACAAAAGTACGCGATGCCTATCCATAGCTTTTTAAGACCTTTATTTGTAGAATTATTCAGTACGTAAAATGTGAGAGCGCAATTCATATTTTGGCCTGACATGTCGTCAATGGAAGCACATACAGTAGGGGGTTATTTTGTAGCACAAGAACATGTAAAAAGGTCTAATTAATTATTTGCAAGTAACCAGAAAACATTTCATTGCGTGACGAAGGAATCGGGGGCATTTCAGTTCATAAATGGAAACACAGTCAAGCTCATCGTAATCTCATTTCCTAGATGTAAACCGCGGGTGTGCATCATAAGCGACGTTATGTATCAGTTACAACAAATATCGAAAATAAATTGTTCATTGAAATCAACATTTTACGGAACCCTTCTTAAATGTTCGCCAAGTGAACCCTCCTCCCTTTAACATCGAGTGCGCAATGGTTCGTATATATATATATATATCTTAGTACATCAAGTTTCATTAGCTAAGGAACACCACGAGGCATCCGTTAGTTTCCATTGATACCAGCGCCATTTTGGGCGAGGCCGGTTTAGTCCGGAAGTAGCATCAGGGGCAAAGTATCCCCGACAATTGGCGGTTGGACCAGAGTCCCTTTCGGCAGTTCAAAAGAAAACTGTGCTAACAGAGGGGCTGGTGGTGTGGACCGTCAATCAAGAGAGGGAGGGGGTAGAGTCTCTCTTACCGGGTCATGTTGATGTTCAGCCGGAACTTGCTCGAGTTCGTTAGCCCATAATGTTCCTGGGTGGTTCAGACGGAAGCTGATGCAGACACGAGAGCACCGCCATCTTGTTGCTGTGCCATGGTTATTTCATTTGAGATCAATGCAACTGTTCCTCACCGGAAGCCTGAAGGGGCCGAGGGCTCTTGGGACTTTGGTAGAATCTTCAAAGTCGAGGGGATGTTTGTCGATGGTGGGGGCTTGCGCCCAGGTGGGCAAGTGCCCGAGTTGCAATTTCGGACAAAGTTACTCCAGCGGCCTAGACCCGCCTTTCGAGGGCCCAGACGCCATTTTGAGACCCTGTGGCAGTCACCTTTGCCGTATCCATCAGGAGTGGACGAAACTTCTCGTGATGGCGAAAGACAGAGCATCATGCTGCTGGAGCAGGACATTCTGGTTCGGGGCGCCAGGGTGCAGCAGTGGAGCCTTCATCTGGGGAGGTGAGGGAGGCTCACCCGTGCCGTCTCCCTCTCCCGGCGCATCCTACACCGTCCCTTGGAATCAGGGGCGCACATGATGACCACCCTACACCCCTGATTCCGACTCTTGGGGGACCACTGTACGTCCGGTGCTCCGTAAATATGCCCGTCGGACATTGTATGTCCTGTACTACGCAAGTATACCAGCCGGGTCTTGTATGTCCTGTACTGAGAAAATATACGAGTCGGGCATTGTGTGTCCTGTGTTGCGGAAATATGGCCGTCGCCCGGCTGGAGGACATCGGCGTCGGGCCAGGGCAGGGAAGCCTCCTACCTGTGGAGGTGGAAGAGGCTCGTCCGCGTCGCCTCTTCCTCCCTGCCCACCCTGCATCCGTTCGATGGAGGAATTCGTGATGGCCGGACCAGGAGATACAA
The DNA here is from genome assembly GCF_964263255.1 of Lissotriton vulgaris. Taxonomy (NCBI): domain Eukaryota; kingdom Metazoa; phylum Chordata; class Amphibia; order Caudata; family Salamandridae; genus Lissotriton; species Lissotriton vulgaris. Next base: position 65,310,250 of record NC_141700.1, read on the forward strand.
GGGAGGGGGTCATTTTCATCCGCCCCCTCCCTACTCGCGGTCCGGGGGACGCCATCCCTGGAAGGGCAGTATGGGAAGGCCATTTCATTGCCTGCTGTGTGGAGTCTCCAGTACCTTCTCGCCAGCGATCTCTTTTTGGCCCATGGTTGCTGGCAGGCCCCGCCCCACACGTGCTATGTGTTTCGGATGGGCGGGACCATCGAACTGTTACATTGGAAGACTTCCGGAGTGAGCATAACATGTTTTGTATTTTTCCTATTAGTCAAGTTTGCTTTTTAGATAGTTCTACTAGTTATTCTATTTACTGTTGGTTGTGTGTTTTACCGTAATTAAATCCTAAGTTATATAATAGACGCTTGGCTTCCTTGAGTCTTTTCTCTAACGGGGGGTTGTCTACACTGACCTGCAGTTGTGTTTGTTTTTCAGAGTGGGGGAGCAACAGGGAGCAATCAGTCCCAGAACTCTAACATGTCGTTAAAATTGGTCTGACGAAATCTGTGCCACCGAGCATAATCAAACGGGGTGGTCCTGTCTGTTCTGTCTGCACTAGTCTGATTGGTTTTTACCTCACGTCCTTTTCCTTTCTGTCGGTCCGTCCTTTCTGTCAACCCTCCATTCTTACCTATGCTTTGCAGAGTCGGGCATTGGGCTTTCCAGTGTCCAAGACATTTACAGAAAGCACATTGGTTTTGTTTTACATCTGTCCGTCCTGTGCGTAATGTCGGGGGATTACCTTCGGGTCGTTGTGTTCCGGGGTTGGCTTGTCGGCACATCCCTTTACACCGTTCGCTTTTCATGTCTACTCCTCGGGACTGTGCCATCGCTGGCCCTTCCCTTTGCCTACTAGACGTTTGGAGGGTTGTCCGTCGTGTCCCTTCACCTTTTCTAAATTCGTCGCCTTCCCTTCGTCGCGTGGCTTCTTTGCGCCACATACCGAGACTATCGAGCATAATAGGTGTTGTTTCATTCCTACGAAGGGCTATTTCTACCGTTTCTATTTTGTCAAGATCAAAGGATCCTCTCAGTGGCCACTGTCTTTCTCGATCCTTTTTCGTATATTTATGCCACAGCTCACTGTAGGCTATAGCGATTAATCCATGCTTCATGAACATGTCCTTATTAGGGGTGCCTTCCAGCGGAGCCGGATGGTTCATCTCTAATAAGCGGTCCGGGTAAAACAGGCTACTAACCAGTGGGGAGAAGACAGGCATGACGGATCACAATGGGATAATAGTCAGCACTACCTATCTTATCACTGCGCGCAAAGACTAGACAGAATATTTCTATTCTACGTTGTTTGCACGTAGTGAATACCTCATGAACCAATTCTGAGCAATCAATCAATGTTAGGTCAAAAATAAAAAATCAATATGGTCAATGGGGAGAATAAGTAGGCTCGCAAAGGTTCGCGTCACCTACCCTTTCACTATCTGTAAAGAGGGGACCTATTTTTCCCTGTTTGCAGACAGAGAATCTCCAGAAAACAATCTATAACAGTTAATCAATGGGGAGAAGGGGCAATTGTTCAGTGGGGGAGAAAGATAGGTCCGACGGGTGCGTACCTATCCTTCGCTGTTTATAAAGGGAGAGCCTGTTGTTTCTCCGTTTGTAGACAGTGAATCTCCAATAAATTAACACAAAGTAATACTAGTATTTTCTCAACAATTATCAATCACTTTCAACTATCTATCACTTTCGCAATTCGTCGTGTTTACACGACCTTACCCGGACCGCATGGACAGTTTCTCGTCTTCCGAATCCAGCGCCCGATCGTCCTCTTCTCTTCGTACTTCTTGTGGCACTCCTGATGGTTCCCAGTCAGGACCGCAGATCACTCGAGAGAGGTCTGTTCGGAACCAGTGAAGTTCGGATGATCGGCTGTCAGACGAGGGTCTATCGGACAGGGTACCTTCCGATCGTTGCAGTCGTTCACTCTGTCGTCGGGACCTCTCCCACTGGATCCACGAGTCGCTGATGGGCCCCACGTTTGGGACGCCAATTGTTAAAAAGGGTTCCAAAGACAACCGGTAACCAAAGACCCTTTTGTGTTGCCCGGCGGTATCGCCTCTATGACCCACCAATATTAATCAATGAAGAAGCAGGCGCTGGAGACTGGAAGGCGGGAAACGAGGATTTTATTCTCTCCGGAGGAGAACACATCAATTCAGACAGCAAGTATCGTCACGAGGTGCTCTAACCACATCTCTGAGGCCTGGCCTCTTATACTAGGGTTTATGACCTTTATTGCACATAACACATTCTCGCAATACTTTAGTACTTGAAAGAACATCCTCGGAATCTCCCCTGCAGGCCCGTTCCCACACACATTTACAGTTGGATTCCCCACCCCGGTCACAACAGGTGATGGTTGTCGCACAGCAGGGCATTCCGCCGATTCACGGAATGCATGGGGTTTGATCGGATCTCACGGGGTGGGGGCTTTGATCGGTTCGGGGATCTTTTGATGGGGAGGGGAAGCTTCCTACTGTACGGGGTAATAAACAGTATCCGCAGGGCCAGGTGGTGGCCTGGGAACAAGGAAGACAAACGGGGACACAGGAAAAGGGGGTTTGCATCAAAAGGGTTTGAGGCCATGAAAGAAAGGAATGAGGGGAGGTGTCGCGCTGGGAACAGGATGGGATTCCGTGGTGAAGCTGCGCTGAAGAGGGGTTTATGACCCAAGGCATGAGAGAGCGGGGGTTGTCAGCGTGCGGGGGAATGCTTGCGAGGTTAAGAGAGAGAGAGACGCGCTGGCTATCAGCGAGGGGCAGGGAGGCCATGGTGCTCAAAATGGCTGCCGCTTACGCGCACGAATGGGCTTGGAAAGGGGCAAGATGGCGCCGATAATGTTCACCAAGTTTGTATTTATTTTTCACACTGTCGAACAAGGGCACCATTTTTATTCATTCGTTTCTCGAGCACTGATGCCTGTGCTTGGATCCAGGGCTGGAGGAGATCGCGACAGGAGCAAAAACCCCATAAACCACATTGAGATCTGGGTACATACGCGAAAATTAGCAAGTGTCTCAACTAGTATAAATGGAAAAAGGCAAATATACATGTATGTACAAAACATTACACGAAGAGAGAAGGGAGACTCATATTCTTTGGTTTGGAAGTGCTCATGGCATCATGTATTTGGTATGGCAATTTATACAATACAGTTATATCAGCACTGTGGGCATAAATTGCAAAGGCAACCCAAAAATAATAGGTGCATGTTGTGTTCGTGACATGAAAAGTGACGGTGCAAGTGACACGTGGAGAAGAACAGCGCAAGGTGAAGGAAGATTTATACGTAGGGGTTCAGCTTCAAAAGTTTAAGGCATTAATTCCTTTTATTCAAGATGTTTTAGTGAACCATAGAGATATGTGCGCCGCAAATTGGGCTGAACGCTTTGGTCAGGAGGGTTTCGATCCTATCGAGTCAGGATCATCTTCAGGACCGGGTTACCAATTGATGGGTGCTATCTGCCAACCGGATCAAGGAAGCGGTAGGCAGGTTGAGTGGTCAGAGCCCCGATCCACTGTAGTGCAAATCCACAGGGGGATTCAGCTATCGAAGGAAGAAACCTATTGGGCGGCGCAGAGTGAATCCAGCCGTTGGGGCACGTGGTGATCAGTGCCAAATCGAAACCACGAGGGAAAACTGAATCGTTTAATTCAGTTGTGGTAATGCAGAAAACAAATCCAGGCATGTGGGATGTGGAGGGATCAGTCCCAGGCCGTCATGTACATGTGCAGTGAAGTCCTGTGCCAGGGCTGAGCTTTTTTTTTTTATTGCAGGCTATAAATAGATTTACTTTGAATCTATGCCAGTAGGTGTATATCTTGCAGCAGAGACCTGTGCAATGGTACAAACTACAGGACGTGGAGATGCTCTAAGCTTCAAAAGTGTTACAACTCTCATTGCACATTGGTGAACCATCTCCTCGACATCTCTTTGCAATCAAACAGTTTTTCCGGCAACTCAGTTCAAGAAACTTCTAAATTCAGCTTTAGGGGGTGTGGCCAAGATGGCAACCGAGTAGGACATTCCTGCTCGTCGCTCCATCCCACCGGCAGGGCCCATAGTCTAAGCATCAACTAGCTTCAACAGAAAGGGGTCCTCGGCCTCCTCCTCTTCTACCGAAGACTTGGAGAGGCCCCAGAGTCGGTGTGACTCAGAGAAGAACAGTCACAGCAGAGTCTCAGGGTCCCTGGCTGGTCATCCACCTGCAAAGCTGTGAGGCGGCACGGCCGTCTACTACAGGCCGCAGACATGAGGCCTAAGCGGGGGAGCGGCCCACAGCAGTCGCGAGCGACTGGAAGATGCACGACACGTCCTTGCAGAGGAGCTGAAGAGCGGTTGGGACAGAGCTCCCCAGTCTCAAATTGAAGACATCACAGCCAGGTACATGAACTTCGCACCCAGGAGATGGAGTGTTTCGGTGGTCGCTGACGAGCAGACCTCACAGGCAGCTCCTCCCCTCCCCCCCAGGAGGCAAGTGGCCAAATAAGGGTGGAAGCCTGACAACACATTGGCCATATCGGACCACTTACAGAGGCAGGCTGCAGGGGAAGCTGCCCTCAGGAAACTGGACATGAGGCACTGTGGAGACAAGCCAGAGGGGGTGGGGTTATGATCTTGCAGACCGCTTCCACAGAGTAACATTTGCAACGCCACCCACAGCAACACAAGGGGGTACGGAAGGTGCTCTCTCCCCAGAGTGAGGAGCCAAGTCCGTGACCCACAATCAGGCCTAGCACGAAACAACACTCAAGGAACAACTGCCCGGTGTAACAGGAGCCAGCATTGGCATTTGGAAGCTTAGAACTAGACCTCCAGGCGCATGCCAAGGATTTAGAAAATTGTTCCTGCAGGAATAACATAAGCATTCGAGATATCCCGCAAGGAGCGGAGGGACAAAACATTGCTGCATTTGTGGAGGAACTCTCGCTCTATCCTAGGAGCTCCACCAGATCAGAAAATCAAACTAGACCATACACATCAAGCAGGCTGCCTCCAGCTCCCCCAGCTGATATCCTCAAATGCGTACATGATTTCCAGCTCAAGGAAAGGCTTCTCCTCAAAGCAAGAGTCAATCATCTAATTGAGTTCTGGGGCCACTGGCCAACTCTATATAAGGATTTTGTGGCCTCTACTTTGCAACAAAAAAAAAAAGGAGAGACTTCAGGCCAATCGCAACCCACCTGTCTATTGAGGTCCCGTATTCCTGGGGCCATCCCTTCCGACTGACATTCAGAGGGACCCATCCCTGTTTGCCACCACAGACCGAGATCAAAGATTTCATAAATGGCAGACAGCAGGTCGCTCGCCTTCGCCCAGCCCCAATTGCCATAGAGAGGGGGGCAGTCCTGGCCTAGGAGAAGACGCTGACCACCCCCAGAATAAAAGAAACAGCACTCCATCACAGACACCGCAAAGGGACCAGCCGTGGACACTGGCTTTCCTTTATTCTTGAACTCCCTGTCCTTTTTGGCTGGGAGAGGTGGGATGGGACCTGCCGACAGCTTTCTCCCCCCTCTCTCCCTCCCCCCCCCAATTATGGGTCAGATCACCCAGAACATCGATGTTTCTCAGTTACTGTTGCTTGTTTGTTGTAGTGTAAAGGGGTTGCTCGGTTTTCCTCCCTCCCCAGATATACACTATTCTAACCCCCTGGATCCCCTCAAGCCTTTAGCACCCCAGTTAAATTGCAAACAGGCTCTGCTGTTGTATCCCACAGGAAAGCTCCGCACCGCTACCCTCGCAGGTGTATGAGATGACTCAGCCTCTTAAGATAGTCAAATTGAAAATAAAAGGCCTTAACAACCCAGTCAAAAGACAGGCCATACTCTATCTCGAAAATACAGAGGCAATATATCTCTCCGCCAGGAGACCTCTCTCTGGGGACACACACAGACTACGCTCCAAGGCATTCCCTCACCAGCTATTTTCCTCCCATACAACTAAAACGGCTGGGGTGGCCATCCTGATTTCCTATAAGTTCACAGGATGGATCGGTCCTAAACAAGCAGAGATGGGGGCGTGGCCAAGATGGCGACCAGGCTAGACGTGCTTTGATCATCACTCCAGCCCCATTCACCCGCCTCGGCTCTGACCGCCGATATAGCGGCACCAGCTGCCACACAGTGAGAGGGGTCCCCTGCGAGACCATCCGAGAGCCCGGTTGTGAGGGGCAGACACAGAGGGGCCAATCTACGTCAATCGGAAGTACGGAGGCGAAGAGGCAAGATGGCGGTGTCAGTCTGAGTGGGAGTGGAGATGCCAGGCTGGCAGCAGAGAGAGCTGGGGGTGCAGGCACGGAGATAACGGATGGCGAAGGAGCTGGCATAGGGAGCTATCACCGCCCACCAGCCGTAGAGGTGAGGACACAAAGCTGCTGTGACCTCAGGGAATACAGTCGGGACACAAAGGCCTTCAAACAGCAAAGGAGAGTAAGTATGGACACAGAAGAGGGTCCACTCTGGGGGCCTAATAAACTGGAGGAGAGGCGAAGGGCGTGGGCTTAGCCATGGACACACATAAGAAAACCCGGGAACAGTGCGGGGAACCATCCGAGAGTGTGGCAGAGGAAACTGAGCCGGGTCATCGAGGCCTCTGTATAGTAAAGGGGGGAAAAGGGCAGACACATCAGAGGGCCAATCCGGGGCCAGCCTCTTCAGAGATGAAGCAAAAGGTACTAGCCTAGATGTGGATACATTGAACAGAGCCGGGGAGCGGTGCAGAAGCGATGAGCCTCCTAGAACAGAGTGGATACAGGGATGAGGCAAGGGAGAAGCCCTCCCTGCTACTCCCAAACCACACCCACAACAACGTTGATTTCCATGGGCTGAAGGGTGAAATTCATTCACGCAGGCCTCTGACCAGAGGACAGGTGCCGAGAGTAGGGGGCCATAAAGGAGACAAGTAGAATGGTGCATGGATGGAGAAAACACCCCAGCCTGCCCAGAGGGGGTAGTGTCTGACACAGGGGACGTACAAAGCGAGTGTCCCTTCGGCAAACTGCAGCATTAAACAATACAGGGCTGGTGCGGATGCCAGATTGAACCCAATAGAAAGAAGGGCTAAAACGGAGGCCAAGGTGCGGAGACTAGGACTGTAGGGCCAAATGTTCAGGCACCCCCTAGGGTGCAGTCTGACTCAAGCCCAGGGTATGACCTAGGAGTGGAAGAGAGCAGGGTAGAGCTCACGCGACAAGACCAGGGGCCGGCCAGGCAACAAACACAGGTAGAGGCCCAATCTCAGCATAGTTGAAGGAAAACAAAGTTAAGACGCCAGAGAGCGCGTCAAGGCTGGGCCTCCTCACACCTAAGACTCAAAAGGCACAATCACAGCAGAGGAGCAATGGGAAGCACATGTGGCAGACGACGGACCGGACCAGGGCCTAAGCCTGAGAAAATCTGAAGTAGAGGAGTCAGACTATCTACTGGCTATATTCAGTAATCAGAGCACTCTGAGGCCGATAGTGGGAAATTCTCTGGCATTAAAAGGGACGTCACGCAGGTTGGAGGACATGGCTTCAGCACGGGTAAAGAAGCACAGGACTCTAAATGACATTTTGAGTAAACCCCTGTCATCAAGCGTGGGTGAAGAGCTGGCATCGCCAACCACACCGATGAGACACGATTCAGACAATGCTGAAGAGCTGGTCACCTGCTCCTTTTTGGAAGCATTGTTTAACACTGTGCGACAACCTACAGGCTCTCAAGGGGAAATTCGCAAAAGAGCTGAAAGAGTTTCGAAGAGACGTTTATGCAGTGGGAGAATGAGTGGCAAGTAATGAGGAACAGGAGATGTCTCAAGATGAAGAGGTGGAGCAGCTACAGACTGAGGTAATACGGTTGAGGGCCCAGCAAATCGATCTTCAAGCACATACTGAAGACTTGGAGAATCGCTCTTGAAGAAACAATATCAGAGTGAAAGTGATTCCGTCCAAGGAAGAAGGCTCAGACATTATGCTCTACCTACAAGACTTATTTAGGGACATATTGGAGGCACCACCAGACTTTGAAATTAAAATAGAGCGTGCACATAGGGTGGGCTTGCAGCCCCTGGCTCTGGCCCACCACCAGACATATTAGCCTATTAGCCAGACTTTCAATTAAAAGAGCTCATCCTAAGGAAAGCCAGAGACAAACAGCCTCTGAAATACCACGGTCATCCCGTCACACTTTATCAGGACTTGGAACTGATAACATTACAGAAGAGAATTCAGACCAGCAACGACACACCTACACAACTTGGGAATCGCATACTCTTGGGGCCATCCTTTCAGACTGATTTTCCAGTGGGAGGGCAAACTGCATCAACCCCGGTCACTACAGGAAACATGCAGGGTACTGGGCATAGAACATCCACAAGATGAGGCTGAGAGGCGGGGCTTCGATCCACCAAGAAAAGTGGAGGCGAGTCCGCATAGGTCAAACTATGGAAAGTGTGACAAAACCAGACCCGGCGACGACAGCACAAGAGCGACAAGTAGTCTTGAAATCCTTGACTTCCGAGAAGACCTTCGCAGAAGAAACTGAGTCTCCAGGGGACAGATAACCACTAAATTGAGCTCTGCTGGCGGGTGGAAGGAGGGGGGGTAGATGGCCACAACATGCACCCAACTCCGTGGGATCTTTGGGACACACGGACTAGACCTGTTCTTGGACAAAAGGTGGGTTTTTTTTGTTTTCCTGTTGGGGTTGGGAAGGGACACGGTATTCACAAGGAAGGACTCACAAAAGACAAACAGGTTTAAATATGGGAGAAAAAGCTGTACAGGAAAGCGCTATTCAAGATACAAGGGAGGCCAACATGGCCCGGTCTAGTGTGGTTCCTTTTCCTCGACACAATCACTTAGTCTGTTGAAGATCCTTACTCTCAGCGTGAAGGGTCTAAACAACCCCATCAAAAGGAGGGCCATCCTTTCATTCCTAGAAAACTGAAGCAGACATTTGTCTTTTACAAGAGACACATCTCCTGTCCAAAGATTGGCCTCGCCTGAAGTCACAGGCGTTCCCCCAACAATTTTTCTCCTTCTCTGGGAAGAAGACAGGTCTGGCCATTTCCATTGGAAAGCGCTTCAAAGGGGAAATTCGCGATAAGGTGGCAGAGATTAAAGGGAGACTACTAGCTTACACACTTGTGGTGGGGGGCATACCATAGTGATTGATTGAATCTATACACCTAACTCTGGTCAGGAAAGGTTTTTGAAGACCGCAATTTTAGACGTCATGAATACTCAGTCAAGGAGGACGTTAGTGGGGGGTAGACTTGAACATAGTCATGGATGCGACCAAAGATTGATCAGGGAGTCACTTTAATCAAACTGGGGAGATGTCAAAGGAAGGGAAAGAGTGGTTACAGTCCATGGGGCTGGTAGATATGTGGAGGGAGGCACACCGACCGTCTTCTCAATACTCATTTTACTCCCATGTACATGGGACCTATGCACGCCTGGATTATCTATTAGGAACAAAAGAACTTAGCAGAGCAGCAAGGGAAGTGGAAATCGAACCAGCGGCACCATCTGACCATGAGGCAGTATGGGTCACTTTACAGTTTCCACCACAAAGGAAGCATATGGGTGGCCGTCGGGAAGATTAAGCAAGCTATTGCCCAGAGTCACATGGTGCTGGGCTATTCTGCCGCCGGTGCCGGGAATCGAACAGTGATCCCCAGAGTCAGTTGCCCTAGCCGCAGCGCCACACCTCTCCCACCTCTCACCATATCAGCAGCAAAGAATAAGGAGTGCAGGGTGAAAAGGGAACAGTTGGCAACACAGGTTAAGGAGTTGGAGATAGTGCACAGTTGCACAGGGGCACCAAGGGTGCGGCAGCAGCTGAAGACAGCAAGAGCACAACAGGCAGGGCTAGACCTAGATAGAGCGAATATGTAGCGCTTAAAACACTCCTACTACATAGGCAGGTATAGATCGGGGATCTTGTTGGCAAGTAAAAGAAGAGCTAGGGGTCAGCTGACAAAGACCCAATCACTTAAAGGGATCCGGGGGCAGGAAATCACAGAGGATTATGATATAGCACAAACATTCCGAGACTTATGCTGAACTATAGAAAGAGGAAAACTTAGCAGAACACCATTTGACCTCTAATTTAGAGGGCATCCGCATATCCAAATTAAGCACTGATCAACCCGATTCTCTGGATGCCCTAATACGGATCGAACTGATCGGGGCGATACCTCACCTTCGGCCCCTTAAGTCTCCAGGTCATGATGGCTTCTCAGCAGTGTTCTACAAGACATTCTGCCACCTCTTGGCCCCTGTCTTGACTAGTCTATTTAATTCCTTTGGGGGCCCAGGTTCAGTTCCCACCAACTGGCTAAAAGCGGGCATTTTGGTTCTACCCAAACCAGGGAAAGATAAAACAATATGTGGTTTGTATCGCCCATCTTGTTGCTTAATGTGGATCTAAAATTGTTCACAAGCATTTTGGCCAGGAGATTAGGTCTGATGATGCCGGCTATAAATCGAACTGGATCAAGAGGGATTCATTCAGAACCACCAAAGTGGGGACACCACACTGATTTTACATCTGATTGATAAGGCCCACCAAATAAACAAAGACGCAATCTTATTAACATTAGACGCTGAAAAGCGCTTGACCGAGTAGATTGGAGGTATCTGGCAAAAACATTAGCCCACTTTAGTCTGGGAGAACGCTTTAGATCCTGGGTGGAGAGTTGCTAAAGTTCCGCTACGGCTTCGATTAGGGTAAATGGCGTGTCCTCTCACACCTTCTCCATCCAACCAGGCAGGGGTGCCCCTTTCACCCCTCCTGTTTTCTTATATACATTGAGCACCTGGCCCAGAGGGTTAGAGACAGTCCTATCACCAAAGGAATCTCGTTTTTGGGGGAAGAATACTCAATAAGCTTATATACCGACGATATATTAAGACTCTCTCGAATCACCCGAGAGATAGCTACCAACTTTTTTTTAGAAGAACTGGAGGTGTTTGGCAAAGTATTGGGATTCTTGGTAAATCACAGGCACTCAGCCTGTCAGGATTGCCCTTTGGCTCGGCAACAGGGGGGGGAGAAACGATTCCCGGTGGCCCAAGCCAGTTGTGGTAAACTATGCCAAGCTGACCCGACAGATTAGAAAGGAATTGGCCGGTTGGAGACTCCACCACCTTTCACTCCTAAGACGTATAGCAGCTGTCAAGATGTCCATCCTGCCTAAAGCTCTATATTTATTCCAAAAACTCCAGATATCTCCACCCAAAGTTACTTTTTCCTCCATACAAAAAGATATTCTCCACTATGTTTGGGTAGGCGCTCGACCGCGTATGCGTAGGGAGCTGAGCTATCTGACCCCGGAGGATGGGGATCCCAAATTTCATAGACTACTTCAGGGCAGCTCAGATGAGATATTTGGTGGAGTAGAGTAGAGAGGAATCAGAAAAAAGACGGCTGTTCCAGGATAGGGCAATAGCAGGAATTCCGCTGTGGAGGTACCCTTTTTACAGAAAACTGAGACCGTAGAGTCTACGGCAGTCACCAATCACAAAATCAGTGATGGAGGTGTGGGAGGGGGTGGCCACTAAACGAGAACTGATGTTTCGCTTTCCAATGATACCACTGTTTGAAAATAAGGAACTTACCCCGGGTACTGCGAGCAAGGCATATGAAGTATGGCAAGCTACACTCTGCAAGGCGGCGGGACACTTATTTGACGTTGAGGGAATCATATCGTTCCCACAGCTGCATCAAGACTACTAACTGCCGGAGTCAGAGCGGTTCCCTTTACCAGCAGTTAAGACATTGGCTACTCCAGCCCAATATACATTCGCGAGTCAGCAGAAAATTGACATTTGAAAAATGGTTAGTCGCAAAGATAAGAAGCTAACCTCCGAACTCTATGCCATGATTCACCAGCCCGCCCTCACACCTAGTCAGAAACACTGGGTTAAGTAGATAAGAAGGGACTTATCAAGTAAGGAATGGGGGGGGGGGGATATATACAGGCATACAGCACAAAATTTCTCTAGTACCGAGACCGCTACCAAAATAGCAACGTATTGGTACTTGACACCAATGCGGCTCAACAAAGGGAACCCAGATAGAAGTCCTACATGTTGGCAGGGTTGTGGGGCGGATGGTACCCTGTTGTACAGACTATGCGAATGTAGCATACTGGCATCGTACTGGTCTAAGATATTAGATGAGATCAACCAGCAGTTTCATACGCAGATCCCAAGAGTTCCGGATTACATTATACTGGGATTACCTAACCCATTGACATTCCCCATAAAATCTCAGAGGGAGACACATGGGTAAGCATTGGGGGCTGCACCCCAGAACATCTTATCACATTGGGGGACGCCAACATATCTGGGGTGTCTCCACAGTTTATGGTATGTTCTGGGGATGGAGCAAATCCACTCTACCGTGGCAAACTGCGAAGATGCATTTAGGGAAGTATGGAAGACATTCCTCACCCTTCTAGCATCGGAATTTAACAAAATCATGTGCCCGAAATATCTCTGCCGCCTTAGACTAATGAGTACAGACTAAGACCCACATTGGAATCCATCCTAGATACATCTCTGTATACCTGTTGATAGTGATAGGTGAAATGAGAATACCCGGGTAGGGTTAGGGAGGAGGGGACGGTTTTAAAATTAGTTTTTGTTTGGGGTTACAAAAGACACAGAATTTGGAATCGATACACTAACACGTTATTCGATGAATGGTTTAATACGCATCTGCAGCTAAAAGTTGAGATAAAGGATGTAATGTATAGCTGTTGGATGCAACGAAATGTGATGTCTTTAAAGCGAATGTGAACAAAATACAATAAAAAAAAAATTTAAACCTAAACAAGCAGAGCTCAAGGGAAGATTGATGTCCCACAACTTCCAATTTGGTTCTCGCATTCTCACCAGGCTCAGTGTCCGGTCCAGTTGAGGTGAAGGAGGGGTGACTACAGAGGGCAGTTTTAGAAATTTCTAGATCACCTGACCGGATGTTGCTAAAGACCTTAATCTGGCCTTTGATAATGGGGCAGACGGATTGGCCAAAAGGTAGGGTCAGTCGGGAGCTCTTACTGAATAGGGCAAGCCGGATGCTTTGGGAGACTGGACTGATCGATGTCTGGAGGACCTTCCACCCTACAGATAGAGTACACTCATTATTCCCATTCCCACAAGACCTATGCTAGAATAGATTACTTCTTGGCCACTAGACAGGTCATATCCAATGTTCAACAGACCGACATACTAGCACGTTCACTATCAGACCACTCCGCAGTGTGCTTGACTCTTGCCCTTCCAAGCACTCATCCCTCGCCCTGGTCCTGGGGCCTTAAAGAAACAATGCTACAATGCCCAGAGGTAGTGCAGCAAATTACAAAAGCAGTAACTGATTACTTAGCTGTGAAGTGAATGACACTCCTGAAACCCCCATAGCTATCCTATGAGATACCCTAAAAGCGATTATCAGGGGGGAATTTATCGCTATCGGATAATAAGATTTGCAGAGAAGAGAGACCATTTCACACTAAAAGCACAGGAGCTAGAGCATATACACCAGAGAACGGGTGCCCCCCGGATCTGGAGACAGCTAGAGGCTACCCGAACTCAATTAGTAGCCTTAGACCTGGATAGGGCGGAATACGCAGCACTACGACTTTGGCACACCTACACAGGGAAGGGACAAAAGCAGGAGACTATTCGCCAATAGACTTGGATCCCAGAGGTAGGATTCTGGTATCTCATCAGTGGTTAACCTACTAGGACAGGACCAGGGCATCGCGGAACCATTCCGCCAATATTATGCAGAGCTATACGAAGCACACCTTCCCTCTGGTATCTTGGTCAGATATGCACAGGAAGTAAATATCACCAAACTAACCCCCGACCAGGTCGAGTAACTCGATTCCCTGATTAAAAAGAAGTGATCTCAGTCATTTCCAGGAAGAAATTTCTTAAATCCCCAGGCCCAGATTGCTTTTCCTCTCTTTTATATACATTTTTTGCCCCATATTGGCACAGATACTCACAAGAGTACACAGTTCCATTGGGATCTCTTCCCCACTCCCTCCAACAATGCCCGAGGCATCGGTCGTAGTGATACCTAAGCCTGGTAAAGATAAACACCACTGCCCGTCCTCCAGGCCAATCTCTCTCCTTAATGTAGACTATCAATTGTTCACATTGATCTCCGCACAACACCTGTCCCCACCCGTATCCCAGGTTTGATAGACCCAGACCAAGCAGGTTGTGACCAAGGGGTTGTGCGCAAATCGCCAGTGCGCTGACTGCGCAAATCGCCAGTGCGCTGACAACACAAAATGCCTCCTACACATCACGGACAAAGTTCAGCGCTTTGACACTGAATGCATGATCCTCTCCACATCAACGCAGAAAAAGTGTTCAAAAGGGTATGCCGAAGAGATTCTTGGGCTTGGTTTTAAGCAGCTACACCAAACCCACGGCATAGTTCTGAGTAAACCGACTTCCACTCCCTTTCCCACTCAGCAAGGTACGAAGCAGGGATGTCCTCTTTCAATTTTGTAAAAAAAAATCTGACAGTCTTCCCGACAGGTGTTAAAGGGGGGGGGGACGGGGGGTTTGAGCATGGGTCAGTTACTGTTTTGTATTAGAGGGGGAGGTGCATGTTAGAACCTCTACCTCTGCCCTTGCTGTTGTTTCCTTTGAAGTCGTTTTTAGAGCCAGGGGGTTGGTTATTGCCCTTGTATGTGGATGCAGTTTCAGGGGAAATATTTTTGGACCCTGCTCGGTAGAAGCGCCAAAAGGAACCACAGCTTTGTGTGGAATGAAGGGCTCCCATTGACTTGGCCACTTGAGCGTCCTTCATCTTTTCCCGTGAAGAATGTCAGGATCGTGGTCTGTGGGCGAGTCAGTGTTGTATTCGTCCCATTCATCTACAGGTCCTGGCTGATGATCATCATTACCATCCTGTAGGAACTGGGTTCGCCAGGTCCCCTGGGGGTAGCTTGGACCAAGCCGGCAGGCACCCGAAGCTTAGGTGTAAAGTGACTACACAACACACTCATCCACGGAGACAATAAGTGCACGCAAGGACTGAGTCCACACCAGAATGCTTGATTCAAATAAATAAGTTTTATCTTGAATTAGAATCAGAGCATTCAAAAATGACAGCGGTATTAACTCATTGCCGTTCCTTTAAAACAAAGGTTTTGCATTTCTCAGCAATAAATATGTAAATATTAAATAACGGTAGGCCTGTAACAGCCTTACTCCTAGTCAGCACCTGCAAAGAATTTCCTTCTCAGACTTTGAAATAACATCTCATTGCTCAGCAGCAGTCACTAATGGAGGGTAAACCTTTCCTAACTGCAAGAATAAGCCACTTATCAGCACTTAGATATGAGCATTTCTTTTGGTCATAATAGGCAGGACATGACTCTCAGGAGCCAAGTATGACAATTCCCTTAACGATCAGGCCACCACAGTAGAACAACCTTTCCCCTGCTAAGGGGCTAACTTTTCTTAGAGCTCCTGCCCAGTCCTCAGTATCTCTTAGGGCCAACGGGGCCCAACTATAGTCTCCCGCGGGGAGGGCAGACTTGGAGCCTCCCTGGGGGTTTACCTCACTTCTTCGGCCCCTGTTCAGGCCCTTGCGAAGGGATCTATAAGGTACATTCCCGCCCTTGTTAGTCCATCCATCGTGATTTTTCCTTGCTTAGACGAGTAATACCATCCTTTGGTCTTGTAGGTCCTTCCTCCTTCACCACGCGAACACTGCTCGCTGTGATTAATTTGCACACTTCATTGGACTGTACAGGGAATTATCAGGTATATTCCCGTCCTGGACAGCCCGTCCAGCGATTTTTCCTTGCCCAGTTGAGTAATACCACCTTTGGTTTTGTAGGTTCCTCCAACTTTACCGCGTGTGGAACACCCTCTTCTGCCTCCCTGGCCATTTATTTTTCCAACGGACCCTAGGCTGACCAATTAATCGCGGTAAGAGAGCAGTTACACCCTTACATGACTTCGTGCCATCCTACACTAGTACAGGGTGCTAATAAGCATTTTGCTTCTTTCCAGTGTGACCATCGTCCAGCGCCCGCCCAAAGACACAGTCCCCACTTGCCGTTCCTTCTATAGACAGAGATTTTGCTTCACTACACCTACCTTTTTGCCTTGCAGACCAGTTGGGTAAGCTGTACTAGATGGTGGTGGCTCACTCTTATACGGATCTTGGGCACTTTGAGAACTTTTTCACATAGAGACCCTGTTTATGTTTTTCAGATATTCTACTGGCCCTGATGAGAGTCCCGCTTTAAATCCAATTGGGATTCAAAACGCGTAGGCCTTCATTCAAAGTGTTGCTCCAATTTAAAAAAAAAAAACAGGTGTCGATAAATACTGCACCTGAGTTTATTTGTACACATTGTTATATAAATTTCCATCAAAGATTTGAAGTACTACTTAAGTTCAAGTGTACTGTGTTTTAGGTTAATAAGCATTTGTGTATTATACCTTATACATTTTTGATTTATTGAGCAACCTTTTTCTTTCCTTCTTTCTCTCTTCTTCGACTGATTTTCTAAACTGGCATTTCCACAACTGATGAAACTGTCAGATTTATGTATGAATTGAATGTATGTATTTTGAATGACTGTGATATGTCTGATGAGTTTGAATGAATAGTGCTATAATGGTGTTTTGTTTATTGGTGTAGTGTCTTATTGTATATAACATGTAAAAAATCTTTTAAAATAACCAAAAAATTGAATGAATAAAATCGCTATTAATTAGCAAAATCTCGGGTGGAAATGAAATTTCTTCCTTTTTGAGTTAAATTAATGACTTGACCAGTTGTATCAGTTCAGGCATTTGTTTTTGTTATATAGTTAGAGGTGCTAAGCCTAACTGATTAGAGCCAACTCTTCGTTGCTAATACATATTATAGCGGGATTTTTCTCGCGAAGTGTGTTCCATACCTGACCACATTACCCTGTGGCGTACAAGAATTTATTCCTTGTCTTTCCCTGGGTGACAGGTACACATAGATACCAGAGCCCATACACATATATACATTTTGTTTGTCTTTGGTGTCATTTTTGTCTATTGTATTGAGTTTTCGATTTTTCTATGGCAGAAAAGGACACTTTTGCCTATTCAGAAGTTCACATAAATAATCTTTTGAGTGGCCCACCAGTTTTCTCTTCGGTTTCCCTCAGGGTCTCAGCAACTTCACAAAATGAGTCGGATAAGTTACTTCGCTTGAAAAAGAAGCAAATAAGAACTGACCTACATGGTCACTTTCTTCTCCAACATTTACGAGAAGGTACTATCCCGGGTGGTCTCCAAATAAAAAATATACCAGTTATTTTCACTGAAGACCCGCTATTTAAAAAAGGCTTCAGTCAAATCGAGACAAAGTGCAGCAGGGACCTGATGGTCCTTACTGTTGAAACAGCCGCCAGAATTCCCAAACAAGAACTTGAGGAAATAGCCCGACTAGAGTCTGAAATAAATAGCAACCCCACGATAGCAGATGCAAAGGCATTAATAGACAAAGTTGCAAAAGAAATACAGGAATTCAAGGACTACTCTGTAACACAAAAAACAAACCAGTTTGAAAAAGATATAAAGAACTTTTCACGCGAGAACGTGTACCCATTTTTACAAGCAGATTTTTACACGAAACCAGACTCGAGGCGTTATTTACCAGGCAACCGCGGTAGATCACGAAATCAGTTTATTACTTTTTCGGATACTTCGTCGTCTGGTGGCGAAAGTGATAACAGCGGCAATAATAGTAACAGCAGATCAAATAGGAACCGCAAATGGAATCAGAACCAACAACAACAAAGCAATGCCCAGAATGCTTTTTTAGGGAGAGGCCAATCACGACAAAGGGCGAAAGTGAGATTGGAAATGACCACTCGCCGCCAACATTACCAAAACCAATAGTGTCATCTATTTTTAACCTCTCACCCAAATCACTGACTGCAGCAGAAGAGAGTATCCTCTCGAAAGGTCTCTCTTTTGTACCTTCCAAACGCACTGATTTTATAAGAATGAAAACTGAATTCATTGAGTTCTGCCGCAAATTAAGACTATTAACATTTTTCGCAGAAAACCCCACCACTTCAACTTCTGAAGTGACGGGACTGCGTAATAAATCCACCTTTTGCCCTTCGGGGCATAAAATTCCAAAAGAAATTATAGTCTTTGAAAAAACTGTACTCTCTGCTATTTCTGCTATGGAAACGCACAAAAAATATGTCAAATTTAATACGACCAAAGAACAAACTAAAGCCCTGATGGATTTACGTAATGATCCCACTATTACTATAAAGCAAGCCGACAAAGGCGGTGCGATAGTGGTGTGGGACACTACAGAGTACAACAACGAAGTCCTAAGGCAACTGAATGATCAGGCATGCTATCGCAAAATCGGTAAAGACCCTACATTAGAACTACAGAACCAACTCTTATCTATTATTAGGGAGAGTTTTGGACAAGGCTTTGTAGGCCCCAAAGAGCTGGATTATTTACAGAAAAAACATCCAATAGTACCCCTATTTTATATTCTACCAAAGGTACACAAAGACCAAAACAAACCCCCGGGGAGGCCAATTGTAGCAGGATGCGACTCCCTGCTTGAACCAGTCGCCAAATATGTCGACGTTTTTCTTAAAACAATTCATGACCCTTGTCACATCATACCTGCAGGACACTACTGATTTTATTAACAAACTTGAAACTATAGAGTTCTGTGAAGGCAGTGACATCCTGGTTACCCTGGATGTCAATTCACTTTACACTCAGATTCCCCAGGATGAAGCAGTGGCAGTGCTCACTCACTTCCTGGACCTGAGACCAAGACCAGTACAGGTGCCAACGGAATTCTTGATCAACCTAGCATCTTTTGCCCTTAAAAAGAATTATTTTTGTTTTGGGAAAGACTTTTATTTTCAAATAAAAGGAGTAGTGATGGGCTGTCCTTTCGCCCCAGAACTGGCAGTCCTTTTATGTCACTATATGAGGACACTTATGTGTACAACAACAACCCCTTTAAAGATCACATTGGAGTGTGGTTACGCTTCATCGATGATGTTTTTATGGTGTGGAAAGGCGAGGAGGACGAATTGAGACGCGTTTATGATTGGCTGAATGCACGTACAGCAGATATCAAGTTCAGCATGACACTCTCGAATGAAAAAATATCCTTCTTGGATGTGGAGGTGTTTCCAACTGAAGGCAAACTATCAACTTCCCTTTTTGTAAAGCCGACTGATCGCAATAAGGCTCTCCTATTTTCAAGTAACCACCCGAGGAGTCTTCGAGAAAACTTACCACTAGGACAATTTCTTTGAATTCGAAGAAGTTGCACAACTAACGAAGACTATAATTTTCATGCGACTAATTTGATGACTAAGCTATGCGATCGTGGATACCCAAAAAAACTGGTATCTAATTGTAAAAAACGGGCACGTTGGACCCCAAGGGAAACTCTCCTGGAACGTCGCACCAAACCACAGTTAAAACGCCAAGTGTGTGTCACTACATTCTGTCCCAATGCCAATCAGCTTAAAAGAGTAATAAGTCAAAACTGCCACCTAGTGAAAAATCTAGACGAGTGCCTAAATGAACCTCCACTTTTTGCATTTAAAAAAGAAAAAAGCATAGCAAATTATGTGGTAAGAGCAGCGACTCCAAAGGAAGCCTCTACGTCTATTCGACAAATGATGGGCTTAAATCCCATCACAGGACACCATAAGTGTGGGACTTGCCTATGTTGCGAGACTACCATAGAGGGCTCTTTGTTTCAACACAAAGGTGTCTCGTGCAAACACGAGACATTTACCAATTGTAAGTCCAGATATGTCGTGTATGGTGTCTTGTGCCCATGCGGACTCCTTTATATCGGTAAAACGAATCAGGAGGTCCGACAAAGAATTTCCCAGCACAAATCCAGACTCAAGAACCGGGTAGAGACAGCACCCCTGGTCAATCACTGGAGTAGATTAAAACACCAGGTAAAAGATCTGAAATGGACCATTATTTCCAAGGTGGAGCGCGACCCCCGAGGAGGAGACTGGGATGCCAGACTCTCCAAAAGGGAAGCGCTCTTAATATTGAAATTTAACACGGCCATCATAGGCCTAAATGAATTGTCAGAAATCTATAAGCTTTAGACATTTTTTGCTTCCCTGAGTTGTACTTTTCCGTCCATTTTTTTCCAAAGGCCTGTGTAGGCCTCTTTCAATTAAACTGATGAATCTTGTGGAATTCAGCCCTATTTCCATCACAGCTCATGCGCGAGTAAGTAGCTCCTCACTCGCGCTCACAGCAATCTCCTTGGGCTACTGTAGGTAGTGTTTCACTGCTACAGCGCATGCACGGGCGAGTAGTCTCTCACTCCCGTACCTGGCTATTTCTTGAGGCAACTTTGGACACCTGTTGTCCGGCGCATGTGCAGATTTCTGTTCTGCAGACGCCAACACGGAACGCTGACTTTCGCGGCGCGAGACTGAGTCCCTCTGGGTAAGCCCTGTGACACGCTCCAGGAGGTGCCATCTCCCGATTCTTACCTTGACTTGTTTTTTTAATCCTGATGCCTTGTCATTTCTAGGATCCACTACCCACCCGACGACAGTGTATATTTCAAGACCACCCACACGCTTGCCATTTAAATCAAGCGCCTGTCCACTGTGTAGGTATTCCACCAGACTCCTTCGTGTTGAAATAGTTTAGACTTATTTTCTAGACCTAGGACTGTGTTATAATTACTGTGTATGTCCTGCTATATTTACAGATATCTGGGTATCTATGTAGCCTTAAAACAGACTAGAACACTGCTCCCTGTGACTAGTACGCATACTACAGAGGACTAGACTAGGATCTATAAGGTACATTCCCGCCCTTGTTAGTCCATCGTGATTTTTCCTTGCTTAGACGAGTAATACCATCCTTTGGTCTTGTAGGTCATTCCTCCTTCACCACGTGAACACTGCTCGCTGTGATTAATTCGCACACTTCATTGGACTGTACAGGGAATTATCAGGTATATTCCCGTCCTTGACAGCCCGTCCAGCGATTTTTCCTTGCCCAGTTGAGTAATACCACCTTTGGTTTTGTAGGTTCCTCCAACTTTACCGCGTGTGGAACACCCTCTTCTGCCTCCCTGGCCATTTATTTTTCCAACGGACTCTAGGCTGACCAATTAATCGCGGTAAGAGAGCAGTTACACCCTTACATGACTTCGTGCCATCCTACACTAGTACAGGGTGCTAATAAGCATTTTGCTTCTTTCCAGTGTGACCATCGTCCAGCGCCCGCCCAAAGACACTGTCCCCACTTGCCGTTCCTTCTAGAGACAGATTTTGCTTCACTACACCTACCTTTTTGCCTTGCAGACCAGTTGGGTAAGCTGTACTAGATGGTGGTGGCTCACTCTTATACGGATCTTGGGCACTTTGAGAACTTTTTTACATAGAGACCCTGTTTATGTTTTTCAGATATTCTACTGGCCCTGATGAGAGTCCCGCTTTAAATCCAATTGGGATTCGAAACGCGTAGGCCTTCATTCAAAGTGTTGCTCCAATTTAAAAAACCCAGGTGTCGATAAATACTGCACCTGAGTTTATTTGTACACATTGTTATATAAATTTCCATCAAAGATTTGAAGAGCTACTTAAGTTCCAGTGTACTGTGTTTTAGGTTAATAAGCATTTGTGTATTATACCTTATACATTTTTGATTTATTGAGCAACCTTTTTCTTTCTTTCTTCTCTCTTCTTCGACTGATTTTCTAAACTGGCATTTCCACAACTGATGAAACTGTCAGATTTATGTATGAATTGAATGTATGTATTTTGAATGACTGTGATATGTCTGATGAGTTTGAATGAATAGTGCTATAATGGGGTTTTGTTTATTGGTGTAGTGTCTTATTGTATATAACATGTAAAAAATCTTTTAAAATAACCAAAAAATTGAATGAATAAAATCGCTATTAATTAGCAAAATCTCGGGTGGAAATGAAATTTCTTCCTTTTTGAGTTAAATTAATCACTTGACCAGTTGTATCAGTTCAGGCATTTGTTTTTGTTATATACTTGCGAAGTGTCAGCACAAGGTAAGATGACTCCTAGAGGCGCACTCTTCCTACCACGCCCTCCGGTGGTGTTGTAGGCTCCCGGGCTCCTTTTAAGCCCTCCAGTGAAGTCGGGGGTGCGCAGAGGCTACGGTAGTGTCTGCGAGCCCCCGCGCAGGTGTTGGCTCCAGTACTGGTCCTACCTCAGAGCCTGCAGGGACCGGGGACCAACAGGAGGCCAGGGTGCGCAGCGACCGCCAATTGCAGAGCGGCTCGCGGAGCACAATTTCAGGGGCCCAATCAGGGCACGTCAGGGGCGGAATTACAACGGCACCCCTGTCACATGACGCTAGATCCCGGCTTCAGGCCTAACGAGGCCTACTGCGGCCTGACCATATTTTACGACGGCCTTCCCTTGGATCTGGGGGCCGCTGAGGGGGTGCAGAAGGCAGCACTGGCGTCGCGGAGAAGGTGTCAGGCTGCAACGATGACAGTAAGGCTCAAAGGCTAAAGCAGAAGTGCAAGAGCGCTCAACAGAAGTGGGACCGGGGGTTTGCCCAGCTGCGAAGCATTAAGTGGCCAAAGCGCTCGGTCCTCGTGGCGCCTTAGGGCAATTTACCATCACGCCTCAGGCAGCACTCTCAGGGCCCACACAGGGTCTCCACACAGTAGCGCTTCTCAAAAGGGGCACAGCGTTTGCCAGTCAGCAGTTCACAGCGCTTCTCAAGGGGAATACAGCGCTTGGCAGTTGTGAGTTCACAGCGCTTCGCAAGGGGAATGCATCGCTAATACCTGGTTGATTCCCCACCAGTCCTGTGGGCAGTAAGGTCTTCTTGGCGCTAGCTGGATCCTGCGCCCTTGGTAGAAGTTACTTGAAGAGAGGGGGGAGGCAGTTGAAGGCTTGTCCAGTTTCCTCAGTAAATCACCTCAGGTGGTCCCTGGGTTCCCCTCCCGCTGGGCCAGATCAGTGGGCTAGTTCAGTGTTCCTCACACAGCTTGGGGGGCAGCACCTAAACGTTGTCACCCCCAGTGGCATAGGTTCCAGACTAGACCCTACAGCCGAAGTCTCCTGCGTAGGTTCCCCCAGGTCAGTGATGCCCCAACTACTCTTCTGAAAGTTTCCCTCCCTTTCCTTATATGGCGACAGTTGGCAGTAGCAGTTGGTATCACCTCCCCTGTTCTGGAAGGTTCCAGGAGCTTCCCTCATTCTAGCTATGGGCAGGCTGGCATTGCAACATTGTTTAAGGGTTCCAGCCAGCTCCTGGCTACTAGAGTGCGCCTAAAAAGACCATGCTGCAGTAGCATCTTAAGGGAAGAGAGTACCTGCACCTTAGCACTGGTAAGCAATGGGAAGGTGCCCAGAGACCTAAGGCCAACGAAAAGTAGGTGAGAAAAATTAGGCAAAAGCGAAAAAAAATAGGGAAGACCACCCTAAGGCTGACAGGTCTAACACATCCCCATCATCCTGATTATCAGGTGTATGTGGTGGCAAGTGTAGCAGGTGAAGTTGGTAAAGGTAGATACTGAGGAGAATGTGGTGCTGGAAGAGGAAGAGAAGGAGGGGGAAGGGTTAGTTCCAATTGTTATCTTTCCAAGGAATGTGACATTCCTCTTCAGGGTGAATGTACAACAGCTCTGTTTCGGGTCCAGTTTATTGATCGGATCGTTGAAACTGTGCTTTTTAGGTGACTTTGAGACAGTGAGTTTTGACGCCAACGTTTTCGGTGCCAACAGCTATGGGATTGGTGTCTTTGGATCCAAGTGTCCCTCAGTGTGGTGTGGTGATGTTTGGAGCGGGACTTAGGCTTCGATCCCGAAGGCTTTAGCTTAGTGCCCAACTTGGAGTGAGACTTTTCGGAGCCGGAAGGCTTTTTGGTAGGCTTTGGTGCAGAGCCGGAAGGCAGGGCATCGGAAGCTTGGTCTCGGTGCCGACCGGGGCCAGAGTTGGTCCGGAGTCTTCTTTTTAGGTTGACTTTGGAGTTGGGGCGAGGTAGGGACTGTACTTATAGTACATTGCCCATGCCGGATGTCTTCATCCGTTTCAGAACCGTCCTTGGAAAGGGAGATCGGATCCTGTTCTTCCTCGGCCAGATAGCGTTGCCAACTTCATCAGATTGAGGTCCGAAATGAAGCCTGTGTTGGCTCTGCATGCTGCGGCGACAAGACTGTCGCGAAGAGACTTCTTGGAGCAGAAAGCGCGGCATGCGTCGCAGTCCTGCTCACTATGTTCTGGTGACAAACAGGTTGCAAACTTTGTGTGAGTCGGTGCGCGGGTATTTTGCGTGGCACAGAGGGCAGAATTTAAAGGAAGCCTGTTCCATCAACTGAAAGTCAAACCAAGGCAGCTAGGCCAGACCGCCTAGCACAAGCGCTCCGATCGAAAGAGGGTTTTTGTCAAATAACCACAATACACGAGGAATGGACTACGCAATCGGAAGAAAACAAGTCACTTGCCTGTAACTTTGGTTCCCCAGTATTGGTAACTTTCATAGATTCCCATGCTTTGTATCATTCCCCGTCGTCAGAATGGGAGCCTCAGTAGTATCAAAATCATAGAAACAAAAGAAAAAAAATAGGCCTAGGCCTCATCTCCTTTTGTATCCTATCACCCTCTTTGTGTAAAAGAGACCAAACTTTTGTCAGGACCAATCAGAGCAGCCTCACCCCCCAGAACCTTCCTGAGAGAGATCAGATCCTCAGAATTTCTTAGCCGTTGTGAAAAACCGCCACATCTGTCAAAAAACTGAGCTTTCCCAGGGGAGGAGGGTGGGCGCGTGGGAATCTAGGAAAGTTACCAATACTGGGGAACCAAAGTTACAGGTAAGTAACTTGTTTTCTTGCCCCAGTATTGGAACTTTCATAGATTCCCATGCTTTGTATCAGAGTAGCAAGCAGTAATAACCAAGAGCCATTTTGTAGATACATGGCATCACATAACCATAAAGCATATGAACTTCTAGCATAGCAAACAAGAAAAAATAAAATGTGCTCACCAGGATGGAGGGCGTGCTAGGAAAGCTCACCTCTCAATGGAATAGATTCCGCAGAACTGCTTGACCAACAGCCGCGTCGTCTAGTCCTGCAGACTCCAGGCAGTAGTGCTTCGTGAAGGCATGAGTACTGCTCCACGTTGCTGCCCTGCATATGTCCTTAATGGCGACTCCAGAGAAAAGAGCCACCGACGATGCCACAGACCTTGTGGAATGTGCACGGACTTTTCGGTCCAAAGGCATGCCTGCCTCCTGATGGCAGAATTGAATCGCACTGGCGATCCAGCGGGAAATGCCACTTTGCCAAAGGAAACCCCTTCCGTGGTGCACTGTAGGACACAAACAATTGGGATGATTTCTGAAAGGGTCGTGTGCGCTATAAGTAGAATTTTAAGCATCTTTGAACATCCAAAGAATGTAATGTGCGTTCCACAGGCGTTGAAGGGCGCGGAAAGAAAGACTTTAAAATCAAAGGTTCATTCAAGTGGAACTCAGACGGCACCTTAGGAATACATTTTGGATTGGTGCGAAGGATAAGTACATCTTTTTTGAATTGCAGGAATGGATGCACTATGGAGAGGGCTTGAAGCTCACTTACTCTTCTCGCTGATGTTAGAGCTAAGAGGAGGGCAACTTTCCAAGACAGGAATTTTAAGTCCGCCTTGTGCACCGGCTCAAACGGAGCTTTCATGAGTTGAGCCAGGACAAGATTGAGTTGCCAAACTGGTGGAGGAGGTTGGAGGGTGGAGGAGCCTATCAACAATTGTTCAACAATCCTAGAGGACCATAAGGAAGGGCCTGAAGAACTGCGCCTAAACCTCGATATGGCTGCAAGATGTACCTTAACAGATGAATGCGCCAACCCAGACTTTGCCAATGATTGTATATATGGCAAAAGCTGATAAGGCAGAGATTTGTAAGGATGGAGATTTTGTCTCTGACACCACAGGCAGAACCTCTTCCAGTTAGCCTTGTAAGTTTTATTAGTGCTCGGTGCTCGAGCCTGTGACAAAACTTCTCTACATTCCTGAGAGAGATTCAGATGAAGGAACTCTGTGTTCAGGAGCCACGCTGTCAAGTGCAGTGATTTCGGATCCGGATGGTAAACTTATCCTTGATTCCTCGACAATAGGGAAGGAATTGGTCGTAAGCGAATCGGATGAGCTTGGGAGGGTAGAAGGAGTTCTGTGTACCAAAATAGCCGGGGCCAAGCTGGTGCAATGAGAATCATCTTGCATGGTTCCGCTTTCATTTTCCTGAGTATTCGAGGAATGAGGGGAATTGGCGGAAAAGCGTGTACCAGGCCATCGAAAGGGCGTTCCCCAGAGATTCCCGATGGTGAACCTTGCTTGCGTAGAACCGGCATTTGGCGATCAACGGAGAGGCAAACAGGTCGATGGTGGGTGTCCCCCAGACCGAGAACACACTCTCCAGAATGGACTGATTCAACTCCCATTCGTGATTCACCTCTGTCTGGCGACTCAGGGCATCCGCCTTGACATTGAGTGAGCCTGCCAGATGTTCGGCTCTCAAGTTGATGTTGTGTAGAATCTCGTAATCCCAGATCCTCTGAGCTTCTGTGGACAGGGTTTGCGATCTCGTTCCTCCTTGCTTGTTGACGTAGTGCATGGCCGTCGAATTGTCCATCCGGACCAGCACTGTATGATTTCAGACTCTGGGAAGGAAAGTTTGCAAAGCCAAACGAATGGGCGCGAGCTCCAAAAAATGTATATTGCACTGACGCTGAGCTGGACTCCAGTGCCCGCTGACTTGAAGCTCTCGGAGCACCGCTCCCCAGCCTTCCAAAGAGGCATCCGTTGTCCTGATCAGAGGGTATGGTGAAACTCTGAACGTCAGACCCTGTGCAATATTGTCCTGCACTAGCCACCATTCACATGCCTCTCATTTCTGGCATCACCAACACCTTGTCGTTGAATGATCCCTCTGCCTGGCACCATTGTTAGTCTAGCTCTTCCTGCAGAGGACGCATTCGCAGCCTGCAATGAGGTATTAATGGTATGCAGGATGACATCGACCCGAGCAGGGACTTGTATTGCCGAACTAAAAGGCATTTCTTGTGGACCAGTTGGCGAGCCGATATGATCAACTTGTGTTGACGTTCTTCTGAAGGACGAGCTGTGCATTGCGTTGTGTCTAAAATGGCCCCAAGGAACTTTGTGGATTTGGAGGGCTGTAGAACTGACTTGTGTTTGTTCAATTGAATGCCCAGGTGACTGAACAACTGAATGCAAGTCGAAAAAGCTTGAGAGGTTTCCTTGAAAAGATGGAGCTTTGACGAGCCAGTCGTCCAAATAAGGGAAAACCTCCAGGGATTGTTTCCATAGAAAAGCTGCTACTGGTGCCAACACTTTGGTGAATACTCGAGATGCAGACCGAAGGCCAAACGGAAGCACCTTGAATTGGAAATGGCTCTTTCCCACTGTGAATCGCAGATATTGTCTGTGAGCTGGGTGTATTGGAATGTGGAAATACGCATCTTCTAAATCCAGAGACGCCAAATAGTCGCCTGGGTTCAAAAGAAGAAGAATTTCTTGGAGTGACCATCCTGAAAGAAAGTTTGATGAGATAAGTGTTGAGCTCTCGTAGGTCTAGTATGGGGCACCAAGTCTCTGCCGTCTTCCGAACCAGGAAGAACCTGGAATAAAAACCTCTGCCCCTCTGAGAAAGAGGTACCGGTTCTATTGCCCCCTTGAGGAACAATTGGTGGGCTTAGAGGTGGAGCAGTCCCAGATGTTTCGTGCTGATGGCGCCCGGGGCTCTCGTTGGAAGAAGGTCTTGGAATTCCAACGTATGGCCACTCTGAACAATCTTCAGGACCCACTGGTCCGATGTTATACACTTCCAGCTGTTCAGGCAAAATGAAATCCAGCCCCAATGATGTGACTGGGAGAGGAGGAACAGTAGGTAGAGCCAGGAGGCCACTATAGTCTCTTGGTGTGGTCGCGTCCCTGACGGTTCTGACGTCCACGCGGAGGTTGGCGAGAGTAAGAAGCAGATTGTCCTTGCCTTTGATTTGAATATTGAGTCTTATAAGACTGTAAAGACTGAGAGGAATATCTGTTGGGTGTTGCCTCTATATGAAGAGAAACCTCTGCCACAAGCACCTTTAAATGGGACCTTACGGTAGTTGAGTGATCCCAAAGACTTCGCTGTGTCTGTATCCTTTTTTATATTCTGCAGGGCATCATCAACATGCTAACCAAAAAGCATCTCTCCATCAAATGGGAGGTCCAGGGTCTTATTTTGGACCTCCTGACGAAACGAGGTGGCTCTCAACCAACCTTGGCAACGAAGTACAGCTGATCCTGCCAATGCTCGAAAAGCCGTGGACGATATGTCCATAGCACAGTCGATAACTTCAGAGGATGATTTTCCCCCCTCCATCAGAACCCTCTTTGCCTCTTCTCTCGTGGAGTCAGGCAGTTGTTCCACAAATGGCTCCATGTCACACCACATCTGGCGATCGTATCAGCCTAGAATGGCGAGAGCAGTTGCTGCACGAACCAGTAAGCTGGCCATGGAAGAAAACCTCTTCCCCACGTTATCCAGGCGCCTACCGTCCTTGTCCGGAGGCGTAGTCAAAGGTGTTGATGTGTCCGGGAAAGGATTCTTGGAACGACTGTTGGTGGTGTGAGAGACACCACTTGTGAGGGAGAAAGTTCAACTACTGGTTGCGCTTGCGGCAACGCTTGAGGTGGAGGTTGCGTAGACTGCTTTGACTGTTCCGAAGGAAACCTGTTCCTGTAGTCCTGCAACATCAACTGTAGGTCAGAAATTAAAGAGGCAGGCATAGCCACCATTTCATGTCCTGAACCAGGTGGACGTAGTCCTTGTGGAACATGATGCATTTGTTGGTCACATTGCTCATAGTATTCCTCCGTGTCAGTCTCTTGTAATTTAGCATTTAAGTCTGAGGGACTGTAGGCATCCCCAAAACGGCCTACATTGTCCTCCGAATCATCATCCAGAAGCATGGTCGGAAGATGTTCCGAAACTCATCGAGGAGACGTCATCTCAGGTGTGATTTTCATCCTCTGCAGAGGAATTTGCAGATTTTTACCCGTCAACGGAGCAGTCGTCAACGGTGCGGAAATAGTCGACGATATTGTCGACGGAGTCGTCGACGGCATAGAACACCTAGTCGATGGAGTCTTGGTAGTAGTCGTCACCATCATTGTCGTCGAAGTCGTAGTCGTCGACGTAGTTTGTCGTCGACAATGCAGTCAACAGCAGCTTACCAGAAACCATCGTCGACAATGAAGATGTTATCGTCGACGAACCAGGAACCTTGAACGACGACAAAGTCGTCGACGCTGTAACCGCTACCGATGACGAGCACGTCGACTGAGCCAAGGAAGCAGCGGGAAGTTTCACAGAAGAAATAGTAGTCGACGTACCTGGTGTTTGTCGTCAACGGACGCTGTTTTTTCTCAGGCACGTATCCTGGAGTGCCAGAAGAGTGTTTGTCACTACTCTTTTCCTTTTTGGACGGAGGAGAAGAGATAGAAACCTCCTTTTTGTCCTTAGAGGCTGTAAGCAATCCAGCAGCCTGTCCCTGCCTCTCCTTTTCACTTCCGTGAGGAGATTTAAGGGTACTAGCCCTCCCAGACCTATCAGAGATCTTATGAGGGGCTTTAGAAGGGGGCTCAGCCGAAGAAGAACTTGGAGGAGACCTTACCCCTCATCTTGGATCTGTGAGAGGAAGCCAGAGATGTCGAATCCTCTTCATCTGATGAGAGAACATCCTTCCGAGTCTTCATTTTTTGAAGCCAGGTCAAAAGCCGTCCCTCTCTGTCACGAAGTGTCTTAGTAGAGAAGGTTCTACAGATTTTGCAGTCTGTGGCCTTGTGGTCAGGATATAAGCAATAGATATAGCTTTCATGCTTCTCTTCCACAAAAAGACGCTTTTTCCCATAAGACGCACAGGACCTGAATAATGCCTTCTTCTCCTTGTCAGACATGTCCTGATTGAAGTTGAAAACTTGAAGAATATCACAGTTAGAATAAGAAAACTGAGCAGAGCTCAGTTGAGACTCCCTAGCACAACGTGCGGTAGAAAAATCTGAGGCTCTGAGAGCTCTCAGGAAGGTTCTGGGGGGTGAGGCTACTCTGATTGGTCCTGACAAAAGTTTGGTCTCTTTTACACAAAGAGGGTTATAGGATACAAAACGAGATGAGGCCTAGGCCTATTTTTTCTCTTTTGTTTCTATGATTGTGATACTACCGAGGCTCCCATTCCGACGATGGGGAATGATACAAAGCATGGGAATCTATGAAAGTTCCAATACTGGGGCAAACAATACCATTGAGGGTGAGTGTCCTACGTACCGAGGGAACCGAAGGATCAGTGTCAAACCAGAGCAGAGCAAGTAACATCCAAACCCGATGGCAGAAAAAAAACAATCTGAACACAGAGTTGATGACCATGCGCACTATCACCTACCTTGTGACTAGAAAGACTTCGAAGAAAAACAAAAGTACAAACATCCGGACCCAACACTAGATGGCGATCTATGCATAGCATGTGATATCCAGCTCACATGCCTCAAACATTAGTTTATATGCAGATGATGTAGTGGTAACGCTGAAAAATTCCAACGTCCCTCTCCCTACTTTCATGACTGAGCTCGAACAATTTTCTCAAGCGCCAGATTTTAGGGTTAACGTCCACAAATCCCAAGCCCTTAATCTATCCCTAATTAAACTACATTAGCAGAATTGAAGCATGACCATCATATACAATGGTCCCAAGAAGAAATATCCTACTTAGGCCTCCAGCTCGCTGCAAACATACAACACTGTTACATTGAACTATACTGCACTACTCCAGCACATGCTGGAAAATTTGCAACGGTGGAGGCCACACACCTTGTCCTGGCTAGGCCGCATCGCAGTGGTTAAAATGACAATCCTGCTGAAAATTATATTTCTTTTCCAGACTACAGCGAGATTTGGAACATTTTTTTGGGCTTGATAAGAGATCCCAACTACACAGGAGTTACGCTATAGATCTCCAAAAGAGGGCAGCCAAGGAGTCAGAAATCTGCGGGAGTACTACTGGGCGGTGCAATTGAGAGTACTTGTGGAGTGGTCACACCCTGAATCGGAGAAGCACTGGCTTTTCATAGACAGGGCCATAGCCGGTCAGTCCCTGTGGGGAATCCCTTTCCTCCCCAGGGAGGGGCACCCCTGTAACCTCCATCTCTCACTGCTCACTCGAGCCCCCCTAAGGGTCTGGGAAAGAGTAGCCACGCCCCGAGAATTAACGATGTTTGCCTCGCCGCTGACCTCCATTGTGAATAAACATGCTTTCACACTGGGGCTCGCAAAGGAGAATTTTAATCAATGGTCCGGAGAGGGCTGCAGGTCTATTGGCCAGTTCTTTGATGTGGATGGTCCTCTGATGTTCAAAGATTTCCGCACACAACAGAACCTCCCGGAGAAGGAGCGCTTTTACTATCACCAGATCTGGCACTGGGTACTGCAATCAGCAGTTCGTAACAAAGCACAGAGACACCTCACGCCTTATAACGGAACTCTACAGCCTGCTCAAAAGAGCTCGCAAGGAGGATAAATCCCCATGTAAAAAAGATGGGAAAAGGGAACCGGGGAGAAGACTCACTAGATGCAGATACAGGGAACCACATTGGGAGGGAAGAGTATCCTTCGGGGGAGGGGGGTTTCAGGGAGTTAACGTTTTAGTCTGTGCCCTACCCTACACGTTTCATAGGATCGTAACATTCAAATAAGCATACCTATTTGTTATTAAAGACTGTTTATGTCATTTAAATCAATAAAGAAATCTAAACATAAAATTCTGCTTTGCCTTGGTTCAATTTAATTCACTAAAAGCTGTGAATCCTAGTAAAAAAGAAACAGGGTAAGAATTAGACAGTCTACACCTTGTGATATCAGAACTCCATGTCAAACACCAACGCTTTTCACCACTGGGCAGCTCTTCGTTGGCAGGTAAAACGTTGCCGAAACATAATGAACTTCCCATGGTGGGTCTCATTACAGCTGTGAAAAATAACCGAGATTTTACACATTACTTTATTCTCAGTTGGGTGACTAGCTCCAACCTACTACATTTCAAATACCTTAGAGGCAATAATTTGAGATTCTCAGAGTTAAAGCAAACTTATTCTTAGCCCAGACGTAGGAGCACAGTCTCAGAAGGAATGTAATAGGGTCCAATCTAGAAAGGATTCTTGCCAGACTTGCAAGCTTTTAGCTTTACGACAACTTCAGCAAAATTGGAAGCATGGAGTTGAGCATGAAGGTTTAGTTCAGAGATTTGTATTAAAGGGTTTTGCTAAACATGGACAAGTCCCACAGGCACCATAGTGATACTTTTGAAAGGTACAAGACAAGTCTATGTGCAGAAGAGAGTGAGTTTATGTAAGGAAGAAAAAAACATTTAAAGTACATTAGGTGAAAAATAGCATGATTAATACATCAAGGAGTTTATTTTAAAAACAACTATTTTTATTGGTATATTTCACATTTACAACATGACAAACATGTATTGCTCATCACGTTTGTTCATACAGGGGTCCCAGCACACGTGGCTTAGCTGCTGGTTGTACAGTTTTTCTGTGGGGCATATACACCTGAGCGACCCTGCCTCTCTACCGTACAACATATAACATAAAACATATACCCATTGGCGCTTGTGCTAGCGCTGCTGCACCCTGTGGTCCCCCAAGCACAGAGTTTCAGTGCTACGGAGGGAGTAAGATCCATGAAAGAAAGTAACTTGGTCAAGTAGTTGGGGGTATCTAGGTTTTTTTTGGAGGGGTGCTGCTAATAATGGGGAGTCAGTTGATGTATGGTGCAAGTTTGACCTCTGAAAGGCTTGCGAGGAGGTCCCTGCTGTTACTGTTCTTATCCGTACAGTGCACTTGGACTCAGTCGCTGGACTGGCATGCTGTTGAGCAATTGGCCAAGTTAGGCACCGGTCCCAATAACCTCACTTAGATGTGAGCAATAATTTGGGTTATGCAAGTGTTGATGCCCACAGTAATGCAGAGAACGCCTCATTTGTAAGCTCAATGAGTCAGTGGAGTAAAAAGAAAGTGACAGATTTACAGGGGAACAGAAGAACTGATGAAGTAAAGATTTATTTGGAAGCAAAAAGTAAAACAAAAAACCCGACTAATGCCTGGAGCTATATCAGACCCACTACTTCTGGGTAAAGACAGCGGCAAACCTCTCCAAACCTGGCATCCAAGCCAGGGGGCAAGAACTGCAAGATTGTGAGGAATGTTACTCCACATCTACTGATGGTATGAGCAATATGAGAACAAATAATATGCTCTCCTGTACGCAGTTCTGTATAACATTTTCTTGAGCTTCATTTTTCATCTGTCAAAAAAGACATTCTCCACCAATTGCACTCTAATCTGCACTCCATTATCCTGTGCAACTATTTTCAACCAGTTGTGCAAGTTTAATAGTTTGTCAAATTAAGACAGAAAAGATATTTTGAACACATACAATGAGTTGAAAAATTCTTAATTGCGAATAGGCTACTTAGGCCCACAAATGTTTTTGAACAAAAACCAATGGTCCCAAGTCTAAACCTTGTTATGTGCACTGCGTAGGCCTGACAGGCTTTCCTCCGGGGTTATGCCGTAACGGGTAAAACTGCAATTTCCAGTTATCTTGTGTTGGGGGTTTACGGAAGGCTAAACCCAGGAGTATTCCGGCAATGACAACCCAGGAGTATTAGGACGATGGCAACAATGAAGCCCCAGTAGGTCCATTTGAGGCAAAGTGTCTGCCCCAGATTGCCTCTGAAAAAGAAACCTACAGACTTTCAAAAATACCCAGTGACTATTCTTTAACTTTTCTCAACAAGAAAGTTGCTGCTGGTCTTAAATGTCTATTATCAAAAGGCAATATTCCCCAACTTTTTACCAAACTTATTTTCTGCTTGCAAACATGGTTAGCATAGAACCAAATATGTCGTTTAGCTCATAGCTATATAGGTTAGCTATTATAGTAAAGTGTTGACACAATTAATTCAGCTGTGCCATCTTTATTGCTCGTCTAATTATTATCACCCACCACTTTTTTTGTCACCCGTTGCAGTCAATTGGTGCTCCAACTCAAATTTAATGATCACCTTAACTCTTTTGAATGGGACATCCAGTGTGGACGTAAAGAAAAAAACACAAAATGTGCTTTACCCAGTAGAGCCCCGCCAACAATCGACAGTCAGCATTCCAGAATGTTCCTGTGTTGATGTCAGCTGGAGCTCTGAAACCTATTGTGACAGTCACCCTGGGGCCCCCTTTTATTCAGATATTATAATGTGTCATAACTTCGTATTATATCCAGTAATTTTTGTATGTAATGACATCACAGGCCTGGTTGTCTTTTCTACCATCTAGTTCTTGTCCAAGGAGGATCCGGATCTTATGTTCATCCTTCGCCAAGTAAGCATCTTTCGAGAGATTTCAATAGGGCAGTACTCTGTTTCTTCATAATAGGGACATTGTATGGGACTTTACGAAGGCTGAAGTTCACACGGACAGTCGGTCTTGCTGTTTTACAGGGTTGTGTCCTCCTTTTTCAAAATCGCAAACATGTGGTTGATGACCAACCAACAGTACCGCAGTGGCGGTGGACCTCATCTCCCGACCCATTAACCAAAGGAACAGCAAGTAGACTAGTTGGACGTGCACTCGTCATGAGTCTGTAAAGAGCACAGACGAGGAAATGGCCAGGCCCTCTCTGCTGAACCCACCTTCAAAGCTTAGTTGGTATGGTACCATAGGACGTGGGATCTACACTCGTAGGGGCAAATCCTGGAAGAGCAGAGGAAGCTGCTATAAAAGAATAAAGTAATGTTGGGTCCAGCAGGTCAAGAATGGATAATACCAAACCCGAAGGAGGGAAATGAAAGAGTTCTGGCTGACAGAAGCGCCGTCAGAAGACTGCATCTGACATTCAAAGGGGTGGAGGAACCGACCACAAGGAATATTAATTTCTCCAAAACGCCCAAAAAGGCGCTAGGATGCTGCGCGTCCCTACAATAGCAGTGTGTTCCGTTTCTAAGAGCTTCAGACGATGGCGTGCAACAGTGGTTAGGAGAATTATGGCAAACACCATCTGCTGGCCCATTTTGTATGCAAGAGGGAGTAAAAACCTTCAAATGGGCAAAGGTAGACAAGGGAACTTTGAAAACTTTGTCCAGTGTGAAAAAATTAAACTTTTCTCCTGGGAAGAGAAAATACCTTGTATATCACTATACTAAAGGCCACACTTCCATTCTTAAGCTTAGCGCCCAACAGCAACAAAAGCACAACAACCGCTTAAAGGCTTAAGGTGACGTACATTTTATTTACCCACAGGTTGATGTCAATTTTTAACACCAGGAATTTAGCTAACAAGTTATGACCCAGATAGGTTTTTATGAGTTTATGGTAAGGGATGTGTCACAGCTTGACGGACAACAGGGTATTGCAGGCAAGAGAAGGCAGTATTTGGTCACTTTACTGTCAAACCATACCCTTAAAACAGAAGGAAGCAATGCCTACCAAGAAAATCGGTGAAAATCTCCAATAATAAAGGGAAATTCTGAAGTAAATCTATTTTAAGTTAAGGCCATTCTGCACCAGTTTGCATATGGGATAGACTAACTGGTCGGCTTAACTTTAAGACAGCCGAAAACTAAATAACTAATCAATACCAGAAATTTAGATAGCTTATGGTTGTGAAATGGAACGGCTGCTTGAGACGGACTAGAAGAAAAAAAAAGTGTTGTTTCACTTTGTCCAGCATTTATGCTGCTAAGGTGCTAGAGGAAAAACCTACAGCTTAAATACAATTCAGCCTCCCTCTTAACCCCTTCGATGCTTATGACGGAACGGTTCAGTCATCAGCGTCGGTTGGGCTGTGCGGATGACGGAACTGTTCCGTCACGACCACGCCCGTTTTTAGAACCTTCAGCACAGCGCGAAAATTTGCGCCGCACTGAAGGTGTTAACTTACTTTCTGAGCTTCCGAGTAGTTGTGACACTGTACATTGCATCAACATACCACAAACACATGTATTTATTGTAAAAAGTCTTTATTAAGAAGGCTTTGATGTCAAAAATAAAACTCTTGGTACAATTTCATAACCGTAAGTCAGCTCAGCAAATATAGAATCCGGTCCTTAGCCCTGGCAGGTTAAAGGTCCGTTCTCTTTAAAATAAAATATACTTTAGTTCTTAAAATTTATTCAATAAAGTACATATTTCCTATAAATTCCCTACATATACACAAGAGGCAAAGGATAAAAAAATAAAACTAAAGATACAAACAAAACGCATCCCTCAGACAAAAATAAAATACAAAATTAAAGTATAAACTCCTCCCCCCCTCCCTCTTCATTTGAAACAGGACACACTTGCACGCTCCCAAACATGTAACATTTTTGGGCAGTTTTCACATTGGCAATTACAAGATTAAAAATAAAATATATTTATATATATTTATATATGTAGAAAGAACATTCCTTCCCAAAAAATAAAATACTACGTACAAAAAGAAACAAAAAACAAAACCCTTGCGTGTCCTAAAAATAAAAAGTGCAACCGGGCCTTCTCTTTCAGTTTATTTAACTTTTTCACAACGGAATACTGTTATTTGGAAAGAAATGATTTAGATGAGCTAGACTTTCCCCGTGCCAGTCATGAAACCCCGGGGCCAGAGTTAAAACAATTCTGTAAACATTTGATTTTTCTCTTCCAATTTTGAATTTTTGCCCCTTAGTATTTCTGCTCGCACACCCACCCCCACCCGACCCTCAATCCCCTCCCAACCATCTCTAGTCAAATTCAAAACTGTTATCTGCTCCTGTCCAATTCATATTAAATAAAGGGTTAATTTAAAAAGGTATATTGTAGTAGTTCTTAAAAAGTGTTCTAGGGGGTAGGGCGAAGCAAGCATTGCCCCTTGGATTGTAGCTCTTCCTGAAGTTGTCTGGCTAGGAGAAGATGCGTATGGCTTGGGTGACTGGAGTGTGGCAGGCAGGGCACTCTGGAGTGGGCCGTTCGCAGATCCGGATGGCGCACTCCATGCAGAAGAGATTGTGGCCGCAAGGCACCAGGGCGGCGATCACCTCACTCTCGTAGCACACCATGCAGTCGCGAGCGCTCTTCCGGTGGCCATCTGAGCTGCTAGAATCTGTCGGGGAGCCAGAAGCGGCAGAGATGCTTCCGGGTAAGGAGGAAGACGAAGAGTATCCTGTGCTGTTGGAGAAAGAAGAGAGCGAGCCCTGAGTTGGCAGCCAGGACAAGGTGCTGACGGGGTCACTGTGGATCCGTCGGGCTAGTGGATGTTCCAGGGCGATACCACCAGTCTCTGGGAGGGTGGGAGAGTGCCGGGGGGTGGCGTTGCCACTGATACTGCTGTTTCGTCTCTGGTTGCCGTTGATCGAGGAACAGCTACTGAAGGTTTGGAGGGTATTTGCCCGCTCAAACGGGGACCATATAGTGCCTGGGGCAGTAAGGTCCAGGGCCAGGAATTCAAATCCAAAATCAGATTCTTCAGAGCTCAGTGGTGGGGCGTGGGCGTCGTTGAAGGTAAACCCTGTGCTACTGGGGCCAACACCGCTGCTACTGTTGGTGCTAAACGGGCTGGTGGGACTGGCATCGGCCACGCGGCTGCTGTAGTAAGACTCAGTGGACGCACTGCCCAGGGAGCTCAGGCTGTCATTCCGCAAGCTGGCAGAGGGCCTGCGGGTGGGATTGGGGGCTTTGGCCCAGAGGCTGGACGCATTGCCTAAGAGGTCCAAGCAGACGTCGGTGCCATTAGAGTGAAAGTCATTGTCTGTGTGGATATCCACAAAAGAGCCTGTCCTCATTGTAATGTGGGCTTCTATCTCCTCCCGGGCGCGGTCAACATTCTCCGGCATTCCAGTCACCTCGAAGACTGGCTCCTTGTCTCGGCTTGGGGTTACAATGTAGGTGTGCGTAGTCTGTTGAATGCGCTTAATGGTTGCGCCCTTGGGCCCCACCACCAAACCAACCACACGGTAGGGTACCCGAACCTGGATAGTGGTCTGACCTGGCAGGTTGGGAGGCCCTTGGACAGTTCCAGTGAGGCCATTGACCTTGTTACGGGTTGCTCTTATCATGGAGAAGTGCTCAGCAGCCGACAAAATCTCTCTCTTGGCCATCTCTACATCTTCTTTCCGTCCAGTGACGATAAATATGGGTTCTTCACCTCGGACGGGGGTCTTTATGTAAGTGTTGGTTTTTGCTCGCAGGGCTTTGATCTTGCATCCTAAAGAAAGATAAAGAAAATGAAAGAAAATTAGGAGCATACACGCAAAGAGATACTCATCGCAGACCGGTTACTTATTACAGTTCTAAACAAAATCACTTAAGTGCACAGTTCTAATAAAAACGTTTAAAAGAAATTTAGACCCAAGCCTCAAAGTTCAATTCAGCAAGAACAGAGAAGGCGTCATCTTTTATGTATTGAGAACACAGTTGTAGTTAATACCATCGGACACTTGACATTTCTAAAACTAGGATCAAACACAGGAGAGGCTGCCAATATTCAAGCCCAATGTTCACTCCACGAGCAGTCTCGCTAGTTAGCGGCCAAAACCTCACAAAAATGCTCACCGCATACCAGTTCCTACATAGCAGCCCTTTTAACAATCTGGCGGGGTTAAAGCTTCACAGGGGCTACACAATGAACCATTAAAACGTTAAGATGCAAAAAAAAAAAAAAATCATTATGTCATGGGTACTCGCAGGACACCTCGAGTGTAGCAAGTGAAGAACTGATGGGGAGGGGGCATGTATTGGTTCGAATTACTCGGTTCAGCATGACAACCAACACGTCAAGAAGTACAGTGGTTTCAAAACCCACACATTCGTGAATGCGGGGAGGAAATGTCTTTTTGGAGGGTCTGGAAACTCAAGGGCCGGAGTAATGTGAAGGTCACTCCTGCGTGCAGACCGACAGCGCCCTCCCTCGCTGCTAAACTAACAATTCGCAAACCAGAGTTTTCCCCTTCCAAAAGGTCCTAGGGCTCCTGGAGGGAGGACTCGTCTAGTGATGGGGTGGCATGCCAATACACAAGGGTAACAGATTCATGCAGTAGTAACATGGCCACACACTGGAAAGACGCGTTTCAGAGGATCATAGCTGGAGTTGGAGAAAAGGTTGGGGTTGCATTGGGGGTGGGGGTCACTCAAGGGAGATTAAATACTTCTTCAATATCAATGCCTGGACAGCTCAGCAAGGGCACTCCGCAACCTAGCGCCCGGGAAGTCAGCCATCTGTTTGAAAATAGTCTACAACGGGGTACCTCTTTGAAGGACAGTCCAGGGCAGTTATATGAACTCTATCCATGCTTGCAAAACATTTCTGGAGAAGGACATAGGGATCCACCCTAAAGAGAAGAGTATCAGACTGCCAATGAGCAGCCATCACTTAAGAAGGTACGTACCCAATTGGAGTGCCACACCTCAAAGCACCACAGGGATTTGACACACCTTAAAGTATCGCTTGTGAGGAGGTCAACAGGGCATGGGGTAGGGGTGGGTGGGGGCGGGCGGAGAGAGACAACCACAGTTTGGCACAGGCACGCCGGGTTACCAATACAGCAAGATTTGCATCAAATAGAAAATCTCTAGTGTCATTTTCCAATCAATGGCTTGCAAAATTTGTAACCAAAATAGGCTGACACTTTATAACTGCTGAGAGCAGGATGTGAAAAATACCCGGTATAATTCTCTAGTAAAAGTGTATTTTCTGTTGGTACATGTCTGGGAAGTGCAACTCCCACCATCTAAAAAAAATCGTTTCCATGGTCAAAGGATGCTGTGGAGGGAAGAATTCCCAGTTTTTTAAAAACATTTTTTAACTACTGGGAGCAGGAGGGAGGCAATCCCCGAGCAGGTTTTTGCGCTACTCAGTTGCCCAATTTTAAAAAAAAATAAAGTTAGTTTGCACAAGTGTTAAAACTACAATCAACTACTGCAGCATTACGGAGAACACAGCCCGTCAAGAATACTCGAGATACTGGCCTGAACGCAAACATGCTCCCAAAACCAAAAGGCAAGTACTAAATGAGAATAAAAGACAACATGCTGTGGGGACCATGGGTCATCTATGTAGTAGCACATGTATTGTGCCACACGCTGTTCCCCAACACCTAAAAAATCTACCATAAAGAAATTCACTGAAGACCAGACAAGAGTGGTTTTAAGGAACAAGCAACCACACTTGACTTGTCTTCTGAAAAATACTAATCTAATAACTTGTTGGCAATAAAAATAAGTTTCCGAAATCTTCACACAAGGTTTCATGTCTTTCTAGTGGCTTCCTGCCAAGGCTCTTGTTTTGTCTTGACTACAATTGTATATCAGTTTTCCCATCGCCCCTCGTTTCCCATCTTTTTCACACTCTTGCAAGTTAATTTTCAGGTCAGCCTTCTCTGTCCCACAACAAGAGAAAAAGGCAAAAAAGGGAGAAAGATAAAGCCAAGACAGTCTAATGATGAAAAATCACTTCTCAGCCTCATTAAAAAAAAAAAAAGTGCTGTGCCCACCTCCTGCAATCCTCACCACATTTCAAGCAATGTGAATCTTACATAGACCGGGGACCCAACTTCATGCTACTACAAACGCTCTGCATAGAACATCTCATCCAAATATTGAAAACATCAAGGTGTAGAGGGTTCCCATCCTCAGCTTTGAGGGATGAAAGGCAGGGCAGAGGTAAACCAGGGAATCTGGGTTAAGGTATATCATACGACTGCAGTGAAGTCACACCAAACACTCATGATCTCAAACTAAAGGCTGGAAAATGTTCTATCATAGTGGCCTCGGTACCTCATTCGACTGGACGAACCCAGAGCCAAGGCCCATCTCTGCCAAACTAGAACTGCTAACAAACTTGTCGTCACTCCCTCGAGAAACTCGTTCACTAGAAAAAGGCCAACACCGGCAATAGGATTGGTCAGCATTAAACTAACCTCAGGTTAACAACAGCTGACAGGCCGGGTGGAGTGCTGCAAGGCCAGAACCCAACAGCAAACCACCACTCAATGACATCGTAGGAGCCCACCTCATCCCTACATCAAATGACTCCATTAAGGGCAACCCACTGCCTCAAACACCCAAACCAGGTAGGACCTCATCTCCCCAAGCCCCCCTCTCGGCACCAAGCCCAAAACACGGTCCACTTTGTAGACAACTCCGCTGAATTAATCAACTGCTGACGAATTTAGTACAAAATGTAGCAGTGCTCTACAAACATCCACTAACCTTACAAAATACACCTCCGCTGGCTATGCATTCGGGCTAGAAAAGGATGCTTGGGAAGGTATAGAGAGGTATATACATACTTAAGGCATCTGTTGCCTACAAAATATGTCGTACAGTTTGATTGGGGTATTGTCCAAGTGTTGATAAGCCTGTGACGGCTAATAAAGATTAATTAAAAACATTTTGGAAATAAATTCGTGAGCGGATATGGCCCACCAAAACCAGCTTTCAGCAATTTATCT
This sequence comes from Lissotriton vulgaris, assembly GCF_964263255.1. Classification (NCBI taxonomy): domain Eukaryota; kingdom Metazoa; phylum Chordata; class Amphibia; order Caudata; family Salamandridae; genus Lissotriton; species Lissotriton vulgaris. The sequence goes on from NC_141700.1 coordinate 65,351,842, forward strand.
GCACAATGTCAGATAGCTTTTGAACTACCAAAAGAATAATTTACATAAGACATCCCTGCAGAGTTTTACTTGCAAGAATGACTTGTGCAGAAGCCAACTGGTTTCTCATAGGCGTTAGAAATCTATGAAAGATGATTATAATGAAGGTTGGGGGGCACTCTTCGTCTGTTACTCCCCTTAATTCAGAGAAGTTACACGTAAGTTCAGGAGCCGTGGCAGATTCAGGATAACCACTTATTATGAAAATCAATTACATTTGAATATTGGGTATAGATTGGTGTTTTCTGAAAACAGAGTATGGATCAGGCATCAGAATTCCAGTCTTGACAAAGCCTTCCTTAATCCAACTCTGCTAGATTGGTAGAATGGAAAGAAAAATTCCTAAAAAAAAGCTGGTTGGTGGTGTGGCATTTAGTGTAGGGTTACTACCCACCTTGAAAATGCAAGTCAAAGAAAAATAAAATTACTGAAAATATGTAGCAGGGCATTACTGAACCATTCAATAATTTATAGCAAGCTGGTCATTCCAGTTTTCGACTTTTGTAATTTCTAACAGATGAGGAAATACCTAGTAGAACTGCAGAAAGATGCTCCATTTTATTATTTAGCAGCAATAATATTTAAATCCGAATAGTCACAGACATCATGGCCTTTACGCATGTAATACTGGGAGACAGTTTAGGACTGGTTAATTTGCGCCATCGGTTAAATAGGGCAGTTGGGACAAATGCAGATATAGGGCAATGTACCATTTACTTGGTAAAGGAACATTAACGCATTCAGCCGCCATTTATATAAGAGCATGTAGGTATAATAATTCAGCAGATTTTTTCAGTACAACTTTGAACTCAGAGAATAGGTGGCATGAATGTTGGTCAAGTATAGAGTTCCACTAGGGGGGCCAAGAGGTAAAGGATTTGGGGCTTAGCAGTGAGGGAGCGGCTTAGTTGAGACTGGTGGCTCTTCCAAGCTGGTGTAACGTGTTAAGGTTGGCAGTCACTTGATCCAGTTTGGAACACAAATGTAAATAAGTTGTACACAGCCCCACTCGCAAAGACTCCGCGCTTTAACCCGTTGCATGCTCATGCGGAGCCGCTCCGCCATGAGCCGCGGTTGCGCTGTGCTCATGACGGAGTGGTTCCGTCATGGCCCTGCCGCCACGCCTGCGCTGCGCGTTCTATTGAGCGGGCGGGGCCATGACGGAACCGCTCCGTCATGAGCACAGCGCAACTGCTGCTCGTGAGACGAGCATGCGAGCGCCGCTCGGGCCCCCCCCCCAGCGCTGCGGCGGAATTGCCGCCGCAGCGAAGGGGTTAAGGAACCATTTAGAGTTGTGGTTGGTCCTACCTATGGGGTGAGGTGGTACCGTTTTTTTTTTTAATTAACCCCAGTCTCCCTTCCAAGTAGTCATGCTAGGATTCCAGACACCAATTCCCACAACAATATTCTTCCATACCAAGTAGTCAAGGGAGCCACAAAATGTTTTGGGTTAAGGTAAGAAAGAGTTGCTCATGAATCCAAAGAGGGCTATTAGGAAACTGATTATGGTATACAGTCGAGTTAGTCATCACAACTTGAAATACTTTCCTTTCCTCTGTAGCGCTACTAGAGAAGCGAGCGCAAGGATACATTGGCGGTGATAGTCTAATTATATAACATTTGTAGAGCTCGACTAACAAAAAGTAATATGTGATTGTGAAAACCCAAAACAGACTCAACCAGTCACCGTCACCAATTGAAAGCAAGAGGACTCCAGAGTTGAGGACACTTTTCGCACTAAAAAGTTCTGGAAATGAAGAAAGATATACAATAGACATGATTACGGTTTGTGGCCCGCGAGCACACAAAAACTGGTGATAGGTTTGTAGACTACATTACCCATTCCCTACGTGTCCCTTCACCATAACAATAGCACGCCCACGGAACGGGAAAAGGAAAGGAGACGTCCACATACGTTTCATTTGGGTTAGTCCTAGACCAAAGCAAGCCCAACGTCACCAATTCAAGCGTAAATCCAAAGCCAGGTACTCATTCTGGTCATGAAACGTTTTTTCTACCCGGAATGTGTTGGGTTAAAAAAAAAAAAAAAAAAAAAAAAAAAGTGCGCAAACATACATTCTCTCGACTTATGGGTCCAAAGCCCAAACAATACCTTCTGTAAGCGGATGGTCTCACCAGGTAATTTTTCCTGCTCCCACATGACCACACCAAGGGTAGCAGAAAAAAAGAAAATTAAAGCTTCCAAGATCACGATCTGGCATTTCTCAACCCCTCACAGGAGTGTTGCCGAAGCAGGGAGGTGCCCTACAGCAATGGCATTCATCGGAACATTTTGAGAACTCTGTGTAGTCAAAGTGAAGTGTTCAGACAGAGAAAATTATTACGAGTAATTTGGAAAGAAGAGAATTCCACAATGCATTAAAAATAAGACAAAGTGGGCTAAAATGAATGGCCGACCTGGTGGAAGGGTGGGTATTTTTTTGGGGGGTGATGGAAGAATTTCATGATTAATAACTAATCCATTACCAACAACAAATTGAATATCAATGGATTTAAAATTGTTATCTCGAAACTGGGATATAAAGCAGGAGGGCATACGCATTATGAAGCAAGTGTCTGAACACCACATTCCCACAAGCCACACAATCACAAATGGCTATCACACCTTATCTGCAGTTAAGATAACACGCATAACTATATGATATCCAAGGCACTTTAAGAGCCCGATATGAAGCACCATGATTACTTTAGGAGGTGTAAAGCAACCAGAACACCCCGTTTCACACGCATCGCAAACTTGTAAAAGGCATGTTTGAGAGATTGTTCTATTTGCTTGGCGGTCCAGGGCGACCTTTGCCTCATCGGAGGATTTAAATAAAAGCCCTTGCGTCTGTTAAGTCTACAAAGTTACGCTTTACTGCAAGGGAGCACAAAGTCCAGGCCCTTGTCCAATATGTGTACGAAGGCAGGATAGTTTCTCTGAAGATATGAGCCACCAATTAAGTTCTTTATAAGATGGTGTGTTGCTTCACAGTTGTAGCAGTTTGGGCCCATAATGCTGTCTGTTGGCGCTCAACCCCAGTCATGCGCACTGGCTTCTTGAACTGAACTCCTCCATTGCTATGCTGTTGAGGCCACCAGTGCCATAAAACACATTTGGACTTTAATACTAGGTTTCAAAACTGGAACTTTTTTTCCTTTCTAAAGTTCCAGGCCTGTGCATCCAAAAGGTGGGTGCCTGCACCCATTAAGTAAGATCTAGGTGGGAAACTTATCCCAAGTGATGGGGGGGGGGGGGTGGAGCATAATGAGCAACCGTACCCCAAATGGAGAATCTACCATTTGATGTGGGATGGCACAAGTATAGGGCTAAAACTAAATAAGTGATACATGGTCACAAGTGAGGCTCGCACATCATACCCATGAGACTGAAGCAGGACTTCTGCAGCATCCGAAGCGGATGCACCCACACAATAGCCTTACAATCAAAGACTAACGCTTGAAGCTGGGGGGGTGGTGGTGGACAGCGAGACGAAAGATTTAAAAAGAAAAGTCCATTGACATTTAAAGGGCTCTATAGTGTGCCCACAAGATGAAACACATTGAAATGCAATTCAATTAGGATTACTAACATTGCCATAAACAGTGTGATCAATTCGATATTTCACATTTTCTAGCTTTTGCTAGATTAAATGTAGGTATGTTCTCTTTTATATGCTATAGAACAGGAGCTTTGACACCTACAGATATTAAGAATTTGTAGGATAAAACTGGAGAACAGAAGCAAGTCCGGTGGCAGCGAGATGGGACCAGGTGGGAAGGCAGGTCTGAGGTGGAGCGGGTCGAGTGTGGAAGAAGGGCTGGGATGGGTGCTCTCAGGGGGGTTGAGGCGTAGGATAAATGAAGAGATGCTGCAAGCCTGCCAGCGGTGATGCAGGGAATAAATGAAAGACTGGACAGAGTGGGTTGAGCAAAGTTTCAGAAGTGTAGAAGAGCTTGCAAGGGGGGGGGGGGGGGGGAGGGGGGTTCCTACTGGTGAGGTGGAGTCTGCCGACAACAGGTAACAAGCTGCCCTCCACATATGGAGGACGACGCCCCTATAAGCCTTGATTTCACAGACTGGGGTAGTGGTCCAAGAGGAGCTTGCTGAGGTATGAGGGTGGATGGGAAACTCGGCCTAATAACACAAAAGTAAAACAAGTTCTCTCAAGCAGACGTCTAAGTCATTGAGCAGGCCTCAGAATGATTACTTGTACCAGTACTTTATATGCTGAAAGAGACTAAATACACTATTCAGTGAATGTAAATTTAGCAAAAGAACAAACTTTTAGATAAGATAGCAATCAATAAACCAAAATGTAAAATCTTGCCAGGAAAAGGTTTAGCCAATAAGCTTTGTGAAGAAACTCCAATGTAGCAGAAGGATAACCGTCCTTTATACATCAGACAAAGAGCTGGGTCAGTGAGAAAAAAAAAACAACAAAAAAAAAACACGAAATGCACACAGTCTTTCACTCTGTACTAAACCATCAGATCTTAACGCAATTCATAAAAAACACATTAGATAGTTAAAAGGCGGGGTGAAAACTATGCAGAGACATTGCTCAGCCCAGAATGTAGAGCTGGGCAGCTAATTTGATTTGGAAGAGACAACGGTGCCTGAAAAGTTAATTAACGCAACCTAGCTCAAACGTTTGCCCTTCAGCAGACCATTAGAGGTGTATACATTTGGTAGTGACGAGAAGTGGGGGCCTTTTGGAGATAGGAGGGTGTGGGTAGCCTTTGCCGAGTACCAGGCTGCATTAATTTTAGTTCTGTTGAGCCAGTCCCAGATTAGTTGTATTATGCGGGGTGCAATTTCAATATCATGTACTGCAGCTAGTGAACGTATTGCACCCACACTTTGGGCTGAGATTTCAATGGATGTGGCTTTGGCTGCAAATCCACAGCGGGGTTGAAGCTGAAAGAATTTTTAAAATCACAATTCAGCTTTTGCCTAATCCAAATAACTGGATAGCTGTTAGTTAAAACTAGTACTCAGATTTTAGGTTCTCTCCTACCGTAGTCTAAAGGCTGCGTTTGGCTTTTTTCTCTAAAACCTAATTAAGGGCTTAAGGAACATCAATTTAGATTTTATTTGTTGAAGTTTTCTACGAGATAAATACATTTAACTTGTTTTAGATAAAACATGCGCGGCTTGACTTAAAGGGACAATGTTCGGTACCTTGCAGTATGCAAAAAGAACGATTGATGGACACAACGTGGAGCAACATCAAACATTCACCCCAGTGGACATCTGGGCCTAAATCTATATTTTTTTGCGCTCTGTGCCATTTCAGTTTAAACCCAGCCATATTGAAATCAGTCTTGACCAACAGTGCAGCCAAAATTGCCAAGCCAGGTCCTCCCTGGACCGGAAACAAGCATCCTGAGACTGGTTTCGGTGTTTCACCTCTCATCAGTCATGCTAGCGTAACTCCAGCGGCTTGGCTAGCACGTGATGTCTGGGTCTAAACTGGGGTGGCATGGTGAACAAAAGAACTATGGAGTTAACCCAGATCTCTTGACTGGGGGTGCATGTTTGATTTGATATGTCTTCAGTCCATAATTTGTGCCTTTTGCTTTCTCGCCCCTAGTGCGCCGGGTATCCCCAGACATTTGTTCCAGGTTCACTGCGTCTCTGGATCCAAGGTAGCCTGGCGGATTAAGTTTAATGCCCCAAAACTGGTCCATGGATGCTTGGCAGTTAGGGCTGGACTGTTCCCATTGGGCACAGGGTCAAGACTGATTTGCATATGGCTGGTCTAAACTGGGGTGGCATAGTGAGAAAAGCAATGGATTTAACCCTGATCTCTTGACTGGGGGTGAATGTTTGATTTGCTCTGCATTCCGCCTATCATCTATAGGTCTCTTGCTTTCTGCACCTTGGAGTAGGCAGATTACCACTAGCTAGCGTAATAAGTTTTGGTATTTTCACAGTTACTTGCTCTCTCACATCTGAGGAGGAGTTGGCATGCTCAGGCAAATGCCATGCCAAGGACAAGTTCCTGGAGGACTCACTCTCTAAACCGTACCCATAATTTATCTAGTCGAAATATTCTGATGGTCTATTTCACCTAGCAACGCCATTTTGTAACCGTTCCTTGACATCAAAACTACAACATTTTAAACAGGTCTTCAGGTGCTTGTTTAAAAAAAAAAAAAAAAAACACACACAAGGCGTGTTCTGTCTCTTGGGCACATGGCTATAAAAATCCTGGCAGCCACTAGACAGAACAACTCCCTTCAGGACGCCTAGAAAGAAGAGGGGAAGGAGAGGCTACGATTGGGCAGAGACCAGAGTGCTGCAGCCAATAGGAACCTGCCTGCATGATGTCACCACACTATGCAGAGCACGTCTGGGTCTAACAAAGAACAATGGAGCAGCCAGGCGGCACAGTCTATAAGCGAACAGGAGATGCTCCAAGCACCCGACCTGGAGACAAAATGTAAAGAAGCCCCGGATTAAAGGTCAGACTGGCATCTGCAGCTACTGGGAACAGAAACCTGGTACCCCTGCATCAAGACAGGCTACCCAGACACCAGCTGCCAGATTTAGGAGAAGCAGCCTTCCCTGGTGATGTGTGTTGAGCCTGGCATCTTAAAACTTCAGTGGGAGGAAAATTCAACAGCATGAAAGGAGGCAGGGGAAAACCAGCAAGTGGAGGCATGCCCCGAGATCCTTCTGCAAGTGTTGTATTCTGCAGCCAAAACTTGACAAGAATCTCCTGCAGAATACTGGGGTCAATATGCCTCCAAATAGACGTGCGTTTTGTTTCAAAGCAAGAACCCCCACGAGGTTAAATAAAAGCACAAGGGACTGCAACAAATCGGACACGTTTCGTGTTAGTTGTGCGTGGGCTGCACTAGAGGGTTAAGATGCTGCTGCCAGCATTTAAAGGTACTAGAATAAACGCCATCTGATTGGCAGCACGCGGACGGCAGGTCGATACTGCTCTACCCAGGAAAGCAGAGGCCTCCTGCTCAATGCATTTTAAATACTAATGCAAGAAACTACTGCAGATACAAATAGTCCCTTGGAATGAGACAAATAGACCTGACAAAGGAAGTGCCTGGATGTTGCATTTCACTTAAGCAGCCCGATGAGGTCAGCACCATTGGAGCCTCCACCTTGTAAATACAAGCATTGGCAAAGCCAATAGGCGTGGCTTCCATTTTTGAGTTCGGACTAAACCATCAAAAGCATGCTGAAGGGAGACACAATTTTTTTCTTATACAACACATAAGCAATGGGTCACTGGGTAGGTTTTAAAGATTTGTTAACAGGTCGTGAAGACAGTTTTGCTTTATAGCCAAACATAAAAGGCGGAAGCTTTGAAGGTGTTCAAGGCCCCACAGAAGCCAGCCCAAAGCCTCTTGTGTACCCACAACACCGCCCTAGGACTTGCCTGTACCTTTCCATACATACTCGTCACACCACCTCACTAGGCATCAGGACAGTATTATGAAAGAGCCAGATTGCCAATCATCAGGGGTAAAAATCTGCCTACAAGGCCCTCATTCTTGCAAGATTTTCAAGTAAACATGTTTCATGCCAATTATTTACACTTTATCTATGCAATCCTTGCGGCTCTCTAAGAAACCTTGCATTAACCGGCCCTCTGGACTCCACTCTTCATTACAGGCCCCATTCAGCAGATACATGCACCCACCATTTAAAAGGCCCTTAAAAGTCAGACTTGCCATTATACTTCCTCTCCTGCATCACAAAGCAGGCATTGGCAAAACCAATGGGTCTCACCTTTATGCTTTGACAAAGCAAGGGTATTGGCTTTACCAATACTGTCCCACATTGGTGGAAACAAAAACTAATTTACATATTGCTCACCACTAGCAAAAACATTTTTTAAAGGGCGATTATGCACACATGTGCCACGAGTCATCACACATGCACATGTAAATGTCAAGACCCTATAGCAGACCCAGAATCGCCAAGAACACGCAAGTGGCCATTTTGGTTTCTTTAATTCACTATTCCAAGATAGCAGCTACCCAGCTAGAAAAAGTAAATAAGTGAACAAAGGGTTTTTTTTAAAGATCTAATTGCACGAATTGCTTTAAAGGGGGGGGGGGGCGGTTTAAACTAGGGCTGGCTATGAAAGTATACAATCAAAAGGATGGCAAAGAGCTGTGCTTCAGAGGTGGGATAAACAAGAAGTTAAGAAAGCCATTAAATAAGCTTTCTAATGAAATATCAAGAGCCAATCAATGAGCTTATCCAAGGTTCACTTAAAGTTATGGTACGGTCCACAATAGGTCTTCCTCAACATAAGACTACAAGCTGTCCGAAACAAAGGCATAATTGTCACAATGGGCGCGACTGCTTACTTGCTCCAAATTTTGTTGCACAGAAAGTCATGAAAGTATTTTTTTTTTTTTTTTAAACGGCCAAAAAAAGTTGATTGGTCCAAAAAAAAAGATACATCTTTAAGAGACAGCATACATCCATGAGCAAATTTCGAGACTGCTTGTAACGAAGAAAAGAAAAATGTTTTAATTGACACTTGTGCAAAGACTACTACTATGTTAAGCAATTCTATTGATCTCTACAGTCACACATACTAAGGAGGGAATGTTCTACTAACTTCAATAAAAGAATATTGCGAAACAGACTCCGCATATCTTTAAGGAATTAAGATCTACAGATGCATAAAAAAATATTAATGGGTGCAGAGCCCTTTACGTGCAGTGCATTGTAAATGAACAGCAAGGACTCCGGCAGGAGATAACACCGACCCAAAGCTATGCGTGGCAGATGTGAAATCAATACCCAAACTCTAAAGACTCCTGCAACAAGAGCAAGCAGTCCCAAAACAGAGACACCCGTCAACACTGAAGTACCTGCAGGGTGAATGAAGGCTTCCCGAGAGAAGGCCCTGACAAAGTATTTTATTTTTAAGAGAACTCTGATCCAGGGCCGGTAATCAAGAGAACACATTTTACCCACCTACTTGATAGATGCGCACGTACAAAGCCGCCAAGAAGAGAAACAAACTGGAGTCCAAGGGGAAGAATTTATTAGTTTGTAAAGTTGGTCACCGCGGACCACTTCTAGTGGGATGTGAAATCTGGAATCCTGCAGATAAAACGCTTTCTAGTGAAGACAAGGGTACGTTTTTAGCTTGGGGTACCGTGAAATTGGGTAGATTATGTTTAAAATAGAGTGGGGTAGACTGGAGTGGGTGGTGTCGATTGGAGTGAGGCAGGTTGGTGTAGACTAGAGTGGGGTGAATTGGAATAGAGTGGGTGGGGTGGATTAGAGTAGATTTGAGTGCGGCGGAGGGGGTACTTGGAGTGCACTAGATTGGGTAGATTAGAGATAGGTAGATTGGAATGGAGTAGAGTGGACAGGGGTAGAGTAGGGTGGCGCTAATTGGAGTGGCTGGAGTGAAGGGAGTAGATTGGGGCGGAGTGGAGTGACGTACTTGACCCAACTCCAATCAGAATGAAGAGAAAATTGGAGTGGTGTGGGATAGATAGGAGTGGTGTAGATTGGGTGGATTAGAGTAGGGTAGACTCGAATGGAGTGGGGTAGACGGAGGTAGATTAGAATGGGATGGAGTGGGGTGGAGTAGAATGTAATGTGGTAGAGTGGAGTCGCGTGGAGTGGGGTACATTAGAGAGGAAAGGGACAGGTTGAGTGGGGTAGTGTGGAATGGAGTGGGGTAGATTGAAGTAGACTAGAGACGGGTACATTGGGTTAGAGTGGGTAAGTGGAGAGGAGGGATGTGGAGTGGCAAGATGTGTCGTAGAGTGTCTTACAGCAGAAGAACGGCACAGAGTGGAGCAGAATGTTCTACAGTGAAGATGGGTACAGTGGAGTAGTGTAAAGTGGAGTGACAAAGGATGATTAGTGTGCTAGCGCACTGCAATTACAGACAGCACATCTCCAATTCAAATGGCCATGACATTTGCAGACATCCAGTTTTACTGCGCACACACACGTGTGGAAATGTCATCACCTAGTGTATTGATCTTCTTAAAATATTTGTTTCCACCACACTTGAGAATTACCAAAATTGTGCTTCATGTCTACTTTTTTCATTTAGATTTATTTTGAAATATCAGCATAGTTTGTTTTTGTGGTGTGCTGGAAAAAACAACACTACAGCCCGTCATCTCACATAGGTACTGAGCAGGATGAATTGTCGCTGAAATGCTTTCACTTTGAATTCAGCAAAAGAAAGGTAAAGAGCACGGTTCCTTGGAGAAGACAGCTTGACAATTGACCTCAGTCTTTGAATGCCAAGCTAACATGACAAACAGAAAGCAAGTTCGTGGAAGAATACAGTTACGGTTTGGGCAACGGGAAGGAGGAACTCTAGCTGGACAGCCTAAAGCAAATAAAGCCAGCAAATCTGATTTACAAGCCACAAAAGCAATGGTAAGCAATGGGCAGAATGCATCCCTAGGCCAACTTTCTGAATCTCCCCAAAATGTATTTAGCAAACCAGACAGCTGTGCTGTGTGGTAGGCTGTGACCTACAATGGGGGCTTCTGTGCCAAAAGGTTAGGTAATTGGACAACATTTGGAAGGAACTGCAAGGCACTGGTCTACCATGACCACCCCCCACCCCCACCATTTAGGCTACTCGGTGAGATGGATAGGGTCCTGTGGCCTTGGATTACCCGCCTCAGCCTTAATTCATGGCACACTTCACGTCCCAGGCAAAACAGCCTGTTCAATGCTATAACTGAAGCAGAGTCTGCAGTCTTCAGAAATCACTACTACTAAATTGTCTTTCACCAAACTTCTGAATACAGCCAATACTGCAAAATTGATCTATGAAACATAGTAAGTATTGAAAAATAGAATAAATGTTTTGACTGATCCTTTCTTAAAGGATACAATAGTTCATGCACTGCCCGAGCTTTCAAAAGGATGTTCCTTGTCCTCACACATCATTCAAGCCCAAAAGAACAAAAGCACAAGCAAAGGCAAGGAATTAACTGAAGGACTGTTGCCCCAGAAGATTATGTATATAATGAAGACTGTTAGAATACCCTTAACATGTTTTTTTATTTAAATAACTTCCATAACAACAGGGAAGACTGACAGAAGTCTCTGATGTCAACAAGCAGGAACTGTGCAAAGGTTTCTATAATGTACCAACTTCTTCATGTCTCTTTACTAGATAAGAGCAATAGGTGTGAAGTGCAAGGGGCGGAAAGAGGACAAGGTGGATTATCTACCGGAGAAGTAATGTTCCAAATATGGCACAAGTTCCCTCTAGCTGTAATTAGCAAAATCTTTGAGTCCCGAAATAACCTTTACAGAGGAAAAACTACTTTCAGACGCCAGCCTTTGGCACCTAAATTGAGTACCATTGAAGACATAGGTTTCCATTTTAATACTAGGTGATAAACTATTTAAGTTTATGGCAATCGAGCCCTGATGTTGAATCTATGGCTGCAAATCAGCACAGTCCAGCTGTTACTGTATCATATTAAAAGAATATATATTTCAAGCTTCAAAATGCAGATTCTATAGCCTTCCACCTCCATCCACGCGCACATGAGCGGGGGCTACCTTAAATACAGACCTGCAGGGGCTCCATCGAATTGTCTCCTCTCAAAAATCAAACACTTCACAATTACCAAAAGAATACTCGGAAAAGAGTATCACACTAACTCGGTTTAAGTATGAAACAGCTAGGCTAAAGAGCTGTAGGTCCTTGCTGGAAGAAGTTGGTTCACCCTTGACAGGTCCTAAACAGAACTGGGCACCTATTACAGAAATAAAAACTAGCATCTCATCACCAAGGCCGCCAACAAGCGAGGAAGGCACCATCTCACCCGAAACAAAGGCGAAAACAAGGAAGTGTGGATGCCTTTGTTCCTTTGCACTTCCAGGCTCAAGTGTGAGGCAATGTTCACCCACTGGAGAAGAAAATGGAGGCCAGGCCTCACTGGCCAAGGAAGCCTTGAAGAAAGGATGCTACTAGGTTCCATCGCTGCAGACTAGCTCCAGGTTTTGCAAGCTTCAGACAAACGATAAGAGGACTTGGTTGTTCTCTTGAAAGAAGACTCTTCTAATGCAAGCTCATGGCACTTGTCCAAAAAGCACTCACCGCTCTGGCTATATATAACAACAAAAACAGGCTGGTAGCAAACCCGACTAAATCAAAAATAGTCATTTTTGGGCACTACCCCAAAAAACAAAGAGCAAAATGGAGTCTCGGCCATTTAACCCTCGACAGCACCCAGAAATACCTATACTTAGGGGTCTCCTTCCACGAATCAGGGTTGTGCGGCACCCACTTAAAGAAAATTCAGGGTAAAGGTAAATCCATCATTTTTGCCCTATGTAAACTACAAGCCCTTATACACAGCCCTTCAGCAACGGCCATTCAAAGAGTCCTCAAGGCCAAGTTAATGCCTGCCCTTAACTACGCACAACAGGCGTACCCAGGCAAATTAAATAAGGAGCTGGAAAAAATCCAATGTGGGGCATACAAGAGACTCGCTGGCCAAGGTTTAATTTTCCATAAGGCCTCCAAGACGAGTCGAAACGTCGACGCCATAAAATCTTTGCCCTGGATGTTGTTATACAATTTCGCGTGCAATATAATTTTGAAAGCATTGTCTCCATAAGAAATTGTTTTGAAAACATTATACGCCAGGCCATCTGTAAATTGTTTGTGTAAATCTATTGTTCGTGTATACAAATTTGAAGTATTCTTCATTCTATGCTCTTTCTATATTTTTCTATTCTAACACGCTAAATTCAGTTTCTTGCACATACTCTTGTTTGGGCAACCAAATTTCTTCTCTTGTACACTGAGATAGCTACGATTGCAATGAATTAAAATTGCCCTGGACTTATAATTATTGCTGTTGCTTTTTTGATTTGATTGTATACATATTATCATTGAATGTATTTGGGCTGATCCATTGGACATGCCCCATGACTAAGAGGAAGTGATCATTGGTTGAGTAGAAATAACAGTCTGAGACCATGGTCTTTGAATAGCATTTAGACCAGTCCAAAGCACATGTTCCAAAGAGGTCCTACACTCAACATTTTTCAACTGCAGCATAAAGTTGTTAGTTCGGGTTCTGAAAGTGTAGAGAAGTCACGACAGTGGACCATAATTTGCCATCAAAACTATCGGATTTGCAAAACATCTCAGATGCCTACGAGTGATCGCCTGACAAAAAACTCAACTTGCAAGATTCTCCGGCAAAAATGGTAGTGGGGATTAATTCCCAGTCAATGATCAGAGTAGAAAATGTCCACGCGTCAGAGTAGCTCTGTTCTTCAAAACACCAAGGGGAGCCAAGAGTCAAACACGCTATGTACAAAGATCCTTCCAGCCTCTGGGGTAACAATCAGCCAATTGGGGATATTTCACTGGCAATGAGCCCCACATAGGGCCTACTGAAATCACTTGTTCAATTACTGGACCAGAAAGGTCCCGAACTAAGAACATTAGGCAGAACTTAATGTTGCTGTCACTTTGCAGAATCAGATCACTGAAATTATCGCATTCCAGCCCCTATTGCTGCTTGCAGTCACACTTACCGTCCCACAGGTAAAGGCTCTGTGTTTAAAGCTCAAGTACTACGGATAAGCATTTGTGTGTGCACCTCGCATCAAGAGTGGCAGCAACCTGCTAGCGGAGAAAAGACGATTCTTAGTTAGACTGGACAGTCGAAGGCCATCAAAGCCAAATTGAAGCAAAAATGCTACATATGCCACTTGGCTATCAATTTTGCTGGGATTAATCCTGCATCTTCAAATAACGAGCAATAAATGGACGTTAACTATGCACAAAAGGAGGTGCTCTCCCATGCTGGAAACCCATGGCAAAATTGTTACACCCGAGTTACACTTTCAATAGGATGTTGGCCCCTATCCCACACAAGGTGGCACACGCTACATTATTGAAGTCACCACTCCTCACCAGAAAACGAGACACTCGCCGGGCTAGGCCAAAGATCTCTCAGCACGTTGTAGGTGTTACCAGCCATGAACGGGCCCCTGTACAGCTAAAAGCTGGTGCTTTGAATACTTTCTTTTTTATTAAGTGCAATATTAAAAAAATCAAAAGGGAAACAGATTAACTGGCATAGGTTAGCTAAGGTGCAAATAAAAGACCATATTACCTGCGACAACGCAGATATAAAGTAGGCATTTGTCTCCCCCCACTGAGATTTGGCACAATAACCTCCAATAGTTTGGTGTTTTTGGTTCACCCGAGGGCGGAGCACCATGGGAAAGCGGCACAGAGATGCAAACTTCTTTCAGAGCACCGGTAGTGAGCACTGCAATGGACCACATGCACCTCTTGCAGCCCCCACCCCCAGAAAAGAATTGAAAGAGAAACTGCCTGAAGCACACCACTGCCTGCGTTTGTCAGCCAGTTAGGATCTAAAATAATAATAATAATAAAAAGACCAAAAAAATTGGCCAGTGTAAATAAAAAATTCAAGAGGTGCTTTCCCGTGACCACAAATGGTTCCCCACAGAACATACACTACACTCGACCCTTGCATTCTCCATTGTCAATAAACGGCCTTACACCTTGGGCTCCCACTATCACAAAAATCATTCTGCCTCAAACTCAACCCAGAGGATGCCAATATTCCCCACAGTCATGATACTACCTCCTGACCCCTTTAACACCCTCTTAAAAAAACTTTCTGTAATATTGCTATAATTACTAAATACTGTACGTGAAGGCCTCGGGGCACCAGTACTGCTGTGGGCCACCTATCCAGTACTGATGGACGTGCCCCAGCCATCACACCCATGCACCGTCTCTATTCGTGGCCCTCTCCTGTGCCTGTTAGTTGAAGCAGCTTTAACCTTGTCTGCTTCTCCTGCACTTGTGGGGTGGAGGGGAAGTGGTGAAGGCATGTCCGGGCATGGGATGGGAAGGAATCCAGATGCACTCTCTGAAGAGAGCTCTGCGGAAGCACTGCGTTTATTTACTCAGCACCAGCCGGTCCCCATTCTGAGAAGTAACTAACGGAACTGGGAATCGGATCTACTAGAATCCGAGTAGGATGCTGAGTCCCTGCACTGGAGGAGGGTCTTTGCAGCGCCTGTACAAGGCATTGTGGCTCAGTGAGGTACCAGCTCATGGCCATCTTCTTCACAATGATGGATACTCAAGCGCTTAGACAGCACCTGCTGGTTTAGGGGGCGCTTCTGTAAGATGATGAAGCAGTGAATGTAACTCTAGACTCTTCATACCAGACACAAAGCCCAGATGGGACAATTGGTCCAGAACACAGCCAGGTGTGAACTAGCCTCACAGTGGGGAATCTGAGGCCCACGAAAAACAGACAGGTGGTTAGGTTAAACTCAAACGGGAGGCAATGTCATGAAGATTTGGAGGGGGGCTATTCTGGAATACCGACCCCCCCCCCCCCCCCCATCCAAGAACCTTACCTAGCATTCCCATACTCACAAAAGGTACCCCCGCCAATCCCTGCTCCACCCACCACCATTTGCAAGGGACCAGACATTAGCCTTAACTCCCCCATACACCCTTTTTTGGTCACTAGCGACCCCATCTTGCAGCGAACAAAGCAAGGTAACATCCTAAAGTTATAAACCGTAAATAAGAGGCCTGGGGACCTAGGGTACCACCTAAGAGAGCACAGCACACACACTCCTTTGGAGGAGACCTACACCAGTCGCAGATGATGTGAATTCCATCCACTACTGGAGCATCAGACCTCTAGGACCTTGCAGGTCAGCATTGCTAGGGTGTACCCACCTTGTAGAGCTGACCCTTGATCCAACGAGGTCCATACTCGAAACTTAAGACCAAGTGCTCTGGCGTCAGACTTGGATTTTAATTTCTTTTCAGGCCGGGTGCATGGATCCCAGGACGGCTATAGCAAGCACCGTTACCTTGTAGGGAACAATGGCTTTGAGGAGTAGACAAGTGCAGGCTTCCCTTCAGGTGAAAGAAAAATCCTCAGACACGACTTCAGGGAGACTACAAGATGTTAATTGGATAAACCTACTATTGTGTCACAGTTCACACTAGAATAACCACCGCCAGGTTCAGCTTTTCAAAAGGCTCTCACTTCTTTCGATGTTCTATTGTGACATGACAGGGTTGCATGACAAATACTGCGAACACTGCTGGTGTGGTCTACCTCGACAGCTGCTCTTTGGTCAGTCGCCTATGGACAAGTTGCCTTTTCAACTTGTTTTAGCATATAAGTATTTAATGAAGTTAAATCGTTAATGCCCAACTTGCTAATGGTGCATATTTGTTCTTCGTATATGCAAAAGTCGGGTGTGATGAACGACCGGTTATGCACATGGGGCAGCAGAGAGGTTATCTTATACAATTAGCCAAATAACCCTAGAAATAGAATTCCTGTACACATGACCGTCACGAGGGATGCACTACAGATGCATGACGTTTAGGCCAGTTCTAAGAGCACTCCAAGACATTCTAAGAGGTAGTCGTCACTTGATTTCAAGAAGCTCTTCCCCTTGCCACCGTGGTCGAGGCAAGGAGTGCAGAGCCTGGGTCTATCAGTTACAATAGCATCGTCTGCTTCAGGCTGCATTTATTTTTTGCTGGTTGTCAGCAGCAAGCAGGCATTTGCTTACTTGAGTGACTGTGCCCGTCAGGCACCTTTTAAACGTATTCAAAGATGGGACTGTATTCATTTCTGCAAATGATTGCAATAGTGGTGCTCTGGTTACTGGAGAAGGACGTTCAATCATACAATAAAAAGTCTAACAATAGCTCTACGGCATTACAAAACACTTCCTGCAGTTCCCTCGGACCTTCTCATCCTCCCCGCCAACAGGAACACATGCCGGTTCCCCAGCACACTGCAGCTCCGAGTCAGTCCCGGTCCCCCACAATGACTGCACTAGTATACTAAAAGTAAAGTTCGCATACAACGTCCCAAGCCGCTATGGTTCTAGGGGGCGCCACCCACACTTCACCGATGAAGGGCCTGAGCACCTGGTTCTGTGATAAAGGACTCACGCCTTGCACTCTTCATATCGGTCTAACAAAGGCACCCGATGGAGACAGTGGACAAAAGTAGAGCCAGGCTGAGGCAGATTCAGCAGGCCGCGCGGAGGGCATGGGAAGTAACACTCACCTAATGCTGGGATGTGAGGCCCCAGGGACACCCACTGGTCCAGAAAGTAAAATCTCAGGGGTGGGGCAGGGTGGAAGCAAGGACCCCACTGGCCCAGAAAGCAAAACCTCAGGGGTGGGGCAGGATGGAAGCAAGGACCCCAGGCACCCACTGGTCTAGAAAGCAAAATCTCAAGGGTGGAAGCAGAGACTCCTTGCATGTTCAAGGGAGGGGGTGCTGATACAGGGCAGGAGGATTCGTAGCACAGGTAGCAGAGGGCCTTTGTCAGCTGCACCCTTCCACTTCAACGCAATGTTCAGAGCACGGAGAGGGCAGGGACCACCTGCATAGCGCAATTAGTCCCAGGGTGGTGATGCTACTACACAGTGATGCCACAGCTAGGGAACAGGGAGGCATGGCATGGGTAATAAGTACTGCTAGTACCCCCACGAGGGGGTCCCCTGGTGATGACGGTACCACCACAGAGGAGTTTGCAATAACAACAGGCCCTTGCAAGGTGCAGTCACACAGCCCTCGGCCCGTAGGCCACCCACCCCCAGGCCCCAGCATCAAGCCCCCGGTACTCGCCTTGCCGGCCCACGATCTCGGCGACGTGCTCGGAGCTGGGCACGGGCACGCACTCGGTCATGTTGACGCTCTTCTTGCGGCTGCCGATGATGCTCATCTGCTCGGCCAGCAGCGCGGGGCCCAGGTGCGGGTACGCGGCCCCGGGGTAGAGCTCGGCGGGGCCCTGCGGGGGGCTCCCGGGCTCCGAGCCCAGCAGCATCAGCTCGTCGTCGTCGGGGCCCGGCTCCAGCGGCTCCGCGGGGCCCTGGTCCTCCTCGTCCTCCTCCTCCAGCCCGAGCAGCGAGAGCTGGCCCAGCGCGAAGCGGAAGGCGTCCTCGGCTTCGGGGGGCTCGGGGTCCCCGGATCCTCCGCCTCCCCCGCCGCCGCCCTTGTCGGCTTCAGCCTCGGCTCCTCCGCCGCCCCCCGGCTGCGGCTCCTCGTCCTGCGGCTCCCCGGCGGCCGGGCCCCCGAGCCGCGGGCTGCCCCCCGCCGCCGCCGCCTCCTCCGGGTGGTAGATGGAGCTGGGCATGGCGGGGGCGCCCTCCTCCCCGGGGAGCCGGCAGGGCGCGGCGCCGGCAGGCTCGGCCGCCGCTTCTTCTCCTCCTTCTTCTGCAGTCCGGGCGGGGGTGCGCTCGCGCCGGCTCTCCTCCGCTGTCCTCGCGCCGCCGCCGGCTCGCGCTGCCTCCTCCTCTGCTCCCGGCCTCGTGCAGCCTGCGCTGGCGGCGGCTCGCGCTGCTCCTCCTGCTGCCTCCTCTCCCTTTGTCTGCCGCCCGGCGTCCGTGTCCTGCTGGTGTGTGTGTGCGAGTGCGCCGCCCGCCCCGCGGTCTCGCGCACCTCTTTCTCTGGCTCCTCAGCGCGCACACGTAGGCACGCGCCCATACATTTACAATACGAAAAACACACACGGGGCCGGGGAGGTGAAGAAAAAAAAAAAAAGAAAGGCGCGCGCGGGCACGCGAGCTTCTGCGCGCTGGTTGGTCGCCTGGTCTGGCCCTCGGCGCGCGCCCCACCTCCCCCCTCCCCAGTAGGCTGGCGCGCGCCGCAGGCCCCCCCCTCATAGTTCCCCCCCCCCCACACACACACTTGGCCCCGCCCTCAGCGCCGCGGCTGTCAACGCGTGACACCAGCAGCAACACAACAATGGGTTCAGAGGACACGCACATGGGCAGCTGCGGCAAAGGTTTGGGGGAGGAGCCGACTCTAGGGCACGCCCCCCGGCCACGCCTCATCCGCGAGCTGAGGTTTCATTCTGCGGCTGATCCCAGCGACTTGAGCGGTGCGGCCCCGCCCAGGACACGCCCTCTCTCAGCCAATCACCGCGCAGGCTCCTCCCCCTGCAACCCAGACGGTGTCCAGAGGCCAACCTCTGCTAGTGATCGCCTTCGTGTATGGCACCCCCCCATTGGCAGCCTCTACTGATTGATTCATTTATTTGATCAATTTTATAAAGCGTGGATGTGGCCCGAAGGCATTAGAGTGCTTTAAAAGAGTAGCAGGTTACAAGCGTAGTGCACGTTACAGTTGCAATAGCAGAAACAAATAGAAAAAAAAATACATTCGGGAATTTTACCTTCGGGTAAAGTCCGCGCTTTATAAAATGCATTAAATAAATACACAGTTCAAGCATGGCGGGGTCACATACCGAGGGTAGTTCCATCCTGGTGGAGAGAGTGATTTACCAAGCCCAGCCACCTGGGACCCCCAGCCAGCATCCTCAGCTAATGCCTAAAATAGCTTTTCAGTCATAATCTTAGGAGCGCCTTCTTTTGTGTGATCAAACCACCATTAGCAGCCAATCACTGCCTAGGATCAATCATCAATAGCTAAGTCCCTTTAAGGGAATCCTACTGGTAGCATCTTACCGCACACATCCCACTAAAACCTGCCAAACCTGAAACTTCCTAATGTCCAGTCTGCACCAGCCTCCTCGGCTTCAATCACCATATGATACCCAATACCAGTCCGTTCCGCTCGCCCAGTCACCCAATTCTCGCTCGTCTTCAAACCACCAAGTCATGGCCTACCTTGGCAGCAACTGCCATGGTCTACGGTACACAATACTCTAATTAGAAAGGCTTGGCTGTTAAGGATATGTTTACATCCAGGTTTTGGCAATGAAGCTGTCAAGTAGAGCCACTGCTTGAGATATACATATAGTGGGCTTTAGGTCTGTCTTTACAACCAGGGCTGGTGCTAGGCATGGGCAGTGTGGGAAGCTGCCCAGGGCCTCGCACTCTGCCTACCAGGATGGGGCCCGCACAATGGCAACACCCCACCAGCCCTCGTGTACCCCTGCCGATCAAAGTGAAGGAAATGCGTCTATTTACAATTGGGCTCATGGGAGGGGGCCCCCTTTCTGGGGCCTCTAACGGATGGTGTGGTGAAGGCCTAGGGGAGGGGGGACACCTCTTGGGGCTGTCCATTCAGAGAATCCGCAGGACGCACATTGTCAGCACTTTAGCACACACATGTTTAACTCAGCCCCAAGCAATTCTCACATCTTCAGTCCAAAATGGGCTGTACATGAGGTGCTTGGGTGGCTGAGAGAAGGAGCTGCAGCCCAGTTGGAGTCTGCACTAAGCAGCTTCCCCAAAATCAGAAGGTGTCACTTATGTAAATTTCAGGGGCCTCGCACATTCCCTTATGTCTAGTGCCCTGAAAATCCTAGGACCGGCCCTGTTTACAACCATTGATTTTCTTCGACCAGCCTCTTTCAGCCATTGGCTTCAGACTTTGTCACTATCCTCTTGGATTCACCAGTTCAGTAGTTATCTCTCACTTAATGCTATTGGCTGTTTGGGTATACCCTTTCATCCCCTCTACAGTACTTCCATTAAACTGCACGAGTGACTACTTTGCAGCGAAGGAGACTTCAATAAAGTCTGCCTTTTGTTTCTTGTCTGGCTTTAACAGGCTTATGCTGAATGAGTTAGCATATTAAACCAAGATATACTGCCTTCCCCAATGCTTAAAATATTATTGAGACACGCTTCATACATTCAGACATGGCATATACACAATACCCCAGGAGATGCAATATGCAAAGTCCTATTATCATTCAAGGCCCCACCCTTGCCTGTCAGTCACTGCTCAGGGCCCAATCCCTGCCAGCGACTCAATGTGCAAACTGTCCATCTATCCAGTCTGGCCACTCATTGCTAAAAAATAGAACTGAATACAGCAAGCGTAAATATCAGTGCTGTAGAGTGATACAAGCACTTCCACCAGTTGTCTTTGTGCTGTGCAGGACCTGACCTAGTCAGAATACAATAAAGCATTTAGGTTTACAATTCAATACCTTAGTGGCTCTACCAGGCGGGTTCCTCCTTTTGCAATCTGGTATTTGTAGTTCTGAATTTATGACAAGTTAAACAGGGCTACAAGTTCCTGAATAAAAAAAAATCAGGAATTGGTAAGTGTGAGCTCTGCTCCCAGGGCTGAGCAACTGCACCACTGTCCCACACAGGACCCTAGTGTTGGACCAGTCTCACAGGGCCTCCACAATCCTTGCAGCCACCCACCTCACAGTCCGCAGTCTACCTCCTGCAAGCAACCCCACGCTTGATTAGGGTTGCCACCTTTCCCTGAGAAAAAAGCCATCCATTTGTTCACATTTTAAGATTCTGGCATGGTTCCATCTTTGGAAGGGAAGTAACAACATGGGAAGGGCCTGCGGCTTGGTGAGATATTTTTCTGTACCACTGCTGCATAACTTTTCCAAAGTTCAAATGAATACAAAGAGTTGGATCTGGAGGCCCACGTCTTATAGAGTTTCAGGTCGAATCATTCACCCAAAGCCAACAGCAATCTGAAGGTGTGACACATTCAACATCTATAACTAAACAATCAGTGCAGGAAAGACATTCGTGGGCTTTCTCACCATGGAATATCGTGGACTGGCACTAATGATTTGGGGAATGTGTATTCCAAGAGATTTTACAAAACTGATTGCCATGGTGGTGCCTACCCCTCCTGTTTTTAGACAGGTACCGCATTAAATCAAAACGGAGAACCCAGTACATACATATACTTTGAAGTCTCTCTCGTGTCAGTAAAAACACAGTTTTTCTTGTAAAACCCTCACCCACCAGGGTTACCTCTTGGTGGCATGCTTCATCATTGGGTCAATCCCAAACCGCTGCGGATCGGGGCGTGCTGAGATCGATGAACTACGTGGGAACACGTGTTGAGCATTATATAATAAAAAGGAGATTTAATATCAAGAAGGGGAGGGAGTGGAGAAAGTTAAAAAATAACTGGCTAGTAGGTATATCTATTTTATTCCTGCCTCTAGGCGGTATGATTAAAAATTAGGGGTGATTAGGAACGCAGGGTTGGTAATGCACCTGCGGTTCTAAGGGTCAACATGTTTCAAGCCGTGCCACTATGGCTCTTTTTCAGGACCATGGGAACCTAGTTCCTTGGTACCACTCCTGTATGCTTAATCACATGAAACACGCTAATTGCATGCTATGCCACCTAGTGAAAAAAACATAAATATACCACCTATTTGGTGTTCTTTGTTTCCAGTGGAGATAAGAGAGATAGAGAAATTGAGTATGTATCAACTTCTACATACTTCACTGCACCCGATTGTGGGCAAACGTGTTTAGTGGAATAAAGCAATAAGTGAACGCTACTAGGTGGGCTGGAAAGTGAAGAACATAACAGACAGTGTCAATACACCATGTTCTACAAACTGGTAACATTTCAATACTATAACTAACCCGGCTAAAACCCCTTTCTCCTCCCTCTTTTTCTGAGATACACTTTAGATAGGTCCCACCATAACACACAGGGACAGGCCATCAAGATGTGAATTAGGTGGGGCACAGTGGTCCCCTGTAAGAAGTTGACTCTGTATATACTATACCAAAAAGAGGTATAGTGTGCCCAGAGTCCAGTGAGTCCCCAAAGGTATGGCAGAGGTTAAAGTAAATAATACCTTACTCTCAATTTAGTGGTAGCTGGGCTGAGCAGTTAGGCTTATCAGAGGACAGTGTTAAGCATTGATTGTACACACTCAGGCAAGAAATGATATCACACACTCAAAGACTGAATCCAGACCAATTTTTTGTGCAAAAAGTTGTTACATTGTTATTTTATTACTAGAACCAAGAATCACTTATTGCAAGTAAGTTGTACAGTTTGTAAAAGTAGCAATACTTTTCAAGAATGCAGTAATGTTTTGTAAATGCAATTGTATGTATATTTTTCAGTATTAAGAATGCTTTCTGTAGATGTCAATCAAATACAGTTGTACGCTTTTGCAGTGATATCATTTGAAAGTTCAATGTAATAGATAGAACTTATAATGCAATCCGATAGAGGAAAACAATAGAAACTGTTTGCAGGTAAGTACTCCACTTACTCCCCTAGGCTTTGGTTTAGGACAACACAGGGCAAGGTTCAAGACCAGGTAGTTACTGCACCACCAGCTGCACTGGGTCGGACGGGTGCAGAGGTCACTGGGCCCAATGCTATCCAATGGAGCCAGGGCAGTACCTCGAAGAGGCACAGGTTGCAGGTAGGTACCTGCGGTCTTAGGGCAAATGCCCCAGGGTTTGAAGTGATCACAGGGGGGGCACAAAGCAGCACCAAAGCTACACAACCAGCGGCACAGGGGCGGCAGGGTGCAAATCAGTGTCAGG
The DNA here is from genome assembly GCF_964263255.1 of Lissotriton vulgaris. Taxonomy (NCBI): domain Eukaryota; kingdom Metazoa; phylum Chordata; class Amphibia; order Caudata; family Salamandridae; genus Lissotriton; species Lissotriton vulgaris. The sequence goes on from NC_141700.1 coordinate 65,375,190, forward strand.
TGCCCAATGCTTTCCAAATGAGGTTGTTGGGTTTTGAAAGCGGCTGCAGGCTTGAGTCAGGAGGCTGGACGAAGGCGACCAAAGGCTGGAAAGGTAAGTTGGATAGCTGGGGGACACTGGGCCACTGTCGGCTGGGCTCCCCAAAGTCGGGGGTAGAGGATGCAGGGGTGCCTTTTGGGGTCAGGTTTCCTCAGCTGAATCCGGTTGCATCGGTGGCCCTTCAAACAGAGGTTGCAGATGTCGGGGGGAGGGGGTCCTGTAGAGGTCAGTCACTGATGCGAACGAGGTAAGGATCGCCAGATGGACATCACAGGATAGGTGAGTCACTCAAACTCGGGCCATGGGTTTCGGGTGCAGAGTGGTGCACTGTCATGGATCTGCCTGGATCCGGAGACTGGTATTGGTTTCTTTGCCGGACAAATCCGGTGTCCACAGGAGACAGGAGTCATTGTCAAAGACAGCACATGTCCTCTGGGGTTCTTGAGGTTGGAGGTTGGTGGCTGTGGGCCATGTCGGTTTTGGGAAGCAGAGTCACTGGAGGAGGAGACAGGACTGTAGTGCTGGGGTCAAGTGAGTTGTAGTCTTCTTCTCCACTGCTACACTGTTCTTTGGTCCTTTTTCTTCTTAGGTTGTCATATCTAAGGAGCAAGGTCAGGGGGTGCCTCTAAATACCTTGATTTAGGGTGTGCAGGTTGGGACTAATGGGTCCCTTTCCTGGGTGTCTTCACCCTCCCTTATGCCACCCTTCAGTGGGAGGGGACATCTGCCTCATCCTTATTGGGTGAGTCTCCTCATCTTCAAGATGGAGCAGACTGAGATGTGTGCTTCACTTCACCACATGAGGAGTGGGGTTGGCAAAGGTGGGCACACCTTCTGTCTTCCTAGGTTTACCAGCCGATTACCTGCCCAAAGTGGGAGTCAGAATGGGTGAGAGTCAGCTGCTGATAGCAGAAGAGGCGAGGGTAGCTAACAAAGGCAGCAATCCTTTGAAGTTTCCCCTATGTGGACCCTGCCCATCCAGGGGGGAGGAGGCATGACGCCTCTGCCCAGGATGTGCTTTGTTTCAGGACCGAGAGAGCAGGGGCTCTCTACCCAGAGGTCTAAAAACCTGGCTGGTGGTGGCAGATGGCGGGTAGCCATACAGGAACAACACCAGGGTTGGTCGTTTTTCAGGGAGCATCACTAAGATGCCCTCTTAGTGCATTTTACATTAAATCCAACACTGGCATCATTGTGAGTTAAATGTGCTGAGAAGTTTGATACCAAAGTTCTCAGTCTTCAGTAAAGCATCATGGAGCTGTGGAGTTTGTGCTGACAAACTCCCAGCCCATGAACTCAAAATGGCTTCACTGTACTTAAAACGTCTGTGAATGGCACAGACATCGTAGGGGGATGTTGCTCAGGCAGCTTTGCCCTCGCCTGTGGTATGGTGCACCCTGCCTTAAAGGCTGTAAGGCCTTCTAGAGGGGTGTCTTACCTATGCCACGGACAGAATTAGTGGGCATGGCACATGTGTGCCATGTCGACTCTTCAGTTTGGTCTGCACTAAAACACACAGCCTGCAATGGCAGTGTATGGGTGTTAAGGTGAGGGGGTCTTTGAGGGTGGCATAATACATGCGGCAGCCCCCAGAGGCCCTCTCTCGTTACAAGGCCCTTGGTACCAGGGGTCCTTTTACAAGGGTTTTACATGTGGCCAGAGCTGTGCCAATTGTGGAGACAAAGGTACAGTTTTGGGAAAGAACACAAGCCCTGGGAGCCTGAGTTGGCATCATGCACCTGGGGAAAAGTTAGGGTTTAACGATTCAAAAAGAGGCACTTTCTTAAATTCCCTTTACAAAATTCCTAATAATTCTAATCGGGTTGGAGGAGGATTCTGCAGGAATTGGGATTAAATGATGTGCTGTAAAGTAGACCCTTTTGGGCTTTTCAGTGGACCCATTTAGCCTGTGTAAACTTGAGCATAAACACTGATTCCTGTCGAACCCTTTTAATAGTGTAGCAATACTGCACCTAGTACTGCTGTACCACGTGGTATTGGTAGTGTCAGGTGTTTACTCATCTGTTTTCCACATCCGTTAAGGGCAAGCATGCAGATTCCATGCAAGGTGCATGGTGTACAGTCATGATTCCCTGCATAACTGTGTGTATTTGATATCCTGCCTTTTCATTTTTTGCTGTGATAAAGTGGCATGTCACTAACCCACTTGTTGTTCTATATCTAAGTTCTCTATGGCCAAGGATGGTGGGTTGCACAGAATACTCAGAGGACTTCTGTGCAAATAGAGCTTGTGTCTGCCTGACAGCCAACACCCCAGAGGTGACGGAACAGCACTGGAGTTTGACCCCTTGCTGGAAGCATCAATGCGATGAAAAATTCATAAGCAAAGTCAACAGACTGTTGCACTTGCAAAGTACGACAATGTGACAATATCAGAGATTTTGATGCAATATCATAAATATGGGAGTGTAGATGGATTCCCCAAGTGGAGGGGCCCATAGATCAGAAGAGGCACTGAATGAGTTAGCAAACAGAGCTTAATACCTATTTCCCTAAGTGAAGGGGCCCATGGATCAGAAGTGGCACAGAGAGAGATAGCGAATAGAGGTTAATATCTTTTTCCCTGAGTGGAGGGGCCCATACATCAGAAGTGGCACAGAGAGAGATAGTGAAGAGAGGTGTAGCACTGCCTGACAGCACCCACAGACACTAAACTGTATTTGGTTGTAATAGTGTTTCATATTACACTCAACAGTGCCCTAAAGACTTTCTTCCTTGAACAATAAGAATTATGTTGGACACTTGTTTATTGTGCTGTTGTGTTATTGTTGAGCTCTGAGCTTAAGCATCCCCACACTCCCTTCCAGAGAGGCCTGTGATGATGCCATCGCTAACACTGAGAGTCAAGTGCTGAATGGGTTTGTTCCTGGTGAGCTTTCAAGGCCATAGTAGCACGGACTCTGGGACATCAGAAGCAAACAATCTAACCCTCAGCAGTGGAGGGCTAGTACTCACAGCTTGCCTAGTAGCCCCCCCCCCACAGGGTCTGACAGTAAGCATCTCATGGCAGACAAAGCAACAAGTTGCCTAGGCAACCAAACAGGTTTTGGTCAGTCCTTTGTTCTCTAGTAGAAAGGCCTGCGGTCCTTCATCACACCCAGATGGTACAGGGCATTACAAGAAAAGGCTACATTAGGAGTGTTATCAAGAATTTCCATCTTGTAAGGCAATCACAGTACCCTCACTGCAGTCACAGCCCACACAGTCTATATACACCTTTACACTTCAGCTATAAAATCAAATGTCAGCAACCACTAGGCTCGCTGTAGTCTGGCGAGGGGCTGGAGCTGTGCCCCCACTATAGGCGGGGGGGGGGGGGGGGGGGGTACACTTTCAGTGTGACACAAAGGATGCTGGTGTTAGGACACCAGAAGGGTTTAACCATCCTGAGAGCTATATTTTCGTTGCCAGGAGCACTATCCCTCCATCCTCTTAGTATCCAGTATATTGGTTGGCAGTGAACATTTCCTCTCCCTCAGGACAGCCTAGATCATGAAGGGTTTGTTGTGGGGTCAGTCGCGAGCTTCCCTGACTCCATATACCACTGCGATCTCTGGGGTTGTCATAGTCAGTATGTTCATCACTACACCCTTCTCCCTTTATCTCTGCACTGCTTAGTATGTACAGCTTCGAACCAGGCTCTGATCAGGGGCCAGAAAAGGGTTTCTTTGACTCATTTTATGGGGTTCCTGTTGTTTTTATTTGTTTGGCCTGGATGAGGTAGGAGGAAACATTCATACCTCATGAAATCCAGAGTGCTGGTACTCAGGCAGCCTGCACCTAGACTAGAAACATAGATCCGAGGTTATCTAGAAGCCAGGGCTCACTGACCCCAAGAATCACATATGACATAGAGCCGCTTGGCAGTTACAAAAGTTCCTGAGGTTAGATTACTGTAGCCACTGGCTATATTGAATTTAGCAATCGAATAACAAGCCATGCTGTACCGCGGACTCAGCTGTCCCTATGAATTTTGTGAAGTCATGTTATTTGAATCTTGATATAGTGCACAACTTATCCCAAGAGGGACATCTGTCATGCCTGTCGGGTTCATGCAAGTAAGACGGGGTTGGCAATGGTTGGCAGAAAGGAGTACACGGGCTTTGGAGCATGCGTAGTAGACGCGCATGCGCAGTAGTGTAGTGTTTCAGCCTTAAGCCAGCCCCAATCCCACAGGAATCGCTTCGCGTTTATCCAGTGTGTTGCCCTTGTCGTTCCGGGTCACGGTTTGGCGTCCGAGGAGCTAGTGGTTCGTGTTGGCGGCATGTGTTCGTTAGGCTCGGCTGAGCCCATTTCGAGTGTCAGTAAGTCGGTAGGAGTGGCTTGCTTCTGCTGGAATCGTTTTGTTCTCGTTTTCCTTTGGGTTATGTGTTACCGCTGTGGATATTAGCGGTAGTCCTAGGTATTGTTTTGTTTCTTGAATGAGCTTGTTCGAGAGCAATTATAGCCACGTAGTTGTGTGGTGTTTTGGAGTTTATTTTACCTAAGCTAAGAATTAGGTTAAAGAGAATTGTTAAGGCGTTTTCAAGTCATAGTAGTGATTAGAGTTACATTGCATAGACCTCAAACATCCAAAGTCCCAGAGCATTCCTATGTTTCCTGTTTTATAAGCTTTCTCCACATTTCAAAAGTGCCATTTCCAGAACAGAAAACTTCATCTGAGTGGAAGAGGAATGTGGAGCGCCATTTTTCTTTCCTTTTCTTACCCTTGTTTTGTTCCCCTGTGTTCCCCTTGGTTACTTGTCGGGTGTTAGTGTCTCTTCTTGACGCCCCGGGGGTGACGAGGGGGATGACAGGGTGTTAAGCATCGTGGTTCCAGGACACTTCCGAGACAAGAAAGGTGCGTGCATTACTCATCTTGGTGCTTAAAAGACAGGCACAGTTGCCCCTGCTACCGGCGCGGGAGTGAGCTCATCGGCGCGCCTGGAGGAGCCTCAAGCGGAGGGAACACCTCCCGCACCGCGGGACACGCGCAGGACAAGCCCGGGAGAAGCCCGGGACTGTGGCAGTTCGGGGCAGAACGAGGCTGGACTGGGCCATAGACGTTGGACGCTGACGAGGCCCCTACTTCATATCATGAGACATTGTAATTTATCTGGCTTATGTATAAGCATAGTGCTCCTTTTAAAGATCTACACCACTAGGTGTTGGCTTACTTTTAAATTGTGCAATTCATGGTAGCTTTATGGTAATATTTTTTTACTTGATTTGTTTTCTTTAGTTTATCAACTATGTCTAAACAGAAGGCTCCATTAGTGTCGGCCACTTTTGATAACTACTTAGTCAAGATTGTTAGCAAAATTAATAGTGAAAGGCGAATGTCGTTAGGACTATGTAGTCCTCCCCTGTCCCATACCCTGCGTATTTCCCCTGTTCCTCTGGCGCTTGATGATAGTTGTAACCATAATAACCTGGACGTATCAGTCAAGGAAGTGCCTGAGCAGTCCACTTCCACCCAAGCCGAGTTGGACGACTCTATAGACACTACAGTACAGCGTTCTCCGACCCCTGCTCCCAGAGTGGTTAGAGCATGCAGGAAAATTCAGACCAAACGTGGGGGTACTCGTAACACCAGGAAAAGAGCAGTTACCCCCCCCCCCCCCAATAATATAGCTGAGGATGATGGTACCATGGTCAAAGATGGCGCTATAAAATTGGATACTAAACTACATAACCATCTAGTCAGTATCATTGATTTAAAGATAATAGGTATGATGAAACCTCTAGTGGCCAAACTCGACCGGATGTCTGCAGAGGTAAATAGATTAGGAGGCCTATTTAACAAGTATATTGGTGAGGCGAGTAGCTTAATGGTTCCTACAAAGAGTAGTGACGTTAACCAAGAAGCTCCTCTTGGAGGTGGGGCAGGTGCATGTGCTAGTGAGATAGCTGTACAGAATCCCCCCCAATAGTCGGTCAAGATAAACAGGTTGTAACACCAGCAGAAAGCAAGGTAGGGTGGACTGAAGTAAGGCGAAGGCGCTCTATTAACCTACCCCCTGATTGTGCACCATATGTGGTAGTTTTAACTAATGTACCACCCCCTGAAACCGTGAGCAAACAAGAAACACACAAATCTTTAAAAAATAAAACGGTTTCTTGGTTGCATAGACAATGAGGTTTTCCGACTGCATTTTCTGACCAAGTTTTAACTACCAGAAGGGTCAACTGGATAAAGAGTTCTGGGAAGAGTTGTAGGGGAGATTGTGTCATTGTAAATTTCAAACACCCACAACATGCTGCCACCGTACTTCTTAGAGCTGCCTCCCTACCGACCACTGACAATAATGTGTGTGCCCGGTCACTTGGCTTCTTTTATAGCCACCTTAACACTACCTCTTATGATAGTAAAAAAAGCAGTCCCTATCCTCCCATTCATAGACCTCTTTTTGATATTACTATGCAAAATCGTTTTCAGGCTCTGAATTCTCTGGATGTAAATGACTGACTTAAACAGGAAGGTCAGCCCCATCCCCAGGAGGCCACTAGTCCCCGTTAGGATGATATAGAAGACAATACGGTGGCATCTGAGTTAAATTCCACATTTGAGTCAATGCTGGTGGCTGATTCAAGTGTGATCAGGAAGTGTGGGGACACAAGTAATAGAAACCAGAATGAGGGTGAGGGTCAAAATCATCAAACTCAAAATTAAGCATGGGCGAATTTTGCGAATCTGGCGTTCGCGAATTTGCGTATTTGCGAACTCGCAATCCGCAAAATCTGCGAATTCTCGCGAATTTGCGGATTTTTTTGTTTTTATAGTGTTCGCAATGGTTTCTGCCAGTTCGCGAAGATTTTGTACCAGTTCGCAATTGCGAACTTACTTGTCGGCACGCAACGGTCGCGACTATGTTGTTTCTACGTCTGGTTCATAATCACAGGTTCACAGCACCCTCTGTTTCAACACTGACACCCTCTGTTTCACCCATGCCACCCTCTGGTACATCAATACCACCCTCTGGTTCATCATCATCACTGTAGATTATGGGGGGGGGGGAAAGCAAGCACACCTGCCCTGCTTCAACTGACATGAATTAATTTGAGGTTGATTTATTAATGTGTCACTGTTTTAAAATTCCAGTCTGGCACCTGCTTCCTTATCTGTAATTTGCTTTCTGTTGCAGTGCAATTTTTTTTTCCAGGACCTTTGTGGCCTACTTGTAGCTATTCTATGATCCGGCTGTGAGGGTCAGAGCAGGGTCATACAATTGTTGCAACTAGCAACTGAACTCTGGAGGGGCCCCAGTCAGGAAGCACTACAGGGAATGGTTACTAATGATGAATTTGAACTTTTGCACCTGCTGAGTGCTTTCAGTTTAGCAAAACTCGTTTTTCTGCAGAACAGCAAATGTAATGCCCCAAACAAACTTACTTGTGAAAGTTGATTTCTAATCCAAAAGTGATCCAAAGAAAGTCAAAAGGCCTCAAATCCAAAAAAGGGCAGGCAAATGTCAACCTGAGGAGTTATTCTGAGAAAAATCATCATTTTCAGAAGGTATATGCTGCTTGCTAGTGGATTTCTTGTGCAGAATTGCAAATTTTGTAATTTCGCGAGTGCGAGATTGTTGCTGCCCGCCGCACCTACATGTTCGCAATTGCGAACTTACGCCGCACACCGCGAAATTGTATCACCAAGAAAAAAAAATCCGCTGCGTGCGAATTTGCGGATTTTCGGTAAATTCGCGAGCGTTCGCGGATCGCGAATTAACCGAAAATCCGCAAAATCCGCGAGCGGAACGGATTTTCCGCCCATGCTTACTCAAAATCATTGTATGATGCCTGATAGTGTTGGTTCAAGTGGTAGAGAGACTCTGATAGTTAGTTGAAATGTGGCAGGATTAAAATCCAAGGGGAATGACTTGGGTTGGCTTAATTTTATTAATACCTACGACATTCTTTGTTTTCAAGAAACATGGTGCAGGGATGAGGTTAGCTATGTGGGATTTGTGTCCAATAACCTACCAGCGCAGGGTGTGGGACCAGGAAGAGCTAAAGGTGGTTTATTGATATTAGTATCGATTCTTCGCCCGATTGTAGTTAGAAAGTATATAACTGTGGGCGCCCACGTGCAGATTCTCTGGCTTACTGAGGACAAAGACCGCAATATCCTATTGATTAATTATTATACCAATATTTTTGATAACACCAGGGCTAAAGTAGTAACAGACCTGGCAGGTGCCATTGAAAATTTATGTTTGGAAGTGAATGTTGTATTTGATTTTATTTGGGTGGGGGATTTTAACATCGCTTTATGTGAACTGTCATCACTAAAAGTGTGTGGGGTCACTAATAATGCCGGATGGGACGACCTGCATTTCGGGCATAACAGCTATGGGGAAGCATTGCATAAGCTCATGGGCTGCTATGACCTGGAAATCCTGGAGTACAGTAAAGATGTAAATGGTCTATCCATCCCCACCTTTAAAAATCGGCATACCAGTTCTGTAATTGATCATGTGATTGTCTCTTCTCATATTATTTCTTGCTGTGCTCCCCCTAGAATTGATGTAACTTAATTAAGTGACCACAATTGTATTATTCTGGACACTACTTTTTGGGTTGGTAGCTCAGTCAAAGTAGGTAGTACAATCACCAACGTAGAACCCCACAGGACCAATGGTGTTAGATTAAGATGGGTAGGAGACAGGGCCCATGAATTAATCAATACTATTGTCAAGGAGAGTCTGGAGGACATTGTCTCCATCCTGGAAAACAGATCTGATCATGAGAAGGTTTTATCCTCTTTCCATGATATTAATAAATCTATTGATGCCACGTTCACCGGACGCAGCAGCGGGCAGTGTAGAAATGGACCGGGCTGGTTCGATCATCACTGTACCGCCACACTAACTGATCTGAAACAGGCCCTAACAAAAAAGCCTAGGGATAATAATCTAATCATCAAACTAAGATTTGAATATAAGTGTGCACTAAAACAGAGGAAGAGCAAGTTACAGCAGCAGGCGTGGGACTTCCTCAATCAAGCTGCAGAGTTATCGAATAGTACTTTGTTTTGGGCCACGGTTAACTCTTCTTTCCTTAAGGGAGAAAGGACACCTGAGCTAACCTCTAATGTATCGAGTGATGGATGGATAGTCCATTTCTCTAACATCTTTGATTCTAATAGAACTGTAAATATTGACCCCCATGGATGGGCTGTCTTGCCGTTGGATATCTCGGTAAGTGAGGTTGAACGCGGCATTCGTGCTAGTAAGGGAGGGAAAGCCCAGGGCCTAGATGGTGTGCCCATCGATGTGTACAGAGCGGCACCAGAAATTTGGGGACCTCTTTTGGCCACTGTTTTTAATGCAGCCGTGAGTACTGAGGCCCCTGCAACCTGGGGAGAATCTATTGTAGTGCCAATTTACAAAAAGGGAAGTAGGTCTGATGCCAATAATTATCGCCCCATTTCTCTCCTTGACTCCTCGGTAAAGATCATGAGCAGAGTCATGCTCGTTAGACTAGAGGAGTGGGTCGAGCAGGAGGGTATTCTGGCTGACAGCCAGTATTGGTTTAGGAAGGGCCGGGGCACACTCGACCAGTGCATCAATCTTGATTTACTGATCGGGAAATATACTGAAGCTAAACCTGGCTCACTCTACCTCTGTTTTGCAGACCTGAGTAGTGCTTTCGATATGGTAGACAACTCTATCTTATGGCCAACCCTGTTGAAGTTAGGAGCTCCTGATGGCATAATTTTCTTTCTTGCAAGGTTGTATGAGAAATTGCAAACTAGCGTGCGCTTTGGAACTAGAGGAGAATGCACCCCAAAATTTAGTGTTAAAAGAGGAATCAGGCAGGGATGTGTTCTGGTCCCCCTTCTTTTTATATTATTTATTAATGGAGTTGATGCTATCTTAAAAAAAGTTAATGCAGACGCCCCCCAGATTAAAGGTGCCCCGGTGCCGGTGTTATTGTACGCTGATGACTCTGTTTTGCTTTCCAGAACCCCTGTGGGATTACAGCGACTAATGGACAGTTTTTCTTCCTTTATTAAGGATAGAAAACTAGTCATTAATAAAGGGAAAACATACACAATGACCTGTGGGGCTAAAAGTAAATTTTTAAATGTTTTCTATATTGACAGTGAAAAGGTGCAGCAGGTTGACAAATTTTGTTACCTTGGTATAACCTTCTCCAAGGACAGGAAATGGACCAACGAATTTAATAATATTCGGAATAAAATGGCAAAGAATGCCCATGGTGTTTTTAGATTTGCTGCGAAGGTCGGGGATCGACGTACCAGGGATATGCTCAAGATGAACAAGTTACTTACCTTCGGTAACGATATATCTGTAAGAAACATTAGTTAGTGTTAGATTCCTTACCTTAGAATATCCCCAGGCGTCAGTCTGGATCCGGAAACTTTTGCGTAGCAGTACCCCTGCGCGTCGGTAGGCGTCGTCTGCAGGCGTCCCCTGCGGCTCCGCGTCCGTCGTTGGCGTCGTGCGCCGTGATGACGTCGCTGGAGTATATAGATGCCGCCTCCGCGCGCTGACGTCAGTTCTTTGTACACAGCTTTTCCGCGCCAGAAAACGCAGAGCCATGAGAGAACCAACACTGGTGCCATTTGAAACTAGGGCCCTGAAAGGGATGTCCTTAACCCTAGGTATCAGCTCGCAGAACGGGGAGGATGGGTGGGTTCGTTAAGGAATCTAACACTAACTAATGTTTCTTACAGATATATCGTTACCGAAGGTAAGTAACTTGTTCATCTGAAAGAAACACGTTAGTGTTAGATTCCTTACCTTAGAATAGATACCCCAGCAATACCAACCCCGGTGGTGGGTCTGCGAACCAATACATTCCTACACCAGAAAGTCCTGGAGGACAGAACGGCCAAAGAAGCCATTCCTCCGTCCTTGACTGTCCAGGCAGTAGTGCCTCGCAAAGGTGTGCAGCGAGGCCCACGTAGCGGCCTGGCAAATGTCCTGCAAGGGGACTCCCCGGCCCAGGGCAGTAGTAGCCGCCGTGGCCCGAGTGGAATGGGCCCTCAGCCCAACAGGAGGCTCCTTCCGAGCCAAAGAGTAGCACGCTTTGATGCACAGAACGACCCACGAGAGATGGTCCGTTTACACACCGCCCGACCCTTCTTCGCACCCACGTAGCCAACAAACAGTTGGTCATCCACCCGGAACTGGCGTGTGCGATCCATATAAAATGAAAGCGCACGTTTTGGGTCCAGACGATGGAGCCGCTCTTCATCCTTTGAAGGATGCGGAGGCGGGAAGAAGGAGGGGAGGGTGATGGACTGCCCGATGTGAAAAGCAGAAACTACTTTGGGCAGGAAAGAAGGTCTAGTCCTCAGAACCACCTTGTCAGGATGAATGGACAGCAAAGGAGGCTAGACAGAAAGAGCCTGGAGCTCACTCACTCTCCTGGCAGAGGTGATGGCAACCAGGAAAGCCGTCTTCAAAGTCAGGAGACGAAGAGGACAAGAATGAAGGGGCTCAAAGGGAGCACACATCAGAAAGGTAAGAACCAGGTTCAAGTCCCACTGAGGCATCACAAACGGAACAGGTGGATACATGTGTGTGATGCCCTTCAAGAACCTCGTTACAATCGGGGACTTGAACAAAGAAGGCTGATCAGGAAGCCTTAGAAAGGCTGAAAGGGCAGAAAGGTAGCCCTTGATAGTGCCCAGAGCAGAGCCCTGCTGGGCAAGAGAAAGAAGACACAGAAGAACCTCGGAAAGAGGGGCAGAAAGAGGATCCACAGCCTTTGCTGTGCACCATGCCACAAATCTGTTCCACCGACAGGCGTATACCGACTTAGTGGAGGGACGCCTGGCTGCCAGAATTACATCACAGACTTCAGGAGGCAAGTCAAATGGCCTCAACTGCCGCCACTCAATCTCCAAGCATGGAGGTGGAGACTGGACAGGTTCGGGTGGAGGACCGTCCCCTGCTGCTGCGACAGAAGGTCCTCCTGAAGGGGCAGGCAGATCGGGGGACCGACTGACATGCTGAGTAGCTCGGGATACCAGTACCTTCGAGCCCAGTCCGGAGCCACAAGGATAACTTGGGCCCGGTCGCGCCTGATCTTCTTCAGCACTCTAGGCAGAAGTGGTATAGGCGGAAAGGCGTATAACAGACCGCAACTCCACTCGCGCCGAAAGGCGTCGCCGTGCGAGTGCCGTCTTGGAAACTCCAACGTGCAGAACTGATGACATTGCGCGTTCTCTTCTGTGGCAAATAGATCTAACCAAGGCTCTCCCCATTGCAGAAAGATGCCTTGCGCCAAGTCCGAGTTCAGACGACATTCGTGATCCATCGAGCACCGACGGCTGAGTTCGTCCGCCCTGGCGTTCAGAGAACCTGCCAGGTGTTGAACCGTCAGAGTCACGCCCTGACGTTCCAGCCATTGCCAGAGGCGCAGAGCCTCCTGGCAAAGGGTCCACGACCCCACCCCGCCCTGTCTGTTGCAATACCACATGGCGGTGGTGTTGTCCGTGAACACCTGCACCACACTCCCGTTGACAAAGGGGAGGAATGCCTTCAGTGCTAGACGAATCGCCCGCAGCTCCAACAGGTTGATATGGAGCCGGGACTCCGCCGGAGACCAGATGCCTCTGATCTCTGCCTCTCCCAAGTGGCCACCCCAGCCCTGGAGGGACGCGTCCGTCACGACAACGTGCTCCGGTTGGGGAAGGGAGAGGGATCTGCCTCTGACCCAATCGCGGTCCGTAAGCCACCACTGCAGTTGTCTCGCAGTGCCCTCCGAGATCAAGACGTGGTCGGACAAGTTGCCCTGATGCTGGGCACACTGAAACTTCAGGTCCCACTGCAGAGCCCGCATCCGCCACCGGGCGTGATGCACCAGAAGGATGCAGGAAGCCATCAGTCCCAGCAGCCGCAGCGTCAACCTGACCGAAACCCGGGATAGCGGCTGAAAGATGGGAATCAAAGCCTGTATATCCCGGACCCGCCGTTCCGGAGGATAAACCCGAAACTGCGCCGAGTCCAGAACCGCTCCGATGGAAAGGAGCTTTTGAGAGGGACACAGGTGTGATTTCGGCACATTGATGGAGAACCCCAGGTCGTGCAAGAGGTCTGCCGTCATCTGAAGGTGGTGGACGACTGTCTGGGGCGAGCCCGCCTTCAACAACCAGTCGTCGAGGTAGGGGAAGACTGAAACCCCTAACCTGCGCAGATGGGCTGCGACCACCGCCATCACCTTTGTGAACACCCGTGGGGCGCTGGTAAGGCCGAAGGGGAGCACGATAAACTGAAAGTGCTCCTGGCCTACCGTGAACCGCAGGTAACGCCGGTGGGCCGGCAGGACGGGATGTGAAAATACGCATCCTGCAAGTCCTACGCTACCATCCAGTCTTGCGGGTCTAGAGCAGCCAAGACCTGAGCCAAAGTCAACATCTTGAACTTCTCCTTCCGGAGGAAGCCGTTGACGTTCCGTAGATCCAAGATAGGACGTAGGCCCCCCTTGTCCTTCTTGGGCACCAGAAAGTAGTGAGAATAGCAACCACGCCCTACTTCTGGCCCAGGAACGCGCTCGATGGCCCCCTTGGCCAAGAGGGCTGTAACTTCCTCCTGCAGAAGTGTCAAGTGGTCCCCCGACACACGGCGGTAATGCGGTGGAATGGCTGGAGGAGTAGTCTCGAAGGGGAGGGAGTAGCCCCTTCGGACGAGCTGCAGCACCCACCTGTCCGACGTAATTGTGCGCCAGTGAGCGTGGTGATGGCGAACCCTGCCACCCACTGGCGTCACATGGGGCCGAAAGCACGGACTAGGAGGATTTGGAGGCAGATGCTGCGGGGGGAGGTGTGGTCTGACCCCGCCGTTGACCCCGACCGCCGCCACGGCGGTTTCCACGGCCGCCACCGCGTTGAAAGGATTGTTGCGGCGCATGGCTGGCAGCACGTGTGGGGACGCCCCTTCCTTGGCCACGAAAGGAGCGAAACGAACCCGTTTGCTGGCGCTGGGTCGAAAGACCCAAGGACTTGGCCGTGACCCTGGAGTCCTTGGAGCGTTCCAGCGCGTGGTCCGCCTTGTCACCAAAGAGGCGACAGCCATCGAACGACATGTCCATCAGGGCATTTTGGACGTCTGACGAAAAGTTGGCGGATCTCAGCCAGGCGTGGCGACGAATCGCCACCGTCGTTGACATAGCTCTGCCCAGCGAGTCGGTCGTATCAAGACCACACCGTATGGAATATTTAGCTGCGTCTCGGCCCTCAGCCACAGCCTTGCCGAGCTTCGCCCGCACCTCCATGGGGCATTCTGGCAGCAGTTCCGCGACCGTGTCCCACACAGAGTGGGTGTAGCGGCCCAAGAGGCATGCGGTGTTGCAAGACCGCAGTCCCAGACTCAGGGACGAGAAGACCTTCTTACCATACTGGTCATACCTCTTGGATTCCCGATCGGGCGGGGCCGACGGGAATGCGGTCTGGGAGGTAGAGGCCTGGATCACCAGACTCTCGGGGGTGGGATGGGTGGACAGGAATTTGGGGTCGTCCGGACAAGGACGGTGGCGTCTGGCCACGTTCCGATCAACAGGCGAACCTGAAGCGGGCCTGGACCACGTGCCCAACAGAACGTCTGACAAGGCTTCGTTAAACGGCAGCAGTGGCTCCTGTGGGCATGACTGCGGTTTGAAGACCTCAGTGAGGATGTTAGGCCTCACGGCCGCGACGGGGAGCTCAAGGTGTAAGGACTTGGCAGCCCTCATCAGCACCACTGAATATGCAGCTCCCTCCTCCGACGCCACGGAAGGAGGAGAGACAAAGCCAGGGTTAGGAGAGTCGTCCAGACCACTGGCATCCCCCAAATCACCTGTCCAGTCCGGGTCATACTGGCACTCACGTGACAGAGGGTCCTCAGACCCCTCCCAACCTTCCCCGTACTCTACATCATCTCCATACTCGGAGTCAACGATGTAGACCGGCTCCTCGGGGTTCACAGGCCCCATCGGCGTCGAGCCCGGCGTCGATCGACGCCGGTCCGACTCCGCGTCCGGATTCGGGGAGGGAATGGAGCCGGCGCCGGCCGAAGCCGGCACAGGAGAACCGGCGCCGCGCCGGGGCGTCGTCGGGGGTAACCCCGATGGAATGGGCGCTGGACCAGCCGGTAGGCCAGCCAGCGTCGACCCCGAAGGCCCTTGCGGCGCCGGGGTCGGAGCCGTCGGCGGCACCGGGGCAGGAGCACCCGATGGCGTCGAGCCAGGGACACCCGACCCGCTAGGGCCCCCGGACGGTGGCACTGGGCCCGAAGGCGCCGTAGGCCCCGTCGGAGAACTGAGCGCCCTCATGGCCATGAGGAACGCCTCAATCTCCTCAGGCGTCGCACCGTGCCCAGGGACCGGAGGGTATGGGGCAGGCCGCGCCGGCGACTCTCGTGGAGCCGCGGGGATGGGGTCACCCGAACCCGGCCGCACCCGGCCGCGTCGCGCGAGCGTCGGGGGGAGTCGGGGGTACGATGACGACGCCCCGACTTCTTGTGTTTCTTACCTGATGAGCCCGACGAATGGTGACGACTTCCGGAGCGCTCGGCGCGGCTCCGCGACCGCTCCCTCGAACGCTCCCTGGACCTCCGGCCGGACCGAGACCGTTCCCGACGCGGGGCCGACACCCGGAGCTCAAGCAGCTTGCGGGACCGCTCCCGTCTAGCCTTGTTAGTGAGAGCCCGGCAGTCGACGCAGGCGTCCACGTCGTGGTCGGGGCCCAGGCACCGGAGACAGAGTCGGTGATGGTCCGTGACCGACATCGTGCGGTCACACCCGTCACAATTCTTGAAACCGGGCATCCTACCAGGCACCAAAACGAGATAGAAGTTCAACAAAGTTGGTCAAAAGACCGGAGTACTGCTCTTCGGATCTGCGCTAACTGGCGCGGAAAAAAGAAGAACTGACGTCAGCGCGCGGAGGCGGCGTCTATATACTCCAGCGACGTCATCACGGCGCACGACGCCAACGACGGACGCGGAGCCGCAGGGGACGCCTGCAGACGACGCCTACCGACGCGCAGGGGTACTGCTACGCAAAAGTTTCCGGATCCAGACTGACGCCTGGGGATATTCTAAGGTAAGGAATCTAACACTAACGTGTCTTTCAGATCTATCAGGCTAGATGTGTCACTATAGCAATGTATGGGGCGGGAGTATGGGGCCACAGTTGGGATTATAATCTGCAGCTGGAGGAAAATTATTTCCTAAAAAAGATCCTGTCTTTACCAACCTCCGCTCCTACCGAACTAATCCATCGAGAATTAGCTATCAACTATTTAATTGATCTGTTATCGCTTAGGCCACTAATGATCTGGCGCTCTATTTGGCTTAAGGATGAGAAGTCATTTAACAGATCTATAATCGCTGATTTTTTATTATTGGATAAATACCTTGAGATACCCGGGTTAAATATGTTGTTGTTTGTTATTCAGACATATTTAATTTGAATATTTTAACCGAACCCAGTGCAGCATCTAGGATTCCTAAGGCTGAGCTGAAAGGCAAATTATTGGCATTTACGGAGAGGAAGCGGGCATTAGCCTCTGGATCCTTGTCCACTGTCATGTTTTACAATAGATACAGCTCTGTGGAAGGTTTTTCTATTTATTTAACCTTGGTGAGTAGGCCTTCACATAAATTTGTGATTACTAGACTTAGATTTGGTATGGCGCACTATTTAGTGGCCCACCCGAACATCAAGAAACACCCGACTGGGCCATGTATGTGTGATGGCGTGTCTATCCAGAGCACTTTGCACTTTTTGCTGTTCTGTAAACTGTACATGAATTTTCGTACTACCTTTCTGAAACCTATGTTTGTTAAATATGGTGTACGCACAGTTAAGCAGGCTATGAACCTAATTTTTAATCTGCAATCTGCAGATGTCTGTTTTTATACTGCAACGTTTTTTAATCATTGCATCAATTCCCGGAAAAGTATGTATTTTTAATGAATTACGACTGTTAATATTGCTTGTAAATTTTTTGAACTGCTGTATTTGTCATTTATGCTTTGTGCTTTTATGTTCATTTACATGTACCGAATAAAGCTTCATGAATTGAATTGACAGGCACAGTGTAGAGGCAGTGTAAAAACAGTCACGTTTTAAGGTGTTTTTTTGTAATCAGGTAGACTTGGGCCTGCCCAGATGAACAAAGGAAGGTTGTTCCAGTGGAGTGGGCCAAGACAGGAAAAGGCTCTGCCTCCATATTTAGCCGTGCGAATGCGCAGTGGGCATAGTAGCAATTGATTGCTTGATCGCAGCTTCCTGTTCGGGACATAAGGAGTGAGTGAGTCTGTTCTGAAGGTACTTTGGGCAGGAGCCTGACAAGGCTTTGTGAGTCAGGCATAGCAGCTTGAACAGCGCTCTCCTGCGGTTGGGTATCCAGTGTAGGGCTGTGAGTGTGGGGGCTAAAGGAATTCTCTGTGGCCGGTTGTTTACTCTAAGAGCAACAGTATTTTGGGCCACTTGCAGTTTTGATAGGAGGTATTAATTTGAGGCAAGGAACAGGGGATTACCATAGTCTAGGCGACTAATGACCAGGGCCTGAATGAGAGTTTTGCACAAGCTCAGTGGAAGCCAACAAAAGATTTTCTTGAGGAGGGGCATGGTACCAAAACAGGCTCCATGTATGGCGGTGATATGATTCCTGATAGATAGTTGATCATCTATGAGTATGCTTAGGTTTCTTGCGGCGCGGCTGGGTGGAGGGGGAGGACCCAGTTCTGCCGGCCACAAATCCTCCATCCAGTACAGCTGAGCTTTGCCAAACAGTAGAATCTCTGTCTTGCCCCCATTAAGTTGGAGACAGTTGAGGCACCTCTAGATGGCATTCTCTCTCATGCATGAGAGACATCTCAGTTTGACATTCTCAATATACTGCCCAAAGGAGATGACTAACTGGGTGTCATCTGATGCCCCTGCCTTAAACGAGCAGCTATTTACAAGGGAATTTATTTTGCAACGAACAGGATGAAATCAAAGATTTAAAAACCTGGAATGCACGCCCCCTTCGATTTGCTACGGGTTCGCAGTGCACAGTGACTGTACTCCCAATGGGTACCTAGCCCTGCCTTGCACACCTCCCAGTGGGTGACTAGAACTGCCTTGCACACTGCACTCTCAATTGCCCACTAGCCCTGCTTTTCACACTGCACTCCCAGTGGGTTACAAGCCCTGCCTTGAGCACTGTACTCTCCGTGGGTGACTAGCTCTGTCTTGCCCAGTGTACTGTCAATGGGTGACTAGCCCCCCTGCCTTGCACCCCTCTCAGTGGATGACAAGTCCTGCTTGTACACTGTACTCTCAGGGAGTGACTAGCCCTTCTTTACACACTGTAGTGCCAGGGAGTGACTAGCCTTGGCTTGCACACTGCCCTCTCAGTGGGTGAATAGCCGTGGCTTGCACACAGTAGTGGATGAATAGCCCTGCCTTGCACACCTCTCAGTGGGTGACTAGCCGTGTCTTGCACTCTGTACTGCCGATGAGTGACTAACCCTACCTTGCCCACTCTACTGTCAGTCAGGGAGTGGCTAGCCCTGCCTTGCCCACTCTACTGTCAGTCAGGGAGTGGCTAGCCCTGCCTTGCCCACTCTACTGTCAGTCAGGGAGTGACTAGCCCTGCCTTGCCCACTCTACTGTCAGTCAGGGAGTGGCTAGCCCTGCCTCGACCGCTGCACAGACAGCACGCGCGCCTCTTCTCTCATCCAGTCTCCCAATCCGTGCAGGTGAGCCGAGGACACAGCCTCTTCCTGCGTCTAACAAACACAATCTTTCAGCACGTTTTATTCCACTCGGCCGCTTTTGTTTTCCGTCCTCTTTTAGCCAGCTTGAGCTTAAAACTATTTCTGTTGAAACAAAGTATGACTGTGCTGTGCACGTGACAGGGGAAGTGCAGCTGAAAAATAACAACATAATGCACAAAGGCTCGCGTTCTTGGTCGCTTGCGCATCAGCCGAAGGAGCACTTCTCGCCAGCCTCCCGCAAGGTGGAGAACCCGGCCTTTGGCAGACATAACTCCACATTTCACCCTGGCAGCTCAGGCGCACTGAACATTCCCAGATGCATCATGCTACATGGTACCTGCTCCTGGCAGTGCCTGGCCCCACCCACCGTCCCTCGCCACGTGCACAAGGTCACAGAACCTGCATGCGCGGGGACGCACCTGATTTATACCCGGGCCTTCCTTTAACACTTCATGGGGTGTGTTGGTCTAATTTGGTCAACGGAATATTAAACAAGCATTTACAATGCAATGGTTTCGCCTTTGGAAAAGTTTGAGCTATTGGCATTGTAAATGACAAAATTTGTATTTATGTGTTGGTTTTGAAAACAGATAAATAAATGGCATTGTTATTTACATTGCAAATGGGACATGTTCATGCCCCAGCCAAATGCACAGCTATACGCCGCCCTTGCGGCATTCCAAACTTCAACCATTTTTGTCCAAAATTTTTCATTTCTTTAAACATTACTTTTTCCTCCACTTGTGTATTCTTATTCCGTTCTTAATATCCACGTGTGACTTATTCTTAGCCCATTTTTTCAAGTTTCTAATATTTATCCTGTGCCCATCCGCAGCGCCCTTCTTCGGGGGTCACTAGAAAATAATCAAACATGTACCACTTTTTACTAAACACGCAATTTCGAGCACAGATGACTAATTGGTACATGTTTGATTATTTTCTAGTGACTCCCGAAGAAGGGCGCTGCGTCGCCCGAAATGCATTGGGTTTTTAATGCAATAAACACTGCCTGAGATGAGCCTGGCATTAATCGTATTTATTGAAGAGGTCCGGATGGGCACAGGATAAATATTAGAAATTTGAAAAAATGGGCTAAGAATAAGTCACACGTGGATATTAAGAACGGAATAAGAATACATAAGTGGAGGAAAAAGTAATGTTTAAAGAAATGTAAAATTTTGGACAAAAATGGTTGAAGTTTGGAATGCCGCAAGGGCGGCGTATAGCTGTGCATTTGGCTGGGGCATGAACATGTCCCATTTGCATCACTTAGGTCGTACCAGGTGGCTATTGGGCATGCCACACACCAATCTGCACGCTAACACGAATTTAATGACGACGAACATGGGAAAAAGGACTGTTGATTACAAGGTGTGCATCCCTCAACTTTCTGAATTGTTATTTACATTGCCATTAGCTTAATCTCTCGCAAATGTGAGACCTATTGTACCCTACGGACGAGCTCAGCAGACAGCAATTACTACCACACGCACACACCCAGAGCCACACACACACACCCAGAGCCACACACACACCCAGAGACACACACACTCACCCAGAGACACACACACACACACACCCAGAGCCACACACACACATACACACACACCCAGAGCCACACACACACATACCCAGAGCCACACACACACACATACCCAGAGCCACACACACACACACCCAGAGCCACACACACCCAGAGCCACACACACACACACACCCAGAGCCACACAGACACCCACAGCCACACACACACACCCAGAGCCACACACACACACACACACCCAGAGCCACACACACACACACCCAGAGCCACACACACACACCCAGAGCCACAGACACACACACCCAGAGCCACACAGACACACACACCCAGAGCCACACAGACACACACACACCCAGAGCCACACACACACACACACCCAGAGCCACACAGACACACACACCCAGAGCCACACAGACACACACACCCAGAGCCACACAGTCACACATAGCCACACACACACACATAGCCACACACACACACAGAGCCACACACACACACCAAGAGCCACACACACACACCCAGAGCCACACACACCCAGAGCCACACACACACACACACACCCAGAGCCATACACACACCCAGAGCACTGCACACACAACACAAGCATTGTGGTGATTGAGCTAAAAATTAGAAGCACAAATGCATTGCATGTATCATTGGAGGAGAGACTTGGGTTTGCAGCTCGGAATGGGGGCACCCAGATGGGCAAGCACTTAGGACTGCAAAATATTCATGGTGGCCCAAGCTCTCCCAATTAATCTTAAATTCAGATTCATGACTTTTTATTCTGGATAGGACAACTTCATCGGCGGCTCCAAGTTTTGAAACACATGTACACTTTCTTTTTCCCAGTTTTGGACAGAGAGCGATTTCAGAAACTTCAAATTAACTTTTCACTCTCAGTGGTTTTCTAGGGGGAGATGCTGTGCTTTCCCTATCTCCGAGCCCTTTTGATCTATCACCACCTTTGATGTTCTGTTGGAATATCTGCCACCACACTAAGATGCTTTTTACATTATCTCCTTGTCCTTGAGGATTCATACTGTGGATACTATTTTCTCCAGAGCTTTTGCCTGACTCCTGTATTATTCTTTGACTATACATCATATACTTCGAGTCTTTCACAACACGTCTATGCTGATGATATAGAAATCTCTCTAGCCTTCTCGTCCGTCTCGCCTCATGTCCAAAAAATGTTTTCTACATGTCTAAGTGCTGTCAATCTTTAGATAAAGTCCCACTCTCTTCTCCTTAATAAAAACACAACACATATGACTGTCTCTTCTATTTTTTATCTAAAGTTTCCCCAGTCTTCACTTATCACTCCAAATAACCTTTCTCCTTCTGATAATAAGGCACTGGCGGCTGGTCCATAGGGGGCGACAGGGCAGCGCCCCACTAGGCAAAACTAACCTCAATAATAATTGGGTAGGAAGAAATGGTAAGTTTGTTTTTAGTTTAATTTATCCATTTAAATAAACGCCTACCCACGCGAACTCCCCCTCCTCCCCCTTCCCCCGTCATCGCGGCTGGAATTCTCATGCATTCAACTGACAGGACGGGATAACTACAGGTCAGAAGGGGTATGTGAGGAAGAGTTCAGTTGTGGGACGAAGCGGGGGTTCAGTTTATGACTCTGACTTAGTAGTTTCCCTTAGGAAGAAGTGAAGGCTGATGCACTGAAATGAAAGGAAAGGCCGAAACTCTATTGATTATTTAGAACAACTAAATCCATAACATATGCTTAAAACATTTAAAACACCTCAGAAGAATAAAGTACTTAACCTCACCTATTCGCTACAGGTAGTTAAACCTTCATACAGGTCACCCTCACCCAACATTAAGTTGTCCCTGCGCAGCGTCGTCGTCATATATTTCACGTCTTCGAGGCGCGTGCAGTGCGCAGTGAGACCTGTGGGCAGCACCGGCCCATTTTTAGCTGACACAAAGAGTAATTCAGCCGGGCCTGCACTGAGGCTCGTTCGCCCCATTACATGCTGTCCCATTACCGGTTCCCATCGTGCCACGCGCACAACAGGCCACTGCTGGGATCTACTTGAGTAAATCCAGGTTTCTGGAAAATTAAAAGCTGTCCACACCCTTACATAAAGCATTCTCTTCACATCCGTTTAACTCGGCTACATTCTTTGTGCTTTGTTGCTTCGAGGGGAGTACAGTAACAGTACCTACAAATTTTAAAATCTACTCATTCATTGTATTCTGCAAAGGAAGGTCTGCTCCGTGTCCCTGTTTTAACTCCCCTGTATTTTCTGGCTATTAGGAAGCCTAATCATTCGAGTCCTTTAGGATTATAAAGTAAGAAACAATCACGCATCTTCTGCCGCAGAGTTCCTGCCGCAGCACTTCATAATTAGTGGTCTTTTGTGCACATATCTTCATTGTTTCTGGGTGAGCGGGCATGCACGGAGCCTGCATGTTAATACAGGGTGTGTGGCCTGCATTACCCATGTATTGTTGCAGTCCATCCTTGAAATACAGTGATGTGAAATGCAGTGGGTGGCTGCAGCATATATACTTATTTTTTCATGTATTCATTTATTTGATTATGCACCCGATTACCAAAAACCAATGTGGTGTATGTATCGGCGCTGAGAGGAGCAGAGCAGAAGTTTTAAATAGAAGACGGACCTCCGTAGGTTGTTCCGGAGTAAGTTCCAACTTAGCAGCCTTCACAAGATTATTTCACTCATCAATATCACAGCTGAGCTCTAAAATTCATGTCCCATCGGAGTCGCTCAAGCAGATCCCGAGCCTCCAGCCTTACAGCTGCCCTTCAACCAAATAAGAAACAAGTCAGGTCCCGGGCCGGCAGCCAATCACAGCGCGGCCCGGGGAATGACGTCACGGGGGTGTCCCGGGCCGGCAGCCAATCACAGCGCGGCCCGGGGAATGACGTCACGGGGGTGTCCCGGGCCGACAGCCAATCACAGCGCGGCCCGAGACAAGGGGCGGGACTTAAAAAGAGTCAGAAACGCCCCCGAATCGCGTTTTCACGGGAAAGCGTGATTGACAGCCAATCTCTTCCAATGGCTAGCCTCCATTTATGGAGCTAGCCAATGGAAGACAGAGGCGGGACTAAGCCCCACACTGTAGGAACATAAGATTTCTCCTGGGCGGAGCTAGTGCTCCGGCCCAGGCGAAACCTAAAAAGCTTCCACTTAGAGCCCTGGCGACATCAGGACAGTGTTGCTGCTCCCGAGTTTAAACAAGCATTGGAAATGCAATAGGTCTCGCATTTGCTTAAGTTAGAGCTCTTGGCGTTGTAAATGGGGTTGTAAATGATCTTTTAGCCATGTGTTATGGAGTGTATGTGGTGTGTAGTGTAAATAAAAGGTGTTGTCATTTACAATGCCAATAGCTTAAACTATTGCAAATTTGAGACCTATTGCATTGCAAATAAGTGCTATAAAAATAGGCCTTAGGGAAGAGCGTGGCGGACAAAGCTATTTGAGAAAATGGTGCTGGGAGGCAGTAATTAAAGTCTACTGAGGAACAACATATCAGGGGGTCTCGCCATGGGATGTTACAAAATGAGACAAGGTGTAGTACGAAGGAGGGACTACTAAGCCTTTTGACCAATGTACAGCCACAGTTTACAGCGGACAATCACACAAGCCAATGACAAATATGGGCGGAGCTTCAATTCCCTACCTGAATAGCCATGCCTCACAGGAGCAGTGCATGTGCTGCCGAGGCTCGAGCTAAAAACAAATGGCTATAACGTCACATACTTATCTTTATTGTCCTCGTCAGCATATGAAGCTCTCTTCTGTCCATCACACACTTCTCTGTCCCAAATATCTGCCAGTTAACTAGTAAATGGTGGCCTAAAGGATAAGGTCCACTCAGACCATTGTTAGTGGTATACTTTGGACCCATGTGTTCCCAGATCTAAGTTCCCGTTATTTACATTTGGCAATAATACTAAGAGCAGATTGCAGATAAGTCTTACTGGTGAAAAAAGCCGGTAATGCTTGCACACCCTTACCCGATTCACAGGCTTCCTTCTGCATCTAGAGGATGGCGGGCAGCTCTTGCTGCAACACCTTGTGGGTCTCCCCCTTCAGGTGGCACACATTGTCATAGGTCCTTCAATCACTGCCACACACTTTGGACATCAGCTTGCACTGGCACACCCCCTTGGCCATGCGCTTTCCTGCCGGGTGCTTGCACTCTAGACTGTCCTCACACAGTGAGTCGTCTTTGCGGCCACAGGCCTCCCCTTCACCTGCAGCGCAGATGAGACAGCAGTTGCCGCTGTCAGGCACATATCTGCTGGGGCAGCTGGGACTTGGGCATTTGGAGACATCACATTGTGAGGAGCACTTGCTGAGGCCTATGGGGTCCGCCGCATACTGCCCTGGGATCACGGCCACAAGTAGAAACACAATCATTTTGGCATGTGCTGATTTCTTCATCGCCATTTTTAAAAACTAAATAAATAGAAAAAAATAACAAAAATGATAAAAGTTGTGCAGTTTGGTCCAACTAATAACCCTCTATTTTGCAGTTTAGTTCAAATGGTAATCCTAGGGGTTAAAAGGGCAACTCACATAAAAAAACAGAAGTGGAGTTTTCCTTCCTTCATGTAAGCGGAAAGTTCTTTGATTTGCAATTAATGATTCTAATGGGGCAAGTTGTTCCGGTAACAATGGTCTTACGGACTGGAACGCGTAACCATGGAAACTGTAAACAAGAGGAACGTGCGAAAGAGCTCGGAGACCCAGAGGAAGGTAGGTCTGGAAAGGGAAGCAGATAAGCGAGCGACAAGAGTCCGCAGCGCCTCAGAGTTCACTCGGTGAGGTTTCAGATAGCAACCTGACATGTCTCATAGGTGCGTGCTACATAACACAGAGACTGTGACTGACCGATGTGACCCCACCAATGATGTTCCCCACTCCGGAACTGATCCAGCGATCCTAATAAATCTAGAAACCCTGCCTGACTATCTCAGCATTAAATGGACGCTTAGCTAAAAAGGCAAAAGTGCGTGTTACCGCGGGGCTATGAATGGGTAGGAGGCGTGTTTTGGTTGTAGTGGTTTTTATTTTGGCATACAGTTCATCGGTACATGTTTTTCTCGTTACGCCTCTTCTGGGTGATCGGCTCCTTTCTTGTCGGGTCTTTCGGAGCACTCCCTCCTCCTTTCTCCGGACGGGGCACCTCCTCCTGCTTCTGGGCTCCGGAGGCTCCGTAGTGTTCGCCCTCGCCGGCCGCCGAGGAGGTAAGCAGAAGAGAGGACAAGTAAGTACTTCGGTATATCGGCCACTGAATGTTGAGGGGGAAGGGGGAAGGGGTACGTGAGGGAAGTGAGGGTGACACACGGTGCACTTCTACAGGGAAACGTGATAGTGAAGTTACAGTGTTACGCTATTCGGGGGACGCCGGTGTTTTATCCGTTCAGCTTAAGCTAAGTCAGGCGTCTGCCTTTCCTCCTCCACCACCCCAGGAATCGTTCACGTACCTCAGATAGCCGTACCCCTCCTGGCGTACGGCTGGGCGGCTCGTGGGGTTGGCCTCCAGGCTTTGCAGATCCCGTCTCTCGGCTCTCAGGTCTCTCTGCAGACGACCCAGGTCCCGCCGACTCTTGATCCGATGATGCTGAGTCCCGTCTTCTCCGTTCAGGGTTCTCCTCCTCCGCAATGTTCTCCTCGCTTAACCAACTCGCTCCTCCGCTCCACTCCTCCTCGCTGCTTCCCGCCTCTCCACTCTCCTGCACTCTGTCCGCTCCTCCGGTGTAGTAACACACCTGTGGACTGTCGGTGCCGCCTTTTACGGGCTCTCCAGGCTCCTCCTCCATCAAGCTTTCAGTCCATTTAAAGGGCCCCCATCCTTCTTCATCCTCGTCGTCGCAACTATATCTTTCCGTTGCCGACCATCCAGGGGGTTGAGGAGGCTGTGGAGACAAGAGGGGGGGGGGTCGTACATCATTAAAGGGGGCCCCTCTGCAGGGCGAGACCCCGTGCCCAGGTTACACACCATCCCCCCTGAACACTTCCGTTCGGGAAGTGGATTCCGGGACAAAAAGTCAGCCCCTTTAATGTCGACCCCTTTTTTGTGGTGCACGCTAAAGGCATAAGGCTGTAGCGCCAGGAACTACCTCATGACCCCCGCATTATTTGACTTGTTGCGGGCCATCCAGAGAAGGGGGGCATGGTCCGTGTAGAGCGAGAACTCCCGACCCTCCAGGTAATAGGACAGCTTCTCAACTGCCCACCGGATGGCCAGACATTCCTCTTCAACAGTCGGATACTTGAGTTCCCTCGGGAACAACTTCCGGCTGATGAACAGAATCGGATGGTCGCAACCATCGGCACCCACTTGAGACAACACAGCCCCGATACCATAGTCTGAGGCATCCGTATGGAGAGAAAAGGGCCGCGAGAAATCAGGGGTGGTGAGAATCGGGGTGGAGGTGATTGTCCGTTTCAGGGAGGCGAACGCCTCGGACATGGCCGGAGTGGGTGTCCGTAAGTCAGACTGTTTCACCTTAGTCTGCAGGGCATCGGTGAGGGGGGCTGCCAACTGTGCAAAGCCAGGGATAAATCGCCTGTAATAGCCTATGAGGCCCAAAAACGCCCATAGTTCTTTTTTTGTTCTTGGGAAGGGGGTCTCAGCTATGGCCCTTGCTTTCTCCATTTGAGGCTCAATCAGGCCATGACCTAGTACATATCCCAAGTATTTCACTTTTTGAAACCCAATCCGGGATTTTTTTGAGTTTACTTTCAATCCAGCCTGGGTGAGTGTCTCTAACACCATATGCAGGTGTTTCAGATGTGTGCCCCAGTCTGGGCTGAAGACGACGATATCGTCAAGATACGCGGACGTGAATGACGAAATGTCCTTCAACACATTGTTCATCAGCCTTTGGAAGGTGGCAGGGGCCCCATGCAGGCCAAAGGGGAGAACCGTGAATTCGTATCTCCCGGTTTCGGTAGTGAACGCTGTTTTGTGCCTGTCCTCCTCCTTTAGGGGGACCTGCCAGTATCCTTTGGTAAGGTCGATCGTGCTGATGTATTTGGCTTCCCCGAGTTTTTCTATGAGTTCGTCTATCCTTGGAATAGGATAAGCATCAAATGTGGAAACGTCGTTCAGCGCTCTAAAGTCCATACAAAACCTTCTCGTTCCATCCGGTTTCGGGATCAACACGATCGGACTCGACCACTCGCTGTGGGAAGGTTGGATCACCCCGAGTCTTAGCATCTCTTCTACTTCTTGCTGGATCCCTTTCCTTCTGGCCTCTGCGATCCGATAGGGCTTGATCTTCACGGTTTTCCCCGATATAGTATGGATACTGTGCTCGGCCAGACGAGTTTTTCCCGGTATGTCTGAGAACACTTGGGCATGTCGTTGCAGTGTTTTCTTCAGCTCCTGTCTCTCGTTATCCGTCAAGTCCTCGTTGATCACTAGTTTTTCAAGGGTGTTAGAGGGAACGGTTATGTTAGATTCCGTAAGATGAATCTCCGCCGGAGGTCTACCGAGCCATTTTTTTAGTATATTTATGTGATACACCTGCGTTGTCCGTGGAGTGATTTTCAGTCTATAGCTGGTGTTTCCAATCGTTTCGATGACTTCGTATGGTCCGCTCCATTCCGCTTTGAATTTTTGAGTCGAGGAAGGCAAAAGGACCAGAGCCCAGTCACCTACTGATAGTCTTCGCCATTTCTTTCCTTTATCGTATATCGTCTTCTGTTTCGTCTGGCTTTTCTCCAAGTTAGCAAACGCCAAGTCTCGTAGTTTTCCCAATTTGGACCGAAGGTTTCTGGCATACTCCAGGGTGTTTATTACCTCTTCTGGGGTTTCCCTCTCCCAGGCTTCCTTGGTCATGTCCAACAGGGACCGTGGCTGCCGACCGTATAGTAGCTCAAATGATGAGAAGCCCAAGCTGCTCTGTTTTTGGCCCCTAATGACGTATAACGCAAGGGGGAGTATCTGGTCCCACTCCGCACCGTTTACCTCCAACATCTTACGCAGGGTGGTCTTCAACGTGCGATTGTACCGCTCCACTAGGCCATCAGTTTGAGGGTGGTATACGGCCGTTCTGATTTGGTGTATGTGTAAGAGGGCACATACTTCTCTCATGAGGCGTGATACAAAGGGGGTCCCTTGATCTGTTAATATTTCTTTCGGGAAGCCAACTCGGGAAAACAACTCCAGCATTTTGTCTGCTACGTTCTTAGTTGTGGTCGCAGTCATCGGGAAGGCCTCGGGAAATCGTGTGGAGTAGTCTACTATGACTAATACGTATTGGTATCCTTTTCTTGTCTTGGGGAGAGGCCCTATGAGGTCCATCCCTACTCTCTCAAAAGGGACTCCGATAATCGGAAGAGGTTGTAATGGAACGGCGGGTGGTCGGGTCATGTTCCGTTTTTGACAAATGTCGCATTCCTGACAATACACCATAGCGTCCTTATATATTCCTGGCCAGTAGAAACATTTCAGCAGATTTTGAGTCGTTTTTTCGGCTCCGGTATGGCCTGCCACTAAATGCGAGTGAGAATAGAACAACACTTGCTCACGAAAGGATATAGGTACCAGTAATTGTTCTGGGTCGTTTTCCTTTCCCTGTCTGTACAGAAGGTCGTTTTTGATGAACAGGCGTGGATACCTAATGGGGATTTGGTCCTGCGTTTGGTGGGAACTCTCCCAGGCATTAAACAAAGTTGCATCATTTGCTTGGGCGAACTGAAAACTCCGGTCCAACACCCAGGGTTCTGGAGAGGCTAAAGCTGGCAAGGACTTAGGTTTCTGCGAGGGGCTTCTTGCCCCTTTTTCGGGAGTTATGCTCTGCTTGAACTTGTCCGGAAAAGCAGGGTTGTCTGTTCCTATTATTAGGTCTTCTGGCAGGGAGGACAGGACACCCACTTTGACTCGGAAGGGGATGCCTGTTTGAGGAACCAGGGGGAGCACAGCCACGGGATATGGTTTCACGTCCCCATGAACACACCTGATATATACTTTTTCTCTGGGGATGATCTGATGGGGTCGCACGTGGTGGGCCTGGACCACTGACTGACGACATCCGGAGTCGAGAAGGGCTTTTACGGGGTTACCATTGATTTCCATACTCACTCTATATGCTCGTCCCATCTCGGCCGAGTACAACACGGTCCTGGGTAGATACCCGACCTCCATGGGCTCCTCTTCCTGTTTCAGACGAGGACAATGTCGGGCAATGTGTCCCCAGGTCCCACACTCGAAACATTGCCGCCCACTGTGAGGCAGAGGCTCCGGTTTCCAAGTACGGGGTTTCACAGCCTCCTGGATCTTTACGGGTTTCCTCTCAGTTTTGTAGAGGTGTTTCTGTCTGTCTGATTCCCCTACCATTGGGGGTCTCTGTGGTGCTCGGGAAAAGGTATTGGCCATTTCGACGGCCTGGCTGGTGGTTAAGTCGTGGTGTTGTTTTAACCACCTTTGGGTAGAGAAGGGGAGAGCCTCGAGAAATTGCTCAAGATAAATACGGTCCATTATTTCTTCTTTTGTACTCTCATTGGGTTTGAGCCACTTATCCGCGGCCATCTTCAGGCGGACAAACAAGGTCTTAGGCGTCTCCCCTGGAACACCCCTCTCCTTCCTGAACCTCAGCCGGTACGCCTCTTTGTCCAGTCCGAGATGGTCCAAAATAATCTTTTTGATGTCGGCGTATGAAGTGTCCCCTCGAGGGTTTGCCACCTGATAGGCCGCCTGGGCCTCTCCCACTAATAACGGGGCCAGGAAGAAGGGCCATTTAGCTCCGGGCCAGCCACAGGCCCGAGCCGCCCTCTCGAAATTAAGGAGGAAGGCGTCCGGATCTTCACCGGGCTGGTATTTCTGTAGAGATACCCCTCCAATGGTATGGGGTACCCCGCCCATGGCCACTGAACCGGTTGCAACAGGGGGGTCCAGGGTGCGGGCTACGACAGCTGCTTTAATGATCTCTCTGTCTGCTTCTGCAGCGAGCAGCTGCTGCTCGGCAATCTTTTCCAGTCTTTCCTGTCCGTGTACCAGGGCTTGCACTAACTCATCCATCTTGGGTTGACAGACGGAGGTTATGCCCGCATTCTCCACCACTGTTACCGCGGGGCTATGAATGGGTAGGAGGCGTGTTTTGGTTGTAGTGGTTTTTATTTTGGCATACAGTTCATCGGTACATGTTTTTCTCGTTACGCCTCTTCTGGGTGATCGGCTCCTTTCTTGTCGGGTCTTTCGGAGCACTCCCTCCTCCTTTCTCCGGACGGGGCTCCTCCTCCTGCTGCTGGGCTCCGGAGGCTCCGTAGTGTTCGCCCTCGCCGGCCGCCGAGGAGGTAAGTAGAAGAGAGGACAAATAAGTACTTCGGTATATCGGCCACTGAATGTTGAGGGGGAAGGGGTACGTGAGGGAAGTGAGGGTGACACACGGTGCACTTCTACAGGGAAACGTGATAGTGAAGTTACAGTGTTACGCTATTCGGGGGACGCCGGTGTTTTATCCGTTCAGCTTAAGCTAAGTCAGGCGTCTGCCTTTCCTCCTCGACCACCCCAGGAATCGTTCACATACCTCAGATAGCCGTACCCCTCCTGGCGTACGGCTGGGCGGCTCGTGGGGTTGGCCTCCAGGCTTTGCAGATCCCGTCTCTCGGCTCTCAGCTCTCTCTGCAGACGACCCAGGTCCCGCCGACTCTTGATCCGATGATGCTGAGTCCAGTCTTCTCCGTTCAGGGTTCTCCTCCTCCGCAATGTTCTCCTCGCTTAACCAACTCGCTCCTCCGCTCCACTCCTCCTCGCTGCTTCCCACCGCTCCACTCTCCTGCACTCTGTCCGCTCCTCCGATGTAGTAACACACCTGTGGACTGTCGGTGCCGCCTTTTACGGGCTCTCCAGGCTCCTCCTCCATCAAGCTTTCAGTCCATTTAAAGGGCCACCATCCTTCTTCATCCTCATCGTCGCAACTATATCTTTCCGTTGCCGACCATCCAGGGGGTTGAGGAGGCTGTGGAGACAAGAGGGGGGGGGTCGTACATCATTAAAGGGGGCCCCTCTGCAGGGCGAGACCCCGTGCCCAGGTTACAGTGCGTAAACATGTCACACAAGACACGGGACCACTTGCCAAGTGCTGGCGTATTTATCGACTGCCAGGGAACTCCTTTGTGACAGAGCTGCCCTGATAGGTGGTTGGTAGTGTTACAAGGGGGAGGGGGGATCTTCCTGGCTGAGCAGCGCCACAAAACAGTATACTGGACATTAGCATTTGTCCACATTACGTATGGTACAAGTTCGAAAGCTTCAGGGAATGGGTTCCTAACCAGCGCAGTGCGCGCTGATAGAGCTCATACCTCGAGTTGCTCTAAGGCAACAGCACAGCCCTCTGTCTCGTCCGCCTACCGGCTCTGCTCTGGAGTTGGGAAAACAACCCACAGTGAAAGTGAAATTAGTACGGTGCTCGTGAAACGGGCACCGCGCTGATACGTTATTTATGGACTATTATTAGTTATGTCCACAATTGTTAAATAAAGCCATCCATCGCTAATCGTTTAGATTTAGAGAAGTTTACAATTGATACCCATAAACTCTAAACAAACAAGCTGTTGCCATTGTGATAAAAAGATAGTGATTACCAACTAAATAAAGGACACCGGATGACACAGTAAGCAAAAGATCCAGTCCTGGTGGGCGGGGCCAAAAGGAGGAAGGGAGTGAATAAATAAGCCTCATTTTCAATCTGAGGCTAGCATTCAGCATAAAGAATGACAGCAGCCAATGAGAATCATGGGCGGGGCTTCCACTCCACTTCGGAAATCTGCTCGGCGACAATAGATCTCACAGAGCGAGGAGCGCATGCGCGCTCCAGCTCTAGGCGAGACCTAAAAATAGAAGTGAAATCCAGAGAGAAAATTACTCTCTTTAAAGGATTTCCCTTCCTGTAGAATGCTCACCTGGCATGACATCATGCCGTAACCTCTACTTGTGAGAAGTGAGCAGTGTGAGCACGCGCACACTAGTGAGAAGTGAGCAGTGTGAGCTCACGCACATGGATGTGTCTGCTGCCACTGCAGTTCGGAAAAAAACGGACTGCAGTGACAGCAGGCAAAAAAAACCAGAGCTCGAAAAAGACCCGTTTCGAGGCCCCCTTTAAAAAACTGCCGGTGCTCAGACCCAGTGAGACCGGGCCCACTTAAAGCCCTGGTTGATCCCATTAGATAATCAGGACTGCAAGTCCCAGAATGCAAAGAAAAAGAATCTGAAGTGTGTGAGGTAGGTATGGACTTGGAAAACGTGTGATGTCTGCCATTTATCCACTGCGTTTTCACAACCATCCTCATTAACCCCACAAGAATGTCCCGATAACCCCATCTCAGCCGGCCAATAACCCCACAGACATTTATACGGCACTTACCGACATCCTCACTGATATGCAAGTATGTACCATCATACCACTCGCCCAGCACTCACCCCCGCCCAATATGCACCAGAGCCTCTCACTCACTGTACCATTCACCCACTCTCTGTCACAACATACCCGAGGTGCCCCATTGTCCTATCAGTGCCCAGCATTCACTCACTACATACCCTGGCACTGACCCACCTAAAGCAACTAACTCTGCTAGTGGAAAGTCACTAACAACCCCAGTTACATTCAGCAATGGCACTCACTTTGCCACAGTCATTCAAAATGCCCCTCACTGGCGCCATTAAATCTGGGTACAGAACCAGTAAGCCATTTATGACCCTAGTTTTACACCTGCAGCCATTCTCACCAACTCCTGCTCAGACCGCTCACCAATATGCCTCTCTACACCCCAGGCCCCCACACCTTCCTGGGCTATATAGATCACAGCAGCCACTTACAAATCTTTCACCCCCCACAGACATTTGTTTACTCACTGCTCCACTGGCTTTCCTCACTTTATGGTATCACTGCTTACTATTGATAAATATTTCTGTGAAAAGATTTATGCGAGCCACGTTTTGTATACTGCACAGTCAATTTTTTATTTATTTTTTAAATATAGAATTAATGATTGTTAGCCCAGTATGGCTAAACTGTTGGAGTGGTTCTGGTGTTCCACAGTATTCAGAATTAATTCTTATAAATCGAGTTTTGTAAAGCGGGAACTTCACGCAAAGCCATCAGAGCGCCTCACAGATTTAATATAGCATCAATTACACATGTTACATAATGAGTAGGTAAAATAAAAGTACATGGTAACGTATACAAGGAGTGCACGATAGATAGCAGTACATGTAAACAATATAGCAGCATGTACATGGGTTACATAAAGAGTACATACAAATACATAACAACAGTATATGAAAGAAGTATACGACAGACACTAGGATATGAAAGCGATATAGATTTGAGGTTGTTATGGTAGGGATTGCAAGCGTGGGGAGAGTAGAGGCACAGTTTTTCCCCGAGGTAGTGATGCTCAAATTCCAGTGGACGGTGTAGGGTGGGAGGGACAGGTTAATCAGAAAGTTTAGGTATTTACTCAGAAGCAGAAGTTTAAGTTCCTTCCTGAAATGAGGAAATGTCACGTAAATCCTGAAGTAGTGAATTCTATATCCTGGGAACATTCCCAAAGAATGGCGGGGGGAGTTTGTCTTTCTTAAATTTGGGAGGAATCAGGAGTAGACTTTTAGAGCTTCGAAGAGGTCTCTTTTGGCCGGCTTTTGAAAGTTTTTTCGCGAGGTAGACTGTTTTTTTCGTGTAGAGAGCTTTGTGGGTTATGCATGCAGTTTTGAGTATACATCTTGCCTCAATTGGAAGCCAACTGAGTTTCTTGGGAGTAATATGATCAAAGTGACTCTCCCCGGACAGTAGTCTGGCCGCTGCGTGGAGTGTAGCTTCCAAAGGGGCTAAGTGTGCTTTTGTGGTGTCCATGATTGTTGCATTACCGTAGTTCAGCTTGGAGAGGACTAAGGATTGCACCACCGATTTTAGGTCTACAGTGAGGATGAAGGGTTTGATTTTTTTAAGGTGTTTCAACGTGCAGAGGGATCTTTTAGCTGAGGCATTTATATGCTCTTTTATGTTCAAGCTTTTGCCAAGTGGAATCCCCAGGGATTTGACAGAATTGGAGATGGAAAGCTTGCCGTTTTTTGCAGTGAGGTCGTCGAGCCAAGTATCTACGGGAATTGACTTATCTTAAGGTTGGATGAACAGGAATTCAGATTTTCTGAGGTTGAGCTTAAGATGGTTGTTGGTGAGCCAGGATTGAACCATGGAGAGTGCTGTTTAGGTGCTGGATGTCTTTGGCTGATGATATTTTAATGTATAGTTGTGTGTCATCAGCATAGAGATAATAGGCAATTCTGGCTTGTTTCAAGATCATTGCAAGGTGGTCCATATAGAGGTTGAATAGGGCAGGATATAGGATTGACCCTTGAGGAACTCCTTGTGAGACCGGTGATGGTTTTGTGAAGGAGTTGTTTAGTTTGACTAGCTTTGCATGTTGGTGCAGGAAAGAAGCAAACCACTGAAGAACAGTTCCATTTATACCTGCACGTTGTGAGAGGGTGTTTAGTAATATGTCATTTTTTTTTGTTTTGTTTTTCAAAACCTTTATTAGCATTTAACATAGTTACACAGCTCTTCGCCTACAACCAATAAACAATTTGGCTGGCAGCCCCATTAATGCAGTGTCATTCAACTTGTCAATTAATCTTATCAGTATCTACATGACCACAGCATGTCGCCTACAACCTCTTTGGGCCAGCCGCGTTTCAAGGCACTCCACATTACATAAGTACAAGTCCCTGTAAGCATGATGGAGAAGGTACATCATAGGAGTGTCAGATTTATTTAGGAAAGAACAGCAGTAACGTTACTTAACTCAAACCAAGAACAACATAGGTTGCTACATCAAGTGTCAGCTTAAACGGATTCATTAGTGTGTAGCCCTTCACAAGGGCGACTATATACCTGACATGTATGGTCTGGCAGACGCCCTGGATTATTGCATATCATACATCAAGCTGTCCGTGGTGCGCGCTCTCGGGGGGGAGCAGTCTAATTGATGGCAGCAGGTTTACGGGTGCCTAAAATCGCTCTCTACTAATGTGTCAGGAGAACCTAGGTGAAGGAGGGGGGAGGGGAGGAGAAGGGAGGATGGGGAGGGGGAGGAGAAGGGAGGATGGGGAGGGGTGTGGGGGGGCGAGGAACCATCACTCTCACTCGGTAGCCCGGGTCATCAGTGTAGTGTAGTCATAGGCCGGTCGTCCCTCCCTGTTCGTTTATAGAAGTCCCCACCCCCTCTGAAGCAGGGGTCGTCGCTCTGGCACTAGCCCACTGGAGAAAGGGTTTCCAGATGTCCCAGGGTCGAGAAGCAGTCAGCATCAGCTCCCAATAGGTACCCAATTGTGTGTGGCCATACGTGACATCCACCAACCAAGAATTGAACATTGGCAATCTCTTCCGCCCCCATCTAAGAGCAATCTGTCTTTTCGCATATAATAATAACAAAGCATGCAATTTCCTACTACCGGGCGCAGTGTCCACTACCACACCCAACAGACCCAACTGTGGAGAGGGGTCATCTGTCCTTCCAACTATTTGGTTCACTGCCTCAAATATGTCCAGCTAGTAGACAGCGAGTTTAGTACAGCTCCAGGCCATATGTATAAAGGTAGCATTATCACTCCCACATCTCCAACATCTAGCGTCCTCCCACAGGTTCATTCGGTGAAGACTCACCGGGGTGCGATAATAGCGATGTAGGAATTTAAAATGCACTAGCCGTAGCTTGTAATTTGGGGACAACTCCAAAAGCTGTTTGTAGCAAAAGGACCATTGGTCATCGGACAATGGAGGGTCCAGTTCCTCATTCCAGAGTACCATGGATTTAGGTTTCACTATTGGGGCTTGCTCCTGCATTTCATTATATAATCTAGTCACCAATTTCTTTGGGGAGGCGCGAGCTAGCACGTTTTGTAGGGCATTTAGTGTGGGGAGGGGCCTCGGGAAATCCTTCACAAAGGGAGCGGCACGCCGTTTTCAGCCTGTGATATGCGAATAGCTCACCAAATGGGATCGTCACCCCCTCCTCTGCCAACTGTGGGTCCCTAAATTTCCCATCTGGGTATAGATCTGCAAAGGTATGAATCTGAGTGCCACCCAGAACCAATTGTCCTCCGCAGTGTTCCAGGCAAGCCAGCATAGGATTGTTTTTCAGGGGTATAGCAGGTGCAAACAACACCGGAAGACGCGCTCGCTTTTGCAGTTCGCGCCACGCCCAGCGTAGCGTATTGGCGAGTCGACGTCAGTCGTATAACGAGGGCTCTTCTGATAAAGGGTGACCGCTATGGTCAGTGGTGCCAGTGAGTCCATCTCGACCGCTACATGTGGTTGGTACGGAGTGGGGTATGACCAGAAGTGCAGAAATTGGGCCTGTGTGCACAAAGCGTACAAGTGCATATCTGGAGCTGCCAGACCGCCCTGCCGCAGCGGCAAGGTTAGCAAGGCCCAAGATACTCGAACCTGTCTGCCCGCCCACACCAAAGAGAGCAAGTGGGATCTAAGGCAACGGAAAAATTGCGCAGTGAGCGGTATAGGGATATTTGTGAACAAATAAAGAAATTTTGGCAGGACTACCATTTTGGACAGGGCCACCCTACCAGCGATAGACAAGGGCAGTTTAGACCATATCACTACTTTAGTTTCAAGCCAGTCAATCGCACGCCCAAAGTTCAGAGTCCAGATGTCTTGGAGATTGCGGCTTAACCAGATCCCCAGGTATTTGACCTCGTCCGCAGTCCAACATAAAGGGAACTCCGACCGCACCTCAGGGGTGTTATCCGTCAGTGGGAAGATCACGGATTTGGTCCAGTTAATCGATATGCCCGATAATCCGCTAAATTTCACAAACTCTCTCAGTAAGGGGTCCAAATTAGTTGAGGGGTCTAGAACATATAGGGTGACATCATCAGCGTAAATAGAGATCAGCAGGCTACGGGAACTGAACCCAATCCCCCTAGCAGTGTGATGTTGCCTGACCCTCGCCGCAAGAGGCTCCATTGCGACAGCAAATAGGAGAGGCGAAAGCGGACAGCCCTGTCTGGGGCCTCTAGTCACTGCGAACGGTTCCGAGATCATGCCATTCACGCTCACTCTCGCCGTCGGGCCTGTGTAGAGGAGTCAGATCTGGGCATGAATAACGGACTAAAACCCATGGGTTCCATTATCCTGAACATATAGGGCCATTCAAGTGAATCGAACGCCTTTGTGGCGTCTAAAAATACGGCTGCAGCATGCACCGACGGGTGAAGATAATGTATCACTGAGACCAGTGTCCTTAGGTTGTGGGACGTCGAGCGACTAGGTATAAAACCTGATTGGTCCGGAAGGGCCACCATCGGGAGGAGAGGTTGGAGGCGCTCTGCCGCAATTTTAGCGTATATTTTGACAGCAACATTAATTAAGAAGAGCGGCCTGTAAGAATCAAGCAAATGTTCGTCCTTGTCCGGCATAAGTAGCGCCATTATTAAGGCCTCCCGCATAGATGCAGGTAGGATCCCGGTC
This sequence comes from Lissotriton vulgaris, assembly GCF_964263255.1. NCBI lineage: Eukaryota > Metazoa > Chordata > Amphibia > Caudata > Salamandridae > Lissotriton > Lissotriton vulgaris. The sequence goes on from NC_141700.1 coordinate 65,412,994, forward strand.
TCCAGGGACTCAGCATAAACCGCATGTAACCTTGGTGCCAGCTCCTCCGAGTAGGCCTTATACAAGGCCGTCGTCAGGCCATGCGGACCGGGGGCTTTGTTTAGTGGCATACCCTGTATCACCTTTTTAATATCCTCCACTGTCACTGGAAGATCCATATATTTGCGGTGGTTGTCGTTGAACCAAACTAGCGCTATGGATTCTAGGAAGTCCTCTAGATGTGCGGGGACCTCAGGTTGTGTGGTAGAGTATAGCTCGGAATAGAAGGTTTTAAACTCCCGCAGTACCCTTTCTTGCCCAGTCACGACTTCCCCGTCCGGAGGGCGAATCATGTGAATAAAGGGGGTAGTTCTCGTTTTGTTAATGAGTCCCGCTAGTGTGCGGCTCGGTCTATCTCCTTCCCCGTACCTCCTAGCTTCCGCATGTTTACCTAAAAATTTAAGTTTGCGTTGCGCCTCCTCCGCAAACTCCAATAATTTCTCTTTAATTGCGGATGCCGTTTCCGGGTTAGGGGTGATGCAGAATTCGCTTTCAAGGTCCTTAATCTGTCCCTCTAATTTACTCAAAGTGTTCCTGATGGCCTTTAGCACACCGGCCTGTCGTGCAATACACTGACCTCGAATTACCACCTTAAATGCCTCCCATAGGGCCAAATCCGTAGACACCGACCCCGTGTTTAAGGTGAAATAGTCGGAGATATCGCCTCTAATCTCCTCTTTAAAGGCAGTATCCAGCAAGGCATGCGGAGGGAGCCTACTACAAAGCTTCCTCAGCTTGGAGGAAGGCTCCCCGGTGCACAGCACTCAAATGACCTCAAAGTCTAAATGTTTATGCACAGTTCATCATGAAGTGAAATTCACAAGTTTTGAAAGATTCCTCATGTTTTAATCCACACTCATTAGCTTCATGAGTAGTTCATCAATGCTTGAAAATGGGTTTTATACACATAATCCAACAATGTATCATCCAACTTTAACAGTCCCAATGCATTTCGGGCTGATGACTAGCCCTTCTTCAGGGGAATGCTCTACGACAAAAAAGAAAGCATCATACTATCACTAAGCAGTTCATAAAGACGCCATAATATGCAATTACATGAACGGATGTTGGTGAAAATATACCATCATGCTCAAAAGTAACCATGTGAAAGAAACCATGTGAAAGAACCTAGAAAGGTGCCATCCGTTCACAAACTAAGGGAGTGTGAGTGTGTTAGTAGCACGGGGGAATTAACTGTTCAAGAAATGGACAATGCGCGATATCGCAATCAAAACAAGATAACGGTCACTTAAACCCATGTGCTCAATAATATGCAAAACAGTGTTCTATGTGCCCAACAAACGATACACATATGCTCGCACTACTCACGAGGATGATCACATCCGTGTAACAACCAGGTCACCACAACCTATGAGAACGTAAAAGTGCATTTAAAACACAAACGATAAACGTGCCTAAATGCTACTCTATTTCAGTAGTCCTCCGTAGAGGTGCTTACAATTATTCAAATCCGTGGACTCCCTCATTCAGCGACCAGCTTGAAACGTGTAGCCACCAGTGTATCGGTGTGGTTAGTAAACGTGCTGCGAGGTAACTAATCATAGACAAAGGACTAAGGAATGATGGAAAAACCAGCGCCATGTTGAAAGTGTGAAAGAATACTGATGTGACTAAACCAGCAAACAATCGGTAAAGCTAAACATTCATGCTAAACCATAATACTAAACGATAATACACAGAACCCTGATGTTGGTCCACAAATAATAAACTCAGAAAGTTCATGAAATGACATCAAACATTCACAGTGGTAACTCGAAATCTATACATGATGCATATGTCATTGTTGTCACATAAAAATTGCAGTTGATACACAGTCTATAGGTAGCACAGGAATTCCATCCTGTCATTTAATCCGTGCGGCTGCATCGTCGCCAGGAAGTGGATCCAAAAGTTATCTCTTTTCAATAACGTGCTTTTGTTGTCGTGAGTGGGTGTTACTTGCTCCAATACTAGATATTTCAATTGGGCTACTGTATGCTTTAGTTCAAGAAAGTGTGCAGCTACTTTCGATTTGATATTTCCAGTTCTTATATTGCTTTTATGTTCCAATAGCCAAACTCGTATTCTTCTTCCAGTGAGACCAACATAGCACTTCCCACAGGGACACTTCAACATGTAAATTACGTTGGAAGAATTGCAAGTTGCGTTGACTCGCAGTCTAATAGGGTGACCCTTCATGGGGTGATTGGTGACATTTCCTTGTATGCAGTTGTTACAATTGCTACAATTGTAGCATGGTCTGAGACCCTTAAACACTTCAGGTTTGAGCTGCTCTCTGGGTTTGGACAAAATCTCTTTTAAATTGCGTCCCCTAGTGTAAGCAAACAACGGTGGCTGTGCAAAGGCTCCCTGAAAATCAGGCTCCAGACTGAGTAGAGACCAATGTTTGGAGATGATGTTTCTGAATTGATTGCTAATAACAGTGTATTTGGAAACAACCACCATCCTGGAGTTTTCAATTTTGGGTTTAACTTGCAGAAGATCATCTCTCTTCATGTTCCCACAACGGGCGACTGCCTTATCCAATGTCTGTTGAGGATAACCACGTGCTTTGAACCTCTCCACCATGTTGTACATTTCTTGTTTACACACGTTGTCAGATGATACAATGCGTTTGACACGCAACAACTGAGAAAGAGGTAAGTTTTGTTTCAACCCAGGTCGATGAAAACTCTGGTAATGTGGAATCGAATTGCGATCGGTGGGCTTTCGAAATATGGTTGTGGTCACTTTTCCAGCTTGTCGTTCAATCTTCACATCTAAGAAGTGTATACACTCTCTGTCCAGGGTCCAAGTGAACTGTACTCGATCATTAACCCCATTCCATGATTTCAAAAAGTCAATGAGAGCATTCTCTATTCCTGCCCATAGGATAAAAATGTCATCAATGAATCTCAAATAAAGCTTACCGGAAGCTTGCCATGCTGGTTGAGTCAATACGTGTGATTCTTCAAAGGATTTCATGAATATATTTGCATACGGCGGCGCCGCGCAATTTCCCATGGCCGTTACGCATAACTGATGAAACCATTTATCAAACACCGTGAAATAACTGTGGTATAAAGTAAATACCATCAATTCCATGAGTAGTACTTGCATGTCTGCATCCAGATTCGAGTTAGATAGTTCTTTCTCCACAGCTATTATCCCTAGATCGTGAGGTATAGACGTGTACAGCGAACAAACGTCCACTGTACACAATACCAACTCTTGGTCATCCAGCAAATCTGTGGCTTGTTTCAATTTGACCAAAAAATCAGTGGTGTCTCGAACATGTGATCTGGTATTCAAAACAAATGGTTTAAAATATCTGTCCAAAAACTTGCCGGTTGTTTCATGAATGCTCCCTTTGGTAGAGACAATTGGTCGTAATGGTGGTCGCGTGGGGTGCTTGTGCACCTTCGGCAACATTTATAGAACAGGTGGTTTAGGATTGTTAGGTGTCAGGTAACGTCTTACTCGATCAGTGATTGTTCCATTGTCAAAAGCCTGGTTGATGATTTTAATCAGGATAGAAACAAATTCATTAGTGGGATCAGTTTGCAGTGGTGCGTAAGTATTGGGATCTAGCGTGTGGGCATGAACTTGTTCTTCATAATAAGAGGCGTCCATGATTACAAGGGCGCCCCCCTTGTCAGCAGTTTGACACACTATGGATGGATTGTTCGCAATTTTTTGCAGAATGTTCTTCTCCTTTTTTGTCAGGTTGTCTTGCTTGCTCCTAGATTGAAAGGGCAGTGTAGCAATGTCTCTTTTGACCAGGATTTCAAACATGTCAATGATCTTATGGCTCACAGGAGCCATGAAAGTACTGTGGGGACGAAGTCCTCGTAACATATTTTCATCCTGCATGGGTGTAGTCACTACATTTTGAAAATAGTGGCGTAACCGAATGTTACGAACAAGCTTGAAAGCACTGACCTCTAATTCCAAGGTGTTAGTTCTGGTAGTTGGTACAAAGGAATGACCTTTCTGCAAAATGCGTGTTTCCTCATCATTCAACTGTGTTGCAGAGATGTTAATCACCAAATTATCCTGACCAATTATTTCCGGCGGTTGCCCTTTTTGGCTTTGGGTAGCTCCTTTTCTACCTCTGCGTGTTTTTCCCCGCCTGGGTCGGTGGGTTGATCCTGGCCCTGCTCTAAAAAATGAACCGCAGTGTTGGAAGTGCTTGGTTGTTGTTGTTCAACACAAGAGGATGGTCTAGCGGATGTTTGTGCTCTGGTGTCACCATCGGACGAGGAAGTTTCATTTTCCGAGTAAGGATTGTAAGGGCGATTAGGGCGTCGGCGGGCGTACACTTCTGCCCAAGTGTACACCTGTCAGGTTCCTGTTGCGCCTCGCTGGGGACAAAGGATACAGACGGGGAACAAACTACAAGTCCCAGAAAGCTCAGCGATATAGGAGGCGGGGTATAAATTGAACGCCACTTCCGCCATCCGGTGTCGGATATTTTGGATGGTGACCGTCAGTGTTCGTATCGACTCTTCGTTTATGGAGCAAGTTTATCGACTCGTGTTACGGCTTTGTAGTTCTTCCTGGTCCTCTGTTGGCAAGCCTTGCTAACGGCTATTGTGGAGGACAGACGTTCTGGTGCTCTGATTACCTTTCGCGTGTCTCCGTTGGCGAGCCTCCTTGCATAGGCTCTTGCGGAGGACACACTTGCTAAACACCTGTTTGGAGTTCATTCCTATTCCGTTTCCTCCGTTGGCGAGCCTTCTTGCAACGGCTATTGCGGAGGAAACATCTTTTGTTTGAGTTTGTGATCCCTGGTGATCCTCCGTTGGCGAGCCTTTTTGCACCGGCTATTGCGGAGGTTTCCAGACGTAGTTCCCAGGTTGGGACGAATTGTTTTGTTTCATTACCCTTACCGAACAACTATCCAGGTAATCCTTGGTTTTCCTTATCTTTGGGTGACGTAACCCTTGTATCGTTTCAGGGAGAAACTGTGTACTTGCCTTAGTGGTTTAAAGCTCTCCTACGCCCCTTCAAGGCTCTTTGGGAAAGAGATTAGGGTATGTAGTATCTTTTTCGTTAATAGCATAGATCTGTTATTACCTGGGTTTTATGGGTTGTTACAATAGTAAGGTTTGTGTTTACAGGGGAAGACAGACACGAGCTGAACTTATATGTTCTCAGTAGAAGAGAAGTATCTTCTGAGTTTTCGCAGTCTGCTTTCAAGTTACAGGTATAAAAACTGTGACGTCCTGTTGATATTCATGACCATAGTGCTAGGAGATCATTCATTAGAATTGATACCAACCATTGTGTATTCTGTCTCCACAGCTCTCCCTCCCCGCAGTCCCCTCCCTTTCCTTCCTGTTTTGCCCTCACCTGATCCTTCCCTAGCCCACGGCTATAACAGCAATCGGGGCTTGGATAGATCTGGAGGTGACCTATTAATACCACAAGCTGATTCTGAGGACGGCGAGGATAACAGAATATCCGACCCACGAGTTATAGTCCTCCTGATCAGCGGAAAGGTTATGGCTACTCTGGACGAGGTGATGGCTGCTTTAGTAGTAGTGCAATCTGAATTGATTGCATCCAGGCAGGAAAGCACTGAATTAAGGAACCGGTTAGATAACATCCAGAAAAACCCCTTTAGTGCTGGGGCTTCAGGGTCAGGCACGGCCGGTCCGGTAGTGGTAGAAATACCCCCTAGCATTCCGCTAGCTAATCCAGAACGATTTAACGGGGAGGCTGGGTCAGTACAAGTATTCTTGACGCAAGCAATGATGCATTTTTCTTGCAAACCCCGATCGTTTCCCACCAATCAGTCAAAGGTTGCCTTCATCATTTCTTATTTAGTGGGGGACGCGGCTCAATGGGCAGTTCCGATTGTTAAAAGAAAAGACCCATTGTTACATGACTGGGATGCGTTTCAGGCAGAGTTCACGAAAGTGTTCGACAGGAGGGCAGACACGTACACGGCTGATAAAGAGCTGTTAGAATTGCGTCAAGGGAATCAAGACATTGTGACCTATTTGAACAACTTCAGAAGGCTAGTTACGGAAACAAAGTGGCCAGAAGCTAAGCAAGCATCACTATTCCATCAGGGTTTAACTGAGGAAATGAAAGACATCATAGCTCAAATAGACCCCCAGCCAGTATCATGTGAAGATTTGATCAATTTGGTATTACGTTTAGATCATAGGTTGAAGAATCGCAAAGGCGATAGCAGATCTAAGAACAAAACTATTCCCTCTTCAGTACCGGTGAAGACCACTGACAGTTCCGTATCTCACAACCCAGAACCCATGGAAATAGGAGCTGTCCGAGCGGCCTTAACCGCTACTGAAAAGGAACAGAGGCGCAAATATGGTCTTTGTTTGTATTGCGGCAAAAAAGGCCATTTTGTTAGAGAATGCCCTGTCAAACCCAAATCTTCTAAATTTCGATTAAACCGGGGGGTTTCAGCAGCCACGGAGAAGCCGGCGGAAAACTGAGGGGCTCTGGGGGTGATGAAGGGGTTCCCTGGAGTCGTGTTAGTATCCCTTCTATGTTAAGCACTGTAGTGGGAGCGCAACATTTATTCATCAATATAGTATTGATGATTGGCATGATGGAGGTGCATACACAAGCCATGGTGGATTCAGGGGCTACTGGCTTCTTCATGGATATGAAGGAAGCCGATAGATTAGGCATTCCTCTGGTCCCTAGAGAAGACTGTACCGATGTGTTTGCAGTAGATGGCAGGAAATTGAATACAGGGCCCATCAGTTATCAAACGGCCATGACAGAGATGAGGTTTGGGTATCACAGAGAACGAGTGTCTTTCAGCATAATTAAGGCGCCACAGTATGGGGTGATTCTGGGCATTCCGTGGCTGAAAAAACACAACCCCGACATTAATTGGAAAACAGACACTATTGTGATGAATTCCAGACATTGCGAGGAGCATTGTTTTCGATATACACAGAGTCCTTCGTTTGCTTTGGCATGTGGGGATAGAATAGCCACGGCAGCTGAGAAGGCCGTCACTCTTCCAGAGGTATATCAGGACTACAAAGGGGTATTTGATGAAGTATAGGCCGAACAGTTGCCCCCACACAGGTCATACGATTGCCAGATTGAATTAATTCCTGGGGCTGTGATTCCCAAGGGTAGACTGTATGCGTTGACGGAACCAGAAAACGCTTACCTGAGAACATACTTAGACAAGCTGTTGGAATTAGGGTTTATCCGCCCATCCAGATCACCGGCGGCATCCCCATTATTTTTTATTCCGAAGGCCAACGGGGAATTAAGAGCCTGTGTAGACTTTCGAGCCCTCAACGCGGTAACGGTGAAAAATAGATACCCCTTGCCATTAATTAACGTACTCTTGGAACAGGTGAAAAAAGCCACTATATTCACCAAATTAGACTTGAAGGGAGCATATCATCTCGTACGAATGAGATCAGGGGACGAATGGAAGACCGCGTTCCAGACCAGGTATGGGTTATTCGAATACCTGGTCATGCCTTTCGGGCTTTGTAATGCCCCTGCTGCGTTCCAGTTTTTCTTAAATGGGACGTACTAAGAGAAATACTGGATCGGCATGTCATAGTGTATATTGACGATATTCTCATTTATTCTGAGTCTGAGGAGATGCACGTACAACATGTCAAATCGGTACTGAGAATCCTACAACAACACAGTTTATACTGCAAACTGTCCAAATGTGACTTCCATGTCACCATAGTCGAGTTCTTAGGGGTTATGCTCACCCCTCAGGGGCAGGAAATGGCTGAACGAAAGATCCAAGCTGTTCGTGACTGGCCTATTCCTCAAAATATCAAGGATGTTCAATGTTTCCTAGGATTCGCCAATTTTTATAGGCGCTTTATCAACCAATTCTCGAAGGTGGTGGCTCCCATAACAAGACTGCTGAAAAAAGACCAAAGGTTTGGGTGGGATGAGAAGGCACAGGAGGCGTTTGTGTCTCTAAAAGAAGCGTTTGTCACTGCTCCAGTATTGACTCATCCTAATCCAGACATCCCGTTTATAGTTGAGGCCGACGCTTCAGAGGTTGCTATAGGAGCCATACTATCACAACGGAATAAGAACACAGGGCAATTACATCCAGTGGCTTTTATGTCACGGAAACTCACAGGGGCGGAACTCAACTACTGTATCGCAGAAAAAGAACTCTTGGCGATTAAGAACGCATTCACGGAATGGAGGCATTTTCTCATGGGGGCCAAGCACGTAGTGACGGTTTATACCGATCACCGAAACCTCCAGTTTATGTCGGCTGCTAGACATCTCACCCCTAGACAGCTTAGGTGGATGCTTTTCTTTTCGGAGTTCCACTTCATCATTACTTTCAGGCCCGGAGCGGACAATAGAAAGGCGGATGCCTTAACCCGGCAATCATCCACGAAAACACCTGAGAAAGGGTTAGTAACACCTATAGTGGACCCTGTTAAGGTGATCTGTGTTATCCAACCTGATGCCTTTTTGCAGGGCATACGGCAGGGGATGAAAATGGATCCTTGGAAGAGATGGTTGCAGTTACATCCGGAATGGCAATTGCGACATGGCTTTCCGATAAACCAGGGGCGATTGTTGATTCCTACGGAATCCTTGCGGAAACAGATGTTCATATGGTGTCACAATTCTCCCAGTGCGGGACACGTTGGAGGGGATAAGACTATGGACCTAATCCAGCGTAGATGTTGGTGGCCAACGATAAGAGGCAATGTAAGGAGGTGGGTGACTGAGTGTGACGTGTGTGCCCGAGCCAAGTCAGATCATCATCGTCCTGCGGGGCTTCTGCAGCCTCTGCCTACCCCTTCTACTCCGTGGGAGCGTATCTCATTGGATTTCGTGGTGGGTCTGCCCAAAGATCAAGGTTGTACGGCCGTGTTGGTAGTCATTGACTATCTGACTAAGATGGGGCATTTCATTGCTTGTCCGCACGTACCCACGGCAGGTCAATTGGCGCAACTTCTCATGATCCATATTGTGCGCCTGCATGGCTTACCGACTGTTATCGTGTCAGATAGGGGCTCTCAATTCACCGCAAGGTTTTGGAAGGCATGGTGCTCCTCTCTTCATATAAAGACGGCCTTGTCCACGAGCTTCCATCCTCAAACTGATGGCCAGACAGAGCGTCTCAACCAGACATTGAAACAATTTCTGCGGTGCTATGTGTCCCAGGGTAGGAACAACTGGGTGGAGCATCTATGGCTGGCGGAAGTGGAGTACAACAATGCGACACATTCTGCCACAAGAGTCTCGCCTTTCTATAGTACTTACGGACATCATCCCAGGTTTCATCCTTTTGTACAGCCCTGCATAGAGGAGACAGTGCCTGAAGCTGCCAGGAGGGTTTCACACCTCAAAAGGGTATTGGAACAAGTTCAGGACTCACTAAAGACTTCCAAGGCAGCATATAAGAGTACGGCGGATAAGAGACGACGTCCAGGTCTATGTATCATGTTGGGGATTGGGTATGGTTGTCCACTCGGAACTTCAGATTCAGGCGCTACAGTGTGTTTAACCCTCGCTTCATCGGTCCTTTCCGTGTGGTGAAACGCATCAACCAGGTAGCGGTGAAGCTGCAGTTGCCGATGCATCTGCGTGTTCATCCTGTCTTCCACGTGTCCCTGCTCAAGCCTGCGGCAGCGGTGGTGCGCCGCCTTCCCCCCCCTTTGTTGGTGACTGATGGTCTGGAGTACGAGGTGGAGGGCATTCTGGATTCTAGGTGGAGGGGGTGTGGCCTTAGTTATCTGGTGGCTTGGAAGGGTTACGGTCCCGAAGAGAACTCGTGGGAGCCGGCGGCTGGTGTCCATGCTCCTCGCCTGGTGGCTGCGTATCATCGCCAATATCCTGGGCGTCCTGGCCCGTCTCGGCGCTCTAGGTGAGGGGGGATGTACTGTCAGGTTCCTGTCGCGCCTCGCTGGGGACAAAGGATACAGACGGGGAACAAACTACAAGTCCCAGAAAGCTCAGCGATATAGGAGGCGGGGTATAAATTGAACGCCACTTCCGCCATCCGCTGTCGGATATTTTGGATGGTGACCGTCAGTGTTCGTATCGACTCTTCGTTTATGGAGCAAGTTTATCGACTCGTGTTCCGGCTTTGTAGTTCTTCCTGGTCCTCTGTTGGCAAGCCTTGCTAACGGCTATTGCGGAGGACAGACGTTCTGGTGCTCTGATTACCTTTCGCGTGTCTCCGTTGGCGAGCCTCCTTGCATAGGCTCTTGCGGAGGACACGCTTGCTAAACACCTGTTTGGAGTTCATTCCGATTCCGTTTCCTCCGTTGGCGAGCCTTCTTGCAACGGCTATTGCGGAGGAAACATCTTTTGTTTGAGTTTGTGATCCCTGGTGATCCTCCGTTGGCGAGCCTTTTTGCACCGGCTATTGCGGAGGATTGCAGACGTAGTTCCCAGGTTGGGACGAATTGTTTTGTTTCATTACCCTTACCGAACAACTATCCAGGTAATCCTTGGTTTTCCTTATCTTTGGGTGACGTAACCCTTGTATCATTTCATGGAGAAACTGTGTACTTGCCTTAGTGGTTTAAAGCTCTCCTACGCCCCTTCAAGGCTCTTTGGGAAAGAGATTAAGGTATGTAGTATCTTTTTCGTTAATAGCATAGATCTGTTATTACCTGGGTTTTATGGGTTGTTACAATAGTAAGGTTTGTGTTTACAGGGAAAGACAGACACGAGCTGAACTTATATGTTCTCAGTAGAAGAGAAGTATCTTCTGAGTTTTCGCAGTCTGCTTTCAAGTTACAGGTATAAAAACTGTGATGTCCTGTTGATATTCATGACCATAGTGCTAGGAGATCATTCATTAGAATTGATACCAATCATTGTGTATTCTGTCTCCACAGCTCTCCCTCCCCGCAGTCCCCTCCCTTTCCTTCCTGTTTTGCCCTCACCTGATCCTTCCCTAGCCCACGGCTATAACAGCAATCGGGGCTTGGATAGATCTGGAGGTGGCCTATTAATACCACAAGCTGATTCTGAGGACGGCGAGGATAACAACACCTCGCCGAGCTTGTAATCGATGGTATCCCTTTTGAATTTCCGGAATTTGCGTTCCTGTGTATCACAAGTATATTTTTCCAGTTGGACATTAACATCCTCCAACATTTTAGCCAGATCTGCAGCTTCCATGGCGTTGTCCAGCTCCGTACGTACGCTTTTTATTTCCTGAGCTAAATCTTCAAGCGTTTTAGATAGTTCCTCTATAATGAGAAAAATCAAGTCAAGCGAGCATTTGTTGAAGATGGCGAACCATCTCTCAACGAACCTCACATTATTTTTACACAATAACGGTTTGAGGGGTACCCGTAGGCCCCTGGGGATCCGCTGGGCTCGGTGATACCGCATGAGTGTGCAGGCATGAAGTTTCTGATTAGATTTCTTCTTTAGTAGGTAGATCAGTTGTTTGATGTTACTCTCTACACTGCGGGTGTTGGCCGCGGAGACTATTTCCTCCTGGATCATTCCATAGATTTTATCTGCGTCACCCGCCGTAAAGGCGAAAGTGTCAGCCTTGAGTTCAGTCATGTTGGATACCAAATCATAATTCATTTTCTTCAAAGTAGCTACCAAGGCCTAGGGATAGAAAATAGTGAACTGACTAAAAATTTGAAAAACCCGCAGAGGTAGAAAAGGAGCTACCCAAAGCCAAAAAGGGCAACCACCGGAAATAATTGGTCAGGATAATTTGGTGATTAACATCTCTGCAACACAGTTGAATGATGAGGAAACACGCATTTTGCAGAAAGGTCAGTCCTTTGTACCAACTACCAGAACTAACACCTTGGAATTAGAGGTCAGTGCTTTCAAGCTTGTTCGTAACATTCGGTTACGCCACTATTTTCAAAATGTAGTCACTACACCCATGCAGGATGAAAATATGTTACGAGGACTTCGTCCCCACAGTACTTTCATGGCTCCTGTGAGCCATAAGATCATTGACATGTTTGAAAACCTGGTCAAAAGAGACATTGCTACACTGCCCTTTCAATCTAGGAGCAAGCAAGACAACCTGACAAAAAAGGAGAAGGACATTCTGCAAAAAATTGCGAACAATCCATCCATAGTGTTTCAAACTGCTGAAAAGGGGGCGCCCTTGTTATCATGGACGCCTCTTATTATGAAGAACAAGTTCATGCCCGCACGCTGGATCCCAGTACTTACGCACCGCTACAAACTGATCCCACTAATGAATTTGTTTCTATCCTGATTAAAATCATCAACCAGGCGTTTGACAATGGAACAATCACTGATCGAGTAAGACGTTACCTGGCACCTAACAATCCTAAACCACCTGTTCTATAAATGTTGCCGATGGTGCACAAGCACCCCACGAGACCACCATTACGACCAATTGTCTCTACCAAAGGGAGCATTCATGAAACAACTGGCAAGTTTTTGGACAGATATTTTCAACCATTTGTTTTGAATACCAGATCACAAGTTCGAGACACCACAGATTTTTTGGGCAAATTGAAACAAGCCACAGATTTGCTGGATGACCAAGAGTTGGTATTGTGTACAGTGGACGTTTGTTCGCTGTACACGTCTATACCTCACGATCTAGGGATAATAGCTGTGGAGAAAGAATTATCTAACTCGAATCTGGATGCAGACATGCAACTACTACTCATGGAATTGATGGTATTTACTTTATACCACAGTTATTTCACGGTGTTTGATAAATGGTTTCATCAGTTATGCGGAACGGCCATGGGAAATTGGGCGGCGCCGTCGTACCCAAATATATTCATTAAATCCTTTGAAGAATCACACGTATTGACTCAACCAGCATGGCAAGCTTTCGGTACGCTTTATTTGAGATTCATTGATGACATTTTAATCCTATGGGCAGGAACAGAGAATGCTCTCATTGACTTTTTGAAATCATGGAATGGGGTTAATGATCGAGTACAGTTCACCTGGACCCTGGACAGAGAGTGTATACACTTCTTAGATGTGAAGATTGAACGACAAGCTGGAAAAGTGACCACAACCATATTTCGAAAGCCCACTGATCGCAATTCGATTCTACATTACCAGAGTTTTCATCGACCTGGGTTGAAACAAAACTTACCTCTTTCTCAGTTGTTGCGTGTCAAACGCATTGTATCATCTGACAACGTGTGTAAACAAGAAATGTCCAACATGGTGGAGAGGTTCAAAGCACGTGGTTATCCTCAACAGACATTGGATAAGGCAGTCGCCCGTTGTGGGAACATGAAGAGAGATGATCTTCTGCAAGTTAAACCCAAAATTGAAAACTCCAGGATGGTGGTTGTTTCCAAATACACTGTTATTAGCAATCGATTCAGAAACATCATCTCCAAACATTGGTCTCTACTCAGTATGGAGCCTGATTTTCAGGGAGCCTTTGCACAGCCACCGTTGTTTGCTTACACTAGGGGACGCAATTTAAAAGAGATTTTGTCCAAACCCAGAGAGCAGCTCAAACCTGAAGTGTTTAAGGGTCTCAGACCATGCTACAATTGTAGCAATTGTAAGAACTGCATACAAGGAAATGTCACCAATCACCCCATGAAGGGTCACCCTATTAGACTGCGAGTCAACGCAACTTGCAATTCTTCCAACGTAATTTACATGTTGAAGTGTCCCTGTGGGAAGTGCTATGTTGGTCTCACTGAAAGAAGAATACGAGTTTGGCTATTGGAACATAAAAGCAATATAAGAACTGGAAATATCAAATCGAAAGTAGCTGCACACTTTCTTGAACTAAAGCATACAGTAGCCCAATTGAAATATCTAATATTGGAGCAAGTAACACCCACTCACAACAACAAAAACACGTTATTGAAAAGAGAGAACTTTAGGATCCGCTTCCTGGCGACGATGCAGCTGCACGGATTAAATGACAGGATGGAATTCCTGTGCTACCTATAGACTGTGTATCAACTGCAATTTTTATGTGACAACTATGACATATGCATCATGTATAGATTTCGAGTTACCATTGTGAATGTTTGATGTCATTTCATTAACTTTCTGAGTTTATTATTTGTGGACCAACATCAGGGTTCTGTGTATTATCGTTTAGTATTATGTTTTAGCATAAATGTTTAGCTTTACCGATTGTTTGCTGGTTTAGTCACATCAGTATTCTTTCACCCTTTCAACATGGCGCTGGTTTTTCCATCATTCCTTAGTCCTTTGCCTATGATTAGTTAACTCGCAGCGCGTTTACTAACCACACCGATACACTGGTGCTACACGTTTCAAGCTGGTCGCTGAATGAGGGAGTCCACGGATTTGAATAATTGTAAGTACCTCTACCGAGGACTACTGAAATAGAGTAGCGTTTAGGCACGTTTATCGTTTGTGTTTTAAATGCGCTTTTACGTTCTCATAGGTTGTGGTGACCTGGTTGTTACACGGATGTGATCATCCTCGTGAGTAGTGCGAGCATATGTGTATCGTTTGTTGGGCACATAGAACACTGTTTTGCATATTATTGAGCACATGGGTTTAAGTGACCGCTATCTTGTTTTGATTGTGATATCGCGCATTGTCCATTTCTTGCACAGTTAATTCCCCTGCGCTACTAACACACTCACACTCCCTTAGTTTGTGAACGGATGGCACCTTTCTAGGTTCTTTCACATGGTTTCTTTCACATGGTTACTTTTGAACATGATGGTATATTTTCACCAACATCAGTTGATGTAATTGCATATTATGGCGTCTTTATGAACTGCTTAGTGATAGTATGAGGCTTTCTTTTTTGTCGTAGAGCATTCCCCTGAAGAAGGGCTAGTCATCAGCCCGAAATGCATTGGGACTGTTAAAGTTGGATGATACATTGTTGGATTATGTGTATAAAACCCATTTTCAAGCATTGATAACCTACTCATGAAGCTAATGAGTGCGGATTAAAACATGAGGAATCTTTCAAAACTTGTGAATTTCACTTCATGATGAACTGTGCATAAACATTTAGACTTCGTAGTCATTTGAGTGCTGTGCCCCGGGGAGCCTTCCTCCAAGCTGAGGAAGCTTTGTAGTAGTCTTCTGTTATTTACGCTGGCAGGCACAGACAGCGTTATCTCTGGAAGCACGCCACAGACCGGTAAAAGGGGTTAAATTTGGATCTACCCAGCTGTGCAAATCCTTATCAAATTTTTAGTCATGCGGGGGGAGCCGCCAGCTAAATGCCCGTTGGGCTGTGTTCGGAGGTGAAAATTCTAGGAGACATGGGGAGTGATCCGATAGGGACCTGGCCAGGTGGCTCACCTTTGTGGTCCACGCTGCAACATCTGGAGATGTTAGCCAAAAATCTAGTCTAGACCATGCCGCATATTGGCTGGAAATGCATGTGCCTTCTCGAGTGTCTGGGTGGCGCATTCTCCACACATCTATCAAATTTCCTTCGACCATTATGTCTCGGAGCGCGAGACTTGCATGGGGATGTAGCTGTCTGGATGTACCCCTGCGATCAAGCGAGTCGTTCAGCACCACATTGAAGTCTCCCCCAGATGATATGTGGAACACCCTGCAGCCTCAACTCGAGCCCAAACCTCTCTGAAAAAAATCTGGCGTGTCTGTATTCGGGCCATACACATTAACTAGCACCACTGAACTACCACATAGCTGTCCTTGAGCTACGATGTACCTTCCCTCCGGGTCAATATGCATGCATAGTTCCCTCCAGTCCAATCTCCTGCGTATCATAATGGCAACCCCCCTTGCCTAGTTGGAATATATGGCGGAGTATATCTCACTCCACTTCCTCTCGGACGACAGAGAGAGGTACCGACGGACAGAGCGGGCCTCATATTCCCGAGCGGTTGCCGGGTGCGGTGAGGTCGTCTCCCACGCAATGCGGGCATTAAGACAAAATGTACTTCTTCCAGTACACATTGGGGCTCCAAGTGCCTGGTAGATATAAGTACTTTACATATAGTATAACACTATTTTTGTTACAATTTTGCACATTTCACGTTTTTTCATGTTGCAGTAGCTTATTATCATCTAGGTCCTGACGAAAGCCGGATAGATTTCCAATTAGGCTGAAACATGTTGACCGTCCTGCACAGCGCCGTAGTGTAGTTCTATATTTAGGCCACCTGGCGTGGTTTTAACTTTGACACTTAGACAATCCTCATTAAACATATTTTTTGTCTAAGTCGTTAATTTTAATTTTCACTTCACTACAGCACTGCACTACACACCTTTAGCACTACCCTCTGAGTAACACTCTGGCTAGAGTTTCTACTTCACATCCATATCCGCACCGTCATTTGATGGTTTGGGCGGCTTGTTGGATGGATTGACAAATCCCACATGATGAGATTCCGCCAGAAGGGTGGGCTGATGGGAATATCTCAGCCAGTTGTAACTCATTCACTTTTTGCATGAGTCCTGTTGTTTTCTAAGTTACTAGTACAGCAACACACAGAGGACCGGTCATTTCTATTTTGTATGATGAGATTATGATGTAGGGAAGTGAAATGACAGGTCGTTAAATATATTCCTTTTGACCCTCTTAAAATTTCTAATTTTCGGGAGTATATCTCACCCCACCTGCTGTGTTTCAGCCTTACCGACGGTTTTGAGTTTAGATGTGTTTCCTGCAATAGACAGATGTCTATCTTGTGTCTCTGCAGATAGGCATGCATCAACCGTGCCTTCCTGCCATCATTTACTCCCCTTATGTTCCACGTTATAATGTTAATCACCTCTTTAGTCGCGCCAACGGTTCTTGTGACAGCATTTCTAGTACATGCTTCCTGGGATTGTCAGACACGTAAATATGTAGTGCGGATAAAGATCGACAAGGCAGCAACCTTTGCCAAAACAGATAAAACAGACCCTCAACTATCCCTTCCCTCCCCCCTCCCACTCCAACCCCCCAATTAGGTTGTGTGATAATCCCCACGTCATACACGCGATGCGTGTGAGTAACTGAACATTGGGATGCACCCCCGGTGGGCGAGGCTCCCCAGACATACTACCCTGTTTGCACAGGGTGGCCATGGAACCCATGTTGGAATCCCCAGTGGCTCCCATCGGCGCCTTACATTATCACAATGAGCTATATCATTTTCCCCAGCGAAGACCTTTAGACAGTACGACCCCATTTCAATGTACAATAACTAAGTAGCAACAAATCGCAAAATTACTCTCCAAGTTAAATCCAGTCATCCAATCTCTTCCGACCAACCCCGGAGTCAACCCCCACATGGTGCAGTTTCATCACATCAAATAGTGTCAATCATTATCACTTAGCTGATCCACTTCTGGGCCCTGCCGCTTGCTCGGGGTTTTCTTATTTGTGCCGCAGATGTGTTCAGCGAACTTCAGGGCAGATTTGGCGTCCGTAAAAAAATATGTGCCGACCCTTCATGTGGTACCTTCAGTTTAGCTGGGTATAGGAGCGCATATGGCACTTGTGCTTGCAGTAACAGCCGTTTTGCCGGTAGGAACTCCCTTCTCGCTGCTTGTACCGTAGGTGTAAAATCCGGGTAGAAGGAGATGTTATTGCCCTAGTGGGATATTTGGCCTTTTTCGCGTGCCAGCTTTACGATCATGTCTCTGTCCTGGTAATTGAGGATCTTTGCGAGAATGGGCCTCGGCGTACCGCCCACTGGCGGTTTCGAGCCCAGCACTCAGTGTGCCCGTTCCACTGCAAACACTGGGGACAAATTCGGGTCGAAGAGTTCATGGAGCAGGTCAGTGACAAACACCTCCATCTTTCCTATGTTGGTCGTTTCCGGAATGCCCATGACGCGGAGGTTGTTCCTCCGGGAACGCGCCTCCAAATCATCGTTCTTTGCTTTAATAACCATTAGCAGCTTGTCCATGTGCAGTAGGTGTTCCTTTGTTTCGCGTTGAAACTCTACGCACTCCGTGTGTCTATTTTCCAGCCCGTCAAGTCTGGTTTCATGAGCAGATACTTGCGTTTTAACCTGGTCCATCTGGGCGGTCAATGTGTCCAGTTTTGCATCAATATTTCGTAGGCTTGAGCGCACGTCCATCATCAATGTACACAGGTCTGCCTCCCGATCATTCCCGCCGTCCTCGCCCCCAGCTGCTCCAGACTCCGCCGACGGTGTTTCTTTAGGCTTTGTAGGTCGGGCGTTATCAAAAGATATCTTCGCCTGTCTCGCGTCGTTTCTCCCCATGTTGGCCACAGGGTAAGGCACCGCCGATCGTGCCACCAGCCGAGCCCCATGTATTTGCTCACCGCGTCAGCTCCAGCAGTCACCTCCTAGTACTATGCCCGGCAGCAACTGAGCCCAGCGTTCGGCCTCAGTTAACACGGTTCTGTTGGAGAGGGAAGTGGTACACGTCCCACGACTTTTCCGCCACCCCCTGTCTGTATCGGGTGCTATAGTGCGGACAGCACGTCTCCGAATGGGCAGGCAGCAGGGGGGGGACTCCAGGTATCGTTGGCTCACCTCCCCCAAGCATAGTTATCTCTGTCCCCCTGCACCACGCAGCTCTCAGTGCAGGATAGCAGCTAACAGGGTGATGCTTGTAGCGCCTCCACGTGGTCCAGTCAGCAGGGCGGTTGCGCCACGATCAACATGGCATCTCGAGGCGGGGGGCGATAGTCAATGTCCGAGTGTGCCCCTGAGCATCGCACTTCCCCGCAGGGAGACCCCCAGATAGACATGGGGTCCGTTGAGCGCGCTGGCGGTATGGCGCTCCCACTCCCCCAGTGTTCGCAGTGCTGTCCAGGGAGGCGAACACCCCGACGTCAGCTAGCGCCTGCAGACAGCACAATCCAGGATGGGGTTATGCCGCGCCCCAATTACGATAATTTAGCAGCCCATGTTCTTACCCCGAATGGCGCCTGTGGGTCTCGGCCAGCGGAGCTCTGCCCCTAGTAAGCCAGGTGTCTCATCCGAGGTGCAGGTCCCACGCCCCAAAATGGCATCTCTCCCCAACTCGGATGGCCGTCGTCCCTTGCCACCTCTGCTGTCAGGTTTTAGGGTGTTGCACCAGCTCCACCTCGATGTGGGCCTCTCTCTTCCCCATCCACCTCGGGCTCGTAGGATGGCTGGCCTCCCCTAGAGTTACCTCCGAGGCGGCGCGAGGCCCAAGAAGCCGCGGGCTATATTCACGGCTGCTCGGGGGAGAGGAGCGCGCCGCTGCGGCTCCCAGCGGGGGTTTCGCTCCGGGGCGGTCCGCTCAGTCCTCGAACTCCATCAATTCGAACCGCTGGGGAGCCGAAAATCGCCCGCTGCGGACATCTGGTTAACAGGATCAGTAGGCGCCGATTTTCAGCCCCCGGGGATTCCTCGTTACAGGATTATAGAAGGATTTATTGCCATGGCCGACGGAGCTCGCTCAGATGGCGGCCATGTCGCAGTCCGGCTAGCCACGCCCCCAGTAATATGTCATGGTTAACAGCATCAAAGGCAGCCGAGAGGTCAAGGAGAACTAGGAGACAGGCCTGCCTATCATCCAGAGATCTGTGTAGGTTGACTGTGATGTTCAGTATTGCTGTCTCTGTACTGCAACCTTTCCTGAAACCAGATTGGAAGGTGTTGAGCAAGTTGTATTTTTCAATGTGGTTGGTGAGTTGAGCAGGCATACATTTTCCGATGGTTTTGGCAAGGAGAGGGAGGTTACTTATAGGTCTAAAATTGTTAAGGTCCATTTGGGTGGCATCTGCTTTTTGGCTGAGGGAGATGACTTGGCCACGTTTGAGGGAGGCCAGCATGGAGCCGCTCGATAAGGATGAGTTAATGATTTTAGTCCATATAGAAGAGATGATGTGACAGAGATTTTTGACAAGTGCAGCAGGGAGGGGGTCGGAGATGTGCGACGTCAGCTTCATGCAAGTGACTAATTTGACGACTTCTTGAGGGACATGGTTGAATTCAGTCCACATTGCATCGTTTTTCAATTGCAAGGGAATGAGGTTTGTGTTCAGGAATGCTGAGTGGGGGAGTTTGGGGTGACAGCCATTAGATGGAGGTAGGCCCTCTTTGCAAGGGAGACTTCCTGGGCGTAGGGTGGGGAGTTGGGTGGGGCAAGAGCGAGTTCGATGTTGGATATTTTTACGGAGAAAAATGTTGCTTAGTAGAGCTATTAAGTGAGTGTTGAGGGAGCAAGGAGGTTTGTTGGTTGATGATGTTGAAAAGGTCTGTGGGTCTGTTCCTGGACCAGTGAAGGTGAGCTCGGAAAAAGGACGATTTTTCTCTGAAGATGTGTTTTTTTTTATTTAAGGCAATCGAGAGATTGGTTAGCGAGCGTTGTTGCTTCAAGTTTCTTTCAGCCATTCGTAGTTGTCACCTCTCTTTTTTAAGGTCTTTATTAAACCAGGATCTGGGAGTGATTCTCCTTGAATTCTAAAGTTTTTAGCGGAGCAGCTGTGTCAAGGAGTTCTTTCATTTTTGTGTTGTAGAGGGCGGTGAGGTTATCGGAGGAGGAGATGTCGGGTGGAGGAAGAATTCAGGAACTGATTAATGGTTCTAACTCAGCATGGGGGATTCAATATGTGTTCCTCGGCCAGTGCTTGGAAAGGATAGTTTGGGGGTGGGCCTTAGGATGGAAGGCATTGAGATTGAAAAGGATTAGGTGGTGGTCAGTCCCGTTAGAGAGATAATATAGAGTGGAGTGATAAGGTGTTATGTTTAGAGATGATTGCATCAAGAGTACACCCCTTATTGTGAGCTTCTTTGTTGCAGTATTGGGTGGGATCGTTTGCTTCCAGGAAGGTAGATAGGGTTTGTATTATTGGATCTTTGGTATTTTGCAGGTGCAGGTTTATGACTCCTAGTATATTGTCTGTGCTGCCTTTAGGGAGCTTTGTGATATAAGGTCTGTTAGGTCTTTGAGGAATTGTAGGCTTTTGCGTGGAGGGTGATAGATATTTGTGAAATTCCATAGGGTTGGGGCCTTTGGAGGAGAGATGAACATATTCAAATGTAGGGTATTTGGTAGAGTAGAAGGGATTTAGGCAAAGATAGTTTTTGTGTCTGATGGCTAATCCACCACCTGGTGAAACCTTATCAGCCTAACAAAAACCTTAGGTCCGCAGGGGCTGTACTCACTGTGATTCCCACCACGAAGAGAGCATATATGGGAGGATACTCCTTTAGTTTTTTTACCCTCCAAAATGTGGAACACCATGCCTCTGGATCTGACACAGGAACGCTCCGAATTAGTCTTTCTGATGAAACTTAAGACATGGCTTTGTAGGCAAATCTAGGACTGTCAACTATCATAACTAGGTGTTTTTTAATTTGCTTATTAGAGTATTAATTCCTAGCACAGGCACACCGCGATTGTAGTAGCCATGAGCTCTACAATTGGCCTATTATAATTGGGCTGCACAACCAGTCACCCTGTACAACTGGATATACGGCAAGCAACAGAGCCCAGCTATCTTATTGTGCTAGACCTCTTTTAGGGGGAGGGGCGGAGGGGAGAGAATCACATGAGTACTTACAGTGTTAAAAGTACAAGCTCCTTACTAGAGGCCACCAGAAATGCAATACATTTCTGGCTCATAGCCCTGAAATACATAGGCTCCCAAGGGAAACTTGCAGTGACGCCTACAGTGGCTTTGCATAAGCCTTCCTGGTGTGCAAAGTTAAAGGGGTAAGAGAAATGGGACACCATAGGGGTGTCTGTCCTACGGGACGCGTGGAGGGGCTCCTATAAGTGTTCTTTCAAAGACTAAATACTTCCTACACCAATCACTCTTACTTCTTTCGCTACCTCCAACTGCGTCACACACTAGACATGCACAAGTCGGCTCTAGCAGACTTGCTAGAATGGAGCATATTGAAGAGAAGTTGATGCTGGAGTCCTTGGGTTGAGGGAGCATCTCCAAAATGTATTGTTTACCGACAGTGAACAGACTGCACCCTACCCTACGCTTGCGTAAGCAGTGGAGGACATAGACCCCTTAGATGATTACAAATGGCTGGAAGCCAAAACGGCACCAAGATGTTTGGTCATACCAGCTTGGTCTGAGCCAATTTAAATACCTACACAAGACATACGTCATCCCTGCATGACTGTGGAAGATGGGACTGAAAGACTCTCCTTGCATGTCTTGTACGTCCACTGGTTCTCTCCTACACATCACATGGGAGTGCCCTTGTATTCTGTGGTTTTGGCACCATGTGCATGGCCTGTCAGATTCAAGTGGCATCTCTGTAATCCTCACACCCAAGATAACCTACCTAGGAGTCAAGCATGAGCTCGGTGGACACAGGAGTGTTCATAAACTGATTGGACTGGGGTGCTCAATGAAAATTACATCACAGCACAGTGGTGGCGGGAAGAGGAACAAACCCACATGAGGGTTTGTGATCATTGTTCTGCTCTGAAGAGGGAGGACTACAAGGAATGGGCTGCCCCTCATAAACACTCTAGAATCTGGGGGGCCTGGGAGTAGGCACTTGAAACTGACAGGGGATGGGAGATGGATGTGTTGCCCAACAGTAGAAATAATCTAAGCCTCTTTGAAAATTCAAGGTAGACTAAAGTGTGGAGAGATACCTAAGCTTAGTTTCATAATTTTTATTGAGAGTAAATTTAATATGCATAGAAACCATGGATACATACAGAATATCATAATATCATAGAATAACATGAATTCATATAACGTAGTAATATAAGGAAACGCTTCAATTTTAAAGGGAAAGAGAATTGTAAAGGGGGAAATAAATTTAGTACATGGAGGAGAAAATAAATAACACAAATTTAAGATTAAAAGAGGGAGGGGGCTATGATATAAAATTCCTAAATGAATAAACAACAGTTAAAGAATATGCATATGTATATAAATATATATGGGTAAACGAGAAAGGGTATAAGGAGGAGAAAAAAAAGAGTACACTCCTTGCCCGGATAGAATAGGAATATTGGAGAAAAGAGGAAAGCAAAGACATAGGATTAAAGAGGTATGGGGAAAGTGGAAGGAATTCACGGATCACAGAGAAAAGGAACCCATACCTGCTGGAAGTTTTTCTTTTGATCCTGCAGTTTATATATAATACCTTCATGGTAAGACACTTGAATCATTGCTACCATCCATTCTTCCTGCGAGGGAGGCCTAGACGATTTCCAATGCTTTGAATGTAGATTTTAGATGTAGAAAGTGCGGTGTATAAAAGACGATGTTGCGAACGTGTAATAGTAGGAAGACATCTAAAATCATGTAATAAAATGATGGGAGGAGTGCTAAGGGAAGAGATTAAACCCTGCAGAGTGACCCCTACATATGTCCAAAAAGTCTGCATGGAGGAACATTCACAAAGTATATGTGAAGGTTGTAATTAAATCCAGGACATCTCCAACATTTAGAGTGTGGTAGTAGTCCTGCTCTTTGCAATGTTAGAGGTGTCCAATGCCAATCGTGCAAAGTTTTGAAAAGACAGAACTTCAAATGAGCCTCTCGGGTACCTTTGTCAAGGACTTCTGAAAATTTTGACCGGTCATCTTCTTCAATCGTAATGTGCAAACGCTCTTGTCATTTCTCTTGGAGAGCTTTAAGAAGTGGTTGTGAATATAGGTGATGAATTAGACCTGACAACACCCCTTTATGGCGACCCCAAGTAAGAAGATACTGTAACTGTGAATGGCGCATGACCTGGTCTGGCAGGAGACCAAACTCTTCACTAAGTGAATCAAAGGATTTTAGCTCTCCATTTAGACTAATTTAATCAAGTGCTTGGATGCCTCTTGATTTCCAACTAGACCATTGGAGCGCTTGACCATTTATTCGGATACTCTCATTGCCCTCAAAGTAGAGCTTTAAAGTGCAAGCGGTGGGCGACTCGGAGAAGACGATGTACTTTTTGCCACGTTTGGTAAGTAGCTTGCATCACAGGGTTTAATCTCTTCCCTTAGCACTCCTATGCGTGTGGAACCCCAGATGAAAGATCAAATTTGGGCATCTGATCTACAAAGTGTAGACAAAGGAACAAGAATTGGGAGCATACCAAGTATATAACTAAAGGGAGGTAAGGTAACCATCCTAACGGCTTGCACCTTTCCCCACGTGGAAAAGCCCAAGAGAGACCACTTTGCAAAATTAGTTTCCATTTGCATTATA
The DNA here is from genome assembly GCF_964263255.1 of Lissotriton vulgaris. NCBI lineage: Eukaryota > Metazoa > Chordata > Amphibia > Caudata > Salamandridae > Lissotriton > Lissotriton vulgaris. The sequence goes on from NC_141700.1 coordinate 65,437,079, forward strand.
AGGGGTGAGATATTGTCTGAGATCATATTTGACAGACCCTTATTAACCAAAACTCCCAAATATTTAAATTAGGATGATTTCCAACAAAAGGGATAGCCATTAATTGACACTTTTGTAGTACCAGAAGAAATCGGAAGAGGCTCACCTTTATCCCAGTTCACTTTGTAACCAGAGTGGGTCAAAAAACCATCAATGATCTTAAGTAAATCTTGTAAAGAGTGAGGAAGGAGATACCTAAGCTTGATGTTAGCCATCGCTGTCCTGTGTGCTTATTCATGCTTCCTGACTCTTACCTTTCTCAGACATTTCCTTGCAATTATGAAATCTCCATGCTGACTGAAAAGTATCCAATAGTGTTCCTACCTGCAATTTAAAAAAAATCTGAGCAGATCTGTGTTGTGTATAGTGATTGCAAGGGATGGGATATGCCAATTAACATGTGGTGCAATGTGTCCTGCAGATATATGGAGCAAGAAGTGGGCAAAAATGGGAGTACTGTCTCTCACACCTAAAGTGTTTTTTGAGATAGCTGAACTTTATTTGAAGGCGTTAATTGAAAAGGAGGACTGTTGTTAGTGAGGATCTTCAGTGGCAACACCTTTTGGCTACTGAATGGAAAAGCGAAGTATTTATTTGGTCCAGGTAGGCCCCCAAACCTTAGGCAAACCAAAAAACTCCTCTGTGGAGTGTTTCTGGCCACCAGTATAGAGATGGAATAGGAAGGAGTGTGCTCAGGACTCTCCTTCGTTCTCATCCAAAGGGAATAAGGCATGTTGAATGACAGACATTTCATTTTTAAGAAGCAGCTGATGGGTGTTCAAACGTCTTGCTTCTAGAACAATGGCATACGCAGTGTAAGTACTACATCGTCTTTATTTTCTCCCACTCATAATACCGTAACAGCATAAAATGCAGTTCAATAGGAAATGGTGCTGCCCTCTCCACCTTTTTCCCTGCCTCTTGCTCGCCCAATATGGAAGTGGACCACTGATAGCCACCATTTTGTTTTATTGATTTAAGAAACTGCTTTTATTTGTGATGCAAATACAAAACAATATTCACTGTACATAACTGTGGGGAAATTAACATCAAAAAGCACAACAGCATAAATTAAGTAATCACCAATTGATCAGAACTTAAGAAAGTTTTACCAAGATTACTACTTTTAAGCAATTTTTTTCTGGTTATTCTCTTTGCCTTTTATAGCCAGCCTTTTCGGAGATGACATCAGATCCAGGCTCCTTTAGAAGACTTCTTCTCTTTGACCATTTGTTTCAATTTTTGTTGCTGATTCCGCATTGGACATCGACCATGGAATACTATTCAATATAGTAATTTGAACGGAGTCATTTTAACTTGATCGTCATGTTTCTAACTTGAGACGTTTTGTTTATTATCTATCTGGCCAGGGACTGACCTTAGTCTAAGGAGCAACCTTCTTGAAAGTATACACCTTGTTTTCAGTGTACGGCTTAGTAGGTCAAAGACTGTTTTAATGATCAATGGGCAACCATAACTTTCAGGTTTGAGGTCAGGTCACTGTGTGTCCCTATGAGCTTAGATTCCTCAGCATTTGAGTATCTCCAAGTGCTAGATTGGATCCGGATTTTGCAGCAGCAATGCTCCAGTGGGCTGGTAGGTGTCACAGTCGAACTCTGTGACCACATCATAGCACCCCAGAAGTGGCAGAGCAGAGAAACTTAAAGGCATACCCCTGCTCAAATTCAGCAGTGTTTCCATACCCCCAAATATGGCTCAACCATGTCAATTTGAAGGAAAATGTGCAGACTAACTTCAGACCTTTTTAATAGTCACAAAAGTCCACTTCACAGAACGAGGACAGTGAGGAATCCGCAGTTAAATACAGCATGCACCCAAAAAAGTGTTACAAAAGGTAGATAACTTATTCTTCTGATGGATAATTCTAACAGCAGATTACTCACCTTTTGTACAGATCCTCAAATACCCAAGCGTACCTTCCAGAAAATACAGGCTTTTCGTATGCCTTAACATTCAACTACTAGTGTAGCATACAAGCTTTCATCTGCTATTGCCTTTGATTAAACATACCCGCTTTCATCTGCTATTGCCTTTGATTAAACATATCCCGCTTTCGGTTACGTCTAACTCAGCACGCCACACTCCTTCAACAGCCTCAGGCTCCAACTCTCTGCGGCCTCTCTATGTGCGCCTTCTCACAGCAGACTCTAATTCCAATGCATGCAGCATCTCGGTGCAGACTACAACTCTCTATGCACTCTCCGCGTACGCCATCTTCTCCGCCGACGGCTTGAGGATTGAGAGCTCGGCACGACTTGACCCTCCCTCGCATCTCCAATTTACGGAGTGCGGGTTGCGTCGAGTACCCATCCTTTCCGGCATCCTCCGGTTCCTCGCATTTCGCCTATTCGCCGTAAGTCTTCCTTGCTCGTCAGCCAAACATTTAAAGAAAAAAAGAGCGTGTTAGGTCATTACTACCGAGGGCTCTCCCACATTAGAGGAGGGACCCTTGGCCGCTTCTCGGTTTCGTATTGTTGCTTAGCAACGTTTTCTCCCCAACAGCTGTTCACCTTCCTGGCATTTGACACGACTATCGATTACCTTTCTTTTTGGCTCTGATTTCTGGCTCCATTCCCAATTGATCTGATTCCTGGCCCCATTCCCAATTCATCTAATTCCTTTGACCTAAAATGTTCTTTTTTTTAAAATATACATTTAGTGTAGAACTACCCTTACTATCACCTTTTAACCCATATATACATTTTGGGATTGTGACCTTTTTCCTTGAATTAACCAAAATAGTGTTTTTTTTCTCTATCCTAATATGTCCGACGCTGAATCTGACAACTCTCAGGCTAAGGCCCCACTCCTAATACTAATGAGCAGCTCATTAAGAAAAAAATCCAAAAGGAGATGCAATCTTGTATGAGGGAGACTATAAGTAAAATTGTTGCTGGTAAGGGATCCCTTCCCGATCCTAATAACCCCACTGCTCTCCATGGAGGGCACATTGACGAGCTTAATAAATGTGGGGGTAAAATGCAACAATTTGGAACGAGAGCGCGCACTGGGAGGTCCAAGCACCTCAAATCTATTGGGAGGTTTACGCACCTTACAAACTGAAGGAGGACTTAGCGCCTCAATTACAAAGGGAGGCCTACGCGCCCCAAAAAGACCATGTGTCCATAACGGCACAACTCATTCAGATGCCCTAAGCGGCTCACACTATCCAAGAGGCATATCAGCAACAAGAAGCGATAATCATCGCTAAGCGCGCATAGTGCATTTTAATTTAACACCGGTTATCGCTGGATTTTATCGCAGAGATAGAAGGCTATCAGCAACCCTTATCTCCAATGCGATAGGAAATCCAGTGACAGCGGCGAAAGTGTGCGATTATCGCAGCGATAGTCAAATGCTTGTTGATAGAGCAGGGCAGACTCATCCCTACAATCCACCAACCAATGGATATAATGGGCAAGTCAGATTGAAAGCAGGCGTAAACCAAGCAGCGATAAGCTCGATTAGCGCTATTATTATCGTCTCTACGCGGGTTTGCGACCAGATTGCTGATAGGAGTAAGTTGTGTTGACGACATGTCGCACGTTATTTTAGTGAGGAACGCCTACTATGCATCTCATTAGCGTTGAGATGCTGGACGTTAAGGAAACAGGCGCGGAGGCATGGATTCACGCGATAGCGTGACCTTGTGGGATCATGCGCTAAAATGATCGCCGCTTTTCGCCCAAAAAAGGACGCTAAAGCTGCAATAATTTTATTGCAGTGCCTTGATGATATGCCCTCAAATGCTCTAACTGATTCCCTCTTAACTTATGACGAACATGTTACAAATTAATCCTTGGACGAGTATATTTTTGACTTAGAACCAAGTCAATAACGATGACGATTTTGACCTCTCCGAAGAGGAACTTCCCTCCTCCTCAAAAGATCCACTAGGCAGGGAAATGTTCTCCCCTGATAATATTCAACACCCTAAGAGTTCCCAATGGTGGCCCCAAAAACACATGGCCAAGTGTATCAAAAGGTGGATAAGGAACCCCCTTGAAAAAGAGACCAGGAATATCCTGAAGGCAGAATGTCCAAGACCCATGTTCACCCAACATCGATCTAATAAGAGGATGGAGCCAGAGAACAATAATCCTCTATGGTAATGCAAATGCTACAATTAATACAGAGAGAAGAAAAGTTGTTTTTATCAGAAATCAACCCAAAGCTCTGTGACATGGCAGAGGAGGAGTCATCGACCAATCCCAATGAGCTCCTCTTTGGGGAGGATATGATCAAGGGATTGGGTAAATATGTGACAACCATCACAGCTTTGGAGAAGTCGCAAGCTAACATGCGCACAGTCTTTAATTCAAGTGTTTTTGCTAGGACCGGCAGAAGGCGTCGCTTTGCCGGTCGCCCCTACCAGACCAACCCTTCCTTCTACCCTTAACAAGGACGATCCTCCTGCTCAAGAGGCTTCAGAGCCAGAGACGTTAACTCCTCCAACACTTCAAGTGAGCACCTTTTTCCCTCATCCTTCCTCTTCAACGGGGAAGGTAGGGAGTCGCCTAAAACATTTCCTACACATCTGGAAACAAATTACATATGATCCTTGGATACTAGAAACTGTTCAGGGTTTCAAATAGATTTAACGGAAAAACCCAATCAAGTTATAACACCTAAAGTTTTAAATCTGACTTTAGAGTAACAGTTTACAGCACAGGAAGTAAATTCTATGTTGACGAAGGGAGCAATTGTAGAAGTCCCTTGGGAATGCAAGAATTTCCTGAGCAATATTATTCTGGTAGAAAAGAAGGACAAAGAGTGGAGACCAGTAATAAACCTAAGAGAACTGAACACATTTCTCACCTACAATCATTTCAAGATGCAAGGTATCCTTTGCCTCAGGGACATGCTTTTAGAAAAAAACTGATTAGTGAAACTAGACTTAAAGGACGCCTACTTTTCAATTCCAATGGCAGAAGAATCCCAGTCCTTCCTACAATTTGTGTGGAACAACCACCTTTATCAGTTCCAAGCTCTCCCCTTCGGTCTATCATCTGCCCCTTTGTGCTTCACCAAAGTTATAAAGGCCATTACCACAGTTCTCAGAGAAAGGGGTGTCCGCCTTAAAATCTATTTAGACAACATCCTCATCATGGCTCACGACCACTCTCAAATTCTGAAAGACTTGAATACTACCATAGAATTATGAGACAGTACAGGCTTTATTATAAACAGGGAAAAATCCATCACAATTCCCTCGAGGTCTCTAGAGTTTTTGGGCTTCACAGTAGACACCGTGAAGTCTATGCTGTTACTTCCCCCGAAAAAGATTTCCAAGATTCATAAAGAAATAAGTCATGTTCTGAAACTAAATCTTGTAACCTTAAAGGAACTAGCAAGACTCCTGGGCCTCCTATCATCATCAAAGGTTGAAGGGCAGAGCCCTCCGATCTGGCCTTTGGTATGGAGACAAAATTCACCTAGACAGAGAAGCTAAAACAGAACTGACTTGGTGGTTAGAAAATCTGAATGCATGGAATGGCAAAGCCATATTTGGGATTTCCCCGGAATTTGTGCTGGAATCAGACGCCAGCCTTCATGGCTGGGGTGCTTGCTTTCAGAATCAGAGCACAGGAGGCTTATGATCCTAATCGGAGAGTTTGCACCACATAAACTTTCTTGAGTTAACCGCCGGGCTTTATGCCCTAATGAGTTTCAAACAATCATTTCAGGGGCTGTCAGTCATTCTCAAAATGAACAATATGTCGGCAGTCGCCTACATAAATCGTCTAGGGGCACCCGGTCACCAGACCTTTTCAACCTAGTCAAAAAACTATGGAACACAAAATTTCGTTAAGAGCAGAATACCTTCCTGGTCAAAACAATGTTTGTGGGAATTGGAATTCAAGGTTCCTCGTAGATCACACCGATTGGAAACTGAACACAAACGTGTTCAAGAGTCTATACTACTTTGGGGTCCCTTAGAAGCAGATCTCTTCGCAACCAGACTCACATTAAAACGTCCCAGATACTTCAGTTGAATGTTAGACCTGTGTGCTCTGGCAGTGAATGCCTTTCTTTAACCTTGGAAAGGAATTCAGGGATATGCTTTTCGCCCCTTTTGCAATGATCCAGCGCGTCCTTCAGAAGTTAATATGGAACAATCTTCACTAGTCCTAATAACACCCTTTTGGTCATTCCAAACCTGGTTTCCAACGAACTTGGAATTAGATTACGAAATACCCTTTCTACTTCCAGCTTCACCAGGCCTCCTAAGAGAGATGGACGGTTTGGAACATCCCATTCTTCGGAATGGGACATTGAACCTTCTTGCCTGGAAATGGACAGGCGAGCCAATGAAATCTCTGAGCTTTCGGCGCAGGCTTCTTCTCTCCTCCAAGAATTGTGGGCCCATGGTACACCCTATAGATACAACAGCATCTGGAAAAGATGGTTTTGTTGGTACTTGGAAAGCAACCTGGATTCCGTGGAGGCTCCTATTTTGCACGTAGCAAATTTTTTTGTGGAACAATTTGAAAGAGGTCTTTCCTATAGGTCAATTAACTATTATAAATCAGCCATTTCTGCAGGTCACTCCAGTTTCAATGGTAGAACCATCAGCAAGAATTCAATAATATGCAGAATTAAGAAAAGCATCATGCTTAAAACACAACCTATATCTAAATACGAAACCCTATGGGACGTTAAATTATTACTTGACCTATTTTCTAACTGGCCCAATAATAACTTGCTAGTTAATAAAAGACTCTCTATTAAGCTAGCTTCTCTCCTATGTCTAATATCCTGCCATAAAGTTTTGGATGTTAAAGCACTGGAAATATCTAACAGATCTTATGACGCCTTCGGTGTCAAATTTGAAATTGAAATCAATATGATTTTTTTACACAAGGTTCGATGCTTGTAAAAAATTGTGTGGCGGATTGTATGAAGGAATATGATTCATGGATGAACCAACATTGCACCGCTGGTGTAAACCAACTTCTTATTTCCTTTGTTAAACCCTTCAAACCTGTCTCTTCTTCTTTCATAGCTAAATGGGTTAAACTGGCTTTGCAATCGGCAGGCATTGATCTCCAAAGATTTCAGGCACATTCTTTAACACCTTAGCTGCTATGGCTTTTCACCTCCTGTGCTGGAAAAGCTCGAAAGGCATTATTTCATGACGAGCTCACCTTGTCATAAGCACAGCTCCAGTGTGCCTCATGACGAGCTGAGCTCGTCATGAGCATGGAAGGGGTTAAGAGGCACTATGGCTAGCCAGTCCTTTTGGAAAGGAGGTGAGATGACATTCTTAAGGCAGCAGACTGGTCCAGTTCCTATACCTTTGCAAAACATTACAGAAAACCTGTTGAATACATGTCTGAGGGCGTTTTACTAGACTACCAACATGCATAATGGTAGCCTCAGGTCTTGTAATGAAATTGCGATTCTCCTATTAGCATGATTAGAGAATCTGGATTTCATTAAAGACATGGAGGCTAACATTATCCCAACCCTCCCTCCCGGGAGGGGATTTTCACATCTTTCTATTTATTGCATTTGTCTTGTTCTTAGAGTTTCATATTATACTAATGTTTTGTTAAGAACTTAACTCAGTTTTCATTGTATTTTGCCTTTATTATGCACTATTTTTTATCACCAATTCCTTTCCACCTTCACTTAGGGCATTAAGTTCAACTCCTAATATTTTTTCCTTTTTCAGATAATTGAACTTGGTTGGCTCCCCATCAAGCTACAGTTCAAGCAAGTCTCGACATCACGTCTTCTTTCTACTTTGAATTCTTCATTGCTTTAAGGAGAAACCTTTGCCATCACGATTCTGTCTCTTGGATTTCGTTACCTTTAGAAGAACTTTACCTTTTTCTCATTGCATTCAAACGAGGCAGATCTGTGTGTTCCTGTTACCATTGTCACATATGTACATTCTAGAGCTTTGCTTTGTGATGTAACTTTAAAATGGCTGCTTGAAATTGCATTAAAAGAATAATGCATAATGTTAGCCTCCATGTCTTTAATGAAATCCAGATTCCCTGGTCATGGTAATAGGAAAATCACAAATCCTCTGCATTAATGTATTAGGTAGAGAAGTGGTGTACACAGATAGCACCCACACCTCACTGAAATTGCACAGAGACGTACTTATGATAAGGAACATTGCCTTGAGGGAGCGGAACCGTACCAACGCGCTAAGCATGGGTTTGAACAGCATGCATATCAGAAATGTGAGGACCAAGTTGGGGTCCAACTGAGGCATAATAAAAGGTGTTGATGGAAACGTGTCTGTCCATTAGGGAATGTCATCACAATGGGTGACTTGCACAGAGAAAGGTCATCAGGTAAGTGTAAAAAGGCAGAGAGACAACATATAACCTTTTCCCCGGCTAAACATAAAACAATCAACAAGGCATCAGATAACTTAGCCTACAGAGGATAAAGCGGATGGTGCTCCCCACCAGGCCACACATTTTAGCCAACAGTCTAAATAGATTTAGTTGAAGGGCATCTAGTCTCAAGAATCACATCCACTACTACAGGAGGTAGGTCAAAACTGCTCAGGTGTTGCTATTCAGCTTCACACATTGAGGTGTAGATTAAGGAATTTCAGGTTTAGCTCTCTACAGTTTCACTAGGAAAGTAGGTCCTCCTGAAGAGGAAGATTGAAGCAAGGGAAAAAGTCCAACCTCAACAGGCTGGGATACCACGGCGGGAGTACCACACTATCCTGGTGCAATTCGGAACAAGCAAGATTGTCTGAGCCTGATTTGACCCGAGCTCTCTTGGAAGTCAACACACAAAAGATAGCGGTGGAAAAGCAGACAGGAGCCCTGAGCCCCACAAAGACAGAATAAGTCCCCTATGGATCCTCTTGTCGGCAATTCCAGTGAACAGTAATTGCAGAAAATGCATATTCTCGGCTGCGGTGAAAAGATCCAACCAAGGAACACCCCCACAAGGTGAAGAAGCCTTCAGCCATCCCTGGATAAAAATACCATTTGTGGACGGCCCTTGCCTTGAGCAACCCCAACAGATGATTGGTCACCAGAGAAATTTCCTGACAGCACAAGTTCCAAGACCCCACCCCCTTCCCATCCTCCCCTGGCCCCCTTCCCACCCTGCTAGCTGCAGTACCACATGGGAGACATGTTTTGGAGCTTTCTTTCAACAGTAGTAGTCGGCACCCCCTAAGCACCACGTCTCCAAGATGATCAATCCAACCCAGAAATAATGATTCTATCACTACAGTGAGCTTTGGCTGGGGAAGGGAGAAGGGCCAGCCGTATGACAAGTTGGTGTCCACCTACAACCAATGAAGGTCCTGAGCTTTTCCTTTGATGTGCAGATGTTCTCTGACAGGCAGCCCTGGTGCTGCAGCCACTGAAAATTTAAGTTCTGTTACAAGGACCAAATTTGCCAACAGGTATGATGGGAAGAGGAGAAAGCACAAGGCTATGAATCCAGGAAGCACCAGAACCATTATCACCGAGACCCAGGATTGAGCATGAAACGAAAGAGTTACTTACCTTTGGTAACAATATATCTGGTAGAGACACAGTCTAGCCGCAGATTCCTTAACTTAGAATATCCCCCAGGCACCAGCCTGGATCCGGAGATTCTTCAGCAGTACCTCTGTATGCCGGGGGACGGTATTGCATGGCTCCGCCCTGACATCGTCCACGGATATGACTTCAGTGGAGCCATATAAGACCCTCCCGGCACGCTGATGTCATTTTTCTACTGTGAAACTTTACTGCACCAGAACGTGGAGCCACTACTAAAACTGTGAGAACAGTGCCAAAACATATTTAAAATCCTTGCAGCAACCCTGACAATAAAAATAAAGTGATAAGAAAATATCATGGTGGATGTCAAAGAAATCTCTTCTTACTGAAAGGGACTAAGGGGAGAGAGTGGAATACTCGCCCCTAAAACAGTCCTCGCACAAGCGAAGAACCATACCCTCTCATGAGGCAAAACAGAAATGGAAATGGATTTAAAGGTAAATGAAAAGCAGTCTGTAGCCGCATGAATGGCATGGTAATGGACAAGAAACGTTTAACAACATGACTGTCATGGCAATTGACACCATTTTCAGGGACAACAGAGAATGTGCAACCATACATACTACAGAGAGACATGATCAATTGACTCAAAGCCCAGTCAAATAGATCCCAACCCAATGGCGAAAAGTATCCGGGGGAGGGAGGGAGGGAAAAGGACATGACCAATCTCCATACTGGAGGAACCAGGTGGCAAGAGCGTGGAAGGATAAATGGGCACACCACCCAAAGAGAGAATGGGAGGAGGAGCAACAACTAAAACAGAACAAGACATCCTGATCTGAAAAGGATGTGAAGTAGACTAACACTCATGAAGACAGAAACCACTGGTAGAAAGGCCAATGGGTAATACCCCATCCTGAAAAGGTCCTCGCAGAGCGGGGAGGATGGGTGGGCTTTAAGGAATCTGCAGATATACTGTGTCTACCAGATACATCGTTAAGGTAAGGTAAGTAACTCGTTCATCTGATAGAAACATCTAGCCACAGATACCTTAAATTAGAATAGATACCAAAGCTATACCCCATCGGAGGAGGGCCTGCGACTGACCCCCACAAAGTTCCGAAAGTAACTAAGCTGTCAAAGGTTGACAAAACAAGTGGAGACAGCAAGCACAAGCATGGCTGACACTAGACCTCTAATCTCAGAAAAGAGGGCATGAACAAGGAAAGGCATTGGCACCAAAGTCTGTCGTAGGACAGCACAAGACTTTCACCGTGTTGGGAGGGATGAAGGGAAATCTGAGAAACCAGAACGGCGAGTGCATAGTGGAATAAAGCCATAGATTTGAAAGAGGTATTAGAAACAGAGCTGTGTGCAGAATCCCCTGGACCTGCAAAAAGTAGTAGTCCCAGGGTAAGGACAAATGCGTCTGACAGAGTCAGAGCGTAACAAACGAGAATGCACAAAAGTGGATGCCAAGAGTGACAAATATAGAGACAGAGATCACTCATGTAGAGGCATACAAAACCAGGAGATACATGGATGTGGCCAATAGAGATACACATATGCAGACAGTGGAAGTCACACCACACACCTGCAAAAGCCCTTGAAATGGAGCAGCGACAACACACGTGCGGCAGCAGAAAGACACCGAACATATCACCAGGTAGTCATACTGACCAGCCATACACCAGGGTACACTGGTCAAAGGATACCGGTAGAAGCTGGACACAAACAGAGTGCTCGCTCTCAAGAAAGGGAGAAAGGAAGAGCGAGAGAGAGAGAATCTGGGGCAAGGAACCCAAAAGACTGCGACAGGTAAAAACCCCATACATGGAAAGGGGCGACCATTCGGTCCCCCGAACGTATGGCGGAGTACCACGATCCCCCCGGGAAGCCATCTTGGGCGGGAGGCGAGTCTCGGCTGGTATGCCCGAAGCGGCGTAGCCGGGGCGCGCTCTTTTCCCGCCCTGGAGTGGGCTGGCCTAGACACTGACGCGGCCGGCCACGCCCTTTGGGGCAGGCAGGGGCGGGTTTACGCCCGCCCTGAAGACGGATAAAAGGAGCAACAAGCCAAGAAAGCATCCTCTTGTTCCTGTGCTCTAAAGCTGCACCTCCTCGCTGCACGTGAGCTCGAGACGGAACGAAGAGCCAATTTTGAGCGTGGTAATCTTTCTTTTTGTCTTACAGATACTCTGTCGGAGAATGCCTAAGAAAGTCGGAAAGCGAATGACTACCGACCAGATGCTGCGTATACTCATGAAAGAAGTGACCGATCTGAAGAAACGGATGGCGGATAGAGACGGGGAAGGGGGACCGAAACGACCTTTGGCAGGAGCAGCTCCGGGAGGAAAAGGCAAGAGGCCCAGAAGGGGAGCAGCTGGGGGGGGGGGGACATCCCGGTTCCCTGTGCCCCACTCGAAGAGCCAACTCCGGTGCCGGCAGAGGGGAATCCGATTCCCGTGGTGATCACCCCCGTTTCCGGGGGGGATATGCCGCCCGAGCTGGCAGCACAATTAGCGGCGTGGTTGGGGAAAGAAAGCGAGGGCGCCACGGCTGACGACGCACAGGTGTTGATGAAGCAACTGCGTGAAACGAGGGAGGCGGCGAAGGCATCATCGCCAGTTATCACGCCGGCTGCGGCAGTAGAAAAACCACCAGGAACAGGTCCAGCCGCAGATACAGCTTCCGGTTCAGGTAAGCGGCCATTGCCGATTGCGAGGGATGAGTCTGCACCTTCACGAAGGGAAAAGTTGGGTCAACATGTCCCTCTGGCTATTAAGGAGAAGATATGGGCAAATGAGTATATAAACATCTTCTCGTTGCTTACCGATCATTATGAGATGGAGCATGTTAAGAGCCAAAAGGAGCTCATGCATCCGAGTGTTTGGCGCGCAAAGATGGCCGCCTTTAAAGTTGATGAAAACATTGGCACTTGGGGGAAGGCGTGGGGAATTTTTACCTCCATCATGGGCGAACGTAGACCCGAGTTGCTGTCCGAATTGCCGATATACCAGACACGGATCATGGAATATTCCGTATCATATGGGGGCAATCAGTGGTTCTGTTACGATAATATTTTTAGAAAAGCAAAGGAACACGATAAAAACTTAACTTGGGATTGTTACGATTCTGTTTCATGGTCAAAAATGGAGAGTACTGGTATGTTAAAAGTACCATTAGTAGGGAGTAGCGGGGGTGAATCCTCCCGCCAATATGCCGGGACCCCCTTTCGATCAGGTACAGGTAACGAATACAACTCGAGGCCGAACGGCAACACAGGTAAAAGGGGGATTTGTTGGAACTTCAACAGAGGTAAATGTACGAGGCCCCAGGGGTCATGTAAATTCCGTCACGAATGTGGAGGGTGTGGGCAGCCATCCCATCCGGAGTCCATGTGCAGAGCCAAAACGGGTGATAACGGGGGGAGAGGAGGCGCCAAACAGGTCTAAAATAGTCCGAGGGGCGCCTTTACCTACTCCGGTTGATACCATGGCAATGATTCCTTGGCTCAGCGAATACCCGGATCACGCTTCCGCTGGGGTGTTGAGGAACGGGTTTTCATATGGTTTCCGCATCCCAGTGGGGGAGTTTCGGGGGGTAAGAAAATGTAAAAATCAAATATCGGTCTTGCAACATACGACCGTGGTACAGGAAAAGATTGGGAAAGAGGTTACTCGAGGTCGAGTCGCCGGTCCATTTGATGAGCCACCGTGTGCTAACTTTGTTTGTTCTCCTTTGGGGGTGGTCCCTAAGAAGGACCCGGGTGAGTTCCGACTGATACATAATTTATCAGCCCCACGTGGTCTGTCTGTAAATGATGCAATAGACCCGGATGTGTGTTCGGTGCGGTACGCATCTTTCGATGAGGCCGTGGCCATGTTGAATCGCCTGGGGCCCGGGGCGCTGATGGCAAAGTCAGATATTGAGTCAGCATTCCGGTTGCTCCCGGTACACCCAGACGATCAGCGTCTCCTTGGTTTCATGTTTCAGGGTCAGTATTACATGGATAGATGTATGCCAATGGGTTGCTCTATTTCTTGTGCATATTTTGAACAGTTCAGTTGTTTTCTGCAATGGGTCTTCACAAAGAAGACGGGTTTACAGCATGTCATGCATTATCTCGATGATTTTTTGTTTCTGGGGGCGGCCGGGGGTCCGGAATGTGGACAGGCTTTGAATGAATTTTGTACTTTAATGAAGCATTTCGGTGTGCCATTGGCACCAGGTAAGACTGTGGGTCCCTCGACTTGCCTCGAGTTCCTGGGGATCGAACTCGACTCTGTGGAAGGTTGTTTTAGATTACCTAAAGAGAAGGTGATAAGATTCAGGGCTGCCCTGGAAGCTTGTATTAGCGAGTCCAAGGTCAGGCTGCATCAGTTGCAACAATTGGTGGGACAGCTGAATTTTGCCCTGAGAGTCATGCCGATGGCCCGCCCCTTTTCCCGCTCGATCGCTCAAGCCATGGTCGGCCTGAAGGAGGGTCATCATCGCACACGGTTATCGGCAGAGGTTCGTCAGGACATGCGCATTTGGTTGGCATTTCTGGCGGATTTCAATGGTCGAATTGTCTGGAACAAACCGGCGGTGTCCTCCGAGGAGCTGGGGCTGTGGACAGATTCGGCAGGGAGCACTGGTTTTGGTGCCATATTCGGCACACGATGGTCGGCTCAAAAATGGCCGTTATGGTGGCATGAGTGTGGACTGACAAGTAACATTGCCTTTTTGGAACTTTTTCCCATTCTTGTGGCCCTGAAAACTTGGCCCGAAGGGTTCAGAGATCACTCTGTGGTGTTTTGGTCTGATAACATGACCGTGGTTGAGTGTATCAACAGCCAGGCAGCACGATGCAAATGGATTCTGAGATTGCTCAAAGAAATTGTGTTATTGTGTATGCAGTTGAACGTACTATTCAAAGCAAGACATGTGCCAGGGGTAATGAATAAAGCGGCTGATGCGCTTTCTCGTTTTCGTATGCAGGCCTTCTGGGGTTTTCTGCCCACAGCGGACCCGGTGGCGGCACCCTTCCCCGAAGCTCTCTGGTCTCTCGGTGCCCCGAATTACAGAACCTCGTGGGAGAGAGTTTAGCACCCAGGACGAGGAAGGCATACCAAGGGGCGTTCCGATCCTACTGGGCCTTTGTGGGGGATGCTAGGAGGGAGCTTTGGGGCCAGGAAGAACTAGTAGTGGATTTTCTGCTGTCCTTACATCAGGCAGGCAAATCAGTGGCTACGGCCCAGAGGCATCGGGCCGCCATTTCCTTTATGGCAAGGGCTCATGGGATCCAGGACCCGACTGAGTCTTTCGTTGTGCAAAAAGCGCTACGTGGGTGGCAACGCCTTGAGGGTCGCAGAGTAGATGAAAGGTGCCCGATAGGTCTGGATAGGTTGGCTTTGTTGTTATCTGTACTTCCTGCAACGTGTTCATCTCAGTATGAAGCAGTGTTATTCCGAGCCGCTTTTGTGCTAGCATTCCATGGGGCTATGCGGGTAAGCGAACTAGTGGCAAGGAACAAGCAGGATACCATGGGGGGACTGTGCCGAGAGCACGTTCAGGTCAGGGGGGAGACAATGACTGTCTCATTTGTCAAGTCCAAGACCGATCAGGGTTCGATGGGGGACTGCATAATGATACAAAGGATTCCCGGGTCGTCCATGTGCCCGGTGGGTTGCGTTGAGGAATATTTAGCGCAAAGGGTGGCATCATGGGGGGGGACCTTGTTGAGACACGCTGACGCCACCCCACTGACGAGGTTTCAGTTTCAGCGGGTGCTTGTGATGTCGATTTCTGCCGCGGGCATGAACCCCGGCGAGTTTGGGACCCATTCCTTTCGGATAGGGGCTGCTACCGAGGCTACAGCCAGGGGTCTGAATGTCGATCAAGTAAAACGTGTGGGGCGTTGGTCCTCGAATTGTTATAAAAGGTATGTGCGGTTGCACATGTTGTGAAGCTGTAATGATGTACTCACGCTTCTTGTTTTTGTTTGGTTTCAGTTGCGCAAGCCTACGAGGCGGGGCGGACTGTGCAGTCGACCCAACACCGGGCCAGCAGTCAGACATCACCGGCTGCGAAAAAGGAGGTGTGGGTCGTGGGCCACTCATACGTGAGGCGTGCCGCGGACGTATTCAAAGCAGGTGACATGATTCACGTGGCTGGGGAATACGGGTACAGTGTGTCCTTCTAAGGAAAGGGCGGGCTCTGTATTGACCAGTTTCGATCATTTTTCGAGGGTTTGTTAGGGCGGACAAGGTCACCGCCGTCTGTAGTCATAGTACATCTTGGGGGCAATGATTTGGTGACCACTGGTAGACGACTTCTTCTTGAGGCGATGCTTTCCACGGTAAGTTGGTTAGCGAGAAGAGTTCCAGGGTGCACAATTGCATGGTCCCATATGATCCCACGGAAAGTGTGGCGGGGGGCTCTTTCGGTCTCTGCTCTGAATCATTCAGTAAGGAAAATTAATAATAAAGTGAGTAGACTGTTCCGTTCAAGTACACTGCATTCTATTTCGCATGGTTGTATTAAAGGGGACAGTATGTATTTGGGGGATGGTGTTCATTTGTCTCGGATGGGGAACGAGTTACTCATAGGAGACCTGATAGCTTGGTTAAAAACTTTATTACAGGACCTTTAGGCAGGAGTGTTGTGGGGGGTCCGGATAGCCGGTCAACTATCCGGCCTGTGGCGGTAAGGTCATGATCGGTGAGCAGTAATTGGAAGATCCCTATGGGTGGGCGTCACCCATTACGGATGGGAGCGCTCAAGGGAGGTGGCCATTGGCCCCTCAACGGGGAGGCGGTCCCTTCTAAGGATGGGCCGCCGAAAGAAAAGGAAAGGCGGTCAAGGCCCCTTCCTGGGTAGGAGGGGCTACAGCCCCCTCCTGGGGAATTTCCCGGGGCCAGGACATCTGCGACGGCAGATGTGGTAAGTTGTGTGGGGTTTGGGAGGGGGTCTACGCTACCTTCTAGATACCTCACACGAGTCCTCGGACGACCTTTAAATGGCGTCGAGTTTATTGGGGCCCCCGTCAAGTCAAGGGAAATTGGTAAATGCACTTGAGGTACACCTCTGTGCGGTCGCCCCTCACAAGTGAGGGGGATATGTCTGGTTTAGGGATCTTGACACCGGTTACGACCTTGCCGTTGGCCCTTAAACGTTAGGATGTACAATTTCAAGTAAAATGTTTTTTAGGATGTTAGTTCGGCTAGGAGAACCTTTGTATTAGAGAATATGTTAAGGTTAGCCAAACATCGCAATGTGGAAATGAAATTGTACATTAATATGAAACTGTTATTTTAATGTTTTAATTTTGTTTCATATTTTAATAAATACGGCCGGGAGGGTCACTCCCTCCCGTCTTCCAAAAGTTCAGAACCGTTTCCGGTGTCCCATCCTTGGGGATTGTGTTGAGAGGGGGTGGCGGGTATCTCAGCCACATGGACTCTCTCGCACGTAAGATACATATATGATATGTATACCTACAGATACAAACATACATACACAAATACATACGCTCATATACATATATATCAACCGAAACACAACCAAATACATACATACATTATATATATATATATATATATATATATATATATATATATATATTTCAAAAGCAAATGTCCCTTGTTGGAGAAGGAGCGGCCAACCAGCTGGTGCAGGTGACGAGTCAAGGACAGGACTCGTAAATTATTTCAAGCAATTCAAAAAATACACCGCACTCTTCTCGGATGATTAAAGCAGGTTAATCCAGCTCAGTAAATCTTCCTCACCTACGCGCTTCGAACAATAAATGTTCTTGATCAAGAACATTTATTGTTCGAAACGCGTAGGTGAGGAAGATTTACTGAGCTGGATTAAACTGCTTTAATCATCCGAGAAGAGTGCGGTGTATTTTTTGAATTGCTTAAAAAAAATATATATATATATATATATATATATATATATATATCTCTCTCACGGTGTTCCTTTTTTTTTTTAAACAAGGGAAACTTGAAGGGCAAACCCGCACAATAGCCACCTACGGCACTGATGTGAACCACAGCAGGATATAACATATGCCAAGCATAGTAAAGAACATACATATACAGTCAGAAACATGTATATATAGACAGATCCTGTATAATTCACCATGAGCATCTCGAACCAGAGAGAACTTGAGCCCTGCTTGGCAAAAGCAGAGGCAGGAGGGATGGAAACATCCTGAGAGAGCTACGACACCATGTAGCTCCAAAGAGACTATGTTACCCATGAGTGATGTTCCACAACAGGGAAGAGAGTGCACAGCATGAAGTTGAGAAAAATACCGGAGCAGGAAATAAGACACAGTCCCATAAGGGCCCCGCAGGAACCTTAGGAAGAATCCACACCATCCAGGAAGAACCATGCCTGGACCGTATACACACACCACCCAGGGAGAGTACTACCCGAGGGAAGACAGAATGGCTATATAATAACCAACAAATACCCCACATAGGGTATGTCACTTCCCTAAAAAATGGAAAAGAGCACCTCTTGAGACTAGCTCGTAGGCAGAGACGAAAATAATGGCAGCAAAATCAGCTGTACTGTCTGTCTGGTAGTTAACAAGAATCCAGAGATGAAAAGCAGTGACAATACTGCAACCAATGCAAACAAGACCGCAACAATGGTCGTACAACAAGTTCAATTACGGAAAGCCAGACATGAGACGCTGGATCGCTGAATCCGCGTGACTGTCAAAAAGATGGGCCCCATCAAAGGGCACATTTTGGATACACTCCTAAACATTTTCAGGAAAACCGCCATCACGCATCCAAGCATGGCGACAGAGAGCGACTGACCTGGGCATAGTATCATCCACGAATCAGTGTGTTCATGGCTGATCGAATAGAAAATTTTGCCTACTCACGACCATCTTGGAGTACTGGAGTCTGATCAGTCCGAGGGCCTTCTGGAAGAGAGGGAAGGAGGCGCTCAACTGAGTCTCAGAGGGCGAAATTTTCCTGTGCAAACACGCAGGACGTGTTGTTATGTTATAATTGACTTATAATGCGCACGTTCACCGAGCGGTTTCTTGGCGCTGGAGACAGGACGGTTGCAGTAACAGATAGTGAGTGAGTTCCAGTTGTATGCGTGGGAGAAAAGCCAGGTTTTGAGTAGTTTCCTAAATTGGGGATAGGAATCAGACATGCGCAAGTTGAGAGGGAGGGCGTTCCAGAATTGAGGGGCCAAGGTCATGTATCTGAGGTCACCATGCTTCTTCGGTTTGAAGGTGTGGGGGACCAGCAAGTTCTTATTGGAGGAGCGTAGGTCGCGGGAGGGAATGTACCGCTGTATATTTATTGCAATGAAGGCAGGACCACGTCCTGACAAGGCTTTGTGGATGGTAAAGCCCAACTTAAACAGGCAGCATTGGGGGAGAGGAAGCCAGTGGAGGCTTTTCAGAAGTGGTTTCACATGGAGATGCTTCGGCTGCCCAAGGATAAGCCTGGCTGCCTGGTTCTGAACCCGTTGCAGCCAGTGTAGTTGGTACGCAGGTATGCCAGCGTACAGAGAGTTTGCGTAGTTAATATGCATGATAACCAGGGCGAGAGCAACTTGGGTCAGGGCATCGATGGAAAGGAATCTGCTAATTTTCCGAGATGGAAAAAGCATGCAGAGACCACTGAGCTGATCTGGGCCTTCATGGTTAGATCATTGCTGATCACAATTCCTAGACTTTTTACCGAAGAGGCTGGGGTTGGGGGCTCCCTAGGGATGAAGGCCAGAAGTTGGAATTCCAAGGGTTGACCGGACCACCAGTGAGGATCAACTCTGTTTTGTCTGGGTTTAATTTAAATTGATTAGCATTCATCCAATCACTTATGAAATTCATTATAGATTGAAAGTTTGCGATAGATGAAGCTGATGAATCGATGTTAAAGATCAGCTGAAGGTCTTCGGCATAATTGAAAATGACTGCCTTTCTCTTAAGCAAAGCCAAGATCAGGCGGAGAATATAAACATTAAAAAGTAGGGGTGAAAGAGAAGAGCCCTGTGGAACACCACAGGTCAGTTTTTTTTGGTCTGCCCTGAAACTAGCAAGGCAAACAGATTGAGAGCGTTTACTGAGGAAGGAGGTCACCCATTTCAGTGGCAAGCCCTGGAGCCCAGCACAGCCAACACGGTCGATCAAAAGCTGGTGATCGACCGTGTCGAAGGCAGCCGACAGGTCGTGGAGCACCAGGGTAGTGCCCTGGTCCGCCCCCCTACTTAATTCGTCCAAGACTGCTAGAACTACAGACTCTCTGGAATGTTCAGGTCTTAAACCTGCTTGATGAGAGTCCAAGTAGTGGGTCTGTTCTACAAAAGAGCTAAGGCAGTTGGCAACATAAGCTTCTAGAACTTTGTTCAGATAGGGCAGCAGAGAAATTGGGCGGTAATTTCCAGGTTCTTGCGGGTCTAGGCTGGGTTTTTAATAATAGGGACAATATCTGCCATCTTGAATAAATCTGGAAAAGTCCCTTGAGCAAGGGAATTATTAATAAGCAATAAAGGGGGATCCGGACAGAGTAGGAAGACTTCCCGAAGGATGTGGGGGGGGAACAGCTATTCATAGGGAGCCAGTTCCGACTTTGTTGAGTAGGACAAAAAAAGCATCTTTAGTGATGGGGGGAAGGGATCTAAAAGAACAGCATTTGTGCAACAGTGTGAAGAAGACAGAGAATTTGTAGATTTAGGATTACCGGCCTTGATAGAGAAAATGTTCTCAATAAAAAAGTGGTTACGCGAATCGCATAAAGATTGAGAGGGGATGGGTTTTCCAATGACTCGATCTAATTTAGAGAGTTCATCCACTATAGAAAAGATGTCCTTGGCTTTATTAGTTGAGTTTAGTATTTTAGAAGAGAAGTATTCTGCCTTGGTAAGAAGAAAGGTTGTTTCGTAGTCTCTGAATAGACATGAAGATGGCCTTAAGAATGGGACAGTAGTTGCGTCGCCATTTGCGTTCCGCTTGCCTCAAGGCTAGCTTCTTTGCCTTCTGCTTTTTTGAAAACCAGCGTTGGGCATCATTGGGCCTCTTTGTTTTAACTTTCCTCAAGGGTGCTATACAATCTCTGGCAGAGTCCAACCAGGAATTAATATTTTTCGCTTGAATATGGAGAGACTCCTCCGAGGCAGTGGGGGCCGAGGTGGTTAGCAAGGAGCAGATGTCCTCCATATCCACTCGGCTCCAGTTCTAGCTAAAAAATTGCCTATTGGAGTAGTGTTAAGACGAACAGAAGGAATGAGAAAAGTAACAAGATGGTGATCCGACCATGTACACAGGGCCACTTGTAGATGGGAAATTTCCAAGTTGGCAGTCTAAACCTGGTCTAAGGTATGCCCTTTGACATGGGTGGCAACCTTTATATGTTGGGTGCAATTCATTCCCACTAAAAGTTCTGTGAATTAAGAAGAGCAGGGGCTTTCATGTGCATCATTAGGCCAATAGTTGAAGTGTTCAAGGACTGAAGGCCTGAACTCGCGAACGGAAACAGTTGTCTACCGTATGTCTCCAACCAATGAGACTCCCTAGTAGGGGGGAGTAGCAGAGGAGAGGCCGACGGCAGCGAAGCTGAGGCTGCCTGGACAACCAGCCCTTGAGCCCTAGGGGGTAGGAACAGACAGACGGGGTCATGTGGAGCCGGCAGATGATGGTGTGCGATAGCACATTCCACAGGGTCCCCAGAGGAGGGCATCGCCCAGGTCCCCAGAAGAATGTCAAAACAATGCGCCAAAAGGCAGCAAGGACTCAACATCCGCGTTGCCCTGGTGGACCAGAGAGACAGAGGGACGCTGGAACTGGAAAATGTCCACAGCTTTGCGAACAACTCATGCAAAGGCTGTCCCAGCCCCCGTGGCCATCCTAGGTAGAGACAGCAGGTCATAATTAGGGGACGGCTGCAGGCTAACACATCCGCCAAGAGCCAAAGGCTCCAAAGCCTGGGGATGCTCAAGGGCCTACAGATGCTCCACATCAGCATGTTCCGGGGAACACGTACGCAACAGTGGGGGAGGGGGGGCCTCATCCCCCATCAGCAAAGGAGGAGGAAAAACCAGCTCCGGTGTCCAGACGGTGCCGCATCGACGTCGATGAACACCCAAGGAGACATCCACCGCAAAGGTAGACTGGTTTTGATTCAGGGACAAGTCCTCCTCTGCGGCCGCAGCAGACGCCAACACAAGGACCCCCACAGGACTGTGCCCTGACGCTGTAGGGGGAACGTGGACTGACGTTTAAACTGGAAGCCCCACCGGGCTGACTCCCAACGTAGCAGCGACTCTGGAACCAGAGTCAAGGTACTGAAGTGGCACCAAGGGCGAACCCACCGGTGAGCTCCCAATCTGAGTCCCTACCACCTCTTTAGGGCCCGGAAGGCACGCCAGGGAGATTGGCCGACTGAAAGATGGCCTGTAAAGCCTGGAAATAGGCTTCCACCTGGGTCCTCGTCACCCCAACGCCAGGAAATGGGGGGTTGGCAGGGGTCGATGTCTGCGGGCCCATGTCTGGTAAAGACAGGGAGAGGCGGGCACCGACGTCACAACCATGTGAGAACGACAGCCGTCGTGACTTCTTCTTATGCTTACCTAAGGACAGATAATTTGAGACACCATAGAAAATCGAAACAATACAGAATAATTTGGGATCACCAAAAAAATATAGTGGTTTGAATTTAAAAAACCTCAAGGTAGCTCCAAGATGGTGATCTAACTTGGAAGGGAATGCACATGCGAGGTGCATCCCCAATGATAATAAGGGCCAAGAGAGCAAGAAAGCAGAAATATATTTGTTATTGTATGTATAAATGTAAATATGTGTATATATATGTTGTTATAATGTATTTGTGTGTACATATTTTGAAAACATAAAAAAAGATTTTTTGCATAGAACGTAGGAAATAAATACAGTAAAGAGACTGGAATCTTGTACATATATTGTTTGTTCATGGACTATGGATATTTGAAATATATGGAAGTTGCTTGAAAAATGATTTATATCTACAGGAAGAGTTAATTTGGGTTTCTCTTCGTCCTACTGTTTAGTACACTTATCTATCACAAGGTATTGTTTATTTTGTAAATTACCTAAGGCGAGCAACGTCCTCAGGAACGACTCCAAGGCCTGACCCGGACCAGATCCCCAGCTCGAGATGGAGACCGGTGACGCACGGACTCCTAACGGGACATCCAGGCGGACAACAATTTCATCTGACGTTCCCGCAGGGATTTCGGCTTCAGCTTCCAACAGGCGCCGCACTCCACGGATTCGTGGTACTCACCCAAGCACCACATACAGATCGTGTGCGGATCCATCGCCAACATCTGCCACGTACAGGTCTCACACGACTTGAAGCCCGAAGGCATTTGCATACTGTTCCCGGATACGAAAAGGCATCAAAACTAAACAGGTCAGAGGAACTGCTTCTCATGGATGCGCGTCATATGCATGGAAAAGGAGGAAACCAACGTCAGTGTGCCGGAAAGGGCTTATATGGCTCCACTGATGTCAGAGTGGAGCCATGCGACGCCGTTTCCCAGTGTGAAGAGGTACTGCTGAAGAATCTCCGGATCCAGACTGGCGCCTGGGGGATAATTTAAGTTAAGGAATCTGCGGCTAGATGTCTCTATCAGATATTGGGATCATATCCTGAATAATGCCGATGGGCTGTGGTTGTGGAAAGGACATGAATACTACCATGTCCGCGACGTCTCCTGCTTTTCTCCTCATTACAGTTTCTCATAACATTGTTTCCTCAACTGAAGAAACAGACTTAGTGAGACTGCTGCCAGCCAGAGAATCACTGACATAGCAAGCGCAGCATGTGAAGTATAATCATGTAAGCATATATATTTGGAGAAGTGTGGCTCAGGGGTTAGAGGCGGCAGACCCGGAAGCAGAGATCGGCCCTGGACCAGGGTTCAATTCCCCGCCTCAGCGGGTCTTGGGCTCAAAATTCCACGGACTCGATAATTCTCACTCCGGTGCCTACTCGACTCACGGGTTCACAACTCTGGGCAATAGCTTGCTTAATCTCCACAACGGCCCCTCGCGGTGGGATGCCTGGCTTTCACCTTGTGGATACCCTGCCGGGGTTATCTCACAGGGGAATACCAGGACGGGTTCCCTAAGCAAGCGCTTAGATACCAACCTCGGTCGGTGATTTGCGCTATATAAATACATGTACATGTACATTTATTCAGGTGGCACTGGTTCTTCGGCCTTTTCTGACCGTTTTTGTGCTTGTAAAAATAAATTCTTTAAAGCATCAGCAATGTGTTATATGATGGGTTGTTCATATCTTTACAGTGGCCTTTGAAGACGGGATGAGTTAAATCCCGAAATGCATTGGGCTGGGCATAGTTGCCAAAGAACATTAGATTATCTTGTTATCGCATGAAGCAAATTACCATGCACAAAAATTTATGTTTGATTTACTGTTTTCAAAATTCTTTTTGGGTTGTAAATTTTATAGTAAATTAGATACAGCCATATATTGGCTCCAATTTTTGCTGGTTGCAATACAAGTTTCTTGGTCTAAGAATTTGTGTGAAGTTTTTGCTTTCTGGTACTAAATTTCGTAAATAGTTGATTCTATATATTATGCTGTGCACCCAGTATACAGGTGAACATTCACCTGCAGAGATTTGTGTATTTGAGGCTGGATGCCTTCAACCTGGTAGTACGCAACTTGAGTAAACACTCTTACAGTTCACATTTCTTTTGACACAACAGGAGTGCGCTGACTACATTAATTTGTAAATGAAAAGATACCATAATATTCTACGTGAAATGATTCTTGGAGGTGATTATGGAGCATTGCTACTTTCCTTTGTCTCCCTTTTCCCTGTTTTCCTTACTTTAAATAAAAGTTTTTCCAACAAGCAGCTTAAGAGCTATTGGTAGCTCTCCAGCTACATGTAATCTACTCTCCCGCATGCAACCCACTGAAATAAATTAGAAGCCTTTGCTTGGTTTAATTAGTATATGTATACCAAAATTGAAAAGCATACATTCGAGACGAAAAGGAGTGTATTTTCAGAACTCGTAAGTTGCTGTTTGGTGACAAATGGCTGAATTTCTCAAATATATTTAAAGCTGATATTCGCATAACAAAAACCAAACAGTGATGATAATATTAGTAACTCAGGAATATTTTCATAGAACATAAGTAGCTCGTTTTACAGAAAAGGTTGGAGACCCCTGGTTTATGCCTGTGGTCTTCGAAGAGATGCAGCCCTAGACATACTGTTGATTTTGCACATTTTTTTAGTTTGTGCAACCCACAAAGGTGGGAGTTGAGATCTGGATTGGCTTTGAATGGTGGATAAAGAAAGGAACATATGTCAGCATTCAAGGGTAGCACCAATAAGTGTCTCTGCACGGTCACTTAAGGGACAGTGCAAGGCCACTGGGGAGTCAAGCGACACCACCTGCTGTCATAAAGAAGCAAATACTGTAGAAAAATCTAGATTGTGTGCTGCGGGGGGATATTGAAAATGTGACAAATCAGCTGTTGAATTACCCATCAGAGCCTTTTTCAGGATTAAGGGTAGTGGGGTAAATGGGAACAGGTTTTTAATTCTGACGGATTCCGAGAATTACCCAGCCCCATCGGTTATGTTACTTCGATATCTCAGTCCTTATTACAGCTCAAACTCAAACCCCTATGTCAATGCTTCGAAAGCTGCTGCACTCGGAAGTTTGATCTTGATTGCAGGGCCTGGAGAGAGAACTGCTTTTTGTTTCTATTCCATGGCGTTTTTAGTTTATGATTAAACCGATGCTGACCTGTCCTTGCTGAGGATGGCCTAAAACAGGGATGCGTTTACTATTTTCCCTATAAATTACTGATTTATCTTTAGCATTGGACCATCCGAATGGTTTAGCACCCAAATTCAGTTCCCAGGCAACTGGCTAACTTGGGTCTCTTCATTAACCCCAAAGAGTCTCTAATACCAACTCCAACAAGAAGAATGACTACAGTTGCGACAAAACCAAAGTTATTTTTTCTGTTAGTGCTAGATTTTGCACAAGACTGATACTTGATAACAATTGCTTCGAAGAAGTTGATCATTTGAACTAACTGGGTGTAATAAATAATTTTAAAAATCTATCTTAGGCAGAACACAACAAATAGACTAGCGAAGCACAGATCATTCGGTTGCTTAAAAAATACGTCAGAACACGAGGGACAGGCCATCCTCCAAGCTATTGAGTTATTTAACAGTAAACTTATTCCAACTGTTCTATAGGAGTTCTTTAGATTATGAAATTAAGCTCTTGTTGGGCCTCCGCCCTTCTACTCTGAATTGTAAAATTCGACTGGATTTTACTTTATTTTCTTTAACCAGGAGGCATAAGGTCCTTTGATATATTACATACATAAGGAGACGCAACTGTTAGGCGACTTTATATCATTCTTGAGCCCGGTGGCAATCAACAATGTTATTAATCGACAATAATTCACCTATGTTGTTGCATATATCCAGTCTGTCACGCTTGATCAGGAAGACTTTTATAAGGCAGTCCTCGAGGGAACTTGATTTGACTAATTTATTATCATATAGGTACTCTGATTATATCTTTGATACCTATAAGAATGCACATTAGTGCTAACTATTTTGTACACTAAATCCAGGCTGTAAAACTCAATATTTGATATTCTGCCTTATGCACATTCCCATTGCCCAGTTTGAAGGCTCGTGAAACAGTAAATACCTTCCAACAAAGTCATGTTAGCTTTGTGGTTATAAGACTGACTCAATAGAACATATTGTCTAAAAATGCTGTAAACTACTGTATGTAAAGGGAAAAGTACCTGAAGTGTGGTTTTATTAAAGCTAACTGTGCAACAGTTTATGGTGCAATTAGATACCGTTTCTCCTTTAATGACCCCAAATTCACATGAAAGTTGACTAAATTCTTGGACTGCGTATATCTTGGCCTTTGATTTGTCGGAGTGGTTTTAATTTATGTATATAATTTTATATCTTCGGATTTTAAAATGTTATACTCATTTGAGCTAATGGTTGTAATTGATATATTACTATGTCTATAAATAAATAAGCATTCTCCATGTTGACACCATATTTTATCTTGGCACGTTGGAAGACAATTTACAGGCTGTATGTATATTGACCAACGGGTACCTCTGATGACACAAATAGCAGAATGTTAAACAATTGGATACTTGAAAGGTTTCAGTAACAGCTCAGGCTCGGTCGAAGAGGAGGCTTCCTCCTTCCAATGCTGAAGAATCTCTAGCTCTAAGAAAAAAAATGTTCAAAGTCCATGCAAATCCTTGCTTATTCATTTGTTTATTAGGGTGCTTTGCATAGGGCGGACAAGACCCATTGGTGACAGAACACTTGATATAGGAGTAGATTAAAAAACTATGGTTGGTGTAACTGCCTTCACAAATGGACATTAAGAAAAAATATTACACATACTAAAATGATGTATATGCTGAGTGAGAAGAGGCAAGACATCTCCACAAAAAATATTTACAGCCAAAAATTCCAACACAAATAAGAAACACTATATTTCCAAAGATGACCGCTGAGAGTAGAATGTTAAGATGATGGTCATGCATTAGGGTTATTGTGTACCTATGCTGGACATCATTAGACATAATAAAGCACAGAGGATAGATGCACAAATGAAAATACCCCCCCATTTTTCCCACACTCAAACCCTCGGTGGTGGAGTAGTGCACAGCAAATGACTATAGAATACTCATGTTAAAAACTTAATTACACACATATAGAATAAAACTAGAACACAAAATCTATTTTTATAGAGCCCATCCCTTCTCGCCAAACAAATTCCAATTGATAAAATGACAGCTTGTGAAGAAACACGATATAAATTTTGCTGTAGATGTTCACAAATTATTTCCAGAGCATCAAGTACAGAGTCCAACATCCCATGGGGCAAATTCTTAACAGAAGTTGAGGCCACTGTGCTGACATTGCAAAGACCTGCTCATTTGCCTCTAGGTCACATTTTGCCATAGCATGATAAAAAATAAAAAAAAAGGGTTAAGCGTGCCATAGAAAAACATGGAAGTCAGGTCAGCAATTTGACAACAGGGCTTCAAAGGAAAAGTTACTTATCTTCGGTAACAATATTTCTAGTGGATACTCTACCTACCTTCAGATTTCTCACCTCATGAACTCTCACCTGGGAGCCAGATTGATCTGTAAAAATTTTCTCCATAGCTCGTTCCAAACGACAGTGGGAGCCCAGCTCAATTCGGCACTGGGGGTGACATTCCAGTGATGTTACTGATTCTATAAGTCATCATCGTCGTGCTGACATCAATTTTTCATCAATTTTTTCAGCGACGCCGATACAGCAGGTTGAATGACTTCGGATAAGTTTGTAGTGCAGCAGAAAAACGGTTTGGAACATTATTATATGGGTTCAAAGTCATCTCGCTAAATGGGTAGGTCGGCGGGATAGTTGAGGAATTTACTGGTAAATAAGATTATCCATCAGAATAATCATTAGGGAAGGTAAGTAACTTTTCCTTCTGTTGGATATTTCCACCTGCACGTTCCTCATCTCTTGAATAGCTTCCCAAGCAACTCATATCCAGGAAGGAGTGCCTTGATGGATGGTTCAACAAGAAAGTACTGGAGAACAGAAGGGTCAAAATGATCATCTCTTCTCAACTCCAAATCCAAGCCACAGTGCTTTGCGAAGGTAGGGTTAAGTCGCCGCTCTGCATTTTTCACCAATTAGGACTCCTCCAACTAGAGCAGAAGTGTAAGGCTGGGCTCTCAAGGAGTGTGCTCTAATGCCCTCTGGAGGTTATGTTTGGGACATGGCATATCAGATCTTATAGCACAAGATAATTCACTGGGAAAAGGTTGCTTTCTGTACTGCTTTCCCTTTCCTGCTGCACACATTGTACTGTTTTCCGATCAGCATGTCCCACCTTTTTCTCCTCGGTTGGGTGAAGGATGCCAGAGTTGCCGACTGACCCAGTTGAAACGGGAGGTTACCACCCATTGGAGAAAGACAGCTCCTATTCAGAGGCTAACTTGTCAGGATAAAAGGATGTGTATGAAAGCCTGACGCTCAGTGCATGCAACTCGCTGAGAACCCCTTGCGATAGTGAATACAACAAGAAAAAGCTTCTCAATAGTGAAAAGACTAATAGGACAACCGTAAAGGGGGTTTGTATTCTTACCCCCATTAAGGAACGTTAAAAAAACAGGTTAAGATTGCACTGTGGCATAACAAATGGAGTGGAAGTAAACATATTAGTCAAACCTTTCAAGAACCATATAACAGTGGGAGATTTGAACATAAACTTCTGGCCTGTGAGGCAGCGGAAAGGCCACAAGGCTGCCAGGTACCCTTTCATTTTACTCCAGGCACAGCGAAATAGAAAATGAGGTTATCAGACACACAAGCTTTCAATGGGTCAACTTGGTGTCTGATGCCAAACCATAAACCTGTGTCACCTTCCAGAATAAACAAGACTTGGTGGAAGAAAAAAGGGTGGATAAGATCACATTCATCACATCATCCGGTACGTGTAAGGCATTTAAATGTACCAGCTCAATCTCCAAGCATGAAGGTGGAGGCTTTGGAAGTGCAGGTGGGGGGTGAATACATTTGCATACCACGCCTTGGAAGGAACATGAAGTGGCGAGGAAAGTTCTGTTCCTACCAAAACACCGTCCCTAATGCTCCTTACCTCGGATACTGGGAAGCACACAACTTCGAGCAATGCAAATTGGAACAAGTGGTGAAGAGATCTACTTGATACACATGGAATTTCTGACTGGGGCTGGTGGTTTTAGGAGGGGTACGGTATACCCTTATTCCATGATTTATAAAACAAAAACCACTGGTGCGAAGTGATGGCCTTCCAGGCCTGTGGAAAAAGTGAAACAAGTCCTCCTACCAGTCTCAAAGGGGTCGCCAATGAGAACTAGAGCTGCTTGTCTGTGGTGATAGGGGAGGACAAGTTAGTAGTACCCTGGTCTCTTTGGGCAGCAGACCAAGGGAAAAGCCAAATTGGTCTTAAAACGTTGCAAAGCTGAATTATCCTTCCCCAGATAATTTAGAGCCTTTGAAAGGGAATACTAAGAGTGTGGATTGGACGCCTGATGATAATCCTGCAGTTCTTAGCCAGATACGTTGTCTAACGGCGACAGACATCCCCCATAGATATGGCTACCAATTCTGCCATGTCCAGGCCTGACTTGATGACCTCGTCTGATGCTGCCTACCTATATCGGATAAGGTCATGCAAGTGGGCCTGAAGTTCCTGTTGAAGATTAGAGATCCGGGATATGGCTGATGCATAGAAGATGTGAACATTACGTCCCATTAAGTTGATGGTGTTTAAGGACTTGAGGGCTAGGCTTCCAGTCACAAAGGTTTTGTCCCAAGATTCTATCTTTTTTTAACCCTTACCACCAGGAGCTGTTGGAAAATTCCTAGGCGTTAGACTGGATGAAGATGAACCATGGGTGATGAGATTTTCAATAGAAGGGTTTCCTCAAATAGGATACCATCTTGAGGTTAAAGAGGGACAAACAATATCTCCAGACATTAGGGTGGTTGACCGCAGGAGCGAAAGATGGTTTGGTCCTTGACAAGATCCACAGGGCATTATGAAGTGTGGGTAGTGGTAGCATTTGAGGATACTGGTAGCATTTGAGGATGTCAGCCTAAGTCTCCACAGAGCGCAAGGGAAGCTCTAAAATGTCTGTTGCGATCCTGATGGGTCTGTAAATTCTACTCATATCGAATTGTGAGAATTGCTAACCTCCACAAGGCCCTGGAATTTCTGCATAGGCTCTTGATTATCATCCTGGTCAGAGGCCGTACCAAGCAGGTCATACATCGGATTCCGTTCTTCCAATAAATGTTTTGTCTCCCTCCCGGACATATAAATTGAAGGCTGGGAGCCTGAAGATGGCGGCGCAGGAGTTAAAACAGGAGCTGGAGCCAGGGCTACATCAGGAACTGGTTGCACCAACAAGGAAGGTCTTGAAGAAAGATGCATTGGTGCCAGGGGCCACGTCGACGGTCACATACAGTCCCCATGGGGGCGAAAGGCGCTTGCTTACAAGGGGACCACTGGACACTGAAACACTTCGATTTGGCATTCAGATACGATGCCAGATCCGCTGCGGGCACCCATGGGAATTCCCGGTACTGCTGTGGGTATAGCGGCACTGGAGCCACCAGTGGTGTACCAGGGGGTGGTTAATTTGGAACAAATACCGCTGCAAAACAGAGTCAGAAAGCAGCCTCTATGACTTACGTTGCTTCTGCATGCTTCCGTACCTCCTCTCCTTTTTATATTTCTTCTGCCAGAATCTCAATTCTGGTGGAATTCAGGAGCAGGACCTAGCTCAATACCTACATCTACTGTCCTTTGCTCTGACCATGATGAGCTTGGACTCCTTTCGTTTATGGCCTAGGGTTGCATGCTCTGACATGACTTACAGGATATGGAGTCAAGATTAGAACTTAACCAGCACAGCCTTGTCAAATGTGTGTGATGGGGGGGGGGGGGGGGGGGGGGGGGGGGGTGATTTGCCCTTGTCCCTTATAGTCCTGACAGAGTTTAAACCCCAAACAATTAGGGAGGGGGGGACGACTTCGTTGCGGTACTTTCTGTGAAACATTTTGAGGAGAAAATGAGCTCCAGAACCGCATTAAATGGGCACTTTAGGAGGTTGGCAACATCACAGGAAAGCCACTTCTGGCATCAAATGGAGCCATGTGTCTCCTACCCGTGCAGAAGAGCTATGAAGAGATTTTGCCCGGACCAGTATAGCAACTGAGTGAGCATTCAAGAGGTGAAGAACCTGCAGGCACAAGTATCCTTCAGAAAGTTCTATACTAAAAGCCAAAGTTCTCTTTAGTCTAAGTTTAGTCTCAGCCAAATACACAAGATAAGAAGTATTATCTAGAATAAAGGCAAATTACACATAGAAATAATTTCATTTCTTGGACATTCATTTTTAACACCATAATATTAATCAGCAGATTCTGTTCTACCCATTTCCCAAATGGGTCCTCACCTTATGCAAGGAGGAAATCTCAATTTCCTTGGGTCAGTGGGCAGAAAACAGGCTAAAAGCAAGTACGTATCCTACATACCTAAAGTTTTACTGTCTACATGCTTGTTGAGCAAATACCTTGTGTAGTTTTGGCTGTAGGTTTGGATTTAAAAGCTACATTTAGGCTAGTATATTTTGATATACTGCACAAGTAGGGGGTGGATAAAACTTTAAAAATGAAAAACACTAAACATATTAGCAAAATCAACAGGCAGGAAACCAAGGTGGAATATGTCAAAACAACAGGGAAAGATCAGCAGGTCTAGTTAAATAGATGGACTTCAGTGCATTAAATACGAAGCACTATCATGGGCAAGTAATGAGACCCAATTTCTTATAAGCAGAACTGAAAAATATTGTATGGTGGTCCAAAAACGTCTTCAGGTGCAGCACTTTACTTCATTAGTCTTTAGTCGTATGCACTTCATTCATTCACAGTAGTATTTTATTGGGGGGGGGGGGGGGGTAGAGGAGCAGGGATGTATGCATTATTCAAACCGATAAATATTAGGGACAAAATTACCAACAATGGTTTTCCTAGGACCAATTAAAAAATTGCCAGCATAATAACTCAATTTGTACTGTATGGTAACAATACTCATCATATACCATTTGTAAGACACAGTGGCTTTCATCAGATTCTTTTGGCTTCTTTCAGACTTAAGCATATTGTATGAGCCAATGAATCACATTCCAGCTGTCCAGCATCACTTTGCAGGGTTGTTACACACAATCTGAAAAGCTGGAAAATGTAGAAAAGACCAAAAATCAGTCGAAAAAAGGGACAAATTGAGGTATCACAGTTTTACATTGTAAAATCTTTTCCGTACATCTTCGCATCAATTTTCTGCCAACAGAAATTCTGAAGAAATCTGGGAAACATGTCCCATTAGCTATCCATATGGTGGTAAAAGGAAATGATTGTTAAACTATACAGTTGGAATAGAGACTGCAAAGAAGACTGGGAGGGGTTCAAAATAAATGGATAGGAAAAAAATGGCGGTCTCCTCACTGGCATCTCCCTTGCACATTTTACAAGTTCACCAAAGTACGAATTATCTTGAAGTAGATAAATACATCTCGGCCAGTTCCTTCGTACATTTTAACCTCAAAAGAGGTCTTTGGCAGATATCTTACTCTATGCTTGACAACAAGCACTCTCACAAATGAGGCTGTTTGACCAATGAATCAATTCCCACAGATGCACTGGGTGTGTTTTACCAGTTTGGCAAGCTCAAAATTTAAACACTTGGATGAATAAAGGAACCTGTAAAAAGGAAGAAACAAATGAAAATTAACTCTTTGTACAGCAAGATTAAAAAGAAACACAGAGATAACGAATAGTCAAAGTTGATCAACCATTATATTTTAGTGCTTTAGGACAAGCTCCATCACCAGAGGCGCTTAAAAAAGGTTTTCAAATAAAAGGTTGTAGAGATAACGAATGCAGTCAACTTAGCCTTCCGATCACTCGGATGGGAAGCACATTAATTACCAGGAGGACTAAGGCTAGACCCGACCTGAATGAGTTTAAATACTCCCAAGCTCTGCTGCAACCCCAAAAGACTGGCCCCATTTCCTTCCTGTTCAGTGTTGTAGCATTGAAAAAATACAGTGCTTTACCCTTTGTCAAGGCGGTGAAGCAATCTGTTGGAGTTCAGGGAACTAAGAAACCTTTAAATATGCCAGGGTGGAGAACGGTTTGTAGTGGATTCTTTGTGGGAGGCACTGGGTGCGCTCCAATCATGTTGTGAATTTTTTTTAGCCGAGTTAAAGCAGGTGTTGGAGCACAAATTTGTAAAAATAGGCACAGTTGTGCAAGAATGTATTTTCCGTTCTACCATTGTCTTGTGAGTGTTGTGTTTGATATCCAGGTTTTAGCACTCAAAAATCAATATGGATGGTAATTTTTATTCTCACAGGAATATAGTTTTCTGCTGTCTGGATGGAAGAAGAGTTAGCACCAGACTTTTTCAAGTGAAGGATAGCAAGGCCAACCTAGAATGGAGCAACCTTGCATGAAAGGTTCATAATGAAGGATATCATTATGAGCAACGCACAGAGCTATACATTGTGCTAAATTTAACCAAAGGAAGCCAGTGTGGGGTGGGGGGGGAGATTAGAGGGCTAATGAGATCTAATTCTGCGTAGTTAGTGTGATAAAGTGGATTATTTGGGGAGTATGGGAGTCCACCACGAGTGATAATGTCACATCACTTTCTTTTTGGGTCCAGCATAAGTTTAAAAAATGTTAACCTGATCAACCTCTGGTAACTATGGAACAGAACAGACAAGCTTAACTTGAGAAAACATGTAAAGCATTTAGAAGTACCAACATAGCTAAGAAATTGAAAACACAATAAAAACCCACTAACTTTATACAAATAGGGAATAATGTAATTAACAAAATGACATTTTGATATGGTAATTATGTAAATCACAATGAAGGTAAAAAATGAATGTAATAATGCGTAATAAATTAAATTATCAAGTGTATTAATAAATGTATGTAAACTTTGGGAGAGGATAGGTCTAATGGCTTGAGCGGTCGAACCTCGGAGCAGATAGCGACGAAGAGTCGAGTTTTGGAGGTACTGCGCAGATTCCGAATGACAGTTGATGCATGAATTTTCTTCTTTGTATCACCAGAACTCACTTCCAAGGGCCCAGGGACTGGATTTGGCACAATTTTACAGAGAAGGACTCACAGCAACAGAGTCCAGGTGAAAGGTTTGATGGCTCAGAGACTTCTTAACAGGATGCAAGCTCAAATCAAGGACTTGGAGAACCTTGGAAGCAGGATGTAGAAAGCTAACTCCAGTCTTTGCACTCAGGACAGACACAGCAGGCCAACACAGCAAAGCAAACAGCAAAGCAAACAGCAAAGTGGCAGTCCCTCCAACTCTTCTTCGTAGCAGAATGTCTTCAGGCCAGAAGTGTTCTGAGTATATGGTGTCAGAGATGCAATACTTATACCCGTTTCAGCCTTTGAAGTAGGCAAACTTTCAAGAAAGGTCTTTGTAGTGCACAAGATCCTGCCTTCCCCGGTTCCAGACACACTATAGGGGGTGGAGACATATTTGTGAGAGGACAGGCACAGCCCTATTCAGGTGTCAGTGTCAAGTCCTCCCACCATTCTAGCTCAGGAAGGCCGATCATCCTGGTAATGGGCCATCAGGATATGCAAGGCACACCTTTGTAGGAATGTCTGGAGTGACTGCACAAACAGGCCCACTATCATCCTGACCAAGACGTGTATTTAGAGACAGGCATAGGCACAGAATGGTTAAAGTAATAAAATGCCAACTTTCTACACAACCACAATTTAATTGTATTTTAGGGTGGAATGTAAAGCCCTCAACGAAATATTTTGGCTCAAATTAAATCGCAAATAAGGATACAACGTGGGAGTCATCGCAAGTAAACACAAAGACTCCAGTAAGTCTCATATATTTAGACAAAAATGAACCATACCTGCTGAAAATGATCAGACTCAAAACCTCATACTTACACAATTTATTTACCCATGTTTAGGTGTCCAAGAAAATACTATTAGGAGATTGATTTCAGCAAAGAAGATAAGGTACCAGATAAACTTAGTGGCCATTTTTTACCTATTAATTGTTGAGAAAGAAAGGGTGATGTAGTGTGTTATTTATACATCTCATGATTTGTTAATTTAGATTACACTGTGGTCTAAGCCCTGATGATAATCCCCTGAGGCAGAGGGGGATTAGAAACGCGTCTGCACGCTAATATTTTGCCTGTGAGGGATTCACATTAATTGCAGCTCTGGAGAGGGTGCCAATACATGAAATATACCCCGAGACCAAATCACTTCCAGAGAAAGTTGTCCCCGCAGTATACCGGTTTGAGGCGCTCAATGAACTGAACAATACTCAATGTCATAGCGCATACAGGCATTGTTTGAATCACCGACTGGTTTAATTGTTTGAATTAATCGTTAGATTTGAATTTATTGTCGTCATGTTTAAGTTTTTGAATTGTCCAGTTTTTTAATGTGTTTATTAACATTTATTCATGAGGAATGTATAAATGAATGAAATGTGTATTCTTTTCATGCTTCAAAAAAATGAAAGGATGTTTGGAATTAAGTTGAATTAATAAAACTGTGAAAGTAAAATGCAATGACGTGATGCGTAGTATTTCCAAATCTGCATGAGTAACTAGCAGTTCCAAAACTGGTGGCCAGGTAATTATTTTTGAAGAAAAAACTTTCTACACGTGGCATTTTCAGACTTGCAATTTAAAAACCACCTTTACTAAATAACAAGTTACTTACCTTTGGTAACGCTTTTTCTGGTAGATACAGTATCTGCCTGTGGATTCCTCACCTTGTGAATATCCCCTTGCGTCAGCAACATTCGGAAATTCTTTTTGTAGCTTCGCGCCGACGACGTCATAGAGGCACGGCATAGCGCGAGACTCTGCTGACGTCACCGACACCATAATAGGCCCATGCCGGCGTGATGACATCAGTTCCGCCCTTTTTTCCGTGCCTTCGAGGCACACGGACGGACCAATGACAGTAGATATATACACAGTACACAAATGTCAAGCTAACACACACAGAGTGAAGCAAATGCAGGAATGCAATTAAAATAAAACATGTCATTGACAAACTCGGGTATAGAAGAGTGGACAACAGGGAGGTGGGTGGGTCAGTGAGGAATCCACAGGCAGATACTGTATCTACCAGAAAAAGCGTTACCAAAGGTAAGTAACTTGTTCTTCTGATAGATACATCTGCCAGTGGATTCCTCACCTTGTGAATAGAGTCCCACAGCAGTCCCCACTCCCGAAGGAGGGTGTCCACTCTCCTATACCAGGAAATCTTGGAGGACAGAGCGCGCAAAGTGGCCGTCCCTCCTCACCTCAGCATCCAAGCAGTAATGCTTCGCGAAAGCGTGGAGGGAGGCCCAAGTCGCGGCTCTACAAATATCCTCAACAGGTACACCTCTGGAAAGAGCAGATGTTGAAGACTTAGCTCTAGTAGAATGAGCCCTTATACCCTCTGGAGGATCCTTAACCGCCAGGGAGTAGCAGATCTTGATGCATAAAACAATCCATCTCGAGAGCGGGCGCTTGTGCACTGCCTTCACCTTCTTGCAGCCAGCAAAACCAACGAACAGCTGGTCATCCGACCTGAACTCTCTCGTCCTGTCCAGGTAGAAACTCATCGCCCTCTTACGGTCCAAGCGGTGAAGCCTTTCCTCCCCCTTGGAAGGCTGAGGGGGAGGATAGAAGGTAGGGAGGGAAACTGAGTTACCACCTTCGGCAGAAAAGCAGCCCTGGTCCTGAGAACCATTCGATCAGCATGAATGGACAAAAACGGGGGCTTTGAACTAAGAGCTTGAAGCTCACTTACCCTCCTTGCCGAGGTAATTACCACCAGAAAAACAGACTTGAAAGACAAAAGTCTCATGGGACACTTGTGCAATGGTTCGAAAGGCGAACCCATCAAAAACGTAAGCACAAGGTTCAAATCCCATTGAGGAACAATAAAAGGTGTTGGAGGAAATTTATTTGTAAGGCCCTTGATGAATCGTAATACAATAGGAGATTTAAATAAAGAGGGCTGGTCCTGCAAACAAAGGAAAGCCGATAAGGCTGATAAATAACCTTTGATAGTTGCCACCGCAAAACCCTGCTAGGCCAAAGAAAGTGCAAATTGAAGTATATTGGACAAACGAGCCCTTAAAGGGTCAATGGACTTCTCCCCACACCAAGCAACAAATTTAGACCATCTATAAGAATAGATAGACTTAGTGGAGTCCCGCCTGGCCGACAAAATGACATCTACCACATCGTGTGTAAGAGAAAAGGAACTCAGATTGCCCCGTTCAATCTCCAGGCATGAAGGTGTAAGGTCTGGAGGTGGGGGTGTAGAACCTGCCCCTCCATCTGGGAGAGGAGCTCTGCCCTGTGAGGGAGACGGAGCGGCGAGCACAAGGAGATGTGGAGAAGATCTGTGTACCACACCCTTCTTGGCCAATCCGGGGTGATCAATATAACTTGGGCCCGGTCTTGGCGAATCTTCCTCAGAACCCGAGGAATCAAGGGTATGGGAGGAAACGCATAAAGGAGTTGAGAGTCCCAACTCAACTGAAACGCGTGTGTAACGACCGGATTTTCAGACCAGATAGGAACAGCTCACCAAGACACCACCAACCCAGCCGAAACTTAACCACCTCCCTCCTCAGGACCCATCTATCCAGGCACCTGGGTACCTACCGGAGGATGGGGAACTCGCAATATACAAGCTCATATCATCAAAAACACCACTAAATCTATGGGAATTACTAGGAATACTCACTGATTACTAAGGACGTCCATGCCCTACACCACACTCATACAATATAGTCTCGCGGCAACTCAGACCCAGACTATGCTACCCTCCTACTCATAGTGAAGGGGGCAGTTCCAATAACTTACCATTACACACTGACACACTCAGTGCTCTCTCAAGCCACAATCCTGTGGGTATACACACTGACCACAATCAGTGCTCTCACTAATGCCACTCTCTCTCTAGCAGCAATCTCATTACACACCAGTTTCCCCCCTGGTGCTCTCATTAACGCCGCCTTACAACGGCGATCACTTTCCTATGAATACCTTCAGCCCTCTCTCTCTCTGTTGGGAAGTTTCTCTACCTACTGGGAATGTCTCATATATTTTATGTGGTACAAGAATGGCCAAATTACACGGTGTACAACTTATTGTCATCTAATACAAGTTCTCCTCTCCCCCTCATTATTCAGTTACCATTTACCTGTCCGGGAGTCGCCTCCGTCCACATAATAGCACCTGACTAGAAGAAAGGTTAACCTTATCATAAAACAATAGCAGTCACACACTATATGCAAAAGTTATTCCCTGATTTAGGCGCTCCTCCTCCCTTTTGATCCATCAGTTACCATTACAGCATCTGGCTAGAAGAAAGGTTAGCTTTATCATAAGAAAACAACAGTTACACACTA
The DNA here is from genome assembly GCF_964263255.1 of Lissotriton vulgaris. Classification (NCBI taxonomy): domain Eukaryota; kingdom Metazoa; phylum Chordata; class Amphibia; order Caudata; family Salamandridae; genus Lissotriton; species Lissotriton vulgaris. The sequence continues at coordinate 65,475,717 of NC_141700.1, forward strand.
GTTCACTAAGAACTGGGGTTCCTTTATTATTACAATAACAATAACAATATAATACTGCACTATAACACATAGCCTGAAAAGGAAAATGGGAATAGACACATACACAGATCTGAAGGGTCTCTGTAAAGCTTTATTACTATAACACATCCACATGTAATTGACTGTAAATAGCTAAAGAGGGAATGGATTATACTGCCCACTGCTGAAAGAAAAAGGATTAGCAATAATCCACCCCCCACCCCTGCATCGGAGCAGTGGACTAATGGGCTCCAGCGCTGGTCGAGCTTCGAGCCCTGGAAGATCACCACTCTGGAGTTGTGGAGTGTAGCTTGGTGACCAGCGCCGGCTACTTGGCAAACAAACAAAGAAGAACAACATCATTCCCGGCGTGCGTTCCACCGAATCGCGCAACTTCAAAAAATGGCCGCCGCAGTGGAACGCACAACCCTGAAGACGGGAAACCACCTTCTCTGATGACCCCGCGAGTCCTGGCGATCGCCGTGCACGCCCGGCTGTCTGTGTATCAAGACCTCCGTTGTGTTTCAATATTGCTGCGCCATACAATGTTATCCATTTCGACTCTGCATTCCTCGGCTAACCTCAGCTACAAATGGCGTCTACATTTTTGTCATGTACAGCATAGATAAGCCTGCGGGTGGCTCATTTCTGAGAGTTCAGCTGAGGTAAATCACACTCCGCAGAAACCCTGTAAAGTGATAAGGCGCCCGGCTGCACCGGAGAGTGGCCCTCCTCCCACCCGCTCCAAGGCGCAGGCCGCTAGCTGCTGTGCCGGGACTGGCAGGGGAACGTCGGCGATCACCCCCTCCCGCCCGCATCACAGTACAGGAGGTTGGAGGCGGAACCATGAAGGACGCCGGTTAGTGGAGTCGGCTCCCGGAAGCACCGGGAAACGGATGGATAAGTGAAGAGGCGCCAAGTTACAAGGCATAAGCTACAAGGCAAGGCAAACTGTTGAGACACCCCCTCCCGCCCGCACCACAGCACAGGAGGTTGGATGCGGATCCAGGAAGGACGCCGGTTAGTGGAGTTCGGCTCCCGGAAGTACCGGGAAGTACTGGGCAGACACATAACTACAATCAGATCTATCGGCGATCTAAGCATTACAACATCAAAAATTCTGCTGGCAAGATCAACACGCTTGGGAGACATAAGGTATTTATCTCACCCCACCCGCCTGCCCACATTTTTAGACTACCTCCTTGTACAAAATGGCGGGGGCCATAAAACTGCTTACATTCCTAAACTACCTCCTTGAGCAGCAACATGGGGCCATAAAACTGTAGAAATAAATCCTCGCTGGTACCTTTGATGTCCACGAGGCTCCACAGCTCTAACCTCTAACTCCCCCACTTTCACTCCCAGCAAGCTATGAGTAGTGCCTGCCTTGAATAGAAAGTGAAATGGTCCTGCTCTGAGCCCAGAGCAACAACAACAGACAAAGGACCACTATTTCTATTTCTACCCCCCCTATCAGTTCGGCCATCTTAGTTTGTCTATCCTGGGGAGACCATCATGGACTAGTCATTCCTACCATCGACCTAAAGACCTAAGGCCTCTTAGACTCTCAGACTACTTCTGCACAATTACACAGCTGGACGTTTCTTACGCCGGATTTAGATAGTCTGCTTTTTCACAGTGATATTTATTATTATATTCCTGATTGTATCCAGCACACCTCACTTTTCTGCACCGATTGCTACCCATATATTATTGCCTCGTACAGTAGCACTATATTCTATATTCTATAACCCTAACTGTATCTTGCACATCCCACTTTATTTTCACCGGTAATGCACCGTTTGCTACCTCATATATTCTTTCTTTCCTTTGCTGCTCGCTAATGCCACTTGCTGTGTCATTTAATCTCTGTCATTTTATCTGTGTGTGTATTTTTCTCAGTTCTATTTTTCATATTTTCATATGCTGTGTCATTTAATCTCTGTCATTTTATCTGTGTGTGTATTTTTCTCAGTTCTATTTTTCATATTTTCATATTTTATGCCTCATACATTTCTCGTTGCTGCGCACTAATGTCACTTGTTGGTTCATATAATTATGTGTGCAATGGTATTCTGTCACGGACTCCTGTACCTTACATATTTTAGATTTAGACTACTAACTACTGTCACCTCGATTATATATGTTATGGTTTGCACAGTGTTATATTCTAGTATTTTGTACCTTACATATTTTTGACTACTCACTATTGTCACCTAGATTAGATACTTTTATGGTTTGCACAGTGTTAACTGCTAGTATTTTGTCAGTATTATATTGATACTTGTTCTGCACTTGTTTAAAAATGTACTGTCGAATACCCCACACAGACTTGTCACCGATTACTACCTCAAATACCTTGGCAGCTCACTAATGTCAGTTAATCTTGTATGCACCGATTACTACCTCAAATACTGTGCCAGCTCACTAGTGTCACTTCCCACTATATCACTACTATTGTCTGCCTTTGTATACTTTGTATACTGCGTATAGCATTACTGTGCACTCACTAGTGTCACTTTAGGCCCACGCAACTGTTTAGGACAGTGCACCCTTCCCTCCTACACTACACCATCCTAGTCTGTCCTCCCATCATGGAACCCGTCGGCAAACACACATATAGAATCAACTACCCACCCTCACTCACTAAAAAAGCCGCTAAACGCTTTAAACACAACTTCCTGAGGTCCCACCCTGAAACTCCTTGTGCAGACACCTACTTCTCACCAGTCAATGGTTCACTGAACATTGATATTATCTTCCACACCACACGCAGAGCCCAATGGAGAAACGCGTTCCGCACCTTACTCACCGTCTCCACCTCCAGGAATTTCGCGCATGGCCTAAAACTCACCTCCACCCCCGGCACTTTAGACATTCACCCACCTAATGTAGCTACCTCTCACTCCACATTTACAGACATAGATCCCTCACTCACACATTCCAGCGGCACCCCCTCCCCCCCCCTATAACCTCACCTGGTCAGCCTCTCATACCACACCCATTCCTCTCACCCCTGACACCACAGCCTCAAACCACATTCATTCTAACCTAGCCCAGCCCCAAAACGACTTGCACCTCTCCTTTACTCCCGACACCCTAGTCACTCATCCACCTACCGTAACTACCTCACTCCCGTCGAGCACAGACATAGTTCACTCCCCCTCTTACACCAACCTCCCCACCCCTTCCCCTCACACACCAGCCCTCATCCCCTTTCCCACCCTTGACACCACAGCTCCCACCCAAAACGACATGCACCACCCATTTACTCACGGTACCTTAGTCATTCACCCACCTACCGTAGCTACCTCACATCCCTCAAGCACAGACATAGATCTCTCCCCCGCTTACAACAACTACCCCACCCCTTCCCCCCACACACCAGCCCTCATCCCCGTTCCTCTCATCCTCATTCCTCACACCCCTGATACCACAGCTCCCACCCGCAACCCGTCTAACCTCGATCAACATCAGACTGACACACACAAATGCAAACCCCACCCTTTATCCCCCCCATTCTCAGCCCCCACTTCCACCCATTAACCAATCACACAGAACACACCACCTCCATCAACTCAACTCCACCCTTTCAAAAAAGTACCATCTATAATCCCACTACGCCCCCCAGTCTCACCCCCCACTACCCAACCTCCACCCCCTTCACCACTAATAAACGCCCATCCTCCACCCTACACTCCACGCCTACCACCAATACTCTCATCCACACTACCAACCTCTCCCCTATGTCACCCACGACCGAGCCTCCCATCCCCACCTCCAACACATTTCCCACAGGGGACCACATTACGGCCTCTCTCCTCCAGCTCAAAGAAGACATGGACATCATCAAACAACAACTACTCTGTCTATCACGCTCCAGTCACCCTTCACCCAACACCCTCCACCAGATCAAACAGGACATCCACATCATCAAACAAATACTCAGCACACATCCCAGACACCACTCACGCGCCTCCTCCATCATCTCCGCTCCAAACTGGTCCTCCATCCGGGCGGCGAACTCTCGCACTCGACCACCACCGCACTGGACCTCAATCCCTGTTCACAATCGTGAAAACCGCCCCCATCGCTCCTGCAACCCTCTCTCGGACCTAGACACAATCACCCTCCTCCGCTCCTATGACTCAGCTCCCCATAGCAACACACCCGACACTCTCACTGCCATTCCCACGATTCAATCTAATCCCCTTAGACCCCCCACGCTGAACAACAGAATCGCTATCCATAGTAACCTGAGTAAAGTCCCCCTCGCTCTAGAACACCCTTCCACCCTCGACACACCCCGTCTCAAATGCACTCTCCTCAACTGCAGATCAGCCGTTAGACACTCCGCCGCTATCGCCGATCTCATCCTAAAATTGGATCTTGACTTAATCATCATGACTGAAACATGGCTAACAGAATCTTCTACACCTATAATGGACATTTTGTTCCCCCCCAACTACCACATCACCAGACTTGACAGGTCTGGCAATAAAAAAGGTGGCGGAATCGCATGTATATACAGGAGCAACCTCCCTGTCTTGAAAGTAACTTCCCCTTCCCTACCCTCCCCAACTTCCTGTGAATATATCTGCCTCGATATTCACAGTGAGGACAAACCGATCTGCACTCTGCACGGCATTTACCACCCACCCGGTGACAACCTTACCTTCTCCCAACAAATCATGGACATGATCTCAGCCAACTCCGGGCGACAACTCACACAAATATACCTTGGTGACTTCAACCTCCACTGGAACGATCATAATGATGCGGTGGTAAAAGGTCTGAAGAATTTCCTTAACGCCCTTGACCTCACTCAAATTTGCAACAGTCCAACACACAAGAAAGGCTCTATCCTCCACCTCATCATCTCCAAAGAGGCCACTATCAAACTCTAATCGATCCAACCCTGTGATTGGTCGGACCATCATACCATCACATTCTTCATCAATGAAAAAGTTAAATTTAACCCCGTTCAACCCGCCAGGCCCAAAGTCTGGAAAAGAGACATGAAAAAACTAAATCTCAAACTCTCTGCCCCCCAACAGCTGCAACTTACTACTTCCTCCTGCTGGCGTTAAAGATGTCCAATCCTTGACTGATCACTATCTTAACACTATGACCTCAATAATTAATGAAGTCGCACCCTTGCAACTAAAAAAAGCCACCACAAAAATGTCCAATCCCTGGTACGACGGGAGTCTCAATGACGATAGACGCGCCATGCGAATGGCAGAGCGCACCTGGAGATCAGCTCCCTCCGCACTGAACCTAAAAAACCTGAAGAAAAGGAAAATAAAACGATCAAAATCAGACTTCTTCAGCCGTCAGCTTGACCAAGCCAAAAATCGTCCGAGAAAGCTGTTTGAGCTTATCCGAACACAATCCAAAGAACAACCCCAACATCTCAACACTATGTGCGAAGCTCCCTCCTGCGAGGACTTCGCCTCCTTCTTTAACCAAAAAACTGACAACATAAAGAATGACCTCCTCATAGACGCAAGCCTCTATCCCAAACCACACCGCATAGCACCCACTACACCAAAAAACAATGCCACCTGGTCAACCTTTCTCACCTACACGGAGGAAGAAATTGGCAAACTGCTCAGCACTCTGAAACCATCCAATCACCTCACGGACCCCCTTCCTGCTAACGCTGCCAAAGTCCTTACCCCGTCGCTCCTTCCACTCTGGACCAAAATCATTAACAGCTCACTTCAACAAGGGATCATTCCCGACTCCCTCAAAGTTGGTCAAGTCACACCTTTGCTAAAGAAACCTACAGCTGACCCCTCGGACCTAAACAACTACCGTCCCATTACCAACATTCCGACTCTTGCCAAACTGCTGGAAAAATGCGCACAAACACAATTAACTAAACACATTACTCAGTTTGATCTCCTCAACTCTCATCAATCAGGCTTCCGAGCAAATCACAGTACTGAAACTGCTATGACTCACATAATCGACGACGCCCTCCAAATCCTAGATCATAACGATACTTGCCTCCTCATCCTCCTTGATCTCTCCTCTGCATTTGACACTGTCAAACATGAGAGCTTACTCGAACTACTAAACACAAGAATGGGCCTATCTGGAACTGTGCTCAAATGGTTCACGTCCTTTTTGCATAACAGGTCGCAGAAATTCAAGAGCAACAACTTGATGTCTGCACCAAGACCTGTATCGCTAGGCGTACCACAAGGATCCTCCCTATCCCCAACTTTGTTCAACCTAGTTATGGAACCTCTCACCACCTTGCTGCAAGAATCCAATGTACACTTCCACATGTATGCTGACGACACTCAACTCTATCTCAAACTACAATCACCCAAAGACATCACGCTCTTGAACTCAACGATCAGAAGCACCCAATCGTGGTTGGCCGCCAATCATCTGAAACTCAATGCCCTTAAAACAGAGTTCCTTCTGATCTCACCACCCGCGAAGAGCACTACCGCACAAATGTGGCTTAAAGACCTAACGGCACTCAATGTCCAACCCACCATCGTGGACTCAGCGAAATCTTTGGGCATAACACTTGACACCAATCTCAGCATGCAGGAACACATCAACAAAGCAACTAAGGGAGCGAACTACCAAATCAACACCCTTAGGAAACTTAAACCTTCCTTCCAACCAAAGACTTCCAAACTGCGGTACAATCGCTAGTCATACCTCGAATAGAATACGGCAGCACCGCCCTCTGCGGTCTCCCCCTAGCCACTACGGCACCCATCAGAGCCTCTCTAAACGCCGCAGCGAGACTTATCACTGGATCAAAAAAACACTCACACATTTCCACTGACTTCAAATCCCTGAATTGGCTGCCGTTTGAAGCCAGAATACACCTGAAAATCGCTTGTCTGACGCACAAGGCTGTCCACCTGAGCTCACCTACATACCTCGCTCAGAAGCTGACGATTTCTGGAGGCTCCAGAAACACTAGAGGTACAAATAATCTTTTGCTAAAGCCTAAAAGATTCCGCAAGGAAAAAACCTATAAACGCTCCTTCTCAGGAATGGCTCCCAGGATTTGGAACTCGCTCCCCCCTGAAACCAGGCTCATCACCTCTACCATACTTTTCAAGAAAGAAGTAAAAGCGATCCTCATGGCTAAATACACTTGAACCACTACTGGAGATAAACTACAAAGACTTGATACTCATCTGTACTACTTGTCGAACCCTTTGTATTGTTATTTCGATTCTGAAATTGACTTATTGATTGTTTTATGTTATCACCTCAATGTACCTTTAACATGATTGATGTATCTGCGTATACACGCTCCCCTCCTCTGTAAAGCGCTCTGATATCTGCGAAGATCTTGTTCGCGCTATATAAAACTTTCAAAATAAATAAATACAGTAAGGGGATCTAGCCTAGGAAATAAAAGACAAGATTAAGGTGTAAGTGTAAAGCAAACTAGTTTAGAATACCTCACACTATTAGGAGGAATGTTTCTCTCTCTCTCTCTGGTGGAATCAGGGCTCTCTCTCTCTCTCCCTCCGTCACCACAGCTTCACTCCTCTGGCTCAACTGCTCCAGCTGGCAGCTTCAGCTCCTTCATCTGACTGGTAACTGCTTTAATGCATCCTGATAAACTGGCAGCTCCAGCTGACAGTTCCAACTTCGTTCATCTGACAGCTTTCTCCAGCTTCAGCAATTATCTGCCTTCTCTCTCCATTCCAGAAAACCAATTGAACTGAACTGTTCTCTTCAGCTCCAAAAACCATCTTACTTCTCTCTCGCCAAGAACCGACTGACCCTCCTCCTCTCCTGCACTTCGCTAATATAGAATGCTCTCCCCTCATGGAAATTTCCAACAGAGGGCTGCCTCCCACCGAATTCCTGTGCCAGCTCCAGGGCTCTCCGCGCATACGCAGTGGCCATCTGCATGTTACGTCTGGGCCCAAGAGACAAACACATTCTTCCGATAAGAACCAGTCTCGGCTGGTTTTCCCCTAGCGAACAACACCTCATAACTAAAACATCACCTTTGCCCTGCAAGCATCTCAGTCTGCAGGGACAGAAAGCAAAATGGAGTCTCTCTAGTTCTGGGCCTTGTAGGCGTGAAAAATATGAAATAACACTTAGCTCTATCAGAGTACATACACAAACCATACCAATATGTAATATAAAGTCAGGACTACAGGATCCGCCCTCAACTATAGGTAGGATGATAAAAGGACACATAATTATGTCAAAGCCAATAGGCAATAGATAGATTAGAGTCAAGAATAAGGGATCTATCATCATATAAAGCAGCTATCCTCTAGTTTATGCTTCTAGGTCTGGAAAAAGGCCTGAAAAGGACCAACACAAGGCAAGAATAGAGATCCAGGATGGTAGCAAGCTTAAAGTCACCATCACTCAGAAATAGAGCCAAAAATACGGTCACTACAGCGTGCTCCTTGCATCGGAAACTGGAGACTGCAGAATGACGGGCAGTGAGCATTCTCGTGAGTGGCAAACAGGTGCACCTGAGGAGTTTCCCACATCCGGAAGACGGAACGAACCACCTCCGGGTGAAGCCTCCACTCGTGGTCGGCCGAGAGAACTGCCGACAGACTGTCTGCACGTACGTTCAGAACCCCGGCCAGATGATTTGCCAGACAAATCTGATGGTCCTGAACCCAGGACCAGAGTCGCAGAGCCTCTCTGCAGAGACACTGCGACCCTACTCCTCCCTGCTTGTAGACATACAACATCGCGGTGGTGTTGTCCGTCAGGACTTGAACTGACCGACCGCAAAGGGACGGGAGGAAGACCTGGAGCGCTAAACGTATGGCCCGCAACTCTAGAAGGTTGATGTGAAGCAACATTTCCTCTGGAGACCAAAGACCTTTGACCTCCAGATCCCTCAGATGAGCACCGCACCCTAGAGTGGATGCATCCGTTATCACTGTGGCCACCGATGGAGGCAGTTGAAAAGGCTTTCCCTGAGACAGATTGCCTTCCACGCCCCACCAAGACAGATCCACCTGAGTTTCTCTGGAGATTCTCACCGACTCCCCGAGATCTCCGTTGTGCTGATACCACTGCCCGCGGAGGCACCACCGGAGCGCCCTCATGTGCCAGCGTGCATGGTTGACCAACAGAATGCAAGAAGCCATCAGACCGAGCAGACGAAGGACCTTCAGGACCGGAACAACCACTCCACTGTGAAATAAAGGAATCATTTCCTGTATGTCATGAATTCTTTGAGGAGGAGGGAATGCACGACACACAGTAGTGTCCAGTACCGCACCTATGAACAGGTTGCGCTGGGAGGGCACCAGGTGAGACTTGGGTACATTTATCGAAAAACCCAACCTGTGCAACAACTGAGTTGTCTCTTGCAGATGATGGAGCACTATCTCTGGACATTCTGCCTTGATCAGCCAATCGTCCAGATACGGAAATACAGGTATCCCCGACCTTCTGAGATGTGCAGCCACCACTGCCATCACCTTGGTGAAGACTCGAGGCGCAGTTGTAAGACCAAACGGAAGGACAGCAAACTGTTAATGTTGCGACCCAACCGTGAAACGGAGATACTTCCTGTGCGACTTCAGGATAGGAATATGAAAATACGCATCCTGTAAATCGATCGACACCATTCAGTCTTCTTCCACCAGTGCCTGAAGAACCTGCGCAAGGGTGAGCATCTTGAACCTCTCCTGTTTGAGATAGAGGTTCAAAACCCTGAGGTCCAGGATTGGACGAAGTCTGCCATCCTTCTTGGGGAACAGGAAATACCGGGAGTAGCATCCCTGACCCCTCTCCTGCTCCGGAACCACCTCTATCGCACCCTTTCTGAACAGTGCCAGGACTTCCTCCTGCAGGAGAAGCAGGTGGTCCTCCGAACAAAAACCCTGGCAAGGAGGGTAATTTTGGGGAAACTCCTGAAAAGGAAGAGCATACCCATTTTCCACGAGATTGAGAACCCAAAGATCTGATGTAATCAATTCCCAATCTCGTAGGAAATGGGTAAGCCGACCCCCCCACTGGGCCACATGATACGGAATAGCGGATCTTGGGCAGCTGTGCTGCGTTGGCAGGGGGCTGGGAATGAGAAGAGGAGGAGGAGGCTTGACGACCTCTGTGACGAGCTCTTTGTCTGCCCCTATAAAACTTGTACAGCGTATTTTGCTGCTGCTTTGGCTGTTGTTGAGATTGTTCATAGGCTCGAAAGGAAGACCTGCCAAATCCTCTGAAGCGCTTCCCAAATGTGCCTCTTGTCTGAAGGCCCAACGACTTCGACCTTCGCTCTGCTGTCTTTAAAACGCTCTAAAGCAGCGTCAGCCTTCTTCCCAAACAGTCCAGACCCATCAAATGGCAAATCCATCAAGGCAGACTGTACATCTGCTGAGAACTCTGACGACTTTAACCACGCAGCTCTCCTAGTGGCCACCGAAGAGCCCATAACTCTCGCCACCGAATCTGCTGTGTTCAGCCCACTCTGGATTACCTGCCTTGCTGCAGCCTGAGTGTCCGATATAACTTCCTGAAAGTCCTTTCTATCCCCTTCAGAAATCTTGGGCACTAACTGTTTTACAGAATCCATCAAGGCATGGATGTAACGTCCCATCAGGCAAGTCGCATTAGTAGATTTTAACTCCATGCTGGCTGAGGAGAAGACTTTCTTAGCTACCTAATCCTGCTTTCGCGACTCTTTCTCTCCAGGAACCTGCGGAAAAGCCCCTGCAGACTTCTTAGAGCAGGCAGCCTGCACAACTAAACTTTCAGGCAGGGGGTATGTAGATAAAAAGTCAGGGTCATTAGGAGCCACCCTATATCTCCTCGCAACTGCCCTTGAAACGGCAGGGGCGGACAGAGGATTCTTCCACACCTCATAGATTGGCTCAGCCAAAGCATCATTGAATGGCAGCATTGGTTGTATTACAGAGGAAGGTGAATGGAGGACCTCCGTCAGAATATTTGACTTCTACTCAGCAGTAGGCAGAGTGATGTTTAACAAGTCTGCCGCCTTCTTTATTAACACATGGTAAGGAGTCACATCTCTAGAAGGTGCATCAGATGTAGAGGCCAAATCCCACTCAGGAGACAGTTCCAGGCCACTAGCCTCCCTCAGGTCATCACAAGGATCCTCAGACTCCTGAAGCTCCACATCTTCATCCCGATACCTCTGTTCCTCCAGAAGCCCCTGTGCCTCACGCCTCGACCTCTCCTTCACAAATGAAGCCGATGGATCCATGATCGACTCCACCGGAGTCGGAGTCGAACCTGAAGTCGGGCGAGGCAGTTTGACTTGGAGGTCGAACCAGATTCGGCATCGGAGTCGAGGGTACCGGCGTCAATTGATTCGGCGTTGGCGGCTTTCCCAGCGTCGGAAAATGCCAATGCGGTGCTGGAGCCGTCTTGAAAGGCATGAAGGGCGCAGGGGCATAAGCCTGGGGAACACCCAGACTAAACGCCATAGGACCCGTGGGACCAACAGGTGCACCAGACGGGTACATTGCCCTGGAGTAGACCCGAACATGGCATTGAGGAATTGCGTTGGATCCTGACCTGGAGCCGGAAAGGCAGGATATGAGCCCCCAGGCTGCTCCAGAGGGAGCGGAGTCGTCACGACGTCGACCTCCTCTTCAAGCTGGTGCACCGGAGTCGACTGACCCGCAGGCAAATGAGCTTCGACTTCGCCAACTTCCTCCACCTCACCTCATCCTCCTGGCCTGAAGGATGGGACGGAACCGGAGATGGATTCACTACCTGCCTTGGTGATCCAGGCGAATCCTCATGCGAAGCCTCACCCTCTGAGACCTGTGCTTCCGAAACCGAAGACACCACCTCCTTCCGAAGCAGCTTAACCTGCGACTTCGGTCTCGAACTAGAGTCCTTTTCAGAATGATGCCTTGACTCATGGCTCCTCTTCTTGTGTTTCTTCCTCGAGGACCTCGAAGCATGAGCAGAGAAAGACTCCGATCGCGACCTCGAACGAGACCTCGAACGCCGAGTTCGCGACTTCGAAGTTTTCTTCTCCTTCTTAATTTTGCAACGAGGCGCTTCGTCTCCCTCTCTCGAGGGGCCTTTGGTGTCATTTTCTTGCAAGATTGGCACTCCTCGTCGTCATGGTCGGAGCTCAGACACCAGACGCAGCACTCATGCGGGTCAGTGATTGACATGGTCTTGCCAAATTCACAGCAAGCCTTAAATCCGGTCTTCTTCGACGACATCTCGACAGAAGACAATAAGACACAGAGAAAAATTACAGAGTAACAAAGTTACTGTAACAGCTACAGACGATCCCTTGAAAACCGTTAGCGTTGACGACGCGGAAAAAAGGGAATTGATGGCATCACGCCGGCGTGGGCCTATTATGGTGTCGGTGACGTCAGCGGAGTCGCGCGCAAAGCTGTGCCTCTATGACGTCGTCCACGTCGGCGCGAAGCTACAAAAAGAATTTCCGAATGGTGTGACACAAGGCGATATTCACAAGGTGAGGAATCCACTGGCAGATGTATCTATCAGAAATATGTTTTTTTAAATTGTGAGTCCAGAGACACCAAACTCAAATTTTCCATCAGCTCCCAACTGGCAGATACATTTGTAAGATTAACCTATGGGAGAGATAGGCCTTGCTGTAGTGAAAAACGAAATTAGCAGTATTTCACTACAAGGACATGTAAAACACAAAAAGTAAATGTCCCATCTTTTAAATACACTGCACTCTGCCCATGGGGCTACCGTAGACCTACCATGGAGGTGCCTTACATGTAATAACAGGGAAGGTTTGGGCTTGGCAAGTGGGTGCACCTGCCAGGCTGAAGTGGCAGTTAAAAACTGCACACACTGATACTGCAGTGACAGGTCTGAGACATGTGTGCAAGGCTACCTTATGTGGATGGCACAATCAGTGCTGTAGGCCCACTAGTAGCCGGTAGCGGCTCCTTTCCTAGGAGTGGAGATGCCCCACCCCTACCCATATAAGCTGCCCTTGATAATTTTCAACATTTGACTGCGAGCAGTGCAAGTCGTTATCAAGTTATCACGATGGCCCTCATTCTCTGCAAGGTTCAGGTATTGCCGTGGCACTTTTGACAGGACAATGCGCTAGTGTGCATGCGCCCCAGTTGCTCATTTTTCCGGGATTCTCTAGTGTTAACCCTGGCCACTTGTAACCTGCAAAGCGGTCAGACCATGCACACCTTTGACGTACAGCATCCTCGCCGATTTAACACCGCCTTGGTGCTTTCAGTTTTAGCCTTTTTCTTCCCAAGGTGTGTGTCAATCAGCGAGGATGCCCCTTTCCCCAACTCTTTGCAGGGTGGTGTGTGATCAGCAGTCCTCAATTACACTAAACCCTGTGATAAGCTGGGAAAGGGGTGGGGTTCACAGGAGGTCTTAGCGCACTGCAACGGGCTTTGTTACTTTAGTTTCAGGCTTAAGGAGCTTCTTGCCAAGTTAAATGGCATGGATCCAAACCAGCAAGCACAACCACTCTGCACATTTTCAGTGACCTGCACAGTACTTCGTGGGAACTGCTAGAGGTGAAAAGGGGAGATTAAGGGTGACTGCCATGACCATTGAGGCCCAAATGTTTAAAATTGGAAACTCTGCCTGAAATTGAGGACAGTCTACTTATATAAATTATAAAAGGAGTTCTATTACCATATGCATGTGTGCCGAAATCGTGGTTCAGGGTGTGGGATAGGGCCACTGGAGTTTGGCTACTTTGGGGTTGACAGGGAGTAAGAGCGGACCCAGGACTATTGCTTTAATTTCTAGACGAGTTTGATTGCCAATGGGGTGGGAGCTCACAATAGAGACCGCATTCTAAAACAGTTTTCTCCCAAATGAAAAGAGTGATGGGTCTCTAAAGCCAAAAGAATGTAAGGTGGTCTGTGATGGAGAGAGTAGAAGACTGCCTGTGTGAGAGAGATCTTACGCTCTAAAAAGACCATGTCTTAAATTATAACAGAGTGGGACGAAGAGGTCTTACACTAACTTTAGACCAAGACCTTTTCTGACAGGGTATCTTAGAGTTGGTAGATGGCATTTATTAAACAGATGGCACATTGAGAGGCCACTTTATGCAAGGTACTGTGGTCGGGCAAATCAAACGTCAACAGGAAGCACTGTGCCTACTTGGCCACAACCAACTTTATTATGTCACAGTTCCAGTGGTAAATGTGTAAAAATAAGGATTTAGCAAATTTCTGAAAAGACAATGCTCAGGCACATACAAGCAACTTACAAGTTCAGTTACCTGTTGGGTTAAGTCTGTTATTTGTTCTATCAAGGTCAATAAATGGAGGACCACTAAGCCATTATTTAGTTTTACCTTCTGGTTACAGTGCTAAGAATTCTCAACGGTTCAAGCAGCAAGACATATAACAGAGGTAACTATTATAGCAGAATGACAGGTGCCCACTTCCAACATCAGCTGAGGCCTCTGATGCTCCCACCGACTCTGGAGGCAGTAATCAGGGAAATGACCTGCTCTGGAGCTGGCATGGATATTGAATCCTCCCTCGACATGACATTGGGACACAACTTATTCATGTGTGCTGGGAACATGGTATGAAGATTCCTTCAGTCTTGGGGGTTTTCACATGAAATGTGGTCTTTGATTCTGGCGTAGGCTCAAGCAGTCAAAGTGCTTGGTTACATAGTAGAATCACCTAGTCCCACCAATGAATTGAGCCCTCATAAAAGTAAAGCACTATTCAGTAGTCACTTATATGTGGGATCTTTTTAAATGCTTTAAGAGTGTAGAAAACTAAAGCATATTTCTTTATAACCCCTTTTAAACAAGTCTATTGAAACAACAAACAAAAAAGTAATCTAGAAAACTGATCAAAATGCAGGTATAAGCTAGAGTACAACTTCAAAATTTAATTTTGCAGCCGAAGAGACATCTCCATAAACAACCTCTGACACCTTTTGACACGATTAGGGCTCGTCGAAATGAAAGTCAGCACTAGGAGTGGATAGTAACTTCATTCCTGCAGATACATACAATGTGTTATCGGGGTTCAAGAGAACAGACACACACCTCTCCACGGCTCGAGAAATACACTTTGTAGACCCTATTCATGGAGGTGCATAGATTGTGCAAAAAAAATTGGAGATGGTCTGAGAGGTTCGACACTGTAGGGGGAAGGGCAAACACTGTTGGGGGAGCAAACTCTTTGCCAAATGCTGCAGATGAGCTGAACAGTCAGATTTTGTGGTTCTCCATCATGTAATGAGGACTCTCAGATGAGCAGAGTTAAGAAATTGTGAGCCTTTGTCATAAAGTGTGTGCACACTATTCTCCAAAAATAAGGGAGAAATACACATTAAGCCAACCACAGTAGGCTAAATCAGTGGGCCGCCTCTACTCAACCTTGAAGCAGGAAAGGAAGAATGTGCAATTTAATGTTATCATCTCAGCAGTGTAGCGCTAGAAAATTGTCTCACGTAAATATAGTGTCTTAAATATTGTCAACACCATTTGGAGTTAACAAAAACTATTTACACCACATGGGATATTTATGTAAATAACAAGGTGAGAGGGAAGAAGGGTAAAAGGAGAAGAGGGAAGCAAGGCAGTAATGATAAAGGAAAGGCAAGAAGGTGGTGAAACAGAAAAGAGACACAGTGAAAGTGAAAGATTTAGAAAAAGAAGGGGACAACAAAGTAAAACATGACCAGGCAATGGATTATTTTGCAGAAGGGGGCAAGGAGGAACTGGGGCGGTCCAATTTGATTGGTAAACCCGGAATTCTCAAAATCTCTTAGGAGGGTTCCTTTATAAATACATGTAAAAGCTATTGACTTTTGGTCAATTTTGAAAATAAATTGTACTTGAAAATTCACCCTTTTCCACTTGAAAAAAATTCTAGAAGGGAGGACCCCTTCAAACCGCATTTTCCTTTTGTCCTTGCGGCTCATCACTTTCAAAGTTCACCAGCCACTACTGCTAGGAGCATTGGATTTACAGGCCGTGGCACACATGGTGCACTGTGCTAGGGACTTACTAGTAATTAGAACATTGGAATGTTGTTAGATCCATTGCAAACAATGGAGTGCTCCGGGCTTATAATGGCAAGTGTAAGCCTGGAGCTCCAACATTCCAATGTTTCTTTGTTCACAGCTCTGGCTGTGACAAAAGGCTTCAGGGAGCCTGAGGGGATTCCAACCCCTCACGCTCCCATAAGGCTTTGTTAGAACATTCTACCCTCTAGTGGCAGAATGTTCTAATAGCCTTATAGCCCTTCATAGCTGGGCTATACCGGCTATTAAAGCCCTCTCCCTTGTTAAAGGGCCCTCGCCGTCGGGTCGGGCCTTTAACGCTCAAGAGGGCCTTTAATAGACGGTATAGCCTGCTACAGCGGGCTATAATCAAATAGGCCAATTATGGAGAAACAAATTATACAATGTTTTAGAGGAGAGAGCATATGCACTTTCACACTGGTTAACAGTGGTAAAGTGCCCCGAGTCCTAAAGTCAACAAAAAGATCAGAAAGACAGGAGGAGGAAGGCAAAAGGTTGAGAGAACCCTGCAAAAAGGGCCAGATCCAACAGGAGGTTATCTGTACATTACACTCATAAATAACATACTGAGAAGTGAAGTGACTAACAGCCAACATTAGTAGGTAGACAATAAAAGTGAAGCACATTTCAAAACTAGGATTTGTACCTGGATTATGCTTCTTCCATCTCCTGTTCACGTTCTTCCTCGTCCTCATCCTCGTCGTCATCATCCCTATCTTTTTCTGCCAACAGAGTCCCGTCTTTGGAGAGTTCTTCCACTTGTGCAAGCATGTCTGCCATAAGTGCCTCTTCTAGTCTCTTGCGAACCTGCTGCACAAGTTCCTCTTGCTTCCTTTAAAAGCAATCAAAAGTTTAAAAAAATTCCTTGTATTCTCAACACGTCCAACACCAGTGTACCTCTAAGAGCTGCACAAAACTCTACCCAGGAAAAGGTAAACTGCATGTATGCAAGCAATTCCACAGTACGAAGGAGAAATTAATGAGCAATTCAAAGAAGTTTTAAAGTAGAAAAATGTAAGTCTTTTATTGTTAGGAAATTAATAGAACACCACAACGGACAGCCAAGTGAAACACACAGATAATATTCAGCTCGAAAAGAGATGCTCTGTTACTTGGGGTTGTCACATATGCGTTTATAGATTTGCTTGGTGTGCCTATACCTGGCATTTGGAGGTTGGATTGGGAACAGGGCAGAAACTTCTGCTGTGCACTCAAATTTCAGACAAAGTTTGGACAAGGGACACACAAAGAATACTATAAGTGTATCCATGCCTTGAGATGTGAGTCACATTTACTTTTGTGCTGATTACATGAACTGATACCAGAAAGCCTTCAATTAAAATCTCCATCATGTCTCACTTTTTTTCTCTGAAGCCCTCTTGTAAAGAGCATCTAAGTGATCTGTCATACCCTTTGATACGCTGTGGTGCTTACTGCTCTCAAAGCAATGGAAAAGTTACAACAGACTTTTTCCAAACGAGTCCTTGTGTAAACTTACTGTTTCAGGGAGAGGAAGCAAACCTCTTCTGGACCAGTGACATACAAGTATATATAGTTCTGAGAAAGATGCTGAAATACTTCAGAGGAAGAAAATAAAAGCTGGAAAGAAGTCGAAGAAGACGGTTCTTGGGGGAGCAAGGCAACAGAGGAAACCATCTTTTTCTCATTTTTAATTTTAGTGGAAAGGAATAAAGACATACCAAGAGCAGTCTATTCGCTCATCATAAAAACACAAATATTTTTTTGTGGAGAAACAATTTTGAACCACAAGCTTTTCTGTTAACCAAAATACAGGTATTCACTGCTCCTGGTCTCCACAGCAAAAGGAATACTGCCTAGGTTGAAGCCTCTTCCAATGTAGACATCAAATTTGGAGATGTTGTTGCACTGCTGAGGTAAACCTGCCAGGTCTCCTATTATAGACCCCTCTCAGTTTTGATGAGCCATCTGTCTTGAGATCATCATCCTTGTGCTTTACAAAAAATACATATGTAAAACACATGGATATGTCTATTGTGGAGATATTTTCAAGGTATGGGGTAAAACAACTTTCAGTGTAACATCACGGTGAAGATGACCCTTCAACACAGAGAAAGGCACAAGTTACTTACCTTCAGTAACAATATATTTGTATAAACAGTAGTTAGTATTAGATTCCTTACCTTAGAATATCCCCAGGCATCAGACTGGATCCGGAAACTTTTGCGCAGCAGTACCCCTGCGCGTCGGTAGGCGTCGTCTGCGGGCTCCGCGGCCGTCGTCAGCGTCAGGATGATGTAGCCGGAGTACTTAAGACGCCGCCCTAGCGCGCTGACGTCAGTTCTTATACACAGCTTTTCCGCGCCAGAAACGCAGACCCATGATAAAAACCAACACTGGTGCCGTGAAACTAGGGCCCTGAAAGGGGATGACCGAAACCCTAGATATCGGTTCGCAGAACGGGGAGGATGGGTGGGGCAGTAAGGAATCTAATACTAACTACTGTTTCTTACAGATATATTGTTACCGAAGGTAAGTAACTTGTACATCTGAAAGAAACAGGTTAGTATTAGATTCCTTACCTTAGAATAGATACCCCAGCAATACCAACCCCGGTGGTGGGTCTGCGAACCAATAATCACAACAGAAATTCCTGGAGGACGGAACGGCCAAAGAAGCCATCCCTCCGGACTTGGCTGTCCAGGCAGTAGTGTCTTGCGAACGTGTGCCGCGAGGCCCACGTAGCTGCCTGACAGATGTCCTGCATGGAGACTCCCTGGCCAAGGGCAGAAGTAGCCGCCGTGGCCCGAGTGGAATGGGCTCGCAGCCCAGCAGGAGGCTCCTTTTTAGCCAAAGAGTAGCATACCTTGATGCACAGCACGACCCACCGAGAGATGGTTCGCTTGTGCACCGCCAGACCTTTCTTAGCACCCACGTAACCAACAAAGAGTTGGTCATCCACCCGGAACTGGTGTGTGCGATCCAAAAAGAATGAGCGCACGTTTTGGGTCCAGACGGTGGAGCATCTCTTCCTCTTTAGAGGGATGCGGAGGCAGAAAGAAGGTGAGCAGGGTGATGGACTGCCCGATGTGGAAGGCTGTGACTACTTTGGGCAGGAAAGAGGGTCTTGTCCGCAACACAACCTTGTCCGGATGGACAGAAAGGAAGGGAGGCTTGGATAAAACATCCTGGAGCTCACTCACTCTCCTGGCAGAGGTGATGGCAACCAGGAAAGCAGTCTTATTTATTTATTTATTTATTTATTTTTGGCAATTTTTAAAGCGCTGCAAATACCCGTGGGTGTCTCGGCGCTAAGGGTAAGGGTAAGAAGACGGAGAGGACAGTTGTGAAGTGGCTCGAAGGGAGCGCACATCAGAAAAGTAAGTACAAGGTTCAAGTCCCACTGAGGCATCACGAAAGGAACAGGGGGGAACATATGAGTGATGCCCTTTCAGAATCGGTTAACAACCGTGGACTTGAACAAAGAAGGCTGATCAGGTAGCCTTAAGAAGGCGGAAAGGGCAGAAAGGTAGCCCTTAATAGTGCCCAGAGCAGAGCCCTTCTGGGCAAGAGAAAGAAGGAAGAGGAGAACCTCAGAAAGAGGGGCAGAAAGGGGATCCACAGCCTTAGCTCTGCACCATGCCACAAACTTGTTCCACCTGCTGGCGTATACCGACTTTGTGGAGGGACGCCTGGCTGCCAGAATTACATCACAAACTTCAAGAGGCAAGTCAAATGGCCTCAACTGTCGCCGCTTAATCTCCAAGCATGGAGGTGGAGACTGGACAGGTTCAGGTGGAGGACCGTCCCCTGATGCTGCGACAGAAGGTCCTCCTTAAGAGGCCGACGAATCGGGGGATCGGCAGACATGCTGAGTAGCTCAGGATACTAGTATCTTCGTGCCCAGTCCGGAGCCACAAGGATAACTTGGGCCCGGTCGCACCTGATCTTCTTCAGCACTCTGGGCAGAAGTGGTATAGGCGGAAAGGCGTACAACAGACCACAGCTAACGCGCAGAACTGACGACATTGCGCATTCTCTTCTGTGGAGAATAGATCTAACCAAGTCTCTCCCCACTGCTGAAAGAGGCCTTGCGCCACGTCAGAGTTCAGACGCCATTCGTGATCCATCATGCACTGACGGCTGAGTTTGTCCGCCCTGGTGTTCAGAGAACCTGCCAGGTGTTGCACAACCAGGGTCGCGCCCTGATGTTCCAGCCACTGCCAGAGGCGCAGAGCCTCCTGGCAAAGAGTCCACCCCCCACCCCGCCCTGTTTGTTGCAGTACCACATGGCGGTGGTGTTGTCCGTGAACACCTGCACTACACTCCCCCGGACAGAGGGGAGGAATGCCTTTAATGCAAGCCGGATCGCCCGCAGCTCCAGAAGGTTGATATGGAGCCGGGACTCCGCCGGAGACCAGACGCCTCTGATCTCCGCCTCTCCCATGTGGCCTCCCCAGCCCTGGAGGGACGCGTCCGTCACAACTACATGCTCAAGTTGGGGTAGGGAGTGGGATCTGCCGCTGACCCAATCGCAGTCCGTGAGCCAGCACTGCAACTGTCTTGCAGTGCCCTCCGAGATCAAGACATGGTCGGACAGGTTGCCCTGATGCTGGGCCCACTGAAACTTCAGGTCCCACTGCAGAGCCCGCATCCGCCACCAGGCGTGATGCACCAGAAGGATGCAGGAGGCCATCAGCCCCAGAAGCTGCAGCGTCAACCTGACTGAGACTCAGGATAGTGGCTGAAAGATCGGAATCCGAGCATGAATATCCCGAACCCGCTGTTCGGGAGGATAAACCTGAAACTGCACCGAGTCCAAAACCGCTCCGATGAAGAGGAGCTTCTGAGAGGGACACAGGTGTGACTTCGGCACATTGATGGAGAACCCCAGCAGGTAGGCCGTAGTCTGGAGGTGGCTGACGACTGTCTGGGGCGAGCCCGCCTTCAACAACCAGTCGTCTAGGTAGGGGAAGACTGAAACCCCTAACCTGCGCAGATGAGCTGCGACCACCGCCATCACTTTCGTGAACACCCGTGGGGCGCTGGTAAGGCCAAAGGAGAGCATGGTAAACTGAAAGTGATCGTGGCCTACCGTAAACCGCAGCTAACGCAGGTGGGCCAGCAGGACGGGGATATGAAAATAAGTGTCCTGCAAGTCCAACGCTACCATCCAGTCTCCTGGGTCCAGGGCAGTTAGGACCTGAGCTAGTGTCAGCATCTTGAACTTCTCCTGCCGGAGGAAGCCGTTGGCGTTCCGTAGGTCCAAGATAGGGCGTAGGCCCCCTTTGCCCTTCTTGAGTACCAGAAAGTAGTGGGAGTAACAACCACACCCTACTTCTGGCCCAGGAACGCGCTCGATGGCCCCCTTGGCCAAGAGGGCCGTAACTTCCTCTGGTAGAAGTGTCAAGTGATCCCCCGACACGCGGTGGAGGTATCGCCTCGAAGGGGAGGGAATAGCCCCTTCGGACGATTTGCAGCACCCACCTGTCCGATGTGACAGTGCGCCAGTGGAGGTGGTGATGGCGTACCCTGCCCCCCACTGGCGTCACATGGGCCTGAAAGCTCGGACTAGGAGGGTTTTGAGGCGGATGCTGCGGGGGTGGGGGTGGACTGGCCTCGCTGTTGTCCCCGACTGCCGCCACAGCGGTTTCCACATCCGCCACCGCGTTGGACAGTAGTCTGCGGCCCGTGGCTGGCAGGACGTGTGGGGGGCCCCTTCCTTGGCCACGAAAGGGGGCGAAAGGCAGCCGTTTGCTGGCGCGGGGCCGAGAGGCCCAAGGACTTGGCCGTAGCCCTGGAGTCCTTAAAGCGCTCAAGCGCATGGTCTGCCTTGTCGCCAAAGAGGCGACCCATCCAACGGCATATCCATAAGGGTGTTCTGGACATCAGCCGAAAAGTTGGCAGACCTCAACCAGGCGCGGCGTCGAATCGCCACTGTCATTGCCATCTCTCTGCCCAGTGAGTTTGTGGTATCCAGTCCACACCGGATGGAGTACCGTGCTGCATCTCGACTTTCCGCAAGGGCTTGGGTGAGTTTAGTCTGGACCTCCGCCAGAGATTGTGGCAGCACGTCCGCGACCGTGTCCTACAGAGAGTGGGTATAACAGCCCAAGAGGCACGCGGTGTTGACTGACCGCAGCCCTAAGCTTAGGGAGGAGAATACCTTCTTTCCGTATTGCTGGTACCTCTTGGATTCCCGATCGGAGGGAGCCGTCGGGAATGCGGTCTGGTAATTAGAGGCCTGGATGACCTCAGTGAGGAGGTTAGTCCTCACGGCCGCGACGGGGAGCTCCAAGGCCTTGGCCGCCCGCGTCAGTACCACACTATAGGCAGCCCCCTCCTCCGTAGCCACGGTAGGAGGGGAGACAAAACCAGTGTCCGGCGAGGTGTCCAGACCACTGGCCTCCCCCAGCTCACCTGTCCAGTCCTGAAAAGACTGACACCTGTGCCAGAAGGTCCTCAGACCCCTCTCAATCCCCCTCACCACCCATCTCCTGAGACTCAGGACCAAAGGATGGGGCCGGGTCGCAGAAGTAGAAATCTCCCATCGGCGTCGAGCGGCGCCAGACCCGAATCTAGGGAGGGATCGGGGACACCCTGGGAGTCGGGGCCAGCGAGGTAGACAACCTGGATCCGGAGGCGCCGGGACCGAAGTCACCGGCGGCGTCTGGGCCGAAGCGCCCGACCCGCTGGGACCCCCAGTCGGGACCGCTGGGCCCGAAGGCGCCACGGAGCCCGACGGAGGAGTGAGCGACCTCATGGCCTCGATCTTCTCCGGCGTCGCGTGCTGCCCAGGGACCGACCGGTTTGAAGCAGGCCGCGGCGCCCGCGGCTCCGGCGGAGGCAGTGTCGCCCAAACCCCCGGCCGCATCACGCGAGCGTCGAGGGGAGTCGGAAGAGCGAGGACGTCTCTTCGACTTCTTGTGCTTACCAGAGGACTTCGAGCCCGAAGACAGAGGACGACTCCCGGAGCTATGGTGGCTCCGACCCCGCGACCAGTCCCTCGACCTCCTCTTGGACTGGGACCTCGAGCGGCGCGGGCCGACTGCCGGAGCTCGAGTCGCTTGCGGGACTG
This sequence comes from Lissotriton vulgaris, assembly GCF_964263255.1. NCBI lineage: Eukaryota > Metazoa > Chordata > Amphibia > Caudata > Salamandridae > Lissotriton > Lissotriton vulgaris. Next base: position 65,498,785 of record NC_141700.1, read on the forward strand.
CTCCCGCCTAGCTTTAGACGCCAGGGCTCGACAGTCGGAGCAGGCCTTGTCGTCGTGGTCGAGGCCCAGGCAATGAAGACACCAGTGGTGGGGGGTTGGTAACCGACATCAGTCGGTTGCAGTCGACGCAGGGTTTAAACCCGGGCATCCCTACCAGCACCGTCAGAGTCGTTAGACTTCGAAAAGGATCGAAAAAGTTCAGTCAAGAATTGACTAAGGGGTACCACTTTTTCCGGATCTGCGCTAGCTGGCGCGGAAAAAAGAAGAACCGACGTCAGCGTGCGAGGGTGGCGTCTAAGTACTCTGGCTACGTCATCCCGGTGCCGACGACGGACGCGGAGCCGCCTACCGACGCGCAGGGGTACTGCTACGCAAAAATTTCCGGATCCAGTCTGGCGCCTGGGGATATTCTAAGGTAAGGAATCTAATACTAACCTGTTTCTTTCAGATTATCCCAGTCGAAGCACCTTCAATGAAACAATCTTCTCCCAGTTATAGGTGTTGCTTCATGACACTACCAAAGGTTTGACAGAAAGGACTGGTTGCATTAAGTTCATGGTACTCACCAAGGACACTATGGTACTGCTTGTGCATCCGTTTTAGCATTCTGAAGAACAACTCTTCTTCTACTCTGTAACCACATAAATACACCACAGCTCGAAAAGCTGTATGCAGCCGTGGGTCTTGCTTTGCCACACACATGCTGAAACATACCCTTTTGTTATAAAAAAGCACATACATGTGCTTCAATACAGAGTATCTAGTAGTGTTTCATATCTATAACCAAGTCATCCTTGTTCGGGCATCTGGTCATTTTATTTTATAATTGTGACATACAGAAGCAATTTCCATAATGTATTCTTGTTTTGTGGAATGAGAAAGTAATTATTTGGATATATTTTTTTAAAAGAACATTACCCCAACAGTATTCAGCCTTTACCTGATATCTTCATCTGTCACCATGAAAGCTTTGCAAAGGGGCTGTGAAGTGTTGAGCCAGACACCAGGATTCTTCTCCACTGCTGCAGATAGCTGCCCTGTGATTGGCATTGAGCTGGTGTGAAGGGCACTTGCAATTGCAGACAGAAGAGTTTCGTCTGTGCAACCTGGCCCCACCCCTAGAGCCAGACAAACAGCACACTATTGTTAACAGACGTCCAAAAATGATGTCAGGAAAACACAAACTTAGTCTAGCCGGTCTTAAAATTGCTAACCAATAACTTTAAAAACTGCTAACTCCCAGCCTTGAAAAGAGCAAGGTCTGGGACTAGAACAAGTAATGGTGGGCATTTTATGTATTATCTACCTGTCCAATGGGCAGGATGCTTCCAGGATCTACTTGTCCTGTAAAACAAATCCACTTGTCCCTTTTGGTGCCATGCAGTGAGGCGACAAATTATAGCAGTATTCTTAACATATCAAATCTTTGAAAATGGCCTCTCCGATTGTGCCAGGGCCAATATCGTATCATGGTTTGGGTTTAAAGAGGCTCTTATTTTACTGCTTTCCCACAAATCAACATAAAACTAGCAGTAGGCAGGAAGTGCCAGTTTCAGACTTGGAATGCTCGGCAAGTCTCTCAACACCCACAAACTTACATGCTTAGATGTACGGCAACTCCTATTCAATCTCTTCCAACATTGAAAACAGTTGAACATTTACTCCAAACAAGGGCAGGAGTAAAACGTTTTATTAAGGTGGCGATTTCCTCACATAGCTCTTGACTGCTCTAAAATGTAGGTGACCTAGGGCGTCCAATCTGGCTACCGTCCTAAAGAGTTCTTTGGTTGAAGATTTAGCCAGTTTAATTTGGTTTACAAAAAATGCTCTTTTAGTATTAAATAAGGGCCTTTTATAGAGAGTAAGACTTTGTTTGTAAAGTTCTTTCTCTGCTTCATTGTATTCTCTCTTTAAGTTGCGTTCTAGACGCTTATAAGCAAGTTTGTGTTTCCTTTGTTCATCAGAGTACCAGGGAGTTGTTGGTTGGGAACGTTCAGGAAACTGAATTTTCACCTGGGCCAATTTGTTACAAGCTAGGTCTGTATAGCAGATGGTAGCCTCCTCAACCTCTGTTGGCAATGAATGGGCAGTTGCCACAAGAAAGTCTTCTAACTCTGTGCCCTTAATTTTATTCCATGCTCTTAATTCTATCTGACTCTTAGAGCCCCCCATGCTATTGTGTACATCAGGAAGGGCCAAATCACATTTTTTAACCCTCTCAACCACTGGAATAAGTTCTGACTGCTTATCCTCATTGCACAAAGTCAAAAGCCTAAAGGTAATACATTGGCTATCCAACATTAGAGCACGCGTATTGTAGCAACAGTAACTCACAAAGGATTCTGTTAAATTACCACGGATTGCCCATGATTGGCCTCAAAGATGGTATGAAATCCTAACCATTTTTAAAAGCTTGAAGCTTAGGTGATCATTTTGAAGGAAGACAGAAATAATATGATTCATTTTGAATTCCTCATGGAAAGCACAATGTCTACAGTGCCACTAACACAAAAAAAGTTTTGCTATAACAACACTTCTGAAGGGTCACTATAAGAATTATTGCTTTATTTACTAGAGCACATATACATTAAACTTGAACTCACTAGTAGCAGATCGCCACAATCTATGCATCAAAAAAAGTCAGTGAGATGGGCCAGTGTTTTTAAAGCATAAATAGTGTGGAATAGCCCAAGTTGACTGAAAGTAGATTTATCAGCTACAGTGAACAAGCCCTAATTCATGATAATTAGGCCCATCAAATTAAATACTAATGTTCAAATTTTAGAAACCCCCTGTAAAGTTATAACCCCATATCCCATAAGGAAGAGAAGGACTTGTACTTATTTCTTGCACAGTGTGCGGGACCATGTGCAAGTATAAAATTGAGGTAGTGGAACATTATCTAGATACAAGGCCGAGCCCCACCTCTTGCTAAAAAGCAGTGCCTTCGGTCTTGATATCCACTCCAACAGGTAAAATCAGTCCCTAAGTTGATATCTTACACTGCAACAATAAGCAGAGTCTTTGGAGACATCATAGGCATGAAATGGATTTACTGATTGAAATATGTGCGGGAAAGGAAGTCAGAATAAACATATTAATATGCTTTTTGCCCTGTACGGCATCGGGTTTTCTCTTTTTTCTTCTCTCTGCATGCACTACTTCTCTTGGTGATTTAAACGTGAACTAAACTGGTTTGGGTGTTTAAATAGCACAAGTGAAGTGGCACGTGTTCGCAGTTTCGAGGTCGAAATCAAAACTGGAAGAGAGTTGCATTATAAAGAAGATTGTCTTTATGAAGGAAAAAACGAATATGCATGCATATCAATGCGATTAAAAATAAATTAGTAAAGTCAACAGACTGTTGCACTTGCAACGAAAAACTATATGAAAATATCAGCAATTTTGACGCAATGTCATAAATATGGGAGTGCAGATGGGTTGCCAGAGGGATAGAAAAAGAGATTGCGGTTAATCTCAAGACTTTACTTTTTAAACAGAATTCACTGTGTGCTTAATGCCATTTTGGTGCCTAGATAAAATGGATGATAAGTTGAGAGTTAAGTCACTCCTCTCAATTACCTTGAAGGCCCTTAGGAAGGTCCATTGTTTTCACCAACTCTTCTGCAATATCAAAAGCATTGAGGCCACTCAGTTTCTTCTCCCAGAACAACTGTTAGAGAAATATACAATTATTTTATTAGACATTCTTTCCTGCGATGGGCAAATACTTTTTAAAACAAAGAATTTCCTTAACTGTAAGAATAGTTTTGAAGAGGGAAAAGCTAAATTAGCCTTCGGGGTAAGCAGCTGATACTGTGGGGTTGCTCAAAGTGTTATTTCAAAAACTGTTGTCAGTCTCCCAGTTGAGTGGACTACAATATTAGAAATCTTTCTGGTCCTCTAATGCTACCCATTTCACAGCAGAGGCCAAAATTTCACTTCGAGCCCATCCACTACCTCACCTCTCCACCCCCTTGCTATCTGCCATTCATTTTAGAAGCGCCCAGAATGAACTAGCAATGCCAATAGGTCTCACCTTTAAAATAAGAATCCTAAGCTATTGATTTAGCCAATTCTTGTTTGCACTAACAAAGACGAGAAATGGAAAAAAAAGGCTACTGGTGCATCACGATACGTGTGGTCAACTTGGAATGCGTTTTGTTTGCCAGAAAAATCAATTCAAAATAGCCGCTATGGCATTACACTGAAGTACAAGTATATGTGCCATCTTGGAATGGTTTTCTAACATGAATAGCATCCCAAGATGGCCACTCGAGCCTCTCCATGCTTCCCCTGAAATGCACAACTAGTTATTTAGGATGTTTATGTAATACTTAATTTAAGTTTTCGATACTGACAAAGCCATTTTAGAGTGGTAAAGAAGAAAGTGAGTTCCCTGGTAAGAGAGTGCTGTTATGAAGAAACCAAAAAAAACGAGGAATTAATTAAAAAAAAAAAAAAAGCTGTGTCGTTGGTATTCAAGTGGGGGAGGCAAATGTTGAGCAGGGCATTGATCAGTTTGGTAGCAGTGTGCAGATGTTGCAAAAAACAACTCTGCAGAAATTCAGATTAAAACAATAAAAGCCAATTAAGCCCGAGGCCGGAGTGAGCAAGGAAAGTCGTGATCTAATGGAGTACTAAAAGACAAATACATAATTAGTAGTTCTCTAATGTCTGCAGCAAAAGGACACAACTTATCCAATCAAAATGACAGTATGGAAGCGGTATGCTCCAGGGGCGAAACAAAGCGAAAGAATAGGTAGAAAGCCATGTGCATCTGATCAGACAAAGCCAGCTAATCATGAGAAAGAGAGCTGACCCAAAACCCACCCTAATTATAATTGTACTGTAAACACGTCTTCTACCACCAACAGCTAAAGCCATACGCAGATGAGACCTAACAAGAACTAAGGAAACAACTGTTGTCCTGGAACATTGCAGAACAATAGAACCTTAGGCTGCCTTAAAACAAGTCTTCTTTTATTATCCTTTATGAAGTGCATTCCGTTTAAAAAGAGGGAAAACAAAAAAGGGTCTTTCCAGCAATGAAGCTCTGTGCCTTTTAAAATTCTTTGTAATTTTAGTTTTTTTTTTATTCGGTGTATGTGCACCTTTACAAAAGAATTGTTTTCATGGCTGGACTCTCTTAGCTGATGAGGTGGTTACGGAATCCAACAAATGGGAGCGCAGCTGATGTGTAAGATGATGCAGAAGCCGCATTTCAGAGAACAGGAATCCACTAACTGCAGCCCTCATACTTCTGCACTTATAAACTCTCCGTAAGCAAGTATGAGAAGCTCTTACCTGGCGCGGCTGGTCCACAGCTTTCTGGGGATCACTCTTCACTTTGTTGCTGGGGTGGTTGGTGACCTTAGTGACTGGCTGCTTGAAGATGGAAGCGGTCTGTCTCACAGGGAGAGCAGTGTTCAAATCAGGTTTACCCTTAAAAAAAAAGAGAACTTTTCATAAATACTAGCAGAATGCAGCAGTTGCATACATGTGTTTTTAAATCATTATGCTTTTGGGCAAACCAACAGATGCAGCCAGCACTAACTTCACATTGCGATTTAGTGATGAGATGTGATAAATGTCCAAAGATATTTTAGAGTGAATTTCTGCAGAGAATTTGTCTTAATACTTGCCAAAATCAACATCCTGATCCGTTCATTCGATACACAATATTGGTGAAAATGCCCACTTATTAACTAAAGCTAGCATACTCCAACCTCATCTTAAGGTTTGTCCATATGCCTGGCAATGGAACGACAAAAATGCTTTCCCAGAAAGGTACACACCCTTGTAAATTAAAACTACCACTGCTTTTACCATATATAGAATGGGAATTGCCAGTGGGACCTTAACGGGCCACAGAAAATAGGAGTGAAATCCCTGTTACACAAGGGAAACGGTTACTCTACCAGAAGTCTACACACTAATAACCCACACAGAGGATAGTTCTGTAGAGTGCAAACATCAACAACTGACCCACTTCCTAAGACTGATAGTTAAAGTAGACTGATGTTCTTGAGCACTATCAATGTAGAGCATTGTCCTTTAGCACAAGGACCAATCAACTAAAACTGGAGCGCTATGCCTTTTAATCGCATTCAATTTGTGCCCAGTTTCATCACTGTGCATTTTTTAGGTAGATTTTGATATCTTTTAATTGGACTGCGTTACTACCGCTCCGACCCTCAGGGCTAGTTGACAAAGGTCACGTACTAAAACCATGCAATGATATTTTGTGTTTTTTGCCCATATGGCTAGAAATTAAAACATCAACCTTTACATAAAAAAAGCATAGCTACGGGTAAGCATAAAATGTAGCATTGTGTGGGCCACAAGTCACAGAGACAATTTATGCTCTACAATTTAAACGAAATATATTCATTCAGAATCCCCACCTCTATTTTCAAAAACTGGTGGAGAAAAAAAAAACAGATTTGCAATTTGCAGCACTGTGGATTAATGCAGCTGACAAGACGTTCTCCCTTCAGGAAGGGGGGGGGGGTCAAAAATGAAAATCACTCAAGTGGCAATAATAACACCTGTTCACAGCACCATCCAGCCACAATATCACAACAGCTAGTAGCTCATAAACAGTGCAGGAATCCAATTTCAGTAGACATAACTTCTTGATTGTTTAGAACAAACCCAAATGGTTGGAATCACCAACAGTCAACAATTCATGGTCCGGGCTTGAACCTGGCTACAACATTGTTGGAATCCAATGTAAACACACTCAGCAACAATGTCAATCATTTTGGTTTTTTAAACTTCGTTTAGAAGTTTGTATGCTTGAGACATAAACCACAGAGCATTGCTAGCAACAGCAATTGATGCTCAGTCACCACTAGTAGCGAGGCTTGCGCTGATATCCACTTTCAACCTGCGTTCCATTGATGAAGCAAACAACAAAAAAGACAAAATAATTGGCACTGTTGTGAGCTGGTGAAAAAAAGCATTAAGACCAAATGTTACAATGACCCAAACTGAACGGCCCCCATTTTTGCAGGGTCAGAATGAGTCGATCAATCTAACCATTACTTGAATCTGCTACCGTCCGGGCACAAACAAATCAACAACTTAACACTCCATTTTGACAGTAGTAGCTTAGGTTGTCTAGCACTGGATAAACACACCAGATTATTATTTGTAACATAAGAGTGAAGGACGGGTACCAAGCTGACTACAGGATGCAGAGCAGGTTAAAAAAAAGAGCTCCTCCGCGTAGTGTATGCACAAACAGAAAGAGTGAATGTGATGTGTGACGTTCGGATTGCACTGAAATGTATAATGGACAGTTTTAGGTGTGGTTGGCTGAGGGTATAAAGACGCAAATCCGAAGTTCCTTCAACAACGGAGATGCCTGAGAAAATGGTGTCAGACTATTTTAGTGCTTTTTCTTAGCACTGGAATACTCTGCACTCTTACTGTGGAAAAGGGTAGCTCCCGTTTCCATCCAGACACTAGAAAAATGGAGAGAGAAAAAACCCTTCAACATTTTTTATTCCTGGCAAATCGATTTGTCTCAAACTATAAATGTGCAACTTACAATGTGTTATCTAGTACTGCATTAGCTGCATTCCTACCCAATGGTTTCATCCAACACTTTTTGGCATAGGGTGCCTTTTCAAATTACCCTAACACTTCCGACTTCAAATGCACTCTAAATACATCTAGCACACATCTTGTAATTTTCGACCCACATCTAATCACTCGAACTTGTGTAAATGCATAGGAAGGCCACCCTTCAATAAAATGCTGGCATCCGTGAAAGGAAATGGTCTTCTCTCGAGCTAACAAAGTAGATTCAGTTAAATTGTGGTACCAGTCTATGTACTACAAAAGAATGTAAGCCAGAGTCAGTTCCGGACAAGCTAAACGGAAACCATTTTGAGCCAGCATAACTCTGCTGCCATCCCATCAACGGGTATCATCTCCCACTCCTTAGGTGCCTGTCAGGGAGACAGTAAGGATTCTCATTTCAAATCCACTCCAAAGAAACAATACTTCTATTCAACACACCCAATTTAATTTTTAGCTCATATCAAAACTTTTGGGCAAATGTATCCAATGTCAAATGTCAGCCTTCATCCAAAACTTGATAGCCATCAAAGTAGATTCTGTTGGATTGAGTCAACAGATTTGCCCATATTGTCACCTAGTACAACTTCAAAACCACAGCTGACAAATGGAAGTGCAAAACTTCAGCTTAAATAGCTCTCTTTGGTCTTGGACACAGATCGTCACTCCACTTTGCTGTAGAGACTATTTAATATGGGAATAGAGGATTCTCTCGACTGTATATTCTCATAAAAGCCTGTTAGATTCCTTAGCATGGATCCAAACTATCAGGTCACCCCACAGCTTTTCATCAAGCACCTCTACACGCTACTGGGCCTTATTATCTCCTTCAATTTCCAACAGACATTAGCCAGAGGTACTTTAGTTCCACAGTAGCCAGAGAAACCACGGCTTTAGGATTGCTCTCCTCATCTCAAACTAACAATCTTGGCTGAAAAACACAATTAATGGAACACATCCAATTTCCGGTGAATGCAAAACAGTCTGACCCCAATCACGCCTGTAAATTTAATGGCCTCCACTGAAATGGCACCTGCAGGTTGACTGCCACCCAAGTAACTAACTTTTTAACCATTGGATCATATTTTAAGATTCAGATGTCTAGAATTTCCCAATAACATCACACACATAAAAACAAATGAAACAAGAATTTGTGTGTTCTGACAATTCACCAATAGTCATCCTGGAGTAGACTACCCAGAAACACTAACAGGTGCCAAAAAGTCACACATCACAAACACAGAACTGCGCTGTGTAAGCAGGTTTAAAGTTCAGGTTGCTTTGATTATGCTTAACAAAAATGTCACCTTTCTGGCAGGGGTGTTAGTCCATGTATATTCCACTCAAGCATCCAACACTGTTTAAGCGAACTACAAGCTTTAGGAGTGAGCATAAACCTATGAAAAGAAGGTTATACGAGCCAGAAAAAGTGGAAACAACCTGCCATATGCTGACTAGCTAATACAGGAGTGCAAAGGAGTCTTAGTCAGGGCTCGTCAAATCCACTCGCATTTGCGAGGGAGAATGGATGAGGACGAGCTATTTTTAGGTCCTACTTACCCTTTCTGGCAAGTAGGAAGACAAACTAACTTTTGTCCTCTGTCTTTGAAAACGGAGCAAAAGTGACAAGATAAGATTTAAAGGCATTTTTATTGCTCACTCGGGGACTGAGCAATAAAGATGCCTTTAAATATTGTTAACTTGTCACTTTTGCTCCATTTTCAGAGACGGAGGTAAAGTAGGTTGCAGTTGGGTCGATGGGATTTTCCAAAGTACTAGACCTGCAGAACTAGTACAATTTTTCAGATTTTTCGAGCCCTGATATTCCATGGCTGGTTCTTACTTTCACTTGATTTGTGCCATCGTAACGCATCCTCTGACGAGTCTTGTTAACCTTGCTCATCAGCATCTTTCCCGTCCGGAAGTCAAAAGTGCCTAGATCCATGGAGTTGCCAAGGTAACGTGCTAACTGGGGTTTGCTGCGAAACTTCTTCCCACTAGGGCTAACAGAGAAAGTGACATTAAGTTACAGACAGATAAACATAACATACTCTTAAATATACTCATATTTGCAGTGGGCAGGATTTTTTCAGTTACACTAATCAGCTGGGAAAAAGGGTAAGTCTGATATGACATGGGGACAGCGAACATAGGTCTGGTGTTGCCAATTACCCGCACCACACCACTATTCACCTCCACCCCCCTCCCAAACAAGGGAACAAACAGATACGATGTCTCACTTCGTGGAGCCCCTTGAAAATTCTGGAATTAAGTTTTTTTTTTAAATCGTAATCACTGCTGCCCGTAGAACACTAAAATGTGCATTAAATAAAGTAGCAAAATATACTAACTTTATTATAAAAGAAACAAAAACTTCTATTTAGAAATAAGTTTCAGAAGAGGCAAGAAGTAGTTGCAAAGAGAAATATTGCTATTCATGTGGTTTAAAAAATGTAAACGAAACATTTGGCAAAGATTTCAAATAAAATATGAAATGATTAATTGCTGACAAAAAGCAACGTAACAAAAACTAAAATACAGGGTTTAAAAAAAAGTGCAAGCAAGCAACGGAAGGAAAGTCAGACGTTAACACACCGAAGACTACATATTTCAGTCTAGAAGATGTACCTTGGTGCTACAGACTTCCTTGAGGGTAGAAGAGAGCACTAAAAATTCACGAGCAACCCTCAGACACAAAAAGAGTTTTATTGCATAAAGTGCGTCAACCTATACCTGGAGGAGTTTGAAAAACATCAGCTACGGTGGTTCACATTAGGCAGGATAGATATGCTCATAGGATGGAGCAGTTTACAAGAAAGCATGTCTCTAACATAAAGGACAATTAAAAATACAAACTGTGCAGACAGACAGGCTGGAGAAAAGGACATCTTCAAAAGTGCAAATAAATAAGCGGAGAATGCAAGCACCCTGGTAGAGCTATCCCTTTCTTCAATTCAATACACTCAAATGAATTCAACCATAACAACAGTCTCCTTGGGAGCAGGGTCGTCACCGTGAAAACTACAACTTAGCTGTTCGGCAGTGGTCATGTGCAAATGTTTTGATTACTGGAGAATCACATAATGCTATCTTATTTCACTTGGATAGAGCTATGTGGGGTAAAGTAGGACTACTCAAACATATTCTATATTCCGGAAAACCGCATAATAAAACATTCAGAACTAATGAGCAGATGTCAGCAAGATGAGATAAGTATACGCCTTCAAATGACACTGCTAGCAGCACCCTTGAGCCAAGACGACACTGTTCACTACCACTGGAGATCAAGTATATAGGTAATAAAAAGCTAGTGTCTACTGAGCAGAAGTGTAGATCACAGTGAATTTACATCTTCAAACATCTGGTAAATTAAATGCTTGCTTACACCGCAAAACTGTATGTATCTATTGTCTGTCTCTGCAGCTGCACGTGTAGCTACTGTGCAAGAGATGACTGGATGTGAAAAGCACATATACATCTGGATCTCAAGTCTGCACAGGAGACGCTGGTGTAGCAAGTGAACCTGACATTTTGCCAGTGATAGATTAAAACCACTGGTGGGAGCTAATGTAATAAGTATAGAGATTTGCACACAACATTTAACCAAGTGTTTAATTTTAGCTGCTCTATAAATATAAATTAAAAAATGCAACTTAAACTTAGAAAAAAGAACGAACAATATGTAAACAATGTATGAATGGGAGCCTTTTCTTTACCTGCTTGTAAACCCTGCATCTCTGTGCACCAAGCAAACAAGGATGGAGGAAACAAAAGGAAAAAGAAAAGTTTAAAAAAAATAAAATGAGAAGTTTTGTGACATTTCTGCACATCAAAATACACACAGACGAATATAAAAAGCATTTGTGCTTACAGCTGTTTTTTGCAACAAAGCCCCATTCTTTTGATCCCCGCATCATATCAATCACACTTTTTCTCTCCCATCATTTTCTTTGGTTGGACATTATGGTCTGTGTACAGCAATCTGCCGTCAGACTGGTGAGTCCCATTTTATCATTACGCGTAAATTGCAAGGCCGCTAAGGCTTAATATAACCAAAAAACGTGAATAAGTTAAAGTATGAAATAGCGTGAGATCCCACTCGTAAAACAGTTAGCAATCCAGTTTTATTTAACTAAGAGCAGCACCGTAGGCTTGAAGCAACAAATCCAGTTCAATTCCTGAAATCATGACAGCAACGAGTTTTCCTGGTGGCCCAGAGAGGTGGTAAAATTCTCAAGCAGCAGACCGTGTCACCCATGACTGTAGTCAGGGAACAGTTCTAAGAGCTTCAAAGGCCGAATCCCTCTAACCCTGTGTCTCTGGGGTCCAAACAGTTCTCATTAGAGTGAGGGCGTTGCGGGGATAACCATCCTTTAGGAAGTGGTGACAGAAGTCAATATCATCCCAACTCAACCCTGGTTAGATTAATCCTTGCTCAAGTAAAGTGGTCTGTGTAAGGACAGGGTGTGTTCAACAGTTTAGCGGCAGCTCGAGTTTACACCAGGTAGGATAAAACCAGTCCTCTTTAGCCAGACAGGATCTCATTAGCTCTTATTTGTCTGGGGTGACATGAAAACACCCTCCAAAAAATAAATAATAGCTGTGTTACCACTAAGGACATCGGACCACCCCCGGCTACATTAAATCACACCTTCGTTCCCTCGAGCAATGAATGCCATGCAAGCAAGTTCGTCCAGGGTATTTGTCCTACGCCGGGTGAAGTCAGAAGAGCATTTATTTGCCCCCCGGGGATCAGGCCTTCAGGGGTAAGATTAGATCAAGCTTGCCGCCCTAGTACAATCAATCACACCTCCTCCTCCCTCCTGTGGCACATCAGATCAGCATGTACCAGATTTCTCAACCCCTGCATACAATATTTTTCTCACACACGTGAAGACAGGTAAATAAATCCCTGCACGCTCGTGTAGAACCAGATCACTTCGTCCCACCCGGTTTAGCAACCCCTAAAAGACCAGGCCAGTAATTCATTCTGCATAACCCATGTGACGCCAGATCTGCAGCCCCCATCCTCTCAGATGTGTCTGGTCGACTTGCTGTCCGGGTGGGGTGGCATCAGCCTGTGGAGAGAGTGGGTGGGTGGCGCCCCCCGCGCATTCACCTATAGTAATAGACATCGCTCTTGCCGGTGGACAGACCCGTCTTTCTGGTCACTTCTTCCCTTTTCCAGCCCTGTGGGAGAGCAGAGCACTCCCACCTCTTCCTCTCCATCCCGGCGGCCTCCAGGGCTGCGTCCGCGGCTCCCTCCCGGGGAGAGTCTCCGGCCGGATCTCCGTCTTCGGCGGGATCACTGCTCCGACCGTGCACCAGCCTTTGCAGTCCACGCAGCGACAAGCCCCTGACCGCACCGTCCCCGGGCCCCTGACACACGGCCCCCGTGAACCTCTCCACACAGCCGCCGTCTCCGCCCTCACACCGCCCCCTGTGACTCCCTCACCCCGCCCCCGCAGCGCTCCTGCTATTCACACCGCCCCGCTTGTCCTCTCAACGGTGCTGACTCTCCACACACCGGCAACGGCCCTCCCCTCACACCGCCCCTCTCGCCGCCTCCTGCTCCGCCCTCGCGACCACCTCTACTTCCCGCCTACTCTAACGGCAGACCTTTGCTGGACTAGGCTTCGGTCATCTAGGGCCCTTGGCCGCCATCTTTAAACTTGCATTTTTCCAGTGCGATTTGATCGAAGCTATACGAGTATTGGAAACTGAATCATCGGCCTTTCTTTATATACAGTGACTAATAAACGACGTGTATTTTTAAATATGCCTGTTCACTATTTAACGTTGTAAAAGTGTATATTATTTTAATATGAATATTGTTTTTTATCATATAACAGGGTGTTCTTTTTTTATTTGCTTCTTTTCGTTTCTGATTTTTCACAAAAACATACAACAATATTTTTACTGCGATAAAGCGTTACTTTCTATGTCAACTACGCCTGGTATGACATGGCCGATCGTTTCTTCCTTGTATTGGCTGCCTTTGCCATTTCTTGTCCGCTTTTTGTTTCTGACAAAGCATCACGCCCCCTGCCGAGCACAATAGAGCAGCTGCAAACAAAAGCACGCACGAAGCTACTATAACAGAACAGATCCTTCCGCCACGAGGTCCGTGGTACATCTCTCCTCCAGGGCATGAAAACATAGTCCTTTCTTTGTGGCCTGGTGTTTGTGGCATGGTGGCACCGTATTGCTCGGGCACCGCAGGTGAAAGATCACGTGCCGTCTAGGACTCCTTTATTATATAGCCCTAGGCTAAAGGGTGCACAAGGTGCATATCCAGCAGTGTGCTACCGCGTGGGAGGTCTAGGGTGGCTCACTTATTTATTTATTTATAACTTTTATATAGCGCTAGCTTTACCCGTAGGTATCTGAGAGCTTAGCATGCACACTGTAAAAACAGAAGGAAATTGCATTACATAGTAGGGAGGCAGTAAGGAATCAAAACAGAGATAAACAAGCATTGGAAATGCAATAGGTCTCGCATTAGGAAAGTTTGAGCAATTGGTATTGTAAATGACACTTTTGTTATTTATGTATTGGTTTTGAAAATAGCAAAAGTAATAGCTTTGTCAGTTACAATGTCAATAGTTTTAACTTTCGCAAATGTGACACCTATAGCATTTGTAATGCAATGTGTGTTGTCTTTACGTGACTTAGATGTATTGATATTGCAAATAACAATGGCTTTTAATTTTGTAAATAATTAATACTTAAAGAAAATTTATTGTAATTTATAAATGGCAATAGCTTAAACGTTTGTAATTTAATTTTGTGAAGATTATGTTCAGTGTATTTTATTGTGACGAAAATCCAAGAACATTGCATTTGCACCTGGTGGTGTATGTGGTGGTGGATGTGGTGGTGGTGGATGCGGTGGAAGTGGTGGTGGATGTGGCGGTGGATTTCATGATGGATGTGGTGGTGGATGTGATGGTGGTGGTGGATGTGGTGGTGAATGTGATGGTGGATGTGATGGTGGTGGAGGATGTGGTGGTGGATGTGGTGGTGGATGCGGTGGTGGATGCGGTGGTGGATGCGGTGGGATAGAAGGACCAGGAGAAAGGGATGGAAGGTGGAGAGAAGAGGGGGAGTGGCTGAGATGAGGGTGAGGATGTAGGTGGAAAAAAGAAACTAAAAAGAGATGGGAGTGGAATGAGACTAGAGGAGAGGGAGGCTGGAGAGGAGAGAGACAAGAAAGAGACGAGAAGGAGGGGTGAGGACAGAGGAGAGGGGGTAAGAAAGACACGAGGGGCGGGGTGGGGGGAGAGGGAGGCTGGAGAGGGGGCAAGAAAGAGATGAGGAGGGTTGGGGGGGGGGGGTAGTGAGGCCAGAGGAGCTGTGAAGCATCCAGACTGTCCTGAAGGAAATAAGGTGCGAGGACGGGGTGAGGCCAGAAAGAGTTGGGAAGGGAGGATGGAGAGGAGATAAGTATATGGCAGTGGGGACGGAAAATAAAAGAGATGCGGAGAAGAGAACGGTTTTACGCGGGAAAAGTGAAGGAGGGCGCTGCAAGGCGAGAAAAAATCAGAAGATAAGAAAGAGGGGTGGGGAGAATAGAAGGCGATGAGGACGGGTACGCAGAGGGAGAGAAAATGAAGAAAATGAGGCGAGAGCGGAGAAGAGAACGAGATACAGATGAGACGACGGCGGAGGGGACGAAAACAATGAGATAAGGATGAGAGGATGAGACGGAGGCTGGAGAAGTGAAGTGCGGGAGAAGGGTGGGGGAGCGAGCATAGGAAAAAGGAGAGAAAGGGCTTCCGAGAGAATTAATAGTGGAGGGGAGAAGAGGAAGGCCGTAAGGCGCAGAGGGAAGAGAGAAAAGAATGAAATGTGGATGCGTAAGAAGGGAAGAAAAGAAAGTGAGGGAGGGGGCGCAAGGGTGGGATATTGTAAGAAATAGGGGGGGGGCAAAGAGAAGTGATGAGAAGAAAGAAAGAGCATTAAAAGAGAGTGCCGCTCTAGAGGGTACACGAGGAGAGGGAGGACAGGGCATGAAAAGGGTGTGTGCACACTTTAGAGTGTGCATCTGATCTGAAGATGCTTTAAGGTGGTGAGAAGGGGCAAAGGGAGGGCTGGGGAAGTGATGACGTGGAAGAAGTGAGACGTAGGCAGAGATGGGGGTAGAGGAATAGGTGCAATGGCATGGTATAGTGAGGGGGTGTGGCGTAGCGGAAGGAAAGAAGGAGCACGAGAGACTGCGCAGAGGTGTCAAGAGAGTGACATCCATGTGTGGTGGTGTGCATCAGGATGCACTGGGACAAAGGCAGTCAGAGAACGAGGGAAATGAGACAGACCACGTGGAGAAAGAGACAGCAAAGTGGAGAGGATGGTTATAAGATTAGCAGGTCGAAAAGTGGGGAAAGAGGTGAGACGCGGAAGGACTGCATGGTGCACGCGAGAAGGAGGGGAGGAATAAGGGAGGGGAAGGAAGAACACGAGCTGGAAAGGGGGCAGGAGATGTAACGAAAAAGGAAGAACAAAAACGGAGGTTGGATGGGCAAAGGAAGAAAGAGGCGACACACGAACTGGAATAAATAAAACTAAAAAGGAGAAAATTGGAGATATAAAATAGAAAGGGGTGAAAGAGGGGGAGGCAGGAAAGTAAACGGAGAGAGGTGAGACAAAACGAAGACGACTTTCAGGAGGAGAGCGTGGGAAAGGAGAGGAGGGGAGAGCAGCAGAAGAAGCCGAATGAGAGAGATCGAATGAGGAGAGGAGAGAGGCGGGGCAGGAGCCCGCTTGTTAATAAATAATCCCCGGAGGTGGTGATATTTCCCGGGATTGTGACAGAACATTTCTCGCTGCACCAACACAAACAGAGGCAGCAAGAGACATGTCACCGGGGGAGGGGGCGGGTGTCTGCGCGCTGCTCCGGGGACAGCGGGGGAGGGGCGTGTGTGCGGTGCTGCTGGGGAAGGCATGCGGGGCTGCTGAGCAGGGACAAAGGAAGAACAAAAACGGAGGTTGGATGGGCAAAGGAAGAAAGAGGCGACACACGAACTGGAATAAATAAAACTAAAAAGGAGAAAATTGGAGAAGTAAAATAGAAAGGGGTGAAAGAGGGGGAGGCAGGAAAGTAAACGGAGAGCGGTGAGACAAAACGAAGACGACTTTCAGGAGGCGAGCGTGGGAAAGGAGAGGAGGGGAGAGCAGCAGAAGAAGCCGAATGAGAGAGATCGAATGAGGAGAGGAGAGAGGCGGGGCAGGAGCCCGCTTGTTAATAAATAATCCCCCGAGGTGGTGATATTTCCCGGGATTGTGACAGAACATTTCTCGCTGCACCAACACAAACAGAGGCAGCGAGAGACATGTCACCGGGGGAGGGGGCGGGTGTCTGCGCGCTGCTCTGGGGACAGCGGGGGAGGGGCGTGTGTGCGGTGCTGCTGGGGAAGGCATGCGGGGCTGCTGAGCAGGGACATTTGAAGGATGTAAGGGGCCCTGGGCCACACGTATTATGCTTGGGTTAAGGAAGAAAGAGAACGATTGCGCCAATGAAAAAATAAACCGGTATACGGATGTAATTTAACTTGACAGCAGAGAGGTGACCAATGGACGGAGGGAAGAGAGAGAAGGGGAGGGTTGAGGAGAAATGCGACACAGCGGGCAGGGGAGGGGGCGGAGCAGGTAAAAAAATAAATAAACAAGACGGAGGGAAGAGAGAGAAGGAGAGGGGGGAGGAGAAATGCGACACGGCGGGCAGGGGAGGGGGCGGAGCGGGTAAAAAAAAAAAAACAAGACGGAGGGAAGAGAGAAGGGGAGGGGGGAGGAAAAATGCGACGTGCGGATGAGGGAACTGATGTGCACGCGCTTTTAAGCTCAATGCGCATGCGCATTGAGCTTAAAAGTCACGGGCACTGCAAGGAATCGCCACGATTCCTTGCAAGTTGGTTCAAGAGTGGATAAGCCCCCATAGTCTCGCAAGCTCGATGCGCATGCGCATCGACAGGCGAGACCTAAAAACGACAACACGAAAAATAGGTAAACGGTGCAGGGGAGGGAGAGAAAACAAACAAAGGTGGTTAACACAGCCGGTCACCAACTATCCTTGAATGTCAAGAGAGAGAGGAGTCAACTCCAATATTGAAGTCTAGGTTAGTTGACGTTGGTCAGGAAAGTATTTGTTAAGGAGCCTACATCCCTTCCCAACTCAGCATCAAAGTTCATTGTTCGATCTGACATATTAAGTCTGAGTGGTTGACTCAGTTTGGTCTGAGATTGTATCGCTGGTGACATGGGTGGTATTCTGCTTCTTGGGTATCTTGGCTGGTGTGGTTCCTTTCTTCTCCATTAGTCCGCTTTAGTTTATAGTTGTCTGGGGGAACACCGCTGGGTCCCTCGCTGTCATTTGATGTGTCCATCGTGGTGTTTTCTCCCTCCGCATCATCCTCCTTTGACCTTGGAACATCGACTTTCCAGAACCAGAGCTGCCAAGGTTTCAAATTGCTATGTGTGACATTTTCATAATTTCATTGTAATTATGAGTGCCATTTCAACGACTATGAGTGACACTTGCTCGTGAGCAAAATCAAGCAACAACGATGAGGGAAACAGATAAATATCAGAAATTACACCCATCTCTCCTCCTTTATAATTCATGAGGGACTACTTTTAAACACTGAACAGTTTGCTGTCTTTCAGCACGGCATCAGAGGCACTGCAGTCAGATCTTTTGAAATCCTGCTTCAGCAGAGATAACTGTAAAAGCTTGTCTGCTCTCCCACTGGTCCCCGTGAGGACAGGCAGCGTTTTATATGGTGAAAACTAAAGTGTACTCGCGGAGGAGCCACTGTCAGTCAAAGAGGAACTCGCAGCGGCAGATTCACTGTCTGCACTCATAGTCTGCACTCATAATCTGCACTCATTTACCTGCAACTCACTAAATTTAATTTACATTCTCAAATTTATATGTACTCAGACAAAAATCAGTACATCGACATCCACACACCTGAGATTATCGACAAATGTGCACTCATACTCCTGCCATCGCCGCACATGTGAGATTACCACGAACCCTGCACCTTCTCTGTATGTTATGAGTGTGCATCTGCATATTGACATCCCGTTTCCAAAAACACACACACAGAATTCTCTCAAAGTGTGTACACACATACCTGCGAGCCAGCACTCCATATTGAAGCAGAGGATTTTTAGGGTGGGGACAGCTACAATGCAGTCATTTTTGGCTTAAAAAATCGAAATCGGTAGTATCTGGCCTGAGTAGGGTCTGTTGGTATATATAAGGTATATGCAACAGTAACTTAGGCTGATTGAGGCCTCACAGTGCATGAAAATTACAGACTTTAGATGTTGTGTGTAACATGACAACAAGCACATTAGTTAAAACACTTCAGTTCAACCTTGAAGAAGTTTAATTTATGCTCCTCTAAAACCATCTTATTTACATATTTCATCTTTTTGTTTACCTGTAGCTGCGCAGCGACTCTACTAATCAGCCTAGAGCAAAGCACCTTAAACTGATATGCTTGCCAAATCTTCAGACCTTAGCATAACATAATATGTGGTAGAATGCACGCCCGGCCGGCCCCGAGTTAATTGGACCTGCAAAACATTCAGTTACTCTAATCTGCCCGGGCCTAAAACTGGTGCTACTTTAAAGCATTTCTTCAGTTCAGGCTCGCACTGTATTAAAGTTCAAAAATAGACAACATAGAATATCAGAGAAAAGTGATCTTAAAACACGGAAACTGTTAACTGCTCCGTATTCCATAGAGTGCATATAATACCGGGAACAACTGCAACTGAAATGCTTTAAAAGATTGTTTTAGCACTGCAGCCCATGATGTTAATCAAAACTCGGGTGGGCTGGTACGTACTTCGAGTCGTTTACCACCCAGCTCCTTAGTCCAGGGCTGTCCTCAGAGTCTGCTGTTGTCCAGTGACAGACACTGTCTTGGGCGGCCTCTGCAACCGCTAGTCACAAGCTCTGTGATGTGAACTTGGTAATTAATTGAATTCACCGCAGGCTTACAAGGTTTGTGCCAGTACTTGGGTGGGGGCTGACAGAACATGGGCCGTTGCCCGGGCCGCTGCGACCTGTAGCAAGCAGCGCGAGTCTGAGAGTGCCGTGATTGAATTTGGCGCAGCCCTGCATAGCCAGCCCCTTGCAACAAATAGAACTCTCCGCTGGTAGCAGGATGTGACGTCCCCCAGCGGCGCCTGCACACAATTGGATTATGATTCATGCTACATACATTGTAGCAGTGAGTGTGAGCCTTGAGGCGAGCGCCCCAAGCCTGCATGCACATGCCATGACTGTGCGCTGCCAGCTGCACACTTTTAGGCAGCAGAGCTTCTGTGACAGCGCAGAGAGGGTGACGATGTATATGCGTGACAATGCATTTCAGTGCGGTAATGCAGAGTACCACACTGAAATGCGTTAGTCTCACTCCTGATGCCTGATACTTGGCCGGACTGCAGAACCATAAGACGTTCCTGGTCACTTGTTCATTCCCTTTCCGTGCAGTGATAATGGTGCCAGTTATGTTCGTTACTGTCCATGCTCCTTGCTCAAAGGGCGTTCAAAACTTCCCCCCAGGCCTTCGGTCCTTGATGATCAGTGTATCTCCTGGTTTGCTGTGTCGTGCTTCACCTGTTGCTTCAGGCTAACACGCACATTGTCCTTCGTGCATTGGGCATGGGCCCTTACAGGATCGCAGGGTGGTGGTGACCATCCTGGATGGACCGGGATAATTTCTCTTTTGTGCCCCTTGAGTATTAGTGACCAGGGAGGGCATTGTGTGGTGCAATGTGACGTCCATCAGTGCCCCATTAGGAGTTGCTGGAGACTGAATTTGGGTTTGGTCTTATCCATTGTGGCCATTCAAAGGGCTTTGTTCAAGGAGAGCATGAAGTGCTCAGCCTCTCCGTTCGCTTACAGCTACTGGGGTGTGATGCAGAGGTGTCATATTCCCAAATAATCAAGCAGTTCTTTAAACTCAGGATTCAAGCAGAAACGGGGATTGAGGCTACTAGGGCCGCACCGATAGCCAAGTTCCTAGTGTTTATGTAGTGTGGGTGCAAGTGGTCTGGGATACAGTCCCCTAGATCCCAAAAACATAAAACAAAAAACTATTTGTTTTATACATCAAATTCCACAAGTTGACCCTGCACACCAAAAACAATTAATGAACACATATAGTGCTTAGTCTCCATTTGTTCATAAGAGAAAAGATATTCAAATGTTCTCCCAAGAAAGTTCCAAGTCAATTTTCTTCTTTATTCTTTCCTTTTTATTCAAAATTTGTAGATAAAAACAATAGCCAACGCGTTTCGTCCGAAACCGGACTTCTTCAGGGCTTGACTCAAGTATATCTTTATACACAGCTTCCCGTCCGTCTTGAGAGTTGTATATTCAATAAGGTTTTCAAGGGTGGTAGTGGCGGATTATGCGTTCAAGATATACCCTCAGTTCGTTATTTTCAATCAGAAAAAGAAGAATGAAGTGTATGCCATATATCTGGTATCAGCGTCTCGTAAGAATGCGGTCGTCTGGTCGTCTACACTAGACGACCAGACGACAGCATTCTTACAAGACGCCGATACCAGATATATGGCATACACTTCATTCTTCTTTTTCTGATTGGAAATAACGAACTGAGGGTATATCTTGAACGCATAATCCGCCACTACCACACTTGAAAACCTTATTGAATATACAACTCTCAAGACGGACGGGAAGCTGTGTATAAAGATATATTTGAGTCAAGGCCTGAAGAAGTCCGGTTTCGGACGAAACGCGTTGGCTATTGTTTTTATCTACAAATTTTGAATAAAAAGGAAAGAAGAAAATTGACTTGGAACTTTCTTGGGAGAACATTTGAATATCTTTTCTCTTATGAACAAATGGAGACTAAGCACTAATATTGTGTTCATTAATTGTTTTTGGTGTGCAGGGTCAACTTGTGGAGTTCTTTAAACTCAGCTCCTTGAAAATTAAGCCTGCTATCTGTCTTGATTTCTTCTGGGAGACCGAACAGTAAAAAGATATTTTTTAGGCACCGGTGCCACATTGGTGAATGCTGTGGAATCAATAACTTATACGATTGGATATATTGAATACCCATCTACCAAGACAGTGGTGACTCTTCCATCTGGGAAACTCAAGAAGTTTAGGCTCACTTTGGACCCGGCAATGGTGCAAAGTTTTTCGATTATGATGGGTGACGGGACCTCTTGAGAGATAGTGAGTTGGCATGCCGGGCATTGTTGCACTATTTCGTCCACATTGGCCTCCAGGAGGGAGAACCACACCTTGTCCCATATCTACGTCTTCATCTCATCAGTGCCTTGGTGTCCTCCATGGGTCAACGTTGTTTCTCACGTGTGAAGGCTTTCAGGGATTACCAGTCAGTGACCTCGCAATATGAAGCCATCTTGTGTGGTACTGAGTTTGTCCCGTACTCTCCAGAGTTTTGTGAGCCTTCTTTTGTCAATCGTTAAGTTTCGTAGAAAGCCTTGCCATGAGCCTTGTTGCAGGGCCTCTAATACCTTTTAACAGCAAGTGTAAGTGGCGTCTACGATTTTGAGCAAACTGAGCACTTTCGGGCAGGTTCCTTGTGTCACCATGTGTTACAAGGTGTCACTGTCTTCTCTGAGGGATTGGGACGGATGGCGGGAGAGGAAGTCAGCTGGATTCTTGGAACCTGGCTGATGGATTACCTCCATGCTGTAGTGTTGGAGTTGGATGGCTCATTATTCGATCTGTGGTGGAGGGTGAGGGGCAGGACCCCGAAACAGCGAGATGAGTGATTGTTGATCGGTGACTATGCCGAAGGGTCTCCCACAGAGATATAAGTGGAAATGCCCACACGCCCACTTGATGGTGAGGGCCTCTCTTTCGATCTGGGCATACTGCGTTTTTGTGTGTGTGAGTCCTTTGCTGGCAAGGGCCAATGGTGCCCACCTTTCTGGTTCTATTCCCTGGGTGAGTACAGCTCCAAGGCCTACCGGCCTTGCATCAACTAGTAATTTTGTCTGTTTTTTTTCGGGTCAAAGTAGGCAATCGTTGCCTTGCTCAGGAGGGCCGTATTTATATTTTTGGGAAGCTTCTTCCTTTTTGCTCCATGACCAAGGAGCATCGACTTCGGAGAGAGCCCGCAAAGGCTCAGCAATTGTTGCCAGGTTAGGTATGAACAAGACGTGGCCATTCCGGGGAAACTGCATTCCTCAGATTCAGTGGTCAGTGCACTGGCCTGTTTGATTACCTGTGATTTGCGGGGGGTCAACCTACTCACCCTCTTGGTTAAAAATGTATCAGATGAATTCTGTTGATGTCTGGAAGAATTAACACTTTTCCTTGTGGAGAGTGACACCATGTTCCTAAAGGTGTTTGAGGGTAGCTTTGAGATGTTGGGGGTGGTCTTCAGCAGTTGCTGAGTAGATCAGGATGTGGTAGCTCACATTCATGATGCCCTGGAGCCCTGACCGCGTCTCCCATATGGCATCCCGGAATACCTCTGCAGCTGAAGAGATTCTTGAAATTCAGTCTTTTGTATCAACGCAGCTCCAGGTGCATGGAATAAGTTGTTATGTATCAGGTCTCTTCCAAGACTAGCTGATGGTATCCAGCATTTAGGTCTAATATGGAGAACCATTGCAACCCATTCGATCAGCAATTATATCATCCATTGTGGGCATGATGTGCCTTTCCCATTTTATCGCTTGATTCGGGAGGCGCATGTCGATGCATAGTCGTATCTTGCCTAGCTGTTTTGACTTCTGGGCGATCACCATGGGTGACTCCCAGAGCATTGGTCCGGATACCTTTTCTGCCACTCCTTGGCTTTCAAGCTTGTTGAGTTCTTGTTCCACCAGTGGGTGCAGATGGAAGGGCACACATCAATGGCATTGAGCAATAGGTTTCACTCATTTGTTAATGTGTAGTTTGATTGAAGGGGCCTTCATGCACCCTAGGCCATTAAATAGCACTGGGAATTGGCTCAGTAGTTCAGTAATCTGGTACGTTTTCATGTTTCTTGCAAATCACACCAGTCCTAGATCTTTTGCAGAATGGCTTCCAAGGAGTGTCAGCTTCTCTGTCTACTACGTGAAACGTTGTGAGAATCTCATGGTTATTCAAGCGCACGCTAACAGTCATGCACCCTTTCAGAGGTAGCGGGGTTGATTCCCATCGGTGAATATCTTGGTGTTGGATGACACCAGTGTTGATTTTGGCTGGAGCCGTCAGTATTGCTGGATGACCATCAATTATGCAGATGCACTGGCATCTGGACCTCTGACCCAGTGATCTCTCCCAGGCATGTGGGCTGCAGCAGTCTATGCCATTGAAAGTCGTTGGTGAACGAGATAGGAACAGCTTCTTCATCATCCGGCGACAAGTCATCCTAACTGTGTCTGTGAGTGTACTTGGTGGCTCCTAGCAATTTAGATTCGTCCAGGGGTAGGTGTCTTACGGCTCTGGTGAAGATTTGTCTACCCCTGGCCCTTCTGTCTCTGGGATCCCTCGGCACACAATTGTGAAGTGGTTCATCCTATTGGAGTTGGAACATGCGCACCCTTGTGCCGGGCAGTCGTTTAGTGCGCATTCTTCATGGCCACAGTGAGATCTTGTTTGTGAGGAGGCGGGTTCTTTGGGCCTGTTAATCTTTTCCCTTGTGTGCACTGCGTCAACTCGTTCCGTTTTGATGAGTGGGGCTTTTTCGGGGTGTTGGGTTATGGCAGTGTCCGTTTCGGTGGCCCTTGTGGCCTTGCCATGATAAGAATGTCATGCAGGCTGACGCTTGGTTGTCTCAGGATAAGGTCTCTGAATGTCTTATTGTGGCACCCCTGAATTATTTGGGCTCTTATTTCTTTAGTTTGGTCATTTGCGGTGCACATACTGGCTAGTTCTCGGAGGTGTGCGTAGAAAGTCTGTGGATTCACCTTCCTGTTGCTGGGCTTTGTGGAGTTTGAAATGCTTAAAGTCCTGGTTTAATTGTGGGTCGAAGTGTGTGTTGAGCCTTGCTACAGCTGCGTTGTGGTCATTAGCCGCACCAGTGTTGGGGAGGTGCTTAAACAGTTTATAGATTTAATCTCTGGCGTAATGAAGTAGGAGCGAGCACTTCACTGATCCATCGATTTCCGGGGTGGCAATAAAATAGTTCTCTAGCCTTCCAATCCACGTCTTCCAGAGTGGCAATGCTGTTGCAGGATCGACAATTCACAGAATGGGTGGAGCACCCCAACAAGTACGTGTGTTTGGAGG
The DNA here is from genome assembly GCF_964263255.1 of Lissotriton vulgaris. Lineage (NCBI taxonomy): Eukaryota > Metazoa > Chordata > Amphibia > Caudata > Salamandridae > Lissotriton > Lissotriton vulgaris. The sequence goes on from NC_141700.1 coordinate 65,523,620, forward strand.
GAATTGTCTTTGCCGCTGAGCCGGAGCTGGTGCTGCATTTTGCTCATCAGCCATGGCTATGGCCCAGTGTGAGAGGCTCCCTTATCCAACGGGGTTGTGGGGAACTATTAGGCTAAACTCTAGTGGTGCGTTGTGTCTACTGTGGGATAGTGTTGGGTTTCAAACCCACAGTCCCGATTCAAGGTGATAGTGGACCCCGTGTCTTTTCTATTGTTATGTCTTCTATCTATATTTCTTCCACTTGATGTTGTTATTCTTATTTAAATGGTGCTATGGTGTGCACAGTAGCCAAAGTTCATAGTATGCAGCACCTGGGACATGTGGTGTTAGGGGCCTGGAGCACAAATACCCCACTTGGGCCTGCTAGCTGCTTGCCCTCACACGCTCCCACTGGGAGGATGGCAGCCAGTAGAGCTGCTGGTGCACATGGGAGCCGGGCGTGCGAAGAGGCTCACCTCAGTTGGTAGTCGGAGTAGGTGAGGCGTGTCCTCATGCCATGGGGAGGCCTGGAAGCCGCAGGCGCAAGTGGAGTTCGGCGTGGGGCTTGGAGCAGTGCAGCACACCGGCCACAACCAGGAGACAAAGCCGACAGCTCAGGGAGCACCAGAGGCAGACAAGCCTCGTAGGGGGCAGAGAGCCTGGAGCACAGTGAGCAATATAAGACATGCTCACTTGCTGAGGTCGGGCCCTGCGACAGACCGCAGAGCTCAGCGGTTGTGTAGAGGCAGAGGTGGGTCCACCATGCAGCCGACTCTCCCTCTTGGCGGCACGGACCCACAGGCGTGATCAGGATATGAAGGCAGGGTATGTAGGAGGGCACCTTTATTGCCAGTGCTGCAGTGTGGCGCCTTATTGCTCGGGCACCCTGCACGTTATTAGGCCCCACAGCTACCAACACAAATACACAGCCACACAGGTTGCTTGGTGCAGAGAAAAAACCATGTGCGGTCTAAGACCCCTTTATTATTTAGCCTTTGGCCAGAGGATGTACAAGGTGCATATCCGGGGCAGCGTGCTACCGCAGGGGAGGTCCTGGATGGCTCACCACAGCATTGCTGTTGGGCGTTCAAACAAAGAAAGGTTACAGCCACCAGCCGGTGAGCCTTTTCTCACTCATGTTCAGACTTCGCCGTATTTCCGCCACAGGTATAGCAAGAAATCTCAGTATTATGCATCCTGCTCTAACATGTCAGAGTAACACCTCCACTCCACATTTCGTGTCATATCTACCCATAGGTGAGATACGCTGGTGGGATTCACATACTTTCAGGCATTTCGTGCTCTTGTTTTTTTTTTTGGGGCAAAAGTCTTCAAATTAACGTCACTTTGGTGTAACTGTGGGTAGCGCAATATACTTTAGCAGGTGCATTGTAAGATTGTGAATGGACAGAATGTTAGCAACACTTGTTTTTTGCACACAATAAGGATGCGTTGAACGCTAAAATGTAGAGCCAAATGTCAATACTGCATTTTGCATACTTTTGCATACTTTTTTGAAATGTTGCATAACTAGGCAAAAGGAAATCATGCAAAGGTGGAGTCATTGGGTTAAATGATCCTCGTCAGCAGAGGTGTCATTCATTTTCAAGTGACGATACACCAGCCATCAATTTCAATTCTAATAATTTATCACTGGTCCCACTCCTGTGCCCTGAGAAATGTTCTGCCTTTTCAATCGTAACATCTAGTCTTGCCATAAAATACCAACCTTTTGTTCATGTTTTGAGATTCTGGAAGGGTCCAAGCTGTTTTTTTAATAAGATTTTGAGTAAAATCATCTATTATTTTAGGTCTGGCTTTTGACAGTGCAGCTTGCATACAGACCTATTGCTAACAATGTACATTGACCAAGCTTTGGGTCTAACCCTTTTAACAATTTGGATGGGTTTTTGACAACAAAGCTGCCTAGTGCTAATAATATACACAAAGTGCTGTTTCAGTCAGCCTGTTGCAGCCATTGGCTTTCTTTCAACCACCCTCTTTCAGCTGTTAATGTTCGACGGTGAATTATATGTTTACATGAAGGTGGTGTATTCATCTGCCTCCCATTGCTATTGACCGGTTGGGCTTATCCTTCTGCCTTCACTCAAATGCTTGCATTGAATTGCATTAGCGACTACTTTACAACTGCAGGTTCTTTCAGTTTGCTCCTGCTTGCTCCCTTCTTTGAACTTCACTCGGCGAAGCTGCATGCTTTAGCACATTATTCCCTGAACTATTGGCTTTGTCAGTGCTTGTTTAACACTGCAAGTCTCCGTCTGTTTTCTTCATTAATCATTTAAGAGTTTAATCAATGTGAATTATTTTCAAGTTATTTCTCCTAGTAGTTTCTGTCTTCTCTCTATGTTTCAAAGGAGAAAAACACAGAGATTTGCTTTTTTTCACTTTTATTTTTTGCTGAGACTTGACATGAAAATACCAGCTAGGCTAGTGAAGTACTGGCATCTGGCAGGATTTGGGGGCCACTCTACATGCACCAACCACCTGGGATGTCAGGTACAATTTCTGAAAAGAATTAAAATGGTTTCCCTTCCCGTGACCAGGTCTTCTGAAAGATACCTCAATAGGCCAAAAGTTGGATTTGTGTGAAGGCCGAGCGTGCTTGCGCCCCCCCAACCCCCAACTGGTGGTATAACCTAACCTTGTCAAACACGTTAAGTGCTTATAACAGGTGCCCACGAGTTAAGTAATGGGAAAGGAATAGTCGTATCGGCTACACCCTGGCTTTCAAGATCATCCAGTTAGATGGTACATGGTGCTGATGAGGGCGGCAGAGCTCTAGATGAAAGCACAGAAGCTTCCTATGCAAGCCTCATGCAAACTCATCTATCAACGCATAATGCTTATAACAAACTGCATAATGCTGGCCACTGTAGTGTCACACGTGAACATACTAGTTAAAACGAAGGTCTCTTTTGTGAGCGTTTGGCACGGTTCACCCATGATTTAGTAACATTAAATAAGAGTTTCTGGACCATCCCAGAGGAAGTCCAGCATGTTCTGCCTGAATAGCGTGGCATGTGTGTTCCTTTCTGTGCGCCATCCCCGCGTGGTCAACTGTCCAACTTGTGTCAGCCGCGTGACACATCGCATTGGCCACCTTCCTCGTGATACACACCCAATCCTACAGCCTCATCTGACTCTCAAAGCAGCATTGACAGTCCCATCCACTCACTGGACAACTGGCGCATAATAGAGACCCAAGAAGAGCTCCCCCCCGCTGCTGGCTACCATCCACAGCCTGTGGCGTGTGGCTTCGAGAGATGGCTGCGGGTTGGAATGGTGAGTGCGCACGCGGTTGAAGGCCGTGTGCAGTGGAACTTATGGAGTTGAATGGGTTTTGTTCAGTGGTACAGATAGTCTGTGTTTGGCCTGTCCGAGGATACAACTCTTTCAGTTTGTGCCAAACGTGTATTATCTGATGCTTACTTAATCAAACAATGTCCCATCTTCCACGCCACGCAACCCCTTCACAGGAATCAGACGATTGGGATTGCATGCACCACTAGCATGAGCATAGCGTTTATTACTTATTATGCAGCTTAATGTAGCACAAAACATGCCCACCTGGACTTTACACGAAAATGCACGGTACAATAGAATCATAGTAGAACTATCAATATAATACTGCGTTGCCTGTGATATCATGTTTATATAGAGAAGTGTGGCTCAATGGTTAGCGCGGCAGACCCTGATGCAGAGGTCTGGCCTGGGACCAGGGTTCAATTCCCGCCTCGGCGGGTCTTGGGCTCAATTTCCGAGGACCTGATAATTCTCGCCTCGGTGCCTATTCTAATCATGGGTCCAACTCTGGGCAATAGCTTGCTTAATCTCCACAACGGCCCCAACAACACCGGTATGTGTACAAGCGCCTGAGATACCCCTTTGGGGGTCGATTCGGTGCGCTATACAAATACTACTACATTTACATATACTCAAAATTTCAACCTTAGTTTGGAAATTCTTTAAATACATTTGGATGAAAGGTTTTTATTTGTTCCAGTCACAACTGGACCGGTTGCTGAAAGAGAAGGATTTTAAGCTCTCAAACTTCTCATGGAGTTCCAGATTCTGGGAGCATATCCAGAGAAAGCTGTTTTCTGAGTTTTTGGGTTCTTGAACCAAGGAGTTCCTAGTCTGGGATAGTTTGCGTTTCACATGAGTAGCATCCCATCCACGGACTGTGAACTATGCAGGTCATGTTGAAAACACTCTCTGCCTCTGGGAAGCCATTGAAGAGTGTCCAGGAATAGAGTGATGTGATCTGGTCTAGTGGAGAAAGACACTAGTCAGGCATTGAAAAAAGGGCTGCCACCAGTGGATCCAGGTGAATCCTAAAATGCTAGGCCAGAGGGAGTTGCCATACTAGAGACCTGAGGAATAGTGATCAGATTACCAATTTGGTGTTGAGCTCTCTGCACAACAGTGTAAATGTGGGCAAGTAGATTTAGGTTTTGTCCAAAGTAAATCCTCAAGATTTGTCACTTTCCGCAATACAGGGCTTGCATTCAAGCAGAATTTAGGTGTTCAGCTAGCCGTACACTGAAAGCAGAGAGAACTTTGATTTTTGCAGGTTCCATTTGAGATGGCACACCATCCAGGGCTGAAGGTCTCTGCAAGATTGGTTACGTCCTCAGGCCTTGAAAAATCATACAAATATTAATAGATCTGCAGGTCTAGTGACTCAAATAACCAACTCTACCTAATTATAATGCCCTTGACCCATAAACTGGTTTCAAATTATGTGATCTTGGGCACGTATTTTATTTCACTGAGACGCCATTTTCTTCTTTATCACAAATGAGAGCACCTTTGAATACGTGAGTTCAGGTTGTGTGCTGTATAGAATACTCTTGTTTGGTTTAATAGACTAAACTTTTGCTCCATACATAATACAAAGCTAGCCACATATAGGATACACATGACCGCTGACTTGACCCATTAACCGTATTGTCATCATTGTGGAGGCAGGAATGATTCTCAACTCATGTGTAAAAACTGTCATTTTTAATAAATACATAACTAAAGCATAAAGTAGCAGCACACTGTCATTTATAGTCAGCAGAGTTTACATTAAAATGCCCACACAATTTCCCACTTACAAAACTATATAGTGAACAATGTCTGGAAATTGAGTTTCTGCAAATATTTATCATTTGCACATTACCAAGTAAAGTGTTCTGATTTGTTTCACACCTACACTAATCTTTGTTTGCCTCACACTTCTGAATTACAAAAAAAGGTTCTTTCATGATTCTTGAAATATCTTAAAATAATTGTACTATTAATTTACAAGCTGTTTAAATCAATCAATATTGTGTTAGAAACAAAAAAAGGCAATTTTACCGCCTTTAGTTTCACAATTATTTTCAGATAACTCACTTTACAAAAAGCACTAACTATAATAAGAGAAATAAAAGTAAAAACATTTCCGAAATACGCAACACTTAGTAAAAAGACAAACTGACATTAGACCTCTGACCTTGAACAGCCAGCAAATGAATACAGACAAAAACAAGATTTAAAGGAGTCTTTATTGCTCATTCACTTTCTGAATGAACAGAGCACCTGTGTTCTGGTTTAAGTTAACTTGCCAGCACGGACGAGTAAATGCTAAAAATAGGTTTACCTGATAAAATCTCACTCGACATAGCAACTGGCTTTTCCGAGGCCTGGTCCTGCATGGAGTTCTACTGGTGTAGCGGCGCATCAACCATGTATAGAGGAAAGATGTTGGAATTTCTCAGGAGTGGCAAGTATTCTTGAAGGAATACCACAACACACCTCATGTAAGAACCAGCAGGGTGTCCATTTTGACGAACATGGGGTAGATGGTGTGTAGCATTATTCCTAATCAGTCTTGTCAGACCACATCTATTTATGGCACTGAAGTTTTAGCCCACAGAAAAGGACCAGAGGAGATGACATTGATGTCAGTCCAATCAGCGTGTAGAAGAACGTCCTTATGAAAGACCATCATCATGACAGTAAATTCTGCTTACCATTTGAACTGGATAATGGATGACTTTGGACAAATAACAGTGATGTAACAAAATCACAAGTAGGTAATCTCCTTAAAAAAACTATGCCACATACTAGAAACCCTAGTAAGTGGAGACTTGTGGTCAGACCCTTGAGTCCATAAAGCTGTGACACGCACACTTATTCTACACCAGTGATCCAACCATATCCGACTCCCTGCATAGAGGGATCTGAGCTTTTACAAGTGCCAAGACTGCCTGCCCAGAGTCATTACAACATGGTTAGTCTAAATCTCACTATGATCTGCAGTCAAATGTGACGCCATCTCATAGCCGATGCATGCAACATTTGCACTTAAATTCTGTACTAGCACGTAACGCTCTTTGTACTTTATGTCAAAGTAGACCATCCAAAGCCTATGTCGAATTGCACGTGTAAATAAGTTAAAATAAAGACCCCTCTCCTAAGTATGGGCCATTGTTCGCCCACGAGTTCATACAACTAAAATAATGACAGACCACCCTTACAGCAGAATTTGAATTTGAATTTAAAATATTTTTAAGCGCACGACTACCAAGCGGTTTCTTGGCGCTGAGGATGCGGATCAGAGGGCAGGTGACAAAGTAGGCTGTTAGTGTGGGAAAGCTTGGGTAAAGAGAAGCGTTTTTAGTGCTTTTCGAAACTCCAGGTAATGAGAGGCGGACCTGAGGGAAAGGGGAAGAGTGTTCCAAAAGACAGGAGCCAGAGTGGAAAATTTCACGCCTCCCGACTTATTTTTCCTGAAGCGGGGGACAACCAAGAGTGAGTGCGAGGAGGAGCGCAGCTCTCTACTGGGGAAGTAGAGCGTGATTGCAGAGATGATAAAGGACGGGGCCGTCCCTGAAAGGTGATATAGGCCATTTTAAAAAGGGCGCGCTCCCGGATGGGCAGCCAGTGCAAAGTAGCATGTTCATTTAGAAGTATATTGTGTGATCCTTTTGTGTCTGCTGTGTTTTTGGACGGGTCACCTATAGACTTCGGTCCGCTGCACAACACATCAACCACCACTACGGAAACAGATAAAGGTGGTAGAGTGCTTCTGCACTTTGTAAGTGAAGAGGTGTTAAAACCATTCTTGAACTAATGAACGCGGGGATCACACATTTTCTGGAAAGTCGAAGCCTGACACTTATTCTGCAGCACAAGTGAGCCCAGACTATGGTATATTCCTACTCTGTGTGGGTTGTATAATGTTACAAGGCATTCCTTTACAAGCATGAAAAGTACATTATGGTAAGTGAAACCCTTATATGTTATAAATGCCCTTTTTTTTTCTTCTCCCGGGGGTTGGGATGGACTTCTCCAAACCTCCCCTTTCTAATGTATTCATTATCAGCCTTTACCACTACTTAGCCCTAAACCCCCCAAAATACCCTTAGCACTGCTGACCCATAAACCCTAAAATTACCCTTTTCTCCTTTTACCACTACCCACCCATAGACTTACCCTTACCGCTAACCCCTAAAATTAGTGACCCCCCTTTACCACTACCCACCAATACATTCTACAATTACCTTTACCACTACCCATTCAAAAACGAAAACTACCCTTACCACCCTGGTAAAGGGGCAAATACTTTCCTGCATTGGTAAGGCTTTTCTCATCTGTGTGAACTGCCAAGCGCTGGGGTAATCACTAGATGGGCTTAATGCCTACCCGCAGGAGTGCATTCGCTGCAGTATCAATCATGAAAGAAGGTCTGGCACAGGGAAGCAAATCAGACGGGAAAAGCAAAACTCAGGACTCCGCAAAGTGTGCCACATCCAGAGCAATGCCTGCAGCTGTGTGACACAATTCCAACAAATGCAACGAAAAAGTGAACAGGTGTTTCAAGTTTCACAAGCCGAACCACTTTGTGAAAGTATCAGGCAAGATGTGAGTCCAAGGTGTAGACAACCAGATGTGGACTCCCTCCATGGGCATAATACCCGGGCCCAATTTGAGAGGCGTAAATGCACAAAGTTTAAGCTCTCAGTTTTCTGCTTTTACAGATTCATACAGAAAAAAATGACGAAAACCATCCACTTGCCCACCTGTGGTTATTTGGAACTATAGATTACAACAGAAAACACATTTTCTGCAATGCGATTTTCGCGGGGTTTTCTAATGAGTCGTAAACATCTGCAGACATTTTTATTCGGAAGTATTAAAATAAAATATTGGATACTTGCAGCGCTAAAGCACATAGTTCATCAAAATGTGTGTACATTTATCAGGTGAATGAATGCAGAAAAGTTCTTAAATGCTACCCGACAATCCAATAACAATTTGGGTTTTTATGGTCTGTCTGACTAGAATATCGATAATGTTTGCATGAGTAACCCAAAAAATCAGGCCTATCGAGACTGCTTCTACTACCACTATAATGTCCCACAAAAGAATATCAAGATAGACTATTCTAGAGTGATAGCTTATATTCAACAAGCACTGGTAAACCCAATAGGTCTCAGCTTTGCTACCAGGTGCCAACTTTTGGTTTTGCCAATTGTCTCCCCCCCCCCCCCCTCCCCCTCCTTTTCAGATATCAGATAACAGCATCCACAACGGCCTTTTGTTGGTGGGAGGGGCTGACAGCCAATTGGTCAACAGCCAATATCAGGTAAAACCAGGCTTTGCTAAATGCTGGTTTAATTTACAATATTAAAATAGCTGGCCATATAGGAAAGGTAAATTAAAAATGGCTGCCAGTGCATCACAACACAGCCACGCAATAGCCATCTTGGAATAGTGAAAACATGTTTTGTCCATTCTAAGATGGCCACTGCATACACATACACTTGCATCACCCCGCATTGGAGGCCATTTTTAGGTCGAGGACCGCAGGCTGCACTTGCGCAGTTCGGTACGAAGATTTAATGATATTTAGTTAGGGGGCTTGAACCCCCCCTCTTCTCCACTGGCTGGCCTCGTAAATGCTGGCCAGCCATTGGAGGAGAGGGGCGTCACTCTCTTTAAGCCCCATCTTTTTGGATTCGGGGGCGTGTTTTTTAGGTTCTTTCTATCTGTGACGTCTTCAGTCACTCAAACCAAAAAAACACGCCCCCCCAGTCTGAAAAGGACGGGGCTCTATCACGATCCCTCCCCTGGTTTCCTCCTCCTTCCCCGTCTCTTCCCACCTCTTCTTTAATTAGTAATGCAGTGCTAAAAAATAATGTGCTACAGTGAAACGTATTTCAGGTAAGCTAATGCCTCTTTCTCTTTGTTTTGCTGGTCTGCCCCGTCTCGTCTCCGTGCACGGAGTGCTCTGCCGGTATGAATGCTGCTGCTTTCGTGTTTCAGGTAAGCCACCTTTGCTTTGCTTGCTCATCTAATGCCTCTTTCTCTTTGTTTTGTAGGTCTGCCCCGGCCCGTCTCGTCTCCATGCACCGCCGTGCACGGAGTGCTCTGCCCGGTATGAATGCTGCTGTTTTCGTGTTTCAGGTAAGCCCCCTTTGCTTTGCTTGCTCAGCTTATGCCTCTTTCTCTTTGTTTTGCAGGTCTACCCCCCGCCCGTCTCGTCTCCGTGCACCTTCGTGCACGGGGTGCTCTGCCCGGTATGAATGCTGCTGTTTTCGTGTTTCAGGTAAGCCCCCTTTGCTTTGCTTGCTCAGCTTATGCCTCTTTCTCTTTGTTTTGCAGGTCTACCCCCCGCCCGTCTCGTCTCCGTGCACCTTCGTGCACGGGGTGCTCTGCCCGGTTTGAATGCTGCTGTTTTCGTGTTTCAGGTAAGCCCCCTTTGCTTTGCTGGCTCATCTAATGCCTCTTTCTCTTTTTTTGCAGGTCTGCCCCGGCCGGTACCGTCTCCGTGCACGGAGTGCTCTGCCCGGTATGAATGCTGCTGTTTTCGTGTTTCAGGTAAGCCCCCTTTGCTTTGCTTGCTCATCTAATGCCTCTTTCTCTTTGTTTTGCAGGTCTGCCCGCCTCGTCTCCGTGCACGGAGTGCTCTGCCCGGTATGAATGCTGCTGTTTTCGTGTTTCAGGTAAGCCCCCTTTGCTTTGCTTGCTCATCTAATGCCTCTTTCTCTTTGTTTTGCAGGTCTACCCCCAGCCCGTCTAGTCTCCGTGCACCATCGTGCATGGAGTGCTCTGCCCGGTATGAATGCTGCTGTTTTCGTGTTTCAGGTAAGCCCCCTATGCTTTGCTTGCACATCTAATGCCTCTTTCTCTTTGTTTTGCAGGTCTACCCCTGTCTCGTCTCCGTGCAACCGTTGTGCACGGAGTGCTCTGCCCGGTATGAATGCTGCTGTTTTTGTGTTTCAGGTAAGCCCCCTTTGCGTTGCTTGCTCATCTAATGCCTCTTTCTCTTTGTTTTGCAGGTCTGCCTTGGCCCGTCTCCTCTCCACGCACCGTTGTGCACGGAGTGCTCTGCCCGGTATGAATGCTGCTGTTTTTGTGTTTCAGGTAAGCCCCCTTTGCTTTACTTGCTCTTCTAATGCCCCTTTCTCTTTGTTTTGCAGGTCTGCCCGGCCCGTCTCGTCTCCGTGCACCGTCGTGCACGGAGTGCTCTGCCCGGTATGAATGCTGCTGTTTTTGTGTTTCAGGTAAGCCCCCTTTGCGTTGCTTGCTCATCTAATGCCTCTTTCTCTTTGTTTTGCAGGTCTGCCTTGGCCCGTCTCCTCTCCACGCACCGTTGTGCACGGAGTGCTCTGCCCGGTATGAATGCTGCTGTTTTCGTGTTTCAGGTAAGCCCCCTTTGCTTTGCTTGCTCTTCTAATGCCCCTTTCTCTTTGTTTTGCAGGTCTGCCCGGCCCGTCTCGTCTCCGTGCACGGAGTGCTCTGCCCGGTATGAATGCTGCTGTTTTCGTGTTTCAGGTAAGCCCCCTTTGCTTTGCCTGCTCTTCTAATGCCTCTTTCTCTTTGTTTTGCAGGTCTACCCCGGTCCGTCTCATCTCCGTGCATGGAGTGCTCTGCCCGGTATTAATGCTGCTGTTTATGGGTCTCAGGTAAGCCCTCTTTGTTTTGTGCTCTTGTAATGTCATTTTCTGTTTGTTTTTCAGGTCTACCCTGGCTCGTGTCATCCCTGTGCAGCAGCTGCAGTTTCGTGAGTCAGGTAAGCCACCTTGTGTTTTGTGCTCTGTTTTTCGGGTGTACCTTCTGGCTCGTGTCGTCTCCTTGCAGCAGCGTCTATGGAGAGGGATTGTACTGTGGATAGGGCTGCAGAAACTTTATGGTAAGTCTATTCAGTTTTTCATGTTTACATCTATTCATTTTACAGTTTTACTTTTTTTAATGCTCTTCTTTTTTTTTTCAGTCGGAAGTGACTTCGTTTTGAATGGATCACTAGGAAGCCATCGGTTCGAACACTTCGGCACACAGGTACAAGTTTAAACTACTATATTATTAGATGTATGTTTGGCAAGTTTTGTGTTATTTTACTTTATAGGTAACTGCACAGATGTTGTGATAACGTTTCTTAAAGGTAAGTGTAATTTTAAAAAAAATGTGTTTTTAATTTTTTTTAATTATTTGTTGGAAAATGTGTTCGTTTTATATTCATTTATATTGTGTCTACTTTTTTATCATAGCTAGTAGTTTCTTTCAAATATATTGATAATGTTTTATTGTTTTCGTAATTGATGCTTTTTGGACGAAAGTGCTGTTTGTCGGAGTTTGGGGAAAGTCTCTCATTTGACTAGGGCGGGGCACGTTTTTCTTTTAATAGGCGGTTATCGATATGTTGGGTAGAGTTCCAAAATTATCGGTACGTGACGCAGCAACATGAAGGTAAGTTTGATATTTTTTTAATGTTTGTAAAATTCTAATAATAGTAGCTGTATCCGTTTGCCAAGTTTTGTTTTCTTTTACTTTATTGGTAACTGCACAAGCGTTGTTATATTGTACTTAAAGGTAAGTCTAATTTTTTTTCTAACGTATTTATCGCTTAGTTTATGTGCTATATTTTAATGTTGTATGTATTATTCACTATGTTCGACAGTTCAACATTTTTTAATGCTTTTTTTTTTCTTTTCAGTCGGAAGTGACTTCATTTTGAATGGATCACTAGGAAGCCATCGGTTCCAACACTTCGGCACACAGGTACAAGTTTAACCTACTATATTATTAGATGTATGTTTGGCATGTTTTGTGTTATTTTACTTTATAGGTAACTGCACAGGCGTCGTGATAGCGTTTCTTAAAGGTAAGTAATTTTTTTAAATGTATTTATCGCTTATTTTATATTCTCACTACTTACTCTACTACTTACTCTACAAATATCTAATACTCTCTACACTACTCAATATCAACTACTCGCTACTACTCCCTCTACTACTTACTCTACAACTCTCTAATACTCCCTACCCAATTTAGTACACACAAAAAACTACTCTAAAGTTCTCACTATAACACTACTACACACTACTACACACCCTTTACTACACTCTCTACTCACAAATACTAACTTCTATACTCACTCTTTACTACTCACTCTCAAATATCACTACTCACTCAACTACTTACTCTACTACTCTCTAATAACTGTAATACTCAATATCTACTACTCACTCTACTAAATAGCATCTAATGGATAGTACTTTCTGTAATACTGTACTCCACACTATCTGCTACACTCTACTACTCAACATTACTCACTCTATACTACTCACTATATACTACTCACTCTTTACTATTCAAACTTTAAAAAACACACTTTGTATATGTGTGGGTGTGACTGTACATGTAAATGTGTGTGGCTCTAGGACTCTTTACTACTCACTCTCACTCTTTACTAATAAAAGAAAAAACACACTTTGTATATGTAAGTGTGGCTGTGCATGTAAATGTGTGTAACTAACACTCTTAACTACTCTTTCACTCCTTAATACTAAATATTACACTCTAGACTACTCGCTCTCTAATACTCTCTACTAATCACTCTCTACTACTTACTCTAATACTGTACTACTTACTCTACAACTCTCTAATACTGCCTAATAGATTTACTAATGAGAAAAAACGCTGGAAGGTACTCACTCTAATACTCTACAAAAACTGTCTACTACACACTACTACTCACTCTTTACTGCTCACTCTCTAACATTCTCACTACGACTGTACTAGTTACACGACATATCTAATACGCTATACTCACTGTACTACTCAATATCAACTACTCACTCCACTACTAAAGTACTTACTCAACTCTCTAATACTCCCTACTCACTTTAGTACACAATAAAATACTCTACAGTACTCACTATAACTCTATTACACACCCTCCTACACTCTCTACTACTCACAAATACTCACTCAAATAGTCACTCTATAATACTCACTATCAAATATTATCAATAGTCACTCGAATACTTACTATACGACTCCATAACACTCTCTACTCACTGTAATACTCTATCAAATACTCACTACTACTCACTGTACTAAATAGCATCTAATGTATAGTACTTACTGTAATACTGTACTTCACACTCTGCTACACTCTACTACTCAACATTACTCACTCATAATTAGTCACTATACTACTCACTCTTTACTACTGAAAATAAAAATACACTTTGTATATGTAAAGGTGTGGCTGTGCATGTAAATGTGTGTGGCTCTAGGACGCTTTACTACTCACTCGCTCACTATATAATACTCACTCTTTCACTTTTTACTACTCGCTCGCTAATACTCTTTACTAATAACTCTCCTACTCACTGTCAACTACTCACTCTACTACTTACTCTGTGTGTGGGTGCTAATGCAATAGGTTTCGCATATGCAAGTGATTAAGCTATTGGCAATGTAAATGACAGTGCCATTTATTTATGATTTAAAAATGCAATGCCAATAGCTCTACCTTTAATATTGCCGAAACCATTGCATTGTAAATGCTTGTTAATTTACTGTTCCATGGTAGATAATATACAATTAAAAGTAATAAGAGTTATGGAGGAGAAGGGAGCAACAGAGTTTTTCTGTGGTAGTGTGCTGACTGGGTGGAGGGAGGAAAGTGAAGCATTACGATGGAGTGCTGAAACAAATAAAGCTCCCTCAAATCAGCACAGGTGGATACAAGTCAGTCAATCAAGGCCAAGAGGATGAAAGGCATCAAGTAAGGACCAGGGAACGGAGATAGACAAGGAAGCCATCCAGTGATGAGCCAGGGTTGACCCAAAGCGGGCTCTGCAGACTATTTTAGACAGCGGTTTGTCTGTAGGAAAGACCTGAAAATCTCTGAAACGGATGAAAGTAGAACGACAAACCGTAGGAAAGTGCCCCTTTTTGTCATGGTCACCTCCACTTTTTGCCACGGATGTGCACTGGGCCTCTGCTAATTAGGACCCAGTGCCAGTGCTCTTTCCCTAAAAAACAAGGTTTTAATGGTCTAATTGTGTTACAATTGGCACACACCTTAAAAGCATCCCTGTAAGTCCCAAGTAAATGGTACCCTGGTATCTAGGGCATGGGTACTAAAGAGGGTCCGTAAAGGCTGCAGCATGCATTATGCCACCCGAAGAGACCCCCATACAAATTGTTGCATGCAGCCTGCCATTGCAGACTGTGTGTCATTGAATTGAATTGAATTGAATTCCATTTATATAGCGCATAACCACCCGAAGGCCACGCAGCGCTAGGGACTGAATTCTGTGTGCGACTGCAGGGAAAGATTAATGCGCTTTTGAGAACAGATGGGTTTTCAATTCTTCAATTGTCATGATGAAAACACGGCATGGAGTACTTACTACGTGCCATGCCAAAGTCACTGCATGACATATATGTAAATCACTCCTACAGCAGGCCTTGTATCCGTAAGGCAGGATACATATTACATGTGAGGGAATATCTGATTGAGCAGCTACGCCCCTCATTCAAATACCTGGGGATCCAGGTGAACAGGACACCTGAAGACCAGATAGACGGAAACATCAAGAAGGCCATCACACAGCTCCGCAGCTCGGTGGGGTTCTGGACTACGTTGCCATTATCGGTGGTAGGCCGGATCGCAGTTTCCTAAATGGTGATGCTTCCCAGAGTACTATACTTCTTTGTCAATCTCATTGTCAGCTGCCCCAGTCCATTTTTGACACTCTTAATACACTACTAGTTACTCTAATATGGGGTAATGGGAGGCGCCGGATAGGTCTCCGGAAACTGCAGCTGGGGTCTAGGGACGGAGGGCTAGGGGCACCGGATTTCAAAAGTTATTACCTGGCCAGTCAGCTCCAATGTCTCTCATATTGGACGGCAGGGCGGAACCTGCACGAAATAGGCTACACACCTGACAGGCGGGACCGAGGTGAACTACACACATTATTACTCCAGCGGAGCCGCATCCCTGCGGGTGGTCACCCGCTCCTCCGTACAGGTGTGGCATGCTGGCGGAAGGCCCTGGCGTACACAGCCCCAACAATTGCGTACGCGGATAATATCCCCTTATTGGGAATCCCGACGCCACAAGGCAGACTCACTGGTAGAACAATGCGCACCTGGCAGGAGGCTGGGGTAACTGAGGTGGGTGATTTTTTCGGAGACGACAATTTAATAGACCATGCCGCCTTACAGCAGGCTACCGGTGCCCCTCCACAATTGTATCTGCTTCACGCTACTGTTACACACTTCATACGCACCAGATGGGCACCACAGCGACTCCGACCTCCACAACATGAACTAGTACACCTACTGTATTACATGGGTACAGGGGGTCACCTGGTACGTTGGCTGTACACTGGCATCAGGACACACACCGCAATTCCACTCACAACACTGAAACATACTTGGGAGCAGGACACGGATCAGATATTGACAGAGAAGGAGTGGCAGGCAGCACTGGAACATCCTAGGAGGGTTTCACAAAACGTTAGATTCAGATTCATACAAGTGATGATATTGCACAGGGCATACCTCACCCCTAAAAGACTACACCTCATGTTCCTGGACGCCCCACATAGATGCCCGCGTTGCGGGGAGGAGGACGCTGGGTTTCTTCATATGAGCTGCCGTTGCACGAGACTTCGAGAATACTGGTCGGAAGTATGCAGGGTGCTCCACACGATCACGGACCTACCAGTTCTGGTCGAAGCACTGCCCTGTCTTCTAGGGCTGCGGAGAAGGCCCAAACCGCAGAAAGCCAGACTGAAATTATTAGATTTTGCCAGGTTACTAGCAATACGGGCATTGACAAGGAGATAGAAATCTCCAAGAGCACAGGGAATACACACATGGCAATCAGAGGTATTGAAATGGGGCAGAGCAGAGGGAGTGGCCCTCAGGAAGGAGGAAATGCAGGGTCACAGGAAATATCCCATATCCCAGGATTGGGAGGTCATGCTCATAGCGCTCAAAGATATGGACCTAGCCCCGGCACCAGGGCTTAGTTCTCAAGGTTAGAGGGTGGGAGTCAAGGACTGCAGAGGTGAGGCCTGAGGATCCCCGCAACCCGTACGACTGTTACAGGGCACACTACTTATCATGATACGTGACGGCCAGTATAACCTGAGCTCAGAAGAGGAGTTACACAAGACACCAGGAGACGGGGAGGGAGGGGAGGGGAGGGAGGGAAAGGGGAGACGAGTTAATCTATTGTTGAAGTCCCACGACACTACGGACTATGAATACAGCTGAGTATATGTGATATGTTACTCACCATGATTGGCTCACCTGTATTGTAGACGGCTCTCCGTTTAGGACCCAATAAGAGGAAGTGGGTTGTTGTGGTTAGAGGGGTAAAACAGAAAATACCAGCTGCTGTACCGTAAAGATTTTATACTGTCATTGCTTTGATAACACAACTGTGAATAAAGAGTTTAAATTAAAAAAAAAGAGCAGCTATGCCCCTGTGCGGTCTAGTTCAATTACTAGATTGTACAAGTGAGCAGGGAAGCCATCTTAAGTACATGTATTGGGCACTGGTCATTACGAGTTACCCAGCTACATGATGGTTTTCCTGAAACATATGTTTGGTATCAAACACCTTGTGTTAAAGAGTCTATACTGTTGCCAGTACTGGATGTATTATGGCATGCACCTTAGAGGTGCCCCCTGGAAGCCTCTGCCACCATTGATATGTGACCCAGTTTTCCCCCCGACCTCGGAGATGCCACCCGCTGCCCCCAGGCCCATTTGGCACCAGGACAAGCAGGAAATTACCTACGCAAGTAGGTGTGGTGTACCACCAGGCTAGTCGCACTCCTAAGATGTGCTACCTGATGTGCTCGACAAGAGAAGGGTTCCACCATCTTGTTTTTGGTGGATCTAGAAACTCTGGGATAGGGTTACTTATGCCCACTCCCAACAGTAAGTAGTTATATAGGGAGGGCAGTGACACCCAGAGGTATGTAGCTTATTGGCTACTACCCACCACTCCCCTTAATGTAGTATTTATTTGGACCCTGACATCAAGAACTCAGATTTGTCTGCCTGAAAGAACAACAAAGATGTGAGAACTGTGGACCAGCATCAACTTTGGCGCAGAACTCTGCCTGACTTCTGCTCTCCCAATGACCACAAACACAGAAGCGGAAAAAGCCTCCTCAAATCCTTGGAAGTTTGTCCAGCACTTTCGCAACCCATTAACATCTCATTTTGAGTGGAGGAGCCATTCCCCTGCACCAGCAGGCACAGACTGCAGCTGCTGGATTCTCCGTTCAGTCAACCTCCAGGACCACAGAGGAACAAGCACCCCAGCAAGAGGTCTCTCTGCTGCAGAAGGTCAGATCTGTCCCCTTGCCAAGTTTGGAAATGCCAGGACCCGCCCTGCACCAATACCCTAGGTACCGAAGCCAGTTGTAAGGCTTAATTGTTTTCAGTCAGAAAACCACTGCCACCAAACCTTACCTGCACATCAAGGGACTCTGGGAGAGGCCAGCTCCACTCCAAGAGTGGCCCAGCTGTATTTCTTTTCCCTCTTCTACAGGAACACCGAACGTGAAAGCTAACTCACTGACCCTTTGGACAAAACATCTCTGCACCTGAGATCACATAAACCAAATGAATCTCTGTGGTCCAGAGACCCTCAATAGCATAGCCCTCCTTGGGGTCTTCTGGACAGGTTACCCAGTACCACCTTGCAGCCTTTTCTTACAGGAATTCTTTCCCAGTGACTTCAGCATGTAGTATTCAAGGCTACCACCACTGAAAGCACATCTGCACCCGGACACCTGAGGGCAGGTAAACTTGATCTCTTGGTTGCTTTCTTGGACCTTGGCCCCTACTTACCTTAAGTCCAGAAAAACAGTCCTGTAAATCTACCTATGCTGTATATGTTCCTCGCATAGGATTACATTGTATTCAAGGCTCATGCCTCAAATCTGACAGCTATTTCTAATGTAGAATTAAAACGTCAAAAGTTCTTACCAGAGTCCCATAATCTTGGTGTTTGAAATTATATAAAAAGATATATTACTTTTCTAAATGTATTTCAAATGTCTTCTTGAGTGTGCGTCTCGTGTTCGACAAATGCTTAACACCACCCTCTGATAAGCCTAAACTACTCACTACCACAAAGAGAGCATTTGGGATTATTAATTTAATCCCTGTAAACCAATAAAGGTCATCTGGACTTGCTACATAGTGTACCTCATTTTAGTCCACTACATAAAAATTCAGCTTCCAACACAAATCAATAAGTAAAACAACCTGTTATAGCGAGAGTCTAAAGATTAATGTAGAAAACAAATATTGCGAGACACACAGATAGAAATAAGCCAAATGGTTTGGATTATCTATTGGCCGCCCCATATTAATCAGTCATAGCGCAAACAAGAAGACTGAATTCAACAGGGAATGAGTGCATCCCCAGTCGTATTACCCATGCGATCTCACATGGTATGCATACAATAATGGTAAAAATGCCAAAACTTTCAGAGTGGCCCGACTGATCCTTTTATAAAGCTACTGATAGAATTCGTTAATATGCCCCCTCCACCTGTTCTGATCAATACATATGGACCCTGGTTTGTATGTTTTATAGCATAGGTCGAGATTTTTAGTGGTGCAAAAACAGGTGTTGCTACTGTTGCAAAGAGTGATCTGAGATTTTCTCCCAAGATGGGGAGAGGGCAAGGGCAGCCACTTTGTGTCATCAATATCGCAAGATCTTTGTAAAACGCTCCATGTGCATCATTCCACTCTGCTTACCATCGCAAATCCTCCTGTAAAGCAGAACGTATAAAGGCAAAATATCAAAACTATCCAGGAGTGGATTGAAATGGCTTGACATCTTACCAGTAGCCCCAGTGTCAATGAGAGCTACAACCAACCAAGGAAATTGTCTCGGTCTTCAACACTTCCAGTGTCTGCAGCTTTCCTGAAAATACAGGTCTTCTGATCAGAGATACTGCAAGCAACAAGGTTCTCAGGTTAAAGATGCCCCACCTACAATCCCGCTAAGTATGTTAAAGCCTGCAATCTAGACACTGACCACACATTAAAATTCATCAACAAAAGTCCTAGAACTGGCTAGATGGCCCGGTCCACTCCAAGTGTTTCTTCTCGTTAAGACAGCTATAAGAAGCCAGAAAAGTGAAATCCACATAGCCAGGCACCCAGGACATATTGTTTGGTGTCAAGGGCAACAAGTTTTCACATGTATTTTGTCTTTGGGACAAGTAGGCCAAACCTCTTGCAGCACAAACCATTTGGCTGTCATTGTACAGTACCACATTATGGTTTGGGGAAGGGCATTGTCTGCGATTACGGTAATATTTTGGACCCATGTTTTTATGCTGTTAGAACTCAGATTTATAGTTCATTAATGCAAAGCCTTTATTATTAGGGCGAGTGCTCCAAGTAAATGTTGTAAGCTCGGACGGCACTACTGACAGCGGGTCCAGTATAAAATGTGTACATATGTTTTCAAAGTTTAGAAATAGGCTGTGTATAATGCTCCCAGAACGCTCTCCGATTAGATGCAAATATTTGCAGACGCTTGAAAACAAGATTGTTGATTCTTTGCTTTCGAAATAAAATGTTCACAAAAAAAGGCAAGTGGAAAAGAAAACATTTAGATATGGTACCTAAAATATTTCAGTAGCTTTTCTATACAGCATAATTTAGCAAAATGTGTTGATGTATACTATTTCTCAAAAATATTCATAATGGAAAAATCAATGTGACCAGTTTCAATAAGATTATGGGAAACAAAAATAAACAAGCATTGACAAAGCCAGTAAGTCTGAAACTGGTGGTCAGCCTTTTGGTTTGGTCAAGGAGTTTCTTGTTTTGGCATGGTTTTGGTGAAACTTTATTGGTGTGGAAGCTGCTTGGCCCTCACCATTATAACAAACATTGGCAAAGGAAAAGAAAACACATAGCCACAGCAGTTCCTGGCACTGAACAAAACTACTTTGAGTGCCGAGCTACACCTTGTGAAAGAGCAGAATACCATGACTCACAGTGAAGCCAGCCAATAGATGGAGGGACAGAATCTTAATAAATACAAAGGTCATGGTTAATGCCAGACCTAATTATGGCCCAATTACTAAAGAAAGTCTTCAAAAGTGCACCCATGGTATATGTCCTTTCATTATGTGCAGATTTACGGCTTTCATGAATTAACAAGAACTTACGGAAGTAGGCCAAGTAATAGTACTTCTAGAAAATATCTGAACCAACTTTTAGCATGCGCAAGTACACACGTGTAGATTTGCTCGTGAAAATCAGTTGTATTTGCAAGTTCTCTTTCCCTTCAATCACTTTTACCCCAGCCATGGAAGACGTTTTACATCGTCATTGTCAGGAGCAAATTTCCAACCTTTCTCAGTATGGTGAAAAGATTATAAAAGGAGTTGGTGAAAACCCTTAAAACATGCAAGTTAATAGGTTTGCGCAGACTCTAAAGAGGATTCCAATCCTGGAACTATTTCTTACCACTACCTTCAGCCCCAGTATGTAGATCTGCAGAAATGTGGCAAAATAAGGGAATTGCTAGTATTCAAACCAAACTATGGTATAAGCCCTGGCATAATCAGAGCGGCTATATTAGAGATCTATATAATGAGATTGTTGCCATAATTTGTCGCCCATTACATGGCACAAAAGGGGCAAGTGGATTTTGTTACAGGACAAGTAACCTGCCCCATGGACAAGAAGATATTTTATTAAATTCCAACCTTTGTGCAGCAGCAGAGGGCCACGTTCCCGGATCTAAACACAGAACTGCAAAATACAGCCAAAAGAAAGGCAAGGGGGGGCGTCAGCCAAGTGGTGAGCCATTTTCTGTGCCCCAAAGCACAAGAATGGTGCAGCCCTCCTCCCACCCATGACGCTAACAGCAGGCAGCTTGCCTACTTCATTACTGAATTTGTTTACCCAGTTTGCCTTGTAACAGATAGGACTAGTTGGTGCGCAACTTGTTAATGTGTCAAGCTGTAGCATTTACAATGGTTGAAAGAATAACTAAATTTACATTCGGACAGTATTAATACATTATTTCAATGTGTTGTACTGTTTACTCCAAGTCTAAAACCTCTCTTAACCTAACCCTGAAGAAATACTCGGAAGCTTGATTTTACCCAAGCAGACAACTGCACTCTCCCTCCATGGTCCCATGACGTTGCAAGTTTTACAAAATATCATGCCTTGAATTTTTCATGCTGATTATCAGGACCATACCAACACATCTTCAACTCCTCCAATAAATACTAAAGAAAGATTGCAGTTAAGATTCTAAATGCATCCAAAAATCACTACAGAAAAAAATTCCCCAAAATGAATCATATTCCATCTTGGCTACTGTACTGCAAAAGCTTCACTCTACCAACAAGCACGTGTTCGATCCTGCACACTTTAGGTTGATTTGTAAATTGGGAAACAATTCAGAGTGAGGTAAACAGTAGACTACAAAGTCTACAAAACAATGACCATCTTTTCTAACTCCATACTAAACTGAAAATATCTATTCAATATTTTTATAGCTATCAAAATGTAACATTTGAGGGAATTTGTCACATTGGACCAGAAACTCCGATATGACCGTAACCTGCTCCCACCATTACAAAGGTTAATGCGGAATATAATAAGCTAAAATGTGCTACCTCTCTCACTGCTGGGCAGGGTGGCACTTTTAAAATGATGTCCCTGCTTCGCTTTCTCTACGGATTACAAAACGACCCTGTACATGCACGTTATTTCAGGGAAATGGTGGGCCTGCAGAGGGATTTGCTGTGGAATGGGAAACCTCGTATAGCACTGTCCAAACTCACCCTCAACTGGTATGACGGAGGGATCAGTCTTCCCGATCTCAAGAAATAATATTGGGCGGCCCACCTCGCGGCCATTAATCATGGCACCTACCGCCGTGCAGATGACCCGGGATATGCCATGGACAGGTGGTTCCTACAGGGAGGGAACTATAACAGGGCCCTGTATTCTAAAGCCAAGCGGTACCTCCCAACTGGGCCAACTAGACATTTGTTCCAGGTCGGGAACGCAGCAAATAGAGGTCTGGGGTGGGAACGAAAACTGATACTAGCAACACCCTTCTGGGATTCCGAGAAACTAGGAAACCTGTGGACATCGAAAGGGTTTGACAAATGGGATCTCATTGGGATCTCAAAAGTGAGGGACATGTGGGTAAAGGGAGAGGTTGTGACGTTTGCCTCACTGCAACAGGAAGACGAAATCGCTAACCCAGAGTACTTTAGATACCTCCAAGTTCGCCACACACTACAGACACACCTGCCAAAAGGTTCCTCCCCTCCAGAATTTTCACCCCTCGAAGATAGGTTGCTTGACGTATACTTACCAGAGAAAGCCATCTCCCTGACCTATAAGAAATTGATAAATAACATGGTGGACCCTCTCCAGCACACAAGAATGAAGTGGGAAAGGGATGGCCTAGAGTTGGATGATGAAGAGCGGCAGGAGGCAGTGGCCTCACCAAGGGAAGTGGCAATCTCAGCCAGACTAAGGCTCGTCCAGCTCAAAATACTGCACAGAGTGTACATCACTAGACCCTGCCTGGTCCGCATGGGGAGAGTGGAAGGGAGGGGGGGGGGGGGGGGGGAATTAAAGACGTCAATGTGGCCGAGAGGGCACATCCATGCACATATTGTGGGAATGCGATCACATTCAGGTGTACTTGCACAAAATACATTATGTCCTTAGTGAAGTGCTAGAATTGGTCGTCCGCCCTGAGGCGAAGACATGCCTTTTGAATGTATTGGAACCCACAGACCTGAATAGTAAGGCCAGATGTGGGTCACCCTAGGCCTCATGATAGCAAAGAGAAAAATTGTGCAGTTGTGGGGAGCAACATGTCCACCCACCATAGAAAAATGGATGAAAAACATAGACTGGTGTATGCTCCGAGAAGAGACATTACATCTAGCGCTGGGCTGCCCCCAAAAATTGGTCCTTAATCTGAGGTGCCTGGAACGCCTACCAGGGGAATATCTCTAGCCGTCCATGTAATTCCCTTCTAGAGGATTTGCCCTCACCGTAAATTATGTAATCCAGACCACTCCATTGCCCTGTTCCTGTTGCTTATGTGATTACCACTGTACTATTGAATGAATTCCTCTCATCTGTGAACTGCTATGTCGATTCATGATGTTTAATAAAAAATATGTTTTTAAAAAAATACATAAAATTTGAAATTTGCCATGAGTACGTGTGTAAAAAATTAACACTGGATTTTTGAAGCCAACATGGGCACTTTTAGGTCAAAATGTTGTCTCAAATTGAAGAACGTGGACATCACAAAATACAAGAATGCATGTTACACTGGGAAAAAATTGCGAGTGGAAATATGAAAGAACACAATGGCTCACAAAATCAACAAAATAAAGCAGCATTTATTTAAACAAAGCTTCAAATAAAATTAGTCAACAGTTATCCATGAAAATATTTAACGGGGAAACAAATAATTGTTTTATGCCAAGCAGTAAGGAATCAAACGGGTCTTAGCATCGTCGAGCCTGCCCTTCTTGTTCTGCTGTGCAGTGAATCTGGATGACAAAGTTGACGCATAAGGAGTCATCTGAAATGAAGACGAAAAAATAAGCAGGTCAACTGATAAGCAGAACGAAAGAAGTCCACCACCATACTTTAGTTTATTTTGCAGCTTTCTACACAGATTTGCATGCCCATGCGCTACTAAGCTCCCAGTGGTCAATGCAGTTCTTTATCTGTGGCTATTCGCAAATTTTAGTACACCTTAATTATTGGTTCATAGCAACTTAAACAAGGACCTTGCTTCTTAGAAACGTTGTTTGCTGCCATGCTGAGCAAATATTAGCCAAATATTTCATAATCAAGAAAAATATTTACATAGGAACCTGAAGTCTCATTTAAAAACGAGTTTACATTTATGGCCGTTCTTGATCCTCCCTAAACCAGTCACTTACATTTTTGGTGTGAAATCACTTCTTTTGTTAGCAAAACCCACTTTCAGTAAGGGCCCCTTTCACAGATCTATAAATTCAGTAAGTCAGAATGTTACATGCAAACATTAAAAAATAAAAAGGATGAAATAATCATTGGTCGACATAAGTAGACCTTCCAGGAGAGCAGATGAACCACCTTAAAAACTATTTCTATAAAAATGTACCTTCTGTGCCAAATATTTATTTAAAATTGTATACAAGTTTTTATCTGACCACATTCCAAAGTTAGGGATGCTCAAGTACACCCAGCTGCTACTTCAGGACTTACATAAGTGAAAGAATAGGGAAGTGGTTGTCCTCTTTTTTGTGCTAAAGGAGTTAAAAGTTTGGAACAGTTCAATGATTCACTATTTTATCCATCACCAGCAGGCACCTCTCATCTCAGACCCAATAAGGACGTGCCTGATTGGAACGAGAAGTTGATCAGCTTTAGTGTGGTCAATGGCACCTGAAACAACTTTCTTGCTTCCGCAAAGACTAAATTATCTGAATTCGTTCTTGAGCAACTGAAGCCTCAAATCAAGAGGAACAAATGGAGGACAGAAATACATGTTATTTTATCGTAAACTTACCAAAATAGGTGAGCACGAACTAATCATCTGTCTTAAATTTGCCATTGATGTAAGGGACATAATCCAAAATAAGCCTCCAGTCTGTGGACCACACAAGACCCACTGCACCAACAGCACTCCATGTTCCTACTATGGGAGCCCTAAAAAACAAAGGACATCAATTCAATTTTTCAGCTACAACAATGTTCCCCACTACACAGCTCTTTACCTGGACTTCTACTCATTCAGAAACCATAATGTAAACCTAACTCTGAACACCATACCAGACATCATCCATATTGCGGATTTATATTCAAAGAATAACAAGGTTTTTCAAGTAATTTGAAGCTATTTTGGCACCATCTGTAGACTTAGTCATGGCTGACTGAATAATGTTCTGTGGTTCCCCGATCTAAGCACAGTTTAAGCGACAATATTTTAGGTAGTGATTAAACGGTTTAATAATATATAAGTAAATAAATAAATATAATAAAACATGGTCTCAAAATTTTCTTTGAGGCCTTACTGCTGAATACTACAGTTGACGAATACCAATGCTGACTTAGTCGTGATTACACCTAATGCTCTATATTCCATCACCCAACACTTCCTGGGTATCTCGCTCTTGCAGGCTCTTTTTCACCCCTGCTTTCTCTTCATCCTTTCTCCCTTTTGCACCTTCCACCCTTGCCTTGGGTCAAAGTCTAATGAAAAAAAAGACCGGGCTTCTTAAAATGAACACAAGCACCACATTCTAATAATGGCACAAATTTAGCACAGATTCAAGGAATCAACATTTAGAATCACTGTAGTGCTTTCTAAGTGCCTTTTAAACAATAAACACTATGATGAAAAAGTAGGTTTAGAGGTCCCTTAAAATGACGGATATCTATGCATATAAACAAAAATGTTGGGGTTTTATGGGTTTAACCTCCCTTACACCATCCCTCCACCCAAATTAACCACCCAAAATAATCAGACATAAGACCTAAATAGACTCTCCAAAAACTGTTTGACTGAGACATCCGAGTAGTTTTGTTTATGAATGAAGCTCATGTACATGAACAAAGTACGGCTTAGAAAAAGGATACTCAAGCGCTGGCAATAATCGGACATCAGCAAGCAAGCATCAGAACCGTCTAAGAGCACAGTCGTTCTAGTGAGGTTCTCAGGGTACATTTTGATTAAACACAGGGATGGTCTGTAAAGAACACCATATTACCACTGAATATCCCTGATGTAATGGGCACTTTGGAAAAATTTAAAGTTCCTGCTAAGGTATTATCACCCATTGACAGAAGTTCCTGCTAAGGTATTATCACCCATTGACAAGCTATCTTGCTGAAGCGAGAACATAGGATTATTTTCATTATCACGCTGCAACCCAATGATGCGCTTAAAATGTTCATTACAACCTCTAGAATCCATGCAAAGCCTTGCCTGCATAGTCTAAGCAGATGCCAACCCAGGCAGTCATCCGCTCCAGACTTCTGCTTCCGGGTTGAAGCCTTCATCTGCCTCATCTCCCTTAGCTGCAGTGGATATCCCTCCATACCCATGTCTGCAGCCTCCTCCCCCTTTTTTTTTTAGATTGAGAGTATGAGACTGCAGCTGTCTGGTTGCCAGAGTCGAAGTGGGCTTCTCAAGAACGTAGAGTTGCTCACAGCACACCAATTGCTTACAATGAGCTGGCTTTACTGACACTCATTTGCCGACTTCTTTCCGAGAGCTTATCCTGTGCATGTAGCATTTCCAATTTAATGGTGTCATTCTACTGCTCAATTTTACAGGCATACCTTTTTCTTTCCTTGTAAGCACTCCACAAGAGTTCATGTGTTCTCCCTAGTGTGCTTCTCATCAATTGGCTTGCTTTGCTTAAGTTCTTGAGAAGGAATTATGGAACTTTTGAAAGAATACAAATGTTAGGTTTTTAGATCAAAGGATAAGCAAGACCTTTTGGGTGGCCAGGATGGGTAGTGCTGAGCTTTGTAGTTGCAAGAACAACATTTCCAATAATCATTAGCTTCAGAATAAAAACTTAATTTTTATAATTCACTGGGGCAAGAAAGTAGGGGTGGAATTTAGACAGGTGGGTCCACTGTGCTTTTTGGAAGAGGGTCTGCAATATTTCTTCAACTTAGCTTAACGCATGGAGGATTCCATTTGAAAACTTTGGTGGTAAAGGAATCTGTTACTTGTGCTGCAGCTTTTAGTGAGTGCGATGTATTGAAGTGCTCCAGATAACATAAGGTATCTTGCTCTGGAAGGACCCAGAAATAGCCAAAGAAGTTTGGCGATACAGAGAAGATTTCGCCAACTGGGGAATTAAAATAAGACCAGTGCCGCCAGAAAGATACCCAGGCCCACTATCCATGCTGGCGGAAGAAAGACAAAAACCAGGAGGCGGAATTCTTCGGGGCGCCGTCGGGGGCATGGATATCTACAAGGGGGGTTGGGCCAACGTACCATCATTCACCAAGGCCTGTGGGGGGTAGACAAAGAATGTCGGAAAATTCTACCACCAACTCAAAATACATCCACAGCAAGGATGGTTGAAGCATGAAAACCGACTCTGAAAGTCTGCTCGTGGAATATCAATGGCCTGGGTGGCAAAACCAATGATGCAGAATTAATGTCATTTTTAAATCTTTTTGACATTATCCTATTTCAAGAAACCTGGTCAACGGCTTCCCAGCATATTGACGGCTTTAAGGAAATCCAATTAGAAGCGATCAAAAGAGGCCCTTCAGGAAGGGCTGCCGGAGGCCTTTCGATCTATCTGAACACATGGGATCACTTGGTCATATGATAACATCGACACAGGACAAAAATGGATCCAGTGTATCAAAATTGAGCTGACGCCAGTTCCCGGCAATGGTAGGCAGTGGGCCCATAACACCTTGTCAATAATAATCTGTAACACCTATCTTCACCCAAACCCTAAGAATAAAGTGGAGAAAATCTTGACCTTAAAACCCTTTATAAAATCACTACAATCCACGTACCTGCAGGCGGGGCTGGTCGTGTCTGGCGACCTGAACAGGTTCTTGCTTCAAACAGACCACGCCCAACTTATGAATCAACATAAACGGATTGGCGAACCAATCCCAAGCATTATTACAAATCATCAAAAAAGGGATCAGATCGGTCAACAGTGTGCACTCATGTTCGCTGAGGTCGGGATGATCGCATTGAATGGCCGCTTTCCACAAGACCAACCAGCATCTTCAACTAGAATATCTAAACAGGCCCAATCAGTGCTGGACTATACCATTGTGGATCTAGATGTTCTGCAAACAATCGTTAGTTACAAAATCATCCACAAATTGAAGAGCGACCACAGCTAGCAATCTTTTGAAATCAACATCCAACATAAAAGGGCCACACCGACCAAAGACCTGACAGAACCCCCAAGCCTCTACAACCTTAAGAGACTGGTATGGAACGGCAATAACATCAAAGACATAATGATATTTGTGAAAAACATCGATACTGAAGTGACCGGAGAAGACCCATCCGCACATCGGGAAAACTGGGAAAGACTGACCGCATCTCTAACAGAGGTTCGGCAACCACTGTAACATAAAGAAACCAAGTAATACCCCTCAAGCGTCTTTGGGCAATATAGTGCGCAAGAAAAGGACCCTGAATCAAGAAATCAGGAAGCGGCAAGCAACAGCCAGGTCAAAGGGTGATGATATAACCACTCAAATTTATAGTTTAAGGCAAAATTACAAAAAAAGAAGTGTGGTTAGAAAAATCAAAATACCAAACTAACATCTGGCAATCACTATTAGCATCCAGTCAATCAAATAACAACGGGAAATTTTGGGCTGAAATCAATAAAGTTGCAAACGGGCCTGCACAGGTCTTCAGCGCTAATATTCTGGAGGATGACTGGATACAGCACTTAGAGCAAACTCAAATCATCAACTATCCAGTGGGGAGCCCAGCGTTGCAGACCCTGCAATTAGAAAACAATTACGAAGCAGACCAGCTTTCAGATGAAAACAGGATAACGCCATCCCAGGTAGAAAAGGTATTAAAAAACTTGAGATCTAAGGGAGCCCCAGGTCCAAACGGTTTCTGTTCAAACAAGACCAACAATTCTGGGCAGAACATCTTTCCCCACTATTTATCAGTGCACTCCAGACTGGAAGCATTCCCCAGTCATGGAGAGGCAGTATTATTCATCCAATCTTTAAGGCAGGCTCAAGAACTGATTCCGCTAATTACCGCCTCATCGCACTCATAGATGTCGAGGCTAAAATATACGCCTCGAATCTTTTGATGGCCTTGGAAGACTGGGTTTGTGCGAACAAGATCTTGCTGATCACGCAGACTGGCTTTAGGCCCGGAACCAATACCTCATGTAACCTGCTGGTGTTAAACCTCCTGGTGGACAAAGCCAGGGAAAAGTCAACTAAGCTGTACACGTGCTTTGTCGACCTGAAAGCTGCGTTCGACACAGTCCCGAGGGAGGCTCTATGGAATAAAATGTCCACATGGGGAATACCATCAAAGTTGCTGCGGGCCATCATGACCTTCTATTCATCCACTTGGGTTCGAATAAAATTAGGCAATGGCGACCGAACTACACGAAAAATTTACACCCATGTGGGCCTCAAGCAGGGCTGTGTATTGGCCAACTCTTTTCAACATCTTCACAGCGGACCTGGACAAGCACATTGCGGAGACAAAGTGATCCGCCAAAGCTAGCCCATCACAAAATCAGGAGCATTCAGTATGCGGACGACATTGTACTCTGCAGTCAGACCCCGTTGGGCTTACAACGTTCCATCATGAAGCTCCATGAGTACATCAGTGCGCAGGGCTGGCAAATTAATTATAAAAAGACGAAGATCGTCTGTTTTGCTTCTCGTCCAGGGAGGAAATCTTTCAAATGGCACATCGCAGGCAACAAAATAGAGCAGACCTGCTCGTACAAATATCTGGGAGTAGTTGTCGATGCCAGGTGGACTCTGAAAGATCACAAACTGTATAGAAAGGCACAGGCAAATAAACTTTGTTTTGCCCTAAACATATAAAAAACGAAATTGAACTGTCCATCCAACACGCACCTGTTGAAGGCGATAGCTGCCAAGTTTTTACCCTCGCTCACTTATGGTTCGGAATTGTATAGGGGTAAAGATGCAAATTTTCTGAACACACAGCAATCAGAGCTGTTCAAATATATCTTTAAGATTCCGAGGTTTGTATCTCAATCATTGATTCGCCTGGAATTTGGTCTATCAAATCAGCATCAAGTCAGACAAGCGGCCATTCTAAAAACATGTTGGAAACTAAGAGCAGCCCAAGAGGACACGCTTATGGGCCTCTGTTGGATTGAGATGAACAACCAGACCAAGTGAAAAAACGCTTGGAAACCAGTATGGGAGAACGCCCTTGCAAGTCTTAAGTTGGAGAAGGCATGGAATACAAATCTAACCTTTGCGGCTTTCAAAAAAGTAACCAACGGAGCAGCAAAGCAAAGATCTTGGCTAAAAGACAAAGCCGCAACAGCACAGAAAAAACACAGTTGGACGGTCTTGGACATGTATGAGAAAAAATGGAGCCTCAACCGTATTTAGTTAATCACATATCCAATGCCGCCCAAAAAAACACTATTACAATTACGGCTGGGTACCACCATTTTAAAAGACCATACACCTCCATGGAAGCAAACATGGCTGTTCCCTGTCTGCAGACTATGTGGGCAAATGGAAGAATCAACGTTGCACATATCGTGCATCTGCCCATCCTTGAAAATTTTGAGACGTTATCTACTGCATGTATTCCGCCATTTTCAGATTAGATCATGCCGCCCAGCTATCATGCTAGCACTGAATAGTTACCATCTGCAGACAGCTTGTAGGGTCGCCAGATTCTGTCAAAAGGCATTGCTGCTAGTAGTGAAGACTGAGAAAAAAGATCACTGAACGCTCGAACATGGATGCCCGAAGGGTTATGAACAGACTTTGAATCCCCTCTCATAAATATACCAAATATATAGACATTTTAGCAAGTTATCTTTTTGCTTTCTTTTTAACGATCCGCTAAAGTTGTACATTTTATTCTTAAAACATGTGTTTTTATGTAACCATATTGTAAAGGTTTTAATTAACTATATACAATAAAAATGTACTGCTCTACTGAATTGGCCTCCATTTACAAGCTGATCCAAGA
Source organism: Lissotriton vulgaris (assembly GCF_964263255.1). Taxonomy (NCBI): domain Eukaryota; kingdom Metazoa; phylum Chordata; class Amphibia; order Caudata; family Salamandridae; genus Lissotriton; species Lissotriton vulgaris. Next base: position 65,554,683 of record NC_141700.1, read on the forward strand.
TTGGTGAATTTGTGAATTGGGATCAACACTTCAGAAAAGATTTGAGTGGCTAGGCAAAAGGAAAATCAGCAGTATTGTAGGGTGCCCATCAAAGATTAGGTTAGTTCAGTAACTCTCTGGAATAAGAGCAGTTAGATCTTTGGATGTATTTTTACATTTCCCCCGAGACTAGTCAAAATAAAAAAAGCAAAGTAGTGGGGCGGTGGGGGGGATAACATTTTTAAAAAGCACAGGTTGGGCAAACAATGTACATGTCAGGAAGGGTGTGAAGCAACACTGAGCAGAAGGTGGAGGAGAAGCTGATGTGGGAGAGGGCAAGAAAGCATATGCATTCACACAGAAGAAAAACAAGGTTGACATAATTATAGTGGAAGGATACTAGTCATCAAGTCAAAAGGATGGAGGGGGAGGAGAACCAAGCAAACCCGAATGCAGATCTGCCAACTCTCAAAAACGAATGCAGATCTGCCAACTCACACGGTGTCACTGTGTGCCAGAAGATATCCGCTCCCTTCACAGTGTCACCCAGTGGGGAGGCGTTATCACACGTTGGCAGGGAAAAAGGGGTGGAAAACCACTGGTAAGAGTGGACTTCCAAATACTCAAGGGGGGGGGGGGCGCCAGTCCACATCATCCGCCCCAGAATGCGCTCACTAGTGGTTTTAACCCCTTGCATGCTGATGACGAACCCCAGCCGTCATGCACTACGGTGCTCGTGTGCTGATGACGGCTGGGGTTCGTCATGGCCCGCCCCTGTTCATTTGTTTACAGCACAGGGGCGGAAACGGGCCAGCAGTGAAGGGGTTAATTAGTGCATTTTGTACCATGGTTCTGTCATTGTGCATTTTCGGCCTTATTTTTAAAGGCAGGTGCGCTTTTCCTGAGAATGGCTTGGACTCGTGTAAGGAAGAGCAGGAACAGCCTCGGAAATTCATTAGACAGTGAAGAGCTGCCCAGGGTCACAGAGCACCTGTCCCTCACTTTGATTTGAAGGTAGCACATTGCCTGTGGATGTTTCACAATTCCAGCAAGGGGTTTGGTTGTATATTAGTAATACATGCGTGTTTAGTATTTCAGTTTCATTAGCCAGCATGTGGTAGGTGACATTTTTTTGGTCGACCATTTGCCACCATCGGAGGACGTTGCTTTAAATGACACTGAGGAACATGTTTTGGAGAGTTTTTTCAGGCCCCAGAAAGATTTACTCCTGACTGGTGGAGGCCGCAGCCGGGTTAGAAATAATAATTTTCACGTCTGCCATGTGTTGGAGGGCAGCATACAGACTTGTTTCCCAGGCAAGCATCTTTCTTTTAAAGGTGGCCTCTTGAGGGTCCTTCAGTGGGTTTCGTTACTATCTGCTGTGTTGTACTTTTAAGACTACAATAGGATTGCCACCCTTCCCAGGTAGAAATAATGGTGATATTTTGAGGTTTCAAAATTCTGCAAAGGCCTGAACAGGATACCTAAATAGAATGTTACATATACTCATCTGTATAAATTTTTACCATGGCTTTTTAGTCTGTGTTTACTTTTATTATCAGTTAGGTATTATTAAGAGAGCTCCAGAACACATTTTAAAGTGCATTCTTCTTATAATTACTGTTTCAAGTATGTACACATAAGGGGAAGTAGTACTGGTGTCTGGCAGTTCTCCTAATTTTTGTATTGGCCGGGTTGTTAGGGGGTAGTAGGTTGCTGACCTTCCATTGCAAATGTTTTTTAACAGTTTCTAAAACTTTTTAATGCATCTCATTGCTTAAAAGTGTGCAATTTCTGATATCTAGTGCCTTCCATGCCCTTCATTGCTTGTTTTTGGTCATGGGCAAGTCTTACTCCAAGTGTTGTACATTTGGTCATTGAATGTCACTCCTATGCACATTGAAACCATGAGAATGTGACACATAAGCAGTCTAAAAACTTGGTAACTATGGTCTGGGTGCAAATTTGGTGGGCTTTCAGAATAGGACGTTGTAAATACAGCTCAGACTGGTGCTTTGCAGAGATCTGAATGGGACTTTGGTATGAGGACCTGGATGGGGCTTTTGCCCAGTGGAATTCCCAATATACTGCTCATTTAATTAGCCTTCTTACCCTTGTCTCGATCTACCCTTTCCTATGTTTGAGGGGGCCCCGACTCCCAAACATTTTGCTCAGGGGGGCTTGACAGAACACAGTTTGAAGACCACTGCCCTAACCCAAACGCAAAAGACTTGAGGCTTACAAATGATAAGCTCTTTGCAAATCAACAATTTGGTGCGACTGTCCCACTTGTCAATCGGCGAAGGGCACCACCATAGTAAAATACTGAATGTTACTAGGGCATATTCTAAAAATGCCAGACAGAGATCTCTGAATTCATAGCGGACCACAGAACCTCTAGCAGCCGACAGCTCGCGTGATATAGGTTGTGGGTCAAATGGATAGATTGTTCTCAAATGGAAAATGGGGGTGGCTGTGATTGAAAATATACAGGATGCATCAAAGACGAGAGGCTGTACACCGACCAACATCAAGAAACACACAGAGGGGTACTCTTGCCGAATACCCCAATTAATTGGCGGGGGATGGGGAGTTCCCACAAAATACACACTAAGAATGATAATTCCTCGAAGAACTGAGCGACAGTCCATAAAGCAAAGCGTGTCTGTCAACAGTAACCTACACGGTCCAGATTAGGCTCTTGATGCTGGGAAAAATCAGAAAAGCTTAAAAAAAATTAGTAAAAAACGGGCAACCCCAGTGCCCAGACAGCCGCGACCCTCACCAGTTCTTGGCCAGCTGCAGGTAGCGCGGCCCCAGCAGTTTGCTTATCATCTTCCCTGTACACGGCGACCCCGCGGCTCAAAGTGACTCTGACGGTCAGTCAGCCCAGACCCAGCGGACAAAGATGGCTGCCGGGGACCTCCGAACTACGGGCTGCCCGCGGCGCGCCTGACCTGAATCACAAAAACGATTGGTCGGAGGAGACAAAGACTGCTAACAGGCGAGCGAAGAACACCCCCTTATAGAGGGACCTCGTGTGGGATTTAATTATTTATTTATTTATTTTATTTATGCGTTTTTATATAGCGCGGACTTTACCCAAAGGCGTCAGAGCGCTTCACAATAGGAACAGTAATGATACATGAGGAGAAAATTACAAGTGAACAAATTACAAAAGCAAACGTTAAGTTACATGAGGCAAAAGTGACAATTGTGAGCAAACAAAATAAATGAGGTAGCAAACGGTGCAATAAAGGAGGAAAACGTGACGTGTGCAGGTTACAAGAGAAAACAAAGTACAATTAGAGGTATAATACTGCAATATATGGCAGACACTCAAGCACAAGAACAAACGTTACGTAGGCAATGGTGGCACTTGTGCAAGTATCTAAAGCAAACAAAATGTGAGAGGTAGCTAACTGTGTTACAAGAGAAAAGTGGCATGTGCATGGTAAAAAAGAGTACCAAACACAGGTAAAAGGGTAATACTGCAATAAATGGCAAACACTCCAACCACAAGAACACACTGGGAAGGCACTTCCATAGTCATGGAGCAGGGATGTGGAATTCCTATAGCCCGACGCCCAGGACATATTGTTTGGGGTCAAGGGCAATAAGTTTTAATGTGTATTTTGTCCTTGGGACAAGTAGGCCCAACCCCCTGCAGCACAAACCCTTTGGCTGCCAGTTTACAGTAGCACATTAAGGGCCAGTGAAGAGCACTGCCTGAAGTTATTATTTGTGTGCCTATGTTAATGCTGTTCAAACTTGTATTTATGGTTCATTAATGGAAAGCCTTTATTATTAGGGTAAGCGCTCTAAGTAAATGAAAGTTCTGACTGCACTACTTACAGTGGTTACAGTATAAAAATGTGTACTCACAGTTTCAAAGTTTAGCACTTTGAGGCTATGCATAATGCTCCCAGAATGCTCTCTGATTAGATGCAAATATTTTCAGAGAGCAAGATTAATGACTCTTTGCTTTCAATATAAAATGTTCCTAAAAAAATGGAAGTAGGAAAAAATATTTTGCTAAACTACTGTGAAATTTCAGGTACCGTTTCTTTGCAGCATCATTTAGTAAAATGTGTGGATGCATGCTAGTATTTTGCAAAAATGTTCATATTGGAAAATCAGTGTAACCAGTTTCAATAAGATTATGAGAAACAAAAATAAACTAACATAGGCAAAGCCAAAAGGTCTGAAATTACTGGACAGCCTTTTAGTTTTGCCAATATGTGACTTGTTTTGGCATGGTTTTTGTAAAGCCTTCTTGATGTGAGAGGTGACGGGCCCTTACCATTATAACAAACATTGGCAAACACAAATAAAATTGGTCTAAAAAAACACACACTGCCGTTTCTGCCACTGAACAAAACAACTTTGTGTGCCAATATACTCCTTGTGAAAGAGCTTTATGCTGTCACTCACAGTGAAGCCAGCCGATACAGAGAGAGGGAGAGAGAATTTTAACAAACACAAAAGGTTGGGGTTAACGCCAGACCAAATTAGGGGCCCTATTATTAAAGAAAGTCTCAAAAGTGCACCCTTAGTATATGTCCTTGCATTAAGTGCAGCTATATGGCTTTCGTGAATTTACAAGAATTTATAGAAGTAGGGCAAGAAATGTACTCATGGAAAATATTTGTGAACTACAGTTTATCATGAGCAAATATGCATGTGTAGATTAGCTCATGCAAAAACCCTAGTGTTTGCAAGGTCCTTTTCCCATCCACCACTTTTTTCCCAACTCTGGAAGGTTTACGTCTGCCATTGTCAGGAGGAGTACATTTCCAACATTTCTCAGTCTGGGAGAAGAGTTTTTGAAAATCCTTAAAAACACCCTTAGTAGATTTGCACAGACTTAAAGGGCGTTCCGACCCTGGAACTATTGCTCACCACTACCTACAGTCCCAGTATGTAGACCTGCAGAAACGTGGCAACATAAAGGGATTGCTAGTATTCAAAAGCTACTATGGTATGAGCCCTGGCATAATCAGAGAGGCTATATAAGAGGTCTTCTATAATGATGTTGCTGCCATAATTTCGCACAAAAGGGACAAGTGGATTTTGTTACAGGACAAGTAGATTTATGAAGCAACTTGCCCCATGAACAAGTAGATATTTTAATAAATTCCACACCCCTGATGGAGAATAGAATTTTCAATCATGGGAGTTCTTCCTTCAGATAGTAGAGAGGGCGTGAATTAAATTTGGAGGTGTCTTTGGAGGATGAGAACTTTGAGGTCCGTTTTAAAGGCCTGGGAGGAGGTGGTGGTCCGGAGCTGAGGCGGAAGTGGGTTACAGATTCTCACTGCATTGCCTGAAAAGGATTGGGCCATCGATCTTTCCTTCTTGAAAGTGGGAAGTTCAAGCAGTAAATTTTCCGCATTACGAGATGGTCTAGAGCCTCTAGATAAACAAAAGGGGCAGACAGATTCGTCAAAGACGTTTACACCACTCTATGTGCAAAGGAAATTCAATACGTTAATATTTCAATGGCAGAACTGAGCATACACTGGGACGCTGGTGAAGTTAACAATTAGCAGCGCTCCGACTTGACAGCTGAGGAGACACTATACTGCTTGACTTTGCATTTCAGTGCAGTGATGTGGACCACCACACTGAAATGCGTTAGTCTAACACCTGATGGGTGGTACTTTGCAGGGCTTTACATGAAAAGTGGATATTTAAAACGGGGCTCCCAGTTTTATGGTATTTCATTTTGCAACATTTCCGTTTGTATCTTTGTGGTTGGTGTTTATCCATATTTATTTAGTGTTTTGTGAATAAATAACATCAGAACTTAAAGATTTTTCCACATTTATTTAGTCAATAAATGCACTCATAATTTGATGCCTGTAAGGTTTTAGCATATTAAGCAGCCAAGTATAAGAAAACTGCCCACCACCATTACAATATTAGCGTTATACCACAAGCATATGTTGTGATATGCACTTATTTAAGCAGATCTCATTCCTTTCTTTTTTTTAAACTCCCCGTGGAGTCAATATGCAAAGCCATTGGCCTGGAATTCATTAACGACAGCACAGACTGTCACTTAAAAGAAGTCACATTTTTTGTCTTTTTCGTATTAAAAAAAAAATACACAGGAAATACATTGTTGTCTGTCTGTATTTAACTGTAAAAATCAGTAAAAACTTCCACCTGGCAGCCTTATTTATCAAAGAAATTGGTTGACTACATTGATGCATTCTGTGTATCTGTAATGTGGCGACACCAATGCCTAAATGGAAGTAATTTATCAATATTTATTAATAGATGGTCATGTTGAATTATTATGTGTACTAATTGACATCTATGGTGGAACACCAATATGACATTGTGGCCTTTGCTCTTTTCTCTCCACTATAGCAGAGTGAAATGGTCCTGAGCGCCAACCAAAGTTGCAGAGAAACAAAGCAAATTTTGGCTTCTTTTTCACTAAATTTCAGGACACAAAAATGTGTTTTGGAAACCAGGTTAAACCCCTTACCATCTATGTTCTATCTGTGCATAGCATTCAGGAATGGGTTACTGGGACTGGTTATGAAAGGACAGCTACCTACAGATACTGAAATCATGCTGTCTGGTGGGGCCCAACATCTTTGGTCCTCTGATTGATCGCCTTTGGAACTGGGCATAGCTCCAAATCTTAAACCAGTGGTAACAAATCTGGGTATCCAATTGGACCAAACTCTCTCCATGAAGGGGCAGGTTTCAAATACGATTGGCATATGCGTTTACACAATGCGCTTCTTGAGGAGAGTTTTTACCCTCCTTCTTCTCTCGGTAAGGCAAACTTTGGACAGGCGTTGGTCAACAGCCGTTTGGACTATGGCAATGCGTTGCTGGCCGCTGCAAATGAGACGTTGCTTTCTAAACTCCAAGTGGTGCAAAACACTGTTGCACGTCTCATCTGCAATTTTCCTTCTGGAACTGCTTCTTACCCTCTTCTATGCTCTCTGTATTGGCTACCAGTTTGTAAAAGGATTAGCTTTAAAGTCTTTGTCTGCTGCATAATTCCTTACTTAGAAAAGGTCCCAGCTATCTATTCTCCAAACTTGTTCAATACTGCCCTCCTAGACTGCTAAAATCTACTGACAAAGCGCTGGAGTCTGTACCGCATATCAGAAGGACCCGTACAGGAGGCCAAGCTTTTTCGTATCTTGCCCCTCTGTATTGGAATAAATTACCTCTGCAGATTTGTATGTGCATGGATCATCTCCAGTTTAGAAAACAATTGAAGACAGGGCTTTTTTAGAACAGTAATTCCCTGCTTGGCTTATGCTTCTGGCTAGGTGCCGAGATACCCCTCTTGGCGTAATTTGCGCGCTGTATAAATTATATTAACATAACCTTGGGTGGCCAACAATGTTGCATACTTAGGGGGTCTCGGTTCAGAATTGTGTCCCTCACTTTCTTTTGAAAGGCGAGGTCTGGTTCCCACGTTCACTATCAAAGATGCATGAGTATTGGACACCCTAACGAGCATTGGTTTGTCTCCTTCATCCTGTTATAAAGGAGGACTGCACGCAATTGTAGAGAAGACATTGGAGAAGGGTTAGAGTCTCTACAACCTAGCTACCCACTCTCATGACTGGGCCTAAATCTGGGAAAACTGGTGGATGTACTTGCTACTGTCACTTGGGGATAAAAGGAGCAATGCATTGCATTCCTGTAGAGCATCTGGAGTGCTCATGTCAGGAGGAATGACCTGATACCTGGGAAGGCCTGCTTAAGGCTCAGCTGATTGAAAGGACTGGCGCAAGGACAGCTAGAAGGACCAACACTATCAAGGAGGTGCAATGTCGCCAGAGCCAAACTGCCTAGAATAAATGTTTAATTAAAAAAAAAGAAGCACCGGGATAGTGCAGCTACTAGTTTGCCATGACGGTGAACATATTACCAATGCATTTCATGCATTGTAGGATGCCTGTATCCACCCTCGTCCTCAGGCCCAGACTAGTAGCACATGACCTTCACTCATTTATTTATTTATTTTGGGCATTTGTAAAGCGCCTGGTTACGCCACTGGCGTGTCCCCGCGCTGTGATAAGTGAAGTGGCTGCCCCTCCCCCCTCCTACAGAAGGCTACCTGCTAAAAAGATGGGTTTTAAGCTTCTTCCTGAACAGGACTTCAGATGGTTCTAGTCGCAGTTCTAAAGGAAGGGCATTCCAGCATCTGGGAGCGAGGTGTCTAAAAGATCTTCCTCCCATATGTGCCTTTCTTACTCTGGGAACTTTTAGCAGCCCAGTCTGCGAGGACCGTAGCTTGCGTGTGGGCTCATAGTATGTCACCAGACTCTGGAGCGGAACAGGGGCTTTACCGTTCAGAATGCGGTGACATGTGGAGAGGGCTTTGAACTCTACCCTCTTCTCCACGGGGAGCCAGTGGAGGGCGAGTAGAGCTGGTTTGGAGGGTGACCTCCTAGGGAGCCTGAGTACAAGCCGCGCCGTGGCATTTTGAAGCACTTGCAGGCGGCCCATGACCTTGCTCGTGGCCCCCAGATATAGCAGGTTCCCGTAGTCAAGGCGCGAGGTGACCAGGGCGTGCACCAGCGTCTTCCGAGCAGAAATGGGAAAAAGATCTAAAACTTTCCTTAAGGCTCTCAGAACACCGAAACACACCCCGGCCACCCGGCTGATCTGGGGACCAAAGGCAAGGTCCTTGTCCAGCCACACGCCGAGGTTCCTGGCCTCACGGCAGGGAATAGGGACCTCACCCAGGCAGGGCGGCCACCACGCCGACGACCAAGCAGATGGCCCTCTCCCCACCATGAGCACCTCAGTCTTGCTACCGTTCAGCTTTAAACAGTTTGCGGACATCCAGGTTGCCAGATCTTGCATGCAATTCCTGAAGATGTCCGCTGCAAGGCCGGGCGCACGCGATAGGGAGATGACCAGCTGCGTGTCATCGGCGTATGACACCAGGCGAAGACCGTGTCCCTCCACGATGGCTGCAAGGGGGGAGACATAGATATTAAATAAGGTTGGGCTCAGGGACGAGCCCTGAGGCACGCCCTGGCCCAACTTAATCTCCTTCGAATAACATTCTCCCAGTCGGACCTGAAAACACCTGTCAGACAGGAAGGATCCAATCCAGCCAAGCGCTTCGCCTGTGACCCCACCTTCATTCAGACACTGTAGCAAGGTGGAATGTGCTACAGTGTCGAATGCCGCGCTTAGATCAAGTAAGATCAAAGCCATGGCTTGGCCCTCATCTACGCCCTGTCGTAGCGCTTCAACTGCCACGAGAAGCGCCGATTCCGTCGAGTGACGGGGCGGAAGCCAAATTGCGAGTCATGGAGTAGCGAAGCCTCCTCCACGAACTGCATAAGTTGAAGGTTGGCTATTTTTTCCGCCACTTTAGCCATATAGGGCAGGAGGGAAATTGGGCGAAGATTGTCAAGTTTCTCAAAACTGACATTGGCTTTCTTCTGCTTGCTTCCAAGCAATGGGGACACTCTGGGACTTGAAGGAGGCATCTAGCAGGTGGCGAACATAGGGTTCAAGTACTTGCAGGCTGCCCTTCAACCGACTGGGAGTGGTCGGGTCTCTTGGGGAGCCGGATTTTATCGATCCGCAGATACGGAGAAGTGCCTCCGAAGGAGGGGTGACGAAGGTGACTAATCGTTGTTCCCCTTTGATTTTAATGGCCTCCGGGTGTAAAGGGCTATTGTCTGCCTTCTGAGGGAAGGAATTGTAGATGTTGGTGACCTTATTTGCAAAGAACTCTGCAATACGGTCACAACCCTCCGTTGTGCAAAGTTTCTCAGGCACCACAGCGGGCTTCCCTACCGCAATAGATTTATAGATTGAGAAGAGTTCCTTAGTGGACTGTTCAGCTTCTTCAATCTTATTGCAGTAGTACAGTGATTTGCCCTTTCTTATCAGTTTGTGATAGTTGCGCCTGCATTCTGTATACTCTGCTTTGGCGTGGGCCGAGTAGGCAGTTCTCCATTGCCTTTCAGCACGTTTACACGCTGCTTTGGCTGCCCGCATGTCCTCGTTGTACCAAGGAGCCGATCTCTGAGCTCGGCCCCCCATTTTTGCCGCACCGAGTGGAGCCACCAGGTCCAGGGCCTCCGTGATTCGTTGGACTAGATTGAGATTAATTTCTTAAACCCCCTCACCCCCAGGGTGACCCTTCACAGTTAACGCCTGGTTAAATTTAGCTTGGGAGAACGCCGCCCATCTCCGCCTAGGATGTTTGTCGGCAGGAGGTTCGGTCGGGCGCGCTCCCTGCATCTCAATAGTGAATGGGACGAGATGGTGGTCGGACCATGGAATGGGGACCGGGATCTGAGCTTCCACTTGGTTCCAGTTTGCGAAAACTGGGTCAAGAAGGTGGCCCATCTTGTGGGTGGAGTGCTGTACCTTCTGCTCAAACTGCAAGCCTGCCATTGTAACATGAAGTCTGGTTTCTCAGGCTTGAGGGGTGTTGGGGAGGGCACACTGATGGTTACACTGTTGAAACATCTTTATAACCCTTACGGTTCTAAATATTTTGCCATTTGAAACCAGTTAAATCAAATTACTGACTCTTATTTGTGACAGGGGCCTCCAGTGACTGCAGTCAGTGGCCTTGGTCCCATGGACAGTTCTCCACCAAAAAGTCTTGACCTTGATGGGTAGATTCTAAGAAACAGGCACCTAAAGGCAAAGGTACTTTTTAGACACCTACAATTTCTTTTAATCCTTTTAAAAAGCACACAGATCTTATAGATACTTAACTGGTCCCTGAACTTTAGGTAAATGTGGCAGTGTTCTGTTCCTTACGGTGAGCTTTAGTATTTCCTAAGTTAAGACATACGTTGGGACCCCTGTTCGGTAGACATCGGATCTAGGGAATGTCTGTTTTTGGCAGTGATATCATGGCTCTGTAACAGCGTTCCTACAATTTGACAATCACGATACTTCTGCAAATTTAGTTTGACATGACAAACAATATGTGGTAACACAGTTTCATCATTATTTTGCATTAATTTATTTTATTTGTAGATCACTTACTCAGCTGTAGCTTAATGATGCTGGGACACACGTTCTCTTTACTGAGGACAAATCTGCAAGTCCCAGTCTGTATAAGTTAAAAGAAGTTTAGGGACAGCATTGGAAGTAAAGTTGGTTTTAGTATCAGCTGATATCTATACCGCTTAGAAGAGGCTGAAGTGTCGTATGCAGCATTATATAAAAACAAATTATTATTACATATTGTATTACCGTGCTCATCTGTACAGGGATTCTTTGCATTTAATAAACCTAATTATGAGTTATCTTTAGGAACACAGAACAACAACCTGTCATATGAGAATATTCAGCGTTATTTATTGCATCACATTGAATCTGAGTTACAAACCCCCCCATACATACTGAAGTAAGCCTGGACTGCTCGTCCTCACTATCCTTAGTAAGTCACATGCATAAAAGGCGTAACTTGGCCGTCCAGTTGAATGGCGCTAGTATTACGGTCTTGAAACACTAGTGGTGAATTACAATACCCTCATAGGATACTGCCAAAGAACGACTAAAAGCCCCACAAACCAGTGAAAAGGCCTTAAATAGGAGAGTTTAAACCACTGAATTCAGGGTGTTGTCTCCAGGTACTTATCCAAAAAGGCAGCCTGCCACTCCTTGTCCATGGGTATGGGTCCTGCAGCATCCAGCATGGGCTTTATCTGCATAAGCACCTACTCTGACAAACCTCACCTCTTGGGGGGCGTCACTTAAGTGCAGACCCAGATAGTCCGCATTGCTCAAGCAAAGTGTTTGTTTGTGTCACACTGCTGACCTCTTCTCTCCTATACAAAAGCAACGTCCATCAAGTTTCAGCTTCCGGGTCATGGGAAGCGTTTCTGCTCTCACTGTCTCCAAGTTGTTATCATGTAGGCACCCAGGAAGCCAGAGTTGGATGTTTTCACAACAACTACTCACTGGTCCAATTGCAAGAGAATCCCCTAGATCCTCATCAGTTCCGCTTACTGGATTTCACATTCGCCTAACTCACTGAGGACCTCAGATGTCTTTATAGGCATCAAAGTGTAGCCCCAAGTGAAAGCAAGGATAAAGAGGCCTCTCTAAGATCCATCTGGTTACACCCCAGTTCGCTATGTTTTTCTGTCTCCAGTTGGCCAACACTAAACCGATCTGTGATATGTATAAACCAGTGGCTTAAGTCTGATAAGTTTCTCTGTATCAGGTGTACATGGTCCTGCTCACATAGCTCTAAGTAAAGGTCCAAGGGTAAAACTCCCTGGATCAGCAGGTTCTTCCTGATGTGCTTCAGCTCATTGGCAACCGCCTGTAAATGGCTTTCGTACTCTGACATGCACCATACCCTAATGGTGCGCAAGTCATTTTGTGGGTGGGGGATCCACTTGGGGCTCTTCCAGTTATTTGAGGTGTTTGAGAATGGTGTCTGCATTTAATGCATTTAATTCTTGACCATCTTGCATTTAAATCTTGACCTTCTGGTATGCCTTGGAGGCATTAAACAGGCGGGAATGACTCACCAGTTAGTAAATATGTAAACTGTTCACTGATAGGTATTTGTCTGAACCCCAAATAACATGAGGCAGATACTTTAATACATCTCCTTACAACTTTGGGGCATGCTTTTCTGCCACTCAGTGGCAGAAGAAGAAAAAGAGCGATTAATGCTAGTGAAAAACAATGAGGAGAATTACTCGGCTGTATTCGAGTTAATCACATGCTTGCTGTTTGCCACTTCTGTCAAGAACCACCCCTCAGTCCAGCAGAAACAATCCAGCCCGATTTGCCAGGCCAGTGCCCTACTAAATGGGAAACAAGTAACTCAGAACCGGTTTCAACCTATGTGAGCTTTATCAGCAAGGTGCAGCTTAAATCCTTGGGTTGAGTGCTTGCCCTCACAGAGCTTAGACAAGGCATTGCTTTCTACACATTTAGGATGGAGACAACCATGAAGAGGTTTTATGCAGCTTAGAATTTATTGTCGGTAAACCCCAGATTTGCTACTTTACAGTGAGCACCCAGATCTTAACTATCTGTCTGCTTCGTAAGCTCTTCAAGTGGATCCCCACCAAGTCCAGGAAAACTTTCACCCATGCACTCGTCAGCAGTAGACTCCTCGACTACGGCAATGCACTCTATGCCGGCACCACCCAGAAACAAAAAAAACAAAACTGCAGCACGCCACCGCCATACTCATTCTGGACATCCCACGTTGCAGCCACATCTCCAGCCCCCTGAGAGACCATGACTGGCTACCTGTCAACAAAAGAATCACCTTTAAGCTCCTCACACATGCCTACAAAGGCCTCCACAACACCTGACCTGCATACCTCAACTACCGCCTCTCCTTCTAAGCTCCCACCAAACATGTCCACCCAACTGGCCCTGGCTACCACCGCACGAATCTGCAAGGCCACGGCTGGAGGAAGATCCTTCTCCTATGTCGCTGCGAAGACCTGACACTCCCTGGCTCTGCACCTCAGGCAATCCCCACCACTGCCGCAATTCAGGAAGAACCTCAAGACCTGGCTCTCCGACGGAATCACAGATCCATACACTCCTCGATCCCCCCCGTGCCTTGAGGACCTCACATGTGAGTAGTTGCGCTTTAGAAGATAAGTGATTGCTTGATTAACTACAGGCTGGTGGTCTCTCATATCCACAAGAACTTACATATGTATGTTTTGTACGAGGGAAACATACCAGGACACCTGAAGGTCACAAAGACAAGAAAATGACTGTTCTCGCTAATTTAAACACTGAAGGGCTTTTCCAGACCTGCTTGGCTTGAAAGTGAAGTTTAAATTCAGAAAGGAAGAAAATGCCTCCATTGTATTGTCAATAGCTGGAGGCATGATTAGAGAGCACAACCTTAGGCAAGAAGTATGTGGTTCTTGTAGAGGACTACGCCACAAGGTACCCTGAGGCAGATCCTCAAAGAAGCACTACTATTGCTCTGTGTGCATCTTTTCTTGTGTTGATGCCCCATAATGTTCTCTTACTACAGGAAAAACACAGTGCTTAAATTGAGCTGGTGGCTGCAGGTAGGGCCCACCTGCACTCATTTGGGCAACTGCATTTATTTTTCCTCATCAAGCTTCGATTCAGAACAGGAGAGAGAAAAACACCCTAGGGGAAAAGAAGCAAGACGATAGAAAACACACACAGACAAAGAAAGAAAGGAGGGTTGAAAAAGAACCCAAAAGAGTGAAATAAAGGGACGGGGGCGTCTGGTTATGGATGAAAGAGGGATAATGGACAATCAAGATCGAGCAGCCTTGGTTTTTGGCATCCCTGACACTCGATAGCACTGGCCATGGACTTCTGAGCAAATGTTTGGGACTGACACTTATTCTTTTATAAACTATTCACTGGAACAAACTCTCTACCTACATGAGGGCATTGTGGGTTGCATTTCAACAAAACACTGAAGAGTACCAGGGGTGCCTTAGAACAGACTTACTTGAGAAATCTAGAATAATTTTAAGCTTGCTTACATTTTGTCTGTGCGGAGGTGCCACGAGTGGCCAGTCCACTTGGCTTTTGTTTGGTCATCCGTGGCGATCTCACTTTGATGAAATGGCGCTGGATTGATGGATGACTGCCATGTTTTTTGCAGTCTACTGCACCCGCTGCAGCAACAGAGGAAGCCGTTTTCCTAGCAAAGGTGGCATATAATTGGCAGAGTCTATTAGTGCTAAACAGGGCGTTAGCATGAGTAGCTGGGCCACCGTTAGTGGCAGCTCCTCCGCTAAAGGGGAGGAGCATCGCCCCACTCCCCTTTTTCGGGTCAAATAAAAATGATGAGTGGGGTGCCAAGTGTTGTTTCGCCCAGGGCGCTCTCTGAGCATAGGCCAGCTCTACTGGGGAGAAGGAGGTTAGTAAAATAGCTTCATAGCAAGCACTCCCAGCGCTTGGAGTAGTGGCTTTAGAGAGCTCGTCAGCGGCTAAAAGCATATTCTGTGACACCACTTGGCTGTTACACTGGGCAGGAGTCACAAAGCTAGTCTGCCCTCTACAGTAATTCTCCCATATTTGTTTGAAGTTGGGTGTTACCCTGGGGTATTACATGTATGTGATAAAAGCATCTTGCAGTCATGCGGTGCCGAATTACCTCTAGGTTTGGGCTTGTCCACCTAATAATCGGCAGCAATCACAGTACTGCAGGTTTAACCACATTTATACATAAAGAATTGCCATTTGTTTTGCTGGCGGTATTTTCACCACATTTGTACTGCGTTGTAATGCGATAGTACCAAATACAGGCAGGTATTACTGTAAATCTGGCAGTACTGCTAAAGTTTGCAATGACATCAGCACAATCGCGCCCCGAAGCCGAAGTGGTCTGCTTTTATTAGTTTGAGTCAGTTGTCAACTGGAAAAAATAATACTTTTGAGTCACAGGTTCTGCGATGCTTCCTTCTTGAAGGACCCTATTAACAGGTGTTCTAACACAGTACCTAATATACCCTGAAGGTGATCCTATCTCATTCCTATCTGTTTTTGGGAGACAATAGGTCAAACCCAATGATTTACCTTTAGCTTAGTACCAATGTTATTTTCCCAAACGAGAAAACAACACCAGTAGCCACGATACCTGCTGCTTTCTGCGAGGAGGGAAAAGCTGTGGAGAAGGAGAAGAGCTCTCCAACCCCAACGCCAGCAACAACGACATCACACCATCACAAGACCTCTGCAACTCCCTTGCCACGTTCTTCTACCGCAAGATCGCAGATACACCCAACAGCTTCGACGCCCAGACTCCGCCTCCAGTCTCCAAAGCAACGACCCCCACCACCACCCTAAACAACTGGACCCCCATCAGCACAGAAGACACCACCTACGCCATGAACACCATCCACTCCGGATCTCCCTCTGACCCATGCCCCCACCACATCTACAACAAAGCAGACGCCATCATCGCACCCCACCTCATTAATGTCATAAACAACTCCTTCGCATCAGCCACCTTCTCAGAGAGCTGGAAACACGCAGAGATCAACGCCCTTCTGAAAAAACCCACAGCTGACCCTAAAGACCTCAAGAACTTCCGCCCCATCTCTCTTCTTCCCTTTCCGGCTAAAGTCATCGAGAAGATCGTCAATAAACAGCTGACTGCATTCCTCAAGACAAACAACTCGCTCAACCCATCCCAATCCGGATTTCGAGCCAACCACAGTACAGAGACAGCACTCATCGCAGCCACCGACGACATCAGGACCCTGATGGACAACGGGGAAACAACCGCCCTCATCCTTCTAGACCTCTCGGCCGCCTTTGATACATCTGCCACCGCACCCTAATACCCCTCCTCTACAACACTGGGATCCAAGGAAAAGCGCTGGACTGAATCACCTCATTCCTCTCCGACAGAACCCAGAGAGTCCGCCTCCCGCCGTTCCACGCCACGGCCACCAAGATCATCTGCGGCGTACCCCAAGGCTCCCCGCTCAGCCCAGCCCTCTTCAATATCTACATATGCCCCCTTGCCGCCATCACACGCAAACACAACCTCAACATCATCTCCTACGTCGACGACACCCAGCTGATACTCTCCCTCACCAAAGACCCAACCACCGTCAAAACCAACCTCCAGGAAGGAATGAAGGACGTCGCGGAATGGATGAAGCTCAGTCGGCTGAAACTGAACTCAGACAAAATGGAGGTCCTCATCCTTGGTCAATCCCCATCCACCTGGGACGACTCCTGGTGGCCTACAGCGCTGGGCACCGCACCGACACCCACGGACCACGCACGCAACCTAGGATTCATCCTGGACTCCTTGCTCAAAATGACCAGACAAGTCAACTCCATCTCATCCTCCTGCTTCAAAACCCTGAGCATGCTGCGAAAGATCTTCCGGTGGATCCCCACAGAAACCAGGAAGACGGTCACGCAGGCCCTCGTCACCAGCCGACTGGACTACGGGAACGCCCTCTACACAGGAACCACAGCCAAACTTCAGAAACGACTTCAACGCATACAGAACGCTTCCGCATGACTCATCTTCAACATCCCTCGCCACAGCCACATATCGGCCCACCTGAAAAACCTACACTGGCTCCCCGTCAGCAAGAGGATCACGTTCAGGCTCCTCACCCACGCACACAAAGCACTCCATGACATGGGCCCCGAATACCTCAACAACCGCCTCTCGTTCTACTCTCCTACCCACTAGCTCCGCTCCGCCAGCCTCGCCCTCGCAACCGTCCCACCGATCCGCAGAGCCACTACCGGAGGAAGGTTGTTCTCCTACCTGGCTGCCAAGACATGGAACTCCCTCCCCGCACACCTACGACTGACCCAGGACCATCTCACCTTCAGGAAACACCTCAAGACCTGGCTATTCGAGCAGTAGTGCCCCCCCCCCTTTCCCTTCAGCGTCTTGAGACCCTCGCGGGTGAGTAGCGCGCTCTATAAAATGTATTGATTGATTGAAGGAGACAAGCACTTCTGGGCGACTACATTCCCTATCTACCCCTGCTGTGGGCCCAAACACTTGAAAGTGCAATGTGATCCCGAGGACTGTGTAGCCACCATACCTGCTGCTATCTCCGAGGATCTTGAGGTGGCACAGACAAGAGCTATGGGGAAGAAAAAGGACAAATGGCCAGACAGAGGAGGTGAAATAACCACCATCGACTACATTTTGGTTATAGCAGCAAATGTATTAATCAAGAAGATTGGGCTCAGGGAACAACAGCTCTCTACTGAGGAGGTAAGAACCGACTGTAGGAAGCTGGGTTTCTGTTGCACTAACCCTCCCATTTTTTGCCAGATTTCTGATGCACTTTGACTTGATGTGCCCTCGGTCCCTGCCAATCAGGTTTCTAGGGCCTGTGTTCTTTCCCAAAACTGTACCTTTTGCCGCCAATTGGCAACTCTCTGGCCACATGTCTGTCCCTTGTAAAAGGTACCATGGGTATCAAGGGCACTGTGACCAGGGAAGGCCGCCAAGGGCTGCAGCACATATTGTGCTACCCTTAGAGGTTCCTCACCTTAACACACAACCACTGCCATTGCAGGCTACATGTTTTGGTGAAAAGAAAAGTGAAGAGTCTACATGGTACACATACCTGTGT
This sequence comes from Lissotriton vulgaris, assembly GCF_964263255.1. Taxonomy (NCBI): domain Eukaryota; kingdom Metazoa; phylum Chordata; class Amphibia; order Caudata; family Salamandridae; genus Lissotriton; species Lissotriton vulgaris. The sequence continues at coordinate 65,572,739 of NC_141700.1, forward strand.
GCCATGCCTGAAACCCACTGCCTATGGTATAAGTAAGACTCCCCTCTAGCTCGGTGCACTATTCCACTGGTTAGGGTACAGTTAGATGCGCACTATAACCCTACAGTATCCATTCTTAGACATTTTAAGTGCAGTAAAACCATAAAAGAGTATACGGCATTGGGAGTTTGTCATTACAAACTCTTCAGCACCATAATGGCTTTACTGAATTCTGAGAAGTTTGGTATCAAACTTTTCAGCATAATAAACCCACACTGATGCCAGTGTGGGATTTATTATACAATGCACTCAGAGGGCATCTTAGAGATGCCCCCCTGAAAAACAAACATCCTCTGGTGGGTTCCCTGACTGGTAAACACCAACCTGCCACCACAAGACTAGTTTCTGGACCCCTGGAGTGGGCACCATCACAGCCTGAGCCCAGAAACAAAGCCTTTCCTGGGTGGAGGTGTTCACACCTCCCCCGGGTCAGGAAGAGCCATCTGTGGCAGGGCAGCTTCAAAGGCCTCGCTGCCTTTGTAACCCATCCCCAGCCTCTCCTGCTATCATGAGCAGGCCCCTTCCTGTCTCCCCTCCATTTCGGCGAGCTAAATTAGAACAGCTCAGAAGGTGCGCACACCTCTGGCAACCCCACCCCTCAGGTGGGGGAGGCAAGGTGAAGCACACTCTTCAGTGCCCGCCATCTTGCAGATGGCAGGCACTCTCCAATCAGGATTAGGGACTGTGCCCACTCCCCCACGTTGGGTGAGCACACCAAGGGTGTAGTTACCATGAGGTCAGTAGCCCATTGGCTACTGACCTCAGACCCCTAAATAACCCCTAAGTACAGCATTTAGGGGGCAGCCCTGAACCAATAAGTCAGATTCCTTTAACCTAAGAAGAAGAAGGACGAAAGAAGACGCCCAGCAGAGAGCTGACTTGGTCCCAGCCCTGCCAGCCCGTCTGCAGTTTCCAGAGATCCTGTGCCAAAAGTAGCCTTGTGCTGCAGCCAGCAACCTCCAGAACCCTGGGAAGACTGACTGCCTTCAACAAAGACCGGATCTCCTGTGAATAGCAGGTCTGTTCAAAAGAAACTCCCAAGACAGACTCTGAGCCTGCTGAGGACAAAGAAAACAGACGCTTGGAACCACCACTGCACCAGATGCCTACAGCAGGAATCCAAGCGGCCCACTGGTCCCAGCGAGACCCCCAGCACTCTAGAGTCATAGTCCACCATGGGTTGACCTCTCCAAGACTACATGACGTCACCTGCAGCCTCTGCACGGAGACCCTCCCAACCGCGAGTGGCCCGGTAAGGGGAAATCCGACCTCAAAAGACACCCCTGCATCTAGCCACCCTGGAGAAGGGGACCTGAGGTGCATATACGTCCCTGAGCCCTCCTGAAACACTTCCTGGACCAAGCCTGCAGCTACAAAACAAAACCGGCAATCCCTATTGATAACAACAGGGCACCCAACGCCAAAACAGCACCCTGCACCAGGCCGCCCCAGCGCCGCTGTGGGTACACCTTGTGTGCTAACTCACATCCCCCTTTGCCCTGAACCTAAGTCCAGGAGCTTTGCTCCTACAACCTTGTGGGCTGCTTGTGACCAGCCACCAACCGGGGGCCCCCTATCCTCTATTGGATAATATTGGGCCACAGCACTCTGCACCTGGCCGCCCTAGAGCCACTGAGGGTGCTTTGAGAGTGCATCCTTAACCCTGGGGGAACCCTGCTTCTAACCCTAGCAAACCAAACTCCCAAGACTGAATACTTATCTGTAAACCAATAACACTGTTTTCTCCCATAGGACTGCAATGACTGCTTTCTTGTGAAAAATCGTACGAGTGTGGAGTTGCTTTGTATGAAAACCTTAAGAAACTGAAAATGTACCAAAACTGATTTACTTGCCTTTTTCTCTAGGAAATGTCCCAGTGTGATATCTAGGCATAACACACTGAGTAGAAAAAGTCTAACTTAAAATGTAATCTGCAAAGTAATCATAAGGAAGCAAACAGTAATTTCAACTGTATTGAAAGTATTTGCAAACCTGTAACAAAGTCATTTTCATTCAGCTTGCTAGTATTGTTCAACCTGCTTTGAAAAGTACCATTTACGTTACCTGTGCCAGGCTTGGCTTGGTTCTAGGAAATAAGTTTAACTATATAATATTATTATACAAACAAATTGGTCTGAGTTCAGTCTTTGAGTATGTGACATAATTTCTTGCCTGAGTGTGTACAACAGATGCTTAACACTACCCTCTGATACAGCCTTACTGCTCAACCACACTACCACGAATAGAGAGTAAGGTGCTATCTACTTTAACCTCTGCCTAACTTTGGGGTTCCACTGGACTCTGTGCACACTATACCTTACTTTGGTATAGTATAGGCAGAGCCAGCTTCCTACACCGGCCGCCTCATTATTGACATCAGCCACTGCCGGGGTGTGATCTGGTTCCAGGCCCAGATAGGATGAAGGAACCGCCTCTCAGCATGATTGATAATCGATTGGTTTCATTAGCCGAGATATCTGTGACCCTACTGAACCCCGGTAAAGAGAAAAAGGGGTGTGATTAGGCAAAAAACTGCACGTAAAGCTAAGAAACCGAAGAAGCTGATTGGACCAGAACTCCTATCCCAGTCCCCTCTATCTGTAAATATGTAATGTATTTTGTCGCTACACGTACAGCCTTTATTGTGTAGATTGGACACAATTGAGCAACATTTATCAAAAACTCTTAATCAGTGTGCCTCCCAGAATACGTGAGATAGTTATCCTCCCAGTCCTCTGAATCTGCAATCAAAATCCTTTGTTCCAATCCCAGAGCAGAGTAATGTAGTTTGTCGCGTGAGTGGAACTAAGCTTCCACAGCAATTTAGTTACCAGTAGCTTCCTGAGAGCGTTTTACATCCAGCTGATGGCCAAGAGGTAGCTTTAAATCAAACAAACCAAAATAGAGGTAACCCTTGCACAATAGTAGAGCAAATTGGCCATAGTACAGACATAATCCTCAACGTGGTTAATCCCTGCGCAAATCAACCAGCCTCCCGCTCCATGTCCCTATAGAAATCTAAAAGCCCAAGAGCAGCGGGAGTAGCAGGCAGGAAAGAATGGGGCGGGTGATTCCAGTGATACATTTGCCCCCGGCTAGATGCACAATTGCCCATACATTCTGGGTTTGACAAATGTACCAGAGGTTAGACAATCGAAGGTCGACACCACAGAGCAAACTATGGGGAAGGAGCAACACTGGCTCTCAAAGTTTACAGCAGGGGTTCTTCATTTACATAGGCACATTTTGCATTGTGGTGACTCTTGATAGTCCAGGCTTAGTGGAGAACATGTCACATCAACTCCCTATTGCCCGATCCATAATCTACCAGATATTTGCTTTGCCACTAGGCTATTATTATAAACTGCATCCCAATCAGTGGGCAGAGACGAGGACACCTACGACCAACGGCTACCCTCACCTGCAAAGCATCTCTTGGGGCACCTTTACTCCCCTCAGTGAAAGAGACAATGAAAAGATTCTTCAGAGTATCAAACCATCTAATCACTTCAGTGACCCGTTGCCACCTTCCATTTTCAAATAAATCAAGGATGTCGTCATCCCCATCTGGACAAAGATTGTCAACACATTACATACTGTCACAAGGCTCGATCCCAGATTATCTAACAGCAGCTCCGGTATCACCTATACTAAAAAAAAACTAACGCTGATAGTGCTGACCGTAACAACTTCCACCCTATCTCTAACATCCCCACTCTAGTTAAACTCTTAGAAAAATGCGTCCAATCACAACTCTGTGCTCATTCGAGAATTTCCAACTCCTGGACCAACATCAATCGACTTTCGGAGTGGGCACAACACTGAATCAGCTCACACTCACGTTATGGATGACATTTTTAAAATGTTCGACCAAAATGAATCTTGCCTCCTAATCCTCCTTGACCTTTCCTCTGCATTTGGCACTGTCAATCACGACAACCTCCTTTTCATTTTGAAGAACTGGATGGGCCTTTCTGGTCGGGTGTTGCAATGGTTCTCATCCTTCTTCCACCACAGATCCCAAAGAGTCAAGGTGAACTACTCTCTCTCACAGCCCTCTCCAGTATCTATGGGAGTCCCCCAAGGATCCTCCCTATCTCCTATAAAGTCAAAGTCAAATCCACTTTATTCGATTATTTTAAAATCATAAAAGTATGCTATTCAATCACATGATAAAATCAGAAATACAAAAAATATATATCTCCTATACCCTTCAACTTGTTCATGGAACCATTAGCTAATGTACTTAATTCCTCAAACATACTCTTCCATATGTATGCGGATGATACACAACTTTATCTGAAAATCTCCTTCCCAGATAACCTCATACCACTCAACACTACTCTAAACGACTACTCAAAACTGGTTAACTGAGAACTACCTCCTGCTCAACACCTCCAAAACAGAATTCCTTCTCATTTTCCCCCCGAATCACATCCCCAAGTTAGACCTTTGGATGAACCTCCTTACTGCCTTCAAATGCTCCCACCTCATTATTGACTCAGCCAAATCTCTCGGAATCACCCTGGACAAGCATCTGAACATGACAAATTATTAGAAATGTGAGCACGGGTGCTAATCACCTGATGAGATTACTCAGGAATCTCAAACCATTCCTTCCAGAAGCTGACTTCAAACAGGTGGTCCAAGCGCTTGTTTTGCAGAGGCTAAACTATGGCAGTGCCACGCTCTGTGGCCTCCCCAAATATACCTTGGCCCCACTAAGGGCTTCATTGAACGCTGCTGCCAGATTGGTTATGGGTACCAAAAGAAATGCGCACATATCCCCCAGTCCTAAAATCCCTTAAGTGGGTGCCCTACGAAGCACGAATACAGCTAAAGATTGCCTGCCTGTCTCACAAAACCCTCCATTCCAAAACCCCCAGTTACCTAGCACAAAAGCTAGAATTATCAGGAGGTGGTAGACCTTCAAGAAGTGCTAACTTTTTCCTCCTGAAACCACAGATCTTTCACAAAAAGAGAACGTGTCACCGAGCTTTCTCCGGCTCTGACCTGAAGATCTGGAACTCTCTCCCACCAGAAGTATGCAGAATCTCCTCCACGGTTGCTTTCAAATTGGAAGCTAAAAGATTCCTTATGAACAAGTTCTTACGTTTAATGGGTTTGGATTGTCTGGCCCAAGGTATTGGACTTAGAACTTTAATACCTGGGCTGGAAGCTACTCCTATTTAACTTATAATTTGCTCCCCTCCTCGTGTGATAAGTACCAGTCATTGTATTATTCTCTTTTGACCTCTTTTGTTTTGTAACTGTTCTGTTTGGTATTCTTATTTGATGCCAGTACTGCATTCATTACCTTCCTTCCCTCCCAATTGTAAACCGCTCTGATATCCTTCAGGATCATGTTCCCTCTATATAGAACTTTATAAATAAATAAAATCTCTCAAATGATATGTAATGAGCTTCCATTTAAAAATAGATATGCCCCACTGGGGAATCTAGAGGATTGCGACTGACTGGCTACTAATGGCAAAAACGCAGCAGGGTGGGAGTAAGGGAGGCAGGCTAATTAAGAATGGTTACATGGAACATAACAGGTTTCAGGAAAATAAAAATAAAAAGGATAATTGGATTGGATGAGGGAGATAGCCAAATATGATGTAATATGTTTACAAGAGACATGGGAAGTTGGCTCAGTTTTCCTAGATGGCTACCGCTCACATCAATCTCTTGCAATTCCTGCTAGTTCAGGGTGGGCTAACGGGGGTATTTTGATGATTGATCGCTGACACTCTCAAGATTAACATCTTTAAATTTTAAAGTATATCTTCCCAGTTTCATTTTACTGATCTGTGAGGGGAATAGAGACAGCGATGTGATTATAATAAATGTTTATAATACCTTTTTTGAGGGTGACATGGCACAAGTGATCACTTCCCTGGAGCAGGCGATGGGCCAAACTATCTCTAGCCTTCACAAGGTCCTGGATATTTTATAGTTGGGGGATTTCAATGTCAACAATTGCCCAAAAACTTAATCCACAGACCCGTCTGTGGATTAACTGACTGCGAAGGTAATAATATGGACCAGTTTGAACATTGTACATATGGGAACGGTTTGAATAGTTTATTGATGAAGTGGAACCTGAAGGTATTAAACAGAATAAACCCTCTTACAGCGGCTATGGATGCAACATTTGGGAGTGCAGACACGAGCTCTACAATGGATTATATATTTGCCTCGGAAACACTCAGCTGGAGATTATCGAATATTGAGGTTAAATTCAGTGACCACGCCGCTCTCAATTATGTTGTGATTTTGGAGGGCAAATGCAAGAGTAATACAGATAAGGCTCCACAACTACTACTAGTGAGAAAAGATAGATTCATATTAAAATGGGACAAAGTGCATTTTCTCCCTACGGTGTTGCATTGTAAGCAGGTAGAGTTTATGACTTGCCTAGATTCATATGGGAAGCCCGACCACGTGCAACAGGCTCTTACGGCGGTATTAGCAGAAATTAAACTTCACTTGGCAAGGCCATTTGAAACTAAAAATCTCCCCTTGGACCAATGGTTTAACACATCATGCTTAAAGGCTTTATTGACCCTTTCTTAGGCCTTACATATGGTCCCCAAAGAAGTCCCCTTGATTTGGACTCTAAGGGTTATATATAAGAAGGCAAGAAAGAATAGGTTAAAGATGTTAAGGGAAGAAGTGTGGTCGTATTTGAGAAGAGCTACTGATATAAAAGATAATACAGGATTTTGGAAGGCTGTAAATGCCCCCTTCTTAGTAAAGGCTGTAGGCCCTTCCTTAGCTAATCATATCAAGGAGGTCGGATGGGTGACTTACTTTCAAAGCATCTTTCATATCCCTACAGAAGTATCGACTTTTAAAGTGTCCCACCCAGATGCAAACAGTAACGCCCATCTAACCTTTGAGATGGCTGAGATATCACGCACAATAGCATAATTTAACTCTCTAAAAGCCCCTGACCCAGATAGAGTGCCCCTGTAGATAGTTTTCTGGAGCCTCATGATCTATGGGTTCCTTTTCTGATGAACATTTTTAATGGAATAGCTAAAGTGGGTCCCCGGAATCATGGAGGCACTCATTCCTATATACAAAAAGCGGAATAAGGGAAATAAAAAAAAAACCTACAAACCGATATCTCTAATTGAGCACGGCTAATGTGATGAGCAGCTTACTTTTAAATAGATTGGAGGAATATGTCAAGGAGAAAAAGGGCCAGACAAGGGCACAGTATGGATATAAAAAAGGTAAAGGGACCACCGACCAATGTCTCAATCTTTGCATGGTACACAGTAGTAAAGAAGGGCCATTTATTTATGGCGTTTATAGACCTCTCATCCGCATTTGACTGTGTGGTCCATAGTAAACTTTGGGAAATTATGGAGTACATGGGAGCAGATCCACTAATAAACTTTATAAGACAGCTCTATGCAGGCACAAGAGCAAGCATAAGGTTTGTAAGAGAGGAGGGAATGCATAAAACCGTTTGGAATTGAGAGCAGAGTAAGACAGGAGGTTGTGCTCGTCCCATTCCTGTTTTCCCTCTACACCATTAGGGTGGAGAGGGTTTTAGCATAATACATGAAGGATGTCCCTTACATGGAGGTAACCTCCACTCCTGATACTCCTCTACGAAGACGATGCAGTGCTATTGGCTAGAACCCCCAGAGCACTGCAGAGGCTCATAGAGGAGTAAGAAAGTTTTATGGTCACCTTGAACTTGCATGTTAATGATTCGAAAAATGTTTTAATCACAGAGCCACCTTTAAAGAAACTCTTGGACTTTCATTCAGTTTACCACAGGGTAGAGGTGGTAGATTTGCTCCTATACTTCGTGATATTTTTTTTTATGGCAAATACCTCTGGAAAGATATGATTTTAAATAGAGCCCGTAATGTGGAGAGATGTATAGCAGCCCTAATAAATTTCTCCAAGAAATTGGGGCATCAACCTATCCTGAAAATTTTACACGTATGCTGCAAAAGCAATGACTATAGCTACAAATGGGGCAGGAGAGGGAGGTATGGTAGGCGTGGAGGATGCCTTTGCTAAAAGGGTACTCTCATTCCTGTCCTGACGGAAGAGGAGGAAGTAGAACTGTACATGTAAAATAGATTTATTTCGAAGCGGACGTGGCAGCCTGGAATCCTCTCAGACGCTGCTAGCTGCTCTGTTTGCAACAGGTCTTTTTAAGACATGGCTGTTTAATCAATAATTCTCTTTCTTTCTGCCACGTCTGCAGCGCCGAGACGCCCATTGTCAGTTGCGCGCTTTATAAGTTTAAAAAATAAATAAATAAATTGTCCAAAGGTTGCTTCAATTAGGTCTGCTATAGTGATCTGGGACTCCTGTATATCAATGAAGCAAGCTGCCTGGCTCCATTGTTACTATTAGACAACAACAAGGGTTTGGCTTGAGCGCAGTAAGGCTACGCCAATTCTATAGTCAACAAAATAGATGCCAGTACTGCCCAATAATTCAAAAACTTGATAGAAGAATGAGTAACTAATCGCTCATTTCTAAAGACCACTCTTTCAGTCAAGGATTAAATCTCATGAAAATCTTTTTTATTTTGTTTCCACCATTGGTTAGTTTTTTTCTTATTTGTTGTATTACAAAAAGGATTAGAGATATTTGGCTTATTCACTCAGTCCAAAATATCTTACATTAATACATAGGAGGGGGAGAAGGGCTCCTAATGATAAAATCTAGAAGTGAGTATTTAACAAAAGTGCATAGTGTGAGAGAAGGAAATTTTGAGAATAAAGGAAAGCAAAATCAATCAGCTACTGCATACTGAAAAACATTCAAACATACAAAAGTGAAGGAACTCAAAAGAAAAAGACAAAGACAAAGGGGTGTGTTGAAATGCGGTGGCCCTGCACTGGTCCTAGTTGTATGTTTGAATGTTAGCACAGCTTGATTAAGGGAGGCCGTCTCAAACTGGATCTTGCTAAAGAGATACCCTGGTTGAAGTACATTGGCACCATGTTGGCAAAACTGGGTCTGAGAGAACTATTTGATTGTCCCTAAAAACGTATCAGTATCTCTAAAGTAAAGTTTTTTTTTTAGGAAAACAGGAGACAGAACCAGCTGGTCCAAGATGGCGGAGTGAGGACTCGGCCCGGCAACAGCTAACCTGGAGCTCCCCACCCCTCTCCGAAAACGACACTTGAGAATGAACTGAGACGGACTAATTTGCTCAAGAGCAATTAGTAAATCTACTGCCTGCAAAGAAGATTGCTATTTTTCTACGGCGGTACTGATGCTCTGGTTTTTGAAAATTTCCCGGACCCTCAAGCACTCGGTCAGGGACACGATCCGCAACTTGCTCCATAGCTCTGAGGTCGGCTGGACAGGTCTTGTACCGGCGATCCGTGCCTGGCGACATACCTCGATGTCTCCGAAGGGGCCGGCGCGAGCCGCTAGGAACATCAAGACAACTGCCACCGCTACCGCCCCCTCTGCCCCTTCCCTCCCTTCAACGGATGCTGCTTTTGTGACTACCGGGGCGGTCGGGGCGCACCCCCCTCTTCTGCTCGAGACATATGGAGAGTATGCCGTCTTCTGTGGTTTCTACAGCTGCCATGGCCACCGCGACTTCTACGGCAGCTTCCACAGGGCCTCCTGCGGCTCCCGCGGATTTGGGTGACGAGTTACCGTCGGATAACACAAAAGAAAATTCACATACTGCGGTGCGGATTGTCAAGGACACGGTCCGAAATGAACCAGGAACAACTACCGGTAAGCCGATACTCCGCCCCCCTGTGCAGACCTCTACTAACCCCTCTCTAAAAAAAACAACCAAACTAACTGTAAAACAGAAAAATAAGATGGGAGGGTTAGCAGGCTGTCAGAAAGGTGGCGAGGACATTGAAGAGAGTGAGAGTGGATCTGCATGTATCTTGGCTAGCTCAGGCACCACAGATAGCATGGTTGAAGCCAGAAATGACACTGGGCGCACTAATAGGCACATTTCAGTCAATGACTCAGACCCAGAGCCAACAAATAATGAGATTTCTAATGGGAACAAGACTCCCGACTCAGTACAAATATTATCAACTGCTAATGTCAATGACTCGGGGCTAGCTAGCGCTGCTTGTAGTGTATCAAATACAGCTATTGATAAAACAAATGAAGAGTCTACTAATAATCTAGGGATAACGGATGAAGGGTCTCACGATGAATATGAGATGGAAACAGAAGAGGAGACCATTGACTCATCTGAAGTTACTACCAGATCTTTGGCGACTAGAAGACGGAAACTTAAAACCAAAGCAAAGGTTAAAAAAGGGAGAAACCCTACCCTAAACCGTCTGATTACTAACAACACAGCGATCACTAAGAAGGTCCTAACTGATAAAAGTCTGCTAAGGAAATGGATAGAAGCGAAGGGGCTGGTAAAGAATATGACACTTAGACTATCAGGAACAAGCCCTACGGACCCTGACTCCGCCCTGACTCTACCAGCTTGCCTTACTTCCCCAGAGATCAATACTCTTCAAGAACCAAACAACCTAGTAATACCAGAGCATGATATGATATCTACCTATTGCCCTCAACTCAATACAGCAGCTATAGCATCAAGCAGCTCACATATAATTGATGTGCCAACTTCAATAGCTACAAATGGAGAGGGGGCAGCTAGTGCTAATCAGGCACCTACTAATAATTGTGCTATAATGCCATCCATAGCTTCAACCTCAGTCCTTTCAGCGGTCGATAATAGCATCTTACTTAAAGATTTTGAAGAGGAAGACAAACAAGAATCTAGCCCTTCTCAACTGGATATTATACTGCAAACTTTAACCAACCAACGCATAGAAGCACAAGAACACTATCTGCAGCTACGTGAGGACAATAACAAACTTCAGACTACCCTCTCAGAATTGACTTCCAACTTTAGCGAGGTTTCACGTGACATTGAGGAATTACAGCACAGAGTGGTCGGTGCAGAAGAAACAATTTCACGGACACATGTAACAGTAAATATACATGACACTCAGATAGCGACTCTTCAACTAAAGGTTGAGGATTTGGAAAATCGGCAGAGAAGATCGAATCTGAGATTATTTGGGGTGCCGGAAGGTTCGGAGGGTTCAGATCCGAGGGCATTTCTTGTAGGTTTATTACAAAGAGCTTTCCCAGACCTAGCAGACTGGGACTGGGATTCACAAATCCAAAGGGCACATCGTCTACCCTTAATCCAAAAAAACAAGGAGAGTAAATTCCCACGTCCATTTCTTATCTTTTTTGGCAATTTCTTACTGAGACAGGCCGTGTGGCAAAAAACTCGGCCTAATACACCTATAACAATAGGGAACATCTCACTGTTTGTACGGTCTGACCTCAGTAAAGCCACTATGGACAGATGATGGGAATTACGTAAGCTAATAGACCCAATTAAATTGGTGGGGGGGCAAGCCTTCCTTCAAGAGCCAGCACGCTTAAAAATCATTAAAGATGGTCACACTTATTTTTTCACCGACCCCAAAGCAGCTGGAGAATATCTTTCAGGGTTAAGCAAAAGCTAGTCCAAAGATATGTTAATAACCAGCTAGGAAAATACAAAAAAAATAATATATACATATATATATATATATATATATATATATATATATATATATATATATATATATATATATATATGTATATATTTACACATAATATCTTTCACTTTTTGAATGCGGTGACATAGCAGTTAAGACTACGGTAATGGAAACTAAGTCTCATTAGATTCAGAACTTATCGGAGGGGGTGGTGGTGGGGCTCTTCAGGTAGCCTGAAGCAGATGCTGCCAGTCCAACGGCAGCAACAACTGAAGGGTAGTCCCTTCCCGGTGTGGGTAGGTGACAGGGGGGCGGTGGGAGGGAACCTCAGGCTCTTCGCACGAGGGTGGGGTGGGAGGGATGGGGAGGGGGAAAAATTTGAAAAAACTGTTGACAACCTGAAGAGAAGACATATCACAAAAGATACAATTATAAGCAACTTTAATTGTTTTTGTGTAATACGAGAACAAAAGAACATCCACTTGGTTTTCTTTTATGATGTTTACACCGTCTCAAAATGCATAAGATAAAGTGCCTTGCCTGGAATGTAGCGGGGCTAAACAGTAAAAACAAACGACGCTTGGTCACAGAAGAGCTGAGATTATATAACCCCCATTTTTTATTGCTGACTGAAACCCATATTGCAGGCAAGGATAGAAAATTATTAAGTCAACTGGGATACGATATTGTTAGTTGCTCAACTTTTGGGGCTTCAATTAGAGGGGTAGCAATCCTTAAAGATAAACGATTTAAAGCTGAAATCTTGCAAATCAGTCAAGATAAAAATGGTAGATGGGCTATTGCCCACTTAAGCATTGAAAATCACAATTATGTTGTCTGTGTGGTGTATGGTTCAAATCTGGATGAACCCAAGGTTTTTGACGATCTGAATGTAAAATTATTAGATTGGGATGGAGAGCTCATTATAATGGGGGATTTTAATTGTATCATGGATTATCACTTAGATACCACTAAACCTAGGAGCTCTCAACGGATGCGGAAAACCAGAGCTTCTATCGTAGAACTTAGCCGCATTCATAACATTAAAGACACGTGGAGATATTTATATTCAAACTCTCCTGGCTACACTTACTATTCGGCCCCCATAAGCTATGCTCCTGGCTAGACATGGCTTTTGCAAGTCCTAACCTTCTCAACAATAGTACAATGGAGGTAGGCCCCCGAATAACATCCGATCACAACCCCATTATATTAACATTTGATACACCACATACACACACCTTCCTCAGGCCTTTTTCTTTTCCCAGACACTTAACATCAGATCCAGATTTTATTTCACAGCTAAAAACACATCTAATTGACTTTATAGAAATCAACCAGAACTCTACTACTTGTAATATGGTTTGGGACGCTTGCAAGGCAAGTATCCGGGGGTTCACTCAAAAATATGTATTCAGACAAAACTCCGAACTACGCAAATTTAAATCAACTCTGATCTCCAACATCACCGCTCAGGAAATACAACTAGCTACGGCATTACGGCTAAATTTGCCAACGATTACAGAAATAGGTCTTAAGCTAAGTCAACTAAAATCGGAAACTAAGGCGAAGTTTATTAAAAAAAACAGCATCCATCTTCATAAATATAAGATAGAACAGTATGAGGGTGGAGATAAAATAGGAAAAATCTTGGCTTACAAAGTGGCTGAAGACAGAGCCTGCACCTTGATAACCAACATTCGGGGTTCCAATAACAAATTATATGCTCAACCCCACGATATCTTGGAACAATTTGCAGATTTCTATAGGACCCTATATACCCCAGAATCAATACCAGATGAAAAAATAATACAAAGATATTTAGATGATCTTCCTTTAAATACTCTTGACACTTTAGAAATCGATAAATTGTCCGAAAAAATAACGGAACAAGAACTACGTCAAGCTATTGCTACCTTACCAACCGGAAAAGCCGCAGGGGAAGATACCATTCCCCTAGAGATTTATAAGGTTTGTTTGAAGGAACTAATGCCTATATTATTACAGGTTATACAATCTATTGGGGTGACAGGAAAGGCTCCAAAGTCATGGAATAAAGCCAAAATTATATTTTTCCTTAAGAAGGGCAAACCAAAAGCTGAGAGGGGGTCGTATAGACCTATATCTCTGATCAACACAGTTGCAAAAATATTTGCTAAAATTTTAGCTTCTAAACTAGCTCCTCTCATGCCCAAACTCGTCAACTCACAACAACATGGGTTTGTAGCCGGAAGGGACACCACCATTCATGTGAACACAGCTATAACTGCGTTTGACGTGGCCGAAACAGAGACCACCCCACTCGGTATGATATTGTTGGACACCGAGAAGGCTTTCGACCGAGTGGGGTGGGATTATCTTTGGCGTGTCTTGATCAAAATGGGGTTCAATGGCTATTTTCTGAACGGGATACAGGCACTATACGATAACCCTCAAGCCTGTACCAGCTATGGGGGACAGACCTCCGCGGACTTTGAGATATCTAGGGGTACCCGCCAAGGCTGCCCCTTATCACCTTTATTATTTGCACTATCACTCGAACCATTCCTACATTCCCTTCAGATGCAACCTGAAATTATTCCTTTTAAAACCAATGAACAGCTTTTGAAAATCACGGCATACGCCGACGACATTGCTATCTACACATCCAATTTAATCAAAGCATTACACGGCATTAACCTAGAAGCTCAAAAATTTGGCAAAGTATCCGGCTATAGACTAAACATAAACAAAACACAAATTATAGCAAACTATTCACCAGTGGACAATGTTCCTGAGATTTGCAAGACTTCTACATACCTTGGTGTTAAAATTACATCTAAAATAAGAGAAATAAATAATCTCAATTACAACGAATTAATTTAAACCACCATTGCCTTGCTAAAAAAATGGCATAGACTACCACTGAACCTAATCAGCAGAATTAATCTCATCAAAATGAAGATACTACCCAAATTCCTGTATCTCTTTCGTTCCATACCTTTAGCACTAAATAACTCCTTTTTTAAACGTCTAGACGGAATATTCAGCAGCTTCCTATGGGTGTATAAAAAAGCTAGAAGGTCACTGAAGCTCCTTAAAAACAGCACAGACAAGGGCGGTCTTAATTTTCCTGATTTTAAGTTATACTTTTGGTCTTCATTCATTAGTCGTCTTAGGTCTTTGTTACTTAACGAGGACACCTTTTTTTCCACTCTTTCATGTTAAAATCTGAATCAAAATTGTTTTTGTTGCGAACCAATGATCCTAACTATTTCAAGAGGGTGAAGTTCAAGACCGCCAAAGACATCCTTAGGATATGGACTAACATTATGGCTCACTGTACAACTTCTTTTTACCACCCGAAACTGCAGCTGTGGGGTAACCCGGGTCTTCCGGGTATCTTCAATGATGGATCAGCTCTTAGATGGTCTGCTTATGGTATTAATACTCTGGGAGACTTATACGGCGCAGAGGGGTTTTTAAGCTTCCACATCCTCCAAACTCTTTATAACATAACGGAAACTAAGAGATTCAAATATGTACAAATACATGATTTCTTAGTAAGAAAGAAACAATTACTTAACATCTCAGACAGTGACATTTGGAATTGTCTATATTCTACTAAAACCAAATCATTGATAAGCGAAGCTTACAAATCCTTCTGCGCTGTAAAAACAGATGACTGCACAAAATTAGCAGAAAAATGGAGCAATAAGACCGGCTTATATATAACCTTTAATCAAATTACACGCTCTCTCTCCAATATTAACAATGCTGTGCGATCATCCAGTTTAAGACTACAACAGTTTCGCACAACATGCATGTTGTACTACACACCAGAAAGGATATCTAGGTGGTCCCGTGACAATATACATGGGGATCGTACCAAATGCCCTAAATGCTCAGCCAACGCGGCAGATTTAGGACATATGTTGTTCTCTTGTCCAACCTTAAAAGACTTCTGGGGAGACTTACTTAAAATTTTGGAAATCAAAAATACTGTTTTACCCACTTTTACTGTATTATCTGTACTGCTCGACATATATCCTGTTTCTCATCCCCAATCGTCTTTGATAACGATTCTCATGTCTTGTGCTAAACTCGTGTTGGCTAGAGCATGGATAAGCCCTAAACCTCCTGATATATGGGAATGGTGGTCATTAGTTAATGAAATTCACTCTATGGAGCAAGGATTAGCCAAACTAAGAGGGGCTCGCTCATTACAAAAATTTCAGAAAACATGGGGAAACTTTATTGACGGCTTTACGTCCAATTAGGAATAGAAAGATGCTTTGTTCTTTTTAGACTATTTTCCTTTTCGTTTCTTTTTTTTCCCAATGTATGTATGAAATGAACTATCTTGTTATTTTTTTCTTTCTTTACTGTTTACCAAGTGGAAAATGAAATTAGCTCCTTCTAAGGAGCGGGTTACTTATATTTTGTAAGCAGGATTTTGTATAATATGTACTACGATTAAAAGTTTGTCAATAAAATAAATATTTAAAAACAAAAAAGAGATACCCTGGTTGAAGTACATTGGCACCATGTTGGCAAAACTGGGTCTGAGAGAACTATTTGATTGTCCCTAAAAACATATCAGTATCTCTAAAGTAAAGTTGAAACTGATTTTTTAGGAAAACAGGAGACGAGGTCAGGATCGCGGGGGAGACTTTGCAGGACAGGACATGGGCATCAGGTGCAGAGTGGGTCAAGAATGCAGATCCGCCTGGATCCGGAGCCTTTAAAGTTGGAGTTTTCTGGACAGGGGACTCTGTCCTCCTGAGATGTGGTCTTTATTGAAGAATGGAAGTCTGTCACTCCAGTCAATTCTGGGTGGGTGAAGATAGAGGAGATGCAGTAATGCCATAAAGAGTATATGGTCTGGGAGTTTGTCATTACAAACTCCACAGCACCATAATGGCTTTACTGAATTCTAGGAAGTTTGGTACCAGATTTCTCAGCATAATAAACCCACACTGATGCCTGTGTGGGATTTATTATACAATGCACTCAGAGGGCATCTTATCGGTGCCACCTGAAAAAAGACCAGGCTCTGATGTGATCCCTGACTGGCAAACACCAGCCTGCCACCACGAGAAATGTTTCTGTACCCCTGGGGTGGGAGCCTTCACTCCCTGAGCCCAGAAACAAAGCCTTTCCTGGGTGGAGGTGCTCACACCTCCCTGAGGTCAGGAGGAGACATCTGTGGCCATCTGTGGAGGGGAACCTTCAAAGGCCGTACCCCGCCTTTGTAACGCGACCCCCAACCTCTCTTGTTATCAGGAGCAGCCCCCCTTCCTGTCTCCCCTACTTTTCGGTGGGAAAACAGGAAAAATTAGAACAGCCCACAAGGTGTGCCCCCCTACCATAGGTGGTGGAGGCAAGGCGAATCCCACTCTTCAGTGCCTGCCATCTTGCAAATGCCAGACACTCTCCAATCAATGTTAGGGATTGTGCCCACTCCCTCATGTGGGGTGAGCACACCAAGCGTGTAGTCACTCTAAGACCTCTTTGACTTCTTTTTCCCATGCGACTTGCCAGACGACGACTTTGTCCGGGTTGATAACCGCTGGGTGCAGCTCTGTGAGCGGTCCTGGGACATTCCAGGCAACCGGGATCGTGATCATGGTGGGGTTGGCCGACATGGGCAGTGAGGATCTTGAGGGAGTGTTCCTACAGCATTTTAGAGGCCTTCAAGTCACGGTCTTTCTTGAGGCACCTAAAACTGACCAAGTGGGGTCTGTCAAATACATCTGTTGTGACAGACTCCACACGGTATAAAACCAGCCAGTTTCTCAGGGGACATCCCTGCCATACCAGGAGAAAGAATATTTCTCATAAGTGTTGGACAAAATGTAAAAAAAAAAAATGAAAAAAGCCAGTCAAAAGAGCGACTGAGGGGTAGCTCTGCACTGATTTGCGCTATTTGTTGTACAAAGGAAAGAACAGCAGCCACCACGAGGCAGTTCATATGTAGGTACTGAATATTAACTTTGGCGTGGAGCCAAACAATACCACCTACTAGCAGACATGGGTACTGCATGAACATCTCTGGATCCAGCCTGACACCTGGGGATAATTTGAAGGTAAGGAATCTGCAGCTACAAGTCTATCAGATAAGCTGTGCACAATATCATAGACGCTGGTTCTAGTTTGAGGCGTGTAGGTTCATATGGAGGGTTCTCTGTTGCTTGCTTCAGTGGACACGTTTGAGGGAAGCCACCAATATCAAAAAACATTCTGTAGATTCTTCTTTTCAAATGATCCTCCAACTACTGCATGAGCAGAAACGGGAAGCTCAAGCACATTACGAGCAGATGCGGGAAGATAATAGGAGAACTCAATCATCCCTGCAGGAGATGTCTTGTAAATTAAATACTGTCTCACAGGATATGGAGGAACTTCAACATAGAGTGGTTGTAACTGAAGAAAGATCGACCCGTTCAGAAGTTGTAGTAAACAAGCACGATGCTCAGATTTGTCAAATGCAGGTAAAGTTGGAGGACTTGGAAAATAGGCAACGTAGACAGAACCTACGTGTTTTTGGAATAGCGGAAGGGGCGGAAGGGGCTGATGCGAGAACATATATGGTTCATCTATTCCAGAAAGCTTTCCCCGATTTATCGGATTGGGATTGGGACTCTCAGATTCAGAGAGCGCACCGACTCCCACTAGTACAGAGAAATAAAGGGGGTAAATTTCCACGTCCAATGCTGCTCTGCATTGGAAACTTTTTACTACGCCAAGCAATATCGATTAAAGCAAGGCCAAATACCCCAGTTACCTCTGATTCTACTACATTTTTTGTAAGGTCTGATCTGAGTAAACTCACGATGGAACGGCGCTGGCAGCTGAAACAATTTATCGACCCTATAAAAGAGCTAGGAGGTCAAGACTTCTTACAAGAACCAGCTAAATTGAAAGTTCTCAAAAACGGTCGTACATATTATTTTTTGGATGTAAATGAGATTGAACAGATAATGTCTAAATGGAAATCTGGGGAAGGTGGACAATAAGTTTGCTATTGTATGGTCTTCGTTTCTGCTACATCTGAAAGCTTCTTTTGATTTTGATGTATAAAGCGCAGAAGGCGATATTCGATTCATGGCTGCTTTAAAATACCGATACTTGTCGGGCCCTCGGGGCAACGTCTTCGCTTGGCTGCCACTACAGCGGCAGCCTGGTAGTGGGGGGGCTCCTTGGTAGGCATAAGGGGGTGGGGGGCAATTCAAGGGTAGGTAGGGTGGGAACAGGCAAGGGAAATGGGGGGGGGGGGAAATTAAAAAAAATGCATCATGAGTATAAATATATTTGTGTTTCGTTGGCTAAAGAAAGCTTACATGTTTGGTACAATGTTTTTTTTCTTTTTTGGGTAGAAGGCATATTAGAATATATATTAAAATTGATTAAATGTATCAGGTAAAGATTCTAGCATGGAATGTGGCTGGATTAAACAGTCGGACTAAGAGGAGTTTGGTATACGAAGAGCTTAGGATGTACAACCCTCAAATAGTGGTTATTACTGAGACTCATATTGCGTATAAGGATAGACGTTTACTGAATCAATTAGGCTATGATCTTGTTGTAAATATGATCTTCTGGTAAGCACGGATTTTAATGCTTCAATCCGAGGTGTGGCTATACTGAAGCACAAACAGTTTAAAGTGGAAGTTAACAGAAAAATGACTGATAAAGCGGGTAGATGGGCCATGGTACAAGTGACACTGGAAGGCCTCCAATATATAATATGTGGGATTTATGCCTCAAACAAAGATGAACCAAGAATAATCGATCAGGTCAAGACGAGGGCAGCAATTGTAGACTTGGCCACTATACATGCAATTAAAGATGCTTGGAGGTATCTATATCCGCACATAGCAGGTTATACTTATTACTCATCCGCTCACAAACTTTGCTCACGCATCGATATGGTCTTAGCTTCTGACTCTATTCTGTCAGCAAGTACAATGTCAATATGTCCTAGGGTAACATCGGACCACAACCCGCTTTTATTTTCAATAGAAGTTATTACGGAAATGCGTCCACCCAGGCCTTTCTCCTTTCCTAGATATTTATTCTCCGATCCTAAGTTTGTGAGCTTGCTGAAAGAGCATATAAAGGATTTTATTGATATCAATAGGTTTTCTACATCTCCTTTGATGGTATGGGATGCGTGTAAGGCTAGCATTCGTGGGCTTACCCAACAGTTTGTCTGGCAACAAAATAAAGCTGGTAGAATCCAAAACAAAAAGCTATTAGATGATATATCTAATATTGAAGATAAGCTATCTAAGATGTTAGCTACTACTACAGGGGAAAAAGAAGTCGAAGCCTTAAATTTAAAATTAATGGAATCAAGATTAGCATTGAAAAATCTCTTTAGGGAGAAAAGCATTTCCAAATTAGCTAAATACAGCCTGAATCAATATGAAAGTGGGGAGAGGATAGGAAAAATGTTGGCATATAAAGTGGCAGAAGACCGAGCCCAAATGCTGATTAAGGAAATAAAAGGTGACGACGGACAACTACGTCAAGATTCTAAATCAATCTTACTTCAGTTTGCCCCCTACTATCAAAAGCTATATACACCTGAAACGACCCCAATAGGAGATAACATAAAAGCCTATCTGATAGAAAATGTTGTACAGAATATAGAGGATGAGCAAGCTGATCGCTTAGAAGCAGATATAACAGCAGGAGAAATTCAGGCAGCTATTAATTCTCTAGCACTGGGAAAAGCTGTAGGCGAAGACGCAATTCCCTTAGAGCTTTACAAAAAATGCATGGAAGAATTAATTCCTCTCCTTTTAATGGTCATTAAGGCTATTGGCAGAGGAGAACAAGCTCCAAAATCTTGGAATTACACTCAAATTATATTCTTTCTTAAAAAGGGTAAACCCCCACAAGAAAGAGGGTCTTATAGACCAATATCATTAATTAATGCCGACGCAAAGATATTTGCAAAAACTCTAGCAACAAGGCTTGCGCCATTAATGCCACAGATGGTTTCACCATTTCAACATGGGTTTATCCCTAAACAGGATACTACTGCCCATATTAATACTGCTATAGCAGCATTTGATGTTGCTAGGACGTGTCCCACCCCGCTCGGTATGATCCTTTTAGATGCAGAAAAGGCATTTGATCGCGTGGGGTGGGACTTTCTTTGGGCAGTACTGGCTGCATTCGGCATAAAAGGTCAGTATTTGAAATGGGTTAAATCCCTGTACGATCAACCAAGAGGTAAGGTATGGTATTCAGGACTATGCTCACCTACCTTTCCAATCAAACGTGGTACACGACAGGGGTGTCCTTTATCTCCTTTGTTATTTGCTTTAGTAATAGAACCTTTTTTGATTGCACTGCATAAGCAAGAGATGATTATCCCGTTTAAAAATGGTCTTAATGTACTAAAAATAACTGCTTATGCAGACGATGTAGCGGTTTTCTCTACAAATGTCCCTGATGCGATACTAGGTATAGGTATCGAAGCAGAGAAATATGGTTTAGTATCAGGGTATCGATTAAATATTAGCAAAACGCAAGTAATCATAAATTCTCCTTCAATCACACCAATAGTTGGGGTATGTAAAGTGGCAACATATCTCGGGGTAAAAATCTCTTCTAATCCCGAATCAATAATAGCACTTAACTACGAACCCCTATTAAAAGAAACTTCTATTCTTCTTAAGAAATGGCATAAACTTCCGCTGGGGATTCTGGGTCGAATTAACTTAATAAAAATGAAGATCTTGCCTAGATTTTTATACCTTTTTCGGTCTATACCTTTAAGAGTGTGTAATACATATTTTAGTAGATTGGAGGGTATCATCAGCAGTTTCATATGGGGGTATAAAAAAGCACGACGGGCTTTATCTCTGCTTAAACTCCCCTATGATTATGGTGGACTTGGGTTGCCAGACTTTAAATTGTACTATTGGTCTGCTTTTCTAGCTCGTTTTCGCAGCTTGCTTGTCCCCGACAAATGTCTTTATTTCCATAGACTAATATTAGGGGGGGAGGTTATTATGTTTTTGTATAGACTTAATGACCCTAACTACTTTAAACGAGTACGGTTTAAGACGATGCGCGACACGGTTAATATTTGGCGCTCCATTCTTAATAGGAACAATATATCTTTATTCCATGCCAAAACGCCCCTGTGGTTTAACCCAGGTCTGCCAGGAGTGTTTCATGATTCAGCTAACACTATGTTCTCGGATCATGGCATAAGTAATCTCGGAGACTTGTATGATCATATTGGATTTTCTACTTTTGAAAAACTAAAGATAACGTATAATTTACCAGAAGGGGCTTGGTTTAAATACAATCAGATCAAGGATTATTTTACTCATAGATTAGGCCTTAACAGTATAGCCGAATCCGAAGTCTGGAGTTGTATGTATAGAGACTCTGACAAAGCATTAATCAGTCATGGATATAGGACTTTTTCTGCTTTACACAAGGATGATATCAGTAAGGTGGCAGAAAAGTGGAGTACAAAGTTAGAGTGGAATGTAACCCCTGATATGATAACCTCCTCACTGAACAGTCTAAATAATGCAGTTCAATCGTCAAGTCTGAAACTACAGCTGTTTAGAACCTTATTTCAACTGTACTATTCTCCAGACAGGATACTAAAATGGGCTTGTGATAATGATTTGAGTGATCGTACAAAATGTCCTAAATGTGCACTTAAAGGGGCAGATATTGTTCATATGTTTTTTTTATGCCCTGATTTATCTATTTTTTGGAATGATGTAGGTAGTGTTATTTCGGCTAAAACGGCTAGGCCGATTGTACTCACGCAACTTGATATTATGATCGGGGTCGTTGGGGAAAACAACATATTTCGGGACCTGATGAATATACTTTTGACGTGCGCCAGATTAGCTATTGCCAGGGTTTGGATTCAAAAACATCCTCCCACGGTTATGGAATGGTGGCTCTTGGTTAAAGACATTTATAATATGGAAAGCTCTTTGGCGATAACTAGGGGACAGGGGAAAAAACGAAAAGTAGAAAAAATCTGGGGGTCAATTATGTCTTAATGTTATAACTGATACATTGATTTTCAATACTGCTCGGAGTGATGTTGTATCTCTTATGATTTGTTTGATGCCTTTGTATATCCCTACTATTTTGAGCTCTTTGGAGTTATTTGTATTTGATGTTACTCATGATGCTAATAAAAATTTGAAGAAAAAAAAAAAACATTCTGTAGCAATCAGTTGTTTAAGACCCATTCATGATTTTACAGACAATTTTTGCTCAATGCATCTGCTTCACCATTCTGCAAATGACAGGTGAATTCCTTTGCTTGCCAAATATTTGGTTTGTATCCAGAGCCAGGCAGACTGGACTTAAAGATCTAGTTCCTGATATACTAAGAGGTGTGACACAAATCGGGTTAGTAAATTACACACTGACTATTTGCAACCTGTTTACAACTTTGTGATGAGACCTCTGTACTACTGGTCCATCCTTCAGTTCCATTCGAGGCTTCCAAAATGATTCACAAAGGAGGTGTCATCCAGCGAGAAGGCCTTTCCCTTTGCAGACCAGTTAATATCCCAAATCAGGGGCTGGTAGTTCATCGCTGGTTTGCAACCGCATTTATGGTTGAAACATTGCTTTCTGAAATAGGAGGGTGGATGGCCCTTTCATGTGACACCCCATTTGCGATTTGGAAATAATTGCTAAAGCCTGATGATGAATTTTCTAACTAATAAAAGGGCTTTGTGCACTGAAAAAAATAAACTTCTGACCAGTCACAAATACTTGTTGTTTACAACTTAAAAAGGTCTTTCTATATCCGGCCACATGGAGTCATTGGTCATATGCCCAACTAGTTGATTAACAATAACGGTTCACCCATCAGTCTCAACATTGAATTAGCTGTACATGGTTGAAAGGATTTCAGGACAAGAAGTACTTACTGCTCTTAGCAGGATACATGGATGCATTTCACCATCTCTTTAAGCTGTAATATGCCATACGTCTAACAGGGCCCCTAACATCACTGATCAAATAATCAAAGGACCACCCTTGTTTGAGATGGTTTTGATTGATGGAATGAAAAATCTTCAAGTAGATACTTTGGAAAGTACCACCCAGGCAGTGGCTTGACCACTTCTTGCCCAAGCTTGACGCGGTTGAGAAGAACAAGTTACTTACCTTGGGTAATGCATTATGTGATAGAGACTATCAAGCTGCAGATTCCTTACCTTTGAATTTCCCAGGCGTCAGACTTGATCTGGAAACCTTGGCTTGAGCAATACGCCTTGCAAGTGCCGTCAGGTGACTCCATTCGGGTCCGCGTCACAGCGTCATTAGCGTCGGTTATGACATCGCGGCCATCTATATAGGCGCCACCCAGGCATGCGGAAGTCAGTACTTACATTTTCTTCCATGCCAGAAGTGCAGAGCCACGAAGTAACTGACGTAAATGTGTACAAAACTAGTGCCCCTTAAAGGGGATTAACCCTAAGCCTACCTAATCAGTCCACAAAGTGGGGCGGCATAGGTGGGGCTGTAAGAAATCTGCAGCTTGATAGAGTATCTACCAGATAACACATTACCGAAGGTAAGTAACTTGTTCATCTGATAGAGAATTCTAGCTGCAGATTCCTTACCTTTGAATTGGATGTCGAAGCCATACCATCCCGGTGGTGGGTTACGGACTGATACCTTACACTAGGAAGTCCTGCAGGACCGAACGAGCAAAATGCCTGTCCCTGCGAACCGGACTGTCCAGGCAATAGTGCTTGGCAAATGTGTACAAGGATGCCCACGTTGCTGCCTGACAAATGACCAAGACTGGGACACCCTGAGCCAAGGCTGAAATCGCAGCCTTTCCACCAGTGGAATGGGCCCTTAATGCCTCAGGGGGCTGCTTCTTAGCAAGGGCATAGCAGATCTTAATGCAGAGAATGACTCAGAAAGAGATGGCCCTTTTCTGCACTACCTGCCCCTTCTTAGCTCCCACATACTCCACAAAGAGTTGGTCGTCCATCAAGAACTCTTTGTGAGGTCAAGGTAAATCAACTATGCTCTTTTTGGCTCCATAAAGGGGAGATTTTCCTTAGAGGAATGCGGGGGAGCAAAGGAGGTGGGCAGCATGATAGATCAACCCAGACGGAAGGGGGTTAGACCTTTGGCAAAAATGAAGCACGGGTTTGAAGCACCACTTTGTCTGGGAAAGACATCATGGAGGGAGGCAAGCAAGAGAATGCCTGCAACTCACTCACCCTCCGGGTAGATGTTCTCACCACCAGAAAGCCCGTCTTGATGGTAAGCAGCCAGAGGGGACAATTGGTCAAAGGGGTCAAAGGCTCGATGAGAGCACACACAAGAAAAGTGAGGACCAACTTAAGTAAGGTCCTACTTCAGCATTACAAAGGGCGTGGGGGGAAACAAGTGAGCCAGCCATTTCAGAAACCTATTTACAATTGGAAACCTAGAGAGAGAGGGTCTCCAATTGCTCTACCCGCAAAAAAAGTGGATAGAGTAGAAAGATAATACTTGAGAGTGCCCAACGCAGAGCCCTGCCGGGCAATGGTTAGAATAAATAGAAGAACAGTGGAAAGAGAAGCAGAAAGAGGGTCAATAGACCTTTCTGTACAGTGTAATACAAATTTCTGCCAACAGCAGGCGTATACCGCCTTAGTGGAAGGCTGCCTAGCTGCTAAAATAACATTGCATACTTAACGAGGAAGGTCAAAAGTCATCAACTGCAGCTGCTCAATCTCCACGCGTGGGGTGCAGAGTTGACAGGTTCCGGTGGAGGACCCTCTCCTGCTGCTGCGAGAGAAGATCCTCTTGAAGGGGCAGCCTGATCAGAGAATCAATGCTCATTTTTGGAAGCTCTTGAATGCTCACTCTCCTTGCCCAGTCCATAACCACAAGAATGACTTGGGCCCGGTAGCTCCGGATCTTCTTAGGAACCTTTGGTGGGAGTGGTAGGAGAGGGAAGACATACAGCAGCCCTGAGCTCCACTCGCGACGAAAGGAGCCGCTGAGCAACAGCTGCACGCAGTATTGGTGACACTGCTCGTTCTCTTCAGAGGTGAACAGATCTAACCAAGGATCTCCCCAGTGCTGAAAGAGACCTTGTGCCACCTCCAATTGTAAGCGCTATTCCTGATCTGCTGGGCATCAACGGCTCAGTTCGTCCACCCTGGCGTTTAGAGAAGCTAAGTGTTGAACCACCAGGGTTATAGCCTGCTGTTTCAGCCATGTCCAGAGAAACAGGGCCTCTCTGCAAAGGGTCCTCGACCCCACCCTGCTTGTTGCAATAACACATGGCGGTGGTGTTGTCTGTGAACACTTGCACTAACTTCTCCTTGACAGAGGGAAGAAATGCCTTCAATGCCAACCAATCACTCGAAGCTCCAACAAACTGCTGTGGAGCCCCGACTCTGCCGGAAACCAGTGTCCCCCTGATCTCCACCTCTCCCAGATGGCGGCGCCATCCCAGAAGTGACACATATGTCACAACTGTGAGACATGGTTGGGGAAGGGAGCGGGGTTGGCAGCTGACCCAATCGCTGTTCCTCAACCACCACAACGGATCTCTTGCAATTCTTTCCAAGATCTGGACAATATTGGTGAGATGTCCCCGATGCTGTGCCCACTGGAACTTCAGGTCCCACTGCAGAGCCCGCATAGGCCACCTTGAATGCTTTACCAACAGGCTGCAGGAGGCCATGAGGCCCAACAGCCGCAGAGTCAGTCTCATTGCATCCCAGGGTAGAGGCTGAAGCACCAGAATAATAACCTGAATATCCTGGTCTCCCTGCTCAGGAGGATAGGCCCAAAACTGGACTGTGTCCAGAACAGCCCTGATGAAGGGAGCATCTGAGAAGGAGTCAGGTGTGACTTCGGCATGTTTATAGAGAACCCTGTAGTCTAAAGGTGGGAGACAACAGCCTGGGGCGAGGACACCTTCAATATCCAGTCGTCGAGGTAGAGGAAGACTGACACCCCTAACCTCCGCCGATGAGCTGCGACCACCACCCTCCTTTTAGTGAACACCCGAGGGGCACTGGTAAGGCCAAAGGGGAGCACGGTAAACTGAAAGTGCTTGCGGCCTACCTTGAACCGCAGGTAATGCCTGTGGCCAGGCAGGATGGGGATGTGAAAATACGCATCCTGCAGGTCCAATGGTACCATCTAGTCTTCTTGGTCTAGGGCAGACAAGACCTGCACTAGAGTGAGCATCTTGAACTCTCCTTCTTGAGGAAGAGATTGACGGTCCAAAGATCTAAAATGGGCTGCAAGCCGATCTTCTTCTTTGGATTAAGAAAGTCGCGGGAATAACAGCCACCACCTACTTCTGAATCCGGGATCATCTCTACAGCTGCCTTGGCCAGGAGAGCTGTAACTTCCTCTTGGAGCAATTTTAAATGATCCTCCGCGAGCTGTTCTTGATTTGGCAGAATGGGAGGGAGAAAAGAAAGGAAGCCAATAGCCCTCCTGAATGTAAATGTAAATTGATACTTGTATAGCGCACTACTCACCCTCAAGGGTCTCAAGGCGCTTGTACGAATACCGCTGTGGAACCCATCCTGGCTTTCCCTGTGAGGCGTCCATTCCTGGGCACCCCCAAGGTGGAGGCCAGGCATCCTTAGCGTTGTGGGGGCCGTTGTGGAGATTAAGCAAGCTATTGCCCAGAGTTGCAGAGTGGGACTCCATGGTTGGAATAGGCACCGAGGCAAGAATGATCAGGTCCGTGGAATTTTGAGCCCAAGACCCGCCGAGGCGGGGAATTGAACCCTGGTCCCGGGCTAGACCTCTGCATCAGGGTCTGCCACTCTAATCATTGAGCCACACTTCTCCACGATCTGCAAGACCCACTTGTCCAATGTTATGGACTTCCAGTGGGGGAGATAAGGATGGATTCTCCCACCAAATGAAGTGGTGTGATCTTGCAGAGTCAGACAGCGTGCTTGGAGGCTGTGGCTGCCGAGGGCATGGTGGCTGGCAACTTCTGCCTTCCATTCCTTGATCAGAATGAACCAAGTCCCCGCACAACTTGGGAAGTCTGCACAAGAAGGTGGCTGGGATAAGGCTGACAGGGCTGGAAACCCCTTCCTTTGACATGAAAGGAGTGAAAGGTAGACTGGCCAGGAGGTGTAAATGAGAGGCCCAAGCATCTGGGCGTAGCTTGTGAGTGTTTGAACTGCACTAGGGCGAGTCCCAAAAAGACAGGTTCCATCAAATAGCATGTCCATGAGGTTTGCATGGACATTGCCACAGTTGATGAAATCTCTCTCTCCGCAGTGATTCAGTTGTGTCAAGGCCATACCTTATGGCAAACGTTGCTGCATCTCTCCCATCCTTAACCGCCTTAGAGAGCACAGCCCGGGCCTCCTCTGGGACTTGTGGCAGCACTTGCACAACTGTCTCCCAAAGGGAGTGGAAGAATTTGCCCAATAAGCATGCGGTAGTCACCAACCACAATGCCAAGCTGGAGGAAGAAAACTTCTTCCCAAGAGATTCTAGCCTCTTGAATTCCCTATCTGGAGGGCTGTAAGTGGATTTGCCATGGGAGGTAGAAGCCTGCACCACCAAGCTTTCAGGGGTGGGGTGTTGGCTGAGGAACTTTGGGTCACCCGGAGCCGGGCGATGGTGGCGTGCAATTGTTCTATTCACAGGATCTCCTGTCCTAGGCGTGGACCATGTGCCTAGAAGGATATCAGTAAGTGCCTAGTTGAAGGGCTAAAGGGGTATGGAGGTGGAAGCCTAAGGACGAAACACTTCGGTCAGAAGATAAGTTCCTACCTGCACAGAGGGCAACTCTAGTACGAGGACCTAGGCTGCCCCCTTAACCACCATGGCTTAAGATGCCCCTCCTACTTAGCCACAGTTGGGGGAGAGAGCATGCCAGTATCTGGGGTAGTGTCCAGGCCACTGGCCTTCCCAAGTCCCCTGTACCAGTCCATCTTCTCTGCAGAAACATCCTGGTTTTCTAAAGGGCCAATAGACCCCTCCCATTCCTCTCTCGAGCCTAAAACATCCTAAAAATGTCCAGGCGAGAACATAGAACCTCTGGGCTCTGTCTTCAGAATCAGCGTCGTTCCGACTTTGTCGTCGGGGATAATGATGGGGCTGGCACCGGTGGCAACAACTTAGGGTCCAACGTCAGGGAAGGTTGCATTGGCACGACCTCGTCATCCTGGATCTGGGATCAGATCCCAGTGGCCCCACCAGTACTGTGGCCAGAGCAGCCGGTGTTAAATCCAATGGGACACCTTATGGGCAGCCCGCTCAAATACATGGCGCATGTCCTCGTAAAAATCTTTAATTTGAGCAGGGGTCGCTCCGGCTCCCAGGGAGGGAGGCATGAAGTCGACCCTGGCTCCAGCTCCACAGAACCGTTCCTAGAGCGTTGGTGCTCCTTACCTAGTTCGTCGACAGACCACAGTCGAGCCGAAGATGAAATCTACTTGTGCCTCTTCTCAGAGTATCCCGAGGACCTAAAGTCGGACAAAGAGGACTTCGGGCCCTGGGACCGGTCCCGCAACGTACTCTTCTTCGATCGGGACCTCTGCAAAGTCACACTGGTTGGTGCCAACTGCTGGGCTGCACGGAGCTTCATAGCCCGCTCCCGCAAAGCCTTTGGAGCCATAACCCAACAGTCTGAGCACGACTTCAAATCGTGGTCGCGCTCGAGACACCAGAGACAGATGGGGTGGGGATAGGTAATTAACAACATTCAGTGACTGGGACCGCACAATTTAAATCCTGTTGTCCTTGAAGACATCCTCACACACAATGCCCAAAAAATTTCGAAGTAGACAAAAAGTCGAAAAAGGCTTGTCACAAAGCGACAGAGGGGTAGCTCTTCACGGATCGGCACTTAACTGGTGCGGAAAGATGGAACTGATGTCCGTGCGCCTGGTTGCCACCTATATAGGTGTCTGAGACGTTGTAAACAAACACTAACGATGACGTCACACGGAGCCGAATGGAGCCACTAGACCGTAAGCATAAGGGATATTACTTGAGCAAAAGTTTACGGATCCAGCCTGACACCTGGGAAATTCAAAGGTAAGGAATCTGCAGATAATAGTCTCCATCAGATGTTGCAATATATTTAAATCTACTGATCCGCAAGGCACTGATGACAAATCCTCATGTGCAGCCACAGTTAGTAAGATACATGAAGCCTAGAACTCAAGTACTTTGATATGCAGTGGGACATGGCAAGATGAGCTATGGAAAATCCTGGCACTTTCCTCAGTAAAACATTTTGGAGTCTGGTTCATAAACGTACTTTCTCTACCCACAGAAAAGTGACCTGCCACTTGCTTTGCTCTGCTTAGTTCACTCAGAAAGTACTACTTCTTCTTCCAGTTCCCTTGAAAGAGCAGTGGTCCAGACCCTGAAATATCCCAGGCTTGACTAAAGTAATGGCATGTATGTTGACATGCAGAAATCTCTTCTAAACCAGATGGTGCAGAACCAGGCAGGAAGATTGATCCACCAGCAACCCAGGTGGAAATCTGCTAGATCTCTCCTAAAAAAACTATACTTGCTTCCCATCTCTCAACAGAATACCTTCAAGACAGGTTGCCTAGTTTTTAAATCGTTACAAAACCAGAGCCCCAAAATGATTAACAACCTGTTATCCAGGTATACTCCCTCCCGTAACCTCCGCTCAAAGCATCTACAGTTACTAACTATTTCTGCTTTCAAAAGGAAATGGCAAGGAGGCTGTCGATTCGCATATCTGGCCCCACGACTGTGAAACTCGCTTCCCCTGGAGATCTGGTCATGCACGGAACTACTGAGATTCAGAAAGTTGCTCAAAACATGGTTATTTGAGCAGGCACACAACTAATATTTTCCTACCGGT
This sequence comes from Lissotriton vulgaris, assembly GCF_964263255.1. Classification (NCBI taxonomy): domain Eukaryota; kingdom Metazoa; phylum Chordata; class Amphibia; order Caudata; family Salamandridae; genus Lissotriton; species Lissotriton vulgaris. The sequence goes on from NC_141700.1 coordinate 65,603,168, forward strand.
TCGGAGTTCCTTATAACATTAACTGTCTAGAGTTAACCCAGAAGGAAAAGTTACTTTTCAAAAGTGTTCTACAAAGCGTCGAAAAAAGCCAGTCAAAAGAAGGACTGAGTGGTAGCTCTTCACAGATCTGCTCTATCTGGTGTAAAAAGGAAAGAACTGATGCTAGCCCGAGGTGGTGCCTATATAGGTACAGCATATGTCACTTTGGCACAGAGCCAAACAATACCACCTACTAGCACGTATGGATACTGCATGAAAATGTCGGGATCCAGTCTGACACCTGGGGATAATTGTAAGGTAAGGAATCTGCTGCTAGAAGTCTACCAGATAAGCTGAGCAAAATGTCATAGATGTTGGTTCTAGTTTGAGGTATGTCGGTTCATATTGCGTGTGCTCTGTTGATAGCTTCAGTAGACAACCCAGAATGAAAAGTTACTTACCTGCAGTATGAGTTTTTTTGCTGGCTACTCTACTGTTATGTTGCCTAACCTAGGCCTAAGTAGCAAAGTGACCTTTTACCTACATTTGTCCTACCTTGCTCTGCATAACAGTTCTAGCAATGACCCTTTACCCAGTTATTTGCTGAATAAATGTTGATTGGTTTCCTTGAAACTACCCTCATTTATAATTAGGGCTCCCGGTTTTCAGTTTAAACTGATTTTTACATATGAATACAGACTGAAAACTATTTTTCCTTTGTCTGTATTGATATGTAAAAACGGCAAAATACTAGCATATTTTGCCTCGCTGCCGTGCCATCTAGAGTTCTCGCCACGCCCCTCTTCCTGATGCTGGAAATTCCTTCCAATCAGGGTCTTTTAATAACCTACTGCCGTGCCCCTCAACCAATCCTGGTGAGATTGAAGCGTTACTGAGTGGGCGTGTTAAGATCAGGACTCTGCCTTTCAAATAAGCTCTGCACAGCCCTCTGCCATTTCAACTGGAAAGGTGCGTGTATTTCCCCTAAGTATGTGCTCTCAGGGAACAGATAAATGGCGGTTTCACAGTGTCCCTAGAAGCAAAAGGGCGATGAAAGCCCGGACACTACCCCGAGAAAACCGCTCCTGAGTCACACAGTCTGTCCCGTGGCAGCTTTGGGATCCTCTCCCCTTCGGTATGAACTGGCAGCACCAGAGTCAGAAATGGTAAATTCTGTTCTCCTTCCTCATGTAAGATGCTAGGAATTTCACTTCTTTACAAGTGAATAATGTAAAGAATTACACGAGATGTAACGAATTTCATTTCTTTCTTCGACATTGCCAGTCATCACCCTGTGCTCGCTCTGCTGCTGACTCTGCAAATCGTAAAAACTCTTTTACGACTTTGAAACGTTTCCCAGCCCCAAAGCTGTATTTGGCAAAGCTGGATTTTTCTGTGAGATACCTTACCTTGTTTTCCGGGGAAGAGCTATTTCTAATCTGGTGTCCTCCACAGTATTAGTAGTATTTGATTTATTGAGGGAGAACAATTCTGTGGACTACATAGTACATTTGAACGTTATCTTGTGGCACACTTAAATCAAAATTAACAATATCTTTAACGCTTGAAAGACGAAGGGAAGCCCCCTGCCTTTGACTAATTTGCAAGCACTTTCCTTCTAGCTCCTTGACTGTTTCTTTAACAGTTTATCACTCTTTGCTAAGAAAGTTGTCTCCCAGTCCATCGCCACATTATATTTGCCATGATTTCTGATTTTTTTTTCCTGTACCACAATCTTTGGTTGCATTATTTGTTGCATTATTTTCCCCTCTGCACTGCCTCGTGTTTTTGGCTGGAGAATACATCTGCTCTTGAACCTGAACCACCTCTTGTAAGCTCTCCATATATTTCTCATTCAAATATAACTAATACTACTCTGCTAAGGACTGGTCCCAGATAATTTGAATAAATGTGGAAAAATACTAGCTGTAGCGTTGACTTTTGCTTGTGACAAAAATAATTGTGGATAAATACAGAAAATATGCCCAAAAAATAAATATGGATAAATACAGACGGAAATGCCCAAAAAATAAATACCATAAAACCGGGAGCCCTATTTATAATGTAATGCATAAGGATTCTTACCATCATATCTTAATCTCATGCAAATGATGTACATAACGGGATTAATATACTCTGTACAAAAGTCATCACTATCTTTCTAGGGCAACAGGGCTACTTTGCATAGTTACACTTACTAATTAAGGTTCATCTACATAATCATACTCACAACATATCGATTGTGGTAGAAACATAGAGGCTACCTTTTTGGTATAAAAGAACCACACCTTCCCTAGCTAACTAGAGGAGATGCTTCTAGGCTAACACTGACAGGAGATCCCTGCACGCCGAGGCTTCAATGACCGTGATCAAGCCGTCAGTTGGCGGCGAAACGCATTGGTAATTGAATTGATATTGAGAACTATGGATAAATAAAGAAATTGGAAAGCGAGATCCTGACGAGTGCGTGTTCATTTCCTGGAAAAGGGAGGAGTGGACGATTGAATACGGCGGGGCTCTGCCGAGGAACTCGCACCGATAGGAGACGCGCCAGGGGTCAACCAAAAACGAGCCAAGGTGTTGTGAAATAAAAAAGTATGTATTCATTCATTATGTGACTTTTCTGTGTTTGTTCTTTTTAATTATCAGTCATGGATCATTGAGGCAGTCCTAGAACACAATTAAAAGTGCTTTCTATTTATATTTGCTGTTTGAAGTATGCACATATAAGTGCTTAAAATACAGCTTTAGGTGACTGCTTATTTTTGTACCAACTGGGCCATCAAAATAATCTACTGGCAACCGTATCCATAAGACTGGAAGTTTGTTGCAGGATCAGCACATTATTTATTTTCTCCACCCTGCCATAATAGCAATAGTTTAACTTAGATCTTAAACCCTACACCGCCGTCAATAACATGCTGGGTTACTTCAAGTGTCTGGGAATGGACCCTGCATTCAGACAACTCACTCCTCCTTCACGCCCTTCACTTTCATACTCACCCTGTCCTCATAGCGATCATACTGCACTCACACTGATCACACTGCACTCACACTGATCACCATGCACTCACACCATTCACCTGCTCACCCTGCACTCACAATTATTACTCTGCACTCACAATGCACTTGCGCTGTTCACCCTATACCTCACCCTGCAGTCACACAAGCCCACTACTCATCCTGCACTCATGTGACACTTCACTCACCTGTCCCCCTCACTGCTGAATATACAACTCACTCAAACAATCCCAGCAGTAATCATACATTCAGTAATCCCATTCTGAACTTGTATCCGCACCCAAATTTGTACGGCCACATCACTCACCCTGCAGTCACTCCTCTCACCCTACTCTCACACTGTTGCATTGCTCACCGTGCACTCACATGGGCACTCCTGCCACCCACACAGCGCAGAGTGTTAATGTGCCTGCTACAAATAATATGTACCATGCAGATCTCAGAAATGAGTGTGAGTAAACTATGAGTAGCGCTATAAAAAATGAAATGTTTGTCAGAAAGGTGTTATAGAAAGATGAGGTGCATTGTTGGTGAGTGGTAGTGAGGGAATTCAGGGAGAAGGAGGAAACGGCGGTGGGGCGCCAAAAAAGACTGTTGCACTGGGTGCAACCAGTGTTAGGGCCAGCCCTGGCTGGGAGTGTTAGTACCCCTCCCCCAGAAGTTCTGGTCTAGTGGCTCCCCTGCTTCTGCAGATTATTATTATTTACATTTGTACTGTGCTACTGTTACCAAAAGATGCCCTGGGGCTAATAACCATCTTCTGCCTGAAGGCAAATGAGAAACACACAGAAGGAGATGGATAACCAGCCGAATGGGGTAACCTACAGAGCATAGAGAAAGGTTTTTATATCTTCCTAAAGGATAATCGATTCTTGGTGGAGTGAAACAAAGAAGGGGGCAAGTCCCATAACTGCACGCCCTGCACCAAAACAGCGAGATAGACAACTCATGCCATCTTGAATTGGGGAACAATAAGCAGAGTGGCACAGGCTGAGAGGAGCATACCTGTATGCTTGGCGAGGAGAGATGAGAGAGGACAGCAAGGGATTGAGAGAATTTGATTGAAGAGGTCAGGGATGAGGAGAAATGTAAATTGCAGAAGAGTAGTGTGGACACGCTAGAAGTGAGTGTGAGCCAATGGTGAGGGCTTCTGTTAGAACAAAGGGGAGATGTGAAAGATGAATGGAGGGACCGGAGAGGTGTAAGATACAAATAGACAATAAGGTGAATGGAGAGACGAGGTGAATGAGAAGTGCTGAGAGGAACGGGTGGTGGCGGGGCCAGAGAGGCCATGAGATAAATGCGAGAGACTGTTAGAGATGAGGGCAGTAAAAAGACAGAATGGCAAGAGGTGATTAAAGGTGAAGTGAGAGGTTGAATGGGGAGAGTTCAGAAGTTGTAAAAAGAGGTGAAAGAAAATGGCCTGCAAAGTGAGAGCGGGATCCAGGGTTGGGAGAGGAGAGAGGGATGGAAGGGAGAGAGTGAGAGGAAAACTGCATGGGTAAACTGCTTAACTCTGCAGAAAACCGCCAGGTTTTTAAGGGACCCCTGATTCTCCCGGCCAGGGCCAGGTGAGCTTCTAATGTGGCAGCATGTATTCCTGTAGAGTGGAGGGCCCTTCATAAAGGTTGACTAGAAATCTTTCTGATGTTAATTTCTGTATTTTGGTTATAAACAGGTACTGATGGGGTGAAATCTTTCCTCAGTGTTACTGTGTGTAACAAATTAATTTCAAAATAATAAAGCAATGCTATTCCAAAATACGCTGCGCCACGTAACATAATTTACATTTTCTTCCCACACAATTTAGTCAAGCCTGTTGCGTAATTTGGTCCTCAACTGCCTCATAATTCCAGTAGCCCTGCCTACAGGTTTAGAAATTTTTGTCAGGAGGGGGTCCTTACACCTCAAAATGTTGACAGGGGGGTCTCGACATCCAAAAGTTTGAAGACCTCTGGTCTAGCACTTAACTTAGAATATCCCCAGGCATCAGACATCACCTCTGCGGCCGGGGGTGGGGGGGATGGGGGGGCGCAGTAAGGCTCCGCCCTGACATCGTCCATGGACGGGACGTCAGCGGAGCCATATATGCCCACCCCGGCATCAGTTTTCGTCAGAAGACTTTTCCACGTCAGAACGCGAAGCCACCACCAAAAACTGTGAATATATGGGAACAGTGTACAGAAAAAGAAAAAACAAGATATGGTGAAAAAACATCACCCTAGAAAGACAGTGCCAGGTACCGTATATTGTAAACTGAGGGAGGTAAAGAACAGAGCACCACTCTGGGAGGAACCCCCTCAAGTCCAAAACCTCCCCCAGAGGCAGAAGAGGATGCAGACCATAGGCAGGATTGAACCCTTGGCCTGTGTGAGCCTGTGCCACTAGTGGCACAAAACTCACCATTGAGCCATAGCTCCTTGGTGAACCATCACAGCAGCCGGCAGAAAGGCGACAACCACAATATATGACAGTGAAGGTCAAGCTGTCTAGAACCCAGGAGAAAAGAAACTAACATAAAGCGTGACCCAAAAGGAGATGTCAGATCCGAATAATGGACCTGCCGAATGCAGCATTGTCAGAGACTGCAACCGCTAGAGTGTAGGGGAGGCAAAAGACCTCAAGAGGTTGAAGAAGATAAAAGGGAAGAATTAGACAGACATCGGACAACCCAGGGTAGGGGTTGTAAAGGACAAATGGCATATGAGCATACCATCTAATCACAAGAATGGAGACAGCAGAGCCACGAAACAGAATGTAGCCTAGTGAGTCGGAGTGAAGAGAAGACGTCACCCCGCAGAAAAATAAAGACCCCTAAAGGGAGGCGAAGGCAAGAAGCCCAAACTGAAAAGGTTGTTGCAGGACTGGGAGGATGGACGGGCATTAAGGAATCTGCGGCTAGACTACGTCTCTACCAGATACATTGTTACCAAAGGTAAGTAACTTGTTCATCTGATAGAAATGTCTAGCCGCAGATTCCTTAACTTAGAATAGATACCAAAGCCATACTCCTAGAGGAGGCGGGACTGCGACTGAACCCCACTAAGGTCCAGAGATAACCTAGACATCAATAACATGACCAAAAGAGTTTTGTCAACCAAAGGGCAAAACACAGTGGAGACAGAAGTGACAGCACAGCCAACCACCAGACCCCTATGCCCTGAAGAGAGCAGGAATCAAGGGGAGGCTAGGGCACCACAGCCCACCCAGAATAACACGAAACCCCCCACATGTAGAGGGGATGAGAGAAGGAAAAACACCAAGCCAGAACGCCTGATTGAAAAAATGCTGAACTTCGAAAGAAGACAAAGAGGCATGAAGGATCCACAGGATCCAAGGTGTCGACAAGAAGCTAGAGCTAGCCCCCACTAAATAACTCGAACAGCGTAAAACACTATTAAACCTGCTCCCGTAAAGATACGAAGGCAGCGGGATACTGACCCCTGCCCAGCACGGGCTGACATGGAAAAAAAACACACCTAGTAAAGAAACTGGCATGAAAAGATAGTTCAGCACCTCGCAGGAAGAAGAACCGAATCTCATGGCATGAAAGAAACACCGGATGCAGTAGTCGACAACGCCAACCCAAAGGACTGGTTAAGTGGTATGGGGGAGAGAACACATAGCGCCCCCACATGTTCCACAGAGGAAGCGTACTGCGTAGACCCTTGCCAGTCACACATGTAGAGAGGTTTGAAAGGATGCCCATACACAGTCCGAAAGACGCTTGTACATGGCCAGAAGGAACACCAGGAAGCAAGACAGCAGGAACAGCTGAGATGCGCCCAATAGCAAGAAGGCAACGTGCCGCACAAGCCATGAGGAAGAACATGGCGCAGAAACAGCCTCAAGAAGATGCTGAAACCCGGCCAAACCCAGGCACTACGGTACGCTCAAAAGTACCCGCAGTTATACAGAAAGTGGAACTAGTCCAGGCTATAAGCAACGTCTGCCGTCAGTCCGGAAGAGAGACAACAGTCCCCTCGCAGGACAAATTAGAAGAAAAGATGAGCCTAACAAGGGAGTACTTAGGACCAACTCACGGGTCCCAGATGCCAGGAAGAGCGGGGTTCAAGGAGAACTGTCTCCACGAGTCCGCCACATTAAAGAATGCCAGTGGAACGTAGAAATCCCTGCGCGAAAGCAGCAGGATGTGGAGAAAACTGTTGGGGAATAAGCCAAAAGGCCATAACCTACAAGAGAGAGGTCCACGGCAACTCCCTACCTGGGAGAACAACCCAGAAAGGGCTGGCACCAAAAGACAGACCATAGGAGAAAAGCAGGATGCCAGGCCAAGCGAGGTAGATACCACACAGCCTAGATCTAGACCCAGAGTCGAAGCACTACAGACAATAGAGCGATACAACCCTGTGGAACGCAGTAAAAGGAGGTATACGAGTCCCAGAGGGATACCCATTATGAAAACTCCATAGGAACGTACGAAGGTAAAGGCAGACACCTGCCACCAGCCAATGCCCCAGATAGGGCAAGGGTCAACCCCTGGCAAGAAGGGGGTCCTCTTGGCAAAACAGACAGTCAGATGACTTGAAAACAAAACAAAACCAGCCATACGACTATACAGAGGCACCAACCTGCCTCTGATAAAAACTGGTCCGTAAAGCAAGACCGCAACTAAGAATAAAAGTCAGTCAGTGGCACAGCAGAATTACAATAGCCCTGACAGAAGCCTGGAGATCACAGAGTCAGCGTGGGACCCAAAAAGGTCTATTCCAGTAAACGGCATGTCTTGGAGGCTCTCTCGAATATCATCATAGAAGCGACTGTCACGCATCCAGGCATGGCGGCGTAAAGCCACCCGACCAAGAGAGTCCAAGAGCACGGCCCACAGAGTCTGTGGTATCCAGGGAGGAGCGTATTGTAAAATGAGCCATTTCCTTGCCGTGAAGGACCAGAGGGAGTAACTCCGGGCGTAATTCCTCCGGAAGTGAAGGAAGAAGGTTAGCCATGGAGTTCCAGAGTGCGGAGGACGCGCTTGCAAACATGCATGTAGGGTTTAAGGTGCGGATGGCTGCGCTAGAAGAAGCAAAAACTGTCTTCCACATACATCTAGCCACCTGGATTCCTGGGTGGGAGGAAACAAGGGCAAAGTGGAGGAGTCCTGCAACTCAAAAGCCGCCTGAATTACCAGGCCCTGAGCAGTAGGGTGGAGGGACAGGCAAAGTGGATCCCCCTGGGCGGGACGGTGCCCGATCAACCGGGGCTCCGGAAGAGGGCTGTGCCCAAGCGCCACGCACAGCTTCTAATAAAGCACCCACAAGGGGTAGTAAGGGCACCACGGTAATGGGCTCGAGATGGAGCAGATCCATTAAGGGATCGGGGAAGAGGGGTACCACAGGAGTCAAAGCAGAGGATAGCAGCTGCCGGGTTGGTAGACTGTGTATAGGCGGCCCCTAGCTCAGTAGTCACCCTAGGAGGGGACAAGAGGCCCTCTGTAGGAGACGGTTGGAGGCTTAATCTCCCAATTTCCATAAAGAGCAGGGCTGGGGAACAACCCGAAGGCCATGCCACACTAGGGACCTGCAGCAATGGCTCCCAACCAGGGGAAGCAGCAGCAGCCTCCGAAAAGGCCGTAGTGGATACCGTAGTCGCCCGACCCCGCTGAGGAGACAGAAATGAGGAATCCTTAGGGAGGTCAACACCAGGCATGGACGCCGGTGTCGATGAATGCATGGACACCGGCGGCGATGGATGCGACGACAGCTGTGTCAGCGGGCACCGTGTCGGAGTCGACTGGACATCGACTGCTTCCACAAGAAACGCTACCACGACGTCGGATGATGCATTGCCCGAGATTTGGGGATCAGGCTTAGAGCTGGGTGTGGGTTTGGACGTCGAGCCCGTCATTGGGTCCGACGTGGTGCCAGGCTCAGAGCCCGGCGTCGCCGATGTCCGCCGTCCACGCAGGAAGCCGCACAGGGCTATGCGTTGACTGACTTTGTGAGCCTGGCGTCGAGCCAGGCGTTGCAGCCGCCGCTCCCACCATCCACGCAGGAAGCCACCCAGGGCTATGCACTGACTGGCGGAGTGTGCTAGAGCGACCAGGAGGGTCTGGGCCATGGCCCAATGTCGTTGCCTCGGCTCCAGAGTCCGGTGCACACAACCCTGGTCGGGGAAGGATCCACCGACGAGGGCCCGGCCTGAGTACCCTCCGCCTCTGTGGGGTCCAAAGGCGCACCAGGGAGAGAGGGGGACCCAAAGCAGGCCTGAAGAGCCCGGGAGTTCGACTCCAATTAGGCGCGCGTTGCTCCAACTCCTGGAAAAGAAGGGTAAGGAGGAGGTGACCTCTGGGTGCCCGAAAATGACCCCTTACGAGAGGAATGGGTGCCAGCGGCACGCCTACGAGAGGTAGACCTCAGTGGGCGCTTGTGGCTCCGCTTACCATTTTTAGGGCGTGTGCCGCGGGAGCACCCTCGGGATAGAGCTCCCTCTGGAGAGGAAAAGCGTTCATACAGCGTTCCCGTAGGGACTTCGGCTTCATCTGTTGACAGTCACCGCATTGTTTGGAATCGTGGTGCACACCAAGGCACCACATGCAAATAAGGTGCGGGTCAGTGCCAGACATCTGGCGCGCACAGGCCTCACAGGCTTTGAACCCTAGTGGCATTGCACACTGTTCCGATACAACACCAACGGTGCCGAGAGGGCCCAAAACAAGGCCAGGAACTGCTGGTTTCCAGGATCCGTGTTGTGACGCAGAAAAGAAGAAAATTGATGTTGGCGCGCTGGGGCAGGGCATATATGGCTCCGCTGACGTCACGTCCATGGACGACGTCAGGGCGGCGTCGCCCCCCCGGGGCGCAGAGGTGCAGCTGCGCAAAATTTTCTAGACCAGTCTGACGCCTGGGGATATTCTAAGTTAAGGAATCTGCGGCTAGAAGTCTCTATCAGATGAATACTTTCCAGACGTAGAAGTCCCGTTAACATACCAAGAGCATATTAATTGGTTTAAATGAGTCATCCCCCACACCACAACAAATGGGAATCGGTCCGCTTAACAGAGAAGGAGCGACCTGGGTGGTCCTAGCTGCTTACACACCGCATTCAGAGATTGATATATTGTCATCAGCAGAATCACGTACCCTTTACAGAGATATAGTAAAACTATACAGAAACCTTACACAGTTCGTAATGCGAACACTTACAATTCAACCTGCGTGGATTGCTCAAGCTGGTCAACCTCAATTGACTACAACAAATATCAGTTGACAAACGCTGAACGCAATTATGGGAAGAATGCCCACTAAGCGAGAGCAAATGCCGTTCTGGATAGCACAGAAAATAGCACAGCTTGAAGCAGTATTTCCCCATATGGGCCCGCAAGAGAAACCCAGAACACTAACAATTTGCTTGCCAATGGGGATAGCTCCCCCGATAAGAGGATTGTATCACTTGGTGTACAATTTTGGCTGCTGTTTATACCATGAGCTCTGGTACCGCCTCAATAGCAGTTTTACCAGATGGACTGTAACAATGACAGAATGAGTACAGGGCAGAACCTGCCCTGGACTTGGGGATGAAACCGATGGAAAATTTTGCCCAGGTATCAGAAATTACGTTAGGTATCATAAAAGGGGAGGCAGAAGCGGTGGCCATATGCCAATGCCTGAGGGAATTCACTCCTTTGCAACAGAAGCAAGAACTACCAAAGTTTATTGAAAAAAACTATTCTTCGCTGGGTAGAGAACTTGGGAGCCAGACCTGTGAAACCTCAAGTGGCGGGTAATTCTGAAAAGGATAACTTGAAGCAAGCACCCAATTCTTCTAAAAAGAAATGGGATAACTAACAATCAAAAAATAATAAGCAGAATACATTACGATCACAGGGTAGGTCTCCTCAACAGGAACCCTCTGAAAAAAGATACAATCTAAGAAACAGTGATAATATCATTGATCGGACAGGTATCAGTATACTGATATACGTTCCTCTCGTTCTTTTCAGAGTTCATCAAAAGACTCAGAGAGGAAAGGACAGTCAGAACACAGATCAGAAGAGTGAGTCAAGCTGAAAAAAGAGACATCGCACTTCAGACTACATTATCAAACAAGAAGATAAACTCAAAACTAAACCTCAATTTAAAAAGAAGGTAGCTGGCCTTAAAATATTTCCCAGGCATGAGGACTCTGCTTCTGAACGGGGAATAAGCTTTGATGATGCTAGACAGCAGATGAAACAATAGCTCACCAGAACCTGATGGAATTTCTGGGGACAGCAGCATTGAATGAACATATCACGGTGGAGACACCGGATACAAGGGTAAGTGTCCTACATCGTTTATACGAAATTACACTCCAAATGAAGGGGGACATACACAGGAAAGTGAAAGGTCTATTTTGGGAGAACCTGACATATGGATACACCATCCTTTTGGCTGAAAGAGATTGGCCACCTGAGTTTGTTATGGAGTGCCCGGGGAAGATGTAATTTTATCAGCTCTCTCCGACCCCGATCCAGTCACTTAAAAATTCACGCATGCAGGAGTGGGCGATAGTGCTAGCTCCCGCACTTTACCGCAATCATGTAGGGTGGGATGCCGAGTCACCTCACTGTGAAATACCATTAAACTCTACTCCTACTCCACAGAGGTAGTACCCAATAAAATTTGACACAAAGAGACAAGTCAGGGAGATATAAGATCAACTTGAGTACCAAGGTGTGATTGAAAACTGTACCTGTTTCGTGAATAATCCCTTATTTCCTGAAATGAAACAACAATTCATACAGTTTGATTTTAGACTACAGGCATTTCAACACATGCACATGAACATTTGTAGTACAAAATGCACACAGAGCCGCATTAAAAAATAACATTGTGCGGAAAAAGTACAAAACACTAGATATCTCAAATGGTTTCTTCTGTAAAAATATAGTGCCTAGAAGCAGATATTTGACAGCATTCTCAGCTCTAGGCACTCAGCGCCAACTCTGTAGACTGCCCCAAAGGTATTAGAATAGCCCCGGGTTGTTCTCAGCAAGATATACAGTGTTATTTCAAAATTGTGATGAGGAGGCATTGTCGTACGTAGATATTTATCGGACTGACGATGAGTTATTGGAACAATTGAACAGGGTGAAAAAAATAATTCTGGGGTTCGCCAATGTGGGCTACAATTGTCAGTTTAAAAAAATAAATAATTGCCCACCTTAATCTCCTAATTTGGGGGATATTGTGAGAAAGTGCCATCTTTTTTGCATGGTATGCCCCCACTTTTTGCTGAATTGCTGATGTAAGTTGACTGAGTGTGCCCTGGGCTCCTGCCAATCAGGTGCTCAGGGCCTGTTCTCCTTCCCTAAAACTGCGTTGAGAGCTAAACCCAATTGGCATCTCTGGCCACAGAGAAGCCCCTGGTAAATGGTATCCTAGGTACCCAGGGCCCTGTGACCAAGATCCCTAAGGGCTGCAGCACTTATTGTGCCACCCTTTGGGGCCCTGTACCCTGACACACACACACTGCCTTGGCAGGATGAGTGTCTTGGTGCAGAACTAAACAGAGATTCGACATGGCACACATCCCTGTGTGCCATGCCCACAAACACTGCCCGGGCATACTTCAGTCACCCCTCTAGCTGAGTGCACTATGCCAGTGGTGTGGGGTACAGGTGCATGAGCCCTGTGTCCCTACAGTACCCAGGGCCATTCCTGGGCACTAAGTGCAGGGATGCCATTAAGAGTATATGGTGCTGGGAGGTTGTCATTACGAAGTCCACAGCACCATAATGGCTACACTGTAGACTGAGAAGTTTGATATCAAACTTCTCAGCACATTAAACCCGCACTGAGTGTGGGATTTATTGCCAAATGCACAACAGAAGGCATCTTAGAGATGCCCCCTGAAACCTAACCAACTCCCAGTGTCTTGACTACGTGGCTACTGAGGCTGCCACCACCAGACTTGTTTCTGGACCCCTGGGTCGAGAGCTTGCCGCTCTCGGGGCCTGAAACAATGCACATACCGGGACAAGGTGCCAAGTCTCTTCCCCCAGGATGGGCAGGGGAAGCTTCAAAGCATGCCCCTTTTGTGAGCTTCTCCAGGCCACTTGATGTACTCAGCAACTGGCCCCCACCCATTCTGACCCCCACTCTGGCGGGAAGACAGGCGGGAAACCCTAAGTGATGAAAGGGGATGTGCCAGCCTCTGCCAACTCCACCACTCAGGTGGGAGAGGCGAGGTGAAGCATAATTCTGGGCTCCCGCCATCTTGAGGATGGGGAGCCCGACCCAATCAGAGATAGTCCCATGTCGCCCTCCCACAGGAGAGGAGCAGGATAGGGGATGTACTCACCCCAGGACAGGGACCCATTGGTCCCTGCCCTTGCCCTACCTGTAATCCCCCCTAAATGTAGTATTTAGGGGCACCCTGAACCTTCCTTCCTGAGATCCAGATTTGAAAACAAGAAAGAAGAACAAGAAAGAAGTCCTGCTGTGCAGCTGCTAACAAGAGGACAACACCAACTGACTTGGCCCCAGCCCTACCGGCCCGTTGATCCTTGAACCTGCTCCTGCTAAAACCCCGGCGTTTCCTGTGGACAGCAACCTCAAAAACCCCAGAGGACCTGCCTGCCTTGATCATCTAAAAGACTGGGACTCCCATGAGCAGTGGTTCTGCTCAAACAGCAACACCCCTGGTGCCAGCCAGGAACTGCGAATCCAGCACACTCTGCATACGCCGAGCCCGGCCCGTGCAGGAGTGGACAAAGACCAGAAGGACGTCCCCCCGGCGATTGTGACCATGAATCCAGTGCCCAAGGACCCTCCTCGACGATCCAGACAACGCCTGCAGCCTCACAACCAGGGATCCCTCCAACCGTGACCAGCAGAGAGTAAGATTCCCCTAAACCAAAAGACACCCCTGCACCCGGCCCCCACGGCCCCCTGTGCCCAACTCTTGGGTGTCTACCTATCCTCCAAGATCCCAACTTACCTCTCGAAGTGATGGTCGCACCTGAAGAATCTCAGTCCCGGAGTCGGCAGCCTTTGTTCAACTTCCAGCTTTCCCATTGACTAACATTGGGCGCCCGAAGGCCCAAAAGCACCCTGCACTTAGCCGCCCGTGTGCCACTGGAAGTGCAGCAACTACCCTATCCTACTTCCCCACTTGCCCTGTGTAAGTGACCAGGAGCTCAGCTCCCACAGCCGCGTGGTCTGCCTGATAGCAGGCCCCAACCAATATAGGATAACATTGGGCCTACTCAATCTGCACCCGGCTGCCCCTGTGCCACTGAGGGTGTAACAACTGTACTTACCAGACCCTGGGAGACCCCCGAGTCTACCCCCAGAACCTTAACTCTTCCAGCTTAGTACTTACCCAAAGACCGATAACTTGATTTTCTTCATAGGGTAACGTTGACTGGTTTCACTTGGAAATTCTTCTAAGTGTCGATTTTCACAACTTTAAAATATTCCTCAAAAATCGTCCAAGTATCAAAAGCGAACGTACTCACCTACAATCAGGAGAGATAACAGTGCTGTATCCTTGAGCCCAGCACTGAACCTGAAAAGTAATTATAACCGTGATTTATTGCTAAATCAATTTTCCTCCACAGGAACCCATTGTCTGATTTTCACCAGAAATTCTTTTAAGTGTCGATTTTCTCAACTTACAAATATTACTTAAAAATTGCCTGAGTAACAAAAATGATTTCTTTCAGCTGTTTACAGAAAATGCACCAGGGCTGAATCCATGATCCAGCCCTGAGTAAGAAAAACAAACATTCTTAAAGTGATTTAATTGCATTTGCTAAAAACTACCCATTGAGCTCAATGTTATTTTGTATTTAAACTTGTGTTGCATATTGCAACAGCTGTATTGAATTCCAAAGTCTATTGCTATTTAAAAGTACTCAATTGCAACATCTCATTTAGGATACATACTGTGGTTCTAAAATAAAACAAATATATATTTGTACTAGCAGCCTGCCCCAGCGTTGCCTGGGGCAGAAAGGGGCTGGAGGCAGCATTTGAGGCTTGCGTGCACTTCTGCCCCCGGCCCCCTCCCGCCCCCTCCCGTCCCGGCCCCCTCCCGCCCGTGTCCCGGAGATCCTTACCCCAGCCGCCGGTCCCGCTCCAGGCGCCCCGCCCGCACAGGCCGCCACTCTCCAGGCGCCCCGCCCGCACATGCCGCCACTCTCCAGGCACCCCGCCCGCACTGGCCGCCACTTTGCACAGCAGTAAGCAGGGCCGCAGCAGTCCTCCCAGCAGGTCACGATCTTCGGCGCCATTTCCGGAAGTGTTGCCAGGGAGCGCAAACGCAAATGATGTCATCACGAAGACGTCCCGGCCAGCGCTACTTGCAAGGGACTACTTTATTTTTATTTCGAAATTTTTTAAATGTGGCGCCTCGGGTTTGCCCTTGCTGACGGGTGTTGGTGTGTGCGAGGTCACATTCCCCTCGAATAGACTTACTGACACCGGTATTTTGGGTAACGCAGGTTTTATTGACTTAAAGGTCCTTTTTCGGTGTATGGTTTTCCTGTAGTAGGGCAGGGGGCTTTCCGAATCCTCTGAAAGTCTTTGCTGGCGTTTCTCTGTCGCTTTCCGCCGCTCGTCCCGGTGTCTTCTGGGACTGGTGGTCCATGCCTCTTCCTCCACGATGTCGTGGCGTCTCGTCCGTGCAGGGAAGAAAGACAATGGCGTTTTAGATATCTGTCCTGCCCAACAGCACAGGGGAGGGAGTGAGGGAACACGCGTGCACAAGTAGTCGACTAGGGTCCACAGTGATGGGGTAGTGAGGGAGGGGTAGTGCACGGGATGCGAACTAGGAGCCTTTATGGGGGTTTAACCCACTTAAAACCCGCCCAGCCCGAAGCCTTGATCGTACCTCTGGTAGCCACACTTCCCTTGAAGTGTGGCTGGGCGAAGCGCCTTCCGGTTGGCCTCCTGGCTTGTTGGATTCTGCTCCTCTGGACCTTCCAAGTTCAGCGTTCCTCTCTCCGTCCTCGTCTCTGACTGTCACCTCCGTCCTCCGATGTTCTCTCCCCTCCGGTCTCCTCTCCGCCTCCTGACTCTGCTCCGCTCCGCCTTCGTCTCCTCTCCTCAGCTCCCGCCTCTCCTCCGCCTTTGTTCCCAAACTCTGCTCTCCTCCACACTCTTCTTCCTCTCCGCCTCGCCTTCCGTCTCTCTCACCTCCGTCGCCTCCGGGTGTAAAACACACCTGTGTGCATTCCTGGGCGGCCTTTACCTGTGACGAGGGGATGTGCCCTGTGACGTTGTCCCGTTCCAACTCCGCCCAATTAAAGAAGCAGGGCTCGCCACTCTCTTCCGGGTCTGTGTCGTCCAGGACATCTGTGTCTCTCCAGGCCCCTGTGTGCTGGTTAAAGAGAGGTGAGACAGGTAAGCCTGGCGGACCCGAGTCCTCCCCGTTACACCCCTCCCCCCTTGGATTCTCCCGATCGGGGAGAGGAAAACGTGAGAGGTAGTCAGCGCTAGCGTTGCCCTTCCCTTTTCTGTGCAATACTTGGAAGGAAAAAGGTTGCAATGAAAGGAACCAACGCATCACTCTTGGATTGTTGGATGCATTGCGACTCATCCATTGGAGTGGGGCATGATCAGTATACAGTTTAAATGGGTGTCCCTCCAGGTAATACCGTAGCTTGTCTATCGCCCATTTCATAGCCAGGCATTCTTTTTCAATCGTGGGGTACCTCACCTCCCTAGGAAACAGTTTTCGGCTTATAAACAGAATTGGGTGCTTTATTCCCTCTTCAGATACCTGAGATAACACTGCCCCTATCCCGAAATCTGAGGCGTCTGTGTGGAGAATGAAGGGTTTGGTGAAATCGGGGGAGGAGAGCACCGGGCTGGTGGTGATTACTTCTTTTAGGGTCTTGAAGGCCCTTCTCATTTCAGGGGTTGGTTTCTGAAACCCGGATTTCGGGGTCTGTTTCTTAAGGGTATCGGTGAGCGGGGCTGCTATGTCGGAGAAGGCCCGCATGTCCCTGAGGTTGTTGGGAAACGGGGTGTCTGCAATGGCTCTGACCTTTTCGATTTGGGGTTCAATGACTCCATGCCCCAATACGTACCCCAGGTACTTCACTTTTTGAAAGCCAATCCTCAATTTCTTAGCATTGATGTGGAGACCCGCTTTGGTTAACTGTTGCAGGATGGTTTCTAGGTGTCTGAGGTGGGTCTCCCAGTCGGGGCTGAAGATGATGATATCGTCCAGGTAGGCCGAACTATATTTCTGGTGTTCCCGGAGTACCTCATTCATCAGTCGTTGGAACGTCGCGGGGGCCCCGTGTAATCCGAATGGGAGTACGGTGAATTCATATAATCCGTCAGGGGTGGCAAATGCGGTTTTCTTGCGATCTTCTTCTCGCAGATGCACCTGCCAGTACCCCTTCGTGAGGTCGAGGGTGCTGATGTATCTGGCTTCACCTAGCTTCTCGATCAGTTCGTCGATTCTTGGGATGGGATACGCATCGAACGATGAGACCGCATTCAGGGCCCTGAAGTCCATACAGAACCTACTGCTCCCGTCTGGTTTGGGCACCATCACGATTGGCGAGGACCATTCGCTTCTAGATGGGCGGATCACTCCTAGGTTGAGCATTTCTCTCACCTCTCGGCTTATGGCTTCCCTTTTTGCGGCAGGTATTCGGTACGGTCGCTGTTTCACGATGGTCCCTTTAGGTGTCTCGATTCGATGTTCTGCCAGGTTCGTGGACCCCGGGAGGTCGGAGAAGATGGACACGCAACGACTAAGGACTCTCTGTAGCCCTTCTTGTTGCCCCTGGTACAGTTCTTCGTTGATGACGAGTTGGTCAACTGTGGTCTCCCTTTTGTTTTCTTTGGCAGGGGTGGTATAGGCAGAAAGGGGAGGGGCTCCCAGCCACTTCTTTAGGACATTAATGTGGAAGATCTGGGTTTTCCTTCCTGTTAATCGTAGCCGGTAAGTTGTTTTTCCGATGGTTTCTAGGACCTGGTAAGGGCCTTGCCATTCAGTATGAAACCTCTTAGTGGTTGATGGTAGCAACACCAGGGCCCAGTCGTTCACCTCGAGTCTTCTCCACTATTTTCCCTTGTCATAATGAGTTCTTTGTTTCGTTTGGCTCCTTTCCAGCTGGGAGTAGGCCAATTCCCGTATTTTCCCCAACTGGTTTTTGAGATTCTGGCTATACTCCAGCAACGTTTTTGTATCTCTGGATGGTTCGGCCTCCCAGTATTCTTTTGTCATCTCTAGGAGGCTTCGAGGCCGTCTTCCGTACAGCATTTCAAAGGAAGAGCAGCCAAGACTACTTTGGGTTTGGCCTCTAATGACATATAGGGCCAGGGGTAGCAACATGTCCTAGTCTGTTCTGTTGGCAGTGAGCATTTTCTTTAAAATGCTCTTTAGTGTCCCATTATAGCGTTCCACGAGGCCATCGGTCTGAGGGTGATAGATAGATGTTCTGATTTGATGGAGGTCCAAGAGAAGGCACACTTCTTTCATCACTCGTGACATAAAGGGAGTGCCTTGGTCGGTGAGGACCTCCTTCGGGAAGCCCACCCGTGAGAAGATTTCCAGGAACTTCTCAGCAATGTTCTTGGATGTGGGGGATTTCAAGGGAAAGGCTTCGGGGAATCTGGTGGCATAATCCACAATAACTAAGGCATATTGGTTTCCCCTCCGTGTCTTAGGGAGGGGCCCGATGAGGTCCATTGCCACCCTCTCAAATGGGGTCCCAATGATTGGCAACGGTTGTAAAGGTACCGCCGGTGGTCTATGTACGTTTTTGCGTTGACATACGTCACAGGTCTGGCAGTGGTCTTGATGTCCTGATAGACCCCCGGCCAATAGAAGTTCCTTAGAATATTCTGGGTGGTTTTTTCGCTACCTGTGTGTCCTGCGAGGAGGTGTGTGTGCGCATAGAACATTACTTGGTCCCTGAAGCATACCGGGACAAGGAGTTGCTTGGGTTCGTCTTGCTTCCCCTGTCTGTAGAGGAGTTCGTCTTGTATCAGAAAACATGGGTACCTGGGGCTTGGGTTATCCTGGTCGGCATGGGCCTGTTCCCATGCGTTGAACAATGTGGAGTCATTGGCTTGGGCGGACTGGAAACTACGGTCACCCTCCCAGGGATCAGGGCTTGTGAGCACTTTCTTTGGGCCTGCACTCCCGTTTTTAAGGGTTTCGGAAAAGAGGTCCAGGAAGTGGGATTATCTGTCCCGATAATGAGCTCTTCGGGGAGGTTATCCAATATCCCTACCTTCACCACTATGTGCCGCCCCCCTTCCAGCTCCAAAGGGACGTAAGCGACCTGGTAGCTCTTTATGTCCCCGTGAACACATTTAATATAAACTAGGGCCTCTGGCACTACCTGGGGGATACACACAAACCGTCCCTGAATCACCGATTGTTTGCACCCTGAGTCCAGCAGAGCCTTGACCTTCCTCCCGTTCACCTGGACACTCACGTGATATGCCCCTCCAAGCTCTGCTGAGAACATAACGGCTCGTGGTAGATACCCGACCTCCATTGGTTCTTCCTGATTTCTCTTCCGTGGGCAAAATCTAGCAATGTGGCCCCAGGTGCCACAGTCAAAGCATTGAGGGCCTCTGAAAGGAGCAACCTCGGGGTTCGGTGGTCTGGGACCAGGAAGACCGGGAGGGGGTAGTGGTTTGCGTTCTATCCGAACAGGGGCTCTGACGTTTCTCTCGGGCTCCATAGGGTGTAGTCTAGGTTGTGCCCGTGAAAATGTAGAGGCCATTTCCATTGCTTGGGCTGTGGTCAGGTTGGAGTGCTGCCTTAACCACCGCTGGGTCCCGAAAGGCAGCGCCTCGAGGTACTGTTCCAGGTAGATCTTGTCCATTATAGCCTCCTTCGTGCTCTGTGAGGGGGTTAGCCACTTGTCGGCTGCCGATTTCAGGCGGAAGAACAAGGTCTTCGGGTTCTCTCCGGGGGTCCCTCTCTCCTTGCGGAAGCGTACGCGGTACGCTTCTGCGTCCAAACCTAAATGATCAAGGATAATGTTCTTTATCTGTCCATACGGGGTCTGCCCGTTGCCATTGGCCACCTGGTAGGCAGCCTGGGCCTCCCCTGTTAGCAGTGGGGCGAGAAAGAACGGCCATTTCTCTAAGGGCCATCCACAGGCAAGAGCAAATGTAAATGTAAATGTATTTGAGCTTATATAGCGCACAGCTACCCACAAAGGGTTTCCCGGCGCTTGCTTAGGGAACCCGTCCTGGTATTCCCCTGTGAGATAACCCCGGCAGGGTATCCACAAGGTGAAAGCCAGGCATCCCACCGCGAGGGGCCGTTGTGGAGATTAAGCAAGCTATTGCCCAGAGTCGCAGAGTGTGAACCCGTGAGTTGAGAAGGCACCGGAGCGAGAATTATCGAGTCCGTGGAATTTTTGTGCCCAAGACCCGCCGAGGCGGGGAATTGAACCCTGGTCCAGGGCCGATCTCAGCTTCCGGGTCTGCCTCCTCTAACCCCTGAGCCACACTTCTCCACCCTTGACGAGGAAGGCGTCTGGATCTTCCCCCGCAATATACTTCTGCAAGGATATACCGGAAGGGGTGGGTAGGTGCTGTCTCACTTCGCGTACTGGGTTGCGTGCCCGATCGATTGTTATCGGTTATAGCTCTCCCAGCCGTTTCACCACGGTGTCTCTGAGGCTATCCCGGTCTGCTTGAGCGGTGGCTATCTGTTGTTCCACCGCCCACCCCAACTGCTCCTGCCCCTTGACCAGTCTGTGTAGTAGTTCCTCCATCTTAGTGTCCCAGATGGTTACCGAGCTGCCCGCATTCTCCACCACTTGTGGCCCCTCGGGTTCGCCCTTGCTGACGGGTGTTGGTGTGTGCGAGGTCACATTCCCCTCGAATAGACTTACTGACACCGGTATTTTGGGTAACGCAGGTTTTATTGACTTAAAGGTCCTTTTTCGGTGTATGGTTTTCAAGTAGTAGGGCAGGGGGCTTTCCGAATCCTCTGAAAGTCTTTGCTGGCGTTTCTCTGTCGCTTTCCGCCGCTCGTCCCAGTGTCTTCTGGGACTGGTGGTCCGTGCCTCTTCCTCCACGATGTCGTGGCATCTCGTCCGTGCAGGGAAGAAAGACAATGGCATTTTAGATATCTGTCCTGCCCAACAGCACAGGGGAGGGAGTGAGGGAACACGCGTGCACAAGTAGTCGACTAGGGTCCACAGTGATGGGGTAGTGAGGGAGGGGTAGTGCACGGGATGCGAACTAGGAGCCTTTATGGGGGTTTAACCCACTTAAAACCCGCCCAGCCCGAAAGCCTTGATCGTACCTCTGGTAGCCACACTTCCCTTGAAGTGTGGCTGGGCGAAGCGCCTTCCGGTTGGCCTCCTTGCTTGTTGGATTCTGCTCCTCTGGACCTTCCAAGTTCAGCGCTCCTCTCTCCGTCCTCGTCTCTGACCGTCACCTCCGTCCTCCGATGTTCTCTCTCCTCCGGTCTCCTCTCCGCCTCCTGACTCTGCTCCGCTCCGCCTTCGTCTCCTCTCCTCAGCTCCCGCCTCTCCTCCGCCTTCGTTCCCAAACTCCGCTCTCCTCCGCACTCTTCTTCCTCTCCACCTCGCCTTCCGTCTCTCTCACCTCCGTCACCTCCGGTGTAAAACACACCTGTGTGCATTCCTGGGCGGCCTTTACCTGTGACGAGGGGGTGTGCCCTGTGACGTCCCGTTCCAACTCCGCCCAATTAAAGAAGCAGGGCTCGCCACTCTCTTCCGGGTCTGTGTCGTCCAGGACATCTGTGTCTCTCCAGGCCCCTGTGTGCTGGTTAAAGAGAGGTGAGACAGGTAAGCCTGGCGGACCGAGTCCTCCCCGTTACATTAAACAACGTATATTTTTTTATTTTTAATAGCCTATGTCCTTCTGCTTGCCCTGAGGTTTTCAACGATGTCTTGGGCGTTTTGATTGGTGGTGTACTTTGAGTTTACCTGGCTCAAAGGTTTGTGTTCTCTCTTTATAATAGTAGTATAGATATACAAATCAATTGGCCTAGAGTTCGGCTCTTGAGTGTGTGAGACCATTTGCTGATGGAGTGTGTACAACAAATGCTTTACACTGTCCTCTGATACTGCCTTACTGCTCGACCAAGCTACTACTTTAGAGAGTAAGGTTATATCTAACTTTAGCCTCTGCCCTACCTCTGGGGACTGAACTCTGTGCACACTGTACCTTACTTTGGTCCAGTATATACAGAGCCACTTTCCTACATTGGTGGCTATGGTGGGATACAATCTTGCATTTGTTGGACTACTTAGTTACCATCTGATCAGACGACAGAACTCACAAATTGCCTTTAGAATTCTGAAATTGGTTTTTCCAAAATACTAAAAGTCTTGTCAGGGCTTTGATTACAGTCCCATTAGAATTTTAGAAAAATAAAAGTCACTGTAGTCAAGGGTAGAGGGTTAGAACTGTCAGGTTAGAATGTCTCAAAAGAACCCAGCTACTACTGAAGGTAACAACATGCAGGACCTGGTGGAGGAGCTTGACCTCACACCTTACTTACACATGTTTTTCAAGGAATTGAGGTCCTTATGCAAACAGAAAGATATCCAAATGGGCCTGCATCCAACCAAACAAGGGTCCAGGAGCTCCTGGCTGAGTATGCTAAAGGACCCCTCTGATAATGGTGATGACCAGTCAGAGAGTGGAAAGAGGGGCAGAGGAAAAGGATACTGGGACCCCCCCCCCTCCCATCTATAGGGAAGAGGGGGCTACCATACCCTTGACTCCAAGAATAAATCTCTGGGGTCCTAGAGACCACATAGGTGGACCAGGTCCCAGAGAAGACATTGGGAATAGCCCCAATGAAGAGGACAGCTTCTTAGCTGGATTAAAGGATTAGACCTAGAGTCCAGACTCCTGGCTCTAGAAAAGGAAAGGAAAGAGATGGGCCCAGCACCCATCAATGGTGGCAGCCATACTAATAATAAGGATAAAGAGCAGTCTTATGATCCTAAAAACCCCAAAGGGATTGTCCCTAAATTTAAGGAAGGTGATGACATCACCAAATGGTTCACATCCTTTGAGAGGGCTTGTGACATGAGAAAGTTGAAGAAACCTCTCTGGGGGGGGCACTCCTGTGGGAACTGTTCTCTGGTAACTACAGAGACAGGCTACTGACCCTCTCTGGGCCAGATGCAGGGTCCTATGACCTCATGAAGAAGACTCTGATGGAGGGCTTTGGACTCACTACTGAGGAGTACAGAAATAGATTCAAAGGGGCTCACAAAACCCAGACCGAGTCCTGGATAGATATTGTAGATTACTCAGTAAAGACATTGGATGGTTGGTTAACTGGACATAATGTGCATGATTTTTCTGGACTTTACAATTTGTTTATGAAGGAACACATCTTAAGTAATTGCACAAATGAAAAGTTGCATCAGCATTTGGTAGACCTAGGTCTAATTTCTCCCCAGGAATTGGGAAAGAAGGCAGACCACTGGGTCAAGACAAGGGTAACAAGGACAGCCACTGAGGGTGACCAGAAGAAGGTTGTTACAAAACCTCCCCAGTGAAAAAGTGGTGAGAATCCCCAAGATAAAAAGTCTGAGTTTTCTAAAGGGCCCAAAAAACCTACGCAGGAGGGTGGGTCCATAACTACTGCCTATGTGCCTCAACCCTAAAGGGGGAAGAACTTTGAGCCTTTAAAGGCCTGGTGTAACTGTAAGACGTTGGGAAACTTAACTGTAGATAAATCTTGCCCCCACAATAAAGCCCCTAAGGCAACTAGTACAGCTACACCTGGGATAGCAAGTCTACAGATGGGTTCAACAGTGTGCCCAGAGCAAATCAGGGTGCACAGTGAAGCAGTTCTAATTTCAGAAGGGGAAGTTGAGTTTGCCACTGTAGCTGTGTGGCCAACCAACTTAAAGTATTTGCAATACCCCTGGGTAAATGGAACTAGGATAGAAGCTCTGAGGGATACAGGTGCCAGTGTCACTATGGTGAGAAATACACTGGTTTCAGAAGCTACGAGGAGGGCAAGATGGCAGCTGAGGAGTTGTGCTGAATAGTCGCTTCACATCCCTCTCCTGTCTATGCTCGTAAGGAATGCTAAACGCTGTGGACTCTAGATGGCTAGACTGCTGGTGAATACTGGGGAATACTGGTGGCAGCAAGGATTAAAGGAGTACGCCCGGCTAATCAGGAGATTTTCCAAGGTTGGGCTAAATTGGAGCCGGCTGATAGAGAGACTGGTACACTGGGCTGGCGAAGTGGACTATGAGAGAAATCTAGGGCTGGCCCACAAGATGCCCGCTCGATCTGCCAAAACTGAGAAAAAGAAAGAAATGTCAGATTTATCGGCAATGAAGAAGAAAGCCGCTATGGATACACCAACTGTGGAGGCAGGTACCGGGAAAGGTGGGAAGAATATGGGAGCAATACGAAAAACTGTTCATGTCCCAATCCCGGGCCCCGCAGCAAAAAGGAAAACTGAGCCGCGCGGCAAGACAACAGAGATAACGGGAGGCGTAGTGATGCAGGCGGCGGAACCTCGGAACCAGCAAAAGGCAAGCAGAGTGGAAAAAGTAGTTAAAGGGTTAGATGCTTCAAAACAAAAAGAAGCAGTGATGCGGCAACCTACCCTGAATGAAGTCTTTTCCACAAAAATCCCTGGGCAGTCCGACGGTGTGTTAGAGAAATCAGCAGCCGAGGGAAACGTCCTCGAGGACGCTGCGGAGGAGACGCCGAACGGGGAGAACCAAGTTGCTAGGCAACGCCTGGGTGTGCAGCAAGGCGCAGAAGCGGAGCGGACGACCGAGCAGCAAGATGTTGACGGCAGGGCTGACGGTAATGGCTCACAGATGAAGAGAGCACCAGAGACACCAGAGGCTTGTGTGGCAGGTCTGACAGCAAAGACAATGCAAACAGCACTAAGAGGTAACCACGAGAGACTGGAGGATATAGATCATGAAGGAGTGAATCCGAATATGTTGGGAGCCCTGCTCTTAATGGAGGCAGAGATGAATGCCCAGTTACAACCAAAGCAGACTTGGGGCAGTAGGGAGAGCTTAACTGATAAAAACACTCAGGGGGAAAGTAGAGTTAGAAATATGAAAGAGTGGGGTGAAGGTGCCTCGATAGAGGGGGAGTGCTTCTATTCGGTTAATGAGGACGCAGAGTCTGAGTCTGTAACCTCAGGGAGCCCAGAGGAGGAAGATGAGGAGGAGGAGGAGGAGGAGGAGGAGGAGATAGGATCGGATTCAGGCTCTGACACCTTTGGAAAAGATTCCACGCAACGGAAAAAAAAAACCCAGATTAAGGAGGCATGTTTCTGGCTCCCCATCACACCCTGAAAGACGCTTAGAATGGGACTATTCGGCTACTTCACAGGAATATCAAGATAATGGTGCGGCAGGTGGCCCGCCGCAAGGCGACTCTTTTGGAATTTTATTCAATACTCTTAAACAGATGCAAGCTGAAGCAAGGGCTGATAGTCGCAGAGCGAGGCAGGATACTAAGAAAATTCAATGATCTCTCAGGAAGGTCAACAAACTGTATAAAGAAGTAGTGAGTAGAGTAACCGAGGTTGAAGAGCGCACAGGAAAATTGGAGGATGATGTAGCGTGCTGGCAATCTTTTAAAACTGAACATGAAAAGATGGCGGAAGACCTGCGCTGGAAGATGGAGGACTTTGAGAACAGACAGAGACGGAACAATATTAGAATTTTGGGTGTAGCAGAAGGGTCAGAAGGGCAGGATGTAAGACGGTTTGTTGTAGATCTATTAAAGGGGGCCTTTCCAGAATCCCAGTGGCAGTGGGAAAGGGAAGTGCAGAGCACATCGATTTCCTTTTAAGATGAAAAAAGGGCAGGCTGCAGGAGGCTAGGGTGCACTACCTAGAGCGATCCTTGTCAACCTAGGGAACTTTTTGTTAAGACAAGAGATTATAGACAAAGCAAGGCCTGCCAGCAGACAATCATTTCAGGGTATTACGTTTTTTACTAGACCCGACTTTTGCCCTACCACAGTTGAGCGCAGGTGGAGGATGAGGCAAATGATAGCACCCTTTCAGGCCCTAGGGGCAGAAGCATATCTTCTTTATCCCTCTAGACTTAAAGTAGTGGTAAAAGGAAAGATGTGGATGTTTGCCTCAGAGATTAAAGCCCAGCACTTTTTAGATCAGATGAAGAATCAGAAAGCTGGATCAGGGGTAGAGATGACAGAACCATGATAAAATCTGAAGGGTTTGAGCATTAAAAAATTTTTTTTTGCTATCTCTTAAATCTGTCTCCATGATTTTGGAGGAAAACTTTAAATGAAATACCACGGCAGTATTTCAGTTGGAAATGTAGTAGGGGAGGGAATGCGACTTGCACAATTTGATGCGGCCTCACATAGGTCTCACGACCTATTTGCCTGTAAGGGGGGGGGAGAAGGGGGTGGGGGGCAAGAGGGGGAAGGACGGGGAGGGTGGGGGGGGGAGGCACAAAAGATTCAAGAACAGTTGGTGATTTAAGTTTAGCACAGCGCACCTGGGCAGGAAATGCGATAGCATATGTACTAGATACACAGGGGTACAGGAAGGAATGTATGGTATCAAAACTTATACTCTCTATCATGCAAATGGGTTACAGAATCAACCCCAATGGCGTGTAGAATATCCTCAATAAATGTATGTGGTTTGAATGATATAAATAAAAGACTTAAAGTAGCTGCACTACTGAAAACTTTGAAACTCTATTTGGCCTGTCTGCAAGAGACGCACATAGAAGGCAACAAAGCATATCTTATGGAGCAATTGGGGTTTGCAGTTTTAGCAAAAACTAACCAAGGGATGAAAACTAGAGGGGTGGTAGTGTTGGGAAGAAATAAAGACATAGAGGGGAAAAGGAAAAAAGAAGATCAATGGGGGAGGTGGGTACTGTTGGAACTGGCCTTTAAAGGGGAGACGTTTACGCTAGTATCAGTTTATGGCTCCACTGAGGACGACCCGGATGTCTTCCAGCATTTGGATTTGGAGCTGGCACAATGGCCTGAAGCAATTATATGTTGTGGGGATTTTAATCTGCATGACCCAGTGAGTTCATTTCTGAAACCCGGGGGCCAATACCCAGGTAGTAAGAAGAAAACCCACAGAGCTTTATCAGATATGGTGTTTAATAATGCCCTGGAGTACCCATGGATAAAATGGCATCCAAATTTGGATGGCAGCACCTTTTTTTCAGCCCCCCATCAGGTTTTAGTTAGACTGGATTATTTTTTAATCTCAAACAGTTTGGTAGTAGGATCAGAAATAGAAAAGCACCCACGTATTATATCGGATCACAGCCCATTAGTTTTAACAGTCAAAATGGGTCAAGCTCAAAAGAAAGAGATGCAATGGACATTTGAAAGGGCCCTGCTGCAGGATCAGGAATATAAAGCAATCATGGGAAACTGGATTAAGAGCTTTTTGGGTCATAAATAGAGGAACAGCACCCCCAGGAGTAGTCTGGGATACCTTCAAGGCTGGGGTTAGAGGGGAGACAATGAGCTTTGTTTTTACAAAACAGAGGAGAGAGAAATTGAAGGCAGAAGAAATGCGTAGAAGCATCTTGAGAGCTGAAGAAGATTTAGCACTGGCTATTAGGCAGCATTCTCCGTTAGATCAGATACTGCTTAAGGGCATAGCACTCAGGGCAGAGGCGCTAGAGGGGATTGCCAAGAAAACAGTTGAAAAGTATCTGGCCAAAAAAGAGAGCACCTATGAGCTCAGTGAGCAGGTGGGACATATTTTAGCCGCCCGTACCAGACAGAAAAGAGCGGCAGCGGATATCAAGGAGATCATAGATGCACTGGGTAATATGGTTCAAGAATCAAGTCAGATAAGGGAAGTATTTAGGCAATTCTATTCAGATCTTTATGATTCAGATACTATGGCAGGAGTGGTAGATATAGAAGATTATCTGAGTGAGATACCCCCCCTCAAAGCTTTTATTGGAGGATAAGGACCAATTAGAAGCTACATTTCAATTAGAGGAGCTTGTCACAGCGCTTAGCAGCCTACCATTGGGAAAGGCTGCAGGTCTGGACCAGATACCATTAGAGTTTTTTAAGACATTTCAATCAATACTTATAGGGGATATGTTCAACATTATGTTACTGGCACAGAAGGGTGAGTCGATCCTTGAGTCCTGGGGAGGGGCCGACATCATAGTAATTGCAAAAAAAGGCAAACCAGTAACCGCTCCAGGCTCCTATCGACCAATCACCCTGATGAACTCGGATGTTAAGATATTCTCAAAAATGTTGGCTAAAAGATTATCAACGGTTGTGGAAAGTTTGGTTTGTCCCTCCCAACACGGCTTCATTCCGGGAAACACAGCATATAAGACAAGTAATAACCATGTTTGACGCAGCAGATACCCTTGGAGACCCTATGGCAGCGCTATTTTTAGACACGTTTGATAGGGTCTCCTGGGGTTTTTTATGGTCAGTCATGAGGTGGAATGGTATAGGGAAAGGCTTCATCAGAGCTATACAAACTCTCTATAAGAACCCAACGGCTAAGATTAGGGTGAACAGGGGACACTCAGCAGCTGTCAGAATTAGCAGAGGGACTAGGCAGGGTTGTCCATCATCTCCCCTATTATTCGCGCTATATCTGAACCCTTACCTGCGCAAATTGGAAAGAAACCAAGATATAGCGGCAATGAGCATAAATGGCTGTAGGGTAAAAACACTGGCATACGCGGATGATGTAGCTATCTTGACACCAAATCCCGTAGATGCAATCAGGGAGTTGGAAGTAGAGGCTCAGTGTTTTGGAAGGGTTTCTGGATACAGCTTGAATAAAAGCAAAACGCAAATCATTGAAAACAGTTATCTGGATTGTAATGATGCTAGGGTTGTTGACTCAGCAATATACTTAGGGGTGGCAATATCAGCAAATTTGGGCCAGGTGGTGGGAAATAATATGACCCCTCTAATGACGCAAGTAAAAACGGACCTGGAGAGGATGAATAATATGCATCTATCACTGGTGGGGTGCACCAATGTAATTAAAATGCTAATACTGCCCAAATTTCTTTATTTTTTTAGATCAATCCCTTTATTTTTTGAAGCTAGTTGGTTTAACGCCCTGGAGGCTATGTGCAACAGATTCATCTGGGCACAGGGTAAGACACGCAGGGCTTACAGGTTTATGACTCTACCTAGAGAGAGGGGCGGGTGGGGTGCCCCAGATTTTAGACTCTACTATATGGCAGCCACCCTGCAATATATGCAGGGGTTGATAGGTGGGCACGATTGTGATCCAAGAGTTAACAGCTTCTCCACAAAAATATACACAGCGGTAGTAGGGGTGGATGCTAGAAACTGTTTCTTAAATTGTATAGACTATGGATTCTTTAAAAGAACGAAATTTAAGACAATTTTGGCTGCTGTTAAGATATGGAATGTCAATTTGAAAAAGTCCAAACTGGGGAGATATAATCGGTATGTTAGACTGTATAAAAATAAGTCATTCCCCCCGGAAATATTTGGAGATCAAATTATGCTGGATTGGGCTGAAAAAGGTATTGTACAAATTGGAGATATCTTGAAACCAGAGGGGATGATTCAATTTGTGGACCTTAGAAATAAATATGATCTGAGCCATAGAGATTTTTTTAAGTATCTCCAGATCAGGAGCTTTCTTGTCAATAAACTGGGAGGACCAGTAGGATTTAATAAAACTGAAATTTTGGAAAAAATAAGATTAGCAGGGGATCGATCGATCCGCTCCTTTTATGCAAGTCTGATAAAGGAGAAAGCCAATGACCTAGAAAAATACAGTAATAAATGGGCTGAGAAATTAGGCGGGGAAATAAGTTGGTTTCAGGATTCATTAGATCTAGGTCGAACGGTATTGTGTGCATCTCCCCTCCAGTCTCAGCACTACAAAACTATATATTCACTTTATTTTACTCCAGCCAGGATTGCTCAATGGGGAGGTACCACAGGAACTACCTGTCCGATATGTAATGCCACAGAAGCTGATAATATACATATATTTGCCACCTGTCCCCAACTCCATACGCTACTCAGGGATATTGAGGGATTTCTGGACAGAATATTAGGGGTCCGAACTAAATTTACCCCGTCTTGGATATTACTAGGGGTAGGCAGGGATAATGATGGTGTACAGCGGGAATTCATATTTGTGGCAATGGCGGTAAATAGGCTAATAATAGCTAGGGCCTGGCTGGACAAGAACCCGCCGACAATGCAAAACTGGCTAGCTAATCTATTAACAGCATATAATATGGAGAAGAATATATATGCTCGAAAAGGAAGGAGAGGGAAAATGATGGGGTTGAGAATCTGGGACCCTATAAAGAGATGGGAGGGATTAGGATGAAACTTGAATGAAATTGGTAGGGGTAAGGATATTTTTTGTATATAAATAGGATAATGAAATGTATTGATTACTGTACTGTATTAAATACTGTATATGTATGACTTGCATGAATTAATGACAATTTAAGTAATGATTAATGATTAATATTGTACAATGTTCAAATGTGCGTAAATGGGAAGATAAAAAATATATATAAAAAAAAAAAAAAGAAATACACTGGTTTCCCCTGAGCAATACTTGATTGGGAAAACTTTTCCAGTCACCAATGCCGACAGTGTTATCACTATTCATCCTATGGCTATGGTGACATTAGGCGGGGGTTTGGTGGCCTGAAACAGGTAGTGGTCTCTCAGAAATTACCAGCTGGCTGTCTGCTTGGCAATGACCTGGAAACCTAAGTTTGGGCTGAGGTTGAAATGAAAGCCCATGAAGCCATGCTGGGTATCCCTGAATTGGTGTGTGTGTGCAAACAAGAGCACAGAGCAAAAAGAAGGGTGAAAAAGTAGGATTGGATCCTGAAAGTATGGCCCAACCAACCAAGAGAAAAGGTAAGAAGACTTGGGGGACCAGCCTCTGAACAGCAAACAAATATGGACCCTCTCCTCAGGGAGAGGACTTGGAACCCCTAGAGGGAACTGAGCCTATGGAGCTTGAGCCTTACCAGGTTGAACTCTTGGGCCCAGGGGGACCCACTAGGGAAGAGCTGTTCCAGGGTCAGCAAGACTGCCCCACTCTTGAAAGCCTGAAGCAGCAAGCTGTTTCAGAAGCACAGGGAGATGTCAGTGGTACCCACAGAGCTTATTGGGAAGAGGGATTACTATATGCTGAGGAAAGAAACTTCACCCCTAGAGCCACCAGAAGGGTGGTAGTGACACAGAAGTACAGGGAGTTCCTCCTAACTTTGGCTTATGACATCCCCCTAGCTGGACATCTGGGGCAAACAAAAACTCGGGAAAGGCTAGTTAGTCACTTCTACTGGACCCAGATGCACCAAAAGGTGAAGGAGTTTGTTAGCTCCTGTGTTACCTGTCAGGCCAGTGGCAAGACACGTGGCCACCCAAAGGCCCCCCTGGTACCACTGCCAGTGGTGGGGGTTCCCTTTGAAAGGGTAGGTGTGGACATTGTGGGTCCACTTGAACCTCCCACAGCCTCAGGGAACAAATTCATTCTAATAGTAGTGGATCATGCTACTAGGTATCCTGAAGCAATTCCACTTCGGACTACTACAGCACCTTCAGTAGCCAAGACCCTCCTGGGTGTCTTCACCAGAGTAGGGTTTCCTAAGGAGGTGGTTTCAGACAGAGGTTCTAACTTCATGTCAGCTTACCTAAAACATGTGGAAGGAGTGTGGAGTGCAGTATATGTTTACTATCCCCATACCATCCACAAACCAATGGTCTTGTTGAAAGAAGACATTGAAAGGTATGAACATGGGACTCCCTGAAAACTCAAGAGGAGATGGGATGTCCTGTTGCCATACCTGCTTTTCACTTAAAGGGAAGTGCCACAGAAAGGAGTAGGGGTTTCCCCCTTTGAACTTCTGTTTGGTCATCCTGTGAGGGGACCACTCTGTCTTGTGAAAGAGGGTTGGGAGAGGCATCTCCAAGAACCCAAGCAAGACATTGTGGACTATGTGCTTGGCCTAAGGTCCAGAATGGCTGAGTACATAGAAAAGGCATCCAAGAATCTTAAGGCCAGCCAGGAGCTTCAGAAGCACTGGTATGACCAAGAAGCTGCACTGGTTGAATTTCAACCTGGGCAACAGGTGTGGGTTTTGGAGCCAGTGACACCAAGGGCTCTCCAAGATAGATGGAGTGGCCCTTACGCTATCCTGGAAAAGAAGAGTGAGGTAACTTACTTAGTTGACCTGGGCACAAGCAGGACACCCAAAAGGGTGATCCATGTGAACCGCCTAAAGCTCTACAATGACAGGGCTGACATCACCATGCTGATGATGACTCATGAGGAACAGGAAGCAGAGAGTGAACATCTCCCTGATCTCCTCTCCTACAGCCCAAAAGATGGGTCAGTAGAGTTGTCTTTTCAGACACCCTCTCTACCCAACAGCTGACTGACTGCAAGCAAGTTTTGAAACAGTATGCTAGTCTCTTTTCCCTGACCCCTGGTCTGACAAACTGGTGCACCCATGATGTGGATACTGGTGACAGTTCACCTGTCAAAAACAAGATCTATCGACAGTCAGACCAAGTCAAGGAAAGCATCAAGGATGAAGTCGGCAAGATGCATGAGTTAGGGGTTATTGAACCCTCTGAGAGCCCCTGGGCTAGCCCAGTGGTTCTGGTCCCCAAGCCTCATCCACAGGGTGGAAAGAGAGAAATGAGGTTTTGTGTGGACTATGGAGGGCTCCACTCTGTCACCCAGACAGATGCTCACCCTATTCCAAGAGCAGATGAATTGATAGACAAATTGGGGGCAGCCAAATTTCTCAGTACCTTTGACTTAACTGCAGGGTACTGGCAGATTGGCATGGCCCCAGGAGCAAAAGAGAAAACAGCATTCTCCACACCTGATGGGCACTATTAGTTTACTGTAATGCCTTTTGGGTTAAAGAATGCCCCTGCCAACTTCCAGAGGTTGGTGAATCAAGTCCTGACTGGGTTGGAGTCCTTTAGTGCAGCTTATCTTGATGATATTGCTGTCTTTAGCTCCACCTGGCAGGATCACCTGATCCACCTTGGGAACATTTTAAAAGCCCTGCAATCTGCAGGCCTAACTATCAAGGCATCCAAATGCCAGATAGGGCAGGGCACTGTGGTGTACTTGGGGCACCTTGTTGGTGGAGGCCAGGTACAACCCAAGATCCAGGCCCTCCTAGACTGGGCAGCTCCAACAACCCAGACCCAAGTCAGGGCCTTTCTTGGCTTGACTGGGTACTACAGGAGGTTTGTGAAGGGATATGGGTCCATTGTGACTCCCCTCACAGAACTCACCTCCAATAAGATGCCCAAGGAAATCAACTGGACTGTTAGTTGTCAAAAGGCTTTTGACACCCTAAAAGAAGCAATGTGCTCAGCACCAATTCTAATAGCACCATGCCAAGCAGATCATAGTGCAGACTGATGCCTCTGAGCTAGGGATAGGGGCGGACGGTCCTATCTCAGACCAATGATGAAGGCCAAGACCAACCTGTTGCTTTTATAAGCAGGAGGCTCCTCCCCAGAGAGAAGCGTTGGAGTGCCATTGCGAGGGAGGCCTTTGCTGTGGTTTGGTCCCTGAAGTTGAGGCCCTACTTGTTCGGGACTCACTTCCTGGTTCAAACTGACCACAGACCTCTCAGATGGCTAATGCAAATGAAAGGGGAAAATCCAAAACTACTAAAATGGTCCATCTCCCTACAGGGAATGGACTTTGAAGTGGACAACAGACCTGGGACTGCCCATGCCAAGGCAGATGCACTTTCCAGGTTCTTCCACTTAGACAATGAAGACTCCCTAGGTCAAGGTTAGTCTCATCACCTTTCGTTTGGTGGTGGGGGGAGGGGGGGGGGGGGGTTGTGTGAAAAAGTGCCATCTTTCTTGCATGGTATGCCCCCACTTTTTGCTGAATTGCTGATGTACTTTAACTGAGTGTGCCCTGGGCTCCTGCCAACCAGGTGCCCAGGGCCTGTGCTCCTTCCCTAAAACTGTTGAAAGCGAAACCCAATTGGCATCTCTGGCCACAGGTAAGCCCCCGGTAAATGGTACCCAGGGCCCTGTGACCAGAGAAGACCCCTAAACTTACAAATATTCCTTAAAAATCGCCTGGTCACAAAAACGATTTCTTTCAACTGTTTTCAGAAAATGCACCAGGGCTGAATCCAGGATCCAGCCCGGAGTAAGAAAAACATTTTTAAAGTGATTTTATTGCATTTACTAAAAACTACCCATTGAGCTCAATGTTATTTTGTGTTTAAACTTGTGTTGCATATTGCAACAACTGAAACTATTGCATTCCAAAGTCTATTGCTATTTAAAAGTATTAAATTGCAAGATCCCATTCTGAGAAAGTATTTATGATACCTAATGTGGTTCTAAAATAAAACTACTATATATTTTGATATACAAATCAATTTGCCTAGCGTTCAGTTCTTGAGTGTGTGAGACCATTTGCTGACTGTGTACAACAAATGCTTTACACTGTCCTCTGATACTGCCTTACTGCTCGACCAAGCTACCACTTTAGCGAGTAAGGTTATATCTAACTTTAGCCTCTGCCATACCTCTGGGGACTGTGGACTCTGTGCACACTGTACCTTACTTTGGTCCAGTATATACAGAGCCACTTTCCTACAGATATGAGCTAACAAGTGAAAGGAAAAGCCTGGCAGAGATCTTTATCATAAAAATGTGTGCTGCTCCAACCTCCAAGGACTCTGAAACTTTTATAATCAATTTTAAGATTCCTAGATTTTGGCAGAACATATATTTTGGATTACGCTGAAAGGGTTAAACCTTTCTACAACCTAATCAGACCTGATTTTTCAGTCCAACATTGGACAGAGTAACACACAGAAATGTCCTGTTCCGACCAGCTGACATGATAGATTCCAAACACTTTTACACACACGTGTAAACAACACTTATTTTGTAATGTGTAGTCGCTGGCCAATCAGGGAACACTTACATCACCATCAATTAAAGCGAAACGGTACACATCACATTTGTACACAAATGCTGAAATGCATTTTGCATCCTCGGAAAAGATACTGACATCAGTAAAACCTGCAGTAGTGAAAAAGAGCACTAGCACAGGGGGAACCCATAATTGTCGTGATTCCAGTACCAACCTTAGAGGCTGTTACTAAAGAAAGGGCTCCAAACGCAAAAGCATTGTAACCAAGATTGATACAATGGGCTAATTCTCTCACTGCAACAGATGCAGATTACAGATATGATCCTACACTGAAAACACAAGCATTTCTGCAGTACACACAAGAATATCCTCTCCCGAATTAAATCCTATGTCTCAATCAGTATGAATGGCTCATTGAGAATGACTGTTTCACGCAGCCCGCCATAGGAATAAAAATACAATACTCTGCGGCTTGCACAATAGTTCAAGGGCGCATGCATGATAACGTTCGGTCCTGATAAAATGCACATGAAATCCCTAGGGGGCTAGACCACACAGCTGGCAAAACTAAAAGCCCTGATACTGGCACTATAAAATACAGATCAGGAATTCTCCAGACACATTGTTTGCGATTCGTTTAATTGTCTCCAGTCATACAATGAATATCTTAACGATTGGGGCCAGAATGGGTCTAGAGATTCCAAATGATGTCCAATAAAACACAAACTGATTTGGGAACAGGTGGCAAAGCTGAAAGAATGCTTTCCACAGGCTTCTGTAATTCACACATTGAGTCAATAGAGTGTTGGCGTGCACCTTAAAGGGAATTGATTGACCGATTAAACCGCCAATGCAACAGAGCCAACTGCTGCCGTTACTGCAATCGCTCGTACCAGCACGAGGATACAAGGACAAATAATGATAGCTGTTCGCTCCATGCGCAACAGCTTAGACTTGCCAAAAGTTTTTCTACACAAGTACTCCTCCTAGTGAGATGCACAATACATTCTGTATGCTCAAATTCCAGGTGTGGGGGATAGAGTAATACCAAACATGGATCACAGAGTATGATTAATTATAGCTGCGCGAGGGTCTGGGTATCGCTGCAACTGTTTCACTACTAAATCAGCGTTATTGGTGGGCAGGTCTTGTTAAACAAACCAATGGTTTTGTCCTCAAGAGCAACATCTGTCAGCAAAGGAAAGGTTACACCGTCGCACGCCCACCTCACAGACCACTACTGATATCAGGCAGTCCCCTCGAATGTGTCTATTTTGACCACTGCAGCCCCTTACAATCTGACGGGCTTACAAGAACATCTTGGTGACAGTGGATTCATGCTCTGGATTCCTGTGGGTTTGGCCTCAGGACTCGGCGGACACCAGAACTGTTATAAAGGATTTGCGGGTCTTCATAGGGACATACACAATTGGCACATTACATGGGCTTACAAAGAAGCAATGGGAAGTTTGGGTGTAGCATTGCGGTACTCCTCCCCGTGTCATACTGAGGGAAATTTGATTGTGGAGAGGAAGAACCGGGACTTAAAGCAATCCTTAACAGCTAGGGTATTAGGCTTGGCTGGCAGTTGGGTTGATCACCTATACGGGGGTCCAAGGGGCACTTAACATGCCAAGAAAATCCCTGGGGCATCGTACTCCATATGAAGTCCTGTTCAGGATAAGAATGTGGGTACTAGACCTAGATTGTGACAGCACAGTGGTAGATGAAAAGCAATTTGACATCAGTGATCGTTTGGCTGTTTTACAGGAACTCAATACATTAAGGGCATTACAAAGCAATGTCCAAGTAAAACGCGTTGCCACTGGAGAAGTGAAAGCTTTTCTGGCAACAGCTGCCTGGGTCCCAAAAGTTGGGAACTTGGTCAGAGAAATGATACTGGACAAATGAGAATTTGGCACAGCGCCTGTACCTGTCCTGGTTATCGAAGGAACAAGAACAGTAATTTTTCGTCCCCTTGCCAGCTGCAAAGACAAGTGATTTGTCTCAATTGATATGATCAAACCACATTATGTGGCCCATACTCAATGGTAGGCAGTGTGGATTCCTGGGTAGCCAGCGATCTCCTCTCGCTACCATACAGGATGTTCAGATGGAAAGATTAATAACTTTTGAAGACTCCACTTCGCAAAGTGAAGGCGTTACCAACATGGAATGCAACTTGTACCTGTTGAAACTGAGCAACATCAAATTACAAATGACACACAGATCTCAATTTGGCCAAATACCGATGTCTATGAGAATATTTCTCGAAAGGAGGTATCTGCCAGTTCCACAAAACGTGCTGAGCTACCAAAAATAGATCGGACTGAATCTGGCTACTTCATTGATTTTGACAATTTCTCATTGGATCCAAGTGATCCCGAGTTACCGCCACCGACTGTTCCCCATAAACAACAAATGTGTGGTTTCCAACTTTGGCTGGAAAAGACTTACTTTGTTTTTCCCTGGCTACTGTTCTGGATTGCAATTGATCTACTATTCCGAATCCTTTGGATTGGTATGGTGATTCTTTTTGAGTCTTTTTCTTGCTCCTGAATGGATTTTACCTCCCAGAATGCTCTGCATACATGTGAACTTAGTCATGAAACCATATGCATCATCACACCGTGAACAGAGGGACCTGTCGTTAGTGAATATTACAGCAGTTTCAGTTCCTGAAGGAATAGTTTGGGACAGAGTGTCCTATGATGTGCATGGTCCCACTGAACTTTTGAGAATACCACATTTATTCAAAATTTCTCTGAAAGATATAATCACCTCTAGTACTCTCTCCGATTGGGACACTGAAACTGTTCATACTTTACTGTCTGATTTAGAACAAACTGCTGCATTTTCAAATGATGAATTGTATGATGATGCATCTAATTTTGGCGACATGTTCTGGTACCAACACTATGGTCACCATTTTTGCACAAAGCAAGTATGTTGTTACATTGCCCAACATCACCGAAAGGTAGTTCTACAACATTTGCACTTATTTTTCTGGGTTTAACACTTCAGACCCGGCTTCTTATTACTATAGGCTTGCACCTATATCTGCAAAGAAAAATATGCTTACTAACACTAAGCTGATATACTCTGCTTCCTTTATTTCCCCAACTGTCTTTACATGATTTCAACTTTTGGAGGAAAGCTATAGACACTAAATCTATCTGGGGGACTAATGATTGGCAGGTTCAGGGAATTGAGGCCCTATCTAGAGCATGCTTCATACTGCATCAAATGATTTTCCTAAATAGAAATGTGCAACAGACTTCTTGTCTTGGACGAGCCAAGATCAAGGAATTGAACATACCTCAGATTCTCTCACTTACACACTTTGAGGGTCGGCAAAACTATACACTACACAGTAAGGATACATTAGATGCCATGCTACACAACGGTTCTACACATCATCAGACCCCAATTGGAAGGATAGTTGGTTTGGCCTATCGATAAATATAGGTGTCCGTCAAGATTCAGGGGAACCACTGAAGAGCTTAGTATCTATAGGCCTGATCAGCGCTATGTACACTCAGAACACTCGGAGGTGGTGAAATCTTAGTGTTGGGAAGTTACGCCTAGATTAGCTAAAGACCTCAACACTGTCCCAAGTGAAACAAATATCCCTTCTCTCAGATGACATGGATGTTAGGTTTTTTTTGTTAGGTCCCCACAAGCCATGCTAAAATCGCTTTTTGTATGCTATTTACAATGAGCTATGGAAAATCTCTCAACAGGAGGCTGCTGAGAAACTACGTGAAATAGATAGGGTTAACGTTGAAACAGCTTTGGCTGTGAGCGACAATGGTATGACCACAATACCTTCCAGAATGTATTCACTGGGCAACATTGCGTCTTCGGCAATAGATATAATGGAACAGGATTGGTCTATTAAACAACATGGACAGTCGTAATTTCTGTCCACTCTATTATTAAGCTAGATGCTACATTCATTGTGTTCTGGCCACGTGCGTCCCATGCTCTCCACACCACTGGATTCAAGCAAGCCGGGCTGAGGGCGGCTGGAATGCCAGAAACCGGTCCTCAGAGGCTTGTTTCCGGTCCAGGGAAGGCATGGCTTGGCTTGGCAGTTCGGGCTGGACTGTTCCCATGAGGCACAGGGTCAGACTGATTTGCATATGGCCATGTCTGAACTGGGGTGGTGTGGAGTGCAAAAAAACGATGGATTTAGGCCCAGATCTCTGTACTGGGGTGAATGTATGACATTGTTCTGCATTCTGTCCATCAACTGTGGTTTTTGCATTTGTCACCCCGAGTGGGATGGGTATGCTCAGACGTGAGTCCCATGCTCTCCACACCACTGGATTCAAGCAAGCCGGGCTGAGGACGACTGGAATGCCAGAAACCGGTCCTCAGAGGCTTGTTTCCGGTCCAGAGAAGGCATGGCTTGGCAGTTCGGGCTGGACTGTTCCCATGAGGCACAGGGTCAGACTGATTTGCATATGGCCATGTCTGAACTGGGGTGGTGTGGAGTGCAAAAAAACGATGGATTTAGGCCCAGATCTCTGTACTGGGGTGAATGTATGACATTGTTCTGCATTCTGTCCATCAACTGTGGTTTTTGCATTTGTCACCCCGAGTGGGATGGGTATGCTCAGACGTGAGTCCCATGCCCTCCACACCACTGGATTCAAGCAAGCCAGGCTGAGGACGGCTGGAATGCTAGAAACCGGTCCTCAGAGGCTTGTTTCCGGTCCAGGGAAGGCATGGCTTGGCAGTTTGGGCTGGACTGTTCCCATGAGGCACAGGGTCAGACTAATTTGCATATGGCCATGTCTGAACTGGGGTGGTGTGGAGTGTAAATAAACGATGGATTTAGGCCCAGATCTCTGTACTGGGGTGAAAGTATGACATTGTTCTGCATTCTGTCCATCAATTGTGGTTTTTGCTGTTGCAGTTACATCAACAGCACAACTCTGTTCTTTGTAAACAATCAAACGTAAAGACAGATGGTTATGGCATGTGGTGATGCAAAATATACCATGTTGCAAATTGAAAAATTGGGCCAATTACCTTTCAGCGTGGCTTAGTCAACTTTCAGAGAATGGTTAATCCATGGCTATATAACACTGTCAGTCATGGCATTCCAATTTCGATAGTCTCAAATACCATCAGGTGGGCAGATATGAAGCACTAGGAGAAAGGTACATACACAAGTACTGGGAATTACCGTACAGATTTAGATGCAGGAATGGGGACACTGAAGTTTTTCTCAGCAGTTCAAACTGTAAAAGTGCTTTAAGCGCTTTAAGTGGGTTCTTCGTTTGAAAGGACATTTTGCTTCATGGGCCCTGTAATGCTTCAGTTACAAACTTGTCCTGTTACTTGAAGGGTTCCCCAGCTGCCGTGATTCATCCGGTGTTCGAGCTGCTTTCGAATGGGAGCTATTTGATGCTGAACGATCCAGGCTGTTGTGGGACGGTACCAGGCATTGCATATCTGGTCACAATAAGTTTCAGAGTTACTTGTTGTATGCAAGTATTGTTTCCACTGGCCCACACAGTTAGGGAGGCAACGCTATGGCCTTCATTGAATGATTCCTTTATACGGTTTGATTCTCTGAGCAGCCATGCCTTTTCAGAAAGATGTGGCCTTAATTAACCTCAGCCTGAGAGACGTTTGATCTCCAGGTTGGAAGGTTTTTATTTGAGTCCATACAAACTTCCCGCTCCATTAATTTCAGAAAATGGTTCATCGTATTGTTAACATATCAAATACGATGGGAATCGTGCACCTATTTAAACATATAGGTTCTGGACTGTTGAGCACCTTTCGGACAATCTTCAGAACCATTCCAGCATTCGTACACTCTGTATTTAGAAGCATTTTGGAAGGACTTCCGCTGATCCTATTACTTGTAGTGGGCATTCTGGTTTTAGTTTTCCTGCTTTGAAATCGACAGCCCAGTTCATCGAGAGATGGAAAAAGCACTGCTGGAGTGACGTTGTCGTGAACGCATGGTGCTTCATCTGGCGACACCTTGGCTTTGGGAGCTAAGGGAGCATTGGTTCCTATCATTCAGACCAGTCTGGTTTGACAGCATCTTGCCTGTGTTCCGTTGCCTATTCTGCGCAGACGTGTCTGACCCTTCCATCGGTTCCGCCACCGGATACAGATGTACTACTGGACCCCTTGAAGGCCCACATGTAGCAGCGTTCTCTGCGTATTCCCATGATGACAGCATTCGTAGAGCCTCCACAGGATGCTTCAGCTCCTAGAGGTGCGGACAACAGCTCTACAATAGGCTTACAGCGGCTGCTGTGGGAACCAGAGAACACCTTTGCTCCATTGGCCTAATACAAGCGGTGTTACAGAAACCGTTGTCTGCGAATGGGAGCGACAGGAATGCTGCGTCTTCCACACAGGACACAAACATTTGGCTATCTGTGTGATGGGAACAAGAAACAGTTTGGTTTTATTTTTCTTCTGCTCTCATGGTGCCCCATGGCTTTCAATGTGCTCGGTAAGTCTAATCATATATTGTGGCTTTAGTGAATTTGGAGAGCTTTTTAAATTTAGTAGCATTTCTTTTACAAATAACATGCTTTTAGACACTGGTTTTATGACATTATTTTTATGTTTTTTAGCAGGCTTATTTTAGCATTAACGGAACTTGACAACCTTAAGATGAAGAGTGGGTGTTACGTTCCCTAACCTAGGCCTAAGTAGCAAAGCAAAATGTTACCTACATTTGTCTACCTTACTTTGCAGAACGGTTCTAACAATTATATTTCACCCAGTTATGTGCTGAATTAATGTCAATTGGTTGCCTTGAAGCTAATCTAATTTATTATGCATAAGGATTCATAGCATCATATCTTAATCCGCTGCACAGGACGTCCATAAAAGGATTAACACTCTATACAAAAGTGTGAAAAAGTGGCTCTATATATACTGGACCAGAATAAGGTACAGTGTCACAGAGGCACGGCACCGCGCGCGACTCCTCTAACGTCACCGACACCATAATAGGCCCACGCCGGCGTGATGACATCGGTTTCGCCCTTTTTTCTGTGCCTTCGAGGCACACTGACGGACCAATGACAGTAGATATATACATAGTATACACAGTACACAAAGGTCAAGATAACACACACAGTGTGAAGCAAATGCAGTAATGCAATTGAAATAAAACATTTCCTTGACAATAAAAAATATATACATTACAATAAACTCAGGCATAGAAGAGTGGACAACTGGGAGGCAGGTGGGTCAGTGAGGAATCCACAGGCAGATAATGTATCTACCAGAAAAAGCGTTACCAAAGGTAAGTAACTTGTTCTTCTGATAGATACATCTGCCATTGGATTCCTCACCTTGTGAATAGAGTCCCACAGCAGTCCCCACTCCCGGAGGAGGGTGTCCACTCTTCTGTACCAGGAAATCCTGGAGGACAGCGCGTGCCAAGTGGGCCTCCCTCCTCACCTCGGTATCCAAGCAGTAATGCTTTGCGAAAATGTGGAGGGAGGCCCAAGTCGCCGCTCTACAAATGTCCTCAACAGGCACACCCCTAGACAAAGCAGATGTAGAAGACTTTGCTCTAGTAGAGTGAGCTCTTATACCCTCTGGAGACTCCTTACCTGCCAGGGCGTAGCAGATCTTAATGCAGAGGATAATCCATCTCGAGAGCGTGTGCTTGTGCACCGCCTTCCCCTTTTTGCAGCCAGCAAATCCAACAAACAGCTGGTCATCCAACCTGAACTCACTTGTCCTGTCCAGGTAAAAGCTCACCCTCTTAGGGTCAAGCGGTGAAGTCTCTCCTCCTCCTTGGAAGGGTGAGGGGGGAGGATAAAAGGTAGGGAGGGTAACGGACTGCCCCAGATGGAAAGGAGTAACCACTTTAGGCAGAAAAGCAGCCCTGGTCCTAAGAACCATCCTTTCAGCATGAATGGATAAAAATGGGGGCTTTGAACTAAGAGCTTGAAGCTCACTTACCCTCCTTGCCGAGGTAATTGCTACTAGAAAAATAGTCTTTAAAGACAAAAGTCTCAAGGGACATTTGTGTAAAGGTTCAA
The DNA here is from genome assembly GCF_964263255.1 of Lissotriton vulgaris. Classification (NCBI taxonomy): domain Eukaryota; kingdom Metazoa; phylum Chordata; class Amphibia; order Caudata; family Salamandridae; genus Lissotriton; species Lissotriton vulgaris. The sequence continues at coordinate 65,646,079 of NC_141700.1, forward strand.
AAGGCGAACCCATCAAGAACGTAAGAACAAGGTTCAATTCCCATTGAGGTACAATAAAAGGAGTTGAAGGAAATGCATTGGTAAGGCCCTTAATGAAACGTAATACAATAGGTGATTTAAACAAAGAGGGCTGGTCCGGTAAACAAAGGAAAGCCGATGAGGCTGACAAATAACCTTTGATAGTTGCCACCGCAAAACCCTGCTGGGTCAAAGAAAGTGTGAATTGAAGAATATTGGACAAACGGGGTCAACGGACTGCTCCCCACACCAAGCAACAAATTTAGACCATCAATAAGAATAAATGGACTTGGTGGAATCACACCTGGCCGATAAGATCACATCCACCACATCGTGCGGGAGAGAAAAGGAAATCAGGTTGCCCCGCTCAATCTCCAAGCATGAAGGTGTTACGTCTGGAGGTGGGGATGTAGAACCTGCCCCTCCATCTGAGAGAGGAGATATGCCCTGTGAGGGAGACGGAGCGGCGGGCACGAGGAGAGGTGGAGAAGATCTGTGAACCACACCCTTCTTGGCCAATCCGGGGCGATCAATATAACTTGGGCCCGGTCTTGGCGAATCTTCCTCAGAACCCGAGGAATCAAGGGTATGGGAGGAAACGCGTAAAGGAGATGCGAAACCCAACTCAACTGAAACGCGTCCCCCAAGGCTCCCTGCATCGGAAACTGGAGGCTGCAGAATGACGGGCAGTGAGCATTCTCGTGAGTGGCGAACAGGTCCACCTGAGGAGTCCCCCACGTGCCGACTGAGACTGTCTGCAAAACGTTCAGAACTCCGACCAGATGATTTGCCACAAGACAAATCTGATGGTCCTGAACCCAGGACCAGAGATGCAGAGCCTCTCTGCAGAGACACTGTGACCCCACTCCTCCCTGCTTGTTGACATACCACATCGCGGTCGTGTTGTCCGTCAGGACTTGAACTGACTGACCACGAAGGGAAGGGAGGAAGGCCTTGAGCTCCAGACGTATCGCCCGCAATTCTAGAAGGTTGATGTGAAGCAACCTTTCCTCTGGACATCAGAGACCTTTCACCTCAAGATCCCCCAAATGAGCACCCCACCCTAGAGTGGATGCATCCGAGATCACCGTGGCCACAGATTGAGGTAGTTGAAAAGGCTTTCCTTGTGACAGATTGCCTTCCACACCCCACCAAGACAGATCCGCTACAGTTTCTCTCGAGATCCTCACGGACTCCCTGAGATCTCCACTGTGCTGATACCACTGCCTGCGGAGGCACCACTGGACTGCCCTCATGTGCCAGCGTGCATTGTTGACCAACAGGATGCAAGAAGCCATCAGACCGAGCAGACGAAGGACCTTCAGGACTGGAACAACCGCTCCATTGTAAAATAAAGGAATCATTTCCTGTATGTCGCGAATCCTTTGAGGAGCAGGGAATGAACGGCACACAGTATTGTCCAGTACCGCACCTATGAACAGGTTGAGCTGGGAGGGCACCAGATGAGATTTGGGTACATTGACCGAAAAACCCAACCTGTGCAACAACTAAGTTGTCTCTTGCAGATGATAGAGCACTATCTCCGGAGATTCTACTTTGATCAGCCAAACGTTCAGATACGGAAATACCGGTATCCCCGATCTTCTGAGATGTGCAGCCACCACTGCCATCACCTTGGTAAAGACTCGAGGCGCAGTAGTAAGACCAAACGGGAGGATCGCAAACTGGTAGTATTGCGACCCAACCGTGAAACGGAGATACTTCCTGTGCAACTTCAGGATGGGAATATGAAAATACACATCCTGCAAATCGATCAACACCATCCAGTCTTCTTCCAGCAGCGTTTGAAGAACCTGCGCAAGGGTGAGTATCTTGAACTTCTCCTGCTTCAGGTAGAGATTCAAGATCCTGAGATCCAAGATAGGACAAACTCTGCCATCCTTCTTGGGGATCAGAAAATACCGGGAGTAGCATCCCTGACCCATTTCCTGCTCTGGAACCACCTCTATCGCACTCTTCCTGAACAGTGCCAGGACTTCTTCCTGCAGGAGAAGCAGATGGTCCTCCGAACAATAACCCTGGCAAGGAGGGTAATTGGGGGGAAATTCCCGAAAAGGAAGAGCATACCCATTCTCCACAAGATTGAGAACCCAAATAGCTGATGTAATCAAATCCCAATCTCGTAGAAATGGGTAAGCCGCCCCCCACTGGGCCTACATGATCCTGAATGGCGGATCTAGGGCTGCTTTGCTGTGGTGGCGCGGGCTGGGAAAGGGAAGAGGAGGAGGAGGAGGCTGCTTGGCGATCTCTAGGACGAGCTCTCTGTCTGCCCCTGTATGACTTGTACAGCGTATTCTGCGGCTGCTGCTGTGATTGTTTGTAGGCCCGAAAGGAAGATCTGCCAAATCCTCTGAATCGTTTTCCAAATGAACCCCTGGTCTGAAGGCCCAAAGATTTTGCTGTCGCTCTGCTGTCTTTCAACCGCTCTAAAGCAGCGTCAGCCTTTTTACCAAACAATCCTGACCCATCAAAGGGTAAATCCATTAAAGCAGACTGAACATCCACAGAGAATTCTGACGATTTCAACCACGCAGCTCTCCTCGTGGCCGCAGATGAACCCATCACTCTCGCCACCAAATCAGCCGTGTCCAACCCACTCTGGATTACCTGCCTTGCCGCAGCCTGAGTGTCAGAAATAACCTCCTGAAAATCCTTTCTGTCGTTCTCAGGGATTTTAGGCACCAACTGCTTGACGGAATCCATCAAAGCATGGATGTATCTACCCAGCAGGCAAGTTGCATTTGAAGACTTTAGTGCCATGCTGGCTGATGAAAAGATTTTCTTTGCCACCTGGTCTTGTTTCCTTGCCTCCTTTTCCCCAGGAACCTGCAGAAAAGCACCTGTTGACTTCTTTGAGCAGGCTGCCTGCACAACCAAACTCTCCGGCAGGGGGTGCGTTGACAAAAAGTCAGAGTCACCAGATGCCACACTATACCTCCTTGCTACAGCCCTTGAAACACCAGGAGCTGTCAGAGGTTTCTTCCAAACTTCATAAATGGGTTCAGCCAAAGCGTCATTAAATGGAAGCATTGGTTCAATAACGGAGGAAGGCGAGTGAAGGACCTCAGTAAGAATATTTGACTTGTATTCAGCGGTGGGCAGATTAATATTTAACAAGTCTTCTTAATTACAACGTGATAAGGCGTCACATCCTTGGAAGGCACGTCTGACACAGAGGCCAAATCCCACTCAGAAGACAGTTCAAGTCCACTGGCCTCTCTCAGGTCATCATAAGGATCCTCCGAATCCTGTAACTCCCCTTCCTCCACGTCAGCATCCCGATACCTTTCTTCCTCCAGAAGTCTTTGGGCCTCACGCCTCGACCTTTCCTTCATGAACGAAGTTGACGGATCCAGGACCGACTCCGCCGGAGCCGAACCCGAAGTCGGGCGAGGCAGCTTAACCCGAGGCCGAACGGGATTCTGCATCGGAGTCGTGGGCACCGGCGTCGATTGAATCCGCGTTGAAGGCATCGGCGTTGAAGGCTTCCGCGTCGAAGGCCTTGGCGGCGCCGGGAAATGCCACTGCCGTGCTAGAGCCGGCATGAAAGGCATAAAGGGCGCAGAAGCATAAGCCTGTGGGACACCCAGGTTATACGCCAAAGGACCAGTGGGACCAACAGGTGCACCAGAGGGGTACATTGCCCTGGAGTAAACCCCAAACATGGCATTCAGGAACTGGGATGGATCCTGACCTGGAGCCAGAAAGGCTGGATAAGGGCCCCAGGTTGCTTTCGAGGGAGCGGAGTCGTCTCGACGTCGATCTCCTCCTCAGGCTGGGGCACCGGGGTCGACGAACCCGCAGGCATCGGAACCTCGACTTCACCAACTTCCTCTACCTCACCTTCATCCTCCTGACCAGAAGGATGGGAAGGGTCCGGAGAAGGATTCGCTAGCTGCTTCGGTGACTCAGGCGAATCCGCACGCAAAGCCTCACCCTCGGAGTCCTGGGCTTCCGAAGCCGAAGCCACCGCTTCTTTACGAAGTAGCTTCACCTGCTACTTCGGCCTCGAACTCGAATCCTTCCCTGAGTGATGTTGGGACTCATGGCTCCTCTTCTTGTGCTTCTTCCTCGAAGACCCCGAAGCATGAGCAGAAGACTACTCCGCGCGCGACCTCGAACGAGACATCGACCGCCGAGTTCGCGACTTCGAAGTCTTCTTATCTTTCTTACTTTTCAATTTTGCAACGAGGAGCTTTGTCTCCCTCTCTTGAAGGGCCTTCGGAGTCATCTTCTTACAAGATGGGCAATCCTCGACGTCATGGTCGGAGTTCAGACACCAGATGCAGCACTCATGCGGGTCAGTGATGGACATAGTCTTGCCACATTCCCCGCAAGCTTTAAATCCAGTCTTCTTCGAAGGCATCTCGACAGAAGACAATGAAACACAGATAAAAACTACAAAGTAACAAAGTTACTATAAAGCTACAGACAATCCCTTGAAAACTGTTAGCGTCGAAGACGCGGAAAAAAGGGAACTGATGTCATCATGCCGGCGTGGGCCTATTATGGTGTTGGTGACGTCAGTAGCGTCGCGCGCGATGCCGTGCCTCTGTGACGTCGTCCACGTCGGCGCGAAGCTACAAGGTGAGGAATCCACTGGCAGATGTATCTATCAGAACTCTAGGCCACTTGTTTTTATATCAAAAGATATAGCTGTTTTATTTTTAGAACCAACAGGTCTAAAAATTTACTTTTCTCGATATGAGTACTCTCATATAATTACTTTGCAAAGAAGCAATAAACTTTGTAAACACAATAGGTACAATGGTTGCAGTAGGCAACACAATTTAACATTGAGCTCAATGGGTTTTCTACATAAATGCAGCTAGTTACTTTATCGATTACTTTTGTAGTCCCAGGACTGGATCATAGAGTCAGTCTTGGGGTCTAAGCTGGAAACAGTTTACCAAAAACGATTTGGCTATTGCTATGATTTTTAAGAAGTATAAAACTATTTCAAAAGTTCACACTTAGAAACTTTTCAATGAAAATCTGGCAAAGTTATCCAATGGGAGGAAAATCAAGTTGCAGTTAAAGTATGTTCTCGTCACTTTGGTAATCCAGGACTGGGTTCCTAAATCCAGCACTCGGGTCTCTACTTAAAACAGGTAAGCAATTACGTTTCAGTAGTAGGTACGATTTTTAAGGAATATTTGTAATTTTAAAAGTAGACACTTAGAAGAAATTTCACAGAAAAGCAGTCAATGGTTTCCTATGGCAGAAATTTTGATTACTAGCAAACACGGTTGTGATTACTTTTGCGGTTCAGTACTGGGCTACAAGGTACAGTACTGGCTTCTCTCCTGATCACAGGTGAGTAATTCGAAATTCGTTATTCGGCTGATTTTAGATGAATATTTTAAAGTTTCAAAACTCCACACTTAGAAGATTTTTCGAGTCAAACCAGTCAATGTTATCCTATGGCAGGAAAGTGAGTCATCAGTTTTCAGCTAGTAGAGAAGTGTGGCTCAATGGTTAGAGCAGCAGACCCTGATGCAGTAGTCTGGCCGGGACCAGGGTTCAATTTCTGCCTCGGCGGGGCTCTGGCTTAATTTCCTCGGACCTGATAATTCTCGCCTCGGTGCCTATTCTGATCATGAGCCCCGCTCTGCACCTCTGGGCAATAGCTTGCTTAATCTCTACAACGGCCCCAACAACGCTGAGGATGCCTGAATTCACCTTGGGGGTGCCCAGGAGTGGGCTACTCACAGGGAAAGGCCAGGAAGGGGTCCTTGGCGGTATTCGTACAAGCGCCGAGATGCCTCTGGGTAGTCGTGCGCTATATAAGTGCGTAATTATTATTTATTATTATTAGGTGAGTACTCGACTGGTGAAGTTAAGGTTCTGGGCATAGACTCAGGGGTCCCCCAGGGTCAGGAAGGTACAGTTCGTACACCCTCAGCAGCACAGGGGCGGCCGGGTGCAGAGGTAGTTAGGCCCAATGTTATCCAATGAGAGGCAGGGGGCCTTAGGTTGGTGGCTGCTGGCTAGCAGGCCACACGACTGTGGGAGCTGGGCTCCTGGTCACTTGCTCAGGGCAAATGGGGAAGTAGAATAGGGTACAGGTTGCACTGCCAGGGGCACTCGGGCGGCTGGGTGCAGAGCGTTTTTGAGCCGCGGGCGCTCAATGTTATCCAATGAGGATTTTGAAAAGGGAACAAAGGCTGCAGGCTCGGGGACGGTGGATCTTCAGGAGCAACCAACACTTCGAGGGGTAAGTTGGGATCTTGGAGGATAGGTAGGCACCCAGGAGTTGGGCACAGGTGGCCGTGGGGCGCCGGGTGCAGGGGTGTCTTTTGAGGTCGGGAAATCTTACCCCCTGCTGGTCGCGGTCGGAGGGATACTTGGGCGTTGTCTGGGTCATTGAGGAGGGTCTTTGGGCACTGGATTTCGAGTCAGAATCGCCAGGGGGATGTCCTCAGGGTCTTGGTTCACTCCAGCACAGGCCAGGCTTGGCAGGTGCAGAGTGTGCAGGGTTCGCGGTTCCGGGCTGATGCCAGGGCTTGTTACTTGCTTTGAGCAGTACCACTGCTCGTAGGAGACCCAGGGAGTCAGAGTCACAAGGCGTCAGGTCCTCTGGAATTTTTGAGGTTGCTGACCACTAGAGACGCCGGGTTTAGCAGGAGCAGGTTCGAGGGTCGACAGGCCGGTAGGGCTGGGGCCAAATCAGTTAGTGTCTTCCTCTTCTTAGCAGCTGCACGGCAGGTCTTCTTGTTTCTTGTTCTTTCTTGTTTCGGTATCTGGATCTAAGGAAGGAAGGTTCAGGGAGCCCCTAAATACTGAATTTAGGGGCGTTACAGGTAGGCCAAGGACAGGGACCAATAGGTCCCTGTCCTGGGTTGGGTACACCCCTTAGCCCGCTCCTCTCCTGTGGGAGGGGGACAGGAGCCTAGCTGTGATTGGACAGGGCTCCTCATCTTCAAGATGGCTGGAGCCCGGGGTCGTGCTTCACCTCATCTCCCCCACCTGAGGGGTGGGGTTGGCACACCCCCCTTCCTGACATCGTTTTTCCCGCCAGTCTTTCCGCCAGACTGGGGGTCAGGACTGGTAGGGGCCAGTTGCTGGGTACAGCAAATGGTCTGGAGAAGCTCACAGAGGCGGTATGCCTTTGAAGCTTCCCCCTGCCCATCCTGGGGGAGGAAACTTAGCACCTCGTCCAGGATGTCCATTGTGGCAGGCCCAGGAGAGCGGGGGCTCTCCACCCAGGAGTCCAGCAACATGTCTGCTGTGTGGCAGCCTCTGCAGCCACTCAGCCCAGACGTGGATTGAGGTAAGGTTTCAGTGGGCATCTCTAAGATGCCCTCTGTAGTGCATTTTACATTAAATTCCACACTGGCTTCAGTGTGGGTTTAATGTGCTGAGAGGTTTGATATCAAACTTGTCAGTGTAGCCAATATGGTGCTGTGGAGTTCATAATGACAAGCTCGCAGCACCATATACTCTTAATGGCATCACTGTACTTACAGTGCCCAGTAATGGCCCTGGGTACTGTAGGGGGACAGGGCTCTTGCACCTGTGCCCATACCACTGGCATAGGGCACCCAGCTAGAGGGGTGGCTGATGTATGCCAGGGCAGTGGGGTTGTGGGCATGGCACACAGGGATGTATGCCATGTCGACTCTTTGTTTAGTTCTGCACCTAGACACTCAGCCTGCAAAGGCAGTGTGTGGGTGTCAAGGTACAGGGCCCCTAAGGGTGGCACAATAGGTGCTGCAGCCCTTAGGGGTCTTCTCTGGTCACAATGCCCTGGGTACCTAGGGTACCATTTACTAGGGGCTGATATGCGGCCAGAGATGCCAATTGGGTTTAGGCTTTAGTATAGTTTTTAGGGAAGGAACACAGGCCCCGGGTACGTGACTGGCAGGGACCCAGGGCACACATAGGAAAAGTGCATCAGGTATCAGGCAAAAAGTTGGGGGGGGGGGGGTACTGCAATAGGAACTCACTTTCTCACAAAAAGTCATAGCTATCTTCTTCCAAGGGCGACTGGGCTACTTTGCATAGTTACAATTATTGCTTTACGATCATCTACATAATCATACTCACAACATATTGATTGTGGTAGAACCCCTGGGCTACCTTTTTGTCATGTAAGAACCGCACCTTCACTAGGTAATGAAAGGAGACGCTTCTACACTGACACAGAGGTCCCTGCATGCTGAAGCTTCAAGCGGGATGTCCAACTCCTGACCAAGACTGGGTCCTTCATTCTTTCCCATCAGGTAATGGGGTTGGCTCTTTTCTAGGGGATTCTTGGCTTTACACCCACATACATGCTTGGTACAATTAGGTACACTCTATTGGTGCTTGTAATCTTTTACATTTTACTTTTGTCTATTTATTGTTGCAGCAAGCATGTTTTATACTTGAGTGACGCTGGTTTAATAAGTGTCTATTGAAAACACCCCCAATGTTTATTTTGTGTGTCTGAGACTACGGGACTACGATTGACAGAGAAAAGTGCTGTACTGTTTCCCCTATTCTTGAAGGGTCAAGGGCTGTCATGTTCAATGGCGGTCAGAAACTATTTGCTCTTTGGTAGGGTTCGGGGGCTTATAGTGGCACTGTGAGCTAGCTGGTCTATAGGCAGACATATCCATTGGGAGGGGGGGGGGGGGTCTGGAATCAGTCTAGACACCAATCCCTTAGGTTATGTTGTCCATCAAACGCACAGAGCCTATGTATTTTTTAGGTACTATACAACACTACCTTAAGATTTCTCACCAGTAAAATAACCCAGTGCATCAGACTGGAACAAGAAACTTAAAAGCTCTTACGTCACCAGCAGGAGGAACTGGCTTCATACAGATGCCAGAAGTAGCGTGATGTAGGGTCACAAAAGCCATATGATACTCACTCTAGGGCAATGACAACAGTTTCCATCCATTTTTTTTCCAAGTCTTCAAGGGATACGGACATCAAAAGTAATGCAGTGCCAAATAAATTTTAGAATCTTAACTTTCCCTACAACAATCCATCAAACGAGGAGTCGGGCAAGTTGAATAGCATCTGCAGGGAGTTAAGAGTATCCATCCTGCAGGGAGATAAGAGTATCCACCAGAAAGATCTTTACCGCAGACAAGCAACTTTTTTTCTGGTGGATACTTCTACTGCAAATTCCTCACATGTAGGATAGATTCCAGAGCCACACCTAAACAAGGAGTAGGGTTGATTAGTTGTAACACTAGGAAATCCTACAAGCCAGATCTAGCAAAGTAATCGTCTCCACGTATCTCAAAATCCAAACAGTAATGCTTGGTGAATATATGCAGAGATGATCGCATAGCTGCCCTGCCTATATTTGCAAATTTGTATGTCTTTTACAAAAGCAGAAGTGGTAGCTTAGCCTCTGCTGGAATGGGCCCTGAATCCCTTCTGGAGGTTTTCATGACAAGAGCATAGCAGGCCTTAATGCAGTAAATCATCCAACTCTAAAGGGTCCTTTGTTTCTGTTTTTTAATAAAGCTCTGCCTCTCTAGGCAACACAGTGCCCCATGAAGAGCAGGTCACAGGTCCTTGGTGTGGGTCCAAGTAATGGTGGATCGTCTGCCTAGGATCCAACCTATGCAACCTCTTCTTCATGGGATATAAAATGTCAGGTGATCGATGGATGGACTTAGATGAAAAGAAGTCACCACCTTAGGCAGGAAAGAGGCCCTGGTTGTCAACTCCAACTTGTCTGAGTTAAAAGGAGTAAATGAAGGAGGAGAACTAAGAGTCTATAACTCGCTCACCCATCTGGCTGAAGCAATTGCCACTAGAAAAACTGTTAAAGTTCAACATCTTTAATAAACAACTTAGCAAGGGCTCAAATGGTGTCCCCATCAGAAAAACGTTAATCAAATTAAGGTTCCACTTGGGTACAACAAAGGGGGTTGGAGGATACAAACTACTCAATACTTTCTGAGAACGCATCACAATAGCAGTTATGAACAGGGACAGTGATCGGGCAGACAGAGGAACACAGAGTACAACGAGTTACTCATCTTAGGTAACAATGTATCCGGTAAAGACACATTCTAGCCGCAGATTTCTTAACTTACAATATCCCCAGGCGTCAGGCAGGATCCGGAAAACTTTTTCCCCAGCAGTAACTAGGCATGCCGGGGGGGGCGGCGTCGCCCGGCTCCGTCCTGACGTTGTCCATGGAACCATATAAGTCCCCACCCCAGTGCCCTGAAGGAAATTTTCTACTGTGAAACTCTTCCGCACCACAAAGCGAAGCCACTACAAAAACTGTGAGAGCATAGAAACAGTGTGCCAAAAAAGATAACAAATCTTTGAAACAACAGTGACAAAAAAATCAGAATGATGAAAAACATCACCATGTTAAAAGAGTACTCCACACTTGAAGGGACCATGTTGAAAGAGTACTCAACACTTGAAGGGACTGAAGGGAACCAACAGAGCACCCGCCCCTAGAAACAGTCTCGCCCAAGAGAAGAGCTGTGCCCCCCCCCCAAAAAGGCAACAGTAGTGGAAATGAAGGGCATGACAAACGAAGGACCGTTTGCAATCACAGGATGGAACTGTATGAAAGACAGTGTAACCACAGGACGTAATTGTAAAGGACAACAAGACATGTTGTGACCAGAACATGGCGAGTGACCAGAAGTGAGCAACAACAGAGAATGTGCACCCCCCACGCCCACAATGACCTATGAACTGTAGCACAGTCAAATAGAACCTCAACCCAATTGACTGCAGCATAGACAAGGACACCCCAGAGTAATGGGGAGAAACAGAAGGCAGATGGAGGGTAGAAGAAGATGAGAATCTCCACGCCCGAAAAACCAGGGTGGTGGAGCATTGAAAGACACAACCTAGCTACCAAAGAACGAAAATGGGTGGAGAGCCAATGTGCTAAAACAGAATGACACATCGTGCCCCGGAGGTAGGTGAACTAGAGCAACCCTCAGGAAGACCAAGGCCACCTATAAGGAGGCAAGTTGACAGAACCCAACTTGGAAACGTCCTCGCTGAACGGGGAGGATGGGCGGGCATTAAGGAATCTGCAGCTTCTAGCCGCAGACTCCTTAACTTGGAATAGATACCAAAGCTATAGCCCACTGGAGGAGGGTCTGCAACCGAAACACACCAGGTTCCAAAGGGAAGTAGTCCGTCAAGAACATTGACTGGAAACAAGGTGGGGGGAAGAGAAAATGCCAGCATGGCCGACACCAGACCCATAAAGCGCAGCAATGCCAGCATAGCTGACACCAGACCATGAAGCTCAGGGTGAAGCAAGAGCAAGGTACCACAATCTGTCGTAGGACGGCACTATCGTCCAAGGGAGGAGTCACCTATCTTGTGACTTCAAAAGACTTCTTCCAAGACGACAACATGCAATCATCCGAGCCCAACACCAGGTGGCGATCTAATGCTAAGTGTAGTATCTGCAGCTCATATGCCTCGAACATAATGTTTTGAACCCAGAGACAGAAACAGAAAAGCAGTGACAATACTGCATTCAACACCACAAGTCCACCGAGAGGACTAAAACCCTGGCAGTCATGGAAATCCAGATAGGAGGCTCTGGAACGCCAAGTCGGCATGCTCAAACAGATGAACCCCATCAAAGAGCAGATCTTTGAGTCGCTCCCGAACATTCTCGAGGAAACTGCCATCGCTTAGCCTCGCATGGCGATGCAGAGCAACTGACCTGGCCATAGCTTGACCCACGGAGCCAGCAGTGTCCATGGCCGACCGGACGGAAAATTGCGCCATGTCGCGGCCATCCGGAATAAGCCGGACCAGGTCATGCACAAGGGCACTCCGACAAAGAGGGAAGGACTTACTACACGGAGTCCCAAAGGGCAAAAGTAGCCCTAGCAAACACGCAGGTTGTGTTCAGAGACTGAAGGCCTGAGCTGGTGGACGCAAAGGCAATTGCGGCCACATGACTCCAACCACCTAGACTTCACGGTGGGAGGAAGCAACAGAGGAGGAGAGGAAGGGAGCGCTGCTTGGACTACAAGTCCTTGAGCCCTAGGATGGAGGCACAAACAGGCAGGGTAATCTGGAGCCGGGCAATGTGCAATAGCACGACCCACAGGGTTCCCCAATGAGGGCCTGGCCCAAGTCCCCAGCAGGACATCATACAATGACCCACCAAAAGGCAACAAGGGCTCCACATCCACCGTGCCCAGGTTGAGAAGATCCAACAAAGGATCCGAAGGCAGGGAAACAAAGGGTGGCTGCATCTGAAAGCTATCCACAGCACTGCGAACCGCCCTTGCAAACGCTGTGCTAGCCTCTGTGACCATCAGAGGTGGAGACAGCAAGTTTTCCGTTGGGGACAGCTACAGGCTAAACCATCCACCGAACGAGAGAGGCGCAGAATGATGAGCTGGCCTGTGCCCCATGGGTCCCTGCTCCATGGAGCACTGAAAAAATCCTGGGGGTGGAAAAGCAACTGGTGTCACGTCCTCCACCAGCAGAGGAACAGCCGAGGACGGTACCAGCGTTGACCGATGTCGAGACTGCGTCAGATCAATGTCGACGACCCCCGAAGAAGACTCGTCAGCCCGGCGTCGACTCTACTTCCACCAAGGTAGAAACCTGCGGGGAGGAACAACGTCGACTGAGTCGCGCTCAGCGCTGCATCCAGCGACAACGCATAGAGCCCCATAGGACGGTGCGAAGAAGCAGCAGGAGGGCTAGACATCACAGTGGGATGCCCCCAGGGCCCTGTCCCGTAATCCCAGCGACTCAAGAACCGGAGTCAAGACACTGTCTGCACAGAGGACGAAACAGCCGGCGAACCCCCAACCTGAGTCCCTACCCCCACTGTGGGGCCCGAAGGCGTGCCAGGGAGAGGGGGGTGACCCAAAGATGGCCTGCATAGCCTTGGAATAGGCCTCCATCTGGGTCAGAGTTGCCCCAACACCAGGAAACGGTGGGTAGGCGAGGGCAGACTCCTGAGGACCTGTGTCTGGTGAAGACCGGGAGTTGCTGCCCCGATGTCATGCTTGTGAGAGGTCGATGACCTCCGTGATTTCTTCCGATGCTTACCTGAGACAGGTGAGCGACGTCCACGGGAACGACTCCGGGACCTGTCTTGCCCTTCATGGGCACAAGGAAATAACAGAAGTAGTATCCTTTTTCTGCTCCGGTACTAACTCTACCACTCCTTTCTGTACAAGTGCTGTCCCCTTCCACTGTAGAACGACAAGGTAGTCCAGTTTGGGAGAGGGTGATAGGGGTGCAGCCTTCAGGAAGGGAAATGTGTAGCCTGTATCTACTCTTTGATAGACCCACTAATGCAAAGTAATGGCCTTCCAGACAAGCAGGAAGTAGAGCACATGCCCTCCCTAAGGATCTGTGTGGTTTGAGAAAAATAATTGAGACTGCTTTCCAAGGGGAGCAGTAAAGGAGGAGGTTCCTGCTGAAGGGATCCACATCCTTTCCCCCCAGCTCTATCCCTGTATTATTGGCCTAGAAGGTTCTGGGGTGGTTGTGTCATGGTTGGTAGGATTACCTCTAATGAAACGAGAACCCACTGGAGAATCCTCAAAAGCAACAAAGCTGCCCAAAATCTCTTTGAGGCTGCTTAAATTGGTCTCCAAATTATTTGGTGGCACTGAACGGTAGAGCCATGAAACTGGCCTACACATTACTGGAGAATTCTGACGTCCAGAGCATCGGACTACTAGCATATTTACTGTCATTGCAGACAATGGCTTTTTCGACGGTTGCCAGGACAGGGGTAACCAAGGCCTCCTGGAAGGGGGATTTAAGTTCTAATGTTGGAACCCAGGGGGAGTAGCAACTCCATGAGAACATTGGATTTTAATAACCACAGACAGAAACTGAAAGTATAGCAGACGAGTTGGGGGTCCAGTTGGAAATTCCCTCTCCATTTCTGGAGAAGCATCAAGACCACTAGATGAGAACAATCCTGGTTCTTTTTAATGATTTGCTCCACTGTCATCCTTGCAACCAAGCACGGTGCCTTAAGGCGACAGAACCAGCCATAACCCGGCCTAAAGAATTCGCAGTATCTAAAGCCGAGCGGATCGTGAATTCGGCAAGGTCACAGCCAGCCCTAAGGAGGTCGACACGAACCCCTTCAGAGGTGGCAGAGAGAAAAGACTCTGCAGAGTCCCACAGGGCAGAGTTAGCCCGAGCCAACACACACATTGTATTTAAGGACCGTAGGGCAGCACTAGTAGACGCAAAGATGTCCCTACCCCATGACACAAGCCATCTGGACTCCCGAGAGGGATGAAGGGTTAGTAGGGGCAAGGAAGGAAAGGCAGTCTGTAAAACAAACCCCTGCGCATCAGGGTGCACAAATAGACAAACAGGATCATATGGAGCTGGACGGTGGAGGTGCAAAACTGAACCAGCCACCAATTTACCTGAAGCAGGCCGATCCCAGGTACCCAAAAGGGCATCATAAAGGGAAGCCTCAAAGGGGAGAAGCGGCTCCACATTCCCGGACTCACGGTGAAGGACATCAAGCAAGGGGTCCACAGACAAGGGGGCAGAAGGGGGTTGCATGTTTAAAATGAGAGTGGCCTAAGAGACCACTCTCAGAAAAGCTGCACTAGCCTCGGTAGCCCTCCGCGGAGGGGACAACAGCTCATCAGTGGGAGAGGGTTGTAAGCTGACTCTCCCAAGACACTGAGGGTGCGACCAATGCCCCACTGAAGGGAGCCCCATTGAAGAATGAGGATCCTGATGGGGCTCCTGGGGAGGCTCCACAAATTCCAAGGGGGGCACTGGCAAGAATACCTTCAGCCACCTGCGACACCACTGGCGCCCAGCGGGGCTATGTGGCACGGCAGAGAAGTCGTGGGTTGTAGAGGGGAACCCAGCTGGGCCGCGCCCTGATGACTCCATGTGGACCGTAGAGGGGTACCCAACCGGGCCGCGCTCTAACACCACCACGTCTCCGACATTCCTGGGGGGAAAAGGCTCAATTGGCACCGGGGGCGAACCTGCCAGCAAGTCCGTCGGGGATCCCACAAGAAGCGGAGGCCCTGAGGACGCCCCAGGAATGGGAGAGGACTCAAGGGAGGCATGCAAAGCCGCAGCATATGCCTCCATTTGGGCCAGAGTCGCCCCCATGCTCAGAAAGGGCGGATAGAGTGGGGGGCGACTGTCGGACTTACACGTCCGGAATGTTCCAGGAACCGGTGCCCTTGACAACAGAACAAAGGGAGGTTGAAGACCTCTGCGACATGCGCCTCGACTTACCAAGTGGCGAACAACGACGGAACTGGACAGTAGAGGGACCTGCCGGCGATGAAGAGGCCGGGGAACTAGATGACACCAACTGGGACAGCCGTGCCGAGAGAAGCTTCATACGGCGCTCCCGCCGAGACTTCGGCTTCTCACGTTGGCAGGCTTTACAGTCCATGGAGTCATGGTGCTCGCCTAGACACCACATACAAATAAGATGCGGTTCCGTCTCAGACATCTGCCGTGAACAGGAATTACAAGTTTTAAAGCCCGAAGGCATCGCACACTGTTCCTGGTGCGAAGCGTCGAAAAGGAGGCCTCAAAACAGGCCAGAGGAACTGCTCACTCAGGATCCAAGTTGCATGCAGAAAAGAAGGAAACGGACGTCAGTGCGCCGGGAGGGACTTATAGGGCTTCGCTGACGTCACTTACGTGGACGACGTCAGGGCGGGGTTGCGTGGCGCCATCCCCTGATGCGCAGAGGTGCTGTTGCAAAACATTTCCGGGTCCTGTCTGATGCCTGGGGATAGTTTAAGTTTAGGAATATGCGGCTAGGTGTCTCTATCAGATATATGATCTACAGCTCATATGCCTCGTACATGGCAATCACATCCAGGGGTGGCAGTCACAGGGAGTTTTCCACAGTGTGAGGAATGTGAGGGGGGGTGGAGGAAGAGACCTGGATCTATCTTTTCATCATGCCAAGAACTCCAAATGTCAGTATTTGTGCAGGAAAGAGTTCCCAAGGCAGCTCTCTCTCTCTCTGAGATGCACTTGGAACTCCTGTATGTTTTCCCAACGTTACCCCTCGTGGCTCAAGTTCTGAAGAAGATCAAGACCGAAATGTCCCAATTCATCGGAGTGCTCCTGGATTAGGCCCCTGGAGGGTGTGGTACTCAGGAAATCTGGGCATGAGGATCTGTCCTCCAAACAAACGGCCACTTCGGGGAGGATCTGTCATTGCAACACAGCTGGAACTAACATCTGGGCCTCTGCAATCTGCACCTCCATGTGTGAAGATTGAGCATTGATGTTATTCTGGCATTCAGATGCCAATCTACGAAACCAAGGTTTGTTTGTTTTGTCGTTGGCTGAGGAAGGAGTTGTGTTGGGCACTGGTAAAGGCTATTTGCTTTCTCTTTCAGCTCTTTGAAGGTTGTGGGATCAGCCTTCTTTAAATCACCTGCTGTGATGAGATTATGTAAAGTTTTCCCTTTGCGATGCCACAGTGATTCTTAAGGAAAATGCTACTTACCAGTATGCATCTGTTCTTGGCATGTAGAGCTGCAGAGTTACACACTGTGCATAGATGGCCACCTAGTGTTGGGCCCGGATGTTTGCAGTTTGTTTTGTTGTAGAAAAGTCTTTGGAAGTCACAGGATAGGTGACTCCTCCTTTGGATGATACTGCGCATGGGCATCGGCTCCATCCCCAGATTGCTTTTCGCCATTGGGGAAGTGATGGAGCTGTAAAAGTAGTGATGTCCATGTGATTTGTATCGAATTAAGTGAATACTGGAACAGATACAGGTAGCCGGCGGGTGGGTGTGTGTAACTCTGCAGCTCTACATGCCAAGAACAGATGCATACTGGTAAGTAGCATTTTCCGTTCGAGGCTTATGAGCTGCAGATTACACACTGTGCGTAGATTGTATAGCAGTACCCACACCTAGCGGCGACCACCAGTATCTGTTGCAGTTGTTTGAAACAGAGTTTTTAGTACAGCCTGGCCCACAGTGGCTTGTTGTTTAGTTTGTACATCTACACAATAGTGTTTTGTGAATGTGTGCGGTGTAGACCATGTAGCAGCTTTGCATATATCATCTAGGGGAATGTTGCCTAAGAATGCCATTGAAGCCCCTATTTTCCTTGTAGAATGGGTTTTTGGAGGAATTGTTAACATACGTTTGGCTTTCTGGTAACATATTTGTATGCATTTAGCAATCCACCTAGCTATCCCCGATTTTGATATGGGGTTGCCTTTATGTAGTGGTGAAAAAGACACAAAAAGTTGTTTAGTCTTACGAAAAGTTTGTGTCCTTTCAATGTAGTACAGTAATGCTCTTGTGACATCTAAGGTGTGTAAAACTCTTTCTGCGACTGTTTGTGGCTGCGCGAATAAAACAGGCAGTTCAACAGATTGATTTGGATGAAATGACTTTTGGAAGGAATTTAGGATTAGTGCGTAGAACCACTTTGTTATGATGCATTTGCAAAAAGAGTTCTTGAATGGTAAATGCTTGTAGTTCACTGACCCTTCTGAGAGAAGGAATAGCTACTAAAAAAACTACTTTTTAAGTTAGGAATTGTAATTCGCATTTATGTAACGGTTCAAAGGGAGGTCCCATTAACCGTGTAAGAATAATGTTTAAGTTCCACACTGGTGAAGGTGGTGTTCTGGGAGGGATTATTCTTTTGAGTCCTTCCATGAAAGCTTTTATAGCAGGTACTCTAAACAGAGATAGATGTTGTCTATTTTGTAAATATGCTGCAATGGCAGCAAGGTGTAGTCTGATAGACGTGTAAGCTAAATTACACTTTTGAAGGTGTAATAGGTATCCTATGATGTGCTGAATAGACACATCTAAAGGATTTATGTGGTTGTTTTTTGACAGTATATTACAAATCGCTTCCACTTAGCAGCATAACATGCTCTCGTAGTGGGACGTCTGGCTTCTTTAATGACGTTCATGCATTCTAGAGGAAGGTTGAGGTAACCGAACTCTATGACTTCAGGAGCCAGATCGCTAGGTTGAGCTGAGCTGGGTCCAGGTGTCTGATCTCTCCATGGTTCTGTGTCAAGAGACATGGAGATAGGCTTAGTTTTTGGTGTGGTACCACAGATAGTTGCAGCAGTGTGGTGTACCACGGTTGTCTGGCCCAAGTTGGAGCTACTAGAATGAGTGTTAGGGAATGTTGCTGTTGCTTGCGTATCACTAACGGAAGTAGTGGGAGAGGAGGAAAAGCGTACACAAATTTTCCGGACCAGTTCATCCATATCGCATTGCCTTTGGACAGCAGGTGTGGATATCTGGCAGCGAAGTTTGGACATTTTTCGTTTTCGTGGGTTGCGAAGAGGTCTATCTGAAGTTGTCCCCACATTTGAAAGAACGGTTGAAGAACTTGTGGATGAAGTTCCCACTCGTGGATCTGCTATGTCTGTCGACTTAACAGATCTGCCATGGTGTTTTGTACTCCTGGAATGTGTTGAAGATTTTTAGCTCATCTCCATATCTGCCGTGCTAACAGAGAGCTGCAGAGAGAGTGTTCCCCGTTGTTGGTTTATGTAGTACATGACTGTCATATTGTCTGTGCGGACTAAGACAGCTTTGCCTGATACTTGTTTTTGGAATGCTTTTAGGGCTAGGAAAACAGCTAGTAACGCCAAGTGGTTGATGTGGAGTAACTTTTGTTGCGGTGTCCACCTGCCTTGCATGGTGTGATGCAGTAGGTGAGCTCCCCAGTCTGAGAGCGATGCGCCCGCTGTCAGGATTATCTGAGGAACTGGCTCTAGGAACGGTCGGCCCTTTGAAAGGTTTTTGGTGCTCCACTATTGCAGAGAGCGATGAGTCACACTGTCTACAAACACTAGGTCTGTTAATTGACCACGAGCCTGGTTCCATTGGCGCGCTAGGCACTCTTGTAGTGGACGCATTTAGAGTTGCATGAGGTACTATAAATATACAAGATGCCATCATTCCTGAGATGCATGAACACTCGAGCTGGATGAGAGTGTTGCAGTTTGAATTTTGTTAGGAGAGTTTGTACACTTGTTATCCTGTTCGGAGAGGGATATGCTAGTGTTAGTTGGGTGTTAATTGTAGCGCCGAGATATTGTTGTATGTGTGAAGGTTGAAGATGTGACTTGGAGTGATTTACTGTGAATCCCAAGTCGTGAAGCAGTTGAATAGTAGCGGGAGTGTGTTGTACACACTGGCTGTATGAGCTGGCTTTAATGAGCCAATCGTCTAGGTATGGGAAGACGTGAATCTGTTGTCTTCTTAAGTGTGCTGCTACTACTGCTAGGCATTTGGTAAACACCCTTGGCGCTGTTGTGACTCCGAATGGGAGCACTTTGAACTGGTAGTGCTGCCCATCCAGCACAAATCAGATATTTTCTGTGCGCTGTGTGGATGGGAATGTGGAAGTAGGCGTCCTTGAGATCTAGAGTGACAAGGAAGTCATTTTGTAACAGGAGTGGAAGGACTTGTTGGAGTGTGACCATATGAAAATGATCAGACTATGTAAATGTTTAGAGGTCTGAGGTCTAAATCCGTCCTTTGGGATTAGAAAATATAGGGAGTATACTCCTTTGTTTTGCTGATGCTTTGGGACTATTTCTATTGCATTTTTCTCCAGGAGGGATATTACTTCCTGTCTGAGCAGTGTTAAATGTTCTTGTGACATTGGACGCTACTTGGGTGGTATGTTTGGGGGGGGTGGATGTTGGCTCTAGACAGTAACCGGATTGAATTATTTGAAGCACCCACCTGTCTGATGTGATGTTTTCCCAGGCTGGTAGGTATTGTTGTAGTCTTCCCCTGACAGGAGTGGAATGGGACGGGGGAAGGGAAGGGGAGTCATTGGGCAGGGGTAGAGGCAGAGCGGAAGTTGTTGTTTTTACCTCTGCCTTTGTTATTGTTACCCCTGTAACCTCCCCTTTGGTAGCCCTTACTATATATGGATTGTGTAGGGGCTTTGTATGAGGTAGAAGGTGTGTCTGAGGAGTATCCCCTGGTGGCGCCTCGATAAGATGAGCAGCAAAATGAACGTCTGGGAGCCTGCGACTGCAGGGCTCCCATAGATTTGGCTGTATCTGTATCCTTTTTTTCATTTTTTCAAGTGATACATCTACATTGGGTCCGAATAAGTGTTGCTCATGGAAGGGTTGATTAGGTATAGCACTTTGGACTTCAGGTTTAAACCCAGATATGCATAGCAAGGCATATCTACGTAATAAAACACTGGTGTTAACTGCCGTGGAGGCGTTGTCCGCTGCATCAAGTGCACACCGAATAGAGGTGTTTGTAATATTTTTCTCTTCTTGCATACGTTTATTTGCTCTATCTTTGTATTTATCAGGGAGGTGTCGCATTAGTGATTCTAATTCGTCCTAAAGTGCCCGGTCATATCTGGCCAATAATGCTTGTGTATTGGCAATACGCCACATGTTTGCTGCTTGAGACGTAGTTCTTTTCCCTGATGCGTCAAGTAGCTTAGACTCTTTATCTGGTGGGGCAGCTTCACCTGATGTTTGTGAGTTTTCTCTCTTGCGTGCGTTGGAAACTACAAGTGAGTCTAGTGGTACTGGACCTTTAATATATGCTGGGTCTGAAGGGGCAGCTTCATACTTTCTCTCTATTCGAGGGTTAATGACCCGAGTTCTAACTGGGTCCTTGAAGACTTCAGGAGCATGCTTAATCACTCCTTTAAGCCTTGGTAAAATGGATGAGGACCTTTGTGCATTATCAAAGGTATCCATTAGAAAGTCTTCATCTACAGGGTCTGAATGCATATCTACTCCATGATATTGCACAGCTCTGTGTATAAACTGATTAAAACCCATAGTGTCTTCTGGTGGGGAGTACATTACTAAAAGCAACTCTAGGTGGATAGTCCTCTGCATTAAAATCGGATATGTGCTAGCTAAGGAGCTTCCTTCCCTAAAAGCTGGGCTGAAACAAAAACCCAATTGGCCTCTCTGGCCACCTCTCAGCCCCTAGTAAATGGTACCCAGGGCATGGTGACCAAGAAGACCCCTAAGGGCTGCAGCACTTATTGTGCCACCCTTAGGGGCCATGTACCCTGACACCCACACACTGCCTTTGCAGGCTGAGTGTCTAAGTACAGAACTAAACAGAGTCGACATGGCACCCATCACTGGGTGCCATGCCCACAGTCCCACTGCCCTGGCATACATCAGTCACCGCTCTAGCTGGGGGCCCCATGCCAATGGTGTGGGCACAGGTGCATGAGCCCTTACCCCTACAGTACCCAGGGCCATTCCTGGGCACTGTAAGTGCAGTGCTGCCATTTAAGAGTATATGGTGCTGGGAGGTCGTCATTACTAACTCCACAGCACCATGATGGCGTCACTGAAGACTGAGAAGTTTGGTATCAAACTGCTCAGCACATTACACCCGCACTGATGTCAGTGTGAGGTTTAATGTAAAATGCACAAGCGGGCATCTTAGAGATGCCCCCTGGAACCTAACCTACAATCCACTTCTGGACTGAGAGGCTGCCTAGGCTGCTATACAGCAGACATGTTGCTGGAGCCCTGAGTGGAGAGCCCCCCGCTCTCCTAGGCCTGCAACAATGCACATCCTGGGCGAGGTGCTAGGTCTTCTCCCCCAGGACGGGCAGGGGGAAGCTTCAAAGGCCTACCGCCTCTGTGAGCTTCTCCAGACCATTTGCTGTACAAAGCAACTGGCCCCCACCAGTTCTGACCCCACTCTGGCGGGAAGACTGGCGGGAAACCCTACGTCAGGAAGGGGGGGGGGGGTTCCAGCCTGGGCCAACCCCATCCCTCAGGTGGGAGAGGAGAGGTGAAGCACGACCCGGGTTCCGGCCATCTTGATGAAGGGGAGCCCTGCCCAATCACAGTTAGGTTCCTGCCCCCAATCCCACAGATCCCTGCCCTTGTCCTACCTGTAACACCCCTAACTCCAGTATTTCGGGGCTCCCTGAACCTTCCTTCCTCAGATCCCATTTTGAAAAACAAGAAGGAGAACAAGAAGAAAGACGACCTGCCGTGCAGCTGCTGACAAAAGGACGACAACAACTGACTTGGCCCTAGCCCAACCGGCCTGTTCCTTGAAGCGGCTCCTGCTTAACCCCAGCGTCTTCTGCGGGCAGCAACCTCGAGAACCCCGGAGGACCAGCCTGCCTTGACCCTCTTAGAGATTGGGACTCCCATGAGCAGAGGCTCTGCTCCAACAGCAACACCCCTGGTGCAAGCCAGGAACCGCAAATCCAGCCCACTCTGCACCTGCCGAGCCCAGCCCGTGCCCGAGTGAACCAAGACCACGAGGACGTCCCCCCCGGCAACTGGGACCCTAAGTCCAGTGCCCAAAGACCCTCCTCGACAAACTAGACAACGCCTGCAGCCTCAGAACCAGAGACCCCCCCAACTGCGACCAGCCGTGGGTAAGATTTCTCAACACCAAAAGACACTCCCTGCAGCTCCCTGTGCCTTCCTTTGGGATACCTACCTCTTATCCAAAATCCCAACTTACCTCTCGAAATGGCGGTCGCACCTGAAGAATCACCGTCCCAGAGTCTACAGCCTATGTTCCCTTTTTACCTTTTCCACTGAATAACATTGGGCGCCCGACGGCTCAAAAGCACCCTGCACCCAGCAGCCCGAGTGCCACTGGAAGTGCAACTACTACCCTACTCTACTTCCCCACTTGCCCTGAGTAAGTGACCAGGAGCTCAGCTTCCACAGCCGCGTGGCCTGCTTGCTTGCAGCCACTAATCGAAGGCCCCCTCACCTCCATTGGATAACATTGGGCCTAACTACCTCTGCACCCGGCTGCCCCAGTGCCGCTGAGGGTGTACCAAATGTACCTACCTGACCCTGGGGGACCCCTGAGTCTATGCCCAGAACCTTAACTCCACCAGTCGAGTACTCACCTGGAAACCAATAGCTCACTTTCCTGCCATAGGATAACATTGACTGGTTTGACTCGAAAAATTTGAAGTTTTGAAACTCTAAAATATTCCTCTAAAATCAGTCGAATACCGAATTCTGAAGTACTCACCTGTGACCAGGAGAGAAGCCAGAACTGTACCTTGTAGCTCAGTACTGAACCGCAAAAGTACTCCTAACCGGGTTTACTAGTAACCTGCATTTTCTCCATAGGAATCCATAGTCTGCCTTCTATGAAATTTCTTCAAAATGTCTACTCTTGATAACTTGAAATAGTCCTTAAAAATCGTACCCACTACTGAAACGTAATTACTTACCTGTCTTAAGTAGAGACCCCAGTGCTTGACCTGGGAGCCCAGTACTGGATTACAAAAGTAACGAGAACATACTTTACCTGTAACCTGAATTTTCTCCCATTGGATAACATTTCTAGATTTTCACTGAAAAGTTTTTAAGTGTGAACTTTTAAAATACCTTTTTATTCTTTAAAAATCATTGCAATAACTAAAACGTTTTTACTAAACTGTTTTCAGCTTAGACCCCAGGACTGAATCTAGGATACAGTCCTGGAGTTACAAAAGTAATCGATAAAGTAATCGGCTGCATTTATGTAGAAAAACCCATTGAGCTCAATGTTAGATTGTGTTTAGAATTGGGTTGCCTACTGCCACCCTTGTACCTGTTGTGTTTACAAAGTTATTTCCTTTCTGCAAAGTAATTACTTGAGATCACTCATAATTGAGAAAAGTATATTTTTTGATACCTGTTGGTTTAAAAAATAAAACAACTATATATTTTGATATAAAAACAATTGGCCTGGAGTTCAGTCCTTGAGTGTGTGTGAAACCTTTTGCTGACTGAGTGTGTACAACAAATGCTTTACACTGTCCTCTGGTACTACCTTACTGCTCGACCAAGCTACCTCTATTGAGAGTAAGGTCAGCCCTGACTTTAACATCGGTTATACCTCTGGGGTTGGTGGGCTCTATACACACTGTACCTTACTGTGGTCCAGTATATATAGAGCCACTTTCTCACACTCACCTTGGTTGCAGTTATATGCAGTCACGCTGGTCACTTCCGGAGCGGAATGTAATTGGTGAAGAAGCGTGAAGAGGCCACATATCAGCAAGCAGGTGTAATGCTTTCAAGTTTCTGGATTCAGTCTGACTTATGGAAGAATATTCACAAAGTGAGAAATCTGCATCCAGATAGAGTAACTTTTGCATGTAGTACATTGGAAAAACCTTTCTTACAACTTTATTTATAAGGATACAACATCTGAAAGAAACATGGGGAGCATAAACGCAATATAGTTATAAAAGAGGACATTTATTGCTACATCACTGTTATATACACGACAGTTCTCAAAATCTACTTAAAAAAAGTTTAGGATTATTTAAAAATTCCAAATAATCCAGCCAGCTGTTTTTTTATTTTTAACACTTGTATAAAATTATTTTTAAAAAATGAAAACAATCTTGAGGCACTCTGAAACACAA
The DNA here is from genome assembly GCF_964263255.1 of Lissotriton vulgaris. Lineage (NCBI taxonomy): Eukaryota > Metazoa > Chordata > Amphibia > Caudata > Salamandridae > Lissotriton > Lissotriton vulgaris. The sequence goes on from NC_141700.1 coordinate 65,670,465, forward strand.
CAGTATGTTTTGATTGTGCTTCATTTAAATAGCAATATTCCCGCCCATCCCCTTTCATTTCAAGTCCTTTATTTTATTGTTTGCTGGGTTTATTTCGTTAGGAAAATACTGTCCAAAATGTGACAAATCACTACTTGGCAGCAGATCAAGGGAAACTACTTTTTGGGGAGACTGGGAGAAACCGGCCAAAATAGATCCACAGGGTGCACACCTCCCCATGGCTTGTAAAAATCCTTTTCCTCTCATTCCCTTTTTTTATAAAAATAAGTAGTTCAGTGGCATGATTAAATGCTACATTTCTTAAATATAGTTCAAGCCCTCTTTTATGAGGTGTCAGGGGTGATTTTTGAAAAGGAGAAAAATATTTTGTCAAATAAATTACCATTCTGATAATAGCTATTACTGGCCTGTTTCCGACTCTAACTAATCTATCAAAAACAGTTAAAATATACTTAAATAGTAAATCTGCTTGTTACACATAGTAGAAACTGTTTTTGAGAATTTAAACTGATTGATCAAGCCAAAAGAATAAGTAAGAAATATCTTTACAATTTACAGTGTTAAGAGGGACATTTAGCAAAATAAGGGCATAAGACAGTCAGAAGCTTTTGCGGGCCACTGCACAAAGATGAATGTACATTTGTGTGCAACGCAATAAAGAAGAGTTGGTGCAAGGGCAGCTGAGCCGAGAAAGAGGCCAGTAATGCTACAGTCATATAAGGAAAAGCAATAAATACTCATGAATGGTCCAGACAAAGAACTTTCAAAAGGGTGAGACAATGCCAATATAAATTCTCCTCCATGATAAAGAACTTCTGGAAAAAAAACACAATATATCTGCCACTTTTGAAACATGGTGCACAAGCAGATGAAAGTATCAAAAGCCCTACCTGAAGAAAAATAAATAGAAAATGTACACAATTGACATGAAAATTGCATGGAAAGCAACAACCAATAGTGCTTGCAATACAGTCTGAAGAAACTCTCGTCCAGCACGACATTCTACATCCTCCTCACCACACTCCTACTTGATCCATGTTTTTGATCTTGTATTTTAGAATGCCAATTCACTGCTTCCAGGTACATCCAGCAATGTACAAAATACAATTCGCTTGCAGTCCTCATGATGTTCAAAGTAGTGCTGCTTTGGATGTCACAAACTACAACAAAGCTCTGTGCTCTTCCATATTAGAGCAGAAGCTGCAGTAAGGGCAGTGACTGTTTGTACGGCACCACTGTTCATGAGCTCAAACAGCCATTTCAGAAGGGGTCTCTTACTATGGTTAGTGAGATACTGTAGATCACTGGATTACTCATTTTAAACATTGTCACTATGTTACGATCGCAACTTCTGGTTATGAAGTCAATTTGTAGCCATCCTGTGTCCAATGGCCTTTATGATGAACTGTTAACCCAACTCATTTGCTGGATTCCCTCAAATATGGAAAACACACAGAGAGGGTGATTGGAGAAGTACTACAAGTCCACCATTATTATCTGGTACCAAAACGTCACACATTCTCTATTCACCAAAGGCTTCCTAGCCCAGGTTCTTAATTAAAGCGACATTTTAGATAATGCTTATGGCAACAATTTGTAACCCACTAATCTATAAATGAAATTCCTACCCCTTCTAATAAAAGATAGCTGTCAGAAACTGCCATAAAAGAGATTTTGTGATCAAGCTGAAAGTCTTTTCCCTTGGGTTCCTCACCACCTGAATTCATTAGATGAACATGAAAGAATTGCATATAAAGCTTACAAATCTCAAACTACTGTATAATCAAAATACCAGTCAATAGATTTCTTACTATCTTCAGTCAAATTAACTCCAAATATGTACACTCTATTAAACTATTCACAAATTGTTCATAGTAGGCCTTGAGCAGCCTAACTTAAAAGCTGCTGAGCCAGTTCACTTTCTGATGTCTTCTCCAGCATGTAGAACTTGGCAACATTTGCCAGGCAATATGCAAGTTGAGTCAAAAGGGCACTGCAAAGATTTACTGTTTCAGGATTCTGTTGACAAATACTTTTAATGGTAACTTCAGGATTATACAGCCATGTTTTCTTTCTAAAAGATAATTCACTAGTCTCCATAATCCATAAGAACTTGACCAAATTAAAAAATAATAATAAATGACTTCAACAATTCCCAACTATACAGAGGGGGAGGGGAGTTTGTTATTCAGGATGGTGTTCTGCCCTTCATTTAGCACATCTTCCATTACTTATAAATTTTCAATATTCAGTGCAGTTTCAACCCCATTGACTTCATTCTTGCACCTTTGAAATGTTTTCTTTGGCAGTTCTGGCGAGACCATCTACAGGATATGGAGTAGGCAAACAACTTAATCTAATGAAAACCAAATGACCATAATGCAGACAAATATGCACTTCCCTGGAAGTGAAAATAAATACAAACTTAGACTGTAGAAGGCATAGTTAATGTAGAGACAGAGCAGACTAAGTTGCTTCTCTTGCCAACAGGTTTTCCCTAACAAATAGACCATTGAAAAATCAAGAACCAAACCTGGACTAAAACAAAATATGCACAAGAATTGTTTTGAATAATTATGTATTACAAAAAGTGCTACTGGATCCCAAACAAAGGTATAGACTTGGGTGTTTAAGGATCTCAATCGACCATCCATGATGGAGCACACCTGTTGTCTTGTTTCGTTACTTTCCAGCAAGGAGTTTGCTCACAAAGAATCTCCATTACAAATGAAGCAGAACATAATGTACTAGGCATAGGAAAAGCATGTTTGAATAACAATAATGCTATATCTGCCATATTTCCTCTGCAGTGTTCCAAAAAGATGTTGCAGAGCAGTTAATCGTCCCCCATTCTAGGACAAGATCAAATTTAGGTAGGTTACAATAATACCACCTATTTGGCTTCAACAACCTGTTGCCTACTCCTCTAACGCCTTTACTTGTTTGGGGAGTTAGTAATTAATGTAATTGTATGTAAAGATCTCAATTTCGATTGTGCACTTGAATGATATTTAAGTTAATATTTCCATAGAATTTTACATTTCTAAACTATACAAAATGGGGAAATCCCCATCCCATTAAAACACTGCTTAGCAGTGATAACACAACAACACATGATCTTTGCACTGGTTTTAATGCATCAACAGAGAATATTGTGAACCGTATCACATTCTTTGTTTTGGGAGTGAGGGCTCAGATGTCGATTTTTTTCAACTGGATGATTTATGGTGGGAATATATGAAGGAGGTGTCATGTAATCCAGATTAATTCAATGTGCTTAAAAGCAACTCATTTCAGGGTCTGGGGTTGTAGCAATCAACAAATTGGTTTTGGATTAGCAGAAAAACAAAAGCAATTACATGAACATGCCATTCAAGGCACATTAATTTAGGAGACGGGGCAAGGAAACAAGATTCCTGCAAAACACATATTGGAGGTTAAAATAAAGGCAATGATCCTTTTCCTACAGCATTAAAAAAGGAGCACATGCAAGTTTATTCTCAACTAGGCATTTGATGCCATTACAAATTTTGAAATACCACAAATTAGATTTGTGCTTTATAAATCGTTTTATTGGCTCTGTAGCCAGAGTGAGTAAATTCACTGTAATTCTTCCTGTGAAGAGACCAGAGAGAGCTGTAAAGGTTCATGGAATCTAGGTAACTGGTCAGATTTCTGAATCTTCATTATGTAAAATGTTACTCATGTAGAGCTGTAAATCAGTCACAGGACCATATATCTAAAAACTTCCGATTTAGGTACCCTCAAGTGACATAACCTGTATTTGTAAAGCACACATTCACCCAGGAATATCTTGGTGCTGAATAACAGATTTTTTTGTGACCCAACTCAATGGTACTCAGAAGGATGAAGGGCTGAGTGGACCCACCTGGATTTGAACCTGCAACTATGAGGCTGAACACAGCCCCCTACAGTGGGCACATTAGTCCACTTTAGCCACCAGACCCGGCTTTTCAGTCAAAGAAGGAGAATAAGTTAAAAGTTCTACAGCTATTTTTTGTGTAAACATTTACAAGTCGCTTAAAAACATATAAATGTTTGGCTTGTGAGAGGGCAATGTACAGCTGTTAACACTGGTCCAATCGGAAGCAATAACAGTGGTTATCATACAAGTAATACAGGCAGTCCAACACCTAACACCTATCTATGCTAAAGAACAATGACCAGCGGGGTCAGAACACTGGCATAGTGTGCTAGAGGAAGCACCTGAGTACATGCACACTGCTGAGTCCTCATTCAAAGACTTACCTGTGCCACACAAACCACCTTGCATGACATGCCTGTTGTTCACTCTGCACCATGTACACTTAATACACTGAAGCCCTTCCTCGCTACATGGGTCTTGAATGGAGGGTGAAAAAGATTCCTATATTCTTCCATTCACCAAACAAAGCAATAACTGGTTGATCACAATGGTTCATACTACATATTGGGAGGGGGGTGCAAACATATGTTACAACAAATGACAATTAACAATAAAGACACAAATGTAAGCCAGAGGGAAAGGCGGCAAATACAGCTGAAATAAGCAGTTTTACCCTAATCTTCAACGCCAAAACGAAGCACATTTTGGACTGCATCAGAATGAAGTTTTTGTTGGGTGACTGAAAAAGTAAATGGTTAATTAAATATTGGAAGTAGTAACTTTACACAATCCGCTCTAGGAATCCAAAATAGACCCCAGCTGACAGAAATAGCCCACACCTCCAACTCTGATGGTTAACAAAACTTAACACTATCCCTTAACAAACTTCCTCTATTCAGCTATTAAATGAGTATACCAGGTCACAAATGAAAGTCTGTTCAGAAGAATCTGAGCACAAAACCAGAGAGCAAGCTGCTGGATTTTAGATGCAGCTGAATTCCCCTTGACTAAATTCCTCTTACTACAAGAATGTCAGGGAGGTATTACCTTTGTGCATCATTACTAAACTTTAACATTAGGCGGATGTCCCCAAACTAGGTTTTTAAATAAAGGGAGCAACATGCCTTTAAGCCGCTAAACAACCAGTGTTTTAGCTACTGGTATTTGCTCGTCTCTGCTCCAGAGATAACAAGTTCACAGCTAACATTGGCCTAAAGCATAAAATTAAAAACACTAAAAAGTGTTCAACTGCCATTACTTAACTGAGTTTTGAAGTTAGCTGTAGATCTGGAGATACAGCTAGTAGAGAGGAATGTTTTTTGAGAACAGCCATACTTTCCAACTTGATCACAGTAATGGGAAAAGATTAAACTTGGTTTTGTAAATTTCGCAACTTCCCACTGCCAGGACTGTGAACATATTTCCTTCCCTCAATGGATAAAAAGCTAAACTTACACCATCTCATATCCTGTGATAAGTCGGCAACACATATTTGGAAATGTATTCACCTCATGAAATTATTTTTTTGTAAGCACAGTTTATGATCATACGTTAATGCAAACCAACCCAAAATCGGTCACATCTGCAAAGCCCAACTGGATATCTGTGTACCCCAATACTTCGGAAACAGTCCCACAAAGTAGAGTGAAAGTTGGATATATATATATATATATATATATATATATATATATATATATATATATATATATATATATACACATACACACATTCACACACATTCACATACATACAGTGCTTCTTCTTGCAGCTAAGATGTAAGATGTAAGGGTTTTGAGAGGGTGGGTGGGAGGTTGGCTTGATGTGGGCTTGGAGAAATCAAGAACCAGTGCATACCAAATAAGAGTAATCTAGAAAGTTGTCCCCTCTTTACATACACCAAAATTCAGGATTTCAATAGCCATGCCATAATGGATTCCTTTGAGCCACACAATCTTGACCAAGCCAGTAAGGTGAATGAAAAGCAGATAGGACAAGTTATTATAGAAAGTGATCCCACTAGGTGATATGCAATGGAACTGGGTAATGCGGAAATAGTCCACTATCTCCCCTTCACAAGGGAGCTCAAGCACCACTATTCAAATCAGCCAATGAAGTCCATCTTTCCACGTAACCCTCAAGATCCAGAAAGATTGATGCAGAAGAAGTCCGGAGTCCAAAGAAAATCCCACCACTGAGGTTTTGATCAAGCAAACGGTGGTATGCAGTTTAATTAGTTTCCGTTGGGATACACAAAGTCTGTTGAAACTCTGACTGGTGAACGAAGGAGCTGCTTTATAAATGGTGTTGGAATCCGTAATGAACATCAGCTTGCGTGGCAAGGACTCAGTTTCTTCAACCAGTATGTCGGCTTTTTTCAAATGTGTCTTTGTTCTGTTTCTTGGGTCTTGTCACTTTCCTAAATTTTTGATCCCGGTTGTGTGTGTGTTTTTGCTCTAATCTTTGTTCTGAGTTTCTTTCTCTTATATACAGTGTCAACTCCTCACATCCATCGATTTCCAGAATTTCTTTCATGTGATTAATTTAGAAGAGAAACCTTCAACAACTCTATACTGAAGGAATACATTTGACACCATTAAGACCCCCATGCACAACCAATTTGTTTTTTTAAAGGATTTTACCATTAAATTGGTTCAAAGTTTTGGACCACTGAGCAGATGGAGCGGTCAGGATGCCAAATGCATACAACATTTTCTACTCCCTTCCCCCAATTCTGTAGTGACCAACACAAAGTGAGATGAAGTTGGCACAAGAGACAAACAGAAAATGCATGCTGAGAATTCACGCTTCGATGTTTCTCAGAGCAGTTGCCGAGCCTGGTCTCTCGCTTGTCCAGTCTTGAGTGTACTTTTTCTTTTTTTTGTTTTGATACAAACTTTAATATTTGAGTTGATCCTAAAAGATGCAACACTTTAACTAGGACATCAGCAGCAGAAAAAAAGCAACTGGGCACAAGAATTTTTATACAAAAGAAATTTGTTTGCTTACAAAACATATGCAAAAAAAAAAACCTATAAAACAAAAACAAAAAGACATTTTCTATCTTTGTTCTACATAAAAAATCTTTTTACTCGTTCTTTTTTGTTTGTTTAAAAAAGAAAATTAAGCTTAGGCACATTTTGCTGCTGGCTGTTGCAAACTAACCAGTGCAATCCGATGCTCCCCTTTTGACTTTTACTGAGTGATATGTACGAACTGTTCCATATTTTATACTTAAGGCAATCGTTCTTTTTTTGTTTGACAAAAAGTGTTTATAGTCTTGTGGTATGCCAAACAAGGTCAGGCCACACCACTTGTGTCAGTATTAGCAGTACTAAAAGTCTGTTCTGTGCGATGATTGGAGTCCAGAAGACGACTTCTTACCGATCCCGCAAAACTCAGCCACACAAGCCCTGAAATTAAATGACAAACAAATCAGGATTTATAGGCTGGAATGAATGATTCAACTTGCAATGCACATTGTAAAGAAGAACATTTCATCATATATCATTTTGAAATTATTCTACCCATAACCTATTTTTGTAATGTAAACAGACAACCCATTCAGGAGGAAAAAAAACAGTCACTTACCATAATAATGGCTTTGCAGCTCGAACCTAGGTTTACGTACCGTGCATAATTCTTCCAGAAATGTGATGGTCAGTGAAAACGTAAGTGTAAGGTACTTGAGGGAAGATTTGTGCATGGGCTCAAGGGCAATTGCATAAGCTCTTCAAGAACTAAATTTAAATTCCACTGTAGAACAGGAATTATATGTGAATGGATATCTGTGTCAACTCAAGTCCATCTGATGACTGGAATAGCATAGAAAGGTTTCACGTGCATTCCCCTAATGTATGATGTGATCGCTGACAAGTTGGCCCTTAAGAAGGCAAGTGAACTTGGTGTGTAAGATATCTATTAATGTCTCATATCTCACGAGTTGATGGAGACTGTGTTGGCACAAAAAGGCGTACTTCTTCCATTTCAAGGCACAACAATTTCTAGTAGATGGCTTATGTGCTTCCCTTTTTATATTACGGTTCTTCGCTGGTAATAGTACTGAATTCTGCTCTTGCAGTCGTCACTCAGTTAACGGTAGATCTGTAGGATTTTGGCGGGAAACGTTCTGTGAATTAGGGGAGAAAACCATGCTGCCCACAGTCTCATGGGACAACCAACAAAAGTTCTGTTGGATGCTCTGCATTTTAACCAGTGGTATCTGGGCAAACACTGTCACCAAAAGGTCTGTACCAGCTTATCGACACTGCATTCTCTTGTGACTAGGGATGGTAGTGCATGGATGTGACAAAATGGTATGCTGTGTTTGCTACAGTTGAGAACAGGCCTATTTGTGCATTCACAATACAGTGAGAGGGGCCCCACAAAACCACTTTTGAAATATTTTTAAAACAAAATGATGACTGTGTGCCCTCATCCCCAGGTGATACACTTTTCGCATCACTAGTATTGCTGTAAGCCTAGAATAGGTAATCCTTGCAATCAAAACATTTGCCAATGGGACAACCCCCGGCCCTGATGGCTTCCCATTTTTGTGTTTTAAACTTATGTTTTTGCATGCCCATGATTGCTTCCATTTAACGTGTTGAATTGTGGGATTTGCAGTCCAAAATCTGTAGTTTTTCCCTCTCATTGCTGATGACTTTGTTTTGCCTCCAAATTTCTCCTTTGCTCTGTGCTAAGACCTGTATGTTAATACAGTGCACCCCCAGTCATCATTTTGTGTTCACAAGCCAGTGAAACCAGCCCCCCTGCCTCCCACCCCAGCAACAGGGATATTCTACATCAGAGGGTGCTTCTGTGAGCTATTTAAACTGTGTACTGGGAACTGTGCACTTCGTTTTTTGGCCAGTAGAGGGAGTAAAGTTTTATTCAAACAGTATTGTTAGATTTCAAGTTAGTGAGGCCTTCACCTGCAGAAGTCCAAAGTGTGGATTGAGTCTGTGTCTCCTAGGAGATTCTGAACCGGAAAAGCAGCTCCCCAGCCCCCAAGGCCCCACCCACCAGGCCAGCAGACCCAGGGCTGGGGATTGGCTATTCAACTACCAGGCAGCTCTGAGCCGTCCTCTCACACTAGCCCAGGCCCCTTAAGGCCTTGCTGGGTGCACCCAAAATCATTCTCCTCCATCTTGTGAGTTGCAGCCTCCCTGTGCCCCAGATTGCAGTGAGCAGAGTCCAGGAAGTGGTAAGGAGACAAGCTAGAGCTGTCTCTTCCCCCCCAAAAAAAAAAAAAACGATTTTCCCTTTCCGTGATTTCTGTCTTTGCGTGTGGTCGTTACAGTTTAAAAAATTGTAGTTTTTACCTGCCTGTGATTGGATATCTATCCACCGCCCTCACTCTATCCACCGCCCTCACTCTATCCACCGCCCTCACTCTATCCACCGCCCTCACTCTATCCACCGCCCTCACTCTATCCACCGCCCTCACTCTATCCACCACCCTCACTCTATCCACCACCCTCACTCTATCCACCACCCTCACTCTATCCACCACCCTCACTCTATCCACCACCCTCACTCTATCCACCACCCTCACTCTATGCATTTTTAATACAACCATTCCGATTTTGAGAGGAGCAAACATCTCAATGCCCATTAGATTCCCCATGTTAGACTAATGTTCTGATTTATTACCTTTGCCTCAAATTGTAAAGCGCTCGGATATCCTTCGGGATCAAGTTCGCGCTATATAAAACTTTATAAATAAATTAATACATCTTCAATTGTAGAAAAACTATCTAAAAACATGAATATTAGACAGTTTAAATCTCAAAAATTGGAAAGGGCTTCGGAACAGACTATCACATGTGTCATTAAATGCATTAATCTGTAAAGGTATAAAGACTGAACCGTATACAAATCATCCGCGTTGTCAAAATAGGATTCAGTACTATACAGATTTAATGACAACACAAAGTGTTGACGCGTTTCGGTGGATTAAACATGTAACCACTTCCTCAGTACAAAAAACTACTTTTTCTCTCCTCTACTATATTTAATCGTCAATCTGTTCTGAATTCAATCAAGCATCTGTTTACATCAGGCGTGTCAAGATGTGAGCCTATGCTGTTTTTTCCGAGCTGAGCCAAGTGTGTCCAAAGAAGCCGGTCAGTGCCAACCATAGTCCGCAGGAAGAGGTGGCCCAACAAGAAAACAAGTTACTTACCTGTAACTTTGGTTCCCCAGTATTGGTAACTTTCATAGATTCCCATGCTTTTGTATCATTCCCCGTCGTCGGAATGGGAGTCTCGGTAACAAAAATAACATGGCAGTAGGTACAAAAGAGAAAGAAAAAGGCCTAGGCCTCATTCCCGTCTCTTTTTGTGAAAGACCAAACTAAGCATCAGCCAATCAGAAGAGCCTCACCCCATAGAACCCTCCTGAAGGAACCTCAGAGCCTCAGATTTTCGTAGCCGTTGTGTAACAGTAACCACATCTGCTGAAGGCTGAGCTTTCCTCGGGGAGGAGGGTGGGGGCATGGGAATCTATGAAAGTTACCAATACTGGGGAACCAAAGTTACAGGTAAGTAACTTGTTTTCTTGCCCCAGTATTGAAACTTTCATAGATTCCCATGCTTTTGTATCAGAGTAGCTAGCAGTAAGCAATAAATATATATAAATATCTCAGTATGCATACTTTCATAAGAGAATTAGTAAATACACATTGCAATAGCCATCATTACTCACATTAGATACAAAATGTGCAGAAAAGGAAGGAGGGATAGTAAGGAAAGCTCACCAATCAGTGGAAGAGGTTCCTCAGGACTGCCTGGCCCACAGCCGTGTCCTCCTTCGTCAAGGATTCCAAGCAGTGATGCTTCGTAAAGGTGTGCACGCTGCTCCAAGTCGCAGCCCTGCAAATGTCTCGGATGTGCACTCCCGCAAAGACAGCAGTCGATGAAGCCACGGATCTTGTGGAAAGTGCTCTAATCCTGCTGGTCAGCGGCTTACCCGCTGTCGAATGGCAATAGAGGATGGCACTGGAAATCCATCTCGCAATACTTTGTTTCGAAAGTGGGAGGCCCTTGCGAGGATCACCAAAAGCAATGAATAATTGTGAAGATTTACGAAATTCCTTGGTGCAATCCAAATAAAATTTCAAGTACCGTTGTACATCCAGAGAATGCAGTGACCTCTCCGCTGGTGTGGAAGGGGGAGGAAAGAAAGATTTAAGAATCACTGGTTCATTCAGATGAAAGTCCGAAGGCACCTTAGGTATAAACCTCGGATTAGTCCTTAAGATTACCGAATTCCTCTTGAACTGTAGAAACGATTCCTGTATAGTGAGAGCCCGCAACTCCCCAATGCGTCCCGCTGATGTGAGGGCAAGAAGGAGCCAATTTCCATGAAAGAAACTTAATGTTTGCAGTCCGATGTATTGGTTCAAAGGGGTCCTTCATGAGCTGGGTGAGAACCAAATTTAGCTGAAAAGTAGGAGGCGGAGGCCTCCTATTGGGGATAGACTCGGAACAATCCTTTGAGAAACTGTTTAACTATTCTTGAAGACCAGAGAGAAGGTCCAGATGCAGAACGTCTGTATCGAGAAATCGCTGCCAAGTGCACTTTTAGGGATGAATGAGCTAGTCCTGTCTTAGCCAAAGAAAAGATAAGGACGAAGCTGATGAGGCTGAGAAGCGAAAGGGTCAACACCTTCCTTCCTGCACCAAATGCAAAATCTCTTCCATTTTAAACGGTAAGTCCTATTCGTGGTCGGAGCTCTAGCCTGGGAGAGAACCTCTCTTATTTCATTTGAGATGGGAAGGTTCATGAATTCTCGCTGCTCAGGAGCCATGCAGTTAGGTGTAATGAATCTGGATCCGGATGCCAAATCTGTCCGTGGGACATTGTGAGAAGATCCAAATCGTCCGCAAAGGAAGAGGATGGACGAGCGACAGAAGATGGAGCTCCGTGAACCAGAACGGTCAATGCCAAGCAGGGGCTATCAAGATCATCTTGCACGGTTCCACCTTGATCTTCCTTAGAAGCCTCGGATCATTGGAATGGGAGGAAAGGAGTATACAAATGCTCTTGAACAAGCTATTGAAAGCGCATTCCCTAATGACCCTCGATGGTGAAGCCTGCTTGCATAAGACCGGCATTTCTTGCTGGCTGGGGTAGCAAATAGATGTAATGAATCTGGATCCGGATGCCAAATCTGTCCGTGGGACATCGTGAGAAGATCCAAATCGTCCGCAAAGGAAGAGGATGGACGAGCGACAGAAGATGGAGCTCCGTGAACCAGAACGGTCAATGCCAAGCAGGGGCTATCAAGATCATCTTGCACGGTTCCACCTTGATCTTCCTTAGAAGCCTCGGGATCATTGGAATGGGAGGAAAGGAGTATACAAATGCTCTTGAACAAGCTATTGAAAGCGCATTCCCTAATGACCCTCGATGGAGAAGCCTGCTTGCATAAGACCGGCATTTCTTGCTGGCTGGGGTAGCAAATAGATCTATTGAGGGTTTGCCCCACTGTTGGAAAATTTCGTCCAGAACCCTTTGGTTCAGTTCCCATTCGTGACTGACTGAGGATAGCCTGCTGAGTCTGTCGGCATTTTCGTTTAAGACCCCTGATAGATGTTCCGCCTGCAGCGATATTCTGTGAAGAATAGCCCACTCCCAGATTTCCTGAGCTTCCTGAGACAACGGAAGAGATCTGGTACCCCCTTCCTTGTTAATGTAATGCATGGCCGTGGAGAACATCCGAACCTAGCATAGAGGGAGAAATGCTTGAAGAGCCAGCCTGATAGCCCTGAGTTCCAGGTGGTTGATGTGAAGAAGATGGTGCTGAGGTGACCAATGCCCGCTGACATGAAGATCCTGAAGTACTGCACCCCAGCCGTCCAGTGACTCATCCGTGGTCACCACCTGAGGAGACAGATTGCTTCCGAAGGATAGACCTTGGGAAAGGTTTTCCTGTTTTGTCCACAACAAGGCCGCTTTTTCATCTTGATCAATTATTTGGAGAGCAATGGGATTCTAGATGAGTCACAAAACGGGTTCCGGCCTAACCACAGCACGGAATCCGCCCTGTCGGCCGTTACTGAACAACTGAGGGCGACAAGATCTGGGTGGCACGTCGGCTCTTGTCCTACTGGATTTGAGTGCAGCGTTCGACACGGTCTCCCATAGGATTTTACTCAGAAGACTATGGGAGATCGGAGTCCGAGATGGAGCCCTGGACTGGTTCGCGTCTTTTCTATCAGACCGTTCCTTTCAGGTTCATGCCCCACCGTTCTCATCCAGCAGGTATCCATTGAGCTGCGGTGTTCCACAGTGGTCTGCCCTCAGCCCCACGTTGTTCAACGTATACGTCCGCCCTCTGGCAGTACTGGCCAGAGAACGTAAGATCAAATTAACTTCTTATGCGGACGATACGCAGCTTATTTTTTCCTTTTCCAATGACATCAAAACAGATCAAGCCAAATTTCAAAATGATATGTTGGCCATCTCTAGTTGGATGAGTGTGAATTGCCTGCAGCTGAATTCATCTAAAACTGAGGTACTGTTGATTGGTAAGGAAACACACAAGTGGGATGAACACTGGTGGCCCTCCATCTTAGGCCCTTCCCCCACCCCTAAGTTGGAAGTAAAGAACCTGGGTGTGACTATGGACAACTCCCTCACCCTAGAGTCACACGCAAAAAGAGTGGCTGGCGTGTGTTATGGTCGCCTCCGGTCGCTTAAACCCATATTGGGCTTTTTCGACCCATCTGTCTGTCAGACGATAGTCCAAGCCCTTGTTTTATCACATATAGACTATTGTAACGTACTACTGTTAGGTGCTAATCGGACAGCTATCAACAGACTCCAAAGGGCCCAAAATGCAGCTGGCCGCATTTTGTTTGCTCTACCCAAACGCTGCCATGTGTCTCACATTCTGCGGCGTTTACACTGGCTTCCGGTGACACAGTGCATTCAGTTCAAAGCCCTTTGCCTAGTTCATAAAATCCTCCATTGCTCTGGCCCCCCAATCTTGCAGGGTTTGTGTTCCTCCTATGTTCCCATACATGCTCTCCGTTCAGCGGACCTCCACCTCGCCTGTACCATCAAAATCAGAAGGAGCAGAGCAGGTGGCCGTTCCTTCAGGTATTTGGCTCCGAAACTGTGGAATTCAATCCCCCTGGAGATGCGTGCCACTAACAATTACCTTTTTTATGGAAACAACAGTGGTCCCATGCTTATGTAATACAACACAACAAATAAATATAGACGAAATCGCTTCTATATTTTCAGAAGGACATGTCCAGCCGGACAGAGGTCTTCCAGGTTTACTTAATAAACACAGTTCTTCAAAGAATAAGATGTCAGGAATACCTTCCACAATTCCCCTGTGTGGTACACAAGCCTGTGCCCGACACTAACGGGGTGAACACAGGTGAAGATAATAGGAAAGGTTCAAGGCAAAACAAACGTTTTTCTGTTTTCATATAAATTTGTACAGAAAATATCAAGCTGCACCATTACATAAAATCAAGCAATCAGATTTGTATCGGGTGCATAAGCAAGTCGACGGCGTTTCGGTTTCATCAAGAAATCATAGAAACCATCATCAGGACAATTAAATACTTTGCCTTTACATTAAACCTCAATTTTGCCGAGGCAGAGCGCGTGTGGGCACAGATATTAATTACTGTCAAGATGCCCGGACCAGTCACCCAAAATGGAGCGTCAGGTATTACCGGTTTACACGATCGTAAACGGGCGACGCCAGGACAAGCCGATAGCTTCGGTCATGAAGTGTATCCCTGGCGCCAGGGATACACTTCATGACCGAAGCTATCGGCTTGTCCTGGCGTCGCCCGTTTACGATCGTGTAAACCGGTAATACCTGACGCTCCATTTTGGGTGACTGGTCCGGGCATCTTGACAGTAATTAATATCTGTGCCCACACGCGCTCTGCCTCGGCAAAATTGAGGTTTAATGTAAAGGCAAAGTATTTAATTGTCCTGATGATGGTTTCTATGATTTCTTGATGAAACCGAAACGCCGTCGACTTGCTTATGCACCCGATACAAATCTGATTGCTTGATTTTATGTAATGGTGCAGCTTGATATTTTCTGTACAAATTTATATGAAAACAGAAAAACGTTTGTTTTGCCTTGAACCTTTCCTATTATCTTCACCTGTGTTCACCCCGTTAGTGTCGGGCACAGGCTTGTGTACCACACAGGGGAATTGTGGAAGGTATTCCTGACATCTTATTCTTTGAAGAACTGTGTTTATTAAGTAAACCTGGAAGACCTCTGTCCGGCTGGACATGTCCTTCTGAAAATATAGAAGCGATTTCGTCTATATTTATTTGTTGTGTGGTATTACATAAGCATGGGACCACTGTTTCCATAAAACTGTTCCCCGAGGTCCCTGTTTGACTTGATTGGGGTCCCTTGTTGTTTAAAAGTGGACTAACAATTACCTGTCATTTAGAAAGTTAATTAAAACATGGCTGTTTCCGCCTACTTAAGGCTCCTTAGTATTGCTACACGTTCTATCTACGCCTAGTTGTTTTGTCTCAAACCGTCTGCAAGCGCTGGGACGCCCTGTTGCTGGGGTAGCCATGCGCTATACAAGCTTTTTTAACATAACATAACATAACATAACATAACATTGCTAAGGTGATCGTCACCTTGTCGAATGAACCGGGAATCTGCTTCCATTGTTTGTCTAGCTGCTCCTGAAGAGGATGCACCCGCAATCTGCAGTGAGGAATCAGAGGGATGCATGAGGAGATCACTCCCAGAAGGGATTTGTAACGGCGTACTGAAAGAAACCTTTTTCTCAAGAGCAGTGCCATGGCTCGCAGTTTTTCCTGCCTTTCTAAGGATGGGAAAGCCTGGTTGAGATTTGAGTCCAAGATGGCCCCCAAGAAGCGCGATGTCCTGGACGGACTTGTTGAGAGTAAGACCCAAATTCTGGAATAGGTTTGTACATGCGTTGACTGCTTCCCTTGCATCCTCCCTGGACGGAGCCTTCAGCAACCAGTCGTCCAGGTAAGGAAAGACCTGAAAGTGATTTTTCCGCAGAAAAGCTGCCACCGGTGCTAGCACCTTGGTGAAGATTCTTGGGGCCAAGCGAAGTCCGAATGGTAAAATCCTGAATTGAAAGTGGCTCTTGGCTACTGTAAACCGTAGAAACCTGTGTGCTGGGTGAATGGGTATGTGAAAATACGCATCTTCGAGATCAAGCATGGCCATGAAATCCCCTGGATTGATGAGATGCAATAGGACTTGAAGCGAGACCATCCAAAAGGATTGGGAAATGAGATAGGTGTTAAACTCCCTGAGATCTAAAATTGGGCGTCATTTCTCCAGCGTCTTCTTTACCAGGAAGAACCTGGAATAGAAACCCTCCCCTCTTTGGATAAGGGGACCAGCTCCACAGCTCCCTTTAAGAGCATCTGATGAACCTCGAGCTGCAGGAGACACAGATGTTTTGAGAGAATGGCAGCAGGGGGCTTGGATGGTGGGTTGTGTGTGAATTCCAGAGTATGGCCCTTTCGAATGATGTTTAGCACCCAACGGTCTGATGTTATCTTGGACCAGTTGTGAAGGTATTGAGATACCCCGCCCCCTACAGATGTTCTTGTGGAGGTGGGCACAGCAGGAAGAGCAAGGACACCGCTTTTGCCTCTTGGACGTATCACGTCCCTGGCGATTCTGTTTCCCTCTAGTATTCGATCTTGAGAAAGTCGAGGTTTTACCTTGTTTCTGATGATAGGGCTGTCGGTATTGTTGAGACGCTGACCCATAGGACGTGTACCGCTGCTGCTGGTATGAGCCTCTGTATGTGGTACTCTTGCCTCTGGCACCCTTGAACTGAGCCTTTCGGTATTGAAGTGTACCAAGAGACCTAGCCGTCTCTGTATCCTTCTTAATATCTTGGAGAGTATCATCTATATGTTTTCCAAACCACGCCTCTCCATCGAAAGGTAGATCCAAGATTTTTTTTTGGATCTCCAGCCTGAACCAAGTCGCTCTGAGCCATCCCTGGCGAGGAAGAACCGCTGCCCCAGCTAGTGAGCAAAAAGCTGTTGTGGCGATGTCCATGGCACAATCGATTATCTCCATTGATGTTGCTTTCCCCTCCTGTAGAATCTTCTTCGCCTCACCTTTCGCCTCCTGGGGTAGTTGATCTAAATAAGGTGACATGTCACACCATAAATGGCTATCATATCTGCCCAGTATCGCCAAGGCATTCGCTGCCCGCACCAGAAGACTAGCCATTGAAGAGAATCTTTTCCCACCGTTATCCAGTCTCCTGCCTTCCTTATCAGGGGGAGTAGTCAAAGGAGGCGAGGGGTTGCGGGACTTCCTCTGTGCAGCCTGCGAAATCACCGAGTCTGGTTTTGGGTGCCCAGTCAAAGCCGCCGGACCATTCTCGGGCGCCTTATATTTCTTTACCAGGAGCGGTAGGACAGGGACCACAGTAGCCGGGTTCTTCATAGCCTTCAGACCTTCTTCCCATACAGGTTGTACAATCGGGATAGATCTAGTCACCTTCTTATATGGCTCCTTAAAGTCATATGGAAAACACTCCATGGCAACAGACTGCATAGGTAGCTTGAATCTGCTAGATGCCCTTTCCATTAATTTATGGAACCCCCCCCCCAGATATCCACCGAAGGGGAGTCCAGAGGGTCTGGACATGGTGACGCCGGGTCCGGGATTACGTACTCATCCCATTCCAAGCCCTGATTAGGCCTGCCATCGAGATTCGGATCCTCATCGGAGGAATCATCCTGTATGGCCAGTGGCATTGAAGGTACCTGTAGAGCCGGCGTTTGCGGCAGAGACCACCTGAGTCGGCAACTCTGGATAGATCATCAATGGGTTCGTAGGGGCAGGCAAGGCTTGACTAGCCGTAGTAGCAGCAGGTGGAGGGCACCTTGATTTGTAATCCAGCAACATGTTATGGAGATCTTGTAAGAGAGAAGTTGGAACAGACACCATCTCTTGGCGGCTTGTGAACCCCTGAGGTAGAGAAGAATGTTGACAAGTACATTCCTGAATATATTCTCCTTCCTAATCTGTCTCCTGACATTTCACCAGCAGTTCGGATGGACTTTGTGCATACCCAAACGATTCCTGATCATCATCTGAATATTCATCATCCTCCTCTAACAAAGAGGGAGGCAAGGGGGTAACCCTCCTTGGAGACGTCATGTCTGGAGTAATTATTTTTAAAGAAATAGTAATTTTCTCCATCGTTGATGGGATCGTCGACGATACTGTCGTTAAAGCTGTTAAAGGTAAACCTGCTGTCATTAACGTCGTCGACGGAATAGGTACCATCGACGGACGAACTGTCGACGGCGAGATGGGCGTCGTCGACAGAGTCAACGACGAGACCGACGACACTCCTGCCGTCGTCGTCATTAATGTAGTAGTCGTCAAAGCACTTGTCGACGACACTGAACGTCGTCACCAGCAGCGACGAAATCTTAGTCATCGCTGTCCTCGTTGATGTTCCGGTCAACCTTCCTCGTAGACGTCGCTGCCACCACCGTCTACGCCGACCGTACCGTCGACGAACCTGTCGACGGCACCACTTTAATCTTGGGCCTAGACACCTTCGTCGACGGAGCCTTCTGCTGCGTCTCCTGTCCGGCTTCTCAGAAGACTGAGAAGATGGCTTTTTGAAGGCTAAAGCAGTCTTCATCTCAGTGGACGGTGTAGATGGACCCTCCCTCTCCTTTACACCGTGGTGAGGAGATTCGACTCGACCGGGGCGTTTGTTTTGAGGCCTTAACTGGACGCTCCACAGAAGGTGAAGGGGAAGCCCTACCCCTTTTGACTGACCTTCTTGAAGATGAAGCTGAAGAGGACTCCTCACTGTCGCTGGAGACCGTCTTTCCTGGACTTCAGTTTCAGGAGCCAGGGGAGGAGCCGACCCTCACGGTCCCGGAGGGTCTTGGTAGAAAAGGTGTGGCAGATCTTGCAGACCGCAGCCTTATGATCTGGGTCCAGGCAATATATACAATCTTTATGCCTCTCCTCAACAAATAACCTTTTCTTGCCACAGGTAGAACATTGCTGGAAAAAGGCCTTCTCCTTATCACACATCCTGGATGGGACAGCCAACAATTCTGAAGAAAAAACTGACAAAAATCCTCAAAAGAGTAGAGATTGAGCAGAGCTCAAAGGAGACTCCCTAAGCACAACGTGCGGTAGAAAATCTGAGGCTCCGAGGGTCCTTCAGGAGGGTTCTATGGGGTGAGGCTCTTCCGATTGGCTGATGCTTAGTTTGGTCTCTTTTACAAAAAGAGGGGGATATGCTACAAAAGGGAACGAGGCCTAGGCCTTTTTCTTCCTCTTTTGTACCTACTGCTATGTTATTTTTGTTACCAAGACTCCCATTCCGACGATGGGGAATGATACAAAAGCATGGGAATCTATGAAAGTTCCAATACTGGGGCAATAGTCTTTTGCCGATCAGAGGAAGTCAGGAATACCTTTCTGGAGGTCTGCTGTGGTCAGGGGCAAAGTACTCATGGGCTGCCCTGGAATGAAATCCTGCATTTTCATCTCAGAACCGCGCAATTGCTTTTTTGCTCGGCGTCGGCGCTGCCTTGGGCGTCTTATGCTCGTGGCCCTTCGGTCCTGACGGATCTTTATGGTATCTTACCTTCGCAGTCTTCTTTATCGACTCCCTCGCCTTCTGGGTGCAGATTTTTTCAGAGTCCCTTTCTAGGATCTCGACGTCCGATCCTTCGTGTGTCGACTCGGCTAGAGCTCCCTGCTCATCCTGGTCGCTAGAGAAACCTAGGTCCCTCATGGAAGGTTTCACTGCAACATTGTGGTGTAGTGAGACTTTCTTTGGTTTCAGCATGTCCTGAGCGTCTTCGGTAGGAACGCTGCGCAGGCTTCACAGTCCTAGTCCTGATGATCTTCGGGCAGGCAAAGGTTGCACACGTCATGGGGGTCGCGTTGTGCATATTTGTGGTGGCACTTGGGGCAGAATTGGAAGGACTATGCTACTTACCAGTATGCATCTGTTCTTGGCATGTAGGGCTGCTGACATTCATATCTTGTGCATAGATCGCCGCCTAGTGTTGGGTCTGGATGATTGCACCTTGTTGTCTTGGAAGAGTCTTCGAAGTATCACGAGATAGGTGACTCCTCCCTTGGACTACAGTGCGCATGGGCATCTTCTCCATCCTCAGATTGTTTTTCGCCATTGTGGCAGAGATGGAGATAGCAAAGTAAGAGATGGCCATGCCAAAGATAATGCTGCAGCTGCTACAGGCAGCGGGGAGGAGGGCGGGCGATATGAATGTCAGCAGCCCTACATACCAAGAACAGATGCATACTGGTAAGTAGCATATTCCGTTCGAGGCATGTGGGCTGCTGAATTAATATCTTGTGCATAGACTGTATAGCAGTATCTCCTCTAGCTGTGGCTACCTGTGCCAGCTGCAGCAGTTTGAAAAATAGTTTTTAGGACAGCCTGGCCTACAGCAGCTTGCTGCTTAGCTTGCACGTCTACACAGTAGTGTTTTGTGAAAGTGTGTATGGTGGTCCATGTGGCTGCCTTACAGACATCTTCAAGAGGAATATTTCCTAGGAAAGCCATGGATGCTCCCATTTGTTTGTGGAGTGTGCTCTTGGGGGGACGGTTAGTGCGTTTTGCCTTTTGATAGCATATCTGAATGCATTTAACTATCCATCTGGCTATTCCTGATTTAGAAATTGGATTCCCTTTGTGTTGTGGTGCAAAAGCAACAAACAGTTTTGTTTTCCGAAAGGATTTAGTTCTGTCCACATAATAAAGTAGAGCTCTCTTCACGTCTAATGTGTGCAGGGCTCTTTCAGCTACTGACTGTGGATTTTGAAAGAACACTGGCAGTTCTATTGATTGGTTGCTATGGAAATTGGATACAACCTTAGGCATGAATTTAGGGTTTGTTCTAAGAACCACCCTGTTGGCATGTACTTGCATGAAAGGTTCTTGAATTGTTAGGGCTAGTAATTCGCTTGATGGCAACCAAGAACGCAACCTTCCACGTTAAGAATTGTAGTTCGCATGAATGTAGAGGTCCGAAAGGAGGGCCCATGAGTCTGGTAAGCACTATATTTAGATTCCAGACTGGGGAAGGGGGATGCCTAGGAGGAATCACCCTTTTTAAACCCTCCATGGAGGCTTTGATTGCTGGTACTCTAAACAGTGAAAGGTGTTGCCTGTTTTGAAGGTATGCTGCTATAGCAGCGAGGTGTAGTCGTATTGAAGAGTATGCTAAGTTACATCTTTGTAGATGCAGCAGGTAACATAATGTTTTGTATTGAAGCGTCTAAGGGGTTGATTTGATTATTGTTGCAGTAAATAACAAATCTCTTCCATTTAGCTGCATAGCACGCTCGTGTGGTTGGTCTTCTTGCCTCCCTTAGGATGTTCATGCAATCGGGGGGCAAGTTAAGGTATCCAAACTCTAAGACCTCAGGAGCCAAATCGCTAGGTTCATTTGATTGGGATCTGGGTGTCTGATTTCTCCATGGTTCTGAGATAGAAGATGAGCTGCAAGGCACAGTCTTTGATGAGGAACTACTGAGAGTTCTAGGAACGTTGTGTACCACAATTGTCTCGCCCATGTGGGAGCAACTAGGATTAGTGTGAGGGAGTGTTGCCGCAGTTTGCGCGCCACCAGCGGGATCAGCGGTGCTGGGGGAAAAGCGTACGCAAATCTGCCTGACCAGTTCATCCATATCGCATTGCCCTGTGACACTGGATGTGGGAATCTGGCGGCAAAGTACTGGCATTTTGAGTTTTCTTTTGTGGCGAACAGGTCTATTTCTGGGTGACCCCACTCCTCGAAGAATGGCTGGAGAACCTGGGGGTGAATCTCCCATTCGTGTAGTTGTTGGCTGCGCCTGCTGAGCAGGTCGGCAACTTGATTGTCCTTCCCTGGAAGGTGTTCTGCTAGGAGAAAAATGTTTTTTGGAATCGCCCACTTCCATATGCTCTGTGCCAGATGGGACAGCTGTGGAGAGTGCGTTCCTCCCTGTTTCTGGATATAGTACATTGCGGTCATGTTGTCCGTCCGGATCAACACCGTCTTGCTGTACAAATAGGTTTGAAATGCTTTTAGGGCTAGGAATATCGCTAGCAATTCCAGTTGGTTGATATGCAGCTTTTTCTGTTTATTTGTCCAGAGCCCTGGTACTGTGTATTGAAGGAGATGGGCTCCCCAGCCTGTTGGTAATGCGTCCGCTGTCTGTACTAGTTGTGGAACCGGCTCTTGGAACAGTCTCCCCTTGGAAAGGTTTTGTGGGTTCCACCACTGCAGAGAGTTGTGAGTGCGACTGTTTACCAACACTAGGTCTTTTAGTTGTCCTTGAGCCTGGTTCCATTGCCGTGCTAGGCATTCTTGTAAATGAACGCATTGAAGTCTGGCATGGGGACAATGAATATGCAGGAGGCCATCATGCCTATGAGCTGCATGAAGACTTGAGCCGGCAGGGAGTGTTTTGGCAGGAATTTGCGAATGAGTGTCTGCATACTGGCTATCCTTGCTGAGTTTGGATATGCTTTCGCCACGGAGGTGTCTATAGTGGCTCCCAGGTACTGCTGTTTGTGGGACGGTTGCAGATGTGATTTTGCGTAGTTGATTGAAAAGCCTAGGCTGTGTAGCAACTGTATTGTTTGAGACGTGTGTGCTGCGCACTGTTGGTACGATTTTGCTTGTATCAGTCAATCGTCCAGGTAAGGGTACACATGGACGTGTTGCCTCCTGAGATGTGCTGCTACTGTCGCTAAGCATTTTGTAAACACTCTTGGAGCCGTGGTAACCCCGAAGGGCAAAACCTTAAATTGGTAGTGTTGACCTTCTATTGTGAACCTGAGGTATTTTCTGCGGGCTGGATGGGTGGGTATGTGAAAATACGCATCTTTGAGGTCTAGGGTTGCTAGGAAATCTCCTTGTTGTAGCAACGGGAGCACTTGTAATGTGATCATATGAAAGTGCTCCGATAGTATGTATTGATTTAGGGGTCTAAGGTCCAATATTGGTCTGAGGGAACCGTCCTTCTTTGGAATAAGGAAGTATAGGGAGTATACTCCTGTCCCTTGCTGGTGGAAAGGGACTTGTTCTATGACCCCCTTTTCTAACATGCAGTTCACCTCTTGTTGTAGTAGGGTGATGTGTTGCCTGGACATTGGACAATGTCTGGGTGGTATGTTTGGTGGTGTAGAAGTCAGTTCTAGGCAATAGCCAGACTGGATAATTTCTCTCACCCACCTGTCTGTGGTAAAAGCGTTCAAGACAGGCAGGAACTGTTGGAGTCTGCCTCCGACCGGTGTTACGTGGTCTGGAGGTAGAGTAAAGAAGTCACTGTTTTGTGGCCGTGGAGGCTCTGGTGTTATTGCTTGCACGTCCCCTTCCCTTATTGTTGTTTCCCCTGTAGCCTCCTCTGTTTGTGTTCTTGTTGAGGAAACTTGTGTGTAACTTTTGTATGAGGCAGATGTTTGTGAGGTATTTCCTCGTGTAGATGCTCTGTATGAGGAGCGACAAAAGGACCCTCTGTTGCTGAAATTGCAATGCCCCCATTGATTTTGCGGTCTCTGTGTCCTTTTTCATTTTATCCAAAATGGTGTCGACAGCAGGACCAAAGAGAAAATCCTGATTAACAGGCTGGTTAAGAATGGTGGATTGCACCTCATTTTTAAAACCAGAAATACGCAGCCATGCATGTCAGCGTAGTAGGAGGCTAGTGTTGATTGACCTAGCTGCCGTGTCTGCTGCGTCAAGAGTGCATTTGAAGGAGGCGTTTGTTATGAACTTTCCCTCTTGTATAAGATCCTGGGCTTGTGCTTTGAAAGGCTCAGGTAGGTGTTGCATTAGGCTGTCTAGCTGATCATAGTGCCCTATCGTACCGAGCCAGTAGGGCTTGTGTATTAGCAATCCTCCATGAGTTGGAGGCTTGTGCTGCTACCCTTTTGCCTGATGCCTCTAGTATTTTTGACTCCTTGTCGGGGGGAGGTGCTTCCCCAGTCGTTTGGGAGTTGGCTCTTTTCCTTGCGTTTGCCACTACCAGGGAGTCTAGTGGTAACTGCCCTTTGATGTAAGTAGGGTCTGTAGGAGCTGCCCTATACTTCTTTTCTATTCTGGGGTTGATAACCCGTGCCCTGGCTGTATCCTTAAATATGTCAGGTGCATGTTTTAAAACTCCCTTCGACATGGGAAGTGTTTTGACAAATTTTTCTGATGTAGGGAAGGTGTCAAACAAGAAGTCTTCCTCAACAGGGTCGTTGAACAAGTTACTTACCTTCGGTAACGATATATCTGTAAGAAACATTAGTTAGTGTTAGATTCCTTACCTTAGAATATCCCCAGGCGTCAGTCTGGATCCGGAAACTTTTGCGTAGCAGTACCCCTGCGCGTCGGTAGGCGTCGTCTGCAGGCGTCCCCTGCGGCTCCGCGTCCGTCGTCGGCGTCGTGCGCCGTGATGACGTCGCTGGAGTACATAGACGCCGCCTCCGCGCGCTGACGTCAGTTCTTTGCACACAGCTTTTCCGCGCCAGGAGACGCAGAGCCATGAGAGAACCAACACTGGTGCCATGTACAAACTAGGGCCCTGAAAGGGATGACCTTAACCCTAGGTATCAGTTCGCAGAACGGGGAGGATGGGTGGGTTCGGTAAGGAATCTAACACTAACTAATGTTTCTTACAGATATATCGTTACCGAAGGTAAGTAACTTGTTCATCTGAAAGAAACACGTTAGTGTTAGATTCCTTACCTTAGAATACATACCCCAGCAATACCAACCCCGGTGGTGGGTCTGCGAACCAATACAAAACTACACCAGAAAGTCCTGGAGGACAGAACGGCCAAAGAAGCCATCCCTCCGGACTTGACTGTCCAGGCAGTAGTGCCTCGCAAAGGTGTGCAGCGAGGCCCACGTAGCCGCCTGGCAAATGTCCTGCAAGGGGACTCCCCGGCCCAGGGCAGTAGTAGCCGCCGTGGCCCGAGTGGAATGGGCCCTCAGCCCAACAGGAGGCTCCTTCCGAGCCAAAGAGTAGCACGCTTTGATGCAGAGGACGACCCATCGGGAGATGGTTCGTTTACAAACCGCCCGTCCCTTCTTCGCACCCACGTAGCCAACAAACAGTTGGTCATCCACCCGGAACTGGCGTGTGCGATCCATGTAAAATGAAAGCGCACGTTTTGGGTCCAGACGATGGAGCCGCTCTTCATCCTTTGAAGGATGCGGAGGCGGGAAGAAGGAAGGGAGGGTGATGGACTGCCCGATGTGAAAGGCCGAAACAACCTTGGGCAGGAAAGAAGGTCTAGTCCTCAGAACCACCTTGTCAGGATGAATGGACAGGAAAGGAGGTTGGACAGAAAGAGCCTGGAGCTCACTCACCCTCCTGGCAGAGGTGATGGCAACCAGGAAAGCCGTCTTTAAAGTCAGGAGACGGAGAGGGCAAGAATGAAGGGGCTCAAAGGGAGCACACATCAGGAAAGTTAGAACCAGGTTCAAATCCCACTGAGGCATCACAAACGGAACAGGTGGGAACATGTGAGTGATGCCTTTCAAGAATCGAGTTACAATCGGGGATTTGAACAAAGAAGGCTGATCAGGAAGCCTCAAGAAGGCTGAAAGGGCAGAAAGGTAGCCCTTGATAGTGCCCAGAGCAGAGCCCTGCTGGGCAAGAGAAAGAAGAAACAGAAGAACCTCCGAAAGAGGGGCAGAAAGAGGATCCACAGCCTTTGCTGTGCACCATGCCACAAATCTGTTCCACCGACAGGCGTATACCGACTTAGTGGAGGGACGCCTGGCTGCCAGAATAACATCACAGACTTCAGGAGGCAAGTCAAATGGCCTCAACTGCCGCCGCTCAATCTCCAAGCATGGAGGTGGAGACTGGACAGGTTCGGGTGGAGGACCGTCCCCTGCTGCTGCGACAGAAGGTCCTCCTGAAGGGGCAGGCGGATCGGGGGACCGACTGACATGCTGAGTAGCTCGGGATACCAGTACCTTCGAGCCCAGTCCGGAGCCACAAGGATAACTTGGGCCCGGTCGCGCCTGATCTTCTTCAGCACTCTGGGCAGAAGTGGTATAGGCGGAAAGGCGTATAACAGACCGCAACTCCACTCGCGCCGAAAGGCGTCGCCGTGCGAGTGCCGTCTTGGAAACTCCAACGCGCAGAACTGATGACATTGCGCGTTCTCTTCTGTGGCGAATAGATCTAACCAAGGCTCTCCCCACTGCAGAAAGATGCCTTGCGCCACGTCCGAGTTCAGACGCCATTCGTGATCCATCGAGCACCGACGGCTGAGTTCGTCCGCCCTGGCGTTCAGAGAACCTGCCAGGTGTTGAACCGTCAGAGTCACGCCCTGACGTTCCAGCCATTGCCATAGGCGCAGAGCCTCCTGGCAAAGGGTCCACGACCCCACACCGCCCTGTTTGTTGCAGTACCACATGGCGGTGGTGTTGTCGGTGAACACCTGCACTACACTCCCGTTGACAAAGGGGAGGAATGCCTTCAGTGCCAGACGAATCGCCCGCAGCTCCAACAGATTGATATGGAGCCGGGACTCCGCCGGAGACCAGATGCCTCTGATCTCTGCCTCTCCCAAGTGGCCACCCCAGCCCTGGAGGGACGCGTCCGTCACGACAACGTGCTCCGGTTGGGGAAGGGAGAGGGACTTGCCCCTGACCCAATCGCGGTCCGTAAGCCACCACTGCAGTTGTCTCGCAGTGCCCTCCGAGATCAAGACGTGGTCGGACAAGTTGCCCTGATGCTGGGCCCACTGAAACTTCAGGTCCCACTGCAGAGCCCGCATCCGCCACCTGGCGTGATGCACCAGAAGGATGCAGGAAGCCATCAGTCCCAGCAGCCGCAGCGTCAACCTGACCGAGACTCGGGATAGCGGCTGAAAGATGGGAATCAAAGCCTGAATATCCCGAACCCGCCGTTCCGGAGGATAAACCCGAAACTGCGCCGAGTCCAGAACCGCTCCGATGAAAAGGAGCTTTTGAGAGGGACACAGGTGTGATTTCGGCACGTTGATGGAGAACCCCAGGCCGTGCAAGAGGTCTGCCGTCATCTGAAGGTGGTGGACGACTGTCTGGGGCGAGCCCGCCTTCAACAACCAGTCGTCTAGGTAGGGGAAGACTGAAACCCCTAACCTGCGCAGATGGGCTGCGACCACCGCCATCACCTTTGTGAACACCCGTGGGGCGCTGGTAAGGCCGAAGGGGAGCACGATAAACTGAAAGTGCTCCTGGCCTACCGTGAACCGCAGATAACGCCGGTGGGCCGGCAGGACGGGGATGTGAAAATAGGCGTCCTGCAAGTCCAACGCTACCATCCAGTCTTGCGGGTCTAGAGCAGCCAAGACCTGAGCTAACGTCAACATCTTGAACTTCTCCTTCCGGAGGAAGCCGTTGACGTTCCTTAGATCCAAGATAGGACGTAGGCCCCCCTTGTCCTTCTTGGGCACCAGAAAGTAGTGGGAATAACAACCACGCCCCACTTCTGGCCCAGGAACGCGCTCGATGGCCCCCTTGGCCAAGAGGGCCGTAACTTCCTCCTGCAGAAGTGTCAAGTGGTCCCCCGACACACGGTGGTTCTGCGGTGGCATGGCTGGAGGAGAGGTCTCGAAGGGGAGGGAGTAGCCCCTTCGGACAATTTGCAGCACCCACCTGTCCGAAGTGATCGTGCGCCAGTGAGCGTGGTGATGGCGAACCCTGCCACCCACTGGCGTCACATGGGGCCGAAAGCACGGACTAGGAGGATTTTGGGGTAGATGCTGCGGGGGAAGGTGTGGTCTGACCCCGCCGTTGTCCCCGACCGCCACCACGGCGGTTTCCACGGCCGCCACCGCGTTGGAAGGATTGTTGCGGCGCGTGGCTGGCAGCACGTGTGGGGGCGCCCCTTCCTCGGCCACGAAAGGGACGAAACGAACCCGGTTGCTGACGCTGGGTCGAGAGACCCAAGGACTTGGCCGTGACCCTGGAGTCCTTGAAGCGTTCCAGCGCGTGGTCCGCTTTGTCACCGAACAGGTGACAGCCATCAAACGGCATGTCCATCAGGGTATTTTGGACATCAGCCGAAAAATTGGCGGATCTCAGCCAGGCGTGACGGCGAATCGCCACCGTCGTAGACATAGCCCTGCCCAGCGAGTCGGTCGTATCAAGACCACACCGAATGGAATATTTCGCTGCATCCCGGCCCTCAGCTACAGCTTGACCGAGCTTTGCCCGCACCTCCATGGGGCATTCTGGCAGCAGCTCCGCGACCGTATCCCACACAGAGTGGGTGTAGCGGCCCAAGAGGCAGGCGGTGTTGCAAGACCGCAGGCCCAAACTAATGGACGAGAAGACCTTTTTTCCAAACTGGTCATACCTCTTGGATTCCCGGTCGGGCGGGGCCGACGGGAATGCGGACTGGGAGGTCGAGGCCTGGATCACCAGACTCTCAGGAGTGGGGTGGGTAGACAGGTACTTGGGGTCGTCCGGACAAGGACGGTGGCGCCTGGCCACGTTCCGATCAACAGGCGCACCTGAAGCGGGCCTGGACCACGTGCCCAACAGAACGTCAGACAAGGCTTCATTAAACGGCAGCAGAGGCTCCAAAGGGCATGACTGCGGCTTGAAGACCTCGGTGAGGATGTTAGGCCTCACGGCCGCGACGGGGAGCTCAAGGTTTAAGGCCTTGGCAGCCCTCATCAGCACCACAGAATAGGCAGCTCCCTCCACCGATGCCACGGTTGGAGGAGAGATCAAACCAGGGTTAGGGGAGTCGTCCAAACCACTGGCATCCCCCAAGTCACCCGTCCAGTCCGGGTCATACTGGCACTCGCGAGCCAGAGGGTCCTCGGACCCCTCCCAACCTTCACCGTACTCCTCATCCTCTCCGTATTCGGAGTCAATGATGAAGACCGGCTCCTCGGGGTTCATGGGCCCCATCGGCGCCGGGACCGGCGTCGTGCGACGCCCATCCGGCGCCGCGTCCGGCGTCGGAGAAGGTAAGGGGACGGCGCCGCCCGGAGCCGGCGCCGGAACCCCACCGCCGGCCGGAACCGGCAGTGGAGAACCGGCGCCGCGCGGGGACGGCGCCGGGGGTAACCCCGATGGCAACGGCGCCGGGGAGGCCGGAAGACCAGCCGGCGCCGATCCCGAAGGCCCCTGCGGCGCCGGGGTCGGAGCCGTCGGCGACGCCGGGCCCGGAGCACCCGACGGCGCCGAGGCAGGGACACCCGAACCGCCAGGGCCCCCAGACGGTAGCACTGGGCCCGAAGGCGCCGTAGGCCCCGTCGGAGAAGCGAGCGCCCTCATGGCCATGAGGAACGCCTCGATCTCCTCAGGCGTCGCGCCATGCCCAGGGACCGGAGGGTATGAGGCAGGCCGCGCCGGCGACTCTCGCGGAGCCGCGGGGTTGGGGTCACCCGAGCCCCCGGCCGCATCGCGCGAGCGTCGGGGGGAGTCGGGGGTACGATGACGACGCCCCGACTTCTTGTGCTTCCTACCTGACGAGCCTGACGAGTGGTGTCGACTTCCGGAGCGCCCAGCGCGGCTCCGCGACCGCTCCCTCGAACGCTCCCCCGACCTCCGGCCGGACCGGGACCGCTCCCGGTCCCGACGTGGGGCCGACACCCGGAGCTCCAGCAGCTTGCGGGACCGCTCCCGCCTAGCCTTGTTGGTAAGGGCCCGGCAGTCGAGGCACGATTCCACGTCGTGGTCGGGGCCCAGACACCGGAGGCAGAGGCGGTGATGGTCTGTGACCGACATCGTGCGCTCACAGTCATCGCAATTCTTAAATCCAGGCATCCTATCAGGCACAATAGAGAAAAAAAAAGTCGAAAAAACTTGGTCAAAGACCGGAGTACTGCTCTTCCAGATCTGCGTCCACTGGCGCGGAAAAAAGAAGAACTGACGTCAGCGCGCGGAGGCGGCGTCTATGTACTCCAGCGACGTCATCACGGCGCACGACGCCGACGACGGACGCGGAGCCGCAGGGGACGCCTGCAGACGACGCCTACCGACGCGCAGGGGTACTGCTACGCAAAAGTTTCCGGATCCAGACTGACGCCTGGGGATATTCTAAGGTAAGGAATCTAACACTAACGTGTTTCTTTCAGATATGAATATCTACGTTGTGGAATAGTGCAGCCCTGTCGATAAGTTGATTAAAGACTACGGTGTCATCAGTAGGTGACTGCTTAGTAGGATAAGAGGGTATGTCAGGGATGGGTGTTGTAAGGGTCTGTTGGCTCTTCCCATGGTTCCTCTTGTGGTTCAGAATCTTGTGGGAAGTCATATTGAGGCTGTGGGGCTCATCCCCTGTGTTACCTTCATTGTCCCCATGAGAGGGGGAATAAGGAGAGTAGGGAATAAAAGGTGTAGTAGGCATGATAGGCTGAAAAGAAATGAAGGGTCTTGAGGGAGAAGTCCCAAAGTCCTTTTTCTTTAATGTAATAGGGGACTGAGGTTCAAAGTTTAAAGGTCTCTTCTTTCTATGGAGGATGGTAACTTTACCAGTCTCTGGGTTAATGTATATCTTTGCCTGGTCGTCAGAGGGATCTGGGTGGAAGAGTTCTTCTTCTACAGTCCTGGGTTGAATCTTTGATTTTGGTTGTTGGACGACTTTTGGCTTAGAAACGGGGTTTTCTGCTCAGGGCCTTTTTTCGGGTCGACCGGAACTTTCGGTTCGACGCGTTTCTTGTGCTCCGTAGGTTTCTTTGGAAGAGCGTCTTTTT
The DNA here is from genome assembly GCF_964263255.1 of Lissotriton vulgaris. Classification (NCBI taxonomy): domain Eukaryota; kingdom Metazoa; phylum Chordata; class Amphibia; order Caudata; family Salamandridae; genus Lissotriton; species Lissotriton vulgaris. The sequence continues at coordinate 65,701,071 of NC_141700.1, forward strand.
CCGAGTCGATGGTATTTTTCGGATCGACTGGTGTTTTTGGAGCCGGAGTCTTCGGGTCGACAGGCTTTTCCGGCCTCGGCGCGGGTTTCGGTAGGGCACTCTTTGCCGGGTCGACGGATTTTGGAACAGTAGGCTTGTTCGGGTCGGCGACCTTCTTCGGTTAGGCGCCCTTTGGTGATGTGCCTTTGTTCGGTTCGACAACCTGTTTTGGCTCGGCAATTTTTGGCTGGGAGGCCTTCTTGGGCTCGACAGTCTTTTTTGGCTCAACGCTCTTTGGCTGTACAGCCTTTTTCGGGTTGACGCCCTTCGGGCCGACTACTTTCTTTGGCTCTGGAACCTTCTGTGGGACGATGTTACTGGGCCCAGGGGTCTCAGAAGGTTTCGGTTTCGATTTCGGAGCCGAGCCGGATGGCGGGGCTTGCGAAACATTTTTCTGATTTTGGCTAAGGCCTTTTGGCGATGCCTTGACCGGAGCCTTTGTTAAAGGGGTAGTTGGTGTCGGGGGCAGGGTACTCACGATTTGCCCCGGTGGGATGTCTTCATCGGAGTCCAAGTAGTCCTCGACGGTGACTATTTCTAGGCCCGAGTCTGGAGCTTCCTGTAGATCCTGGTCATCGTCGAAGATGTTGTCCGGGTCTGGGGCCTGTCGCTGCATTTCTTGCCTAGTGGCCCGTCGGTTTCGAATAAGTTTTCTTCGATCGAAACTAGGCGCAGGCTGGACAGGTTTCTTCCTTATGGTCTGCGGAAAGACACTTGTTGCATACCGAGTGCTTATCAGTATGTGGGAACTTGGAGTGGCATTGCGGGCACCTTTTAAACGGGCTTCTTTCCATAGATGGTCGATTCAAGTGGCGTCGAAAAGGCCCAACGGCCCGCGTCGACGACCGATTCGAGATGGAAGGCCGGATCGAGTAGAGAGGTACCGAGCATGAACAATACCGTCGAATCGAAGGCCTTTTGGCCTTTAGAAAAGTTTTGTTTCTGATTCCGAAGTTGGAGTATAGGAGTTAGCATCCGAACCCAATAGCGGAAAAAAACAATCTGAGGATGGAGAAGATGCCCATGCGCACTGTAGTCCAAGGGAGGAGTCACCTATCTTGTGATACTTCGAAGACTCTTCCAAGACAACAAAGTGCAATCATCCGGACCCAACACTAGGCGGCGATCTATTCACAAGATATTAATTCAGCAGCCCACATGCCTTCGAACAGGGGTATTCTCCATGACCCCTACCTCACCATTTGTGGACCGGAGTGGTCCTCTGGAGTTTGAACTGCTGCTCCGCTCCTGCCTCTTGCTACGATGTCGGTGATCGATGATCTTTCGGTGATAATCTTTTTGGAGATTTTTTTGGGGGAAACGAAAAAAACTTTCTTCGGAGCTTCCCGTCTTGCTTCCAGACCCAACGGCAGAAAAAAAGAATCTGAAGATGGCCACCACGCACGTCAATCTCCAGGATACCGTCTGACATCACACAGAGCACAGAGGACATACTTGGCACCAAATGATGGTCGACAGAGACCAAAACAAAACAAAAAAAACAAAGACGATTCCGGACCCAACCAATAGATGGGCGGAATGATGCACAGCATGTGAATCCAGAAAAGGATTCAGGCTGCAAAACCGGAGTTGTGCTTGGGAGAGAAGGCGCTCATCAGCAGCTGATGGGCAAGTTTGTACCTCTTGTTGAGGGTCTTCGGAACCAATGAGATCTGGTATGCCTTCAGCGCCACATCTCAAGGACCCAAGTTCTGCGGTCACAGAGTCTTCTAAGACCAACATTACCTGCAGGATTCTTGGGTAGCTTCTTCATGCTCAGGGAAGAGGCACAAGTTACACAGTTGACCAAGTTCGGTGCATGGGAACTTTGCATGGCAGCGAGGACAGAAGTAGAAGGGTGTCCATTCCATCTCGGGTGGACATGGTGTGGAGGTAACGCTGAAGACTTGGACCGCCCGAAAGGCCAAGGTACACGGGGCTGCAGCAGACTTGAGCCGCCACCTGAGGTCGACCTCGGTGAACCAACAAGACAGACAGAATGGTCACAATGAAAACACAATGCAGACGGCAGTATTTGGAAAGAATAAACAATGACTTTGTTGAACCAGATCAGAGGAGCAAATATCCAAAGCAGACAGCGGAAGAAAACAATCCAACAATGGAGGTGATGACCATGTGCATTACCAGCAAGAGGAGGAGTCACTATACCTTGTGACTCGAAAGGTTATCCAACACTAGATGGCGGGATTATGCTAAGCATGTGTCTCTACAACCACACATGCCTTAAAATTGGGGTTTACTTTTCTTTCTCTTATTACAGCTAGATGATTTTGTCAAGTGAGCTGTCTGCCTATTCTGGTGAAACAAAAAGCTGTAGATGGTTAGTTCTTTTTCCTAACACATTGCAACTGCTTGTAAATAAATACTACAAATATTTCAATATATATTAAGAATTACCAGAAATATTTTTTTTTAAATTCAGAAATGAGATGCAAAATTATTTAAATAGGCGTAAAATGAATCAGAACAATTTAGTTGGTGACAAACAAATGACAAATATTTGCAGAATCGATTTACAAACATTGTTTATATACTGTATAGTTTTATCAGTAAAACAGCATGTCAGTGGGAAATGTTGTGGCCATATCAATGGAAAACATGCTGACTGTAAATGACAGTGTGCTACCACTTCATGCTTTAGTTATGTATTTATTAACAGTGTTAGTTTTTATACATGATTCAAGAAACATTTCTGCCCCCATCCTGATGACCATGCTGTTAATTAACTAAGAGGTAAGTCAGGGTTCATGTGTACCCTAAATGTGGGCTTGATTCTTATTATACATGGAGCAAAGGTTTAGTCTATCAAATTGAGCAAAATAGTTTTTTGTTAAGCAGTCATGCTGAACTTGCATGTTTGAAGGTGCTCTCATATGTAGTAATGAAGAAAATGGCAACTCGGTGAATTAAAATATCTTCCCAGGATCACAATTTAAAACTAGGAGATGGTAGCATAGCATCATCCAAGATTGAAATAAAAAATAGTCTGAAACAGGGGTGTGTTTTGGCCCTAAGCCTTTTTTAACTTGTACCTTGCAGATCTGAACAACCACCTGTCAAAAGCAAATGGTCATCCCCCGAAATTGGCAGAGGACCACATACAGTATCTGCAATACGCAGACGACATTGTGATCCTAAGCCAAACCCCTATTGGATTACAAAGAGTTATTGACCACCTGATTAACTACTTCGACCTTCAGGGGTTGGAGATAAATAGGAAAAAAACAAAGGTGGTGTGTTTAGTAGGCCCTAGATCAAAAAAATTCAAGTGGTTCGCCAAGGGTAAAGAGCTAGAGGAAGTTGGCACTTACAAGTACTTGGGCATACTTTTAGGGCGAAGTATGTCCTTTACGGCTCAGAAAAATGCAATAAAAGCAAAAGCCCAAACCTTAATTTTTGCATATAAAAACAATGGCAGCACAATTACTCCCAGCTATAGCCTACGGATTGGAAATATGGCATGGCCGGGAATTTAAAATTTTAAATAACTTGCAGACAAAAGTGTATAAAGCCATTTTTAAGCTCCCTAGAGAAGTGTCACCAGCCCAGATTCGCCTGGAGTTTGGACTTCAAACCCAGAAATTCCAGAGGCAATCTGTATTCGTGAAATTGTGTTGGAAACTTCGCTCTTCGGAACCCGGTACCCTGAATTATCTATGCTGGACAGAAATAAGGGCCCAGTTCGACCAAAAAACCCTGTATTCATGGGGTGCACACCTAAGAACTGCTCTGATGAAATTGGACATTGAAGAGGCATGGGACAGCAAGATGGAGAGGGTGGTTTTTAACAGAGTGTGCAATGGCGCTGCAAAACAATTATCTTTCCTAGACGACAAAAATGTAGTGGCAAAAAGAAGTCATTTGCTGACAGTGATAACTTCTTATGTAAAACTAAAACAGCAAGATTATCTAGAAGCTCACTTCAGATTTTTCCTAAAAAATAAGTATATTCTGTATCGGTTTGGAGTATACGAAACAAAGGATATGCAACCAAGTTGAAAAGGGAATTATCACAACGTAACTTGCAGACTGTGTGGATATCATAAGGCGTCCTTGTGCCATGTGATGTGTGTTTGTCCTACAGTCAGTGAAGCGAGAAGAACGCTTTTAAAACCAATTGTAAAAGAGCTTAATATTCGTACATGTAGGCAGACCATCATCCGCTGGGCAGGGGGATCATCAACCATTTTAATATGTCGTGGTGTAAAGTTATTAACTTTGATTGACATACTCTTAAAGAAAAGCGGACTTTGAACCTGTGAATACCTTTACTAAGGAGTTGGAAAACCCTGTACAGATCTAGATTTAATGATGCACTCTACTGCGAACTTGTGAACATGGTTATTAATGAGTAGGATCTATTTTGCACACATCCAGATCTAATGATCTATTTTATCGTAAAATTTGCTATTAACTCATATTAACTCGTATTGTAATATATTTTAAAATTTTATTTTGTATGGTTGTAAAAAAACCAAATAAAGAAATCTTCTCTGAGAGCTGGAGTAGATTGCCATAGACAAAAATATATTGTTAAATGATAAAGGAGAAAGTGATAAAAAGCTGAGGACGACACAATGTGTTGTGCAGGTGAAAGAATGCTCTTTGACAGAGTTGTGAGTTGGTCATCATTAATGGCATGGAGCCAACACACACTGTCTTATCAGTTGTCTTGTGGGCAGTGACAGTTGCAACTACCATGCCAGACTTCTATCAACCTGCCACAATAAACACCACATTTATGCACTGCAGTATAAATTAATTTACCTAGATTAAGACAACTTTGTATGCTGAATCACAATTACTACTGGTAATCCTATTCTCCACTTTATCTTTTACAGTTTCTTTAGATGCTTGAAAATGCAAGTGTTGTCCTGATGTTGACCGACTGCTCAAAATGATTGGTTTACTATAACGAGACTGAATTTTTATTAAATGATAGGTTTGGTTAACTTCCTAACAAATTGGTCTGCCATTTGTACATTATATATTTTTTAAACATGTTTGTTGCTCCTTTTCACCTGCACTAACAGCACTGTACCAGCCTCACATTATAATGTTCTCTGCAATTACTTGACAAGATATGTTTTTGTGGATTGTTTCATCAAATGGTGTTACGCTGTGGATCCTTTTTCAAGTTCACTCTAACAAGGTTCAGCAAGGAGAACACGCATGCATGAATTTAATAATATGCCCTGGTTCTTCAGTTCCTGGGCTTACTCTTGTCTGTATTACATAAATAACTTTAAGAGGCCATAGTTTGTCACTTCATAAAAAGAAACTAGCACAAGGAAAATTCTTTGACCAGGAAAAGAAGTACATTTCTTGAGTGATTACTCGTGTAGGAACAAAATCAATTAAATAACTGTTAGGGGATGCAGGTAGGTGTTCTCTATTTTGCAACACCTCAGGTAACACACTGTAATTATATGAAGGTATGAAATAGTGGGAGCCTCCTATTTCTGAGGTAAGGGAGGTTAACTAGATACACAGATTTCATAACCAAAAACTGGGAAAAATAGGCAAGTTAATCATACAGTAAACTCACTGATACTGCACACACCAGAATCATACCTTATCACATGTGTCCAATTGAATTGTGACCATCGCCAAGCCCTGGGTGTGAATTTGATAAGGTCATCTGTGGATCCACTACTCCAGACACCTTTTCTTCTTCTCGGCGCTTTAAGCAGGCAGCTTTAGGATTGAGATTTCGTTCTAGGCAGAAACCATGCAAACAAAGGTTAAATGCAATTTGAATCAAGCCCTGGCACACATGCACAATGATTATGACAAGTCAATAACTTAAATTTCAAGGCAAATACATAGAAAATATGAGTAATTTATTGATTTTCTTGCTGTGACTCCAGCCAACACGTGTTTCGTCGCTCGGGACAAGACACATGCGACTTCCTCAGGGCTTCAAGAAGATGAAACAGTCTTATGTGCCTTCTGACTGGTTATAATTCCGTCGCAGCCTAACTATGGCTGGGAAAGTTGCAAGTATTGCACGAAAAGCCTTATTGTAGCATATATCAACGATGCTCGATGTGAAGTAGATCTCGTGCTATTATAAAGGGTGCGAATTATATCAGCCCTCGACGCGCTGTATTTAGTAGTGTTCAAGCCTATATCCGATCCCTGGCAACTCAGTATGGCCGCAGTCTTGAAGGTTATATGCAAGTGACATATCAAAATGCTTAGAGGAGAAATATACAACCAATTGTGATTCAAGGGCAAAATATTACTTGCAAATGTTAAGCAGATATACAACAGGTTTAAGTCTGCCATTCATTTTGCAAGGCCACAAGCAGTACTTCACAAAATTATGCTAAACTAATAATGTGCAAATAATAACCGGTTAAGTTTAACACAGGTTTCATAAGTGTCTCAAAAGAGCGTTTACTCTGTGAGACCAGACTGGCGAGCGACAGAGTCCACTAGAACTTGTGTTTTGTGGATAATATGGTGGTTTATTTAATGCCAGGCTGGCAATGCTCATAGGGGACTTTCCAGGCATCTTATGAGCCCCCCGCTCCTTCGGAAAGAGGTGAACTCATGTCTCACATTTTCATGCTTGTGACTGCCATTCCATGGGGAATTCACCTCCATGTCTTTCATCATTCCCCATCTACCTTATCCAGCCTAAATTGGACTCGGATAGGACACCAAGCCATTCAATGGAGTCCGTCCCGGCATCTGGAATAAGACTCTCCAAGTTAAGAGGGGCTGTAAAACATTCAAAGATGTTGCCTTCCTGAATAGCCGGGACTGACTACCAGAAAGAATAATTGCCTGTGTACTCAGTGACTACTTTAACATTTGACTCAACACGTCACCAAAGAGGACTTGTACGCCTGTGCAAGGCTGAAGACATTAGAAAAAGTTTTAAACAAACAGATGTTCAGTACGTTAGCACATGACTTTGCAATCATCAGCTAGGAAAATAAATGATGGTAAATTTGCTGCTATACGCCTAAACCTTTTGTCAAATGTACAAAAAGTCTTAATTCTTCACAATGTTCATGCATTTAAAAAAATGTAATACAATCCTGTTAATGAGCCCCATTTTTACCATTTATATCAGCAGTAAAACAAAAGAATTGGGGACATTAAATGTGAAATCAGCTACCTAAAATGGCATTCCTATATACCAGCAGTTAATACTGCAACAGTGACCTAGGTTAAAAGTACCACAACTGAACAAGTTAAATGCCCTCGCAAATGATCTTTCTGGCAGATACACGGTCTAACTCCCAATTGGTCACCTTTTGAATCACCATATGAACAAGGCTGGGCCTGAAATTATTTTGTGCAACAGCTTTTGTGTGCTGGCAGGTGGCACTATTGGATGATTTAGAGGTTCTCTCCCAGATTATAGGTGCCATCCATGAATGACAGTGAGTACCTTCGGTGCCTTCAGACGTGACAAATTAAAGGACAGTGTGCTCAAGCTAAATTGATAACTTAAAACCCAAAGGAAGGCCACTCTGCAAAATAGGGAAGAGGACGGGTGGTGAGGAACCTGTAGAGGTATCACCGCAAAAAGTGCTTGAATGAAGGATCAAGTTGGGGAAGCTGCTCCTTATCTTTAAAGGGATTTAGTAGAGAGCAAAAAGCTAGTGTTATGGACTTCCGCACATGGGAGGGAAAAACCTCCTTTAAGAAAAAAAAAGGATGCCTTAGCCCAAAGAGCTAATATGTCTACAAAGAAGGTAGTATACAGCAGATGCACAGACAAAGATGGCAGCTAACTCATGCAACACGTCAAAGTAATCACAGTCATTACTCAAAAGGAGTCCAAAACACACATCATGGATCCACTGCGGCATAATGAATCTCTCAAGTCAGATATATGTAAGCATCACAACAGGGGACTTCATTAAAGAGGGATGTTCATCAGAAAGCCTTGCTGGGCCATGGATAATACAAAAGCAAATCCAACAAATTAGTTTGAAGAGGGTCAATACTTTGGCCCTCACATTAGACCAACTCTGTCCAATAGCCAGAATAGACTGACATACAGGAAGGGCAGCAATCCACCAGAATCACATCTATTAACAGGGCATTGAATCCACTTAACTCTTTCTGCTCAATCTGCATGCATGGAGGAGTAGATTGTGGAGTTCTGATGTAGAACGTTTCCCTGTTGCTGGAACAGATTCAGAAAATCAAAAGTCAAAGTCTCCCAGCCCAACATGGGGTTATTCAGATGAACTGAGCCTCACCCAGCAATCAGCAGTGGAGGCAAAAATGCATAGAACGGGTCAAAGTCCCACCAAAGTGAAACAAGTCTCCCAGAGAGTCCCAGGAGGAACATTTAGGGTGCAATAGGTTTGACATTCAGTGTTGTCTGCTGTAGCTAGAAGATATAGTCAAAGCATGCCCCACTAGATGCAGAAGACACTACGGGTTGGGAAGGAAAATGCTACTTACCAGTATGCATCTGTTCTTGGCATATGAGCTGCAGATTCACACACTATGCATAGATCGCCATCTGGTGTTGGGCCGGATGTTTGTAGTTTGTTATGGTCTTGGAACAAGTCTTCCGAAGTCATGAGATAGGTGACTCCTCCTTGAGACAATAGTGCGCATGGGCATCGACTCCATCTTCGGGTTGTTTTTCGCCAAGATGGGAAATGATTGAGTTCTGTGAGAAACAGAAGGAGATGCCCATGTATGTTGTATCTAATAAAGATAATACTGGAACAGATGACGGTAGTCGAGGAGGTGGGTGGGCGTGTGTGAATCTGCAGCTCTACATGCCAAGAACGGATATATACTGGTAAGTAGAATTTTCCGTTCAAGGCATATGAGCTGCAGATCACACACTATGAATAGATTGCATAGCAGTACTGTCCCTTAGCGGCGACCACCAGTATCTGTTGCAGTACTCTGAAATAGTGTTTTGAGTACAGCCTGGCTCTCACTAGCTGGTTGTTTTGCTTGCACATCTACACAATAGTGTTTTGTGAATGTGTGCGGTGTAGACCATGTAGCTGCTTTGCAGATATCATCCAAGGGAATGTTCCCGAAAATGCCATGGAAGCCCCTATTTTGCGGGCAGAATGGGCTTTGGGGGAATAGAAAGTGTACGTTTTGTTGCTTTGTGATAGCAAATTTGTATACATTTGACAATCCACCTTGCAATTCCAGACTTTGATATGGGATTGCCTTTATGTGGTGGTGAGAAGGATATAAAGCGGTTTTGTTTTTTGCAAAAAGGTTTTTTTCTGTCAATATAGTAAAGAAGTGCTCTTTTTACGTCTAGTGTATGAGAACTCTTTCTGCTACTGTTTGTGGTTGTGAGAAGAAGGCTGGCAACTCTACAGATTGGTTGAGATGAAAGGGAGAAATAACTAAAGGAAGGAATTTGGGATTTGTTCTGAGAACCACGTTATGATTGAGTTGTTAAAATGTTACTTGAATAGTTAGTGCCTGTAGCTGAGTGACTCTTCTGAGAGATGTGATGGACACAAGAAAAGTGACTTTCCATGTAAGAAATTGTAGCTCACATTTATGTAGAGGTTCGAATGGAGGACCCATGAATCTAGTGAGGACGATGTTTAGATTCCACACTGGAGAGGATGGTAACCTGGGAGGAATTGTTCTTTTGAGGACTTCCATAAATGCTTAAGTGGCAGGTACCATGAAAAATGACAAATGTCTTTTTTGCAGGTAAGCGGCTATGGCAGCGAGAAGTAATCTAATTGACGTGTATGCTAGATTACATCTTTGAAGAGGCAGCAGGTAACATATGATGTGTTGAATGGACGCATCTAGAGGATTGATTGTGTTATTGGTACAGTATATCACAAATCTTTCACACTTGGCTGCATAGCAGGCTCTAGTGGTGACGCGCCTAGCCTCTTTGATAACGCTCATACAATCAGGTGGAAGATTGAGGTAACTAAATTCTAGGACTTTAGGAGCCAAATCGCTAGGTTGAGCTGTGCTGGATCTGGATGTCTGATCTCTCCATGGTTCTGTGTTAAGAGTTGTGGGGAAGAGGTGTAGTTCTTGGTGCAGGACTACTGATAGTTCCAGCAATGTTGTGTACCATGGCTGTGTGGCCCATGTTGGAGCAACTAGGATCAGTGTTGGTGACTGTTGTTGCAGCTTGCGTACCACTAATGGAATGAGTGGGAGAGGCCGAAAAGCGTACACAAATCTGCCTGACCAATTCATCCATATCGCATTGCCTTTGGACAATGGGTGTGGATATCTGGCAGCAAAGCTTGAGCATTTTGTGTTTGAATGTGTGGCGAAGAGATCTATCTCTGGATGCCCCCACATTTGGAAAAACGGTTGAAGGACTTGTGGATGAAGTTCCCACTCGTGAATCTGTTGTGTCTGACGACTTAACAGATCTGCCATCTGATTCTGTATTTCTGGAAGATGTTGGGCTAAAAGAAATATGTTTTGAGGAATAGCCCACCTCCATAAGCTCTGTGCTAGTTGAGAGAGCTGCAGAGAGTGCGTCCCCCCTTGTTTTTGTAGATAATACATCGCAGTTATATTGTCCGTCCGGGCTAAGACAGCTTTGCCTGATACGTGTTTCTGGAATGATTTTAATGCCAGAAAGATTGCCAGTAGCTCCAAATGATGGATGTGGAGTAGCTTTTGCTGAGGCGTCCATTTGCCCTGTATGGTGTGATGTGGTAGATGAGCTCCCCAGTGAGCGATGTGTCTGCTGTTAGCACGATTTGTGGAACCGGCTCTAGGAACGGTCAACCTTTGGAAAGTTTTTGGGTGTTCCACCATTGCAGAGAGCGATGTGTGTGGCCATCCACCAACACTAAATCTGTTAGCGGACCTAGAGCTTGGTTCCACTGACGTGCTACGCATTCCCGTAACAGGCGCATTTGGAATCTTGCATGAGGTACTATGAAAATACAAGAGGCCATCATCCCTATTAGTTGCATAAACACTCAAGCTGGAAGTGAATGCTGCGGTTGGAATTTTGTTATAAGGGCTTGCATGCTTGCTATCGTGGCTGGATTGGGATATGCAAGGCCTTTTGAGGTGTCTATTGTGGCACCTAGATATTGTTGGATGTGGGGCGGTTGGAGGTGAGACTTTGCGAGGTTTATTGTAAACCCTATGTTGTGAAGTAGTTGGATTGTGGTGTGTGTGATTTACACACTGGGTATGCGACTTGGCTTTCATGAGCCAGTCATCCAAGTATGGGAAGACGTGAATTTGTTGTCTTCTTAAGTGGGCTGCTACCACTGCTAGACATTTTGTGAATACTCTGGGTGCTGTAGTGACTCTGAATGGGATAACCTTGAACTGGTAATGCTGACCGTCCACTACAAATCGAAGATATTTCCTGTGAGCAGGGTGAATGGGAATGTGGAAGTAGGTGTCCTTGAGAACTTAAGTGGCAAGGAAATCGCCTTCTTTGAGTAGAGGAAGGACCTGTTGAAGAGTGACCATATGAAAATAGTCTGATTCAATGTTTAGGTTCAATGGTCTGAGGTCCAAGATGGGTCTCAGGGTTCCATCCTCCTGTGTGTTGATGATGCAGGGGAACTGGTTCTATTGCATGTTTTTGTAGGAGGGAAAGTACCTCTTGTTTTAGAACCGTTAAATGCTCTGTTGACATTGGATGCTGTTTGGGTGGTATGTTTGGGGGAGTTGAAGTGAGCTTCAGGAAATAACCGGATTGGATGATTTGTATCCCCCACCTGTTTGTGGTAATGGTGTTCCAGACAAGTAGGAACTGTACCAATCTTCCCCCAACCGGAGTATAATGGTCCGGGGGGAGTGACGGGAAGTCATTGTTTGGAGGTGGAGGCAGTGCAAGTATTGGTAGTTTTGCCTCTACCTTTGTTGTTATTGCCACTGTAGTCTCCTCTGTAAACCTCTGGTAGAGGAGGTCTGTGTGGGACTCTTATAGGAGGTGGAGCGACGAAAAGAACTTCTCGGAGCTTGTGATTGCAAAGCTCCCATTGATTTGGCAGTATCTGTATTTTTTTTATCTATTCTAAAGATGAATCTACAGTAGGCCCAAATGTTCCTGGTCAAAGGGTTGGTTTAGTAGGATAGCCTGAACCTCTGGTTTGAACCCTGAAATCTGTAGCCAGGCATGTCTGCGCAAAAGAACACTGGTATTAATAGCTCAGGAGGCTGTGTCGGCAGCATCTAGAGCACATGGAATGGAGGTTTTGGTTATCAGTTTCCCTTCCTGGATGAGATCATTGACCCTGGTTTTACATTGATCTGGAAGGTGTTGTAGTAGGGTCTCTAGTTTGTCATAGTGTGCCCTATCGTACCTAGCCAGTAAGGCCTGTGGTGTTGGCAATTATCCATATGTTGGTTGCTTGGGACGCTGTTATTTTACCAGATGCGTACAACAGTTTTGACTCCTTATCAGGAGGTGGAGCATTGCCGGAGGTCTGGGAGTTGGCCCTTGATCTGGCGTTGGAGACCACCAAAGAATCTGGCCTTTAATGTTAACAGGGTCAGTTGAGGCAGAATTGTATTTCCTTTCCACTCTGGGGTTAATGACTCTAGCCCTTACAGCATCTTTAAAGACTTCAGGAGCGTGTTTGAATACCCATGTAAACATTAAGAGAATGGAAGTGGACCTTTGAGATGGTGCAAAAGTGTCCATGAGGAAATCTTCTTCTATAGGGTCTGTGTGTAAATTTACACCGTGGCATTCTGCAGCCCTGTGTATAAGCTGAGTGAATCCTATAGTGTCCTCTGGAGGGAATAGTATAGACGGGTAGACATACTCTTGTGATGTATTAGGAACATCTGGTGTGCCATAATTTTCCCATGGGTCATTTGCGATATAAGGATGAATAGGTTCCCCTAAAGGTTCATCATCCCCTTCGTCCCCAGAGGTGTCATAATCCCAAGGTGGAGGAGATTGTGAGGGTACTGGATATGGGATAGGAGAGATGTGGTGTGGAGGGGGTGAAGAAGGAATCCTTAAAGGAGAAGTGGCAATGTCTCTTTTCTTTAAAGGAAGTGGAGGTGGTGCAGGTTTGTCCATTTTCCTTTTCTTGGAAGGACTAATTCTAAGATGACCTGTTTCTGGGTCAATTTCAAGAGTTTTTTGGGTTGGATCAGGTCGAAAAAGCTCCTCCTCCGGAGTGTGTTGCTTCATTGCCGATTTTTACAGGTATGTGTGGCATAAGTTTTGGAGTTGTTTTATGTTCCTTAGGTTTGGAATCAGGAGTTTCCTTAGGTTCTGAAGGTTTAATTGGGGTCTTTGGAACCGGTAGTTGGTTCCGATGATTTTTTCCGAGCCGAAGGTTCATTGCCAGTGGTCTTCAGAACCAGTTGTTTCCTTGGTTCCGATGATTTTTTCAGATCCTAAGGTTCAGTCTCAGTGGATTTCGGTGCTGAGTGCGCCGATGTGGAACCAGGCTTCGGTGCAGATGAAGATAATGGTTTGGAATCAGGAGTTTTCTTGGGTTCCGAAGGTTTAATTGGGGTCTTTGGAACCAGTTTTTTGGTTCCAATGATTTTTTCAGAGCTGAAGGTTCATTGCCAGTGGTCTTAAGAACCAGTTGTTTCCTTGGTTCCGATGATTTTTTCAGATCCTAAGGTTCAGTCTCAGTGGATTTCGGTGCTGAGTGAGCCGATGTGGAACCAGGCTTCGGTGAAGATGAAGATAATGGTTTCTCTTTTGGTTTGTCTTTTGTTGTCAGTGCCGGGGATGGGGTTTTGGTACCGGCAGCAGGCTGGCTAGATCCCGAGTGACCTGAAGGCTTATGTGTTGACTTCTTTGCCGGGCCCGAAGGCGGGCGTGGGAAGTTTTGTCCCAGTGTGCACCTAGGCCTGAAGGTGAAGGTGCTACCAAAGCCTTTTTATAGATGGGTGGGGGGAGGGGGTCGACGTTAGTACTTACGACCCGCTGCTCTGGTGTGATGTCTAATACGTCGGAGTCGTCTGCTTCGGAGTCGCTAAAGTTACCCTCTTCGATCTGCTCCTGCTCTGGTACATTGATGCCTTCTTCGAAGATATCGTCTGGTATCGATGATCGAGCCATGCTTCTTTGAGCCAGACGATCCCGTATTGTTTTCTTGGAGTGGAAAGAGGCACAAGCTGGACAGTCTTTGGCCTCGTCCTCAGGTTAAAGGCAGTGGTTACACACCTCATGAAGATCGGCGTGTGGAAACTTTGATCCACATGGAGGACACTTATTTAAAAGGAGTCCTTTCCATGAGCCAAAGGGCCTGATGGCGCAGATAGGCCAGAAGGCCTGCGTCGATGACCGGAACTGAAGAATTCAAGTTTGTAGAGATGTGCGTTGAATGGGAAACGCGATAGAAGACAATACCAAAGAAAGGGTAAAGGATTGCGTGTCGAAAGGTAGATCGGTAACGACACCGAACTGAAGCACGCCGAACACATCCGAGCCGGATGGCGAAAAAAAAAATCTGAAGATGGAGTTGATGCCCATGCGCACTATTGTCCAGAGGAGGATTCACCAATCTTGTGACTTCCAAAGACTTGATCCAAGACAATAATAAACTGCAAACATCCGGGCCCAACACCAGATGGCGATCTATGCATATTGTGTTATCTGCAGCTCATATGCCTCAAACTGAGGACAACCACAGAGCTTGGGTGCTCTGATACAGAGAGATTCTATTGTAGAAATGAGTGTCTAAACTTCCTCGGTCAGTTTAGCAGCATGGTTCACAGCGCAGGACCACAAATTGGAGCGATGTGGTGAAATGCAGGCGAAAACCTGGGTAACCAAATTCAGCAAGCTGCAGGTTTCATTGATTTGAGATAACTGTGTACCAGACAGGCAGAAAAAGTAAACTCTGCCTCCTATACACTCCGGATGACCAGTGGAGGGAGAACTAATGTAGCTTGGTGGCAGATGACATAAAGGAGGAGTGCTGCATCTGTTGGTGTCCACTGCATTGCAACCATATCACCCTATGATCCATGAAGGTGTTGGGTAGGTTTCTGGAGAAGATGAGAGCACTGCCGGTCAGTCGGTCAAGCCCTGAGAATAGTCCTGGAACATCTGGAACCAGTGTGGTGAATCGGCAACCCCACTGAGTGGGCGTTTGCCCAGCTATCTTTAAGTTCTAAGAGTCATCTTTCTCTTGGAAGAGCTTGGAGCCATCAAATGGCATGTCTTTCAAGGATGCCTAAACATCTCCGGAAATTCCGGTGGCACACATCGAAGAGTGGTGTCGATCAACATTGGTGCTCACGTACGCCCAACATCCTGTGATGTCCAGATGAGCACTCAATATATATATGGCTGTGTCTTAACCATGGCAATTTATGAGCCTTGATCCTTCATGAGCTTTCGGTAGCATTCAATACGATCTCCTATGACTTACTCCTTTCACACCTTTTGATAGTTGGTATTCAAGGCCAGTGCTAGGCTTGGGTCATGGCATATTTGACAGTTTGCACAGATTAAGTCTTACTGTCTAACTATCAATCTGGACACAAACACCTGGTGCATGGGGTCACTCAGGGCTCATCCTTAGCTACACCCTCTATGTCTGTCTCCAGCCCAACTTACCTATTCATTTAGCCTGTGGCAAATGAATTATGCAGGCAACACCCACATTGCTTTTTTCCTTTGACATGAAGCACTCATTATGGCTTCTCTATAAGGAATGCATGGCTCAGGTCGTAGACTAGGTGTCACTTAGCTCTGTCAAACTTAAGACATACAAGAATGCTATTTTGCATATTCCCAGCCAGAAATCCAATCATAGCCTGATTATCAAATGTTAACCTTCTCACCTAGGTGCCTACCCTACCCATCCCCTCAGTACACAACTTAGGCATCATACCTGATCAGGAGCTCTCAAACTAACTAGGTCATTAAGCTGGGAGTTGTGTGGTCCACTGCTGCATCTTTTTCATAAACGTTTTCCTTTCCTTGCACAACAGTCTTGGGAGAGTTGTGATCAAGGCCACAGTTTTACGCTACTTAGACTATTGTAACTTTTTTAGGAGCCTTAACCATATCATTAAACGCCTTCAGCGTATACAGAAGCCAGAAGCTCAATTATCTTTGAAATCTATGACCCGATCCTGTGCCACCAAAGCACTGGAAGCCCCACACTGGCCTAGCATCTCACAAAGGATTACATTAAACAACCTCTGCCTGCTCTTTAAAGCTATTCACACTGTCCAGGATACCTGCAAAAAACCATTAAAAGCACTACACCCAATCCCGGTTTCTTGGGTCCTTCAAGTCCATACTGCAAGCTGCTCCCAGATTATGTTCGATTTGTGTTAGTGGTCAGCAAAACATAATTCCAGTCTCCTACATCTTAGGACACATGTACAACTTATTCTCCTTTGCAAAGTCTACATTTCCACCTTCATGCTGTGCTCGTATTTCCCCAGTTCCTAGAGCCCGAACATATTTAAGGTTATCATGTAGTTTACAAATTCCACATAACATAATGCACTGTCTGGTGGTGAGAAACTCATTAGGAAGAGCGGGCAAAATATAACTTGCCATATCACACAGCACACGTCTCAGTAATGGGCAGACAGACAGTATTCCACGATGAAGGGCCAAACTGGATGCAGAAAAAACTCTTGCCTAGAGCATCAATTAGTTTACATTCTGTTGGGAGTGGCAAAAAAAACATTGAGATTCACCTTCATTTTGCATGTCTAAACAACTCAACAGTATGGTGCAGAGTGCATCGTCAAGGAGGCTGGAACCTGAGAGCCTGGCTCGCGACATCGAGCTACTGGGAGGCTCATTGGCAGAGCTGCGTTAAGTTAGGCCCAGCCTGCCACAAGACCTTCCATCAGAGTCACTCAAGGTCGCTTGACTCCAGTGGCATGGAGAGCACAGGACCCCAGAACAGAGGGGTGTAGGGTGAATAAATCACTCACTTCACCATCATCCTAAGGTAAGAATTACCTTTTTAACCCAGACTAGGAAATGCAGGAATAAAATAGTTATTAGGAAATCCCTTCGTTTTAAGATTCACCATCTGCACTTTTCAGTTGGATCCTTTTTTCTCCCTTTTTTTACTTGTTTGTATTGTCTCCCCCACCCCATTGCTCCGCCTCAAGCGTTTGCTTGCGCTGAGGCGTCGCAGTAGCCCTATGATGAAGCATGCCACAATACATTGTGGGTGAGGGCAGTTTTTACAAAGTAATTGTGCTTTTGCTAAACCTTATCGTAAATCGATACTTGAAAAAATTGTGATCTCACGAAACCTTACTTCTTTACTGTGTATTGATGCTTATCTTGAGGAGTTTGAAGCAAGGTGTTATCCTTCTCCCCCTTCTTCTTTGTGTAGTCTGTATATACTATACCAAAGTAAGGTATAGTGTGCACAGAGTCCAGTGGCTCCCCAAAAGCTTACAGAGGTAAAAGAAGATAATACCTTACCCTTTATTTTTGGTAGTGTGGACAAGCAGTAGGGCTTTATCAGAGGGTAGTGTTAAGCATGTATTCTACACACAGGCAAGAAATGATTTCGAACATTTAAAGACTGAACTCTAACCATATTGTTTTGTATAAAAACATTTTTGTAGTATTTTATTTTTAGAACCAAGCAGGACTTGGTACAGGTAAGGATAATAGTACTTTCAAGAATAATGCAGTTGAATGCAGCTGACTCTTACAGGTAGATCAAATGTTCAGAAAAAGTCAAAATTACAGCGCAGTTACTTTGTACTTTAGGATTACTTATCCAATTACTTTTTTTCCTCAGTGTGGCATTCCGAGATACCTCACTGGGACATTTCCTGGATAAAGGTAAGTAATTCAATTTGTCATCAAAAGACATCAGCTTGGATTATCATACAATTTTCAACTCTACACTAAGAACATTTTTCACAGGAAAATAGTCAATGCAGTCTTATGGGAGAATATGAGATTATTGTTTTAAAGGTGAGTAACCAGTCTTGGGAGTTGAGTTTTTGGGGTTAGAACAAGGGTTCCCCCAGGCTCAAGGATGCACTCAAAGAGCACCCTCACCAGCACTAGGGTGGCAGGGTGCAGAGTGCTGAGACCCAATGTTATCCAGTGGGGGATAGGGGGCCTCCAGTTGGTGGCTGCTCACGGTCACGCCACTTGGGCGTGGGAGCAAAGGATATAGGGTTTGACTCAGGGCAAAGGGGGATCCGAGTTAGCACACAAGCAGCACCCCCAGCGGTACAGAGGTGGCCAGGTACAGGGTGCTAGATTGGTTTCAGGTGCCCTGTTGGTTTCAATGGGGATTCTCCGGTCACAACAAACACTGCAGGCTTGGGCATGAAGACTTTCTGGAGGCGACCACCAGTTGGAGAGGTAAGTTGGGAATTTAGAGAATGCCTGAACACCATTGGTTGGGCCACCCAAGACCGTGGGGTGTCCAGTGCAGGGGTGTCTTTAGGCATCAGATTTCCTTACCTGCTCTGGTCGCGGTGGGGGGGACCCTCCAGAAAGAGGCTGCAGGCATCAGCTGGAAGCTTGAGGTGGATCGGGGATCACCAAATCCCAGGTGATAAGACGACCTTGCGGTGTCGGGCCACTCAAACTCGGGCCGTGGGCATCAGACGCAGAGTGGTGCAGACTCGCGGATCCGGCTGGAAGCAGTGTCTGTTAGTGAGCGAATCCGGTGTTTATGGGAGACAGTCTTGGTAGGGAAGGCAGGGCAGGTCCTCCAGGTTGTGGGGGGCTGCGGGACATGCTGGGGTTTTGCTGGAACAGGTCGATATTGGAACAGGTCGAGATTGGGACAGGCTGGTAAGGCTGGAGCCAAGTCAGTGGTGTCCTCCTCTGCTGCCTTCACCACGGCTCATTCTTTTCTTCTTGTCTGAGGAGGTAAGGTTCAGGGTTGCTCTTAAATACTAAATTTAGGGGCATTTCAGGTAGGTACAAGTTGGGAGCAATGGGTCCCTTCCTTGGGGTGGGTACATCTCCTAATATGCCACTCTCCAGTCGTAGGGGGGCATAAGCCTCACTTTGATTGGCTGGGTCCCCCATCTTCAATATGGCGGGGACTGAGAATTATGCTTCGCCTCGCCTACCCCATCTGAGGGGAGGGGTTGGCAAAGATAATCGCACATTTCCTCCTAAGCTTTGTTTTCCTGCCTAAAGTGGAGGTAAGAACCGGTGGGGGCCAGTTGCTGGGAGCAGCAAATGGCTGGGTCAGCTCACAAAGGCGGCAATCCTTTGAATCTTCCCCTTCGTGGGCCCTGCCAATCCTTGGGGAGTAGGCTTCGCACCTATTGCCAGGATGTGCTTTGTTTCAGGACCCCAAGAGCGGGAGGCTCTTGACCCAGGGCTCCAGAAACATGTCTGGAGTGGCAGCTGGTGGAACTCTTGTTGGAATTATTCTTTTAAGTCCTTCCATAAAAGCTTTGATAGCTGGTACTCTAAACAAAGACAAGTGTTGTCTGTTTTGGAGATAAGCTGCTATGGCAGCGAGATGTAGTCTAATGGATGTATACGCTAGGTTACATTGTTGTAGATGCAAAAGGTAACAGATGATGTTTTGAGTAGAAGCATCTAGTGGATTGATTTGGTTGTTTGTACAGTAAATTACAAAATGTTTCCACTTTGCTGCACAGCAAGCTCTAGTGGTAGGACGTCTAGCCCCTTTAATGATGTTCATGCAGTCTGGCGGGAGATTGAGGTAGCCAAACTCTAAGATTTCAGGGGCCAGATCGCAAGGTTGATTTGACTGGAATCTGGATGTCTTATCTCTCCATGGTTCTGAGTGAGAGGCTTGGGTGAGAGGAGTAACTTTTGATGAGGAACTACTGATAGTTCCAAGAGGGTTTTGAACAATGGCTGACGGGCTCATGTGGGAGCAATTAGGATCATTGTGAGGGAATGCTGTTTGAGCTTCTGAACCACTAGCGGAATGAGTAGGAGAGGCGGAAAAGCGTAAGCAAATTTGCCTGACCAGATCATCCATAGTGCATTGCCTTTGGACAATGGGTGTGGATACCTGAAAGCGAAGCTTGGGCATTTTGTATTTTGGTGTGTGGCAAACAGGTCTATTTCTGGGTGACCCCACATTTGAAAGAATGGAAGCATAACTTGAGGATGAAGTTCACATTTGTGGATCAGCTGTCTGACGACTGAGCAGATCTGCAATTTGTTCTGCAAGGAGATATATGTTCTGAGGAATGGCAAATCTCCATATGCTTTGAGCTAGGTGTGAAAGCTGGAGAGTGTGTAACCCCCACCCCCCCCCCCCCCCCCCTGTTTTTTGTATGTAATACATTGCTGACATGTCTGTACAGACCAGGATAGCTTTGCCTACGAGGTGGCGTTGAAAAGATTTGACGCTAGGAAGATCGCCATTTGTTAGCTGACCTTAAGCCTGGTTCCACTGACGTGACAAACACTCCTGTAATGGACGCATTTTGAGTCTTGCATAAGGGACAATGAGAATGAAAGATGCCATCATCCCGATTAGCTGTAAAATTGTAAATTGATACTTGTATAGCGCACTACTCACCCGCAAGGGTCTCAAAGCGCTTATACGAATACCGCTGTGGAACCCATCCTGGCTTTCCCTGTGAGGCGTCCACTTCTGGGCACCCCCACGGTGGAGGCCAGGCATCCTTAGCGTTGTGGGGGCCGTTGGAACACTCGAGCTGGCAGTGAGTGCTGAGGTTGAAATTTTGACAATAGAACTTGTATGGCGGTTATCCAGACTGGGTTGGGGTATGCTAGAGCTTTTGAAGTGTCTATGGTAGCCCCGAGATATTATTGTATGCTGGACGGTTTGAGGTGGGACTTGGTGAGGTTTACCGTGAATCCCAAGTTGTGAAGCAGTTGGATTGTTTTGTGTGTGCGTTACACACAGCTGCTGTATGACCTGGCCTTTATGAGCTAGTCGTCTAGATGAGGGAAGACATGAATGTGCTGCCTTTGTAAGTGGGCCGCAACTACTGCTAGACACTTGAAGACTCTGGGTGCTGTAGTCACCCTGAATGGGAGGACTTTAAATTGGTACTGTTGTCTGTCTATGACGAACCAGAGATATTTCCTGTGAGCGGGGTGAATGGGAATATAAAAGTAGGGGTCCTTTAAGTCCAGAGTGGAGAGAAAGTCGCCCTGTTGAAGCATTGGGCGCACCTGTTGGAGAGTGACCATGTGGAAGTGATACGACTGCAGCGTGGATAGTGATACGAATGTAGAGGTTTAGGGGTTTGAAGTCCAATATGGGCCTGAGAGAGCCGCCCTTTTTTGGAATTAGAAAATAGAGGGAGTAAACCTCTGTGCCTTGATGAGGCAAGGGGACTGGTTCTATTGCATGTTTTTGTAACAGAGAGAGAACCTCTTGTTTGAGAAGTGTCAGATGTTCCGAGGATAATGGACGTTGTCTGGGAGTAATATCTCAGGGATAACTAACCATATTGCACTAACCATATTGGATAATTTATCTCACCCACTGGTCTGTGGTGATTGAATTCCAGACAGGTAGGAACGAATAGTTTCTTACCTGTCGGTGTAGTTTTGCAGCTTGAAGATCTTTCTGGATTCACTATGCTGTGCATTATTCCGCGGTCTAGTGGTTGGGTCCGGAATCGTAGTCTTTTCTTTGTTTTTTTTTTCGTACCCAAGTGGGCGTCGACGTCCCACCTTTTGGTGTCTGTCCCGTGACGTCGGCATGCTTCCTGCGGAAGCTCCCACCCTTGGGCGCCATCTTCGGATTCTTTTTTCTTTTCCGTTTGTGTTCTGTTTCCGAATTGTATGGCAATGTTTTTATCTTCTCTTTTTTTTAGCGCTGTCTTCCTTGAAGTTCCATGAAGTCTTTTAATTGTACATTTTTTTTTGTTTGTTTACCACCTCTTTTCTCCAGCCTCATCTTTCTGGCGGAGGTGGGTGGGTTCGCTAGTGAATCCAGAAAGATCTTCAAGCTGCAAAACTACACCGACAGGTAAGAAACTATTCGTTTTGCAGCGTGAATCTTTCTGGATTCACTATGCTGTGCATAGACTTCGTAGCAGTTGTTATTGTGGTGGCTGGGTGGAAGATGAGCTTGTGTTCTTGAATATGTGCTGAAGCACTTTCTGTCCCACTTGTGCTTCCTTGTTCATTTGTATGTCCACACAGTAGTGTTTTGTGAACGTGTGCACAGAAGCCCATGTTGCCGCCAGGCATATGTCCTGAAGAGGAGTGTTTGCCAAGAAGGCTATTGTAGCTCCCTTCTTTCTTGTTGAATGAGCCCTTGGCCCCTCTACTAGTTCTTGTCCAGTGTTTGTGGCAGAATTGTATAGTTTGCGCGATCCATCGTGCAATTGTTCCTTTAGTAACAGCTTTCCCCATGAAACTTTCAGCAAAGGAGACAAAAAACTGTTTTGTTTTTCTGTGATCTTTAGTTCTCTCTATGTAATGCATGACTGCACATCTCGCATCCAGAGTGTGCAGTGCCCTTTCTGCTTTTGTTGTTGGTTTCTGAAAGAAACTTGGTATTTGAATCGTCTGGTTGATGTGGAACTTGGACACCACCTTTGGCATAAAGTGTGGGTCCGTTCTCATCACCACCCTGTCGTTGTGAATTTGTATGTAGGGTTCCTGGAGTGTTAACGCCTGCAGCTCGCTTACTCTGCGTAGCGAGGTGATTGCCACTAGGAATGCTGTTTTTAACGTTAGTATCTGTAGTGAGGCTTTATGCATCGGTTCAAAAGGTGCTTTCATGAGTTCTGTCAGTACTATATTGAGGTTCCATGCCGGCGCTGGTAACCTTTTAGGTGGTGCTATTCTTTTTGCACCTTCCAAGAATCTTTTGCTCTGCATCATTTCCATAATCTGTGAGTACCATGTTTGTCTGGCCCACTGGGGTGCGACCAGTATGAGGGTCATGTTGCTTGTCCTGCACTTGCTGAGTACCTTGTGTATCAGGGGAATCGGCGGAAAAGCATAGGCAAATGTCTTTGACCAGCTTATCCATAGGGCATTCCCCAGGGACCCCTCCCCTGGTTGCCTCGATGCGAAGTGTTGGCATTTCGCATTCTGGTGTGTTGCAAACAGGTCTAATGCCGGTGTTCCCCACCTGTCGAACAGTCTCTTTGTTTCTTGTGCATTCAGCTCCCATTCGTGCGAGGATGATGTTTGTCTGCTGAGCCAGTCCGCTTCCACGTTGTCTTTTCCTGGCAGATGTATCGCCAGTAGATCTATTTTCAATGGTATTGCCCATTTCCATATTTCTTGCGCTAGCTCTGACAGCGGTGCTGATTGTGTTCCTCCCTGTTTATGTAGAACATCACTGTTGTGTTGTCCGTCTGGATCAGCACTGTTTGATTGTATAACTTCGTCTGGAAGGCTTTCATAGCTAGGAGAACGGTCTTTAGTTCTAAGTAATTGATGTGTTTTACCGCATCTGCTTGTGTCCACAAGCCCCTCACACGTAGTTTTTCCATGTGTGCTCCCCATCCCTTTTGGGATGCATCCGTGGTGATGGTCACTGTTGGTGTTGGTGGTGTTAGAAATTTCCCTTTTGTTATGTTTTCTTTGTTCCACCATGATATCTCCACTTGCACTGCGTGTGTCACAACCACTAGGTCCTCCCAACACCCCGTTGCTTGTGACCATTGGTCCTGCAGCCACTCCTGGAGTGGTCTCATGTGTAGTCGGACATTTGGTATTATGTGGATGCATTTGCTCACCGTCCTCACTGTCAGAGCTTGCCCCTTCTGGTAGAGGCGCGCCTCCTTCAAGAGTGCCGTTGTTCTCTTCTCGCTGGGGAACCCCTTCCCCTGAATGGTGTTGATTTGTGCCCCCAGAAATATCTTGACCTGTTGTGGGTTTATGGAGGATTTCTTCCAGTGAATGGAGAAACCTAGGGCGATTAGTGTGTCTGTCACTCTCTGAGCGTGCTGTTTGCACGTATTGTATGACTGCCTTTCTCAGCCAATCGTCTAGGTAAGGGTATACGTGTATCCCCTCCCTCCTTAAGTGTGCTGTGACTGCTGCTAGACACTTTGTGAACACTCTTGGTGCTGATTTTAGTCCGAAGGCCAATGCCGTGAATTGGTAGTGGTCTGAGTGGATTGCAAACCGTAGCAGATGCTTGTGCCGTCTGTTAATTGGGATGTGTAGGTAGGCATCCTTTAGGTCTATGGTGACCATGAAGTCCCCTGTTTGGATCTGTGGGACTACTTCTTGCAGGGATGTCATTTTGAATTTGTGTCTTTATGAATTTGTTGAGGAACCTTAGGTCCAGGATGGGTCTCATTGTTTCGTCTACTTTGGGTACTAGGAAGTACGTAGAGTACACCCCCTTGTTCCTTTCCATGGGAGGTACAGGCTCGATCGCTTCCTTTAGTAGCAGTTCCTCTGCTTCCCTCTGAAGAAGATCTGGTTCCTTTTTTGCTAGTGCTCTTTTCCTTGGTCTTCTGCTTGGTGGTGTTTTTTCTAACTCTATGCAGTACCCGTACTGTATTGTGTTGATGATCCATTTGTCCGTTGTAATGTTTCTCCACTCCTGGAGGAAGAGTTTTAATCTTCCTCCCACTGGTGTTACGTGCTCGTGGGGTTTCTGTGCGTGAGACTCCTGTTTTTTGCTTTTGTGCTCCACCCTTGGAGTTTTTTGTAGGGTGTGCACGGTCAATGAGGCCGAGTCACTTGGAGGTGGTTTGCTGTCCACCCCTCCTGGTGTTTCCACGTCCTCCCTCTCTCCCGCGAAAGGACTGGCCCCTATGTTGGTATTGCCATTGCTGTTTTTGATGGCCATGTTGTGTATGAGTGTCGCTGTGGTGGGAATGTTGGAAGGACTGATGCGACGTTCCCGGCTGGTTCCCACCTCTCCCGTGTGGTGTCCTTGACGGGGTCCCTCTCTTCGCTCCCCTGAATTGCAAGGCCCCCATGGATCTTGCGGTGTCATTATCCTTTTTGAGCTGTGAGAGCTTGTCGTCCACTATTGCACCGAACAGTGTCTCACCGTTGAACGGAGTGTTCAGGATGTTGTGTTGCACCTCCGGTTTAAAGCCTGATATTCTGAGCCAGGCTTGTCTTCTTTCTGTGATGCCCAGCATCATAAGCCTGCTGGCTTGTCTGCCCCGTCCAGTGCTGTTTTTAGGCAAGCGTTTGCCAAATTCTTGCCTTCCTCTACTAGGTGCGAAGGCCTTTGTTGGTGCTCCTGAGGGAGGTGTTTCACCAACTGCCCCAGTTCCTCCATGATCTGGTAATGGTGTCTGTTGAGTAGTGCATTGGAATTAGCCATGCGCCAGTGCATAGCGGCATTCCTTTCAATCTTCCTTCCCGTTAGGTCCATCCTTCTGCTCTCTTTATCAGGGGGTGAACCCGAAGTAGTTGGCACATTGGCCCTTCTTGCTGTTGCCGTGATGATAGAGTCAGCAGCGACCGTCCCCTGTATGTAGGCTGGGTCCTTTGAGGAGTGCTTGTATTTTTTCTCCGTCCTTGGCGTGACGGGTTTACAAGTAGCAGGCTCCTTGAATGCCTCTCTTCCTTGCCCTTTGATGCTTTCAAGCATTGTCAGGTACTGGCTCCTAGTGTGCATTGGAAGTAGTGTCTCTACTAGGAAATCCCCTTTTGGCACCTCCTCTTCGAGCTTGACCCTGAACGCTGTTGCAGCGTTCTTGATGCATTCATTATAGAGCCCAATGTCGTCCGGTGGCGAGGGCCTCGCTGGATATGTGTCCACTCCCTCTTCTGGACTTTCGGCGTCGATGTCCTGCCACTCGACCTCCTGTGTATCCGAGTATGTTGATTCTTGGTACACCGTCTGTTCGTCCTCTCTCTCCTCCTCGTAATAGGCATTATCATCTTCCTGATAAGCCAGATCTTCCAAGCTCTCCGACGCTTGTTCTACTTCGAAATCTTCCTCTTCATCTTCGACCACCTGTACCTCTGGTGACTTTGGCCTTGAAGGAATTGTGTAAGATTTCATTTTTTCTTCTAAATCTTTCTTTCGCTGCAGGATGTTCTCCAACTCAGCTTCGAGTATCCTCTTTCTTTCCATCTCCGCCGCCTGGTCGGCGTCGAGTGGTTGTGCCGGTCTCGCTGGCGCAGAGATGGTTTTCGGCGTCTAGACTGGTTTCGGCGGCGACGCTGTTTTTGGCGTCGAGGCTGGCCTTGCGTCTTCGACTTCGAAGATGTTTTCGTAGTCGAGCGCTCCTTTTCTTGGAGGCTTTTCGACGACTTTGGTTGGTTGCCGTCCTTCGGCGCCAGGGAGTTCTTCTGAGAGGATCTGCTGGGCCTGGATGTCGCAGCGGACGCCGAAGTTCTCGGCGTCGGCGCTTTCGGGGTCTTGGCCTCGTTTTTTCGAGAGTCTTGGGTGGACTGTCGAGAGTCTTTCAGGCCTTTTTGGGGCGTCGATTCTCCTACCTTTTCAGTAGTCTTCTTATTATCGGTCTCTGCGACCGTGTAGTCGATGTCTTCTTCGGCGACGTAATCCTCCTCGTCGGTCGAGAGTCCCAGGTCTCGAAGGGACGGAGGTTGGGCCTTGCCCTGCATGGTGTAGTTTGCGATCCTTTGCCTCTCTCTCACTCGAAGGGTCTTCGGGGTAAATGCGGAGCAGGCGTTGCAATCTCTGCTTTCGTGGTTGACCGGCAAGCAGAGGTTACAGACTGGGTGTTGGTCCTTCTGCGAGTACTTATGATGGCATTTGCGGCAGAATTTGAATGGTGTGTTGTCCATGTCTTGCGTTCAGGGGGCCCCGGAATTCCGCATTCTCCTCTGGACGTCGAAGAAACTCGAAATTCTTCCCTTCTTCGTCGTCCTTCCGATGGTGTAGTCTTCCTTAGTCTTCTCCAATGTTTTTCTCCCAAAACTAGAGTCTTGCTTCTTCTTTTCTCCAAATCTCTGGAGCCCTCTCGGGAACGATCCAGACCCAACGGCGGAAAAAAGAATCCGAAGATGGCGCCCAAGGGTGGGAGCTTCCGCAGGAAGCATGCCGACGTCACGGGACAGACACCAAAAGGTGGGACGTCGACGTCCACCTGGGCTACGAAAAAACAAACAAAAAAAAAAAAACAAAGAAAAGACTACGATTCCGGACCCAACCACTAGACCGCGGAATAATGCACAGCATAGTGAATCCAGAAAGATTCACGCTGCAAAACTGTGAGAGACGTCCCCTGACAGGAGTGGGATGAGCGGGGGGGGGGGGGAGTGCAGGGAAGTCACTGTTTGGTGGTAGAGGAGTTGCAGTTATTGTTGCACGACCTCTTCCCTTCCCATTGTTGCCCCTGTAGCGTCCATGAAAGTATCCTTTGGAGGACGTTTGAGTGGGGCTCTTATACGAAGGAGAGATGCTCTGAACCAATGGTTTTGGAGCCAGCCCAGTAGAAGGAGCGGCGAAAAGAACCTCTAGAGGAAGGGATTTGTAAGGCCCCCATAGACTTAGCAGTGTCTGTATCTGTTTTCATCTTTTCTAAAGATGTGTCAACTGAGGGCCCGAAGAGATGCTCTTGATCAAAGGGCTGATTAAGAATAGCAGATTGCACCTCTTGTTTGAATCCAGAGAACCGGAGCCAAGCGTGGCTGCGCAACAAAACGCTAGTGTTAATGGCACGAAATGCGGTATCAGCCGCATCGAGCGCACATTTAATTGAGGCGTTTGTTTTTTCAAGCTCATCATAGTGCGCCCTGCCGTACCTGGTCAATAAAACTTGGGCATTGGAAATCCGCCAATGATTCGCAACCTGTGATGCAATAGGTTTACCAGATGCATCTATTAGTTTGGACTCCTTATCAGGAGGGAGGGGGGGAGTTTGCCCTCTTGCGTGCATTCGACACCACAAAAGAATCTAAAGGGACTTGACCTGTAATGTAAATTGGGTCATTGGGAGCTGCCTTATACTTTTTGTCTACCCTAGTGTTGAGAATTCTGGCCGTGACAGTCTTTAAACACTTCTGGAGCATGTTTGAGCATGCCCTTTAGCATTGGCAGGGGGGGGGCCTGGATTTTTGTGAGGGTGCAAAGGTTTCAAGTAAAAAATCTTCCTCTAAAGGATCAGAATGTAACTGTACCCCGTGGTATTGGGCAGCCCTACTGATTAGTTGCACAAACCCAAAATTGTTATCAGGTGGTGATGGCCTAGATGGACAGAGGTGGGTCCCAAGGGTCTACTTCATATGGGATGGTATGATCATCATCCCAATCTGGATCTATATTGCCACCCCCATCGGTATCCTCATCATCCGGTGTTAAGGAAAAAAAAAAGTATATTGTGGGGAGTGTGGTGGGGAAAATGAAAGATTTGGATCAGCTTCAGGAGGAGAAGGAGGTGGAGAGGTGTTAGTACTCATTTCCTTTCGCTTCAAAGCTATTTCAGGTTCCTCTGAAGTGTCCAGTTTCCTTGTTTTGAAGGTTTGGCGACAACTTTGCAAGTCTCTGGATAGATTAAAAAAAAAAAAATTGTTTTGGATCCCAAAAGTCAGGTAGAGACTGTGTGGGTAAAATGTCTTTTCTCAGTGCCGAAGATTTTAGGTCCGAATGTTCTTTCGACTGAGTCTCTGAGGCTTCTTGCTTGGGCTCCTTAGGTTTTGTAGGAGTTTGTGACTCCAAGACTTTTTTTGGCTCAGACAATGTTTTCGGCTCCGACTGTTTGTCGTTGGTATGTTTTGACGACAAGGATTTTGGCGTTGGGGCGGTCTTCTGTGCTAACGAAGCAGGGCGTGGCACATCTTTAGTCTTGTGCTTCGGTGCCGAAGGTTACTTTTCGGCACAGAGGGCGGGGCGTCTGAAACATGTTGCCGTGCCGACGCAGGGCGCTACCTGAGCCTTAGATTTGGGTTTTGGGAGAGGGGTGTCTGTACTCACAGACCGCTGAGCCGGGGTGATTGTCTCCTCTTCGACGTCGGAGTCGTCCGCCTCGGAGACGGAGAGGTCTTCATCACCTTGTTGTTCCGGCTGGACATTGGGATCTGCTCCGAAGATGTCCGGAATTGAGCTGCTTCAGCAAGACATTTAATGACGTCAAGCCCGTGTGAGAAAGGGCCATCTTTTTGCATTGGTATGCCCCCACTTTTTGCTGAACTGCTGATGTGCTTTGACTGAGTGTCCTGGGCTCCTGCCAACCAGGTACCCAGGGCCTGTGTTCCTTCCCTAAAAACTGTGTTGAAACTCAAACCCAATTGGCATCTCTGGCCACCTGTCAGCCCCTAGTAAATGGTACCCTAGGTACCCAAAGCATGGTCACCAGAGAAGACCCCTGAGGGCTGCAGCACTTATTGTGCCACTCTTAGGGGCCCCGTACCCTGACACCCACACACTGCCTTTGCAGGCTGAGTGTCCAAGTATAGAACTAAACAAAGACGAAATGGCACACAGTATTTTTAAATACTAGGGTTGTTCTGAGGTCTACCATCCTTATAAAGTTCTGAATTGAACCAGCCAAGGAGGCCTACAAACTCTTTTCCTTTTGGCAACCTTATACTGATATAGGAATCATCATTGTGAGGACCATTCCACACATTTGGTGTTCTTCTGCAACTCTTTAGTGTATATATATAACATTTTTTTCGTGACCCTCCGCTTGGGATCGACCATATTCTCTTACGAACAACCGTAAATTGATTGATAACTTTAAGTACCGTACAAAACGGCGTTTTACCGTTTCTAAGCCCTGATGAAATTCTCAGATGGAGATTGAAACGCATTGGTTGGACTGTAAAGAATTCTCATTTTGAAAATGAAATAAAAAACTGTATCAAATTTACCTGGTGATCCTTGGACCTCTTTCCCTTACGCACGCCAAAACAATCAGTTTTAAGGATCTGGAGCACAGTGGCAACAATAGACGGTTGATGCCAGGGCTGTTTGTGTGGAATATTGGACTTCAGAATAGGCACGAGGTGCAGAACCATATAGTCAACCGTCTTCTTTTTTGTATGCAGAGATTACAAACCTTGTGCAAGTCTGTGTGTGGGAACTTAGCACCACACCCGGGACATTCTTTAAAGGGAGTCCTTTCCATTGACTGCAGGCGCAGATAGGCCCAACGGCCCGCGTCGAAGATCGAGGAGTTTCTTTTTAAAGATGTGCATCTAAAGGGAAACGCGATCGAGACAATACCGTGGAGAGGAACTGCGCATCGAAGGGGGGTTCGAAACAAATGTCGACCCGGAGCGCAGCAAATCACATCCAAACCCGATGGTGAAAAAAAACCAATCTGGAGATGGAGTCGATGCCCTTGCGCACTATCATCCTAAGGAGGAGTCACCTACCATGTGACTACAAAGACTTCTTCCAAGACAAAAACAAAGTGCAAACATCCGAGCCCAACACCAGATGGCGATCTATGCATAAGTATACGATCTACAGCTCATATGGCTCGAACAATTAGATTCCGTTGTTGGAACGATACGTAGAGAAGTGGGAAACGCGTATGAAACAATACCATCTAGGGTAGAGAGGATTGCGCGTCGAGGGGAACCCGAAGAACAATTTCGAACTGGAGAGCAGCAACACACATCCAAAGCCGATGGGGGGGAAAAAAACCAATCTAATAATGGAGTCGATGACCATGTGCACTATCACCGAAAGGACGAGTCACCTTACCTCGTTACTAGAAAAGACTTATTTATTTTATTTATTTTTAAAGTTTTATATAGCGCGGACAAGATCTTTGCAGATATCAGAGCGCTTTACAGAAACAGGAGGTAGGGTAGACAAACTCTTGAAAACAATATAATATTCGGTAGTGAGTGAGTTGCAAAGTAGGGTAGCAATCGCACAAGAGTATACACCCCAATAACAATCAGGAAGCAATAATATAGAAGCCGTGCAATGTCGAATCGAATAATATTATAGTACTTCTTCAAAGAAAAACAACTTGCAAAGATCCAGACTCAATACAGATGGCAGGAGTATGCAAAGCATGTATATCTACATGACACATGCCTCGAACATTTAAGTTTCCCAAACTCTAGGAGCACAGATGCCAAACTGCTATGTTCACTTCCTTGATATTCAGATATCTTAGTTGACCCAGTTTATTTAGAGTTAGTGAAACTGTAGAGGATCCGTTACTTCAGAAAATGTGTATACCTTCCTCCTATTTCCAGAATCTTTATAGTCTACTGTGTTTCCTAAGAGTTTCAGGTAACTTAAATCAACCTACAGTGAACTGGATACCAGAGGTTAGGTACCGGTAAGAAATGTGTAACAATACAATATGCAAGCAGTCCACAATAATTAATTTTTACATTGTAATTATAGAGTGGAGAGATACCAATCCTTTTGAGGCAGGTGATGGAGTAAGAATGTACTTAACACAGGAATACTATTTCGTAGAAGAGAAAAGCTCCAAATTCCTTTTTTTAAAAATATTTTTTTTATTAAGAGTTCAAATAAAACAATACATTACATAAATCAGGGCATAATTGAAATCCAATTGATTCAGTACGAGACAAAAGAATATGAAAAACATCTATACAATTTATCATTTTAACATTTAAATTATAAAGTGCAAAATTTATAAAAAAGCAGACAAACAATCTGCCAACACTAATATTCAAGAGATTTTGTTAGAATTAAAACAGTACGTACCATTTTAAATACAATGAGCATCTTCTCAGTTAATATTTTATAGCTAAGTTATAAAATGCAACGTGCGGAATCAAGATAGTCCTAATAGACTATTAGGTATTTGTCATGGTAATAAGGATCGGATTAAGTAATAGCAGGGAAATTAAGAATCAAACACACTCCAATATTTATCATATTTTTTAAGAGCCCCTGATCTTAAAGCATATTTTCTTTCCCTGCCCTGGATACGGACTAATTTTGCCTTCCATGCCTGGAAGGATGGTACAAGGTCTGTTTTCCAGGACTGTAGTATAAGGGATTTAGCTATTAAAGAAGCTATGAAAAGGGACTCATCGTGTTGGGTGTAGGTGGGAGAGCAGCCTAAGACGGGAATTAGGTCGTCGAGGACAATATTAGTTTTAAGCACGAATGAGAGATATTTTTCCATTTCCTTCCATAATACCTGGATTTTTGAACAATCCCAGACAATATGTTTCCAAGTGCCTTTTTCTCCACACCAGAAGCATTTGTCGGCCACTTGGGGGAAAATATTATGTAAAATGGACGGGGTTCTATATATTAATCATTTATTATAAAATTGCATGTGTTTAAAATTTGCTCCTCGAAAAATGGTTTTGTTGTGAGAAGTTGGCCTGATATATAATGTTCACTATTCTAGTGAGCACTTTGTATCAGTCCAAACAACCCTTATGGTGATTGGTTGTAAGTCAACCTTATAGACCAGCTATCCTAGTAGCGTGGATACGAGCAGTCTTCGGGCTAAACTCTAGAGGGCGTGTTAAGCCAGCTGTTATACCATCACATATATCCCTTGAACACCAAGTGAAAGGACACCACACAAGTGTTATGAAAATAAACAGTGTATTTATTTAGATCACAACAGCCCTGTACACTCTATGAGGACAGGGTACTAAGCACATAACAAAACTCTTACGAAAATACTTTAAGTTGCACAATTTACACAAATGCCCGAGGGGCACGAAAAACCATATACTATGGAAGTGGAATGCGAAATTACTAGCAGGTAAGTACTGTACTAATAGGCTTTGGAATCGCTAGGACTACGTTACTGAACCTTCAGATTACTAGTAGGAGGCCTAGGGGACTCGGGTGCAGAGTGTGCACTCTCACGCGGGATGCGGGACAAAGTCTATGGGAGCTAGTAAAGACAAAGTTAGTGTTCTCGGGCGAACCCGACTAGATAGGCTGAAAACGAAAGTGGATCTGGACCCTTGGATAGTGAGGCTATGCTGGGGCATCGAAATGCCGAAGTTACCTAGCCCAGGGGCTGCGGCTGCATAGGTCTGGAAAGACGTCGGGAATCCTCGTTGCAGTCTATGGAGCCTGAAGGAAGAAGTTGCTGGCAGGCGACCAGTGAAGATTGTTCAAGTGATCCAAGCCTGGTTCGAAGATGGATGACACCTGAAAGCAGAGGGGACCAAGTTCTTGACCACTAGCCAGTGATCAGATGGCACCAGGAGGGCACCGGATGGTAGTCACCTCGACTAGGTGAGTGGGCG
Source organism: Lissotriton vulgaris (assembly GCF_964263255.1). Taxonomy (NCBI): domain Eukaryota; kingdom Metazoa; phylum Chordata; class Amphibia; order Caudata; family Salamandridae; genus Lissotriton; species Lissotriton vulgaris. The sequence continues at coordinate 65,734,087 of NC_141700.1, forward strand.
ACGCTGGGCTCTGCAGTCTCACGGACCAGGAGGCGTTGTCGGCGACCAGGATGGAGGTGCGAGCTGTCCCACGATGGTTGATGCCGTCGACGTCGCTGGACCCAGGATTGGGGCAACAAGCCTTGGCAAATTCAAGCCCACGCGGTGGACCTAAAATGGCGTCTGGAGTGGACCAGGAGGGTCCGGGGTGCTCCTCTTTTGGAAGGGAGCAAGAGCCAGTCTGGAGCAACCAGACCAGCAGTGTTGTCGTCGTTGATCGTCGTCGGGAAGGCCACAAGCCAGCGGGCTAGTAGCCAGACAACGCGGTGAGCAGCAGAAAGCAGAAGGGCCCCACGCAGATCGTGGAGATGCTGGGGGGCTGGACTTCGGTGCTGGAGCTGCTCAGGGTCGGGGCTTCTCGGACCCCAAAGCACTCACCAGAGGATCCCTCGGCGGTCGTGCTGGATCGAAGTCGTGCAGTTCTGATGATGGCCGGTCCCTCGAGGTCTCGTCGCACCTACGGTTCTCAGCTTAGCTGTAGAGGTAGGTAGAGGTCAGAGGTGCCAGGGAAGCCGGGTCTCGTCGTGCTGGTCGGTCGGATTCCTGAGGAAGGACGTGCAGCAAACCGCAGAGTTCTTAGATGGTGCCTGCGGGTGCAGGGTGACTACTCCTTAGCCACAAGGGAGAAATCTTGAGAAGAAGTCGAGAGTTCCTTTCGTAGAAAGTAGTTTCTTGATTCAAAGATGATCTAATTTGGAAGGGTCCCCGCTCCTGCCTTTATCCTAAAGAAAGGGGTGGGTACGCGACTAGGTCCTGTCCTAGGGGTGGGACCAGGAAGGGGGGTGGTTACACCCCTCTCCCATGCCGGACTTTCCCCAGGCCAGGGGCTGGTGTGCCCCTGGAACTGGTTCTAGCCAGCAGATGCGTAGTGAGCACCGGGGTGCCACTTGCAGTCACCTTCCTGTAAAGCCCTGCCTAACCAGGATACACAAAACCCTGTCTGGGATGGTGCTAGCACCGCCCCTGACAGGAAACCCTTTGTCCAAGCTCTCCTCGCTGGAAGGACTCCCAGCAGCAGGAGGTCAGACTCGTGTCTGTGGTGGCAGCATCCATTTTGTGGAGCTGAGGCTTCAGTTAACTTTAACAGGGGTTCACAGTTACATACATGTCGTGTCCCTCTAGAAGGGTGGAATGCTAACCCCGTCGCCAGAATTGGCGAGGGGTTAGTATTCCAATTCGTATGACACCTTACTCGACATGTTTTGATAAAGCGATACCAAAGATAGCATTTAACCGCGAGGATTATAATGCACTTAAGAGTACATGGTACGCGCTATCATGGAACAGCTATTAGGACTTGGTTCCGCCAGCTGCAAACGGGCTCAGCTCATGCCAGAGCACCATCTCACACGATTCCAAGCACTCTGCCTTCAGGATTGTCAAGGCCTGCCATAGGAGTGACTGATAGGAATCTGTGTGTCCATTTTTAGGGTTAGATATAGGTATACTATACCTAAAGCAAAGGGTGATTACACCACCTTGTCCCAGCTGTCGTGCAGCCAGTTGTGTCAGATTTAGATGGCCAGCCAGGGGTGGCATAATACATGCTGCAGCCCCTGGTAGGCCCTGGGTACACCTATGCCCTGAGTTACAGGGTCTGATAAGGTGGCCCAGTACCAATTGGAAATGTACCTAAGGTACATGGAATCCACTTTAGAGAGAGAGCAGTAGGCCTGGGGTCCTGATTGGCAGGGCCCCAGGTCAACTAAGTCGGAAAACCAGCAAAACACCAGGCAAAAAGTTGGGGGCAACCATAGTCCGGTATCCACCTTCCTACAGATTTTATTTATTTTATCCCATACCTGTTGATTAATTGTAATATCTTCCCTCTTTTCCCATCTCTCAATTATCTTGCTGGAAAAGTCCTGGTCTTTACTTTCTTTTAATATTTTAATCCAGATACTCATTTTCTTTTGTATTTTGTTATTAAGGGTAGTGGAAATATTTTCTATGTTAGATACATTTCCTATATTGAGTTCTTTAAGTTCAGGATTTATCATAATAAAGGACCAGTTCAAAATTAAGTGCGAGTGGATTAACTGGCTATAAATTTCATTCCAGGATTTCCACCTGTTTCCCAGCAGGAAATCTTCAATTTTCTCAAAACCATTCTCCTTCCAAAGAGTAAATATATTTTTGTCCATGCAACCTGCATCTCCCAAGTAAAAATGTATTAAATTCGTCTTATTACTTAAAATGGGTAAGTCATAAAATTAAAAAAACTGAGTTTACCTTAAAAATCCACTGCAGGGATTAATATCGTACTTTTTTTTGGATCTTTCGTGATTCTGACCGGGTCAGAGATTTTTAATTCCAACAACATCCTTTTCATAAAAAAATTATCTGCCTCATGGGAATCTAAGAAAAAAAATCTGTAACTATAATGTGCAAACGATGCAAAATAATATTCTCTGATATTTGGAAGGGACAACCCTCCTTGTGTGGATGATAAATATAAAGTGCTCAGTGCAAGTCTGGGGGATTTTTTTGCCCGTAAGAAAGAGGAGATCAAAGCTTCTACTTTTTTAAAATAAGAGACCTGGATTGCGCAGGGAATTGCACTAAAAAGGAAATTAAAAAGGGGTAGCACCGACATTCGAATTAGCGATGCCCGTCCCATAAGAGACAGGGGTAGTAAATTCCATCTATCTAAAAGTGCGCCCACCTTTTTTAATAGAGGTAAAAAATTAAGTGGAAAAAGGTCATCTAGACTAGCCGATATAAATATTCCAAGATATCTCTTTGGATCCGTATTGTATGTCCGTCTGAATTTTGGAGCTAAAGTGTCTATCGTGCAGTTAGCTAGAATAATTTCCGTTTTGTTTACATTAATTTTATAACGCCCTAGCTTTTGAAAGTCAGAGAAGATTTTTAAAATCTTCAGTTGACTTGAGGGTTTGGAGTCTAAAAAAAGGGCAATATCATCCGCATATAGCTTTATGTTTCTCATTCCTAATACTGGGGCAGTGTCAGCCTTGATATTCCTAATTGAGATCGCCAGAGATTCTATAAATAATGCGAATAAAATTGGCGACAGGGGGCATCCTTGTCGCGTGCCTCTAGTGACCTGACAGGACCCAATATTAGTATTATTGACGATGATTTGTGCCCTAGAATTCATATACAATTGTCGTAAGATAGAAAAAAACATTCGGGAAATTAAAACTGCGTAGAATTGCAAACAGGCAATCCCAAGACACTAGATCGAAGGCTTTCTCCGCATCTAAAAACCAAATTTGAGCCTTCACCTTATTCGTTTTAAAATAGTCTAGTGCCTCTAATAAAAATTTAGTGTTGGAATGGAGATGCCTGCCTGCAATAAAACCACACTGATCATGGGCTACCAGTAATCCTACTATTTTATTTAATTGGTTAGCTAAAAGTTTTGTAAACATTTTATAATCTGGATTCAGGAGGCTAATCGGTCGGTATGAATTTATATTTTCCTTGTCCTTTCCTTTTTTTAAAATACTAACCACCACCGCTGTATGAAAGGAATTCGGCGGGGGACTTCCTTGAAGTAAATAATTAACTAATATCAAAAATTCTTTACGTAGAGTTCCCCCAAATTTTTTTAAAAATTCAATCGGGAGGCCATCCTCACCATTGGCCTTGCCATTGGGGAAGGACTCTATCACCTCGTCTAACTCTAATAGCGTGAAATCTTGTATAAGATAGTTCTTACCCTCCGCATCTATATTAGGTATTTCAAGTGGCGGTAAGAATTCCATGATAGAGTCAGGTGTAGCCCCCTCAGTCGCCTGATATATCGCCTCACAGTGTTTAAGGAACAGCTCACCGATGGAAGTGGTGGTCTTAACTTGTATTTTAGAGATGGGGTCTATTAACTGATCTATTCTATTGCGAACCTGCTTTTCTTTAGATTGCCAGGCCAAAAGCTTTCCTGTATACTCACTCTCCTCATATATCTTTTGTGCATAAAGGTTACTATTTATCTCACCTAACTCATAATAAAAATCCTTCATCTTGCATTTCGCCTTGGAGAGTTTATGTCCAGAGGTCATTGATCTGACCCTATAGTGCTCGAGTAGCCTGAGAGAGTTCAGTTTGGAGTTTGGTTTTCTCCTCCCTTCTTGCCTTCAGCTTGGGGATTTCTTTAGATGTAATTATTCCACGCAGAGTGGCTTTAAATGCATCCCAGATTATATTTAATGGGGCTGTACCTCTATTCTGTGTGAAAAAGTGCTCTATCTTTTCATCAATATCTATACACCATTGTTGGTCGAGGAGGTTAAGTTTATTAAAAACCATCTGCTTGTGGGTCTTGCTTCATAATTCCCAAAGTTGACCTCCATGCAAAGAGCTACGTGGTCTGAAAAGGCATTAGGTAGATGGGCATGGTTATATAATTCTAGATCATGGGATGATAGAAAAAAATCTAGCCTTGACGCAGAATTATATTTTGCTGAGTGGCATGTATAATCGCGTTTAGTAGGGTTTAAATTTCGCCAGTGGTCGATAACATCGAGGTCTATTTTACAACTTTGGACAGCTAAGGCAACTTGGGGTTTCTTCTGTCGACGGTCTTTCTTGGAGGAGTCCAATCTAGGGTTTTGTAATAGATTAAAATCCCCCCCCCAAATTATTGGCCCAGGGAGACCAGTTAATGCCTGCTTTAACTGTAGAATCGGTTGAGGGTCGTCCAAAATTGGTGCATAGATTGTGGCAAGAATAACATTAACATCAACATTGTTTAATTTACCATGTACAACTGCCCATCTACCTCTGGGGTCTGTGAACGTCCCTTCAAGATTAAAACCTACGTGTCTCCCTATTAATATGGAAACTCCTCTGAGCCGTCCCGGCAGGGGCAGATATGTTATAACCCACCCAGCTTTTGAAGAGTTTAGCTGACTCTGCCTGATCTTTATGATGGGTTTCTTGCAAATAGATGACGTCTGGTATAAGGTTTTTTAACCAGCACTCAATAGCGTTCCTTTTGCGAACGTTATTCAGGCAGTTTATATTTAAAGAGATAAACTTCACCATATTATTTGATGTTCAAGATAATACACGTAACCCTTAATTTGTGCAAATGTCCAAGTGTGCGAGTGTGCAAATCTACAATCGGCAGCAGCATATATAACTGATACATAATATATATAATAATAATACAATAGCAGCAGATATTCATAGAGAAATTCATAAAAAGGCTGAATCTTAATGTGCAAATATGCAAGCAAGCAGCAAGAATATAAAATGGCGTTATTTGAAGAGTCATACCATTCATTGTGCAAAACATGCAGCTAGTCAATGCATTGTAAAATCTTATCTTATAAAAAGAATAAAAATAGACAGCATAAATATATAATATCATCAGATGGAAGAAACACTGACATTCTCTGTGCAAATATGCGATTGAGCAGCAAGATTGTACAAATAGCAGCGCAAACTTGAAGGATAGAGTCCCCCCTAGTGCAAAATAGGCAAGTATACTTATAGCAAGCATTTACAATGCAATAGGTCTCGCAGCATTAAAGTTTGAGGTATTGGCATTGTGTATGACAATGCCAATAGTTATAGCTTTTGCAAATATAACACCTATAGCATTTGTAATGCAATATGTGTTGTATTTATGCGACTTATATGTATTGATATTACAAATAACAATGGCTTTTAATTTTGTTAAATAATTAATACTTGAATAAAAGTTATTGTAATTGAGTCGGTGGAAGGGTGAAGTGGGTGGGGCAGCAAGTTGTAGTGGAGAGAAAGGAGGGTGAAGTACGTTCTTTTTGTTTTATACTTTATGTTCATGTGGTTGGGTTAGATGAGCTTACTATATATATATTGCTATACGTAGCCCTCTTTTTTACGAGTTAAACGCTCACCACCGACATCGGAGGTGATATGCGGATCCCAAATTCAAATCCTCGCAAACATCCTTCGGAGTGCGGTAAATGTGATAATATTAACGGCCTTTGTTCACAGATCTTAGCAAATCAAAAATGTGATAAGAAGCGTTACATAAAAAAAACAGTAAGCAAATATACTAAAATGATCACTAAAAGACAATCGGTATCTGATAAAACTATTTTGGCGATAGTTCGTAATTAAGTGGAATTTTATTCAAGTTTGGGTCTAAACTGCTTTACAAAATCACTACATACCACAATAGTGTGGCAGGTGCAAGAGGGAAACCAATGACATGTCCCCCAGAGCATACACCTCCCCAAAACAGGCACGAAGAAAATACTATAGTCAGAACAAACATCGCTAAAATGGCTGACAATTTTAGGAGCCAGTTAAGGACTCGAATCCTAGGTGTTCCGAATCACCCTCATGTATCTGAGGCAAGTTTTAAAGTGCATTTATCAACACAACTAGCTGCCCCAGGGTCGTGTACACGGAGCTAGGCTGTTATTGGGCATTCGACCTCAAGGCAACACATCTGAAAACAAAACCAATGCATGTATGACACGGTCAAACATGAGAACTTGCTGGAGCTGCTAAGCACTAGAATGGGTCTATCGGGAACGGTTCTCAAATGGTTTTCGTCCTTCCTTCACAACCGGTCTCAGAAGTTCAAGATCGACAATGTGCTATCTTCACCTGTGCCTGCCGATCTAGGTGTTCCACAAGGATCCTCCCTCTCCCCCACATTATTCAACCTCGTCATGGAACCGCTCGCCACCTTGCTCCAAGCTTCTAATGTCCAATTCCATATGTACGCCGACGACACACAACTGTACCTAAAGCTTCAATCTCCGGAAGATATCAAACATCTGAATTCCACGCTTATTAACACTCAATCTTGGCTAGCCGATAATCACCTCAAACTAAATGCTCTGAAAACTGAGTTCCTTCTCATCTCACCCCGGCGAAAATTTCCACCACCCAAACATGGCTCAACAACCTAACAGCACTCAATGTCCAACCCACCATCGTGGACTCGGCGAAATCCCTAGGCATCACACTAGACGCCAAGCTCAACATGCAGCAGCACGTCAGCAAAGCCACAAAAGCAGCTAATTTCCAAATCAACACACTGAGGAAAATTAAACCCTTCCTCCCTACTGAAGACTTCCAAACTGCTGTACAAGCGTTAGTCATCCCTCGAATAGACTACGGAATTGTGGCCCTCAGCGGACTCCCGCTATCCACAACAGCACCCTTAAGAGCCTCCCTGAACGCTGCCGCAAGACTCATTACTGGCTCAAGAAAACATTCGCATATTTCCCCAGACTTAAAGTCCCTAAAATGGCTGCTTTTTGAAGCCAGAATACAACTAAAAATTGCAGTTATGACACACACGGCCGTGCACCACAATGCACCCAACTACCTCGCTCAAAAGTTGTCTATATCAGGAGGTTCGAGATCCAATAGAAGCTCAAAAAATCTACTCCTGAAACCCCGTAGATTCCGGAAAGAGAAAACTTATAAGCGCTCCTTCTCAGGAATGGCACCCAGGATCTGGAATGCGCTCCCTCCTGAAACCAGGCGTATCTCCTCCACTGCACTCTTCAAGAAAGAGGTGAAAACCATCCTTCTGGCCAAGATCTCCTGAACCTTATAGGTGCTGGATCAGAGACTCTGCATTGCCTTGTGTCAATACTCACCTTGTCCTTTGGCACTATACCTCTACTTGATGGAGACACTACTACGCTACTTTCTTACAATATATGATACACGTTGGGTCACTGATTCACCCTCCCGGTTGCCCCCACTCAGTGCTCTCTCTATACTAAAACACTGGTATAAGCCTTCCACACACCCAAAGTGTACCTGAACACCTCTGTAGTGGGATCAATGACTTGTGCCGTCTTATACTACCTGTTTACCTGACTGTATATTGATATGTTTTATGTATGTTATTATTATCCTTTCATGTTAGTGACTACTACATTGCTCCCATAACCTCTGTTCATTCCTACTGCCCCTACCATGTCATTGTGAAGCGCTCTGATATCTGTAAGGATCTTGTTCGCGCTATATAAAACTTTGAATAAATAAATAAATGAATAAATAAAAGTCAAAACGCAAAGATAATAAATATATAGCCAAACAGCGCCAAGAATTGGGACATACTTGAGAGGTTAGGCGCCTTGTACAGCTGGCAACTTGAAAGTCATATTGAAAGGTCAGTGCGTCGAGCGCCATTTTAATTCCTATTTAAACCAGCTGTCATTAGTGGACCGGTACACATGCGGTATAGACTGCTTCGCGTGCAGTTTAATATTTTACAGTCCAGCTCTGGTCAAGTTGGCACTTTTTATCGAGGGGGGTGTGAATTACCTACCAAGAGCTGAATTTCCCAGGCTTCGTGAGATCCTCTGATATCAAACACAGCCCAACACTGACACCTACAGGCATGTTGCAGAATGCGTTTCTCTTAGGGGCGTATCAATGTCTCCTATCTATGACTCTGCAAACTTATTCTTTCGGGCCTACTCAATCACATTCTTTGGGAGGCGGAGGACAAGTACGGACGCATTTTTTATAGTCCTTGGTACAGTGCACTGACATGTTTTTTCATTTCCGGTACATTTATGAATTTATATTTGGACATGTATACGCTTGGACAGCGTTAAAGCAGACACGTGCATGCTGGTATAATTTTACTTTTAATGATAATTCACCACCAATAAAATAGTGGCATCTTAATTCTAACACTCGGGCACAACCTATTTTTCAACAAGTGTCCTTTCTTGTCCCGAGCTTAAACGAACCGAAACCTTGCGTGGGGCGGGACTTCCGTGGGGCGGGACTTCCGTCTTCGGAAGCCGGCGCACGCGCCCACGGAGAGAAGCAGTGCTGGTGACGCGGGGCTCCCATGCCCAAGGGAGAGCCCCGCGGAGGCTGCAGAAGTGTAGAATGGCGGTAAGTGGGGTTTGGGGGTTTGGGGGGGCGCTTGTATGTATGTATGCGGCGGCGAGGGGTCTCTGTATGTGTGTGTGTGTGCGTGTAGGTGTGCTCGTGTGTGTCTCTGTGTGCGCATGCGTGCAGGGGGAGGTGTGCCTGTGTATGTTTGCGCTTCCCAGGAGACAGCCACGGCGAGCGCGTTGGCGCGCGCGTGGCCTGCGCCGATCGCCTTTTGCGAGATGCGCGCGGCCAGGTGCTGTCTCCTGGGAAGCAGACTCAGTAACAAAAGATCTCCTGGCGGACACAGCGCTAACGCGCTGTTACGCCACGAGACCTAAAAACTTGTCATCTTATCATAATACACGTGAGCTAAAGTGGCAAGTGCAAGATATTATGTTGTGCAAGATAAAAAAAGAAAGAAAGAGAAAAGAAAAAAAGGAAATAGAAGAATAACATTGCTCGTACCGTAGTCATGAGAATGTGAGTGTGAGAAATATATTTTTTGCATTTGAACTCTTTTTCCCCCTTCACCCCTCTTCCCTCCCCCCTTGAGTGGACGGAGACCCCAGTGTCCCACTTCCGTCCATCTCTGGTGTATCTTCTTTTTGGATGCCATCTCATTGCATCCTTGTGTGCTTCCTGTTTCCATCAAGTGTCTGCCGTAAGGTGATAGTAAATTCAGCAAAATTTAACAGCTTATTTAATTATCCCCCAAGGCCGTCGAGGAATGTCTGGGCTTCGTGTAGGACCGAGAATATACAAATTTTTCCTTTAGCCAAGACTGAGTTTCGATTGCTGCACTATCATGGCTTGGGCTCCCTTGCTCTTAAAGGAGTCGATGAGCTTCACAAAGTCCCTGCGTCTGTGAGCAGATGCTACCGAAGTTCTTTTAGAAAATGCGGTATTTAGAATTTTTTCTTTTACCATAAAGTCTGAAAAGTTGAGCAGGATTGTACGGGGGGTATTTCAAATTATTAGGTTTATGTGCAGGGACTCTGTGCGCCCTTGTAATAGTCAGGTCACCTTGCAGCTCAGGGATAGCTTTTTTCAATAAAGAATCTGTCCACCTGACTACATCCTTATCTTCGAGGCCCTCTGGTATGCCTACAAGTCGTAGATTAGATCTATTATAATTCTCAAGGTCCTGGAGCTTTTCCTCTAAGTGGGATTTCTCTCTATTAGCCTCCGCGAGATTTTTCTGAATTGTAGTTAAAGAGTCCTCTAGAGAAGATATCCAGACTTCGGCTTCAGAGACCCTCAAAGGAATATTGCCAAGGCACTCCTCCATCTTCGTAAGCCTGCTGCGTAAGAGTGAAATTTCCTGAGCCTGAGAGGATTTAAAGTCTCTTAGTTCCTGGAGGATAGTAACTAGGATATCTTCCATCGTGTTTGCTTTTGTAGCACTCGGAAGAGCAAGCAAGCCGTCATCTTGGGAGATCAGGGAGGCTTCTAGGCTTAGGGCTTAACTTGGAACTATCGTGGTTTGCTTGTTGCTTGGGCCTGGGCTTGGGCTTATAGCCGATGGCAGCAGAGGGTGGGAGGGAAGGGGAGTATTGGAAGAGATCGCAGTTGAAACCGTTGGTGTGGGTAATGCAGCGTCTTCTAGCCTTGTCGGTGTCTTTTGCGTTGTGGGCCTACTTACTTTCCCTCCAGTGTTGGAGTCATCATGTTGTAAAATGACACTTGTACTCCCCTGCTTTAACCCCCCCGCGTGTAGGAGTGCTTGACGATTGTCCCTGCTGTAGAAGGGGTTTTGAAAAGAGAGGGTATTGTTTGGGGGTAGATCGGCTCTCAGGGCAAGTAGTAGGGGACATATTAGCAGCCGTCACCGTTTCTGCTCACTTCTGCAGATCTTTCAGACAAGGTCAGGCTCTCTCCATCTTCATCTTCTTCACCCTACTCTTGATCATTTTCCTTGTTGTCGTCATTATCTTCCTCAACCTGTTTCCTTAACACATTATACTTATTTTTTCTGTATGTGTCAGTAGATTCCATTGCCTTCTGTTTCAGGGCTTCCTTTTGTTGATTTTTCCTTTTATTATTTCCCTCTCCTTTTGTGGTTGATGGAGATCTGATCGGAATAGGGAGCTTAACCTCCTTCCCCAGCTCTGGCTTGGACTGTTCGCCCCTCACTCTTGCCGCCATCTGAAACGTGGGCTTATAGATAAACTGGGCTATGCTCTGGAAAATTTCACAGCTTTTCAGATCGCTACTAAGTAAGAAAGCGAGGAGCGTAGAGTAGAGCAAGGTTCATGGAGTATGAGGAGGGAAAGTCAGCTTTGCCCCTTCACAGTTTTTCAGAGCTTTGCAATCGCAATCAGATTCACAGTCAGTGCACCGGTGAGGAGTCACAAAGAAGGGAGCGGTACAGCAAAGCGAGCGCAAACTGGGTAAAATCCAGCGCGCCTTACCTCGCAAGCAGACCAGCAGACCAGCGCCCGAACCAGCGCCAAGCAGGGACAGCAGCGTTGCTTTACCCCTTCGCAGTTTTCAGAGCTTTGCAACCAGCTTATCAATCAACGCATCGGTGAGGAGTTGCAGAGGAGGGCACAATACAAGAACAGCGAGCGCGAACTGGATAAAAACCCAGTGCGCCTTACCTCGCAAGCAGACCAGCGTCCGAACCAGCGCCCAACGTCCAGCAATCAGCGTCCAACGACCAGTGCCCCCGGTTTCCCGGTAATTTGCCTTCGTAAGTGCAGGCGCTAGCGGCATCTGTGGCGCCAGCAGTATTTCAGGCACTTTAGTCACTCCATATGGCAGGGCGCCGAGCAGAAAACAGCAGCGTTGCGGACGCTTCCGGCACTTCAGTCACTCCATTAGCTTCGTGTGTCAGTAAACAGGGCAGGGCGGAGCACCGAGCAAATTCACATAGCGCTCAGCCTTTACCTCCGAGGATAGCAGACGGACAGCAGAAATACTCCGAAAGACCCCATTGAAACTCTCTCAATAATTTCCAGAACTCGGCTCGGCTCGGCTCCGGCATCTAGCGAGGGAACGGCGATGATGGCGTTTCTGTTCGCGTGGGCATGTTTACACAGAATGAGGAAACAGGAAGCACAGCGGCGGTGTGGGTGGGTCCACGTCAGCCGTTCATTCCTGGAAAAAGCCTTGCATCAGTTCCCACAGACTCTTATTCTGGTGCGAAACATAGAATAACTTTTCACCACAAACTGGCATCTCATTTTCTGTGGTTCCAAAAATTTACCTTGGCTATCTGAGCTTTGGGTGTGGAGGCGGAATTTGGAGAAAAGCTCGGGATTTCACTTCCTTGCCAGCTGTTGTAGAAACGTAAAAGGCTTTGGACCAATAAAGTTAGGAGCAGAGTTCCGATCCACTTAGAAAGGCTTTGAAAGAAAGGAACGAACATCAGCGTGCAGGCGTGGCTCTTCTGGGGTGCTACAGATCTACCATACAAGGTGCCTCCTACCTAAGGAAGGAAGCACTGCTACAAAAATCTTTGCATCTAGCCTTGCACCGGGTTATACTCTAAAGGAGAAGAACATGCAGTAAGAATATCAGAAAAACTATTTAGCCTATTAAGGGTGGAATGCCTCAATTAAAAAAACATAAAAAGGTCTGCCACAAGACAATACTTTGCAGCTGTCAGCAGCTTCTTCCAGTCCTCTTTAAAACGCCATCTGTTCAGGTATGTCAGTTGATACCGTGTAGTGCTTGGTGCATTCCCTATGAGGAAGAACATTGATTGTAGAAGTAGGATGTGGGACCTACTCAGCCCATCTGGAGAAAGTATGGCCTTAAATTAAAATGCTGACAGACTAATTAGCGCCTTGTATTTCTTTTCTCTGTTTTGCATCGTTTATCAGTGAATGAAGTAGCAGTTCAAATTTAGCTGTAGCCTTTCAAAAGGGCAAATAAATCTGACTGTCATCCGATTATGACATTTAGTATGCAGTAAGAAGCTACATCACCTGCGGGTACTTGGATACATTCTGCATGGGAAGCAGTCTGATACTCTGGTGTTGCTACTGCAAAGTGCTGTCATCATCTGCATCATAACTTTGCTGACAAAAAAGGAGGGATGGTACTATCAGGAGATGACCCGTGAGTGGATATTATTGGTGAGCTCCAGGAGCAGGAACTAGAGGAACAGTCAGATTAAACAAGTGGCACAAAAGGAAGTGATACTGAAATCGCAGATGGAGTTTGTGGAAACCTTGTGTGATAAGCTTCAACAATTTCCTTTAAAATGTTAAGAAATCCACCAGAACTTGGTTCATAGGTGGTCGTGCAAAGGACCAGATCTAGCATCCTATGTCATGTTCGTGGTCATGCAAAGGACCAGATCTAGCATCCTATGTCATGTTCTGGTATATTTGTAAAGTGCAATATATTTGGCCTCTTTGCTGATGCAACAGTCATCTAAAACACCTTGCCTCCTCAGACTTGTTGCAATGAGAAAAAAATGGATGTTTAAGAGAAACTCCTGCACTCTGGGGCTTTGCTTTACTTAAAAAGTGCCCCTGCTCAGATAAATCTTTCTCCTCCTGGTCTTTTACACCCTCCTGATAGGAAGATGGTTCTTACAATATCTGATTTTGTGGGTGTTGCGTTTTTAATGGTGGGGAGGGAATGATAGTGACTGTCTGAACTGGCCTTATTCTAAAGCGCCTGTGTGACTTGTTTACAAGGACATCTTCAACTATTCCAATGTGAAGAAACAAGAGACTGCTCTCACTATCAGAGTATTTTTGGGGATGAAAAGTTTTACATAGGTCAGATTTTTTTTATTTAGTCCAACACTCTGAGACAGTAAATAAAGACCAGATGAGGATCATTCAGATGTTTGTTCTTCTTTGACATGTTGGTGTGTCAGTCATGCTAGAAAAGCCATATAGTCTCTGAAAAAAGCAAGCGTTTTCACAGCCATAAGGGTTCAAGAAATAACAGAGTAAATAAAAACATTTAGGGAAAAAAATGTCTTATATGGCAAATGGATATTCAAGACTTTCAAGGATATTCAGTGCAAGATGAGACAATACAGAAAGCGCTGTGGGGAGTGCCGCTAAAACCATCTCCTTACTGGATATAGTTTGGGTTTGAAGGCAATTTAACTTGCTGTCTCCTTGTAAAAGATGTGCACTGCAAACAGGTTGCAGCAGAAGTGCATTTCACACAATTAAAGCCTGCAATCTCCATGCCTTGCTGTGGGTTCTCCAGTTGTGTATGTGAAACTTGCACTACAGTAGGCAGTCACTGAATATCCTTATACTAAGACTCATCTTAAGCTCATACAACTGGAAGGAAACTGAACTCTTGGTCAGGATTCCTCATGAGGCAGGTATCACAATGAACCTGTTGGGTATTAGCTGCTAAGGTGGGTTAGATAATGGTATTTCATGAAAATGTTCTGCTTTGAATGGCACTAACATAAGCGTAAGCATATTTTAAGCAAGTATCTTCAACTATCCCAGACAAAAGGATAAGGTTTTCACAACAATGCTGAGAACATACTAAATATCAAGCCAGCCATACACCCAAGTCAGGTTTTCATTGCCAATGCAGGTACAACTGAAAATAAATTAATCACAGCTTAAATGCTACACAGCCATAAAATGGGGCAAGCTGAAAATGTAACCCATTATGATCCAGTCTCCAAAAATCAGCTACCTGCTTCTTTCAGCACAAAACATCTCCACTAAATATCTTGGCATCGGAGTTGTACAATATAGGCAATATAAATGCATTGTGTCCCTTCAATATTAGAAGTAGAGCCGCTTCACAATACTAAATAATGTAATCTATAAAGTTGTGTGAGGACATATGTAGCAAGCCAATAACGTCAGATCAATCACAGACAGAATCAATATGGGACGAGCAAAAAAGTTGCATTTTAAAGAAATGATGGAAGATTAGAATATATAGTGCTTGACTCCTGTGGGTTTAACAGTATAGATGCCTCACACCCAAAAAATGATATCACTATTTAATTCCCCTCACTGACCTCTTACTTGTTGCTCCAGGTTTAGTATGACCGATACAGCTTGATGTAGTATTAGCAGTTTGGTCTGTGGCTTTTCGCTGTTAAGATGCAGTTGGCACATGCGTCCGAGCTCTTTGAATGCCTCATTGATGTCCCGGACCCGAAGCCGTTCCCGTGCATTATTGGCAACCCTCCTCTCTTTCTCTCGCTCTGCTTTTTGCTCTGGGGGAAGATTATCGTCCTCGTCCTCATCCTCGTCTTGACTAATGGGTTGAAACAAGAATGAGAGGGACATTTCCTGGCATGCACTTTTAAGCACCTTCAGATTAAACATTTCAATCAGAGACAAACAGCATTTTAATACAACTCTCTACCTGGACGGGTAGGCAAAATCTGAGTTAAAAGTTAACCCCTAGCCAATAGTCAACCACCTTATCAATACCATCCCTAAAATGACAATGGGCATGGCCTGCATTCAATATCTTTTGCAACGAAAAGGACAGATAACAGATTGTCAAGAATGCAACTAAACATATCAGCCTAAAAGTATGGTGTACTTACCACGGGGAGCTGGAACTTATAACTGTGGGAAGGTAACAGCATCTCTTGAATCATGCAAAAGTATAAGAGCCGTGATTAAAATGATTTTTGTCTTTATCTTATATGGTTTATATTTACCTGTTAAAACTTAGGAGATTAAGGGGACAGTCATTCAAGGTACACACACTTGCAGAATCAAAAGCAATCCAGCCTCAGCTGTCAATTTCATCCCCCTCTACCCCCCACAAAGACTGTCAAAAACAGAAAGTCGGGTGGTAGAGTAATCCAGCAAGGAGAAATTCGTCCACATCAGAATATTGCTGGCATCTTCCTCGGTTTTAGTGCAGTGCTATCAAAACAGAGGACGTGGATGGCTTAGAATGGGTATGGGGCAGGGAGGTTGACCAGGAAAGCACTGTCACAGGAATATCAGATTTAGGAAACAAAAGTCGAGGGGAAAGAGTTGGGGTGCATGATAGGCATCAATTTGTACTCTCGCTGACACTACCCATTCTACGCCAACGTTGCAGTCTACAGGTCATGTACAGTGCTGCACGAAAAGCCCTCCTGATGAGGCACCAGCAGTACAGTCATTATCGGGTTTAGCCTTGTGGACAGGGTTTGGAGGGACTGTATTTCCAAACTCCTGTGGGTCCGAGCTTAGCAAGATGGCAGACATAACTCAGACATTACTACATTGCATAGTTAGTTGAGTAATGTAACTAAGAAAAATAGAACAGACAGTCCATCTAAAAACAGGTTTCTTTGAAATGGATAAACCCATACAAACAGGCCCACAGCTAACAAATGTTTACTCTTTGCCCTGTCTAGGTAGAATTTGAGAACTCTCCAACATCTGCTGCTGAGATCTTTCCAGTTAAGGGAACTGACTCGAGAAAGGTTGGTAGGGATATAGACTGATTAACATGAAAGTCTGATACTTTAGGATGCACCGAAATAATGGCGTTACTTTTCATTGAACATATTTTAGAGGCCATGAGCGCACAGGGATTGAATCTAACCAACTCTGCATAGCTATGTGACTGCTACCCTAAACGCAGCACAAAATCTACTGTAGGGATGTCTGGTGGATCAACTATTCCTGTAAGCAATAATGATAAGTAGGATACAGGCCACAACTTCTTCCTAACACTTGGTGAGGTCTATGTTGTTCTGAATGCACTAGTGTGGATAGAAGTAAAATCTAGACTCAAGCATGTGTGAAGGCAATCTGTGATGTTTACCACTTTTTATTATCACAATTGTTTGAATGATTATTCAGAGTGTCAACTGCTATAATTTCAAATTCACACAATGTACCTCTGCCCAGCACTAGGTCAACAAAACAGCGTTGATTTTCCAAATACTGCAACGTTACCATGTCAATTGTCAGATGTGCCTGGTCAAACCTAGCCAGATCGTTAATACACTCACTTGCCTTCCTCAATAGGTGACGATAACTCCGACAAAAATAGAGCCGGCTGAAACACATGCTCCTTGTGCCAAGATATATATTTCGCATACGAAAAGAACATTAAAATAACAGACCTAGAACAAACTTTACAACATTTGCAGATTTGTTGCATTTCCTAATAAAGGTTTCACTGTCAACTACACAACCTGGAACCAAAGTCAGACTTACAAGGAGGTTGGAGAGTGCTAAAAAGGTGTCCTTCAAATGCAAATAGAGCAGTTTGTGCACAGTGGGAGAGAGTTGCAATGCTTGCATTCTGTACCAGTGACACTCATTAAAACCTGATCTGATACTTTGGACCTCTGAGTCTTCATTCAGGAAGCTGTGTCTACTGTGCTCCACATTATCCTAAGGCGCTGACTTATAGTCCGGAGAGACCTTTTTATGGAAGCTAACCTGACACTGAAGATCAACCAGCTGGATTTAGATTTTAGGCAATCCCACACTGAGAATCTGAACAAACACTCATGAGAGATCAAGATTGACATGTGAAAGATTGACATACTGTGAGAAAGTGCCATCTTTCTTGCCTTGGTATGCCCCCACTTTTTTTCTGAATTGCTGATGTGCTCTGACTACGAGTGTCCTGGGCTCCTGCCAACCAGGTACCCAGGGCCTGATTTCCTTCCCTAAAAACTGTTGAAACAATCGGCATCTCTGGCCACCTATCAGCCCCTAGTAAATGGTATCCTAGGTACCCAGGGCATGGCAACTAGATAAGGGCTGCAGCTCTTATTGTGCCACCCTTAGGGGCCCTGTACCTGGGTACCCACAAACTGCCTTTGGCAGGGTGAGTGCCTAGGTACAGAACTAAACAAAGAGTCAACATGGCACACATCCCTGTATGCCATGCCCACAAACCCACTGCCCTGGCATACACCAGTCACCCCTCTAGCTGGGTGCTTTATGCCAGTGGTGTGGGCCTAGGTGCATGGCCCTGTGCCCCTACAGTACCCAGGGCCATTCCTGGGCACTGTAAGTGCAGTGATGCCATTAAGAGTATATGGTGCTGGGAGGTTGTCTTTACAAATCCACAGTACCATAATGGCTACACTGAAGACTGACAAGTTTGGTACCAAACTTCCCGGCACATTAAAACCGCACTGATGCCAGTGTGAGATTTAATGTAAAATGCACCAGAGGGCATCTTAGAGATGCCCCCTGAAAACCTAACTTACAATCCACGTCTGGCTGAGTGGCTGCAGAAGCTGCCACACAACAGACATGTTGCTGGACCCCTGGGTAGGAGAGCCCCAGCTCTCCTGGGCCTGCAACAATGTACATCCTGGGTGAGGTGCTAGGTCTCCTCCCCCAGGATGGGCATGGGGAAGCTTCAAAGGCATGCCGCCTCTGTGAGCTTCTCCAGACCATTTGCTGGACCCAGCAACCAGCCCCCACCAGTCCTGCCCCCCACTCTGGCGGGAAGACGGGTGGGAAAAACTACATCAGGAAGGGGGGTGTGCCAGCCTGTGCCAACCCCACCCCTCAGGTGGGGGAGACGAGGTGAAGCACGATCCCGGGCTCCGGCCATCTTGAAGATGGGGAGCCCTGCCCAATCACAGCTAGGCTCATGCCCCCCTCCCACAGGATAGGAGCAGGCAAGGGGGTGTACTCACACCAGGCCAGGGCCCCATTGGTCCCTGTCCTTGCCCTTCCTGTAATGCCCCTAAATGCAGTATTTAGGGGCTCCCTGAACCTTCCTTCCTCAGATCCCGATACGAAAAGAAGAAAGAAGATCGAGAAGAAGACCCGCCGTGTAGCTGCTAACAGGACGACAACAACTGACTTGGCCCCAGCCCCATCAGCCTGTCGATCCTGGAACCTGCTCCCGCTTAATCCCGGCGAATCCTGCGGACAGCAACCTTGGGACACCCCAGCCCTACCGGCCTGTCGATCCATGGGTCTGAATCTGGGTTACGGCCCTTAATGTGTACTCAGCACAGTGGGCCTTTGACAGACTATTTGTGAATGTGCTCCCATCTTTTAGTAGGCTAATGCCGGCTATTAGAGGTATTGATCTCTCCTGTGATAAAGTACAAAGGAGAGATACAGTAACATTTGAGTGTGCTGTGTGCAGATTTTGTGCACTCTTTATAACTTAGTAAAGAAGCCTGAAAAAATTGCACCTCGTTTTGCTTGTATACTGCCTTTATGCAGGTTAATAGCTGATGTAACAGAAAACCAACCTTGTCAGGGGCTGTGTTCTTTTGCATTGTCAGGAATACATTCTGTTGAGTAGGATGCCCTATGTGGTGGACCAGATGTGAGGTATGGGCCCTATCCTTGTCCCAGTCAACCTGCTTTGCTATATAATATGTCTATGCATGGTTTAAGGTGCTGATTATTTTAATTTTACTGTGTATAGGTGTTTTATGTGCCTTTGGAAGTCGCAGTCAACTCCTATAGAAGAGTTGCCATCTCCATTAAGGTGTCCAGAAAGGTCGCGGTAAACCCAAGTTGCTGGCCTTATGTGCTAGATTTGGAAGTTGGGTCAACTCCCCTTGAAGAGTTGCTGGCTCCCTTATGGTGTCAAGATCAGTGTCCGTTGCAGGAGCTGATTCTCACCTTTTGGGTTCGCCATGCCCATAATGTGTGTGAGATCAGTCTTTTCGGTGAAGCTGTCTCAGAATATTTATTTAATTTTATTTTGTTGATATTATTGGTTGGTAGTGCTATGCTCAACTGTATGGTGGCGGTCAGTCCCTTGTGACTGAAGCAGATTCACCTTTGTCGTTGGGCACACAATGTTGTGTTGCGAGGACATGCTGTGCTGGCGAAAAAGATGCTGTGTAGCGTCTGAAGATATGTACTTGTATCTTGGGGTTTGTAAGTCTTAGTGTTTGAGACTTAATTCCTTATTAGCAGTATCCTGGGTGTGAGTAAAATTGTGTATATTGTTTTATGTGCAGCCCCCTTTTCTTTTTGAAAAGAAAGGGGTGCGAAGAATTTTACCCAGTGCCCACAGAGTTGTGAAGCATATGATTGGTGAATAGGGGAGAAAATTTGGTATGTGTTCCATATGTTGTGTGACTTGCTTCATAAAGAGACAATCTATGTGCTCTTTAGGATTAAACGGTGATTGGCTCCTGCATTTACAATAGGCGTATTGCGATGTGTATCACTGGTAATTTGCATATATATCTGTATTTAAATATGTATAACTATCCTGTGATCATCTTTTTCTTTATTTTGGGTTTATATTTGGGGATATATCCCAATATTTGACCTGTAATAGCAACATACTTGCTTGTTGGGTGTAGAATAGCTATAAACCCATATGTAGTATCACCCTGCCTATTGAGGCACAATTTTGAAAGGGATATGCATATGGCCCTATGTACTTGTGTACAGATAAGCCTAGTCCATGTCTTTATGGGTGTGTGATAAACTGCATTCGTCTTTGACACAGTGTATCTGGGTGATGTGTTATTTTGGTATGAGAGGATTAATCGACAAAAGTAACCTACTATTGCAACCTTATAGTTTGTAGACGCTCAGTAGGTAACGCTGCACTTGTGCGCGTATTAGTACTTGTAGTCTGATGATCTGTTATCCTATTGCATGTTGCAAATGGTATGCAGCAAAAAATGGTGTCTAGCATAATTTGTTCATAAATTTGGTGTGGCTCATTGAACCAGTCGCCTCTGTGCATGTATTATTAGTTTTCTGAAAACCCTGTTTGTCAATTGCATATGAATGTCAGCAGCCCTACATGCCAAGAACAGATGCATACTGGTAAGTAGCATATTTCGTTCGAGGCATGTGGGCTGCTGAATTCATATCTGTGCATAGAATGTATAGCAGTTTCTCCCCCTAGCAGTGGCTACCTGTGCCAGCTGCAGCAGTCTGAAATAGAGTTTTTAGAACAGCCTGTCCTACAGCAGTTTGCTGTTTGGAATGTACATCAACACAATAGTGTTTTGTGAAAGTATGTATGGTGGTCCATGTGGCTGCTTTACATATTTCCTCTAGAGGAATGTTTCCTAGGAAAGCCATGGATGCCCCTAGTTTGCGTGGGGAATGCGCTCTTGGGGGAACTGTTAAAGTGCGTTTTGCTTTAAGGTAACATATCTGAATGCACTTAACTATCCATCTGGCTAACCCAGATTTTGAAATGGGGTTGCCTTTGTGTTGTGGTGAAAAGGCAACAAACAACTGTTTAGTTTTCCTAAAATCCTTAGTTCTATCAATGTAGTATAGAAGAGCTCTTTTGACATCTAGTGTGTGTGGAGCCCTTTCAGGTACTGACTGTGGATTTGGAAAGAACACTGGCATTTCTATTGTTTGATTTATATGAAAATGGGATACCACTTTTGGCATAAATTTAGGGTTTGTTCTAAGAACTACCCAATTTGCATGTATTTGGATAAATGGCTCTTGAATAGTTAGGGCTTGCAGCTCACTAACTCTTCTAAGCGAAGTAATCGCTACAAGAAAAGCTACCTTCCATGTTAGGAACTGTAATTCACATGAATGCAACGGTTCAAATGGTGGTTCCATTAGTCTGGTTAGAACGACGTTTAGGTTCCAGACAGGTGATGGTGGGTGTTTTGGGGGGATTATTCGTTTGAGTCCCTCCATGAATACTTTAATTGCTGGCACTCTAAACAGCGAAAGATGCTGCCTGTTTTGAAGATAAGCTGCAATGGCAGCTAAGTGTATTCTTGTAGAGGAATAAGCTAGATTGCAACGATGTAGGTGCAAAAGGTAGCAAATGGTATTTTGCGTTGAAGCATCTAGTGGGTTTATGTTATTGTTATCACAATAAATGACAAAACGCTTCCACTTAGCTGCGTAACAAGCTCTTGTAGTAGGTTTTCTTGCCTCCTTGATAATGTTCATACAGTCTGGAGGTAAATTTAGGGACCCAAACTCTAAGATTTCAGGAGCCAGATTGCAAGGTTCAGTTGTTGCGGATCTGGGTCCTGTATGTCTCCATGGCTCTGAGTGAGAAGAGTGGGTGTTAGCCGTAGTCTTTGATGAGGCACCACGGAAAGTTCTAGAAAAGTTGTGTACCATGGTTGCCTCGACCATGTTGGAGCAACCAGGATTAGTGTCAATGAGTGTTGGCGTTGTTTGCGTGCCACTAGCGGTATTAACGGTGCTGGGGGAAAAGCGTACGCAAATTTGCCTGACCAGTTCATCCATATCACATTGCGCTGCGACTGCGGATGTGGAAACCTGGCGGCAAAGTACTGGCATTTTGCGTTTTCTTTTGTGGCGAACAGGTCTATCTCTGGTTGACCCCACTGTTGGAAGTACGGTTGTAGCACTGTGGGATGAATCTCCCACTCGTGCATCTGTTGGCTGTGTCTGCTGAGCAGTTCCGCTATTTGGTTGTCCTTGCCTGGGAGGTGTTACGCCATGAGAAAAATGTTTTTGAATGGCCCACTTCCACATGCTTTGGGCTAGATGTGATAGCTGTGGAGAGTGTGTTCCTCCCTGTTTCTGTATGTAGTACATTGCCGTCATGTTGTCCGTCCGGATCAACAGTTTTCTTGCATAAATGTACTTTGAATGCTTTCATTGAGAAAAAAATTGCCATCATCTCTAATAAGTTGATGTGCATTTTATTTTGTTGTGTCGTCCATAGGCCCTGCACTGTGTACTGAAGGACATGGGCTCCCCATCCTGTCAGGGATGCGTATGTTGTCAACACTATCTGTGGTACAGGCTCTTGGAACAGTCGTCCCTTGCAAAGGTTTTGTGGATTCCACCAATGCAGAGAGTTGTATGCATGACTGGTCACCAACACTAGGTCTTTTAGTTGTCCTTGAGCCTGGTTCCACTGCTGTGCTAAGCACTGTTGTAGCGGACGCATGTGCAGTCTTGCGTGAGGGACTATGAAGATGCACGAAGCCATCATGCCTATGAGTTGCATAAACACTCGGGCAGAGAGCGAGGGTTGGGGCTTGAACTTTTGGATGAGCAGTTGCATACTGTTTATCCTTGCAGTGTTTGGGTATGCTTTTGCCTCCAGAGTATTTATTGTTGCGCCCAGGTACTGCTGTACATGGGATGGCTGGAGATGAGATTTTGGGTAGTTCAACGTGAAGCCTAGACTGTGTAGGAGGTGAATGGTCTTTGACATGTGGCTGGCACATTGCTGGGCTGACTTTGCTTGTATTAGATAGTCGTCCAGGTACGGATAGACGTGAATATGGTGTCTTCTTAAATGTGCAGCTACTGTCGCTAGGCATTTTGTGAACACCCTTGGGGGCTGTTGTTACACCAAATGGAAGGACTTTGAATTGGTAATGTTGATTTTGTATTGTGAACCGTAGATACTTCCTGTGAGCAGGATGTATTGGTATATGGAAGTATGCATCTTTGAGGTCCAAAGTTGCGAGGAAGTCTCCTTGTTGCAACAGTGGTAAGACTTGTTGTAGAGTCACCATATGGAAATGCTCTGATAAAATGTATTGATTTAGGGGCCTGAGGTCCAATATGGGTCTGAGAGACCCGTCCTTTTTGGGGATGAGGAAGTATTGTAAGTATACCCCTGTAAGTATAGTGAGTATACCCCTGTACCCTGATGTTCTAATGGTACTAGTTCTATGGCCCCCTTTTGCAGCATGCTGATGACTTCTTGCTGCAATAAGTTTAGGTGTTCTGCAGACATAGGACTGTGTCTTGGTGGTATGTTGGGTGGTGTGGAGGTTAGGTCTAGGCAATAGCCATCCTGGATAATTTGTTTTACCCACTTGTCTGTAGTGATGTTTGGCCAGACTGGTAGGAACTGCTGTAATCGTCCGACTGGTGTTGTATGGTCTGGGGGTAGCGCTAAGAAGTCACTGTTTTGTGTTGGTAGAGGATCTGGTGGTATTATTCCCGCGTCCTCTGCCTTTGTTGTTATTGCCGCGGTATCCACCCCTATTGTTTTTATTGTAGGTGGTTTGCGTATTTGCTTTGTAGACTGAGGTTTGCTGTGATGAGCTACCTCTTGCAGCACCTCTAATTGGAGCAACGAAAGGAGCCTCTATGCTGTTGGGATTGTAAGGCTCCCATAGACTTAGCTGTTTGTGTCCTTTTTCATTCAGCTGGACTAAACATATAGTCAGGATTTACTGGCTGATTTAATAAAGTAGACTGGACTTCGTTTTTGAAACCTGAGATGCGAAGCCAAGCATGTCTCCTGAGCATAACACTGGTGTTAATTGATCTGGCCTCTGTGACTGCTACGTCTAGGGCACATTTAATGGAGGCGTTCGTTATTAGCTTTCCCTCCTGTACTAGGTCTTCAGCCGGTTCCTTGTAAGGTTCAGGTAAATGTTGGATAAGTGTCTCTAGGGTGTCATAATGTGCCCTGTCGTACCTAGCTAACAGGGCTTGTGTATTAGATATTCGCCATATATTAGCTGCTTGAGCAGCTACCCTTTTTCCTGAGGCCTCCAAGATCTTTGATTCTTTGTCAAGAGGTGGAGCTTCTCCAGTGGTTTGTGAGTTTGCACGTTTACGTGCATTGGATACCACTAAGGAATCCAAAGGCAGTTGTCCCTTAATATATGTGGGGTCTACTGTACTTCCTCTCTATTCTGGGGTTAATGACCCGTGCCCTAGTTGTTTCTTTAAATATGTCACCTGCATGTTTAAGTACCCCTTTTAACATCGGTAGTGTTTTGACAGATCTTTCTGATGTGGCAAAAGTGTCAAAGAGGAAATCCTCCTTAATGGGGTCTGCATGCATCTCTACATTGTAATGGAGGGCTGCCCTATCTATAAGTGCATTAAAAGAAGCTGTATCCTCTGTGGGAGAAGCCTTAGCAGGGTATGCAGGTGCATCTGGAATGGGCTGAGAATCACCAGGATGTACTGGGTCTGCCCATGGTTGAGCTTGACTGTCTTGGTCAGGGTCTACTGTGTAATTGTATTCCTCATTATCCTCCTAATCCACCTCTTCATCTGAGTGTGTGGGTGTATATGAGTATGTGTGTGGTATAGTTTGTTTTATAGGCTCAAATAGAATAGGTGGGGTTGCACAGTCCCTTTTTTTTTTTGAGTGGGATGACAGAAGTCTCTTTCAGTTTCTGGTCTCATCTTTCTTTTGTAGAGAGTGACTTTGCCAGATTTAGGGTCAATGTAAAGTGTTGACTGTTCTTCTGTTGAGGGGTCTTGATATAAGATCTCCTGCTCAGTAGTTCTTGTTTGTTTTGCCAATGTCTTTTGTTTAGTTTGTTTCGGCTCGATACCGGTTTTCAGGTCGACTGCCTTAGTTTTAGAGGAAATTGGTAGACCAAATTTGATCGGTCCGAGAGTTTTCTGTGTTTCAACAGTCTTTTTAGGTTGTGCCAGCTTCTTTGAAGCCGATGTTTTTATAGCTTCGACATTTTTTGTCAAGTCGGTAGTCCCCTTGTGACTTTGTAGCATCTTTGGAACCGGTGTTTTCGGACCGATGCTTTGCTGTCTCGGCTTGACGCTCTTCTTCGGGTCAATTTTCATTGGCTCAATATGTTTTTGTTGCACATCCATTGGTTTGTCGACTCTCTGCTTCGGTTCGACAACCTTTTTCGGATCGAGTTCCTTTTTTGTGTTGTCGACTGTCGACGCCGATTTCTTTGGTTCAACGGCCTTTTGTTTTAGAGTGGATGTAGGTGCGCTGGCTTTTGGCGCGACTACCCATGTGTTTGACTCCGATGGATCGACATAGTTCGGTCCGAAGACCGTATTGTCGACCATTTTCTTTGGGATCGATTCCGATGGATCGACGTAGTTAGGTCCGAAGACTGTGTTGTCGATTAGTTTCGGTTTCGTTTTTGGTTCCATTACTTTTGGTTTAGATATCAACAACTTTGGGTTACGTTGAATCGATGGCTCTTTTGTAATATTCTTAGCCGAGCTGTATCGCGGGGCTATAGAATGTGTTTCGAGATCTTGGCTAAGGCCTTCTGGGGATGCCTCGACCCGAGCCTGTGGAACCACAGAAGTGTATGTTTGGGCCGTTGTACTCACGGTTGGCCCCGATGTAGTTGGCCCCGTTTCATCACTGGAGTCGTCTTCAATGGCCCCGATCCCTTGTTTGTCGTCTCCTACCTCGACGATGTCTTCGTCGTCATAGTAGTTGGAGTCATGGTCTGAATCTTGATCCGACTGTTGATCTGAATCTTCGGCCTCAATGAGATCTTGTTCATCGTCGAAGATATTTTCGGGCTCCGGTGCTAGTTTCTGCATGATTTGCCTTGCGGCCCGTCGAACCCGAAGTGTCTTTTTGGATCGAAATTGTGCACAGGCTATCCAGTCTGTTTCATTATGTTCTGGAGATAAACACTTGTTACATACAGGGTGTTTATCTATGGCGGGTATTTAGAATTACAAAGAGGGCATCTTTTGAATGGACTTCGTTCCATCGACGACCGGTCTTCTTGGCGTCGTGAAGGCCTGCGGCCCGATTCGACGTCCTGAGTGAGTAAACTGTAGATAAAGCTGTCGGCACCGATCGAGACAATGACAAGTCCGAAGGCCTTTTGGCCTTTTAGAAAAGTTTATTTCGATTCCGAACTTTGAGTAAAGGAAAGTACATCCGAACCCAATGGCGGAGAAAAACAATCTGAGGATGGAGAGGATGCCCATGCGCACTCTAGTCCAGGGGAGGAGCCACCTATCTTGTGATACTTCGAAGACTCTTCCAGGACAACAAAGTGCAATCATCCAGACCCAACACTAGGCGGCGATCTATGCACAGATATGAATTCAGCAGCCCACATGCCTCGAACCTTTTTTTTCCACCTGTTTGTATTCCTCGCAGGGGAGGATGGGTGGGTTGCATGTGAATCCAGTAAATTCTTCAAGCTGCAAAACTAGTCCTACTGGTAAGTAACCATTTTGTTTTGCAGCGAGAATCCTTTTCTGGATTCACATGCTGTGCATTAGATTATGCAGCGGTTTCTCCCGTCTTGGTGAGGCTGTGGTAAGAGGAAGACCTTGCGAACAGGTGCTAAAGTACGTTTTGTCCTATTTCGCTTCCTTATTCATTTGTATGTCCACAAAATAATGTTTGGTAAATGTGTGCGGTGATGCCCATGTGGCTGCTGCACATATAGTGTCAATGGGCACATTGGCTATGACCTGTATTTTTAAAGCACATTATTACAGCAGAGGAGGCTCAGAATTGTTTATTTGCGCCCCCCACCCCCCTCTGAATTAGTAGGTGTTAAAACTTTCAGCTTTTTCAAACACATTTTTACATAATTTTTAGATAGGTGTTTAGATTTGGTATGCCAAATATGATTTTGATTGGTAGATTATTTTGTACATTATTATATGAAATCTAGGGCAGGATGTAAGACCAAGTGCTATCTGGCCACGCCCCAGATCATGTTTAAGATCTGATAGGAAAAAGGTCCTCGCTGCGTAGCACATTGTATTTTTATTGTAAACTGTTTTTAAAGCTATTTCAACTGTATAAAGGAGGATGTTTGGATATTTAAAGGAACAAAGTCTTATGGAGTTTCACACAATTTAAAAATTGGGTGGCGTAAAGATTTTTTATACATGTGCACACACACTTCATATATTGGGCTGTGTGATTATATTGAGTTACGTTTGCTTTGAACTCCCACTTATTTAGTGAAATTATAATTGTTCTGCCTTCGATTGAGTTTTATTCTGATATCAAGAATATCATGATATAATACATTGCAAATTTCTTTCTCTTTTTGTACATTTTTATGTGGAATTCATTGGAGTTCCAAATCATAAATAAGCATTGTATTGTTGTAGTACTGAAATGTTGCGTCAAAATTAATGTGTTTATGAACCTTCGGTCAAGGTTGGGCCGAAGCAAAAGGTCTTGTTTGGGAACTAGGAAATACGGTGAGTAGTTTCCTTTGAAAAGGTCTTGCTTTGGCACAATTTCTGTTGCTTGGTTTTATAGAAGCTCTTTGATTTATGAATTTAACTGTGTTAGTTCAGATTTGAGGAACTTTTTTCTCCTTGGGGATTTTGCTGGTGGTGTTTGTCAGTTGTATACAGCACCCGAACGTTACCAAATTTAATATCCAATTGTCTGTAGTGATTTTTTGCCACTAATTTAGGTATTGTGATATCCTGCTTCCCACTGGTGTTGTGTGGGTATCCTTTTCTGTGTAGGAGAAAATGTAAACCATTTCCTTTTCCTCTAGGGGGCTGGCCTCTGCTTCTCCCTCGAAAGGACTGCTTTGGCTAATGTTGCCAGTTTTGGTATCCTGCTTGTTGGTTGGTTTGTTGACCATTCCCTTGGCCCTGTTGATCAGACATTTGCTGTCCTTGAGCAAAGGCCCCTCTTCCTGTGGGTTTTCTTCCGTTAAGCCCTCCTACTTTGAAGGTACCTCTTTGTTGCAGAGTACCCATGTCTCTTGCAGTCTCGTTGTCCTTTTTAATCTGCTGGAGGGATTCATCTACTTCCTTTCCAAATAGTGCGCCTCCTGTAAACGGTCTGTTAATATTGGAGGCTGGAACCTCCAGTTTAAAGCCGGATATTCTAAGTTAGGCATGCCTTCTTAGTGTGGTGCCTGTGTACATTTGTCTGCTGGCAGTGTCTGTTGTGTCGAGTGCTGATTCAAGGCATGTGTTTGCTATGTTTTTGCCTTCATGGACAATAGCTTTGTGCCCTTTTATTGTCCTCTTCCGGAAGCTTGTTGATGAGCTCCTAGAGGTCATCCCATTGCTGGAGTCCGTACCTGTTTAGCAGGGCATTGAAGTTTGTGATGCGCCATTGTGTTGCTGTCTCCTTCCCCATTTTTCTGCCTACCATATCCATTTGTTTGCTTTCCTTCTCTGGTGGTGGTCCACTATTAGAGAGGGCATTTGCTCTCCTTCTTGCCGTGGTGACAATAATTGAGCCAGGCACTGTATTTCCTTGGATATACTTAGGGTCCTTAGAAGAGGGTTTGTGCTTCTTTTCGACCATTGGTGCCACCCCCTTGGTTGAGGAGGGCTCTTTAAAGGCTTCCTTGCCTTGATCGAGGACACTTGGTTGCATTGGAAGGTATTGGGTGCCCTTTTTGACTGGAGCTAATGTTTCCCCTTTCGAGGGCGATCCTGAAAGTTTCAGTTACTCTTTTCACTAGTCCATTGTAGAAGGCTATATCATCCGAAGGAGAAGCCTTCGAGGGATAATGCAAATGCTACTTACCAGTATGCATCTGTTCTTGGCATGTAGGGCTGCTGACATTCATATCTGTGCATAGATCGCCACCTAGTGTTGGGTCCGGATGATTGCACATTGTTGTCCTGGAAGAGTCTTCGAAGTATCACGAGATAGGTGGCTCCTCCCCTGGACTACAGTGCGCATGGGCATCGCCTCCATCCCCAGATTGTTTTTAGCCATTGGCAGAGATGGAGTGAAGAATGTGAGTGATGACCATGCAATGAGCATATGTATGTATATGAATGAATTCTGCAGCTGCTACAGGCGCCGGGGAGGAGGGTGGGCGATATGAATGTCAGCAGCCCTACATGCCAAGAACAGATGCATACTGGTAAGTAGCATTTGCAGTTCGAGGCATGTGGGCTGCTGAATTCATATCTGTGCATAGAATACATAGCAGTCCCTCCATTAACGGCGGCCGCCCGTGCCAGCTGCAGCAGTCTGAAAAAGCGTTTTTAGAACAGCCTGACCAACAGCTGCCTGCTGTTTGGAATGCACGTCTACACAGTAGTGTTTAGTGAAAGTATGTGTGGTAGACCATGTGGCCGCTCTACAGATATCTTCTAAGGGAATGTTACCTAGGAAAGCCATAGAGGCCCCCAACTTCCTGGTGGAGTGGGCCCTTGGTGGGATAGTGAGAGTGCGCTTAGCTTTAGCGTAACAGATCTGAATGCACTTTACTATCCACCTAGCAATCCCTGCTTTAGAGATAGCGTTTCCCTTGTGGTGAGTGGCAAAAGCAACAAAAAGTTGCTTGGTTTTGCGAAAATCTTTAGTCCTGTCTACATAATACATCAAGGCCCTCTTAACATCAAGGGTGTGGAGCATGCGCTCCGCCAGCGTCTCTGGGTTTTGGAAAAACACCGGTAATTCTATTGTTTGGTTTAAGTGGAATTGGGATACCACTTTGGGTAGGAATTTAGGGTTAGTGCGGAGCACCACCCTGTTAGCATGTACCTGGAAGAAAGGTTCTTGGACGGTGAGCGCCTGCAGCTCGCTAACCCTCCGTAGCGAAGTAATTGCTACTAAGAACGCAACCTTCCAAGTCAGAAACTGAAGCTCACAAGAGTGCAGTGGCTCAAAGGGAGGACCCATCAGCCTTGTAAGAACCACATTGAGGTTCCATTCTGGGGCTGGTGGTGTCCTTGGTGGAATGACCCTTTTGAGTCCTTCCAGAAAAGCCTTGATAGCAGGAACCCTGAAGAGTGACAGGTGTTGTCTATTCTGGAGGTATGCTGCCATAGCGGACAGGTGAATGCGGATGGAAGAGTATGCCAGGTTGCATTGATACAGGTGGAAAAGATAGCAAATGATGTTTTGAATGGAAGCATCTAGAGGGTCAATATTGTGGTTAGCACAGTAGATGACAAACCTCTTCCATTTAGCCGCATAACAAGCTCTGGTAGTGGGCTTCCTTGCCTCCCGAATGATATTCATGCAATCGGGAGGAAGATTGAGGTAGCCAAACTCTAGGACTTCAGGAGCCAGATCGCCAGGTTGAGCTGTTGCGGATCTGGGTGCTGAATGTCGCCATGGCTCTGCGTCAGAAGGCTGGGAGTGAGATGAAGCCTTTGATGCGGTACCACGGACAGTTCTAGAAACGTGGTGTACCATGGCTGGCGAGCCCACGTTGGAGCAACCAGGATGAGAGTCATCGAGTGCTGCCTGAGCTTGCGTGCCACCAGCGGTATCAGAGGCGCTGGGGGAAAAGCGTACGCAAATTTGCCTGACCAGTTCATCCACATCGCATTGCCCTGTGATTGGGGGTGTGGGAATCTGGCGGCGAAGCTTTGGCATTTTGCGTTCTCCTTTGTGGCGAACAGGTCTATCTCTGGATGACCCCACGTTTGGAAGTACGGTTGGAGTACTGATGGATGTATCTCCCACTCGTGCATCTGATGGCTGTGCCTGCTGAGCAGATCCGCCATTTGATTGTCCTTGCCCGGGAGATGCTCTGCCATGAGGAAGATGTTCCTCTGAATGGCCCACTTCCACATGCTCTGAGCCAGATGAGACAGCTGTGGAGAGTGTGTGCCTCCCTGCTTTTGAATGTAGTACATGGCCGTCATGTTGTCCGTCCGGATCAACACGACTTTGTTGCACAGATGTACTTTGAACGCCTTCAAGGCCATGAAGATTGCCATCAGTTCCAACACATTGATGTGCATCTTCCTTTGCTGTAGTGTCCATAGTCCCTGCACAGTGTAATGGAGTACATGCGCTCCCCATCCCTGGAGAGAGGCGTCCGTTGTCAGGATAATCTGTGGGACAGGCTCTTGGAATGGTCGGCCCTTGCAAAGGTTGTGTGGATTCCACCAATGCAGAGAGTTGTACGCCCGACCGCTCACCAACACTAGGTCTGTCAGTTGCCCATGAGCCTGAGTCCACTGACGTGCAAGGCACTCCTGAAGCGGACGCATATGTAGTCTCGCGTGCGGGACAATGGAGATGCAGGAGGCCATCATGCCTATCAACTGCATGAACACCCTCGCTGGAAGCGAGTGTTGGGGTCTGAATCGTTGGATCAGCGCCAGGATACTGGCGATTCTCACTGAATTTGGCTGCGCGGTGGCCGCCAGAGTGTTGATTGTCGCGCCCAGGTACTGTCGCACGTGGGCGGGCTGGAGATGGGACTTCGGGTAGTTCAGAGAGAATCCCAGATCGTGCAGGAGATGAATGGTGCGTGACACGTGGTCGACGCACTGCTGTTCTGTTTTTGCCTGAATGAGCCAGTCGTCCAGGTAGGGAAAGACATGGACGTGCTGGCGACGGAGATGCGCCGCCACAGTCGCTAGGCACTTGGTAAACACTCTCGGTGCCGTGGTGACCCCGAACGGTAGAACCTTGAACTGGTAATGCTGGTCTAAGATAGTGAATCTGAGGTACTTCCTGTGGGAAGGATGCAGGGGAATATGAAAATAGGCATCTTTCAGATCCAGCGTAGCCAGGAAGTCCCCCTGTTGAAGCAGGGGAAGCACCTGCTGCAACGTGAGCATATGGAAATGCTCCGAGAGGATGTACCCGTTCAGGGGCCTGAGGTCCAGGATAGGCCTGAGGGATCCGTCCTTTTTGGGGATCAGAAAATACAGGGAGTAAACCCCTGTTCCCCGCTCTTGCAAAGGAACGAGCTCTATCGCCCCTTTTTGCAGCATGACTAGAACTTCTTGCTGCAACAAGGTCAAGTGCTCGCCTGACATAGGACGGCTCCTTGGGGGTATGTCCGGTGGAATGGACGTAAGCTCTAGACAGTACCCGTACTGGATAATAGACCTCACCCACCTGTCCGTGGTGATGGACTTCCACGCCGGCAGGAACTGCTGGAGCCTCCCCCCGACCGGTGTTGCATGGCCGGGGGGCAGTGACAAGACGTCACTGTTTGTTGGTGGCGGTGGACCTGGAGCCATTGTTGCCACGTCCTCTGCCCTTGACATTATTGCCTCTGTAACCACCTCTATTTTTGTTGTTATACGAGGCTTGGTTGTTAGTCTTGTAATATGGTGTGGACTGGGATGCTTGTCCCCTTGAGGCGCCTCTGGAGTTTGAGCGGCGAAAGGAACCACTCCGAAACTGCTGACTTTGTAAAGCCCCCATGGACTTGGCAGTTTCCGTATCTTTTTTCATTTTTTCCAGGGTGGCATCCACCTCAGGGCCAAACAGATGGTCAGGATTCACTGTCTGATTCAGTATAGTGGTTTGGATGTCGGGTTTGAACCCCGAAATTCTAAGCCAGGCATGGCGTCTAAGCAGCACACTAGTATTGATAGCCCTGGAGGCTGTGTCTGCCACATCCAACGCACATTTGATGGATGCATTCGTAATGAGTTTACCCTCCTGAATGAGCATCTCCCCTGCCTCCTTGTATTGGTCAGGCAAGTGTTGTAGTATGGTCTCTAATGTGTCATAATGGGCCCTATCATAACGTGCAAGCAAGGCTTGGGTGTTAGATATTCTCCAAATATTCGCTGCTTGTGCAGCAATCCGTTTGCCTGAGGCCTCGAAGATCTTGGACTCCTTGTCCGGGGGAGGAGCGTCACCAGTTGTTTGAGAGTTCGCCCTCTTCCGAGCATTGGAAACGACCAGGGAGTCCAATGGCAAGTGTCCCTTGATATATGTGGGATCCGTGGGCGCTGCCTTATATTTCCGGTCGATGCGAGGGTTGACCACACGCGCTCGGGTGGGCTCCTTGAAGACCTCCGTAGCATGTTTAAGCACCCCCTTCAGCATCGGTAGCGTTTTGACTGATTTTTCGGCTACCGAGAAGGTGTCGAATAAGAAGTCCACATCCACGGGGTCCGCGTGCAGCTCGACGTCGTGGTTAGCAGCAGCCCGCTCTATTAGGGCATTGAAGGCCGCCGAATCCTCTGTCGGGGACGTCTTGGCCGCGAAAAGTTGAGCGTCCTGACCCGCCTGCGGGTCCTCAGGGTCGCCTCCGGCGGACCACGGAACGTGCTCCTCCTCCGGATCCGAGTACGCCGGATAGTCGTACTCGGCGTCTTCCTCGTCCGCACCGGCCGCGACGGAACGCGTCGGCGAGTACCCCAGGGGTTGTGGGGACACAGGTTCCACCAGCGCCGAAGAGCCCTCGGAGATCCTTTTGTTCTTGAGAGGGATCTTAAAATGTTCCAACGCCGGCTCCGTCGTGATCTTTCTTTTGAGGAGCGACAGTTTTCCGGTGTTGGCGTCGATGGTTACCTCACGACGTTCCTCATCAGCAAGCGGTTGGAGTCGAAGCTTCGACACCACCAAGGCCGCTTTAGGTGCCAGTACCTCCTTCGAGGGTCCACCCTGTTTCGGCGCGAAGGCCCTCGGCGCCGACTTGGGAGGAAAGGTGAAACGGATAGGCGTTTGCTCTTTTGCAGGCTTAGGCGTGAGCTTTGGCGCGACAGTGTCTTTTCGAATCCGCTGCAAAGATTCCGCCACCTTCTTCGTCAAGGCCGGAGAGGGCTTGACCGGCTCGAGTGACTCTTCGGCATCGAGAGCCCGATCACCCGCGTGCGCCTTCTTCGGGGCCGACGCCCCATGGCCATGCTCGTCGTCTCCCAGACGCTTTTTAGGAGCCGACTTCGGGTCCACGACCCCTTTCGGAGCCGACTTCGGGTTCACGACCCCTTTCGGAGCCGACGCAGCCGCGTCGGACGATTTCGCCTTCGGCACCGACCCCGAGGACTTCGGGTCGGCCATCTTGGCGTGGCTCTTCGAGTCGGCCATTTTGGTTTCCTTGGAAGTTGACGCCTCCAGAACCTTTTTTACCTGCGCAACTTTCACTTTCGGTTTCGCATCCGAGGGTGCGTGACCAGTTGGCTTCACTTTCGTTTTCTTCGACGTAAGTGATGGTTCATAAGTGTCCGTGACCGGGCCCGGAGGCGGGGACATAGGACTTATAGTTAGATCTTGGGTAAGGCCCGAAGGCGATCCCTCGACCTGGTCCGTAGGAGGGGTAATAACCCCAGAGTCTGGTTGGGGATGCTCCTCCTCTGAGCTATCACCCATAGTGGCAAAAGCCTGTTCGTCGTCCCCTACCTCGTCGGTGACTTCGTCAAAGTTCTCCGCACCTTCGTCATAGGTCTCACCCTCGGATGCGGGATTAGAGTCCGAACGTAGCACGTCGTCTTCTCCCTCGACAGATTCCTGGAAAATGTCATCAGGTGGGGGCGCCGTAGCCGAGAACTGAGCCTGGAGCCTATTGGCCCGACGAATCTTTAAAGTCTTCTTGCTCCGGAACTTCGAGCACGCCATGCAGGTGTCTTCGCGGTGATCCGGCGACAAGCAGGTATTGCACACAGGGTGCACGTCGAGGTGTGAATATTTAGAGTTACACACCGGGCACTTCTTAAACGGAGTTCGCTCCATAGCAAGAGTGTAGTGTAGGCCCGTCCGCGCCGAAAGCACGTGGAAGGGCAGATAGAGATCGGAGCTGAGAGTCAGAAAGAAACCCGTACGCAACTATACCGACGCCCAGCCTAAAGACCTTTTGGTCTCGAGTAGAAGCTGAACAACTATCGGTTCCGACAGAGGGAACCGAAACACATCCGAACCCAATGGCGGAAAAAAACAATCTGGGGATGGAGGCGATGCCCATGCGCACTGTAGTCCAGGGGAGGAGCCACCTATCTCGTGATACTTCGAAGACTCTTCCAGGACAACAATGTGCAATCATCCGGACCCAACACTAGGTGGCGATCTATGCACAGATATGAATTCAGCAGCCCACATGCCTCGAACCAGCATATCTCCCCCTCTGGGCTTTATCTGTCTAGGTCGTTCCATTGAGCCTCGAAAGTTGGATGCTTCTTCTTCTTCTGGTGCGTCGATGTACTCCTTGATGTCATCATCGCGTGGTTTGGGGGTTGGAGGTGACTCGAGGGTCTCCTCTTCTTCCCCTATGGCGGCAACATGGTCGACGACGGGAACTGTGGGAATACGGAACCCTTTGAGCGACGTGTCGCCAATTTCGGCTTCAAGCCGTTTTTTTCTTTTCGACCTCGAGGACTGTCTCGGTGTCGGAGACCAGAGATTTTCTCCTTTTGGGAGTTCGGGCCTCTGTCTTCGAGGACGGTGTAACTCCATCCGGAGGTTCGTTTTCGACCCTTGTTTTCGGCACTTTGGCCTATCTTCTCTCGTCGGTGTCCCTTGGTAGGGTTCTGTGGGGTTTCTTGGATTGCGGCTGGCCTTCAATCACCTTTTTCTTCGGTGTCAGGGCTGCTTTAGGCTGTGCCTTATTATTGTGGCCCTTCGGTTCCGACAGATGTGTATGGTGTTTAACCTTGTCCGTCGTCTTCTCTGTGTCCTCTGCCATCTTTTAGTGGGTGTGGATGTTTTAGGAGTCTCCTTCCAGAATTTCGATGTCCGATCCTTCGTGTGTCCAATCTGCAGGAACTCCTTGGTCCACCACATCGATGGAGACCTAGGTCCTTCAGGGAAGGTTTCTTCTGTGCCTGGGACATTGTTGCATAGTGGGTCTCTCTCTGCTTTCGGTGTAGCCTGAGGGTTTTCGGCAGGAACACCGCGCAGGCCTCACAGTCCTTGCCCTAGTGGCCCTTGGGCAGGCAGAGGTTGCACACATCGCGTGGATCGCGTTGTGCGAATTCGTGGTGGCACTCGGGGCAGAATTTGAAATGGGCATTTTCCATGGCCCCTACCTCACCATTTGACGAACCTTGAGGCTTTCGGTAGTGTAGATGTTGTTCCTGGAGGCAAGTTGTGTTCTCCGGTTGCGAGGTTGATGTCTGATGCTAGTTTTGTAGTCAAAATTTCAAGTTCTTTACGGGATTTTCTGCAAATCTTCGGAGAGTCCCCTCTTGCTTCCAGACCCAACGCGGAAAAAAGAATCTGAAGATGGCTACCACGCACAACTACCTCCAGGGCACCGTCTGACGTCACGGAGGGGGACGTACCTGGTAACAAATGGTAGTCGACACCACCCAGAAGAGAAAAAAAACAGACCATTCCGGACTCAACCACTAGATGACGGCATAATGCACAGCATGTGAATCCAGAAAGGGATTCACTCTGAAAAATCATCCTTTCTGGAGCAATTTGAGGACCTCCCATACTTTAATGATGTGAAACTATTTTGTGTATGTTCAGCTGTTGTAGACCGAGGAGTGCATGTCATCCTCTGGTTTTCTTCATTATGAAAAACCTAGAAGACAATCTTATTTTGCTGGGATTTGAGGACAGGTTCTACAAAGCCTAATTGGGAGCCAAGAGATGATTTTGAGACATGGTAGCTTGACGTGTGGATGGGTTTCTGTCCATGGTGTTTCCTTCAGAAGGACACAGTCACTTGAACTTCAGAGTGACCATATTGAATTAAGTCCCTGAGGTAAAATGTAAATGACTGCCACAGCTGATGGTAGTCTAGAATTCTCCCTGCCTGGTGGGTCTAGCCAATAAGGGCAAGGGTGGCCATCGCAATGATTAAGTTTGGTCCTGGAATTTGGATTGCAAACTAATTTTTGCCAATGTAACTGTCAGGAATGAGAAGACTTCTTCTGCCAGATATCTGAAGTATCTTTGGAACAGAAGGTTTGCCAATGCGGCTTCTGATGTGGGCCACAAAAAAGCAGTGGACTATTAACCTAAATGACTCTAAATGGCTTCATCCTTTTTGATGTCACCATCAAAAATTATCCAGTATCCTGTATTGAACCTCAGACCAAAAAGACACAATTTTTGATTCCATTTCTTTTCTAAAATAAGTGCTTTAGCCAGTCTTATCTACTCAGGACTGCAGTACTTCACATTTGTCTAAATCAGAAGATAGAACAGTCCCTTGCAGCATTGATCACAGATGCAGAAATCCTTTTAGGATTGTTCTTGTCTAGATTCTGTACTCTCCTTGAAGTTTAGCCAAAACAGGGCAACATTGTTCCAACATTGCAGATCCTATTAGCAACATTAGCTGAAGCCAAGAGGTTTATATGTTTGCCAACTGAATCTAATTTTCTACTCTCATCTGGAGGAGCTGTACATGAGGTTGTGGGATTCCTGGGTCTGGTTTGAGCTGCAGTAGATACCACAAAGTGTACTTAAAAAAATTTGTAATATACAAGCTGGTGCCGAGTACACACTTATGTATTTTATTTCAATCCCAGACAAGTTCAGATGTGGTGGCCAGGTTTTGCTTCACAGGTAAGCCTCCTTTCAAATGCAATATAAAACTGGGATCATTTTCACAACTCTTCGCCTTCTTTTCAAAGTCAAGCAAGAAAAACAACAGAGTTCGGAATGGTAAGTCATTGACAAGCTTCATCTATTAATGTGTGGTACTTGCCTATGTCTGGTGATGCTGGTTCAGTACTTGCATCATCCAATCATTGAACTGATTACATTTGGGATCTTTGTTTAAAAAACTCTCCCCTCTTGCCAGTAGTATCTGAGGCATCCTTACTACAGTCATAAATAGCTTCATTGTAACAGTCACCACCAAATACTTCTTCACAGTTTTGATCATCACTTCCTGGACCCCTGCATCATTGTTATGTCTATCACAATCAACCCTTCTTGTGGATGAAGCAGATTGCCCTGCAGGATGACATGTAGAGAGAAGAATCTGAACTGGCTGGATTGTTTACTGCTGTGTTAATGAAACTGGATGCAGAATTGGAGGCTTGGAAATGCTCAGAGGTTCTCCCAGCAGTAGCAGAAGTATAGCTGGAAGCATTCTAGGATATACTTCCTGCACATGGACTGGTCTATAGATTGTTACAGAGTAGTCACTGGCACGGAAAACAAATTCCTACCTAGTCAAAAAGGACGGAACTATTACAAATAAAGTAGCTTTAGAATCTTAGAACAAACATTCGGTATTTAGGCATGAATTGGTCCTTCCTTTTTAAATACTGCCAAACTATAAAACTCGCACACCGCAGCTTTACACAGTGGGGAAGTCTTCAAGCTCAGGTTCTAGTAATCTGTTACCTTTACCAGCTCTGCAAAAACTCTACAGCAGGTAGTGTTTAGTCATAGTACTATCTCCTAATTGAAAGATAATCAAGTGTTCCAACCTCCTGTACAGCTATAATATTCCCTATCCACCTACTACTCGCCCGAACACCATTTAAAATATAATAAAGGGAAGAATGAGAGACCTGTTCAATGACATTCTGGATCTGTTTCGAGACATTTTTGATTCTTTCTTTTCATCTTCAGAGTTATCAGCGACTGAAGTGTTTTCATCATCCTCCTTATCTTCACGTTTTATATCTGTCCCCCCAGAGGAAACGCTTGATCTCCCAAGACCAGTCAAGCCTGAAAAGCCAAAGTAGATATTTAATTTTTAATAGTCACAAACCAAATTAGGAAAGAAAGGCCAGAAGATATTTTGGAGGTTGAAGGAAGGCAGTGAGAGGAGCAGTACAGGTGAATTGAGTGAGATTAAAAATCTTACCACTGTACGTGTCTTGCCTGAGCTCAGAGAGGGAGTTGCCCTGGGATGGTAATGAGGCATGGTTGTGTAGGCTGTTGGGCAATCCATCTTCAGAGTGGGCTCCTACCTGTAGCAGAAAAGCAATAGTATTCATAAAAGCAGAGAAAACAGAATTTAAATTTAGAAGCTCTTATCTGTGTAGTGGAAAGGTAAAATCTGTGCCAAATGCCTACAGAGGAGTATCTACAAAGACATTTTCACAGAATTATTGTGAAAAAGAAATATGGGAGTGGTACAGTCACGAACCTGCATCTAACAATTACAGTGATACAGTAGTCAGTGTCAAGTTTGTAAACACCTGTACGAGGCTGCAGACCCACAGCTATTCAAACATTTGTAAAGGAATGTATGCTTTTCTTTATATTTCTGTAAATGAGGAGTTATAACACAAAACTCACCAGATTTGCATGTCTGCTTGCCAGTGACAATACAGCAGCAGGAAAGCCCTGGGCCAACCCACTTACGACTCCTGCTGCCGCTCCTAATAAGCTTTGCATGTCAGATGGCATTGAAGTCTGTCCCACTGCATGATTTCTTAACACATGAATGGCTTCATCCAATCGGTCCTCCATTTTGTTTTGCTAAAAACAACAAAAACAAAAACACATCTTTAACTTACTTCAAGCTTTCTTTTGATGCAATAATGATTCCAAACTATTTTGTTTTAGCAGCAAAGAATAGGAACTCGTGGGCTGTGTTACTAGAACTCCAACAATGATATCTATACATTTCAGTGAATGCACTGCAATTCGTTTATTGTGACCACCAGCTTCTATGCTCATCCCATTGCCATTCCTTGCTGTTACTCAAACAAACGGCAGACAGCGTAAGGTATACCCTAGGGGTCTTGATGCTTTTCCTCACAGTAAAACAATCCATATTTTTCACTGTGTTTCCCATGGAATTGTTTTGGACGCGAGATGATAGCATTTGAACTTTTGGGCAGTTTGGGCATGCCAAAGAAGCTGCAATAGAGACTTGTGTAAGTTTGCAATGTTAACGCCTTCAGTAAGTGATCTGTACTGGTGGGCTTAATCACCATTCCAGCAGCTGAGACTCCTGGGGCTACCATGTTATACAATCATGTGACCCTCTCCAACTCTTGAAGCATTGCCTGGTGTACGAAAGGGGCCCTTTTTGCATGGTGCCCCCCACTGTTTGCCTAATGTTGATGTACTTTGACTGAGTATGCCCGGGGTTCCTGCCAACCAGGTACCCAGGGGCTATGTTTGTTCCCTAAACTGCACTGTTGCAAAACCCAATTGGCATCTCTCTGGCCACATGTACGACCCTTGTAAGAGGTACCTTAGGTACCAAGGAAGACCTCTTAGGGCTGCAGCACTTTTTGTGCCACCCGTAGAGGCCCTGTATCTTTACACACACACTGCCTTTGCAGGCTGTGTGTTTTGGTGCAGAACAAGGTGAAGAGTCGATATGCCACACCTCCTTGTGTGCCATGCCTACAATCCACAGCCCTGGCATAGGTAAGCTATCCCTCTAGCTGGGTACTTATGCTTTTCTATTGAACGGAAGGTCCATGCAGTAGTGTTCTGTGAAGGTATGTATCAATGACCAGGTAGCAGCTGTGCAAATGGCCTCTAAAGCTACGCTGCCTAACAAGGCGAGTGCTGCTGTCATTCCTAGTTGACTGCACCTTTGGCTTATCTGTCAGGGTTACTCCCCTGTTGATTGAAAATATTGTATTGCTTTTACTATCCACCTTGCC
Source organism: Lissotriton vulgaris (assembly GCF_964263255.1). Taxonomy (NCBI): domain Eukaryota; kingdom Metazoa; phylum Chordata; class Amphibia; order Caudata; family Salamandridae; genus Lissotriton; species Lissotriton vulgaris. The sequence continues at coordinate 65,774,688 of NC_141700.1, forward strand.
ATTGTTCCCTTGGTGACAAGAAGTTCTTTCCTTGTGTGTGCGAAGGTCACACTGAACTGTTCTCTTTCCCTGATGACCTTTGGTCTCTCCAAATAGTACATAATGGCCCTTCTTACATCTAAAGTGTGCAATGCTCTCTCCGCTTGCATTTCATTTGTAGAAAAAGGGTGGTCGGTGTATTGCTAGGTTAACATGGAATATGGCTCTTGGGTGGTGAGTGCTTGCATCTCACTTACTCTGCTTAACAAGGTGATTGTATAGAAAGGCAATTTTGTGGGTTAGAAACCTCAATTGCGCATTCCTCATTATTTCAAAGGGTGACGTCATCAGCTGGGCGAGTACCACATTCAAGTTCCATCCAGGCATTGGCACGCTTCTTGTGGGTGCTACTTTCTTCACCACATACTGCTAATCCGAGGAGAAAATCTGTTAGTTTGAGCCCCAAGTACCTCCACCTGATTGGCTGGAGTTCCAGTCACATATTGAAGTGGATGGGCTGCTAAATATTAGTAAAGGTTTTTCCTTTTGTTTTTAATGGCAGTTGCTGTATTGAAACACTGTGATAACATTACTAAAAAGTTTCCAGCCTTAAGTCCGAGTATAATTCAAGCATGTGACTATGAATGATCCAAAGCTGCACAAGTGTAGTTACTTCACATGACCAGAACATATTGGGATAAAAAAGTAGGCATCTTCCAGATCAAAGGATGCCAGGAACTCCTTCCAGATCAAATGATGCCAGGAATTCCTCACTGCTGATGCAGGGAATGATGTGCTGAAGAGCGAACATAGAAAAAACCTGTTTTACAGTTATTTATTGGGCATCAATCTCCCTTTTCTATAGCACAAGGAAGAATCTGGAATATAACCAGGCTTTGCTGAAGGCCTTAGGCACAGCTCTTATGGTGTATTACAGAAGTAATTACTTAGGATTTCATCCTACAAAGAAGGACTGAGGAATGCAAAATATAAGGATTATGTTGCTTACCCTGTAAGCATCTGTTTTTGGCATGTACAGCTGTAGATTTACATGCTTTGCATTCTATCATCGAATGGAGGAGTCACCTTACCTCGTGACTGGGAAAGACTTCTTCGAAGAAAAACAACTTGCAAACATCCGGACTCAACATTAGATGGCAGGAGTATGCAACACATGTGTATCTACAGTACACATGCCTCGAACATTAGCAAAAGGTGCAGGGTAATGTTGGGCCATTTAACTGATCATGTGTAGTCCCCTAGATACTGACAACTGCAAACCACTCGCCAACTTACTCTATCCTCTAATACTCACACAAAGACACATACTGGTCTCTAATCGTTACCACGTACATAACATTAAAGCGCACACTTTGGGCAAAACACCCTACGCAACATACAACAGAGCACATTGTGCAGAACATATACTCAACACAACCTAGTATGCCAGGGACTGCCTATTGCAGTGTCCAATACCAGCTGCAAATAACACATTAAGAAATCTCCTCTGCTAAATAATGGACATGAATAATTACCTAGAAGCATAAGTAATTTAGAATGGGTCTAACTTTACCAATGTACAGCAAGATTAAAAAACCACAAGCCAATGAACCAAGCACCTTACAGAGGAACGGACACTTACACAACACAGGCATCTCTAGTTCTAAACGATTTTGGTCTGCAAGAGAATCCTTCAAAACTGCATGATACTATAACCTGGTAGTCCATATCAATGGTAGAATGTGGCAGAAAAATGCTTGAAATATAATACCGTAAACATGCTTCTCGTAATCTACTAAATAACTCAGTAGCAGCATCTCTGTAGGAGTTGAAAAAGTATCTGTAGGTAAGCCCATAGCAACACTAGGATGCGGCTATGTTAGCTTGTCGGAAAATAGGTATAAATCTCCGTATAACTTTTGCCAACGGTAGGAAAAGCCTATCTTATGTTCAGCCAGCAGATGTTGAGATCACAAGTCTTTAGACCCATCCAATTGCCCCCAAGATGAGAAAGTACAGCATTGGTATGCCTGAAAAGAGACAGACTGATTCCTACAATAGTACGTTTAACAGAACAAGTGGGATTTCTTTCCAAAATAAGTGGATCAAACCTAGTATTCTAGTGCAAATGACAAACTTTAAAATATAAAACTGAGATATAGGTTTGGCTGCTATTCAACCAGATCCTTCAGACAAAGAGCTAATACTGGCAATCATCCAAAGAAAGATATGGAGGATATAATAAACACTTTAATTCTTATGAAGTCTGATTGTTCCCCTGTATTCCTCATGAACAGTGTGTTGGAGAAGAAGTAAACCAGAGTTGAACAATGTAAGCCACAAGCTAGCTAGGTTTCATTCTAATAGCTCTTTGCAGCAAAGTCAATTATGTACATGGCTTTGCCTCCTATATAGTGCTGCTTCCTCCAGGGAAAAGTTCTCTTGGTGAATAGTTGACTAGCCTTCCAAAGGCACAGACTACACGATTAAATGACTTAGAAGATGCCAACAGAGTGTATGGCTACATTATCAAGATGATAGCTCCCACTGACCTAAAATGCATTCAAGGAGGAGCATATCAGAGGGGGAAAAATCTAGATCGCCTTTCTGCAAGGAATTTCAGCTCCACAAAATATCCATTTGAAGAATGTATTTGCATAATCCTCAAAGCAGTAATCAATGCCCGTCTGATTAGCTCCAGGCTCAACAAAACTGATAACAAAAAAATAAAAATGAATGCATTAATAAACCCAGCCGCAACACAAGTTAGGAAGGGTGCTCCCGTGCTAGCACAGCACTAGGTTTAAGTCCAAGTGAGACAAGATTCCTTAAGTAGGTGAAGGACTCTGGTATCAACTTGGTAGAAGACATGGAATGTTCTTGCCTCCTCCATTTAAATTGCATACTTTCTCCTTTCTCAATAAGGTTGTTCAAGAAGTGCTGGGCCTCTGCTAAGCTGCATATGTAGGGGTCAACTCGGCAGACTTACTACCACAAGGTATTAACCAGGAGGAGAGCCTCATATATGGCTAATCCCAGGTTAGAGACCTACTTTGAGGGAGCATAACTGGTGCCTCTCTGTGGTACCAAAGACCTCAGAACAATATCCGGAGCAAATAAGTCATCTGGTCCAAGGACTTCTTTAGTGCATCAGTGAGGGATGGAAGTTATCCACATGTAGCAAAAAGGGTCTAAAATGAAGAGGCACTCACTATCCTTCAGGGACCCTAACCAACTAGTGTATTATGCTAGGCACTGGGTCCCTCTTACCTCAGTAGGAGAAGGTGAACGTGACGAATTGCTCTGGAATAGGAGATCCCTCATGCGCTGGATCTGGCTCTGTAGGGATCGGCCGCCGGTCTGTGAACAAAAAGAACAGAATGAAATAGGGCAGTGATGTAAACCTGGTGAGGGTCAGAAAAATGTGGCTTTTCCAGGACCTCTATTCTTTGAATTCTCGTGTCTCCTTAACTTGGTCTAAAGGAAAAGCAGTAATGCGCAGACGTTGCTAAAACTAGGTCCCTAGGGAAGAAGTTGAGAAAGTTACTAAATCATACATGCGCCTTTGACCACAGTATACTATTGCTTAGGCACACTTTTCAGTTAAATCCTTTTGATAAATCGATGACAGATTCTGGCACAGTACTCCTTGGATGCTTACAAGTATAATCTGTGCCATAGCAGGTGAAAGGTTTCAGCAATCTCTAGAGTGGTAATTTCTGCAAGTTTTCTTCAGATCATTAGCTAAAAAGGCACAAAAGTAAATGGTAGGTGTATGCTCCACCTGCTCTAATCCACATACAAATAAAACTATCATTTTGATTTCGAATCTAAAAAGCAGGCACGCATTTGACACAAATCAACCGAGTACAATGACTAAACTGGTGTCTGAACCATGCCCGAGTGCACATGAACTAATGTATTCCAACCACTTTTCTCTGTTAAGGCCAAAGAACTTCAACACTGTAAATAGCTGACTGAAACAAAAGTCAGCATTTTTTATGGTCACCCGAAACATGTTTTATATTACCACTGTTGTCATAGTCTTTTTATTCAGAAAATGGAGAAAGTAAAAATTTGGAATTGGTAAAATAATTTAAGATGGATGTTATTTTACAATTATGAGCAACATCAGCGCTATGGAGATAAACATCAGTCTGGCATAGAAATGAGGAATAGAATTCTCATGCTCAAAGCTGCCTCTTCATCCAACGTCAAAACAAACACAAATATCCACTGTTTATCTTGAGAGAAAGACTTAAGTGAAATCTGCAACCTAAAGCAATTGTATTCTAAAAGTGTTTCCATGCAGCATTTTACACACAAGACAATAACTTTAAATTGATCAGAAGTGCTGTAGATTCACTAAATCCATTTAAGATCGGAATAAAAATTTCAGGCCACATTTTTATTCCATTTAACCCAGGACTACTGAAAATGGATCAATTAAATAAATAAGCTGTGTGATGCAGGTAATAACTGAACTGACAAAAGAAACAACCCGAAGTGAAAGGTAGATTTGGTTTTGAATTTTTTCTAGAGAAGTGATTACATCTGCTGCACAAGAAACAAGTTACTTACCTGTAACTTTAGTTCTCCAGTATTGGTAACTTTCATAGATTCCCATTGCTTGTATCTTTCCCCGTCGTCGGAATGGGAGCCTCGGTAATAAAATATATATATATATATACCTAGGTAAATACACCCTAATAGGTGTAAAAAGGTAAAAAAAATTAGGCCTAGGCCTCATTATCTTTTGCAGCCTATTGCTGTCATTATGTAAAAGGACCCAAAGTCCCCTTAGCAACCAATCAGATCAGCCTCACCCTGTAGAACCTTCCTGAGAAAGCTCAGAGCCTCAGATTTTCGTAGCCGTAGCTTCGCCATATAATCACCTAGCCCTAAAATGAGCTTTCCCAGGGGAGGCGGGTGGGCGCATGGGAATCTATGAAAGTTACCAATACTGGAGAACTAAAGTTACAGGTAAGTAACTTGTTTCTTACTCCAGTATTGGAACTTTCATAGATTCCCATTGCTTGTATCAGAGTAGATAGCAGTTAGCATACCTCAAACATTTCGTGCACAGTTACAGAATCATTATAAACTAATGATATCACAGATTATACACCATAAAGCAGTAACAAAGCTCAATAAACGAAATGTTTGAAAAAACAGGAGGAGGGAAGAGTGGAAAGCTCACCTCTTATTGGAAGAGATTTCTCAGGACTGCCTGTCCAACAGCCGAATCCTCCTTTGCAGCCGCCTCCAGGCAGTAATGTCTCGTGAAGGAGTGCGTACTGCTCCAGGTGGCTGCTCTGCAAATGTCCTTTATGGATACTCCAGCAAACAGCGCCGCTGATGCTGAGACTGACCTTGTGGAATGTGCCTTCACCTGTCCTTGTAAAGGTTTGCCTGCCGCCTGGTGGCAGAACCGGATCGCACTAGTTATCCATCTAGATATCCCTTGTTTTGACAAAGGAAATCCTTTCCTTGGGGCTCCGAAAGCCACAAACAGTTGGGGTGTCTTTCGAAATCCAGCTGTGCGTTGTAGATAGAATTTCAAACATCTCTGAACGTCCAGAGAATGAAGTGTCCTCTCAGCCTGGGTTGAAGGCCGAGGAAAAAAAGATTTCAAAATCACTGGCTCGTTAAGATGAAAGTCCGTCGGTACCTTCGGAATGAACTTGGGGTTCATCCGCAGGATAACTGTATCATTCTTGAACTGTAAGAAGGGTTCTTTGATGGTTAAAGCCTGAAGCTCTCCTACTCTCCTTGCAGAGGTGAGTGCCAAGAGAAGCGCCACTTTCCATGATAGGAACTTCAGGTCCGCCTTATGTACTGGCTCAAATGGCGGTCTCATTAGCTGGGCCAGGACCACATTCAAGTGCCACACCGGAGGTGGGGGCCTAACTGGCGGGAAAACTCTAAACAGTCCTTTCAAGAATTGTTTGATTACTCTCGCTGATAAAAGAGAGGGGCCCGATCTTGTTCTCCTATACCTGGAAATAGCTGCCAAGTGGACCTTGATAGAAGCATGAGCCAGACCTGCTTGTGCCAATGAAAGAATATAAGGTAACAGTTGATGCGGAGCTGATGAGAAAGGATGAACATTCTCCCTCTGACACCACAAATGGAACCTCTTCCATTTCGCCTTATAAGTCTTATTAGTGCTAGGGGCTCGTGCCTGTGCCAAGATGGTCCTGCATTCCTCTGGGATGTTTAAATCCTTAAACTCTCTGTATTCAGGAGCCAAGCCGCCAACTGAAGCGAGCTCGGGTTCGGGTGAAGAACTTGGCCGTTGTACATAGAGAGCAGTGTCAGTTTGGGTTGCAGATGAATGGGCGGTGTCTCTGATAGGAGAAGAAGCTCCGTGTACCAAAATTGGCGAGCCCAGGCAGGCGCTATTAGTATCATCCTGCACCTGTCCATCTTGAGTTTCTTGAGGACTCGAGGAATTAGGGGAAATGGCGGAAAGGCGTAAACAAACGCGCCTGACCATGACATCGAAAGGGCATTCCCCAGTGATCCTCGATGGTGTTCCCTGCTTGCGTAACACCGGCATTTCTTGTTCCCCGGTGTTGCAAACAGGTCGATCGCTGGGGTCCCCCAACGGGAGAAGATGTCCTTGATCACTGCGTCCTCCAATTCCCACTCGTGCGAGACTGCTCTCAGGCGGCTTAGCGTATCTGCCTTCGTGTTGCATACTCCTGGAAGGTGTTCTGCTACGAGTGTGATGTTCTGCGCTATCGCCCATTCCCACAGTATTTGGGCTTCCTGTGAAAGCAGTGGCGATCTTGTGCCTCCCTGCTTGTTGACGTAATGCATTGCGGTGGTGTTGTCCGTCCGCACCAGGATTGCTGAATCTGTAATCCTCGGGAGGAAAGCCAACATTGCCAGTCGAATAGCTCTTAGCTCCAGAACGTTGATATGTAGATGACGTTCTTCCGGAGTCCAGTGACCACTGACCTGGAGGTCTTGCATGACCGCTCCCCAACCTTGAAGAGAAGCGTCCGTGGTAATGACCTGAGGAGCCCTTGCAGCCTTGAAACTGAGTCCCACAGTGAGGTGAGATCTTTTCATCCACCATGAAACCGACCGTTTCATCCGCTGGGTTACCGTCACCCTGTCGTCGAACGAACCTTCCACTTGTCTCCACTGAAGGTCCAGCTCCTCCTGCAGGGGGCGCATTCGCAGCCTGCAATGCGGAATCAATTGAATACAGGATGAAATCGACCCTAGAAGAGATTTGTACATCCTGACCGTCATCCAACTTCTCTTTTGGCAACGGGTGGCTGACGATATGAGTTTCATCTGTCTCTCTTCCGATGGGAAGGCTTTGCACTCCTGAGTATTGAGTATCGCTCCCAAGAACTTCACCGTGCTTGCAGGTTGAAGAACTGACTTTTCCTTGTTGAGTTGTAAACCCAGGTGAATAAAGAGGTTCAAGCACGTGTCCACTGCCCTTGATGCCTCTTGCAAGCTTGGGGCCTTTAGCAGCCAGTCGTCTAAGTACGGGAATACTTCTAGCGACTGTCTCCTCAGAAATGCTGCTACCGGTGCCAGCACCTTTGTGAATATCCGAGGAGCGGACTTTAATCCAAATGGGAGCACCATGAACTGGAAGTGACTCTTGCCTACTGTAAAGCGAAGGAAACGTCTGTGAGCTGGATGGATCGGGATATGAAAATAGGCATCTTCCAGGTCTAATGTTGCCATGTAGTCGCCCGGGTTCAATAGGCGCAATATGTCCTGGAGTGAAATCATTCGAAACGATAGTTTCGTGAGATAGGTGTTGAGCTCCCTCAAGTCCAGGATAGGACGCCACTTCTGTTTTGTCTTTCGGATCAGAAAAAATCTGGAATAGAAACCTTCTCCCCTTTGTGATAGGGGAACACGCTGGATCGCCCCTTTTTGAAGCATTTGTTGAGCTTCCTCTTGAAGAAGGTTCAGATGGTCGGAAGTAGTGGCGTGGGGAGCTCTTGTAGGTGGAAAGTCCTGGAATTCTAGAGTATGCCCATTCCGGATGATATTTAATACCCACTGATCCGATGTAATCTCTTCCCAGCTGCTCAGATGTTGTGATATCCTGCCGCCCACTGGAGATCCCAGAAGCGGAGGAACAGTTGGCAGAGTCGGGAGGCCGCTATTGACGCTTGCCAGCGTCCTTGCCCTGACGCCCCTGTCGTCCACGAGCGTTCTGGCGAGAGAAAGACTGGGATTGCGACTGCCGCTGATAGTATTGATTGCCGTACTGTGGCCTGTAAGACTGCGACTGCTGTGAATATCGCTGTTGCTGATAACCTCCTCTAGGTGAAGAGAAACCTCTTCCTCGTGCTCCACGGAAGGGTGTTTTCCTATATTGCAGGTTCCCCAGAGCCCTTGCTGTCTCCGTGTCCTTCTTTATACCCTGTAGGGTCTCGTCGACATGTTTCCCAAACAACATGTCCCCATCGAAGGGCAAATCCAAAATCCTATTCTGGACCTCTGGCCGGAAGTATGTAGCTCTCAGCCATCCTTGTCGCCGAAGAACCGCTGCACTGCCTAGGGCACGGAAAGAGGTGGTGGCGATGTCCATCGCGCAATCAATCATCTCTGAAGAGGAACGTTGTCCCTCTTCCAGAAGTTTCTGTGCTTCCGCCTTCTGGTCATCCGCTAGCAGATTCACATAGTGTGCCACATCACTCCACATCTGGCGGTCGTACCTTGCTAGGATCGCCAAGGCATTCGCCGCTCTGACCAGCAAGCTAGCCATTGACGAAAAACGCTTCCCAGCGTTGTCCAACCTTCTACCCTCCTTATCCGGCGGAGTCGTGAGGGTGGCCGAAGGATTTCGCGATTTCTTCTGTGCCGCCTGCGATATGACCGAGTCAGGTCTAGGTTGTCCAATCAAACAGGCGGGACTGTCATCCGGAGCTTTGTACTTCTTCTCCAAGCGCGGAAGAGTTGGAATGACCGTCGCTGGGGTCTGCATCACTTTCTTCCCTTCCTCCCATATGTGCTCCACAATGGGAATCGAGCGCACGGCCTTACGGTATGCCTCCTTGAAATCGTATAAAAAACAATCCGTAGATGTTGTAGGCATCGCTAACTTAAAACGCGCTGTGGCTCTTTCCATCAGGCTGAAGAAACCTCCTACATCAGCCGGAGGCGAGTCAACCGGGTCTGGCACTGGTGAAGCCGGATCCGGAGCTATATACTGGTTCCATTCACTGTCCTGGTCATGATCTTGGTTTTGCCCCGTTTCATCCTCATCCGAGGTATCCACTTGGACTTGCTGAGGATATGCCCTCTCATGTTCTTCCTGTGCAGGCCGTACTGACTCTGCTGCCACCGCCTGCGGTTGAACCTGTGCTTGACCTTCCACAGGTTGCGACCCTTTCTTGCTCCTATACTCCTCCAGCATCGCCCTTAAGTCTGTTAAAAGACTCATAGGCATCGTCACCATACCCTGCTGTGGTTGGGTATCTTGGTATGCAACCTGTCTTTCTGGCCGCTGTGCCTTCTGATAGTAATATTCCTCATCCAAATCCGAATCATGGTATTTCAGATTCAATTGAGATGGACTGTAAGCATCCCCATACATCTCATTTTCCTCTTCTGAGTAGTCATCCTCATCCAACAAAAGGGGTGGAGGTAATGATGGTACTTTCCTAGGAGAAGTCATATCTGGGGTTATCCTCCTCCTTCTGCTGTTTTCTGGCGCTCCTGTCGTCAACGGCGTTGAAAACAAATCCACCGTTTCCTTGTTCTGAATCGTCGTCGACGGGTCCGTCGACGAGAGTCCCTTCACCGTCGACGGCATCGTCGACGGAACCCTCATCGTCGCCGGGTCCACCGTCGACGGCCTCGTCGACGGCACCGTCGACGGGTTCATCGTCGACAAGTTCATCGTCGACGGGCTCGTCGACGGAGCTGTCGTCGTCGACGGGCTCGTCGTCCTCGTCGACGGGATCGTCGTCATCGAGATTGCCACCATCGACGGAATAGTCATCGTCGACGGGATGGTCTTAGTCGACGTGGTGGTAACCGTCGACGTGGTCATCGTCGACGACGCCGTCGTCGATCCGGTCTTCGTCGACGGAATCGACATCGAGGTCTTCGTCGACGCTCTCGTCGTCGTCCTCGTCGTCGCTGGGTGGCTCGTCGACGACTGAGGAGACAAAATCACCTCAGATGTTTTAGAGTCCGTTTTGACCCCTGTAGAGGCCTCTACAGTCGGTTTCTTGACGGACTTGGCTACTTTAACCTGGTGGGAAGGCCCAGCCGAGCTCTCATCCAGTTTAGCCTTTTGCACCTGCATTGCCTGCCTTTCCCTCTCCTTTACACTCACGTGAGGAGATTCGATAGGCCCTGGCTTGCCAGACCTATCAGAGGTCACACGCACAGCCTTTAAGGGGGGTTCAGTTGAAGTGTCCACAGACGATCCGCCCCTCTTCAATGAAGTTTTCGAAGATGTTGATCTGGCATCTTCCTCATCACCAGAAATTACTTCATCCTTCCTTTCCAACTTCCTGAGCCACAGAAGCAGCCGTCCTTCACGATCACGGAGGGTTTTAACAGACATTCTCCTGCATATACTACACTTATCAACCTTATGGTCCGGGTATAGACAGTAAATACAGTCTTGATGTTGATCCTCTGTATAAAGTCGTTTTTTGCCACAAGTGGCACAAGACCTGAAAAGGCTCTTCTTTTCCTTATCAGCCATGACAAAGCTGAAAGAAATCCTCAAAGAAAAACTGTTTAAACAGTACCTCAAGTTGAAGTTAGAGCAGAGCTCTAAGGAGACTCCCTGTCACCAACGAAGCGGTAGAAAATCTAAGGCTCTGAGCTTTCTCAGGAAGGTTCTACAGGGTGAGGCTGATCTGATTGGTTGCTAAGGGGACTTTGGGTCCTTTTACATAATGACAGCAATAGGCTGCAAAAGATAATGAGGCCTAGGCCTAATTTTTTTTACCTTTTTACACCTATTAGGGTGTATTTACCTAGGTATATATATATATATATTTTATTACCGAGGCTCCCATTCCGACGACGGGGAAAGATACAAGCAATGGGAATCTATGAAAGTTCCAATACTGGAGTAACCAATCTTTAAAGCCAAGGATGTGAAATAGTTGAGGTATATTGATGGAGAAAGGATCTTCCATTTATTGAGATGCAACATGTGCACAGCATGTAAAGTAGGCTTTTTCTTGATTTACGCAGAGCATCCCAGAAAGTGATTTATTCTGCTTAAATATTAAACATATCCTTGTGGATATATGTATGGGAGCAGAAGAAATATGGCTTTGAAGGTGACATGGAAGTAAAGAGCCAGTGACAAAAATATTGTAGAATCCAGAAATCGAATCTAGCCAATTGTTTTCAGTTCCGGGATGTAAAAGTCCCACAGCAGACATCCAGATCTTGAAATGTTAAGGTAGTGGCAGGCTAACAAACAAAGGATAAAACCAATCATGCTAGAAAAAACAAAACCTAGAATCAATGGATCATCTTTAAAATGCAGAGTAACAAAAACGTTTTCCAAAGAAACAAAGCAGAAGGAAGGAGAATAGTGTTTCTAAAACCCAGTATTGTGAACATCAAAGGACAGACTGTGGCTACTGTGCCCGATCCATGGTGGTTAAAATCATTTGTCACTAGTGTCAGAGCTCCTAACTCAACATTTTCTAGACGGGAAAAGTGGTTCCACTGGCCCAAAACTACATAACCGGTTTGGGTTGGTTCTCTTTATCTGCCCTCCTTAGGCTGCTCTTCTGACCCAAAAGTAAAGTAATGCTTCTCACAGCAGGCACCACAAGGGCGGTAAAAGACTTCTTCAAACAAAAACAAAACTGTGTTTGTTTTGCAGCTTTTATCATTTTCCGGACTCATATGCTGTGCTAGATTCTGCAGTCTAGTTTGGAATTTCCAAATATAATAGTTGTCCTTTCTCTATTTTCTTCTGTTGTTGTTGGGCATCTACGGATCCCTCATTTGGTGTTACGGTGATGTCGTACGCCCTCCTTGGGAGCTCCCACTCGTGGGTGCCATCTTCAGATTCTTTTTTCCTTTCGTCAGTTTGCTTCTCTCATCTTCTAAGTGGAGGTGGGTGGGTTGCTTGTGAATCCAGAAAATTCTTCAAGCTGCAAAACTACCCCTACAGGTAAGGAACCATTTCATTTTGCAGCATGCATCTTTTCTGGATTCACAGGTTGAGCACAAATTATGTAGCGGATTTGACAATTTTGCGCTGGTTGGGATAAAGAGGAGCTTAGATTTGTGAACTGGTGTTTTAACACTTTGACCCACTTGAGCTTCCTTGTTCATTTGAACGTCTATGCAGTATTGTTTGTTAACGTATGTGCCGATGACCAGGTAGCTGCCATAGAGATGTCCTGTAAGGGTATATTTGCTAGACAAGAAATAGTTGCTCGCTCCTTCCTAGCCGAGAGTGGTCTTGGCATGCTCCATTTTAATGAGTTCTGAAAACCACGTTTGCCTCACCCACTTAGGGGCAAATAGTATTAGAGACATTTTGCTCCTTTTTCATTTGATGATCACTCTGTGTAACAGTTGTATCGGGAGAAAAGCGGTGCACATACCCCTGACATGTCTTTCGACAGAACATTCCCCAGGGATTGGTAATATGTTTGTCTGGATGCAAAGTTTTGGTATTTTCCATTCTTTTTGGTTGTAAATAGGTCTACTCTGGAGTACCTAAACTCCAAAATATCTGCCTGAGTACCGCTTGATTGAGCTCCCATTTGTGGGAGCTTGATGCTTGTGTGCTCATTCGGTCTGCTTCTTTATTGTCCTTCCCTGGTGGATGAACTGCTGTTAAACCTATTTGTCTGCACTGCCCACCGCAGATTTCTTCTGCTAGCTTTGATAGGGCAGAGGAATGAGTCCCTCCCCGTTTGCTGATGTAAAACACTGTTATGGTATTGTCTATTTGGATTAATATTGTTCTCCCCAACAGGTCTTTCTGAAAGGCTTTTAAAGATAGGGACACTGCCTTTAGGTCTAAGACAGTGATATACTGGACTGCATCATGTTCCTTCCAAACCCCTCTGACCTTGAGCTAGCCCATGTGAGACCCCCCCCAGCCCATATGTAAGGCATCTGTTGAAATGGTTACTGTTGGAGTTGGCTTTGCAATTTCCTTTCTTTGTTATATGTGATCTGTTGCACCACCCCATTTCCTTCTATAGTTTCTGCGTGACAACCACTAGATCTTCCTAACTCGCTGTCGTTTGTGAACAATGTAATCTTGCATATGGAATCAAAGGGACGCATGAGCCATCTTCCCCAACATTTTCTCCAGTCATCAGTGTCAGTTTGCCCCTTCTGGTAAAGGCGAGTTTCTTGAAGTAGTGACACTTTTCTCTTTTTGCTGGGATATACTTTCCCTAGTATAGAATTTATTCTTGCTCCTGGGAACAGTTTTTATTGCTCTGGATTGGTGACAATGTTTGTTTATTTATAGAGAACCCCAGTGTGATGAGGGTCCTCATTACCTCTTGTATATGTGCCTTGCATTTAGTGTGGGAGTCTGCTTTTACTAACCAAACAACCAGATAGAAATAAACATGTATTCCTTGTCTTCTCAAGTGGGCTACTACTGCTAATAGACATTTTGTAACACTCCTGGAGCTCATTTTATTCCGAAGGGCAGCACTATGAACTGATAGTGAGTCTTGTTCACCATAACTCGCAAGTATTCCTTGTGCTATGGATTCATTGGGATGTGTAAGCAAGCCTATTTTAGATATATTGTTGCCATGTAAACTCCTTTCTGCAACTAAGGTATGACCTCCTTTAACTTCATTAAAACCTTCAAATCATCATCATACTATATTTCGGCAGAAATACCATAAACGTTTTGCCCATACAGTTATGCTCCATTATCCAATATATAAAAATACAAAAGTGAACATTAAGTAGATAACAAATCTCTTTAAAACTAATGTACAGATGGCAAAGATACAGATAAGCACCAGTGTTGCAATAAAATGGTCAACGTGTGAATGCTAGCATGACCAAACAGCCAGAGGTATCCTGGTTAAGCCATTTCCACCTGGTACTCGTTGGGAGTCTCTAAAAATTACATCACTCTTGTCCATTGCTTAATGAAGATACTGTGGGATAAGTGTCCAGGTAGAGATTACATTGTCCCAGTCAAGGATACCCCTTGCCTCAAAACATATAAAGTGCAAATGCATACAGTACATTAGGGTTAAGGTGCTTACAGTATCAGTTAAAAACTATGAAACTGATTTTGAATAAAAGGACTATAAAAGATAAACCCAGCAAATAATTTTTTTAAAATCCGTAGAGCTTCTGCCTACATTATTCAAATGGTGGTTGTCAGGTATGCCCTTCGAATAGCCCACATCTTGCTTAAGAACTGTGCAACTGCGTATACTATCAGAAGGCTGGTGTCAGATTTTAAGATGCACAGTGCTGTTTGATGGCAACAGGTTCCAAGGCTCTTGCAAAGAGGGGCTAGCCATCTCGAACTTGGGGTACTATAAAGTGGGAATGCAAATAGTATATGTGCTATTGTCTCCGGAAATAGAAGGCATCCTGGATAGGATCCCAGACAAGTGGAGGACTTCCCCCAGGATGCTATGAATTAATTCACCGGAATGGAGCAGAATCTAAATTGCACGTACAACTTTCTGTCCAATGGAACTGAAATTGCCTCAAATCATTTTAATGATCCTCTGCCTGCCAAGCTCAAAGAACTTATATCCTCCATGTTCCCACTCTGGTATAATACTGCCCATGAATCTCTCTTGCAAGGCTGGATTCCTGATTGCCTCAAAATTAGTCAAGTCACCCCCATCCCAAAAAGCCAAATGCAGACTTAAATGATACTAACAACTTCAGACTTATTTTCAATATTATGACTTTAGCCAAACTACTTGAGAAATGCATACAAACAACTCTGTAATCACATTGATCAGTTTCAACTCCTTGACCGATACCAATCAGACTTCAGATCGGGTCACAGTAATGTAAACTGCTATGACACATTATTGATGATGCCCTGAGACTACTAGACCAGAATGAAAGTTGCCTACTTCTACTTCTTGATCTTTCCTTGGCGTTTGGCACAGTCAAACATGGCAACCGGATAGATCTTCTTGAAAAAAGGATGGGGTTATCCGGCTCAGCTTTACATTTGGTTTGCCTCATTCCTGCATAATATAACACAGAGAATCAAAGTCAACCATTCCCTTTCGAACAGCATACCAGTCTCAACTGGAGTGCATCAAGGATCTGTACTATCACCCACGCTTTTCACCTTCATGGAACCGCTCATCGAAATTCTGAACCGCTCAAAAGTACACTATCACATGTACGCATATGATACTCAATTCTACAAGAAAGTTTCCTCATCGAATGATATTAAAACTCTTAACTTTGCACTTGTGAAAATTCAACATTGGTTAACTCACAATCACCTTTTGCTTAATACGCTGAAGACAGAATTCCTCCTGATTGCCCCCCACAATCATTCTAATCCTATTCCAGACTGGCTCAAACAACTAACGTACCTCAACTGCGACCCACCCGTTGTTGATTCCACCAGATCATTAGGCATGACTCTGGACAAACACTTTAACATGCAAGACCACATCAGCACAACAACTAGAGGAGCCAATCACCAACACAACACTTTAAGGAAAATCAAACCGTTCCTTCCTGACTCCTGACGACTTGCAGCTAGCAGTCCAATCCCTAGTTATCTTCTGCTTAGATTACGGAATGGGGACCCTGCCTGGGCTTCCGAAAGCTAGACTGCCCTTTTAAGGGCTAATCTGAACTCTGCTGCTGGACTAATCACGGTTTCAAGAAAACCTGATCATATCACGCCAGACCTAATTCAACTCAAGTGGCTCCCCCTCGAAGCATGGATTAGTTTCAAGATAGCCTGCTTGATGCACAATGAGCTACATTATAACACTCCAATTTACCTGTCAAAAAAACTTAAACTACAGTGTGAATCGAGCCCTAAGAAGCTCTCATAATCTATTGCTTTAATCACAAACATTCAATAAGAGGAGAACTGATAACCGAGCCTTCTCCAGTCTTGCTCCGAGAATATGAAACGCTCTTCCTTCCGAAATCAGAACCAACCCCTCGATTGCTACATTCAAACAAGTATTTGCAATGCAATTGGTCTCGCCTTTGGGACCTTATATGTATTTAGCTCTGCAGAACATTAGCCTGGGTGCTGAAACATCTACTGTTCTTTAAAATGGAGGGAAAGTAAGCGCCAAACTGCAGAACACGCCAGGTATGGGAACACAGAGAGAAACACTGCCCATCAGCGGGAAATGGTATTGTCCAAAGCTCTGCTTTTTTTTATATAAAATCAGGGCCTTCGGTGGTCATATCACTGAAAATACAAGATTTGAAAAAATATGGTCTACGGGTGCTCGTGGAAGACACGTTTCTATGGCCTGGAATCCAGGGAATGCTAAAGTGATTCTGGAATTTTACAGACCTCTGCTGGTCGTTTTCTATCAAGAGTTAATTAGAGGCAGTTGCCAGAAAAATTTAAAAAGAAAGTCCCTAAGCAGAAAGCAATTCTGGTATTTTACTGACCTCTACTGGCCATTTTCTATCAAGCCAGTTAAATAAGAGGCAGTTGAACAGAAAAAGTGTCCCTAAGCAAAAGCGGAAGCAAACAAGTCCTGGGCTGGGGCTCATCTCCTGAGCCCACCAAGTACATACTACAGATCTTAGATAGCGCAAGTGCTGTCTAGATTTGACCTAAAAAGAAGTCAAAGGGTCGCTCCTGAATAGCTACCTGCAACAATAGACCTGAAGCCACCCAAACTAACTTTACATCATGTTTACAGCAATGTTTTTAACGTTCAACTATGAATTTGTTACAGCTTTATACGCTCTATGACTTGGGTTGTTCTTTTCTCGTGTTTCAACTTACCCAATTACCTACATGTTTAGTAATCTAATTTTTCTTATTTATATTGCATGCTTTGGTGTACAGCGCTCCGATACCCTGGAGGGTCATGTTCATGCTACATAAATAAATAATAAAGGTGTCATACTGAAACTGTTTTTTTATAATCTTGTTTATGACAAGAATCAGGTGTTGAGCTCTCGCTACTGTAGGTATTACAAAATATATTGATTAATTCCTTTTCTTGAACTGTTCTCTGGGCACCTTTTCAATTGCCCCTTTTCCCAGCAATTCCTATATCTCTTTGAGTAGACGTGAAGTTTCCTCATTCTAATGGGCCTTTTTCTTTGGTCCCTTTGCTTGTGGTATCTTGGCCCGTTCTATGCAATATCCAAATTCAAAGATGTTCAATATCCGGCTGTCTGACGTTATCTTCCTCCCCTCCTGAAGGAAGTTTTTTATTCTGCCTCCCACTGGTGGGTGTGAGATGCTGTCTCTGGTGCCTAAGTCACTTATTTGAGTGGGTTGTACCTCCCTTGTGCGGCTGTCACCTCTTACTTGATTGTCCTCAAAAGGACTAGCGCACTTGCTTCTGGTATTGCCAGTGTTGTCAGTGCTGTTAGTGCTGTTAATTGGCTGCTACTTTGAAAACCCTTATGAGTTGTGCTACTCCAGAAACTACCTCTTCTTGTTGGTCTGCGTGACGACATAGCATCTCAAAATATGCTTCCCCCAAAATTACAACACTCCCCTGGATTTTGAGGTTTAGTTATCTTTGAACTGTTGCAGCCTGTCATTCACAGTGCCTTTAAACAGCTGTTAACCTTTGAAGGGTGTATTTATAATGTTCAGCTGCATCTCAGGATTGAATCCTGAGATTTGTAGACAAGAGTGGCGTCTTAATGTTGTTCCTACCATCATTTGGCGACTTGCTGTCTATGCTGATTTCAAGCAAGTGTTCAGAATATTCTTGCCTTCTTCGGCTAGGCTTGTTACTCTTTTCTTCTATTGATCTGGTAGGTACTTCATGAGCTCTGCCATCACCACCCAATGTTAGTACACATACCTGTTACAGAGGGCGCAAGTTTGCTATACACCATTGATTGGTTGCGCTACTCTAAATTTCTGCTCATCAGATCCATATTCCTACTCATCTTGTCTGGGGGTGGCCCTGATATCGATAGAGGAAGCATGGCTGTCTTCTCTTCCAGCTGAACCTCATACTTGTTTGCAGCCTTTTGGTTGATTTGGCTACAAATCGCAATGTCATCTGGAGGCAAAAGCCTTAGATAAGTCAACCATTGAGTCTCTGCATATTCTGAGTCTTCTGACCCCTACAATACTCCCACACCTTCTTGCTCTTTCTCTTCATCAAGGAAATCCTCCTCCTCCTGAGGCTCTGGTGTCATGTGTGGGTCCAATTCCTCGACCTCCCTGTCACCCTGTTCTTTCGGTGTCAAAGTATTTTGTGGAATTCGAAATTTGTTAAAAAAGCGTTGAAGTTTTTTTTCTGGATTAAAACTGCCATCCCAGTCACGAGAGGCCACTTCTTCAGTCAGTCTTCTCAATATAACTACATGCAAATTTCCCTTGCCTCTTACAGAATGTGCAAGGTGTCTGATATTTCTGATTGCCACTGCCTAATTTCCTGTACAAAATAGCATGTATGGTGCTGTTCCTGTATGTTGAAGTAAAACATTGTGAGTTGTATTGTCTGCTCAAATTTACTAAACCCTGGAAAATATGACAATTATGTTTTCAAGGTCAAAAATACGGTCTCCATCTTTAAATAGCTGATGTGCATTTTAGACCTCCGAGTTGACAACTGTCGCAATTCTAAAGCGTGCCAGATATGCACGCCAACCCTAATGTGACACGGACTACAATGGCGTCTGTTGTTCAACCACTCCTTGATTGTCAAGTCATGCATTTGTACACAAAACAATCACTCAGTAAACATATCACAGTCCTCACTGCCAGAGACTATGTCTGAGGAAAAAGAAATTGCATTTGTAATGCCACTCCTCTAGCGTTGGGGAGCTTCTAAAAGTTCTGTTTTCAGATCGATTCCCCCCAAAAAAGTTTGCTTCAGTGAAATTGGAGAATTTTTTTCTCATCTTCATCAGGAGTCCCAATCTGGTCAAAAAATTGTTTAAATTCTGTATTGACATTCCTGAAACAAAATGTGCTTCCACAGCCAATCATTCAAGTACTAGTAAACGCATACAACTGGGCCTCTTCGATGCACTGCTACAACTCAACACATTTGATGGATACTCTTGATGACCATTTTAGACCAAATGCTAGTAACTTGAACTAATATGAATCATAATCCTGAGAAATTTATATCACAGTATACATCTTTCAGATCTATGGTCACCAAAATATTGTTTTGCTATAAAAAAAAAAATATATGTGAGCTTGGGGAAGGATGTCATTTGGAACCCCTCCATCTTTATGAACTTTTGCCAGCTTTTAAATCCCTTTTGGAAAAGGTTTAATTCCTTCCTCCTCTTTACTTAAGCCAATATATATTTAGCGATGCACCTAAGTTAGCAATGCATAATTGTATGGCTGTTGCTCTCTCCATTTTTCAAATGCCCCTTAATGCTCACGGTCTTTCTTTGGAAGTGGCCATTAACCAGAATCAGGAAAGCTAGCGTATCTCAAAACTCTCCTCCATTGACTTGTGTTCGGATGTTGATGGTTTGAATTTACATAGCTTGTAACTAATCAATTGCACTGACAACTCAGCTTATGATTGGGTCACAGCTTCCTGTGGCTCATGGAGTACTTTGTTGAGACATTTAAGACTTCAGAGAGATCAATCTTGGCCTGAAAACATTTATAATAGGCATTCTTACACAACATTATATAAGGATATCCTTGAGATAAAAATTTGAATGTTAATGCTCCTATAAAGCTGATATTTTATCCTAAGGTTTCACAATGTAGTTCGAATTGTATTTGTGTAATTTCCACTTGATGTACAGTCTTGCAACCACCCCCTTTGTGAATGTAGAGTGCTCCACTGCTTCCTAAGCAGGTTTGCACTATACAAGTACTAACACATACAAACATAATTTAGAAGAACATGAGTTCTCAGACTTGTGGTCTTTTTGAAGATAAAACCTACAGACAAACTGAAGGTGGACATCTAAACCAAACTTTCGGCATGGCTTTGGGCAGAAATTAAACAATGTGAACATGCGTCACAAACTAGCTTTGAAAAGATTCAAAATAAATAACCTTCCTTATATTCATTCTTTTGCCTGGCTGACTACCACAATAAAAAGAAAAAAAAAGGCTTTGTGAGTTTATGAGCAACGTCACAGTGAGTCATATAAACACCACTTATGTTTGTTCTTAAAGCTGCATGTAAGGACGCAGTCACTAGATGAGGAAATGATGCACATAATGTGAATCTATCAAAAATGTGCTTGAAAATAATCAAGATTCCATGAAGAATGATTTCCATATGTCCTCAAAGTTAAACAATTTCTTATAACTGTGAAGACGTCTTGAAAATGTACGATCTGTGAACTATGTAAATGAAATGCAGCTTCCACAATGCTTTTCAGAAGATCAGGCTTCATAAGCAAATTAGGGTTTTCGCAATATTTGATGCTTTGCTGCCGCCCAAATAAAAATCCTCATTCTCTAAATTGTCAAGAGTATGTGTGTACTACTTAGTATGAGCAAAAGTACTAGTAACCACAAATAAGGCAAATGAACAATTCAAGATTCCAAGTTCCAAAAGTACAATGTAAGATACAATACGATACAGGTGTTTACTTACGGCTGAAGGATAAAATTCATCAATTGTTACCAAATTAACAGCAACAAGGAAACAAGTTTTTATTATAAGAAGCCATTAAGTGCAGCCAGAATACATTAACTTATCAAGAAGGGAAATTTGGTCTATTGGCTAAATTGCTGACCTTGGCACCCAGAGAGCTGGGTTATAATCCGGCATCGGGACTTGATCTACAATCGTTTGATTCTGTGCAAATCACTCTCCCTGTGCCTGAAATTGTAAATGTGCAATGTAAAAATCTAAGTATGTGCAGCATACTATTGTATGTAATGTACTATCATGTAACGTACGACTCAATATCAATCACCTTCACCACTTCTCTGCTTATATACATTCCAGTGCAATGGTCTAAAATTTCCTAACTGCTGCTGAAAGACAGTCATAAATAAATACATTTATTGTAACTGAAAAGCAGTTTTTTGCTCCTCCAAGAAATCATCTCAATGTAATTCGTCCTTGCCACAGCACAGACAATTGAGAATATTTTCCACTATGTGATACTTGTATATTGCACACCCAGTCAAAAGGCAGATGAGCACTGCACATTAAAGACTGATCTTGATCGAGAGAGTGATGGCTCTAAATTTTAAAGTGAAATTATAGAATCACAATTCCAACTTCATTAGAGGCATGTGCCCAACAGATATAGAATTAGGGGATTCTAGTTTTCAGGTAAAATAGATAATAATCAATAAATACCACTGAAGGAAATATTTGTTTTTAAATAGAAACCGGAATACACTATTTTTGCTGCACTTTTACTGCACTCTGGGGGTCATACAATATAAATGCAGCACCTACCTCTAAGTACTCTTCTGAGATGGATGGTCTCACTATGACCTACACAGGCCCTGCTAAGCCCCTTAAGATTTGGTGACTATCCACAAGGTCTCTGGAACCTAGCACATACTTCCACTCCCGTTCTTGGAGCATGGTTCATATAATATTTCTTCAGCTCACTGCATGTTACTACTCGGTGGCCAGCAGGCCTATAGCTGAACTCTGAGCAGTCTCTCCCAGTCCAGGGCAAGTGGCATCCACATGATTCAATACTCTTCCATTGAGAGCAGATCAGAACTTAGAAATCTGCAAGCTCAGGTATCAGGATGGTGAAACAAAGAATACTGTGTATATATGTGCTTCCAGTACCAATGTCCTCCTATACAACACCGCACCCAACACTCCTGTTCTTAGGTTTACATTGTTATGGTCTAAAAACCATATTTATAGAGACTATCTCTTCATTTAGAAGGATGAGGGGCCCTACCATGAACATGTTCAGTGACCATGGACAAAGGAATGAAGACTATGTGCTGGTAAAACTGCACTGTTTTTGTTGTGCATCTCAACCTAAAAAATGTATAGATTGATGTATAAGCTGCGGACAGTATAAAGCACACACATGAAAAGCCTGCAGATGGTGCAGCACCAGTAAAAACACTCATTGACTCATTGAGCCTATACAACATGAAGTAACCTCTCCAGGATCATCAAGTTCAACTTTCATTACTACTGTCTCCATGTCAAAATGAAGCTTGGCACTTATGCTGCCAAAAACACTCAGCAATATCACCCACAATAGCACTCGTTCTTTCTCCTAAGGAGGAAAGTATAACATAACAGTACATACTGTAAAGAATACAAAGATAATTTGCTTTGTGCAATGGTCACAAATGCCTGACAGGGGGATAGGCCTGACCTATCCTCATGCTTGGTAAAGACCAAGGCTTAGAGGTCTATCCATTAAACACAACATCCCACAAACACAGCCCTAGAGTGTAAAATAAGGAGTATGTTACTTACCCTGAAAGCATCTGTTCTTGGCGTGTAGTGCTGTAGATTCACATGATTAGCTTAAGTCTGCCATCTAGTGTTGGGCTCGGATGATAAGTTGTTTTTGTTACAATAAGTCTTCTCAGAGTCACAAGGCCGTGCGACTCTTCCTCTTGGTAATACTGCGCATGGTCTTTGACAGCATTTTCTGATTGTTATGCCGTGGATAGGTGAGAATGTAAGAATGCAGTATACACGCGTTAGTATGAACTAAAGTATATAAACTGTAATCTACACAGATTTATTGCGGAGGAGGGTTGGCACATGTGAATCTATAGCACTGCATTCCAAAAACAGACGCTTACAAGGTAAGTAACATAATCTGTTCAAGGCATGCGTGTTATAGATACACATGCTTTGCATAGACCATAAAGCAGTGCCTCTCTCTCTAGGCTGTGGTTAACTTGTGGAGGTTGCAGTTGTTTGAAAGGGAGTCTTAAGCACTACCTGACCAACATTGGATATTTGTCGTGCAAATACATTCACATAATAATGTTTTATGAAGGTATGTGGAGCAGACCATGTTGTTGCTTTACAAATATCAGCAATAGAAATGTGTAAGAAAGCCATGGAATCTCCAATATTTGAAGTGGAGTGAGCTTTTGGGGGAACAGGTAAAAGTGGTTTCGCTTTTGCATAGCATGTGGGGATGCATTTAACTATCCATCTTGAAATGCCAGATTTAGAAATTGCCTTTCCCATATGAGGAGGTACAAAGGCAACCAAACATTTCTTTTAATGATTTAATCCTGTCGATGTAATACATTTTGACATCAAAAGTGTTTAATGCTCTTTCTGCAATTGCGGCTGGTTGCGGGAAAAAGACAGGGAAATCGACGGACTGATTAATAATGAAAACTAGAAACTACTTTTGGTAAGAATTTTGGGCTAGTTCTAAACACTACTCTGTCCCGATGTAGTTGAAGGAAAGGCTCTTCAAGAGTTAACGCCTAAATTTCACTGACTTCTAAGAGAAGTAATTGCGATTAAAAAGGCAAGTTTCCATGAAAGGTACAGCAATTGACAAGAGTGTAATGGTTCAAAAGGAGGACCTAACTAGTCTTGTTAGGACAATGTTTAAGTTCCAAGTTGGGGCAGGCGGAAGCCTAGGAGGAATTAACCTTTTAGGTTCCTCCATAAAGACTTTGATAACTGGAATTCTAAACACTGATAAGTGTTATCTATTCTGCAGATATGTTGCAATAGCTGCAAGATGTACTCATATAGAAGTGCATGCTAAACCTGCAGTTTGTAAATGGAATAGGTAACAAAATATTTGTACCTTTGCATGAAGATGGTTGACGCCTTGTTTGTGGCAGAACATAACAAATAGTTTTCATTTTGCTGCCTAACATTGCCTCGTGGTTGGTTTACGAGCCTCCTTAAGAATGTTCATACATTCCTAAGGTAAATTTAAGCATCAGAATTCTAAGACTTCAGGAGCCAAATTGCAAGATTAATTTCTTTGGGACTGGGATGCATTAGTGTTCCGAGGATCTGTGTGAGAAGGTTGGGGTTGAGGTGAAACTTTTAGTTTGGGACTAAAGACAGTTCCAGGAGTACTGAATACCATGGTTGTCAAGCCCATGTTGGAGCTATTAGTATCATGGTGAGCTGTTTGAGTTTCCTGACCACTAATGGAAGTAATGGGAGAGATGGAGAAGCATATGCAAATATCCCTGACCAGTTCATCCACAGAACATTGCCTTTGGATTGATGGTGTGGATACCTGCTTTCGAAGTGTGGGCATTTTGTGTTTTCTCCTGTTGCAAACAGGTCTATTTCTGGAAACCCCCACTTGTGAAAGTATGGTTGAAGACTATCGGGGTGAATCTAACATTCGTGGACTTGTTGCATACTGCTTAGAAAGTCTGCAATTTGATTGCTTGTCCCTGGCACATGATCTGCTAGGAGAGCAATGTTGTGGTGCATTGCTAATCTCCATAATTTCTGTGCCTTGTGAGATAATTGGAGAGAGTGCTCCCCCTCCCCCCCCCTCCATTTATTGTAAATAATACATAGTTGGCACATTGTCTGTTCGAATTAGGACAACTGTGTTGTAGGAGAGTTAGGAAGGCTTTGATTGTTAGATGAACAGCTTGCAGCTCTAGGTGACTGATATGGAGATTCTTGAGTTTGGAATCTCATTGTCACTGAATAGTGAGGTTGTGGACCTGTACTTCCCAACCTGTTAGGGAAGCATCTGTTAGAATTATGTGGGGAACTGGATCCTGAAATGGCCGTCCCTTGGAAAGATTCTGTGGATTCCACCATTGAAGACAGTGATGGGTGTGGCTGTCTGCCAACACTAGATCGTAAAGTTGACCCAGTGATTGAGTCCATTGTTGGGGGAGAGATTGTTGCAGAGGTCTCATTTAGTCTGGCATGTGGGACTAGGTGAATACAGGATGCCTATAATAACAACCGGTCAAGAGGAGGGTCCCAGGGGATAATTTAACGACCAAACACAGATACGTCCCCCAAAGAAAGACAATCTGAACAACAAAGAGTAACTGTGGGTCTAGACAAAATATTCCATGAGACAGTGTCTGAAGTGTAACTCTATCCTAAATTGAATTATAAAACTGAAAAAATTGGGATTTAAGCACAGCAGGATACTTCCATGTTTTGAAAAGTACCCATCAGTTATTGTCCGGTACCGCCCTGGTCATCATCTGGGCCTCCTCACACCAAGGAGAGTATTCCTGCAGCCACTTGTAAAGTATAAAGTGGGTGCCCCAGTGTATGAATTGTTTTCAGGAAGGTAACCATGTGCTGATAACTACAAAGCAGTGCGTAAAGAATAAAATAAGTGATGATAATAACTAGTGTGTGACTAATTGTGAACTCTAAAATTGGAGAACCAGGTTTAACAAATAGCTACTATATATATATATTTATAAATATATATAGTAGCTATTTGTTAAACCTACTATATTCACACACTAGTTTTTAAGCATTTGAAACATGTGAGGTACTTAATAAATTACTTTCCCTCCCGGTTCTCCAATTTTAGCCGATGACTTTTGGCCTCCATTCCTAGGTCAGAATGAACTGCGTCCACGTCCCCGCACGGCTTGGGAAGCCTGCACACGACAGTGGCTGGGATAGGGCTGTTGCGGCTGTAAACCACTTCTGTTGCACCGAACGCGCAAAAGATATATTGGCCAAGAGTGGTAGAAGAGAGGTCCAATGATGTGGACGTAGCTCAAGAGTCCTTGAACCTCACTAGGGCCGAATCTGCCTTTTTTCCCAAAAAGAAAGGTTCCATCAAAAGGCACATCCATAAAATTTGCCTGGACATAGCCTGAGAAGTCAGTTCTCCTAAGCCAGGCATGGAGTCTCAAGGCCACTGTTGTGGAAATCAATCTGCCCAGCGAATCCCTCGTATCAAGGCCACACCTTATGGTGAATTTTGCTGCATCTCTACAGTCCTTAACTGCCTAAGAGAGCACAGCCTGGGCCTCCTCCAGGACTTGTGGCAGCACTTGCGCAACAGTCTTCCAAAGGGAGTGGGGGAAACAGCCCAATAATCATGCGGTATTCACCGACTGCAATGCCAGGCTGGAGGAAGAGGAATATGCTACTTACCAGTATGCATCTGTTATTGGCATGTAGGGCTGCTGACATTCATATCTGTGCATAGATCGCCGCATAGTGTTGGGTCCGGATGATTGCACATTGTTGTCCTGGAAGAGTCTTCGAAGTATCACGAGATAGGTGGCTCCTCCCCTGGACTACAGTGCGCATGGGCATCCTCTCCATCCTCAGATTGTTTTTCGCCATTGTGGCAGAGATGGAGTATGATACAGTAAGTGATGACCATGCCTGAGAATAATTCTGAGTGCTACAGCTGCGACAGGCACCGGGGAGGAGGGCGGGCGATATGAATGTCAGCAGCCCTACATGCCAAGAACAGATGCATACTGGTAAGTAGCATATTCCGTTCGAGGCATGTGGGCTGCTGAATTCATATCTGTGCATAGAATAAATAGCAGTTACCTCCTTAGCGGTGGTTGCCCGTGCCAGCTGCAGCAGTCTGAAAAAGAGTTCTGAGAACAGCCTGTCCTACAGCAGCTTGCTGTTTGGAGTGTACATCTACGCAGTAGTGTTTTGTAAATGTATGTATGGTGGACCATGTGGCTGCTCTACATATATCCTCTAGAGGAATGTTACCTAGGAAAGCCATGGATGCCCCTAGCTTGCGTGTGGAATGCGCTCTTGGGGGGAACTGTTAAAGTGCGTTTAGCTTTTTGATAACAGATTTGTATGCACTTAACAATCCATCTGGCTATACCCGATTTGGAAATAGGGTTGCCTTTGTGTTGTGGAGAGAAGGCAACAAACAGTTGTTTAGTCTTTCTAAAGTCTTTTGTCCTGTCGATGTAATACAGGAGAGCTCTTTCAACCTCTAAGGTGTGCAGTGCTCGGTCTGCAACAGAATCAGGGTTTGGAAAGAAAACTGGCAGTTCTATGGTTTGATTAATGTGGAACTGCGACACTACCTTAGGCATGAATTTAGGGTTGGTACGTAGCACTACCCTATTAGCATGCATTTGTAGGAAAGGCTCTTGAATTGTTAGGGCTTGAAGCTAACTAACTCTTCTTAGCGATGTGATGGCTATAAGAAAAGCCACTTTCCATGTAAGAAACTGTATCTCACAAGAATGAAGAGGTTCAAAGGGTGGCCCCATGAGCCTGGTGAGAACTATGTTTAGATTCCAGACAGGTGAAAGAGGGTGTCTGGGAGGGATCACTCTTTTGAGTCCTTCCAAAAAAGCCTTAATGGCAGGCACTCTGAAAAGGGAAAGATGATGCCTGTTTTGAAGATAATGATTCAGAAAAGGGGGTGGTGATGAACAGAGTGTCTGAATTAAGCAGACCACTCTTACCCAGTCCAAAGATCAGGGCTTGACCCATCACCGTTTTTCAGCTCACTGCACCATCCCAGCTCAGAACTTGGCTATATGCAAATTAGTCTGACCCTGGCCCAGTGCATCATGGGAACAGGGCAGACCAAACTACCAAGCCAATTCTTATACTGGGAAGGAAACAAGCTACCGGGGACCGGTTTCTGGCATTTCAGCCGTCTTCGGCCCGGCTTGCTTGAATCCTGATGGTGCAATGAGCTAGGGACTCACATCTGAGTATACCCTTCCACGCTTATGGTGGACAAAAATGATTCAGAAAAGGGGGTGGTGATGAACAGAGTGTCTGAATTAAGCAGACCACTCTTACCCAGTCCAAAGATCAGGGCTTGATCCATCACCGTTTTTCAGCTCACTGCACCATCCCAGCTCAGAACTTGGCTATATGCAAATTAGTCTGACCCTGGCCCAGTGCATCATGGGAACAGGGCAGACCAAACTACCAAGCCAATTCTTATACTGGGAAGGAAACAAGCTACCGGGGACCGGTTTCTGGCATTTCAGCCGTCTTCGGCCCGGCTTGCTTGAATCCTGATGGTGCAATGAGCTAGGGACTCACATCTGAGTATACCCTTCCACGCTTATGGTGGACAAAAATGATTCAGAAAAGGGGGTGGTGATGAACAGAGTGTCTGAATTAAGCAGACCACTCTTACCCAGTGCAAAGATCAGGGCTTGATCCATCACCGTTTTTCAGCTTACTGCACCATCCCAGCTCAGAACTTGGCTATATGCAAATTAGTCTGACCCTGGCCCAGTGCATCATGGGAACAGGGCAGACCAAACTACCAAGCCAATTCTTATACTGGGAAGGAAACAAGCTACCGGGGACCGGTTTCTGGCATTTCAGCCGTCTTCGGCCCGGCTTGCTTGAATCCTGATGGTGCAATGAGCTAGGGACACACATCTGAGTATACCCTTCCACGCTTATGGTGGACAAAAATGATTCAGAAAAGGGGGTGGTGATGAACAGAGTGTCTGAATAGAGCAGACCACTCTTACCCAGTCCAAAGATCAGGGCTTGATCCATCACCGTTTTTCAGCTCACCACCCCCTTTTCTGAATCGTTTTTGGTCACTATAGGTGTGGCAGGGTATACGCAGGGTATACTCAGACATGAGTCCCTTTCTCACTGCTCCATCAGGATTCAAGCAAGCCGGGCCGAAGACGGCTGAAATGCCAGACACTGGTCCCCGGTAGCTTGTCTCCTTTCTGGTGAAGAATTGGCTTGGTAGTTTAGTCTGCCCTGTTCCCATGATGCACTGGGCCAGGGACAGACTGATTTGCATATAGCCAGGTTCTGAGCTGGGATGGGGCAGCGAGATAAATAACGGTGATGGATCAAGCCCTGATCTTTGGACTGGGTAAGAGTGGTCTGCTTAATTCAGACACTCTGTTCATCACCACCCCCTTTTCTGAATCGTTTTTGGCCACTATAGGTGTGGCAGGGTATACTCAGACATGAGTCCCTTTCTCACTGCTCCATCAGGATTCAAGCAAGCCGGGCCGAAGACGGCTGAAATGCCAGAAACCGGTCCCCGGTAGCTTGTCTCCTTTCTGGTGAAGAATTGGCTTGGTAGTTTAGTCTGCCCTGTTCCCATGATGCACTGGGCCAGGGACAGACTGATTTGCATATAGCCAGGTTCTGAGCTGGGATGGGGCAGTGAGATAAATAACGGTGATGGATCAAGCCCTGATCTTTGGACTGGGTAAGAGTGGTCTGCTTAATTCAGACACTCTGTTCATCACCACCCCCCTTTTCTGAATTGTTTTGAAGATAAGCTGCCATGGCGGCCAAATGTATTCTGATGGAACTATATGCCAGATTGCATCTATATAGATGCAACAAATAACATATGATGTTCTGCGTGGACGCATCTAGCGGATTAATGTCCTCCAGTTTCAAAAAAGAACTCAAACTACATCTCCTCAATAAATACTGGGGACCCTAATACATATCTGTTCTCTTCCACTGACTAGATCTGTCCGACCCTAGATGCATTCGCCCTCCCTTGTTTTTAGCCTTACTCGCCCTTTCTGCTCGTCACTTCCCCCTCCCTGTTTACCACCTTCACCCCTCCTTGCTCCCCCCTTCCCTCGTCCACCCTCAGCCCGCATCCTCTTCAACCCCCCCTCATTTCTGCCCCTCCCGCTTCTCTTCCTTACCAACCTAACGGACCACTAAGCTCCCTACCCTGACCCTGCAATTTTCCGGCTTTTGTTATTTTTTTTCTCAATTTGTGCCTTTTGATATTTTTGATTTATCACATCTTACACATTTTGTTGTGCTTATTTCCCATATTTATCTTTTTGAAATCTGTCAGGCGGAGACTTTTATGTTGTTTATATACATTGATGCTATGTATGTCCCCTGTCTTATTGACCTTTCTTGTCTCTAAAATGCAAAGCGCTCTGATACCCCCAGGTCCAGCCAGCGCTATATAAAACGTCTAAAATAATAAAATATTGGAACAGTAGATGACAAATCGCTTCCATTTGGCTGCATAGCACGCCCTAGTTGTAGGCCGCCTTGCCTCCTTGATGATGTTCATACAGTCAGGGGGCAATTAGAGGTAGCCGAACTCTATGACCTCAGGAGCCATATCGCAAGGCTCAACTGTTGCGGATCTGGGTGCTGAATCAGCAACTGCATGCTGTTGACTCTGGCAGAGTTTGGCTGCGCTGTTGCTGATAGAGTGTCTATTGTTGCACCTAGGTACTGTTGTACATGAGCGGGCTGAAGGTGCGACTTTGGGTAATTTAGTGAAAATCCTAGACTGTGTAGGAGGTGAATTGTGCGTGACATGTGGCTGGCACACTGCTGGGCTGACTTTGCTTGGACAAGCCAGTCGTCTAGGAAGGGATAGACATGGATGTGTTGTCTCCGAAGGTGCGGAGCCACAGTTGCTAAGCACTTGGTGAACACCCTGGGGGCAGTGGTGACCCCGAAAGGCAGGACCTTGAACTGGTAATGCTGATTGTTGACAGTGAACCTGAGATATTTCCTGTGACTTGGGTGAATGGGA
Organism: Lissotriton vulgaris; assembly: GCF_964263255.1. Classification (NCBI taxonomy): domain Eukaryota; kingdom Metazoa; phylum Chordata; class Amphibia; order Caudata; family Salamandridae; genus Lissotriton; species Lissotriton vulgaris. Next base: position 65,805,192 of record NC_141700.1, read on the forward strand.
ATGTGGAAATATGCATCTTTCAGGTCTAGGGTTGCTAGGAAGTCTCCCTGACTGAGCAATGGTAGGACTTGCTGTAAAGTCAACATATGAAAATGTTCTGACAAGATGTACTGGTTCAGGGGTCTGAGGTCTAGAATGGGCCGCAGGGAACCATCCTTTTTTGGGATTAAGAAGTACAGAGAGTACACCCCTGTACCCTGTTCTTCTAAAGGCACGAGTTCTATTGCCCCTTTTTGCAGCATGGAGAGTACTTCTTGCTGCAATAAGTGCAGGTGCTCTGCGGACATAGGACGGTGCCTTGGGGGTATGTTGGGGGGAGTGGAGGTTAGTTCTAGACAATAGCCGTATTGGATAAGTTGTCTCACCCACCTGTCTGTAGTAATGCCTTCCCAGACCGGCAGGAACTGCTGGAGTCTTCCCCCGACCAGTGTTAAATGGTCTGGGGGCAGTGACAAGGAGTCACTGTTTGTTGGGGGCGGAGGATCTGGCATTGTTATTTCCGAGTCCTCTGCCTTTGGTGCTGTTCCCACGATATCCACCCCTGTTATTCTTGTTATAGGTGATCTGCGTGCTCCCCTTGTTGTATTGGGCTTGCTGCAATGCTTGACCTCTAGAGGCTCCCCATCTCGGGGTGTCCTGGCGCTGAAGACCGCTGGGGAACCCGTCCTTGTTTTCCCTGTGAGATGGTCCCTTCTGGGTATCTCCAAGGTGAAACCAGGCATCCCTGGAGTCTGTGGGGGGCCGTTGTAGAGACGAGGCAAGCTTAATGCCCAGAGTTGCCGAGTGTGATCCCTGGTTAGAGTAGGCACCGAGGCAAGAATTATCGAGTCCGTTGACCCTGGTCCACGACCCTGCCGCGTCGGGAATTGAACCCTGGTCCCGGGCCGTTCTCTGCTTCCGGGTCTGCCGCCTCTAACCAGTGAGCCACACCACTCCACATATTAGGCCCACGCCGGCGTGATGACATCAGTTCCGCCCTTTTTTCCGTGCCTTTGAGGCACACGGACGGACCAATGACAGTAGAGATATACATAGTATACACAATACACAAATATCAAGGTAACACACACAGTGTGAAACAAATGCAATTAAACATTTGAAATAAACAATTCCTTGACAACAAAGTAAATACATTATAGTTACTCAGGTATAAAAGAGTGGACAACGGGGAGGCGGGTGGGTCAGTGAGGAATCCACAGGCAGATACTGTATCTACCAGAAAAAGCGTTACCGAAGGTAAGTAACTTGTTCTTCTGATAGATACATCTGCCAGTGGATTCCTCACCTTGTGGATATAGTCCCACAGCAGTTCCCACTCCCTGAGGAGGGTGTCCACTCTCCTATACCAGAAAATCCTGGAGGACAGCACGCGCAAAGTGGCCCTCCCTCCTCACTTCAGCATCTAAGCAGTAATGCTTTTCAATAGTATGGAGCATGGCCCAAGTCGCCACTTTACAAATGTCCTCAACCGGAACACCCCTAGACAAAGCAGATGTTGATGACTTTGCTCTAGTAGAGTGAGCTCTTATACCCTCTGGAGGGTCCTTACCCGCAAGGGCGTAGCAAATCTTAATGCAGAGGATGATCCACCTCGAGAGCGTGCGCTTGTGCACCGCCTTCCCCTTCTTGCAGCCAGCAAAGCCTACAAACAGCTGGTCATCCAACCTGAACTCCTGTGTCCTGTCCAGGTACAAGCTCACCGCCCTCTTAGGGTCCAAGCGGTGAAGTCTCTCCTACTCCTTGGAAGGGTGAGGGGGAGGATAAAAGGTAGGGAGGGTAACGGACTGGCCCAGATGGAAAGGAGTAACCACTTTAGGCAGAAAAGCAGCCCTGGTCCTTAGAACCATTCTTTCAGCATGGATGGATAAAAACGGGGGCTTAGAACTAAGAGCTTGAAGCTCACTTACCCTCCTTGCCGAGGTAATTGCCACCAGAAAAACAGTCTTGAAAGACAAAAGTCTCAAGGGACATGTGTGTAAAGGCTGAAAAGGTGAACCCATTAAAAACGTAAGAACAAGGTTCAAGTCCCATTGAGGTACAATAAATGGTGTAGGAGGAAATGTATTCGTTAGGCCCTTAATGAAACGAAAAACAATAGGAGACTTAAACAAAGAGGGCTGGTCTGGCAAACAAAGGAAAGCCGACAAGGCCGACAAATAACCTTTGATAGTTGCCACTGCAAAACCCTGCTGGGCCAAAGAAAGTGTGAATCGAAGTATATTGGACAAACGCGCCCTTAAAGGGTCAACGGACTTCTCCCCGCACCAAGCAACAAACTTAGACCATCTATAAGAATAAATGGACTTGGTAGCGTCCCGCCTGGCCGACAAGATGACATCTACCACATCGTGCGGAAGAGAAAAGGAAATCAGATTGCCCCGTTCAATCTCCAGGCATGAAGGTGTAAGATCTGGAGGTGTAGGTGTAGAACCTGCCCCTCCATCTGGGATAGGAGATCTGCCCTGTGAGGGAGACGGAGTGGAGGGCACGAGGAGAGGTGGAGAAGATCTGTATACCACACCCTTCTTGGCCAATCCGGGGCGATCAATATAACTTGGGCCCGGTCTTGGCGAACCTTCCTCAGAACCCGAGGAATCAAGGGTATTGGAGGAAACGTGTAAAGGAGTTGCGAGTCCCAACTCAACTGAAACGTGTCTCCCAAGGCTCCCTGCATCGGATACTGGAGGCTGCAGAATGACGGGCAGTGAACATTCTCGTGAGTGGCGAACAGGTCCACCCGAGGAGTTCCCCACGTCCGGAAGGCGTGACAAACCACCTCCGGGTGAAGCCTCCACTCGTGGTCGGCGGAGAACTGCCGACTGAGACTGTCTGCTTGCACGTTCAGAACTCCGGCCAGATGATTTGCCATCAGACAAGTCCGATGGTCCTGAACCCAGGACCAGAGACGCAGAGCCTCTCTGCAGAGACACTGCGATCCTACTCCTCCCTGCTTGTTGACATACCACATCGCGGTCGTGTTGTCTGCCAGGACTTGAACTGACTGACCGCGAAGGGAAGGGAGGAAGGAAGGCCTTGAGTGCCAGACGTATCGCCCGCAACTCTAGAAGGTTGATGTGAAGCAACCTTTCCTCTGGAGACCAAAGACCCTTGACCTCCAAATCCCCCAGATGAGCACCCCACCCTAGAGTGGATGCATCCGTTATCACTGTGGCCACTGATGGAGGTAGATGAAAAGGCTTTCCTTGTAACAGGTTGCCTTCCACGCCCCACCAAGTCAGATCCGCTGCAGTTTCTCTGGAGATCCTCACTGACTCCCTGAGATCTCTGTTGTGTTGATACCACAGCCTGCGGAGGCACCACTGGAGTGCCCTCATGTGCCAGCGTGCATGGTTGACCAACAGAATGCAAGAAGCCATCAGACCGAGCAAGCGAAGGACCTTCAGGACTGGAACGACTGCTCCATTGAAAAACAAAGGAATCATTTCCTGTATGTCGCGAATCCTTTGAGGAGGAGGGAATGCACGACACACAGTTGTATCCAGTACCGCAACTATGAACAGGTTGCGCTGGGAGGGCACCAGGTGAGATTTGGGTACATTTATCGAAAAACCCAACCTGTGCAACAACTGAGTTGTCTACTGCTTTGATCAGCCAATCGTCTAGATACGGGAATACAGGTATCCCCGACCTTCTGAGATGTGCAGCCACCACTGCCATCACCTTGGTGAAGACTTGAGGCGTAGTAGTAAGACCAAACTGAAGGACCGCAAACTGGTAATTTTGCGAACCAACCGTGAAACGGAGATACTTTCTGTGCGACTTCAGGATTGGGATGTGAAAATACTCATCCTGCAAGTCAATCCAGTCTTCTTCCAGCAACGCTTGAAGAACCTGTGCAAGGGTGAGCATCTTGAACTTCTCCTGCTTCAGGTGAAGGTTCAAGATCCTGAGATCCTGGATTGGACGAAGTCTGCCATCCTTCTTGGGGTTCAGAAAATACCGGGAGTAGCACCCCTGACCCCTCTCCTGCTCTGGTACCACCTCTATCGCACCCTTACTGAACAAAGCCAGGACTTCTTCCTGCAGGAGCAGCAGATGGTCCTCCGAACAAAAACCCTGGCAATGAGGGTAATTTGGAGGAAATTCCCAAAAGGGAAGCGCATACCCATTGTGGGAGGGCGGGTTTGATAAACAGGCGAGGAGGCTGTATAAATTGTCGAATAGGAGGCTTTTTATTTTCAATAGCAATAGACTGGAATAGGGTAGGGGTTTTCTCCTCTGGTTCCTCTTCTGATGTTGAACTTGTGCTTGATGTAGCTCTCCGGCTGAGGGACTCTTGGTCTTCTTCCTCTGCGTCAAGCTGTTCTTCCCGGAGGCTCATAGGAGGAAAGCAAAGAGGAAGCCGTGAGATACGAGTTTGGGGCAATAGAGGAAATGAGGTTACCTTCACCACACCTGGGTATCTAGTGTTTCCAATGATCAGGAGTAAGTTTTGTGAGGGAAAGATGGGGTCTTTAGTGCCTAAGGGATTATGGATGGTGCTCAGGGAAATAATCCTCAGTTTATAATGCGTGGCTGTCTTCTTATTGTTACAAATGGCACACAAGATTTCTAGAGCAGGCTATGAGGAAATGTCACACAAGACTTCCCGCTACCCGTATCCTTCCCCGGTGTCCCTTCTCTCTTCCCACAACCCCACTCCCGGTTCCCTCGAGCCGCAGTCACTCACCGGCTCCGCCGCAACTCTTCTCCAGAGTTGCGACCGCTCCTCAGCATCCTCCGGGCACCACCAATCTTCGGACCAGCTCTCCTCCGGCTCTTCGATATTTCCTGATGGTTCCGCAATCTGCTCCTCGGGTCCCGCGTCTTCCTGCACGGGTCCCGCGTCTTCGGACTTCACTACGCGCTTCCACTCGCTTGTCTTCCTTCCGGTCATCGACCCCTCCCCTTGATCTTCGCCGTCTTTAATAGGGCAGTTGTTCGTGCTTCCGAGGTCTCTCAGGGTTACTTCCGGGTTTACGTCTGCGTCGGTGTCTCTCTGTAAACAAACACGAGAGGAGTATGGGCGTTGTAGTCCGTGAACACTGTTCTGTTGTTCCACCCGCCTCGAGGACTCCCTCCCCATGGCAATAGCTCGGTAAGTCCATCTTCAGACATCTGATCCTTCTCACACCCATTCTCCACGAGATTGAGAACCCAAAGATATGAGGTAATCAATTCCCAATCTCGTAGAAAATGGGTAAGCCGGCCCCCAACTGGGCCCACATGATCCGGAATGGCGGACCTAGGGCTGCTTTGCTGCGGTGGCAGGGGGCTGGGAAGGGGAAGAGGAGGAGGCCTGACGACCCCTAGGACAAGCTCGTTGTCTTCCTCTATAGGACTTATACAGCGTATTCTTCTGTTGTTGTTGTGGCTGCTGCTGCGATGTTTTATAGGAACGAAAGAAAGATCTTCCAAATCCTCTGAAGTGCCTTCCAGTAGTACCCCTGGTTTGAAGTCCCAAAGATTTTGCTGTGGCCCTACTATCTTTGAAACGTTCCAAGGCAGCGTCAGCCTTCTTGCCAAACAATCCTGAGCCATCAAATGGCAAGTCCATCAAAGCAGACTGTACATCTGCAGAAAACTCCGATGTTTTTAGCCACGCAGCTCTTCTAGCGGCGACCGAAGAGCCCATGACTCCTGCCACTGAATCCGCAGTGTCCAGCCCACTCTGTATCACTTGTCTCTCAGCAGCCTGAGTGTCCGCAATTACCTCCTGAAAATCTTTTCTGTCCACCTCAGGAATTTTTGGCACTAACTGCTTTACGGAATCCATCAAGGCATGGATGTACCGTCCCATAAGACAAGTTGCGTTGGTAGATTTTAACGCCATACTGGCTGAAGAGAAGACCTTCTTGGCCGCCTGGTCTTGCTTTCTGGATTCCTTTTCCCCAGGAACCTGCGGAAAGGCCCCTACAGACTTCTTCGAGCAGGCAGCCTGCACAACCAGACTCTCAGGCAGAGGGTGTGTTGACAAAAAGTCTGGGTCATTAAGTGCAACTCTATACCTCCTCACCACAGACCTTGAAACAGCTGGAGCGGTCAAAGGCTTCTTCCTGACCTCATAGATGGGTTCAGCCAAAGCATCATTAAACAGCAGCATTGGCTCAATAACTGAAGAAGAGTGAAGCACCTCTGTTAGGAGATTAGACTTATACTCCGTAGTGGGGAGAGTGATATTCAATAAGCGTGCTGCCTTTTTAATAAGAACATGATATGGCATCACATCTTTGGAAGGTACATCTGACACAGAAGCCAAATCCCACTCAGGGGACAGTTAAAGCCCACTGGCCCCTCTCAGGTCATCAAAAGAATCATCAGAATCCTGTAACTCCCCTTCTTCAACATCAGCAAACTGATACCTCTCTTCCTGCAGAAGTCTCTGGGCTTCACGCCTTGACCTTTCCTTAGTAAACGAAGCCGCCGGATCCGGAACCGACTCCGCCGGAGCCGGCGTCGAACCCGAAGTCAGGCGAAGTCGAGGTCGAACAGAATCTTGCCTCGGAGTCGTGCGCACCGGGGTCGATGGAATCGACGTCGACGGCTTCGAAGGCTTCGCTGGCGTCGGAAAATGCCATTGCGGTGTAAGAGCCGGCATAAAAGGCATGAAGGGCGCAGGAGCATAAGCCGGGGGAACGCCCAAGTTAAATGCCATAGGACCCGTGGGACCAACAGGTGCACCAGAGGGGTACATCGCCCTGGAGTAAACTCTGAACATTGCATTCAGGAACTGGGATGGATCCTGACCAGGAGCTGGGAAGGCTGGATAAGATCCACCTGGTTGCTCTCGAGGAGGCAGAGTCGTCACGACGTCGACCTCCTCCTCGACCTGCGGCACCGGGTTCGACAAACCCGCTGGCACTTGCACCTCATCACCAACCTCCTCCACCTCACCTTCATCCTCCCGACCAGAAGGATTAGACTGATTTGGAGAAGGGTTCGCTTGCTGCTTCGGTGACCCTGGCGAATTCGGATGCAAAGCCTCACCATCTGTGTCCTGAGCTTCCGACGCCGAAACCTCCACTTCCTTTCAAAGACGCCTCACTTGCGACTTCGGTCGCGAACTGGAGTCTTTTCCTGAGTGATGACGTGACTCATGACCCCTCTTCTTATGCTTCTTCCTAGAAGACTTTGAAGCATGGGCAGATGACAACTCCGATCTCGATCGAGACCTCGACTGTCGAGACCGAGACTTTGAAGACTTCTTTTCTTTCTTGTTCTTAAGCTTCGCAATGAGGAGCTTCGTCTCTCTCTCCCGAAGGGCCTTTGGAGTCATTTTCTTGCACGATTGGCAATCTTCGACGTCATGGTCGGAGCTTAGACACCAGACGCAGCACTCATGCGGGTCAGTTATGGACATAGTCTTGCCACATTCCCTGCAAGCCTTAAAACCAGTCTTCTTCGAAGCCATCTCAACAGAAGACGAAGATACAGTGAAAATAATCACAAAGTAACAAAGTTACTACAAAGCTACTGTACGATCCCAGAAAACCGTTAGCGGAAAAAAGGGAACTGATGTAATCACGCTGGCGTGTGCCTAATATGGTGTCGGTGACCTCAGCGGAGTCGCACGCGATGCCTTGCCACTGTGACGTCGGACCAAGTCGGCGCGAAGCTACAAAAAGAATTTCAGAATGCTGCTGACGCAGGGGGGTATTCACAAGGTGAGAAATCCACTGGCAGATGTATCTATCAGAAAGCACTGGTAGCAACAGATATTTTCTTTAAAGGGATATTGTATGAAGTGTCCTCTTAAGGAAGCTTATGTTTCTGAAGCGGCCTGGTATGATTATGACCAGTCTCAGGGTTAATATATAGTCTCTTTTCCTTGGGATCCATTTTTGGTGGGATAACGTCTAAATTCGGATCCAAAGGGACATCTTTTGGTTTCGGAGCCAACATTTCAGTGCTGGCATCTTCGGTGCCCGCATGGGCTGGCCTTTCGGTACGGAAGATTTTGGCTCCGAAGGCTGCTTGGCTTCCGGGATATGGAGGATTTTGGTTCCGAGCCGGATTTCTGTTTGGAACCATAGAGCTTCGGTTCCGATGAGGAATTTTGCAGACTCTTCCGGAGCCAGGCCTGGAGGCGGGGCGTCGGTAATGTTGTCTCGGTGCCGACCTTGACAAGAAGGCAAAGGTGGTGCCAAAGCCTTATGCTTTTTCGGAGTGATTTAAAGGGGCAAGGGGTCTTTCGTACTCCTGTCACCTTGCCCCTGTAGCAGTTCCCCGGCGTCAAGGTCTACCTTGAGCTCAGAGTTGGAGTTCTGCACGGAGAAGGCTTCTTCCTTCTTTGCCACGGATGCCTCAACATCTTCTTGACCGGAATCTTCACCAAAGAGGTCTGGCGGGTCTTCGAGGTTTTATCTCTTGACATCGAGCCTGATGATTACTAAGAGTTTTCTTCGATCAAAACGATCTGCAAGTGTTGCAGTCGTCTTTCTTGTGGTCCGGAGACCAGTACAATAAACACACCCTGTGTGAATCAGTGTGCGGATACTTCGCATGGTACTGAGGCAGAATTTGAACGTGTCCGTTCCATCGACTGAGAGCTGATCCAAGGCGGTTAGGCCCAAAGGCCGTCCACTAAGCTTTCCGATTGAAAAGCAGATTCCGTTGACCGAAACAATATGCAGAGAAGTGGGAAACGCATACAAAACAATCCCGTCTAGGGTAGAGAGGACTGCACATCGAGGGGAACCCGAAGAAAGATTTCGAACCTGAGCACAGCAATAAAGGTCTGAATCTGATGGCAGAAAAAACCAATCCTTCAATGGAGTCGATGACCATGCACACTGTAACCGAAAAGAGGCGTCACCTTACCTTGTGACTAGGAAAGACTTCTTAGAAGAAAGCCAACACTAGATGGCAGGCATATGTATCTACAACACACATGCCTCAAACAGTATATTCAAGGCCTTTATAGGAATAGTGCTGACAGTTCATCTTGGTCGAATTAAAGAGGCTTTTCTAATAGAACTAATTCAACGAGAAAGAGGTGAAAACTTCTGTTAAGGTATGTTTAGTGATTAATGAACAGCTCTACATGCCAAGAACAGATGCTTACAGGGTAAGTAACATCCGTTCGAGGCATGTGTCCTGTAGATACACATGCTTTGCATGACTGTATAGCAGTAGTCTCCCAAAATGGTGGCTAACCAGTGGGCGTTACAGTTGTCTGATAAGTGTTACCTGCCCTAAATTAGCTTGTTGGCATGCCAATACATCTACACAATAATGTTTGGTAAATGTTTGGTAAATGTGTGTAGACCATGTAGCTGCTTTACAGATGTCAGCTATAGGAATGTTACCTTAAAAGGCCACTGATGCTCCTACTTTACGAGTAGAATGGGCTCTAGGAGGTCTTGACAAAGTTATTTTCCCTTTAATATAGCATGTTTGGCTACATTTAGCAATCCATCTAATAATGCCAGATTTTGAGATAGGCTTCCCTTTATGAGGGGGGAGCAAAAGCAACAAAAAGTTGTTTTGCAAAAATCTTTTGTTCTGTCAATAATACATGAATGCCCTTTGACATATAATGTACAAATAGCTCTTTCTGCTACAGATTCTGGTTGAAGAAAACAGGTAGCTTACTGATCGGTTGATATGTAAAGCTGAGAATACTTTTGGAAGGAAATTTGGTTTGGTACAAAGAACCGCCCGATCTCTATTAAGTTAGAAGAATGGTACTTCAAATGTTAATGCCTGAAGCTCATTTACACGTCTTAGTGCGGCGATAGCAATCAAAAAAGCAACCTTCCTAGAGGGAAATGGAGGGCACCGTTATGTAAAGACATAACTGTACCCTACAATTTCCCTCTAGGCAGGTTGCTTTTTTGATTGCTATCGCCGCACTAAGACATAGTGTACCCATAAGTCTAGTTTCACCAATATTAAGGTTCCATACAGGTGGAACCTTTGGTGGTATCACTCTTTAAAGGCCTTCCATGAAAGCTTCACTTACTGCTACTTTGAATAAAAGGTAAGTGTTGTCTGTTTTGAAGATAGGCAGCCACAGCTGCAAGGTGTACGCGTATAGAGGTGTAGGCAAAGCCTGATCGTTGTAGATGCAAGAGATAACAAATAATTTGTTGTAGAGGTGCATCTAGTGGGTCAATTGTTTGATTATAATAAATCTTAGCACGCTCCAGTGGTTGTTTCTCTTGCTCCCCTGAGAACTGTCATTCAATCAGGTGGTAGATTTAGATATCCAATTTCGAAGGCTTCAGGAGCCAAATCACTTGGTTGGCTCCTTAGGGTTTGGATGTTTGATTTCGCCATGGTTCTACGTGAGAAGGTTTGAGGTGCAGTGAAGCTTCTCGTGTGGAACTACTGAAAGTTCTAGTAGTGTGGTGAACAGTGGTTGACGAGCCCACGTGGGAGCCACTAGAATGAGGGTGAGACATTCGAAAGAGACTGTCACAATCTCTGTTGCTAATAACTCAGGGAAAAGTGATTAATATTGTGGGACATGAGGATCAAGGGGCAACCAAATCTAGCAGGGATTTTGAGTTGGCATGGTGGAGTTGGGTGGCTGGATCATTGAATGCTCCTAAAGGAAATAAAAATCTCCCCATGCTGCAGAAGTAGCCCGAGTAAAGATTTTGTCCTGGAATGTGGCTGGTGTAGGAAACACCAGTTTTAAATTGAGTTCGCTAATCATTTATAATCTATGGATAATTTGGCTGCAGGAAACATGGAGTTGTGTAGATTTTAGTTAGGGATTTTTTTTTTTTGCGCTGCAAAATCCTCAGTAAAAGGTCACGCAAGTGGGGGCTTAGCAATCCTACTTAACAGCATAAATTGGAACCCATCGGTTTTTATTTGTCCATCTAAACTCTGCATGTGTTTAAAAATTAGCTTGGGTAATGTGTCAAAAGGACAGCACTCTACCTTTTTATTGGCAAACATATATATTTCTCCAGGTAGGGCGTCAGAATCTCATCTTCATTTTTTTTTGTTGAACAGAATAAGCATTTCTGAAGATTACACAATATGTATGGTTAATTCCAGAAATAATATTACCAGCTCACACTCGATCCGATAGAGGAGAGGAGTCTCCTGGATTGTTTGAGAACTAATGATTTAGTTTTATTGAATGGGAGATTTCTATATGACTCTCCTGCCTCCCTTACTTTTCATGCTGCACGGGGAAGTCACTAACCGATTATATGATGGTATCATACCAACTTTTTGGAACATGTACTAACTTTAAGACACAGAGAAAGAATTTGAGTGTCCATAGTGTTTTATCAGTGAATGTGAAACTGGAATTTAAGATGCTTGATCATTGGAATCTGAGAAAGGAAACAATTACATATAATCTATCAATCTCACCCGCGAGGGTCTCAAGGCGCTGAAAGGGGTGGTGGTGGGGGGGGGGTGCTTCCTGAAGGAGAGATGGTCCTGGGTCAGTCGTAGGTCGGTGGGGAGGGTGTTCCACGTCTTGGCTGCCAGGTAGGTGAAAGATCTTCCTCCTGTGGTGGTTCTGCGGATCCGTGGGACGGTGGCGAGGGCGAGGTTGGCGGAGCGGAGCTGGCGGGAAGGTGTATAGAACGTGAGGCGGTTGTTGAAGTATTCGGGGCCCATGACGTGGAGAGCCTTGTGTGCGTGGGTGAGGAGTCTGAATGTGATCCTCTTGCTGACGAGGAGCCAGTGCAGTTCTCTCAGGTGGGCAGAGATGTGGCTGTGTCGGGGGAGGTCTAGGACGAGTCATGCAGATGCATTCTGTATGCGCTGGAGTCTTTTCTGTAGTTTGGCAGTGGTCCCAGCGTATAGGGCGTTCCCGTAGTCTAGTCGGCTGGTGACGAGGGCCTGGGTGACCGTCTTCCTGGTTCCAGTGGGGATCCAACGGAAGATCTTGCGGAGCATGCGGAGGGTGTTGAAGCAGGAAGATGTAACGGCGTTGACTTGCCTAGTCATCGTGAGGGAGGAGTCAAGGATAAATCGCAGGTTGCGTGCGTGGTCCGTGGGCTTGGGGGCGGTGCCCAGTGCAGGGGGCCACCAGGAGTCATCCCAGGCGGAGGTGGATGGGCCGAGGATGAGGACATCCGTCTTGTCTGAGTTCAGGTTCAGACTGATGGGTGCACCTTTTGGTCAAAGAAAAATATTATTTGTGGAGGGGGCTAAAAATGCGAGCTCAGTTCCTGGTCAAGAGAAACCCTTTAGTTGGTATGAGAAGCATTTAGATCTATTTAGATTGTGTGGGAGTACTTCCCAATGTCATCGCCCATCCTGTTTTATCGTGGAAGATATAAAAGTTAAATCGGGATTTGAATGCTTTAGTAAGGGACCAATTTAAGCAGGCATCATTGTCCAGGCAAAGGGAAATCAATAGGTTAAAGCGGGTAAGCACTAGAATTAAGGTCTTTGAACGTAGGAGGGTGGAGGACTCCAATGGATCAAACTAAGAGGTAGCACAGTCTGATTCATGTAAATATTGGGCCGTCATCGCTGAATTCTGTGATAGTAGAACTAAGGCAAAAGCTATTTTAATATCTGACTCAGAATGGACCCTATACATCTCACAGCTGTATGCACTAAATACTAAGAACAGTTTCAATTTGAAGCCAATTTCTGAGTCCTCCCTAGAGGTTATTGAAACTAGTTACTTACCTGTAAGAATAGTTTTGCAGTATAGACTCTTCTAGATTCACATACTGTGCATATTCTGCCATCTAGTGGTTGGAGTCAGAAAGTGCCTTTTTTCTCTCTGTTAAAAGGTTGTAAAACATCGTCCTCCTGGTCAGGCTACAACCCTCTTTCTGTGTGTGCAAGCTCCCAGATTATTTTTTCCCCTTTTTTTCTCGTCAGTGTGTCTGTTTGTTGAATGCAAATGCTACTTACCAGTATGCATCTGTTCTTGGCATGTAGGGCTGCTGACATTCATATCTGGGCATAGATCGCCGCCTAGTGTTGGGTCCGGATGATTGCACATTGTTGTCCTGGAAGAGTCTTCGAAGTATCACGAGATAGGTGGCTCCTCCCCTGGACTACAGTGCGCATGGGCATCGACTCCATCCCCAGATTGTTTTTAGCCATTGTGGCCGAGATGGAGTGAACATTGTGAGTGATGACCATGCTATGAAATGTATGTAAATACTGCAGCTGCTACAGGCGCCGGGGAGGAGGGCGGGCGATATGAATGTCAGCAGCCCTACATGCCAAGAACAGATGCATACTGGTAAGTAGCATTTGCAGTTCGAGGCATGTGGGCTGCTGAATTCATATCTGTGCATAGAATACATAGCAGTCCCTCCATTAGCGGCGGCCGCCCGTGCCAGCTGCAGCAGTTTGGAAAAGTGTCTTGAGAACAGCCTGCCCTACAGCTGCCTGCTGCTTGGAGTGCACGTCTACACAGTAATGTTTAGTAAAGGTATGTGTGGTAGACCATGTGGCTGCTCTACATATGTCCTCTAAGGGAATGTTTCCAAGGAAGGCCATAGAGGCCCCCAACTTTCTGGTGGAGTGGGCTCTTGGTGGAATAGTAAGAGTGCGTTTAGCTTTTGCATAACAGCTCTGAATGCATTTCACGATCCACCTAGCAATACCAGCCTTGGAAATAGCGTTACCTTTGTGGTGTGACGCAAAGGCAACGAAAAGCTGCTTAGTTTTTCTAAAATCCTTGGTCCTGTCAACGTAATACATCAGGGCCCTTTTGACGTCAAGGGTGTGGAGCATCCGCTCCGCCAGTGACTCAGGATTTTGAAAAAACACCGGCAACTCAATTGTTTGGTTTATGTGGAACTGAGACACAACCTTGGGTAGAAATTTAGGGTTAGTGCGGAGTACTACCCTGTTAGCATGAACCTGGAAGAACGGCTCCTGGATTGTGAGGGCTTGCAGCTCACTAACCCTACATAGCGATGTAATTGCTACTAAGAAGGCCACTTTCCAAGTCAAGAACTGAAGTTCGCAGGAGTGTAGTGGCTCGAAGGGAGGACCCATCAGTTTTGTAAGAACCACATAGAGGTTCCATTCTGGAGCTGGTGGGGTCCGTGGTGGAATGACCCGTTTGAGTCCTTCCAGAAAAGCTTTGATAGCAGGCACTTTGAAAAGTGAAAGGTGCTGTCTATTTTGGAGGTATGCGGCCATCGCAGATAGGTGAATGCGGATGGAAGTATATGCCAAATTACACTGGTACAGATGGAACAAGTAACAGATGATGTTTTGAATGGAAGCATCTAGTGGATTAATGTTGTGGTTTGCGCAATAAATGACAAACCGCTTCCATTTGGCCGCATAACAGGCTCTAGTAGTGGGCTTCCTAGCCTCCCGAATGATGTCCATACAATTGGGAGGAAGGTTGAGGTAGCCGAACTCTAGGACTTCAGGAGCCAGATCGCCAGGTTGAGCTGTCGCGGATCTGGGTGCTGAATGTCGCCATGGCTCTGCGTCAGAAGGCTGGGTGTAAGATGAAGCCTTTGATGCGGTACCACGGACAGTTCCAGAAACGTGGTGTACCATGGTTGGCGAGCCCACGTTGGAGCAACTAGGATGAGAGTCATCGAGTGTTGCCTGAGCTTGCGTGCCACCAGCGGTATCAGGGGTGCTGGGGGAAAAGCGTACGCAAATTTGCCTGACCAGTTCATCCATATCGCATTGCCCTGCGATTGCGGGTGTGGGAACCTGGCGGCGAAGCTTTGGCATTTTGCGTTCTCCCTTGTGGCGAACAGGTCTATCTCTGGATGACCCCATCTTTGAAAGTACGGCTGGAGTACTGATGGATGTAACTCCCACTCGTGCATCTGGTGGCTGTGCCTGCTGAGCAGGTCCGCCATCTGATTGTCTTTGCCTGGGAGGTGTTCTGCCATGAGGAAGATGTTCCTCTGAATGGCCCACTTCCACATGCTCTGAGCCAGATGAGACAGCTGCGGAGAGTGTGTTCCTCCCTGTTTCTGAATGTAGTACATGGCGGTCATGTTGTCCGTCCGGATCAACACGACCTTGTTGCACAGATGTACTTTGAACGCCTTTAAGGCTATGAAGATCGCCATCAGTTCCAACACATTGATGTGCATCTTCTTCTGCTGTAGAGTCCATAGTCCCTGCACTGTGTAATGGAGTACATGCGCTCCCCAACCCTGGAGAGAAGCGTCCGTCGTCAGGATAATCTGTGGCACAGGCTCCTGGAACGGTCGGCCCTTGCAAAGGTTTTGTGGATTCCACCAATGCAGAGAGTTGTATGCCCGACCGCTCACCAACACTAGGTCTTTCAATTGCCCGTGAGCCTGAGTCCACTGACGGGCTAAGCACTCCTGAAGCGGGCGCATATGTAGTCTCGCGTGCGGGACAATGGAGATGCAGGAGGCCATCATGCCTATCAACTGCATGAACACTCTTGCTGGAAGCGAGTGCTGAGGTCTGAATCTTTGGATCAGCGACTGAATGCTGGCGATTCTCACTGAATTCGGCTGCGCAGTGGCCGCCAGAGTGTTTATGGTCGCCCCCAGATACTGCCGTATGTGGGCGGGCTGGAGATGGGATTTTGGGTAATTCAGTGAGAATCCCAGATCGTGCAGAAGGTGAATAGTGTGGGACACGTGGTCGGCGCACTGCTGGTTCGACTTTGCCTGAATGAGCCAGTCGTCCAGATAGGGGTAGACGTGGATGTTTTGACGTCTTAGATGCGCCGCCACCGTTGCTAGGCACTTTGTGAAGACCCTGGGCGCCGTGGTGACCCCAAAAGGCAGAACCTTGAACTGGTAGTGCTGGTTTCGAATGGTGAACCGCAGATATTTTCTGTGTGAAGGATGCAGGGGAATGTGAAAGTATGCATCCTTGAGATCCAGAGTTGCCAGGAAGTCCCCCTGCTGAAGCAGTGGGAGAACCTGCTGCAGAGTGAGCATATGGAAATGTTCTGACAGAATGTACCAGTTGAGAGGTCTGAGGTCTAGGATGGGCCTGAGGGATCCGTCTTTCTTTGGAATGAGAAATTACAGGGAGTAAACCCCTGTACCCCTTTCCTGCAGTGGAACGAGCTCTATTGCCCCTTTTTGCAGCATGACGTTGACTTCTTGCTGCAACAAGTGCAAGTGCTCGCCGGACATAGGACGGCTTTTTGGAGGTATGTTGGGTGGAGTGGATGTGAGCTCCAGACAATAACCGTGTTGGATAAGAGATATGACCCACCTGTCCGTGGTGATGGACTTCCACACGGGCAGGAACTGCTGGAGTCTCCCCCCGACCGGTGTTGCGTGGTCGGGGGGTAGTGACAAGGCGTCACTGTTTGCTGGCGGTGGAGGACCTGGAGCTGTTATTTCCACGTCCTCTGCCTTTGACGTTGTTGCCACGGTATCCACCCCGACCCTTGTTGGTATATGAGGATTGGGTGTTACTTTTATAAAATTGCGTGGATTGTGACGCCTGACCCCTTGAGGTGGCTCTGGTGTTGGAGCGGCGAAAGGAACCACCCCGAAACTGCTGGGACTGCAGGGCACCCATAGATTTAGCAGTGTCAGTGTCTTTTTTCATTTTCTCTAGGGTGGCATCCACTTCTGGCCCAAACAGGTGGTCAGGATTGACAGTTTGGTTTAGGATGGTAGTCTGAATGTCCGGTTTGAAGCCTGAGATTCTGAGCCATGCATGTCGGCGCAGCAGAACGCTAGTGTTGATAGCTCGCGAGGCGGTATCAGCCACATCTAGAGCACACTTAATGGAGGCATTAGTGATAAGTTTTCCCTCCTGAACCAACATTTCCGCACCCTCCTTATACTGATCTGGTAAGTGCTGTAGAAGGGTCTCTAGAGTGTCATAGTGTGCCCTGTCGTAGCGTGCAAGTAGGGCCTGCGTGTTGGATATGCGCCACATATTGGCTGCCTGCGCAGCAATACGTTTCCCTGAGGCCTCAAACACTTTTGATTCCTTGTCTGGGGGAGGAGCATCACCCGTGGTCTGTGAGTTGGCACGTTTACGTGCGTTGGAGATAACCAGAGAGTCTAGCGGCAACTGTCCTTTGATGTACGTTGGATCAGTGGGCGCTGCCTTGTACTTCTTGTCAATACGAGGATTAATGACTCTTGCCCGGGTGGGCTCCTTGAAAACTTCTGTCGCATGTTTTAACACTCCTTTGAGCATTGGCAGTGTCTTGACAGTCTTTTCTGCCACCGAGAAAGTGTCAAAAAGAAAATCGACATCAACTGGGTCTGCATGGAGGTCGACGTCATGATTGGCGGCAGCCCTTTCAATTAAAGCATTGAAGGCCGCAGAGTCTTCCGTTGGGGAAGTTTTGGCAGCAAAAAGCTGTGGCTCGTGTCCCGAATGAGGGTCCCCAGGGTCGCCCCCAGCAGACCATGGCTCCGTGACATCCTCGGGGTCTGAGTAAACTGGATAAGCATACTCATCCTCGTCTTCTGCATCACCCTCCCCAGCATTGGAATGAGTGGGTGAGAGATCCTGACCTTGCGGAGATGCAGGCTCCATAGGGGCAGATGTACCCGCAGAGTCCAACTTCTTCTTAAGTGGGATGTGGAAATGCTCCAACGCCGGCTCCGGGGTGATTTTCCGTTTAAGGAGAGATAGCTTGCCTGTGTTGGCGTCGATGACCACCTCTCGACGCTCCTCCTCCGCCAGTGGTTAGTGTCGTGGGTTTGGAACCACCGACGATGCCTTTGGAGTCGAAGCCAATTTCAAGGGCACTCCGGCCCCAGGTTTCGCTGCGAAAGCCTTCGGCGCCGTCCTTGGCGGCAGCGTGAAAAGAATTGGAGTCTGCGCCTTCGCCGGTTTCTGCAGAGGCTTGGGCGACACAGTGTCCTTCGGGTCGACTACCGCGGTTCCCTCCCGAATACGCTGAAGGGAGTCTGTGACCTTCTTGGTAAACGAGGCAGAGGGACGGATCGGCTCGAGAGAGTCCTCCGAAGCCGGATTTGGGTCGGCGACCAAGGCCGCAGTCTTCGGAGCCGACGCAGCTCCCCCTTTCGCCTTGTCAGATGGGAGCGGTGCAGCCAGAGCCTTGGGGTCAAGCGGTGCAGCCAGAGCCTTGGGGTCGTCCTGGCGCTTCTTCGGGGCCTTATTATGGTCATCGACCTTCTTGGCGTCGACTCGACTCTTCAGAGCGTCGACCAACTTCGGCGCCGACGCAGCCGCGTCGGGCGTCTTCGCCTTCGACAACATAGTCTTCGGGTCGGCCATTTTGGCGTGGCTCTTGAGCTCGACGGCCCTCTTGGGTTTCTTCGGCGCCGAGGCCTCCGAAGTCTTAGATCCAACCAGTGCGACTTGCACTTTCGGTTTCGATACTGGTGGTGTCGACACTGATGGTTTCACTTTCAGTTTTTGCACCGGGAGTGGTGCCGCACCAATGTCCGTGACTGGGCCGGAAGGCGGAGCCGTGGGACGGGTATCGAGGTCTTGGGTAAGGCCCGAAGGCGATCCCTCGACCTGGGCCTCGTAATGGTGGCTGGCCCCGGAGTCAGTGTGAGGAAGCTCCTCCTCCGAGCTATCTTCTACGGTGGCAATGGCCCCGTCGTCGTCCCCTACCTCCTCGACGACTTCCTCGAACTCCTCATCTCCCGCGTCGTAGCTTTCTTCGATCTCTGACGCCGGGTCATAGTCCGAGACATTCTGGATGGTGTCGTCTTGAACATCCTCCTCGAAGATGTTCGCTGGAGGGGGTGCCGAGCTCTGGGCCTGCAGTCTAGCGGCCCGGCGTAGCTGGAGAGTCTTCTTCGACCGGAACTTGGAGCAGGCCATACACTTGGCCTCGTCGTGGTCCGGCGACAAGCACTTGTTGCACACTGGGTGCACGTCGATGTGCGGATATTTTGAGGCACACACTGGGCACCTCTTAAATGGACTTCGTTCCATGATGAAGTAGTCTGGAGCGTCGTGTAGGCCCGTCCGCGCCGACAGCACGCGGAAGGGCAGCAGATGTTCGGAGCCGAGGAATAACCAACCCGAACGATAGACAATACCGACGCGAGTCCTAAAGACCTTTTGGTCTCAAGTAAAGAAAGTTACACAACTATCCATTCCGACAGAGGGAACCGAAACACATCCGAACCCAATGGCGGAAAAAAACAATCTGGGGATGGAGTCGATGCCCATGCGCACTGTAGTCCAGGGGAGGAGCCACCTATCTCGTGATACTTCGAAGACTCTTCCAGGACAACAATGTGCAATCATCCGGACCCAACACTAGGCGGCGATCTATGCACAGACATGAATGTCAGCAGCCCACATGCCTCGAACTAAGTATAATATTGATTGTTTATAGAGCTGAGAGAGCAGGAACACTTGTTGACTTTTAAAAGGCGATGTATTAATATATAAACCTATATATACCTATATACATATATATATATATACCTATATATACACATACATATATGCACAAACCTATATTTTTTTAAGCTATACTTGTTTGTTTTAAAAAACGTTGCTTTATACAGCGGAGTATGAAAAGCATAGTAACTTACGTGTTATGCTTTTTACAATTTTGTTATTTCATTTTTTGTTTATGAGCTATGTAGGTAGCTCGTGTGACCTTTTCCAAAAAGGTCACCTCCTGTTAGAATAGGACAGATATAGCATATTTGCTATAGTTTAGTTCTTATATATTACGTATGTAATATTGAAAGAGGAGATGCATAGATGTTTGTTATTTAGCCCTTATAAGTACTTATGTACTATGTTTATTTAGGGACTATGTCTTGCGTCTCCTTTTAATAAAAAGAAAACATTTTATCCATTATTAATCTTTACTGCTTCACAGGGGAGGAGGGAGGGACGTATGTGTATCTAGAAGAGTCTAGGATGCATAACTATTCGTACAGGTAAGTAACTAGTTTTGTTTTGCAGCATAGACATCTTTTAGATTCACATTCTGTGGCTAGATTGTGTAGCGGTATTTAGCGATTGTGGAGGAGGGAGTTAAGTGTACCCAACTGGGGGCAATCCAACCTTGTGACTGGTCAGACCACCACATTATCACCTTCTTTATCAATGAAAAAGTCAAACCTACCCCGGCTCAACACACCAAAACCAAGATCTGGAAAAGGGACATGAAGAATCTTAACCCCAACTCCCTACCTCCCCTCACCTTCAGTCTCCTCCTTCCCCCTACTGGCGCTCAATCACTGATCGACCACTACCTCGACTCTATGAACTCAATAATCAACGAAGCCGCCCCACTGCAACTAAAGAGAGTCTCCACTAAGAATTCGAACCCTTGGTATGACGGCAGACTCAATGAAGACAGGCGTATTATGCGAATGGCAGAGCGCACTTGGAGAGCGGACCCCTCTTCACTGCATCGCAAAACGCTGAAGAATAAGAGAAATGCCTACTTTAGGAAAATAAAGCGTGCGAAAGCTGACTTTTTTAGCCTCCAGCTTGACCAAGCAAAAAACCGACCAAGAAAACTGTTTGAACTAGTCAAAACTCAAACCAAGTCGCAACCCTTACAATCAAAAGACACAGCAAGCGATATCCCACACAGTGAAAACTTTTCTGCCTTATTTAAGCTAAAGACCGGCAACATAAGATCTGACCTCCTCAATGATGTAAGCCGATACCCTAGCCACATCAGAATGCCTAACACTCAACCTAAAAATAGCGCATCATGGACGTCCTTCGACACCTACTCTGAAGAAGCAATACACAAACTGCTCGGCACCTTGAAGCCCTCTAATCACCTCATTGACCCCCTACCGGCTAATGCTGTAAAAGACTTCACCCCCATGCTCCTCCCACTCTGGACCAAAATCATTAACAGTTCCCTTCAACAAGGTTTCATCCCTGACTCCCTCAAGGTAGGGCAAGTCACGCCCATACTCAAGAAACCTACAGCTGACCCGTCGGACCTAAACAATTACCGCCCTATCACCAATATCCCCACCTTGGCCAAACTGTTGGAAAAATGGGTACAACTCCAACTAACAAAACACATTGACCAGTTTGACCTCCTCAACCCTCATCAATCAGGCTTCAGAGCGAAACACAGTACGGAAACGGCCATGACGCACATAATTGATGGCGCCCTCCAAATTCTGGATCGCAATGACTCATGCCTCCTCATCCTTCTCGACCTCTCATCAGCTTTTGACACGGTCAAACATGAGAACCTACTGGAGCTGCTAACCACCAGAATGGGTTTATCCGGGACTGTTCTCAAATGGTTCACCTCTTTCCTTCATAACCGGTCTCAGAAGTTCAAGATTAACAATGTGCTATCCTCATCTGTGCCAGTAGACTTAGGCGTTCCACAAGGATCCTCCCTTTCACCCACACTGTTCAACCTCATCATGGAACCACTGGCCACCTTGCTCCAAGCATCCAATGTACACTTCCATATGTATGCCGATGACACTCAACTTTACCTAAAGGTACAATCCCCGGAGGATATCAAACTCCTGAACCACACATTGAGAAACACCCAATCGTGGCTGGCCGATAATCACCTTAAACTGAATGCTCTGAAAACGGAGTTCCTCCTGATATCACCCCTGCAAAATCTACCACCACCCAAATCTGGCTCAATCACCTAACAGCACTCAATGTCCGACCGACCATCGTGGACTCTGCGAAATCCTTAGGCATCACACTCGACGCAAAGCTCAGCATGCAACAGCACATTAGCAAAGCAACAAAAGGAGCGAACTTCCAAATCAATACATTAAGGAAACTTAAACCCTTCCTCCCTGTCAAAGACTTCCAAACTGCTGTACAAGCCCTAGTCATCCCACGCATTGACTATGGAATTGTGGCCCTCAGCGGACTCCCTCTAGCAACAACTGCACCCCTAAGAGCCTCCTTGAACGCTGCCGCGAGACTTATCACTGGCACAAGAAAACACTCGCATATAACCCCCGATTTGATATCCCTGAATTGGTTGCCCTTTGAAGCCAGAATGCAGTTGAAAATTGCTGTTATGACACTCGGCCTTACACCACAAGGCACCCAACTACCTCACTCAAAAGTTGACTATATCAGGAGGGTCGAGATCCAATAGAAGTACAAAAAATCTACTCCTGAAACCTCGCAGATTCCGGAAGGAAAAAACGTACAAACGCTCCTTCTCAGGAATAGCACCCAGGATTTGGAACGCACTCCCTCCTGAAACCAGGCTTATCACCTCCACTGCCTTCTTCAAGAAAGAGGTGAAAGCCTTCCTTATGGCCAAGTTCTCCTGAACCGTATCGTTGTTGGACCAGAGACTTTGCACTGACTTGGTATCACTGGCTACCTCATTGTCTAATGTCTAATGATATCATATCCTTACGAGGAGTACGAGCCTATTATACTACTCTCTCACTACCTATTAGCTTATTGTTCATGTTAGTTTGCTAAACTGGATGTTCCCTACCCCTTCTCTCCCTGTAACTCTTAGAAAGTGGTATAAGCCAACCTTATAGCCTAGCTCTCCTGATCTCTATTGTAGCTGGATCAAAGGCTCTACACCGTTCTTATATTGTGGTCTATTTGATTGTTTATTGTTATTCCAACAGCATATGACTATTATCCGATCATGCTATTGAATATTATACTGTACCCAATATTATGTTTAGTCACCCTCTTGTTCCCCCCACCCCCTGCTTCTGTGAAGCGCTCTGATATCTGCAAAGATCTTGTTCGCGCTATATAAAACTCTGAATAAATAAATAAATAAATAAATAAATAAATGAGGCGTTCCACTCTTACCCAGTCCAAAGATCAGGGCTTGATCCATCACCGTTTTTCAGCTCACCACCCCCTTTTCTGAATCGTTTTTGGTCACTATAGGTGTGGCAGGGTATACGCAGGGTATACTCAGACATGAGTCCCTTTCTCACTGCTCCATCAGGATTCAAGCAAGCCGGGCCGAAGACGGCTGAAATGCCAGACACTGGTCCCCGGTAGCTTGTCTCCTTTCTGGTGAAGAATTGGCTTGGTAGTTTAGTCTGCCCTGTTCCCATGATGCACTGGGCCAGGGACAGACTGATTTGCATATAGCCAGGTTCTGAGCTGGGATGGGGCAGCGAGATAAATAACGGTGATGGATCAAGCCCTGATCTTTGGACTGGGTAAGAGTGGTCTGCTTAATTCAGACACTCTGTTCATCACCACCCCCTTTTCTGAATCGTTTTTGGCCACTATAGGTGTGGCAGGGTATACTCAGACATGAGTCCCTTTCTCACTGCTCCATCAGGATTCAAGCAAGCCGGGCCGAAGACGGCTGAAATGCCAGAAACCGGTCCCCGGTAGCTTGTCTCCTTTCTGGTGAAGAATTGGCTTGGTAGTTTAGTCTGCCCTGTTCCCATGATGCACTGGGCCAGGGACAGACTGATTTGCATATAGCCAGGTTCTGAGCTGGGATGGGGCAGTGAGATAAATAACGGTGATGGATCAAGCCCTGATCTTTGGACTGGGTAAGAGTGGTCTGCTTAATTCAGACACTCTGTTCATCACCACCCCCCTTTTCTGAATTGTTTTGAAGATAAGCTGCCATGGCGGCCAAATGTATTCTGATGGAACTATATGCCAGATTGCATCTATATAGATGCAACAAATAACATATGATGTTCTGCGTGGACGCATCTAGCGGATTAATGTCCTCCAGTTTCAAAAAAGAACTCAAACTACATCTCCTCAATAAATACTGGGGACCCTAATACATATCTGTTCTCTTCCACTGACTAGATCTGTCCGACCCTAGATGCATTCGCCCTCCCTTGTTTTTAGCCTTACTCGCCCTTTCTGCTCGTCACTTCCCCCTCCCTGTTTACCACCTTCACCCCTCCTTGCTCCCCCCTTCCCTCGTCCACCCTCAGCCCGCATCCTCTTCAACCCCCCCTCATTTCTGCCCCTCCCGCTTCTCTTCCTTACCAACCTAACGGACCACTAAGCTCCCTACCCTGACCCTGCAATTTTCCGGCTTTTGTTATTTTTTTTCTCAATTTGTGCCTTTTGATATTTTTGATTTATCACATCTTACACATTTTGTTGTGCTTATTTCCCATATTTATCTTTTTGAAATCTGTCAGGCGGAGACTTTTATGTTGTTTATATACATTGATGCTATGTATGTCCCCTGTCTTATTGACCTTTCTTGTCTCTAAAATGCAAAGCGCTCTGATACCCCCAGGTCCAGCCAGCGCTATATAAAACGTCTAAAATAATAAAATATTGGAACAGTAGATGACAAATCGCTTCCATTTGGCTGCATAGCACGCCCTAGTTGTAGGCCGCCTTGCCTCCTTGATGATGTTCATACAGTCAGGGGGCAATTAGAGGTAGCCGAACTCTATGACCTCAGGAGCCATATCGCAAGGCTCAACTGTTGCGGATCTGGGTGCTGAATCAGCAACTGCATGCTGTTGACTCTGGCAGAGTTTGGCTGCGCTGTTGCTGATAGAGTGTCTATTGTTGCACCTAGGTACTGTTGTACATGAGCGGGCTGAAGGTGCGACTTTGGGTAATTTAGTGAAAATCCTAGACTGTGTAGGAGGTGAATTGTGCGTGACATGTGGCTGGCACACTGCTGGGCTGACTTTGCTTGGACAAGCCAGTCGTCTAGGAAGGGATAGACATGGATGTGTTGTCTCCGAAGGTGCGGAGCCACAGTTGCTAAGCACTTGGTGAACACCCTGGGGGCAGTGGTGACCCCGAAAGGCAGGACCTTGAACTGGTAATGCTGATTGTTGACAGTGAACCTGAGATATTTCCTGTGACTTGGGTGAATGGGAATGTGGAAATATGCATCTTTCAGGTCTAGGGTTGCTAGGAAGTCTCCCTGACTGAGCAATGGTAGGACTTGCTGTAAAGTCAACATATGAAAATGTTCTGACAAGATGTACTGGTTCAGGGGTCTGAGGTCTAGAATGGGCCGCAGGGAACCATCCTTTTTTGGGATTAAGAAGTACAGAGAGTACACCCCTGTACCCTGTTCTTCTAAAGGCACGAGTTCTATTGCCCCTTTTTGCAGCATGGAGAGTACTTCTTGCTGCAATAAGTGCAGGTGCTCTGCGGACATAGGACGGTGCCTTGGGGGTATGTTGGGGGGAGTGGAGGTTAGTTCTAGACAATAGCCGTATTGGATAAGTTGTCTCACCCACCTGTCTGTAGTAATGCCTTCCCAGACCGGCAGGAACTGCTGGAGTCTTCCCCCGACCAGTGTTAAATGGTCTGGGGGCAGTGACAAGGAGTCACTGTTTGTTGGGGGCGGAGGATCTGGCATTGTTATTTCCGAGTCCTCTGCCTTTGGTGCTGTTCCCACGATATCCACCCCTGTTATTCTTGTTATAGGTGATCTGCGTGCTCCCCTTGTTGTATTGGGCTTGCTGCAATGCTTGACCTCTAGAGGCTCCCCATCTCGGGGTGTCCTGGCGCTGAAGACCGCTGGGGAACCCGTCCTTGTTTTCCCTGTGAGATGGTCCCTTCTGGGTATCTCCAAGGTGAAACCAGGCATCCCTGGAGTCTGTGGGGGGCCGTTGTAGAGACGAGGCAAGCTTAATGCCCAGAGTTGCCGAGTGTGATCCCTGGTTAGAGTAGGCACCGAGGCAAGAATTATCGAGTCCGTTGACCCTGGTCCACGACCCTGCCGCGTCGGGAATTGAACCCTGGTCCCGGGCCGTTCTCTGCTTCCGGGTCTGCCGCCTCTAACCAGTGAGCCACACCACTCCACATATTAGGCCCACGCCGGCGTGATGACATCAGTTCCGCCCTTTTTTCCGTGCCTTTGAGGCACACGGACGGACCAATGACAGTAGAGATATACATAGTATACACAATACACAAATATCAAGGTAACACACACAGTGTGAAACAAATGCAATTAAACATTTGAAATAAACAATTCCTTGACAACAAAGTAAATACATTATAGTTACTCAGGTATAAAAGAGTGGACAACGGGGAGGCGGGTGGGTCAGTGAGGAATCCACAGGCAGATACTGTATCTACCAGAAAAAGCGTTACCGAAGGTAAGTAACTTGTTCTTCTGATAGATACATCTGCCAGTGGATTCCTCACCTTGTGGATATAGTCCCACAGCAGTTCCCACTCCCTGAGGAGGGTGTCCACTCTCCTATACCAGAAAATCCTGGAGGACAGCACGCGCAAAGTGGCCCTCCCTCCTCACTTCAGCATCTAAGCAGTAATGCTTTTCAATAGTATGGAGCATGGCCCAAGTCGCCACTTTACAAATGTCCTCAACCGGAACACCCCTAGACAAAGCAGATGTTGATGACTTTGCTCTAGTAGAGTGAGCTCTTATACCCTCTGGAGGGTCCTTACCCGCAAGGGCGTAGCAAATCTTAATGCAGAGGATGATCCACCTCGAGAGCGTGCGCTTGTGCACCGCCTTCCCCTTCTTGCAGCCAGCAAAGCCTACAAACAGCTGGTCATCCAACCTGAACTCCTGTGTCCTGTCCAGGTACAAGCTCACCGCCCTCTTAGGGTCCAAGCGGTGAAGTCTCTCCTACTCCTTGGAAGGGTGAGGGGGAGGATAAAAGGTAGGGAGGGTAACGGACTGGCCCAGATGGAAAGGAGTAACCACTTTAGGCAGAAAAGCAGCCCTGGTCCTTAGAACCATTCTTTCAGCATGGATGGATAAAAACGGGGGCTTAGAACTAAGAGCTTGAAGCTCACTTACCCTCCTTGCCGAGGTAATTGCCACCAGAAAAACAGTCTTGAAAGACAAAAGTCTCAAGGGACATGTGTGTAAAGGCTGAAAAGGTGAACCCATTAAAAACGTAAGAACAAGGTTCAAGTCCCATTGAGGTACAATAAATGGTGTAGGAGGAAATGTATTCGTTAGGCCCTTAATGAAACGAAAAACAATAGGAGACTTAAACAAAGAGGGCTGGTCTGGCAAACAAAGGAAAGCCGACAAGGCCGACAAATAACCTTTGATAGTTGCCACTGCAAAACCCTGCTGGGCCAAAGAAAGTGTGAATCGAAGTATATTGGACAAACGCGCCCTTAAAGGGTCAACGGACTTCTCCCCGCACCAAGCAACAAACTTAGACCATCTATAAGAATAAATGGACTTGGTAGCGTCCCGCCTGGCCGACAAGATGACATCTACCACATCGTGCGGAAGAGAAAAGGAAATCAGATTGCCCCGTTCAATCTCCAGGCATGAAGGTGTAAGATCTGGAGGTGTAGGTGTAGAACCTGCCCCTCCATCTGGGATAGGAGATCTGCCCTGTGAGGGAGACGGAGTGGAGGGCACGAGGAGAGGTGGAGAAGATCTGTATACCACACCCTTCTTGGCCAATCCGGGGCGATCAATATAACTTGGGCCCGGTCTTGGCGAACCTTCCTCAGAACCCGAGGAATCAAGGGTATTGGAGGAAACGTGTAAAGGAGTTGCGAGTCCCAACTCAACTGAAACGTGTCTCCCAAGGCTCCCTGCATCGGATACTGGAGGCTGCAGAATGACGGGCAGTGAACATTCTCGTGAGTGGCGAACAGGTCCACCCGAGGAGTTCCCCACGTCCGGAAGGCGTGACAAACCACCTCCGGGTGAAGCCTCCACTCGTGGTCGGCGGAGAACTGCCGACTGAGACTGTCTGCTTGCACGTTCAGAACTCCGGCCAGATGATTTGCCATCAGACAAGTCCGATGGTCCTGAACCCAGGACCAGAGACGCAGAGCCTCTCTGCAGAGACACTGCGATCCTACTCCTCCCTGCTTGTTGACATACCACATCGCGGTCGTGTTGTCTGCCAGGACTTGAACTGACTGACCGCGAAGGGAAGGGAGGAAGGAAGGCCTTGAGTGCCAGACGTATCGCCCGCAACTCTAGAAGGTTGATGTGAAGCAACCTTTCCTCTGGAGACCAAAGACCCTTGACCTCCAAATCCCCCAGATGAGCACCCCACCCTAGAGTGGATGCATCCGTTATCACTGTGGCCACTGATGGAGGTAGATGAAAAGGCTTTCCTTGTAACAGGTTGCCTTCCACGCCCCACCAAGTCAGATCCGCTGCAGTTTCTCTGGAGATCCTCACTGACTCCCTGAGATCTCTGTTGTGTTGATACCACAGCCTGCGGAGGCACCACTGGAGTGCCCTCATGTGCCAGCGTGCATGGTTGACCAACAGAATGCAAGAAGCCATCAGACCGAGCAAGCGAAGGACCTTCAGGACTGGAACGACTGCTCCATTGAAAAACAAAGGAATCATTTCCTGTATGTCGCGAATCCTTTGAGGAGGAGGGAATGCACGACACACAGTTGTATCCAGTACCGCAACTATGAACAGGTTGCGCTGGGAGGGCACCAGGTGAGATTTGGGTACATTTATCGAAAAACCCAACCTGTGCAACAACTGAGTTGTCTACTGCTTTGATCAGCCAATCGTCTAGATACGGGAATACAGGTATCCCCGACCTTCTGAGATGTGCAGCCACCACTGCCATCACCTTGGTGAAGACTTGAGGCGTAGTAGTAAGACCAAACTGAAGGACCGCAAACTGGTAATTTTGCGAACCAACCGTGAAACGGAGATACTTTCTGTGCGACTTCAGGATTGGGATGTGAAAATACTCATCCTGCAAGTCAATCCAGTCTTCTTCCAGCAACGCTTGAAGAACCTGTGCAAGGGTGAGCATCTTGAACTTCTCCTGCTTCAGGTGAAGGTTCAAGATCCTGAGATCCTGGATTGGACGAAGTCTGCCATCCTTCTTGGGGTTCAGAAAATACCGGGAGTAGCACCCCTGACCCCTCTCCTGCTCTGGTACCACCTCTATCGCACCCTTACTGAACAAAGCCAGGACTTCTTCCTGCAGGAGCAGCAGATGGTCCTCCGAACAAAAACCCTGGCAATGAGGGTAATTTGGAGGAAATTCCCAAAAGGGAAGCGCATACCCATTGTGGGAGGGCGGGTTTGATAAACAGGCGAGGAGGCTGTATAAATTGTCGAATAGGAGGCTTTTTATTTTCAATAGCAATAGACTGGAATAGGGTAGGGGTTTTCTCCTCTGGTTCCTCTTCTGATGTTGAACTTGTGCTTGATGTAGCTCTCCGGCTGAGGGACTCTTGGTCTTCTTCCTCTGCGTCAAGCTGTTCTTCCCGGAGGCTCATAGGAGGAAAGCAAAGAGGAAGCCGTGAGATACGAGTTTGGGGCAATAGAGGAAATGAGGTTACCTTCACCACACCTGGGTATCTAGTGTTTCCAATGATCAGGAGTAAGTTTTGTGAGGGAAAGATGGGGTCTTTAGTGCCTAAGGGATTATGGACGGTGCTCAGGGAAATAATCCTCAGTTTATAATGCGTGGCTGTCTTCTTATTGTTACAAATGGCACACAAGATTTCTAGAGCAGGCTATGAGGAAATGTCACACAAGACTTCCCGCTACCCGTATCCTTCCCCGGTGTCCCTTCTCTCTTCCCACAACCCCACTCCCGGTTCCCTCGAGCCGCAGTCACTCACCGGCTCCGCCGCAACTCTTCTCCAGAGTTGCGACCGCTCCTCAGCATCCTCCGGGCACCACCAATCTTCGGACCAGCTCTCCTCCGGCTCTTCGATATTTCCTGATGGTTCCGCAATCTGCTCCTCGGGTCCCGCGTCTTCCTGCACGGGTCCCGCGTCTTCGGACTTCACTACGCGCTTCCACTCGCTTGTCTTCCTTCCGGTCATCGACCCCTCCCCTTGATCTTCGCCGTCTTTAATAGGGCAGTTGTTCGTGCTTCCGAGGTCTCTCAGGGTTACTTCCGGGTTTACGTCTGCGTCGGTGTCTCTCTGTAAACAAACACGAGAGGAGTATGGGCGTTGTAGTCCGTGAACACTGTTCTGTTGTTCCACCCGCCTCGAGGACTCCCTCCCCATGGCAATAGCTCGGTAAGTCCATCTTCAGACATCTGATCCTTCTCACACCCATTCTCCACGAGATTGAGAACCCAAAGATATGAGGTAATCAATTCCCAATCTCGTAGAAAATGGGTAAGCCGGCCCCCAACTGGGCCCACATGATCCGGAATGGCGGACCTAGGGCTGCTTTGCTGCGGTGGCAGGGGGCTGGGAAGGGGAAGAGGAGGAGGCCTGACGACCCCTAGGACAAGCTCGTTGTCTTCCTCTATAGGACTTATACAGCGTATTCTTCTGTTGTTGTGGCTGCTGCTGCGATGTTTTATAGGAACGAAAGAAAGATCTTCCAAATCCTCTGAAGTGCCTTCCAGTAGTACCCCTGGTTTGAAGTCCCAAAGATTTTGCTGTGGCCCTACTATCTTTGAAACGTTCCAAGGCAGCGTCAGCCTTCTTGCCAAACAATCCTGAGCCATCAAATGGCAAGTCCATCAAAGCAGACTGTACATCTGCAGAAAACTCCGATGTTTTTAGCCACGCAGCTCTTCTAGCGGCGACCGAAGAGCCCATGACTCCTGCCACTGAATCCGCAGTGTCCAGCCCACTCTGTATCACTTGTCTCTCAGCAGCCTGAGTGTCCGCAATTACCTCCTGAAAATCTTTTCTGTCCACCTCAGGAATTTTTGGCACTAACTGCTTTACGGAATCCATCAAGGCATGGATGTACCGTCCCATAAGACAAGTTGCGTTGGTAGATTTTAACGCCATACTGGCTGAAGAGAAGACCTTCTTGGCCGCCTGGTCTTGCTTTCTGGATTCCTTTTCCCCAGGAACCTGCGGAAAGGCCCCTACAGACTTCTTCGAGCAGGCAGCCTGCACAACCAGACTCTCAGGCAGAGGGTGTGTTGACAAAAAGTCTGGGTCATTAAGTGCAACTCTATACCTCCTCACCACAGACCTTGAAACAGCTGGAGCTGTCAAAGGCTTCTTCCTGACCTCATAGATGGGTTCAGCCAAAGCATCATTAAACAGCAGCATTGGCTCAATAACTGAAGAAGAGTGAAGCACCTCTGTTAGGAGATTAGACTTATACTCCGTAGTGGGGAGAGTGATATTCAATAAGCGTGCTGCCTTTTTAATAAGAACATGATATGGCATCACATCTTTGGAAGGTACATCTGACACAGAAGCCAAATCCCACTCAGGGGACAGTTAAAGCCCACTGGCCCCTCTCAGGTCATCAAAAGAATCATCAGAATCCTGTAACTCCCCTTCTTCAACATCAGCAAACTGATACCTCTCTTCCTGCAGAAGTCTCTGGGCTTCACGCCTTGACCTTTCCTTAGTAAACGAAGCCGCCGGATCCGGAACCGACTCCGCCGGAGCCGGCGTCGAACCCGAAGTCAGGCGAAGTCGAGGTCGAACAGAATCTTGCCTCGGAGTCGTGCGCACCGGGGTCGATGGAATCGACGTCGACGGCTTCGAAGGCTTCGCTGGCGTCGGAAAATGCCATTGCGGTGTAAGAGCCGGCATAAAAGGCATGAAGGGCGCAGGAGCATAAGCCGGGGGAACGCCCAAGTTAAATGCCATAGGACCCGTGGGACCAACAGGTGCACCAGAGGGGTACATCGCCCTGGAGTAAACTCTGAACATTGCATTCAGGAACTGGGATGGATCCTGACCAGGAGCTGGGAAGGCTGGATAAGATCCACCTGGTTGCTCTCGAGGAGGCAGAGTCGTCACGACGTCGACCTCCTCCTCGACCTGCGGCACCGGGTTCGACAAACCCGCTGGCACTTGCACCTCATCACCAACCTCCTCCACCTCACCTTCATCCTCCCGACCAGAAGGATTAGACTGATTTGGAGAAGGGTTCGCTTGCTGCTTCGGTGACCCTGGCGAATTCGGATGCAAAGCCTCACCATCTGTGTCCTGAGCTTCCGACGCCGAAACCTCCACTTCCTTTCAAAGACGCCTCACTTGCGACTTCGGTCGCGAACTGGAGTCTTTTCCTGAGTGATGACGTGACTCATGACCCCTCTTCTTATGCTTCTTCCTAGAAGACTTTGAAGCATGGGCAGATGACAACTCCGATCTCGATCGAGACCTCGACTGTCGAGACCGAGACTTTGAAGACTTCTTTTCTTTCTTGTTCTTAAGCTTCGCAATGAGGAGCTTCGTCTCTCTCTCCCGAAGGGCCTTTGGAGTCATTTTCTTGCACGATTGGCAATCTTCGACGTCATGGTCGGAGCTTAGACACCAGACGCAGCACTCATGCGGGTCAGTTATGGACATAGTCTTGCCACATTCCCTGCAAGCCTTAAAACCAGTCTTCTTCGAAGCCATCTCAACAGAAGACGAAGATACAGTGAAAATAATCACAAAGTAACAAAGTTACTACAAAGCTACTGTACGATCCCAGAAAACCGTTAGCGGAAAAAAGGGAACTGATGTAATCACGCTGGCGTGTGCCTAATATGGTGTCGGTGACCTCAGCGGAGTCGCACGCGATGCCTTGCCACTGTGACGTCGGACCAAGTCGGCGCGAAGCTACAAAAAGAATTTCAGAATGCTGCTGACGCAGGGGGGTATTCACAAGGTGAGAAATCCACTGGCAGATGTATCTATCAGAAAGCACTGGTAGCAACAGATATTTTCTTTAAAGGGATATTGTATGAAGTGTCCTCTTAAGGAAGCTTATGTTTCTGAAGCGGCCTGGTATGATTATGACCAGTCTCAGGGTTAATATATAGTCTCTTTTCCTTGGGATCCATTTTTGGTGGGATAACGTCTAAATTCGGATCCAAAGGGACATCTTTTGGTTTCGGAGCCAACATTTCAGTGCTGGCATCTTCGGTGCCCGCATGGGCTGGCCTTTCGGTACGGAAGATTTTGGCTCCGAAGGCTGCTTGGCTTCCGGGATATGGAGGATTTTGGTTCCGAGCCGGATTTCTGTTTGGAACCATAGAGCTTCGGTTCCGATGAGGAATTTTGCAGACTCTTCCGGAGCCAGGCCTGGAGGCGGGGCGTCGGTAATGTTGTCTCGGTGCCGACCTTGACAAGAAGGCAAAGGTGGTGCCAAAGCCTTATGCTTTTTCGGAGTGATTTAAAGGGGCAAGGGGTCTTTCGTACTCCTGTCACCTTGCCCCTGTAGCAGTTCCCCGGCGTCAAGGTCTACCTTGAGCTCAGAGTTGGAGTTCTGCACGGAGAAGGCTTCTTCCTTCTTTGCCACGGATGCCTCAACATCTTCTTGACCGGAATCTTCACCAAAGAGGTCTGGCGGGTCTTCGAGGTTTTATCTCTTGACATCGAGCCTGATGATTACTAAGAGTTTTCTTCGATCAAAACGATCTGCAAGTGTTGCAGTCGTCTTTCTTGTGGTCCGGAGACCAGTACAATAAACACACCCTGTGTGAATCAGTGTGCGGATACTTCGCATGGTACTGAGGCAGAATTTGAACGTGTCCGTTCCATCGACTGAGAGCTGATCCAAGGCGGTTAGGCCCAAAGGCCGTCCACTAAGCTTTCCGATTGAAAAGCAGATTCCGTTGACCGAAACAATATGCAGAGAAGTGGGAAACGCATACAAAACAATCCCGTCTAGGGTAGAGAGGACTGCACATCGAGGGGAACCCGAAGAAAGATTTCGAACCTGAGCACAGCAATAAAGGTCTGAATCTGATGGCAGAAAAAACCAATCCTTCAATGGAGTCGATGACCATGCACACTGTAACCGAAAAGAGGCGTCACCTTACCTTGTGACTAGGAAAGACTTCTTAGAAGAAAGCCAACACTAGATGGCAGGCATATGTATCTACAACACACATGCCTCAAACAGTATATTCAAGGCCTTTATAGGAATAGTGCTGACAGTTCATCTTGGTCGAATTAAAGAGGCTTTTCTAATAGAACTAATTCAACGAGAAAGAGGTGAAAACTTCTGTTAAGGTATGTTTAGTGATTAATGAACAGCTCTACATGCCAAGAACAGATGCTTACAGGGTAAGTAACATCCGTTCGAGGCATGTGTCCTGTAGATACACATGCTTTGCATGACTGTATAGCAGTAGTCTCCCAAAATGGTGGCTAACCAGTGGGCGTTACAGTTGTCTGATAAGTGTTACCTGCCCTAAATTAGCTTGTTGGCATGCCAATACATCTACACAATAATGTTTGGTAAATGTTTGGTAAATGTGTGTAGACCATGTAGCTGCTTTACAGATGTCAGCTATAGGAATGTTACCTTAAAAGGCCACTGATGCTCCTACTTTACGAGTAGAATGGGCTCTAGGAGGTCTTGACAAAGTTATTTTCCCTTTAATATAGCATGTTTGGCTACATTTAGCAATCCATCTAATAATGCCAGATTTTGAGATAGGCTTCCCTTTATGAGGGGGGAGCAAAAGCAACAAAAAGTTGTTTTGCAAAAATCTTTTGTTCTGTCAATAATACATGAATGCCCTTTGACATATAATGTACAAATAGCTCTTTCTGCTACAGATTCTGGTTGAAGAAAACAGGTAGCTTACTGATCGGTTGATATGTAAAGCTGAGAATACTTTTGGAAGGAAATTTGGTTTGGTACAAAGAACCGCCCGATCTCTATTAAGTTAGAAGAATGGTACTTCAAATGTTAATGCCTGAAGCTCATTTACACGTCTTAGTGCGGCGATAGCAATCAAAAAAGCAACCTTCCTAGAGGGAAATGGAGGGCACCGTTATGTAAAGACATAACTGTACCCTACAATTTCCCTCTAGGCAGGTTGCTTTTTTGATTGCTATCGCCGCACTAAGACATAGTGTACCCATAAGTCTAGTTTCACCAATATTAAGGTTCCATACAGGTGGAACCTTTGGTGGTATCACTCTTTAAAGGCCTTCCATGAAAGCTTCACTTACTGCTACTTTGAATAAAAGGTAAGTGTTGTCTGTTTTGAAGATAGGCAGCCACAGCTGCAAGGTGTACGCGTATAGAGGTGTAGGCAAAGCCTGATCGTTGTAGATGCAAGAGATAACAAATAATTTGTTGTAGAGGTGCATCTAGTGGGTCAATTGTTTGATTATAATAAATCTTAGCACGCTCCAGTGGTTGTTTCTCTTGCTCCCCTGAGAACTGTCATTCAATCAGGTGGTAGATTTAGATATCCAATTTCGAAGGCTTCAGGAGCCAAATCACTTGGTTGGCTCCTTAGGGTTTGGATGTTTGATTTCGCCATGGTTCTAC
Organism: Lissotriton vulgaris; assembly: GCF_964263255.1. Classification (NCBI taxonomy): domain Eukaryota; kingdom Metazoa; phylum Chordata; class Amphibia; order Caudata; family Salamandridae; genus Lissotriton; species Lissotriton vulgaris. The sequence goes on from NC_141700.1 coordinate 65,840,137, forward strand.
GTGAGAAGGTTTGAGGTGCAGTGAAGCTTCTCGTGTGGAACTACTGAAAGTTCTAGTAGTGTGGTGAACAGTGGTTGACGAGCCCACGTGGGAGCCACTAGAATGAGGGTGAGACATTCGAAAGAGACTGTCACAATCTCTGTTGCTAATAACTCAGGGAAAAGTGATTAATATTGTGGGACATGAGGATCAAGGGGCAACCAAATCTAGCAGGGATTTTGAGTTGGCATGGTGGAGTTGGGTGGCTGGATCATTGAATGCTCCTAAAGGAAATAAAAATCTCCCCATGCTGCAGAAGTAGCCCGAGTAAAGATTTTGTCCTGGAATGTGGCTGGTGTAGGAAACACCAGTTTTAAATTGAGTTCGCTAATCATTTATAATCTATGGATAATTTGGCTGCAGGAAACATGGAGTTGTGTAGATTTTAGTTAGGGATTTTTTTTTTTTGCGCTGCAAAATCCTCAGTAAAAGGTCACGCAAGTGGGGGCTTAGCAATCCTACTTAACAGCATAAATTGGAACCCATCGGTTTTTATTTGTCCATCTAAACTCTGCATGTGTTTAAAAATTAGCTTGGGTAATGTGTCAAAAGGACAGCACTCTACCTTTTTATTGGCAAACATATATATTTCTCCAGGTAGGGCGTCAGAATCTCATCTTCATTTTTTTTTGTTGAACAGAATAAGCATTTCTGAAGATTACACAATATGTATGGTTAATTCCAGAAATAATATTACCAGCTCACACTCGATCCGATAGAGGAGAGGAGTCTCCTGGATTGTTTGAGAACTAATGATTTAGTTTTATTGAATGGGAGATTTCTATATGACTCTCCTGCCTCCCTTACTTTTCATGCTGCACGGGGAAGTCACTAACCGATTATATGATGGTATCATACCAACTTTTTGGAACATGTACTAACTTTAAGACACAGAGAAAGAATTTGAGTGTCCATAGTGTTTTATCAGTGAATGTGAAACTGGAATTTAAGATGCTTGATCATTGGAATCTGAGAAAGGAAACAATTACATATAATCTATCAATCTCACCCGCGAGGGTCTCAAGGCGCTGAAAGGGGTGGTGGTGGGGGGGGGGTGCTTCCTGAAGGAGAGATGGTCCTGGGTCAGTCGTAGGTCGGTGGGGAGGGTGTTCCACGTCTTGGCTGCCAGGTAGGTGAAAGATCTTCCTCCTGTGGTGGTTCTGCGGATCCGTGGGACGGTGGCGAGGGCGAGGTTGGCGGAGCGGAGCTGGCGGGAAGGTGTATAGAACGTGAGGCGGTTGTTGAAGTATTCGGGGCCCATGACGTGGAGAGCCTTGTGTGCGTGGGTGAGGAGTCTGAATGTGATCCTCTTGCTGACGAGGAGCCAGTGCAGTTCTCTCAGGTGGGCAGAGATGTGGCTGTGTCGGGGGAGGTCTAGGACGAGTCATGCAGATGCATTCTGTATGCGCTGGAGTCTTTTCTGTAGTTTGGCAGTGGTCCCAGCGTATAGGGCGTTCCCGTAGTCTAGTCGGCTGGTGACGAGGGCCTGGGTGACCGTCTTCCTGGTTCCAGTGGGGATCCAACGGAAGATCTTGCGGAGCATGCGGAGGGTGTTGAAGCAGGAAGATGTAACGGCGTTGACTTGCCTAGTCATCGTGAGGGAGGAGTCAAGGATAAATCGCAGGTTGCGTGCGTGGTCCGTGGGCTTGGGGGCGGTGCCCAGTGCAGGGGGCCACCAGGAGTCATCCCAGGCGGAGGTGGATGGGCCGAGGATGAGGACATCCGTCTTGTCTGAGTTCAGGTTCAGACTGATGGGTGCACCTTTTGGTCAAAGAAAAATATTATTTGTGGAGGGGGCTAAAAATGCGAGCTCAGTTCCTGGTCAAGAGAAACCCTTTAGTTGGTATGAGAAGCATTTAGATCTATTTAGATTGTGTGGGAGTACTTCCCAATGTCATCGCCCATCCTGTTTTATCGTGGAAGATATAAAAGTTAAATCGGGATTTGAATGCTTTAGTAAGGGACCAATTTAAGCAGGCATCATTGTCCAGGCAAAGGGAAATCAATAGGTTAAAGCGGGTAAGCACTAGAATTAAGGTCTTTGAACGTAGGAGGGTGGAGGACTCCAATGGATCAAACTAAGAGGTAGCACAGTCTGATTCATGTAAATATTGGGCCGTCATCGCTGAATTCTGTGATAGTAGAACTAAGGCAAAAGCTATTTTAATATCTGACTCAGAATGGACCCTATACATCTCACAGCTGTATGCACTAAATACTAAGAACAGTTTCAATTTGAAGCCAATTTCTGAGTCCTCCCTAGAGGTTATTGAAACTAGTTACTTACCTGTAAGAATAGTTTTGCAGTATAGACTCTTCTAGATTCACATACTGTGCATATTCTGCCATCTAGTGGTTGGAGTCAGAAAGTGCCTTTTTTCTCTCTGTTAAAAGGTTGTAAAACATCGTCCTCCTGGTCAGGCTACAACCCTCTTTCTGTGTGTGCAAGCTCCCAGATTATTTTTTCCCCTTTTTTTCTCGTCAGTGTGTCTGTTTGTTGAATGCAAATGCTACTTACCAGTATGCATCTGTTCTTGGCATGTAGGGCTGCTGACATTCATATCTGGGCATAGATCGCCGCCTAGTGTTGGGTCCGGATGATTGCACATTGTTGTCCTGGAAGAGTCTTCGAAGTATCACGAGATAGGTGGCTCCTCCCCTGGACTACAGTGCGCATGGGCATCGACTCCATCCCCAGATTGTTTTTAGCCATTGTGGCCGAGATGGAGTGAACATTGTGAGTGATGACCATGCTATGAAATGTATGTAAATACTGCAGCTGCTACAGGCGCCGGGGAGGAGGGCGGGCGATATGAATGTCAGCAGCCCTACATGCCAAGAACAGATGCATACTGGTAAGTAGCATTTGCAGTTCGAGGCATGTGGGCTGCTGAATTCATATCTGTGCATAGAATACATAGCAGTCCCTCCATTAGCGGCGGCCGCCCGTGCCAGCTGCAGCAGTTTGGAAAAGTGTCTTGAGAACAGCCTGCCCTACAGCTGCCTGCTGCTTGGAGTGCACGTCTACACAGTAATGTTTAGTAAAGGTATGTGTGGTAGACCATGTGGCTGCTCTACATATGTCCTCTAAGGGAATGTTTCCAAGGAAGGCCATAGAGGCCCCCAACTTTCTGGTGGAGTGGGCTCTTGGTGGAATAGTAAGAGTGCGTTTAGCTTTTGCATAACAGCTCTGAATGCATTTCACGATCCACCTAGCAATACCAGCCTTGGAAATAGCGTTACCTTTGTGGTGTGACGCAAAGGCAACGAAAAGCTGCTTAGTTTTTCTAAAATCCTTGGTCCTGTCAACGTAATACATCAGGGCCCTTTTGACGTCAAGGGTGTGGAGCATCCGCTCCGCCAGTGACTCAGGATTTTGAAAAAACACCGGCAACTCAATTGTTTGGTTTATGTGGAACTGAGACACAACCTTGGGTAGAAATTTAGGGTTAGTGCGGAGTACTACCCTGTTAGCATGAACCTGGAAGAACGGCTCCTGGATTGTGAGGGCTTGCAGCTCACTAACCCTACATAGCGATGTAATTGCTACTAAGAAGGCCACTTTCCAAGTCAAGAACTGAAGTTCGCAGGAGTGTAGTGGCTCGAAGGGAGGACCCATCAGTTTTGTAAGAACCACATAGAGGTTCCATTCTGGAGCTGGTGGGGTCCGTGGTGGAATGACCCGTTTGAGTCCTTCCAGAAAAGCTTTGATAGCAGGCACTTTGAAAAGTGAAAGGTGCTGTCTATTTTGGAGGTATGCGGCCATCGCAGATAGGTGAATGCGGATGGAAGTATATGCCAAATTACACTGGTACAGATGGAACAAGTAACAGATGATGTTTTGAATGGAAGCATCTAGTGGATTAATGTTGTGGTTTGCGCAATAAATGACAAACCGCTTCCATTTGGCCGCATAACAGGCTCTAGTAGTGGGCTTCCTAGCCTCCCGAATGATGTCCATACAATTGGGAGGAAGGTTGAGGTAGCCGAACTCTAGGACTTCAGGAGCCAGATCGCCAGGTTGAGCTGTCGCGGATCTGGGTGCTGAATGTCGCCATGGCTCTGCGTCAGAAGGCTGGGTGTAAGATGAAGCCTTTGATGCGGTACCACGGACAGTTCCAGAAACGTGGTGTACCATGGTTGGCGAGCCCACGTTGGAGCAACTAGGATGAGAGTCATCGAGTGTTGCCTGAGCTTGCGTGCCACCAGCGGTATCAGGGGTGCTGGGGGAAAAGCGTACGCAAATTTGCCTGACCAGTTCATCCATATCGCATTGCCCTGCGATTGCGGGTGTGGGAACCTGGCGGCGAAGCTTTGGCATTTTGCGTTCTCCCTTGTGGCGAACAGGTCTATCTCTGGATGACCCCATCTTTGAAAGTACGGCTGGAGTACTGATGGATGTAACTCCCACTCGTGCATCTGGTGGCTGTGCCTGCTGAGCAGGTCCGCCATCTGATTGTCTTTGCCTGGGAGGTGTTCTGCCATGAGGAAGATGTTCCTCTGAATGGCCCACTTCCACATGCTCTGAGCCAGATGAGACAGCTGCGGAGAGTGTGTTCCTCCCTGTTTCTGAATGTAGTACATGGCGGTCATGTTGTCCGTCCGGATCAACACGACCTTGTTGCACAGATGTACTTTGAACGCCTTTAAGGCTATGAAGATCGCCATCAGTTCCAACACATTGATGTGCATCTTCTTCTGCTGTAGAGTCCATAGTCCCTGCACTGTGTAATGGAGTACATGCGCTCCCCAACCCTGGAGAGAAGCGTCCGTCGTCAGGATAATCTGTGGCACAGGCTCCTGGAACGGTCGGCCCTTGCAAAGGTTTTGTGGATTCCACCAATGCAGAGAGTTGTATGCCCGACCGCTCACCAACACTAGGTCTTTCAATTGCCCGTGAGCCTGAGTCCACTGACGGGCTAAGCACTCCTGAAGCGGGCGCATATGTAGTCTCGCGTGCGGGACAATGGAGATGCAGGAGGCCATCATGCCTATCAACTGCATGAACACTCTTGCTGGAAGCGAGTGCTGAGGTCTGAATCTTTGGATCAGCGACTGAATGCTGGCGATTCTCACTGAATTCGGCTGCGCAGTGGCCGCCAGAGTGTTTATGGTCGCCCCCAGATACTGCCGTATGTGGGCGGGCTGGAGATGGGATTTTGGGTAATTCAGTGAGAATCCCAGATCGTGCAGAAGGTGAATAGTGTGGGACACGTGGTCGGCGCACTGCTGGTTCGACTTTGCCTGAATGAGCCAGTCGTCCAGATAGGGGTAGACGTGGATGTTTTGACGTCTTAGATGCGCCGCCACCGTTGCTAGGCACTTTGTGAAGACCCTGGGCGCCGTGGTGACCCCAAAAGGCAGAACCTTGAACTGGTAGTGCTGGTTTCGAATGGTGAACCGCAGATATTTTCTGTGTGAAGGATGCAGGGGAATGTGAAAGTATGCATCCTTGAGATCCAGAGTTGCCAGGAAGTCCCCCTGCTGAAGCAGTGGGAGAACCTGCTGCAGAGTGAGCATATGGAAATGTTCTGACAGAATGTACCAGTTGAGAGGTCTGAGGTCTAGGATGGGCCTGAGGGATCCGTCTTTCTTTGGAATGAGAAATTACAGGGAGTAAACCCCTGTACCCCTTTCCTGCAGTGGAACGAGCTCTATTGCCCCTTTTTGCAGCATGACGTTGACTTCTTGCTGCAACAAGTGCAAGTGCTCGCCGGACATAGGACGGCTTTTTGGAGGTATGTTGGGTGGAGTGGATGTGAGCTCCAGACAATAACCGTGTTGGATAAGAGATATGACCCACCTGTCCGTGGTGATGGACTTCCACACGGGCAGGAACTGCTGGAGTCTCCCCCCGACCGGTGTTGCGTGGTCGGGGGGTAGTGACAAGGCGTCACTGTTTGCTGGCGGTGGAGGACCTGGAGCTGTTATTTCCACGTCCTCTGCCTTTGACGTTGTTGCCACGGTATCCACCCCGACCCTTGTTGGTATATGAGGATTGGGTGTTACTTTTATAAAATTGCGTGGATTGTGACGCCTGACCCCTTGAGGTGGCTCTGGTGTTGGAGCGGCGAAAGGAACCACCCCGAAACTGCTGGGACTGCAGGGCACCCATAGATTTAGCAGTGTCAGTGTCTTTTTTCATTTTCTCTAGGGTGGCATCCACTTCTGGCCCAAACAGGTGGTCAGGATTGACAGTTTGGTTTAGGATGGTAGTCTGAATGTCCGGTTTGAAGCCTGAGATTCTGAGCCATGCATGTCGGCGCAGCAGAACGCTAGTGTTGATAGCTCGCGAGGCGGTATCAGCCACATCTAGAGCACACTTAATGGAGGCATTAGTGATAAGTTTTCCCTCCTGAACCAACATTTCCGCACCCTCCTTATACTGATCTGGTAAGTGCTGTAGAAGGGTCTCTAGAGTGTCATAGTGTGCCCTGTCGTAGCGTGCAAGTAGGGCCTGCGTGTTGGATATGCGCCACATATTGGCTGCCTGCGCAGCAATACGTTTCCCTGAGGCCTCAAACACTTTTGATTCCTTGTCTGGGGGAGGAGCATCACCCGTGGTCTGTGAGTTGGCACGTTTACGTGCGTTGGAGATAACCAGAGAGTCTAGCGGCAACTGTCCTTTGATGTACGTTGGATCAGTGGGCGCTGCCTTGTACTTCTTGTCAATACGAGGATTAATGACTCTTGCCCGGGTGGGCTCCTTGAAAACTTCTGTCGCATGTTTTAACACTCCTTTGAGCATTGGCAGTGTCTTGACAGTCTTTTCTGCCACCGAGAAAGTGTCAAAAAGAAAATCGACATCAACTGGGTCTGCATGGAGGTCGACGTCATGATTGGCGGCAGCCCTTTCAATTAAAGCATTGAAGGCCGCAGAGTCTTCCGTTGGGGAAGTTTTGGCAGCAAAAAGCTGTGGCTCGTGTCCCGAATGAGGGTCCCCAGGGTCGCCCCCAGCAGACCATGGCTCCGTGACATCCTCGGGGTCTGAGTAAACTGGATAAGCATACTCATCCTCGTCTTCTGCATCACCCTCCCCAGCATTGGAATGAGTGGGTGAGAGATCCTGACCTTGCGGAGATGCAGGCTCCATAGGGGCAGATGTACCCGCAGAGTCCAACTTCTTCTTAAGTGGGATGTGGAAATGCTCCAACGCCGGCTCCGGGGTGATTTTCCGTTTAAGGAGAGATAGCTTGCCTGTGTTGGCGTCGATGACCACCTCTCGACGCTCCTCCTCCGCCAGTGGTTAGTGTCGTGGGTTTGGAACCACCGACGATGCCTTTGGAGTCGAAGCCAATTTCAAGGGCACTCCGGCCCCAGGTTTCGCTGCGAAAGCCTTCGGCGCCGTCCTTGGCGGCAGCGTGAAAAGAATTGGAGTCTGCGCCTTCGCCGGTTTCTGCAGAGGCTTGGGCGACACAGTGTCCTTCGGGTCGACTACCGCGGTTCCCTCCCGAATACGCTGAAGGGAGTCTGTGACCTTCTTGGTAAACGAGGCAGAGGGACGGATCGGCTCGAGAGAGTCCTCCGAAGCCGGATTTGGGTCGGCGACCAAGGCCGCAGTCTTCGGAGCCGACGCAGCTCCCCCTTTCGCCTTGTCAGATGGGAGCGGTGCAGCCAGAGCCTTGGGGTCAAGCGGTGCAGCCAGAGCCTTGGGGTCGTCCTGGCGCTTCTTCGGGGCCTTATTATGGTCATCGACCTTCTTGGCGTCGACTCGACTCTTCAGAGCGTCGACCAACTTCGGCGCCGACGCAGCCGCGTCGGGCGTCTTCGCCTTCGACAACATAGTCTTCGGGTCGGCCATTTTGGCGTGGCTCTTGAGCTCGACGGCCCTCTTGGGTTTCTTCGGCGCCGAGGCCTCCGAAGTCTTAGATCCAACCAGTGCGACTTGCACTTTCGGTTTCGATACTGGTGGTGTCGACACTGATGGTTTCACTTTCAGTTTTTGCACCGGGAGTGGTGCCGCACCAATGTCCGTGACTGGGCCGGAAGGCGGAGCCGTGGGACGGGTATCGAGGTCTTGGGTAAGGCCCGAAGGCGATCCCTCGACCTGGGCCTCGTAATGGTCGCTGGCCCCGGAGTCAGTGTGAGGAAGCTCCTCCTCCGAGCTATCTTCTACGGTGGCAATGGCCCCGTCGTCGTCCCCTACCTCCTCGACGACTTCCTCGAACTCCTCATCTCCCGCGTCGTAGCTTTCTTCGATCTCTGACGCCGGGTCATAGTCCGAGACATTCTGGATGGTGTCGTCTTGAACATCCTCCTCGAAGATGTTCGCTGGAGGGGGTGCCGAGCTCTGGGCCTGCAGTCTAGCGGCCCGGCGTAGCTGGAGAGTCTTCTTCGACCGGAACTTGGAGCAGGCCATACACTTGGCCTCGTCGTGGTCCGGCGACAAGCACTTGTTGCACACTGGGTGCACGTCGATGTGCGGATATTTTGAGGCACACACTGGGCACCTCTTAAATGGACTTCGTTCCATGATGAAGTAGTCTGGAGCGTCGTGTAGGCCCGTCCGCGCCGACAGCACGCGGAAGGGCAGCAGATGTTCGGAGCCGAGGAATAACCAACCCGAACGATAGACAATACCGACGCGAGTCCTAAAGACCTTTTGGTCTCAAGTAAAGAAAGTTACACAACTATCCATTCCGACAGAGGGAACCGAAACACATCCGAACCCAATGGCGGAAAAAAACAATCTGGGGATGGAGTCGATGCCCATGCGCACTGTAGTCCAGGGGAGGAGCCACCTATCTCGTGATACTTCGAAGACTCTTCCAGGACAACAATGTGCAATCATCCGGACCCAACACTAGGCGGCGATCTATGCACAGACATGAATGTCAGCAGCCCACATGCCTCGAACTAAGTATAATATTGATTGTTTATAGAGCTGAGAGAGCAGGAACACTTGTTGACTTTTAAAAGGCGATGTATTAATATATAAACCTATATATACCTATATACATATATATATATATACCTATATATACACATACATATATGCACAAACCTATATTTTTTTAAGCTATACTTGTTTGTTTTAAAAAACGTTGCTTTATACAGCGGAGTATGAAAAGCATAGTAACTTACGTGTTATGCTTTTTACAATTTTGTTATTTCATTTTTTGTTTATGAGCTATGTAGGTAGCTCGTGTGACCTTTTCCAAAAAGGTCACCTCCTGTTAGAATAGGACAGATATAGCATATTTGCTATAGTTTAGTTCTTATATATTACGTATGTAATATTGAAAGAGGAGATGCATAGATGTTTGTTATTTAGCCCTTATAAGTACTTATGTACTATGTTTATTTAGGGACTATGTCTTGCGTCTCCTTTTAATAAAAAGAAAACATTTTATCCATTATTAATCTTTACTGCTTCACAGGGGAGGAGGGAGGGACGTATGTGTATCTAGAAGAGTCTAGGATGCATAACTATTCGTACAGGTAAGTAACTAGTTTTGTTTTGCAGCATAGACATCTTTTAGATTCACATTCTGTGGCTAGATTGTGTAGCGGTATTTAGCGATTGTGGAGGAGGGAGTTAAGTGTACCCAACTGGGGGCAATCCAACCTTGTGACTGGTCAGACCACCACATTATCACCTTCTTTATCAATGAAAAAGTCAAACCTACCCCGGCTCAACACACCAAAACCAAGATCTGGAAAAGGGACATGAAGAATCTTAACCCCAACTCCCTACCTCCCCTCACCTTCAGTCTCCTCCTTCCCCCTACTGGCGCTCAATCACTGATCGACCACTACCTCGACTCTATGAACTCAATAATCAACGAAGCCGCCCCACTGCAACTAAAGAGAGTCTCCACTAAGAATTCGAACCCTTGGTATGACGGCAGACTCAATGAAGACAGGCGTATTATGCGAATGGCAGAGCGCACTTGGAGAGCGGACCCCTCTTCACTGCATCGCAAAACGCTGAAGAATAAGAGAAATGCCTACTTTAGGAAAATAAAGCGTGCGAAAGCTGACTTTTTTAGCCTCCAGCTTGACCAAGCAAAAAACCGACCAAGAAAACTGTTTGAACTAGTCAAAACTCAAACCAAGTCGCAACCCTTACAATCAAAAGACACAGCAAGCGATATCCCACACAGTGAAAACTTTTCTGCCTTATTTAAGCTAAAGACCGGCAACATAAGATCTGACCTCCTCAATGATGTAAGCCGATACCCTAGCCACATCAGAATGCCTAACACTCAACCTAAAAATAGCGCATCATGGACGTCCTTCGACACCTACTCTGAAGAAGCAATACACAAACTGCTCGGCACCTTGAAGCCCTCTAATCACCTCATTGACCCCCTACCGGCTAATGCTGTAAAAGACTTCACCCCCATGCTCCTCCCACTCTGGACCAAAATCATTAACAGTTCCCTTCAACAAGGTTTCATCCCTGACTCCCTCAAGGTAGGGCAAGTCACGCCCATACTCAAGAAACCTACAGCTGACCCGTCGGACCTAAACAATTACCGCCCTATCACCAATATCCCCACCTTGGCCAAACTGTTGGAAAAATGGGTACAACTCCAACTAACAAAACACATTGACCAGTTTGACCTCCTCAACCCTCATCAATCAGGCTTCAGAGCGAAACACAGTACGGAAACGGCCATGACGCACATAATTGATGGCGCCCTCCAAATTCTGGATCGCAATGACTCATGCCTCCTCATCCTTCTCGACCTCTCATCAGCTTTTGACACGGTCAAACATGAGAACCTACTGGAGCTGCTAACCACCAGAATGGGTTTATCCGGGACTGTTCTCAAATGGTTCACCTCTTTCCTTCATAACCGGTCTCAGAAGTTCAAGATTAACAATGTGCTATCCTCATCTGTGCCAGTAGACTTAGGCGTTCCACAAGGATCCTCCCTTTCACCCACACTGTTCAACCTCATCATGGAACCACTGGCCACCTTGCTCCAAGCATCCAATGTACACTTCCATATGTATGCCGATGACACTCAACTTTACCTAAAGGTACAATCCCCGGAGGATATCAAACTCCTGAACCACACATTGAGAAACACCCAATCGTGGCTGGCCGATAATCACCTTAAACTGAATGCTCTGAAAACGGAGTTCCTCCTGATATCACCCCTGCAAAATCTACCACCACCCAAATCTGGCTCAATCACCTAACAGCACTCAATGTCCGACCGACCATCGTGGACTCTGCGAAATCCTTAGGCATCACACTCGACGCAAAGCTCAGCATGCAACAGCACATTAGCAAAGCAACAAAAGGAGCGAACTTCCAAATCAATACATTAAGGAAACTTAAACCCTTCCTCCCTGTCAAAGACTTCCAAACTGCTGTACAAGCCCTAGTCATCCCACGCATTGACTATGGAATTGTGGCCCTCAGCGGACTCCCTCTAGCAACAACTGCACCCCTAAGAGCCTCCTTGAACGCTGCCGCGAGACTTATCACTGGCACAAGAAAACACTCGCATATAACCCCCGATTTGATATCCCTGAATTGGTTGCCCTTTGAAGCCAGAATGCAGTTGAAAATTGCTGTTATGACACTCGGCCTTACACCACAAGGCACCCAACTACCTCACTCAAAAGTTGACTATATCAGGAGGGTCGAGATCCAATAGAAGTACAAAAAATCTACTCCTGAAACCTCGCAGATTCCGGAAGGAAAAAACGTACAAACGCTCCTTCTCAGGAATAGCACCCAGGATTTGGAACGCACTCCCTCCTGAAACCAGGCTTATCACCTCCACTGCCTTCTTCAAGAAAGAGGTGAAAGCCTTCCTTATGGCCAAGTTCTCCTGAACCGTATCGTTGTTGGACCAGAGACTTTGCACTGACTTGGTATCACTGGCTACCTCATTGTCTAATGTCTAATGATATCATATCCTTACGAGGAGTACGAGCCTATTATACTACTCTCTCACTACCTATTAGCTTATTGTTCATGTTAGTTTGCTAAACTGGATGTTCCCTACCCCTTCTCTCCCTGTAACTCTTAGAAAGTGGTATAAGCCAACCTTATAGCCTAGCTCTCCTGATCTCTATTGTAGCTGGATCAAAGGCTCTACACCGTTCTTATATTGTGGTCTATTTGATTGTTTATTGTTATTCCAACAGCATATGACTATTATCCGATCATGCTATTGAATATTATACTGTACCCAATATTATGTTTAGTCACCCTCTTGTTCCCCCCACCCCCTGCTTCTGTGAAGCGCTCTGATATCTGCAAAGATCTTGTTCGCGCTATATAAAACTCTGAATAAATAAATAAATAAATAAATAAATAAATGAGGCGTTCCACTCTTACCCAGTCCAAAGATCAGGGCTTGATCCATCACCGTTTTTCAGCTCACCACCCCCTTTTCTGAATCGTTTTTGGTCACTATAGGTGTGGCAGGGTATACGCAGGGTATACTCAGACATGAGTCCCTTTCTCACTGCTCCATCAGGATTCAAGCAAGCCGGGCCGAAGACGGCTGAAATGCCAGACACTGGTCCCCGGTAGCTTGTCTCCTTTCTGGTGAAGAATTGGCTTGGTAGTTTAGTCTGCCCTGTTCCCATGATGCACTGGGCCAGGGACAGACTGATTTGCATATAGCCAGGTTCTGAGCTGGGATGGGGCAGCGAGATAAATAACGGTGATGGATCAAGCCCTGATCTTTGGACTGGGTAAGAGTGGTCTGCTTAATTCAGACACTCTGTTCATCACCACCCCCTTTTCTGAATCGTTTTTGGCCACTATAGGTGTGGCAGGGTATACTCAGACATGAGTCCCTTTCTCACTGCTCCATCAGGATTCAAGCAAGCCGGGCCGAAGACGGCTGAAATGCCAGAAACCGGTCCCCGGTAGCTTGTCTCCTTTCTGGTGAAGAATTGGCTTGGTAGTTTAGTCTGCCCTGTTCCCATGATGCACTGGGCCAGGGACAGACTGATTTGCATATAGCCAGGTTCTGAGCTGGGATGGGGCAGTGAGATAAATAACGGTGATGGATCAAGCCCTGATCTTTGGACTGGGTAAGAGTGGTCTGCTTAATTCAGACACTCTGTTCATCACCACCCCCCTTTTCTGAATTGTTTTGAAGATAAGCTGCCATGGCGGCCAAATGTATTCTGATGGAACTATATGCCAGATTGCATCTATATAGATGCAACAAATAACATATGATGTTCTGCGTGGACGCATCTAGCGGATTAATGTCCTCCAGTTTCAAAAAAGAACTCAAACTACATCTCCTCAATAAATACTGGGGACCCTAATACATATCTGTTCTCTTCCACTGACTAGATCTGTCCGACCCTAGATGCATTCGCCCTCCCTTGTTTTTAGCCTTACTCGCCCTTTCTGCTCGTCACTTCCCCCTCCCTGTTTACCACCTTCACCCCTCCTTGCTCCCCCCTTCCCTCGTCCACCCTCAGCCCGCATCCTCTTCAACCCCCCCTCATTTCTGCCCCTCCCGCTTCTCTTCCTTACCAACCTAACGGACCACTAAGCTCCCTACCCTGACCCTGCAATTTTCCGGCTTTTGTTATTTTTTTTCTCAATTTGTGCCTTTTGATATTTTTGATTTATCACATCTTACACATTTTGTTGTGCTTATTTCCCATATTTATCTTTTTGAAATCTGTCAGGCGGAGACTTTTATGTTGTTTATATACATTGATGCTATGTATGTCCCCTGTCTTATTGACCTTTCTTGTCTCTAAAATGCAAAGCGCTCTGATACCCCCAGGTCCAGCCAGCGCTATATAAAACGTCTAAAATAATAAAATATTGGAACAGTAGATGACAAATCGCTTCCATTTGGCTGCATAGCACGCCCTAGTTGTAGGCCGCCTTGCCTCCTTGATGATGTTCATACAGTCAGGGGGCAATTAGAGGTAGCCGAACTCTATGACCTCAGGAGCCATATCGCAAGGCTCAACTGTTGCGGATCTGGGTGCTGAATCAGCAACTGCATGCTGTTGACTCTGGCAGAGTTTGGCTGCGCTGTTGCTGATAGAGTGTCTATTGTTGCACCTAGGTACTGTTGTACATGAGCGGGCTGAAGGTGCGACTTTGGGTAATTTAGTGAAAATCCTAGACTGTGTAGGAGGTGAATTGTGCGTGACATGTGGCTGGCACACTGCTGGGCTGACTTTGCTTGGACAAGCCAGTCGTCTAGGAAGGGATAGACATGGATGTGTTGTCTCCGAAGGTGCGGAGCCACAGTTGCTAAGCACTTGGTGAACACCCTGGGGGCAGTGGTGACCCCGAAAGGCAGGACCTTGAACTGGTAATGCTGATTGTTGACAGTGAACCTGAGATATTTCCTGTGACTTGGGTGAATGGGAATGTGGAAATATGCATCTTTCAGGTCTAGGGTTGCTAGGAAGTCTCCCTGACTGAGCAATGGTAGGACTTGCTGTAAAGTCAACATATGAAAATGTTCTGACAAGATGTACTGGTTCAGGGGTCTGAGGTCTAGAATGGGCCGCAGGGAACCATCCTTTTTTGGGATTAAGAAGTACAGAGAGTACACCCCTGTACCCTGTTCTTCTAAAGGCACGAGTTCTATTGCCCCTTTTTGCAGCATGGAGAGTACTTCTTGCTGCAATAAGTGCAGGTGCTCTGCGGACATAGGACGGTGCCTTGGGGGTATGTTGGGGGGAGTGGAGGTTAGTTCTAGACAATAGCCGTATTGGATAAGTTGTCTCACCCACCTGTCTGTAGTAATGCCTTCCCAGACCGGCAGGAACTGCTGGAGTCTTCCCCCGACCAGTGTTAAATGGTCTGGGGGCAGTGACAAGGAGTCACTGTTTGTTGGGGGCGGAGGATCTGGCATTGTTATTTCCGAGTCCTCTGCCTTTGGTGCTGTTCCCACGATATCCACCCCTGTTATTCTTGTTATAGGTGATCTGCGTGCTCCCCTTGTTGTATTGGGCTTGCTGCAATGCTTGACCTCTAGAGGCTCCCCATCTCGGGGTGTCCTGGCGCTGAAGACCGCTGGGGAACCCGTCCTTGTTTTCCCTGTGAGATGGTCCCTTCTGGGTATCTCCAAGGTGAAACCAGGCATCCCTGGAGTCTGTGGGGGGCCGTTGTAGAGACGAGGCAAGCTTAATGCCCAGAGTTGCCGAGTGTGATCCCTGGTTAGAGTAGGCACCGAGGCAAGAATTATCGAGTCCGTTGACCCTGGTCCACGACCCTGCCGCGTCGGGAATTGAACCCTGGTCCCGGGCCGTTCTCTGCTTCCGGGTCTGCCGCCTCTAACCAGTGAGCCACACCACTCCACATATTAGGCCCACGCCGGCGTGATGACATCAGTTCCGCCCTTTTTTCCGTGCCTTTGAGGCACACGGACGGACCAATGACAGTAGAGATATACATAGTATACACAATACACAAATATCAAGGTAACACACACAGTGTGAAACAAATGCAATTAAACATTTGAAATAAACAATTCCTTGACAACAAAGTAAATACATTATAGTTACTCAGGTATAAAAGAGTGGACAACGGGGAGGCGGGTGGGTCAGTGAGGAATCCACAGGCAGATACTGTATCTACCAGAAAAAGCGTTACCGAAGGTAAGTAACTTGTTCTTCTGATAGATACATCTGCCAGTGGATTCCTCACCTTGTGGATATAGTCCCACAGCAGTTCCCACTCCCTGAGGAGGGTGTCCACTCTCCTATACCAGAAAATCCTGGAGGACAGCACGCGCAAAGTGGCCCTCCCTCCTCACTTCAGCATCTAAGCAGTAATGCTTTTCAATAGTATGGAGCATGGCCCAAGTCGCCACTTTACAAATGTCCTCAACCGGAACACCCCTAGACAAAGCAGATGTTGATGACTTTGCTCTAGTAGAGTGAGCTCTTATACCCTCTGGAGGGTCCTTACCCGCAAGGGCGTAGCAAATCTTAATGCAGAGGATGATCCACCTCGAGAGCGTGCGCTTGTGCACCGCCTTCCCCTTCTTGCAGCCAGCAAAGCCTACAAACAGCTGGTCATCCAACCTGAACTCCTGTGTCCTGTCCAGGTACAAGCTCACCGCCCTCTTAGGGTCCAAGCGGTGAAGTCTCTCCTACTCCTTGGAAGGGTGAGGGGGAGGATAAAAGGTAGGGAGGGTAACGGACTGGCCCAGATGGAAAGGAGTAACCACTTTAGGCAGAAAAGCAGCCCTGGTCCTTAGAACCATTCTTTCAGCATGGATGGATAAAAACGGGGGCTTAGAACTAAGAGCTTGAAGCTCACTTACCCTCCTTGCCGAGGTAATTGCCACCAGAAAAACAGTCTTGAAAGACAAAAGTCTCAAGGGACATGTGTGTAAAGGCTGAAAAGGTGAACCCATTAAAAACGTAAGAACAAGGTTCAAGTCCCATTGAGGTACAATAAATGGTGTAGGAGGAAATGTATTCGTTAGGCCCTTAATGAAACGAAAAACAATAGGAGACTTAAACAAAGAGGGCTGGTCTGGCAAACAAAGGAAAGCCGACAAGGCCGACAAATAACCTTTGATAGTTGCCACTGCAAAACCCTGCTGGGCCAAAGAAAGTGTGAATCGAAGTATATTGGACAAACGCGCCCTTAAAGGGTCAACGGACTTCTCCCCGCACCAAGCAACAAACTTAGACCATCTATAAGAATAAATGGACTTGGTAGCGTCCCGCCTGGCCGACAAGATGACATCTACCACATCGTGCGGAAGAGAAAAGGAAATCAGATTGCCCCGTTCAATCTCCAGGCATGAAGGTGTAAGATCTGGAGGTGTAGGTGTAGAACCTGCCCCTCCATCTGGGATAGGAGATCTGCCCTGTGAGGGAGACGGAGTGGAGGGCACGAGGAGAGGTGGAGAAGATCTGTATACCACACCCTTCTTGGCCAATCCGGGGCGATCAATATAACTTGGGCCCGGTCTTGGCGAACCTTCCTCAGAACCCGAGGAATCAAGGGTATTGGAGGAAACGTGTAAAGGAGTTGCGAGTCCCAACTCAACTGAAACGTGTCTCCCAAGGCTCCCTGCATCGGATACTGGAGGCTGCAGAATCACGGGCAGTGAACATTCTCGTGAGTGGCGAACAGGTCCACCCGAGGAGTTCCCCACGTCCGGAAGGCGTGACAAACCACCTCCGGGTGAAGCCTCCACTCGTGGTCGGCGGAGAACTGCCGACTGAGACTGTCTGCTTGCACGTTCAGAACTCCGGCCAGATGATTTGCCATCAGACAAGTCCGATGGTCCTGAACCCAGGACCAGAGACGCAGAGCCTCTCTGCAGAGACACTGCGATCCTACTCCTCCCTGCTTGTTGACATACCACATCGCGGTCGTGTTGTCTGCCAGGACTTGAACTGACTGACCGCGAAGGGAAGGGAGGAAGGAAGGCCTTGAGTGCCAGACGTATCGCCCGCAACTCTAGAAGGTTGATGTGAAGCAACCTTTCCTCTGGAGACCAAAGACCCTTGACCTCCAAATCCCCCAGATGAGCACCCCACCCTAGAGTGGATGCATCCGTTATCACTGTGGCCACTGATGGAGGTAGATGAAAAGGCTTTCCTTGTAACAGGTTGCCTTCCACGCCCCACCAAGTCAGATCCGCTGCAGTTTCTCTGGAGATCCTCACTGACTCCCTGAGATCTCTGTTGTGTTGATACCACAGCCTGCGGAGGCACCACTGGAGTGCCCTCATGTGCCAGCGTGCATGGTTGACCAACAGAATGCAAGAAGCCATCAGACCGAGCAAGCGAAGGACCTTCAGGACTGGAACGACTGCTCCATTGAAAAACAAAGGAATCATTTCCTGTATGTCGCGAATCCTTTGAGGAGGAGGGAATGCACGACACACAGTTGTATCCAGTACCGCAACTATGAACAGGTTGCGCTGGGAGGGCACCAGGTGAGATTTGGGTACATTTATCGAAAAACCCAACCTGTGCAACAACTGAGTTGTCTACTGCTTTGATCAGCCAATCGTCTAGATACGGGAATACAGGTATCCCCGACCTTCTGAGATGTGCAGCCACCACTGCCATCACCTTGGTGAAGACTTGAGGCGTAGTAGTAAGACCAAACTGAAGGACCGCAAACTGGTAATTTTGCGAACCAACCGTGAAACGGAGATACTTTCTGTGCGACTTCAGGATTGGGATGTGAAAATACTCATCCTGCAAGTCAATCCAGTCTTCTTCCAGCAACGCTTGAAGAACCTGTGCAAGGGTGAGCATCTTGAACTTCTCCTGCTTCAGGTGAAGGTTCAAGATCCTGAGATCCTGGATTGGACGAAGTCTGCCATCCTTCTTGGGGTTCAGAAAATACCGGGAGTAGCACCCCTGACCCCTCTCCTGCTCTGGTACCACCTCTATCGCACCCTTACTGAACAAAGCCAGGACTTCTTCCTGCAGGAGCAGCAGATGGTCCTCCGAACAAAAACCCTGGCAATGAGGGTAATTTGGAGGAAATTCCCAAAAGGGAAGCGCATACCCATTGTGGGAGGGCGGGTTTGATAAACAGGCGAGGAGGCTGTATAAATTGTCGAATAGGAGGCTTTTTATTTTCAATAGCAATAGACTGGAATAGGGTAGGGGTTTTCTCCTCTGGTTCCTCTTCTGATGTTGAACTTGTGCTTGATGTAGCTCTCCGGCTGAGGGACTCTTGGTCTTCTTCCTCTGCGTCAAGCTGTTCTTCCCGGAGGCTCATAGGAGGAAAGCAAAG
Source organism: Lissotriton vulgaris (assembly GCF_964263255.1). Lineage (NCBI taxonomy): Eukaryota > Metazoa > Chordata > Amphibia > Caudata > Salamandridae > Lissotriton > Lissotriton vulgaris. The sequence continues at coordinate 65,858,864 of NC_141700.1, forward strand.
AGGAAGCCGTGAGATACGAGTTTGGGGCAATAGAGGAAATGAGGTTACCTTCACCACACCTGGGTATCTAGTGTTTCCAATGATCAGGAGTAAGTTTTGTGAGGGAAAGATGGGGTCTTTAGTGCCTAAGGGATTATGGACGGTGCTCAGGGAAATAATCCTCAGTTTATAATGCGTGGCTGTCTTCTTATTGTTACAAATGGCACACAAGATTTCTAGAGCAGGCTATGAGGAAATGTCACACAAGACTTCCCGCTACCCGTATCCTTCCCCGGTGTCCCTTCTCTCTTCCCACAACCCCACTCCCGGTTCCCTCGAGCCGCAGTCACTCACCGGCTCCGCCGCAACTCTTCTCCAGAGTTGCGACCGCTCCTCAGCATCCTCCGGGCACCACCAATCTTCGGACCAGCTCTCCTCCGGCTCTTCGATATTTCCTGATGGTTCCGCAATCTGCTCCTCGGGTCCCGCGTCTTCCTGCACGGGTCCCGCGTCTTCGGACTTCACTACGCGCTTCCACTCGCTTGTCTTCCTTCCGGTCATCGACCCCTCCCCTTGATCTTCGCCGTCTTTAATAGGGCAGTTGTTCGTGCTTCCGAGGTCTCTCAGGGTTACTTCCGGGTTTACGTCTGCGTCGGTGTCTCTCTGTAAACAAACACGAGAGGAGTATGGGCGTTGTAGTCCGTGAACACTGTTCTGTTGTTCCACCCGCCTCGAGGACTCCCTCCCCATGGCAATAGCTCGGTAAGTCCATCTTCAGACATCTGATCCTTCTCACACCCATTCTCCACGAGATTGAGAACCCAAAGATATGAGGTAATCAATTCCCAATCTCGTAGAAAATGGGTAAGCCGGCCCCCAACTGGGCCCACATGATCCGGAATGGCGGACCTAGGGCTGCTTTGCTGCGGTGGCAGGGGGCTGGGAAGGGGAAGAGGAGGAGGCCTGACGACCCCTAGGACAAGCTCGTTGTCTTCCTCTATAGGACTTATACAGCGTATTCTTCTGTTGTTGTGGCTGCTGCTGCGATGTTTTATAGGAACGAAAGAAAGATCTTCCAAATCCTCTGAAGTGCCTTCCAGTAGTACCCCTGGTTTGAAGTCCCAAAGATTTTGCTGTGGCCCTACTATCTTTGAAACGTTCCAAGGCAGCGTCAGCCTTCTTGCCAAACAATCCTGAGCCATCAAATGGCAAGTCCATCAAAGCAGACTGTACATCTGCAGAAAACTCCGATGTTTTTAGCCACGCAGCTCTTCTAGCGGCGACCGAAGAGCCCATGACTCCTGCCACTGAATCCGCAGTGTCCAGCCCACTCTGTATCACTTGTCTCTCAGCAGCCTGAGTGTCCGCAATTACCTCCTGAAAATCTTTTCTGTCCACCTCAGGAATTTTTGGCACTAACTGCTTTACGGAATCCATCAAGGCATGGATGTACCGTCCCATAAGACAAGTTGCGTTGGTAGATTTTAACGCCATACTGGCTGAAGAGAAGACCTTCTTGGCCGCCTGGTCTTGCTTTCTGGATTCCTTTTCCCCAGGAACCTGCGGAAAGGCCCCTACAGACTTCTTCGAGCAGGCAGCCTGCACAACCAGACTCTCAGGCAGAGGGTGTGTTGACAAAAAGTCTGGGTCATTAAGTGCAACTCTATACCTCCTCACCACAGACCTTGAAACAGCTGGAGCTGTCAAAGGCTTCTTCCTGACCTCATAGATGGGTTCAGCCAAAGCATCATTAAACAGCAGCATTGGCTCAATAACTGAAGAAGAGTGAAGCACCTCTGTTAGGAGATTAGACTTATACTCCGTAGTGGGGAGAGTGATATTCAATAAGCGTGCTGCCTTTTTAATAAGAACATGATATGGCATCACATCTTTGGAAGGTACATCTGACACAGAAGCCAAATCCCACTCAGGGGACAGTTAAAGCCCACTGGCCCCTCTCAGGTCATCAAAAGAATCATCAGAATCCTGTAACTCCCCTTCTTCAACATCAGCAAACTGATACCTCTCTTCCTGCAGAAGTCTCTGGGCTTCACGCCTTGACCTTTCCTTAGTAAACGAAGCCGCCGGATCCGGAACCGACTCCGCCGGAGCCGGCGTCGAACCCGAAGTCAGGCGAAGTCGAGGTCGAACAGAATCTTGCCTCGGAGTCGTGCGCACCGGGGTCGATGGAATCGACGTCGACGGCTTCGAAGGCTTCGCTGGCGTCGGAAAATGCCATTGCGGTGTAAGAGCCGGCATAAAAGGCATGAAGGGCGCAGGAGCATAAGCCGGGGGAACGCCCAAGTTAAATGCCATAGGACCCGTGGGACCAACAGGTGCACCAGAGGGGTACATCGCCCTGGAGTAAACTCTGAACATTGCATTCAGGAACTGGGATGGATCCTGACCAGGAGCTGGGAAGGCTGGATAAGATCCACCTGGTTGCTCTCGAGGAGGCAGAGTCGTCACGACGTCGACCTCCTCCTCGACCTGCGGCACCGGGTTCGACAAACCCGCTGGCACTTGCACCTCATCACCAACCTCCTCCACCTCACCTTCATCCTCCCGACCAGAAGGATTAGACTGATTTGGAGAAGGGTTCGCTTGCTGCTTCGGTGACCCTGGCGAATTCGGATGCAAAGCCTCACCATCTGTGTCCTGAGCTTCCGACGCCGAAACCTCCACTTCCTTTCAAAGACGCCTCACTTGCGACTTCGGTCGCGAACTGGAGTCTTTTCCTGAGTGATGACGTGACTCATGACCCCTCTTCTTATGCTTCTTCCTAGAAGACTTTGAAGCATGGGCAGATGACAACTCCGATCTCGATCGAGACCTCGACTGTCGAGACCGAGACTTTGAAGACTTCTTTTCTTTCTTGTTCTTAAGCTTCGCAATGAGGAGCTTCGTCTCTCTCTCCCGAAGGGCCTTTGGAGTCATTTTCTTGCACGATTGGCAATCTTCGACGTCATGGTCGGAGCTTAGACACCAGACGCAGCACTCATGCGGGTCAGTTATGGACATAGTCTTGCCACATTCCCTGCAAGCCTTAAAACCAGTCTTCTTCGAAGCCATCTCAACAGAAGACGAAGATACAGTGAAAATAATCACAAAGTAACAAAGTTACTACAAAGCTACTGTACGATCCCAGAAAACCGTTAGCGGAAAAAAGGGAACTGATGTAATCACGCTGGCGTGTGCCTAATATGGTGTCGGTGACCTCAGCGGAGTCGCACGCGATGCCTTGCCACTGTGACGTCGGACCAAGTCGGCGCGAAGCTACAAAAAGAATTTCAGAATGCTGCTGACGCAGGGGGGTATTCACAAGGTGAGAAATCCACTGGCAGATGTATCTATCAGAAAGCACTGGTAGCAACAGATATTTTCTTTAAAGGGATATTGTATGAAGTGTCCTCTTAAGGAAGCTTATGTTTCTGAAGCGGCCTGGTATGATTATGACCAGTCTCAGGGTTAATATATAGTCTCTTTTCCTTGGGATCCATTTTTGGTGGGATAACGTCTAAATTCGGATCCAAAGGGACATCTTTTGGTTTCGGAGCCAACATTTCAGTGCTGGCATCTTCGGTGCCCGCATGGGCTGGCCTTTCGGTACGGAAGATTTTGGCTCCGAAGGCTGCTTGGCTTCCGGGATATGGAGGATTTTGGTTCCGAGCCGGATTTCTGTTTGGAACCATAGAGCTTCGGTTCCGATGAGGAATTTTGCAGACTCTTCCGGAGCCAGGCCTGGAGGCGGGGCGTCGGTAATGTTGTCTCGGTGCCGACCTTGACAAGAAGGCAAAGGTGGTGCCAAAGCCTTATGCTTTTTCGGAGTGATTTAAAGGGGCAAGGGGTCTTTCGTACTCCTGTCACCTTGCCCCTGTAGCAGTTCCCCGGCGTCAAGGTCTACCTTGAGCTCAGAGTTGGAGTTCTGCACGGAGAAGGCTTCTTCCTTCTTTGCCACGGATGCCTCAACATCTTCTTGACCGGAATCTTCACCAAAGAGGTCTGGCGGGTCTTCGAGGTTTTATCTCTTGACATCGAGCCTGATGATTACTAAGAGTTTTCTTCGATCAAAACGATCTGCAAGTGTTGCAGTCGTCTTTCTTGTGGTCCGGAGACCAGTACAATAAACACACCCTGTGTGAATCAGTGTGCGGATACTTCGCATGGTACTGAGGCAGAATTTGAACGTGTCCGTTCCATCGACTGAGAGCTGATCCAAGGCGGTTAGGCCCAAAGGCCGTCCACTAAGCTTTCCGATTGAAAAGCAGATTCCGTTGACCGAAACAATATGCAGAGAAGTGGGAAACGCATACAAAACAATCCCGTCTAGGGTAGAGAGGACTGCACATCGAGGGGAACCCGAAGAAAGATTTCGAACCTGAGCACAGCAATAAAGGTCTGAATCTGATGGCAGAAAAAACCAATCCTTCAATGGAGTCGATGACCATGCACACTGTAACCGAAAAGAGGCGTCACCTTACCTTGTGACTAGGAAAGACTTCTTAGAAGAAAGCCAACACTAGATGGCAGGCATATGTATCTACAACACACATGCCTCAAACAGTATATTCAAGGCCTTTATAGGAATAGTGCTGACAGTTCATCTTGGTCGAATTAAAGAGGCTTTTCTAATAGAACTAATTCAACGAGAAAGAGGTGAAAACTTCTGTTAAGGTATGTTTAGTGATTAATGAACAGCTCTACATGCCAAGAACAGATGCTTACAGGGTAAGTAACATCCGTTCGAGGCATGTGTCCTGTAGATACACATGCTTTGCATGACTGTATAGCAGTAGTCTCCCAAAATGGTGGCTAACCAGTGGGCGTTACAGTTGTCTGATAAGTGTTACCTGCCCTAAATTAGCTTGTTGGCATGCCAATACATCTACACAATAATGTTTGGTAAATGTTTGGTAAATGTGTGTAGACCATGTAGCTGCTTTACAGATGTCAGCTATAGGAATGTTACCTTAAAAGGCCACTGATGCTCCTACTTTACGAGTAGAATGGGCTCTAGGAGGTCTTGACAAAGTTATTTTCCCTTTAATATAGCATGTTTGGCTACATTTAGCAATCCATCTAATAATGCCAGATTTTGAGATAGGCTTCCCTTTATGAGGGGGGAGCAAAAGCAACAAAAAGTTGTTTTGCAAAAATCTTTTGTTCTGTCAATAATACATGAATGCCCTTTGACATATAATGTACAAATAGCTCTTTCTGCTACAGATTCTGGTTGAAGAAAACAGGTAGCTTACTGATCGGTTGATATGTAAAGCTGAGAATACTTTTGGAAGGAAATTTGGTTTGGTACAAAGAACCGCCCGATCTCTATTAAGTTAGAAGAATGGTACTTCAAATGTTAATGCCTGAAGCTCATTTACACGTCTTAGTGCGGCGATAGCAATCAAAAAAGCAACCTTCCTAGAGGGAAATGGAGGGCACCGTTATGTAAAGACATAACTGTACCCTACAATTTCCCTCTAGGCAGGTTGCTTTTTTGATTGCTATCGCCGCACTAAGACATAGTGTACCCATAAGTCTAGTTTCACCAATATTAAGGTTCCATACAGGTGGAACCTTTGGTGGTATCACTCTTTAAAGGCCTTCCATGAAAGCTTCACTTACTGCTACTTTGAATAAAAGGTAAGTGTTGTCTGTTTTGAAGATAGGCAGCCACAGCTGCAAGGTGTACGCGTATAGAGGTGTAGGCAAAGCCTGATCGTTGTAGATGCAAGAGATAACAAATAATTTGTTGTAGAGGTGCATCTAGTGGGTCAATTGTTTGATTATAATAAATCTTAGCACGCTCCAGTGGTTGTTTCTCTTGCTCCCCTGAGAACTGTCATTCAATCAGGTGGTAGATTTAGATATCCAATTTCGAAGGCTTCAGGAGCCAAATCACTTGGTTGGCTCCTTAGGGTTTGGATGTTTGATTTCGCCATGGTTCTACGTGAGAAGGTTTGAGGTGCAGTGAAGCTTCTCGTGTGGAACTACTGAAAGTTCTAGTAGTGTGGTGAACAGTGGTTGACGAGCCCACGTGGGAGCCACTAGAATGAGGGTGAGACATTCGAAAGAGACTGTCACAATCTCTGTTGCTAATAACTCAGGGAAAAGTGATTAATATTGTGGGACATGAGGATCAAGGGGCAACCAAATCTAGCAGGGATTTTGAGTTGGCATGGTGGAGTTGGGTGGCTGGATCATTGAATGCTCCTAAAGGAAATAAAAATCTCCCCATGCTGCAGAAGTAGCCCGAGTAAAGATTTTGTCCTGGAATGTGGCTGGTGTAGGAAACACCAGTTTTAAATTGAGTTCGCTAATCATTTATAATCTATGGATAATTTGGCTGCAGGAAACATGGAGTTGTGTAGATTTTAGTTAGGGATTTTTTTTTTTTGCGCTGCAAAATCCTCAGTAAAAGGTCACGCAAGTGGGGGCTTAGCAATCCTACTTAACAGCATAAATTGGAACCCATCGGTTTTTATTTGTCCATCTAAACTCTGCATGTGTTTAAAAATTAGCTTGGGTAATGTGTCAAAAGGACAGCACTCTACCTTTTTATTGGCAAACATATATATTTCTCCAGGTAGGGCGTCAGAATCTCATCTTCATTTTTTTTTGTTGAACAGAATAAGCATTTCTGAAGATTACACAATATGTATGGTTAATTCCAGAAATAATATTACCAGCTCACACTCGATCCGATAGAGGAGAGGAGTCTCCTGGATTGTTTGAGAACTAATGATTTAGTTTTATTGAATGGGAGATTTCTATATGACTCTCCTGCCTCCCTTACTTTTCATGCTGCACGGGGAAGTCACTAACCGATTATATGATGGTATCATACCAACTTTTTGGAACATGTACTAACTTTAAGACACAGAGAAAGAATTTGAGTGTCCATAGTGTTTTATCAGTGAATGTGAAACTGGAATTTAAGATGCTTGATCATTGGAATCTGAGAAAGGAAACAATTACATATAATCTATCAATCTCACCCGCGAGGGTCTCAAGGCGCTGAAAGGGGTGGTGGTGGGGGGGGGGTGCTTCCTGAAGGAGAGATGGTCCTGGGTCAGTCGTAGGTCGGTGGGGAGGGTGTTCCACGTCTTGGCTGCCAGGTAGGTGAAAGATCTTCCTCCTGTGGTGGTTCTGCGGATCCGTGGGACGGTGGCGAGGGCGAGGTTGGCGGAGCGGAGCTGGCGGGAAGGTGTATAGAACGTGAGGCGGTTGTTGAAGTATTCGGGGCCCATGACGTGGAGAGCCTTGTGTGCGTGGGTGAGGAGTCTGAATGTGATCCTCTTGCTGACGAGGAGCCAGTGCAGTTCTCTCAGGTGGGCAGAGATGTGGCTGTGTCGGGGGAGGTCTAGGACGAGTCATGCAGATGCATTCTGTATGCGCTGGAGTCTTTTCTGTAGTTTGGCAGTGGTCCCAGCGTATAGGGCGTTCCCGTAGTCTAGTCGGCTGGTGACGAGGGCCTGGGTGACCGTCTTCCTGGTTCCAGTGGGGATCCAACGGAAGATCTTGCGGAGCATGCGGAGGGTGTTGAAGCAGGAAGATGTAACGGCGTTGACTTGCCTAGTCATCGTGAGGGAGGAGTCAAGGATAAATCGCAGGTTGCGTGCGTGGTCCGTGGGCTTGGGGGCGGTGCCCAGTGCAGGGGGCCACCAGGAGTCATCCCAGGCGGAGGTGGATGGGCCGAGGATGAGGACATCCGTCTTGTCTGAGTTCAGGTTCAGACTGATGGGTGCACCTTTTGGTCAAAGAAAAATATTATTTGTGGAGGGGGCTAAAAATGCGAGCTCAGTTCCTGGTCAAGAGAAACCCTTTAGTTGGTATGAGAAGCATTTAGATCTATTTAGATTGTGTGGGAGTACTTCCCAATGTCATCGCCCATCCTGTTTTATCGTGGAAGATATAAAAGTTAAATCGGGATTTGAATGCTTTAGTAAGGGACCAATTTAAGCAGGCATCATTGTCCAGGCAAAGGGAAATCAATAGGTTAAAGCGGGTAAGCACTAGAATTAAGGTCTTTGAACGTAGGAGGGTGGAGGACTCCAATGGATCAAACTAAGAGGTAGCACAGTCTGATTCATGTAAATATTGGGCCGTCATCGCTGAATTCTGTGATAGTAGAACTAAGGCAAAAGCTATTTTAATATCTGACTCAGAATGGACCCTATACATCTCACAGCTGTATGCACTAAATACTAAGAACAGTTTCAATTTGAAGCCAATTTCTGAGTCCTCCCTAGAGGTTATTGAAACTAGTTACTTACCTGTAAGAATAGTTTTGCAGTATAGACTCTTCTAGATTCACATACTGTGCATATTCTGCCATCTAGTGGTTGGAGTCAGAAAGTGCCTTTTTTCTCTCTGTTAAAAGGTTGTAAAACATCGTCCTCCTGGTCAGGCTACAACCCTCTTTCTGTGTGTGCAAGCTCCCAGATTATTTTTTCCCCTTTTTTTCTCGTCAGTGTGTCTGTTTGTTGAATGCAAATGCTACTTACCAGTATGCATCTGTTCTTGGCATGTAGGGCTGCTGACATTCATATCTGGGCATAGATCGCCGCCTAGTGTTGGGTCCGGATGATTGCACATTGTTGTCCTGGAAGAGTCTTCGAAGTATCACGAGATAGGTGGCTCCTCCCCTGGACTACAGTGCGCATGGGCATCGACTCCATCCCCAGATTGTTTTTAGCCATTGTGGCCGAGATGGAGTGAACATTGTGAGTGATGACCATGCTATGAAATGTATGTAAATACTGCAGCTGCTACAGGCGCCGGGGAGGAGGGCGGGCGATATGAATGTCAGCAGCCCTACATGCCAAGAACAGATGCATACTGGTAAGTAGCATTTGCAGTTCGAGGCATGTGGGCTGCTGAATTCATATCTGTGCATAGAATACATAGCAGTCCCTCCATTAGCGGCGGCCGCCCGTGCCAGCTGCAGCAGTTTGGAAAAGTGTCTTGAGAACAGCCTGCCCTACAGCTGCCTGCTGCTTGGAGTGCACGTCTACACAGTAATGTTTAGTAAAGGTATGTGTGGTAGACCATGTGGCTGCTCTACATATGTCCTCTAAGGGAATGTTTCCAAGGAAGGCCATAGAGGCCCCCAACTTTCTGGTGGAGTGGGCTCTTGGTGGAATAGTAAGAGTGCGTTTAGCTTTTGCATAACAGCTCTGAATGCATTTCACGATCCACCTAGCAATACCAGCCTTGGAAATAGCGTTACCTTTGTGGTGTGACGCAAAGGCAACGAAAAGCTGCTTAGTTTTTCTAAAATCCTTGGTCCTGTCAACGTAATACATCAGGGCCCTTTTGACGTCAAGGGTGTGGAGCATCCGCTCCGCCAGTGACTCAGGATTTTGAAAAAACACCGGCAACTCAATTGTTTGGTTTATGTGGAACTGAGACACAACCTTGGGTAGAAATTTAGGGTTAGTGCGGAGTACTACCCTGTTAGCATGAACCTGGAAGAACGGCTCCTGGATTGTGAGGGCTTGCAGCTCACTAACCCTACATAGCGATGTAATTGCTACTAAGAAGGCCACTTTCCAAGTCAAGAACTGAAGTTCGCAGGAGTGTAGTGGCTCGAAGGGAGGACCCATCAGTTTTGTAAGAACCACATAGAGGTTCCATTCTGGAGCTGGTGGGGTCCGTGGTGGAATGACCCGTTTGAGTCCTTCCAGAAAAGCTTTGATAGCAGGCACTTTGAAAAGTGAAAGGTGCTGTCTATTTTGGAGGTATGCGGCCATCGCAGATAGGTGAATGCGGATGGAAGTATATGCCAAATTACACTGGTACAGATGGAACAAGTAACAGATGATGTTTTGAATGGAAGCATCTAGTGGATTAATGTTGTGGTTTGCGCAATAAATGACAAACCGCTTCCATTTGGCCGCATAACAGGCTCTAGTAGTGGGCTTCCTAGCCTCCCGAATGATGTCCATACAATTGGGAGGAAGGTTGAGGTAGCCGAACTCTAGGACTTCAGGAGCCAGATCGCCAGGTTGAGCTGTCGCGGATCTGGGTGCTGAATGTCGCCATGGCTCTGCGTCAGAAGGCTGGGTGTAAGATGAAGCCTTTGATGCGGTACCACGGACAGTTCCAGAAACGTGGTGTACCATGGTTGGCGAGCCCACGTTGGAGCAACTAGGATGAGAGTCATCGAGTGTTGCCTGAGCTTGCGTGCCACCAGCGGTATCAGGGGTGCTGGGGGAAAAGCGTACGCAAATTTGCCTGACCAGTTCATCCATATCGCATTGCCCTGCGATTGCGGGTGTGGGAACCTGGCGGCGAAGCTTTGGCATTTTGCGTTCTCCCTTGTGGCGAACAGGTCTATCTCTGGATGACCCCATCTTTGAAAGTACGGCTGGAGTACTGATGGATGTAACTCCCACTCGTGCATCTGGTGGCTGTGCCTGCTGAGCAGGTCCGCCATCTGATTGTCTTTGCCTGGGAGGTGTTCTGCCATGAGGAAGATGTTCCTCTGAATGGCCCACTTCCACATGCTCTGAGCCAGATGAGACAGCTGCGGAGAGTGTGTTCCTCCCTGTTTCTGAATGTAGTACATGGCGGTCATGTTGTCCGTCCGGATCAACACGACCTTGTTGCACAGATGTACTTTGAACGCCTTTAAGGCTATGAAGATCGCCATCAGTTCCAACACATTGATGTGCATCTTCTTCTGCTGTAGAGTCCATAGTCCCTGCACTGTGTAATGGAGTACATGCGCTCCCCAACCCTGGAGAGAAGCGTCCGTCGTCAGGATAATCTGTGGCACAGGCTCCTGGAACGGTCGGCCCTTGCAAAGGTTTTGTGGATTCCACCAATGCAGAGAGTTGTATGCCCGACCGCTCACCAACACTAGGTCTTTCAATTGCCCGTGAGCCTGAGTCCACTGACGGGCTAAGCACTCCTGAAGCGGGCGCATATGTAGTCTCGCGTGCGGGACAATGGAGATGCAGGAGGCCATCATGCCTATCAACTGCATGAACACTCTTGCTGGAAGCGAGTGCTGAGGTCTGAATCTTTGGATCAGCGACTGAATGCTGGCGATTCTCACTGAATTCGGCTGCGCAGTGGCCGCCAGAGTGTTTATGGTCGCCCCCAGATACTGCCGTATGTGGGCGGGCTGGAGATGGGATTTTGGGTAATTCAGTGAGAATCCCAGATCGTGCAGAAGGTGAATAGTGTGGGACACGTGGTCGGCGCACTGCTGGTTCGACTTTGCCTGAATGAGCCAGTCGTCCAGATAGGGGTAGACGTGGATGTTTTGACGTCTTAGATGCGCCGCCACCGTTGCTAGGCACTTTGTGAAGACCCTGGGCGCCGTGGTGACCCCAAAAGGCAGAACCTTGAACTGGTAGTGCTGGTTTCGAATGGTGAACCGCAGATATTTTCTGTGTGAAGGATGCAGGGGAATGTGAAAGTATGCATCCTTGAGATCCAGAGTTGCCAGGAAGTCCCCCTGCTGAAGCAGTGGGAGAACCTGCTGCAGAGTGAGCATATGGAAATGTTCTGACAGAATGTACCAGTTGAGAGGTCTGAGGTCTAGGATGGGCCTGAGGGATCCGTCTTTCTTTGGAATGAGAAATTACAGGGAGTAAACCCCTGTACCCCTTTCCTGCAGTGGAACGAGCTCTATTGCCCCTTTTTGCAGCATGACGTTGACTTCTTGCTGCAACAAGTGCAAGTGCTCGCCGGACATAGGACGGCTTTTTGGAGGTATGTTGGGTGGAGTGGATGTGAGCTCCAGACAATAACCGTGTTGGATAAGAGATATGACCCACCTGTCCGTGGTGATGGACTTCCACACGGGCAGGAACTGCTGGAGTCTCCCCCCGACCGGTGTTGCGTGGTCGGGGGGTAGTGACAAGGCGTCACTGTTTGCTGGCGGTGGAGGACCTGGAGCTGTTATTTCCACGTCCTCTGCCTTTGACGTTGTTGCCACGGTATCCACCCCGACCCTTGTTGGTATATGAGGATTGGGTGTTACTTTTATAAAATTGCGTGGATTGTGACGCCTGACCCCTTGAGGTGGCTCTGGTGTTGGAGCGGCGAAAGGAACCACCCCGAAACTGCTGGGACTGCAGGGCACCCATAGATTTAGCAGTGTCAGTGTCTTTTTTCATTTTCTCTAGGGTGGCATCCACTTCTGGCCCAAACAGGTGGTCAGGATTGACAGTTTGGTTTAGGATGGTAGTCTGAATGTCCGGTTTGAAGCCTGAGATTCTGAGCCATGCATGTCGGCGCAGCAGAACGCTAGTGTTGATAGCTCGCGAGGCGGTATCAGCCACATCTAGAGCACACTTAATGGAGGCATTAGTGATAAGTTTTCCCTCCTGAACCAACATTTCCGCACCCTCCTTATACTGATCTGGTAAGTGCTGTAGAAGGGTCTCTAGAGTGTCATAGTGTGCCCTGTCGTAGCGTGCAAGTAGGGCCTGCGTGTTGGATATGCGCCACATATTGGCTGCCTGCGCAGCAATACGTTTCCCTGAGGCCTCAAACACTTTTGATTCCTTGTCTGGGGGAGGAGCATCACCCGTGGTCTGTGAGTTGGCACGTTTACGTGCGTTGGAGATAACCAGAGAGTCTAGCGGCAACTGTCCTTTGATGTACGTTGGATCAGTGGGCGCTGCCTTGTACTTCTTGTCAATACGAGGATTAATGACTCTTGCCCGGGTGGGCTCCTTGAAAACTTCTGTCGCATGTTTTAACACTCCTTTGAGCATTGGCAGTGTCTTGACAGTCTTTTCTGCCACCGAGAAAGTGTCAAAAAGAAAATCGACATCAACTGGGTCTGCATGGAGGTCGACGTCATGATTGGCGGCAGCCCTTTCAATTAAAGCATTGAAGGCCGCAGAGTCTTCCGTTGGGGAAGTTTTGGCAGCAAAAAGCTGTGGCTCGTGTCCCGAATGAGGGTCCCCAGGGTCGCCCCCAGCAGACCATGGCTCCGTGACATCCTCGGGGTCTGAGTAAACTGGATAAGCATACTCATCCTCGTCTTCTGCATCACCCTCCCCAGCATTGGAATGAGTGGGTGAGAGATCCTGACCTTGCGGAGATGCAGGCTCCATAGGGGCAGATGTACCCGCAGAGTCCAACTTCTTCTTAAGTGGGATGTGGAAATGCTCCAACGCCGGCTCCGGGGTGATTTTCCGTTTAAGGAGAGATAGCTTGCCTGTGTTGGCGTCGATGACCACCTCTCGACGCTCCTCCTCCGCCAGTGGTTAGTGTCGTGGGTTTGGAACCACCGACGATGCCTTTGGAGTCGAAGCCAATTTCAAGGGCACTCCGGCCCCAGGTTTCGCTGCGAAAGCCTTCGGCGCCGTCCTTGGCGGCAGCGTGAAAAGAATTGGAGTCTGCGCCTTCGCCGGTTTCTGCAGAGGCTTGGGCGACACAGTGTCCTTCGGGTCGACTACCGCGGTTCCCTCCCGAATACGCTGAAGGGAGTCTGTGACCTTCTTGGTAAACGAGGCAGAGGGACGGATCGGCTCGAGAGAGTCCTCCGAAGCCGGATTTGGGTCGGCGACCAAGGCCGCAGTCTTCGGAGCCGACGCAGCTCCCCCTTTCGCCTTGTCAGATGGGAGCGGTGCAGCCAGAGCCTTGGGGTCAAGCGGTGCAGCCAGAGCCTTGGGGTCGTCCTGGCGCTTCTTCGGGGCCTTATTATGGTCATCGACCTTCTTGGCGTCGACTCGACTCTTCAGAGCGTCGACCAACTTCGGCGCCGACGCAGCCGCGTCGGGCGTCTTCGCCTTCGACAACATAGTCTTCGGGTCGGCCATTTTGGCGTGGCTCTTGAGCTCGACGGCCCTCTTGGGTTTCTTCGGCGCCGAGGCCTCCGAAGTCTTAGATCCAACCAGTGCGACTTGCACTTTCGGTTTCGATACTGGTGGTGTCGACACTGATGGTTTCACTTTCAGTTTTTGCACCGGGAGTGGTGCCGCACCAATGTCCGTGACTGGGCCGGAAGGCGGAGCCGTGGGACGGGTATCGAGGTCTTGGGTAAGGCCCGAAGGCGATCCCTCGACCTGGGCCTCGTAATGGTGGCTGGCCCCGGAGTCAGTGTGAGGAAGCTCCTCCTCCGAGCTATCTTCTACGGTGGCAATGGCCCCGTCGTCGTCCCCTACCTCCTCGACGACTTCCTCGAACTCCTCATCTCCCGCGTCGTAGCTTTCTTCGATCTCTGACGCCGGGTCATAGTCCGAGACATTCTGGATGGTGTCGTCTTGAACATCCTCCTCGAAGATGTTCGCTGGAGGGGGTGCCGAGCTCTGGGCCTGCAGTCTAGCGGCCCGGCGTAGCTGGAGAGTCTTCTTCGACCGGAACTTGGAGCAGGCCATACACTTGGCCTCGTCGTGGTCCGGCGACAAGCACTTGTTGCACACTGGGTGCACGTCGATGTGCGGATATTTTGAGGCACACACTGGGCACCTCTTAAATGGACTTCGTTCCATGATGAAGTAGTCTGGAGCGTCGTGTAGGCCCGTCCGCGCCGACAGCACGCGGAAGGGCAGCAGATGTTCGGAGCCGAGGAATAACCAACCCGAACGATAGACAATACCGACGCGAGTCCTAAAGACCTTTTGGTCTCAAGTAAAGAAAGTTACACAACTATCCATTCCGACAGAGGGAACCGAAACACATCCGAACCCAATGGCGGAAAAAAACAATCTGGGGATGGAGTCGATGCCCATGCGCACTGTAGTCCAGGGGAGGAGCCACCTATCTCGTGATACTTCGAAGACTCTTCCAGGACAACAATGTGCAATCATCCGGACCCAACACTAGGCGGCGATCTATGCACAGACATGAATGTCAGCAGCCCACATGCCTCGAACTAAGTATAATATTGATTGTTTATAGAGCTGAGAGAGCAGGAACACTTGTTGACTTTTAAAAGGCGATGTATTAATATATAAACCTATATATACCTATATACATATATATATATATACCTATATACACACATACATATATGCACAAACCTATATTTTTTTAAGCTATACTTGTTTGTTTTAAAAAACGTTGCTTTATACAGCGGAGTATGAAAAGCATAGTAACTTACGTGTTATGCTTTTTACAATTTTGTTATTTCATTTTTTGTTTATGAGCTATGTAGGTAGCTCGTGTGACCTTTTCCAAAAAGGTCACCTCCTGTTAGAATAGGACAGATATAGCATATTTGCTATAGTTTAGTTCTTATATATTACGTATGTAATATTGAAAGAGGAGATGCATAGATGTTTGTTATTTAGCCCTTATAAGTACTTATGTACTATGTTTATTTAGGGACTATGTCTTGCGTCTCCTTTTAATAAAAAGAAAACATTTTATCCATTATTAATCTTTACTGCTTCACAGGGGAGGAGGGAGGGACGTATGTGTATCTAGAAGAGTCTAGGATGCATAACTATTCGTACAGGTAAGTAACTAGTTTTGTTTTGCAGCATAGACATCTTTTAGATTCACATTCTGTGGCTAGATTGTGTAGCGGTATTTAGCGATTGTGGAGGAGGGAGTTAAGTGTACCCAACTGGGGGCAATCCAACCTTGTGACTGGTCAGACCACCACATTATCACCTTCTTTATCAATGAAAAAGTCAAACCTACCCCGGCTCAACACACCAAAACCAAGATCTGGAAAAGGGACATGAAGAATCTTAACCCCAACTCCCTACCTCCCCTCACCTTCAGTCTCCTCCTTCCCCCTACTGGCGCTCAATCACTGATCGACCACTACCTCGACTCTATGAACTCAATAATCAACGAAGCCGCCCCACTGCAACTAAAGAGAGTCTCCACTAAGAATTCGAACCCTTGGTATGACGGCAGACTCAATGAAGACAGGCGTATTATGCGAATGGCAGAGCGCACTTGGAGAGCGGACCCCTCTTCACTGCATCGCAAAACGCTGAAGAATAAGAGAAATGCCTACTTTAGGAAAATAAAGCGTGCGAAAGCTGACTTTTTTAGCCTCCAGCTTGACCAAGCAAAAAACCGACCAAGAAAACTGTTTGAACTAGTCAAAACTCAAACCAAGTCGCAACCCTTACAATCAAAAGACACAGCAAGCGATATCCCACACAGTGAAAACTTTTCTGCCTTATTTAAGCTAAAGACCGGCAACATAAGATCTGACCTCCTCAATGATGTAAGCCGATACCCTAGCCACATCAGAATGCCTAACACTCAACCTAAAAATAGCGCATCATGGACGTCCTTCGACACCTACTCTGAAGAAGCAATACACAAACTGCTCGGCACCTTGAAGCCCTCTAATCACCTCATTGACCCCCTACCGGCTAATGCTGTAAAAGACTTCACCCCCATGCTCCTCCCACTCTGGACCAAAATCATTAACAGTTCCCTTCAACAAGGTTTCATCCCTGACTCCCTCAAGGTAGGGCAAGTCACGCCCATACTCAAGAAACCTACAGCTGACCCGTCGGACCTAAACAATTACCGCCCTATCACCAATATCCCCACCTTGGCCAAACTGTTGGAAAAATGGGTACAACTCCAACTAACAAAACACATTGACCAGTTTGACCTCCTCAACCCTCATCAATCAGGCTTCAGAGCGAAACACAGTACGGAAACGGCCATGACGCACATAATTGATGGCGCCCTCCAAATTCTGGATCGCAATGACTCATGCCTCCTCATCCTTCTCGACCTCTCATCAGCTTTTGACACGGTCAAACATGAGAACCTACTGGAGCTGCTAACCACCAGAATGGGTTTATCCGGGACTGTTCTCAAATGGTTCACCTCTTTCCTTCATAACCGGTCTCAGAAGTTCAAGATTAACAATGTGCTATCCTCATCTGTGCCAGTAGACTTAGGCGTTCCACAAGGATCCTCCCTTTCACCCACACTGTTCAACCTCATCATGGAACCACTGGCCACCTTGCTCCAAGCATCCAATGTACACTTCCATATGTATGCCGATGACACTCAACTTTACCTAAAGGTACAATCCCCGGAGGATATCAAACTCCTGAACCACACATTGAGAAACACCCAATCGTGGCTGGCCGATAATCACCTTAAACTGAATGCTCTGAAAACGGAGTTCCTCCTGATATCACCCCTGCAAAATCTACCACCACCCAAATCTGGCTCAATCACCTAACAGCACTCAATGTCCGACCGACCATCGTGGACTCTGCGAAATCCTTAGGCATCACACTCGACGCAAAGCTCAGCATGCAACAGCACATTAGCAAAGCAACAAAAGGAGCGAACTTCCAAATCAATACATTAAGGAAACTTAAACCCTTCCTCCCTGTCAAAGACTTCCAAACTGCTGTACAAGCCCTAGTCATCCCACGCATTGACTATGGAATTGTGGCCCTCAGCGGACTCCCTCTAGCAACAACTGCACCCCTAAGAGCCTCCTTGAACGCTGCCGCGAGACTTATCACTGGCACAAGAAAACACTCGCATATAACCCCCGATTTGATATCCCTGAATTGGTTGCCCTTTGAAGCCAGAATGCAGTTGAAAATTGCTGTTATGACACTCGGCCTTACACCACAAGGCACCCAACTACCTCACTCAAAAGTTGACTATATCAGGAGGGTCGAGATCCAATAGAAGTACAAAAAATCTACTCCTGAAACCTCGCAGATTCCGGAAGGAAAAAACGTACAAACGCTCCTTCTCAGGAATAGCACCCAGGATTTGGAACGCACTCCCTCCTGAAACCAGGCTTATCACCTCCACTGCCTTCTTCAAGAAAGAGGTGAAAGCCTTCCTTATGGCCAAGTTCTCCTGAACCGTATCGTTGTTGGACCAGAGACTTTGCACTGACTTGGTATCACTGGCTACCTCATTGTCTAATGTCTAATGATATCATATCCTTACGAGGAGTACGAGCCTATTATACTACTCTCTCACTACCTATTAGCTTATTGTTCATGTTAGTTTGCTAAACTGGATGTTCCCTACCCCTTCTCTCCCTGTAACTCTTAGAAAGTGGTATAAGCCAACCTTATAGCCTAGCTCTCCTGATCTCTATTGTAGCTGGATCAAAGGCTCTACACCGTTCTTATATTGTGGTCTATTTGATTGTTTATTGTTATTCCAACAGCATATGACTATTATCCGATCATGCTATTGAATATTATACTGTACCCAATATTATGTTTAGTCACCCTCTTGTTCCCCCCACCCCCTGCTTCTGTGAAGCGCTCTGATATCTGCAAAGATCTTGTTCGCGCTATATAAAACTCTGAATAAATAAATAAATAAATAAATAAATAAATAAATGAGGCGTTCTGCAGGTTGCTGGCCAGCAACCTGCAGAACGCATTGCCGTACGGGAAGGTATACCGACTGATCTGGTACCCTCAGCAAACTGCACGAGATCGACACTCCGACTGCCTGGCCGGTCCCGATTCTGGTGACCGTATGCCTCATGATCCCTAAACTTTGATTTTATATGGTTTTAGAGGCTCGCAACTATTAGGCAATTATCCAATGTCCTGATGATGATCCCTTTGAATTAAAAGTGGGATCAAAACGCTGTCGACCAATTTATGTGCCCTATACAGTGTGTATATTGTGTACTATGTTGATGTAATGGCGCATTTCAAAATATCTGTTCATATTAAGATTTGAAGAACAATTTAAGCTTTTTGCCTAAAAGCCCCCCTTTCCTTTCTGTCACTGAGTATACTAAAGTGTCTGTGTTTAAATGAGGTACAGGCTTGTGCCCCACAACGCGAGACTGTCTAAGAATATTCTCTCTTCATCTGTTGCTTTAAGTAAAAACATTCTGACCACTGTCCGGCTGGATAAGTCAGTTAAATACAGAATCCATTGTGTCTGTATTCATTTGTATGCTTTATCCTATGTTGCATGGGACCGTTGTTGTGTTTATAATAATGGGGTGGGGGCACACCCCACCACCATAAAGTATATGTTACTGCAACTTGAATCCAAACCATCATTTATTGCCACAACAGTCTCAAGGATCTTCTCCAGGTGGGTAATTTTGCTGCCGTGAGTGGTGGGCAAGTTATATAACATCCTGCACTCCACCATGTTGATTCATGAGGTTTGCTCAATAACTTTTTCCTTCAAACTAATCTACTGTTCACTTCAAGCTGTAATTGCTTCACGACATTGACTAGTTACCGCATTCTGAGGCAGTGACAAGTTGAGGGGTCCATAATTGGATTGTCCAGTCTTGTGCTAAATGCCTTTTTACCATCAATATGGAATTTTGCTTGCTTGGCATTTGCTTTTCCGACATCACTGTCAAGACATGCTAGCTGAAGCACTTTTCATCAGGCAGTCCACACGGTACAATGAATGAGTCCAGGAGGGGGTTAGAGCTGTGTCTCCCTTTAATGTCTAATATTGGTGATCCACCCAAATATATCCAGCAAACACAGCAATTTAAAATACTCTGCATATGTAGCACCTCCAGCCACAGATCATTCAAACATCAGGCACAAGTAATAACAGGATAGAAGTCACAAGAACCACCGAGCACACACATGAGATCAACTGTCCATGCCTTTGCAGAAACCATTTCCTATAAGTCAACTCTCTTTAATTCAAGGATTATGGCTGCCATTTTGAGTTGCTAGGCTTCAGGCTGCCAATCAAACCACTAGGCCGTCACCCTATATTAGGGCCCTTGTTCCTAGGCAGCCAATGGGCAGCACACTGTTAGACAGTCATAACACCAACTAGGTGGTGCAAGAACAGGTGGGGTCTCCATCTTGCCTGCAGCCCCAGTCGCTGTCAGGCATCCAAGGGCCTGCACTGCTGATGCCCAGTCCAGTGAGGCTTGAAAGAGCCTCCATCCCTGGCCTGTTGATGTCCCACAAGCAGATTCCTTCAGTCAATTCGCAGAGGATAGAGTAATTTCTTTATCTTTTTTCCAGTTATTTGTTTTACATGCGAAAAGTTGTCAACCTTTTGAACAAGTTACTTACCTTCGGTAACGCTTTTTCTGGTAGATACAATATCTGCCTGTGGATTCCTCACCTTGTGAATATCCCCCTTGCGCCAGCTACATTCGGAAATTCTTTTTGTAGCCTCGCGCCGACGTGGACTCGGACGTCATAGAGACACGACATCGCTCGCGACTCTGCTGACTTCACCGATGCCTACAATAGGCCCACGCCGGCGTGATGACATCAGTTCCGCCCTTTTTTCCGTGCCTTCAAGGCACACGGACGGACCAATGACAGTAGATATATACACAGTATACGCAGTACAAATATCATGAAAATATCAAGGAAACACACATAGCGTGAAACAAATGCAATAAAACATGAAATAAACAATTCCTTGACAATATAATAAATACAGAAAACTCTGGTATAGAAGAGTGGACAACGGGGAGGCGGGAGGGTCAGTGAGGAATCCACAGGCAGATACTGTAGCTACCAGAAAAAGCGTTACCGAAGGTAAGTAACTTGTTCTTCTGATAGATACATCTGCCGTGTGGATTCCTCACCTTGTGAATAGAGTCCCACAGCAGACCCCACTCCCGGAGGAGGGTGCCCACTCTTCTAAACCAGGAAATCCTGGAGAACAGAGCGAGCAAAATGACCGTCCCTCCTCACTTCGGAATCCAAGCAGTAATGCTTCGCAAAAGTGTGGAGGGAAGACCAAGTTGCCGCTCTACAAATATCCTCTACAGGAACACCTCTGGCCAATGCCGAGGTTGAAGACTTTGCTCTCGTAGAATGAGCCCTTATACCCTCTGGTGGATCCTTACCGGCCAAAGAGTAGCAGATCTTTATAGAGAGGACGATCCATCTCGACAAGGTTCTTTTATGGACCGCTCTTCCTTTCTTGCAACCAGCGAACCAAATGAAGAGCTGGTCATCCAAACGAAAGTCTCTAGATCTGTCCAAGTAAAAAGACACCGCCCTTTTGGGGTCCAGACGGTGCAGTCTCTCTTCCTCCTTAGAAGGGTGAGGGGGAGGATAGAAGGTAGGAAGGGTAATGGACTGTCCTAGATGGAAGGGAGTTACCACCTTAGGCAGAAAAGCAGCCCTGGTCCTAAGAACCATTCGATCAGCATGAATGGTCAAGAAAGGGGGCTTGTGACTAAGAGCTTGAAGCTCACTTACCCTCCTTGCCGAGGTTATAGCAACAAGGAAGATCGTTTTGAGAGACAGAAGCCTCATAGGACATTTATGAAGAGGCTCAAAGGGAGCACCCATCAAAAAGGCCAATACAAGATTTAAGTCCCACTGAGGCACAATAAAAGGAGAAGGAGGGAACTTATTTGTGAGGCCCTTCAAAAACCTTAAAACTACAGGAGACATAAAAAGAGATGGCTGGTCAGGCAAGCACTGAAATGCAGACAGCGCAGAAAGATAGCCCTTCACTGTAGCAACAGCAAGCCCCTGCTGCGCCAGAGAAAAGGCAAATTGGAGAACATCAGACAAATGGGCTCTCAAAGGGTCAATAGACTTCTCCCCACACCACGTGACAAATTTTGACCATCTATAAGAATAGATAGATTTAGTGGAGTCACGCCTGGCTGACAAGATGACATCCACAACATCAGGTGGGAGAGAAAAGGAATTCAGGTTGCCCCGTTCAATCTCCAAGCATGAAGGTGTAATGACTGGAGGTGGGGGTGTAGAACCTGCCCCTCCATCTGAGAAAGGAGGTCTGCCCTGAGAGGGAGACGAAGCGGCTGGTGAGAGGAGAGGTGGAGAAGATCTGTATACCACACCCTTCATGGCCAGTCTGGGGCGACCAATATGACTTGGGCCCGGTCTTGGCGAATCTTTCTCAGAACCCGAGGAATCAAAGGTATGGGGTGTGAGAAGGTGGCCTGATATGCAGTGGTCACTATTCTAGTGAACACTATGTATCAGTCCAGCAACCCTTATTGATGATTGGTTGTAAGTCAACCTTATAGACCAGCTATCCTAGTAGCATGGATACGAGCAGTCTAAGGCTAAAGACTCGAGAGGGCGTGTTAAGCCAGCTGTTATACCACACATATACCCCTTGAATACCCAGTGAAAGGACACCACACAAGTGTTATGAAAATAAACAAGATATTTATTAAGAATCACAACAGCCCTGTACTCCTTATGAGGACAGGGTACTAAGCACAACACAAAACTCTTACGAAAATACTTAAGTTAGCACAGTATATACAAATGCCCGAGGGGCACGGAAAACCATATACTCTGAAAGTGGAATGCGAAATTACTAGCAGGTAAGTACAGTACTAATAGGCTTAGGAATCGCTAGGACTTGACTATAGAATCTTCAGATTACTTCTAGGAGGCCTAGGGGACTCGGGTGCAGAGTGTGCACTCTCACGCGTGATGCGGGACAAAGTCTATGGTAGCTAGTAATGACAAAGTTAGTGTTCTCGGGCGAACCCGACCTGGTAGGAGGAAAACGAAAGTGGATCCTGACCCTTGGATAGTGAGGCTATGCTGGGGCACCGAAATGCCGAAGTTACCTAGCCCAGGGGCTGCAGCTGCATATGTCTCAAAAGACGTCGGGAATCCTCGTAGACGGACCAGGAGCCTGGAAGAAAGAAGTTGCTGGCAGGCGACCAGTGAAGAAAGTTCGATGGACCTGTAGGAAGGTACCTCCTGACTATGGTTGCCCCCAACTTTTTTGCCCTGTGTTTTAGCTGGTTTTTTACATAGTCGACCTGGGATCCTGCCAATCAGGACCCCAGGCCTACTGCTCTCTCTGTAAAATGGATTCCATGTACCTTAGGTACATTTCCAATTGGTACTGGGCCACCTTATCAGACCCTGTAACTCAGGGCATAGGTGTACCCAGGGCCTACCAGGGGCTGAAGCATGTATTATGCCACCCCTGGCTGGCCTCCTAAATTTGACACAACTGGCTGCATGACAGCTGGGGCAAAGTCGTGTAATCACCCTTTGCTGTAGATATAGTATACCTATATCTAACCCTAAAATGGACACACAGATTCCTATCAGTCACTCCTATGGCAGGCCTTGACAATCCTGAAGGCAGAGTGCTTGGAATCGTGTGAGATGGTGCTCTGGCATGAGCTGAGCCCATTTGCAGCTTGCGGAACCAAGTCCTAATAGCTGTTCCATGATAACGCATACCATATACTCTTAAGTGCATTATAATCCTCGCGGTTAAATGCTATCTTTGGTATTGCTTTATCAAAACATGTCGAGTAAGGTGTCATACGAATTGGAATACTAACCCCTCGCCAATTCTGGCGACGGGGTTAGCATTCCACCCTTCTAGAGGGACACGACATGTATGTAACTGTGAACCCCGGTTAAAGTTAAGCGAAGCCTCAGCTCAACAAAATGGATGCTGCCACCACAGACACGAGTCTGACCTCCTGCTGCTGGGAGTCCTCCCAGAGAGGAGAGCTTGGACAAAGGGTTTCCTGTCAGGGGCGGTGCTAGCACCATCCCAGACAGGGTTTTGTGTATCCTGGGTAGGCAGGGCTTTACAGGAAGGTGACTGCTGAGTGGCACCCCGGTGCTCACTACGCATAGGCCAGTCAGAACCAGTTCCAGGGGCACACCAGCCCCTGGCCTGGGGAAGTCCGGCATGGGAGAGGGGTGTAACCACCCCCCTCCTAGTCCCACCCATAGGCAGGACCTAGTCACCGGGTCAGCCCCCTTTTTTTAGTATAAAGATAGGAGCGGGCCCCCTGTTAAAATCAGATCATCTTTGGAATCAAGACACGACTTTCTGCGAAAGACATCAAGATTTCCTTCTTCAAGATTCTCCCTTGTGGCTAAGGAGTAGTCACCCTGCATCCGCAGGCACCATCCTAAAGAACACTGCGGTCTGCTGCAAGTCCTTCACGAATCCGACGACCCAGCTCGACGAGACCCGGCTTCCCTGGCACCTCTGACCTCTACTCACCTCTACAGCAAAGCTGAGAACTGTGAGTGGGACGAGACCTCGAGGGACCGAAGATCGCCAAGACTGCACGACTTCTTTGTAACAAGCCCACCGTGTGCTCCACTGGTGAGTGCTTTGGGGTCCGAGAAGCCCCAACCCTGAGCAGCTCCAGCACCGAAGATCAGCCCTCCAGCATCTCCACGATCTGCGTGGGGCCCTTCTGCTTTTGCGTGCTCACCGCGCTGTGTGGCTACTAGCCGGCTGGCTTGTGGCCTTCTTCACGACGCCCGACGACATCACTGCTGCTGGTCTGGTTGCTCCAGACTGGCCCTTGCTTCCTTCTTCAAGAGAGGCACCCCGGACCCTCCTGGTCCACTCCAGACGCCATTTTGAGTCCACCGCGTGGGCTTGAATTTGCCAAGGCTTTGTTGCCCAATCCTGGGTCCAGCGACGCCGACAGCTTCATCCATCGTGGGACAGCTCGCTCCTCCATCCTGGTCGCCGACAACGCCTCCTGGTCCGTGAGATCTGCGAGCACAGCGTCACCCACTCACCTAGTCGAGGTGACTACCATCCGGTGCCCTCCTGGTGCCACCTGACTACTGGCTAGTAGTCTCGAACTTGGTCCCCTCTGCTTTCAGGTGTCATCTTCCTTCGATCCAGGCTTGGATCCATCGAACTTTCTTCACTGGTCGCCTGCCAGCAACTTCTTTCTTCCAGGCTCCTGGTCCGTCTACGAGGATTCCCGACGTCTTTTGAGACCTATGCAGCTGCAGCCCCTGGGCTAGGTAACTTCGGCATTTCGGTGCCCCAGCATAGTCTCACTATCCAAGGGTCAGGATCCACTTTCGTTTTCCTCCTACCAGGTCGGGTTCGCCCGAGAACACTAACTTTGTCATTACTAGCTACCATAGACTTTGTCCCGCATCACGCGTGAGAGTGCACACTCTGCACCCGAGTCCCCTAGGCCTCCTATAAGTAATCTGAAGGTTCCATAGTCAAGTCCTAGCGATTCCTAAGCCTATTAGTACTGTACTTACCTGCTAGTAATTTCGCATTCCACTTTCAGAGTATATGGTTTTCCGTGCCCCTCGGGCATTTGTATATACTGTGCTAACTTAAGTATTTTCGTAAGAGTTTTGTTTTGTGCTTAGTACCCTGTCCTCATAAAGAGTACAGGGCTGTTGTGATTCTTAATAAATATCTTGTTTATTTTCATAACACTTGTGTGGTGTCCTTTCACTGGGTATTCAAGGGGTTTATGTGTGGTAAACAGCTGGCTTAACACGCCCTCTCGAGTCTTTAGCCTTAGACTGCTCGTATCCATGCTACTAGGATAGCTGGTCTATAAGGTTGACTTACAACCAATCATCAATAAGGGTTGCTGGACTGATACATAGTGTTCACTAGAATAGTGAGCACTGCATATCAGGCCACCTTCTCACATCCCAAGCCTGGATCGAAGGAAGATGACACCTGAAAGCAGAGGGGACCAAGTTCGAGACTACTAGCCAGTAGTCAGGTGGCACCAGGAGGGCATCGGATGGTAGTCACCTCGACTAGGTGAGTGGGTGACGCTGTGCTCGCAGATCTCACGGACCAGGAGGCGTTGTCGGCGACCAGGATGGAGGAGCGAGCTGTCCCACGATGGATGAAGCTGTCGGCGTCGCTGGACCCAGGATTGGGCAACAAAGCCTTGGCAAATTCAAGCCCACGCGGTGGACTCAAAATGGCGTCTGGAGTGGACCAGGAGGGTCCGGGGTGCCTCTCTTGAAGAAGGAAGCAAGGGCCAGTCTGGAGCAACCAGACCAGCAGCAGTGATGTCGTCGGGCGTCGTGAACAAGGCCACAAGCCAGCCGGCTAGTAGCCACACAGCGCGGTGAGCACGCAAAAGCAGAAGGGCCCCACGCAGATCGTGGAGATGCTGGAGGGCTGATCTTCGGTGCTGGAGCTGCTCAGGGTTGGGGCTTCTCGGACCCCAAAGCACTCACCAGTGGAGCACACGGTGGGCTTGTTGTAAAGAAGTCGTGCAGTCTTGGCGATCGTCGGTCCCTCGAGGTCTCGTCGCACTCACAGTTCTCAGCTTTGCTGTAGAGGTGAGTAGAGGTCAGAGGTGCCAGGGAAGCCGGGTCTCGTCGAGCTGGGTCGTCGGATTCGTGAAGAAGGACTTGCAGCAGACCGCAGTGTTCTTAGGATGGTGCCTGCGGATGCAGGGTGACTACTCCTTAGCCACAAGGGAGAATCTTGAAGAAGGAAATCTTGATGTCTTTCGCAGAAAGTCGTGTCTTGATTCCAAAGATGATCTAATTTGAACAGGGGGCCCGCTCCTATCTTTATACTAAAAAAGGGGGCTGACCCGGTGACTAGGTCCTGCCTATGGGTGGGACTAGGAGGGGGGTGGTTACACCCCTCTGCCATGCCGGACTTCCCCCAGGCCAGGGGCTGGTGTGCCCCTGGAACTGGTTCTGACCGGCCTATGCGTAGTGAGCACCGGGGTGCCACTCAGCAGTCACCTTCCTGAAAAGCCCTGCCTACCCAGGATACACAAAACCATGTCTGGGACGGTGCTAGCACCGCCCCTGACAGGAAACCCTTTGTCCAGGCTCCCCTCGCTGGAAGGACTCCCAGCTGTAGGGGGTCAGACTCGTGTCTGTGGTGGCAGCATCCATTTTGTGGAGCTGAGGCTTCGTTTAACTTTAACCGGGGTTCACAGTTACATACATGTCGTGTCCCTCTAGAAGGGTGGAATGCTAACCCCGTCGCCAGAATTGGCGAGGGGTTAGTATTCCAATTCGTATGACACCTTACTCGACATGTTTTGATAAAGCAATACCAAAGATAGCATTTAACCGCGAGGATTATAATGCACTTAAGAGTATATGGTATGCGTTATCATGGAACAGCTATTAGGACTTGGTTCCGCAAGCTGCAAACGGGCTCAGCTCATGCCAGAGCACCATCTCACACGATTCCAAGCACTCTGCCTTCAGGATTGTTAAGGCCTGCCATAGGAGTGACTGATAGGAATCTGTGTGTCCATTTTAGGGTTAGATATAGGTATACTATATCTACAGCAAAGGGTGATTACACGACTTTGCCCCAGCTGTCATGCAGCCAGTTGTGTCAAATTTAGGAGGCCAGCCAGGGGTGGCATAATACATGCTTCAGCCCCTGGTAGGCCCTGGGTACACCTATGCCCTGAGTTACAGGGTCTGATAAGGTGGCCCAGTACCAATTGGAAATGCACCTAGGGTACATGGAATCCATTTTACAGAGAGAGCAGTAGGCCTGGGGTCCTGATTGGCAGGGCCCCAGGTCGACTATGTCAAAAACCAGCTAAAACACAGGGCAAAAAGTTGGGGGCAACCATAGTCAGGAGGTACCTTCCTACATGGGGGGAAACGCGTAAAGGAGTTGTCTTCCCCAACTCAACTGAAATGCACCCCCCATGGCTCCTTGCAACGGATACTGGAGACTGCAGAACAACAGGCAGTGAGCATTCTCGCGAGTGGCGAACAGGTCCACCCGAGGAGTCCCCCACATCTGAAAGATGTCGTGAACCACCTCCGGGTGAAGCCTCCACTCGTGGTCGGCGGCGAACTGCCGACTGAGACGGTCTGCACGAACGTTCAGAACTCCGGCCAGATGATTTGCCATCAGACAAATCTGATGGTCCTGAACCCAGGACCAGAGACGCAGAGCCTCTCTGCGGAGACACTGCGACCCCATTCCTCCCTGTTTGTTGATGTACCACATCGCTGTCGTGTTATCCGTCAGGACCTGAACCAAACGACCGCGAAGGGAAGGAAGGAAGGCCTTGAGCGCCAAACGTATCGCCCGCAATTCTAGAAGGTTGATGTGAAGCAACCTTTCCTCTGGAGACCAAAGACCCTTGACCTCCAGATCCCCCAGATGAGCACCCCACCCTAGAGTGGAAGCATCCGTAATCACTGTGGCCACCGGAGGAGGCAGTTAAAAAGGCTTCCCCTGAGACCGGTTGCCTTCCACGCCCCACCAAGATAGATCCACCGCTGCTTCTCCGGAGATCCTCACTGACTCCCCGAGATCTCCGTTGTGCTGATACCACTGCCTGCGGAGGCACCACTGGAGCGCCCTCATGTGCCAGCGTGCATGGTTGACCAACAGAATGCAAGAAGATAACAGACCGAGCAGGCGAAGGACCTTCAGGACTGGAACAACCGCTCCATTGTAAAATAAAGGAATCATTTCTGTATGTTGTGAATCCTTTGAGGAGGAGGGAATGCACGACATACAGTTGTGTCCAGTACAGCACCTATGAACAGGTTGCGCTGGGAGGGCACCAGGTGAGACTTTGGTACATTTATCGAAAAACCCAACCTGAACAACAACTGGGTTGTCTCCTGCAGATGATTAAGCACTCTCTCCGACGACTCCGCTTTGATCAGCCAGTCGTCCAAATAAGGGAATACAGGAATCCCTGACCTTCTGAGATGCGCTGCCACCACTGCCATCACCTTGGTGAAGACTCGAGGCGCAGTAGTAAGACCAAACGGAAGGACCGCAAACTGATAGTGCTGCGATCCGGAGATACTTCCTGTGCGACTTTAGGATTGGGATGTGAAAGTACGCATCCTGCAAGTCGAGCGACACCATCCAGTCTTCTTCCAGCAGTGCCTGAAGAACCTGTGCAAGGGTGAGCATCTTGAATTTCTCCTGTTTCAGATAAAAATTCAAGATCCTGAGATCCAGGATTGGACGAAGTCTGCCATCCTTTTTGGGAATCAGGAAATACCGGGAGTAGCATCCCTGACTCCATTCCTGCTCTGGGACCACCTCTATCGCACCCTTCCTTAATAGAGTTTGGACTTCCTCCTGAAGGAGTAACAGATGTTCCTCTGAGCAATATCCCTGGCAAGGAGGGTAATTGGGAGGGAATTCTCGAAAGGGAAGGGCATACCCATTTTCTACGAGATTGAGAACCCAAAGATCCGATGTAACCGATTCCCAATCCCGTAGAAAGTGGGTAAGCAGACCCCCCCACCGGACCCACATGAACCTGAATGGCGGATCTAGTGCTGCTTTTCTGTGGCTGGGGGGTTGGAGGAGGTGGAGGAGGAAGAGGCTTGACGCCCTCGAGGACGTGCCCTTTGCCTTCCCCTGTACGACCTATACAAGGTATTTTGCTGCTGCTGCTGCTGTTGATGCTGCTGCTGACCTTGTCTAAATGTACGAAAAGAAGAGCGACCAAAGCCTCTGAATTTCCTGGTCGTAGAACCTCTAACTTGAATACCAAGAGATCTAGCAGTCGTCCTGCTATCCTTAAATCTCTCCAAGGCCGAATCTGCCTTCTTGCCAAAGAGTCCTTCACCATCAAAAGGCAGATCTAACAAAGCAGACTGTACATCAGCAGAAAAATCTGAGGATTTTAACCAAGCTGAACGCCTTGTGGCAACAGCAGTGCCCATGATCCTTGCCACAGAATCTGCAGTATCAAGGCCGCTCTGGATAACTTGGCGAGCTGCCGCTTGAGTGTCAGATAAAACTTCCTCAAAGTCACCTCTGCAGTCTTCTGGAACCTTAGGGATCAATGTACGTACAGAGTCCATAAGAGTGTGGACATATCTTCCCATAAGGCAAGTGGCATTTGTTGATTTTAACGCCATACTCGCAGACGAGAAAGTTTTCTTGGCCACTTGATCCTGCTTTTTAGCTTCCTTGTCACCAGGAACTTGTGGAAAAGCACCAACTGACTTCTTAGAACATGCCGCCTGAATCACCAAACTCTCAGGAGAAGGGTGAGACGACAAAAAGGCAGGGTCCTCAGGAGCCACTCTATACCTCCTAGCCACACCTTTCGAGACAGCAGGAGCAGAAAGAGGCTTCTTCCACACCTCCATAATGGGTTGAGTCAAAGCATCATTAAAAGGGAGCAATGGCTCCACAGCTGAGCTCGGAGAATGAAGAACCTCAGTAAGCAGATACGATTTAAATTCAGCAGTAGGCAATTTTAAACCTAAAAGTCCCGCTGCTTTTTTCATCACCACATGATATGGCTGAACATCTTTAGACGTTACATCAGGACCTGATGGTAAAACCCACTGTGGGGAAAATTCAAGACCACTAGCCTCTGCTAGATCCTCGAAATAATTTTCATCCAGCTCACCTTCTTCCAAGTCAGAATGAGACTCACAATACCTCTGCTCTTCCAGGAGACGTTGAGCCTCTCTCCTAGATCTCTGCTTAACACGGAGTGCAGCCGGATCCACTGTCGACTCAGACGGCGCCGGAGCCGACGTCGGAATCGAATCCGAAGGCTTAGAAGGATGTTCCAGAGATTTGCTTGGAGCGGGCGACGCCGGTGCTGGAGTCGTTGACTTCGGTCGAGCCGGCGTCGACATCGGCGTCGATCTCGGTGGAGCCACAGCGGGGTCGGAGCCGGCAAATATGGCATGAAAGGTGCCGGGGCATATGAATGAGGCACCCCCAAATTAAATGCCATTGGACCCATGGGACCCGAAGGCGCTCCAGAGGGGTACCAAGACTTCGAGAAAACATCATACATAGCGTTGAGAAACGCTGAAGGATCCTGACCTGGAGCTGGAAAAGGTGGATGCTCAGGTCGACCTCAAAGTAGATTCGAATCGGTCTCAACAACAGGAGTCGATTCCTCATCCTCCACAGGAACTTCACCGACCTCTTCTTGAGCTGGAGACGGTGCCGGAGTCGGATCGGGAACCGGAGTCTGAGAATGAACTTGCGACTCTGAAGGCGAGGCCTCGCCTTCTTGATCCGAAATCTCTTGTGGAGGAATTACTTTCGATTTAATCTTCTTGGGTGATCTCGACCTCGAGTCAGACTTATCACCCGAATGACGACGAGACTCATGTCTCCTCTTCTTATGCTTCTTACGGGACCTCGAAGCATGATCCGACGAAGACCCCGAAGCCGACACCTCCCGAGACCTCTATCTCGACCTCGATCTAGACTTCTTCGAGTGGGATTTCGAAGATTTCCTAACCTTATCGGCCTTCAGTTTAGCCACAAGAAGCTTAGACTCCCTTTCTCGCAGGGCCTTTGGATTCATCTTTTGACACGACGAACACCCATCCACATCGTGGTCGGAGCTCAAACACCAAATACAGTCTTGGTGTGGGTCCGTAACGGACATCATCTTTCCACATTCTCTGCAGGGCTTAAAACCCGTCTTCTTTGTCGACATATTAAAAGAACAAAGAGGCAAGAAGCAGAGAAACGAAGAAATACAGCAACAGAGTTACTAGAAGCTACAGAGTATCCCAAACCGTTAGCGTCGACGACGCGGAAAAAAGGGAACTGATGTCATCACGCCGGGGTGGGCCTATTGTAGGCGTCGGTGACGTCAGCGGAGTCGCGATCGATGTCGTGTCTCTATGACGTCCGAGTCCACGTTGGCGCGAGGCTACAAAAAGAATTTCCGAATGTTGCTGGCGCAAGGGGGATATTCACAAGGTGAGGAATCCACACGGCAGATGTATCTATCAGAAATGTTCATCGGAAACAAAACCAAATATATGATTCAGCACAAATGAGAGAAACAGGGCTTGAATGAATGCAGCCTCAGCCTCCATTTTAAAGTAAAGACAAATCCGAATTATCAGAGAGCATTCAAAAATGGAAAATTAAAATAGTGGAAGTGACTAGTTCATAAACACCAGTTTCATTTTGAATCTATTTTCCTGCCAGAGAAAAAATATGTACAAATCAGCCATGAAAATAAAAGTAATGGAAGAAAAACGGCACAATATTACAGTATAACGTAATATACAATCCTTACAGAGCCATACCAGTGTTGAAAGGTGTAGCAAAATGAGAAGATGGCGATTACAGTAAAATCTTCAGACACACCCAAATATGGTAAACATGTTAACAGTGTGGACTGGCAGCAACATTTTAATGGCAGAGATCCTGTGATAGCTTCCAATATTTTACATAATTTAGTACACAATTTTGTTAAACATCCTACCTCACACTGATATACTTACTAAAGTATGGAGTGTCCCTTCATAGTTTGGTGATAAGGCCCCTTGACTACTTGTTCTGGGCCACTGTGAGGAGCCTACAGGAAAAGTAAATAATATAAAAGGCATTCAATTCCCAAGAAAAAAAACAAAAATTACAATACTGTTTGAAGAGAATGGTAAACTTTACTTCCCTGTAACAATTTGTTTGCAGCTTTTTAGCGCGGTTTGGTGCATGCAACGCAAGTTGTGTTTTTCTTAGAAGTATAATTTCTGTTTCAAGGTGACTGGGTATTCAATCCCCCGAAACCCACAATGCACCATGACAGTCTCCAGCTTAGATTTTGTTTTTCCTCTATGGCTGAGATAAAGCAGTCTGATGCGAAGCATGACAGTGAATGTATATGGTGCAGTGTGACCATGTGCTTGAAAGTAATTACGGTTTCAAAAGCCATACTGTACGCTTGCTCAAGGAAGTGGGAGAAAGCATCGGATTTCACAGTACTAAAAGTTGCAAACTGATTGTTACACTGAAGTAACATTTTCCATTTCCAGCATACGTTGCTGTAAATCACATGCTCTGCATAGACTGAAAAGCTGTGCCCTTCTCCATAAAGCGATAGCTTGCAAGCAGGAGGCGCTAAAAACAGAGTATTTAGAGCACTTTTCCAGACTTGCTTCTTTGGAAGGCATGAATGTCCACGCAATGTTTTGGGAAATTAGGGTAGGAGGCCATGATGCATCACTACATATATCTGTACGTGGGCTTCTGCCAAGGAATGCCTTAGAGGCTTCTTTTTGCGAAAGGAATGTGCCCCACGCACAGCATGTAATCTAAGTTTGGCTTAACAGGCTTTGATACATTTTAACTGTCTATCTAGTAATGTCCAACTTGGAAATAGGTTTCCCCAAATGGAACTTGCCAAAAGCTACAAAGAGTTGTGCAGACCTTCTAAAAGTGTTGGTCCTGCATTGCATTACATGAGGGCTCTTTTAATATCTTAAGTGTGTAAAGTCCTTTCCGTAACGGTCTGTGGTTGGGGTAAAAATAATTGGCAAGTCAATGGTTTGATTGACATGGAACAGGGAGACTATCTTAGGCAGAAAGGAAAATGCTACTTACCGGTATACATCTGTTCTTGGCATGTAGAGCTGCAGAGTTACACACTGTTGCATAGATCGCCATCTAGTGTTGGGTCCGGATGTTTGCACTTGTTTTTGTCCTGAAAAGTCTTTGAAGTCACGAGATAGGCGACTCCTCCTTTGGATCATATTGCGCATGGGCATCGGCTCCATCCTTAGATTATTTATCGCCAGCAGGGAAATGATAGAGTTTGTAAGAAACAGGAAGCATGCCCATGTAAGCTGTACCTAATTAAGAAAATACTGGAACAGATGAAGGTAGCCGAGGAGGTGGGTTGGCGTGTGTAACTCTGCAGCTCTACATGCCAAGAACAGATGCATACTTGTAAGTAGCATTTTCCGTTCAAGGCATATGAGCTGCAGATTATACACTGTTGTATAGATTATACAGCAGTACCCCCTCCTAGCGGCGACCACCAGTACCCGTTGCAGTAGTTTGAAATAGTGTTTGGAGTACAGCCTGGCCCACAGTAGCTTGTTTAGTGTGAGAAAGTGGCTCTATATTTACTGGACTAGAATGAAGTACAGTGTGTATAGAGTCCACCAACCCCCAGAGGTATAACAGAGGGTAAAGTCAGAACTGACCTTACTCTCCAAAATGGTAGCTTGGTCGAGCAGTAAGGCAGTACCAGAGGACAGTGTAAAGCATTTGTTGTACACACTCAGTCAGCAAAAGGTTTCAAACACTCAACGACTGAACTCCAGGCCAATTGTTTTTATATCCATAGATGTAGGTGTTTTATTTTTAGAACCAACAGTTATAAAAATATACTTTTCTTGTTATGAGTTCTCTCATGTAACTACTTTGCAAATGAGCAATAAAGTTTGTGCACACAATTAATACAGTATTGACAGTAAGCAACACAATCCTAAAACACACTATAGCATTGAGCTCAATGGGTTTTCCACATGCAAGTACAGTTGATTACTATATAGATTACTTTAGTAGTCCCAGGACTAGATCTGAGATTCAGTCCTGGGGTCTAAGCTGAAACCAGGTTAGCAAAAACGTTTTAGTTACTGTAGTGAATTTTCATGAATATAAAGCGGTTTTAAAAGTTCACACTTAGAAACTTTTCAAAAGAAATCTGACAATGTTATTCAATGGGAGAAAATTCAGGTTGCAGGTAAAGTACGATCGTGTTACTTTTGTAACCCATGACTTGTCTCCTAGGGCCAGCACTGTGGTTTTAACTCAAAACAGGTAGGTAAATGAGTTTCAGTATTTCGTATGATTTTTAAAGAATATTAAAATTTTTCAAGTCAAGTGGTCTTTATTCGATCTCATAATCATAAAAGACATGTACAATTTAAAACAGTAAATATACTTCATTTCATTTTTACGGAATACAAAAGGCCCATAGAGATAACCCAAGTTACAAAATTCATTTGTACCTTAATAAATAATTTGTTAAAAATACTACATTTAAAATACAATTATGTCCATAAAATCATCAATTAATAATCAGGTTAATAATTACCTCTTTACGTCCTATTTTCCATTCCATGAGCACGATTTATCCACATACCATGTAAAAATTTCGAAACTGCAATTATGGTAAGCTCTTTCTCATCTGTTTTTAAAATCCGTATAGCTTCCATACCAGAAGAAACCCCCAATGACTGGAAAATCGGCTTTAGCCATTTGATCCTTACATTCTGGTATACTGGACAAACAAAAAGAACATGACCAATGGATTCCATTTGGGTTACACAAAACGGGCAATTCATACATAGGCCTACACCCCATTTGCCCGAAAAAGCATTAATAGGAAGAGTGCCTATCCTAAATTGGTGGAACCATTTTCTATCACTCTGGACTGTTAAAAGGTCCCAGTATTTCTCATAGGCAGGGACATGTTTAGTCTCTAGGTACACCCTAGACAAGGAAGTGCTGGTCAAGGTTGAGAACCGGTTTATCGTGACCATATTCCAATATAGCTCTTTCAACTCTTTACGAAATGGAAAACTTGCATTCATTGGGTTTTGCCACAACTGGCTCAACCCAAGGTCACTAAAAGTTTTCTTAACCTGCCTAAACCACAGAATTTTTCCTGCACCTACAGTGTCCCTAACCTTCAAAATAGAATGGGCATATTCCGTGAGCTCTGGAGTAACCCAGAGCCTTCGCCAGTAGGCCACAGGTCTAAAACGAGCTACATCCTCCAAATATTGACTACCCAGATCATAATATAGTGGTAGTAAGGGGGTGGAATGAGGTAAACCTGTGATAGACCGCATACATTTATTTTGCAAGGTGCCTAGTGCAGATAAGTTACTATGGGCCCACAGTTCTGCCCCGTACAGTACAGAGGCCGTAATTTTTGCATTATATATTTTCAGTACCGGAGCAATCGGCTTGGTATGGGATTGACGATACTCTCTTAACAGGGCACCAGACAATTGGGCATGTCTAAGCATCAACATATCCAGGTGAGAATTCCACTTAAGTTTTGATGTAAGCATTATGCCCAGATACGTAAAAATGTGTGTCTGCTCCAAAGCAACGCTATTCATAGTGACTGACCCTTTTGCTTCTTTCTGTTTATGAAGAACCATAAACTTGGTCTTGTCAACATTTATGCGAAGGCCATAATCCTTACAGAATAGTTCAAACCTTATAATGGCCTTTTGGAGCCCTTGCTGTGTCTTTGACGACAACGTATCGTCGGCAAACATTATTAAAGGTATTTTACTACCATGTAGGGATGGTGCATCAGTGGGGTGGTTTTCATAATATTTGGTCACATTATTTATATACAACGAAAATAAAGTAGGTGCCAATACACACCCCTGCCTGACCCCACGTTCGACCTGGAATCTGTCAGTCACCTGGCCATGCTGTCCCCAGCGCACCTGGGCAAAGTTTCCTTCATGAAGTTTTATCACAAAAGACAATAGTTCCCTAGGCAAGCCCTGTAATGCTAGAGTATC
This sequence comes from Lissotriton vulgaris, assembly GCF_964263255.1. Taxonomy (NCBI): domain Eukaryota; kingdom Metazoa; phylum Chordata; class Amphibia; order Caudata; family Salamandridae; genus Lissotriton; species Lissotriton vulgaris. The sequence goes on from NC_141700.1 coordinate 65,894,764, forward strand.
CCATAACCTAGCTCTAGGAACCAAGTCGAAAGCCGACTTTAGGTCAACAAAGGCGGCGTATATTCTCCCACCATTAAGGATAACAACTCGCCAGTAAATTAAAACAAATCTAAAAACTTGTGATCTGATTAGAACGGAATCCTGCCTGTAATGGGGATAAAATATTGCAATCTTCGACCCAATCCAGGATGCGGGCCAACACCAACCTAGCCGTAACCTTTTGCAGACAATCGATCAGGCTGATTGGCCACTAATTGCTTGGGTCCGATCGATCCCCTTTTTTAAAAATGGGTAAGATCTCAGCGCCTTTCCAGGAATCGGGTATTGGGAACCTTTCGCAATTGCATTTATAAGATGCTCAATATATAGTACCCAGAGTGCCTTATTATGTAAAGACAAGTCAGCAGGGACACAGTCAAGACCAGGGGCTCTGCAACTCCGTACTCTGCTAAGAGCATTTTCAACTTCCTGTTTAGTAAAACACAGTGCAGGGGGATTAACTAGTGCAACACAAAGTTCCTGTGAGAGGTCACATTCTACTGGATCACCAGCAAATTGTTTGTGAAAGTGGGATACCCATGATTCGGGTGTAACATGGTTTGTCGGTGGTTGGCTAATACCACCCTTTCCCCACTTCAACAAATATCAAAAAGCTAACCATGTTCCTTTCGGTGCTGGCACCATACAACTCCTGCCAATAATCCTCATCCCATTCTTTTTTTGCTTTGCGTTGGACTGACTTGTATTCCACTCTTGCCCGACAGATCCTCTCCCTATCCTTAGATCTAATTGGTGAGGCTATAGCTTTACAGGCCATCTTGCATGAATTATCATACCATGAGTCTTTTGGAATCTTTGTGGGATCTTTCTTATTTAAAATGTGTGCAGTAAAATACCCTTTCATGTTATTAAAAAGGTCATTATGTACTGATGTAACTTTGGTCTCATAACCTGGATATACCTGGATACTTCGCGGGTCCACTAGGGCATTAGACACCAGGGTATTGATGCCTCTAACTGGTCCCCTTTAATATTAGTTTCGACCATTTAACTCTTCTCGTGTCATTGCTTAGATGAATTTCTACTCCAGGAGAATGGGCAACATCTGTATCTGTGCCCATACAAGTGAATTCCATTGCCAAAGGGTTATGATCACTCTCTACTCTATCTTTGACGGTCATATCTATTATTTGTGGCCAAAATTCCTTATTAACTAAAATGTAGTCAATACGACTACCACTATTATGGATTGCTGATTCCTTCTTATCGGACGAAGTCCTCCCATTGGCTGCTCTTAGACCGTGCTCCAGGCATAGGGTTTTTAACTGAATGGCTGCCTCTGTCCACTTTTTAATCGGGGCCAAGGATATTTTGGGAATTTCCCATAACATATCTTCTTCGTGGCCCAAATCGTAATCATTAGTGTCCAGGGGCTCAAAGGTACAATTAAAATCACCAGCCACCACTATATCATTTAACCCTTTGTACTTATTAAGATAAGAATCAAGAATGTCAGTAGTACTAGATGCTTTACCACCGGGCAGACCTCGTACATAAACATTAAATATTAGGAGATCATTTACACCCATTTGGGTTACCTTAATTACCAAAAGATCATTTCCTTCCGTTTCCATCTCCCGGACTGTATATTTATCAGACTGCCTTACCCAGATAATGAGCCCCCCATGGGTCTTCCCCTTCGAGCAATTATAGCTGGTTTATAAAAATGTATATACCCTGCCTTAAATACAGGGTCAACTAGCCATGTTTCTTGTAGGGCCACAATGTCATTGTTGTCAATGAAGAGCTGCCAGTCTACTGACTGTAGTTTATTTTTTATACCAGCTATGTTCCACGAGATAAGGCCATATTTACGTGTCTCCAGTCGTGGAACTCCACTATCCATTACTACGGGGGAACTAACCTCAAGGTTGGCTCTGTCCATTGGCATACTCACAACATTTTGGCATATTACTAGGGGGCTTTCCTCCAGCTCTGGCAGAATACCGATAGATTGATATCCAACCTGAGTAATAACTATGTCCCTTAGGGGCGGGTCTGGTTTGACAACTACTTTTACTGCATCCAGTTTCACTAGTGACCGTAATCACTGGAGTTTGGTGATTATATTCTAGGAATGGGTCACGTAGTCAGTCATTGTCTGCCAAGGAACTCAGGGCATCAAATCTATTATAGGTTGGAATAGCACAATTTACCAATCCTGGTTCGGTGCCACGGTACCTGTCAGGACCCCCTCGAGGGGGTGGACTGACACGGTAAAAGTACCCTAAAGGGAGTATATGTATAACGTCTTCCCTTATCACAGAGGATGAGGCCGTTTCCAAGATGCACCAGACTAGTTTTGGAGATCTAAAACTGATGACAATACAGTCCCCCTCCATACCCTTCACTGATTTGCCTACCCAAGCAACCCTTCGTATCATCAGAAAATCCTCAAATAGATGTTTCCCAAGCCCTGTTTTAGTTCCCAGATAATGAAGGGGCTTATTTTTCAATGAGGACCAATACTCTTCCTCTTGTGGTCTGAGTGATGGGGTATTGGCTAGGACAATAGTGAATGGTGTTGACTCAGAGGGGAAATCTAAAAACACACTCCTTTCCCCTTTGCTCTCCACCCTGGACCTAGGGACAAGACCAGTTTATTGTTACACGGGTTTATGTCATTTCGGGCTACTCACAATGGGTCAGATTGGTTTATAACACAAGGAGGATGAGGTTTGGGGTTTGAAAGGGCTTCACTAGAATGCACTGGAATTTGGGAAAAAACAGGGTTTCCTGTCTGTTTTAGTCCTGGAACTTCAATAGGGCCAGGCATGTTAGTGTTACCAGATGATTTGAATAGATATTCTTCAATTTTTACCAGCCTCCGGTCTATTCGGTCTAGTCTACCAACAAGTGGGTCCAAATGTGCTACGAGTAGGTCCTTAAGCTGCTTGCAATAAGTTTCATGGATGTCATCCATGACTAGGGGCTGCTGCACATCCTGTATTTGACCCATTGTTGGTGCATCATCCTGTCTATGTACTACTGCAGTGGTAACAACTTCTGACCCTCTCCTAACCAGACTAGTGCTCCTATTTTTTGCTAGCTTTGCTACCTGTGCACTAGTTCTCTGAGCATTACATGCTTTCCTTTTCCTGGTCTGGGCGGCTATGACAGAAGACTGGTCAGCATTTTTTTGTTGTCTGGTTCTAGGTTTTCTAGCAGAAGCCATAGGGTTGCTGTTAGACCTAAGAACTGGAGCCACTAGTAGGGACGCTGTTTGGGAGCCTCTAGCTGACAATGTTGGTGATCGTGAACATATAGAATGACCAGGGGAAGCATCTTCAATAGACCCTTGACCAAGGGGTAGGCTGGGAAACTCTAAAGAGAGCCTCTTTTCAGTAGACTCTATTTCCTGCAAAAGTAAACTTTCAGCACGGATTAAGTAGGCATCCAGGGTCCCAATCACTCCTACCCCTCGCTTACAAATACTATTGTTCATTTCTAGGGCAAGGTGTCCTTAGGCAATAAACATGAAATAATCAAGTTTAAAGTCTTACTTTAGTGTCCAGCAATGATGTTAGGGAAATGGCCCAGCCTTTTCCGGTCGCGGATGGGCCTGCCCTTGGCCCAGGCTTGGCCCGGGGACGCCCGCGAGCGTCCCGTGGGAGGCGCGACGTTGTTTTAAGCGCCTCCGGGCACTTTCCAGTGACGTTGTTGGTGTGCGCCCCTCAAGGGACTCTGGGTGTTGTAGTCCCGAGGCAGCACACAGGGCGCGAGGCTTCCTTCTAGTGGCCGGCAGGGATGAGAGTGAGAGCCGGTGTCACCACACTGTAATCCCCCGCAGAAGGAGCAGTCAAAGTCTCTGGCACCAGGTAGGGAAAAGAAAAGAGGAACCCGCGCCGTGGGAGGCGCAAAGTTGTTTCAAGCGCCTTCAGGCGCTTTCCAGTGACGTTGTTGGTGTGCGCCCCTCAAGGGACTCTGGGTGTTGTAGTCCCGGGGCAGCACACAGGGCCCGAGGCTTCCTTCTAGTGGCCGGCAGGGATGAGAGAGAGAGCCTGTGTCGCCACACAGTAATCCCCCGTAGAAGGAGCAGTCAAAGTATCTTGCCCGTCTAGGCCGCCCTCCCAACTACCATCCAACCCAATCATCCTGGGCAGAGACCTCCAAAAGTAGACAGAAGAAATTTCATAGAAAAGCAGACAATGGGTTCCTATGGAGAATATACAAGTTACTAGTAAACCCGCTAGAGATTACTTTTGCGGTTCAGTACTGGGCTGAAAGGTACAGCACTGGCTTCTCCCCTGATCACAGGTGAGTACTTCGGAATTCCGACTTTGGCTGATTTTATGTGAATATTTTCAGGTTTCAAAACTTCACACTTAGAAAATTTTCGAGTCAAAATGAGTCTATGTTATCCAATGGCAGGTAAGTAAATTACCGGTTTCTAGGAGAGTACTTGGTTGGTGAAGTTAAGGTTCAGGGCATAGACTCGGGGGTCCCCCAGGGTCGGGTAAGTACAGTTAGTTCACTCCCAGCGGCAGAGGGGCGGCCAGGTGCAGAGGTAGGTAGGCCCAATGATATCCAATGAGGGAAGAGGGGCCTTCGGTTGGTGGCTGCTGGCTAGCAGACCACGCGGCTGTGGGAGCTGGGCTCCTGGTCACTTGCTCAGGGCAAGGCGGGAAGTAGGATAGGACACAGAGGTCACAGCCAGCGGCACTCAGGCAGCTGGGTGCTAGGTGCAGGGTGCCTTTGAGCCGTCGGGCGCTCCATGTTATCCAATGTGTGAGAAAGTGCCATCTTTCTTGCCTTGGTATGCCCCCACTTTTTTCTTAACTGCTGATGTGCTTTGACTGAGTGTGCCCTGGGGCCCGGTCAATCCGGTACCCCGGGCCTGTGTTCCTTCCCTAAAAAGAAAAGCTATGCTGAAACAAAATACCCAATTGGCATCTCTGGCAACCTGTCAGCCCCTAGTAAATGTTACCCTAGGTACCCAGGGCATGGTGACCAGAGAAGACCCAGGAGGGCTGCAGCACTTATTGTGCCACCCTCAGGGGCCCTGTACCCTGGCACCCACACGAACAAGTTACTTACCTTCGGTAACGATATATCTGTAAGAAACAGTAGTTAGTATTAGATTCCTTACCTTAGAATATCCCCAGGCGTCAGTCTGGATCCGGAAACTTTTGCGTAGCAGTACCCCTGCGCGTCGGTAGGCGTCGTCTGCAGGCGTCCCCTGCGGCTCCGCGTCCGTCGTCGGCGTCGTGCGCCGTGATGACGTCGCTGGAGTATATAGACGCCGCCTCCGCGCGCTGACGTCAGTTCTTTGTACACAGCTTTTCCGCGCCAGAACACGCAGCCATGTGAGAACCAACACTGGTGCCATTTGAAACTAGGGCCCTGAAAGGGATGTCCTTAACCCTAGGTATCAGTTCGCAGAACGGGGAGGATGGGTGGGCGGTAAGGAATCTAATACTAACTACTGTTTCTTACAGATATATCGTTACCGAAGGTAAGTAACTTGTTCATCTGAAAGAAACAGGTTAGTATTAGATTCCTTACCTTAGAATAGATACCCCAGCAACACCAACCCCGGTGGTGGGTCTGCGAACCAATACAATCCTACACCAGAAAGTCCTGGAGGATCGAACGGCCAAAGAAGCCATCCCTCCGGACTTGACTGTCCAGGCAGTAGTGCCTCGCAAAAGTGTGCAGCGAGGCCCACGTAGCCGTCTGGCAAATGTCCTGCAAAGAGACTCCCCGGCCCAGGGCAGTAGTAGCCGCCGTGGCCCGAGTGGAATGGGCCCTCAGCCCAACAGGAGGCTCCTTCAGAGCAAAAAAGAGTAGCACGCTTTGATGCACAGAACGACCCACCGAGAGACGGTCCGTTTATGTACCGCCCGTCCCTTCTTCGCACCCACGTAGCCAACAAACAGTTGGTCATCCACCCGGAACTGGCGTGTGCGATCAATATAAAATGAAAGCGCACGTTTTGGGTCCAGACGATGGAGCCGCTCTTCATCCTTTGAAGGATGCGGATGCGGGAAGAAGGAGGGGAGGGTGATGGACTGCCCGATGTGAAAAGCAGAGACAACTTTGGGCAGGAAAGAAGGTCTAGTTCTCAAAACCACCTTGTCTGGATGAATGGACAGGAAGGGAGGTTTGACAGAAAGAGCCTGGAGCTCACTCACTCTCCTGGCAGAGGTGATGGCAACCAGGAAGGCCGTCTTTAACGTCAGGAGACGGAGAGGACAGGAATGAAGAGGCTCAAAGGGAGCACACATCAAGAAGGTTAGAACCAGGTTCAAGTCCCACTGAGGCATCACAAACGGCACAGGAGGATACATGTGTGTGATGCCCTTCAAGAACCTTGTTACAATAGGGGACTTGAACAAAGAAGGTTGATCAGGCAGCCTCAGAAAGGCCGAAAGGGCAGAAAGGTAGCCCTTGATAGTGCCCAGAGCAGAGCCCTGCTGGGCAAGAGAGAGAAGAAAGAGGAGAACCTCGGAAAGAGGGGCAGAAAGAGGATCCACAGCCTTTGCTGTGCACCATGCCACAAATCTGTTCCACCGGCAGGCGTATACCGACTTTGTGGAGGGACGCCTGGCTGCCAGAATCACATCACAGACTTCAGGAGGCAAGTCAAATGGCCTCAACTGTCGCCGCTCAATCTCCACGCATGGAGGTGGAGGCTGGACAAGTTCGGGTGGAGGACCGTCCCCTGCTGCTGCGACAGAAGGTCCTCCTGAAGGGGCAGGCGGATCGGGGGACCGACTGACATGCTGAGTAGCTCGGGATATCAGTACCTTCGAGCCCAGTCCGGAGCCACAAGGATGACTTGGGCCCGGTCGCGCCTGATCTTCTTCAGCACTCTGGGCAGAAGTGGTATAGGCGGAAAGGCGTATAACAGACCGCAACTCCACTTGCGCCGAAAGGCGTCGCCGTGCGAGTGCCGTCTTGGAGACTCCAACGCGCAGAACTGATGACATTGCGCGTTCTCTTCTGTGGCGAATAGATCTAACCAAGGCTCTCCCCATCTCAGAAAGAGGCCTTGCGCCGCCACGTCCGAGTTCAGACGCCATTCGTGATCCATCGAGCACCGACGGCTGAGTTCGTCCGCCCTGGCGTTCAGAGAACCTGCCAGGTGTTGAACCGTCAGAGTCACGTCCTGACGTTCCAGCCATTGCCAGAGGCGCAGAGCCTCTTGGCAAAGGGTCCACGACCCCACCCCGCTTCTTGCAGTACCACATGGCGGTGGTGTTGTCTGTGAACACCTGCACCACACTCCCGCTGACAAAGGGGAGGAATGCTTTCAGTGCCAAACGAATCGCCCGTAGCTCCAACAGGTTTATATGGAGCCGGGACTCCGCTGGAGACCAGATGCCTCTGATCTCTGCCTCTCCCAAGTGGCCTCCCCAGCCCTGGAGGGACGCGTCCGTCACAACAACGTGCTCCGGTTGGGGAAGGGAGAGGGATCTGCCTCTGACCCAATCGCGGTCCATAAGCCACCACTGCAGTTGTCTCGCAGTGCCCTCCGAGATCAGGACATGGTCGGACAAGTTGCCCTGATGCTGGGCCCACTGAAACTTCAGGTCCCACTGCAGAGCCCGCATCCGCCACCGGGCGTGATGCACCAGAAGGATGCAGGAGGCCATCAGCCCCAGAAGCCGCAGCGTCAACCTGACCGAAACCCGGGATAACGGCTGAAAGATGGGAATCAAAGCCTGTATATCCTGGACTCGCCGTTCCGGAGGATAGACCCGAAACTGCGCCGAGTCAAGAACCGCTCCGATGAAAAGGAGCTTTTGAGAGGGACACAGGTGTGATTTCGGCACATTGATGGGGAACCCCAGCTCGTGCAGGAGGTCTGCCGTCATCTGAAGGTGGTGGACGACTGTCTGGGGCGAGCCCGCCTTCAACATCCAGTCGTCTAGATAGGAGAAGACCGAAACCCCTAATCTGCGCAGATGGGCTGCGACCACCGCCATCACCTTTGTGAACACCCGTGGGGTGCTGGTAAGGCCGAAGGGGAGCACGATAAACTGAAAGTGCTCCTGGCCTACCGTGAACCGCAGGTAACGTCGGTGGGCCGGCAGGACGGGGATGTGAAAATACGCATCCTGCAAGTCCAACGCTACCATCCAGTCTTGCGGGTCTAGAGCAGCCAAGACCTGAGCTAATGTCAACATCTTGAACTTCTCCTTCCGGAGGAAGCCGTTGACGTTCCTTAGGTCCAAGATAGGACGTAGGCCCCCTTTGTCCTTCTTGGGTACCAGAAAGTAGTGGGAATAGCAACCACGTCCTACTTCTGGCCCAGGAACGCGCTCGATGGCCCCCTTGGCCAAGAGGGCCGTAACTTCCTCCCTCAGAAGTGCCAAGTGGTCCCCCGACACACGGTGGTTCTGCGGTGGCATGGCTGGAGGAGTAGTCTCGAAGGGGAGAGAGTAGCCCCTTCGGACGAGCTGCAGCACCCACCTGTCCGATGTTATTGTGTGCCAGTGGGAGAGGTGAGGGCGAACCCTGCCACCCACTGGCGTCACATGGGCCTGAAAGCACGGACTAGGAGGATTTAGTGGCGGATGCTGCGGGGGGAGGTGTGGTCTGACCTCGCCGCTGTCCCCGACCGCCACCACGGCGGTTTCCACGGCCGCCACCGCGTTGATAAGTCTGTTGCGGGCGTGGCTGGCAGCACGTGTGGGACCGCCCCTTCCTTGGCCACGAAAGGAGCGAAACGAACCGGTTTGCTGGCGCTGGGTCGAGAGACCCATGGACTTGGTCGTGACCCTGGAGTCCTTGAAGCGCTCCAGCGCGTGGTCCGCTTTGTCGCCAAACAGGCGACTACCATCAAATGGCATGTCCATCAATGCATTCTGGACATCTGCCGAGAAATTGGCGGATCTCAGCCAGGCGTGGCGACGAATCGCCACCGTCGTGGACATCGCTCTGCCCAGTGAGTCGGTCGTATCAAGACCACACCTGATGGAGTACCTCGCTGCGTCTCGGCCCTCAATCATAGCCTTGCCGAGCTTAGCCCGTACCTCCGGCGGGCATTCAGGCCGCAGGTCCGCGACCGTATCCCACAGAGAGTGGGTGTAGCGGCCCAAGAGGCATGCGGTTTTGCAAGACCGCAGTCCCAGACTCAGGGACGAGAAGACCTTCTTACCATACTGGTCGTACCTCTTAGATTCCCGGTCGGGCGGGGCCGACGGGAATGCGGTCTGGGATGTCGAGGCCTGGATCACAAGGCTCTCAGGGGTGGGATGGGTGGACAAGAACTTGGGATCATCCGTACACGGACGGTGGCGTCTGGCCACGTTCCTATCAACAGGCGAACCTGAAGCGGGCCTGGACCACGTGCCCAAAAGAACGTCAGTTAAGGCCTCGTTGAACGGCAGCAGTGGCTCCTGTGGGCATGACTGCGGTTTGAGTACCTCAGTGAGGATGTTAGTCCTCACGGCCGCGACGGGGAGCTCAAGGTTGAAGGCCTTGACAGCCCTCATCAACACCACTGAATAAGCTGCCCCCTCCTCCGTAGCCACGGTAGGAGGCGAGACAAAGCCAGGGTTGGGGGAGTCATCCAGACCACTGGCGTCACCCAAGTCACCCGTCCAGTCCACATTGTACTGACACTCGCGGGTCAGAGGGTCCTCAGACCCCTCCCACTACTCTCCGTAATCTACATCCTCACCATATTCGGAATCAACAATGTAGACCGGATCCCCGGGGTCCACAGGCCCCATCGGCGTCGGACTCGGCATCGGGCGACGCCGGTTCGACTCCGCGTCCGGAGTCGGAGAGGGAATGGGGGCGGCGCCGCCCGGAGCGGCGCCAGGGGCAGCCCCGATGGAATCGGCGCCGGAGAGGCCAGTTGACCAGCCGGCGTAGACCCTGAAGGCCCCTGCGGCGCCGGGGCCGGAGCCGTCGGCGGCGCCGGAGCACCCGACGGCGTCGAGGCAGGAGCACCCGAACCGCTAGGGCCCTCGGACGGGACCACAGGGCCCGAAGGCGCCGTAGGCCCCGTCGGAGGAGACAGTGCCTTCATGGCCATGAGGAACGCCTCTATCTCCTCAGGCGACGCACCTTGCCCAGGGACCGCAGGGTATGGAGCCGGCCGCGTCGGCGACTCACGCGGAGCCGCGGGGGTGGGGCCACCCGAACCCTCGGCCACATCGTGCGAGCGTCGGGGGTACGATGACGACGCCCCGACTTCTTGTGCTTCCTACCTGAGGAACCAGAGGAATGGTGACGACTCCCGGAGCGCTCGTGACGGCTCCGCGACCGCTCCCTCGATCGCTCCCTTGACCTCCGGCCGGACCGGGACCGCTCTCGACGCGGGGCCGACACCCGGAGCTCGAGCAGCTTGCGGGACCGCTCCCGCCTAGCTTTATTCGTCAAGGCCCGGCAATCGACGCAAGCGTCCACGTCGTGGTCGGGGCCCAGGCACCGGAGGCAGAGTCGGTGATGGTCCGTGACCGACATCGTGCGGTCACAGTCGTCACAGTTCTTAAAACCAGGCATCCTACCGGCACCGTAAGAAGATTATCAAAAAGATTCAAAAACTTTGGTCAAAGACCGGAGTACTGCTCTTCGGATCTGTGCTAACTGGCGCGGAAAAAAGAAGAACTGACGTCTGGTGCGGAGGCGGCGCCGCAGGGGACGCCTGCAGACGACGCCTATCGACGCGCAGGGGTACTGCTACGCAAAAGTTTCCGGATCCAGACTGACGCCTGGGGATATTCTAAGGTAAGGAATCTAATACTAACCTGTTTCTTTCAGATACTGCCTTTTCAGGCTGAGTGCCTAAGTGCAGAACTAAAACATGAGTCGACATGGCACACATCCCTGTGTGCCATGCCCACAGACCCCACTTCAGTCACCCCTCTAGCTGGGTGCCCTATGCCAGAGGTGAGGGCACAGGTGCATGAGCCCTGTGCCCCTATAGTACCCAGGGTCATTCCTGGGCACTGTAAGTGCAGTGATGCCATTTAAGAGTATATGATGCTGGGAGGTTGTCATTACGAACTCCACAGCACCATAATGGCTACACTGAAGACTGACAAGTTTGGTACCAAACTTCTCAGCACATTAAACCTGCACTGATGCCAGTGTGGGATTTAATGTAAGATGCACGAGAGGGCATCTTAGAGATGCCCTCCAAAACCCGGACCTACAATCCACGTCTGGGCTGAGTGGCTGCAGAGGCTGCCACACAGCAGATATGTTGCTGGACCCCTGGGTGGAGAGCCCCCCGCTCTCCTGGGCCTGCAACAATGCACATCCTGGGCGAGGTGCTATGTCTCCTCCTCCAGGATGGACAGGGGGAAGCTTCAAAGGCATACCGCCTCTGAGAGCTTCTCCAGACCATTTGCTGTACCCAGCAACTGGCCTTCCACCAGTTCTTCCCCCACTCTAGTGGGAAGACTAGCTGGGAAAACTACGTAAGGTGGAGGAGGAGAGGTGAAGCACGACCCCGGGCTCCGGCCATCTTGTAGATGGGGAGCTCTGCCCAATCCCAGCTAGGCTCCTGCCCCCCTCCCACAGGAGAGGAGCAGGCTAGGGGGTGTCCTCACCCCAGGACAGGGACCCATTGGTCCCTGCCCTTGCCCTACCTGTAACGCCCCTAAATTTAGTATTTAGGGGCTCCCTGAACCTTCCTTCCTCAGATCCCGATATCAAAAGAAGAAAGAAGATCAAGAAGAAGACCCGCCGCGCAGCTGCTAACAGGACAACAACAACTGACTTGGCCCCAGCCCTACCGGCCTGTTGATCCTGGAACCTGCTCCTGCCTAATCCCGGCGACCTCCGCGGACAGCAACCTTGGAACACCCAGAGGACCTGCCTGCCTTGACCTTCTTGAAGATTGGGACTCCCATCAGCAGAGGCTCTGCTGCAACAACCCACTTGGTGCTCACCAGGAAGCTCCGTGTAGGAAGGTACCTCCTGACTATGGTTGCCCCCAACTTTTTGCCCTGTGTTTTAGCTGGTTTTTGACATAGTCGACCTGGGATCCTGCCAATCAGGACCCCAGGCCTACTGCTCTCTCTGTAAAATGGATTCCATGTACCTTAGGTACATTTCCAATTGGTACTGGGCCACCTTATCAGACCCTGTAACTCAGGGCATAGGTGTACCCAGGGCCTACCAGGGGCTGAAGCATGTATTATGCCACCCCTGGCTGGCCTCCTAAATTTGACACAACTGGCTGCATGACAGCTGGGGCAAAGTCGTGTAATCACCCTTTGCTGTAGATATAGTATACCTATATCTAACCCTAAAATGGACACACAGATTCCTATCAGTCACTCCCATGGCAGGCCTTAACAATCCTGAAGGCAGAGTGCTTGGAATCGTGTGAGATGGTGCTCTGGCATGAGCTGAGCCCGTTTGCAGCTTGCGGAACCAAGTCCTAATAGCTGTTCCATGATAACGCATACCATATACTCTTAAGTGCATTATAATCCTCGCGGTTAAATGCTATCTTTGGTATTGCTTTATCAAAACATGTCCAGTAAGGTGTCATACGAATTGGAATACTAACCCCTCGCCAATTCTGGCGACGGGGTTAGCATTCCACCCTTCTAGAGGGACACGACATGTATGTAACTGTGAACCCCGGTTAAAGTTAAGCGAAGCCTCAGCTCCACAAAATGGATGCTGCCACCACAGACACGAGTCTGACCTCCTGCTGCTGGGAGTCCTCCCAGAGAGGAGAGCTTGGACAAAGGGTTTCCTGTCAGGGGCGGTGCTAGCACCATCCCAGACAGGGTTTTGTGTATCCTGGGTAGGCAGGGCTTTACAGGAAGGTGACTGCTGAGTGGCACCCCGGTGCTCACTACGCATAGGCCGGTCAGAACCAGTTCCAGGGGCACACCAGCCCCTGCCCTGGGGAAAGTCCGGCATGGCAGAGGGGTGTAATTACCCCCCTCCTAGTCCCACCCATAGGCAGGACCTAGTCACCGGGTCAGCCCCCTTTTTTAGTATAAAGATGGGAGCGGGCCCCCTGTTCAAATTAGATCATCTTTGGAATCAAGACACGACTTTCTGCGAAAGACATCAAGATTTCCTTCTTCAAGATTCTCCCTTGTGGCTAAGGAGTAGTCACCCTGCATCCGCAGGCACCATCCTAAGAACACTGCGGTCTGCTGCAAGTCCTTCTTCACGAATCTGACGACCCAGCTCGACGAGACCCGGCTTCCCTGGCACCTCTGACCTCTACTCACCTCTACAGCAAAGCTGAGAACCGTGAGTGCGACAAGACCTCGAGGGACCGACGATCACCAAGACTGCACGACTTCTTTGCAACAAGCCCACCGTGTGCTCCACTGGTGAGTGCTTTGGGGTCCGAGAAGCCCCAACCCTGAGCAGCTCCAGCACCGAAGATCAGCCCTCCAGCATCTCCACGATCTGCGTGGGGCCCTTCTGCTTTTGCGTGCTCACCGCGCTGTGTGGCTACTAGCCGGCTAGCTTGTGGCCTTCTTCACGACGCCCGACGACATCACTGCTGCTGGTCTGGTTGCTCCAGACTGGCCCTTGCTTCCTTCTTCAAGAGAGGCACCCCGGACCCTCCTGGTCCACTCCAGACGCCATTTTGAGTCCACCGCGTGGGCTTGAATTTGCCAAGGCTTTGTTGCCCAATCCTGGGTCCAGCGACGCCGACAGCTTCATCCATCGTGGGACAGCTCGCTCCTCCATCCTGGTCGCCGACAACGCCTCCTGGTCCGTGAGATCTGCGAACACAGCGTCACCCACTCACCTAGTCGAGGTGGCTACCATCCGGTGCCCTCCTGGTGCCCACTGACTACTGGCTAGTAGTCTCGAACTTGGTCCCCTCTGCTTTCAGGTGTCATCTTCCTTCGATCCAGGCTTGGATCCATCGAACTTTCTTCACTGGTCGCCTGCCAGCAACTTCTTTCTTCCAGGCTCCTGGTCCGTCTACGAGGATTCCCGACGTCTTTTGAGACATATGTGTGAGAAGGTGGCCTGATATGCAGTGCTCACTATTCTAGTGAACACTATGTATCAGTCCAGCAACCCTTATTGATGATTGGTTGTAAGTCAACCTTATAGACCAGCTATCCTAGTAGCGTGGATACGAGCAGTCTAAGGCTAAAGACTCGAGAGGGCGTGTTAAGCCAGCTGTTTACCACACATATACCCCTTGAATACCAAGTGAAAGGACACCACACAAGTGTTATGAAAATAAACAGTTATTTATTTAAAGATCACAACAGCCCTGTACTCTTTATGAGGACAGGGTACTAAGCACAAACCAAAACTCTTACAAAAATACTTAAGTTAGCACAGTATATACAAATGCCCGAGGGGCACGGAAAACCATATACTCTGAAAGTGGAATGCGAAATTCCTAGCAGGTAAGTACAGTACTAATAGCTTTTGGAATCGCTAGGACTTGACTAGGGAATCGTTAGATTACTTCTAGGAGGCCTAGGGGACTCGGGTGCAGTGTGTGCACTCTCACGCGAGATGCGGGACAAAAGTCTATGGTAGCTAGGAATTAGAAAGTTAGTGTTCTCGGGCGAACCCGACCTGGTAGGGAGAAAACGAAAGTAGATTCTGACCCTTGGATAGTGAGGCTATGCTGGGGCACCGAAATGCCGAAGTTACCTAGCCCAGGGGCTGCAGCTGCATAGGTCTGAAAAGACGTCGGGAATCCTCGTAGACGGACCAGGAGCCGGAAGAAAAGATGCTGGCCGGTGACCAGTGGAGAAAGTTCAGTTGGATCCAAGCCTGGATCTCGAAGATAGATGACACCTGAAAGCAGAGGGGACCAAGTTCGAGACTACTAGCCAGTAGTCAGTGGGCACCAGGAGGGCACCGGATGGTAGCCACCTCGACAAGGTGAGTGGGTGACGCTGTAGCTCGAAGATCTCGCGGACCAGGAGGCGTTGTCGGCGACCAGGATGGAGGATCGAGCTGTCCCACGAAGTTAGAAGCTGTCGGCGTCGCTGGACCCAGGATTGGGCAACAAAGCCTTGGCAAATTCAAGCCCACGCAGTGGACCTAAAATGGCGTCTGGAGTGGACCAGGAGGGTCCGGGGTGCCTCTCTTGAACAAGGAAGCAAGGGCCAGCCTGGAGCAACCAGACCAGCAGTCGTGAAGTCGTTGGGCGTCGTTCAGAAGGCCACAAGCCAGCCGGCTAGTAGCCAAACAACGCGGTGCACAGCAAACAGCAGAAGGGCCCCACGCAGATCGTGGAGATGCAGGGAGGCTGATCTTGGGTGCTGGAGCTGCGCAGGGTCGGGGCTTCTCGGACCCCAAAGCACTCACCAGTGGAGGACACGGTGGGCTTGCAGTAAAGATGTCGTGCAGTCTTGGCGATCGTCGGTCCCTTGAGGTCTCGTCGCACTCACGGTTCTCAGCTTGGCTGTAGAGGTGAGTAGAGGTCAGAGGTGCCAGGGAAGCCGGGTCTCGTCGAGCTGGGTCGTCGGATTCGTGATGAAGGACTTGCAGCAGACCGCAGTGTTCTTTAGGATGGTGCCCGCTTGATGCAGGGTGACTACTCCTTAGCCACAAGGGAGAATCTTGAAGAAGAAATCGTGAAGTCCTTTCGAAGAAAGTGGTATCTTGATTCCAAAGATGATCTAATTTGAACAGGGGGCCCGCTCCTATCTTTATACTAAAAAAGGGGGCTGACCCGGTGACTAGGTCCTGCCTATGGGTGGGACCAGGAGGGGGGTGGTTACACCCCTCTCCCCTGCCGGACTTCCCCAGGCCAGGGGCTGGTGTGCCCCTGGAACTGGTTCTGACTGGCCTATGCGTAGTGAGCACCGGGGTGCCACTCAGCAGTCACCTTCCTGAAAAGCCCTGCCTACCCAGATACACAAAACCATGTCTGGGACGGTGCTAGCACCGCCCCTGACAGGAAACCCTTTGTCCAGGCTCCCCTCACTGGGAGGACTCCCAGCTGCAGGGGGTCAGACTCGTGTCTGTGGTGGCAGCGTCCATTTTGTGGAGCTGAGGCTTCAGTTAACTTTAACCGGGGTTCACAGTTACATACATGTCGTGTCCCTCTAGAAGGGTGGAATGCTAACCCCGTCGCCAGAATTGGCGAGGGGTTAGTATTCCAATTCGTATGACACCTTACTCGACATGTTTTGATAAAGCAATACCAAAGTTAGCATTTAACCGCGAGGATTATAATGCACTTAAGAGTATATGGTATGCGTTATCATGGAACAGCTATTAGGACTTGATTCCGCAAGCTGCAGACAGGCTCAGCTCATGCCAGAGCACCATCTCACACGATTCCAAGCACTCTGCCTTCAGGATTGTCAAGGCCTGCCATAGGAGTGACTGATAGGAATCTGTGTGTCCATTTTAGGGTTAGGTATAGGTATACTACACCTACAGCAAAGGGTGATTACACGACTTTGCCCCAGCTGTCAGGCAGCCAGTTGTGTCAAATTTAAGAGGCCAGCCAGGGGTGGCATAATACATGCTGCAGCCCCCGGCAGCCCTGGGTACACCCATGCCCTGAGTTACAGGGTCTGATAGGGTGGCCCAGTACCAATTGGAAATGTACCTAGGGTACATGGAATCCATTTTAAAGAGAGAGCAGTAGGCCTGGGGTCCTGATTGGCAGGGTCCCAGGTCGACTATGTCCAAAACCAGCTAAAACACAGGGCAAAAAGTTGGGGGCAACCATAGTCAGGATGTACCTTCCTACAATATGCAGCTGCAGCCCCTGGGCTAGGTAACTTCGGCATTTCGGTGCCCCAGCATAGCCTCACTATCCAAGGGTCAGGATCCACTTTCGTTTTCCTCCTACCAGGTCGGGTTCGCCCGAGAACACTAACTTTGTCATTACTAGCTACCATAGACTTTGTCCCGCATCACGCGTGAGAGTGCACACTCTGCACCCGAGTCCCCTAGGCCTCCTAGAAGTAATCTGAAGATTCTATAGTCAAGTCCTAGCGATTCCTAAGCCTATTAGTACTGTACTTACCTGCTAGTAATTTCGCATTCCACTTTCAGAGTATATGGTTTTCCGTGCCCCTCGGGCATTTGTATATACTGTGCTAACTTAAGTATTTTCGTAAGAGTTTTGTGTTGTGCTTAGTACCCTGTCCTCATAAAGAGTACAGGGCTGTTTTGATTCTTAATAAATATCTTGTTTATTTTCATAACACTTGTGTGGTGTCCTTTCACTGGGTATTCAAGGGGTATATGTGTGGTATAACAGCTGGCTTAACACGCCCTCTCGAGTCTTTAGCCTTAGACTGCTCGTATCCATGCTACTAGGATAGCTGGTCTATAAGGTTGACTTACAAACAATCATCAATAAGGGTTGCTGGACTGATACATAGTGTTCACTAGAATAGTGAGCACTGCATATCAGGCCACCTTCTCACACTCCGGACCAGCTCACTCTGCACTAGCCGAGCCAGAGCCGGGCCAACCCGAACCTAGACCACGAGGACCTCCCCCGGCGACTGGGACCCGAAGTCCAGTGCCCAAAGACCTTCCTCAACGAACCAGCCGACGCCTGCAGGCTCAGAACCAGGGGCCACCCAAACCGCGACCAGCCGAGGAAAAGCTTTTCCGACCCCCTAAGACACCCCTGCACCCGGCGCCCCGCGGCCCCCTGTGCCTCCCTTTGGGGTACCTACCTGTGCTCCATCGTCCCAACTTACCTCTCGAAGTGCTGGTCAACCTTGGAGAACCACCATCCTTGAGCCAGCAGCCTTTGTTCCTTTTTCAAGATCCTCATTGGATAACATTGAGCGCCCGACGGCTCGAAAGCATCCTGCACCCCGCCAGAGTGCCGCTGGCTGTAACCCCTTGGCCCTATCCTACTTCCCCTTGCCCAGAGCAAGTGACCAGGAGCTCAGCTCTCAGAGACGCATGGCCTGCTCGCCAGCAGCCACCAACCGAAGGCCCCCTTTCCCTCATTGGATATCATTGGGCCTACCTACCTCTGCACCCGGCCGCCTCTATGCCGCTGGGACTGAACTAACTGTACTCACCTGACCCTGGGGGACCCCTGAGTCTATGCCCAGAACCCTAACTTCATCAACCAAGTATTCACCTGGAAAGCGGTAATTCACTTATCTGCCATTGGATAACATTGACCCATTTTTTACTCGAAAATTTTCTAAGTATGAAGTTTTGAAAACTGAAAATATTTCTAAAAAAATCAGCTAAAGTCCGAATTCGAAAGTACTCACCTGTGATCATGGGAGAAGATAGTACTGTACCTTTCAGCCCAGTACTGAACCGCAAAAGTAATCTCTAGCGGGTTTACTAGTAACTTGTATATTCTCCATAGGAACCCATTGTCTGCTTTTCTATGAAATTTCTTCTGTCCACTTTTGAAAATTGCAAATATTCTTTAAAAATCGTACGAAATACTGAAACGCAATTACCTACCTGTTTTGAGTTAAGCCCCCAGTGCTGGCCCTAGGAGACTAGTGCTGGGTTACAAAAGTAACGCAATCTTACTTTACCTGCAACCTGAATTTCCTCCCATTGAATAACATTGTCAAAGTTACATTCAAAAGTTTCTAAGTGTGAACTTTTAAAACAGCTTTATATTCATGAAAATTCATCACAGTAACTGAAACGTTTTTACTAATCTGGTTTAATCTTAGACCCCAGGACTGAATCTAAGATCTAGGCCTGGAACTACCAAAGTAATCCATAAAGTAATCAACTGTACTTACCTGTGAAAAACCCATTGAGCTCAATGCTAGAGTGTGTTTCAGATCTGTGTTGCTTACTAGCTATCCTGTAATTATTGTGTGCACACACTTTATTGCTCCTCTGCAAAGTATTTACATGTGAGTACTCATAACTTTAAAAGTATACTTTTATAACTGTTGGTTCTAAAAATAAAACAACTATATCTAAGGATATAATAACAATTGGCCTGGAGTTCAGTTCTTGAGTGTGTGAAACCTTTTGCTGACTGAGTGTGTACAACAAATGCTTTACACTGTCCTCTGGTACTCCGGGCCGGACTGGGAACCAAAACCGGCCCTGGCAAAGTGCTCGGCCGGCCCCAGCCCCCCCTCCGGGGTTGGGGGTGCCGCCGAGCTCTTTGCCAGGGCTGGTTTTTGGCAGATTTTGTTACAGCGCCGATTTTGCAGCTATGCCACAAAATCGGCCAATTAACAAAATTACGCCCCAGTGGCCCAAAACAGACCCCCACCGTGCGGCACACCGGGGGATTGCCCGGTGCCCGCTACGGCCAGTCCGGGCCTGCTGGTACTGCCTTACTGCTCGACCAAGCTACCACTTGAGAGTAAGGTCAGTTCTGACTTTAACCTCCGTTATAATTTTGGGGTTGGTGGACTCTATACACACTTTACTTCATTATTGTCTAGTATATATAGAGCCACTTTCTCACACAATGGGAAAGGTCAAAAAGGAACAAAGGCTGCAGGCTCTGGGACGGAGACTTTCCAGGGGCGACAGCACTTCGAGAGTTAAGTTGGGATCTTGGAGCACAGGTAGGTACCCCAAAGGGCGGCACAGGGGGCTGTAGGGCGCCAGGTGCAGGGGTGTCTTTGGGTGTCGGAAAAGCTAACCCTCTGCTGGTCGCGGTTGGGGTGGCCCCTGGTTCTGAGTCTGCAGGCGTCGGCTGGTTCGTCGAGGAGGGTCTTTGGGCACTGGACTTCGGGTTCCAGCCGCGGTGGGGGGGGGGGGGGGGGGGGGGGGATGTCCTCGTGGTCTTGGTTCGGGTTGGCCCGGCCTGGTCCGGAGCTTCCTGGTAGGCACCAGGTGGGTTGTTGCAGTAGAGCCTCTGCTGATGGGAGTCCCATTCTTCATTAGGGTCAAGGCAGGCAGGTCCTCTGGGTGTCCCAAGGTTGCTGTCCGCGGGGGTCGCCGGGTTTAGGCAGGAGCAGGTTCCAGGATCAACAGGCCGGTAGGGCTGGGACCAAGTCAGTTGTTGTTTTCCTGTTAGCAGCTGCACGGCAGGTCTTCTCCTTCATCTTCTTTCTTCTTTTTGGTATTGGGATCTGAGGAAGGAAGGTTCAGGGAGCCCCTAAATACTGAATTTAGGGGTGTTACAGGTAGGGCAAGGACAGGGATCAATGGGTCCCTGTCCTAGGGTGGGTACACCCCTAGCCTGCTCCTCTCCTGTGGGAGGGGGCAGGAGCCTAGCTGTGATAGTGCAGGGCTCCCCATCTTCAAGATGGCCCGGGTCGTGCTTCACCTCGTCTTCCCCACTTGAGGTGTGGGGTTGGTACAGGTTGGCACACCACCCTTCCTGACGTAGTTTTTCCCGCCAGTCTTCCCGCCAGAGTCGGGGGCAGGACTGATGGGGGCTGGTTGCTGGGTACAGCAAATGGTCTGGAGAAGCTCACAGAGAAGCTTCCCCCTGCCCATCCTGGGGGAGGAGACCTAGCATCTCGCCCAGGATGTGCATTGTTGCAGGCCTAGGAGAGTGGGGGCTCTCCTACCCAGAGGTCCAGCAACAGGTCTGTTGTGTGGCAGCCTCTGCAGCCACTCAGCCAGACGTGGATTGTAGGTTAGGGTTTCGGAGGGCATCTCTAAGATGCCCTCTGGTGCATTTTACATTAAATCCCACACTGGCATCAGTGCAGGTTTAATGTGTTGAGAAGTTTGATACCAAACTGGTCAGTCTTCAGTGTAGCCATTATGGTGCTGTGGAGTTCGTAATGCCAACCTCCCAGCACCATATACTCTTAATGGCATCACTGCACCTACAGTGCCCAGGAATGGCCCTGGGTACTGTAGGGGCACAGGGCTCATGCACCTGTGCCCACACCTCTGGCATAGGGCACCCAGCTAGTGGGGTGACTGAAGTATGCCAAGGCAGTGGGTTCTGTGGGCATGGCACACAGGGATGTGTGCCATGTTGACTCTGATTTTAGTTCTGTACTTAGGCACTCAGCCTGCAAAGGTAGTGTGTGGGTGCCAGGGTACAGGGTCCCTGAGGGTGGCACAATAAGTGCTGCAGCCCTCAGGGGTCTTCTCTGGTCACCATGCCCTCGGAACCTAGGGTACCAACTACTAGGAGGCTGACAGGTGGCCATAGATGCCAATTAAGTTTTGTTTCAGAACAGTTTTAGGGAAGGAACACAGGCCCTGGGTACATGGTTGGAGTGAGCCCAGGGCACACTCAGTCAAAGCACATCAGCAATTCAGAAAAAAGTGTGGGCATACCAAGGCAAGAAAGATTACACTTTCTCACATTTAGTTTTCACATTTACACAATAGTGTTTTGTGAATGTCTGCGGTGTAGACCATGTAGCTGCTTTGCAGATATCATCCAAGGGAATGTTCCCTAAAAATGCGATTGAAGCCCCTATCTTTCTTGTAGAATGGGCTTTAGAAGGAACAGATAAGGAAAATGCTACTTACCAGTACGCATCTGTTCTTGGCATGTAGAGCTGCAGAATCCTACATTTAGCAATAGATCGCCACCTGGTGTTGGGCTCGGATGATTGCAGGTTGTTGTTGTCTTCTTGGAAGAAGTCTTTTGTAGTCACGAGATAGGTGACTCCTCCCTTGGACTATACTGCGCATGGTCATCGACTCCATCCTCAGAGGGCATATGAGCTGCAGATCCTACATTTAGCAACGATTGTGCAGCAGAGTCTCCCCTAGCGGTGGTCGCTTGTAACCGTTGCAGCATACTGAAAGAGTGTTTTAAGGACAGCTTGGCCTATTGCAGCTTGCTGCTTGGCTTGCACATCAACACAATAGTGTTTAGTGAAGGTGTGTATTGTAGACCATGTTGCTGCCTTACATATATCCTCTAATGGTATGTTTCCTAAGAAAGCCATAGAGGCTCCTAGTTTGCGAGTGGAGTGTGCTCTAGGAGAGACTGTTAGTGTACGTTTAGCCTTGTGATAGCATATTTGAATACACTTAACAATCCATCTAGCAATACCTCCTTTAGAGATAGGATTGCCTTTGTGTGGGGGAGAGAAGGATACAAATAGTTGTTTTGTTTTTCTGAATGATTTAGTCCTGTCTGTGTAATATAGTAGAGCTCTTCTGACATCTAGGGTGTGCAAAGCTCTTTTTGCAACAGAGTCCGGTTTTTAAAAAAAAAAACTGGTAACTCTACTGATTGGTTTAGGTGAAAAGGAGTAATCACTTCTGGTAGGAATTTTGGATTGGGTCTAAGAACCACTTTGTTAGGATGTATTTGAAAAAATGGTTCTTCCGTTGTGAATGCTTGTATTTCATTAACTCTTCTGAGAGAGGTAATGGCAACAAGGAAAGCAGTTTTCCATGTTTGAAATTGTACTTCACATTTATGTAACAGTTCAAAAGGGGGTCCCATGAGTCTTGTAAGGACCAGATTTAGGTTCCATACTGGAGCAGGTGGTAACCTGGGTGGGATTATTCTTTTTAATCCCTCCATAAATGTCTTTATTGCAGTTATTCTAAATAGAGATAGATGTTGTCTATTTAGTAAATACACTGCAATAGCTGCTAGATGCAGGCGTATGGAAGAGTAAGCCAAATTGGACCTTTGTAAATGTAGAAGGTAGCAAATTATATTTTGGATGGAAACGTCCAAAGGATCAATGTGATTGTTGTTACAGTACATTGCAAATCGTTTCCACTTAGCAGCATAGCATGCTCTGGTAGTGGGTCTTCTAGCTTCTTTAATTATATCCATACAGTCTGGTGGTAGGTTTAAGTAACCAAACTCTAGGCCTTCAGGAGCCAGGTCGCCAAATTCAGTTGGCTTGGTTCTGGGTGTCTTATTTCTCCATGGTTCTGTGTTAACAGGGATGGAGTGAGCTGTAATTTCTGATGTGGAAGCATTGAGAGATCTAGTCGCGTGGTGAACCACAGTTGACGTGCCCATGTAGGGGCCACTAGTATCAGCTTGAGGGACTGTTGTCTGAGCTTGCGTACTACTAGTGGAATGAGTGGGAGAGGCGAAAAAGCATACGCAAATCTGCCTGACCAATTCATCCATATTGCATTCCCCTCAGACCGTGGGTGTGGAAACCTGGTGTCGAAGGTTGGGCATTTTGAGTTCTCGTGGGTGGCAAACAGGTCTATTTGTGGATGCCCCCACATTTGAAAGAATGGCTCCCCATCCTGTTAGGGATGCGGCTGTCGTGAGCACTACTTTTTGGAACAGGTTCTAGGAACGGCCGCCCCTTTGTCAAATTTTTGGTGTTCCACCATTGCAGAGAGCGATATGTACGGCTGTACACCAACACCAGGTCTGTGAGCTGACCTTGAGCCTGATTCCACTGTTGTGCTAGACATTCCAGTAGTGGACGCATTTGCAGTCTTGCGTAGGGAACTATGAAGATGCAATCATCCCTATTAGTTTCATGAACACTCTGGCTTGTTGAGAGTGCTGGCATTGAAAAAGGGAGACTAAGTTCTGAATACTTTGAATCCTGGCTTGAATGGGATAGGCTTGAGCTACTGATGTGTTTATAGTAGCTCCTAGATATTGATGAACTTGCGAAGGCTCTAGGTGCGACTTGGTGTAGTTTATCGTAAACCTTAAGTTGTGCAGTGTTTGAATTGTTTGCTTTGTGTGTTGTGCACACTGGTTGTACGATCTTGCCTTTATGAGCCAGTCGTCTAGGTAGGGGAAGACATGTATTTGTTGTCTTTGGAGATGTGCTGCCACTACTGCTAAGCACTTTGTAAACACTTGTGGTGCTGTTGTAACCCCGAATGGAAGGACTTTGAACTGATAGTGTTGTCCTTGTATGACAAACCTTAAATACTTCCTGTGCGCAGGATGTATTGGAATGTGAAAATAGGCGTCCTTTAGGTCTAGTGTGGACAGAAAATCTCCCTGTTGTAGTAATGGGAGTACCTGTTGTAAAGTGATCATGTGAAAATGATCTGATTGAATGTAGTGATTGAGTGGCCTGAGGTCGAGAATTGGTCTTAAGTTCCCGTCTTTCTTTGGATTTAGGAAGTACAGTGAGTAGACTCCTGTTCCTTGTTCTTCTAATGGAACTACTTGAATAGCATCTTTTTGTAGAAGTGCTAGAACTTCCTGTTGAAGCAGAGTTATGTGTTCTGCAGACATTGGACGCTGCCTGGGTGGTATGTTTGGGGGGGCTGCAGTGAGTTCTAGGCAGTAGCCATGTTGGATAATTTGTCTTACCCACCTGTCTGTTGTGATGGAGTTCCAGACAGGTAGGAACTGTGAGAGTCTGCCCCCCACAGGAGTGGAATGCTGTAGGGGAGGCAGAGGGAAGTCATTGTTTAGGAGTGGAAGCGGAGCGGTTGTTGTTACTACTGTAGGAGAGTAGGGTCTGCAATCCTATGATCACCCAGATTTTTTGCTTTTGTTTCACTGGTTTACGACTTTCTCTGGCTGTGGGCCTGCCAATCAGACCCACAGCCTAGCTGTTCTCTCACTAAATTGACATGTCTACCTTAGGTGCATTATCCAATTGGTACTGGGCCACCTTATCAGACCCTGTAACTCAGGGCATAGGTGTACCCAGGGCCTACCAGGGGCTGAAGCATGCATTATGCCACCCCTGGATGGCCATATAAATCTGGCACAACTGGCTGCACGACAGCTGGGGCAAGGTGGTGTAATCACCCTTTGCTTTAGATATAGTATACCTATATCTAACCCTAAAAATGGACACACAGATTCCTATCAGTCACTCCTATGGCAGGCCTTGTGATCCTGAAAGCAGAGTGCTTGGAATCGTGTGAGATGGTGCTCTGGCATGAGCTGAGCCCGTTTGCAGCTTGCGGAACCAAGTCCTAATAGCTGTTCCATGATAACGCATACCATATACTCTTAAGTGCATTATAATCCTCGCGGTTAAATGCTATCTTTGGTATCGCTTTATCAAAACATGTCGAGTAAGGTGTCATACGAATTGGAATACTAACCCCTCGCCAATTCTGGCGACGGGGTTAGCATTCCACCCTTCTAGAGGGACACGACATGTATGTAACTGTGAACCCCGGTTAAAGTTAACTCAAGCCTCAGCATCACAAAATGGATGCTGCCACCACAGACACGAGTCTGACCCCCTGCAGCTGGGAGTCCTTCCAGCGAGGGGAGCTTGGACAAAGGGTTTCCTGTCAGGGGCGGTGCTAGCACCATCCCAGACAGGGTTTTGTGTATCCTGGGTAGGCAGGGCTTTACAGGAAGGTGACTGCAAGTGGCACCCCGGTGCTCACTACGCATCTGCCGGCTAGAACCAGTTCCAGGGGCACACCAGCCCCTGGCCTGGGGAAAGTCCGGCATGGGAGAGGGGTGTAACCACCCCCCCTTCCTGGTCCCACCCCTAGGGCAGGACCTAGTCGCGTACCCACCCCTTTCTTTAGGATAAAGGCAGGAGCGGGGACCCTTTCCAAATTAGATCATCTTTGAATCAAGAAACTACTTTCTACGAAAGGAACTCTCAACTCTTCTCAAGATTTCTCCCTTGTGGCTAAGGAGTAGTCACCCTGCATCCGCAGGCACCATCTAAGAACTCTGCGGTTTGCTGCACGTCCTTCCTCCGGAATCCGACCGACCAGCACGACTAGACCCGGCTTCCCTGGCACCTCTGACCTCTACCTACCTCTACAGCTAAGCTGAGAACCGTAGGTGCGACGAGACAAAGGGACCGGCCATCATCAGAACTGTACGACTTCTATCCAGCACGACCGCCGAGGGATCCTCTGGTGAGTGCTTTGGGGTCCGAGAAGCCCCGACCCTGAGCAGCTCCAGCACCGAAGTCCAGCCCCCCAGCATCCACGAGATCTGCGTGGGGCCCTTCTGCTTTTTGCTGCTCACCGCGTTGTCTGGCTACTAGCCCGCTGGCTTGTGGCCTTCCCGACGACGACAACACTGCTGGTCTGGTTGCTCCAGACTGGCTCTTGCTCCCTTCCAAAAGAGGAGCACCCCGGACCCTCCTGGTCCACTCCAGACGCCATTTTAGGTCCACCGCGTGGGCTTGAATTTGCCAAGACTTGTTGCCCCAATCCTGGGTCCAGCGACGTCGACAGCATCAACCATCGTGGGACAGCTTGCACCTCCATCCTGGTCGCCGACAACGCCTCCTGGTCCGTGAGACTGCAGAGCCCAGCGTCGCCCACTCACCTGGTCGAGGTGACTACCATCCGGTGCCCTCCTGGTGCCATCTGATCACTGGCTAGCGGTCAAGAACTTGGTCCCCTCTGCTTTCAGGTGTCATCCATCTTCGATCCAGGCTTGGATCACTTCGAACTATCTTCACTGGTCGCCTGCCAGCAACTCTTTCTTCAGGCTCCTGGTTCGTCAACGAGAATTCCCGACGTCTTTTCAGACCTATGCAACCGCAGCCCCTGGGCTAGGTAACTTCGGCATTTCAGTGCCCCAGCATAGCCTCACTATCCAAGGGTTCAGATCCACTGTCGTTTTCGACCTACCTTATCGGGTTCGCCCGAGAACACTAACTTTGCTTTTACTAGCTCCCATAGACTTTGTCCCGCATCCCGCGTGAGAGTGCACACTCTGCACCCGAGTCCCCTAGGCCTCCTACTAGTAATCTGAAGGTTCAGTAACGTAGTCCTAGCGATTCCAAAGCCTATCAGTCCAGTACTTACCTGCTAGTAATTTCGCATTCCACTTTCATAGTATATGGTTTTTCGTGCCCCTCGGGCATTTGTGTAAATTGTGCAACTTAAAGTATTTTCGTAGGAGTTTTGTTGTGTGCTTAGTACCCTGTCCTCAAAGAGTACAGGGCTGTTGTGATCTAAATAAATACACTGTTTATTTTTCATAACACTTGTGTGGTGTCCTTTCACTTGGTGTTCAAAGGGTATATGTGATGGTATAACAGCTGGCTTAACACGCCCTCTAGAGTTTAGCCCGAAGACTGCTCTTGTCCATGCTACTAGGATAGCTGGTCTATCGGTCGACTTACAACCAATCACCATAAGGGTTGTTTGGACTGATACATAGTGATCACTAGAATAGTGAGCACTGCATATCAGGCCAACTTCTCACAACTACCTCTACCTCTTCCCTTGTTGTTATTGCCTCTATATCCTCCTCTAAAAAATCCTCTATTAGAGGAGGTCTGCGTGTGTGTTTTAAAAGATGATGTCGTGTCTGCGCCGGTCTGCTAGGAGCCTCCTCTATAAGAGGAGCGGCGAAAAGAACCTCTAGCTTGGGTGTATTGTAACGCCCCCATAGACTTAGCAGTATCTGTGTCTTTCTTCATGTTTTCTAATGTATTATCTACCTACGGCCCGAACAATTGGTTCTGATTAAGGGGCTGGTTTAGAATGGTAGTTTGTACTGCTGGTTTAAAACCTGAGATGCGTAACCATGCATGACGCCTGAGAATAACACTAGTGTTTGCTGCTCTGGATGTTGTGTCAGCTACATCTAGTGCACATTTAATTGAGGCATTTGAAATTAATTTGCCTTCCTGTAAAAGTTCTGCTGCTAGATCCTTGTGTTGATCTGGTAGGTGTTCCATTAACTTTTCTAGTTGATCGTAATGGGCCCTGTTGTAGCACGAGAGTAAAGCCTGTGTGTTTGCTATGCGCCATATGTTTGTTGCTTGTGCAGCAATTCGTTTCCCTGACACATCAATGATCTTGGACTCTTTGTCAGGCGGGGGGTGTCCCCAGAAGTTTGAGAATTGGCCCTTTTGCGCGCATTAGACACTACCAAGGAGTCTAGTGGCAGATGACCCTAAATGTATACTGGATCAGCTGGTACTGGCCTATATTTGTTCTCTATTCTAGGATTTAACACCCTACACCTTACTGGATCTTTAAACATCTCTGGAGCATGTTTTATGACTCCCTTAATCATTGGTAATATTTGAGTAGACCTTTGTGACTGTTCGAAAGTGTCTAACATGAAGTCCTCCTCAATGGCGTCCGAGTGCATGGGAACCCCATGGTAAAGGGCAGCTCTGTTTAACAAATGATTAAAACCAATACTGTCCTCTGTAGGGGAAGGTTTTGTTGGGTAGTACTGAGGATCAGGGATGTCTGGTGCATTATTTGGTGAAAAATTATATGCATCCTCATCATCCTTAGGGTATTCTGTGTTAACATCCTCATCTAAAGGGTATGTATGTGTTTCTGGAACATTATCCCCCCCCCACCCAAATCATACTCCTCATCCGTGTGGTGTGATGCAGGAGAGTGAATAGGAGAAGTTATAGGTTCTACATATGGAGTAACAGGAGAGGAAGAAGGTGAAGGAGAGGAAGGGTGCATTGGAGAAGTTGCACAGTCCTTTTTGGCAGGGACCACAGGTGTAAGTGGTGTGTCTGCTGGTCTCTTCTTATAAGGGATTGCTTCCACATGTCCAGTTTTTGGATTAATATGGACTTTTTTCTGTCTAGGATCTGGTTTAAACAGTTCTTCCTCTTCTATAACCTTCTTCGGCGATCTTTTCGGAGCCGATAGAGGTTGTTTAGTACTTTTTGCTTATGAGGAGTTGTTGAGTCTTTTGGCAATGTTTTTGGTGCCGAATGTTGTTTAGCCTTATCTGGGGTCTTCGGTACCGGTTTTAGAGGTTTCGGCGTGGCGACAGGTTTTGCTGGGCCTGTGGCGCCGGAAATTGGCTTCCCCTCTTTGGTTTTTGAACCGGAAGGTTTCGGAGTCGAAGCTTTCGGGTTTGGTACAGTTTTTGTCTTTGGCGCCGATGGTACGGGTGCCGAAGTGTCTTTGTCTTTGGGCGCCGAAGTGTTTTTTATGTTCGGTGCCGACGAATCCTTCGGTGTCGAAGGATGTTTTGGTGCCAATGGAGGTGGTGTAACTGGCAAATGGTGTTTCTTCGGTGCAGAGGCAACGTAAGGCGTATTGTCTTTCCTCGGAGCCGGGCCCGAAGGCGGGAGTTAGAGGGTAAATGTCGGTCTTGACTGGGCCCCATGGGCGGAGTGCTGACCGTTGCCTTCTGTTTTGGTAATGTCTGTCGTGCAGGGGCAGATGTACTCACGGATTGTCGAGACTGGATCGAGTCGTCCGAATCCTCTGCCCCCGATATTATCTGGAGATCAGGCGAGTCCTTCTCTGCGCCGAGTGGAGCCTCGTCCTCGGAGATATCTTCGATTGGATATTCGTCCTCAGAGACGTCTTCGACGATCTCCTCTTCAAAGATGGCCTCCGGTGCTGATCTTCTCATTTCGTGTCGACGGGCCCTCCGATCTCGAATTGTTTTCTTCGAACGGAAGGAGGCACAGGCTGTGCAGGTCGACTCGTCATGTTCTGGTGAGAGACAGAGGTTGCAAACCTCGTGATGGTCGCTATGAGGGAATTTTGCTCGACATACCGGGCATCTCTTGAATGGAGTTCTTTCCATGAGGCGTAGGCCGCACAGCGCCGATGGGCCCAACGGCCCGCGGCGACACACTGGAATGTAGCTGGTGATGTCGAAAGTCTGTTCGATGTCGAAAGAAGTTTGAAGTTACTCGCTTCGAAAAAGCAGAAAAAGTCTTTTTCTAGCCGGAGCAGAAAACTTTCATCCGAACCCAGTGGCGGAAAAATACCAATCTGAGGATGGAGTCTATGACCATGCGCAGTATTGTCCAAGGGAGGAGTCACCTATCTCGTGACTACAAAAGACTTCTTCCAAGAAGACAACAACAACCTGCAATCATCCGAGCCCAACACCAGGTGGCGATCTATTGCTAAATGTAGGATCTGCAGCTCATATGCCTCGAACCGTATGTTTAGCTTTGTGGTAGCAAATCTGTATGCATTTGACAATCCACCTAGCTATGCCAGATTTTGATATGGGGTTACCTTTGTGTGGTGGTGAGAAAGACACAAAGTTTTTTGGTATTATGAAAGGGTTGTTTTCTTTCAATGTAGTAATGCAATGCTTTTTTGACATCTAAGATATGAAGAGCTCTTTCTGCGACTGTTTGTGGCTGCAAGAAAAATACGGGCAGTTCCACAGATTAAGATGGAAGGGAAAAATAACTTTAGGAAGGAATTTGGGATTAGTTCGGGGAATAACTTATGAAGCATCAGCAGAAAAGGTTACTGAATGGTCAGTGCTTGTAGTTCACTAACTCTTCGTAGAGAAGTAATAGCTACTAGGAAAGCGACTTTCCATGTTAAGAATTGTGGCTCACATTTATGTAAAGGTTCAAAGGGAGGTCCCATTAGTCGTGTGAGAACAATGTTTAAATTCCACACAGGTGAAGGTGGTGCTCTGGGAGGAATTATTCTTTTGAGGCCTTCCATAAAGGCTTTTATGGCAGGTACTTTGAAAAGTGATAAATGCTGTCTATTTTGTAGATATGCTGCATGGCAGCAAGATGCAGTCTACTAGACGTGTAGGCTAAGTTAAATCTTTGGAGGTGTAGTAAGTAGCCTATGATGTTTTGGATAGACACACCTAGGGGATTGATGTTATGACAATATATTACAAAACGTTTCCACTTGGCTGCATAGCAAGCCCGGGTGGTGGGACGTCTAGCTTCTTTAATGACGTTCATACAGTCAGGGGAAGGTTAAGGTAACCGAATTCTAGGACCTCTGGAGCCAAATCGCAAGGTTGAGCTGAGCTGGGTCCGGGTGTCTGATTTCTCAATGGTTCTGGGTTAGGAGGCGTGGAGATAGGTATAGTTTTTGGTGCGGTACTACGGAAAGTTGTAGCAATGTGGTGTACCACGGTTGTCTGGTCCAAGTTGGAGCAACTAGAATGAGAGTTAGCAAATATTGCTGTAGTTTGCGCACCACTGGTGGAATGAGTGGGAGAGGTGGAAAAGTATACGCAAATCTGCCTGACCAGTTCATCCATATCGCATTGCCTTTAGACATTGGGTGTGAATATCTGGCATCAAAGTTTGGGCATTTGGCGTTTTCGTGGGTGGCAAAGAGGTCTATCTGAGGTTGTCTCCACATCTAAAAGAAAGGTTCAAGAACTTGTGGATGAAGTTCCCACTCGTTGATCTGTTGTGTCTGACAGTTTAACAGATCGGCTATGGTGTTTTGTACCCCTGGAACATGTTGGGCTAAAAGGAAGATGTTCTGAGGTATAGCCCACCTCAATACGTTCTGTGCTAGCTGAGCGTTGCAGAGAGTGTGTCCCGCCTTGTTTCTGTATGTAGTACATGGCTGTCATGTTGTGCATGTGGACTAAGACAGCCTTGCCTGATATTTGCTTTTGGAATGCTTTTAAGGCTAGGAATATGGCTAGTAACTCCAGGTGGTTAATGTGGAGTAGCTTTTGTTGTGGTGTCCACCTGCCCTGCATGGTGTGTCCCCAGCCGGAGAGCGATGAGTCTGCTGTCATGACTATCTGAGGAACTGGCTCTAGGAACGGTTGCCCTTTGGAAAGGTCTTTTGGTGTTCCACCACTGCAGAGAGCACCAACACTAGATCTGTTAACTGACCTTGAGCCTGGTTCCATTGGCGTGCTAAGCACTCTTGAAGGGGACGCATCGGAAATCTTGCATGAGGCACTATGAATATGCAAGAGGCCATCATGCCTATGAGTTGCATGAACACTCGAGCTGGAATAGTGTGTTCCGGTTGAAATTTTGTTAGAAGAGCTTGCATGTTTGCTATTCTGACAGGATAAGTATAAGCTAGCGCTTTTGAGGTGTATATTGTGGCACAGAGGTATTGTTGTATTTGGGACGGTTGCAGATGGGACTTGGTATAGTTTACTGTGAACCCCAGGTTGTGGAGTATTTGGATAGTGGCGCAAGTGTGTTGTACACACTGGCTGTGTGAGCTGGCTTTTATGAGCCAGTCATCGAGATATGGGAAGACGTGAATGTGCGGTCTTCTTAAGTGAGCTGCCACCACCGCTAGGCACTTGGTAAACACTCCTGGTGCTGTTGTGACTCCGAATGGGAGTACTTTGAATTGATAGTGCTGACCGTCCACTACAAATCTGAGATACTTCCTGTGAGCGGTCTGAATGGGAATGTGGAAATAGGCGTCCTTGAGATCTAGGGTAGCAAGGAAGTCGTTTTGTGAAAGAAGAGGAAGGACCTGATGGAGTGTGACCATGTGGAAGTGGTCTGATTGGATGCATAGGTTTAGGGGTTTGAGGTCTAAAATAGGCCTTCGAGAGCTGTCCTTTTTTGGGATAAGAAAGTACAGGGAGTAAACTCCCTTGTTTTGTTGGTGCAGGGGAACCGGTTCTACTCCACTTTTTTGTAAGAGGGATATTACCTCCTGCTTTAGCAGTAACAAATGTTCTTGTGACATTGGACGCCTTTTAGGTGTTATGTTTGGGGGTGGGGGGGGGGAGAGATGTTAGTTCGAGACAGTACCCAGATTGAATTATTTATCGCACCCACCTGTCTGATGCGATGTTGGTCCAGATAGGAAGGAATTGTTGCAGTCTTTCCCCGACTGGAGTGGAATGGTGTGGGGGAAGTAGAGGGAAGTCATTGGGTAGGGGTGGAGGCAGAAAGGGAGGAGTTTGTTTTGCCTCTGCCTTTGTTATTGTTATCCCTGTAACCACCTCTTTGGTAGCCTCTAGTGAAGGTGGATTGGGTAGGGGTTTTGTAAGAAGTGGAGGGGCTATCTGAGGAGTAGCGTCTGGTGGTGCTTCTGTATGATAAGCGATGAAAGGAGCGCCTGGGAGCTTACGACTGCAAGGCTCCCATAGATTTAGCTGGTTCAGTATCCTCCTTCATTTTTTCAAGGGATATGTCCATATTAGGGCCAAATAGGTGTTCCCCATCGAATGGTTGATTGAGAATAGAACTCTGGACTTCAGGTTTGAAACCTGAAATGCGTAGCCAGGCATGCCTACGGAAAAGGATACTGGTGTTAATCGCCCTTGAAGCAGTATCTGAAGCATCTAGGGCACAACAGATGGAGGTATTGGTGATGGTTTTACCTTCTTGTAGGAGTTCATTGGCCCAATTTTTATAATTGTCTGGGAGATGCTGCAATATGGATTCCAGCTCATCATAATGTGCCCTGCCGTACCTTGCTAACATTGCCCGAGTACGATGTGCCATATGTTTGCTGCCTGTAAAGCAGTTTGTTTGCCAGAGGTGTCTAGGAGTTTAAACTCCTTATCTGGTGTGGGGGCTTCACCTGCTGTTTGGGAATTGGCCCTTTATCGCACATTGGAGACTACAAGGGAGTCTAGTGGTGCAGGGCCTTTAATGCAGACTGGATCTGTAGGAGCAGACTTATACTTTTTCTCGATCCGGGGGTTAAGGACTCGAGCCCTGACTGAATCTTTAAAATACCTCTGGTGCATGCTTGATGACCCCCTTAAGCATGGGTAGAATTGAGGTGGACCTTTGTGTGGTGTCAAAAGTGTCATGAGAAAATCTTCATCCACGGGGTCTGTGTGTAGGTCAACCCCATGGTATTGGGCAGCTCCATGGATGAGTTGGTTAAAGACCATAATGTCCTCTGGGTTGGGGGGGGGGGGAGCCTGGAGGGGTATAGGTCATCCTGTGGAACGTTGGGGACATCTGGGGTGCTATAATCATCCCAGGGGTCAGGGGAGTCAGGAGGACTAAGATTCCCAAGTGGTTCATTGTCCACACACACCTCCCCCTTGATCATCAGAGGTGTTATCCATATCATCATCATCTTCTACTGGAGTAGGGGATGGTGTAGGAGAGTGATGAGGTGGTGGAGGAGGAGGAGAAGGGATCCTTAATGGAGAGGTTGGAATGTCTCTTTTTAGGAGGAGGAGCCGGTGCAGGCGCATCTAGTGGTTGTTTCTTGGAGCTAAGAGCCAAGTGACAAGTTTTAGGATCTTTCACAAGAGTTTTTTGGGTAGGATCTGGTCGAAATAGTTCTTCTGTAGAAGGTAGATCCTTCGGTGCCGAGGTCTTCGGTTCCGTAGACTTTTTCCGCACCGACTTGGCAGCAGTTCTAGATTCTTTTGGCTTCGAACCGTGACCTTTTGCAGTGTCTTTTGCAATGTCTTTGGCCGGTGGAACGTGTTTTCTTGGTTCCAAGGCCTTTTTTTGCTCCGAGGCATGGGAGTCGGCCCCTTTGGTGGTAGTTTTTTGGTCGGCTCCGAGTGTGTTCTCGGTGTCGAAGAGCCTGTGCCAGTCTTCGGCGCCGAGTGCTTGGATGTCGAAGCAGCGGTCGACATGGATGAGGAAGAGGATGGCTTCTTTTTCAGTACTGGTAGGAGTGTGTCGGTACCGGGGGTAGGCTGACTGGAGCCTGAGTCACTTGAAGGCTTAATAGGCTTCTTTACTGGGCCCGTAGGCAGGGCATGGGACGCAGTCTCTCGGTGTGCACCTGGGCCCGATGTCGAAGGTGTGACCGAAGCCTTTTTGGATGGTGTCGAGGAAGGGTCGGGTTCGACATGTGTACTTACGACCCGCTGTGCCGGAGTGATGTCCTCGACTTCTGAGTCTTCAGCTTCGGAGTAGCTGACTATGCCTTGTTCGACCCCCTCCTTTTTCTGGCACGTCGACGTCCTCTTGGAAGACGTCGTCGGGGATCGAAGATGACGAGCGAGCCATGGTCCTTCGAGCTGGTCGGTCCCGAATTTTCTTTTTGGAGCGGAAGGAGGCGCAAGCTGAACAGTCTCTGGCCTCGTGCTCCGGTGAGAGGCAAAGATTGCACACCTCATGGAGATCAGTGTGGGGAAACTTTGACCCACACCGAGGACACTTCTTGAATGGTGTCCTTTACATGAGCCAGAAGGTAAGGCCCAGGTAGGCCAGAAGGCCTTAGTCGATGACCGGAATCGAAAACTTCGAAGTTGTGGAAAAACGCGTCGATTGTGGAACGCGTACAAGACAATACCGTCAAAAAGGGTGAAGGATTGCGCGCCGAAAGTAGAATCGATTCCAAACCGGAGCGCAGGAAACACAACCGAGCCCGATGACGGAAAAAAACAATCTAAGGATGGAGCCGATACCCATGCGCAATATGATCCAAAGGAGGAGTCACCCATCTCGTGACTGCCAAAGACTTTTCAGGGGAAAAACAAGTGCAAACATCAGGGCCCAACACTAGATAGCGATCTATGCAACAGTGTGTAATCTGCAGCTCATATGCCTCGAACATAAGGGTTTATTCTAAGGATGACCCTAACTGTGCACTTGCATAAATAGCTCCTCCTCTGTTAAAGGTTGCAGTTCCTTACCATTTGAAAGGACACAATCCATGAAAGTAACAGCTCAAATTAAAGCACCATGATCCAGGTAAGAACAATGCTGAAGTTCCATAAGGGTACTGTTGGTGTACTAGGGTAGGATTACTCTTTTAAACTGTTCTAGAAAGTCCTTATAGAAATGTACACTAATACTGCCTTCTGAAGGTATAATTAAAAGATTACAATTTTTTGCGCAAAAATATTTTTCTGTCTTTCCAAAGGCTGCTTGTGAAGACTAGTACACTAGATGACAAAACTTTTCCATTTGGCTGCGTAACAAGCTCTCATAAGGGACTTTATGCCTCCTCAAGTCTTTGCATGAACACTCCTGGAAACTTAAAGTCAGCAAACCCTATGCTTCAGACGCAAAACCCCAGG
This sequence comes from Lissotriton vulgaris, assembly GCF_964263255.1. Classification (NCBI taxonomy): domain Eukaryota; kingdom Metazoa; phylum Chordata; class Amphibia; order Caudata; family Salamandridae; genus Lissotriton; species Lissotriton vulgaris. Next base: position 65,930,150 of record NC_141700.1, read on the forward strand.
TTTCAATGCTTTGTAGCGGACTCTGTTGTATGATTAAGTCTGCGCATAGATGTTACTTGGAGATGTATGGACAACCCCAGAATTAAAGAGTATCATGGCCGTCTTGCCCAGGTGGGAACTAAGAGGATGAAACTTGTGGGCTCTTGCTCTATCTTCTTTACTACAGACATCATCAGTGGTAGTACAGGAAAGGGGTTTGTAAAAAGCCCTGGCCGTTTGATCAAATGTTGCCTTACCTTTGAACTATTGCATTCTGCATCCTCACATGTAGTGAACAGGTCGACTATCTGGTTTCCCCCAGAGGTTAACGTATCGTTGAAGTACCCAAGCATTGATCTCACATTCGTGTGGCTGCAGAGTAGTTCTGCAAAGTTGGTTAACTGATTGAAGAGCTTACTGAACTACCATTCATTCCAAGAGATTGTAGTGAAAACTGTTGCTCAGATCATTTTACCTGGACTAATACGTGGTCAAAATGCACTCACCCTCCCATGGTGATGGTCAATTGCAAGTGCTGGTTGAGAAGAAACCTGCCCAGCAACACCTGCTTGCTATTCCACCTTTGGAGTTTGTGCTGAGCTCTGGGCTCCTCCAACACTAGAGCCTCCCAATGCCCAGTCACTTGTGACCACATTGCCTGTCCAGACCATCTTTTACTGTGCACATAAGTAGGCATTTGCAATTACTGCAATACAAGACTTCATTACTAAGCGTCTCAGGATCATCTTCACTGTCACAGGATGCAACGTCTGATAAAGGGGAAGCTGCCTTTGCAATGTCAGTCTTTTGATTTTGGAGTAGGCTTACCCATTACTGTGTTCAGTAGGGTTTCCAGGAAGGGGAAATTACTTGGGAGAGAGGTATGACTTTTTGGCATTGACTGTGAAGTCTAATCAGTGGAGAAGGGACACTGCTTGTTCAGACTGAGCAAGAAATTGATGTCGACTTTTGCTCCTTGTGAGTCAGTCATCCAGATATGGAAAGACATGAATCAAATTGCAGTAAAGGTGCATTGCAGCCACTGCCAAACTTTTAGTAAACATCCACTGGGCTGTTGTGAGCTCAAATGGTAGTACTTTAAATTGGTATTTGCCTCTTATCATGAACCTGTGATAATGGTGTAGATAGGGTGGAGTGAGATGTAGATTGGGTATCCTTGCAATATAGGGTTGTAAAGTAGTCCAAACCAAAAAGAAGCAGAATGAAATCTTGGAGACTTGTCATCTTGAAGTGCTCAGAGTTGGATGGATGGATGGGTTATTGGCGAGAGATAAGAGGGTCTGCCTCAGTGTACCATTTTTGTCTGCAATGAGAAAGCACCGTGAGTAAACGTCTTTTCCATGCTGTTGTGATGGAAAATGCTCTATCCCTTTTGAAGGAATTCCTTCACTTTCTCTCACAGCACCCTTTGATACTTTTGGCTGATGGTGTGCTGGAATATTGGGTGGTGTGGTAAGAACTCCAGGCAGTAGTCGTGGACGACAGTGCAAAGTACAGACTTGTTTGCGGTTCTCTCTTTCCACTGGAAAAGATGGATAAGCTACTTACCTGCAATCCTCGTTGCCTTCCAGGGGAATACTCAAAGTCATATACACAGAATAGTGCTGCCCACGTGCAGGGGCCCCCGGAGCAGCAATAAAATACAATATATATGTATGTTTAAATCTCAAAACACTATGTAGTATCCTACAAACAAACTACATATATATACACACACACACACCCCCTAAAGAAATAGAAGCTAAAAATGCTTAAATTACATTGAATCTTTTAATTAAAATGAACTATACACCAACATTTTTGCAATACTGAAAATGAAAGCTTTACAGTGTAAAACACAGCCTTTGCTTGAAAGGCAAAAGGCAAGGGAATGAAAGGCACTGTTAGCCAATATTCTGCATTAAAATCCTAAGAGAGAAAACAGACACTGTGCCTTAAGATTTCCGAGACCTCCCGAATCCCAGTTTCTCCACAGGTGACAGTTAGGTCAGGTCTTTTTTTAACAGTGACAATAGCATTCAGAGGATAAACCATAGCACAGCTGATGTGTTAAATATCCGTCCAGAGAGGAGGGAGGGCTACTTATGACTGATGAGTATTCCCCTGGAAGAGAACTAGGAGTACCGGTAAGTAACTTATCCTTCTCTTCCAGGGAATGTTCATCAATAGCCATAAGCATTGAATAATCTAATTACTCTGCGGATGAATACAAGACTGTTTCTAGCAGCTAATAACATCAACCAAACAGATTTCTAAGTGAAGCCTCCCGTACTTGGGCATCTGCTTGAGTGTCTGAGTCCAGACAATAATGGCGAGCGAAGGAATGCAGTGATTGCCAGGTTGCAGCCTTGCAGATCCCTGCAATGGGTACATATCTGAGCAGAACAGCAGTAACTTCCTTACTCCTAGTAGAGTGGGCTCTAGGTCAACAAGGGAGGCTTTTGTTGGCTAACTGGTAAGTGAGAAATATGCAAGAGACTATCCACCTAGAGATAGATTGCTGTGGAGGAAGCCAAACCAGTGAGCATTTGGACCTAGTTAATGAACAAGTGGTCAGAATATCTGATCTCCTTGGTTTTGTCAAGGTAAAACTTAAGAAGCATGTTCAAATCTAAGGAGTGCGAAGCCCGTTCTTGTGGTGTGGAATGGTTGGGAAAAAACACTGGGAGAGTGATGGTCTGACTGATATGAAAATCAGAAACGTTCTTAGGCCAAACACTAGGATGTGTTCTCATGACCACCCTGTTTGAATGAAAAATCAGATCACGTTCTACTGCGCAAGAGCATGGATTACGCGGAGTCTGCGAGCTGAAGTGATCGCTACTAGGAAAGCGGTCTTCCAGGTATGGCGTCGTAAAGACGCTTTGTGTATGGGTTCAAAAGGGGGGGCTCATTAATTTGGAGAGATCCAAATTAGGCTCTCGTGAGGAATAGGGTGATCTTACCGGTGGGTAAACCTTTTTTAAACCCTCTAGGAAAGCTTTGACTACAGGCATTTGGGAAAAAGAAACTTGTGTGGGAGACCTTTAGTAGGCAGTAATGACCGTAAGGTGTACCTTTATGGATGTAAACTGCAGATCAGACTTGGCTAGGTGTAACAAGTAAGATAGGATCACCTGTTCTTGACCTAGAATCGGATAAGGACCATTGTGGACACACCATCAATAGAAACACTTCCATTTGAAAGTGTACGATTTCCTGGTAGAGGGCTGAGAACCACGACCACTGGTCTTTCAGTGCCTGCTGGAGAGGCCGCATGTGTATGGACTGTTAGGGAGACTCTGGCCCCACCAAAACACACAAGTCTGCACCACTCTGCACCCGAAACCCACGGCCTGAGTTTGAGTGGCCCAACACCACAAGGAGGTCTCCCGGCGATCCTGATCTGAGATCAAGTGATCTCAGACCTGCCTCGAATCTCCAAGCGAAGCCTGCAGCCCCTTTCTTGAGGATCCCCCCCAACCACGACCGAAGCTGGTGAGAAAACCAGACTCCTAAAGACACCCCTGCACCAGATGTCCCACGGCTTTGGGTAGCCCAACCAACGGTGTCCAGGTGCTCACGGGAGACAAAGTCTTTGACTTGAAAGGCAGGGCACGTCCTTGGGGTTGAGGTTGCTGGCTGCAGGACACACCAGGATTTCGCTGGAGCAGGTTCGAGGTGGGGGGACAGGGGGGCTGTGGCAAAGCTAGTGGGCGTCCTCCTATTCTTAGTTTCAGCATGGCTTCTTCGGTCCTTCTCCTTGTCGACATGTCTGAGGAGGCAAGATTCAGGGTTGCCCCTAAATACTAGATTTAGGGGCGTTATAGGCAAGTAAAGGTTGGGACCAATGAGTCCCTTCCTTGGGGTGGGTACACCCCTTATTATGCCACCCTCCAGTGGGAGGGGGGAGGGCATATGCCTCTCTCTAGTTGGCTGCACCCCCCCCCCCCCCATCTGCAAGATGCCGGGGACAGATTTGTGCATCACCTCACCTCCCCCACCTGAGGGGTGGGATTGACAAAGGTAGTCACACCTTCCTTCCTCACTTGGTTTTCCCGTCGATTCACCCACCCAAAGTGGGGGTCAGGACAGGTGGGAGTCAGTTGCGGAGCGCAGCAAAGGGCTGGGATAGCTCACAAAGGCGGCAAGCCTTTGAGGCTTCCGATTCAAGGACCCTGCCCATTCTGGGGGAAGAGGCTTGGCACCTCGTCCCAGGATGTGCATTGTGTCAGGACCCTGAGAGCAGGAGGCTCTCAACCCAGGGGTCCAGAAACATGTCTGGTGGTGGCAGCTGGCGAGCGGCCACTCAGCCAGGACACTAGTGGTAGGTTGTTTTTCACGGGGCATCTCTAAGATGCTCTCTGTGTGCATTTTTCATTAAATCCCACACTGGCACCAGTGTGGGGTTAATGTGTGGAGAGGTTTGATACCAAACTCCCCAGTAAACCCATTATGATGCTGTGGAGTTCGTAATGACAAACTCCCAGCACCATATACTCTTAATAGCATTACTGCACTTACAATGTCTAAGAATTGGCTTAGACACTAGGGGTACAGGGCTCATGCACCTGTACCTTCACCACTGTTATAGTGAACCCAGCTAGAGGGGTCGCTGACCTATGCCAGGGCAGTGGGTTGTAGGCATGGCACACAGGGCTGCGTGCTATGTCGACTATTCACTTTGTTCTGTACCAAAACACGAAGCCTGCAACAACAACAAAAAAAGAGTGAGTGTGTGTGTGTTACATTTTTATCTTTGCCATCTCGTCATCCGCATGGTGCTGAAGAGAGAATTGCCCAAGAATGGCAGATTTAGAATCCAATGTTGAGCCTCAGGTTTGAGACCTGTCAGGGGTAACCAGGAGGATCTTCGAGTGCAGATACTCATGGGTCACAAGATCGGAGGCATCAACAGCTGCACAATTATCTGGCTAGCCACCAGACCACCCTCTTGAAGGATCTCTTGGAAATGCAGTCTCCTCTTTGGGCAGTTTTTCAGTGAATTGAGGCAAAGTGTCCCACAGCAACCTGTCATACCTCCCCAACAGAATAGAGGTGCTGGCGACTTATGAAAGATGCAGAGGTGTTGCACATCTTTTTGCCCAACAAGTCCATATGCTTCCTGTCTTTTTCCAGTGGTACTGTGGAGGACAACAAACTCAGATGTTTACTTCTGGCGGCAGCCTAGACTACCAAATCAGGAGGTGGATCCGACCAAAGAAACAGTGGACCTTAGTCAGGGGCTTAGTATTTGAATACGTGAAGGAGCTGGAACTATGAACGCAAGTGTAGGAAGGTACATCCTGACTATGGTTGCTCCCAACTTTTTGCCCTGTGTTTTAGCTGGTTTTGGACATAGTCGACCTGGGACCCTGCCAATCAGGACCCCAGGCCTACTGCTCTCTCTTTAAAAATGGATTCCATGTACCCTAGGTACATTTCCAATTGGTACTGGGCCACCTTATCAGACCCTGTAACTCAGGGCATAGGTGTACCCAGGGCTGCCAGGGGCTGCAGCATGTATTATGCCACCCCTGGCTGGCCTCCTAAATTTGACACAACTGGCTGCATGACAGCTGGGGCAAAGTCGTGTAATCACCCTTTGCTGTAGGTGTAGTATACCTATACCTAACCCTAAAATGGACACACAGATTCCTATCAGTCACTCCTATGGCAGGCCTTGACAATCCTGAAGGCAGAGTGCTTGGAATCGTGTGAGATGGTGCTCTGGCATGAGCTGAGCCTGTCTGCAGCTTGCGGAATCAAGTCCTAATAGCTGTTCCATGATATCGCATACCATATACTCTTAAGTGCATTATAATCCTCGCGGTTAAATGCTATCTTTGGTATTGCTTTATCAAAACATGTCGAGTAAGGTGTCATACGAATTGGAATACTAACCCCTCGCCAATTCTGGCGACGGGGTTAGCATTCCACCCTTCTAGAGGGACACGACATGTATGTAACTGTGAACCCCGGTTAAAGTTAACTGAAGCCTCAGCTCCACAAAATGGATGCTGCCACCACAGACACGAGTCTGACCCCCTGCAGCTGGGAGTCCTTCCAGCGAGGGGAGCCTGGACAAAGGGTTTCCCGTCAGGGGCGGTGCTAGCACCGTCCCAGACATGGTTTTGTGTATCCTGGGTAGGCAGGGCTTTACAGGAAGGTGACTGCTGAGTGGCACCCCGGTGCTCACTACGCATAGGCCGGTCTGAACCAGTTCCAGGGGCACACCAGCCCCTGGCCTGGGGAAGTCCAGCATGGCTGAGGGGTGTAACCACCCCCCACCTAGTCCCACCCATAGGCAGGACCTAGTCACCGGGTCAGCCCCCTTTTTTAGTATAAAGATGGGAGCGGGCCCCCTGTTAAAATTAGATCATCTTTGGAATCAAGATACCACTTTCTTCGAAAGGACTTCACGATTTCTTCTTCAAGATTCTCCCTTGTGGCTAAGGAGTAGTCACCCTGCATCAAGCGGGCACCATCCTAAAGAACACTGCGGTCTGCTGCAAGTCCTTCATCACGAATCCGACGACCCAGCTCGACGAGACCCGGCTTCCCTGGCACCTCTGACCTCTACTCACCTCTACAGCCAAGCTGAGAACCGTGAGTGCGACGAGACCTCAAGGGACCGACGATCGCCAAGACTGCACGACATCTTTACTGCAAGCCCACCGTGTCCTCCACTGGTGAGTGCTTTGGGGTCCGAGAAGCCCCGACCCTGCGCAGCTCCAGCACCCAAGATCAGCCCCCCTGCATCTCCACGATCGGCGTGGGGCCCTTCTGCTGTTTGCTGTGCACCGCGTTGTTTGGCTACTAGCCGGCTGGCTTGTGGCCTTCTAAACGACGCCCAACGACTTCACGACTGCTGGTCTGGTTGCTCCAGGCTGGCCCTTGCTTCCTTGTTCAAGAGAGGCACCCCGGACCCTCCTGGTCCACTCCAGACGCCATTTTAGGTCCACCGCGTGGGCTTGAATTTGCCAAGGCTTTGTTGCCCAATCCTGGGTCCAGCGACGCCGACAGCTTCCATCTTCGTGGGACAGCTCGATCCTCCATCCTGGTCGCCGACAACGCCTCCTGGTCCGTGAGATCTTCGAGTCAAGCGTCACCCACTCACCTTGTCGAGGTGGCTACCATCCGGTGCCCTCCTGGTGCCCACTGACTACTGGCTAGTAGTCTCGAACTTGGTCCCCTCTGCTTTCAGGTGTCATCTATCTTCGAGATCCAGGCTTGGATCCAACTGAACTTTCTTCACTGGTCACCGGCCAGCATCTTTTCTTCCGGCTCCTGGTCCGTCTACGAGGATTCCCGACGTCTTTTCAGACCTATGCAGCTGCAGCCCCTGGGCTAGGTAACTTCGGCATTTCGGTGCCCCAGCATAGCCTCACTATCCAAGGGTCAGAATCTACTTTCGTTTTCTCCCTACCAGGTCGGGTTCGCCCGAGAACACTAACTTTCTAATTCCTAGCTACCATAGACTTTTGTCCGCATCTCGCGTGAGAGTGCACACACTGCACCCGAGTCCCCTAGGCCTCCTAGAAGTAATCTAACGATTCCCTAGTCAAGTCCTAGCGATTCCAAAAGCTATTAGTACTGTACTTACCTGCTAGGAATTTCGCATTCCACTTTCTGAGTATATGGTTTTCCGTGCCCCTCGGGCATTTGTATATACTGTGCTAACTTAAGTATTTTTGTAAGAGTTTTGGTTTGTGCTTAGTACCCTGTCCTCATAAAGAGTACAGGGCTGTTGTGATCTTTAAATAAATAACTGTTTATTTTCATAACACTTGTGTGGTGTCCTTTCACTTGGTATTCAAGGGGTATATGTGTGGTAAACAGCTGGCTTAACACGCCCTCTCGAGTCTTTAGCCTTAGACTGCTCGTATCCATGCTACTAGGATAGCTGGTCTATAAGGTTGACTTACAACCAATCATCAATAAGGGTTGCTGGACTGATACATAGTGTTCACTAGAATAGTGAGCACTGCATATCAGGCCACCTTCTCACATTGGTGAGCAGCGGTTGGGATTTGAGCTTGCTGTTGTTTTACCACACGTATCCTAAGAATATCTTGTTGAAAGATCACATAAGTACTGTTAGGTACATATAACTAAAGCTTAGAATACTCTGAGTTCTACTGAACCAGCTGTTGTAGCTCCTCAAGGCTTAGCACACCTTGGCTACAACTCTAGCAAGGGACCAGTAGGTAACACATAGTGTAGGTAGGTGCATCACTTACACCACACTAGAAGCAGTATGTCGGTCACAGGAGGAAACACTGAGTCTCCCCTTGTGTCAGTTGACCCTCCACAGGTCATCCCTTCTAAATATACTGCTCTTAGCTTCCATGAGATGAGACAAGTGTGTACTCTCAGGAAACTAAAACAGGGGTCTAACCCCACCACTTCCTTTCTGATTGGTCTCTTAGAGGCTTATGATGCCAGTAGGGCTGGTAACCCAGACCCTTCTAATCCAGATGGAAGTTTGCCCTCCTTACAGGGTCCCTTTGATATCCATCCCCTCCTTGAGGCAGATGTTGCTGAGGATGAGGATGAGTTATCAGGGGATGAGGCAGATAAGGGACAGGTAGAAGTCAGCAGACTAACCAGGTCCAACTTAAGCAGACATGAGCTTGGTACTGGGGGACTCCTGGGCCCACTCTCAGGTCAGCTTAACATTGGGAATGGACGAGTTAGGTCTCTATCAAGAGGCTCTAGCAGATCCTTTCGAACCAATGGCTCTCTCAACTCTTCTCACAGAGGAATGTCTTCCCCTAAGAGGAGAGTGTATGAAGCTGAAGAAAGGGCAGTCAAACTGAGGATTGAAAGGGAAGAACTTGCCCTGGCCAAAGAGAGACTTGCCCTTGCTAGAGAGCAAGAATTATGTGGGCTAGTTCCCACTGGTGGCAGCAATAAACCTAGCAATAGGGAAAGGAGTTTTGATAAAAAGCACCTGAATAAGATAGTGCCCCCCTTTAGGGAAGGGGATGACATCCACAAATGGATTACTGCTTTGGAGAGAGCCTGCACTGTGCAGGGTGTTCCCCAAAGTCAGTGGGCAGCTATCTTGTGGCTCTCCTTTGATGGTAAAGGTAGAGATAAGCTCCTCACCACAAGGGTGGAGGATGCTAACAATTACCAAGTCTTGAAGAATGTACTGGTTGATGGGTTTGGTTTAACCACTGAACAATACAGGATGCTGTTCAGAGACACCCAGAAAACTCAGTCTCAAGATTGGACTGACTTTGTTGATTGTGCCACTAAGGCTTTTGAAGGCTGGCTACTGGGTAGTAAGGTTACTGATTTTAAAGGATTGTATAATCTAATTATGAGGGAGCAAATCTTAAGTAATTGTCAGAACCAGCTATTACATCAGCACCTGGTAGACTCTGAGTTGACCTCTCCACAGGAATTGGGTAAGAGGGCAGACAAATGGGTCAGAACCAGGGTTAGGCCTAAAAACCAGGGTGGTGACCAGAAAAAGGAATCAACCAAGCCTCAAGAGAAGGGTGGGGATAAATCCACAGAGAAGACTTCCCAAGGGCCCCAAAATTCCAACAAGGGTGGTGGGTCCCAGAACACTCCTTCAGAACAGAAGAAACCTTATTGCCATACCTGTAAACAGGTGGGTCATTACAAAAGTGATGCTGGTTGCCCTAAAAATGGTAATAAGGGAAATACACCCCCAGGTATTACTCCTAAACCTCCTGTTACCACTAGTGGTAATCCCCCAGGTGGTGGGAGTGCCCCCAAGAATGTGGTGGGCATTACTTTGGGCAATCAGGAGGACTATGGCTTAGCCAGGTTCCCTGACCACACTCTTGTCTGTGAGACTGGCATGGGGTTTGCCAACTTCACTACTGGACCCCACATTTTGGGAAAGTATAGACAAGAAGTTTTAGTGAATGGTCAGAAAGTTGAGGCATTCAGAGACACAGGGGCCAGCCTCACCATGGTGAGTGACCATCTGGTCCCCTCTGCTCAACTGACCCCTGGTTTTTCTTATCAGGTGACAGACATTCATGGAATGAAAAGAAGGCATCCCATGGCAGTAGTCAAGCTCAGCTGGGGTAATGTCACAGGGCCCATGAGAGTGGCAGTGACAGATAACCTACCTGTAGATTGCTTACTGGGGAATGACCTGGAACTCTCAGCATGGGCTGAGGTGGAGCAAGAAACTCACTCCAGAATGATAGGCCTATCCAGACAGGTTAGTGGGGCAGTAATAGCTACAGCCCCAGTCCCAGCACCATTCCTCCCTGAAAAGGTTGGAAGGGCAGTGGTAGCCACTGCCCAGGCTCAGACAGACTTTCCAGAACAGGATAGGAGGGCTGTGACAGTCACAGCCCAAACACAGACTGAGTGCCCTCCTGAAAAGGTTGGCAAGGTTGAAATGGTCTCAGCCTCTACTCAGACAGATAGTGAGGTTGTGAAGCCTGAGACAATGGATCACTCCACTCAAACAGAGAGCATTGAGGAGGAAGAAGAGTCTTCCCCCTCCCAGACACTAGGTGAGAGCCAGCCTCCTCAGGGAACTGACTCTACCCCTGTTGAAGGAACTGCCCCAGAGGTAGTCAGGCCTAGCCTGGCAGAGCCCCTGATGGCAGTGGACCCTTCCCAGGTGGGACCCAGTCTGGAGCAGGTAACCTGCACCTCTCTACCCTGCCTCAGTCAGCCCAGGGCTGAAGAGACCAGGGAGGCCAGTGGTGGACCCCAAAGGGCCCCCTGTCCAAAAGAACCCCCTAATCAGCAGATTAGGATCACTGAAGCTGGTAAACCTAGCCAAGTGAAAATAGAACAGACTCCTGAGGGATCCCCCTTAAAAGTAGTTAGGGAACTCCCACAGCTGGACACTGTTGGGCACAGCCAAACATGGGGCCTAAAAACCCCAGACCTGACCTGTCCCCCCAGTAAGCCAAACAGAGGGACTCAGCCTCCAGCTTTAGGTAGCCAGAGGCTGACCCTGAGAGCTCAGTGCATCTCAGCTAAAGAAAGAAAGGCACACATGATGAATGGTGATTGGAGGAAGTTGAGCCCAAAGGTAGAGGAGCCTCACTTCAGCACTCCATCCCAGCATCAGCCTTCTTCTTTCCCAAGACACACCAGAGACAGAGATTCCCTATGGTGGAGACCCTCAGATACCCTTAGGGTGAGGGGTTGCCTAGTGGACCATGACACAGGGGGAAACCAAGCCAGAGCTGGTACTTCCTTATATGGCCACTTAGGTAATAGAGGCTTACCTGGACAAGGATAGCCTTATCTCCTTTCGTTTGGGGGGGGGTTGTGTAGGAAGGTACATCCTGACTATGGTTGCCCCCAACTTTTTGCCCTGTGTTTTAGCTGGTTTTGGACATAGTCGACCTGGGACCCTGCCAATCAGGACCCCAGGCCTACTGCTCTCTCTTTAAAAATGGATTCCATGTACCCTAGGTACATTTCCAATTGGTACTGGGCCACCTTATCAGACCCTGTAACTCAGGGCATAGGTGTACCCAGGGCTGCCAGGGGCTGCAGCATGTATTATGCCACCCCTGGCTGGCCTCCTAAATTTGACACAACTGGCTGCATGACAGCTGGGGCAAAGTCGTGTAATCACCCTTTGCTGTAGGTGTAGTATACCTATACCTAACCCTAAAATGGACACACAGATTCCTATCAGTCACTCCTATGGCAGGCCTTGACAATCCTGAAGGCAGAGTGCTTGGAATCGTGTGAGATGGTGCTCTGGCATGAGCTGAGCCTGTCTGCAGCTTGCGGAATCAAGTCCTAATAGCTGTTCCATGATATCGCATACCATATACTCTTAAGTGCATTATAATCCTCGCGGTTAAATGCTATCTTTGGTATTGCTTTATCAAAACATGTCGAGTAAGGTGTCATACGAATTGGAATACTAACCCCTCGCCAATTCTGGCGACGGGGTTAGCATTCCACCCTTCTAGAGGGACACGACATGTATGTAACTGTGAACCCCGGTTAAAGTTAACTGAAGCCTCAGCTCCACAAAATGGATGCTGCCACCACAGACACGAGTCTGACCCCCTGCAGCTGGGAGTCCTTCCAGCGAGGGGAGCCTGGACAAAGGGTTTCCTGTCAGGGGCGGTGCTAGCACCGTCCCAGACATGGTTTTGTGTATCCTGGGTAGGCAGGGATTTACAGGAAGGTGACTGCTGAGTGGCACCCCGGTGCTCACTACGCATAGGCCGGTCTGAACCAGTTCCAGGGGCACACCAGCCCCTGGCCTGGGGAAGTCCAGCATGGCTGAGGGGTGTAACCACCCCCCACCTAGTCCCACCCATAGGCAGGACCTAGTCACCGGGTCAGCCCCCTTTTTTAGTATAAAGATGGGAGCGGGCCCCCTGTTAAAATTAGATCATCTTTGGAATCAAGATACCACTTTCTTCGAAAGGACTTCACGATTTCTTCTTCAAGATTCTCCCTTGTGGCTAAGGAGTAGTCACCCTGCATCAAGCGGGCACCATCCTAAAGAACACTGCGGTCTGCTGCAAGTCCTTCATCACGAATCCGACGACCCAGCTCGACGAGACCCGGCTTCCCTGGCACCTCTGACCTCTACTCACCTCTACAGCCAAGCTGAGAACCGTGAGTGCGACGAGACCTCAAGGGACCGACGATCGCCAAGACTGCACGACATCTTTACTGCAAGCCCACCGTGTCCTCCACTGGTGAGTGCTTTGGGGTCCGAGAAGCCCCGACCCTGCGCAGCTCCAGCACCCAAGATCAGCCCCCCTGCATCTCCACGATCGGCGTGGGGCCCTTCTGCTGTTTGCTGTGCACCGCGTTGTTTGGCTACTAGCCGGCTGGCTTGTGGCCTTCTAAACGACGCCCAACGACTTCACGACTGCTGGTCTGGTTGCTCCAGGCTGGCCCTTGCTTCCTTGTTCAAGAGAGGCACCCCGGACCCTCCTGGTCCACTCCAGACGCCATTTTAGGTCCACCGCGTGGGCTTGAATTTGCCAAGGCTTTGTTGCCCAATCCTGGGTCCAGCGACGCCGACAGCTTCCATCTTCGTGGGACAGCTCGATCCTCCATCCTGGTCGCCGACAACGCCTCCTGGTCCGTGAGATCTTCGAGTCAAGCGTCACCCACTCACCTTGTCGAGGTGGCTACCATCCGGTGCCCTCCTGGTGCCCACTGACTACTGGCTAGTAGTCTCGAACTTGGTCCCCTCTGCTTTCAGGTGTCATCTATCTTCGAGATCCAGGCTTGGATCCAACTGAACTTTCTTCACTGGTCACCGGCCAGCATCTTTTCTTCCGGCTCCTGGTCCGTCTACGAGGATTCCCGACGTCTTTTCAGACCTATGCAGCTGCAGCCCCTGGGCTAGGTAACTTCGGCATTTCGGTGCCCCAGCATAGCCTCACTATCCAAGGGTCAGAATCTACTTTCGTTTTCTCCCTACCAGGTCGGGTTCGCCCGAGAACACTAACTTTCTAATTCCTAGCTACCATAGACTTTTGTCCGCATCTCGCGTGAGAGTGCACACACTGCACCCGAGTCCCCTAGGCCTCCTAGAAGTAATCTAACGATTCCCTAGTCAAGTCCTAGCGATTCCAAAAGCTATTAGTACTGTACTTACCTGCTAGGAATTTCGCATTCCACTTTCTGAGTATATGGTTTTCCGTGCCCCTCGGGCATTTGTATATACTGTGCTAACTTAAGTATTTTTGTAAGAGTTTTGGTTTGTGCTTAGTACCCTGTCCTCATAAAGAGTACAGGGCTGTTGTGATCTTTAAATAAATAACTGTTTATTTTCATAACACTTGTGTGGTGTCCTTTCACTTGGTATTCAAGGGGTATATGTGTGGTAAACAGCTGGCTTAACACGCCCTCTCGAGTCTTTAGCCTTAGACTGCTCGTATCCACGCTACTAGGATAGCTGGTCTATAAGGTTGACTTACAACCAATCATCAATAAGGGTTGCTGGACTGATACATAGTGTTCACTAGAATAGTGAGCACTGCATATCAGGCCACCTTCTCACAGCAAGCGTAAGAAACTTGCGTAAAGCCGGTTCCAACCACCCTGGCACAAGAGGCAAAAGTGGTCACGAGTTATTCTGTGATGGAGTTTCGAAGAGGACTGATGTAGCTGTGACTGGTGCAAGTATGTCTAAGTTGAGCTTTGTTGGCCCCTCTGATCAGTAATCGTTAAACGTGATGAGATCATCTACAGGCAACACTCTTGCTGAAGGAGTGTCGGACAGTTTTGGAGACTAGTCCCTCACAGAAGACCGAGAGGTAGTGGAGGACCATGAAGTAGATCTATGCCTCGGTGAGACATGAGAACTTCGAGATGTGGTCTTGTGTTGGCAGGGGCGGCAAACGAGACTAAGCTCAAGTCGAGAATGTGCAAGGCGAAGTGTTTTTTGGAGGGCCCTTGGAAGGAGAATTAAGTTGAGAATAGTCCAAAGCTGAACTCTGATGTGGAACGCGCAAATGGAGTACACTCTGTAACCATTGTGGAGACAGATGGATGGACTTTTCTTTTGTATGGACAGTCCTGACCTCAGAAGACTGACTTCTGCATGCTATCGTCATTGATCTGCTGACTCTGGATGTCAATCTCGATGTCCAAAGCATCGATCTTCGCCTATACGTCGATCGAGACTTCTCAGGTTGGGAGTATCTCAACATCGACTGAGGACTTCTCGTTATCGGCGCCAGTGTCTATGTCGACCTGTGGGAGGACAGTGTGTGACTCTGTCGTCTCCAGGGCCTACGACTTTGACTGCAGTCTTTTCGCCAGTGACCTAGTTGACAGTACTTTCGCCGTCGACTTCGACGTTGGAGAATGTGACTTAGCGGTCTACTTTGAGTCTGCAGAGCTGTCGCCATACACCTCAATAGTGAATCCTCCAGTGTCAGACGCTTTAACATCTATGAATGCCCCTTTGGTCCTTTAGACTTAATTCGTGACACAAAGCAGGGATCTGCTAAGACAGCCACTTCCTACCGGTCGACGGCGAGCAGTGTTTTGTGCTTCTTCCTCTGTGTGTGTGCTTGCTCCCTGAGGATGGCAGTTAGGAGGTCGTATGGGACCTTACAGGGCCACTCAGTCGTTTTACCGCTCGATTGTAGGACATGGAGGTAGATCTTCTCTCTGTCCCTTAGAGTTTTTCCTGGAAATTGCTGACAGTAAAAACATGTGTCAGGAATTTGAGAGGCAGACAAACATGCTATGTAGACAGAATGTGGGTCTGATTTTACTATATTGTTGCCACACAAAGGGCACTTGGCATTTTATGACTGAGAAAGAAATATTTTCTGTTAGAAAAAATGTTAAAAGAACTCTGGGTGCTAAAAACCATTAAATAAAGGTAATCATTGGAAAATAACAGCTCAGTGCTCCAGGATCCTCACTGATGGAGCCAGAAAAAAGAACTGACTTAACTGTCACCTGTGGGGCATAATGGGATTTAGGAGGTCTTTGAGGTCTTAGCACGGGGGCAGTTTTCACTGTTATAATTTTCAATGTAGCCTATTAGCCAACAATGCCTTTCATTCCCTTGTCTTTCTCCTTTTAAATAAGGGATATGTTTTACACTGTAAAGTTTTTTGTCTCCATTTCTTTAGGTTGTATATATTCATATATTTACACATTCACACAAACACACACACACACGTATGTTTTTAGATACTATGTACTTTTTAAAGATTTAAATATACATATATATTAAATTTGATAGGTGCTCCGGGGTCCCCACACGTGGGTGGGACTATTTAATGCTTATGACAATTGAGAAGTATCCCCTGCAAGAGAAACAAATGTATTCATCCCCACCGAAAGGTGTTCTATGATCAGGTGAATTTGTGGAAGGTCATTGTTTTATGATACTGAACCTTGCGGTAGGCAAGTGTCTTTCCCAATGCCAATATTAATGGCTGGGATACATAAGTTAGAATCAGTGTGAGGAATAGCCTCATATGCAACTGACTCAGAGGGAACATGGTTTGTCACTAGCTGAACTTTGAATTGTGGCCAGGGCCGGACTGGCTACCGGGCATTTTGGCATTCTGCAGATGTCACTGCGGTGGGGGCTAATTTCGTAGATGGAGACCTGTGTGTGCTTCGAAATCAACAATGCAAAACGAATTTCGTTTTGCACACGCAGGTCCCCATCAACAAAATCAACCCCCAGCTTGGCAGCATGACAAAAAGCCCGGTAGCCAGTCCGGCCCTGATTGTGAAATTATACGGCTCTCTTCAGTCATGTAGAAGCAGATGACAGTTGTTTTCCAATTACTTTGTCCTCCTATAGTGTGGGAAGTTCAAGTCTCTTCTTGCACAAGTCTATACTTTAAGATTGGCTCTTTATTCATCAATCATCTGCACATATATACCTGGTACCATAATTACATTTTATAGGACGTCTTGGGAAGCAAAATTAAACCAGTAGAGGTTTAGAGACAAACCGAAACCCCTTAGGGTGAAAAGACAGTATGATGCCATAGAATATCTAGCAATAGGCCATAATTTTCTACTGAATGCCCTGAAGCATATGAACTAAGGAAGCGGGTATCAACCATTTTGAGAGAGATCGATACGATGACGGACTACACCATATTAAAAAAGATCATTGCAGATCAAAGTTAAATTTAGAGGAGAAGGAAAATGAAGACATTTTAGGTGACAAATTGCCAGGTTTTAGTTTATCCCATGTGCTGAAGAATTAAAAAAAAATGTGGATCTTCCAAACAATGCAGGATTAGCCAGCTACTTTCTAGTCTTAAACAGCTTTTGAAGCACCAATATGATCTACAACTCATATGCCTTGAACATTAAGTTTTGGATTTGGTTAACTGGTCGTATTTTTATAATTCAACGTAAAACACATTTTAACAAGTTCAGCTTGATAGGCTAATGACTGATCATCTGAGTGATGCAACACACATCTAAAGAGCATACCAGAGGCAACAGCACAGAGCTTATTCTCTACACTGGTGGACTTTGACTATGCGGATGACACAGACACAGACACACCCACACAGGTAAAGACGTCTTGCCTCAACATCTATGCATAGCAATTGGGTCTGAAGATCAACACAAAGAAATCAGAAGTCATGCCACTTAACATCACAAACCCTTCACATGTCAAGGTGGATGGAGAGGGCCTAGCCATTACTGAACAGATCACGTACCTAAGCAATACCAGCAGATATGATGGAGGGGGAGGCAGTGACTTCAAAAGCAGACTGGACAAGGTTAGGAATGCTTTCAGGATGCCTATCAATGTATGGAAGTCATCTCAGGACCAACAGCAAGCTGAGGCTTGACCAGAGCTGCTTTCTGTCCACACTCTTATATGAATCAGAATGCTGTCTGATGATTAAATGCATCATCACTAAACGGTAAGTCTTCCACACTAATAACCTGAGAAGAATCTTGTGCATTTCCAGGCCAAGAGCCATCTACAAACAGAAAGTGCTCATCAGATGCAAGCAAAAGAGCATGGACATCAGCATATGTGAAAAAGGAGAGAGATGGATAGAATTTGTATTTACTTTTAGATTTATAATGCGCACAGCTACCCCAAGGGGTGTTCCGTTGCAAGGCTGGTAGGGGAGAGGTTCCTGAGTTAAAAGAGCAAGGTCTTCAGGCCTTTGCGGAAAGCAAGGAGAGATGTACAACTTCCGTGACTCTGGAAGGAAATTCCAGAGTTTCGGACCCAACTAAGAGAAGGAACGACCTTTCATGCGAGACAACCAGAACCTAGGTACACTGAACAGAGTGATTCATAGATCGCAAAGAGCGAGAAGGATGATAAAGCGGCACCAAGTCCCGAATATATTGTGGACCACTTCCTGCTTTAGCCTTCAACATAAAGCGAGATAGGGTTCGGAATTGTCAGCAATGAAGCTCGCGAAGAAGGATGGAGACCGAGGTTGTCTTTGGAAGTCGGCAGAGCAGCCTTGCAGCTGCATTCTGAACTAATTGAAGCAGGCGGGTAGTAGCTTTGTCAGCTCCCAGATACAGCACATTGCGATAGTCCAGTCTGGCTATAATCAAAGCTGGATCACAGACCGTTGAGTGGGAGCAGGGATCATCCTGATGATTTTTTTTAGCCATTTGAGGACAAGAAAAGCGGTGTCCGTCACCTTAGCTACCTGAGGCTTCATAGACCGTTTGTCATCCAGAACAAATCCCAGGTTATTAACTTTCTGTGATGGAGTAGGCAGAGCCCCTAGAGAGTCAGGCCAGTGATGAGGGGCCCAGAGAGAGGAGTTTTCCCCTTGAATCAGGACAGGCCCAAGTACGGGCGAGCCTAGCAGCAGTCAACCTCGAGTATATTTTTGATAGTCCTGATGAACTAGATGGGATTGACGGGAAGACAATTCGCAACATCCTTTACAAACATAATGGGGAGATCAGATATAAACAAGAATCTATTAAAACCTCTGTCAAACAGTACATCCAAATAGAAGGTGATACTGAACCCACTCCGTGTATACCAGCTGGCTATCTCTTCAAAGATGATATCACATGTTGGGAGCGTAGTCTTCTCTTCCGTTTAAGAGCAGGATCTATAAAATACTTACTGTGTTTCCCCATAGGCTACCAACCTAATATTGAGAACTTGGTCTGCCCATGTCAGAATTCAGGGAATCAAACAATGGTGCACTTTTTGTTCTTGTTCCTTTTATCAAAAATATAGTAAGCTCCTGTTGATACCATTCTTCAGAGCTAAAGGTACAAAGGATTTTAAAGTGGCTTATAAGACCGTTCTTCAGCTTAAAGATGATAGCATTATATACCGTGTGTACACCTTCTTAAAAATGGCTATTCGTTCCCGCTCCTCCATGAACTAATATCTATTAGGCCAAGATGTAGTATATATATTTGGAGGCGGTGTATATTTGCACTTTGCACAGCCACATTTTATCCTGCGCTGCTAAATGTAAATATATGAGCCATAGTAATCTATGAATTAATGTCTATCAGGCTAAGATGTACTACATGAATTTAGAGGTGTCGGATATTTGCACTTTGCACAGTTGCACTTTATTTTTGCGTTCTTATTTGTAAATATATGAGCCATAGTAATCTGCTCACTCTAATGTTTCATGGGTAATCCTGTATTTTGCACTTTATCTGGATGGTCTACTAAAAAGGAACTATGCACTTTACAAAACTAGCACTTTAGATAATGCTGCTAAATGCTCTAGCAAAGTACTTTTTAGCCGATGCCTGAGAATGTGTACTGTGCATATATTGCTGCTATTTCAATGGTGATTTTTGTATATGTACATATTATTTGATGCTGCTATAGAAATATACTTGAAAGTTGGTGATTATTTGGACAATAATGCACCTTTGCACACTGTCATGCAAGTATCGCTGCTATTGCTAATGATATGGAAAACTTAACAACGTTTTTATCTTATTTTATTGCGATTTTTATTATCTCGATCATGTACGTAATTATGTGTGTACTTTTATGGATAACGAAATATCCGAATAAAGATTTTTGACTGACAGTCTTATTGCACTGAGCCCGAGAGAGTTTTTATTCATCCAAGAGGAGACAACTCAGGCCCAAGTGTTACTCGGAGGGTTCATGGTTCTGTTCAGAAGACAGAGTAAAGATGATAGAGTGTCATCTGAGTAGGTAAAAAGACCCCACCTCTCACTAGAGCCATCAATGGGCGGACGCATTTGTTAAACAATAGAGGGCTCAACACTGAATACACCTTCAAAAGAGAACAAGACTGTCTTCTGGGGTTCAGTGGGGAGCTGTTCTTGAAAGAAATGGCAGTCAGGCAGGCCGAACACTTGGGGGCTAACTGTTGAAACTGAAATTAAGACTCTGAACCATAGCTGGTGCATCTATAGAAACTTGTCCAAGATAGACTGAAGTGGAGGTTCTTTGTTGCTGCCCTACATGCATAACGAGAATTAAGTAATTGGGTTGTTGCTGCGCTCTCCATTCGTTTGCCCACTGCTGTAGTATTCTACGGTCTCGGTCTAGTGCTAGTTCAGCAATGGCCCCATCTTCCTTCATGGCAGTAGTGACAAAATGTTTTGGTTATGCATGGTGTTTTATATAAATGGGCATTATGGAAAGGTCGTTATTTCTTCCTCACTCTAGCTGTGACAGCTTTGCAGCTAGCTGACTTTTTTATATACTTTATTCTCTTGCTGTAAAAAGTAGGTTGAACAAGGACATAGTGTTTTTCTCTGTAAATGGTACCGGAGATCTAGGAGGAAGAATATTGATTACTTACCTGTACCTTCATTCTCCAAAACTGGCCTTTTTCATAGAGTCATATGCATGAATTATTCCCCACTGTTAGTCTGGGAACCCCCTGTAAAACTTTAACAGAGCAGAATACATTACACTACTTTACAATGAAACAACTAAAGACATGCAACATGTCTCCTCTATGTATGCTGTCTAAACTGTTGCAGAATGTTAATGTGACTTTAAGGAGATAGGGGTTGAAGTGGGATGACTCAAATTCCCTGTGTGTGATATTTTCTACTAGGCAAATATTTACAATAACTCTAGAGAAAAGCGAAAGCATGGGCAGGTTATGCTCAATAAACTTTAAGACCCGTCAATCACCTCATTTGAAAGAGACAAGAATTATGACCACGTCAGACATACCTGTGAGTCCCTGAGGGGATCCTACTGGTGTCGATGGGTTTGAGGAATAGTTATTGCTGGAGTGATCTGGGGAGTAAATCTGAAAACAGAGAAGCAATAAGCAATCAGTGTCTTAACCAAATTACACTTTAACAGCGAAACATCAAAAATACTAGACCTGTGCCAAAATCCACAGAAAGGTTATGAAAAGTAAGAAAACAAGTTACTTACCTGTAACTTCAGTTACCCACTATTTGTATCTTTCATAGATTCACATGCCTGAATTATTCCCCGTCGCCGGAGTCCCACGGTAAATAAAATAGCAGTGCCAAAGGTAAATAATAGTAGTAGGCGCTAAGGAAAAGGCCTGCGGCCCAAATCTTAGTAGCCTATCTACATCATTATGCTAAAAGGACCAAAGTCTTTGTCCCAACCAATCCGCTAGCAGCACCCTCTAGAACCCTCTGTGCAGAGCCAGTTCTCCTCAGATTTTCGTTAGCACAAGTGGAAAATGAGTATCCCAAATAGAGAACTGACTCTACAGGGAGGAGGATGGGTGCTTGTGAATCTATGAAAGATACCAATACTGGATAACTGAAGTTACAGGTAAGTAACTTATTTTTTTTTTCAGTATTGGGGTATCTTTCATAGATTCACATGCCTGAATCAGAATAGCAAGCAGTATGCCAGGTAAGAGTCGGTTGCGGATGGTAGGAGACTTGTACTGATAAACTCCCAGATACATCACTATTGATAACCAACAAGAGTAAGGCAACTGAACTTTTCATAAGTAAAACCTGACCAGAAATGTAAACGAACATTCATAGAGTAGTAACAAACATGGATATCTAACATCACGTACATCCATTTGTTAAAATCGAAACATGTATATATATATATGTATATATAAACCTTAAAATACATTATATCTGTATATCAATATATTGAAACCTCTGTATGAATACAAAAGTAAAGAACACAGGTTACCTGAAGAAAACAAGTTACTTACCTGTAACTTTGGTTCCCCAGTATTGGTAACTTTCATAGATTCCCATGCTTTGTATCATTCCCAGTCGTCGGAATGGGAGCCTTGGTAGTACAAAAACCATAGACACAAAAGAGAAAAACAGGCCTAGGCCTCATCTCATTTTGTATCCTATCACTCTCTTTGTGTAAAAGAGACCAAACTTTTGCCAGGACCAATCAGAGCAGCCTCACCCCCCAAAACCTTCCTGAGAGAGCTCAGAGCCTCAGATTTTCGTAGCCGTTGTGCAAACCGCCACTATCTCATGTGAAAAGACTGAGCTTTCCCAGGGGAGGCGGGTGGGCGCATGGGAATCTATCAAAGTTACCAATACTGGGGAACCATAGTTACAGGTAAGTAACTTGTTTTCTTGCCCCAGTATTGGAACTTTCATAGATTCCCATGCTTTGTATCAGAGTGGCTAGCAGTAAATCACCAAGACACATTTTGCAAAAAACATGGCATCACATAACCATATAGTAATACTTATAGTAGAGTTAGAAAAAATAAGCAAAATGTGCTCACCAGGATGGAGGGATTGTATGGAAAGCTCACCTCTCAATGAAAAAGATTCTGCAGAACTGCTTGACCAACAGCCGCGTCGTCTCGTCCAGCAGACTCTAGGCAGTAATGTTTTGTGAAGGTATGAGTACTGCTCCACGTTGCTGCCCTGCATATATCTTTAATGGCGACTCCAGAGAAAAGAGCCTCAGACGATGCCACAGATCTTGTAGAATGGGCACGAACGGTACTGTTCAATGGCTTGCCCGCCTCCTGATGGCAAAATTGAATCGCACTGGAGATCCAGCGGGAAATGCCACTCTTTGCCAAAGGAAAACCCTTCCGTGGTGCGCTGTAGGACACAAACAACTGGGATGATTTCCGAAAGGGTCGTGTTCGCTCTAAGTAGAATTTCAAGCATCTCTGAACGTCCAAAGAATGTAAAGTGCGTTCCGCAGGTGTAGAAGGGCGCGGAAAGAAAGACTTTAAAATCAAAGGTTCATTCAAGTGGAACTCAGACGGCACCTTCGGAATGAACTTCGGATTGGTGCGGAGAACAAGAACATCCTTTTTGAATTGAAGGAATGGATGCACTATGGAGAGGGCTTGAAGCTCACTAACTTCTCGCTGAAGTAAGAGCTAAGAGGAGGGCAAGTTTCCAAGAGAGGAACTTCAAGTCCGCCTTGTGCACAGGCTAAAACGGAGGTTTCATGAGTTGAGCCAGGACAAGATTGAGCTGCCAAACTGGTGGAGGAGGTTGAACTGGAGGGTACATCCGGAACAAACCCCTCAAGAACTGCTTAACGATCCGAGAGGACCATAAGGAAGGTCCTGAAGAAGTATGCCAAAACCTTGAAATGGCTGCAAGATGGACCTTCACAGACGAATGTGCCAACCCAGACTTAGCCAATGATAGTATATATGGCAAGAGTTGGTGAGGCAGAGATTTGTAAGGATGGAGACCTTGTCTTTGACACCATAAGCAGAACCTTCTCCATTTTGCCTTGTAAGTCTTATTTGTGCTCGGTGCTCGAGCCTGTGACAAAACGTCTCGACATTCCTGGGAAAGATTCAGATGACGGAACTCTGTGTTCAGGAGCCACGCTGTCAAGTGGAGCGATCTCGGGTCCGGATGATAAACCTGCCCCTGATTCCTGGACATCAGGGACGGAATTGATTGTAAGCGAATTGGAGGAGCCTGGGAGAGCCGCAGGAGCTCCGTGTACCAAAACTGCCGGGGCCACGCTGGTGCAATGAGAATCATCTTGCACGGTTCAGTCTTCATTTTCTTGAGTACTCGAGGAATGAGACGAATTGGAGGAAAAGCGTAAAAGAATGCGATGTACCAGGCCATCGAAAAGGCGTTCCCCAGGGACCCCTGATGGTGAACCTTGCTTGCGTAAAACCGACATTTGTCGTTCACTGGAGAGGCAAAAAGGTCGATGGTAGGTGTCCCCCAAACCGAGAACACCCTCTCCAGAATGGACTGATTCAATTCCCATTCGTGCGTCACCTCCGTCTGTCGACTCAGGGCGTCCGCCTTGACATTGAGCGAGCCTGCCAGGTGTTTGGCTTTCAGACTGATGTTGTGAAGGATCGTGTAGTCCCAGATTCTCTGAGCTGACAGAGTTTGCGACCTCGTTCCCCCTTGCTTGTTGACGTAGTGCATGGCCGTCGTATTGTCCGTCCGGACCAGCACTGAATGATTGCGGACTCTGGGAAGGAAAGCCTGCAAAGCCAACCGAATGGCCGTCAGCTCCAAAAGATTGATATGGCACTGGCGCTGATCCGGGCTCCAGTGTCTGCTGACTTGAAGTTCGCAGAGCACCGCTCCCCAGCCTTCCAAAGAGGCATCCGTGGTTATGATGAGGGGGGATGGTGAAATTCTGAACGTCAGACCTTGTGTGATATTTTCTTGTACCAGCCACCATCCGCATGCCTTTCTCATTGCTGAAGTCACCAACACCTTGTCGTTGAATGATCCCTCTGCTTGGCGCCATTGTTTGTCTAGTTCTTCCTGCAGAGGGCGCATTTGCAGCCTGCAATGCGGTATTAATGGTATGCAGGATGACATCGACCCTAGAAGGGACTTGTATTGACGGACTGACAGGCTTTTCTTGTGGAACAGTTGGCGGGCTGATACAATCAACTTTCATTGACGGTCCTCCGAAGGACGAGCCGTGCACTGTGTGGTGTCCAAAATGGCCCCTAGAAATCGTGTGGTTCTGGAGGGTTGCAGAACTGACTTGCGTTTGTTTAATTGAAGGCCTAGGTGTCTGAACAACTGAATGAAAGTCGAAACAGCCTGAGAGGTTTCCTCGAAAGATGGAGCCTTGATTAGCCAGTCGTCCAAGTAAGGGAACACCTCCAGGGAATGTGTTCTTAGAAAAGCTGCCACTGGTGCCAACACCTTGGTGAACACCCGAGGTGCAGACCGAAGGCCAAACGGAAGCACCTTGAATTGGAAATGGCTCTTGCCCACTGTGAACCGCAGATATGGTCTGTGAGCTGGGTGTATCGGAATGTGGAAATACGCATATTCTAAATCCAGGGAAGCCAAGTAGTCGCCTGGGTTCAAAAGAGGAAGAATTCCTGGAGCTTGACCATCCTGAACGAGAGTTTGATGAGATCAGTGTTGAGCTCTCGTAGGTCTAGAATGGGGCGCCAAGTCTCCGTCGTCTTCCGCACCAGGAAGAACCTGGAATAAAAACCTCTGCCCCTCTGAGAGAGAGGTACCGGTTCTATTGCCCCCTTGAGGAACAATTGATGGGCTTCTAGATGGAGCATCCAGATGTTTTGTGCGGATGGCGCCCGGAGCTCTTGTTGGAGGAAGATCTTGGAATTCCAACGTATGGCCACTCTGTACAATATTCAGGACCCACTGGTCCGATGTTATACACCTCCAGCTGTTCAGACAAAAAGATAACCTGCCCCCCACCGATGTGACTGGGAGGGAAGGAACAGCAGGTGGAGCCAGGAGGCCGCTATTGCCGCTTGGCGCTGCCACATCCTTGACGGTTCTGACGCCCT
The DNA here is from genome assembly GCF_964263255.1 of Lissotriton vulgaris. NCBI lineage: Eukaryota > Metazoa > Chordata > Amphibia > Caudata > Salamandridae > Lissotriton > Lissotriton vulgaris. The sequence continues at coordinate 65,955,295 of NC_141700.1, forward strand.
CGTGGAGCCTGGCGAGAGTAAGACGCCGATTGTCCCTGCTGTTGACTGGAGTACTGGGTCTTATAAGACTGGGACGCTTGTGAAGAATATCTCTGTTGGGCGTTGCCTCTATACGAAGAGAAACCTCTGCCACGAACGCCTTTAAACGGGACCTTACGGTAGTTAAGAGATCCCAGTGACTTCGCCGTGTCGGTATCTTTCTTTATATTCTGCAGGGCATCATCAACATGCTTACCGAAAAGCATTTCTCCATCAAATGGGAGGTCCAGGATCTTATTTTGGACCTCTTGACGAAACCAGGTGGCTCTCAACCAGCCCTGGCGACGCAGCACTGCTGACCCCGCTAAGGCCCGAAAAGCAGTGGAAGCAATATCCATTGCACAGTCGATAACTTCGGAGGAGGATTTTTCTCTCTCCATCAGCACTCTCTTGGCCTCATCCCTTGTCGCGTCTGGCAGTTGTTCCACAGACGGTGCCATGTCACACCACATCTGGCGATCGTATCGGCCTAGAATGGCGAGAGAATTCGCTGCTCTAACCAGCAAGCTGGCCATGGAAGAAAACCTCTTCCCCACGTTATCCAGTCATCTACCATCCTTGTCCGGAGGCGTAGTCAAAGGTGTCGTTGAATTTTTTGACTTGCTTTGGGCGGCCTGAGAGATCACCGAATCAGGCTTCGGCTGTCCAAGAAGACAAGCTGGACTGCCTTCCGGAGCCTTATACTTTTTTTCCAGTCTGGGAAGCACCGGAATAACAGTGGCTGGATTCTGCATGATCTTCATGCCTTCCTCCCACACATGTTCGATTATCGGAATGGACTTGACAGATCTCCTGTATTGCTCCTTGAAGTCATAGAGGAAGCACTAAGACTCCTCTCTCGTAACGGGCAGTCCAAACCTCTTTGCCGCCCTCTCCATCAGGTTATGGAACCCCCCCTATGTCCCCCGGAGGGGATATAGAAGTATCACGCCCAGTGGCATCTGGGTCTTGTAGACCGCTGTCACCCTGATCCAGATCTGGGTCCTGCAATGGATCAGACAAGGGATCCACTTGAACAGCATCATCGTCCGAAGAGGTATCCTGGACAGGATTGGTTGGTTCTGGATCAGGAGTCCGAGATCGGACCAGAGATATAACCTGAGGTGGGACGTGGGGCACCACCTGCGAAGGAGGCGGACCAGTAACTGGCTGTGCTTGTGGCAACCCCTGAGGTGGAGGTTGCGCGGACTGCGTTGAAGGTTCCGAAGGAAACCTGTTCCTATAGTTCTGCAGCATCAGCTGAAGATCAGAGAGCAGAGAGGCGGGCGTTGCCACCATCTCTTGTCCTAAACCAGTGGGACGTCGCTTTTGTGAAACATAGTGCAACTGTTGCTCTCCTGTATGCTCGAAATATTCCTCTGTGTCAGTGTCCTGCAGTTTTACATGCAAGTCTGAGGGACTGTAGGCGTCTCCATAATGGCCAAACTCATCCCCCTCTTCCTCCGACTCATCATCCAGGAGCATATTCGGTGGAATCGACGACACTCGTCGTGGAGACGTAATTTCCGGTGTAATTTTCATCCTTTTAAGTGGAAAATGCATCTTTTTACCCGTCGACGGTCTCGCCGTTGGAGCCGTTGTCGACGGAGCAGCAGTCGTCGACGGTATAACCAGCTTTGTCGACGAAATCTTGGTCGTCGACGGGACGATAGTCAACGGGACAGCCGCCGTCGTCGACGAAGTCTTGGTCGTCGACGGGATGATAGTCGACGGCTTCGTAGACGAACTAGTCGTCAGAATCATCAGCGTCGACGGCGAAGTTGTCGTGGTCGTCGACGTAGTTTGTCGTCGTCGACGAGCCCGTCGACAGCACCTTACCGGAGCTCATCATCGTCGACGAGGAGGAAGCCATCGTCGACGAACCTGGAACCTTGAATGACGAAGACGTCGACGTGGAGATCGCTACCGACGACGAGCCCGTCGACGGAGCCAAGGAAACAGCGGGAACTTTCACAGAATAATTCGTCGTCGACGTACCTGACATTTTCGTCGTCGACGGACGCTGTTTTTTCTCCGGACCGGTTCCAGGAGTGACAGAAGAGTGTTTGTCACCGGTCTTTTCCTTTTTGGACGGAGGAGAAGTAATGGAAACCTCCTTTCTGTCCTTTTAGGCTGTAGCCAATCCAGCAGCCTGTCCCTGCCTCTCCTTTTCACTTCCGTGAGGAGATTGAAGGGGACCAGCCCTCTCAGACCTATCAGAGATCTTGTGAGGGGCCTTAAGAGGGGGCTCAACTGAAGAAGAAGAAGAACCAGGGGGAGACCTACCCCTCTTCCTGGACTTGTGAGAGGACGTTAGAGATGTAGAATCCTCTTCATCTGATGAAAGCACCTCCTGCTGAGTCTTCATCTTTTGAAGCCAGGTCAAAAGTCGACCCTCTCTGTCACGGAGAGTCTTGGTAGAGAAGGTTCTACAGATTTTGCAGTCGGTGGCCTTGTGGTCCGGGTATAAGCAATAAATACAGTTGTCATGCTTATCCTCCACAAAAAGTCGTTTTTTCCCAGAACAGGGCCTTCTTCTTGTCAGACATCTTGATAGCAGTTGAAAAATTTGAAGAAGTAATCCAAAATCCAAAGGTTGTAGAAGAAAAACTGAGCAGAGCTCAGTGGAGACTCCCTAGCACAACGTGCGGTAGAAAAATCTGAGGCTCTGAGCTCTCTCAGGAAGGTTCTAGGGGGTGAGGCTGCTCTGATTGGTCCTGGCAAAAGTTTGGTCTCTTTTACACAAAGAGTGATATGATACAAAATGAGATGAGGCCAAGGCCTGTTTTTCTCTTTTGTTTCTATGGTTTTTGTACTACCGAGGCTCCCATTCCGACGACTGGGAATGATACAAAGCATGGGAATCTATGAAAGTTCCAATACTGGGGCAAGCTGTTCTTAACCCCTTCGATGCTCATGACGAGCTCAACTCGTCATGAGGCACGGTTGAGCTGTGCTCATGACGAGCTGAGCTCGTCATGAACAATGGGATTTACACATCAATCGGCACAGGAGGGGAAAACCATTAGCAGCGATGGTGTTAAAGAAATAGGTGTCATAAGACAGCCTGACCAACTGCTGCATCCTCTTGGCTCGTTGATTGCAGGCAGTAATGTCTCGTGAACGTGTGGACATTCTTCCATGTCACAGCACGGCAGATATTTCCCAGTGTCACTCCTGCAAACAACGCTGTGGACACTGCCACAGCTCTTGTGGAGTGAGCCTTGACCTTTCTCAGTAGTGGTCTATTCGATTTGATATGGCAGAAATGGATTGCGGAAGCTTTCCACCTGGAAATTGTGGCTTTTGTGACTGCTGCACCGAGCATGGTTTGACCGTAAGACACAAATAATTGATCAGATTTCCTGAAGGTGTTTGTCCTTTGCAGGTGGAATTTTAAAAACGTTTGATGTCCAAAGAATGTAGTGTTCTTTCCGCCGGTGTAGTAGGATTTGGAAAGAAAGCTCTCAACTTAACTGGTTCATTTAAATGGAACCACCCAGCCTCCCACCCATCCATCCATCATGCATCCATCCATTCATCCACCATGCACCCATCCAGCCAGCCACCCATCCATCCATCCATCATGCATCCATCCATCCATCATGCATCCACCCATCCATCCACCCACCCATCATGCATCCATCCACCCATTACACACTTTACTGCGTGCTTTGTCGTAATTAATTGCGTGCTAATTGTTTTACACTAAAATGGTGTTAAAATGTTTGTGATTTATTCGATACCCGGCGATGCAACTCACGTGGGACTCCCGCCTCAACGACGGGGAATGATTCAGGCATGTGAATCTATGAAAGATACCCCAATACTGGATAAATGCTTGATGCTGGTGTTAGCTCCTACATTGAGGTGTCTATATAAGCCAAAGAAATCAGTATACTCGCTTTCAAAAACACTTTGACTAGACTAGGAGCAATTTTGCAGAAGCACAGAAGCAGACCAACAAATACCGCCAACAAGTGGGACCAAAAACAAGGAATAGTAGTGTGAACTTTCACGTGTGGGAACTCCACCCATAGGCCTCTTCGTAACACAGAACGCGAAATGCCAAAGCTTTGAATCCCAGTATCCAAACCACCAATCACTAGTTGTAAGAAAGGTTTGGCAGAGGCTAAAGTTAGATATAACCTTACTCTCTAAAGTAGTAGCTTGGTCGAGCAGTAAGGCAGTATCAGAGGACAGTGTAAAGCATTTGTTCTACACAGTCAGCAAATGGTCTCACACACGCAAGAACTGAACTCTAGGCCAATTGTTTGTGTACAAATACACCGTTTTATTTTAGAACCAACAAGGTCTCAAAATATACTCTCTCAGAATGAGTTTCTTTAGTTAAATAATTTTCAAACTAGGCAATAGACTTTTGAATACAATAGCTACAGTTGTTGCAATAGGCAACACAATTTCAAACACAATGTTACATTGAGCTCAATGGGAATTTCTAGTTAAATGCAATTAGTTACTTTATAATTACTTTTCTAACCACAGGACTGGATCCCAGATTCAGTCCTGGGACATCTCCTGTAAACAATTGAGTAAAAGCGTTTTGGTTACAGTAGTGATTTTTAAGGAATATTATTGTATTTTAAAAGTTGACACTTTGAAACTTTTTCACATAGAATCACCAATGTTATTCTGTGGGATGAAATTCACTTAGCAGGTAAGTAGTGTTCTCGTTACTTTTTCTTACCCAGTGTTAGATCCTGGATCCAGCACTGGTGCATCTCCTGTCAATTGAAAGAATGCGTTTAGGTCATACAGGCGATTTTTAAGGAATAACAAAATACCTGCTTGTAGGTCAGGCCGCTCCCCACGCCGCATCTGTGCCTCTCCCCCCCGCTGCCGCAAGTTCGCCGCTGCATAGCGCCACTCGGCGCCTACTGTGTACCTGGTTTTACTTTGTGCCCCTTGGTATTGTTTTCACTTTTTTCTTTTGCCATATGTTTGTTTTCACAAGACCTGACCCCCGTTTCTCCGCCAGCACCCCGCTCTGCCCCCCGCTCCCGCCGCTGCTTCCCTGCGGCCCCGCCCCCTCGCTCTCCCATAGGCCGCCCGCTTCCGCCTCCCAGCTGCTCCTCCCGCCCGGCTCCCCTTATATGGAAGCCGCAACGAAGGCGTGCCAAAGGCAAGCCCGTCTGCGCCTGGACTGCACCCAGCGCCAGCACCCCTGGACCCCGCGAACACCACAACACCAGACTCCGCCACAACGCCAGCACCCTCCACGCACTCAACGCCGGCCGAAACCACACCTGCTCCCAGTCAGCCCCGAAACGGACCCACGGACCCTTCTCCTGCCGCACCTGCAGCTTCACCTGCGACAGAACCACCAAACCTCCGAGGACTGGACCCAACCAACTCCGCTGCATACTCCTCAACACCCGCTCCACAACCAAACATGCGGTCAAGATCTGGGATCTGCTCAATACCTCCGCACCAGATGTGGCCTTCCTGACCGAGACCTGGTGGAACGACTCCTCGGCGCCTGACATCGACATAGCCATCCCGGACGGCTACAAGATCACCCGAAGGGATCGCCCCAACTGAATCGGAGGAGGAATAGCCATCGTCCACAAGTCCACCCTCAAGGTCACCATCCACGCAGACGACACCCTCAACACTGCCGCACACCTGCACTTCCGGATCCACACCGACCCCAACACCACCCTCAGAGGAACACTCATCTACCGACCACCCAGACCCCGAGCTTAATTCAGCGACTCCATCGCCGACCTCGCCAGCACCCACGCACTCGCCTCCACGGACTACATCCTCCTCGGGAACCTGAATTTCCACCTTAAGAACAACAACAACACCAACTCCGCCACCCTGATCGACAACTTCGCCAACCTCGGCCTCAGACAACTCGTCACCGCACCCACCCACGCCGCTGGCCACACACTGGACCACATCTTCTCCACAGGCACCAACGTCGCCTTCCACCACACCACCGAACTCCACTGGACCGATAACCGCTGCATCCATTTCACCTTCAACAAACCAACCACGCACCAACGCACCCAACAGCTGCCTCGCCGCTGCTGGAGCAAAGTTACCGAAGACTAGCTGATCACCACTCTCGCCCAGAACCCACCAACCGAACCCACCAACCCAGACGCCGCAGCTTCAGACAGTGGATCGACGACTGCGCCAACACCCTCGCCCCACTCAAGAAGCCCTTCAACAACCACGCGAGCAAGAGAGCCACCTGGTTCACCGGCGAGCTGCAGACCTTCAATCGCGCCTGCCGGAAACTGGAGACGATATGGCTCTACGAACGCACTCCGGACAACCAGGCAGCCCACAAGGACGCCACTCGCAGACATCACCACCTCATCAGAATAGCCAAGAGATCCTCCTTCAAAGACCGCCTGGATAACAACGTACACAACAGCAAAGAGCTCTTCAGCAACGTAAAGGAACTCTCCAACCCCAACGCCAACGACATCCCGCCCTCACAAGAACTGTGCGACTCACTGGCCATCTTCTTCCACCGCAAGATCGCTGACATACACGACAGCTTTAACACCATGACCGCCCGACTACGCCAGACCCCACCTCCCCAGTGAACACCACCAGCGTCAATCGCCTGACCTCCAGGTGCAAGTCAACGACGACGAGACACGCAAGGTCATGAACTCCATCCACTCAGGATCTCAGTCAGACCCGTGCCCACACCACGTATTCAACAAAGCAGACGCTGCCATCACACCCCAACTACGGAAGGTTATCAACAACTCCTTCGAAACAGCAACATTTCCGGAAAGCTGGAAGCACGCCGAAATAAACGCCCTCCTCAAGAAGCCCAAGGCGGACCCCAAGGACCTCAAGAACTTCCGGCCCATCTCCCTGCTCCCGTTCCCGGCGAAGGTCATCGAGAAAATCGTCAAAATGCAACTGGCCCGCCAACTGGAAGAAAACAACATCTTGGACCCGTCCCAGTCCGGGTTCAGATGAAACCACAGCACCGAGACAGCCCTCATCGCCGCCACAGACGACATCAGGCGCCATCTAGACAACAGCGAAACATCAGCCCTCATCCTCCTGGACCGGTCAGCAGCCTTCGACATGGTCTGCCATCGCACTCTAAAGACACGCCTCCTAGAAGCCGGAATCCAAGAGAAGGCCCTTGACTGGACCACATCCTTCCTCTTCGACAGTACCCATAGCGTCCACCTCACGCCCTTCCGATCAAAGGGCACCAACATAATCTGCGGCATCCCCCAGGGCTCAACCCTCAGCCCGACGCGGTTCAACGTCTACATGGCCCCCCTCGCACAAGTGGCCCGCCAACACGACCTCAACATCATCTCCTACGCCACCCAGCTCATCCTCTCCCTCGCCAAGGACCCACACACCGCCAAAACCAACCTCCACGAGGGAATGAAGGCCCTCGCTGACTGAATGAAGAACAGCCGTCTGAGGCTAAACTCTGACAAGACGGAGGTACTCATCCTCGGACCCACCCCCTCAGTCTGGGACGACTCCTGGTGACCGACCACACTGGGAACAGCACAGACACCCACCGACCATGCACGCAACCTAGGATTCATCCTCGACTCCTCCCTCTCCATGTCTAAACAGGTCAACGCCGTCTCCTCCTCCTGCTACAATACCCTCCGCATGCTCCGCAGGATCTACAAGTCGATCCCGACCGAAACAAGAAGAACAGTGACACAGGCCCTCGTCAGCAGCAGCAGACTGGACTACGGCAACGCATCTACGCAGGAATCCCAGTCAAACACCTACGACTACTACAACGCATATAAAACACCTCCGCCCGACTCATCGTCAACGTCCCCCGCCGCAGCCACATCAACCCCCACCTGAGACCTACACTGGCTCCCCGTCGACAAGAGGATCACCTTCAAGCTGCTCACAAACGCACACAAAGCACTCCACAACGCCGGACCAGCCTACCTGAACAGCAGACTCAGCTTCTACACCCCCACCCGCCGGTTCTGCTCGCTAGCCTCGCCCTTGCCGCTGTCCCCCCATCCAATGAACAACTTCCGGCGGCAGATCTTTCTCCTACCTCACCGCCAAGACCTGGAACACCCTCCCTACCCACCTAAGGCAGACCCAAGACCTACTCGCCTTCAGAAGACTCCTCAAGACCTGGCTCTTCGAGCAGTAGCGGCACCCCCTCCCCTCAGCGCCTTGAGACCCTCACGGGTAAGTAGCGCGCTTTACAAGTACTCTGATTGATTGATTGTGGGAATTATTAATAATGAATGAAATAGTACACGTAGAGGAGCAACTGGCAGCTACAAAAACAGCACTCTATGCTGCCCTAAAGAAGAATGCCCAGCGGGTGGGACCGAAGCTCTAATTCTGGAGAATAATACAAGTGGGAAGGACAAAGAGCCAGAAAGTCTAGCAAGAAATTACATTAACATCACAAGCACTACAGATGCCCATAGACTTGCCTAATTTCTAGGACAGCAAATGGGCTGCAACTCCTAATAGATAATTTTACATCGTATATGACAGAAAAAGACTAACAGCTAAACCTAAAGAAAAGATTCGTCATGACATGTGGGAGTAATAAAACCAAAACTAGGCAACATCATGTGGGTGGAACTATTATTAATAGAGTTTTAGCTTTCTCATATTTGGGGATGCTTTTTTATAGGAATGGCTCACGGAATACACACAATGAAATGCCCAATATGAAATTCATGAGAATCACGGAGTCCATTTTCAGATTTTCTGCGAAATTAGGTAATACACACATTCGTGAAAAATCCTAACCCTGTACCAGAGCAAATGCGTCCCAGGGGTCTGCTATGGGGCTGCTATCTGGGGGAGAGCTAATACAGCCTCTACAAACCCAGGAAAATAATTTCTTTAAAAGATTGGCAGTCCCTAAGGCTACAGCTAATTTATATAATCCACAAAGAATTCTCTGACCCTTATCTTAATGATACAATAAATATGGCTCGCCTGACATTCTGGAGAGGAATATGGTCAAAGGAGGAAACCAAATTCACCCAAGAAATAATAATGGATTGCCCAACACCAGACTCTAGCAGGAAAATACTGTGGCTGGAGCATATTTTTAATCTGCTAACATGGTGTAAAATAGAATTTGATAAAAGGACATAATAATAATAATATTAGTATGTCCATTCTAGAGCTCGGTAAAAGCGACCTGAGGCTCAAATATCTAAATGGTATGGAAAATGAAAGGGAAAGGGTTGCCATTAAAAAACCTAGAGTTGCTTATTGCAAAGGATCACCTTCGATGACACTACAGCCTTATTAAAGGCTGGTTAGAAATACACAACACAGATTTTACCTAACCAGATTAAGGCCGGGGACATTATATTACCTGTACGCATTCCCAAAAATGGAAAGTGGGGCCTTAAACTACCGAATTGCCCTTGCGACGGAAAAACAACGCAATCCATGCTGCATTTCATTTTGTTCTGTAGTTTCTATGGGGATATCCAAAAAACTATTTTAAAGCCCCTCTTTTTATCGAATAGACTTTTTAAGTATAAACCAGCTTTTAATTTTATCTGTAGTCTGGGAAACTTGAAAATTATAAACTCTCCAAATAGATATGGGCAACTCGCTGTTAGGAAAAGAAAGTACTATGCACATTTAGATGCACTATCATATGAAATAATGGATGAATATTATTGGACTCTCCCACCTTAGCATTTAAACAGAAATTAAAATGTATTTGCATTTTATGTAACTCTGCGTCTATATTTTCCCCTATATTGTCTAGCTGATGTTTTTAAGATAAGACAAGACACTCTGCACTTTATTTATGCATTTGTATCAATATATGCATTAATATTACAAATTAGTATGAACCCTTTGTTTATATTACTTTGTGTAATATGAGTTGATTATACCCTAAAGGTTGCTTTATAATAGCTTGATGCCCCCTTTTGCATGATAATTAGTATTAAATGTTATGAAGCGTTGTTACTTTTAATCTGCACAAATATAATTTGCTATTTTAATGATCTTAATTGTGATTTAATATGCTTTTATGGTGATTTTCATTTGCACCGAATAAAGCCTACTTTGATATGACTTGATTAGTTTTTCTACTCAGTGTGACATGCCTAGATATCACACGGACATTTCCTAGAGAAAAGGTAAGTAAAGTCAGTTTTGCACAACTGTTATTTTTCAGGTTTCCATACAAATCAACTCCACATCTAAAACAATTTTCTGAGAAAAATAGTCAATAGGTTACCAGGTAAGTAATCAGTCTTTGGATTTGAGCTTCTGGGGTTAGAACAAGGGTTCCCTCAGGGTCAAGGATGCACTCTTGTTACACCCTCAGCGGCACTAGGGCGGCCAGGTGCAGAGTGCTGAGGCCCAATGTTATCCAAAGGGGGATAGGGGGCCTCTATTGGTGGCTGCTGACAATCAGGTCACTGGGCTGTGGGAGCAAAGCTCCTGGACTTAAGCTCAGGGCAAATGGGGGTTTAGGGCAACACATAAGTTGCACCCTCAGGGGCACCTTTTACTACAGTTGTTACACGGTATGTCTTCTTCGGTCTCGCGCCTAGCGTTGCAGTGCACAGCCCTGCTTGTGCAGCACGAGACATTAAGTAAGGGAAAAATGGGGTTTGGGTAGCTGACCGAGGAATGGCACACTCACGACCGTGCTTTTCCTCTTGTGGCACGCTATTGGGCTTCTTGTGCGTATTTTTTTTAGAAATAGAGCACCCAATAGGCCAAAGGCGGGCGCATTGCTCCGCCCATGGCCTATTGGTGTCTATTACGCGCATTGCTGACATGTGGTTTCAATTATCGTGCCCAGACACTGGCGTGATAATTAAAACCACATGGCTCACTGTGTCGCGCGCACCACTTGCGGGCTTCTTTTTTTCCGAATAGCGATCGCTTTCACTTTCGCTATTACTTTCCCTGCTGTTTTTTTTTTCTCCTCAGGGCGCCAGTTATGTCTAAAATACACACTG